>NC_092334.1:149560000-152448333 GCF_046630445.1 Rutidosis leptorrhynchoides
TGTCCTTGTTCCAGTTTTTCAAACAAAGTTTTGTACGCTTAGAAAACTTGCACTTACGTTACGTGACTCGTACCCTTGTCAAAATATAGACTAAAATCATTGATAAACTATATTACTCGAAATGTAACTTGAACATTCAAATGTTTTGGTTAGTTGCTTCTTTAAATCAAATTTTCATTGTTTAGTAAAATATATTTAATAATATATTTAAAATTTTACTTAAATCAAAATGTTTCATAACTATATTAATATTGTAAAATATATATATATATATATATATATATATATATATATATATATATATATATATATATATATATATATATATATATATATATATATATATATATATATATATATATGTCTTCATTTAGGAATATAATTTATATATATAATTGGAATATTTATTTAATATAATATTTAGTTTTTCAAAACTGATTGTATTTCAAAGTCCGTTTTATAAAATTTAAACTCATTTAAATAATAGAAGTTATTATATCAAATAATGTTTTTAGTATTATGAGAACTAAATAATTACTTAATCAAGGGACACGGGGCAATCAATGTAAAGCACACTTTTGAAAATTAAATGGGAATCTCCACGAACTTTTGTCTAGTTCTCGTAAATCGACACATTTGTTCTTACTTGTAGATCACTTTACCATTTTCCGAATGTTGTCAAAAAGAACAGATTTCTTAAATCACAGTGGACCTCATAACAGAGACCCGTAATCATATCACCATGAATCTTGATAATTCAATCATTTGATATTATCTTTTTAAATCCGTCGATAAGTATATTGTAACAAACAAGTTCATGTAAAGTATTATATATCTAATAATGTGTTAACGTTTTCAAGTTATTATATATATACATACATATACATATATAATCATATTCATTTATATAATGGTTCGTGAATCGTCGGAATTTAGTCAAGGTTAAATGAATGTATGAACACAGTTTAAAATTTTTGAGATTCAACTTAACAAACTTTGCTTATCGTGTCGGAATAATATAAAGATAAAGTTAGAATTTGATCGGAAATTTTCGGGTTGTCACAGTACCTACCCGTTAAAGAAATTTCATCCCAAAATTTGATCGAGATTATCATGGCTAACAATAAGAATGTTATTATGAAGAATATGAGTTGATACATAGGGTTTTATCATGATTGATAAATATGGATAAAATAATTTGATTACTCGAAGCGTATGAGTGAAGCAATCGTAAAAGTGTGAAATGAGAAAATAGAGATTCGTCTTATCTTTTGATGTCATCACGGTTGATCTCCGTAACAAAGAAAATCATTGTAATCTATATAAGATTCGATTCTTCAGTGATTAAGGAAGTTATGATCCTCTTCGATTTAATGCAATAATCTGTCTCGATTTCTCTGTCGGATATTTCACTATAAATCCACCCCCTTCGTTATCTTATTTCCACAGCTCACACTTTCTATTCTTTCTTTCTCAATTCATACTTTAAAGCATTCGTTAATATGCTCCATCCAGTTCTGATTCTTGATATACTCCTAACTTTCATATCTGTCATTCTTCTTTTTCATCTACCACCGGAGGAATTTATTTACTTTTACTATTACCTTGGGGTTATAGTGTTTTTAATTCTCCCGTGTCTTTACGTTGTAATACGTATCGATATACACGGTTTATAATTTATGTGGTGTTGTCGGGCTTTATATTTTCCTTTATATTCAAAAGTTCCATGCTTTTATATCCTCTTCCCGACTTTAAATCAAGCGAATAATGGTCCAGAATTTATAGATATGAAATTTGGAATGAACATAGTTAATGTTCTAAGAAGGATATTGTAATGGCACAATCTTGATTTGTTAAATTACTATCCAGAAAAGACCGAATCATCAAGAAAAATATTTTCTTGATATTTCTAGAGGTTTAATAGAAAGAAAGAGTTATGTAATATGGTTCATGATGAGGGTATGATCTGTGAACCTTTATCACATTCCATTAGAAACTCAGCATGACTTACTGTAATATAATCACGTTGATCAAGTGTCATTATATTATACTAACTCATGCTTCAGTTCCCAACACTACTTCAAAAACATTCATATTTTAAATTCGAATTTTTCAGAATTTAGAAACTAAAATAGTTTCCTTTATGATGTAACATTGATAGCGTGAAGAGATAAATAATCTTGGACTATGATGGTATCTTCAGAAATATCGAGGATATTTATACTGAAAGATTCGATGATGTTTTAGAATTTTAAAATATCTGGAATCAAAGGATGATGCGGGAAATTTGTCTGCGAAGGTTTAGAAAAAGGAGTAAGGTGTTGGCTAATGATTTTGGCAGATACTGAATCATTTGGATTCTTTGAAGGTAGATTTCATCTTTGTGATTTGTCCACAGCCTCCTTCATAGTTTGCTCAATCGTTTTTCAGCACCAAATTTTTCTCATTTTCTGAACTTTTTCAACACACTACTCTTTATCATCAAACTCTCGACTGTTAAGGTCGTTTACAGTTTTTTCTGCTTCATCATGTAGTGACCCGTCCTAATCCATCTGGACGAATACATTACATTTGGTTACATCGCGAGGTACTTGACCTCTATATGATACATTTTACAAACATTGCATTTGTTTTTAAAAGACAAACTTTCTTTACAATGAAAGTTGACAGCATGCATACCATTTCATAATACATCCAACTATAATTGACTTAATAATAATCTTGATGAACTCAACGACTCGAATGCAACGTCTTTCGAAATATGCCATGAATGACTCCAAGTAAGATCTCTAAAATGAGCTAATGCACAGCGGAAGATTTCTTTATTATCTGAGAATAAACATGCTTTAAAGTGTCAACCAAAAGGTTGGTGAGTTCATTAGTTTATCATAATCGATCATTTTCATCATTTTAATAGACCACAAGATTTTCATTTTCATTTCTCATAAATATGCGTCCAATGCATAGAGACAAAAAAATCATTCATATGGATTGAACACCTGGTAACCGACCTTAACAAGATGCATATAGAATATCCCCATCATTCCGGGACTCTCAATGGACATGATAAATCGAAGTACTAAAGCATCCGTAACCCAGATGGGGCTTGTTGGGCCCGATAGATCTATCTTTAGGATTCGCGTCAATTGGTGGCAATTATAATAAACACCAATTCTTAGGCTACCAAGCTAAAAAGGGACATATTCGGTTTGATAATCCAACCATAGAATGTAGTTTCGATCGCTTGTGTCTATTTCGTAAAGCATTTATTAAAGCAGCGCATGTATTCTCGGTCCCAAAAATATATATTGCAAAAGCATTTAAAAAGGGAGCAAATGAAACTCACCATACTGTATTTTGTAGTAAAATTACATATGACGTCATTTAACAAGTGTAGGGTTTGCCTCGGATTCACGAACCTATATCATTTATATATATTAATACCTATAATCGTAATTGAACAATTTCATATATTATAACTTATATTATATATATTTAATTTTTGTATATACATTTATAATGCCTCATATTTATATAGTTATATTAATATACATTTGGTTAATATTATAAATACCTAATTTGTTATATATGAATATTCGTATAAAATTTGTTAATATGATTAATACATACTTATGTAATATTACTTATAAATATAATTTTATATACATAATATTTATTTAGTAAAATAATATTAATAATGGTATATAAAAAAAATTGTATTTGATTATAATGATAATATCAATAATAACAATACTGATAATAATGATAATAATAATAATAATAATAATAATAATAATAATAATAATAATAATAATAATAATAATAATAATAATAATAATAATAATAAAAGTATTAATAATGATAATGTTACTAGTAATAAAAATGTTAATAATAATAATAATAATAATAATAATAATAATAATAATAATAATAATAATAATAATAATAATAATAATAATAATAATAATAATAATAATAATAATAATATAGTTTTAATGACAGCAAAAATGATAATTTTTGTAAACCTGATAATAACGATAATATATTTTTTTAATAATCACAATACTAATAGTGATAATTATACCTATGTTAATAATGATAATAATATTAATATTAATAATAGTAATAATGTTATTTCTAATACTAGTGTTAATAATAATAACAATAATCTTCCTAATCGTTTTAATAATAATAATAATGATAATAATAATAATAATAATAATAAGATAATGATAATCATAAATAATTAAGTAAATAACTACCTCAACGATGTAGCCCTAAAAAAAAATGCCCAAGTCCGGGTTTGAACCCGCGACGTCCCGCTAATCCGATAACATCCTTAATAACTCTTCCACCCTTGCTTTTCTATATTAACTCTTGACACATAAATTATAACCCTTGTGAAGCCCAACAACAAAAGGCCCAACCAGAAATATGGTAACCCATCTATCGGCCCAAGAAGTAGTCCAATCGAATAGCCCAACAGCTTCTCTTGATAAAAAAAATATTGTAGTGGCCTGGGTTCGAACCTAAGGCCTCTTGTTTAAACTACACCACACCAAACCGTCCTTCTGTTTCTACGTATCTGAAATAAATCATGGTTTAAATCCTTTTAACCATTTTCTAACTTCTTCTTCTTAATTTAAACACTGATCAATCACAACCAACTATCCTTATTATTTTTATTCGTTAACATGATCTTCTCATCATCACTTCTCATTTAAAATTCATCCTAAATCATTTCATACTCATAACTCTAATCTTAGTCTTAATCCTAATTATAATCATAAAACCTAACGTGTTCATTTCATCATGAACACCATCCTTATTACTTCACGTATCATCATGTATTATCATCATTCATTTTAAAAGCACCATTATCAAACCGTTATCCCTTAACATCAACATCTTATACTATCATCACATCTATTTTTATTCATCATCGTGTATGTTTATATCCAACCACAGCTCATCGTTATTGTAAAAAACAATAATAATTACTTACGTAGGTATAATGGGTTCGGCCACCTAACCATTGTCACGACATAGAAGACTCACCAGGATTTCGATGCCTTTTCCTATTTTTTTTCTTTTTTTTATATAGAGTAATAAAACCCACTTGTAATTGTTGGCCACCTTTTTTAATTGTTGACTAGCTTTTTCTTTTTATAACACCAATAACGGCCCTTAAATTCCTTAATACTCCACTTGCTCATTAATAAAATGCCATGTGATGTTATTATAAAACCAAATTGACAAAAACCCAAAACCATTAAAAGGTATTGTATATAACTTCTTTTGTTTTATAACTTCAAGAATCATCAACGGAATAAACAGATGATGGTGTTTCATGACAGGCTTTCGAATGGAACAAAGGCAAGAACAAAGGATGTTAGTTGCTGCAACAATTTGGTAGAAGTTAAAAAAAATAAAACAGTTGCAGCCGAAGTAGGATTCTGTGGTGGTGGTGTTGGACAGCTACAAAACGCAGTAGCAATTAGAGTTTAAGGTGATTTAGTTGTTGGTCGATGGGTTGTGATGATATATATGGTGACTTGAGCCGAAATAGTAGCTACAAAATTTGTAGAAGAAAAGGAGGTGGCCTAGTGGTATACAAGTGTGTTGTATTTCCCAAAACAAACTTTGTATGATGTTGGTTGTTTTGGTCATTGAACCAGAAATGGGAATTGAAAGACGAACAACATTTGAACGTTATGGGTCTGACCGAAGGTGAGTTAATATATATATGTACCTCATTATTTGCATATGTAAATGTATATGAATTTGAGTTAGATCGTGGTTATGAATTTGAAACACATAGAAAGTTAAAAAGTGATGATGGAGGTTGAATATTGTGATTAGGGTCTCGGTGATGGTTCAATGGGATGGAGAATTTGAATGAGTTCATCAATTATGAAAGGAACATTGTTATGTAGAGAATGGGTGTCGACGGATAGAATCAATCCAGAAGAAAAAGATAAAAAGAAGAAAGGAATTGCTGAATGAATTTGGATGTGTTCTAGTGATTAGATTTACAGATAATAGAGATAGTGATAATGATGTTGAGAGATAAAATGATTTGTATAACATCTTGAGTTCGATTGCTATGTGGAAGAATTTTGGGGTCGACATTCAGTTGCAGACAACAAGGACAGATAGAGAAAAATAAAAAATTAAAACTGAAAGCAATTGCTAAAAGATTTTGTTCGTATTATAATTAGATTGGTATTCTCTATCAATCACATACAGTTGTTTTAGAAAAGTTGAGATTGAATTGGTAATATATATAGATATATCAGTATTTATAATTTGTATATAATTGGTATTACTAATTACTAATTAAATAAATATTTAATTAATAATAATAATCATAATAATTATATTATTATTAATAATAATAATACTAATAATCATAATAATATTATTAAAATTGTGTTATTAAAATAATAATGATAATAATAATTTTTAATGAAAATGGTAATAATATTTAATAAAATTACTAATCATAATAACTAAAAACTTTACTACTAGTTATTTTAACAAATCAAATGTATAAATTTCGCTATTAATAATGAATGTAATAATAATCATATAATAATTATAATCAAACTTGTAATTACATTTAATATATTTATTTTATAATTTATATTATATAGTATATGAATATATCTATTGAATATTGAATATTTATATATTTTATAAATGTTACAATATAATAGTCATTAATAGGAATCTTATATATATATATGTATATATATATATATATATATATATATATATATATATATATATATATATATATATATATATATATATATATTACTATATTGATTCAAGTGATATCATATATCTATTATATATATTCATTTTAATAATAACTTAATTATTTTGTTTATTTTTTTTACATTTTTTTTAATTCTATTTGATTAAAACGTATTTTATTTATTTTTAAAAAAATATTTCGTATACTTATGTTTATATTTATGTATATTTATATTTTTATTTACACCCAATTGTTCCTGAATCGTCGGGAGTTGGTCGAGGTTCAAAAGTATCCATGAAATCAATTCAAATTCTTGAGACTCAGTTTAATAGGTTTTACTTATCGTGTCGGAATCATATAAAGATCAAGTTTAAATTTGGTCGAAAATTTCCGGGTCGTCACAGTACCTACCCGTTAAAGAAATTTCGTCCCGAAATTTGAGTGAGGTGGTCATGACTAACAATAAAAATGTTTTCATGACGAATATGAATTGATAAATAGAGTTTTATCATCATTGAGTAATGTAGATAAAACAATTCGATTATTCAAAGAGTACGAATGAAGTTATCACAAAAGAGTGAAATGAGAGAAATAAAGTTTCGTCATATCTTCTGACGTAGATGAGGCTGATTTCCGGAATTCAAGGGATTTTAAAGAAAATCTTTGTAATCTGAATAAGATATGATCCTTCGGGATTTAAGGATACTATGATCTCTTTAATTAAATGCGGTCATATGTCTCAATTGTTACGTCTGATTTTTCTTTTATAATTTAAACACTTCTGTTCCATTATTCTCACCATTCCTATAATTTATTTCTTTGTTCGTACATTCAAAAGATTGTAAAAATGCTTAATACAGTTCTGATCCTTGTCCTTATCCTTACTATTGCAACAATCATTCTCCTTTTCCAACTTCCATCAGAGGAATCTGTTTTCTTCTACTTCGCCCTTGGGGTTATAATGTTTTTAATTCTCCCGTGTCTTTATGTTGTAATAAACATTGATATACACGGTTTGTAATTTATGTGTTGTTATCGGGCTTTATATTCTCCCTTATATTTCGGAGCTTCATACTTTTGTTTTCTCTTCCCGTCTTTAAGTCAAGCGAATAATGGTCCAGAATTTGAAGATATGAATTTTGGAATGAACACAGTTAATGTTCTAAGAAAGAAATGGTAATAGCACAATCTGACTTGTCAAATTACCAAAATTCAAGGGAAAGATAGGACTATCAAGAAAATCATGTTCTTGATATGTTTATAGATTAGACAGAATATAAGAGTCGTGTAACATGGCACATGATGACGTTATGATCTGTGAATCATCACGTTCCATTAGAAACTCAGCATGACTTACTGTAATATAATCAAGTTGATCAAGTGTCATTATATTATACTAACTCATGCATCAATTTCCAACACTACTTCAAAATTCATTCATAGTTTATACTTAGATTTTACAGAAATTTCCAATATAATGTATTACAGATAGCACGAAGAGGTAAATAATTTCGGACGAGAATATTTATGAAAATATCTTTAGAAATATCGAAGATATTTATGACGATATTTTGGAATTTCTAAGTTCGATGGTTGATGAAGAAAGATTTTTTCACAAGATTTTAACTTGAGTACGGAGTAAGATATTCGTCGAAGGTTTCATCGGATCCAGAATTACCTGGATTTATTTTTTTAATATATATGGTATGGTCCTGGTATTTGACCTTGGTCTTCTTCATGGTTTGCTCAATCTGTATTCCAGTACTAAATTTTCTATCAAGCGTTCCCAACAATCTCTTCTTTATCATTAAACTTTTGGCCGTTTAGACCATCTACAATTTTTCTGTTTCCTCTGCATTTAATGCTACGATATCTGAATCATCGGTTATCAATCCGAGGTAGTTTCAAGAGAATTGTGTTTTTAGATGATTAAACGTTGATGGTAATATGGTGGAATATAAAAGGTTCCTCGGTAACAATAAAAGAGCACACATATATCAAGGTGTTAATTAGGTTGTTTTTCGATCGAAAAGTCGAAGTTGATTTACTGGAGCTGTGACAAAATTTTCTACTTTGAAAGGAATCACCAAGTTATTTTGTGTAATAATAACACTAAAGGAATTAGCACATTTACGCGTTAAACGTTTACTCAGTTTCCGAGAGTTTTTCAGGTGCAATACTATATGCATAAAACTTTCCTTCCATAGATGAAGTGCGGTTGGTTCATCCTCTCGATTGAAGTATTTTCAAGAATTATGAAAGGTTTGAATCGCAGATTGAAATCGTCAAGATACAAATGAGGTTTAGGATGAAATCAAGTGGCAAACTTGAAGAATTGTTTAGTTTTATATGTCAAAATCAATATTTTAATTCATTTTAATTGTCCAATGTTGATAGTCCACAGTTAGCAGTCCACAGTTACTAATTCAATAGTTCATATATAGTTTATAATATTCGAATTAATTAATACTTATCGTGACCCGTGTACATGTCTCAGACTCGATCACAACTCAAAGTATATATATTATTGTAGAATCAACCTCAACCCTGTATAGCTAACTCCAGTATTACTGCATATAGAGTGTCTATGGTTATTTCAAATAATATATATAGATGCGTCGATATGATATGTCAAAACTTTGTATACGTGTCCTGATATTTAAAGTGCGTAAAATAAATAACAGAAATTAAATTACGATAATTAAAATTGCGAGAATATAAATTGCGATAATTAAATTGCGATAAATAAAATGTACAATAAGGAATTAACAGTTAGCTAGGAACAGTTAGCTAGGATTTTGTTAGCGTGGATTCTTAACAAAATTTCTCATAGTTAATTTGTTTGTTTCTAACAAATTTTATTTTGTCCAATGTTTTCTTCATTATGCCACTTGTCGGATTTTGATAAGTCAAAATCCAAATATGAAATTGAGTAAAAATGGTTATTCTGCGGTGAACGGATACGTATATCTGTGGATGTAAATAGGATAGTAAATGACTGTTGAATCAGATTCGAAGAATGTACAGTTTAACTTATTAATGTGAAATCTAAATATTCCTCGGGTATTACCTACCCGTTAAAATATTTTCACCATTAACAGTTTGTACGAAAGAATTTTTAATTACTATCTTTATGAAAATATAATTACATATACATTTTCCCCAGATGTAATCATAGATTTAATGAGTTAATATAATATTAAACTCATCAGATTTACGGCTAGAACTAGAGTACATAATCTCTAAAACATTAGAGATTACATAATCTCCATGAAGGACGAAGATAGTTTATGTAGAACGATTCGTAGAACGATGATTATGCTTGAGGTATAGATTGCGAGGTTGAGATGAGTGATGATGTTGTTGTTGTTGGTACTGGTTATTGTGACAACCCGAAAATTTCTGACCAAATTTAAACTTTATCTTTATATTATTCCGACACGATAAGCAAAGTTTGTTAAGTTGAATCTCAAGAAGTGTAAACTGTATTCATACATTCATTTAACCTTGACCAAACCCTGACGATTCAAGAACCATTATAATGGGATTGGAAAATATACGTATATATATATATATATATATATATATATATATATATATATATATATATATATATATATATATATATATTTTACAAAAATATAATATTAACTTAGTAAAAAAAAACGTCCCGATTTAAAATAATATATTTTGATAAACAACGAGTCGCTGATTTATAGAAGCAAATGACCACAACGCTCAATTTTATAAGTTACATTTTTTTATAAGGTAATTTATTGATGAGTAAGTCAAATTATTAATAAGGGTACACGTCGCGTAACGTAAAAGGCTAGTTTTCTAAACGTACGAAAGTGCGTTCGAAAAACTGAAAGTGGTACACGAGTCGAGTATCAACGTACGAGTTAACGGACCTAAAATTACAAGTCAACTATGTACATATTAAGTGGATTTAGGGGCCATGCAACCGCATGAGAAATATGCATAAAACCCATGCGATCGCATGGCGGACAGAATTCAGAAACATTCTATAAATTGGCCAGTTTGCTCAACACACACACATATTAATATCTATATTACTCCGTATTTATTTATTTTATTTATATTATTATTATTATTATTATTATTATTATTATTATTATTATTAAGATTAATATTATTATTAATCTTATTATTATTAGTAGTATTAATATTATACATAAAATACTACGACGAGGTCTTGAGCGTGTCACTTTCAAAATGGGTTTTCAAGCGGGATAGAGCTAAGGAAATTATGGGTAATGTTCGGGGATATATTTATGAATCAAACCTAGTGTTTATCATCTCCGTTACGTCTACGTACTTTCCTACAATATTGAATCTCAATATTGATACGTAAGCACTCATATTTTATCTTTTATATATTAATTGTGTATCCATGTCTAGTGCTCGAGTATATATATTTATACATACGTGTATGCTAAATTTTGCCGTTAAACAGTTTATAATAGATCACGAATTAAATACATATATTACTGGTAAAAGGTATATGATATACATGTTTTTGGAAAGCTGGCGAAAAATCAATAACTTTTCATTTAGATATCGAATAGTTTCGATGAACGGATTAAAAGATATGATCAACTGAATTATAATTGACGTTAATTGGAATTGCTTTTGAATCTACAATTAATATTTAAACAAATTGTTTGTAAGATTGATAAATTGGATTTTTTAATATTACCAACCGAGTAAATGAATCATTATATAAGGTACGTCTCGTTTTGTTGAACTATTGTCAAAATTGACTTTTTGAAACGACTTTGGATAACTTTTGTATGTCGATCTCGAGCATTAGAATTGTGATACACTATGACCTGACCTAGCTTGATAAACATTTATTGACCAACATATGTTCTCTAGGTTGAGATCTACGGTTATTTGGTAATCCGAGTTTCGGTCACATTTTGGTGAATGACTTTATATGCTGCTAAAGTGAGTTTCATTTGTTCCCTTTTAAATTGCTTTTGCAATCTATATTTTTTGGCTGAGAATACATGCACTTTATTTTAAACGCAATGGATACAAGTACATACTAAATTCTACACTGAGTTTGAACCAAAAATCCCTTAGCTTTGGTAACTAGTAACTGCCAGTTATAAGAACTGGTGGGCGCGAGTAGTAGTATATGGATCCATAGGGCTTGATATCCCCGTCCGAGCTAGAGCACTAGCCTTTTAACGGACGTATGCGTGTATTATTAAGATGATTATACAAAGGATATAAATTATATATACGTTAAGTTTAGTTACCAGGGTGCTCAATTTCGTAGAATATTTTGATAAACATTTTTGGATGAAACAACTGAAATATTGTGATCCACCTTTATGTACAGATTATGCAAAACATTAAAACTATGAACTCACCAACCTTTGTGTTGACACTTGTTAGCATGTTTATTCTCAGGTTCCCTAGAAGTCTTCCGCTGTTTGCTTATATGTTATACAAGCTATGTGCATGGAGTCATAGATGCTTTATTCAAGAAAACTTTGCATTCACAAAATCATCACCATGTATCTTATTTTGACTGCATTGTCAACGGATGTAGTATTGTAAACTATTATATACGGTGATTGTCTATACATAAAAATCATCAGACATCGAAAACCTTGGATTTATATATTCATTTATGTTGTGCCTTTTCAAAAGAATGCAATGTTTACAAAACGTATCATATAGAGGTCAAATACCTCGCAATGAAATCGATGAATGACGTGTTCATCCATATGGATTTGGAGCGATCGTCACAGTTGGTATCAGAGCATTGGTCCTAGCGAACCAGGTCTTGCATGAGTGTATCTAACTGATAGTTGTTAAGATGCATTAGTAAGTCTGGACTTCGACCGTGTCTGCATGTTAAAAGTTTTGCTTATCATTTCTTGTCGGAAATTACATGTTTATCATTCTTAAGTCTAGACACGTTTTCCTGCATTTATTGCAAAAATAGTGTATAGACAAAAATTCATATCTTAGCGTATCTGTTACTATAAACTTTTCCTGACATCTTCCGAAAATTTTTCGTGATTTATGGAATTTAGTATTATATATACATATGTAAATTATGTATTGAAGAATACCAAACTAAATTCTATAATCTAATTCATATCAAAAATCATCTCCCTAATTATACAAGATGGATCACGTATCAAGTTCAAATTCCTTAAACTCTGACAGCTATTCCGATATGGATATTCACCTGAACTTCGAAGACAGTGTAACCGGAAAGGATCAACCAATTAGCCATCATCTATTCTGGATGAATTGGGGATGGGTTCGTAGCCTACTTAGTCATTGGAGACAAGAAGAAGGTGATCCCTTCCATCTACCACATTGCCCTCTTAGCGAAGAACCTGAAGCACTTACCGGTGAACCTATCCGAAGCACCATTTTCTCTCTCATTTCCAGAGTATCTCGTCATGATTATATACTATCTCAGATTCTGGATCTTATTCATCCGCTCGTCCTAACCAACAATCATCCCGGTGTAATAGAAGAAGTCAACGAGCTTCGCGCTCGGGTAGTGGCTTTGGAGAATGTGGTGCAAAGGTTACAAGCACCAGCAGCAGCACCGACAGCAACAGTACCACCACCAGCAACACCAACAGTACCATCACCACCACCAACAACAACATCCGCATCTCACACCTCAACATCACAATCTGTACCTCGAACATCAACGTCATACGCACCATAGATACCAAGGAATACCAACAACAACAAACGATGAAGTATTGATTCATAACTTTATCGAAGAAATATTCTGCAGAGAATATGTAGTTTCTAAAAGTTTTAGAGATTATATTCTAGTCCTAGTCGAAAACCAGATGAGATTAATATTATGTTAACTCATTAAAATCATGATTACATCTAAAAAAAATATATATGTAGGTGTATTTTCATAAAGAATGTAATTAAGAAAACTCTTTTGTACAAACTGTTAATGGTGAGAATATTTTAACGGGTAGGTAATACCCGAGAGATATATAAATTCACTATTAATATGTTACATTCTTCGATTCTGATTCAACAAATCATCAACTATACTCACTACTTTCACAACAATATATATTCTTTTATAAAAATCAAAGCAACCATCCTCATCCAAATTTGATTACATATTTTGATTTTGACAAATCAAAATCCAAAGTCAAGATTTAACAAAAGACATCATTCTTAGATTCCTACATCTTTCGAAGCTATACTTTGACTTCAAAACTGTGCTAGAACATCACTTTTATTCATAAAACCCAGAAAAATATTTGTGTCATTCAAAATTCTAGAACATCATATGTATCTTGACAAATACAATCTTCATGCAAACCCTTCAAACTTTTAAAAACACCTCGGATTGATTACCAACGATTTGGTTATGATAACTTTGAATGCTGATGAAGCAGCAAAAACTGTAAACGACCTTAACAGCTAAAAGTTTGATGATAAAGAATAGTGTGTTGGCAAAGCTCAGAAAAAGAGAAGGTTTGGAACTGGAAAACGGATTGAGAAAACCATGAAGGAGGCTGTGGACAAATCACAAAGACTAAACCTGCCTTCAAAGAATCCAAATGATTCAGTATCTGCTGAAGTCATTAACGAATACCTTGCTCCTAACTCTAAACCTTTACGGGCAAATCTTCTTTATCATCTTTCGATATTAGAAATTCTAAGATATCATCGTATCTTTCATTATAAATATCCTCGATATTTTTGTCGATATTTTCATAAATTTTTTTCATCTGAAATCATTTATCTCTTCGCGATATCAGTGTTACATCATAAAGGAAACTGTTTTAGTTTCTAAAATCTGAAAAGTTTGAACTTAAATTATGAATGTTATTGAAGTAGTGTTGGGAACTGAAGCATGAGTTAATATAATATAATGACACTTGATCAACGTGATTATATTACAGTAAGTCATGCTGAGTTTCTAATGGAACATGACGATTCACATAACATATCGTCATCATGTGTCATGTTACACGACTCTTACATTCTACCTCATCTCCAAACGTATCAAGAACATAATTTCTTGATAGTCCGATCTTTTCCATTGAATTCTGGTAATTTGACAAATCAAGACCGTGCCATTATCATTTCCTTTCTAGAACATTAACAATGTTCATTCCGAAATTTATATATGCGAATTCTGGACCATTACAAGAGATGCCTAATCACAAGAAGAATAAACGAAGGGACAAAGCTTCGAAATAGAAATTGGAGTATAAATCGTAGCAAATTGGAGGGAGTATTAACTGTGGATGACAATGATTATAGAAGACAGAAGTAGGGACATTGAAATATAAGGGGAGATATAAAACCCGATAACAACACATAAATTACAAACCGCGTATATCAATGTTTATCGCAACATAAAGACACGGGAGAATTAAAAGCACTATAACCCCAAGGGCAAGGTAGAAGTAAGCAGATTCCTCTGGCGGAAGTTGGAAAAGGAGAATAATTGTTGCGATAGTAAGGATAAGGACAAGGATCAGAACTGGATTAAGTATTTTTACAATCTTTTGAATTTGGGAATTGAGTATAGGAATGGTAAAAGTAAGGAAACGAAGGGGGTGGATTTATAGTGAAATATTCGACAGAGTAATCAAAATAGATGATCGCATTTAAAGCGGATCCTAATTTTCTTGATTTTCGAAGAATCAAATCTTATTACTAAGACCTTCTCCAAATCTCTTGAACTCTAGAAATCAACCTGTCTACGTCAAAAGATATGACGAAACTTTACCTACTCATTTCACTCCTTTGTGATAACTTCATTTATACTCTTCGCGTAACCAAATTGTTTTATCTATATCACTCGCTGATGATAAAACCTTAATTTTCAGCTCGCGTGCATCATGAAAACGTATTTATTGTCAGCCATGACCATCTCAATCAAATTACGGAACGAAATTTCTTTAACGGGTAGGTACTGTGACAACCCGGAAATTTTTGACCAAATTTAAACTTTATCTTTATATTATTCCGACACGATAAGCAAAGTTTGTTAAGTTAAATCTCAAGAAGTGTAAACTGTATTAATACATTCATTTAACCTTGACCAAACACTGACGATTCACGAACCATTATAATTGGATTGGAAAATATACGTGTGTGTGTATATATATATATATATATATATATATATATATATATATATATTTTCTTTTTACAAAAATATAATATTAAATTAGTAAAAAAAAACGTCTCGATTTAAAATAATATATTTTGATAAACAACGAGTCACTGATTTATAGAAGCAAATGACCACAACGCTCAATTTTATAAGTTACATTTTTTTATAAGGTAATTTATTGATGAGTAAGTCAAATTATTAATAAGGGTACACGTCGCGTAACGTAAAAGGCTAGTTTTCTAAATGTACGAAAGTGCGTTCGAAAAACCGAAAGTGGTACACGAGTCGAGTATCAACGTACGAGTCAACGGACCTAAAATTACAAGTCAACTATGTACATGAATATAATATAATATATATAATTAATATAAATTATATATATATTATATATAATAATATGTCGACAAACAAGAAAACAAAAAAATTGTGAGCTGGATTTTGGGGCCATGCGATCGCATGAGAAATAGGCATAAAACCCATGCGATCGCATGGCGATCAGAATTCAGAAACATTCTATAAATTGGCCAGTTTGCTCAACACACACACACATATTAATATCTATATTACTCCGTATTTATTTATTTTATTTATAATATTATTATTATTATTATTATTATTATTATTATTATTATTATTATTATTATTATTATTATTATTATTATTAAGATTAATATTATTATTAATCTTATTATTATTAGTAGTATTAATATTATACATAAAATACTACGACGAGGTCTTGAGCGTGTCACTTTCAAAATGGGTTTTCAAGCGGGATAGAGCTAAGGAAATTATGGGTAATGTTCGGGGGTATATTTATGAATCAAACCTAGTGTTTATCATCTCCGTTACGACTACGTACTTTCTTACAATATTGAATCTCAATATTGATACGTAAGCACTCATATTTTATCTTTTATATATTAATTGTGTATTCATGTCTAGTGCTCGAGTATATATATTTATACATATGTGTATGCTAAATTTTGTCATTAAACAGTTTATAATAGATCACGAATTAAATACATATATTACTGGTAAAAGGTATATGATATACATGTTTTTGGAAAGCTGGCGAAAAATCAATAACTTTTCATTTAGATATCGAATAGTTTCGATGAACGGATTAAAAGATATGATCAACTGAATTATAATTGACGTTAATTGGAATTGCTTTTGAATCTGCAATTAATATTTAAACAAATTGTTTGTAAGATTGATAAATTGGATTTTTTTAATATTACCAACCGAGTAAATGAATCCTTATATAAGGTACGTCTCGTTTTGTTGAACTATTGTCAAAATTGACTTTTTGAAACGACTTTGGATAACTTTTGTATGTCGATCTCGAGCATTAGGATTGTGATACACTATGACCTGACCTAGCTTGATAAACATTTATTGACCAACATATGTTCTCTAGGTTGAGATCTACAGTTATTTGGTAATCCGAGTTTCGGTCACATTTTGGTAAACGAATTTATATGCTGCTAAAGTGAGTTTCATTTGCTCCCTTTTAAATTGCTTTTGCAATCTATATTTTTGGGCTAAGAATACATGCACTTTATTTTAAACCCAATGGATACAAGTACATACTAAATTTTACACTGAGTTTGAACCAAAAATCCCTTAGCTTTGGTAACTAGTAACTGCAAGTTATAAGAACTGTTGGGCGTGAGTAGTAGTATATGGATCCATAGGGCTTGATATCCCCGTCCGAGCTAGAGCACTATGTAACAACCCAAACCAACCCGCGATTAAACCATGTAAAATTACAACAATAAAAAAAAATTTTGCTGAACTGCCACCTGGCGCGGCGCGTCATATAGGCCGCGCGGCGCGCCAAACCTGACTGTCCGGAAGGTCTTTAAATGCAAAAATGTTTGACTAGTTCCCGACGTATTTAGACAAAACGCTTTTAACCGCATGTTCAATATATGAAAACTAGCGCGTTCCATTAATAAAATTTAGTTTACGAAGCGGGGCCCACATCGACCCAAATTACCCTTTAAGTATCAAAATACAATTTTTGACCATAAGACTTTTAATACAAACAAAGCCGAGCATGGCGATTGGGGATACGCTACCCAATCCTAATAAATCCAAAAGCAAGCCTTCTACGCAAACTATGCAAGTCCTCTAATCCTCGCGCTTACCCGAGCCACCATCCGCATGCAATCTATAAAAAGAGTCAACAACGAGAGGGTAAGCTAACGCTTAGTGAATGATAATATACTACATACATATATATGTATAAAATGGACACGCCACAAAATAACAATTACCGCATACCGAGGCATCCATATATAAAGCACTACACTAAGCATACCGTACGATCTCTAAGCAATGAGCTAAAGATACAACAATAATATAAGTTCACCAACGACGATGTGAACAACGCCAAATAGCTACACCCGGAGGGTTAGCTACAACACAACAATACATTAATATATAACAATATAAACGAACAAGGTTAACACCTTAACCCAATACCGAGAACCAAGTACCACAATGAAGATTGGCCGAACTACACGAGCCTTAGTAATCCGAAACCACACGAGATTACTATCTTCACAACATCGAGGTTGGCCGAACTACACGAGCCTTAGTAATCCGAAACCACACGAGATTACTACCTTAATAAGATGACCGAACTACACGAGTCACCATGAATCCGAACTACACGAGATTCATTTTGATAAGATGACCGAACTACACGAGTCACCATGAATCCGAACTACACGAGATTCATTTGATAAGATGACCGAACTACACGCGTCATCGTGAATCCGAACTACACGCGATTCACTTCTCCAACTCAAAACCCTTCGCCATTGGGGTTATATCATCCACATCACAATCACGTGTGATAGTGTACACACAAAACGTGTACCTCGCCAAAAATGGTCAACCAAAACGCACAACCGTGCCAATTGGATCTAAACGCAAGTCTATCAAATCCACCTATATGTGAAGGGGCTCTATAACCGAGAACCACTTCACCCGACCCGCACCCATCCTACACATACATATGCACATAGGATATTATCACTCAACTTGAAGTCTTGAAGAATGCTTCCAAGTAATCCGCAACTCGCCAATGGAAAGTACCTATTCCATTATCACAATTACAACAATACACTTAGAGTGGATTTACAAATCAACCCAATTCATCACTTAGTGCAATTTCGAACCAAATGCACTTCCAAGCACAAACCGTGCCCAAAACTAACCAATAATCACTAACACAAGTGAGAATGGTCCTAATACGCCAATTAAACCCGAACTCAAGTGTTAAACACGTGTCATACCCATTTTGACACTTAAACCCTAATTTTGACCCATTAAGTCAAAATCTCACCATTTACAAGTTTTGACACCAAAACACATTTAACTTGGTTTTATACTTCAACTTAATCCATTTCAAGTTTATAAACCTCATTAAATCGCCAAATGGGTCATAATCACCACCAAACCCTAATTTGACCCAAAGTCACAATTAGTCAACCAATTAACCTTAAATGGGTTTCAATACTTCCTTAATCACTAACTTAAGTGATTAAACTCAATTTCAAGTCCTAAACATGGCCAATTAGTTCACCAACCCAAAACCCACCAACAATTAACAATAAACCCAATTACTAGCATCACTAAACCCATTTCATCATCTAAAAGGGTTTTTCATCAAACTAACTCAAACCCTAACTTGAATATCAAATCAAATAGATGAAATTCGGAGTTTGAGCTTACCAATACTACCACAACGTAGCTAGGAACGAAAGGAACAACTTTAGAACTCGAGCTTTTGATCCAAACGGCCTCCTTCTTCTCCAAAACCCTAAATCTCTCTCTAGAATCTCTCTCTCGCTCTCTAGATAGTTGGGGGTGATGAATGGATGTGAAAATGATCCAAAACTGATCCAAACCAGCTAATGTGGCTCACAAATCCGGCCCCAAGTGAAATTACCCAAATACCCTTCATTTAAACCAATTTAAAACAAAGGATTCTGTCAGCGCCAAATCGCGCGGCGCGCCCCAAACCCGCGCGGCGCGCGACCCTTCTGAAACAGTTTCTTTTGCATTTTAATTTATATACAATAAAACCCACATCCTTGAACACCATAATACACAAGTATACAAGATAAATATTCGGGTCTTACAACTCTCCCCCACTTAAACTCGATCACGTCCTCGTGATCCTTGTCACTTAACCAAACGGACCACACTCCACGGTCCTCAAACATACGTCCCAATCCGACTTTCCTAGGCAACTCTTCCCAATGAATCACCTCTAACAACCAAAATCGTCACACTCGATTTAACAAATCACAATCCGAGCACTAAAACCATGCTCAATCCCTCACATCGGGAAACTCAATCAATCTCGAACCGAGATATCAACCCTCTAGCGTATAATTACCAAGTACAATGCTAAAAGCAACCAAGTTTAAATCCTAAAGTCAACAATCCGAAACGATGAAGACCGAACCAAACGAACCCTTACGGATTACACCAATCACTAAACATCCATTGTAGTGCGCAATACGACCAATACGCAACTACCGTAACATCATAATCCAACGGCTAGAACCGATAGCGCCCAAAACGACTATGAAAACGCAAAACCCAAGGTGTACGAAATCAACCATCGTCACACCTGTAACAAACATGTGAGCGAAACACGGCTATCGCCTCACTAATCCCACAACATGGTCCTCACGACCCCACCATCGACGTATAAAATGACCGATAGTTCCTGCAACATGGTCCTTACGACCCTACCATTGGTGTATCAAACAACCAATAGATCACACGACACGAAGGCTGGCCGAAAACACACGCGCCCTAGTGAATCCGAACTACACGCGACTCACTACCTTCACCACAACAACAATCGGGAATGGCCGAACTACACGCGCCATAGTGAATCCGAACTACACGAGAGTCACTATCCCGGAGGAATGACCGAACTACACGAGTCAATTGTGAATCCGAACTACACGAGACTCACTCCTCAATACAATGACCGAAACCACACGAGTCATTTGTGAATCCGAACTACACGAGATTCACTTCCACAACATCGAGGTTGGCCGAACTACACGAGCCTTAGTAATCCAAAACCACACGAGATTACTACCTCAATAAGATGACCGAACTACACGAGTCACCATGAATCCGAACTACACGAGATTCATTCCAATAAGATGACCGAACTACACGCGTCATCGTGAATCCGAAACCACACGCGATTCACAATCTCAACATAGGAATGGTACTCGCATTTCCCACCGGTACTTCGCATTTCCCGATAGTGTTACACCATACCGACATAACACTACTCCCTTGATGAAGTCAGCGGACCCCGAAGGTCATGCTCCACCAATCACAACACCGGATGAAGTCAGCGGACCCGAAGATCATGCTTCACCGATATAACATCACGCTCATGATGAAGTCAGCGGACCCCGAAGGTCATGCTCCACCAATCACGTATTCCTATGATGAAGTCAGCGGACCCTAAAGATCATGCTTCATCAAACAACCATACCATAATCGAGCAAGAACCACCTATACCAAACATAGGTAC
The DNA here is from genome assembly GCF_046630445.1 of Rutidosis leptorrhynchoides. NCBI lineage: Eukaryota > Viridiplantae > Streptophyta > Magnoliopsida > Asterales > Asteraceae > Rutidosis > Rutidosis leptorrhynchoides. The sequence continues at coordinate 149,581,520 of NC_092334.1, forward strand.
CAAACAATAATTCTCCACAAGAGAACCCGACACACACCTCCCTTAACCGGAGGATTTCACCTTGCTCACCAAACACGTCCATTATCTCTCTACGAGATTTACCACGTTACCACCTCAGTGATGATTCAAATCCAAACCATAAGTACAATTTATACGAAATTGTACTCTACCACAAATCGACCCAACCAGGTCTCGACAACATTTTCCGGATCTACCAATAGCCTCATCCGAAATCTCACACTAAAACTTCCTCGTGCAGGAGCGTAACTCCCCCACTTAGAACCACGTTCCATATCCACAACTCGTACAACCGCACAACGCTACCACAGGTAGACTTTACCAACAATTGGGCTCACACGACCCATTACCACATCTTGCTCCAACATTGAGCACACGAAGGATTTTAACCAACCCTTAAACACTTTGTACGAAAAGTGTACCGCAACACAATCGGAGTCGAACACCACGCTAGTAGGTATAAAAGAGGCACCTAATGTCGCGTCATAAAGACTCCATTACCAACACACATCGATATTTAAAACACTCGATCTCAAGGGTTCCAACCAACCGACGAACCACATGATTCGTCACTTCAACATCAAAGCGAACACGCGCTTAACAACCAAACACCAAAACCATTTCCGTGGCTTGGTAGAAACGTTTCCCAAATACTAAGGAATGCTTGGTTGCACCAAGTCTTACGCCCTTCGCCCGTCAATCAATCATCAACATAGGGTACTTCCATTAGGAACGTCACCCATAGCATAACATGCACAACAAAGGCACGCAACTCAAACTCAAACGGCATTTGATAAATAATCAGAAGACATATTTATCAAAATTAAATGTACCTTAACGTCTCCTGGCCGCACCCGTCCCCGCTAACTTGGGACATCCCGACTTACGATGTCCTTCTTTTTGGCAATTGAAGCACACCATACCATCACCCTTTGGTACCGAACATTCCCAAGACTTGTGACCCCTCACGCCACAATTGTAACATCTAGCCGCACTAGAATCCGACATACCCGCTCGCGTACCACCCGTGCTCACACTCGGACCCTTAGCCCTCTTACTCGGAGCACCATAAGAAACGACCCTTCGCTCACTTGAAGGTTCACCCTTTTTCGATCGCGAATACGACTCGAAACCTCTAGCCAAGTCGAATAATTCCGAAAACGATTTCGCTTGACCCCGGCTAATTTTACTTTTCAAGTCATCATTCAAGGTCCGATAGAAATCTCCCATCAACAAATGATCATTCCCCAAATACTCCGGACAAAAACGAGCCTTCGTCATAAAGGTCGTCTTGAGAGTACTCAAATCCATAGATCCTTGTCGCAAATTTCGCAACTCATTACGCAGTTCCCACAAATCGGCCGAAGTCCGGAACTCCTCGAAGAATTCCTCCTTAATGTCGTCCCACGATAAAGCCATAAACGTCTCGCCACCGACAAGATCAATCTTACCATCCAACCAATCCCTTGCCCTACCCCGCAACAAACTCGTAGCGAGTCTCGTCTTTCTCTCGGGAGGGCAATCAATAGTACGGAAACACCCTTCGACGTCAGAAATCCAAGTTGTGCTTACCAAAGGATCTGGCTTTCCGTCATACATCGGGGGTTTAGTCATCATGAAGCTCTTAAGATAACGCTCCATTTCACCACTACTTTGAAGTTCGGAATACCTCCTTTCCATTCTTTCTTCTAACGCACCCATTTGCTCCGCAACGGCGGCCGCAACCCTGGTGTTAAACTCCGCATCATTCGCCTCGGTCTCGTTTCGCGTCGTCATTCTAAAGAATGCAAAACGATTAGTCCACGAACGTGTAAAACCGTACGCACGACACAGCCACATCTTGCTAAACACTCATCGTACATCACTTGTTAGACACGATTTGCACCCGTAATAAGGTTTGCAAGTTCTTATTACGCACACATGCCGCATCGACTCATTAGTACAACGACCGTCTCGCTCGATGATATACACAAACACAGCCAAAATTCTACGCGGTACAAACACACGCGAGAATTATTATCACAACACAACAACATATTAATAATATCCGCATTACTAATATAAACGTTAGTCAACCTATAGCCAAGGCACTAACCAAACCCATTCCGACCCGTAATCCTACAAGTCCCGCAACAATTTAAGCACACACAAGTCTAAGTCTAGGCACCTATCTCAAGTCACCTAAATCCCTTAGACCATGCTCTGATACCACTTGTAACAACCCAAACCAACCCGCGATTAAACCATGTAAAATTACAACAATAAATTTTTTTTTGCTGAACTGCCACCTGGCGCGGCGCGCCATATAGGCCGCGCGGCGCGCCAAACCTGACTGTCCGGAAGGTCTTTAAATGCGAAAATGTTTGACTAGTTCCCGACGTATTTAGACAAAACGCTTTTAACCGCATGTTCAATATATGAAAACTAGCGCGTTCCATTAATAAAATTTAGTTTACGAAGCGGGGCCCACATCGACCCAAATTACCCTTTAAGTATCAAAATACAATTTTCGACCATAAGACTTTTAATACAAACAAAGCCGAGCATGGCGATTGGGGATACGCTACCCAATCCTAATAAATCCAAAAGCAAGCCTACTACGCAAACTATGCAAGTCCTCTAATCCTCGCGCTTACCCGAGCCACCATCCGCATGCAATCTATAAAAAGAGTCAACAACGAGAGGGTAAGCTAACGCTTAGTGAATGATAATATACTACATACATATATATGTATAAAATGGACACGCCACAAAATAACAATTACCGCATACCGAGGCATCCATATATAAAGCACTACACTAAGCATACCGTACGATCTCTAAGCAATGAGCTAAAGATACAACAACAATATAAGTTCACCAACGACGATGTGAACAACGCCAAATAGCTACACCCGGAGGGTTAGCTACAACACAACAATACATTAATATATAACAATATAAACGAACAAGGTTAACACCTTAACCCAATACCGAGAACCAAGTACCACAATGAAGATTGGCCGAACTACACGAGCCTTAGTAATCCGAAACCACACGAGATTACTATCTTCACAACATCGAGGTTGGCCGAACTAAACGAGCCTTAGTAATCCGAAACCACACGAGATTACTACCTCAATAAGATGACCGAACTACACGAGTCACCATGAATCCGAACTACACGAGATTCATTTTGATAAGATGACCGAACTACATGAGTCACCATGAATCCGAACTACACGAGATTCATTTGATAAGATGACCGAACTACACGCGTCATCGTGAATCCGAACTACACGCGATTCACTTCTCCAACTCAAAACCCTTCGCCATTGGGGTTATATCATCCACATCACAATCACGTGTGATAGTGTACACACAAAACGTGTACCTCGCCAAATATGGTCAACCAAAACGCACAACCGTGCCAATTGGATCTAAACGCAAGTCTATCAAATCCACCTATATGTGAAGGGGGCTCTATAACCGAGAACCACTTCACCCGACCCGCACCCATCCTACACATACATATGCACATAGGATATTATCACTCACCTTGAAGTCTTGAAGAATGCTTCCAAGTAATCCGCAACTCGCCAATGGAAAGTACCTATTCCATTATCACAATTACAACAATACACTTAGAGTGGATTTACAAATCAACCCAATTCATCACTTAGTGCAATTTCGACCCAAATGCACTTCCAAGCACAAACCGTGCCCAAAACTAACCAATAATCACTAACACAAGTGAGAATGGTCCTAATACGCCAATTAAACCCGAACTCAAGTGTTAAACACGTGTCATACCCATTTTGACACTTAAACCCTAATTTTGACCCATTAAGTCAAAATCTCACCATTTACAAGTTTTGACACCAAAACACATTTAACTTGGTTTTATACTTCAACTTAATCCATTTCAAGTTTATAAACCTCATTAAATCGCCAAATGGGTCATAATCACCACCAAACCCTAATTTGACCCAAAGTCACAATTAGTCAACCAATTAACCTTAAATGGGTTTCAATACTTCCTTAATCACTAACTTAAGTGATTAAACTCAATTTCAAGTCCTAAACATGGCCAATTAGTTCACCAACCCAAAATCCACCAACAATTAACAATAAACCCAATTACTAGCATCACTAAACCCATTTCATCATCTAAAAGGGTTTTTCATCAAACTAACTCAAACCCTAACTTGAATATCAAATCAAATAGATGAAATTCGGAGTTTGAGCTTACCAATACTACCACAACGTAGCTAGGAACGAAAGGAACAACTTTAGAACTCGAGCTTTTGATCCAAACGGCCTCCTTCTTCTCCAAAACCCTAAATCTCTCTCTAGAATCTCTCTCTCTCTCTCTAGATAGTTAGGGGTGATGAATGGATGTGAAAATGATCCAAAACTAATCCAAACCAGCTAATGTGGCTCACAAATCCGGCCCCAAGTGAAATTACCCAAATACCCTTCATTTAAACCAATTTAAAACAAAGGATTCTGTCAGCGCCAAATGGCGCGGCGCGCCCCAAACCCGCGCGGTGCGCGACCCTACTGAAACAGTTTCTTTTGCATTTTAATTTATATACAATAAAACCCACACCCTTGAACACCATAATACACAAGTATACAAGATAAATATTCGGGTCTTACACACTAGCCTTTTAACGGACGTATGCTATTTGAGAAGCGTACACGTTGGTTTGCGTGGATTATTAAGATTATTATACAAAGGGTATAAATTATATATACGTTAAGTTTAGTTACCAGGGTGCTCAATTTCGTAGAATATTTTGATAAACGTTTCTGGATGAAACAACTGAAATCTTGTGATCCACCTTTATGTACAGATTATGCAAAATATTAAAACTATGAACTCACCAACCTTTGTATTGACACTTGTTAGAATATTTATTCTCAGGTTCCCTAGAAGTCTTCCGCTGTTTGCTTATATGTTATACAAGCTATGTGCATGGAGTCATAGATGCTTTATTCAAGAAAACTTTGCATTCACAAAATCATCACCATGTATCTTATTTTGACTGCATTGTCAACCGATGTAGTATTGTAAACTATTATATACGGTGATTGTCTATACGTAGAAATCATCAGACATCGAAAACCTTGGATTTATATATTCATTTATGGTGTGCCTTTTCAAAAGAATGCAATGTTTACAATACGTATCATATAGAGGTCAAATACCTCGAAATGAAATCGATGAATGACGTGTTCGTCCATATAGATTTGGAGCGATCGTCACAGTTATGCTGCTGGTGCTGCTGATGGTGGTACTGTTGCTGTCGGTGCTATAAGTGTTGTTGGTGCTGAGGTTGGTGATGATGTTGGTGTAGTAAGTATAGCTTGTAGATCACGCCCCATTCTTGTCAGGATTTCTATCCTACCCTCTATCATTTCTATCCATCCACTCATCTAATTCGATAGATCTTGATTATCAATTCGAAGTTCCCTAACTTCTTCTAATATTCCCCTTCGATTGGTATTCGGAAGTAGAGGTTGAATGTTTTCTGAGATTGCAGTAATGCGACCTTCGAGGTGGAAAACTTTAGCAAGAAGGGTGAATAAAGTGTTGCGCATAGGTTCACCGGTGAGTACATCGTTTTCTCTGATATTAGGATGTAAGTTTAGTTCGCGGTAGGGCTCGCCTTCTTCATTTCTCCATCGAGTGAGTAAGTCTCGGACCCACCCGCATCTCCTCCAGAAAGAAAAATAGCTAAACGGTAGAGACACTTCGGGTTCATTTACTTCGGAGTCTACTTCAATACGTATCTCGAAATTGCTTCCGGAACTAATGGAATCCAAGCTAGGTGTAGGATCCATCTTTTATGATCAGTTAGAGGATTTTCGATATGAAATGATTTTCGGTTATCGGATAATATTCTAATTATATAGAATATCTATTATAGTACAGAAGATCCCGTAGATTACGGAGGAAATTAAGGGAACGTGTCAGATAAAGTCCACAGTAACAGATACACTAAGATATGGATTTGTCTATACACTATTCATGCAATCAATGCAGTAAGATGTGTTTAGACTAGGAATGATAAGCAGGTAATTTCCTAAGGATGATAAGTAGATGATTTTCGACACGAAATGATAAGCAAACTTTTGACATGAAGACACGGTCGAAGTTCAGACTCACTAATGCATCTAAACAACTATCAGTTAGACACACTATTCCAGACCTGGTTCGCTAAGACCACCGCTCTGATACCACCTGTAGCGACCCGTCCTAATCCATCTGGACGAATACATTACATTTGGTTACATCGCGAGGTACTTGACCTCTATATGATACATTTTACAAACATTGCATTCATTTTTAAAAGACAAACTTTCTTTACAATGAAAGTTGACAGCATGCATACCATTTTATAATACATCCAACTATAATTGACTTAATAATAATCTTGATGAACTTAACGACTCGAATGCAACATCTTTTGAAATATGCCATGAATGACTCCAAGTAAGATCTCTAAAATGAGCTAATGCACAGCGAAATATTTCTTTATTACCTGAGAATAAACATGCTTTAAAGTGTTAACCAAAAGGTTGGTGAATTCATTAGTTTATCATAATCGATCATTTTCATCATTTTAATAGACCACAAGATTTTCATTTTCATTTCTCATAAATATACGTCCCATGCATAGAGACGAAAAAATCATTCATTTGGATTGAACACCTGGTAACCGGCCTTAACAAGATGCATATAGAATATCCCCATCATTTCGGGACTCTCATCGGACATGATAAATCGAAGTACTAAAGCATCCGTAACCCGGATGGGGCTTGTTAGGCCCGATAGATCTATCTTTAGGATTTGCGTCAATTGGTGGCAATTATAATAAACACCAATTCTTAGGCTACCAAGCTAAAAAGGGGCATATTCGGTTTGATAATCCAACCATAGAATGTAGTTTCGATCACTTGTGTCTATTTCGTAAAGCATTTATAAAAGCAGCGCATGTATTCTCAGTCTCAAAAATATATATTGCAAAAACATTTAAAAAGGGAGCAAATGAAACTCACTATACTGTATTTTGTAGTAAAAATACATATGACGTCATTTAACAAGTGTAGGGTTTGCCTCGGATTCACGAACCTATATCATTTATATATATATTAATACCTATAATCGTAATTGAACAATTTCATATATTATAACTTATATTATATATATTTAATTTGTGTATATACATTTATAATGCCTCATATTTATATAGTTATATTAATATATATTTGGTTAATATTATAAATACCTAATTTGTTATATATGAATATTCGTATAAAATTTGTTAATATGATTAATACATACTTATGTAATATTACTTATAAATATAATTTTATATACATAATATTTATTTTGTAAAATAATATTAATAATGGTATATAAAAAAAATTGTATTTGATTATAATGATAATATCAATAATAACAATACTGATAATAATGATAATTATAATTATAATAATAATAATAATAATAATAATAATAGTATTAATAATGATAATGTTACTAGTAATAAAAATGTTAATAATAATAATAATAATAATAATAATAATAATAATAATAATAATAATAATAATAATAATAATAATAATAATAATAATAATAATAATAATAATAATAATAATAATATAGTTTTAACGACAGCAAAAATGATAATTTTTGTAAACCTGATAATAACGATAATATATTTTTTTAATAATAACAATACTAATAGTGATAATTATACCTATGTTAATAATGATAATAATATTAATATTAATAATAGTAATAATGTTAATTCTAATACTAGTGTTAATAATAATAATAACAATAATCTTCCTAATCGTTTTAATAATAATAATAATGATAATGATAATAATAATAAGATAATGATAATCATAAATAATTAAGTAAATAACTACCTCAACGATGTAGCCTTAAAAAAAATGCCCAAGTCCGGGTTTGAACCCGCGACGTCCCGCTAACCCGATAACATCCTTAATAACTCTTCCACCCTTGCTTTTCTATATTAACTCTTGACACATAAATTATAAACCTTGTGAAGCCCAACAACAAAAGGCCCAACCAGAAATATGGTAACCCATATATCGGCTCAAGAAGCAGTCCAATCGAATAGCCCAACAGCTTCTCTTGATAAAAAAATATTGTAGTGGCCTGGGTTCGAACCCAAGACCTCTCGTTTAAACTACACCACACCAAACCATCCTTCTGTTTCTACGTATCTGAAATAAATCTTGGTTTAAATCCTTTTAACCATTTTCTAACTTCTTCTTCTTAATTTAAACACTGATCAATCACAACCAACTATCCTTATTATTTTTATTCTTTAACATGATCTTCTCATCATCACTTCTCATTTAAAATTCATCCTAAATCATTATCATACTCATAACTCTAATCTTAGTCTTAATCCTAATTATAATCATAAAACCTAACGTGTTCATTTCATCATGATCACCATCCTTATTACTTCACGTATCATCATGTATTATCATCATTCATTTTAAAAGCACCATTATCAAACCGTTATCCCTTAACATCAACATCTTATACTATCATCACATCTATTTCTATTCATCATTGTGTATGTTTATATCCAACTACAGCTCATCGTTATTGTAAAAAAAAAAAAAATTACTTACGTAGGTATAATGGGTTAGGCCACCTAACCATTGTCACGACATTAAAGACTCACCAGGATTTTGATGCCTTTTCCTTTTTTTTTCTTTTTTTAAAATAAAGTAATAAAACCCACTTGTAATTGTTGGCCACCTTTTCCAATTGTTGACTAGCTTTTGCTTTTTATAACACCAATATCGGCCCTTCAATTCCTTAATACTCCACTTGCTCATTAATAAAATGCCACGTGATGTTATTCTAAAACCAAATTGACAAAAACCCAAAACCATTAAATGGTATTGTATATAACTTCTTTTGTTTTATAACTTCACGAATCATCAGCGGAACAAACAGATGATGGTGTTTCATAACAGGCTTTCGAATGGAACAAAGGCAAGAACAAAGGACGTTAGTTGCTGCAACAATTTGGTAGAAGTTAAAAAAAAATAAAACAGTTGCAGCCGAAGTAGGATTCTGTGGTGGTGGTGTTGGACAGCTACAAAACGCAGTAGCAGTTAGAGTTTAAGGTGATTTAGTTGTTGGTCGATGGGTTGTGATGATATATATGGTGACTTGAGCCGAAATAGTAGCTACAAAATTTGTAGAAGAAAAGGAGGTGGCCTAGTGGTATACAAGTGTGTTGTATTTCCCAAAACAAACTTCGTATGATGTTGGTTGTTTTGGTCATCGAACCAGAAATGGGAATTGAAAGACGAACAACATTTGAACATTTAAGGTATGGGTCTGATCGAAGGTGAGTTAATATATATATGTACCTCATTATTTTCATATGTAAATGTATATGAATATGAGTTAGATTGTGGTTATGATTTTGAAACACATAGAAATTTAAAAAGTGATGATGGAGGTTGAATATTGTGATTAGGGTCTCGGTGATGGTTCAATGGGATGGAGAATTTGAATGAGTTCATCAATTATGAAAGGAACATTGTTATGTAGAGAATGGGTGTCGACGGATAGAATCAATCCAGAAGAAAAAGATAAAAAGAAGAAAGGAATTGCTGACTGAATTTGGATGTGTTCTAGTGATTGGATTTACAGATAATAGAGATAGTGATAATGATGTTGAGAGATAAAATTATTTGTATAACATCTTGAGTTCGATTGCTATGTGGAAGAATTTTGGGGTCGTCATTCAGTTGCAGACAACAAGGACAGATAGAGAAAAATAAAAAATTAAAACTAAAAGCAATTGCTAACAGATTTCGTTCGTATTATAATTAGATTAGTACTCTCTATCAATCACATACAGTTGTTTTAGAAAAGTTTAGATTGAATTGGTAATATATATAGATATATCAGTATTTATAATTTGTATATAATTGGTATTACTAATTACTAATTAAATAAATATTTAATTAATAATAATAATAATAATAATAATTATATTATTATTAATAATAATAATACTAATAATAATAATAATATTATTAAAATTGTGTTATTAAAATAATAATGATAATAATAATTTTTAATGAAAATGGTAATAATATTTAATAATATTACTAATCATAATAACTAAAAACTTTACTACTAGTTATTTTAACAAATCAAATGTATAAATTTCGCTATTAATAATGAATGTAATAATAATCATATAATAATTATAATCAAACTTGTAATTATATTTAATATATTTATTTTATAATTTATATTATATAGTATATGAATATATCTATTGAATATTGAATATTTATATATTTTATAAATGTTACAATATAATAATCATTAATAGGAATCTTTTATATATATATATATATATATATATATATATATATATATATATATATATATATATATATATATATATATATATTACTATATTGATTCAAGTGATATCATATATCTATTATATATATTCATTTTAATAATAACTTAATTATTTTGTTTATTATTTTTACATTTTTTTTAATTCTATTTGATTAAAGTGTATTTTATTTATTTTTAAAAAAATATTTCGTATACTTATGTTTATATTTATGTATATTTATATTTTTATTTACATCCAATTGTTCGTGAATCGTCGGGAGTTGGTCGAGGTTCAAAAGTATCCATGAAATCAATTCAAATTCTTGAGACTCAGATTAATAGGTTTTGCTTATCGTGTCGGAATCATATAAAGATCAAGTTTAAATTTGGTCGAAAATTTTTGGGTCGTCACACATCATCATTTTTCCGAAATTCGGAGAACTAGTTAGCAGTTTTAGGGTGTTTTTCAGAAACTTCACATTCGAAGTATGTAAGTCTAGGAGATAGATGTTATATGTATATATATAACTGTTGGCATAGAATTGCTGCAAAATTCGAGAATAATGATTCAAGCTTTTTGGTATGGCAACTACCGTTACAAGATGCAGATGAGTACATGATAGAGTTTCAATGAATAATTATAGTGATTTTTCGGAGAGGCTTAAGTCAAAGGGTAATGAAGTTGTTGATACGTTTACTGTTAATATGGTGGAATGTAAAAGGTTCCCCGGTAACGATGGCGAAAGGGAAACATACGTCAACACCTCCAACTGCTTAAAATTTCGGGACGAAATTTATTTAACGAGTAGGTACTGTAGTTGTAGTGACCCAAACTTTTCCATGTTTATATATATTAATTGAGATTGATATTTACATGATTAAATGTTTCCAACATGTTAAGCAATCAAACTTGTTAAGACTTGATTAATTGAAATATGTTTCATATAGACAATTGACCACCCAAGTTGACCGGTGATTCACGAACGTTAAAACTTGTAAAAACTATATGATGACATATATATGGATATATATATAGTTAACATGATACTATGATAAGTAAACATATCATTAAGTATATTAACAATGAACTACATATGTAAAAACAAGACTACTAACTTAATGATTTTTAAACGAGACATATATGTAACGATTATCGTTGTAAAGACATTTAATGTATATATATCATATTAAGAGATATTCATACATGATAATATCATGATAATATAATAATTTAAAATCTCATTTGATATTATAAACATTGGGTTAACAACATTTAACAAGATCGTTAACCTAAAGGTTTCAAAACAACACTTACATGTAACGACTAACGATGACTTAACGACTCAGTTAAAATGTATATACATGTAGTTTTTTAATATGTATTTATACACTTTTGAAAGACTTCAATACACTTATCAAAATACTTCTACTTAACAAAAATGCTTACAATTACATCCTCGTTCAGTTTCATCAACAATTCTGCTCGTATGCACCCGTATTCGTACTCGTACAATACACAGCTTTTAGATGTATGTACTATTGGTATATACACTCCAATGATCAGCTCTTAGCAGCCCATGTGAGTCACCTAACACATGTGGGAACCATCATTTGGCAACTAGCATGAAATATCTCATAAAATTACAAAAATATGAGTAATCATTCATGACTTATTTACATGAAAACAAAATTACATATCCTTTATATCTAATCCATACACCAACAACCAAAAACACCTAAAAACACTTTCATTCTTCAATTTTATTCATCTAATTGATCTCTCTCAAGTTCTATCTTCAAGTTCTAAGTGTTCTTCATAAATTCTACAAGTTCTAGTTACATAAAATCAAGAATACTTTCAAGTTTGCTAGCTCACTTCCAATCTTGTAAGGTGATCATCCAACCTCAAGAAATCTTTGTTTCTTACAGTAGGTTATCATTCTAATACAAGGTAATAATCATATTCAAACTTTGGTTCAATTTCTATAACTATAACAATCTTATTTCAAGTGATGATCTTACTTGAACTTGTTTTCGTGTCATGATTCTGCTTCAAGAACTTCGAGCCATCCAAGGATCCGTTGAAGCTAGATCCATTTTTATCTTTTCCAGTAGGTTTATCCAAGGAGCTTAAGGTAGTAATGATGTTCATAACATCATTCGATTCATACATATAAAGCTATCTTATTCGAAGGTTTAAACTTGTAATCACTAGAACATAGTTTAGTTAATTCTAAACTTGTTCACAAACAAAAGTTAATCCTTCTAACTTGACTTTTAAAATCAACTAAACACATGTTCTATATCTATATGATATGCTAACTTAATGATTTAAAACCTGGAAACACGAAAAACACCGTAAAACCGGATTTACGCCGTCGTAGTAACACCGAGGGCTGTTTTGGGTTAGTTAATTAAAAACTATTATAAACTTTGATTTAAAAGTTGTTATTCTGAGAAAATGATTTTTATTATGAACATGAAACTATATCCAAAAATTATGGTTAAACTCAAAGTGAAAGTATGTTTTCAAAAATGGTCATCTAGACGTCGTTCTTTCGACTGAAATGACTACCTTTACAAAAACGACTTGTAACTTATTTTTCCGACTATAAACCTATACCTTTTCTGTTTAGATTCATAAAATAGAGTTCAATATGAAACCATAGCAATTTGATTCACTCAAAACGGATTTAAAATGAAGAAGTTATGGGTAAAACAAGATTGGATAATTTTTCTCATTTTAGCTACGTGAAAATTGGTAACAAATCTATTCCAACCATAACTTAATCAACTTGTATTGTATATTATGTAATCTTGAGATACCATAGACACGTATACAATGTTTCGACCTATCATGTCGACACATCTATATATATTTCGGAACAACCATAGACACTCTATATGTGAATGTTGGAGTTAGCTATACAGGGTTGAGGTTGATTCTAAAATATATATAGTTTAAGTTGTGATCAATACTGAGATATGTATACACTGGGTCGTGGATTGATTCAAGATAATATTTATCGATTTATTTCTGTACATCTAACTGTGGACAACTAGTTGTAGGTTATTAACGAGGACAGCTGACTTAATAAACTTAAAACATCAAAATATATTAAAAGTGTTGTAAATATATTTTGAACATACTTTGATATATATGTATATATTGTTATAGGTTCGTGAATCAACCAGTGGCCAAGTCTTACTTCCCGACGAAGTAAAAATCTGTGAAAGTGAGTTATAGTCCCACTTTTAAAATCTAATATTTTTGGGATGAGAATACATGCAGGTTTTATAAATGATTTACAAAATAGACACAAGTACGTGAAACTACATTCTATGGTTGAATTATCGAAATCGAATATGCCCCTTTTTATTAAGTCTGGTAATCTAAGAATTAGGGAACAGACACCCTAATTGACGCGAATCCTAAAGATAGATCTATTGGGCCTAACAAACCCCATCCAAAGTACCGGATGCTTTAGTACTTCGAAATTTATATCATATCAGAAGGGTGTCCCGGAATGATGGGGATATTCTTGTATATGCATCTTGTTAATGTCGGTTACCAGGTGTTCACCATATGAATGATTTTTATCTCTATGTATGGGATGTGTATTGAAATATGAAATCTTGTGGTCTATTATTATGATTTGATATATATAGGTTAAACCTATAACTCACCAACATTTTTGTTGACGTTTTAAGCATGTTTATTCTCAGGTGATTATTAAGAGCTTCCGCTGTCGCATACTTAAATAAGGACGAGATTTGGAGTCCATGCTTGTATGATATTGTGTAAAAACTGCATTCAAGAAACTTATTTTGTTGTAACATATTTGTATTGTAAACCATTATGTAATGGTCGTGTGTAAACAGGATATTTTAGATTATCATTATTTGATAATCTACGTAAAGCTTTTTAAACCTTTATTGATGAAATAAAGGTTATGATTTGTTTTAAAATGAATGCAGTCTTTGAAAAACATCTCATATAGAGGTCAAAACCTAGCAACGAAATCAATTAATATGGAATGTTTTTAATCAATAAGAACGGGACATTTCAGTTGGTATCAGAGCGTTGGTCTTAGAGAACCAGAATTTTGCATTAGTGTGTCTTATCGAGTTTGTTAGGATGCATTAGTGAGTCTGGACTTCGACCGTGTTTACTTGAAAAATGATTGCTTAACAAATTTTGTTGGAAACTATATATTTTTAACATGTGAATATTATGTGATATATTAATCTCTTAACGCGTTTGATATTATGTGATAGATGTCTACCTCTAGAACAAGTCCCATTGACTCACCTAATAATAATGAAGAGTCAAATGTAAATTGGAATGATTCGTGGACTGATTCACAAATTCCCGAAGAGGAACCGGAAGAAGAGTCGGAACCGGAAGAAGAATCGGAATCGGAAGAAGAATCGGAACCGGATGAAGAAATAGAACCGGTGGGGGAAATAATAAAACGGTTAAGTAAAAGAAAATCCTCAACCAACCGACCAAGGTTAATTATGGTCAATGGTGTTTCCGCCAAGGAAGCAAAATATTGGGAGGATTACCAATTCTCCGATGAATCGGATTCCGACGAGAATTCCGATGATGTTATAGAAATTACCCCAACTGAATTTAAAAAGGCAAAAGAAAATAATAAGGGAAAGGGCATAAAAATAGAGAAATCTAATTCCAACCCCGATGAACTTTATATGTATCGTCAACCCCCGAAGCCCTTAAGTTGTAACAATGACCCGGGAACCTCTAAACCACCAGGTGTTTCTAAACCGTTGTGGAAAACGACAGCTCGTATTAGGGGAACATCATATATCCCTAGAAACTTGGCAAAATGAACTAAAACTGAAGAAGAAGAAACGCGCGAGTCAGAATAAGATAGTTGTATTCGTGTGGTGTAATATATGTAATATAGTGTGCTTATGCTTTATGATATATGTAAAAATTGTTTGTATTAATAAGTATTTTTTTTTATGAATCTAACTTTTGTCTATTTTACAGTATAAAAACACAAAATGGATAGACAACCCAATATTTTAAGAGATCTACCCGGAGACATGATTGATGAAATCTTGTCTAGAGTCGGTCAGAATTCTTCGGCACAACTATTTACGGCGAAATCAGTTTGTAAGACATTCGAAGAACGTTCCAAGAATGTCTTGGTTTATAAGAGAACTTCGTTTGAAAGATGGGAGATATCACATTGGGAAACCCATAAGTTACGATGTGTTTACTTTGACCCATATATTGTGGGGAACCCAAATTCTATTTTACGCAATGTGTTAAGAAATTATTTTGACTCAATATATCCGAATATTGGACTTCGTGATTTAGAAAAAAGCGGCTAACATGCAACATAAAGAAGCATGTTATGCTTACGGATTAGTAATGTTCGCTTCTCACCAAAGTGAGAACAAGAACATCGGGCTACAACTATTAAACAAAACGTTTCCACAAGTGACGGAGTCGGTAATTTGGGTAAGAAATGAGGTTTTTAGATTGTTACGAGACTGTTGGACATTACGTAACCCTCTTCCCTTTGACGATGTTACAACACGCTGTCTTATCAATGGCTATAACGGTTATGTTCCACAAGACCAAGGATGGGAAGTAATCCTTGTAAAACCAGAATGCATGACTTGTTTCTGGACGTATGAATTACGTGTCTTTATTGCCTTTGCTGAACGACTTGTGTACTAGCTAGAATTATCTTCACAACCATCTTGTATCAAATTTATTGTGTGCTATATTTCATGCTATATGTAAAATAAGCGGTATTGTAAGTTTGTAAAATATTGTGTAAAAGTTTGAACGCAAAATATTATTATAATCAGTTTTTCATATAGAATTGTAGTAGTTGAATTGTATATTAGCTACTAAGTATGAACTTAACGGGTAGGTACTACCCGAATTTAAACTTATAAAACGCTAATATGAAGAAAAAGCTTTTATAAATGAGTTCATATTATGCTACGAAATACTATTAACTACTCTTAATATTCTGTATGATTAACTTGTTCCATTTGACTATTTTGAAGGAAATGGCACCGACTACTCGACACACCGTGAATATGAATGAAGAGGAATTCCGTACTTTTCTAGCTTCAAACATAGCCGCAGTACAGGCTGCGCTACATACCAACAATAATCTTGGATCTAGCAGTACAGGAAATCGTGTAGGACGCATCTACAAAGAATTCACTGCCTGCAAACCTTTGGAATTTAATGGAACCGAAGGACCGATCGGATTAAAACGGTGGACCGAGAAGGTCGAATCGGTGTTTACCATAAGTAAGTGTACTGAAGAGGACAAAGTGAAGTACGCTACGCATACCTTCACAGGTTCTGCGTTAACATGGTGGAATACCTATCTAGAGCAAGTGGGATAAGACGATGCGTACGCACTACCGTGGTCAGCATTCAAGCACTTGATGAACGAGAAGTACCGTCCCAGAACCGAGGTCAATAAGCTCAAGACAGAACTTAGAGGGTTATGAACCCAAGGATTTGATATTACCACGTACGAAAGACGATTCACAGAATTGTGCCTATTGTGTCCGGGAGCATTCGAAGATGAGGAAGAGAAGATCGACGCGTTTGTGAAAGGATTACCGGAAAGAATCCAAGAAGATATAAGTTCACACGAGCTCGCCTCCATACAATAGGCATATAGAATGGCTCACAAACTAGTGAACCAGATTGAAGAAAGAATTAAAGAACAGACTGCTGAAGAGGCCAATGTGAAGCAAGTCAAAAGAAAGTGGGAGGAAAACGGTGATAAGAATCACCAATACAACAACAACAACAATTACAACAATAATCGCAACAATTATCCCAACAATCGCAACATCAATCGCAACTACAACAAACGGCCCAACAACAACAACAACAACAATAACAACAGCAACTACAACAATCATCCCAATAACAATAATAACCGCAACAACAACAAAAATCAGAAGTAGCTATGCCAAAGGTGTGAAAAGTATCACTCGGGGTTCTGCACCAAATTTTGCAACAAGTGTAAAAGAAATGGTCATAGCGCGGCGAAGTGTGAGGTCTACGGACCAGGGGTTAATAGAACGAACGGAAAAAATGATGTCGGAACGAGTAATGGCGGAGCAAGTAGTGTCGGAGCAAGTTATGCCAATGTAGTTTGTTATAAATGTGGAAAAACGGGCCACATTATTAGAAATTGCCCGAACTAGGAGAACACGAATGGACAAGGCCGTGGAAGAGTTTTCAATATTAATGCGGCAGAGGCACAGGAAGACCCGGAGCTTGTTACGGGTACGTTTCTTATTGACAATAAATCTGCTTACGTTTTATTTGATTCGGGTGCGGATAGAAGCTATATGAGTAGAGATTTTTGTGCTAAATTAAGTTGTCCATTGACGCCTTTGGATAGTAAACTTTTACTCGAATTAGCAAATGGTAAATTAATTTCAGCAGATAATATATGTCGGAATCGAGAAATTAAACTGGTTAGCGAAACATTTAAGATTGATTTGATACCAGTAGAGTTAGGGAGTTTTGATGTGATAATCGGTATAGACTGGTTGAAAGAAGTGAAAGCAGAGGTCGTTTGTTACAAAAATGCAATTCGCATTATACGAGAAAAAGGAAAACCCTTAATGGTGTACGGAGAAAAGGGCAACACGAAGCTACATCTTATTAGTAATTTGAAGGCACAAAAACTAATAAGAAAAGGTTGCTATGCTGTTATAGCACACGTCGAGAAAGTACAAACTGAAGAAAAGAGCATCAATGATGTTCCCATTGCAAAAGAATTTCCCGATGTATTTCCGAAAGAATTACCGGGATTACCCCCACATCGATCCGTTGAATTTCAAATAGATCTTGTACCAGGAGCTGCACCAATAGCTCGTGTTCCTTACAGACTCGCACCCAGTGAGATGAAAGAACTGCAAAGCCAATTACAAGAACTTTTAGAGCGTGGTTTCATTCGACCAAGCACATCATCGTGGGGAGCTCCTGTTTTGTTTGTCAAGAAGAAAGATGGTACATTCAGGTTGTGTATCGACTACCGAGAGTTGAACAAACTTACCATCAAGAACTGCTACCCACTACCGAGAATCGACGACTTATTTGATCAACTACAAGGCTCGTCTGTTTTTTCAAAGATTGACTTACGTTCCGGGTATCATC
This sequence comes from Rutidosis leptorrhynchoides, assembly GCF_046630445.1. Lineage (NCBI taxonomy): Eukaryota > Viridiplantae > Streptophyta > Magnoliopsida > Asterales > Asteraceae > Rutidosis > Rutidosis leptorrhynchoides. The sequence continues at coordinate 149,600,137 of NC_092334.1, forward strand.
AAATGCGGGTGAAAGAAGATGATATTCCAAAGACTACTTTCAGAACACGTTACGGTCATTACGAGTTTATGGTCATGCCGTTTGGTTTAACTAATGCACCAGCTGTGTTCATAGACCTTATGAACCGAGTGTGTGGACCATACCTTGACAAGTTTGTCATTGTTTTCATTGATGACATACTTATTTACTCAAAGAATGACCAAGAACACGGTGAACATTTAAGAAAGGTGTTAGAAGTATTGAGGAAGGAAGAATTGTACGCTAAGTTTTCAAAGTGTGCATTTGGTTAGAAGAAGTTCAATTCCTCGGTCACATAGTGAACAAAGAAGGTATTAAGGTGGATCCGGCAAAGATAGAAACTGTTGAAAAGTGGGAAACCCCGAAAACTCCGAAACACATACGCCAGTTTTTAGGACTAGCTGGTTACTACAGAAAGTTCATCCAAGACTTTTCCAGAATAGCAAAACCCTTGACTGCATTAACGCATAAAGGGAAGAAATTTGAATGGAATGATGAACAAGAGAAAGCGTTTCAGTTATTGAAGAAAAAGCTAACTACGGCACCTATATTGTCATTGCCTGAAGGGAATGATGATTTTGTGATTTATTGTGACGCATCAAAGCAAGGTCTCGGTTGTGTATTAATGCAACGAACGAAGGTGATTGCTTATGCGTCTAGACAATTGAAGATTCACGAACAAAATTATACGACGCATGATTTAGAATTAGGCGCGGTTGTTTTTGCATTAAAGACTTGGAGGCACTACTTATATGGGGTCAAAAGTATTATATATACCGACCACAAAAGTCTTCAACACATATTTAATCAGAAACAACTGAATATGAGGCAGCGTAGGTGGATTGAATTATTGAATGATTACGACTTTGAGATTCGTTACCACCCGGGAAAGGCAAATGTGGTAGCCGATGCCTTGAGCAGGAAGGACAGAGAACCCATTCGAGTAAATCTATGAATATAATGATTCATAATAACCTTACTACTCAAATAAAGGAGGCGCAACAAGGAGTTTTAAAAAAGGGAAATTTAAAGGATGAAATACCCAAAGGATCGGAGAAGCATCTTAATATTCGGGAAGACGGAACCCGGTATAGGGCTGAAAGGATTTGGGTACCAAAATTTGGAGATATGAGAGAAATGGTACTTAGAGAAGCTCATAAAACCAGATACTCAATACATCCTGGAATGGGGAAGATGTACAAGGATCTCAAGAAACATTTTTGGTGGCCGGGTATGAAAGCCGATGTTGCTAAATACGTAGGAGAATGTTTGACGTGTTCTAAGGTCAAAGCTGAGCATCAGAAACCATCAGGTCTACTTCAACAACCCAAAATCCCGGAATGGAAATGGGAAAACATTACCATGGATTTCATCACTAAATTGCCAAGGACTGCAAGTGGTTTTGATACTATTTGGGTAATAGTTGATCATCTCACCAAATCAGCACACTTCCTGCCAATAAGAGAAGATGACAAGATGGAGAAGTTAGCACGACTGTATTTGAAGGAAGTCATCTCCAGACATGGAATACCAATCTCTATTATCTCTGATAGGGATGGCAGATTTATTTCAAGTTTCTGGCAGACATTACAGCAAGCATTAGGAACTCATCTAGACATGAGTACTGACTATCATCCACAAACTGATGGGCAGAGCGAAAGGACGATACAAACACTTGAAGACATGCTACGAGCATGTGTTATTGATTTCGGAAACAGTTGGGATCGACATCTACCATTAGCAGAATTTTCCTACAACAACAGCTACCATTCAAGCATTGAGATGGCGCCGTTTGAAGCACTTTATGGTAGAAAGTGCAGGTCTCCGATTTGTTGGAGTGAAGTTGAAAGGACCCGTTCATATACATTATAAACGATTCACAATAGTTGATTACATTGCGAGGTATTTGACCTCTATATTATACATTTTACAAACATTGCATTCGTTTTTAAAAGACAATCTTTCTTTACATCGAAAATTGACAGGCATGCATACCATTTCATAATATCCACTATCCAACTATAAATTGATTTAATAATAATCTTTGATGAACTCAATGACTCGAATGCAACGTTCTTCGAAATATGCTATGAAAGACTCCAAATAATATCTTTAAAATGAGCAAATGCACAGCGGAAGATTTCTTTAACACCTGAGAATAAACATGCTTTAAAGTGTCAACCAAAAGGTTGGTGAGTTCATTAGTTTATCATAATCATTTATTTCTATCATTTTAATAGACCACAAGAATTTCATTTCCAGTTCTCATAAATATACGTCCCATGCATAGAGACAAAAATAATCATTCATATGGTGAACACCTGGTAACCGACATTAACAATATGCATATAAGAATATCCCCTATCATTCCGGGATCCTCCTTCGGACATGATATAAATTTCGAAGTACTAAAGCATCCGGTACTTTGGATGGGGTTTGTTAGGCCCAATAGATCTATCTTTAGGATTCGCGTCAATTAGGGTGTCTGTTCCCTAATTCTTAGATTACCAGACTTTAATAAAAAGGGGCATATTCTATTTCGATAATTCAACCATAGAATGTAGTTTCAATTACTTGTGTCTATTTCGTCAAACATTTATAAAAGCGCATGTATTCTCAGTCCCAAAAATATAAAGGGTAAAAAGGCAAATGAAACTCACCATACTGTATTTCGTAGTAAAAATACATATAACGTCATTGAACAAGTGCAAGGTTGGCCTCGAATTCACGAACATATCAATATTGAGATTCAATATTGCAGGAAATGTACGTAAACGCAACGGAGATGATAAACACTATATTGACCTCACGAGCATACCCATGAACCATACTCAATCACCTCCATAGCTATAACCCATAATTTCCTTAATCCTATCCCACTCGAAAAAAACAACTTCGAACTCACTCGGACAGCACTCCGTCGTAATATTTTATGTATACTAATAATATCTTGAGATAATACGGAGTAAATATATATATATGTAAATCGATTGAGAGAGTTTAGAGAAAACTATTTTCAAGTTTCTATGAAATAATGAAACCTATTGAATTCTATTTATAATAGATTTTTGAATTATTAAAATATGAATTATTAAAGTGAATTATTAAAGTATGAATTATTAAAGTGAATTATTAAAGTATGAATTATTAAAGTGAATTATTAAAGTATGAATTATTAAAGTTAAAGTAAAGTAAAAATAAAGTAAAGGTAAAGTTTAAGTATAGTAAAAGTATAAAACTATGTACGTATAATACGCGTATAAATATATATAATATTAATTTAAATCGTTATATATATTTAATAAAATAAAATATAAATATCGTTATCTTTATCATACTAGTTAAGTAATGAGTTGTCAAAAGTGGTTCTAGATATTTATAAAAGTTATATACGTTTTAATAATAAAGTTCTTTTTAAACTGAAAACGTTTTTGTACGTTTGAAACTAAATAGATCAATCGAGTCTTTATGAGATTCAATCTTCCACTATCCTTTGTCTAGTTCTCAATGATTGACAATTTATTCATATTTATAAATCACTTTACCATTTTTCGAATATTGTTAAAATGAAAAGATTTCTCAAATCAACGTGGGCCTTTCAACAGAGACTTGTAATCATAATTCAATATATCTGATAATTCAATCATTTGATCTTATCTTCTAATTCCATTGATAAATATTTTGAAACAGATACAATCATATAAAGTATTTAATCTAATATTTTGTTTACGTTTCAAGTTATAATATATATACACATATACATATATAATCATATTCGTTTAATGGTTCGTGAATCGTTGGAACTTGGTCGAGGTTGAATGAATGTATGAACATAGTTTAAAATTCTTGAAATTTAACTTAACAAATATTGCTTATCGTGTCGGAAACATATAAAGATTAAAGTTTAAATTTGGTTAGAAATTTCCGGGTTGTCACAGTACCTACCCGTTAAAGAAATTTCGTCCCGAAATTTGAGTGGAAAGGTCGTGAATGATAATAAGTATGTTTTCATGATGCATACGAGCTGAAAATTAGAGTTTTATCATCAGCGAATACTTTGGATAAACAATCCATTTATATGAAGAGTACGAATGAAGGTAACATAGAAGAGTGAAATGAGTAAGTGTAGATTCATCTTATCATTTGACGTAGATATGATTGATTCCCAGATTTTAAGGGATTTGAAGAAAATCTTCTTAATAAGATTTGACTCTCCGGTAATCAAGGGAATTAGGATCCGCTTTAAATGCGATCGTCCATTTTAATTGTTCTGTCGGAGATTTTCTTATAAATTCACCTCCTTCGTTTCCTTACAACTCACACCATCTGTTGATGCATTTTATACAAGTCCCTAGACATCTACCCACGTCCATTGCAGGTACAACAGTTTACAGGCTACCATGATTGCTCGTTATTATCCTATCCGTGTTTGTATGTGGTTACAGGAACTGCAGGAACGAGATTTAGATGTTTGACTATGTTAGACTTAGTCAGACGTACGAGTGAAGCCTCACTAGTACGGCTGACAGGCTCATACGCATGGTTGATGCTGAGCTAAGTCACAATTATAACCTAAATGATAAGACACGAGTGAGTGATCACCCGTACGGTTGATGAAGCCAACTCGTACGTGTGATGAATGAATCGTATGGGTGTGTCAACAGCAGGGGTATATAAAGTCTTATATTCTTCATTTTAGGTTAAGCCTCTCATTTGTTACACATACTCAGATCTAGTGAGCTCCTTCGATTCTCTCTCAGTCCAAATTACCCAGGTGGTGAATAATAGCTCTAGATGTTGATCTAATCACACTTGATTTAGTTGTGGTTTGACTAAATTAATCAAAAAAAAAACTTAACCTATTCACTAGAGGGTTTGATTCACTTATTCTGCCATTGTGTGAGTTAAATCTGTTGATTTCTAAGTTCCTAGTCATGTTTCATCACCTTCTATTCTTTCCCCCTCAACTCATATTTTAAAGTATTCATCAATATGCTCCATCCAGTTCTGATTCTCGATATACTTCTAACTTTCATATCGGTCATTCTTCTTTTTTTTTATCTACCGCCGGAAGAATCTATTTACTTCTACTATACTCTTGGGTTTATAGTGTTCCTAGTTCTCCCGTGTCTTTATATTGCTATATGCATCGATATATATGGTTTATAATTTCTGGTTTGTCGTTGGGCTTTATATGTTCCCTTATATTTCAAAGTCTCTGCTTCTGTCTTCTATAATCATTATCATTCACAGTTAATGCTCTCTTTTATTTGCTGCTATTTATACCCCAATTTCTATTTCGGAGTTTTGTCCTTTCGTTTCTTCTTCTTGCGATTAAGCACCGCTTGTAATGGTCCAGAATTCACAGATATGAATTTCGAAATGAACATTGTTAATGTTCTAGGAAGGAAATCGTGATGGCACGATCTTGACTTGTCAAATTACTAAAATACCTTGGAAAAGGCCGAATCATCAAGAAATATTTTCTTGATATTTTAGAGGTTAAATAGAATACAAGAGTCGTATAACATGGCACATGATGATGTTATGATCTGTGAATCATCACGTTCCATTTAGAAACTCAGCATGACTTACTGTAATATAATCACATTGATCAAGTGTCATTATATTATACTAATTCATGCTTCAGTTCCCAACACTACTTCAAAATATTCCTATTTTAAACTTGAATGTTTCAGAATTTAGAAACGCGAAGAGGTAAATGATTTCAAATAAGAAAAATTAAGAAAATATCTTCAGAAATATGGAGGATATTTATAATGAAAGATATGATGATATTTTAGAATTTCTAATATCAAAGGATGATGAAGAATATTGTCCGCAGGGGTTTAGAGTCAGGAGCAAGGTATTCGTTAATGACTTCGGCAGATACTGAATTATTTGGATCCTTTGAAGTCAGGTCCAGTCTTTGTAATTTGTCCACAGCCTCCTTCCTACTTTGCTCAATCCGTTTTCCAGTTCCAAGACTTCTCTTTTTCTGCGCTTTGCCAGCACACCTATTCATTATCATCAAACTTTTACTGTTAAGGTCGTTTATAGTTTTTTTGCTGCTTCATCAGTATTTTTCCATTTTCGGAGAACCAATTCGTAGTTCGAAGTGTTTTTCAGAATCTTCACATTCAAATTAAGTCCAGAAGATAGACGTTATATATACACATATAACTGTTGGCGTAGACATGCTGCGAGATTTCAAAATACTGATTGCTAATTCCCAATGATTCGTATGGAAATTCTCATTACAAGATGCGAATGAGTAAATGATGGGGTTTCAATGAATAATTATAATGACTTTTTGGAGAGGCTAAAGTCAAAGGGTAATGAAGTTGTTGATACATCTGTTAATAATGTGGTGGAATGTAAAAGGTTCCCTGGTAACGATGGTGTATATCGCAAGGTTATAATAAGGTTAGTCTGACTGAAAAGTCGAAGTTGACTTGCTGGAGCTGTGACAAAACTAGCTACTTTGAATAGGAGTCGCAAAGTTATTTTTGCTAATAAATGCTAAAGAATCTGACGCGGATACGTTGTTTAAACTTTTACTTTGGTTTCAAGAGTTTTTCGGGTACATAACTGTGGGTAACATGTGGTTGGATCATCATCTCGATTGCTCATCATTCGAAGTGTCTTCAGAAATTTTCGAAGGGTTTGAACACAGATTGTAATCATTAACATGCATTTGATGTTCTAACACAGTTTTGAAGTCAAAATATAGCTTGTGAAAGATGTAAGGATCTAAGAGTGATGATTTTGGTCATATCTCAAGTTGAATTTTGAGATTTCAAAATCAGAATATGTAATTAAATTTTGAATGAGTATGGATGTTTTGATTTCTATAAAAGAATGTATATTGTTGTGAAAGTAGGGAGTATAATGGATGATTTGCTGAATCAGATTCGAAGAATGTAATATATTAATTGTGAATTTATATATCTCTCGGGTATTACCTACCCGTTAAAAAAAAATTTCACAATTAATATTTTGTACAAAAGAATTTTATTACAGTCTTTATGAAAATATATATATGTATATTTTCTTCAGATGTAACATACATTTAATGAGTTAATGTTAAATTAAACTCATTTGATTTACGGTTGAAACTAGAATTGAATAATCCCTAAAGGCTTTAAAAAGTACATAACTTTTACACAGTATTTCTTTAATGACATTGAAATTATGAATCAATACTTCGTTATTTGTTGATGTATGATGTTCAGTTCGTGGAATTCTTGTGAATTTCGCAAAGTACGAATGATGTTATCTGAAAAGTTTCGGGTACATCGATGATGAAAGTGTAAAATCAAATATATACTTGATTTATTATGAATTGGAATTTGTTGAATTGCGACAAAGATTGTAGTTAACGCTGGTTAAGTTGCGGCCGAAGGATGTACATTATTGCATATTTGTAATATGAATTAACCGAGTAGTTAAGATTCACACACAATAGCTTAGCACGGAAAGATTTATTTTTATTTCAAAATATAAAAATATACATATAATTTCTTCAAAGGGAATGAGTTAATTCTTCATAACTCGTTGATACAATATACGGGTTATTGATTCGTAATGATGTCCATAGTGATTCTTGAGCTGACGGAGTTTGTGATGTTATATGTGTTGTTGATTCTGATGTTGATTGTACTGATGATGCTGGTGACGCTGACGGTACTGTTGATGCTGTTGGTAAAACAAGTTTAGCTTGTTAATCACACACCATTTTTGTCAGGGTTTCTACTCTACGTTCTATCATTTTGGTTCGCTTAACTGATTTATGGTTAGGGCTAGATTAGATAATCTCTAAGACTTTAGAGATTACATAATCTGCGCGGAATGTTTCTCCAATGAAGTTATGAATTAATATTTCGTCGGTTATTGTTGTTGGTATTCCTTGGTATCTACAGGGCGTATGACATTGGTGCTCGTGGGACAGAGTGTAAAGTTGAGGTTTACGACGTGGTTGTGGTTGGGGTGGTAATGGTACTATTGGCATTGATGATGGTGTTACTGGTTATGCTGCTGATGCTGCTGCTGGTGTTTGTAATCTCTTCACCATATTCTCCAAAGCCACTACCCGAGCGCGAAGTTCGTTGACTTCTTCTATTATTCCAGGATGATTGTCGGTCGGAACGAGCGGATAAATAAAATCTAAAATTTGATGTAATATATAATCGTGATGTGATACTCTGGAAATGAGCGAGAAAATGGTGTTTCGAACAGGTTCGCCGGTAAGTGCTTCAGGTTCTTCGCCAAGAGGGCAATGTGGTGGATGGAAAGGATCGCCTTCTTCCTGTTTCCAATGATTGAGGAGGCTACGAACCCATCCCCAATTCATCCAGAATAGGTGATGTCTAATTGGTTGATCCATTCCGGTCACACTGCTTTCGGAGCTTGAGTGAGATTCCATTTCGGAATCCGAGTGACTTGAACTGATGACAAATTCCATTTCGTACGATTGGATAAAGGATTTTCTATATAAAAATGATTTTTCGGCTATCGGGTGGTATTCTATTTACATAGGATATCTATATATAGAGATCAAAAGATTTCATAGATTACGGAGGAATTTGCGGGATATGTCAGGCAAAGTTTAAAGTAACAGATACGATAAGATATGATTTACCAGATATGCTAAGATATGAATTTTGTCTATACACTACTCATGCAATTAATGTAGCAAGACGTGTCTAGACTAATAATGATAAGCAGGTAATTTCCTATGGATGATAAGTAGATGATTTTCGACTAGAAATGATAAGCAAAACTTTTGACATGCAGACACGGTCGAAGTCCAGACTCACTAATGCATCCTAACGACTTATCAGTTAGACACACTAATGCAGACCTGGTTCACTAAGACCACCGCTCTGATACCAACTGAAAGGACCCGTTCATATACATTATAAACGATTCACAATAGTTGATTACATTGCGAGGTATTTGACCTCTATATTATACATTTTACAAACATTGCATTCGTTTTTAAAAGACAATCTTTCTTTACATCGGAAATTGACAGGCATGCATACCATTTCATAATATCCACTATCCAACTATAAATTGATTTAATAATAATCTTTGATGAACTCAATGACTCGAATGCAACGTTCTTCGAAATATGCTATGAAAGACTCCAAATAATATCTTTAAAATGAGCAAATGCACAGCGGAAGATTTCTTTAACACCTGAGAATAAACATACTTTAAAGTGTCAACCAAAAGGTTGGTGAGTTCATTAGTTTATCATAATCATTTATTTCCATCATTTTAATAGACCACAAGAATTTCATTTCCAGTTCTCATAAATATACGTCCCATGCATAGAGACAAAAATAATCATTCATATGGTGAACACCTGGTAACCGACATTAACAATATGCATATAAGAATATCCCCTATCATTCCGGGATCCTCCTTCGGACATGATATAAATTTCGAAGTACTAAAGCATCCGGTACTTTGGATGGGGTTTGTTAGGCCCAATAGATCTATCTTTAGGATTCGCGTCAATTAGGGTGTATGTTCCCTAATTCTTAGATTACCAGACTTTAATAAAAAGGGGCATATTCGATTCCGATAATTCAACCATAGAATGTAGTTTCAATTACTTGTGTCTATTTCGTCAAACATTTATAAAAGCGCATGTATTCTCAGTCCCAAAAATATAAAGGGTAAAAAGGCAAATGAAACTCACCATACTGTATTTCGTAGTAAAAATACATATAACGTCATTGAACAAGTGCAAGGTTGGCCTCGGATTCACGAACATATCAATATTGAGATTCAATATTGCAGGAAATGTACGTAAACGCAACGGAGATGATAAACACTATATTGACCTCACGAGCATACCCATGAACCATACTCAATCACCTCCATAGCTATAACCCATAATTTCCTTAATCCTATCCCACTCGAAAAAAACAACTTCGAACTCACTCGGACAGCACTCCGTCGTAATATTTTATGTATACTAATAATATCTTGAGATAATACGAAGTAAATATATATATATGTAAATCGATTGAGAGAGTTTAGAGAAAACTATTTTCAAGTTTCTATGAAATAATGAAACCTATTGAATTCTATTTATAATAGATTTTTGAATTATTAAAGTATGAATTATTAAAGTGAATTATTAAAGTATGAATTATTAAAATGAATTATTAAAGTATGAATTATTAAAGTGGATTATTAAAGTATGAATTATTAAAGTGAATTATTAAAGTATGAATTATTAAAGTTAAAGTAAAGTAAAAATAAAGTAAAGGTAAAGTTTAAGTATAGTAAAAGTATAAAACTATGTACATATAATACGCGTATAAATATATATAATATTAATTTAAATCGTTATATATATTTAATAAAATAAAATATAAATATCGTTATCTTTATCATACTAGTTAAGTAATGAGTTGTCAAAAGTAGTTCTAGATATTTATAAAAGTTATATACGTTTTAATAATAAAGTTCTTTTTAAACTGAAAACGTTTTTGTACGTTTGAAACTAAATAGATCAATCGAGTCTTTATGAGATTCAATCTTCCACTATCCTTTGTCTAGTTCTCAATGATTGACAATTTATTCATATTTATAAATCACTTTACCATTTTCCGAATATTGTTAAAATGAAAAGATTTCTCAAATCAACGTGGGCCTTTCAACAGAGACTTGTAATCATAATTCAATATATCTGATAATTCAATCATTTGATCTTATCTTCTAATTCCATTGATAAATATTTTGAAACAGATACAATCATATAAAGTATTTAATCTAATATTTTGTTTACGTTTCAAGTTATAATATATATACACATATACATATATAATCATATTCGTTTAATGGTTCGTGAATCGTTGGAACTTGGTCGAGGTTGAATGAATGTATGAACATAGTTTAAAATTCTTGAAATTTAACTTAACAAATATTGCTTGTCGTGTCGGAAACATATAAAGATTAAAGTTTAAATTTGGTTGGAAATTTCCGGGTTGTCACAGAAGTGGGGGATAGACAGATTACGGGTCCGGAGATTATACAAGAAACTACCGAGAAGATCATCCAAATTCAACAACGGTTGAAAACCGCCCAAAGTCGACAAAAGAGCTACGCTGACATTAAAAGAAAAGATATAGAATTTGAAATTGGAGAGATGGTCATGCTTAAAGTTGCATCTTGGAAAGGAGTTGTTCGATTTGGTAAACGAGAGAAATTAAATCCAAGGTATATTGGACCATTCAAGATTATTGATCGTGTCGGACCAGTAGCTTACCGACTTGAGTTACCTCAACAACTCGCGGCTGTACATAACACTTTCCACGTCTCGAATTTGAAGAAATGTTTTGCTAAAGAAGATCTCACTATTCTGTTAGATGAAATCCAAATCAACGAAAAACTTCAATTCATCGAAGAACCCGTCAAAATAATGGATCGTGAGGTTAAAAGACTTAAGCAAAACAAGATACCAATTGTTAAGGTTCGATGGAATGCTCGTAGAGGACCCGAGTTCACCTGGGAGCGTGAAGATCAGATGAAGAAGAAATACCCGTATCTATTTCCAGAAGATTCGTCAACACCTTCAACAGCTTAGAATTTCGGGACGAAATTTATTTAACGGGTAGGTACTGTAGTGACCCGAACTTTTCCATGTTTATATATATTAATTGAGATTGATATTTACATGATTAAATGTTTCCAACATGTTAAGCAATCAAACTTGTTAAGACTTGATTAATTGAAATATGTTTCATATAGACAATTGACCACCCAAGTTGACCGGTGATTCACGAACGTTAAAACTTGTAAAAACTATATGATGACATATATATGGATATATATATATATATATATAGTTAACATGATACTATGATAAGTAAACATATCATTAAGTATATTAACAATGAACTACATATGTAAAAACAAGACTACTAACTTAATGATTTTTAAACGAGACATATATGTAACGATTATCGTTGTAAAGACATTTAATGTATATATATCATATTAAGAGATATTCATACATGATAATATCATGATAATATAATAATTTAAAATCTCATTTGATATTATAAACATTGGGTTAACAACATTTAACAAGATCGTTAACCAAAAGGTTTCAAAACAACACTTACATGTAACGACTAACGATGACTTAACGACTCAGTTAAAATGTATATACATGTAGTGTTTTAATATGTATTTATACACTTTTGAAAGACTTCAATACACTTATCAAAATACTTCTACTTAACAAAAATGCTTACAATTACATCCTCGTTCAGTTTCATCAACAATTCTACTCGTATGCACCCGTATTCGTACTCGTACAATACACAGCTTTTAGATGTATGTACTATTGGTATATACACTCCAATGATCAGCTCTTAGCAGCCCATGTGATTCACCTAACACATGTGGGAACCATCATTTGGCAACTAGCATGAAATATCTCATAAAATTACAAAAATATGAGTAATCATTCATGACTTATTTACATGAAAACAAAATTACATATCCTTTATATCTAATCCATACACCAAAAACCAAAAACACTTACAAACACTTTTATTCTTCAATTTTCTTCATCTAATTGATCTCTCTCAAGTTCTATCTTCAAGTTCTAAGTGTTCTTCATAAATTCTACAAGTTCTAGTTACATAAAATCAAGAATACTTTCAAGTTTGCTAGCTCACTTCCAATCTTGTAAGGTGATCATCCAACCTCAATAAATCTTTGTTTCTTACAGTAGGTTATCATTCTAATACAAGGTAATAATCATATTCAAACTTTGGTTCAATTTCTATAACTATAACAATCTTATTTCAAGTGATGATCTTACTTGAACTTGTTTTCGTGTCATGATTCTGCTTCAAGAACTTCGAGCCATCCAAGGATCCGTTGAAGCTAGATCCATTTTTATCTTTTCCAGTAGGTTTATCCAAGGAACTTAAGGTAGTAATGATGTTCATAACATCATTCGATTCATACATATAAAGCTATCTTATTCGAAGGTTTAAACTTGTAATCACTAGAACATAGTTTAGTTAATTCTAAACTTGTTCGCAAACAAAAGTTAATCCTTCTAACTTGACTTTTAAAATCAACTAAACACATGTTCTATATCTATATGATATGCTAACTAAATGATTTAAAACCTGGAAACACGAAAAACACCGTAAAACCGGATTTACGCCGTCGTAGTAACACCGAGGGCTGTTTTGGGTTAGTTAATTAAAAACTATTATAAACTTTGATTTAAAAGTTGTTATTCTGAGAAAATGATTTTTATTATGAACATGAAACTATATCCAAAAATTATGGTTAAACTCAAAGTGGAAGTATGTTTTCTAAAATGGTCATCTAGACGTCGTTCTTTCGACTGAAATGACTACCTTTACAAAAACGACTTGTAACTTATTTTTCCGACTATAAACCTATACCTTTTCTGTTTAGATTCATAAAATAGAGTTCAATATGAAACCATAGCAATTTGATTCACTCAAAACGGATTTAAAATGAAGAAGTTATGGGTAAAACAAGATTGGATAATTTTTCTCATTTTAGCTACGTGAAAATTGGTAACAAATCTATTCCAACCATAACTTAATCAACTTGTATTGTATATTATGTAATCTTGAGATACCATAGACACGTATACAATGTTTCGACCTATCATGTCGACACATCTATATATATTTCGGAACAACCATAGACACTCTATATGTGAATGTTGGAGTTAGCTATACAGGGTTGAGGTTGATTCCAAAATATATATAGTTTGAGTTGTGATCAATACTGAGATACGTATACACTGGGTCGTGGATTGATTCAAGATAATATTTATCGATTTATTTCTGTACATCTAACTGTGGACAACTAGTTGTAGGTTATTAACGAGGACAGCTGACTTAATAAACTTAAAACATCAAAATATATTAAAAGTGTTGTAAATATATTTTGAACATACTTTGATATATATGTATATATTGTTATAGGTTCGTGAATCAACCAGTGGCCAAGTCTTACTTCCCGACGAAGTAAAAATCTGTGAAAGTGAGTTATAGTCCCACTTTTAAAATCTAATATTTTTGGGATGAGAATACATGCAGGTTTTATAAATGATTTACAAAATAGACACAAGTACGTGAAACTACATTCTATGGTTGAATTATCGAAATTGAATATGCCCCTTTTATTAAGTCTGGTAATCTAAGAATTAGGGAACATACACCCTAATTGACGCGAATCCTAAAGATAGATCTATTGGGCCAAACAAACCCCATCTAAAGTACCGGATGCTTTAGTACTTCGAAATTTATATCATATCCGAAGGGTGTCCCGGAATGATGGGGATATTCTTATATATGCATCTTGTTAATGTCGGTTTGCAGGTGTTCACCATATGAATGATTTTTATCTCTATGTATGGGATGTGTATTGAAATATGAAATCTTGTGGTCTATTATTATGATTTGATATATATAGGTTAAACCTATAACTCACCAACATTTTTGTTGACGTTTTAAGCATGTTTATTCTCAGGTGATTATTAAGAGCTTCCGCTGTCGCATACTTAAATAAGGACGAGATTTGGAGTCCATGCTTGTATGATATTGTGTAAAAACAGCATTCAAGAAACTTATTTTGTTGTAACATATTTGTATTGTAAACCATTATGTAATGGTCGTGTGTAAACAGGATATTTTAGATTATCATTATTTGATAATCTACGTAAAGCTTTTTAAACCTTTATTGATGAAATAAAGGTTATGGTTTGTTTTAAAATGAATGCAGTCTTTGAAAAACGTCTCATATAGAGGTCAAAACCTCGCAACGAAATCAATTAATATGGAATGTTTTTAATCAATAAGAACGGGACATTTCAGTAGTAACCCAAACTTTTCCATGTTTATATATATTAAATGAAATTGATATTTACATGATTAAGTATTTCCATCATGTTAAGCAATCAAACTTGTTAAGACTTGATTAATTGAAATAGGTTTTATATAGACAATTGACCACCCAAGTTGGCCGGCGATTCACGAACATTAAAACCTGTAAAAACTATATGATGACATACATATGGATATATATATAGTTATCATGATATTATGATAAGTATGTACCTTATTAAGTATTTTAACAATGAGTTATATACATAAAAATGAGACTATTGAATTAAGAAACTTGAAAACGGTATATATAACGATTATCATTATAACAACGTCTTACTAATTACATATGAATCATTTTAAGATATTGATACACTATATATAAACATGTTAAATGATAAGTGAACATATCATTAAGTATAATAACAATGAACTACTTATGTAAAAACAAGACTACTAACTTAAGGATTTCGAAACGAGACATATATGTAACGATTATCGTTGTAACGACATTTAACTGTATATATATATCATATTAAGATATATTAATACATCATTATATCATGATAGTGTAATAATTTAACATCTCATTAGATATAATAAACAATGTGTTAACAATATTTAACAAGATCGTTAACTTAAAGGTTTCAAAACAACATTTACATGTAACGACTAACGATGACTTAACAACTCAGTTAAAATGTATATACATGTAGTGTTTTAATATGTATTCATACACTTTTGAAAGACTTCAAGACACATATCCAAGTACTTCTACTTAACAAAAATGCTTACGATTACATCCTCATTCATTTTCATCAACAATTCTACTCGTATGCACTCGTATTTGTACTTGTACAATACACAGCTTCTAAATGTATTTACTATTAGTATATACACTCCAATGATCAGCTCTTAGCAGCCCATGTGAGTTACCTAACCATGTGGAAACCATCATTTAACATCTAGCATGACTTATGAGCAAGGAAACAAAAACAAGAACTCCTTTTAACCCCACTCACCTTCACCACTCACCACCTACTCCATTTCACTTCCAATTTTCTTCCCAATTCTCTCTCAAAGCACACACACTCTTCTATGAACGTCTAAGTTACTATTTTTCTAGCAAAAATCATCAAATACAAGCTTTTTTTATTACCTATAATCATCTTAAAAACAATTACTCAAGAACACATCAAGAACACTTCCAAGTTTACAAGTTTACTTCCAAGTTTCCTAATCCATTCCAAACAATCATCTAAGATCAAGAAACCTTTGTTATTTACAGTAGGTTATCTTTCTAAATCAAGGTAATATTCATATTCAAGCTTTGATTCAATTTTTATAACTATAACTATCTTAATTCGAGTAATAAACTTACTTGAACTTGTTTTTGTGTCATGATTCTATTTCAAGAACTTCCCAGCCATCAAAGATCCTTTGAAGCTCAAGTTATATTTTCATCATTTCCAGTAGGTTTACCTACTAAACTTGAGGTAGTAATGATGTTCATAACATCATTCGATTCATACATATAAAGCTATCTTATTCGAAGGTTTAAACTTGTAATCACTAGAACATAGTTTAGTTAATTCTAAACTTGTTCGCAAACAAAAGTTAATCCTTCTAACTTGACTATTAAAATCAACTAAACACATGTTCTATATCTATATGATATGCTAACTTAATGATTTAAAACCTGGAAACACGAAAAACACCGTAAAACTGGATAGATCTATGGGCCTAACAAACCCCATTCTGGAATTTGGAATGCTTTAATACTTCGATTTATATGGTGATTGCGATTGCCAATTTATGACATACTTGCGAGTGTGTGGGGAATATTCTATATGCATTATGTTAATGTCGGTTACCAGGTGTTCATCATAGAATGATTTTTATACACTTGCGAGTGTAGGATTATTGAATAAATGAAATCTTGTGGTCTATTATATTAATTTGATAATATATAGGTTAAACCTATAACTCACTGATAATGCTAAAAACGAACATATATTTCATAGCATTATTTCTCAAGAAAGACAAGCTTTTAGTTGCAATTGTTCTATTTACAAGTGATATTCGTTTAAATAATAAAAGGTGAAGACAAAAGACAGATTCGACGAATTGAAAACGCAAACGACCAAAAAGCTCAAAAGTACAAAAGACAATCAAAGAGGTTCCAATTATTGATAAGAAACGTCTCGAAATTACAAGAGTACAAGATTCAAAACGCAAAGTACAAGATATTAAATTGTACGCAAGGACGTTCGAAAATCCGGAACCGGGACCAGAGTCAACTCTCAACGCTCGACGCAACGGACTAAAAATTACAAATCAACTATGCATATAAATATAATATAATATTTTAATAATTCTTATAATTATTTATATATTATATAAATTATAAAAATCCGTCGGCAAGAAAGACTCCAAAAGGACTGAGCTGTAATTTCAAACTCCGCGACTCGCGGAGTTTGAGGGCCAAAAATGGCGCGAGTCGCGGAGCCCCAAGTTTTGAAAGTCCCTATAAAAGCAACCGAATTCTGAGCATTTTTCATCATCTTTTTTTCCTTCTTCTCTCAATATATACGTAATATATATTTATAATTTATATTTTAATTTTAATTTTAATTTTAATCCTAATAATAAGGGTATGTTAGCGAATGATGTAAGGGTGTAAGTCGAAATTCTGTCCGTGTAACGCTACGCTATATTTAATCATTGTAAGTTATGTTCAACCTTTTTACATTAATGTCTCGTAGCTAAGTTATTATTATGCTTATTTAAATCCTAAGTAATCATGATGTTGGGCTAATTACTAAAATTGGGTAATTGGGCTTTGTACCATAATTGGGGTTTGGACAAAAGAACGACACTTGTGAAAATTAGACTATGGGCTATTAATGGGCTTTATATTTGTTTAACTAAATGATAGTTTGTTAATGTTAATATAAAGATTTACAATTGGGCGTCCCTATAAATTACCATATACACTCGATCGGACACGATGGGCTGGGTATTTATATGTACGAATAATCGTTCATTTAACCGGGCACGGCAATGGATTAATAGCCACTAGAATAATTAAAACAGGGGTGAAATTATGTACAAGGACACTTGGTATAATTGATAACAAAATATTAAAACCTTGGATTACACTCAGTCGACATCCTGGTGTAATTATTAAACAAAGTATTAAAATCTTGTTACAGTTTAAGTCCCCAATTAGTTGGAATATTTAACTTCGGGTATAAGGATAATTTGACGAGGATACTCGCACTTTATATTTATGACTGATGGACTGTTATGGACAAAAACCAGAAGGACATATTAAATTATCCAGGACAAAGGACAATTAACCCATGGGCATAAAACTAAAATCAACACGTCAACCATCATGATTACGGAAGTTTAAATAAGCATAATTCTTTTATTTCATATTTTATTTCCTTTATTTTATATTTAATTGCACTTCTAATTATCGCATTTTTATTGTTATTTTATTTAATTGCACTTTTAATTATCGTACTTTTTAATTATCGCAAGTTTATTTTATCGCACTTTTATTATTCGCAATTTCATTATCGTTATTTACTTTACGCTTTAAATTAAGTCTTGTATTTATTTATTATTTTACATTTGGTTTTAACTGCGACTAAAGTTTTAAAATCGACAAACCGGTCATTAAACGGTAAAAACCCCCCTTTATAATAATAATATTACTTATATATATATTTGTATTTTTATAAAAGTAAACTAATATAGCGTTAAGCTTTGTTTAAAGATTTCTCTGTGGAACGAACCGGACTTACTAAAAACTACACTACTGTACGATTGGGTACACTGCCTATAAGTGTTGTAGCAATGTTTAAGTATATCCATTCTATAAATAAATAAATATCTTGTGTAAAATTGTATCGTATTTAATAGTATTTCCTGTAAAAATATAAGCTATTTTATATACTACTCTGCTAAAACATCAAGTATTTTTGGCGCCGCTGCCGGGGAACTCTCTTAAATGCCGGAAGCACAACGCTAATATATAAAAAAAAAGATTTTTATTTTACTTTTATTAAAATTCGTTTTTATAAAAGTATGTTTTAAATATTCGAAAATATAAAAACAAAAATTTATATATTTTTAAGAGTTTGTTAAAAGTTTTATAAGTTTCTTTATTTTTATTTTAGTTTATAAAAATATAAGTTGTATTTAAATATCTTTTATAAAATCAGAAAATTAGGAAACATAAAAAAAATTAAAAAAAATAAAAACGCGTCAATTTTTAAATAAGCTGTCAATTGAATTTCTGAACCCCGCGACTCGCGGGGTTTGATGCTTTGAATACCGCGACTCGCGGAGATAACCTGACACGCCGACAGAACCCTAATCAGGAATTAATTACGAATTATTATTATAATTATTAATATAAAACCCTAATTAGGTTTTAATTAAATATGTATTTTAGTTTTTATTAATATTTTGTTTAATTAGTTTAATTAAATTGTAAAATTAGTAGTTTTATTAAATAAATAATATAAAAATAATATTTTTATAAAAATTGTAATTTTTACAACTTTTTGTATATTTTTATATTTTGTCCCTTTTCAATCGTTTTAACGTAATATTTGTATTTTTAGCTCATATTTAGTTTTAAACTTAGTTTTTGCCATAGTTATTTTTACTTCTAGATTTTTAGGCTTTGCCGTAGAATTCCTTAAGTGCTTTTTCTTTAGACTAAGATTTAAGTGCTTTAGAACTTTGCGACGCCTTTTTAAGTTTTAATTTCTTTTTAAGTTATTTCCATTTGGGATTTAGTTTTTCCTGTAAGCTTTAATATTTTTAGACACCTTTTACCTATGTATCAATTATCAATCCAATTAGTAATCTCAATTTGCGATTATAATTTTAAGTTAGTTGTAGTAATAAGGTTAGGTTAGTCAAGTATTTTTAAGTTTTATAAGTTTCTTTTATTTTTCCGTCACCTTATATTTTTCAACCATTTTTCTTTTTCGACCTTTTTCGACGAACTCTTTTTCTTTCTTATTTCTCGCTATTCTAGTTTTAGGACATAGATTTTTATTCTACTTCTTATCTAAGTTTCTTAAAATTACGAAAATTTATTTTAAGTGGTTAAATTGATAGACATCAAAATTTTCTGGTTCGTAGTAATAGTTGGATTTGTACTTGGACCGGGTTATTGGAGCCAAACAGTCCTCAATTATATTGAGACCAAACGAATCCTGCCCCTCTGCTGCATCTTTTGGCTATTCGAAACGTGGGCAAAATCAGAAAAGTCTATTGATTGGATAACTTATTATAATTTTTCTTTCCTTTTAAAAACTAATAGGATATTCAGTGAATGTACCGAGCAAGACGTTCACCACCTTTTGTACGTTCACCACCTGTAACTAGATCAAGACATTTAGCAAATATTACCGCCGTTGATTTTTCTTTAAAATCGTCATCCAGTCGACCAAGTACTTCAGTTCAAATTTCCGATAATCCATTTTTTGAACCCGACCTCACAATTGAGAATCCGGAGAATATTCAAGGACGATTCGTAGATCCTGAACCACTAAACTTTCCTCCGGAACCACCAATCATACAAACAGAGATTGTTGAGGAACGAACCATTAAATCAGAATCCTCTAGTGATTCCGATTCAACAAATTCAATTATGGAGAATCTGGAACCTTTAAGTATGGAAGACCGAATGAGAGCTAAACGCACTGGCCAAGGTCACGCAATTACTCATCCAGACATTAATGCGCCAGATTATGAAATCAAAGGACAAATTCTACACATGGTGACTAATCAATGCCAATTTAGTGGTGCTCCGAAGGAAGATCCAAATGAACATTTACGTACCTTTAATAGGATCTGCACACTATTTAAAATCCGAGAAGTGGAGGATGAACAGATATATCTCATGTTATTTCCCTGGACTTTAAAGGGAGAAGCCAAAGATTGGTTGGAATCGTTACCCGAAGGGGCGATCGATACATGGGACGTTTTAGTTGACAAATTTCTTAAACAATTCTTTCCGGCATCTAAAGCCGTAAGACTTCAAGCAGAAATTGTTACGTTCACACAGAAACCGAATGAAACTCTATATGAGGCATGGACTAGATATGGAAAGTTATTAAGAGGATGTCCGCAACATGGTTTAGACACCTGTCAAATAGTACAAATATTCTACCAAGGATGCGACATCACTACAAGAAAAGAAATAGATATAGCAGCTGGTGGTTCTATTATGAAGAAAACCGAAACTGATGCTTACAAAATTATTGATAACACTGCTTCCCACTCACATGAGTGGCACCAAGAAAAAGATATCGTTAGATCATCTAAAGCAGCTAGAGCCGATTCTAGCCATGACTTAGATTCCATTTCTGCAAAGATAGATGCTGTGGAGAGACGAATGGAAAAGATGACTAAAGATATTCACTCAATACGAATTAGTTGTGAGCAGTGTGGAGGACCACATTTGACAAAAGATTGTCTCAGTATTGAATTAACAATGGAACAAAGAGAGAATATTTCATACATAAACCAAAGGCCTGGAAATAATTATCAGAATAATTATCAACTGCCAAGACCTATTTACAATCAAAACCAGAATTATAACCGAAATATTCCATACAACAACCAACAAGGTCCTAGCAATCAACAAGTATCCAATAATACTTACAATCAGCAAAGACCTAATTTTCAAAACAAACCACCACAACAAACCGATGATAAAAAGCCGAATTTAGAAGATATGATGACGAAGCTAGTTGAAACTCAAACGCAGTTTTTCACATCTCAAAAACAAACCAATGAACAAAATGCTCAAGCATTTAGAAATCAACAAGCTTCTATTCAAAATCTGGAACAAGAAGTAAGTAACCTAGCAAGGTTAATAGGTGAAAGAAAATCGGGAAGTCTACCTAGTGATACAAATGCTAACCCCCGGAATGAAACAGCTAAAGCCATTACCACAAGAAGTGGTACAACACTTAAACCACCCGAAATACCTGTAACTTCTGATGAAACTATTCCTACTCCACAAGAACCACAACCTGATCAAGATAAGAAAAAAGAACCGGTAGTTGAAAAGGTTAATGAAGATAACACAGTTAACGCTAAACCTTATGTTAAACCATACCAACCACCACTTCCTTACCCGAGTAAAATGAAGAAAGAGAAACTTGAAGCTGAGCAATCGAAATTCTTGGATATGTTTAAACAGATAAATGTAAATCTTCCTTTCATTGATGTGATTTCAGGAATGCCTAGATATGCTAAATTCTTGAAAGATCTAATCTCAAATAGAAAGAAAATGGAAGAACTCTCGGCTGTTACCATGAATGCTAATTGTTCAGCAGTGCTGTTGAATAAGATACCAGAAAAATTATCTGATCCAGGAAGTTTCACAATTCCATGTTTTCTGGGTAGTCTTAGTTCAATAGAAGCATTGGCAGACTTAGGTGCTAGTATAAATCTAATGCCATATTCACTATACGCTAAACTAGACCTTGGAGAATTGAAACCAACCAGAGTAAGCATACAACTAGCCGATAGATCAATAAAATATCCTAGAGGGATAATGGAGAACATGCTAGTTAAAGTTGGTACTTTAGTATTTCCAGTAGATTTTGTTGTTCTGGACATGGAAGAAGATTCTCAAGTTCCTCTCATATTAGGAAGACCATTCTTAAACACGGCTAAAACAATGATAGACGTGTTCGGTAAGAAATTGACCCTAAGTATAGAGGATGAGAGTGTTACCTTTTCAGTTGATAGTGCAATGCAACAACCGCAATCTGTAGATGATACATGTTATTATATTCAAACTATAGATGCACATGCAGAATTATTAGAAGAATTTCCAGAATTACAAGGAACAGGAGAATGTTCTTTAGGAGAAGGTAATGAACCAATTGATGAAGCTGAAATGTTAGCTACACTTATAGCTAATGGATATGAACCAACAACAGAAGAAATTCAAATGCTAAAAGAAGAAGACAGATATCAATACAAATTATCGATAGAAGAACCTCCTAAATTAGAGTTAAAGCCACTTCCAAACCATTTGGAATACGCTTATTTACATGGTGAATCTGAATTACCTGTAATAATATCGTCTTCTCTTACTAAAAATGAGAAATCACAACTCATTTCTGTGTTGAAAGCTCATAAACCAGCCATTGCATGGAAGATTCATGATATTAAAGGAATAAGTCCTTTGTATTGCACACATAAAATCCTTATGGAAGAAGGTCATAAAACGTATGTGCAATGCCAACGAAGACTAAATCCTAATATGCAAGATGTAGTTAAAAAAGAGATTATTAAACTGCTAGATGCAGGTTTGATATATCCAATTTCTGATAGTCCATGGGTAAGCCCAGTTCAATGCGTGCCTAAGAAGGGTGGCATGACTGTCATTACAAATGAGAAAAATGAGCTTATTCCTACTAGGACTGTAACAGGATGGCGTGTATGTATTGATTATAGAAAATTAAATGACGCCACCAGAAAAGATCACTTTCCCTTACCTTTCATAGATCAAATGTTGGAAAGATTAGCCGAAAATATTTACTATTGTTTTCTAGATGGATTTTCCGGATATTTTCAAATTCCAATAGCACCCGAAGATCAAGAGAAAACCACATTCACGTGCCCTTATGGTACTTTTGCTTACAAACGCATGCCATTTGGACTTTGTAACGCCCTTGCAACCTTTCAAAGGTGTATGATGGCGATTTTTCATGACATGATAGAAGAATGCATGGAAGTTTTCATGGATGACTTTTCAGTCTTCGGTGATACATTTGAATCATGTCTAGTTAATCTGGAACGAATGCTTATTAGATGCGAACAATCAAATCTAGTTCTTAATTGGGAGAAATGCCATTTCATGGTTAAAGAAGGCATCGTTCTTGGTCATAAAATTTCAAAAGAAGGAATTGAAGTGGATAGAGCTAAAGTAGATGTAATTGCTAAACTTCCACATCCCACCAATGTTAGAGGAGTTAGGAGTTTTCTAGGGCATGCCTGTTTTTACCGACGTTTCATAAAAGATTTTTCTAAAATTGCCACTCCTATGAATAAACTCCTAGAAAAGGATGCTCCATTCATCTTTTCCGATGAGTGTATTAAATCTTTTAATATTCTTAAAGAGAAACTCACTAATGCGCCGATCATGATAACACCAAATTGGAATCTACCATTTGAACTAATGTGCGATGCAAGTGATTTTGCAATGGGAGCCGTTTTAGGACAAAGGATTGAAAAACGATTTCAACCTATATATTATGCTAGTAAGACGTTACAAGGAGCACAAACGAACTATACAACTACTGAAAAAGAACTCCTTGCTATTGTCTTTTCTTTTGACAAATTTTGATCATATCTCGTTCTAGCAAAAACGGTGGTCTATACCGACCATTCTGCTCTTAGATACCTATTTTCAAAACAAGATGCTAAACCAAGATTAATCCGTTGGATCTTACTCTTACAAGAGTTTGATATTGAAATCCGAGATAAAAGAGGAGCAGAAAATCTCGCCGCTGATCATCTTTCTCGTCTTGAAAATCCCGAATTAGAAGTTCTAAATGAATCGGCCATACAAGACAACTTTCCTGATGAATATCTATTAAAGATAGATTATAATGAAATTCCATGGTTTGCAGACTATGCAAATTACTTAGTATGTGGATTCCTTGAAAAAGGATTATCGTACCAAAGACGAAAGAAATTCTTCAGTGATATAAAACACTATTTTTGGGAAGATCCACATCTATTTAAATGTTGTCCCGATGGAATAATATGCCGATGTGTATTTGGAGATGAAGCTAGTAAAATATTAAACCATTGTCACACAGGACCAACAGGAGGGCATTATGGGCCTCAACTAACAGCAAGAAAAGTTTATGATGCTGGATTCTATTGGCCTAAAATTTACAAAGACGTACACCTTCTTTGCAAATCCTGTGATGCTTGTCAAAGGGCCGGAAAAATAAGTCAACGTGATGAAATGCCACAAAATGTTATCCAAGTATATGAAGTATTTGACATTTGGGGTATTGACTTTATGGGTCCATTTCCAAAATCTCATAATAATCTATATATACTCGTAGCCATTGATTATGTATCTAAATGGGCGGAAGCACAAGCTCTCCCAACTAACGATGCACGAGTTGTAGTCAACTTTTTAAAACGTCTTTTTGCAAGGTTTGGAACACCGAAAGCTTTAATAAGTGATCGGGGTACTCATTTCTGTAATAATCAACTTGAGAAAGTTCTTAAAAGATATGGAGTAACTCATAAAATCTCCACCGCATATCATCCACAAACAAGTGGACAAGTTGAAAATACCAACCGAGCTTTAAAAAGTATTCTAGAGAAAACTGTAGGATCGAATCCAAAGGAATGGTCCATTAAATTGGAGGATGCACGCTGGGCTTTTAGAACAGCCTACAAAACTCCAATTGGAACCACACCTTTTAGACTTGTTTATGGAAAAGCATGTCATCTTCCAGTAGAAATTGAACACAAAGCATTTTGGGCTTTGAAGACATGTAATCTTGATTTACATGAAGCTGGACGTCTACGATTAAGTCAACTAAACGAATTAGAAGAATTAAGACATGAAGCATACGAAAATTCATTAATCTATAAAGAAAGAACGAAGAAATGGCATGATAAAAGAATCAGAAGTTCAAAAGAATTTAAGGAAGGAGACAGAGTTCTTCTTTTCAATTCACGATTCAAGCTATTTCCTGGAAAATTGAAATCAAGATGGTCTGGACCATTCATAGTCAAAAGAGTTTTCCCATACGGAACGATAGAATTAATAAATTCAAATGGGATTGAATTTAAAGTTAATGGTCACAGAGTTAAACATTACATACATGGTCCGATGGAAGTTGACAACGAAGTTAATCACAATTTCGACACCACAGCTAACTAAGTGTGGGGAGAATCAAGTCTTTAAAGGATAATATGTATTTCTGTTAGAGTTAGATTGTCTGTTTTCGTGTAGTTCTCGAAAATGGAACCCGAATGGTCTTTCCCTAGCAGACCCTAAAGAACTAGTCTTCTCCCCCCATTCTGAATTTTTATTTTTTTAGGTTTTTAGGAAATGAAGACTGCCTGTGAACTAAACCATGGTCTAATGCTACACGCTTTGATCACTAAACGTAATAATGACACACTACCGAGTGAAATAGTATCAGTAATCAGAGAAAGAATGGACGGAGTTAGAAAAGAATCCAGATGCGAAAATAATAAGTTACAATTTGGTAAAGGAAAATCAAAATCCGCAGCGAAAAGAAGAGCACGACACCTTGAAAGATGTCACAAATGCGGAAAATGGTCACATGGAGGTAAATGTTCAAATAATCAAACCTATTCAAACACCGAATTTGTTACTTTATGCAGAGACGGACCGTTCATATGTTTAGAAGAAAAGACACTGAATGCTCGAGGTTACGCCTATGTAGCTATGGAAAACCAATTAAACCGACTATCTTATGAATGGGATAGATCATATAACTAAGAAATCTATTTCACAGGTATGTTTGTACAGTTTTTTTTTATTTTTTTTATTTTTAACCTTTTGATAATAAACGCTAATTTGTTCGCTATAAAGTATTAAATTGGTATTGAATAAAATTAGGTTTGGCGACCGAAATTATTGATATCATTCAAAAATTTATTACATCACGGCGAAATTTAACGTTTATTCTTAAGGTATAAATATCTTTAATCAATCAACCCAAAATATTTCAAAAATTCGTCATGAGTTAAATTAGGTCTTGGAACCGAAATTACTTTACCGAAAAGAGGGGCGCATATTTTTGATAATATTTGATTGATTAAAGTGGGATAAAAAGCCAAAAAGATTTTTAATTTTATTTTTACCATGTTTTTAAAATTAATATATAAATCTTAAATTAATATTGCAAACTTTGTAAAAACAATATTTGTAAAATTGTAAATATTTGAAAAATTAATATAAGCTTGGTGTGAATTTATAATATGAATTTTTAAATTAAGTTTGGTGTGAATTTTTAATTTTTAAAATATGAATTTTTAATTTTATGCATTTTAAATTGTATTTTGGTGTGAATTTTTAATATTAATTTTGAATTTTATATTTAAGTTGTGTGAATTTAAAATCAAAAATTTACTTTATCTCATTAAGTTAAAAATATGATTTTTAAAATTCGTCGTAAGTTGAAGACTAGGTCTTTGAACCGAAATTGCTTTTCCCGAGGGAGGGACGAGAACTTTTATTAACATTATTTTTAATCTTATTGAATTAAGGTATGCCAAAAACATTAAAAAACCAAAAATCTTAGCTTTTAAAACAATTTCTACAAAAAGACAAATTTTAAAATTTTGTCGAAGGACGGACTAGGACATCGATCCGAAACGACCTCGTCCTAAATAACAAGGGAAACAAAATTTTAAAATTAATTACTTAATTGTTTTAATTAGTATAAGATATAAAAAAAAACAAACAAACTCCGCGACTCGCGGAGTTTGAAGGCCCAAACACCGCGAGTCGCGGAAGGACCGAAATACAGAAAAAAAATATAACGCAAAAACTGATCAGTCCACACACCACAAAACACATACTGCGAAGAACACAGCGAAACATACCCGCAAAAACCCGAAAAATACACCCCAAAATCACAATTTTTAACCGTTAATCACCAAATTTTTTACTAAAATCATGTTGAGAAGGATGCTATCAAGGAATTACTCAAGAAAAACGACTGAAAGGGGTGAATCTTCATCCCAAGCTAGCAATGCTCCTGCTGAGAATGCGGAACAACAGGAGGTGGATAACTACTACAAGCAAGATATACCTCATCCAGTCATGACATTTTCTGATATGCACTTGGAAGAGTTGCACCCGAACCTTAGATTTGATAGACTTTGGATAGATTATCCAAAATACCAAAGGGGTTTGCATACTCTTCATTCTAAGGTTGTTGAAGTACCGAGGGTCATAGAATGGGGACCCTTAGAAGCTGTAGAATTGGCCGGGCCAATTAGAGAATTACTTGTACAGAGGTATGGTAATTCTACTTTTAATGACTGGGTACGCTTATTCACCATGCGTAGACCTGTATATAAAGTATGGTGTGAAGAATTGTTGTGTAGTATAGAGTTGAATGATCGGGTAGCTAGTTTAACCGATCGATCTTTTATTAGATTTTTGTTAGGAGGTTCGATGCGCCACATGTCTTTACTAGACATGGCTCAGGCTTTACGTATATATACGCCTGAGGAGTTAGCATCTGCCGATTGTAGAGGATTGATACTAAATGGTAGAAAGATAGATGAAAATTTTGATACACACGGTGTGTGGAGTCAAATGACAAGCCATCACCGTTTCAAAGGGGGAAATTACTCTTATTTGGATATAGATAGAGCTGAATTAAGAGTGATTCATAGGTTTTTAGCTAATTCGATTACACAAAAAGGTAAGAACAAGGAAAAGGTAAATGAAAAGGATTTGTTTTACCATATGTGTATTCGAGACCCACAAAGCGCTGTAAGTATACCGTATTGTGTGGGTTATTATTTATCAGCTATGGTTCGAGGGATGAGACCGCATAGCATAATAGGAGGTGGTATTTTTATTACTTTGATTGCTGAATATCTCGGTGTGGATATAAGTCGGGGGGGATTATTAGTAGAAGAACCAGAACCCCGCGATACTATAGGTTTAAATGTATACCATGGTGCGAAAGTTTTGAAGAGGCGAAATAACGCCGCAGTACAATACCATGGAAGACATCCACAGGTTGAGAGAAACCAACAGCAAGGTAATGTCGGAGGGGGAAATGAGATGCAAGAAATGCAAAGGTTTATAGCTTCACAGGAGTACGAAAATGCTAGACAGAGAGCATTTGAAGATTGGCAAGTTCATCAGAACCAAATCATAGTTCATTGCCAACATATAGGTAGAAACTATATTCCTACACCAAAACCCATATTCCCTCCCTGGTCTATAGAGATGCAACCACCGTATCCTATGTATAACCCTGCCGAAGCATTCTATAGCACCTATGGTTATGCCTGGAACTCCTATTGGTATCAATATCATCCCTAGTCTACTTAATTTTTATTTTTATTTTGTAATTTGTAATGATTGATACGTTTAATACTTATGTTAATATTGTAATAGTTTTTATAATTTTCTAACTTTTATTCTTAGATTTTAATAATTTTTGAATGTGGGGTAATATACCAAACTTCAAAAATATGTATATATGTTTGCAGTTTATCTTATGTACATAACAGGGTAAAACAACGCATTTTCAAAGACTGGCATTAAGTTCAGCAAAAGCAACTAATTTTGACGACAAGATGCAAAATATATGTGAAATAACAACAAGACGGAATGAACAAATGATGTGCACCATTTATCATTCAGCAAACAAACGCCAATATATTTGGGAACTTTGGTAAAAATTTAATCATTTTCACACAAATCACCCTCAATAATTTAAATTGTTACTGATTTCTTGCAAATGAGGGCATTGCAAGATCTTAAGTGTGGGAAGGGGTTAAATTCTTTCGGATTTTAAAATTTTTACTTTATACACTTGGTTACCATTAAAAATACTAGTAAAGCAGTAGTTGTATTAGAATCTAGTGCTCTCTGATAATAAAGAACAGCCCTAGTCTTATATACTGACTACCCAATTCTAGTAAAAAATTTTAAAATTTTCAATTAAATGAACTCAAAATCATGTTTATACATATTTATGAACGATAAAACTAGGTTTTAACACCGAAATTATTGTAACCTCGGAAAGGACATAAATTGAGAAACAAACCAAAATGTTAAAATTCATTTAAAATGGAATAGAGGACGATAAAAAGGAAAATAAAAGCCAAGTGTGGGAAAATTTACCAAGTTATTCAAAACATATATCACATATTTTTGTACAAATAACTGAAAATACTTTTGCTTTGGACTAAACTAAAAAGTTTTACCTGATTTACTGTAAGAAAGATGGATCTACACAATGAATCAATTCAATCATTAAAAGGAAGTAAAGTCTTCCGAAAAGGAAACGCGCTTCTTGATTTAGGTCAGGAAGTTGTCGTTCAGACCAGCTGTAGGTTGACGAAAAATCTAGAAAAGTCATCACTAAAATCAGCAGGAAATCCACGGACCACAGCATTAAACAGGGTCGCCAAGTGGTCAGATTTATCCTAACCATGAGAAGGATTTATCTCGTACAATGGGGGGCACCATGCAAATTAGCTTGATAAGACTAATGAATCAGATCCCCAGAAAGGATAATCTCCTTAAAGATTAAAAATCAGCTTTTAAAGCCTGATATTACTCAATCCTAGAGATTGACCTTAAAGATTGAGAATTACAAACTCATGGAATTCAATGATATCTAAACTCGAGCTTGAACGAGAAAATATTTTGATCAAAATTACAAACCGATTTATTTTCTGAAAACCCTATTTTCAATGCGTTCATTACCATTGAACGTAAAATCCTAGGAATTCACCTGGAATTCATTAGGTCACCTGAACTAAATCGGGTGTCAACCGTAAGAACGGTGGTTGCATAGTGGTCAAAGACAGGACCTTGTGCCAGACCGAAAAATTATAAGAGTGAGCTTTACTATTGCTCCTACCAAGGATAGTAATTGCGTCCGACACATTATAGACCATAATCAAATGCATGTCATTAGACATTGCCTTAACAGTTGCTTGTTCAACACTTCCCTTTACAATCGGACGGTAGTTTACCGAAAGGTAATATACGGGACAAGTAAACTGGACGTGTTGCTTTCCAAATTCAAGGTTAGCAAGTGGGTGACACAAAACCATAAGTTTTGAGCTAAAATTTTCAAATCTGAAACCCACCAAACCCACAAAAATATTTTGCAAACACCGATGAAGGGTTATTCCGGAAAACTTATCTAGGGTAAAAACTAGATTTAATTTTCAAAAGATCAAATGTTTTCATAAAGATCCAATTTCCTTAATGGATCTAAATTTTTTTAGTCATGTGGGACTGTAAACTATTTCGTTACTACCATTGTTTATACTGCCATATAGAAATCACTGATGTACAAAGTGTGAAAAATAAAGAAGTGATTCTAGTATTTCAAGACGATATTGCTTGAGGACAAGCAACGCTCAAGTGTGGGAATATTTGATAATGCTAAAAACGAACATATATTTCATAGCATTATTCCTCAAGAAAGAAAAGCTTTTAGTTGCAATTGTTCTATTTACAAGTGATATTCGTTTAAATAATAAAAGGTGAAGACAAAAGACAGATTCGACGAATTGAAGACGCAAACGACCAAAAAGCTCAAAAGTACAAAAGACAATCAAAGAGGTTCCAATTATTGATAAGAAACGTCTCGAAATTACAAGAGTACAAGATTCAAAACGCAAAGTACAAGATATTAAATTGTACGCAAGGACGTTCGAAAATCCGGAACCGGGACCAGAGTCAACTCTCAACGCTCGACGCAACGGACTAAAAATTACAAATCAACTATGCATATAAATATAATATAATATTTAAATAATTCTTATAATTATTTATATATTATATAAATTATAAAAATCCGTCGGCAAGAAAGACTCCAAAAGGACTGAGCTGTAATTTCAAACTCCGCGACTCGCGGAGTTTGAAGGCCAAAAATGCCGCGAGTCGCGGAGCCCCAAGTTTTGAAAGTCCCTTTAAAAGCAACCGAATTCTGAGCATTTTTCATCATCTTTTTTTCCTTCTTCTCTCAATATATACGTAATATATATTTATAATTCATATTTTAATTTTAATTTTAATTTTAATCCTAATAATAAGGGTATGTTAGCGAATGTTGTAAGGGTGTAAGTCGAAATTCTGTCCGTGTAACGCTACGCTATTTTTAATCATTGTAAGTTATGTTCAACCTTTTTACATTAATGTCTCGTAGCTAAGTTATTATTATGCTTATTTAAATCCGAAGTAATCATGATGTTGGGCTTATTACTAAAATTGGGTAATTGGGCTTTGTACCATAATTGGGGTTTGGACAAAAGAACGACACTTGTGGAAATTAGACTATGGGCTATTAATGGGCTTTATATTTGTTTAACTAAATGATAGTTTGTTAATGTTAATATAAAGATTTACAATTGGGCGTCCCTATAAATTACCATATACACTCGATCGGACACGATGGGCGGGTATTTATATGTACGAATACTCGTTCATTTAACCGGGCACGGGAATGGATTAATAGCCACTAGAATAATTAAAACAGGGGTGAAATTATGTACAAGGACACTTGGTATAATTGATAACAAAATATTAAAACCTTGGATTACACTCAGTCGACATCCTGGTGTAATTATTAAACAAAGTATTAAAATCTTGTTACAGTTTAAGTCCCCAATTAGTTGGAATATTTAACTTCGGGTATAAGGATAATTTGACGAGGATACTCGCACTTTATATTTATGACTGATGGACTGTTATGGACAAAAACCAGACGGACATATTAAATTATCCAGGACAAAGGACAATTAACCCATGGGCATAAAACTAAAATCAACACGTCAACCATCATGATTACGGAAGTTTAAATAAGCATAATTCTTTTATTTCATATTTTATTTCCTTTATTTTATATTTAATTGCACTTCTAATTATCGCATTTTTATTATTATTTTATTTAATTGCACTTTTAATTATCGTACTTTTTAATTATAGCAAGTTTATTTTATCGCATTTTATTATTCCCAATTTCATTATCATTATTTACTTTACGCTTTAAATTAAGTCTTGTATTTATTTATTATTTTACATTTGGTTTTAACTGCGACTAAAGTTTTAAAATCGACAAACCGGTCATTAAACGGTAAAAACCCCCCTTTATAATAATAATATTACTTATATATATATTTGTATTTTTATAAAAGTAAACTAATATAGCGTTAAGCTTTGTTTAAAGATTTCCCTGTGGAACGAACCGGACTTACTAAAAACTACACTACTGTACGATTAGGTACACTGCCTATAAGTGTTGTAGCAAGGTTTAAGTATATCCATTCTATAAATAATAAATATCTTGTGTAAAATTGTATCGTATTTAATAGTATTTCCTGTAAAAATATAAGCTATTTTATATACTACTCTGCTAAAACATCACTCACCAACATTTTTGTTGACGTTTAAAGCATGTTTATTCTCAGGTGATTATTAAGAGCTTCCGTTGTTGCTTGCTAATATATGGACGAGACTTGGTGTCAGCATGCTTGTATAATATTGTTTAAAACTGCATTCGAGATTTACTTTGTTGTAACATATTAATATTGTAAACCAATATGTATTGGTAGTGTGTAAGTGTGATATTTTTAGATTATCATTTCTGATAATCTAGGTGGTGTCCTTTTAACCTTGTCGATAAAATAAAGGTTATGGTTTGTTTTAAAAACGAATGCAGTCTTTTAAAAACGTCTCATATAGAGGTTAAAACCACGCAACGAAATCAATTAATATGGAACGTTTATAATCAATATGAACGGGACATTTCAAATAATAGCCCTAGTGATAATAACGATAATGATAATAATAATAATAATAATAATTTATAGATAATAATAATAACGACGATAATAATAACGACGATAGTAGTAATAATAATAATAATAATAATAATGATAATAAAAATAATAATAATAATAATAATAATAATAATAATAATAATAATAATAATAATAATAATAATAATAATAATAATAATAATAATAATAATATTAGAGTTAATGATAATTCAGTTGACCATATCTTTAACTCCGTTCATCGAAATCACACGACTTCTATATGAAAAGTTATTAATTTTTCGCCAACTTTCTAACGACATGCATATCATATACCTTAACTCAGTAGCATATGTATAACATTCAGAATTTATCATAAACTAACTAACGACGAAACTAAGCATACAAGCATGCATAATCATATATACTCGAGCACTAGTCAGGGATACACTATTAATATATATGTGATGACCCGGGAATTTCTGACCAAATTTAAACTCAATCTTTATATAATTTCAACACGATAAGCAATGTCTGTAAAGTTGAGTCTTAAAAAAAAAGTTTGAATTGTTGTCATACATTCAATTGACCTTCGACTGCTCTCGACGATTCACGAACAAATAATCGTAAATAGATATGTGCGTATGTATATATAAATAATAATAATTCAAAATATAATTGTTATTCAAATGTTATTATTACATCCATTATTATTATTATTAACATTAATATTAATATCAATATTTGTTAAATTATTATTTTCAATATATATTATATAGAAGTGAAAGTTAATACATATAACGTGTTATGATTACTAAAATACTATTATCAATATTAAAATCATTATTACTATAATTAGTAGTAAAAATTATAATTTTAGTTATTACTACTTATTGGTATTATTGTATTACTAGCTATTTCCACTGCTATTATTAATAACATGATCATTAAAATTATTATTAAAATAGTTATATTATTAATATTATTATCTTTGTTACTAATATTATTTACTCTTTAGTAATAAAAGTATCACTATAAGACTATCATTTATATATATATATTGTTATTATAAACTGATATTAGCATTAATAAAAACTATGATTTTTAATTATTTACTTATTATTAGTATTATTTAATATTATTATCATTAATTTTATTATTTAGTATTTATATAATTATTATTATTAGAATTACTTATTAATAATAATATCAGCTATAACATAGAGATTCTATTAATATCACGATCTATTTTGAATTCTTTTCCCATCTCCTGCTCACAAATTGTAACCTTGTCTATTCCAAAACACTACAAAACAATATCCAGGTAATTCTGTTAACCATCAATATCTCATTTTATTTTATTTTTTATTTCCTTTGTACCTGATCACATATATTCTGTATATTTTTTTTATCATAAAGTCGATTCAACT
Source organism: Rutidosis leptorrhynchoides (assembly GCF_046630445.1). Taxonomy (NCBI): domain Eukaryota; kingdom Viridiplantae; phylum Streptophyta; class Magnoliopsida; order Asterales; family Asteraceae; genus Rutidosis; species Rutidosis leptorrhynchoides. The sequence goes on from NC_092334.1 coordinate 149,635,082, forward strand.
ACATTTATAAAAGGATACCAGACGAAATTACACTATGAATTATCAATGTTACCTACTCCAATTTGTCCAGTTAATCAGTGTCTTATATTTTTTTTTTCTTTTTTTCCTTTTCCCAGCACGACATACCTCTGCTCTTGAACTTTTTCTTCATAAATTCGAATTCAAATCCATTTCAAAAAGTAATATTGTAGTTATGTTAGGAATCATATACTCAAACTTTCTATAAAGTATCAAATCCTAATTCGTTATATCGATTACGAATTTTCAAAGTCAAAGGTTTGGTTTTTTGAAAGTCAACTTGTGTTCTTTAATCGAATTAAAGTTTTCTGTTATATTTCAATTTAAATTGAAAACCCATATAGTTTCTAGATGCCGGTTACAAACTAATTCGTATTATAAGTTTCGTCTATAACAGCCTCCAAATCCAAAATCGAATTCATTTTTTTTATATATATAACGACGGCCGTAAGCAGCAGAATTTGATCTTTTATTTTTTTTATACATATGAACAACTGATATTGGTTAAGTTATGGTCTTCGTGATGTACATAAACCTCTGTTTAGACAATTTGATCTTTGGTCGACCTGGGTTCTGTAAGGAAGAAGAGGGAAGAGCCAGGAATTTAGACGGGTTAAATAAGAATGGGTATAGATAATAAATAGAAAAAAGCAGCATCTCAGATGGTTTGGTCATTTGGAGGGTGAACGAGAGGTCTTGGGTTCGAGTCCGGGCTGCGACGTTTATTTGTTTTTAAAGCTTGGATACATTAAGGTAGTCCTCTTTATTATAATTTTATTATTATTATAATTATTGTTATTGTTATTATTATTATTGTTATAGTTATGTGATGTTAGACATTACTATCATGATTCCTATTAATATCCTTAATTTAGTTTATATCATTATGATCAAAATAAGTAAAATGGGTATTATTAATATTATTATATTTAGTATGAACATAAGTATTAGAAATAGAGTTATTATTATTATTATTATTAACTATTATTATGTTAACTATTAATATTAATACCATGAATATTATTATTATTATTATTATTAGTAATATTATTACCATTAGTAGTATCAGTAAGTAGTATTATTGTTATTACTACCAAAAGTATCATTTTTATGAAAATTGCCATTTTTATTATTATAACTATTATTATTAATATTATTATAGAATGAAAGAACTTTTATTTATTATTATCAATATTATTTTATCGAATGACAATTAGTTATACCAAAAATCATATTTACTACATATAACATAACTATATTAATATTTTTATAATAAATACTAATTATTTAACTAAGGTAAATAAAGTAGATATATCTAACTAAATCATTAATAAAACCTATAAATTATTAAAGATAATAATTATGTCACTAAGAATAATATATAAACTTGTTCAACTACGATTATACATTTTAATATATATATACAAATGATATAGATTCGTGAATCCGAGGCCAACCCTGCATTGTTCAGTTGTTAAATATCGTCATATATATTTTTACTACAAAATACATTAGGTGAGTTTCATTTTCCTTTTTATCCTTTATATTTTTGGGCTGAGAATACATGCGCAACTTTTATAACTGTTTTACGAAATAGACACAAGTAATCGAAATTACGTTCTATGGTTGAATGATCGAAACTGAATATGCCCCTTTTTAGTATGGTAATCTAAGAATTAGGGAACAGACACCCTAATTGACGCGAATCCTAAAGATAGATCTATCGGGCCCAACAAGCCCCATCCAAAGTACCAGATGCTTTAGTACTTCGAAATTTATATCATGTCCGAAGGAGGATCCTGGAATGATGGGGATATTCTTAAATGCATCTTGTTAATGTCGGTTACCAGGTGTTCAATCCATATGAATGATTTTTGTCTCTATGAATGGGACATATATTTATGAGAAATGGAAATATGAAATCTTGTGGTCTATTAAAATTATGAAATGATTATTTATGTTAAACTAATGAACTCACCAACCTTTTGGTTGACACTTTAAAGCATGTTTATTCTCAGGTATGAAAGAAATCTTCCGTTGTGCATTTGCTCATTTTAGAGATATTATTTGGAGTCATTCATGATATATTTCAAAAGACGTTGCATTCGAGTCATTGAGTTCATCAAGATTATTATCAAGTCATTTATGGTTGGATATATTAGGAAATGGTATGCATGCCGTCAACTTTTGATGTAATGAAAGTTTGTCTTTTAAAAACGAATGCAATGTTTGTAAAATGTATCATATAGAGGTCAAGTACCTCGCGATGTAACTAAATGTAATGTATTCGTCCGGATGGATTAGGACGGGTCTTCACAGTTGGTATCAGAGCGGTGGTCTTAGCGAACCAGGTCTTGCATTAGTGAGTCTGACTTATAGTCGTTAGGATGCATTAGTGAGTCTGGACTTCGACCGTGTCTGCATGTCAAAAGTTTTGCTTATCGTTTTTGTCGGAAATCATCTGCTTATCATCCTTAGGAAATTACCTACTTATCATTCTTAGTCTAGACACATCTTACTGCAATGATTGCATAAATAATGTATAGACAAAATCCATATCTTAGCGTATCTACCACTGTAGACTTTATCTGACATGTTTCCTTAATTTTCTCCGTAATTCACGGGATCTTTGGAAGTATGTATAGATATTCTATATATAATTACGAATATCATTCGATATTCGAAAATCATTTCATATCAAAACCCTTTAACTGATCGTGAGAGATGGATCCTACACCTAGCTTGGATTCCATTAGTTCCGGAAGTGATTTCGAGATGTATATTGAAGCAGACTCCGAAGTCAATGAACAAGAAGTGCCTCAACCATTTAGTTATTTTTCTTTCTGGAAGAGATGGGGGTGGGTCCGAGACTTACTCACTCGATGGAGAAATGAAGACGGCGAGCCCTACCGCGAACCAAACTTACCTCCTAACATCGGAGAAAACGATGTACTCACCGGTGAACCTGTGCGCAACACTGTATTCACCCTTCTTGCTAAAGTTTTCCACCTCGAAGGTCGCATTACTGCAATCTTAGAAAATATTCAACCTCTACTTCCGAATACCAATCGAAGGGGAATATTAGAAGAAGTTAGGGAACTTCGAATTGATAATCAAGATCTATCGAACCAGATGAGTGGATGGATAGAAATGATAGAGGGTAGGATAGAAAACATGACAAGAATGGTGCGTGATTTACAAGCTATACTTACTACACCAACATCATCACCAACCTTAGCACCAACAACACTTGTAGCACCGACAGCAACAGTACCACCATCAGCAGCACCAGCAGCATAACCAGTACCAACAACAACAACAACAACATCATCACACGTCTCAACCTCGCAATCTATACCTCAAGCATAATCATCATTCTACGAATCATTCTACATAAACTATCTTCGTCCTTCATGGTGATTATGTAATCTCTAATGTTTTAGAGATTATGTACTCTAGTTCTAGCCGTAAATCTAATGAGTTTAATATCACATTGACTCATTAAATCCATAATTACGTCTGAAGAAACTATATATGTATATATGTTTTCATAAAGATTGTAATTAAAATTTGTTGTACAAACTGTTAATGGTGAAAATATTTTAACGGGTAGGTAATACCAGAGGAATATTTAGATTTCACATTAATAAGTTACACTGTACATTCTTCGAATCTGATTCAATAGTCATTTACTATCCTACTTACATCCACCGATATACAAATCCGATCACCACAGAATAACCATATTCATCCAATTTCATATTTGGATTTTAATTTATCAGAATCCAACAAGTGGCATAACGAAGAAAATAATTGAGACAATAAAATTTGTTAGAAACAAACAAATTAACTATGAGGAATTTTGTTAAGAATCCACGCTAACTGTTCCTAGCTAATTGTTCCTAGCTAACTGATTATATTTTATTTATCGCAATTTAATTATCGCAATTTACATTTTCGTAATTTTATTTATCGTCATTTAATTTTCTGTTATTTACTTTACGCACTTTATTTATCATCATTTAATTTCTGTTATTTATTTTTACGCACTTTAAATATCGGGACACGTATACAAGGTTTTGACATATCATATCGACGCATCTATATATATTATTTGGAATCACCATAGACACTCTATATGCAGTAATGATCGAGTTCTCTATACAGGGTTGAGGTTGATTCTACAATAATATATATAGTTTGAGTTGTGATCGAGTCTGAGACGTATACGGTTCATGATACGTATTAATTCGAATATTGTATATATAATTATATATGAATTATTGAATTGCTAACTGAGGACTATCAACATTGGACAATTAAAATGAATTAAAATATTGATTATAACTTATGAAACTAAACAATTCTTCAAGTTGCCACTTGATTTCATCTTAAACCTTAATTGTACCTTGACGATTCCAATATGCATTCAAACTTTCATAATTTTGAAAACACCTCAATCGATAGGCTGAATCAACCGCACTTCATCTACAGAAGGAAAGATTTGTGCATATAGTTATGCACCTGAGAAACTCTCGGCAACTGAGTAAAAGTTTAACACGTAGCCGCGTCAGATCCTTTGGCATTTATTAACAAAAATAACTTTGCGATCCCTTTTCAAGGTAGCAAATTTTGTCACAGCTTCAGCAAATCAACTTCGACTTTTCGTTCGAAACAACCTTATTATCACCTTGACTTATATGTATGTTCTTTTATTGTTACCGGGGAGCCTTTTATATTCCCCATATTACCGTCAGCGTTTAATCATCTAAAAACACAATTCTCTTGAAATCACCTCGGATCGATAACTAATGATTCAGATATGGTAGCAGTAAATGTAGAGGAATCGGCAATCAGTACTTTGAAAACTCACAGCATATCTACATCAACAGTTATATGTATAACATTTATATTTTAGAATAATGATCTTCCATTCTGAAATTTTGAAAAGCACCCAGCCTACGAATTAATACATTGAACTTTGAAAAAAATTGAATGAAGCAGCAGAAACTGTAGATAACCCTAAACGACCTTAATCGTCGGAAGTTTGATGATAGAGAATAATATGTTGGAAAAGCTCAGAAACGTTGGAACTGGAAAACGGATAGAGTTAACCATGAAGGAGACCAAGGACAAATATAAGGACCATACCCTATATTCAAAGAATCCAGATAATTCTGGATCCGTTGAAATCTTTAGAGAATATCTTGCCCCGAAGTCATGTTAAAATCTTGCGAAAAATCTTTCTCCATCAACCATCGAACTTAGAAATTCCAAAATATCATCATCAATATCTTCGATATTTCTGAGGATATTTTCATAAATATTCTCGTCCGAAATTATATACCTCTTCGTGCTTTCTGTGTAACATTATATTGGAAACATTCAATAGAAAATTTAGTACCGAAAAGCAGATTATGCGAAACTATGAAGAAAGCCGTGGACAAATCACAAAGAATAAGTTTGACTTCAAAGAATCCAAATGATTCAATGTCTGCTAAAGTCTTTAGTGAATATCTCGCTCCTTACTCTAAACCCTTGCAGACAATAGTTTCTATCATCCGCTGATCTTAGATATTCTGAAATATTATCGTATCTTTCATTATAAATATCCTCCATATTTCTGGAGATATTTTCATAACTATTCTTATCTGAAATCATTAATCTCTTCATGATATAAGTGTTACATCATATAGAAACTGTTAGTTTCTATATTCTGTAAACTTTCGAGCTTAAAATATGAATGTTATTGAAGTAATGTTGGGAACTGATGCATGAGTTAGTATAATATAATGACACTTGATCAACGTGATTATATTAGAGTAAGTCATGCTGAGTTTTTAATGGGACATGATGATTCACAGATTATAACGTCATCATGTGCCATGTTACACGACTCTTACATTTTATCTGATATATAAACATATCAAGAACATATTTTCTTGATAGTTCTATCTTTCCCGGACATTCTGGTAATTTGACGAATCAAGATCGTGTGATTACCATTTCTTTCTTAGAACATTAACTATGTTCATTTCAGAATTCATATTTATGAATTCTGGACCGTTGCTCGCTTTACTAGAGGTCGAGAGGATAATAAAAAGGCAAAGAGCTCCGAAACATAAGGGAAAATATAAAACTCAACAACAACAAAGAAATCACAAACCGTGTACATTAATACGAATAACAATATAAAGACATGGGAGAAGGAGAAATATAACAATCCCTAGAGCATAGTAGACATAAACAGATTCCTCTGATGGTAGTTGAAAAAGAAGAGAGATTGATGCGATAATCAAGAAAATATCTAGGACTAGAACTGGATTAAGCATTTTCACAATTCTTGGAATTATGAATTAAGAAAGAAAGTATTGAAGTGGTGAAAGTAAGGGAACGGAAGAGGTAAATTTATAGTGAAAATATCAGACAAAGCACTCGAGGCAGATGATCGCATTTAATTAAAGAGATCCTAATTTTCTTACTCGCCGAAGAATCAAATCTTTTAGATTTTGAAGATTTTCTTTAAATCCCTTGAATTCCGGAATTCAACCAGGACAACGCCAAAAGTTAAAATGAAACTTCATTTGTTCATCTCACTCTTTTGTGATAACTTCATTCGTACTTTTTGAATAATCGAATTATTTTTGTCCATATTACTCAATGATGATAAAAATCAATTTATCAACTCATATTTGTCATGAAAACATTTTTATTGTTAGCCATAACCACCTCACTTAAATTTCGGGACGAAATTTCTTTAACGGGTAGGTACTGTGATGACCCGAGAATTTCCGACCAAATTTAAACTCAATCTTTATATAATTTTGACACGATAAGCAAAGTCTGTAAATTTGAGTCTTAAAAAAAAAGTTTGAATGGTTGTCATACATTCAATTGACCTTCGACTGCTCTCGACGATTCACGAACAAATAATCGTAAATAGATATGTGCGTATGTATATATAAATAATAATTCAAAATATAATTGTTATTCAAATGTTATTATTACTTCCATTATTATTATTATTAACATTAATATTAATATCAATATTTGTTAAATTATTATTTTCAATATATATTATATAGAAGTGAAAGTTAATACATATAACATGTTATGATTACTAAAATACTATTATCAATATTAAAATCATTATTACTATAATTAGTAGTAAAAATTATAATTTTAGTTATTACTACTTATTGGTATTATTGTATTACTAGCTATTTCCACTACTATTATTAATAACATGATCATTAAAATTATTATTAAAATAGTTATATTATTAATATTATTATCTTTGTTACTAATATTATTTACTCTTTAGTAATAAAAGTATCACTATAAGACTATCATTTATATATATATTGTTATTATAAACTGATATTAGCATTAATAAAAACTATGATTTTTAATTATTTACTTATTATTAGTATTATTTAATATTATTATCATTAATTTTATTATTTAGTATTTATATAATTATTATTATTAGAATTACTTATTAATAATAATATCAGCTATAACATAGAGATTCTGTTAATATCACGATCTGTTTTGAATTCTTTTCCCATCTCCTGCTCACAAATTGTAACCTTGTCTATTCCAAAACACTACAAAACAATATCCAGCTAATTCTGTTAACCATCAATATCTCATTCTATTTTTTTTATTTCCTTTGTACCTGATCACATATATTCTGTATATTTTTTTTTTTGTCATAAAGTCGATTCAACTACAGTTATAAAAGGATACCAGACGAAATTACACTATGAATTATCAATGTTACCTACTCCAGTCTGTCCAGTTAATCAGTGTCTTATATATATATATATATATATATATATATATATATATATATATATATATATATATATATATATATATATATATATATATATATATATATATATATATATATATATATATATATATATATATATATATAATTTTTTTTTTTTCCTTTTCCCAGCACGACATACCTCTGCTCTTGAACTTTTTCTTCATAAATTCGAATTCAAATCCATTTCAAAAAGTAATATTGCAGTTACGTTAGGAATCATATACTCAAACTTTCTAGAAAGTATCAAATCCTAATTTGTTATATCGATTACAAATTTTGAAAGTCAAAGGTTTGATTTTTTGAAAGTCAACTTGTGTTCTTTAATCGAATTAAAGTTTTCTGTTATATTTCAAGTTAAATTGAAAACCCATATAGTTTCTAGATGCCGGTTACAAACTAATTCGTGTTATAAGTTTCGTCTATAACAGCCTCCAAATCCAAAATCGAATTCATTTTTTTTATATATAACGACGGCCGTAAGCAGTAGAATTTGATCTTTTATTTTTTTTATACATATGAACAACTGATATTGGTTAAGTTATGGTCTTCGTGATGTACATAAACCTCTGTTTAGACAATTTGATCTTTGGTCGACCTGGGTTCTGTAAGGAAGAAGAGGGAAGAGCCAGGAATTTAGACGGGTTAAATAAGAATGGGTATAGATAATAAACAGAAAAGAGCAGCAGCTCTGATGGTTTGGTCGTTTGGAGGGTGAGCGAGAGGTCTTGGGTTCGAGTCCGGGCTGCGACGTTTATTTGTTTTTAAAGCTTGGATACATTAAGGTAGTCCTCTTTATTATAATTTTATTATTATTATTAATGTTATTATTGTTATTGTTTTATTGTTATTGTTATAGTTATGTGATGTTAGACATTACTATCATGATTCCAATTAATATCCTTAATTTAGTTTATATCATTATAATCAAAATAAGTAAAATGGGTATTATTAATATTATTATATTTAGTATGAACATAAGTATTAGAAATAGAGTTATTATTATTATTATTATTATTATTATTATTATTATTATTATTATTATTATTAACTATTATTATGTTAACTATTAATATTAATACCATGAATATTATTATTATTATTAGTAATATTATTACCATTAGTAGTATCAGTAAGTAGTATTACTGTTATTACTACCAAAATTATCATTTTTATGAAAATTGCCATTTTTATTATTATAACTATTATTATTAATATTATTATAGAATGAAACAACTTTTATTTATTATTATCAATATTATTTTATCGAAGGACAATTAGTTATACCAAAAATCATATTTACTACATATAACATAACTATATTAATATTTTTATAATAAATACTAATTATTTAACTAAGGTAAATAAAGTAGATATATCTAACTAAATCATTAATAAAACCTATAAATTATTAAAGATAATAATTATGTCACTAAGAATAATATATAAACTTGTTCAACTACGATTATACATTTTAATATATATATATACAAATGATATAGGTTCGTGAATCCGAGGCCAACCCTGCATTGTTCAGTTGTTAAATATCGTCATATGTATTTTTACTACAAAATACATTAGGTGAGTTTCATTTGCCTTTTTATCCTTTATATTTTTGGGCTGAGAATACATGCGCAACTTTTATAACTGTTTTACGAAATAGACACAAGGAATCGAAATTACGTTCTATGGTTGAATGATCGAAACTGAATATGCCCCTTTTTAGTCTGGTAATCTAAGAATTAGGGAACAGACACCCTAATTGACGCGAATCCTAAAGATAGATCTATCGGGCCCAACAAGCCCCATCCAAAGTACCGGATGCTTTAGTACTTCAAAATTTATATCATGTCTGAAGGAGGATCCCGGAATGATGGGGATATTCTTAAATGCATCTTGTTAATGTCGGTTACCAGGTGTTTAATCCATATGAATGATTTTTGTCTCTATGCATGGGACGTATATTTATGAGAAATGGAAATATGAAATCTTGTGGTCTATTAAAATTATGAAATGATTATTTATGTTAAACTAATGAACTCACCAACCTTTTGGTTGACACTTTAAAGCATGTTTATTCTCAGGTATGAAATAAATCTCCCGTTGTGAATTTGCTCATTTTAAAGATATTATTTGGAGTCATTCATGATATATTTCAAAAGACGTTGCATTCGAGTCATTGAGTTCATCAAGATTATTATCAAGTCATTTATGTTTGGATATATTAGGAAATGGTATGCATGCCGTCAATTTTTGATGTAATGAAAGTTTGTCTTTTAAAAACGAATGCAATGTTTGTAAAATGTATCATATAGAGGTCAAGTACCTCGTGATGTAACTAAATGTAATGTATTCGTCCGGATGGATTAGGACGGGTCTTCACAATATAAAAGACAAGATATGAATGCTCACGTATCAATATTGAGATTCAATATTGCAGGAAAGTACATAGACGCAACGGAGATGATAAACACTAGGTTGACCTCACAAACAAAACCCATGAACCATACCCCTGACCTCCAAAGCTATAACTCATAAATTCCAAAGCTTAACCCATTTGAAAACCCGTTTTGAAAATACTCGAACAGCACTCCGTCGTAGTATTTTATGTATAGTACTAATAATAAAACGATTAAAAATAATAATATTAATCTTAATAATAATAATAATAATAATAATAATAATAATAATAATAATAATAATAAAAATAATAATAATAATAATAATAATAATAATAATAATAATAATAATAATAATATATTGAGAGAGTAGAGAGATCGATGGATAAATGAATGAAAACTGGAACTGAAATCGTGCAATTTAAACAACATTACACCCACCTAACCCCCATGCAATCGCATAGGGTTAGTGCCTTGTGGCCATGCGATCGCATGGGTCACTTGGCCAGCTCACAAAGTTTGCTCCGCGATTGCGGAGGTTTTGTGTATGGGAGGTCCGCGATCGCGGAGTCCCCCTGCCCAGCTCATTCACAATTTCCCTCGTGGGCTGCCGACAGTTTTTAATATATTTAATTTGTAATATATTTAATTTATATAATTATATATATATTATATTATATTCTCGTGCATAGTTAAATTATAAAATTAGTTCTGATAACTTGTACGTTGTCGCTCGACATATGTCCTGGTTCCAGTTTTTCAAACGAAGTTTCGTATGCTTAGAAAACTTGCACTTTACGTTACGTGACTCGTACCCTTGTCAAAATATAGACTAAAATCATTGATAAACTATATTACTCAAAATGTAACTTGAACATTCAAGTGTTTTAGTTAGTTACTTCTTTAAATCAACTTTTCATTGTTTACTAAAATATATTTAATAATATATTTAAAATGTTACTTAAATCAAAATGTTTCATAACTATATTAATATTGTAAAATATATATATATATATATATATATATATATATATATATATATATATATATATATATATATATATATATATATATATATATATATATATATATATATATATATATATATATATATATATATATATATATATATATATATATATATATATATATCTTCATTTAGGAATATAATTTATATATATAATTGGAATATTTATTTAATATAATATTTAGTTTTTCAAAACTGATTATATTTCAAAGTCCGTTTTATAAAATTTAAACTCGTTTAAATAATAGAAGTTATTATATCAAATAATGTTTTTAGTATTATGAGAACTAAATAATTACTTAATCAAGGGATACGAGGCAATCAATGTAAAGCACGCTTTTGAAAATTAAATGGGAATCTCCACTAACTTTTGTCTAGTTCTCGTAAATCGACACATTTGTTCTTACTTGTAGATCACTTTACCATTTTCCAAATGTTGTCAAAAAGAACAGATTTCTTAAATCACAGTGGACCTCATAACAGAGACCCGTAATCATATCACCATGAATCTTGATAATTCAATCATTTGATATTATCTTTTTAATTCCGTTGATAAGTATATTGTAACAAACACGTTCATGTAAAGTATTATATATATAATACTTTATTAACATTTTTAAGTTATAATATATATACATACATATACATATATAATCATATTCATTTATATAATGGTTCGTGAATCGTCGAAATTTAGTCAAGGTTAAATGAATATATGAACACAGTTTAAAATTTTTGATATTCAGCTTAACAAACTTTGCTTATCGTGTCAGAATAATATAAAGATAAAGTTTAAATTTGGTCAGAAATTTACGGATTGTCACATTTCAAGGGATTGGGGTCTTAGTTTGGGTTGGTAATCAATTGGTCCTTAGTCAACATAGTGCAGTTTGGTTTTCTTAAGGGATTTTGATCACCAAAGGGTTTTAGCGGACTTTAACCTAGGCTAAATACTTGTGATAATTGCATGATTCAACTAAGATCATTTGATATAAGCTTATGGGAATTCACAAGTATTGATTTGATCACTATAATATCTAGTAGGGATACTAGTTTAATATTTGAGCACAATTAGACCTTAAGTGAACAAAAGAACAACCCGAATGCTTCAAGTGAATTAAACAAGTGTGCATACTTTTAATATTGGTATTTACTTAATCACTTAGTTCTTAATTTAATTTAATTTAGTCTTCTTAATATCTAAAATTCAAAACCTCCAATCAAACACAACCTAGGATGATTATGAGTTTAGATAGATTCGACTAGCAACTACCGCTCTTCTGGGATGAACCTTAAATGGAAAACTTACTAATTGCAACTACCGAGTCAAAATTTCTCGTATGCTTGTCACATAGTTGATTCCACGTTTAAGTATAAATTTAGAAATTAAATATATGTTTGTGAAACGAGCAATCAAATTTCTTGGCGCCGCTGGGCTGGGGAGCGGTTAGTTGGTTGTCTCTTTGTTTTTAGCTTTTAATCGTTCGATCCTTTTGTAAAAATTTATCCTTGCAAAAGTTACTTTTCTTGTTTTTATATATATTATTGGAAAACCGTTTGTGTTTGTGTTGTGACTGAAGGATGGGTACTTTGGTGTACGAAAAGGAGATTCCAAAAGGATCAAGAGTATACACATCCATTTTCCGATATGGAGAAACACGTGCACGGGGTTTACAAGCGTAGAGAAGAAAGGGTATTAAAAGAAATTTCGAAGCTTTACACTTTTGTTTAGAAAAGATGGATCCTAACGGTCAACCAATTCACAATGAAGAGGGTAATCCAATCAACCAACTATCAGTTAATCAAGAGCAACAAGATGATCCAAATGACACGCCGATGTGGAATGCTAGGTTGGTTGCAACTGCCTTGGTGCCTCCGGCTATTACAAAACCACCAATTGGAGCCAATAATTGGAAGATTGAGGGAAACTTCTTCACAACGATCAAAGATATGTTCTTCCATGGTTTGATAGAGGATAATCCGTTCAAACACATTCAACAATTTATCGACATTTGTGATATCTATAAGAACAAGGATGTGACCGATGACGCTTTTAAATTAAGGGCATTCCCCTTTACACTTCAAGGAGAAGCGAAAGTATGGTTAAGGAACTTACCTTCCGATTCGATTAGGACTTTTTAAGATTTAACCGATGCGTTTATCAATCACTTCTTTCCATCATCAAATGCGGAACGACTTAGAATGGAAATTAATGGGTTCGCTCAATAGAGTGATGAGTCTTTGTATGATGCATGGATACGTTTTAAGAAGACGTTACGAGCTTGTCCACCGCATGGTTTGACAAAGAAGGAGTATATTAACACGTTCTACTGGAGCACTAATGCTTTGACAAGACAAACTCTTGGTGCATCTGCGGGTGAAGTGTTTATGTACAAATCACCAAATGCGGCCGAAATTTTGCTAGAGGATATCTCGGTTAATACATACGAGTTGAAAGAACCCAACCCGTAACCAATACGACAAATTTTTTTTAGTTAACCATTAGCGCACAATTAAACGGTTACATATAACCCATTTAAACAATATCACAAGTTTAATGTTTACAAACGGCACGAAGGCCCTTAACAAATGTAACACAAGTTCGACCCATTCAAAATGATAGATTTAATCCAAACGAAACTTGAGCATGGTTGGGGGCTAAACTACCCATAACACTAGGTCGACTTCCAAAAGCTTCATCCAAAGTATCCACTATCAAAACAAAACGAGAGACCACTAATCCAAACGAATACCCTCGCCTTTAACCAAGCTGGAGCCTAAAAAGGTAAACAACGAGATGGTAAGCAAAACGCTTAGTGAATGCAATAATTATACACATACATATATAATATACCTACTTGCAAACACTTACACACATACCGCATACATACTGCAACACAATTAGCTTATCACCTCAATACAAAGCCATTAACCTCCAATGCCTCAAGCTAGCATAACAATAACATATATATATATATATATATATATATATATATATATATATATATATATATATATATATATATATATATATATATATATATATATATATATATATATATATATATATATATATATAACTCGAACAATATAACATGCTTACGCTACAACACAATAACCTTGGTTAACCAATCGTATAAGGGAATGGCGCTCGCACAAGGCCATCGGTGTTCATAACAACCGTTAGTGTACTTAACACCTCGTATCACTAAACCCTCGGGTGGCATCTTAACACCTCGATGCTTCACCCCTCATTTTACGGAGTGGTGCCTTAACACCTCGACACTTCACTCCTAGGTGACATCTTAACACCTCGATGCTTCACCTGTCAATTATTTAGGGTGGCATATTAACACCTCGATGCTTCACCCCGAGTGGCGTCTTAACACCTCGACACTTCACTCGTCATGTGAAACGTGGTGTCTTAGCACTTCGACACTTCACATCTCACGCTACAACAAATAAATACATTATATACCTATGCATATAATTATTCCACTCACTTTGTCATGCCGGTGGTGATTAAACACTTCCTTAAGCTTCAAAGCAAGTACCTAATACATCAAAAACACATTCAATACACAACCTAGTTGGACTAACCACCAACATTTAACACTTGGGCATTTAAACCATCGGATGTGAAACCAATTGGATGTGAAACCAATCCGAAGTTTTCTTGGGCATGCGTGTTTCTACCTTCGTTTTATAAAAGATTTTCGAAAATCGCTCGGCCTATGACCAAGTTGTTAGAAAAAGACCAACCTTTCTTGTTTGATGATGAATGCATAGAGGCATTTAACTTGTTGAAAGAAAAGCTCATTAACCCACCAATTCTTATTTCTCCTGATTGGGATAAAGACTTTGAATTAATGTGCGATGCGAGCGATTATGCACTAGGTGTGGTTCTTGGTCAAAGAGTTGACTAACACTTTAGACCAATTTACTATGCAAGCAAGACCCTAAATGGGGCCCAATTGAATTACATCACTACCGATAAAGAGCTTCTCGCGGTGGTATTTGATTTTGATAAGTTTAGGTCTTATCTTGTATTTTCAAAGACGATCGTCTACACGGATCACTCCGCGTTAATGTATATTTTTCAAAAGCAAACTGCAAAACATCATTTGATTCGTTGGGTGTTACTTTTGCAAAAGTTTGACATAGAAATTAAGGATTAAAAGGGAGCAGAGAATGTGGCGGCCGACCACTTGTCAAGGTTAGACAATCCCGGGCTTCAACCTTTAGACGAGTCAAAAATTTAGGATACCTTCCCGGATGAACATTTAATGAGAGTTGACCTAATCGATGAAGTCCCATGGTTTGCCGATTTAGCAAACTACTTGGCCTCAAATGTTTTAGAAAAAAGTTTGTCATACCAACAAAAGAAAAAGTTTTTCAACGATTTACGGTATTACTTTTGGGAAGACCCACACTTGTTTCGCATTGGGGTGGATCAAGTAATTTGGAGATGTGTATATGAGAATGAAGCTCGAGATATTTTGAGAAGTTGTCATAGTTGACCAACCGGGGGGGGGGCATTTTGGGCCGAATCACATTGCTAAAAAGGTGTTTGATTCCGGATTCTATTGGCCCAAGATATTCAAGGATGCCCATGAGTTGGTGAAATGTTGTGATTCTTGCTAAAGGACCGGTTCCATTTCAAAGAGGGATGAAATACCTCAAACCAGCATTCTAATATGTGAGATATTTGATGTATGGGTGATATCGGTCAAAAAGTCACATTTTTATCCCCAATATTAAGCCCTAGAACAATAAAGATTTAAACTTTGTCGGTAAAATTATCGCTTTTTCTGTTGTTTTGGTAGATTAAGTAATTACGAAGGCAATGCAAAAAGAATCAAGTAAAACGGAGCTAAAACGAAGATTCTAGAGCGAAAACAGTGAAAGACAAGAAATCAAGTTACGATCCAGCAAATCAGCAAGCCAAACGGCTTGCCAAATGGGCTTCCAAACAGCCTGCCAGTATGGCAAACGGCCTGCCAAATGGTCAGAGCAAACGGGCACCTTAAACGGGCAAACTTAGCAATCGGGCCCTGCAAACGGCTTGCCAAACGGCCTGACAGCCGTTTGCAGGCAAATTCCAAGTCTATTTAAAGGGCTTTCTCCATCCATTTCAACACACACTCATTTTGTAATTCATTTTCATATTTTCAAGCTTTTAGTTAGCTTTTAGTAGTAGTTAGCTGAGCTTTTATTTTCCGGAGGATATCCCGGCGAGTCCCTGCGATCTCGGGCAGATTTCTTTGGGCTTTTCAGGTTTTTATCCGAAACGCTTGTCTTTTGTATTAAACACGTGTTCTTACTTTTTATGTTTAATAATGCATTCCGATATTACCATGATAGCTTAATTAATCTGTATGTTGCCATGATAGAAGTTTGGGTTAGTGTAATTATGTTAAATTAGTACGATTACTGTTATAATACTGAACTAGGGAGTCTGGTAGATTTGTATGCTAGCATCTTAAGGATTGATCAACCTAGGTTGTGATCAGGACTTGTCCACCTGTTTGAAATTAGCTACTTCATAGGAATAAGACCCCAGGTTATACTGTATCTGAAGATTCTATGAACTCGGTATGGCCGGAGTTCCCGAGAGGCATTTAATGCGCTTTTAGGACACAGAACTTAGGAATTGAGACATGAATGACTTAGTATGCCTATTGACTATTCCGAAGAGACTTCTTAGGAGCTGTTAAGAACTAGTTGGTGCCTTCACTGTGTGACCCAAGCCTATTGCATGTTCTTGTCTGATTGTTGCCTTAGGTCTTAGTCATATCAACTGTCTAGGTATTCATTAGGTTTCTATTTGCTTTACTATTAGTATATCAACTGTAATGCTGCATAATGTTTGAATTGATATGATCTCATTAGTATGATGGAATGCTTCTTAGTTTTCATTTAAGGTTTTGCCAACTTAAATCGACGGATTCCTTTCGTTTGTGATCAGTGTTCAATCAACACGTCACGTTGTTATTCAGTTAACTAAACTGATAACGAGGGTTATGATTAGAGCTCAACTCACTAATAAACCTAGTACTTTACTGAGGATAACCTCTGAGGTATAGCTACCCTTCAACTATACGACCAAGTGACATACTTCTCACTGCTCAAAGAGAACTCCGAGAGTTCAGAGACAAGTAGGTTTGTGTAATTGGCTCATCCAACCAGATCTAAATCATTCCAAGCATAGTCTTAACATAAGCATAATTACCTTTCCCTAACCCAACACTGATATCTTGGTCAACATTTTCCTGATCTGCATACTCCGGATATCCTTCCACTTATTTACTTTTTCGCACTTAGGACTTTTAGCTTAACCCAACTACTATCTTTTATCCAGGTAATTTAACTAAAAGACAATTATCCACTTGATCTATAATTCGTTAATCCATAGAAAAAACATGACACTAGGTTAACTTACACCTTATACACCTTAGAAAGTAAAAGTAAATTTAGGCCCCGCACAATATAAATAAACGAAGACACTGTGTGCTACCAAACCGAACATCCTGCGACCTAACGACACCTCACAAATAAAACCGTCCGTTAGTAGCATATCAGTTAGCTTTTTCTTGGCGCCGCTGCCGGGGAATCGAATATTTTGATTAAGAAAGATTTTAAACAGACAAAAGTGTTGTTTGTTGGTGTCTAAGAAAGACAATTATACACGGACTTGGTTGTTGGATTTTCCGAACAGTCTCCAATTATATTAGAACCAAAAGGATCCCGCCTCTCCGTAGTTGGCCTGGCCACCTCGATACAAGTAATCTGTAAGAAATCCTATCAGTTAAGATATCCGATCTGGTTAGCGACCGAATTTCAAGAATAATTGTTTTTATTAAATTATCGATCCTTTTAGTAAATTAATATTTTCTAAAAGTTACTTTCAAGTCTTTTTAAATAGAAAATCTAAAAAAAAATGGAACAATAAGACACCCTTGGTTCTTTGTATAAGTCATGCTTAGAGGGAAGAGGAGGACCAATCACCTTAGGAACCGAAGGGATTCCTGAAATCAGTTTACACATGATTAAACTAGTCAGTATGATCTGTAAATTTCAAGGATTACCAACTGACGATCCAAACTTTCACTTAAACAAATTTATCAGTCTGGTTGACTCTTTTAAGAAGGAAGAAAACGAGAAATTTTTTTTAAAACTTCACCTTTTTCAATATTCACTTTCTGCACACGCTTTAGCATGGTTTGATGTACTTAACCCGAATTCAATCCATTCATGGGAGGATTTAGCCACTAAATTTCTAAACAAATTTTATCCACCATCCCTGCAAACCTGTTTAAGAAATGACATCACAAACTTTTCTCAAAAAGAAAACGAGTCATTGTGGCTAGCATGGAATAGAATAAGGATGATGCTTAAAAGATGTCCCAATCATTCGTTAAGTCGGGCAGACATAATCTGTACACTTTACAATGGTTTGACCAAGGATGATAAGTCTCTCCTAGACATGGCCTCGCAAGGAAATTTCATGTCCCGAACAACAGACGAAGCATGGAATCTCTTCGACACGATAGCTGCACAATAGGAAGATTGGAGCAATGAAGTTGCTGAGAAGGATAACATCTTCGCGTATACGGTAAAAATGCTGGAAACCAGGTTACAAGATCTCACTCTCACTCTTTAAAATTTACCAATTCCTAGAAACTCCGATGCTACTAGAACCAATCTAAGGTATCCTTAGCCAAGATCGGCACACAAACAGCAAAATAGCTCGGATCATAATATAATCTTCCAGTTGCACAAACCTACTCTCCACTCTAAGAAAATTTTTGTTGAATTTATGAAAAAGAAATACACGATAAACCTTCAAGTCATAGAATGTCAGAATAAGTTCGACACTTTAATAAAGACTTTTGAAGAATTGATCACAAATTTCCAGCTTACGCTTAAAAATTTAACCACTAAAGTTGATATAGAGTGTAGTGAGTTTGATTCCCTAGTAATTACTAGAGGAGGGAAGGAAACAACTGTTAATATACCCATACAAGATTTTTCCGATAAGGAACCTGTGCCAATTGACCCAGTTGTCAATCCACCGGAACCTATCTCTCCTAAGGCCCCGGATATTATTCCGCGTGCCCGCATACCTTTCCCAAGTAGGCTTAGGAAGGAAAAACAAGAAGTGCAATTCGCTAAGTATTGGGATATTATTAAGAATTTGCATTTGAATGTACGACTAGTAGATGCTTTAGTAGAAATGTCAAATTGCGCTAAATTTTTCAAAGAACTACTTTCAAACAAAGAGAGATTAAGAGAGATAGTTAGCTTGCCCTTAAGTGAAGAATGCTCATTAGTGTTACAACATGGAATTCCCCCTAAGTTAGGAGATACAGAAAGATTTATGGTGCCTTGCTGCCTGCAAGATGTCCAGATTAGCAATGCGCTAGTAGACTTAGGAGCCAGTGTAAACCTAATACCCTATTCATTATTCAAAAAGCTAGGATTAAATGACTTAAGGCCTACCAGAATGACTATCCAACTCGTGGTCAGATCAGTTAAGATTCCTCGGGGAATAGCTAAAGATGTCCTAGTTAGAGTGGATAAGTTTGCATTTCCCGTTGATTTCGTCATTATGGATATTGAGGAAGACACGAAGGTCCTAATCATTCTTGGCAGACCATTCCTGAATACTGCCAACGCCGTAATTGATGTGCACGAGAAATCATTGAAATTAAGGGTTAGAAGAGAAGAAATCACATTCAATGTTGATCGTCTCATGAACCATCCTAGATAAGAGGATGTGAATCTCTCCGATTCTTTTCAAGAACTCGTCAACGAATACCTGGAAGAAACCATGGCTACATGTAATCAAGATCAAATTTCTAAGGATCTGTTCTTTACACCTCATGAAGGAAATCTCGACAACCATTCAGCCATAAACCTTAGTCAACACAAATCTCCCCTCTCTGAAAGTAATTTTCTTGACAAGACTATCCAAATAGCACCGCTAGGACAAGGCATTCCTTTACCCCTATTAAGGAGAAGACCGAATGAAGAGACAGATTTCATTCCGGTATATCAGGAACCCCAGTCAAAGGAGGACTGTGAGGAGTTTCCCGAACCTACCTTCGAAACTAAAGAAGACGTTTCTGAAGAGGAAGCATTAAGAAGGACAATTTCCAGAAATGAAGAACAGATAGCATCAGTGACCACTACTGAAGAATCAGAATTCCAGGAGAAGTACGGCTCATTAGACCGAAAGGAGATAGCTAGGATGAAGCCATCTATCGAGGAACCTCCGGAATTGGAATTGAAGTAGTTACCCGAAAATCTGGAGTACGCATTCTTAGAAGGAGAATCGTAACTCCCTGTAATCATCTCGAAAGACCTCACGCCACAAGAGAAGGCGCAATTGATTCAAGTATTGAAATCACATAAGAAGGCAATTGCTTGGAAGATTTTCGACATAAAAGGGATCAGCCCCAACTATTACACGCACAAGATTTTCATGGAATACGATTTTAAACCTTCAGTTCAGAGGCAAAGAAGGGTCAACCCTATGATTCAAGAAGTTGTCAAGAAAGAAGTAATAAAACTTCTGGATGCTGGTCTGATCTATCCCATCTCTGATTCGCCATGGGTTAGTCCTGTTCAAGTGGTGCCCAAAAATGGAGGGACAACCGTAATTCAAAATGAGAATAATGAGTTTATTCCAACTCGGGAAGTCACCGGTTGGAGGGTTTGCATAGATTATCATAAACTAAACGATGCAACCAGGAATGATCAGTTTCCATTACCTTTCATCGATCAAATGTTGGAACGTCTATCAGAAAATGAATACTACTGTTTCCTTGACGGTTTTTCCGGCTACTTTCAAATTCCCTTCGATCCAAAGGACCAAGAAAAGACAATATTTACCTGTCCTTATGGAACATTTGCTTATCGACGCATACCCGTTGGGTTATGCAATGCACCAGCTACATTTCAGCGATGCATGGTAGCAATATTCCACGACATGATTGAACGTTTTATGGAAGTCTTCATGGATGACTTCTCAGTATTTTGTAGTACCTTTGATTCGTGCCTTTCTAACCTTGACAAGATGCTCACCCGGTATAAAGAGTCAAATTTAGTTCTAAATTGGGAAAAATGTCACTTCATGGTTAAAGAAGGGATAGTTTTAGGACATAAGATTTCAAAAGCAGGAATAGAAGTTGATAAGGCTAAGATTGAGACCATTACTAAACTTCCAGAACCTACCACAGTAAGAGCGGTAAGGATTTTCCTAGGGCATGCCGGTTTTTACCGACGCTTCATTAAGGATTTTTCAAAGGTCACGCAGCCTCTCACTCATCTCCTAGGAAAGGAAGTCCCGTTTGTCTTCGATGAAGAATGTCGAAAAGCATTCAACTATCCGAACGAACAGCTAACACATGAACCCATCATGATAGCTCCCGATTGGAGTCTACCGTTTGAAATCATGTGTGATGTGAGCGACTTCGCAGTTGGATCTGTGCTTGGACAGTGGGTAGATAAGCACTTTCATCCAATCTATTACGCAAGCAAAGCCTTAACCGAAGCTCAAGAGAATTACACTACTACGGAAAAGGAGCTGCTAGCTGTAGTATTCGCCTTCAACAAATTATGTTCTTATCTCATCCTGTCCAAAACTACGGTCTATACAGATCATTCAGCTCTCAAATATCTATTCACTAAGCGAGACACGAAACCCAGACTCCTACGATGGATCTTACTCCTTCAGGAATTCGATATTGAGATTAAAGATAAGAAAGGAGCAGAGAACGTCGCAGCAGACCATCTTAGTCATTTGGAGAACCCAGCGATGGAAAAACTTGTTGAACAAGATAGCAAAGATAAATTTTTGGAAGAACAGCTTATGAGTTTAGGACAAACTCAGATAGGATCACAATTTACTGACACTCCTTGGTATGCTGACATGGCCAACTACCTAGTTGTCGGAATAGTACAGAAGGGAATGAGAACCTCCCGAAGAAGGAAGTTCTTCAGGGATGCCAAGTACTACTACTGGAAAGATCCTTACCTGTTTAGAATTTTACCTGATCAGATAATCAAGAGGTGCGTAGATGAAAAACAAGCAGCAGGGATTCTTTACCAATGTCACCATGGACCAACTGGAGGTCATCATGGAGCAAACTTAACTGCAAGAAAAGTCTACAAATCAGGATTTTATTGGCCGTCTATATTCCGAGATGCGCAAGAGCTTGTAAAGCATTGTGACGCATGCCATAGGCAAGGTATTATCTCTATGAAGAATGAGATGCCTCAAACTAATATCCAAGCTTGCGAGATCTTTGATATATGGGGATTAGACTTTATGGGGCTATTCCTGAAGCCTAATGGGAAAGAATATGTCCTCATAGCAGTAGATTACGTCTCCAGATGGGTCGAAGCGCAAGCATTTCCAACCAATGATGCCAAAGTCATCACCAACTTCCTAAAGAGAATCTTCTGCCGATTTGGAGCTCCCCGTGCTATAATAAGTGATAGAGGCACACACTTCTGTAATACTCAAATTATGAATGTGATGCAATAATACGGAGTTACCCACAAAATGTCCACTGCCTATCATCCACAGACTAATGGACAAGCAGAAGTCATGAACAGAGCACTCAAAAGAATCTTAGAACTAACTGTCGACCATCATGAAAATAAATGGGCCGAGAAACTAGATTATGCTCTATGGGCATTCCGGACTGCTTACAAGAATCCTCTAGGGACTACACCCTACCGCATGATCTATGGAAAAGCCTGTCACCTTCCGCTGGAACTTGAATATAAAGCTCTCTGGGCACTGAAGACCTACAACCTCAATCCCTCAGTTACTGCAAAGCATCGGAAGATGCAGATGAACGAACTCGCCAAATTAAAAGACCAAGCATATGAAACGTGAAATGTCCCGTTCTTATTGATTAAAAGCGTTCCATATTAATTGATTTCGTTGCGAGGTTTTGACCTCTATATGAGACGTTTTTCAAAGACTGCATTCATTTTAAAACAAACCATAACCTTTATTTCATCAATAAAGGTTTAAAAAGCTTTACGTAGATTATCAAATAATGATAATCTAAAATATCCTGTTTACACACGACCATTACATAATGGTTTACAATACAAATATGTTACAACAAAATAAGTTTCTTGAATGCTGTTTTTACACAATATCATACAAGCATGGACTCCAATTCTCGTCCTTATTTAAGTATGCGACAGCGAAAGCTCTTAATAATCACCTGAGAATAAACATGCTTAAAACGTCAACAAAAATTTTGGTGAGTTATAGGTTTAACCTATATATATCAAATCATAATAATAGACCACAAGATTTCATATTTCAATACACATCCCATACATAGAGATAAAAATCATTCATATGGTGAACACCTGGTAACCGACAATGACAAGATGCATATATAAGAATATCCCCATCATTCTAGGACACCCTTCGGATATGATATAAATTTCGAAGTACTAAAGCATCCGGTACTTTGGATGGGGTTTGTTAGGCCCAATAGATCTATCTTTAGGATTCGCGTCAATTAGGGTGTCTGTTCCCTAATTCTTAGATTACCAGACTTAATAAAAAGGGGCATATTCGATTTCGATAATTCAACCATAGAATGTAGTTTCATGTACTTGTGTCTATTTTGTAAATCATTTATAAAACCTGCATGTATTCTCATCCCAAAAATATTAGATTTTTAAAGTGGGACTATAACTCACTTTCACAGATTTTTACTTCGTCGGGAAGTAAGACTTGGCCACTGGTTGATTCACGAACCTATAACAATATATACATATATATCAAAGTATGTTCAAAATATATTTACAACACTTTTAGTATATTTTGATGTTTTAAGTTTATTAAGTCAGCTGTCCTCGTTAGTAACCTACAACTAGTTGTCCACAGTTTAGATGTACATAAATAAATCGATAAATATTATCTTGAATCAATCCACGACCCAGTGTATACGTATCTCAGTATTGATCACAACTCAAACTATATATATTTTGGAATCAACCTCAACCCTGTATAGCTAACTCCAACATTCACATATAGAGTGTCTATGGTTGTTCCGAAATATATATAGATGTTTCGACATGATAGGTCGAAACATTGTATACGTGTCTATGGTATCTCAAGATTACATAATATACAATACAAGTTGATTAAGTTATGGTTGGAATAGATTTGTTACCAATTTTCACGTAGCTAAAATGAGAAAAATTATCCAATTTTGTTTTACCTATAACTTCTTCATTTTAAATCCGTTTTGAGTGAATCAAATTGCTATGGTTTCATATTGAACTATATTTTATGAATCTAAACAGAAAAGTATAGGTTTATAGTCGGAAAAATAAGTTACAAGTCGTTTTTGTAAAGGTAGTCATTTCAGTCGAAAGAACGACGTCTAGATGACCATTTTAGAAAACATACTTCCACTTTGAGTTTAACCATAATTTTTGGATATAGTTTCATGTTCATAATAAAAATCATTTTCTCATTATAACAACTTTTAAATCAAAGTTTATCATAGTTTTTAATTAACTAACCCAAAACAGCCCGCGGTGTTACTACGACGGCGTAAATCCGGTTTTACGGTGTTTTTCGTGTTTCCAGGTTTTAAATCATTAAGTTAGCATATCATATAGATATAGAACATGTGTTTAGTTGATTTTAAAAGTCAAGTTAGAAGGATTAACTTTTGTTTGCGAACAAGTTTAGAATTAACTAAACTATGTTCTAGTGATTACAAGTTTAAACCTTCGAATAAGATAGCTTTATATGTATGAATCGAATGATGTTATGAACATAATTACTACCTTAAGTTCCTTGGATAAACCTACTGGAAAATAGAAAAATGGATCTAGCTTCAATGGATCCTTGGATGGCTCGAAGTTCTTGAAGCAGAATCATGACACGAAAACAAGTTCAAGTAAGATCATCACTTGAAATAAGATTGTTATAGTTATAGAAATTGAACCAAAGTTTGAATATGATTATTACCTTGTATTAGAATGATAACCTACTGTAAGAAACAAAGATTTCTTGAGGTTGGATGATCACCTTACAAGATTGGAAGTGAGCTAGCAAACTTGAAAGTATTCTTGATTTTATGAAACTAGAACTTTTGGAATTTATGAAGAACACTTAGAACTTGAAGATAGAACTTGAGAGAGATCAATTAGATGAAGAAAATTGAAGAATGAAAGTGTTTGTAGGTGTTTTTGGTCGTTGGTGTATGGATTAGATATAAAGGATATGTAATTTTGTTTTCATGTAAATAAGTCATGAATGATTACTCATATTTTTGTAATTTTATGAGATATTTCATGCTAGTTGCCAAATGATGATTCCCACATGTGTTAGGTGACTCACATGGGCTGCTAAGAGCTGATCATTGGAGTGTATATACCAATAGTACATACATCTAAAAGCTGTGTATTGTACGAGTACGAATACGGGTGCATACGAGTAGAATTGTTGATGAAACTGAACGAGGATGTAATTGTAAGCATTTTTGTTAAGTAGAAGTATTTTGATAAGTGTCTTGAAGTCTTTCAAAAGTGTATGAATACATATTAAAACACTACATGTATATACATTTTAACTGAGTCGTTAAGTCATCGTTAGTCGTTACATGTAAATGTTGTTTTGAAACCTTTAGGTTAACGATCTTGTTAAATGTTGTTAACCCAATGTTTATAATATCAAAAGAGATTTTAAATTATTATATTATCATGATATTATGATGTACGAATATCTCTTAATATGATATATATACATTAAATGTCGTTACAACGATAAACGTTACATATATGTCTCGTTTCAAAATCATTAAGTTAGTAGTCTTGTTTTTACATATGTAGTTCATTGTTAATATAATTAATGATATGTTTACTTATCATAATATCATGTTAACTATATATATAACCATATATATGTCATCATATAGTTTTTTTACAAGTTTTAACGTTCGTGAATCACCGGTCAACTTGGGTGGTCAATTGTCTATATGAAACCTATTTCAATTAATCAAGTCTTAACAAGTTTGATTGCTTAACATGTTGGAAACATTTAATCATGTAAATATCAATCTCAATTAATATATATAAACATGGAAAAGTTCGGGTCACTACAAAACGTCATACATCTACAAGGAACGAACGAAGCTTATGCATGACACAAAATTGATTCCTACAAAGTTCGCTCTTGGAGATAAAGTTATGCTCTTTAATTCTCGTTTCAAGAAGTTCGCAGGAAAATTTAGATCAAGATGGAGTAGCCCATACAAAGTTGTACATACTTTTCCACACGGAGCTGTGGAATTGGAAGGACCTACTGGCAACTTCAAAGTCAATGGCCACCGGCTAAAAGCTTATTTAGAAGATCACAATAAGGAGGAGCACCTCTTCTCCTTTAATCCATTCTGAAGATCTGACAAGGAAAAATCGAGCTATAACGACTTGATAAACAAAGCGCTCTTGGGCGGCACCCCTTGCTTATCCTTTTTATTATTTATTTTTATTATTTTCAGTCTTAAAATATTATCTCTATGTACTAACAACTAAGAGTCGTACTTGCACTTAGTACTTACAAGTTTGTTGACTGTGTTTAGGCAAAAATGCCAAGTTCATGAGCTTCAGCTTACATCCCAGTTCGCAAGAGGAGGACTCCTAGATTTTACTCATCCGGAAGCAGTGCTGATTAGAACAGGCCATCAACAGGACAATTAGGCCCAAGGCGATTGATATTGGAGAGTGTTGAGGAGGATATTGGCACAGCACTGCCAGCTCCTCCCGTTCGACGATCTAGACGTCTAGCCAGGAGACCTGCCGAGCACACACAGCTACCAGAGACACATGAGCTACAGACGGTGATACACTACGGAGCCACCTTAAGTGACCCTGATGTTACATGGGCGCTACTCAGAGACCAGCAGAGGCTCTACCGAGCTCTTAGAGTATACCTTCAGCGCGAAGGGATGCCACGCAGTACTCTGGACCCGTCATCATTTAAGCTAGCGCGTCGTGTTCATCCGACACGACAAGCTACCCCCAGGCATTCCACACCAGCCTCAGTTCACTCAGTTGCCTCAATTTCCATGCCTGCACATGCTACTCCTATTCCCATCACGCCGCCTGCTCCAGTCACTAAGCCAGTTGTAGTCACTGAGCTACCTGAGAGTTGTCACCTAGTCACTATTCCCATATCAGTTGAGCCACCAACGGCCCAGGCATTTGAGATCACCGGGAGCATACCTGACGAGGAGCTTTTCTCGAGCCTATCCCACCTGGAGTTGCCGTCAGACCTCTATCTGGATTCACTACTAGGCCCTGAGTTGGATATAGGGAAACCACTTGAGTACTTGCCGAGACTAGAGGATGATGATGATCTCTTTGGATACTTCGTAGCGCCGACTCAGCACATTGACCAGGATAGTATTCCATAGACTACTTTATTTTTGGTTTTTATCTCTTTGAAGAATTGTACTAAAAAAGTTATATATATATATATATATATATATATATATATATATATATATATATATATATATATATATATATATATATATATATATATATATATATATATATATATATATATATATAGTGGAAATGCTGCCTTTCTCTTTTTGTTCTTCATGCAGAAATATTATCAAAAGAGACTGGTCCTTAGGAGACTGACCGTAGGAAGGCCTAGCACTAGGAAAGTAACACGACCATAGGGAAGTAATCCTTCCTCAAACCTGTAACCCCCGCAACTAACTTGGAAATTTTAGAAGTCAATGTCCTTAATTTATAAAGTATAAAAATATTCTTTCTAAAGAACATTAGGGACAATGTTCTTCTAAGTCTGGGGTAATGGGTAAAGGTTTTAAAGGTTTTAAAGGTCAAGTAACCGTAAAACGCCAAGTTTTGAAAAATTCTTTTGTCCAAAAAGCAATTTAGCAATGGATATTGGGTGATTTCGAAAAATTCTTACCTTGTTTTGCCCAAAAGATCTAATAAAATTGCTAGAAATTGGTTTTCGGAACATTTATTAGAATGGAACAATTAAGCTGAAACTTATGTTTTGTGTCAAAAGATTTCTTTTAAGAAAATATGTAAAAGGCTACGCATGATCAAGCACGACCCCTACTCCCAAAAGGTGAGAAATCTTGGACCCAAAATATCTGTATGACCCATCAAATCTACAGTACTTTGTCCTTTCAACTGATGAGCATGCCGGTGTACGGTTCAAGTTAGAAGTTGGTTCTGACATACGTTTCAATACCAATGGTTAGTAAGTGCCATACGTGGTGCAGGTGCGATACTCCTTCCGAAATCATTCTGAATAGAGAAGAAAAAAAGCCATCCGTTTCCGTTTCCACTCCACACAATTTAAACCGACCAACTCACATAATGAAGAAATATTCACCCCAAATTCACTCCCAAAATACACCATTCACTCCCCTTTCCATTCATCAAAAGATCCAGAGATTAGTAAAGAGATAGATCGATCAAATTCTCTTCAAAAGCACTTGTTGAAAGATTCTGAACCCCTGATTGTTTTTGATAGGTCAAAGACCTATTTTCAGTGGATTATCACTTCCTCTCTGAGCACCAGGAATGAAAGACAAAAGTTATGAAGAAAGGGTATGCCGAAAAAAAAACAACTTTGATAAAAGAGCAAAGTCTCAATAAATAAGGCAAAGAAAAACCCGAGAAGTTGTCCTAAAGAAGGATGCAGGAAGAGCCGAAGAAAATTCTAGACAAAGTCTTAGCAAAATTCGTTTCTTTCGAAGAAAACTTTTACGGATTCCAGGCCGTTCTCTATCCAAAAATGGATACTCTGAAGAATCAAAGTCTATCAAATCTCTCAATAACCAAAAGATCTGGATACCTTTCACCGATCCATAAATTTCCCGACCAATCCCTTACAACCCATCTTCCTCTTGAAAGAATGCCTAGGAAGAAGATCAGTGCCGTCCTTACTTAACCGGTGGAGATATCGATGCTTTATATATATAAGACTATGATGAGGACTGTTAGACGACTGGCTTCTGAGCGACAATACAATTAGAATAGGACACCCTAAACACTTGAGTGATATGAGTGATCCGCTAGTGAGGAGCCTGATTATGTATACTCTACATCTGAGAGTTGGAAAGTACGCCTTTTCACTATGAACGCGATTGAAATCTAGCGACCAAATCATCGAAGCTCGAAACTTTTTCTAATACTTTTGAAAGATGTGCCAACTTCTGATGAAGGCATAATAAAAAGATCTACGGGTAGGGTAAGGGAGATTCTATTAGAAAGATCCTTATATTCCTGCTTTTTGCTTGAGGACAAATAAAGCCAAGTGTGGGGTATTTGATATCGATCAAAGAGTCACATTTTTATCCTCAATATTAAGCCCTAGAACAATAAAGATTTAAACTTCGTTGGCAAAATTATCGCTTTTTCGGCTGATTTTGTAGATTAAGTAATTACGAAGGCAATGCAAAAAGAATCAAGTAAATTAAAGTTAAAACGAAGATTCTAGAGCGAAAACGGTGAAAGATAAGAAATCAAGTTACGATCCAGTAAATCAGCAAGCCAAACGGCTTGCCAAATGGCCTGCCAGTATGGCAAACGGCCTGCCAAACGGTCAGAGCAAACAAGCACCTTAAACGGGCAAACTTAGCAAACGGGCCCTGCAAACGGCTTGCCAAACGACTTGCCAAACGGCCTGCCAGCCGTTTGCAGGCAAATTCCAAGTCTATTTAAAGGGCTCTCTCCATCCATTTCAACACACACTCAATTTGTAATTCATTTTCATATTTTCTAGCTTTTAGTTAGTTTTTAGTAGTAGTTAGCTTAGCTTTTATTTTCTGGAGGATATCCCGGCGAGTCCCTGCGATCTCGGGCAGATTTCTTCGGCCTTTTCAGGTTTTTATCCGAAACGCTTGTCTTTTGTATTAAACATGTGTTCTTACTTTTTATGTTTAATAATGCATTCCGATATTACCATGATAGCTTAATTAATCTGTATGCTGCCATGATAGAAGTTTGGATTAGCGTAATTATGTTAAATTAGTACGATTACTGTTATAATACTGAACTATGGAGTCTGGTATATTTGTATGCTAGCATCTTAAGGATTGACCAACCTAGGTTGTGATTAGGATTTATCCACCTGTATGAAATTAGCTACTTTATAGGATTAAGACCCCTAGTTATACTGTATTTGAAGATTCTATGAACTCGGTATGGCCGGAGTTCCCGAGAGGCATTTAATGCGCTTTTAGGACACGGAACTTAGGAATTGAGACATGAATGACCTAGTATGCGTATTGGTTATTCCGAAGAGACTTCTTAGGAGCTGTTAAGATCTAGTTAGTGCCTTCACTATGTAACTCAAGCCTATTGCATGTTCTTGCCTGATTGTTGCCTTAGGTCTTAGTCATATCAACTGTCTAGGTATTCATTAGGTTTCTATCTGCTTTACTATTGATAATGCTAAAAACGAACATATATTTCATAGCATTATCCCTCAAGAAAGACAAGCTTTTGGTTGTAATTGTTCTATTTACAAGAGATATTCGTTTAAATAATAAAAGGTGAAGACAAAAGACAGATTCGACGAATTGAAGACGCAAATGACCAAAAAAGCTCAAAAGTACAAAGTACAATCAAAGTGGTTTAAATTATTGATGAGAAACGTCTAAAAGTTACAAGAGTACGAGCCGCAAAACACAAAGTACAAAATATTAAATAGTACGAAAGGACGTTCGAAAATCCAGAACCGGGACCAGAGTCAACTCTCAACGCGCGACGCAACGGACTAAAAATTACAAGTCAACTATGCACATGAATATAATATAATATATAATTAATTCTTAAAATTATATATATATTATATTATATATTAAAAACCATCGGCAAACTAGGAGACAAATGATTGTGAGCTGGATCTTTGCTCCATGCGATCGCATGGCCTGGAGGCCTAATTCCCATGCGATCACATGGCCTACTTTTTCTGGCCACATTCCTATAAAAGGCAGTCTGGTGCTCGAGCTCAATATCCCAATTCAATCTCTCTCTCACAGACATATATATATATATATATATATATATATATATATATATATATATATATATATATATATATATATATATATATATATATATATATATATATATATATATATATATATATATATATATATATATATATATAAATATAATTTTAATTTTAATTTAAGATTAATAATAATAAGGGTATGTTAGCGAATGTTGTAAGTGTGTAAGTCGAAATTCTGTCCGTGTAACGCTAAGCGATTATTAATCATTGTAAGTTATGTTCAACCTTTTTAAATTAATGTCTCGTAGCAAAGTTATTATTATGCTTATTTAATGCCGAAGTAATTGTGATGTTGGGCTAAATATTAAGACGTGGTAATTGGGCTTTGGACCATAATTGGGGTTTGGATAAAAGAACGACACTTGTGGAAATTAGACTATGGGCTATTAATGGGCTTTATATTAACTAAATGATACCTCGTTAATTTAATATATAGACTTATAATTAGATGTATTTAAATATAACCACATACGCTTGACTGGGTACGGTGGGCGGGATATCTCTAAATACTAATAATTATTCATTTGACCGGACACGGGGATGGATTAATAATCAATAGACTTGTTGAAACAGGGGTGGATTACATTCAAGGGAAATTGGTGTAATTGTTAACAAAGTAGTAAAACCTTGGACTACACGCAGTCGATAACCTGGTGTATTCATTAAACAAAGTATTAAGACCTTGTTACAATTCGAATCTCCAATTAGTTGGAATATTTGACTTCGGGTATAAGGATAATTTTACGAAGACTCTCGCACTTTATGTTTATGACTGATGGACTATTATGGACAAAACTGTATGGACATATTGAATAATCCAGGACAAAGGACAATTAACCCATGGTAATAAATTAAAATCAACACGTCGAACATCATGATTATGGATGTTTAAATAAGCATAATTCCTTTATTTCATATTTCATCGCACTTTTATTTACTGTCATTTTATTTAATTGCATTTTTAATTATCGTACTTTTTAATTATCGCAATTTTATTTATTGTCATTTTATTTATCGCACTTTAATTTATCGCACTTTAATTATTGTCATTTACTTTACGCTTTAAATTAAGTTATATTTATTTTTAATATTTTACATTAGGTTTTAACTGCGACTTAAGACATAAAATCGACAAACCGGTCATTAAACGGTAAAAATCCCCTTTTATAATAGTATATATATATATATATATATATATATATATATATATATATATATATATATATATATATATATATATATATATATATACAAATATAGTTTTAAAAATATAGCGTTAAACTTGGCTAGTTCCCTGTGGACGAACCGAACTTACTAAAAACTACACTACTGTACGATTAGGTACACTGCCTATAAGTTATGTAGCAAGGTTTAGGTATATCCACTCTATAAATAAATAAATAACTTGTGTAAAATTGTATCGTATTTAATAGTATTTCATAGTAAAAATATAACTATTTCGTATACACCTCTACGCACATCAAGTATTTTTGGCGCCGTTACCAGAGACTGTTTAAACGCCGGAAGCGAAACGCTATGTATATAAAAAAAAATTAATTTACTTTTGTAAAAATACGTTTTAAATATTAAAAAAAAATTTAAAACATAAAAAAAAATTTAAAACGCTGAACCTGCAATTTTTTGGCCTGCACCATTTCTGAAACTGCAATCCATGCGATTGCAGGGCTGCAGTGTTTTAAAACCATGCGACCGCATGGTAACCCCTGACACGTCAGACCTGGTACAGCAATAATTACGGAGTATTAATAATTATTATTATTATTAATCCTAATTAGGGTTTATTTTAATAATAATTAGATTTAGTTTTATTTAATTTGTACTTTAAGTTATAATTAGTTTTAATAATTAACAAATTAATACTTTTATAAAATAAATAATTTAAAAATAATTTATTTTTTTAAAAATTGTATTTTTATAAATTTAGTTTTATTTTTATATTTGTATCTTTTTAATCGTTTAATTCGTAAATTGTATATTTTTCGTTCATACTTAGTTTTAAATTTTGTATTTGCCGTAGTTATTTTTATTTCTAGATTTTTAGACTTTGCCGTAAAATCCCTTAAGTGCTTTTTCTTTAGATTAAGATTTAGGTGCTTTAGAATTTTGCGACGCCGCTTTAAGATTTTAGTACTTTTTAAGTTATTGCCGTTTTGAATATAGAATTCCTTTAAGCTTTAATACTTTAAGACTTAAGTTTTTAGAATACTAAGTTTCGACGCTTTACTTTCTTTTTATTATTTTTCGATGCTTATTTTTCGACCTTTTATTTTTCGACATTTTTCGACGCGCTCTTTTTCTTTCTTATTTCTCGACGCTCTAGTTTTTTAGGACATAGAATTTTCTATTTCTTCTCTAAAATTTCTTTAAACTTCGAAAAAAAAAATTATTTTAAGTGGTTAAATTGATAGACATCCAAAATTTTCTGGTTCGTAGTAATAGTTGGATTTGTTAGTGGCGAGTTGTGGGCTTCCGATTTAAAGGGTCCTGGCTACATGCTGCATCTATTGGCTATTCGAAACGTGGGCAAAATCAGAAAAGTCTATTAATTTGATAACTTATATAATTTTTATCTTTTATAATGAATATCTATTGAAGATAGATTATAATGAAATTCCATGGTTTGCAGACTATGCAAACTACTTAGTATGTGTATTCCTTGAAAAAGGGTTGTCATACCAAAAACGAAAGAAATTCTTTAGTGATATAAAACACTATTTCTGGGAAGATCCACATTTGTTTAAAAGTTGTCCCGATGGAATAATACACCGATGTGTATTCGGAGATGAAGCCAATCAAATCTTAAACTATTGTCACACAGGACCAACAGGAGGGCATTATGGGCCTCAACTCACAGCAAGAAAAGTCTATGACACTGGATTCTATTGGCCTACAATTTTCAAAGACGCACACCTTCTTTGCAAATCATGCGATGCATGTCAAAAGGCCAGAAAAATAAGTCAACGTGATGAAATGCCACAAAATGTCATTCAAGTATGTGAAGTATTTGACATTTGGGATATTGACTTTATGGATCTATTTCCAAAATCTCATAATAATCTCTACATTCTCTTTGCCATTGATTATGTATCTAAATGGGCGGAAGCACAAGCTCTTCCAACTAACGATGCACGAGTTGTAGTCAACTTCTTAAAACGTCTTTTTGCTAGGTTCGGAACACCGAAAGCTTTAATAAGTGATCGGGGTACTCATTTTTGTAATAATCAACCTGAGAAAGTTCTCAAAAGATATGGAGTAACTCATAAAATCTCAAACGCTTATCATCCACAAACAAGTGGACAAGTTGAAAATACCAACCGAGCTTTAAAACGTATTCTAGAGAAAACCGTAGGATCAAATCCAAAGGAATGGTCCATGAAATTGGAGGATGCACTCTGGGCTTTTAGAACAGCCTACAAAACTCCAATTGGAACCACACCTTTTAAACACATTTACGGAAAAGCATGTCACCTTCCAGTAGAAATTGAACATAAAGCATTTTGGGCTTTGAAGACATGTAATCTTGATTTACATGAAGCCGGACATCTACGGTTAAGTCAGCTAAACGAATTAGAAGAATTAAGAGATGAAGCATATGAATATTCGTTAATCTATAAAGAAAGAACGAAGAAATGGTGTGATAAAAGAATCAGAATTTCAAAAGAATTTAAAAAAGGAGACAGAGTTCTTCTTTTCAATTCACGATTCAAGCTATTTCCTGAAAAATTGAAATCAAGATGGTCTGGACCATTCATAGTCAAAAGAGTTTTTACATACAGAACAATAGAGTTAATAAATTCAAATGGGATTGAATTTAAAGTTAATAGTCACAGAGTTAAACATTACATACATGATCCAATGGAAGTCGACAACGAAGTTAATCACAATTTCGACACCATAGCTAACTAAGTGTAGGGAGAATCAAGTCTTTTAAGGATAATATTTATTTCTGTTAGAGTTAGATATTCTATTTTCGTGTAGTTCTCGAGAATGGAATCCGAATGGTCTTTCCCTAGCAGACCCTAAAGAACTAGTCTTCTCCCTCCATTCTGAATTTTTATTTTTTTAGGTTTTACGAGATGAAGAATTCCTTTGATCTGAACCATGGTCTACTACTACACGCTATGATTACTAAACGTAATAATGACACACTCCCGAGTGAAGTGGTATCATTTATAAGCGGAAAAATGGACGAAGTGAGGAAAGAACTCTATCATCATAAGATACATTTTGGAAAAGGAAAATCAAAATCCACAACAAAAAGAAGAGCACAACACCTTGAAAGATGTTATAAATGCGGAAAATGGTCACACGAAGGTAAATGTTCAAACAATCAAACATATTCAAATACCAAATTTGTTACTCTATGCAGAGAAGGACCGTTCATATGTTTAGAAGAAAAGATATTGAAGAATCGAGGTTACGCTTATGTAGCTATGGAGAACCAAATCACACGACTCTCCTATGAGTCGACTAAAGAAGGTCTCTGAGAATTCTATCTCACAGGTAAGTATGTACAGTTTTTATTTTATTTATTTATTGCTTTTAACCTTTTGACAATAAACGCTGAATCGTTGGCTATAAAGTATTAAATTGGTATTCAATAAAATTAGGTATGCGAAACCGAAATTATTGATATCATACAAAAATTTATTACATCACTGCGAAATTTAACGTTTATTCTTAAGGTATAAATATCTTTAATCAATCAACCCAAAATATTTCAAAAATTCTTCAGAAGTAAAACTAGGTTATGGAACCGAAATTACTTTACCGAAAAAAGGGGCGTATATTTTTGATAATATTTGATTGATTAAAGTGGGATAAAAAGACCAAAAAGATTTTTAATTTTAATTTTTACCATGTTTTTAAATTTAAATAATTATTGTAAATTTCTAAAACCAATATATTTAAGTTTGTAAATATTTGAAAAATTAATATTTTTAATATAAGTTTGTATGTATAAAAATATTAATAATATGAATTTTTAATTTTATGCATTTTAAATTTAAGTTTGGTGTGAATTTAAAAACAAAAATTTACTTTATTTCATTAAGTTAAAAATGTGATTTCTAAAAATTCGTCGTGAGTTGAAAACTAGATCGTTGAACCGAAATTGCTTTACCCGAGGGCGGGACGAGAAATTTTATTATCATTATTTTTAATTTTATTGATTTAAAGTATGTCAAAAACATTTAAAACACCCAAAAATCTTTGCTTTTAAATCCACGCTTAAAAATGACAAATTTTAAAATTTTGTCGATGGACGGACTAGGACAACGATCCGAAGCGCCCTCATTCTAAAAGAAACAAAATTTTAAATAAAATTAATTATTTGTTTTAAAAGTATAAGGTTTTTATAAAAAAAAAATAAATAACAGACCCCATGCGATCGCATGGGGTTTCCTTGCAAAATTCATGCGGTCGCATGAGGCTCAAAAACTGGGCAGGAACAAAAGTCCATCGAGCTACTCTGCCTTCTCACAAAATACACACACACACACATACGAGCAAACACACAAAAACACCCCTAAAATCATCAAATTTTCACCAAATTCAACCAAATCTCTTACTATAATCCGCTTTAATCATGAATTTGTTAAGAAGTTTTTCAAGAAAGGTAAAGATTTCACCCCTAAACTCTTTAAATTTTCAGTTTTAGTGTTCTTGAGCTAATTTTTACCTAATTTAATTTTGTTAATTTCTAGTGTAATTAGAGTTAAATTGTTAGTATATTATGCATGTATTATCTAGATTGATGCTATTTAACATGATTTGAAGCCAAAAACTTCAAAAATTTTAGAAATTTAGGGTTTGTGTTCTTGAGCAATTTGGGCGTTTTGATATAAATAGGTTATGGCCAATTTTTGTCATGAATTATAGCTAAATTAAGTAGTGTAACATGTTTAGTTAGCTAAATGATCCAAACTTTGATCCTAAACATGATTTTTGAGAATTAAAGTAGACTTTTTAGGTCTAAAATTCATGAACTTGATTAAATTGATGTAAATGCCATTTGAAACTTGTTTAATTGCTAGTAATGATTATTTTGACATGTTATTTGAGTAGAATGCTTATGAACTTTGTAAACATTTTCATATATGCTTATTTGAAAAAGTGTAGAATTGATAAAAATGTGAAAATGAGTATAAGTTTAATATGGATTAAACATGTTATTGTAATTATTTCAATTTGTTATTTTGCTAACACTAATGCATATTTGGATGCCCAAATTTTGTGTTTAATGTGTTTTGCAGAGATATACCGATACTGATGGTGCATTATCATCATCTAGGCAACCTGCTCCAGAACCTGAACCAGAAATGCAATATGAATAGGAACAACAACATGAACAACAACAACAATAACAACCTGATCAACATGTACCATATTATGATCCGCAACAAGAATATGTTAATGCCTACGTACAATTTCCGATTCATCCAATAATAGAACACCCAACAATTCATGAAGAACAGTTGCATCCCAATTTGAGATTTAATCGAAGTTGGAGAGATTACCCGATGTATCAAAGTAACAAATTTAAACTGGTACAGAAAAATGTAGAAGTACCAAGGGTAATCGATTGGGAGCCTTTGGAAAGGGTCCAACTAGTTACCTCAGTTAGGCAGCATCTGATCCAAAGGTATGACAGCTCTTATTTTCCTGATTGGGAACGTTTATTCACCATTCGTAGGCCTGTATAGAAGGAATGGTGTGTTGAGCTTATGAGTACTATATCACTTAATGCGGATGTAGTTAGGTTAGATGATAGAAGTTTTCTTAGATTTTTACTTGGCCGTAGGATGTACAGGATGTCCATGTTGGACATGGCCAGGGCTTTACAGATTTACACTCCTGGTGAATTACTACTACCCGATTGTACAAATTTGATTTATCATGGGGAGCGGGTAGATAGGAATTTTGACGCGGACACCGTCTGGAGGCGTATGTCAAATTATAATGTTTTTACGCTGGGAGGAAGACACTCCTATTTAGATATTAATAAAGCAGAGCTACATATTATACATAGATTTTTAGCTAATTCGATTACACAAAGAGGTAAAAACAAGGAGAAGATGACCTTACACGATTTATTTTACCTTAAGTGTATTCGAAACTCTAAAAGCTTTGTTAATATCCCCTACGGTGTTGGTTTTTATCTGTCCAAAATGGTGGCAGGAATACAGGACGGGGGAATAATAGGAGGAGGTATTTTTGTTACTCTCATTGGAGAGTATTTAGGTGTAGATAGGGATTAAGGGGGTCCACTAATGTTGTGTAGGGAACAGGTTGATACTTTAGGATTGAAGGTCTATCAGGGTGCAAAGGTATTAAAGAGTAGACGCAATCAGGCAGTACCATATGATGGTCGTCATCCACAGGTAGAGAGAGGTTCAGATGAGGAAATGGAGGAACCGAATGACATTAGGGATGTCATTAGGGAGGCTATGACTGACGTTTACTAGTGTATAGATGAGGTAGAAATGACAAACTAAGCTAGACATAGTCAGTTCAAGCAGTGGCACGCCGAGAATGTGTACGAGCATTCCAGGAAACTACAGCATGATAGATGGCACTATCATCAGCATAAGATCATGAGCCAGCTATCACCTCAGGTATTAAATAACTACGTACCGACCCGACCTGCTTACTATCCTCCACACCAGCCCGATATGCGACCACTATTTACTCTCTACGACCCTAACCAGGCCTATCAGTACACCTATAACCAACCGTGGAAACCGCCCAACGACATGAACTGGAACCCCTATCCAAATTGATATAGTTCCCGTTGGTGATTTTTATCTTTTATTATTTTTATTTACTTATGTTTAAAACATATAATATTGTGATACTTTTATGTAAGTTTTAACATTTTTATTATGTTGTACTAATATTTCATATTTGATTTGAAAGTGGGATGTTAAGTCCCATTTCAAATTACTATGCATGTTATTATTTGTATGTATGTATATTGTCAATTGTACACAACAGGGTAAAACAGCGAACTTTTAAAGACTGGCATTAAGTTCAGCAAAAGCTACTAATTTTGACGACAAAACGAAAAACAAATGTGATGTAACAACAAGACGGAATGAACAAATGATGTGCACCATTTATCATTCAACAAACAAACGCCAATATGTTTGGAAACTTTGGTAAAATTTAATCATTTTTCTACGCTAATCACCATCAATAATTTAAATTGTACTGATTTCTTGCAAATGAGGGCATTGCAAGATCTTAAGTGTGGGAAGGGGATAAATTCTTTCGGATTTTTAAAATTTTAAATATTAAACACTTGGTTACCATTAAAAATACTGGTAACGCAGTAGTTGTATTAGAATCTAGTGCTCTCTGATAATAAAGAACAGCCCTAGTCTTATATACTGACTACCCAATTCTAGTAAAATTTTTCTAAATTTTCAACTAAATGAACTCAAAATCATGTTTATACATATTTATGAGCGATAAAACTAGGTGTTAACACCGAAATTATTGTTACCTCAGAAAGGACATAAATTAAGAAACAACCTAAAATGTTAGAATTCATTTAAAATGCAATAGAGGAAAATAAAAAGGCAAAGAAAGAAAAATAAAAGCCAAGTGTGGGAAAAATTTACCAAGTTATTTAAAACATATGTCACATATTTTTGTACAAATAATTGAAGATACTTTTGTTTTGGACGATATTTACCAGTTTTACCCAGTTTATTGTAATATAAAAAGAAGTAAAGTCTTCCGAGAGAAAAATACACGCGCTTCTTGATTTTGGTCAGGAAGTTGTTGTCCAGACCAGTTGTAGAGTCTACGAAAAACCTTGAAAAGTTTTCTCGAAAATCAGCTGGAAATCCACGGACCTCAGCATCAAACAGGGTCGCCAAGTGGTCAGACTTATCCTAACCATGAGAGGATCTGTCTCGTACAATGGGGGGCACCATGCAAATTAGCTTATAAGACTAATGAATCAGATCACCAGAAAGGATAATCTCCTTAAAGATCAAAAATCATCTTTTAAGACTAATATTACTCAATCCTTGAGATTGACTTTAAAGATTCAGAATTACAAACTCATGGAATTCGATGATATCTAAACTCGAACTTGAACGAGAAAATATTTTGATCAAAATTACAAACCGATTTGTTTTCTGAAACCCTATTTTCAATGCGTTCATTACCATTGAACGTAAAATCCTAGAAATTCACCTGGAATTCATTAGGTCACCTGAACCAAATCGGGTGTCAATCGTAAGAACGGTGGTTGCATAGCATGGTCATAGACAGGACCTTGTGCCAGACCAAAAAATTATAGGGTGATCTTTACTATTGCTCCTACAAAGGATAGTAATTGCATCCGACACGTTATAGACCATAATCAAAAGCATGTCACGGGACATTGCCTTAACAGTTGCTTGTTCAACGCTTTCCTTTACAACCGGACGGTAGTTTACCGAAAGGTAATATACAGAGCAAGTATACTGGACGTGTTGCTTTCCTAATACAAGGTTAGCAAGTGGGTAACACAAAACCATAAGTTTTGAGCTAAAATTTTCAAATTTGAAACCCACAAAAACAATTTCGCAAACACCGGTGAAGGGTTATTCCGGAAAACTTATCTAGGGTAAAAGCTAGATTGAATTTTAAAAAGATCAAATGTTTTCATAAAGATCCAATTTCCTAAAGGATCTAAATTTTCATAGTCATGTGGGACTGTAAACCACAACGTTACTATCATTGTTCATACCGCCGTATTAAAATCACTGATGTACAAAGTGTGAAGAATAAAGAAGTGATTCTAGTATTTTTATTTCAAGACTATATTGCTTGAGGACAAGCAACGCTCAAGTGTGGGGATATTTGATAATGCTAAAAACGAACATATATTTCATAGCATTATCCCTCAAGAAAGACAAGCTTTTGGTTGTAATTGTTCTATTTACAAGAGATATTCGTTTAAATAATAAAAGGTGAAGACAAAAGACAGATTCGACGAATTGAAGACGAAAACGACCAAAAATCTCAAAAGTACAAAGTACAATTAAAGTGGTTTAAATTATTGATAAGAA
This sequence comes from Rutidosis leptorrhynchoides, assembly GCF_046630445.1. NCBI lineage: Eukaryota > Viridiplantae > Streptophyta > Magnoliopsida > Asterales > Asteraceae > Rutidosis > Rutidosis leptorrhynchoides. The sequence continues at coordinate 149,676,582 of NC_092334.1, forward strand.
ACGTCTAAAAGTTACAAGAGTACGAGCCGCAAAATGCAAAGTACAAGATATTAAATAGTACGAAAGGACGTTCGAAAATCCAGAACTGTGATCAGAGTCGACTCTCAACGCGCGACGCAATGGACTAAAAATTACAAGTCAACTATGCACATGAATATAATATAATATATAATTAATTCTTAAAATTATATATATATATTATATTATATATTAAAAACAGTCGGCAAACTAGGAGACAAATGATTGTGAGCTGGATCCTTGCATCATACGATCGCATGGCCTGGAGGCCTAATTCCCATGCGATCGCATGGCCTACTTTTTCTGGCCACATTCCTATAAAAGGCAGTCTGGTGCTCGAGCTCAATATCCCAATTCAATCTCTCTCTCACAGATATATATATATTTATAATTTTAATTTTAATTTTAATTTAAGATTAATAATAATAAGGGTATGTTAGCGAATGTTTTAAGTGTGTAAGTCGAAATTCTGTCCGTGTAACGCTACGCTATTATTAATCATTGTAAGTTATGTTCAACCTTTTTAAATTAATGTCTCGTAGCTAAGTTATTATTATGCTTATTTAATGCCGAAGTAATTGTGATGTTGGGCTAAATATTAAGATGGGGTAATTGGGCTTTGAACCATAATTGGAGTTTGGATAAAAGAACGACACTTGTGGAAATTAGTCTATGGGCTATTAATGGGCTTTATATTAATTAAATGATACCTCGTTAATTTAATATATAGACTTATAATTTGACGTATTTATATATAACCACATACGCTTGACTGGGTACGGTAGGCGGGATATCTATAAATACTAATAATTATTCATTTGACCGGACAAATAGATGGATTAATAATCAATAGACTTGTTGAAATAGGGGTGGATTACATTCAAGGGTAATTGGTGTAATTATTAACAAAGTAGTAAAACCTTGGACTACACGCAGTCGATAACCTGGTGTATTCATTAAACAAAGTATTAAGACCTTGTTACAATTCGAATCCCCAATTAGTTAGAATATTTGACTTCGGGTATAAGGATAATTTGATGAAGACTCTCGCACTTTATGTTTATGACTGATGGACTATTATGGACAAAACCATATGAACATATTGAATAATCCAGGACAAAGGACAATTAACCCATGGTAATAAATTAAAATCAACACATCGAACATCATGATTATAGAAGTTTAAATAAGCATAATTCCTTTATTTCATATTTCATCGCACTTTTATTTACTGTCATTTTATTTAATTGCATTTTTAATTATCGTACTTTTTAATTATCACAATTTTATTTATTATCATTTTATTTATCGCACTTTAATTTATCGCACTTTAATTATTGTCATTTACTTTACGCTTTAAATTAAGTTATATTTATTTTTAATATTTTACATTAGGTTTTAACTGCGACTTAAGACATAAAATCGACAAACCGGTCATTAAACGGTAAAAATCCCCTTTTATAATAATAATATTACTTATATATATATATATTTATATTTATACAAATATAGTTTTAAAAATATAGCGTTAAACTTGGCTAGTTCCCTATGGACGAACCGGAATTACTACAAACTACACTACTGTACGATTAGGTACACTGCCTATAAGTGTTGTAGCAAGGTTTAGGTATATCCACTCTATAAATAAATAAATAACTTGTGTAAAATTGTATCATATTTAATAGTATTTCGTAGTAAATATATAACTATTTCGTATACACCTCTACGCACATCAACTATCAGTATATCAACTGTAATGCTGTATAATGTTTGAATTGATATGATCTCATTAGTATGATGGAATGGTTGTTAGTTTTCATTTAAGATTTTGCCAACTTAAACCGACGGATTCCTTCCGTTTGTGATCAGTGTTCAATCAACACGACACATTGTTATTCAGTTAAATAAACTGATAACGAGGGTTAGGATTAGAGCTCAACTCACTAATAAACCAAGTACTTTACTGAGGATAACCTCCGAGGTATAGCTACCCTTCAATTATACGACCAAGTGACATATTTCTCACGGCTCAAAGAGAACTCCGAGAGTTCAGAGACAAGTAGGTCTGTGTAATTGGCTCATCCAACCAGATCTACATCATTCCAAGCATAGTCTTAACATAAGCATAATTACCTTTCCCTCACCCAACACTGATATCTTGGTCAACATTTCCCTGATCTGCATACTCCGGATATCCTTCCACTTATTTACTTTTCCTCACTTAGGAATTTTGGCTTAACCCAACTACTATCTTTTATCCAGGTAATTTAACTAAAAGATAATTATCCACTTGATCTTCAATTCGTTAATCCATAGAAAAAAAAACACTAGGTTAACTTACACCTTCTACACCTTAGAAAGTAAAAGTAAATTTAGGCCCCGCACAATATAAATAAATGAAGACACTGTGTGCTACCGAACCGGACATCCTACGACCTAATGACACCGCATAAATAAAACTATCCGTTAGTAGCATATCAATGGGGCCTAGACTTCATGGGTCCATTTTCGAATTTGAACAAGTGTCTTTATATTTTGGTTGCGGTAGATTATATTTAAAAATGGGCCGAGGCCAAAGCCTTGCCAACCAATTATGCTAGGGTAGTTGTTAAGTTTTTGAAGAATTTGTTTTCTGTGTTTGGAGTGCCAAAGGCGTTGATCTTGGATCAAGGCACGCACTTTGCTAATAGTCTTATGGAGAGAGTAATGGAAAAATATGGTGTAACACATCATTTTTTGACCCCTTACCATCCCCAAACTAGTGGTCAAGTCGAGAACATGAATCGTGCTTTGAAAAGAATTTTAGAAAAGACGGTGAGCAATAATCCTAAGGTTTGGTCAAGCAAGCTTGATGAAGCTTTATGGGCATTTAGAACCGCATATAAGACACACCAATAGGCACAACACCATTTCATCTAGTTTACAGGAAAGCATGTTACATCCCGGTAGAAGTAGAGCATAGAGCATTTTGGGCATTGAAGGAAGTAAAGCTAGACCTAGAACAAGCCAAGGAAAAATGGATGATGCAATTGCACGAATTAGATTATCTTAGATTAGAGGCATACGACAACTCTTGGAGATACAAAGAGGAGACCAAATGATGGCATGATGCTCGACTTAAAGGTTCCAAGGAATTTCACCCAAACGACAAGGTTTTAGTGTTTAATTCACATTTTAAGTTCTTGCCCGGTAAGTTAAAGTCTAGATGGTCGGGTCCTTATATAGTTAAGAAAGCTTACCCAACGGGTTATGTCGAGTTATATGGAGATAAGGATACTTTCGAGGTGAATGGTCACCGATTAAGGCTTTACTTTGATGAAATCAAGGCTTTCAAGCTTGATGACATCAAGCTCTACCCTAAGTGATACTCTTGTGCTTAAACAGGTCATGTGATAGACCCTAGACCAAAATGATCACATTTGTGTATATTTGTTCATGCTAGTTTGCATTTCATGTAGAATTTTTTTTGTTTTTGCATTTTTGTTAGCTTGCATTAGCATATAGTTGCATTTCATGCATTTGGGAAATTTGAAAAGACCAAAAACAGTTGGTAATTTGGGTAGGAAGGTGCTTGCTTGAACTTAAACTTTGTAAAACTTGAAATCTGCTCCAGGAACGACGTTCCAAGATATGAAACGACGTTCTTTATCTCATACCTAATCAGAACAAGTTTTAGACAGATTCAGGAATGACATTCCTATTGACGAAACGATGTTCTTTTTCTCAACTTTGAACATAAGCAGTTTTAGGCACTTTCAGGAACGACGTTCCTCTACTAGGTAGAACGACGTTATGATTTCGGGAACTGCGTTCCTATTTCTTGGTAAACTAGAATGACGTTCCAGCATATGGAATGGTGTTCTAGGCCCAGTTTTGAGTGTGTTTTTGGGGTTTATTTAAATTACTCTTTCACACTCATATAACTTTCTTACCTCCGAATTGCACACTTAAAAACCCGATTTATTTCGTCTAATTCATCTATTTTCTTCAAGGATCTTGCTAATTTTTTCAACATTAAACATGTTTCAAGTATGATCTTGCACTTATTTCACTTAATTGCACTTATTTGTGAAATCTTCATGCTTTTTACCTTATGTGCCATGCTTGTCAATTATTCTAGACCTAAGTTGATTATGATGATAATATTGTGGATTCTAGGTTGCAATGTTGTTGATTTACATGTTTACCATGTTTAATTGCACTAAATTCAACTTTGTGATTCTAGGGTTTTCCAAAAATTGGGACTTACTAAGTTTGGATGTAAGGGATGAAATTGGGTGTTGTCTAAGATTGTTTGCTAGTTAACCAACTTGCTACTACCATGTACCCTTAAATTAAGTGTTTCTTTCGCTATGTAATTAAGATTAAGGTTAATGACTTTAGGGTTTGACCGATGTTGACTTTTTGACATTGAATTTGTAATTTGAAGCATGAAACACTCTGGCAAGTGATTTTAATATGTGCTTTTGGTATGCTTGAAAGGTTATTTAGGTTTTCTAGAATTTCACTCATCTAGTTTGACCCGAGTTGACCATTGTACCATTGTTGCATGTTGATCATTTTAGCCTAAACATGACAATTGTGAAGATTATGTTAATAGATTAAATGTAGGGGGCGTATACCCCATTGTTGTTTGATTGCGAGAAATTTGTTGTTTGTTAACGCTATGAAATTGGAAATGCATTTGTTGTGTTTTGGTGCTTGTGTTTTAGGTGATCTACAAAGGAAGGAAGCGAGCATCCAATATCGATGAATGGTTACAAGAGATTCTTCAAAACAAAGCTTTAAAGTCTCGAATGCTTAATATAATTCAATTGCCGGTGTGCCCGGCCAAGTATATTGATTGGGTTCTACTAGAACACACGGGGATGATTAGTGAGATTAGGGACACATTTATGGTTGAGGAATACCGCATACGCACAAACCCAAGGGGTCCTTTGCTTGATATCCGTGAGGATATCTACCCCTTGTTAACTCGAGAATTTCTAACAACCTTGAGGGTTCATTTTAGAGTACGTTCAACGTGGCTAGAGGATTACCTCACGTTTAGGTTAAGAGGCGAAGAGTGGAAATTGAGTATGGCGTAATTCATGTCAAGTTTAAATCTTTACAATGATGCCTCTTCTAATATCACTTACATGTACTTGACCGATTGTATGACTTTCAATCCGAATGAGTTCGATCCAAAGAAGGTTTGGCATAAGATTAGCAAAGCCGAGTTCACACCCGCCAACCTAGTGCCTCAAGCAATTTCAAGTCCTACACTTAGATGTATTCAAGGGTTCTTTGCAAATATGGTTTTCCACCGCATAGAGGATGAGAATAAGATGACATCGTTCGATATTTGTTTGATTCATAAGATTCATAAACGGAAACACGTCCATGTTCCTAACCTCATTGCAAGCTACCTATTTGATGCAACCAGAGATAAAGCTAAGCTCCCAATTGTTGGTGGTCACTATGTTACTCGCATTGCTAAGTACCTAGGGATTAACTTAGATGGGTTGGAGAAACTTCCAATTATGTGCTTTGGTGTCAAGGAGTACAAACAAAGACATGTTTTGAAGGCAAGATCACTCAATTCGATGATTTGTTGTGAAGGTGAAATAAAACCTCGGCGCGTAAAGGTTAAGTGGGTAACTATTTATTCATCGTGATTCATGAAGCAATCTTATGACTTGGTTTTTAATTTAAACTATTTTGATAATTGTGTGGGATCTCTGGATCATTGATTTGGTGCGAGGTAGTACACTTGTATTGCTATTCTCGCATAATATCACGCTATGATTGTAATAATTTTGTGATTGCTTGTGGATTTTTATGTGGTATATTTTGCTTGTTTGTCGATCTTAGTGGCAGGATACACTTTTGGATGATTGATCCAAGCCTGGCATTAAGTTCAGACATCAAGCTCATCGACTTGCATTCTTTAGTGGCTACGTTTATTCCGGCTGATGACAACAAAGATCACTTGATCTAATTCCGGTTTTACTTTCTTTCCTCTCTTCTATTCTATTTTTAAAATGCCCCTCATTTTTATTTATCTTATCATTTAAATGCAATGAGGGCATTGCATCAAACTAAATGTAAGGGGGAGAGTTAAAATCTCGGGTCATTTTAAACTTTTCGGATTAAACTTGTCACATACACTATAAAGATTAAAACGCAATGTTGACAAAATTTTTGGAACAAGTTTATAACCATTACATTAACACAAATCATAAACACTTAAATGGTTAAAACTTGTAAATTATGGAAAATTAAAGTCTTTTCCTTGTCATTTCAAAACTTCAAGGAAGTAAAGTCTCCCACTTTCAAAAGATTTTGTACTCAAAATGATGAAATCAAAAGAAAAATCAAAAAATTTTCTTGAAAGTTAAAGTCTTCCATGTTGTGCACCAAAACCTAGTGTTTAAAGCTCCATGCTTTAACACTTATGGATGATTCAAGTCCATCCATTGTTGTTAGGGAGTAAAGTCTCTTGAATTTCATTTTACTAGGTGTAGGAGACTTCTAAATCTACACCATTCACCGTGTGCTATCTTCTTCATGAAGAGCAATGGCTTCGTGCTAGTGTTGCTAGACAACACACGCCATAGCCAAAAGCTATGGCACCCTTGTGCTATCAATTAACAGAAAGGTAGTAACTACTTCCTACCTTTTCTCAACGTAAGCATAAGAGCTTGTTATGTGAAAAGTAGACGGGTGAATAAAATCTTTAAGCTTTGACACTCCCGAGCAAGTCAAGTCCTCCCATTTGTTGTTTTGAAAGTCAAGTCTTCTAAACTTGGAAGTAAAGTCTTCCAAGTTATGTTGTGTTCCAAGCTTGGGAGTAAAGTCTCTCAAGTTAAGTGTTGTTCCAAAAAGACCTAAGCTTGAAAGTAAAATCTTCCAAGTATCACGCAATGAACTCATCGCCAATCTTACACCCAAGGTAGTTATTTTTTCATCACTTCCGACACCGGAGCGTAGTTCACTTCGGTGATATACAGAGAAAGTAGCTACCCATGCGGTCGTCCCACCACTGGGATGGCTTGTATGCACATCACCTTTATGAGCCCAAGATAGTTATTGTCTCATCACTTTCAATACAAGAAGGTAGTTCACTTCGGTGATATACTGGGGCATTAATTGTAACATCCCGCATTTTTCCGTTAAATTTATTTTTAACACCGTCTTTTTTTAGATAATATCTTTCGTTATCTAAATTCGTATCTTTCGTTAACTAACATTCTTAGTATTTCGTTATTCGATTATAACATCTCCCGTTTACTCTCGCGTATTTAAATTAATTCGTTTGGTAAATTCACGCACCCGCTTCCAAACTCGAGGGATATTTGTGCCAAGTGACCAAACTTGGCCAAGAGAGTCAACTAGTCAAAGTATCCTCCCCACCATTCATTCATCACCCACCACCATCTTCATACTTCCATTTTTCTCTCAAATCCTCTCAACAAAGAATCATCATCCAAATCTTTTCAAGGAAGCAAACATCAAAACAAATCGTACTTTTGGAATCCTCTCTTCATCCTCTACAACTTGATACCAATTTCATTTTGTTTGGGTAACATTTCTAAAACTCCAGATTTCTCTAATTCGATTTATGAACTTGAAATGGTGTTAGTTAGTGTCTATAGCTCAAGTCTAACATGAATATGTGTTTGGTTTGCTTGATTTGTTGTTTTGAGTAACTAGCTTGAATATGAAAAATGGGTGTGTTTAATCTTGATTTTGGATGACTAAATGTTATTTAAATGTTAAAGTTCATGTATTAAATGTGTTACTAGCATCATTAGCTTCATTTTGATGTGTAGGTTGATTTAGAAAAGCTCCATTTACAAAATGATTGAATTCTTGATTTTGGTTAGGGTTTGATGAACTTTGAAATGAACTTTTGATACATTGAATGCTATGACATGTTGTTAGTAAGTGTTTAGTTGCAATGTATGTTTAATTACCTTTGAAACGGCGTATCGTATGCGTAAATTGGATTCCCGAATCATCGTTTGCATTTTTGAGCTTGAAACGTTAAATAATGATCATTTATTGAGGTTTTTATTATTGTTAATGATGGATTTGATTGATGAAATGTATTTAGTTGTATTCCTCGTTAAATTACCTTTCTAATAATATAAGATACGTGTTTTGAACGTTTACGGTTCATAAGTTATGGTTGTTTGAAGTTGGATTCGTTTAAGTGTTCAAAACTGCCAGAGTTGCTGAACAGACCATCTGAGCGCCGCTCAAGGTCCTGGAGCGCCACTCCGGGCCCCGGCTGTCTAAAAATGCACATTTTCGTTTAATTCTAACTCTGCTACGCACCCCCGATCAACATGGAACTTGGCCAACATGCTTATATATGATTAAAAACCCCAGAAAAATAGTTCGGGACCCGACCCGAATGTGTTGACTTTTTCGTTGACTTTGACTTGGAACAAAAGTTGACTTTTATTCAAACATAACCAATACTTTGTTTAATCGTTATAACCTTTCGTTTACACTTATATCTTGCATGAAACTTGACAACGTGATTCACATGCTTTATAATAGAGTCATAATTAGCCATAGGACTAATTGAACACATTTCGCCTGACCTTGTGTCGTAACCGGTTAATTGATATAACTTACTTGTTACCGTCAAGACTAAGCAACTTTCATGCACACATTTACTTTGTGAAGTACATTCATACTCGTGCACCCGAGGTGAGATCATAGTCCTATCTTTCAACAACTTTTATACTTTTAAATCATGGGATGAGAAACATATACAGTTTTATACTACATACTTTTATACTTTGAACACAAGTACTGAAAAAAACATTATACAGTGAGTTAGAACAAAAATCCTCAATTCGATTATCATTAGTTACACTTGCAGGGTGTAAGCGAGAACTTATATTGTGTGGCCATACGGGTTTGACAAACCCTCATTCGGATAGTTCGCTACCATTGTGCGGATGAAATATATTTTCGAGAAACAGTGTATGTTCTAACACTATTGTGATGGGGTTCTATGGAAGGAAAGTTAAGTCTTAATAATTGAGTGCTCGCGAACATACTTTTGGAATGCAAATGATTTGGATAATCAACGTTATGGAAATACAAAATCTTGTGGTTCAAAAACAACGTTTACAAATACACCTATGATTTCACCAACATTTTTCGTTGACAGTTTTCTATATGTTTCTCAGGTTCATACTAGGCTACTTGATACATGCTTCCGCACACTTTGATTACTTGCTTGGGGTCAAGCATACATGCATACGCTAGTGATAGCACATTTGGATTCAAACTTAATGTTTAAATGCATACGCTATTGATAGCATTCGTGATTTTCAACTTATATTATGTCGCAAGTTATTTCATTTATACTTTATAACTTTTATAAACTTAAACTTGTTATCTAACTGTTTGGTACTTAAAACTTTGCAAGGCATACACGTTTCAAATGAATGCGACATAATTTTAGTCAAACGCGTCTCATTTAGGGACTATGACCACGTAACGGGACCTAAGTTAACGGCGCCGTCAATGACAATTTTGTCGGGTCGTTACATTAATTATCCATGCGGTTGTCCCAAAATTGGGATGGCTTTGGAATGCACAAAGCTTTTAAACCATAAAATTTTTGGAAAACTTGTCCCGTTTCACAACTTGGATCGTTTTCCCTTTTAAAAAACGAAAATGGTTTTCTAAAAGCCTTGTCTTCCTTAAGGCTAAATCATTTTTCTTGGATGACTCATGTGACTTGGTACTCCATTGTACTCAAAAGAAACGTGCGGGCAATCCCTGACTAGGTGGTGATGAATTTAGGGTGAAAAGGTGAAGTCTTTGCTTGTGATGGTCTATTGAATGCTCCTAGAAGGGTTTACACTAAAAAGCTCGAATCTTGATATATTTGTTCTTAATTGCAAATCTTGTAGATATTTGAGCCTTTCTAGGGAGCATGTGTTTGATAGTTTGTTTCAAGATGAATGAAGATGTGTAGAAGTTTAGCCTAGGCTTGAATTTGTGATTTGAGAATATTTGAAGACTTGGAGCTTGATCTTGAAGAGTGGTTTTTGAGGTTCAATTGAAGATTTGGTCAAGAATTGCCACCCCCAACATTGCCCCATTTGATGAAACAATGAGTTGTAGAGGTTTGAAGCTTAATGTTTGAGTTTTTATTGATGTTTGAAAGAAGAAGAAGAAGAAGAAGAGGAGAAAGGTTATGCTTGGTCCTAAGCAAATGAAAGTTTTTGAAGATCACTCTAGCCATCGAAGTGCATATTCATGAAGGTATCAATTGTTACTCAAACTTTTTGTACTTTGGATTTGATCATCTTATTGCTCTCTATCTCCAAGGCTTGTTTATTGTATGCTAGCTTGAGGACAAGCAAGGTTCAAATGTAAGGAGTTAGATATTGCTCATTCACGCTATGTTTCTCACGCAATATCTACCTCGTTTTACTCGGTTTTCATTACCAAAGTGCTCGAAAAGCTATGATCATGGGTTTTATCGGGTTATGAGTGCTATTGCAGTTCTAATTGTAATTTTGGTGTAAAATTGACCAAAGTGTGCAAAATGATTAAGAAAACTGCAAAGTTCTCATCCTGGCAACAAGAACGAAACTCTACTCTCTAAGAACGCCGTTCCATCATCAAGAACGCCATTCCAAAGCCAGGAACGACGTTCTACCTGGGAAATTTACAAGAAAATGGTAACAGGAGAAAATGGAATTCTAGCACGATTCAAGAACGTCGTTCCATAACTCCAGAAAGACGTTCCAAGCATGAAGACAAGGAACGCTGTTCTTTAAGAGGAATGACATTCCATATGCGTTTTTTGGGAAGATTTTGAAGAGTACAAAAAGGAAGAGATTAAGGATCTCATTATCATTCATTCATAGTTCGTGGTGGCTGATCAAAATTAGGATTTTATAGCTACTTTATTAAGGTTTTCATCAAGTTTCCATCATCCATTCCATTCTACATCAAGGATTTGAAGATTGAATCAAGATCTAGGGCTTGTTCTTCATCATCTTCATCTTCTTCATTTGTCACGTTTGTAATTTCTTAAGTTTGGTACGATTTACTCTTACTTATTTCTTAATCATGTTTAGATTTACTTTATTAGTTTTTATTGATCTTGTTCTAGCCATGATTGGCTAGATTTTACTATGTGCACTTGTTTATGAAGCTTGAATGCTATGGGTTGTTCATATTGATGATTTATGATTGTGTTTAGATGAATTTATAGTTGATGATTGTAATTTATTACTAGAATTAGTCACAAGATCCTTATGATTGTTTTGGACTTGACTTTAATTTTATGAGTTGTGTAGCATTCAAAGGGAATTGATTAGTGAAGCAATTTATACTTCAATACTTAGGTGATCTAGACAATCAAATTAAGGATTTCAAGGGATTGGGGTCTTGGTTTGGGTTGGTAATTAATTGGTCCTTAGTCAACATAGTGATTGGTTTTCTTAAGGGATTTTGATCACCAAAGGGTTTTAGGGGACTTTAACCGAGGCTAAGTACTTGTGATAATTGCATGATTCAACTACGATCAATTGGTATAAGCTTATGGGAATTCGCAAGTATTTCTTTGATCACTATAATATCTAGTAGGGATACTAGTATAATGTTTGAGCACAATTAGACCTTAAGTGAACAAAAGAACAACCCTAATGCTTCAAGTGGATTAAACAAGTGTGCATGCTTTTAATATTGATATTTACTTAACCATTTAGTTCTTAATTTAATTTAATTTAGTCTTCTTAATATTTAAACTTCAAAACCCTCCAATCAAACACAACCTAGGATGATTATGAGTTACATAGATTCAACTAGCAACTACCGCTCTCTTGGGACGGACCTTAAACTGAAAACTTAGTGATTATTACTACCTGGTCAAAATTTCTCTTATGCTTGTCACATAGTTGAGTTCACATTTAAGTATAAATTTAGAAATTAAATATATGTTTGTGAAACGAGCAATCACTAGTGTCACCCACAGTTTTCCTGGGTTTTGGAAAATGAAACGGGACAAGTATAATTTCCGAGCCAACTAATCCCGGTGTCGGAGTAGGGTGGAAAGAATACAAGAAATGTCATTTTGTAGTCGTCAATTCAAGGGTAACAACTTGCCAAACTTCATAGCATAAGGTTTTGGTCAAATTTTCGCTTGTTTTTCTACTTTATTTTTATTTTCTACTAACTTTTCTATTTTTTTTTTTTTTTCTTCTAAATTTTTCAATTTTTGTTTCTCGACCAAAACCTGTGAAACGTCAAGACTTAAAGATTTCAAAACTCACATGATGACAACTCATTTAACAACCAACCCGAGAGATTTTATATCCCCACCCCACACTTGAGATCATGTAATGCGCTCATTACATGAAATCAAATAAAGATTAAAATCGAAAGGGTAATGTGAGAAAGAAAATATAAAACTTATCTAGTTACTCAACGAATCACAAAATGCCAGTGATAGATGGTACTGAACTGACTGCCAACATAAGAACGTCGTCCATCCTCGATCATCACACAAATATCATCAATCATTTTGTTTTACTGAACTTAATGCCAGAATTGAAAAATCGTTTCACCAACGAACCTAATAAAAGAAAAAGAAAAAGAACTACATAAATGGGACAAGGTGGCACCACCCGGTAGCCGAAACACCTCGTCCCTAAATATGTTTAGAGTACATAATCAAAATAAATAGGTATCTGAGTACATAACCAATTAAAGGACATAGTCTTAAAACAAAGTACAACATGATCATTGGGCGCGCAGGCCCTCCTCACTTGAAACCACCATACGACTAATGGTCGTGTGGGTACTGCTGCTGAAACCTCCGATGAGCATCATAGATTGAGGTGGGCACTCGTGGCCAAACTGGGCTACGATAATAAAAAGGCGTTTGAGAAGTAGTACCATAGTAATGATAAGGGTCAAAAAATAAAAGGCGAGCATTGTGCCTTTGCCAATTCGACATATAAGCAATCTACTCAGTGTCGTGTCGAGTGCCCTGAGAATTTTCTTCCGCACGTAATTGGCTTGAAACCATTTCACCCATACGTATTTTCATCTACCCAAAACCTTGAACCATACCCGTATACTCATCCTGAGGTGGGTACCACTGCTAATTACCCATCTGAACATTTGGAGCTACCGGCTCCTCATCATTACCACCATCGTTACCTTCTTGATTACCACCTTGATCACCACCCGCCCCCTCGGGTTGAGGTGGTGCCACATAATCAACCAACCCAACTTTATTTTGGTCCCACATCAAAAATTTCACGTTAATGTAAAACCTCAAACCAAATTATTGCATCATCTGAAGTGGTTCGTGCAACCTCTTACACCGACTAAAATTTATATCAAAGAACCTCGAAATCTTCGTCACATAATGGCCACTAAAAAGTGGCCAAACTTGTTGTCGCTCATTTGAGTGTTGGTACAAATAAAGCACCAATTAACATACTAAGATCGACGTGTTCACCTCTCTGATTCTGATCAATAAGCCACAATTCTTTGTGAATTGACCTTATCATTTCCGTTCCTTCTACTACAAAACGTACATGCTAGCAACTTGTGGAGCAACCTACTATGTCTACTCCGAATCAATGACCCTTTCGATTCACTAGAAACAAACTGATGCAAACCCGTTATCTCATGCCAATACTATTGCTCATCAAATTCTTCTAGATTAGCCCCGTAAAACTTGGTATTCTTCAAATAAGTTTTTAAAGATCTGTCATCCATGTTTTCGTATAAATTAAACGCTTGGGCCATATCCAACCGACTCATACCCCGGGCAACACCCCCTAAACGAAACGCCATAAAAGCCTTATCTTCGAGTCCCCGTCTAGCACGAAACTCTAAGGTGGAAAAGAATTCCACCACTAACTCCTGATAAATATCATCTGTTAATGACATCGCCCGCTCCTAAGCGGTAACCCAAACATTGCCCGGTTGTTTCATAACTATAAGTAACACATAAATATCCGACATTAAGATTTCAGTTGCTTTATCCAACTCAGCCAATTAAAATACCATGTTGCTTGAATACTTCGAGTTGAAATATAATTGAACGAATCTGCATACTCTTCCTCAACTTTTTGTAACCAGATCTCGGGATTGGTTCATCTTTCCTCTGCTTCTTGCTCTTTTCATTATTGAGCAGTCATGGAAGTACTAGTTCTTGATCGCTGCACACATAAAACAATATCCACACAAAAACACCAAACTTGAAAAGTTAGCGTTAGAATAAATAATAATCACCGAACCACCATGTTTCACAAACTTGCACCAACATTTTGTTTATTAATCATTTTAATTTCGAATCAACATTCACACAAAAGCAAGTTTTGAAAACATATGTTATTGTTTCCTTCGACCCAACTCCAACAAAATCACTTAACAACATCATCGTGGCAATAACACATATGAAAAACTAGCATGTAATAACGACCCATTACTTTAAAAACAAAATTTGCTTTGCAATTCACCAACCCATGATTTAACCAACACAAACAATCACAAAGTAACACATATCACCAAGTAATCAACCCACATATTATCACATAGCATCATAAATCAACAATTTAACATATGACCCCCCCAAATCACCTCACACTGTCTTAAAACATTCTCTAGTAACAAAAACTCATGTCAGTAGCAAAAACCCCAATTACCAACACAATATTAGGATTTAACATCAACCTAAACCCTAGAATCAATAATATGCATGAACTACAAAAGTAATCATGAATCTTTAGCATATAAATCATATTCGTTAACAATTCATATCAAACAAAAGCATACAAGTTCTAATTAAACAAACCCCACAAAAATTTAAACCCTACCTTAAAAATTTTAGGAGAGAAAAAGAAAGAGAAGAGCAAAATCGGACCTTGCTAGTCATGATGGAACAATGAATTGAAGCAATCAAGCAAGAAAAATTGTTAATTGAGATTAGGGTTTGGATGGATCTTATAAGCGTGAGAGACATAGATGAGAAAAGTGAGATAATTGGGTTCAAATAAGCCTAAATATGGGTTTTCCCGTCGGGTTCAATGATTGGGTCAGATAACCCATATTGCTTTTAATTGGAACCAAAAGCCCAAAATCTGGAACTGGGTCTGGCCATGAAGCGGCTTCACAACCCGCGTCACGGGTATACGCTATATCTAATTCAAACGTTTTCCAAATATCCTGTCAAGGAAAAACTCATGTTCCCGCGTCGCGGCAAATACTCCTCGCGTCGCGATTAATATGGTGATCTGATTCTCAAGTTTTCTAAATATTTGATAATGCTAAAAATGAACATATACTTCATAGCATTATCCCTCAAGAAAGACAAGCTTTTAGTTGCAATTGTTCTATTTACAATTAATATTCGTTTAAATATTAAAAGGTGAAAACAAAAGACAAATTCAACGATTTGAAGACGCAAACGAACAAAATGCTAAAAAGTACAAAGTACAATCCAAGAGGTTCAAATTATTGATGAGAAACATTTAAAAGTTACAAGAGTACGAGCCGCGAAACGCAAAGTACAAGATATTAAATCGTACGAAAGGACGTTCGAAAATCCGGAACCGGGACATGAACCAACTATCAACGCACAACTCAACGGAGCTAAAATGACAAGTCAACTATGCACATGAATATAATATAATATATAAATAATTCTTAAAATTATATATATATATATATATATATATATATATATATATATATATATATATATATATATATATATATATATATATATATATATATATATATATATATATATATATATATATATATATATTAAAAACCGTTGGCAAACTAGAAAACAAGTGAATGTGGTCTGATCCAGCTGGCCATGCAATCGCATGGCCTGGAGACACAAAAACCATGCGGTCGCATGGCTTCCTGTAGCATGCCAAGTCCTATAAATCTCACGATTTCTGGCCGAAATATAACACACCTTTTTCTATCTATCTATATACGATATATTTATATTTTAATTTTCATTTTAATTTAAGTTTAATAATAATAAGGTTATGGTGGCGAATGTTTTAAGTTTGTAAGTCGAAATTCTGTCCGTATAACACTACGCTATTAATACTCATTGTAAGTTATGTTCAACCTTTTTAAATTAATGTCTCGTAGGTAAGTTATTATTATGCTTATTTAAGCCGAAGTAATCGTGATGTTGGGCTAAATATTAAAGACGGGGTAATTAGGCTTTGTACCATAATTGGGGTTTGGACAAAAGAATGACACTTGTGGAAATTAGACTATGGGCTATTAATGGGCTTTATATTAACTAAACGATACCTCGTTAATTTAATATAAAGGTTACAATTTGACGTATCTATATATAACCATATACGCTTAATCGGGTACGGTGGGCGGGATATTTATAAATACAAATTATTGTTCATTTGACCGGACACGGGGATGGATTAATAGTTAATGGACTTATTAAAACAGGGGTGGATTACATTCAAGGGTAATTGGTGTAATTGTTAACAAAGTATTAAAACCTTGGATTACACGCAGTCGATAACCTGGAGTATTCATTAAAAAAAGTATTAAGACCTTGTTACAGTTCGAATCCTCAATTAGTTGGAATATTTGACTTCGGATATAAGGTTAATTTGACGAAGATCCTCGCACTTTATAATTATGACCGATGGACTATTATGGACAAAACCGTATGGACATATCGAATAATTCAGGACAAAGGATAATTAACCCATGGCAATAAACTAAAATCAACACGTCAAACATCATGATTACGGAAGTTTATATAAGCATAATTCCTTTATTTTATATCTCATCGCACTTTTATTTACTGTCATTTGATTTATCGCACTTTTAATTATCGTAATTTTATTATCGTCATTTACTTTACGCTTTAAATTAAGTTATATTTATTTTTAATATTTTACATTAGGTTTTAATTGTGACTTAAGACATAAAATCGACAAACCGGTCATTAAACGGTAAAATCTCCTTTTTATAACAATAATAATATTACTTATATAAATATTTTTATACAAATATAGCATGGTCGAAGACAGGACCTTGTGCCAGACCGAAAAACTATAGGGTGGCCTTTACTATTGCTCCTACAAAGGAGAGTAATTGCATCCGACACGATATAGACCATAATTAAAAGCATGTCAAGGGACATTGCCTCAACAGTTGCTTGTTCAACGCTTTCCTTTACAACCGGACAGTAGTTAACCGAAAGGTAATATACGGAGCAAGTAAACTGGACGTGTTTCTTTCCTAATACAAGGTTAGCAAGTGGGTGACACAAAACCGCAAGTTTTGAGCTAAAATTTTCAATTCTAAAACCTACAAAACCCACAAAAACAATTTGCAAACACCGGTGAAGGGTTATTCTGGAAAAATTATCTAGGGTAAAAGCTAGATTGAATTTTCAAAAGATCAAATGATTTCATAAAGATCCAATTTCCTAAAGGATCTAAATTTTCATAGTCATGTGGGACTGTAAACCATAACGTTACTATCATTGTTCATACCGCCATATTAAAATCACTGATGTACAAAGTGTGAAGAATAAACAAGTGATTCTAGTAAAGTTATATTCAAGTTCTATATTGCTTGAGGACAAGCAACGCTCAAGTGTGGGAATATTTGATAATACTAAAAACGAACACATATTTCATAGCATTATCCCTTAAGAAAGAAAGGGCTTTTAGTTGCAATTGTTCTATTTATAAGTAATATTCGTTTAAATATTAAAAGGTGAAGACAAAAGACAGATTCGACGATTTGAAGACGCAAACGACTAAAATGCTAAAAAGTACAAAGTACAATCCAAGAGGTTCAAATTATTATGAGAAACGTTTAAAAGTTACAAGAGTACGAGCCGCGAAACGCAAAGTACAAGATATTAAATCGCACGAAAGGACGTTCGAAAATCCGGAACCGGGACATGAACCAACTATCAACGCGCAACTCAACGGAGCTAAAATGACAAGTCAGCTATGCACATGAATATAATATAATATTTAAATAATTCTTAAAATTATATATATATATTATATTATCTATTAAAAACTGTCAGCGAACTAGCAAACAAGTGAATGTGGTCTGATCCAGCTGGCCATGCGATCGCATGGCCTGGAGACACAAAAACCATGCGGTCGCATGGCTTCCTGTAGCATGCCAAGTCCTATAAATCTCACGATTTCTGGCTGAAATATAACACACCTTTTTCTATCTATCTATATACGATATATTTATATTTTATTTTTAATTTTAATTTTAATTTAAGTTTAATAATAATAAGGTTATGGTGGAGAATGTTTTAAGTTTGTAAGTCGAAATTATGTCCGTGTAACACTACGCTATTAATACTCATTGTAAGTTATGTTCAACCTTTTTAAATTAATGTCTCGTAGCTAAGTTATTATTATGCTTATTTAAGCCGAAGTAATCGTGATGTTGGGCTAAATATTAAAGGCGAGGTAATTAGGATTTGTACCATAATTGGAGTTTGGACAAAAGAACGACACTTGTGGAAATTAGACTATGGGCTATTAATGGGCTTTATATTAACTAAACGATACATCATTAACTTAATATAAAGGTTACAATTTGACGTATCTATATATAACCACATACGCTTAATCGGGTATGGTGGGCGGGATATTTATAAATAAATATTATTGTTCATTTGACCGGATACGGGGATGGATTAATAGTTAATGGACTTATTAAAACAGGGGTGGATTACATTCAAGGGTAATTGGTGTAATTATTAACAAAGTAGTAAAACCTTGGATTACATGCAGTCGATAACCTGGTGTATTCATTAAACAAAGTATTAAGACCTTGTTACAGTTCAAATCCCCAATTAGTTGGAATATTTGACTTCGGATATAAGGTTAATTTGACGAAGATCCTCGCACTTTATAATTATGACCGATGGACTATTATGGACAAAACCGTATGGACATATCGAATAATGCAGGATAAAGGACGATTAAACCATGGCAATAAACTAGAATCAACACGTCAAACATCATGATTACGGAAGTTTAAATAAGCATAATTCCTTTATTTTATATCTCATCGCACTTTTATTTACTGTCATTTTATTTATCGCACTTTTAATTATCGCAATTTTATTATCGTCATTTACTTTACGCTTTAAATTAAGTTATATTTATTTTTAATATTTTACATTAGGTTTTAATTGTGACTTAAGACATAAAATCGACAAACCGGTCATTAAATGGTAAAAACCCCTTTTTATAACAATAATAATATTACTTATATAAATATTTTTATACAAATATAGTTTAAAATATAATATAGCGTTAAATTTAGTTGTATCCCTGTGGAACGAACCGGACTTACTAAAAACTACACTACTGTACGATTACGTACACTGTCTATAAGTGTTGTAGCAAGGTTTAGATATATCCACTCTATAAATAAATAAATAACTTGTGTAAAATTGTATCGTATTTAATAGTATTTCGCAATAAAAATATAACTATTTCGTATACACCTCGGATAACATCAAGTATTTTTGGCGCCGCTGCCGGGGAACTCAACAACGCCGAAGCGAAACGCTATTAAAAAAAATTATTTGTAAGCTATTTTTATAAAAATATAATTTTATATAAGTTTTAAAATACAAAAATATAAAAGAAAAATATATTTCTATTTAAATTAAAAAGTTTATATTTTTATTTTTCTTTTGTTAAAAATTAAAACTAATAAGTATTTTTTTTTAAAAATAAGTTTTTTTATTACATATTATTTTTTAATATAAATTTAAAAATCAGAAAAAAATAAATAAATAAAAACGGGCCACAATACTATAGCAGCCCAAGAACAGGCCTGGTATCCATCTCCATGCGATCGCATGGCCCAGAGACGTAGAACTCATGCGATCGCATGATCCTGTCTGACACGCCTGATACATCTGCCGACAGGATTAGGGCTTGTTATTAATTATTATTATTATTAATTAACCTAATTAGGGTTTTAATTTAATATTAATTAGTTTTAGTTTTAATTAAATTTGTATTTTAAGTTTTAAGATTTAATTAGTTTTATTAATTATAAAATTAATACTTTTATAAAATAATAATATAAAAATAATATTTTTATAAAAATTGTATTTTTATAACTTTAAAATTTTATTTTTATATTTCGTATCATTTTAATCGTTCAAGCGTAATTTTGTATATTTTTCGCTCGTAATTAGTTTTAAGATTAGTTTTTGCCGTAGTTATTTTTATTTCAAGATTTTTAGGTTTTGCTGTAAAATCCCTTAAGTGCTTTTTCTTTAGATTAAGAATTAGGTGCTTTAGAATTTTGCGACGCCGTTTTAAGATTTTAGTACTTTTTAAGTTATTGCCGTTTTGGATATAGAATTCCTTTTAAGATTTAATACCTTTAGACGCAACTTTTAATATTTAATTTTTAGACTTTTAAGTTTCGACGCTGCAATTTTCTTATTTTTAGACGCTTATTTTTTTGACCTTTTATTTTTCGACGTTTTTCGACGCATTCTTTTTCTTTCTTATTTCTCGACGCTCTAGTTTTTAGGACATAGATTTTTTTCTTCAAAATATCGGCGAAAAATTATTTAAAGCGGTTAAATTGATAGACATCCAAAATTTTCTTGTTCGTAGTAATAGTTGGATTTGTTAGTGGCGAGTTGTGGGCTTCCGATTTAAAGGGTCCTGGCTACCTGCTGCATCTATTGGCTATTCGAAACGTGGGCAAAATTAGAAAAGTCTATTAATTTGATAGCTTATATAATTTTTATCTTTTATAACTAATAGGATATTCTGTGAATGCACTGAGCAAAACGTTCACCACCTTTCATACGTTCACCACCTGTAACTCGATCAAGACATCTAGCCAACATTGTCGCCATTGATTTTTCTTTAAAATCGTCATCCAGTCGACCAAGTACTCCAATTTAAATTTTCGATAATCCATTTTTTGAACTCGACCTCACAATTGAGAATCTGGAGGATATTCAGGGACAATTTAGAGATCCTGAACTACTAATTATTCCTCCTGAACCACAAATCACTCATCCAGAGATTGTCGAGGAAGAAACCATTAAGTCAGAATCCTCTAGTGATTCAGATTCAACAAATTCAATCATGGAAAATCTGGAACCTCTAAGTATGGAAGACCGAATGAGGGCTAAACGCACTGGCCAAGGTCATGCCATTACTCAACCAGACATTAATGCGCCAGATTATGAAATCAAAGGACAAATCCTACACATAGTAACTAATCAATGCCAATTTAGTGGTGCGCCGAAGGAAGATCCAAATGAACATCTTCGTACCTTTAATAGGATCTGTACTTAATTCAAAATAAGAGAAGTTGAGGATGAACAGATCTATCTCATGTTATTTCCCTGGACTTTAAAAGGAGAAGCCGAAGATTGGTTAGAATCGTTACCTGAAGGGGCGATTGATACATGAGATGTCTTAGTTGAAAAATTTCTTAAACAATTCTTTCCAGCATCTAAAGCCGTGAGACTTTAAGGAGAAATTGTTACGTTCACACAAAAGCCAAATGAAACTTTATATGAGGCGTGGACAAGATTTGGAAAGTTGTTGAGAGGATGTCCACAACATGGTTTAGACACTTATCAAATAGTACAAATATTCTACCAAGGATGCGACATCACTACAAGAAAAGACATCGACATAGCAGCTGGTGGTTCCATTATGAAGAAAACCGCAACTGAAGCTTACAAAATTATTGATAACACTGCTTCCCACTCACATGAGTGGCATCAAGAAAAAGACATCGTTAGATCATCTAAAGTGGCTAGAGCCGATTCTAGCCATGACTTTGATTCCATTTCTGCAAAGATAGATGCTTTCGAGAGACGAATGGAAAAGATGACTAAAGTTATTCACTCAATACGAATTAGTTGTGAGCAGTGTGGAGGACCACATTTGACAAAAGATTGTCTCAGTATTGAACAAACAATGGAACAAAGAGAGAATGTTGCATATATAAACCAAAGGCCTGGAAATAATTATCAGAATAATTATCAACCTCCAAGACCAAACTACAATCAAAATCAGAATTATAACCGAAATGTTCCATACAACAATCAACAAGGTCCTAGCAATCAACAAGTATCTAACAATACTTACAACCAGCAAAGACCTTTTTTCCAATTAAACCACCACAAATCGATGATAAAAAGCCAAATTTAGAAGACATGATGTCGAAGCTAGTTGAATCTCAAACGTAGTTTTTCACATCTCATAAATAAACTAATGAACAAAATGCTCAAGCATTTAGAAATCAACAAGCTTCTACTCAAAATCTGGAACAAGAAGTAAGCAACCTAGCAAGGTTGATAGGTGAAAGAAAACCTGGAAGTCTACCTAGTGATACAAATGCTAACCCCCGGAATGAAACAGCTAAAGCCATTACCACAAGAAGTGGTATTACACTTAAACCACCTGAAATACCTGAAATTTCTGATGACTCTATTCCTACTCTACAAGAACCACAACTGAGCAAAAAAAGGAATCAGAACCGGTAGTTGAAAAGGTTAATGAAGAGAATACAGTTAAGGTAAAGCCTTATGTTAAACCATAGCAACCACCACTTCCTTACCCGAGTAAAATGAGAAAAGAAAGACTTGAAGACGAGCAATCCAAATTCTTGGATATGTTTAAACAAATAAATGTAAATCTTCCTTTCATTGATGTGATATTAGCAATGCCAAGATATGCTAAATTCCTGAAAGATCTAATCACAAATAGAAAGAAAATGGAAGAACTTTTGGCTGTTACTATGAATGCTAATTATTCTGCAGTGCTATTGAATAAGATACCAGAAAAACTCTCAGATCCAGGAAGTTTCACAATTCCATGTTTTCTGGGTAGTCTTTGTTTAATAGAAGCATTGGCAGACTTAGGTGCTAGTATAAATTTAATGTCGTATTCACTATACGCTAAACTAGACCTCGGAGAATTGAAACCAACACGAATAAGCATACAACTAGCCGATCGATCAGTAAAATATCCTAGAGGGAAAATGGAAAACATGCTAGTTAAAGTTGGTACTTTAGTATTTCCAGTAGATTTTGTTATTCTGGACATGGAAGAAGATTCTCGAGTTCCTTTTATATTAGGAAGACCATTCTTAAACACGGCTAAAGCAATAATAGACGTGTTAGGTAAGAAATTGACCCTAAGTATAGAGGATGAGAGTATTACCTTTTCTGTTGATAGAGCCATGCAACAACCGCAGTCTGCAGATGATACATGTTATTATATTCAAACTATAGATTCACATGCAGAATTGTTAGAAGAATTTCCAGAATTACAAGGAACAGGAGAATGCTCTTTAGGAGAAGGAAATGAACCAATTGATGAAGCTGAAATGTTAGCTACACTTATGGCTAATGAATATGAACCAACAACAGAAGAGCTTCAAATGTTAAAAGAGGAAGACATATATCGATACAAATCATCTATAGAAGAACCACCGACATTAGAGTTAAAGCCACTTCCAAACCATTTGGAATACCCTTATTTACATGATGAATCTAAATTACCTGTAATAATATCGTCTTCTCTTACGGAAAATGAAAAATCTCAACTCATTTCTGTACTAAAAGCTCATAAACCAGCTATTGCATGGAAGATTCATGACATTAAAGGCATAAGTCCTTCGTATTGCACACATAAAATCCTTATGGAAGAAGGTCATAAAACGTATGTGCAACGCCAACAAAGACTAAACCCAAATATGCAAGATGTTGTTAAAAAAGAAATTATTAAACTGTTAGATGCAGGTTTAATTTATCCAATCTCTGAAAGTCCATGGGTAAGCCCAGTTCAATGCGTACCTAAGAAGGGTGGCATGACTGTCATCACAAATGAAAAAAATGAGCTTATTCCTACTAGGACTGTAACAGGATGGCGTGTTTGTATTGATTATAGAAAATTAAATGACACCACCAGAAAAGATCACTTTCCCTTACCTTTCATTGATCAAATGTTGGAAAGGTTAGCCGGAAATAGTTACTATTGTTTTCTTGACGGTTTTTCCGGATATTTTCAAATTCCAATAGCACCCGAGGATCAAGAGAAAACCACGTTCACATGCCCTTATGGTACTTTTGCTTACAAACGCATGCCATTTGGACTTTGCAATGCCCCTGCAACCTTTCAAAGGTGCATGATGGCAATTTTTCACGACATGATAGAAGAATGCATGGAAGTTTTCATGGATGAATTTTCGGTCTTCGGTAATACTTTTGAAACATGTCTAGTTAATCTTGAATGAATGCTTATTAGATGCGAACAATCAAATCTAGTACTTAATTGGGAGAAATACCATTTCATGGTTAAAGAAGGCATCGTTCTTGGTCATAAAATTTCAAAGGAAGGAATTGAAGTGGATAGAGCTAAAGTAGATGTAATTGCTAAACTTCCACATCCCACCAATGTTAGAGGAGTTAGGAGTTTTCTAGGGCATGCCGGTTTTTACCGACGTTTCATAAAAGACTTTTCTAAAATTGCCACTCCTATGAATAAACTCCTAGAAAGGGATGCTCCATTCATCTTTTCAAATGAATGCATTAAATCTTTTAATATTCTTAAAGAAAAACTCACTAATGCGCCGATCATAATAACTCCAAATTGGAATCTACCATTTGAACTCATGTGCAATGCAAGTGATTTTGCAATGGGAGCCGTTTTAGGACAAAGGATTGAAAAACGATTTCAACCTATTTATTACGCTAGTAAGACGTTACAAGGAGCACAAACGAATTACATAACTACTGAAAAAGAACTCCTTGCTATTGTCTTTGCTTTTGACAAATTTCGGTCATATCTCGTTTTAGCTAAAACGGTGGTCTATACATACCATTCTTCTCTTACATACCTATTTTTAAAACAAAATACCAAACCACAATTAATCCATTGGATCTTACTCTTACAAGAATTCGATATTGAAATCCGAGACAAAAAGGGAGCAGAAAATCTCGCCGCTGATCATCTTTCTCGTCTTGAAAATCCCGAATTAGAAGTTCTAAATGAATCGGCTATACAAGATAACTTTCCTGATGAATATCTTTTGAAGATCAATTATAATGAAGATCCATGGTTTGCAGACTATGCAAACTACTTAGTATGTGGATTCCTTGAAAAAGGGTTGTCGTACCAAAAACGAAAGAAATTCTTTAGTGATATAAAACACTATTTATGGGAAGATCCACATTTGTTTAAAAGTTATCCCAATGAAATAATACGCCGATGTGTATTCGGAGATGAAGCTAGTCAAATCTTAAACCATTGTCACACAGGACCAACAGGAGGGCATTATGGGCCTCAACTCACAGCAAGAAAAGTTTACGACGCAGGATTCTATTGGCCTACAATTTTCAAAGATGCGCACCTTCTTTGTAAATCCTGTGATGCTTGTTAAAGGGCCGGAAAAATAAGTCAACGCGATGAAATGCCACAAAATGTCATTCAAGTATGTGAAGTATTTGACATTTGGGGTATTGACTTTATGGGTCCATTTCCAAAATCTCATAATAATCTCTACATTCTCGTTGCCATTGATTATGTATCTAAATGGGCGGAAGCACAAGCTCTCCCAACTAACGATGCACGAGTTGTAGTCAGTTTTTTAAAACGCCTTTTTGCTAGGTTCGGAACACCGAAAGCTTTAATAAGTGATCAGAGTACTCATTTTTATAATAATCTACTTGAGAAAGTTCTCAAAAGATATGGAGTAACTCATAAAATCTCAACCGCTTATCATCCACAAACAAGTGGACAAGTTGAAAATACCAACCGAGCATTAAAACGTATTCTAGAGAAAATCGTAGGATCAAATCCGAGGGAATGGTCCATGAAATTGGAGGATGCACTCTGGGCTTTTAAAACAGCCTACAAAACTCCAATTGGCACCACACCTTTTAAACTCGTTTACGAAAAAGCATGTCATCTTCTAGTAGAAATTGAGCACAAAGCATTTTGGGCTTTGAAGACATGAAGCCGGACGTCTACGATTAAGTCAATTAAACGAATTAGAAGAATTGAGACATGATGTAACAACCCGACATCGATTTACCAAAAACACGACACAAAAAAAAAATCTGTGACTGCCCATCTGGACGGCGTCCAGAAATTGGGACGGCGTCCAACTTTTACAACTGGGACGGCGTCCAAGGATTTGGGACGGCGTCCCAATGAACTAAAAAGTACTGATCAGTTTTTATTTACACGCGAGTGGAAAACCCGCTTCCCGACACTTTTAAACGTAACCAATTTCACAATATGTCATATTAAGTAATAATAAGATATTGCCACCATAAAAACAAGTTTTACAACCCCGGGCTCACAATGACCCGTTTTACAAATAAAGTAGCAGTTTCGACCCATTTATCTCTTTAGACGGATTAGAACTCTACAACCCAACCCAATACCAAGAGCATAATCTCGGGGCATATAACCAAAAGCTACCCCTTCGAGCCCAAGCGCTCCTATGCCTCTAGTCTAACAACTAGCTAGCTTCATAACAAAATACCTGTAAAAAGGTAAACAACGAGAGGGTTAAGCCGAGGCTTAGTGAATGCAATAATTATACACATACATATATAATATACCTACTTGCAAACACTTACACACATACCGCATACATGCTAGCAACACAATTAGCTTATCATCACAATTACAAGCTATAACCTCCAATAATCAAGCTAGCATAACAAAAGCGTATATAATATGAACAAATATAATATGCTTACGCTACAACACAAATAACCATGGTTAACCAATAGTACAAGGGAACGGCGCTCGCGAAAACGCCATCGGTGTTCGTAACATCCGTTAGGGCACTTAACACCTCGCACCACTAACCCCTAGGGTGGCACCTTAACACCTCAGCACATCACCCCGAGTGGCATCTTAACACCTCGATGCAACACTCATTATTTTACGGAGTGGTGTCTTAACACCTCGACACTACACTCCTAGGTGGCATCTTAACACCTCGATGCTACACCCGAGTGGCATCTTAACACCTCGATGCTACACTCTTCACGTGAAACATGGTGTCTTAGCACCTCGACACTACACATTTCACGCTACAACAAATAGATACATTATATACCTACACATATAATTACTCCACTCACCTCGAATTGCCCACACAAGTCATATATGTAAATCGCCTCCAAATGCAACCGAGCAAACCTCATAGCTATAATACACATATAGATGTACACACAATCAACACACATTCCCTACAAGGGAATTAAACACCAACACCCTTAACCGAGGGTTTATACTTACCGCCACAAACCGCCCATTTAGACACTTAAAGTGGACTTCACCAATTACCACTACGGGTGGTAATCCCGACCCATTCAAAGTTAATCCAATTTGACATAAGTCCCAAAAACATCTTTAATCACTAACGACTAGTGATTTACTTTCCAAAACATCGTTTAACACTTTAATCAAACCTTTATATACACGGTTCATAAATTCTCGATCTCATGACTTAGTTTGACAACATTTGAGGTTAACACCCATTTGTCATACCAACATGTTCTTATGAACATCTAAACACTAACACAATTACAATCTAGTGGTTAAACACCCAAACCATGACCAAATTTGTCCTCAAACCCTAAACCCACAATAATCGGGTTTACTTACACAATACATAAAGCAAAACCCCCAAATTCGTGAGAAATGGAGTTTATAATCCAAACTAGTTCAATCCCTAAATATGAACAAAAATCTTAATAATAAAATTCGGAGTTAGAGTTTACCATAACAATCAAAATGTAGCCGAGAACGAAAGGAACAACTTTAACTCTAGCGACCCGACCCAAACCGCTCTTCTTCTTCTCCAAACTAAGATTTCTCTCACTAAAAACACCTCCTCTCTCTAGGGTTTGAAGATGAGAGTGTTGGTGGGTGAAATGTGATCCATAAATGAGGTTGGATCAGTTTTAGAGGCTCCAAACCGACCCCAAGTGAAAAGACCCAAATACCCCTTTTAATTTGAGTAAAATAGAGCTGCTGGCCCGTCAGGCCTTCTGGACGGCGTCCAAAAAGCTTGGACGGCATCCTAACCTTCATTGTTGGACGGCGTCCTGAAGTCTGGACGGAGTCCCAATGGACTGAGTCTGAAACTGAACTTGTTTTGGTCGTAACTTTCAAACCGTAACTCCGTTTTCGACGAATCAAATATCGTTGGAAACGTAATGAGATTTACTATCCAATGGTAAGGTTTTAGAACATCAACTCCAACTTTATTTGGGATCCAAATATACACTTACAAGCCTCGTATTTCGAATGACGCTCGAAATAACGTGTAACTGAAAAACGGGTGTTACAACTCTCCCCCACTTAAATTGGATCACGTCCTCGTGATCCGCACAAACACTAGAAGTTAAGCTCTTCTCCCACGAACATTTCCGCTTCCAACGCGGAGTCACACAAGTAGTAAACTCATCCGAATCCTCGCTTCGTGCACTAACGCATCATAATACCACAATATTGGGTAATCAACCCACGAGTCGAAACAACCGTAACCGTTGCTCCTACGCCGAGTATCCAAACTCATACCATACACTTCACAATCGTCCTAAGAGTAGAACAATTTGCCGACAAACATCGTTGTCACGCCTCACGATCTTACGAAACACAACCAAGCCCAACATCCATAACATCTTCTACAAATCCGAAGATCTAACCACACGCTAATAATCACTAGCGTGCACTACCGCAACAAACGATAACTCATACACTCAACGTCCAGAGTTTCCATATAGGAAAATACGAAAATCACTACATATACCTTCAAGTTCTCTCGGCTACAACTCGCCACAAGCTACGTCCGTAACCATATCACTCAATCAGTCAATCCGCACACGACCAATCCGTCTCTGGATTAATCCAGGACAACAATAATACACCATGTGCTGAGCAAAACATAAACACTCGACGAGGGTTCCTCCTCTAAACCCTACCACACAACCACACCAGACATCGATTTACCAAAAACACGACACAAAAAAAAAAAATCTGTGACTGCCCATCTGGACGGCGTCCAGAAATCGGGACGGCGTCCAGCTTTTACAACTGGGACGGCGTCCAAGGATTTGGGACGGCGTCCCAATGAACTAAAAAGTACTGATCAGTTTTTATTTACACGCGAGTGGAAAACCCGCTTCCCGACACTTTTAAACGTAACCAATTTCACAATATGTCATATTAAGTAATAATAAGATATTGCCACCATAAAAACAAGTTTTACAACCCCGGGCTCACAATGACCCGTTTTACAAATAAAGTAGCAGTTTTGACCCATTTATCTCTTTAGACGGATTAGAACTCTACAACCCAACCCAATACCAAGAGCATAATCTCGGGGACTACCAAATCCCCAATCCGCGTCCATATAACCAAAAGCTACCCCTTCGAGCCCAAGTGCTCCTATGCCTCTAGTCTAACAACTAGCTAGCTTCATAACAAAATACCTGTAAAAAGGTAAACAACGAGAGGGGTAAGCCGAGGCTTAGTGAATGCAATAATTATACACATACATATATAATATACCTACTTGCAAACACTTACACACATACCGCATACATGCTAGCAACACAATTAGCTTATCATCACAATTACAAGCTATAACCTCCAATAATCAAGCTAGCATAACAAAAGCATATATAATATGAACAAATATAATATGCTTACGCTACAACACAAATAACCATGGTTAACCAATAGTACAAGGGAACGGCGCTCGCGAAAACACCATCGGTGTTCGTAACATCCGTTAGGGCACTTAACACCTCGCACCACTAACCCCTAGGGTGGCACCTTAACACCTCGGCACATCACCCCGAGTGGCATCTTAACACCTCGATGCAACACTCATTATTTTACGGAGTGGTGTCTTAACACCTCGACACTACACTCCTAGGTGGCATCTTAACACCTCGATGCTACACCCGAGTGGCATCTTAACACCTCGATGCTACACTCTTCACGTGAAACATGGTGTCTTAGCACCTCGACACTACACATTTCACGCTACAACAAATAGATACATTATATACCTACACATATAATTATTCCACTCACCTCGAATTGCCCGCACAAGTCATATATGTAAATCGCCTCCAAATGCAACCGAGCAAACCTCATACCTATAATACACATATAGATGTACACACAATCAACACACATTCCCTACAAGGGAATTCGACACCAACACCCTTAACCGAGGGTTTATACCTACCGCCACAAACCGCCCATTTAGACACTTAAAGTGGCTTCACCAATTACCACTACGGGTGGTAATCCCGACCCATTCAAAGTCAATCCAATTTGACATAAGTCCCAAAAACATCTTTAATCACTAACGACTAGTGATTTACTTTCCAAAACATCGTTTAACACTTTAATCAAACCTTTATATACACGGTTCATAAATTCTTGATCTCATGACTTAGTTTGACAACATTTGAGGTTAACACCCATTTGTCATACCAACATGTTCTTATGAACATCTAAACACTAACACAATTACAATCTAGTGGTTAAACACCCAAACCATGACCAAATTTGTCCTCAAACCCTAAACCACAATAATCGGGTTTACTTACACAATACATAAAGCAAAACCCCCAAATTCGTGAGAAATGGAGTTTATAATCCAAACTAGTTCAATCCCTAAATATGAACAAGAATCTTAACAATAAAATTCGGAGTTAGAGTTTACCATAACAATCAAAATGTAGCCGAGAACGAAAGGAACAACTTTAACTCTAGCGACCCGACCCAAACCGCTCTTCTTCTTCTCCAAACTAAGCTTTCTCTTACTAAAAACACCTCCTCTCTCTAGGGTTTGAAGATGAGAGTGTTGGTGGGTGAAATGTGATCCATAAATGAGGTTGGATCAGTTTTAGAGGTTCCAAACCGACCCCAAGTGAAAAGACCCAAAAACCCCTTTTAATTTGAGTAAAATAGTGCTGCTGGCCCGTCAGGCCTTCTGGACGGCGTCCAAAAAGCTTGGACGGCGTCCTAACCTTCATTTTTGGACGGCGTCCTGAAGTCTGGACGGAGTCCCAATGGACTGAGTCTGAAACTGAACTTGTTTTGGTCGTAACTTTCAGACCGTAACTCCGTTTTCGACGAATCAAATATCGTTGGAAACGTAATGAGATTTACTATCCAATGGTAAGGTTTTAGAACATCAACTCCAACTTTATTTGGGATCCAAATATACACTTACAAGCCTCGTATTTCGAATGACGCTCGAAATAACGTGTAACTGAAA
Organism: Rutidosis leptorrhynchoides; assembly: GCF_046630445.1. Lineage (NCBI taxonomy): Eukaryota > Viridiplantae > Streptophyta > Magnoliopsida > Asterales > Asteraceae > Rutidosis > Rutidosis leptorrhynchoides. The sequence continues at coordinate 149,707,962 of NC_092334.1, forward strand.
AACGGGTGTTACACATGAAGCATATGAAAATTAATTAATCTATAAAGAAAGAACGAAGAAATGGCATGATAAAAGAATCATAAGTTTAAAATAATTTAAGGAAGGAGACAGAGTCCTTCTTTTCAATTCACGATTCAAGCTATTTCCTGGAAAATTGAAATCAAGATGGTCTGGACCATTCATATTCAAAAGAGTTTTTTCATATGGAACAATAGAGTTAATAAATTCAAATGAGGTTGAATTTAAAGTAAATGGTCACAGAGTGAAACATTACATACATGATTCGATGGAAATTGAAAACGAAGTTAATCAAAATTTCAATGCCACAGCTACCTAAGTGTGGGGAGATTAGAATCTTTTAAGGACAATATATATTTCTGTTAGAGTTAGATTTTCTATTTTCGTGTAGTTCTCGAAAATGGAATCCGAATGGTCTTTCCCTAGCAGACCCTAAAGAACTAGTCTTCTCCCTCCATTCTGAATTTTTATTTCTTTTAGGTTTTACGAGATGAAGAATTCCTTTGATCTGAACAATGGTCTACTACTACACGCTTTGATTACTAAACGTAATAATAACATCTTCCCGAGTGAACTAGTATCATTCATAAGAGGAAAAATGGACGAAGTAAGGAAAGAACTCAAGAACAATCATAACAAGATACATTTTGGTAAAGGAAAATCAAAATCCGCAACAAAAAAAGAGCACGACACCTTGAAAGATGTCATAAATGCGGAAAATGGTCACACGAAGGTAAATGTTCGAACAATCAAACATATTCAAATACCGAATTTGTTACTTTATGCAGAGAAGGACCGTTTATATGTTTAGAAGAAAAGTTATTGAAGAATCGAGGTTACGCTTACGTAGCTATGGAGAACCAAATCACACGACTCTCCTATGAGTCGGCTAAAGCAGGTCTCTTAGAATTCTATCTCACAGGTAAGTATGTACAGCTTTTATTTTATTTTTATTGCTTTTAACCTTTTGATAATAAACGCTGAATCGTTCGCTATAAAGTATTAAATTGATATTCAATAAAATTAGGTATGCGAAACCTAAATTATTGATATCATACAAAAATTTATTACATCACTGCGAAATTTACCATTTATTCATAAGGTATAAATATCTTTAATCAATCAATTCAAAATATTTCAGAAATTCGTCAGGAGTAAAACTAGGTAAAATAGCCGAAATTACTTTACCCAAAAGATGGGCGTATATTTTTGATAATATTTGATTGATTAAAGTGGGATAAAAGACCAAAAAGATTTTTAATTTTTATTTTTACCTTGTTTTTAAAATTAATATATAAACATTAAATTATTATTGTAAATTTTTAGAACTATTATATAATTATAATATTTTAAAGGAAAGTTTGTAAAATTAATGTATAAAAATATTAATGATATTTATATGAATTTTTAATTTTATGCATTTTAAATTTAAGTTTGGTGTGAATTTAAAAACAAAAATGTACTTTATTTCATTAAGTTAAAAATATGATTTTTAAAATTTGTCCTAGGTTGAAGATTAGGTCGTTGAACCGAAATTGCTTTACCCGAGGGCGGGACGAGAAATTTTATTATCATTATTTTTAATCTTATTGATTTAAAGTATGCCAAAAACATTAAAAAAATCCAAAAACCTTAGCTTTTAAAACAATGCTTTAAAAAGACAAATTTTTAAAATTTTGTCAAGGGACGAACTAGGTCAACGTACTGAAACGCCCTCAATATAAAAGGAAACAAAATTTTAAATTTATTTCATTTTTTGTTTTATAAGTAAAAGGTTTTCATTTCAAAAAAAAAATCTGGACCCCATGCGATCGCATGAGATATGCAAGGGGGTCCGATGATGGTGTGTAGGGAGCAGGACGAGACTTTAGGTTTGCAAGTCTATCAAGGTGCAAAGGTATTGACTAGGAGACGCAATCAGGCAATACAATATCAGGGCCGCCATCCACATGTAGAGAGGGGTTCGGATGAGGAGATGGAGGAAGCGGATGACATTAGGGATGTCATTAAGGATAGTGCTACTGACGTTTTCCAACGTATAGATGAGGTAAAAATAACTAATGAGGATAGGCATCTTCAGTCTAAGCAGTGGCAAGCCGCGAATGAGTATGAGACCTCCAGGCGACGCCAACACGATAGCTGGCAAGTTCATCAGCACCAAATCATGAGTCAGCTATCATATCAGGTACCAAATAACTACATACCGACTCGACATGCTTACTATCCACCGCATCAGCCCGACATGCGACCACCCATTGACCTGTATGACCCAAATCAAGCATACCAGAACACCTATCACCAACCATGGAACCCGAACGACGATATGAACTGGAACCCCTATCCAAATCAATAGTGTTCCATTGGTGATGTCTTCTCTTTTATTATTTTTATCTATTTTAACATTTTGATACTTTAATGTAATGTTTAATATTTTTATTATTTTGTACTAATATTTCATTTTTGTAATTTGAAAGTGGGATATTAAGTCCCATTTCAAATTACCATGCATGTTTATATTTGTATTGTATGTACTTTATCTCATGTACACAACAGGGTAAAACAGCGAAATTTTCAAAGACTGGCATTAAGTTCAGCAAAAGCTATTAATTTTGACGACAAGATGCAAAATATATGTGAAATAACAACAGACAGAATGAACAGTACACCATTTATCATTCAAAGCATACAACAATATGTTTGGAAACTTTGGTAAAATTTAATCATTTTTATACGCTAATCACCCTCAATAATTTAAATTGTTACCGATTTCTTGCAAATGAGGGCATTGCAAGATCTTAAGTGTGGGAAGGGGTTAAATTCTTTCGAATTTTTAAAATTTTAATTTAAATACTTGGTTACCATTAAAAATACTAGTAGCGCAGTAGTTGTATTAGAATCTAGTGCTCTCTGATAATAAAGAACAGCCCTAGTCTTATATACTGACTACCCAATTCTAGTAAAATTTTTAAAAAAATTTCAAATAAATGAATTCAAAATCCTGTTTATACACATTTATGAACGATAAAACTAGGTGTTAATACCAAAATTATTGTTACCTCGGAAAGGACATAAATTAAGAAACAACCTAAAATGTTAGAATTCATTTAAAATGCAATAGAGGAAAATAAAAAGGCAAAGAAAGAAAAATAAAAGCCAAGTGTGGGAAAAATTTACCAAGTTATTTAAAACATATGTCACATATTTTTGTACAAATAATTGAAGATACTTTTGTTTTGGACGATATTTACCAGTTTTACCCAGTTTATTGTAATATAAAAAGAAGTAAAGTCTTCCGAGAGAAAAATACACGCGCTTCTTGATTTTGGTCAGGAAGTTGTTGTCCAGACCAGTTGTAGAGTCTACGAAAAACCTTGAAAAGTTTTCTCGAAAATCAGCTGGAAATCCACGGACCTCAGCATCAAACAGGGTCGCCAAGTGGTCAGACTTATCCTAACCATGAGAGGATCTGTCTCGTACAATGGGGGGCACCATGCAAATTAGCTTATAAGACTAATGAATCAGATCACCAGAAAGGATAATCTCCTTAAAGATCAAAAATCATCTTTTAAGACTAATATTACTCAATCCTTGAGATTGACTTTAAAGATTGAGAATTACAAACTCATGGAATTCGATGATATCTAAACTCGAACTTGAACGAGAAAATATTTTGATCAAAATTACAAACCGATTTGTTTTCTGAAACCCTATTTTCAATGCGTTCATTACCATTGAACGTAAAATCCTAGAAATTCACCTGGAATTCATTAGGTCACCTGAACCAAATCGGGTGTCAACCGTAAGAACGGTGGTTGCATAGCATGGTCATAGACAGGACCTTGTGCCAGACCAAAAAATTATAGGGTGATCTTTACTATTGCTCCTACAAAGGATAGTAATTGCATCCGACACGTTATAGACCATAATCAAAAGCATGTCACGGGACATTGCCTTAACAGTTGCTTGTTCAACGCTTTCCTTTACAACCGGACGGTAGTTTACCGAAAGGTAATATACAGAGCAAGTATACTGGACGTGTTGCTTTCCTAATACAAGGTTAGCAAGTGGGTAACACAAAACCATAAGTTTTGAGCTAAAATTTTCAAATTTGAAACCCACAAAAACAATTTTGCAAACACCGGTGAAGGGTTATTCCGGAAAACTTATCTAGGGTAAAAGCTAGATTGAATTTTAAAAAGATCAAATGTTTTCATAAAGATCCAATTTCCTAAAGGATCTAAATTTTCATAGTCATGTGGGACTGTAAACCACAACGTTACTATCATTGTTCATACCGCCGTATTAAAATCACTGATGTACAAAGTGTGAAGAATAAAGAAGTGATTCTAGTATTTTTATTTCAAGACTATATTGCTTGAGGACAAGCAACGCTCAAGTGTGGGGATATTTGATAATGCTAAAAACGAACATATATTTCATAGCATTATCCCTCAAGAAAGACAAGCTTTTGGTTGTAATTGTTCTATTTACAAGAGATATTCGTTTAAATAATAAAAGGTGAAGACAAAAGACAGATTCGACGAATTGAAGACGAAAACGACCAAAAATCTCAAAAGTACAAAGTACAATTAAAGTGGTTTAAATTATTGATAAGAAACGTCTAAAAGTTACAAGAGTACGAGCCGCAAAATGCAAAGTACAAGATATTAAATAGTACGAAAGGACGTTCGAAAATCCAGAACTGTGATCAGAGTCGACTCTCAACGCGCGACGCAATGGACTAAAAATTACAAGTCAACTATGCACATGAATATAATATAATATATAATTAATTCTTAAAATTATATATATATATTATATTATATATTAAAAACAGTCGGCAAACTAGGAGACAAATGATTGTGAGCTGGATCCTTGCATCATACGATCGCATGGCCTGGAGGCCTAATTCCCATGCGATCGCATGGCCTACTTTTTCTGGCCACATTCCTATAAAAGGCAGTCTGGTGCTCGAGCTCAATATCCCAATTCAATCTCTCTCTCACAGATATATATATATATTTATAATTTTAATTTTAATTTTAATTTAAGATTAATAATAATAAGGGTATGTTAGCGAATGTTTTAAGTGTGTAAGTCGAAATTCTGTCCGTGTAACGCTACGCTATTATTAATCATTGTAAGTTATGTTCAACCTTTTTAAATTAATGTCTCGTAGCTAAGTTATTATTATGCTTATTTAATGCCGAAGTAATTGTGATGTTGGGCTAAATATTAAGATGGGGTAATTGGGCTTTGAACCATAATTGGAGTTTGGATAAAAGAACGACACTTGTGGAAATTAGTCTATGGGCTATTAATGGGCTTTATATTAATTAAATGATACCTCGTTAATTTAATATATAGACTTATAATTTGACGTATTTATATATAACCACATACGCTTGACTGGGTACGGTAGGTGGGATATCTATAAATACTAATAATTATTCATTTGACCGGACAAATAGATGGATTAATAATCAATAGACTTGTTGAAATAGGGGTGGATTACATTCAAGGGTAATTGGTGTAATTATTAACAAAGTAGTAAAACCTTGGACTACACGCAGTCGATAACCTGGTGTATTCATTAAACAAAGTATTAAGACCTTGTTACAATTCGAATCCCCAATTAGTTAGAATATTTGACTTCGGGTATAAGGATAATTTGATGAAGACTCTCGCACTTTATGTTTATGACTGATGGACTATTATGGACAAAACCATATGAACATATTGAATAATCCAGGACAAAGGACAATTAACCCATGGTAATAAATTAAAATCAACACATCGAACATCATGATTATAGAAGTTTAAATAAGCATAATTCCTTTATTTCATATTTCATCGCACTTTTATTTACTGTCATTTTATTTAATTGCATTTTTAATTATCGTACTTTTTAATTATCACAATTTTATTTATTATCATTTTATTTATCGCACTTTAATTTATCGCACTTTAATTATTGTCATTTACTTTACGCTTTAAATTAAGTTATATTTATTTTTAATATTTTACATTAGGTTTTAACTGCGACTTAAGACATAAAATCGACAAACCGGTCATTAAACGGTAAAAATCCCCTTTTATAATAATAATATTACTTATATATATATATATTTATATTTATACAAATATAGTTTTAAAAATATAGCGTTAAACTTGGCTAGTTCCCTATGGACGAACCGGAATTACTACAAACTACACTACTGTACGATTAGGTACACTGCCTATAAGTGTTGTAGCAAGGTTTAGGTATATCCACTCTATAAATAAATAAATAACTTGTGTAAAATTGTATCATATTTAATAGTATTTCGTAGTAAATATATAACTATTTCGTATACACCTCTACGCACATCAACTATCAGTATATCAACTGTAATGCTGTATAATGTTTGAATTGATATGATCTCATTAGTATGATGGAATGGTTGTTAGTTTTCATTTAAGATTTTGCCAACTTAAACCGACGGATTCCTTCCGTTTGTGATCAGTGTTCAATCAACACGACACATTGTTATTCAGTTAACTAAACTGATAACGAGGGTTAGGATTAGAGCTCAACTCACTAATAAACCAAGTACTTTACTGAGGATAACCTCCGAGGTATAGCTACCCTTCAATTATACGACCAAGTGACATATTTCTCACGGCTCAAAGAGAACTCCGAGAGTTCAGAGACAAGTAGGTCTGTGTAATTGGCTCATCCAACCAGATCTACATCATTCCAAGCATAGTCTTAACATAAGCATAATTACCTTTCCCTCACACAACACTGATATCTTGGTCAACATTTCCCTGATCTGCATACTCCGGATATCCTTCCACTTATTTACTTTTCCTCACTTAGGAATTTTGGCTTAACCCAACTACTATCTTTTATCCAGGTAATTTAACTAAAAGATAATTATCCACTTGATCTTCAATTCGTTAATCCATAGAAAAAAAAACACTAGGTTAACTTACACCTTCTACACCTTAGAAAGTAAAAGTAAATTTAGGCCCCGCACAATATAAATAAATGAAGACACTGTGTGCTACCGAACCGGACATCCTACGACCTAATGACACCGCATAAATAAAACTATCCGTTAGTAGCATATCAATGGGGCCTAGACTTCATGGGTCCATTTTCGAATTTGAACAAGTGTCTTTATATTTTGGTTGCGGTAGATTATATTTAAAAATGGGCCGAGGCCAAAGCCTTGCCAACCAATTATGCTAGGGTAGTTGTTAAGTTTTTGAAGAATTTGTTTTCTGTGTTTGGAGTGCCAAAGGCGTTGATCTTGGATCAAGGCACGCACTTTGCTAATAGTCTTATGGAGAGAGTAATGGAAAAATATGGTGTAACACATCATTTTTTGACCCCTTACCATCCCCAAACTAGTGGTCAAGTCGAGAACATGAATCGTGCTTTGAAAAGAATTTTAGAAAAGACGGTGAGCAATAATCCTAAGGTTTGGTCAAGCAAGCTTGATGAAGCTTTATGGGCATTTAGAACCGCGTATAAGACACACCAATAGGCACAACACCATTTCATCTAGTTTACAGGAAAGCATGTTACATCCCGGTAGAAGTAGAGCATAGAGCATTTTGGGCATTGAAGGAAGTAAAGCTAGACCTAGAACAAGCCAAGGAAAAATGGATGATGCAATTGCATGAATTAGAGGATCTTAGATTAGAGGCATACGACAACTCTTGGAGATACAAAGAGGAGACCAAATGATGGCATGATGCTCGACTTAAAGGTTCCAAGGAATTTCACCCAAACGACAAGGTTTTAGTGTTTAATTCACATTTTAAGTTCTTGCCCGGTAAGTTAAAGTCTAGATGGTCGGGTCCTTATATAGTTAAGAAAGCTTACCCAACGGGTTATGTCGAGTTATATGGAGATAAGGATACTTTCGAGGTGAATGGTCACCGATTAAGGCTTTACTTTGATGAAATCAAGGCTTTCAAGCTTGATGACATCAAGCTCTACCCTAAGTGATACTCTTGTGCTTAAACAGGTCATGTGATAGACCCTAGACCAAAATGATCACATTTGTGTATATTTGTTCATGCTAGTTTGCATTTCATGTAGAATTTTTTTTGTTTTTGCATTTTTGTTAGCTTGCATTAGCATATAGTTGCATTTCATGCATTTGGGAAATTTGAAAAGACCAAAAACAGTTGGTAATTTGGGTAGGAAGGTGCTTGCTTGAACTTAAACTTTGTAAAACTTGAAATCTGCTCCAGGAACGACGTTCCAAGATATGAAACGACGTTCTTTATCTCATACCTAATCAGAACAAGTTTTAGACAGATTCAGGAATGACATTCCTATTGACGAAACGATGTTCTTTTTCTCAACTTTGAACATAAGCAGTTTTAGGCACTTTCAGGAACGACGTTCCTCTACTAGGTAGAACGACGTTATGATTTCGGGAACTGCGTTCCTATTTCTTGGTAAACTAGAATGACGTTCCAGCATATGGAATGGTGTTCTAGGCCCAGTTTTGAGTGTGTTTTTGGGGTTTATTTAAATTACTCTTTCACACTCATATAACTTTCTTACCTCCGAATTGCACACTTAAAAACCCGATTTATTTCGTCTAATTCGTCTATTTTCTTCAAGGATCTTGCTAATTTTTTCAACATTAAACATGTTTCAAGTATGATCTTGCACTTATTTCACTTAATTGCACTTATTTGTGAAATCTTCATGCTTTTTACCTTATGTGCCATGCTTGTCAATTATTCTAGACCTAAGTTGATTATGATGATAATATTGTGGATTCTAGGTTGCAATGTTGTTGATTTACATGTTTACCATGTTTAATTGCACTAAATTCAACTTTGTGATTCTAGGGTTTTCCAAAAATTGGGACTTACTAAGTTTGGATGTAAGGGATGAAATTGGGTGTTGTCTAAGATTGTTTGCTAGTTAACCAACTTGCTACTACCATGTACCCTTAAATTAAGTGTTTCTTTCGCTATGTAATTAAGATTAAGGTTAATGACTTTAGGGTTTGACCGATGTTGACTTTTTGACATTGAATTTGTAATTTGAAGCATGAAACACTCTGGCAAGTGATTTTAATATGTGCTTTTGGTATGCTTGAAAGGTTATTTAGGTTTTCTAGAATTTCACTCATCTAGTTTGACCCGAGTTGACCATTGTACCATTGTTGCATGTTGATCATTTTAGCCTAAACATGACAATTGTGAAGATTATGTTAATAGATTAAATGTAGGGGGCGTATACCCCATTGTTGTTTGATTGCGAGAAATTTGTTGTTTGTTAACGCTATGAAATTGGAAATGCATTTGTTGTGTTTTGGTGCTTGTGTTTTAGGTGATCTACAAAGGAAGGAAGCGAGCATCCAATATCGATGAATGGTTACAAGAGGTTCTTCAAAACAAAGCTTTAAAGTCTCGAATGCTTAATATAATTCAATTGCCGGTGTGCCCGGCCAAGTATATTGATTGGGTTCTACTAGAACACACGGGGATGATTAGTGAGATTAGGGACACATTTATGGTTGAGGAATACCGCATACGCACAAACCCAAGGGGTCCTTTGCTTGATATCCGTGAGGATATCTACCCCTTGTTAACTCGAGAATTTCTAACAACCTTGAGGGTTCATTTTAGAGTACGTTCAACGTGGCTAGAGGATTACCTCACGTTTAGGTTAAGAGGCGAAGAGTGGAAATTGAGTATGGCGTAATTCATGTCAAGTTTAAATCTTTACAATGATGCCTCTTCTAATATCACTTACATGTACTTGACCGATTGTATGACTTTCAATCCGAATGAGTTCGATCCAAAGAAGGTTTGGCATAAGATTAGCAAAGCCGAGTTCACACCCGCCAACCTAGTGCCTCAAGCAATTTCAAGTCCTACACTTAGATGTATTCAAGGGTTCTTTGCAAATATGGTTTTCCACCGCATAGAGGATGAGAATAAGATGACATCGTTCGATATTTGTTTGATTCATAAGATTCATAAACGGAAACACGTCCATGTTCCTAACCTCATTGCAAGCTACCTATTTGATGCAACCAGAGATAAAGCTAAGCTCCCAATTGTTGGTGGTCACTATGTTACTCGCATTGCTAAGTACCTAGGGATTAACTTAGATGGGTTGGAGAAACTTCCAATTATGTGCTTTGGTGTCAAGGAGTACAAACAAAGACATGTTTTGAAGGCAAGATCACTCAATTCGATGATTTGTTGTGAAGGTGAAATAAAACCTCGGCGCGTAAAGGTTAAGTGGGTAACTATTTATTCATCGTGATTCATGAAGCAATCTTATGACTTGGTTTTTAATTTAAACTATTTTGATAATTGTGTGGGATCTCTGGATCATTGATTTGGTGCGAGGTAGTACACTTGTATTGCTATTCTCGCATAATATCACGCTATGATTGTAATAATTTTGTGATTGCTTGTGGATTTTTATGTGGTATATTTTGCTTGTTTGTCGATCTTAGTGGCAGGATACACTTTTGGATGATTGATCCAAGCCTGGCATTAAGTTCAGACATCAAGCTCATCGACTTGCATTCTTTAGTGGCTACGTTTATTCCGGCTGATGACAACAAAGATCACTTGATCTAATTCCGGTTTTACTTTCTTTCCTCTCTTCTATTCTATTTTTAAAATGCCCCTCATTTTTATTTATCTTATCATTTAAATGCAATGAGGGCATTGCATCAAACTAAATGTAAGGGGGAGAGTTAAAATCTCGGGTCATTTTAAACTTTTCGGATTAAACTTGTCACATACACTATAAAGATTAAAACGCAATGTTGACAAAATTTTTGGAACAAGTTTATAACCATTACATTAACACAAATCATAAACACTTAAATGGTTAAAACTTGTAAATTATGGAAAATTAAAGTCTTTTCCTTGTCATTTCAAAACTTCAAGGAAGTAAAGTCTCCCACTTTCAAAAGATTTTGTACTCAAAATGATGAAATCAAAAGAAAAATCAAAAAATTTTCTTGAAAGTTAAAGTCTTCCATGTTGTGCACCAAAACCTAGTGTTTAAAGCTCCATGCTTTAACACTTCTGGATGATTCAAGTCCATCCATTGTTGTTAGGGAGTAAAGTCTCTTGAATTTCATTTTACTAGGTGTAGGAGACTTCTAAATCTACACCATTCACCGTGTGCTATCTTCTTCATGAAGAGCAATGGCTTCGTGCTAGTGTTGCTAGACAACACACGCCATAGCCAAAAGCTATGGCACCCTTGTGCTATCAATTAACAGAAAGGTAGTAACTACTTCCTACCTTTTCTCAACGTAAGCATAAGAGCTTGTTATGTGAAAAGTAGACGGGTGAATAAAATCTTTAAGCTTTGACACTCCCGAGCAAGTCAAGTCCTCCCATTTGTTGTTTTGAAAGTCAAGTCTTCTAAACTTGGAAGTAAAGTCTTCCAAGTTATGTTGTGTTCCAAGCTTGGGAGTAAAGTCTCTCAAGTTAAGTGTTGTTCCAAAAAGACCTAAGCTTGAAAGTAAAATCTTCCAAGTATCACGCAATGAACTCATCGCCAATCTTACACCCAAGGTAGTTATTTTTTCATCACTTCTGACACCGGAGCGTAGTTCACTTCGGTGATATACAGAGAAAGTAGCTACACATGCGGTCGTCCCACCACTGGGATGGCTTGTATGCACATCACCTTTATGAGCCCAAGATAGTTATTGTCTCATCACTTTCAATACAAGAAGGTAGTTCACTTCGGTGATATACTGGGGCATTAATTGTAACATCCCGCATTTTTCCGTTAAATTTATTTTTAACACCGTCTTTTTTTAGATAATATCTTTCGTTATCTAAATTCGTATCTTTCGTTAACTAACATTCTTAGTATTTCGTTATTCGATTATAACATCTCCCGTTTACTCTCGCGTATTTAAATTAATTCGTTTGGTAAATTCACGCACCCGCTTCCAAACTCGAGGGATATTTGTGCCAAGTGACCAAACTTGGCCAAGAGAGTCAACTAGTCAAAGTATCCTCCCCACCATTCATTCATCACCCACCACCATCTTCATACTTCCATTTTTCTCTCAAATCCTCTCAACAAAGAATCATCATCCAAATCTTTTCAAGGAAGCAAACATCAAAACAAATCGTACTTTTGGAATCCTCTCTTCATCCTCTACAACTTGATACCAATTTCATTTTGTTTGGGTAACATTTCTAAAACTCCAGATTTCTCTAATTCGATTTATGAACTTGAAATGGTGTTAGTTAGTGTCTATAGCTCAAGTCTAACATGAATATGTGTTTGGTTTGCTCGATTTGTTGTTTTGAGTAACTAGCTTGAATATGAAAAATGGGTGTGTTTAATCTTGATTTTGGATGACTAAATGTTATTTAAATGTTAAAGTTCATGTATTAAATGTGTTACTAGCATCATTAGCTTCATTTTGATGTGTAGGTTGATTTAGAAAAGCTCCATTTACAAAATGATTGAATTCTTGATTTTGGTTAGGGTTTGATGAACTTTGAAATGAACTTTTGATACATTGAATGCTATGACATGTTGTTAGTAAGTGTTTAGTTGCAATGTATGTTTAATTACCTTTGAAACGGCGTATCGTATGCGTAAATTGGATTCCCGAATCATCGTTTGCATTTTTGAGCTTGAAACGTTAAATAATGATCATTTATTGAGGTTTTTATTATTGTTAATGATGGATTTGATTGATGAAATATATTTAGTTGTATTCCTCGTTAAATTACCTTTCTAATAATATAAGATACGTGTTTTGAACGTTTACGGTTCATAAGTTATGGTTGTTTGAAGTTGGATTCGTTTAAGTGTTCAAAACTGCCAGAGTTGCTGAACAGACCATCTGAGCGCCGCTCAAGGTCCTGGAGCGCCACTCCGGGCCCCGGCTGTCTAAAAATGCACATTTTCGTTTAATTCTAACTCTGCTACGCACCCCCGATCAACATGGAACTTGGCCAACATGCTTATATATGATTAAAAACCCCAGAAAAATAGTTCGGGACCCGACCCGAATGTGTTGACTTTTTCGTTGACTTTGACTTGGACCAAAAGTTGACTTTTATTCAAACATAACCAATACTTTGTTTAATCGTTATAACCTTTCGTTTACACTTATATCTTGCATGAAACTTGACAACGTGATTCACATGCTTTATAATAGAGTCATAATCAGCCATAGGACTAATTGAACACATTTCGCCTGACCTTGTGTCGTAACCGGTTAATTGATATAACTTACTTGTTACCGTCAAGACTAAGCAACTTTCATGCACACATTTACTTTGTGAAGTACATTCATACTCGTGCACCCGAGGTGAGATCATAGTCCTATCTTTCAACAACTTTTATACTTTTAAATCATGGGATGAGAAACATATACAGTTTTATACTACATACTTTTATACTTTGAACACAAGTACTGAAAAAAACATTCCACAGTGAGTTAGAACAAAAATCCTCAATTCGATTATCATTAGTTACACTTGCAGGGTGTAAGCGAGAACTTATATTGTGTGGCCATACGGGTTTGACAAACCCTCATTCGGATAGTTCGCTACCATTGTGCGGATGAAATATATTTTCGAGAAACAGTGTATGTTCTAACACTATTGTGATGGGGTTCTATGGAAGGAAAGTTAAGTCTTAATAATTGAGTGCTCGCGAACATACTTTTGGAATGCAAATGATTTGGATAATCAACGTTATGGAAATACAAAATCTTGTGGTTCAAAAACAACGTTTACAAATACACCTATGATTTCACCAACATTTTTCGTTGACAGTTTTCTATATGTTTCTCAGGTTCATACTAGGCTACTTGATACATGCTTCCGCACACTTTGATTACTTGCTTGGGGTCAAGCATACATGCATACGCTAGTGATAGCACCTTTGAATTCAAACTTAATGTTTAAATGCATACGCTATTGATAGCATTCGTGATTTTCAACTTATATTATGTCGCAAGTTATTTCATTTATACTTTATAACTTTTATAAACTTAAACTTGTTATCTAACTGTTTGGTACTTAAAACTTTGCAAGGCATACACGTTTCAAATGAATGCGACATAATTTTAGTCAAACGCGTCTCATTTAGGGACTATGACCACGTAACGGGACCTAAGTTAACGGCGCCGTCAATGACAATTTTGTCGGGTCGTTACATTAATTATCCATGCGGTTGTCCCAAAATTGGGATGGCTTTGGAATGCACAAAGCTTTTAAACCATAAAATTTTTGGAAAACTTGTCCCGTTTCACAACTTGGATCGTTTTCCCTTTTAAAAAACGAAAATGGTTTTCTAAAAGCCTTGTCTTCCTTAAGGCTAAATCATTTTTCTGGGATGACTCATGTGACTTGGTACTCCATTGTACTCAAAAGAAACGTGCGGGCAATCCCTGACTAGGTGGTGATGAATTTAGGGTGAAAAGGTGAAGTCTTTGCTTGTGATGGTCTATTGAATGCTCCTAGAAGGGTTTACACTAAAAAGCTCGAATCTTGATATATTTGTTCTTAATTGCAAATCTTGTGGATATTTGAGCCTTTCTAGGGAGCATGTGTTTGATAGTTTGTTTCAAGATGAATGAAGATGTGTAGAAGTTTAGCCTAGGCTTGAATTTGTGATTTGAGAATATTTGAAGACTTGGAGCTTGATCTTGAAGAGTGGTTTTTGAGGTTCAATTGAAGATTTGGTCAAGAATTGCCACCCCCAACATTGCCCCATTTGATGAAACAATGAGTTGTAGAGGTTTGAAGCTTAATGTTTGAGTTTTTATTGATGTTTGAAAGAAGAAGAAGAAGAAGAAGAGGAGAAAGGTTATGCTTGGTCCTAAGCAAATGAAAGTTTTTGAAGATCACTCTAGCCATCGAAGTGCATATTCATGAAGGTATCAATTGTTACTCAAACTTTTTGTACTTTGGATTTGATCATCTTATTGCTCTCTATCTCCAAGGCTTGTTTATTGTATGCTTGCTTGAGGACAAGCAAGGTTCAAATGTAAGGAGTTAGATATTGCTCATTCACGCTATGTTTCTCACGCAATATCTACCTCGTTTTACTCGGTTTTCATTACCAAAGTGCTCGAAAAGCTATGATCATGGGTTTTATCGGGTTATGAGTGCTATTGCAGTTCTAATTGTAATTTTGGTGTAAAATTGACCAAAGTGTGCAAAATGATTAAGAAAACTGCAAAGTTCTCATCCTGGCAACAAGAACGAAACTCTACTCTCTAAGAACGCCGTTCCATCATCAAGAACGCCATTCCAAAGCCAGGAACGACGTTCTACCTGGGAAATTTACAAGAAAATGGTAACAGGAGAAAATGGAATTCTAGCACGATTCAAGAACGTCGTTCCATAACTCCAGAAAGACGTTCCAAGCATGAAGACAAGGAACCCTGTTCTTTAAGAGGAATGACATTCCATATGCGTTTTTTGGGAAGATTTTGAAGAGTACAAAAAGGAAGAGATTAAGGATCTCATTATCATTCATTCATAGTTCGTGGTGGCTGATCAAAATTAGGATTTTATAGCTACTTTATTAAGGTTTTCATCAAGTTTCCATCATCCATTCCATTCTACATCAAGGATTTGAAGATTGAATCAAGATCTAGGGCTTGTTCTTCATCATCTTCATCTTCTTCATTTGTCACGTTTGTAATTTCTTAAGTTTGGTACGATTTACTCTTACTTATTTCTTAATCATGTTTAGATTTACTTTATTAGTTTTTATTGATCTTGTTCTAGCCATGATTGGCTAGATTTTACTATGTGCACTTGTTTATGAAGCTTGAATGCTATGGGTTGTTCATATTGATGATTTATGATTGTGTTTAGATGAATTTATAGTTGATGATTGTAATTTATTACTAGAATTAGTCACAAGATCCTTATGATTGTTTTGGACTTGACTTTAATTTTATGAGTTGTGTAGCATTCAAAGGGAATTGATTAGTGAAGCAATTTATACTTCAATACTTAGGTGATCTAGACAATCAAATTAAGGATTTCAAGGGATTGGGGTCTTGGTTTGGGTTGGTAATTAATTGGTCCTTAGTCAACATAGTGATTGGTTTTCTTAAGGGATTTTGATCACCAAAGGGTTTTAGGGGACTTTAACCGAGGCTAAGTACTTGTGATAATTGCATGATTCAACTACGATCAATTGGTATAAGCTTATGGGAATTCGCAAGTATTTCTTTGATCACTATAATATCTAGTAGGGATACTAGTATAATGTTTGAGCACAATTAGACCTTAAGTGAACAAAAGAACAACCCTAATGCTTCAAGTGGATTAAACAAGTGTGCATGCTTTTAATATTGATATTTACTTAACCATTTAGTTCTTAATTTAATTTAATTTAGTCTTCTTAATATTTAAACTTCAAAACCCTCCAATCAAACACAACCTAGGATGATTATGAGTTACATAGATTCAACTAGCAACTACCGCTCTCTTGGGACGGACCTTAAACTGAAAACTTAGTGATTATTACTACCTGGTCAAAATTTCTCTTATGCTTGTCACATAGTTGAGTTCACATTTAAGTATAAATTTAGAAATTAAATATATGTTTGTGAAACGAGCAATCACTAGTGTCACCCACAGTTTTCCTGGGTTTTGGAAAATGAAACGGGACAAGTATAATTTCCGAGCCAACTAATCCCGGTGTCGGAGTAGGGTGGAAAGAATACAAGAAATGTCATTTTGTAGTCGTCAATTCAAGGGTAACAACTTGCCAAACTTCATAGCATAAGGTTTTGGTCAAATTTTCGCTTGTTTTTCTACTTTATTTTTATTTTCTACTAACTTTTCTATTTTTTTTTTTTTTTTCTTCTAAATTTTTCAATTTTTGTTTCTCGACCAAAACCTGTGAAACGTCAAGACTTAAAGATTTCAAAACTCACATGATGACAACTCATTTAACAACCAACCCGAGAGATTTTATATCCCCACCCCACACTTGAGATCATGTAATGCGCTCATTACATGAAATCAAATAAAGATTAAAATCGAAAGGGTAATGTGAGAAAGAAAATATAAAACTTATCTAGTTACTCAACGGATCACAAAATGCCAGTGATAGATGGTACTGAACTGACTGCCAACATAAGAACGTCGTCCATCCTCGATCATCACACAAATATCATCAATCATTTTGTTTTACTGAACTTAATGCCAGAATTGAAAAATCGTTTCACCAACGAACCTAATAAAAGAAAAAGAAAAAGAACTACATAAATGGGACAAGGTGGCACCACCCGGTAGCCGAAACACCTCGTCCCTAAATATGTTTAGAGTACATAATCAAAATAAATAGGTATCTGAGTACATAACCAATTAAAGGACATAGTCTTAAAACAAAGTACAACATGATCATTGGGCGCGCAGGCCCTCCTCACTTGAAACCACCATACGACTAATGGTCGTGTGGGTACTGCTGCTGAAACCTCCGATGAGCATCATAGATTGAGGTGGGCACTCGTGGCCAAACTGGGCTACGATAATAAAAAGGCGTTTGAGAAGTAGTACCATAGTAATGATAAGGGTCAAAAAATAAAAGGCGAGCATTGTGCCTTTGCCAATTCGACATATAAGCAATCTACTCAGTGTCGTGTCGAGTGCCCTGAGAATTTTCTTCCGCACGTAATTGGCTTGAAACCATTTCACCCATACGTATTTTCATCTACCCAAAACCTTGAACCATACCCGTATACTCATCCTGAGGTGGGTACCACTGCTAATTACCCATCTGAACATTTGGAGCTACCGGCTCCTCATCATTACCACCATCGTTACCTTCTTGATTACCACCTTGATCACCACCCGCCCCCTCGGGTTGAGGTGGTGCCACATAATCAACCAACCCAACTTTATTTTGGTCCCACATCAAAAATTTCACGTTAATGTAAAACCTCAAACCAAATTATTGCATCATCTGAAGTGGTTCGTGCAACCTCTTACACCGACTAAAATTTATATCAAAGAACCTCGAAATCTTCGTCACATAATGGCCACTAAAAAGTGGCCAAACTTGTTGTCGCTCATTTGAGTGTTGGTACAAATAAAGCACCAATTAACATACTAAGATCGACGTGTTCACCTCTCTGATTCTGATCAATAAGCCACAATTCTTTGTGAATTGACCTTATCATTTCCGTTCCTTCTACTACAAAACGTACATGCTAGCAACTTGTGGAGCAACCTACTATGTCTACTCCGAATCAATGACCCTTTCGATTCACTAGAAACAAACTGATGCAAACCCGTTATCTCATGCCAATACTATTGCTCATCAAATTCTTCTAGATTAGCCCCGTAAAACTTGGTATTCTTCAAATAAGTTTTTAAAGATCTGTCATCCATGTTTTCGTATAAATTAAATGCTTGGGCCATATCCAACCGACTCATACCCCGGGCAACACCCCCTAAACGAAATGCCATAAAAGCCTTATCTTCGAGTCCCCGTCTAGCACGAAACTCTAAGGTGGAAAAGAATTCCACCACTAACTCCTGATAAATATCATCTGTTAATGACATCGCCCGCTCCTAAGCGGTAACCCAAACATTGCCCGGTTGTTTCATAACTATAAGTAACACATAAATATCCGACATTAAGATTTCAGTTGCTTTATCCAACTCAGCCAATTAAAATACCATGTTGCTTGAATACTTCGAGTTGAAATATAATTGAACGAATCTGCATACTCTTCCTCAACTTTTTGTAACCAGATCTCGGGATTGGTTCATCTTTCCTCTGCTTCTTGCTCTTTTCATTGTTGAGCAGTCATGGAAGTACTAGTTCTTGATCGCTGCACACATAAAACAATATCCACACAAAAACACCAAACTTGAAAAGTTAGCGTTAGAATAAATAATAATCACCGAACCACCATGTTTCACAAACTTGCACCAACATTTTGTTTATTAATCATTTTAATTTCGAATCAACATTCACACAAAAGCAAGTTTTGAAAACATATGTTATTGTTTCCTTCGACCCAACTCCAACAAAATCACTTAACAACATCATCGTGGCAATAACACATATGAAAAACTAGCATGTAATAACGACCCATTACTTTAAAAACAAAATTTGCTTTGCAATTCACCAACCCATGATTTAACCAACACAAACAATCACAAAGTAACACATATCACCAAGTAATCAACCCACATATTATCACATAGCATCATAAATCAACAATTTAACATATGACCCCCCCAAATCACCTCACACTGTCTTAAAACATTCTCTAGTAACAAAAACTCATGTCAGTAGCAAAAACCCCAATTACCAACACAATATTAGGATTTAACATCAACCTAAACCCTAGAATCAATAATATGCATGAACTACAAAAGTAATCATGAATCTTTAGCATATAAATCATATTCGTTAACAATTCATATCAAACAAAAGCATACAAGTTCTAATTAAACAAACCCCACAAAAATTTAAACCCTACCTTAAAAATTTTAGGAGAGAAAAAGAAAGAGAAGAGCAAAATCGGACCTTGCTAGTCATGATGGAACAATGAATTGAAGCAATCAAGCAAGAAAAATTGTTAATTGAGATTAGGGTTTGGATGGATCTTATAAGCGTGAGAGACATAGATGAGAAAAGTGAGATAATTGGGTTCAAATAAGCCTAAATATGGGTTTTCCCGTCGGGTTCAATGATTGGGTCAGATAACCCATATTGCTTTTAATTGGAACCAAAAGCCCAAAATCTGGAACTGGGTCTGGCCATGAAGCGGCTTCACAACCCGCGTCGCGGGTATACGCTATATCTAATTCAAACGTTTTCCAAATATCCTGTCAAGGAAAAACTCATGTTCCCGCGTCGCGGCAAATACTCCTCGCGTCGCGATTAATATGGTGATCTGATTCTCAAGTTTTCTAAATATTTGATAATGCTAAAAATGAACATATACTTCATAGCATTATCCCTCAAGAAAGACAAGCTTTTAGTTGCAATTGTTCTATTTACAATTAATATTCGTTTAAATATTAAAAGGTGAAAACAAAAGACAAATTCGACGATTTGAAGACGCAAACGAACAAAATGCTAAAAAGTACAAAGTACAATCCAAGAGGTTCAAATTATTGATGAGAAACATTTAAAAGTTACAAGAGTACGAGCCGCGAAACGCAAAGTACAAGATATTAAATCGTACGAAAGGACGTTCGAAAATCCGGAACCGGGACATGAACCAACTATCAACGCACAACTCAACGGAGCTAAAATGACAAGTCAACTATGCACATGAATATAATATAATATATAAATAATTCTTAAAATTATATATATATATATATATATATATATATATATATATATATATATATATATATATATATATTATATATTAAAAACCGTTGGCAAACTAGCAAACAAGTGAATGTGGTCTGATCCAGCTGGCCATGCAATCGCATGGCCTGGAGACACAAAAACCATGCGGTCGCATGGCTTCCTGTAGCATGCCAAGTCCTATAAATCTCACGATTTCTGGCCGAAATATAACACACCTTTTTCTATCTATCTATATACGATATATTTATATTTTAATTTTCATTTTAATTTAAGTTTAATAATAATAAGGTTATGGTGGCGAATGTTTTAAGTTTGTAAGTCGAAATTCTGTCCGTGTAACACTACGCTATTAATACTCATTGTAAGTTATGTTCAACCTTTTTAAATTAATGTCTCGTAGGTAAGTTATTATTATGCTTATTTAAGCCGAAGTAATCGTGATGTTGGGCTAAATATTAAAGACGGGGTAATTAGGCTTTGTACCATAATTGGGGTTGGACAAAAGAATGACACTTGTGGAAATTAGACTATGGGCTATTAATGGGCTTTATATTAACTAAACGATACCTCGTTAATTTAATATAAAGGTTACAATTTGACGTATCTATATATAACCATATACGCTTAATCGGGTACGGTGGGCGGGATATTTATAAATACAAATTATTGTTCATTTGACCGGACACGGGGATGGATTAATAGTTAATGGACTTATTAAAACAGGGGTGGATTACATTCAAGGGTAATTGGTGTAATTGTTAACAAAGTATTAAAACCTTGGATTACACGCAGTCGATAACCTGGAGTATTCATTAAAAAAAGTATTAAGACCTTGTTACAGTTCGAATCCTCAATTAGTTGGAATATTTGACTTCGGATATAAGGTTAATTTGACGAAGATCCTCGCACTTTATAATTATGACCGATGGACTATTATGGACAAAACCGTATGGACATATCGAATAATTCAGGACAAAGGATAATTAACCCATGGCAATAAACTAAAATCAACACGTCAAACATCATGATTACGGAAGTTTATATAAGCATAATTCCTTTATTTTATATCTCATCGCACTTTTATTTACTGTCATTTGATTTATCGCACTTTTAATTATCGTAATTTTATTATCGTCATTTACTTTACGCTTTAAATTAAGTTATATTTATTTTTAATATTTTACATTAGGTTTTAATTGTGACTTAAGACATAAAATCGACAAACCGGTCATTAAACGGTAAAATCCCCTTTTTATAACAATAATAATATTACTTATATAAATATTTTTATACAAATATAGCATGGTCGAAGACAGGACCTTGTGCCAGACCGAAAAACTATAGGGTGGCCTTTACTATTGCTCCTACAAAGGAGAGTAATTGCATCCGACACGATATAGACCATAATTAAAAGCATGTCAAGGGACATTGCCTCAACAGTTGCTTGTTCAACGCTTTCCTTTACAACCGGACAGTAGTTAACCGAAAGGTAATATACGGAGCAAGTAAACTGGACGTGTTTCTTTCCTAATACAAGGTTAGCAAGTGGGTGACACAAAACCGCAAGTTTTGAGCTAAAATTTTCAATTCTAAAACCTACAAAACCCACAAAAACAATTTGCAAACACCGGTGAAGGGTTATTCTGGAAAAATTATCTAGGGTAAAAGCTAGATTGAATTTTCAAAAGATCAAATGATTTCATAAAGATCCAATTTCCTAAAGGATCTAAATTTTCATAGTCATGTGGGACTGTAAACCATAACGTTACTATCATTGTTCATACCGCCATATTAAAATCACTGATGTACAAAGTGTGAAGAATAAACAAGTGATTCTAGTAAAGTTATATTCAAGTTCTATATTGCTTGAGGACAAGCAACGCTCAAGTGTGGGAATATTTGATAATACTAAAAACGAACACATATTTCATAGCATTATCCCTTAAGAAAGAAAGGGCTTTTAGTTGCAATTGTTCTATTTATAAGTAATATTCGTTTAAATATTAAAAGGTGAAGACAAAAGACAGATTCGACGATTTGAAGACGCAAACGACTAAAATGCTAAAAAGTACAAAGTACAATCCAAGAGGTTCAAATTATTATGAGAAACGTTTAAAAGTTACAAGAGTACGAGCCGCGAAACGCAAAGTACAAGATATTAAATCGCACGAAAGGACGTTCGAAAATCCGGAACCGGGACATGAACCAACTATCAACGCGCAACTCAACGGAGCTAAAATGACAAGTCAGCTATGCACATGAATATAATATAATATTTAAATAATTCTTAAAATTATATATATATATTATATTATCTATTAAAAACCGTCAGCGAACTAGCAAACAAGTGAATGTGGTCTGATCCAGCTGGCCATGCGATCGCATGGCCTGGAGACACAAAAACCATGCGGTCGCATGGCTTCCTGTAGCATGCCAAGTCCTATAAATCTCACGATTTCTGGCTGAAATATAACACACCTTTTTCTATCTATCTATATACGATATATTTATATTTTATTTTTAATTTTAATTTTAATTTAAGTTTAATAATAATAAGGTTATGGTGGAGAATGTTTTAAGTTTGTAAGTCGAAATTATGTCCGTGTAACACTACGCTATTAATACTCATTGTAAGTTATGTTCAACCTTTTTAAATTAATGTCTCGTAGCTAAGTTATTATTATGCTTATTTAAGCCGAAGTAATCGTGATGTTGGGCTAAACATTAAAGGCGAGGTAATTAGGATTTGTACCATAATTGGAGTTTGGACAAAAGAATGACACTTGTGGAAATTAGACTATGGGCTATTAATGGGCTTTATATTAACTAAACGATACATCATTAACTTAATATAAAGGTTACAATTTGACGTATCTATATATAACCACATACGCTTAATCGGGTATGGTGGGCGGGATATTTATAAATAAATATTATTGTTCATTTGACCGGATACGGGGATGGATTAATAGTTAATGGACTTATTAAAACAGGGGTGGATTACATTCAAGGGTAATTGGTGTAATTATTAACAAAGTAGTAAAACCTTGGATTACATGCAGTCGATAACCTGGTGTATTCATTAAACAAAGTATTAAGACCTTGTTACAGTTCAAATCCCCAATTAGTTGGAATATTTGACTTCGGATATAAGGTTAATTTGACGAAGATCCTCGCACTTTATAATTATGACCGATGGACTATTATGGACAAAACCGTATGGACATATCGAATAATGCAGGATAAAGGACGATTAAACCATGGCAATAAACTAGAATCAACACGTCAAACATCATGATTACGGAAGTTTAAATAAGCATAATTCCTTTATTTTATATCTCATCGCACTTTTATTTACTGTCATTTTATTTATCGCACTTTTAATTATCGCAATTTTATTATCGTCATTTACTTTACGCTTTAAATTAAGTTATATTTATTTTTAATATTTTATATTAGGTTTTAATTGTGACTTAAGACATAAAATCGACAAACCGGTCATTAAATGGTAAAAACCCCTTTTTATAACAATAATAATATTACTTATATAAATATTTTTATACAAATATAGTTTAAAATATAATATAGCGTTAAATTTAGTTGTATCCCTGTGGAACGAACCGGACTTACTAAAAACTACACTACTGTACGATTACGTACACTGTCTATAAGTGTTGTAGCAAGGTTTAGATATATCCACTCTATAAATAAATAAATAACTTGTGTAAAATTGTATCGTATTTAATAGTATTTCGCAATAAAAATATAACTATTTCGTATACACCTCGGATAACATCAAGTATTTTTGGCGCCGCTGCCGGGGAACTCAACAACGCCGAAGCGAAACGCTATTAAAAAAAATTATTTGTAAGCTATTTTTATAAAAATATAATTTTATATAAGTTTTAAAATACAAAAATATAAAAGAAAAATATATTTCTATTTAAATTAAAAAGTTTATATTTTTATTTTTCTTTTGTTAAAAATTAAAACTAATAAGTATTTTTTTTTAAAAATAAGTTTTTTTATTACATATTATTTTTTAATATAAATTTAAAAATCAGAAAAAAATAAATAAATAAAAACGGGCCACAATACTATAGCAGCCCAAGAACAGGCCTGGTATCCATCTCCATGCGATCGCATGGCCCAGAGACGTAGAACTCATGCGATCGCATGATCCTGTCTGACACGCCTGATACATCTGCCGACAGGATTAGGGCTTGTTATTAATTATTATTATTATTAATTAACCTAATTAGGGTTTTAATTTAATATTAATTAGTTTTAGTTTTAATTAAATTTGTATTTTAAGTTTTAAGATTTAATTAGTTTTATTAATTATAAAATTAATACTTTTATAAAATAATAATATAAAAATAATATTTTTATAAAAATTGTATTTTTATAACTTTAAAATTTTATTTTTATATTTCGTATCATTTTAATCGTTCAAGCGTAATTTTGTATATTTTTCGCTCGTAATTAGTTTTAAGATTAGTTTTTGCCGTAGTTATTTTTATTTCAAGATTTTTAGGTTTTGCTGTAAAATCCCTTAAGTGCTTTTTTTTTAGATTAAGAATTAGGTGCTTTAGAATTTTGCGACGCCGTTTTAAGATTTTAGTACTTTTTAAGTTATTGCCGTTTTGGATATAGAATTCCTTTTAAGATTTAATACCTTTAGACGCAACTTTTAATATTTAATTTTTAGACTTTTAAGTTTCGACGCTGCAATTTTCTTATTTTTAGACGCTTATTTTTTTGACCTTTTATTTTTCGACGTTTTTCGACGCATTCTTTTTCTTTCTTATTTCTCGACGCTCTAGTTTTTAGGACATAGATTTTTTTCTTCAAAATATCGGCGAAAAATTATTTAAAGCGGTTAAATTGATAGACATCCAAAATTTTCTTGTTCGTAGTAATAGTTGGATTTGTTAGTGGCGAGTTGTGGGCTTCCGATTTAAAGGGTCCTGGCTACCTGCTGCATCTATTGGCTATTCGAAACGTGGGCAAAATTAGAAAAGTCTATTAATTTGATAGCTTATATAATTTTTATCTTTTATAACTAATAGGATATTCTGTGAATGCACTGAGCAAAACGTTCACCACCTTTCATACGTTCACCACCTGTAACTCGATCAAGACATCTAGCCAACATTGTCGCCATTGATTTTTCTTTAAAATCGTCATCCAGTCGACCAAGTACTCCAATTTAAATTTTCGATAATCCATTTTTTGAACTCGACCTCACAATTGAGAATCTGGAGGATATTCAGGGACAATTTAGAGATCCTGAACTACTAATTATTCCTCCTGAACCACAAATCACTCATCCAGAGATTGTCGAGGAAGAAACCATTAAGTCAGAATCCTCTAGTGATTCAGATTCAACAAATTCAATCATGGAAAATCTGGAACCTCTAAGTATGGAAGACCGAATGAGGGCTAAACGCACTGGCCAAGGTCATGCCATTACTCAACCAGACATTAATGCGCCAGATTATGAAATCAAAGGACAAATCCTACACATAGTAACTAATCAATGCCAATTTAGTGGTGCGCCGAAGGAAGATCCAAATGAACATCTTCGTACCTTTAATAGGATCTGTACTTAATTCAAAATAAGAGAAGTTGAGGATGAACAGATCTATCTCATGTTATTTCCCTGGACTTTAAAAGGAGAAGCCGAAGATTGGTTAGAATCGTTACCTGAAGGGGCGATTGATACATGAGATGTCTTAGTTGAAAAATTTCTTAAACAATTCTTTCCAGCATCTAAAGCCGTGAGACTTTAAGGAGAAATTGTTACGTTCACACAAAAGCCAAATGAAACTTTATATGAGGCGTGGACAAGATTTGGAAAGTTGTTGAGAGGATGTCCGCAACATGGTTTAGACACTTATCAAATAGTACAAATATTCTACCAAGGATGCGACATCACTACAAGAAAAGACATCGACATAGCAGCTGGTGGTTCCATTATGAAGAAAACCGCAACTGAAGCTTACAAAATTATTGATAACACTGCTTCCCACTCACATGAGTGGCATCAAGAAAAAGACATCGTTAGATCATCTAAAGTGGCTAGAGCCGATTCTAGCCATGACTTTGATTCCATTTCTGCAAAGATAGATGCTTTCGAGAGACGAATGGAAAAGATGACTAAAGTTATTCACTCAATACGAATTAGTTGTGAGCAGTGTGGAGGACCACATTTGACAAAAGATTGTCTCAGTATTGAACAAACAATGGAACAAAGAGAGAATGTTGCATATATAAACCAAAGGCCTGGAAATAATTATCAGAATAATTATCAACCTCCAAGACCAAACTACAATCAAAATCAGAATTATAACCGAAATGTTCCATACAACAATCAACAAGGTCCTAGCAATCAACAAGTATCTAACAATACTTACAACCAGCAAAGACCTTTTTTCCAATTAAACCACCACAAATCGATGATAAAAAGCCAAATTTAGAAGACATGATATCGAAGCTAGTTGAATCTCAAACGTAGTTTTTCACATCTCATAAATAAACTAATGAACAAAATGCTCAAGCATTTAGAAATCAACAAGCTTCTACTCAAAATCTGGAACAAGAAGTAAGCAACCTAGCAAGGTTGATAGGTGAAAGAAAACCTGGAAGTCTACCTAGTGATACAAATGCTAACCCCCGGAATGAAACAGCTAAAGCCATTACCACAAGAAGTGGTATTACACTTAAACCACCTGAAATACCTGAAATTTCTGATGACTCTATTCCTACTCTACAAGAACCACAACTGAGCAAAAAAAGGAATCAGAACCGGTAGTTGAAAAGGTTAATGAAGAGAATACAGTTAAGGTAAAGCCTTATGTTAAACCATAGCAACCACCACTTCCTTACCCGAGTAAAATGAGAAAAGAAAGACTTGAAGACGAGCAATCCAAATTCTTGGATATGTTTAAACAAATAAATGTAAATCTTCCTTTCATTGATGTGATATTAGCAATGCCAAGATATGCTAAATTCCTGAAAGATCTAATCACAAATAGAAAGAAAATGGAAGAACTTTTGGCTGTTACTATGAATGCTAATTATTCTGCAGTGCTATTGAATAAGATACCAGAAAAACTCTCAGATCCAGGAAGTTTCACAATTCCATGTTTTCTGGGTAGTCTTTGTTTAATAGAAGCATTGGCAGACTTAGGTGCTAGTATAAATTTAATGTCGTATTCACTATACGCTAAACTAGACCTCGGAGAATTGAAACCAACACGAATAAGCATACAACTAGCCGATCGATCAGTAAAATATCCTAGAGGGAAAATGGAAAACATGCTAGTTAAAGTTGGTACTTTAGTATTTCCAGTAGATTTTGTTATTCTGGACATGGAAGAAGATTCTCGAGTTCCTTTTATATTAGGAAGACCATTCTTAAACACGGCTAAAGCAATAATAGACGTGTTAGGTAAGAAATTGACCCTAAGTATAGAGGATGAGAGTATTACCTTTTCTGTTGATAGAGCCATGCAACAACCGCAGTCTGCAGATGATACATGTTATTATATTCAAACTATAGATTCACATGCAGAATTGTTAGAAGAATTTCCAGAATTACAAGGAACAGGAGAATGCTCTTTAGGAGAAGGAACTGAACCAATTGATGAAGCTGAAATGTTAGCTACACTTATGGCTAATGAATATGAACCAACAACAGAAGAGCTCCAAATGTTAAAAGAGGAAGACATATATCGATACAAATCATCTATAGAAGAACCACCGACATTAGAGTTAAAGCCACTTCCAAACCATTTGGAATACCCTTATTTACATGATGAATCTAAATTACCTGTAATAATATCGTCTTCTCTTACGGAAAATGAAAAATCTCAACTCATTTCTGTACTAAAAGCTCATAAACCAGCTATTGCATGGAAGATTCATGACATTAAAGGCATAAGTCCTTCGTATTGCACACATAAAATCCTTATGGAAGAAGGTCATAAAACGTATGTGCAACGCCAACAAAGACTAAACCCAAATATGCAAGATGTTGTTAAAAAAGAAATTATTAAACTGTTAGATGCAGGTTTAATTTATCCAATCTCTGAAAGTCCATGGGTAAGCCCAGTTCAATGCGTACCTAAGAAGGGTGGCATGACTGTCATCACAAATGAAAAAAATGAGCTTATTCCTACTAGGACTGTAACAGGATGGCGTGTTTGTATTGATTATAGAAAATTAAATGACACCACCAGAAAAGATCACTTTCCCTTACCTTTCATTGATCAAATGTTGGAAAGGTTAGCCGGAAATAGTTACTATTGTTTTCTTGACGGTTTTTCCGGATATTTTCAAATTCCAATAGCACCCGAGGATCAAGAGAAAACCACGTTCACATGCCCTTATGGTACTTTTGCTTACAAACGCATGCCATTTGGACTTTGCAATGCCCCTGCAACCTTTCAAAGGTGCATGATGGCAATTTTTCACGACATGATAGAAGAATGCATGGAAGTTTTCATGGATGAATTTTCGGTCTTCGGTAATACTTTTGAAACATGTCTAGTTAATCTTGAATGAATGCTTATTAGATGCGAACAATCAAATCTAGTACTTAATTGGGAGAAATACCATTTCATGGTTAAAGAAGGCATCGTTCTTGGTCATAAAATTTCAAAGGAAGGAATTGAAGTGGATAGAGCTAAAGTAGATGTAATTGCTAAACTTCCACATCCCACCAATGTTAGAGGAGTTAGGAGTTTTCTAGGGCATGCAGGTTTTTACCAACGTTTCATAAAAGACTTTTCTAAAATTGCCACTCCTATGAATAAACTCCTAGAAAGGGATGCTCCATTCATCTTTTCAAATGAATGCATTAAATCTTTTAATATTCTTAAAGAAAAACTCACTAATGCGCCGATCATGATAACTCCAAATTGGAATCTACCATTTGAACTCATGTGCAATGCAAGTGATTTTGCAATGGGAGCCGTTTTAGGACAAAGGATTGAAAAACGATTTCAACCTATTTATTACGCTAGTAAGACGTTACAAGGAGCACAAACGAATTACATAACTACTGAAAAAGAACTCCTTGCTATTGTCTTTGCTTTTGACAAATTTCGGTCATATCTCGTTTTAGCTAAAACGGTGGTCTATACATACCATTCTTCTCTTAGATACCTATTTTTAAAACAAAATACCAAACCACAATTAATCCATTGGATCTTACTCTTACAAGAATTCGATATTGAAATCCGAGACAAAAAGGGAGCAGAAAATCTCGCCGCTGATCATCTTTCTCGTCTTGAAAATCCCGAATTAGAAGTTCTAAATGAATCGGCTATACAAGATAACTTTCCTGATGAATATCTTTTGAAGATCAATTATAATGAAGATCCATGGTTTGCAGACTATGCAAACTACTTAGTATGTGGATTCCTTGAAAAAGGGTTGTCGTACCAAAAACGAAAGAAATTCTTTAGTGATATAAAACACTATTTATGGGAAGATCCACATTTGTTTAAAAGTTATCCCAATGAAATAATACGCCGATGTGTATTCGGAGATGAAGCTAGTCAAATCTTAAACCATTGTCACACAGGACCAACAGGAGGGCATTATGGGCCTCAACTCACAGCAAGAAAAGTTTACGACGCAGGATTCTATTGGCCTACAATTTTCAAAGATGCGCACCTTCTTTGTAAATCCTGTGATGCTTGTTAAAGGGCCGGAAAAATAAGTCAACGCGATGAAATGCCACAAAATGTCATTCAAGTATGTGAAGTATTTGACATTTGGGGTATTGACTTTATGGGTCCATTTCCAAAATCTCATAATAATCTCTACATTCTCGTTGCCATTGATTATGTATCTAAATGGGCGGAAGCACAAGCTCTCCCAACTAACGATGCACGAGTTGTAGTCAGTTTTTTAAAATGCCTTTTTGCTAGGTTCGGAACACCGAAAGCTTTAATAAGTGATCAGAGTACTCATTTTTGTAATAATCTACTTGAGAAAGTTCTCAAAAGATATGGAGTAACTCATAAAATCTCAACCGCTTATCATCCACAAACAAGTGGACAAGTTGAAAATACCAACCGAGCATTAAAACGTATTCTAGAGAAAATCGTAGGATCAAATCCGAGGGAATGGTCCATGAAATTGGAGGATGCACTCTGGGCTTTTAAAACAGCCTACAAAACTCCAATTGGCACCACACCTTTTAAACTCGTTTACGAAAAAGCATGTCATCTTCTAGTAGAAATTGAGCACAAAGCATTTTGGGCTTTGAAGACATGAAGCCGGACGTCTACGATTAAGTCAATTAAACGAATTAGAAGAATTGAGACATGATGTAACAACCCGACATCGATTTACCAAAAAACGACACAAAAAAAAATCTGTGACTGCCCATCTGGACGGCGTCCAGAAATTGGGACGGCGTCCAACTTTTACAACTGGGACGGCGTCCAAGGATTTGGGACGGCGTCCCAATGAACTAAAAAGTACTGATCAGTTTTTATTTACACGCGAGTGGAAAACCCGCTTCCCGACACTTTTAAACGTAACCAATTTCACAATATGTCATATTAAGTAATAATAAGATATTGCCACCATAAAAACAAGTTTTACAACCCCGGGCTCACAATGACCCGTTTTACAAATAAAGTAGCAGTTTCGACCCATTTATCTCTTTAGACGGATTAGAACTCTACAACCCAACCCAATACCAAGAGCATAATCTCGGGGCATATAACCAAAAGCTACCCCTTCGAGCCCAAGCGCTCCTATGCCTCTAGTCTAACAACTAGCTAGCTTCATAACAAAATACCTGTAAAAAGGTAAACAACGAGAGGGTTAAGCCGAGGCTTAGTGAATGCAATAATTATACACATACATATATAATATACCTACTTGCAAACACTTACACACATACCGCATACATGCTAGCAACACAATTAGCTTATCATCACAATTACAAGCTATAACCTCCAATAATCAAGCTAGCATAACAAAAGCGTATATAATATGAACAAATATAATATGCTTACGCTACAACACAAATAACCATGGTTAACCAATAGTACAAGGGAACGGCGCTCGCGAAAACGCCATCGGTGTTCGTAACATCCGTTAGGGCACTTAACACCTCGCACCACTAACCCCTAGGGTGGCACCTTAACACCTCAGCACATCACCCCGAGTGGCATCTTAACACCTCGATGCAACACTCATTATTTTACGGAGTGGTGTCTTAACACCTCGACACTACACTCCTAGGTGGCATCTTAACACCTCGATGCTACACCCGAGTGGCATCTTAACACCTCGATGCTACACTCTTCACGTGAAACATGGTGTCTTAGCACCTCGACACTACACATTTCACGCTACAACAAATAGATACATTATATACCTACACATATAATTACTCCACTCACCTCGAATTGCCCACACAAGTCATATATGTAAATCGCCTCCAAATGCAACCGAGCAAACCTCATAGCTATAATACACATATAGATGTACACACAATCAACACACATTCCCTACAAGGGAATTAAACACCAACACCCTTAACCGAGGGTTTATACTTACCGCCACAAACCGCCCATTTAGACACTTAAAGTGGACTTCACCAATTACCACTACGGGTGGTAATCCCGACCCATTCAAAGTTAATCCAATTTGACATAAGTCCCAAAAACATCTTTAATCACTAACGACTAGTGATTTACTTTCCAAAACATCGTTTAACACTTTAATCAAACCTTTATATACACGGTTCATAAATTCTCGATCTCATGACTTAGTTTGACAACATTTGAGGTTAACACCCATTTGTCATACCAACATGTTCTTATGAACATCTAAACACTAACACAATTACAATCTAGTGGTTAAACACCCAAACCATGACCAAATTTGTCCTCAAACCCTAAACCCACAATAATCGGGTTTACTTACACAATACATAAAGCAAAACCCCCAAATTCGTGAGAAATGGAGTTTATAATCCAAACTAGTTCAATCCCTAAATATGAACAAAAATCTTAATAATAAAATTCGGAGTTAGAGTTTACCATAACAATCAAAATGTAGCCGAGAACGAAAGGAACAACTTTAACTCTAGCGACCCGACCCAAACCGCTCTTCTTCTTCTCCAAACTAAGATTTCTCTCACTAAAAACACCTCCTCTCTCTAGGGTTTGAAGATGAGAGTGTTGGTGGGTGAAATGTGATCCATAAATGAGGTTGGATCAGTTTTAGAGGCTCTAAACCGACCCCAAGTGAAAAGACCCAAATACCCCTTTTAATTTGAGTAAAATAGAGCTGCTGGCCCGTCAGGCCTTCTGGACGGCGTCCAAAAAGCTTGGACGGCATCCTAACCTTCATTGTTGGACGGCGTCCTGAAGTCTGGACGGAGTCCCAATGGACTGAGTCTGAAACTGAACTTGTTTTGGTCGTAACTTTCAAACCGTAACTCCGTTTTCGACGAATCAAATATCGTTGGAAACGTAATGAGATTTACTATCCAATGGTAAGGTTTTAGAACATCAACTCCAACTTTATTTGGGATCCAAATATACACTTACAAGCCTCGTATTTCGAATGACGCTCGAAATAACGTGTAACTGAAAAACGGGTGTTACAACTCTCCCCCACTTAAATTGGATCACGTCCTCGTGATCCGCACAAACACTAGAAGTTAAGCTCTTCTCCCACGAACATTTCCGCTTCCAACGCGGAGTCACACAAGTAGTAAACTCATCCGAATCCTCGCTTCGTGCACTAACGCATCATAATACCACAATATTGGGTAATCAACCCACGAGTCGAAACAACCGTAACCGTTGCTCCTACGCCGAGTATCCAAACTCATACCATACACTTCACAATCGTCCTAAGAGTAGAACAATTTGCCGACAAACATCGTTGTCACGCCTCACGATCTTACGAAACACAACCAAGCCCAACATCCATAACATCTTCTACAAATCCGAAGATCTAACCACACGCTAATAATCACTAGCGTGCACTACCGCAACAAACGATAACTCATACACTCAACGTCCAGAGTTTCCATATAGGAAAATACGAAAATCACTACATATACCTTCAAGTTCTCTCGGCTACAACTCGCCACAAGCTACGTCCGTAACCATATCACTCAATCAGTCAATCCGCACACGACCAATCCGTCTCTGGATTAATCCAGGACAACAATAATACACCATGTGCTGAGCAAAACATAAACACTCGACGAGGGTTCCTCCTCTAAACCCTACCACACAACCACACCAGACATCGATTTACCAAAAACACGACACAAAAAAAAAAATCTGTGACTGCCCATCTGGACGGCATCCAGAAATCGGGACGGCGTCCAGCTTTTACAACTGGGACGGCGTCCAAGGATTTGGGACGGCGTCCCAATGAACTAAAAAGTACTGATCAGTTTTTATTTACACGCGAGTGGAAAACCCGCTTCCCGACACTTTTAAACGTAACCAATTTCACAATATGTCATATTAAGTAATAATAAGATATTGCCACCATAAAAACAAGTTTTACAACCCCGGGCTCACAATGACCCGTTTTACAAATAAAGTAGCAGTTTTGACCCATTTATCTCTTTAGACGGATTAGAACTCTACAACCCAACCCAATACCAAGAGCATAATCTCGGGGACTACCAAATCCCCAATCCGCGTCCATATAACCAAAAGCTACCCCTTCGAGCCCAAGTGCTCCTATGCCTCTAGTCTAACAACTAGCTAGCTTCATAACAAAATACCTGTAAAAAGGTAAACAACGAGAGGGGTAAGCCGAGGCTTAGTGAATGCAATAATTATACACATACATATATAATATACCTACTTGCAAACACTTACACACATACCGCATACATGCTAGCAACACAATTAGCTTATCATCACAATTACAAGCTATAACCTCCAATAATCAAGCTAGCATAACAAAAGCATATATAATATGAACAAATATAATATGCTTACGCTACAACACAAATAACCATGGTTAACCAATAGTACAAGGGAACGGCGCTCGCGAAAACACCATCGGTGTTCGTAACATCCGTTAGGGCACTTAACACCTCGCACCACTAACCCCTAGGGTGGCACCTTAACACCTCGGCACATCACCCCGAGTGGCATCTTAACACCTCGATGCAACACTCATTATTTTACGGAGTGGTGTCTTAACACCTCGACACTACACTCCTAGGTGGCATCTTAACACCTCGATGCTACACCCGAGTGGCATCTTAACACCTCGATGCTACACTCTTCACGTGAAACATGGTGTCTTAGCACCTCGACACTACACATTTCACGCTACAACAAATAGATACATTATATACCTACACATATAATTATTCCACTCACCTCGAATTGCCCGCACAAGTCATATATGTAAATCGCCTCCAAATGCAACCGAGCAAACCTCATACCTATAATACACATATAGATGTACACACAATCAACACACATTCCCTACAAGGGAATTCGACACCAACACCCTTAACCGAGGGTTTATACCTACCGCCACAAACCGCCCATTTAGACACTTAAAGTGGCTTCACCAATTACCACTACGGGTGGTAATCCCGACCCATTCAAAGTCAATCCAATTTGACATAAGTCCCAAAAACATCTTTAATCACTAACGACTAGTGATTTACTTTCCAAAACATCGTTTAACACTTTAATCAAACCTTTATATACACGGTTCATAAATTCTTGATCTCATGACTTAGTTTGACAACATTTGAGGTTAACACCCATTTGTCATACCAACATGTTCTTATGAACATCTAAACACTAACACAATTACAATCTAGTGGTTAAACACCCAAACCATGACCAAATTTGTCCTCAAACCCTAAACCACAATAATCGGGTTTACTTACACAATACATAAAGCAAAACCCCCAAATTCGTGAGAAATGGAGTTTATAATCCAAACTAGTTCAATCCCTAAATATGAACAAGAATCTTAACAATAAAATTCGGAGTTAGAGTTTACCATAACAATCAAAATGTAGCCGAGAACGAAAGGAACAACTTTAACTCTAGCGACCCGACCCAAACCGCTCTTCTTCTTCTCCAAACTAAGCTTTCTCTTACTAAAAACACCTCCTCTCTCTAGGGTTTGAAGATGAGAGTGTTGGTGGGTGAAATGTGATCCATAAATGAGGTTGGATCAGTTTTAGAGGTTCCAAACCGACCCCAAGTGAAAAGACCCAAAAACCCCTTTTAATTTGAGTAAAATAGTGCTGCTGGCCCGTCAGGCCTTCTGGACGGCGTCCAAAAAGCTTGGACGGCGTCCTAACCTTCATTTTTGGACGGCGTCCTGAAGTCTGGACGGAGTCCCAATGGACTGAGTCTGAAACTGAACTTGTTTTGGTCGTAACTTTCAGACCGTAACTCCGTTTTCGACGAATCAAATATCGTTGGAAACGTAATGAGATTTACTATCCAATGGTAAGGTTTTAGAACATCAACTCCAACTTTATTTGGGATCTAAATATACACTTACAAGCCTCGTATTTCGAATGACGCTCGAAATAACGTGTAACTGAAAAACGGGTGTTACACATGAAGCATATGAAAATTAATTAATCTATAAAGAAAGAACGAAGAAATGGCATGATAAAAGAATCATAAGTTTAAAATAATTTAAGGAAGGAGACAGAGTCCTTCTTTTCAATTCACGATTCAAGCTATTTCCTGGAAAATTGAAATCAAGATGGTCTGGACCATTCATATTCAAAAGAGTTTTTTCATATGGAACAATAGAGTTAATAAATTCAAATGGGGTTGAATTTAAAGTAAATGGTCACAGAGTGAAACATTACATACATGATTCGATGGAAATTGAAAACGAAGTTAATCAAAATTTCAATGCCACAGCTAACTAAGTGTGGGGAGATTAGAATCTTTTAAGGACAATATATATTTCTGTTAGAGTTAGATTTTCTATTTTCGTGTAGTTCTCGAAAATGGAATCCGAATGGTCTTTCCCTAGCAGACCCTAAAGAACTAGTCTTCTCCCTCCATTCTGAATTTTTATTTCTTTTAGGTTTTACGAGATGAAGAATTCCTTTGATCTGAACAATGGTCTACTACTACACGCTTTGATTACTAAACGTAATAATAACATCTTCCCGAGTGAACTAGTATCATTCATAAGAGGAAAAATGGACGAAGTAAGGAAAGAACTCAAGAACAATCATAACAAGATACATTTTGGTAAAGGAAAATCAAAATCCGCAACAAAAAAAGAGCACGACACCTTGAAAGATGTCATAAATGCGGAAAATGGTCACACGAAGGTAAATGTTCGAACAATCAAACATATTCAAATACCGAATTTGTTACTTTATGCAGAGAAGGACCGTTTATATGTTTAGAAGAAAAGTTATTGAAGAATCGAGGTTACGCTTACGTAGCTATGGAGAACCAAATCACACGACTCTCCTATGAGTCGGCTAAAGCAGGTCTCTGAGAATTCTATCTCACAGGTAAGTATGTACAGCTTTTATTTTATTTTTATTGCTTTTAACCTTTTGATAATAAACGCTGAATCGTTCGCTATAAAGTATTAAATTGATATTCAATAAAATTAGGTATGCGAAACCTAAATTATTGATATCATACAAAAATTTATTACATCACTGCGAAATTTACCATTTATTCATAAGGTATAAATATCTTTAATCAATCAATTCAAAATATTTCAGAAATTCGTCAGGAGTAAAACTAGGTAAAATAGCCGAAATTACTTTACCCAAAAGATGGGCGTATATTTTTGATAATATTTGATTGATTAAAGTGGGATAAAAGACCAAAAAGATTTTTAATTTTTATTTTTACCTTGTTTTTAAAATTAATATATAAACATTAAATTATTATTGTAAATTTTTAGAACTATTATATAATTATAATATTTTAAAGGAAAGTTTGTAAAATTAATGTATAAAAATATTAATGATATTTATATGAATTTTTAATTTTATGCATTTTAAATTTAAGTTTGGTGTGAATTTAAAAACAAAAATGTACTTTATTTCATTAAGTTAAAAATATGATTTTTAAAATTTGTCCTAGGTT
The DNA here is from genome assembly GCF_046630445.1 of Rutidosis leptorrhynchoides. Classification (NCBI taxonomy): domain Eukaryota; kingdom Viridiplantae; phylum Streptophyta; class Magnoliopsida; order Asterales; family Asteraceae; genus Rutidosis; species Rutidosis leptorrhynchoides. Next base: position 149,745,456 of record NC_092334.1, read on the forward strand.
GAAGATTAGGTCGTTGAACCGAAATTGCTTTACTCGAGGGCGGGACGAGAAATTTTATTATCATTATTTTTAATCTTATTGATTTAAAGTATGCCAAAAACATTAAAAAAAATCCAAAAACCTTAGCTTTTAAAACAATGCTTTAAAAAGACAAATTTTTAAAATTTTGTCAAGGGACGAACTAGGTCAACGTACTGAAACGCCCTCAATATAAAAGGAAACAAAATTTTAAATTTATTTCATTTTTTGTTTTATAAGTAAAAGGTTTTCATTTCAAAAAAAAAATCTGGACCCCATGCGATCGCATGAGATATGCAAGGGGGTCCGATGATGGTGTGTAGGGAGCAGGACGAGACTTTAGGTTTGCAAGTCTATCAAGGTGCAAAGGTATTGACTAGGAGACGCAATCAGGCAATACAATATCAGGGCCGCCATCCACAGGTAGAGAGGGGTTCGGATGAGGAGATGGAGGAAGCGGATGACATTAGGGATGTCATTAAGGATAGTGCTACTGACGTTTTCCAACGTATAGATGAGGTAAAAATAACTAATGAGGATAGGCATCTTCAGTCTAAGCAGTGGCAAGCCGCGAATGAGTATGAGACCTCCAGGCGACGCCAACACGATAGCTGGCAAGTTCATCAGCACCAAATCATGAGTCAGCTATCATATCAGGTACCAAATAACTACATACCGACTCGACATGCTTACTATCCACCGCATCAGCCCGACATGCGACCACCCATTGACCTGTATGACCCAAATCAAGCATACCAGAACACCTATCACCAACCATGGAACCCGAACGACGATATGAACTGGAACCCCTATCCAAATCAATAGTGTTCCATTGGTGATGTCTTCTCTTTTATTATTTTTATCTATTTTAACATTTTGATACTTTAATGTAATGTTTAATATTTTTATTATTTTGTACTAATATTTCATTTTTGTAATTTGAAAGTGGGATATTAAGTCCCATTTCAAATTACCATGCATGTTTATATTTGTATTGTATGTACTTTATCTCATGTACACAACAGGGTAAAACAGCGAAATTTTCAAAGACTGGCATTAAGTTCAGCAAAAGCTATTAATTTTGACGACAAGATGCAAAATATATGTGAAATAACAACAGACAGAATGAACAGTACACCATTTATCATTCAAAGCATACAACAATATGTTTGGAAACTTTGGTAAAATTTAATCATTTTTATACGCTAATCACCCTCAATAATTTAAATTGTTACCGATTTCTTGCAAATGAGGGCATTGCAAGATCTTAAGTGTGGGAAGGGGTTAAATTCTTTCGAATTTTTAAAATTTTAATTTAAATACTTGGTTACCATTAAAAATACTAGTAGCGCAGTAGTTGTATTAGAATCTAGTGCTCTCTGATAATAAAGAACAGCCCTAGTCTTATATACTGACTACCCAATTCTAGTAAAATTTTTAAAAAAATTTCAAATAAATGACTTCAAAATCCTGTTTATACACATTTATGAACGATAAAACTAGGTGTTAATACCAAAATTATTGTTACCTCGGAAAGGACATAAATTGAGAAACAACCCAAAATGCTTGAATTCATTTAAAATAGAATAGAGGAGAATAAAAAGGCAAAGAAAGAAAAATAAAAGCCAAGTGTGGGAAAAATTTACCAAGTTATTTAGAACATATATCACATATTTTTATACAAATAATTGAAGATACTTTTGATTTAGACGATATTAATCAGTTTTACCTAGTTTATTGTAATATAAATGAAATTTAATAAGGAAGTAAAGTCTTCCGAGAAAAATACACGCGCTTCTTGATTTAGGTCAGGAAGTTGTCGTCTAGACCAGTTGTAGAGTCTATGAAAAACATTAAAAAGTTTTCTCGAAAATCAGCTGGAAATCCACGGACCTCAGCATCAAACAGGGTCGCCAAGTGGTCAGACTTATCCTAACTATGAGAGGATTTGTCTCGTACAATGGGGAGGCACCGTGCAAATTAGCTTATAAGACTAATGAATCAAATCCCCAGAAAGGATAATCTCCTTAAAAATCAAAAATCAGCTTTTAAGACTGATATTACTCAATCCTTGAGATTAACCTTAAAGATTGAGAATTACAAACTCATGGAATTCAATGATATCTAAACTTGAGATTGAACGAGAAAATATTTTGATCAATTACAAACCGATTTGTTTTCTGAAACCCTATTTTCAATGCGTTCATTACCATTGAACGTAAAATCCTAAGAATTCGCCAGAATTCATTAGGTCACCTGAACCAAATCGGGTGTCAACCGTAAGAACGGTGGTTGCATAGCATGGTCGAAGACAGGACCTTGTGCCAGACCGAAAAACTATAGGGTGGTCTTTACTATTGCTTCTACAAAGGATAGTAATTGCATCCGACATGATATAGACCATAATTAAAAGCATGTCACGGGACATTGCCTCAACAGTTGCTTGTTCAACGCTTTCCTTTACAACTGGACGGTAGTTTACCGAAAGGTAATATACGGAGCAAGTACACTGGACGTGTTTCTTTCCTAATACAAGGTTAGCAAGTGGGTGACACAAAACCGCAAGTTTTGAGCTAAAATTTTCAATTCTAAAACCCACAAAACCCCCAAAACCCACAAAAACAATTTGCAAACACCGGTGAAGGGTTATTCCGAAAAACTTATCTAGGGTAAAAGCTAGATTGAATTTTCAAAAGATTAAATGTTTTCATAAAGATCCAATTTCCTAAAGGATCTAAATTTTCATAGTCATGTGGGACTGTAAACCATAACGTTACTATCATTGTTCATACCGCCGTATTAAAATCACTGATGTACAAAGTGTGAAGAAAATAAACAAGTGATTCTAGTAAAGTTATATTCAAGTTCTATATTGCTTGAGGACAAGCAACGCTCAAGTGTGGGAATATTTGATAATGCTAAAAACGAACATATATTTCATAGCATTATCCCTCAAGAAAGAAAGAGCTTTTAGTTGCAATTGTTCTATTTACAAGTAATATTCATTTAAATATTAAAAGGTGAAGACAAAAGACAGATTCGACGATTTGAAGACGTAAACGACCAAAACGCTAAAAAGTACAAAGTACAATCCAAGAGGTTCAAATTATTATGAGAAACGTTTAAAAGTTACAAGAGTACGAGCCGCGAAACGCAAAGTACAAGATATTAAATCGCACGAAAGGACGTTCGAAAATCCGAAACCGGGACATGAACCAACTATCAACGCGCACCTCAACGGAGCTAAAATGACAAGTCAACTATGCACATGAATATAATATAATATATAAATAATTCTTAAAATTATATATATTATATTATATATTAAAAACCGTCGGCAAACTAGCAAACAATTGAATGTGGTCTGATCCAGCTGGCCATGCGATCGCATGGCCTGGAGACACAAAAACCATGCGGTCGCATGGCTTCCTGTAGCATGCCAAGTCCTATAAATCTCATGATTTCTGGCTGAAATATAACACACCTTTTTCTATATATCTATCTACGATATATTTATATTTTATTTTTAGTTTTAATTTTAATTTAAGTTTAATAATAATAAGGTTATGGTGGCGAATGTTTTAAGTTTGTAAGTCGAAATTCTGTCCGTGTAACACTACGCTATTAATACTCATTGTAAGTTATGTTCAACCTTTTTAAATTAATGTCTCGTAGCTAAGTTATTATTATGCTTATTTAAGCCGAAGTAATCGTGATGTTGGGCTAAATATTAAAGACGGGGTAATTAGGATTTGTACCATAATTGGAGTTTGGACAAAAGAACGACACTTGTGGAAATTAGACTATGGCTATTAATGGGCTTTATATTAACTAAACGATACCTCGTTAATTTAATATAAAGGTTACAATTTGACGTATCTATATATAACCACATACGCTTAATCGGGTACGGTGGGCGGGATATTTATAAATACAAATTATTGTTCATTTGACCGGACACGGGGATGGATTAATAGTTAATGGACTTATTAAAATAGGGGTGGATTACATTCAAGGGTAATTGGTGTAATTGTTAACAAAGTAGTAAAACCTTGGATTACACGCAGTCGATAACCTGGTGTATTCATTAAACAAAGTATTAAGACCTTGTTACAGTTCGAATCCCCAATTAGTTGGAATATTTGACTTCAGATATAAGGTTAATTTGACGAAGATCCTCGAACTTTATAATTATGACCGATGGACTATTATGGACAAAACCGTATGGACATATCGAATAATCCAGGACAAAGGACGATTAACCCATGGCAATAAACTAAAATCAACACGTCAAACATCATGATTACAGAAGTTTAAATAAGCATAATTCCTTTATTTTATATCTCATCGCACTTTTATTTACTGTCATTTTATTTATCGCACTTTTAATTATCGCAATTTTATTATCGTCATTTACTTTACGCTTTAAATTAAGTTATATTTATTTTTAATATTTTACATGAGGTTTTAATTGTGACTTAAGACATAAAATCGACAAACCGGTCATTAAACGGTAAAACCCCCTTTTTATAACAATAATAATATTACTTATATAAATATTTTTATACAAATATAGTTTAAAATATAATATAGCGTTAAATTTAGTTGTATCCCTGTGGAACGAACCGGACTTACTAAAAACTACACTACTGTAAGATTAGGTACACTGCCTATAAGTGTTGTAGCAAGGTTTAGATATATCCACTCTATAAATAAATAAATAACTTGTGTAAAATTGTATCGTATTTAATAGTATTTCACAATAAAAATATAACTATTTCGTATACACCTCGCATAACATCAATATTCTGTCCATTAAATCAACTGCGGGCCACGTCGCAGCTAAGTGAGCCCGCACCGCGGCTAATAGGCTTCCAGAATCATCATTTTTTCAAGAAAACATGTATGCACACAAAAACCAAATAACAAACCAAACCACCTAGACCCTAAATAAACTTATAGCAATTTCGACACAGCAAACCCGCAAGCAAACCTACAAATACAAACTATACAACAACGTGAACTTTATTTAACGAGTCGTTCCCACAACTGGTCCCCAATTTTAAGTGACGTTGGGATTAGGTTCAACGTGAACCTCGTCATCAATCTCAAACGGACCATCAAAATATTTCTTTACGTGATATCCGTTAACCTTAAAGGTAGTACCACTCGCATCTTTCAACTCTAACGTACCGTATGGGTACACCTTAACAGCCTCAAATGGTCCCGACCACAGGGATTTAAGTTTTCCAGGTAAAAGCTTCAATCTAGAGTTAAACAAAAGCACTCGATCGACCTCATTAAACTCTTTCAGACCATTTAACCTTCTATCATGCAATTGCTTGGTTTTCTCTTTATAAATCAACGAATTTTCGTACGCATCAAGGTGTAATTCACCAAGCTCATTTAATTGCCCTGCCCCTAGGCGTCCTGCTTCCTTTAAATCCAAATGGCACTTTTTAAGTTCCCACATTGCCTTATGCTAAATCTCCAATGGGAGATGGCACACTTTTCCATAAACCAACCGATAAGGAGTGGTACCATTCGGCTTTTTATAGGCGGTTGTAAATACCCACAAAGCTTCATCGAGCTTATTTGCCCACTCCTTCGGATTTGACCCCACAGTTTTCTCAAGAATTCCTTTAAGAGCTCGATTTGTGTTCTCAACCTGTCCGCTCGTTTGGGATGGTATGAAGTAGAAACTTTATGGAGAACTTCATATCGCTTCAATACCTTCTCCATTTGGGCATTACGAAAATGAGTACCCGTATCGCTAATTAAAGCTTTAGGAGTTCAAAAACGAGAAAATAAACATTGAAGGAAAGACATAACAACTCGTGCATCATTTGTGGGTAAAGCTTGCGCTTCGGCCCATTTAGACATGTAGTCAATGGTAACGAGTATGTTGCTATAATTATGAGATTTCAGAAATGGCCCCTAAGGTCAATTCCCCAAACGTCGAACACCTCGCATACTTAGATGCTTTGTTGAGGCATTGATATCGGCTAAAAAGTCATGTTTTTACCCCCGATATCAGGCCCATATTTAACAAAGTAATCTACTTTATTGCTAAAATATGAAAGGACCCGTTCATACCGATTATAAATGATTCACGATAGTTGATTTCATTGCGAGGTATTTGACCTCTAAATGATACATTTTACAAACATTGCATTCGTTATTAAAAGACAAACTTCCATTACATCAAAAGTTGACAGCATGCATACCATTTCATAATATATCCAACTAAAATTGACTTAATAATAATCTTGATGAACTCAACGACTCGAATGCAACGTCTTTTGAAATATGTCATGAATGACTCCAAGTAATATCTCTAAAATGAGAAAATGCACAGCGGAAGATTTCTTTCATACCTGAGAATAAACATGCTTAAAAGTGTCAACCAAAAGGTTGGTGAGTTCATAGGTTTATCATAAACAATAAAATTCATCATTTTGACAGACCACAGGATTTAAATACAGTACACCTATCTTGTGTACGAAACTATTTTTCATAATGCTTGGCAGAGTAGGTTCGTATCCTTTTCTCCCACGTAGGTTGCCTCGCAATTTTTAATAATTGTACACATATCTCGTGCACAAAACTAATACACATAAATTGTGTATAAAAATTATTCTCTCGATACATAACATTTACTTTGATTTCATTGCTCAACCTGGTAACCGACCTTAACATATAATGCGCATCAATAATATCCCCAAAACAGAACATCTCGTATGTATAATATATAAACTTCGAAGTACTAAACACCACGCCCACTAGCTCTTCCGTCTAGTGAACATTCTGGGTGGGGGTGTTAAACCCGGTAGCTACCTTTAGGATTCGTGTGAATTAGGGCCATACCCGTTTCTAATTCTTAGGTTACCAAGCAATAATAATCAGGGGAAAATATTCACAACAATTAGTGGCAATTATAACGTCCAACTAATTCAATAATAATCCACAGAACTTCTGTGTGCATAATAATTCATTCGAGTAATGTTTTGCTTGTCTCTATCTCGTCAAACATTTATAAAAGCATCTCAGTCCAAAAATAAAGATTTCAAAGGCATTTAATAAAACAGTTGTAAAAATAACGCATGTATTCTTAGTCCCAAAAATGTAAAGAGTAAAAGGGAATCAAATGAACTCATAATACGATATTTGTAGTAAAAATATGCATACGACGGAACTGAACAATGCAAGTTTGGCTTCAGATTCACGAACCTATATCATTTGTATATATATTAACACATATAGTTGTAATCGAACGAGTTTATATATTATTAGTGTTATACTTGTTATTTAATAAATTATATGTTTCATTAATAATTTAATTAGATATATTTATTCTTATATACATTAAATAGATAATTAATATTTATTACAAAAATATTAATATAGTTATGTTTTATGTCATAAATATATTTTTATTTAGAAAATCTTTATTTGATATATTAATAATACTAATAATAATAATGATAAAAATAATACTAATAAAAATGATAAATTTAAAAATAATGATACTCTTAGTGATAATAATAATAATAATAATAATAATAATAATAATAATTTTGATAAAAATGATAATTTTTCTAATAATGATAATAATAATAATGATAATAATATAAGATATAATATTAGTAATAATAATAATAATAATAATAATAATAATAATAATAATAATAATAATAATAATAATAATAATAATAATAATAATAAAAATAATAATAATAATAATAAGAATAATAATAAGAATAAGAATAATAATAAGAATAATAATAAGAATAATAATAAGAATAATAGTAATTAATAATAATACTACCTTAAAAAGATAACAATTATGTCACAGGTCGGGCTCGAACCCGAGACCTCTCGCTGAACCCCAACACTCCAAACCAACTAACTGTTCGACTGTTTTTGAGTTAATCCCCGTATTTAATTATTTTACCCTGTTGATGTTGGGTTTACGTGATTTAACCCGAGTAGAAAACCCAAACGGCCCAGCGAGCATTAGCAGTTTAGATGATCGAGTTGGGCTTGTGTAGTTGGGATGCTACAGTAACATGCACCAATATAATCACAAAAATAATTTGTTGTAGCCTGGGGTCAAACTCACAACCAACTGTAACCCAACTAACACCCTGAACCATTGAACCGTTGTTACTTTTTGAATTAACTAGCAAGTTAAAGTTATTTAATCTTATGATACATATTGTCTTCTTCATAAACAAAACCCATTTAATTAAAATCTTCATCATCATCATATCATCTATCATTATCACAGATCATCATCATCGTTTCATTAACTTCATCATCGTTATCATAATCATTTAAACATCATCACTTTTAATCGTACCCCTCATTTACGATCATCATTATGATCGTTGTTTTCTTTAACTTCATCGTATATCATCATTTTTCTTTTTATAGAAACAGTACGATTAACGGAAGTAAAACAGTGGGATTACAGGTGGCGGTTGTGGTGGCGTTTGGTGGTCAATAATGGCAGCAGTAGTTGCAGATAGTGTCGGACTGAAATAGTAAAATAGAAGTAGCAGGTTCAAGATGGGTTATATCATAGGATATGGTGTTTATTGTTGGTAGGTTTTGTTAACCTTGAAAGAAACAGAAAAAAATAAAATGCGGAGTTTTGTTGATGGTTGTGTAGGATTGTTTAGGGGGTTTAACGGGGGTCGTGGTGGATTGTTTAGCAGTCAGAATGAAACATTGAGCAATACATGATTGTGTTTGAATGTTGTGGTTCTTTGACCAAAGTAACAGTTATAAATAAGTGGGTTAAGGAGGTTCACCAAGAAAAAAGGGAGGGAGAGAGATAGTTGCAGGTTTCTTTTGGGTTTGGGTCGTGATCAACAATGGTGGCGGTTTGATCATGACGGTAGTCTAGCTTGATGAAGGTGGCGGTCTTGAAATGGTGTTCGAAAGAAATAGATAGATAGATGGTTTTGTGGTGTTCTACGGTAGTGATTGGTGGTGGCTTTAGGTGGAGGAAGGTGGGTTGTGATGACCGAATATAATGGTTGCATGCAGTGGGATACCGGTGATGAAGGTGGTTAGTGGTTTGAGTGGTCCTGTCAAATAGAAGCAAAACAACGAAAAGGGTTTTTGGTTCGATATTAGAGCAAGAGTTGTAGCAATTCAATGATGCTCTGTTTGATGGTTAACTGATACAAGCATGGTTGTTCGGATTGGTGATCAGACAAAAGGCAGGGAATGGTAGAAAATAAGGGGGTTCTTGTGTAGTAAAATAGCAAGGAATAACAAGAGAGTTAATGGGTTGTTAGTGGGTGCAATAAACAAGAACCAAAAGTAAGAAAGAATTAATTCGTTTGTGTGCTTGTATATGCTATATATATATATATATATATATATATATATATATATATATATATATATATATATATATATATATATATATATATATATATATATATATATATATATTAACACTGTAGTATGAAATATCAAACACAGTACATGAAAAATATTGTAGATGCAAAAGTCCTTGGACAAAACTTTCAGGCAATTATCATAAACCATTAAAAACGTGTTCCACTAGGATGTACAAAAATCTCATTTTGTTAATATATGCCGACAGTTTTTCACGGATTATTAAATCGTACTCCATTGTAAATCAGTGGCGGATAAAAGGTTTTGAAAAAAATCTCAAAATTTTAAATTAACTTCCTTTATTTATTTCTGTCATTATAGTATAAAATTCAGTCATTAACTATTAAATAAAAATTACATTAATTATTCACTCCCAACCCCAAGTAAAATATAAAAAGTTTTAAAAATTCAACAAATAGTTCCTAAATACATTTTTAATAAGTCTATAATTTGTAAAACTCATTTTCGGATCATTGTTTATTTTAAAATCACATAAGTTCGAATTTAACTTGTTTAATTTTGATCGAATGATAAATGAGTGTCATCGTCGTTCACTAAATAAATTCGAAATCACATATTTATAGTATACTTTATATATTCATTTTAATAATAAATTTTATTATATCTTATATTAATTTACATATTATTTATAACAACAATTGCATATAACAGTTTCTTATATATAATTATTTATATTTACCTATTTATATATATATACTTATCTATTTACAAATAATGGTTCGTGAATCGTCAAAATTGTCAAAGGTCAAATGTATTCATGTAAACGATTCTTAAAATTTTTAAGACTCAGTTAAATAAACTTTGCTTATCATATCGACACCATATAAGAATAAAGTTTAAATTTGGTCAGAAATTTTCGGGTCGTCACAGTACCTACCCGTTAAAGAAATTTCGTCCCAAAATTTGATTGGGGTCATCATGACTGACAATATGTATGTTTTCATGACACATACGAGCTGGAAATTAGAGTTTTATCATCAGTTAGTAATATGGATAAAACAATTTGATTTTGTGAAGAGTACGAGTGAAACTATCACAAAAGAGTGAAATGAGTAAATGCATATTCGTCTTAACTAGTGACGTAGTCACGGTTGATTTCTGGAATTCAAGGGAAAAGATAAGACTATCCATAAATATGTTCTTGATATGTTTATGGATTAGATAGAATGTGAGAGTCGTGTAACATGGTACATGATGATGTTATGGTCTGTGAATCATCACGTTCCATTAGAAACTCAGCATGACTTACTGTAATATAATCACGTTGATCAAGTGTCATTATACTATACTAACTCATGCTTCAATTCCCAACAGTACTTCAAAAACATTCATATTTTAAACTCTAAGGTTTCAGAATTTAGAAACTAACATAGTTTCTTTTATGATGTAACACGGATAGCGTGAAGAGGTAAATGATTTCGGATAACAATAGTTATGAAGATATCTTCAGAAACATCGAAGACGTTTATAATGAAAGATATGATGATATATTAGAATATCTAAGATCAGAGGATAATGAAGAATATTGTCCGCAAGAGTTTAGAGTAAAGAGCAAGGTATTCGCTAAAGACTTCAGCAGACACTGAATCATTTGGATTCTTTGAAGGCAGATTTAGTCTTTGTGATTTATCCACAGCCTTCTTCATGGTTTGCTCAATCCATTTTCCAGTTCCAAATTTTCTCTTTTTCTGAGCTTTGCCAACACACTATTCTTTATCATCAAACCTTTGACTAATATAGTTGTCTATAATTTTTGATGCTTCATTCAGCTTTTTCATCATTCAGAATATTGATTCGTAGACTGGGTGCTTTTCAGAATTTCAGAATGGAAGATCATAATTCTAAGAGATAAATGTTATATATATACATATAACTGTTGATGTAGAAATGCTACGAAATTCAAAATACTGATTGCTAATTCCCGGTACTTGGTATGTCAGTTCTAGTTACAAGATGCAGATGAGTTCATGATAGAATTTCAATGAATATATATAGTGATTTTTCAGAGATATTTACACCAAGAGCAACGAGATTGTTGATAAGTCTGTTGTTATCATGGTGGAATATAAAAGGTTTCCTGATAACAAAAAAGGGCAACTTTTATATCAAAGTTATAATATAAGACTAATTCGGATAAAAAGTTGAAGTTGGCTTTCTGAAGCTGTGACAAAACTGGCTATTTTTGAAACGGAAATGCAATGTTATTTTCGATAATAACAATGCCAAAGGAGCTAGCACAGATACGTGCTAAACATTTACTAAGGTTCTGAGTGTTTTCAAGTGCATGACTATATGCATCAATCTTTTCTTCCGTAGATGAAGTGCGGTTGGTTCATCCTCTCGATTGAGGTGTTTTCAAGAATCATGAAAGGTTTGAACGCAGATTGTTGTAGTGACCCGAAATTTTCCATGTTTATATATATATATATTAAATGAAATTGTTATTTACATGATTAAGTGTTTCCAACATGTTAAGCAATCAAACTTGTTAAGACTTGATTAATTGAAATAGGTTTCATATAGACAATTGACCACCCAAGTTGATCGGTGATTCACGAACGTTAAAACTTGTAAAAACTATATGATGACATATATATGGTTATATATATATTTAACATGATACTATGATAAGTAAACATATTATTAAGTATATTAACAATAAACTACATATGTAAAAACAAGACTACTAACTTAATGATTTTGAAACGAGACATATATGTAACGATTATCGTTGTAACGACATTTAATGTATATATATCATATTAGGATATATTATTACATCATAATATCATGATAATGTAATAATTTAAAATCTCTTTTGATATTATAAACATTGGGTTAACAACATTTAACAAGATCGTTAACCTAAAGGTTTCAAAACAACACTTACATGTAACGACTAACGATGACTTAACGACTCAGTTAAAATGTGTATACATGTAGTGTTTTAATATGTATTCATACACTTTTGAAAGACTTCAAGACACTTATCAAAATACTTCTACTTAACAAAAATGCTTACAATTACATCCTCGTTCAGTTTCATCAACAATTCTACTCGTATGCACCCGTATTCGTACTCGTACAATACACAGCTTTTAGATGTATGTACTATTGGTATATACACTCCAATGATCAGCTCTTAGCAGCCCATGTGAGTCACCTAACACATGTGGGAACCATAATTTGGCAACTAGCATGAAATATCTCATAAAATTACAAAAATATGAGTAATCATTCATGACTTATTTACATGAAAACAAAATTACATATCCTTTATATCTAATCCATACACCAGCGACCAAAAACACCTACAAACACTTTCATTCTTCAATTTTCTTCATCTAATTGATCTCTCTCAAGTTCTATCTTCAAGTTCTAAGTGTTCTTTATAAATTCCAAAAGTTCTAGTTTCATAAAATCAAGAATACTTACAAGATTGCAAGTTTACTTCCAAGTTTTCTATATCCATTCCAAGTAATCATCCAAGATCAAGAAACCTTTGTTACTTATAGTAGGTTATCTTTCTAATACAAGGTAATAATCATATTCAAACTTTAATTCAATTTCTATAACTATAACAATCTTATTTCGAATGGAAATCTTACTTGAAATTGTTTTCGTGTCATGATTCTGCTTCAAGAACTTTCATGCCATCCAAGGATCCTTTGAAGCTAGATCTATTTTTTCTCATTTCCAGTAGGTATATCCAAGGAACTTGAGGTAGTAATGATGTTCATAACATCATTCGATTCATACATATAAAGCTATCTTATTCGAAGGTTTAAACTTGTAATCACTAGAACGTAGTTTAGTTAATTCTAAACTTGTTCGCAAATAAAAGTTAATCCTTCTAACTTGACTTTTAAAATCAACTAAACACATGTTCTATATCTATATGATATGCTAACTTAATGATTTAAAACCTGGAAACACGAAAAACACCGTAAAACCGGATTTACGCCGTCTTAGTAACACCGCGGGCTGTTTTGGGTTAGTTAATTAAAAACTATGATAAAATTTGATTTAATAGTTATTATTCTGAGAAAATGATTTTTATTATGAACATGAAACTATATCCAAAAATTATGGTTAAACTCAAAGTGGAAGTATGTTTTCTAAAATGGTCATCTAGACGTCGTTCTTTCAACTGAAATGACTACCTTTACAAAAATGACTTGTAACTTATTTTTCCGACTATAAACCTATACTTTTTCTGTTTCGATTCATAAAATAGAGTTCAATATGAAACCATAGCAATTTGCAAAACGGATTTAAAATGAAGAAGTTATGGGTAAAACAAGATTGGATAATTTTTCTCATTTTAGCTACGTGAAAATTGGTAACAAATCTATTCCAACCATAACTTAATCAACTTGTATTGTATATTATGTAATCTTGAGATACCATAGACACGTATACAATATTTCGACCTATCATGTCGACACATCTATATATATTTCGGAACAACCATAGACACTCTACATGTGAATGTTGGAGTTAGCTATACAGGGTTGAGGTTGATTCCAAAATATATATAGTTTGAATTGTGATCAATACTGAGATACGTATACACTGGGTCGTGGATTGATTCAAGATAATATTTATCGATTTATTTCTGTACATCTAACTGTGGACAACTAGTTGTAGGTTACTAACGAGGACAGCTGACTTAATAAACTTAAAACATCAAAATATATTAAAAGTGTTGTAAATATATTTTGAACATACTTTGATATATATGTATATATTGTTATAGGTTCGTGAATCAACCAGTGGCCAAGTCTTACTTCCCGACGAAGTAAAAATCTGTGAAAGTGAGTTATAGTCCCACTTTTAAAATCTAATATTTTTGGGATGAGAATACATGCAGGTTTTATAAATGATTTAGAAAATAGACACAAGTACGTGAAACTACATTCTATGGTTGAATTATCGAAATCGAATATGCCCCTTTTTATTAAGTCTGGTAATCTAAGAATTAGGGAACAGACACCCTAATTGACGCGAATCCTAAAGATAGATCTATTGGGCCTAACAAACCCCATCCAAAGTACCGGATGCTTTAGTACTTCAAAATTTATATCATATCCGAAGGGTGTCCCGGAATGATGGGGATATTCTTATATATGCATCTTGTTAATGTCGGTTACCAGGTGTTCACCATATGAATGATTTTTATCTCTATGTATGGGATGTGTATTGAAATATGAAATCTTGTGGTCTATTGTTACGATTTGATATATATATGTTAAACCTATAACTCACCAACATTTTTGTTGACGTTTAAAGCATGTTTATTCTCAGGTGAATACTAAGAGCTTCTGCTGCTGCATACTAAAATAAGGACAAGATTTGGAGTCCATGTTTGTATGATATTGTGAAAAAACTGCATTCAAGAAACTGATTTCGATGTAACATATTTGTATTGTAAACCATTATGTAATGGTCGTGTGTAAACAGGATATTTTAGATTATCATTATTTGATAATCTACGTAAAGCTTTTTAAACCTTTATTTATGAAATAAAGGTTACGGTTTGTTTTAAAAATGAATGCAGTCTTTGAAAAACGTCTCATATAGAGGTCAAAACCTCGCAACGAAATCAATTAATATGGAACGTTTTTAATCAATAAGAACGAGACATTTCAGTTGGTATCCGAGCGTTGGTCTTAGAGAACCAGAAAATTTGCATTAGTGTGTCTTATCGAGTTTGTTAGGATGCATTAGTGAGTCTGGACTTCGACCGTGTTTTCTTTAAAAATGATTGCTTAACATTTTTGTTGGAAACTATATATTATTAACATGTATATATTATGTGATATATTAATCTCTTAACATGTTTGATATTGTGTGATAGATGTCTACCTCTAGCACAAATCCCATTTACTCACCTAATAATAACGAAGAGTCGAATATATATTGGACTGATTCACAAGTTTCCGAAGAAGAACCGGAAGAAGAATCAGAACCGGAAGAAGAATCAGAACCGGAAGAGGAGGAACCGGAGGAGGAAATAGAACCGGTGGGGGAAATAATAAAATGGTTAAGTAAAAGAAAATTGTCAACCAACCGACCAAGATTAATTATGGTCAATGGTGTTTCCGCCAAGGAAGCAAAATATTGGGAGGATTACCAATTCTCCGATGAATCGGATTCCGACGAGAATTCCGATGATGTTATAGAAATTACCCCAACTGAATTTAAAAAGGCAAAAGAAAATAATAAGGGAAAGGGCATAAAAATAGAGAAATCTAATTCCAACCCCGATGAACTTTATATGTAACGTCAACCCCCGAAGCCCTTAAGTTGTAACAATGACCCGGGAACCTCTAACCCACCAGGTTTTTCTAAACCATTGTGGAAAACGACAGCTCGTATTAGGGGAACATCATATATTCCTAGAAACTTGGCAAAACGAATCAAAACCGAAGAAGAAGAAACGAGCGAGTCGAAATAAGATAGTTGTATTCGTGTGGTGTAATATATGTAATATAGTGTGCTTATGCTTTATGATATATGTAAAAATTGCTTGTATTAATAAGTATTTTTTTTTTTTTATAAATCTAACTCTTGTCTATTTTACAGTATAAAAACACAAAATGGATAGACAACCCAATATTTTAAGAGACCTACCCGGAGACATGATTGATGAAATCTTGTCTAGAGTCGGTTAGAATTCTTCGGCACAACTATTTACGGCGAAATCAGTTTGTAAGACATTCGAAGAACGTTCCAAGAATGTCTTGGTTTATAAGATACTTTCGTTTGAAAGATGGGGGATATCACATTGGGAAACCCATAAGTTACGATGTGTTTACTTTGACGCATATATTGCGGGGAACCCAAATGCTATTTTACGCAACGGGTTAAGAAATTATTTTGACTCAATGTATCTGAATATAAGACTTCGTGATTTAGAAAAAGATGCTAACATGCAACATAAAGAAGCATGCTATGCTTACGGGTTAGTAATGTTCGCTTCTCACCAAAGTGAGAAAAAAAACATCGGGCTACAACTATTAAACAAAACGTTCCCACAAGTAACGGAGTCGGTAATTGGGGTAAGAAATGAGGTTTTTATGTTATTACGAGACTGTTGGTCATTACGTAACCCTCGTCCCTTTGACGACGTTACAACACGCTGTCTTATCAACGGCCATAACGGTTATGTTCCACAAGACCAAGGATGGGAAGTAGTCCTAGTAAAACCAGAATGCATGACTTGTTTCTGGACGTATGAATTACGTGTCTTTATTGCCTTTGCTGAACGACTTGTGTACTAGCTAGAATTATCTTCACAACTATCTTGTATCAAAGTTATTGTGTGCTATATTTCATGCTTTATGTAAAATAAGCGATATTGTAAGTTTGTAAAATATTGTATAAAAGTTTGAACGCGAAATATTATTATAATCAGTTTTTCATATAGAATTGTAGTAGTTGAATTGTATATTAGCTACTAAGTATGAACTTAACGGGTAGGTACTACCCGTATTTAAACTTATAAAACGCTAATATGAAGAAAAAGCTTTTATAAATGAGTTCATATTATGCTACGAAATACTATTAACTACTCTTAATATTCTGTATGATTAACTTGTTCCATTTGACTATTTTGAAGGAAATGGCACCGACTACTCGACACACCGTGAATATGAATGAAGAGGAATTCCGTACTTTTCTAGCTTCAAACATAGCCGCAGTACAGGCTGCGCTACATACCAACAATAACCTTGGATCTAGAAGTACAGGAAATCGTGTAGGATGCACCTACAAAGAATTCACTGCCTGCAAACCTTTGGAATTTGATGGAACCGAAGGACCGATCAGATTGAAACGGTGGACCGAGAAGGTCGAATCGGTGTTTTCCATAAGTAAGTGTACTGAACAGGACAAAGTAAAGTACGCTACGCATACCTTCACAGGTTCTGCGTTAACATGGTGGAATACCTATCTAGAGCAAGTGGGACAAGATGATGCGTACGCACTACCGTGGTCAGCATTCAAGCACTTGATGAACGAGAAGTACCGTCCCAGAACCGAGGTCAATAAGCTCAAGACAGAACTTAGAGGGTTACGAAATGAAAGGATTTGATATTACCACGTACGAAAGACGATTCACATAATTGTGCCTATTGTGTCTGATGTGTGTCGCGAGGGGTACGAAATAGTGTTTATTTTTAATACGAAATTCGACGAAATTTTACACAAGTTTTATTATTTTTACGGATGGGAAATACCTAAACCTTGCTACAACACTTATAGGCAGTGTACCTAATCGTACTGTAGTGTAGTTTTTAGTAAGTCCGGTTCGTTCCACAGGGACGCAG
Organism: Rutidosis leptorrhynchoides; assembly: GCF_046630445.1. Taxonomy (NCBI): domain Eukaryota; kingdom Viridiplantae; phylum Streptophyta; class Magnoliopsida; order Asterales; family Asteraceae; genus Rutidosis; species Rutidosis leptorrhynchoides. Next base: position 149,763,242 of record NC_092334.1, read on the forward strand.
TGAAGTTTAACACTATATTTTTAACAACTATATTTTTACAAAAATATATAATATAAGTAGTATTATTATTATAAAGGGGGGTTTTTACCGTTTAATGACCGGTTTGTCGATTTTAAAACTTTAGTCGCAGTTAAAACCAAATGTAAAATATTAAAAATAAATACAAGACTTAAATTAAAGCATAACGATAATGAAATTGCGAATAATAAAAGTGCGATAAAATAAACTTGCGATAATTAAAAAGTACGATAATTAAAAGTGCAATTAAATACAATAACAATAAAAATGCGATAATTAGAAGTGCAATTAAATATAAAATAAAGGAAATTAAATATGAAATAAAAGAATTATGCTTATTTAAACTTCCGTAATCATGATGTTTGACGTGTTGATTTTAGTTTTATGCCCATGGGTTAATTGTCCTTTGTCCTGGATTATTTAATATGTCCGTCTGGTTTTTGTCCATAACAGTCCATTAGTCATAAATATAAAGTGCGAGTATCCTCGTCAAATTATCCTTATACCCGAAGTTAAATATTCCAACTAATTGGGGACTTAAACTGTAACAAGATTTTAATACTTTGTTTAATAATTACACCAGGATGTCGACTGAGTGTAACCCAAAGTTTTAATATTTTGTTATCAATTATACCAAGTGTCCTTGTACATAATTTTCACCCCTGTTTTAATTATTCTAGTGGCTATTAATCCATTCCCGTGTCCGGTTAAATGAACGATTATTCGTACATATAAATACCCCGCCCATCGTGTCCGATTGAGTGTATATGGTAATTTATAGGGACGCCCAATTGTAAATCTTTATATTAACATTAACAAACTATCATTTAGTTAAACAAATATAAAGCCCATTAATAGCTCATAGTCTAATTTCCACAAGTGTCGTTCTTTTGTCCAAACCCCAATTATGGTACAAAGCCCAATTACCCAATTTTAGTAATTAGCCCAACATCATGATTACTTCGTTTTAAATAAGCATAATAATAACTTAGCTACGAGACATTAATATAAAAAGGTTGAACATAACTTACAATGATTAAAAATAGCGTAGCGTTACACGGACAGAATTTCGACTTACACACTCAAAAGATCTCTATCATAAATCTTATTATTATCATAATTTAAAATTAAAATTAAGATTATTGTTATATCTTATTAAGTTAACATTATGATAGAGATATAGAATATAGATATTGATAATTGATATTGATAATAGATAGATGGATCGATAGAAAATTGATAGAAAAAGGTCGTCCCTCATTTTGATCGTAAATCATCGCCTTATAGGCAAAATATGAAATTGAATTTTCATTTACGACCCCTGAACTATGCTCAATTAACAACTTTTTATTATTTAATATTATTCTTATTATGAATTATTTAAATATTATATTTTATTCTTGTGCATAGTTGACTCGTAATTTTTACACCGTTGCGTCGAGCGTTGAGAGTTGGTTCATGTCCCGGTTCCGGATTTTCGAACGTCCTTGCGTACTATTTTATATCGTGTACTTTGCGTTTTGTAACTCGTACTCTTGTCATTTTTAGACGTTCTTCATCAATAATTTGAACCTTTTTGATTGTATCTTGTACTTTTGAGCTTTTTGGACCTTTGCGTCTTCAAATCTTCGTTTTCGCCTTTTGTCTTCGCACTTATTTAAAATAAACGAATATTACTCGAAAATGGAACAATTGCAACTAAAATCTTGTCTTTCTTGGGGGATTTTGCTATGAAATATATGTTCCTTTTTAGCCTTATCAATATCCCCACACTTGAGCGTTGCTTGTCCTCAAGCAATACAGTCTTGAAATAATATAATACATCACACGAATCACTTCTTTATTCTTCACACTTTGTACATCAGTGATTTTGATAGAGCGGTATAAACAATGATAGTAACGATATGGTTAAAGGTGGGTGTGTCATCCACAGTTGCCTCGGGTTTAAGTCAACGACACTTTCAATCAAATAGCCGATTTACTTTCGGTTTCCAAAGCAAAGTGCACATTTGAAAGGTGGTTTACAGTCCCACATGACTATAAAAATGTAGATCCTTAAGGAAATTGGATCTTTATGAAAACATTTGATCTTTTGAAAATTCAAGCTAGATTTTATCCTAGACAAGTTTTCTGATTTGATCCACCATCGATGTTGCAAAATATATTTGTGGATCAATATTTTGGCTAAAACTTTTAGGTTCGTGTAATCCACTGCTATCCCGGTATCGGAAAGCACACATCCAGTTTACTTGTTCCGTATATTACCTTTCGGTAAACTACCGTCCGGTTGTAAAGGAAAGCGATGAACAAGAAACTGTTAAGGCAATGTCCCGTGACATGCAGATGATTATGGTCTTATTAACGTGTCGGATGCTAGAACTATCCTTCGTAGGAGCAATAGTAAAGATCATCCTATGATTTTTCGGTCTGGCACAAGGTCCTGTCTCCGACCATGCTATGCAACCACCGTTCTTACGGTTGACACCCGATTTGGTTCAGGTGACCTAATGATTTCCAGGTGAATTTCTAGGATTTTACGTTCAATGGTATTGAACGCATTGAAAATGGTTTTTCAGAAAACAAATCGGTTTGTATTTTTGATCAAAATATTTTCTCGTTCAAGCTCGAGTTTAGATATCATCGAATTCCATGAGTTTGAATTCTCAATCTTTAAGGTCAATCTCTAGGATTGAGTATTATCAGTCTTAAAAGCTGATTTTTAATCTTTAAGGAGATTATCCTTTTCTGGGGATCTGATTCATTAGTCTTATCAAGCTAATTTGCACGGTGCCTCCCCATTGTACGAGATAAATCCTTCTCATGGTTAGGATAAATCTGACCACTTGGCGACCCTGTTTGATGCTGAGGTCCGTGGATTTCCTGCTGATTTTAGAGATGACTTTTCTAGATTTTTCGTCAACCTACAGCTGGTCTGGACGACAACTTCATGACCTAAATCAAGAAGCGCGTGTCTTTTTCGGAAGACTTTACTTCCTTTTAATGATGGAATTGATTCATCGTGTAGATCCATCTTTCTTTCAAATGTATTACAGTAAACCGGGTAAAACTGATTAGTATCGTCCAAAGCAAAAGTACCTGCAATATCTTTACAGAACATGTGATAGATAGTTTTCAATTGAATAACTTGGTACATTCTCCCCACACTTAATTTCTTTCTTTGCCTTTTTATTTTCTTCTATTCCATTTTAAATGAATTCTAGCGTTTTGGCTCGTTTCTTAATTTATGTCCTTTTCGAGGTAACGATAATTTCGGTATTAACACCTAGTTTTCATCGTTCATAAATATGTATAAACATAATTTTGATTTCATTTAGTTGAAAATTTTTCAAATTTTCGCAAAATTTGGCAAATAAACCAAGTGTAAACCCGAGAGAATTTATAACCCTTCCCCACACTTAAGATCATGCAATGCCCTCATTTGCATGAAATCAGACTCTAATTATAAATTCATGAGGGTGATTAGTGTAGAAAAGTTATTGAAAATACCGAGTTTGCAAACATGTTGTTTTATATCACATTTGATATTTTGCGTCTTGTCGTCAAAATTAGAAGCTTTTGCTGAACTTAATGACATTCTTTGAAAGTGCGCTGTTTTACCCTGTTTTGTACATAACATAAAATACAAACATATATATACATATTTTTAAAGTTTGATATATTATCCCACGTTTAAAAATTTATAAAATATAATATATATATATATATATTTTTTGCATACTTTAGATCAATAAAATTAAAAAAATAATGATAACAAAATTTATCGCCCCGTCCTTGGGTAAAGCAATTTCGGTTCAACGACCTAGTCTTCAACTCACGACGAATTTTAGAAATCAATTTTTTAAACTTAATGAAATAAAGTAAATTTTGTTTTTAAAATTCACACAAAACTTAAATTTAAAAAAAAAACATATTAATTTTATATAAAACCTACAAAACAAAAATTCAGAATGGAGGGAGAAAACTAGTTCTTTAGTGTCTGCTAGTGGAAAAGACCACTCAGATTCCATTCTCGGAACTACACGAGAACAGAACAACTAACTCTAGATAGCATTTTCTTTTTAGAACACTTGAATCTCCCCACACTTAGGTAGCTGTGGTGTCAAAATTGTGATTAACTTCATCGTCAATTTCTCTTGGTCCATAATCAACTTGCATATCTGTGACTTTCTCTTTAAGCCATTGGTCGGATTCCTGTGTAATGTCCACAATTTCAACTAGCTTCACCTTTTCTTTAGGTGATAGATTGGATACTAACCGGTTACATAACTTAAAGTTCCCCTTGGTTATAGCATCGCGAATTCGTTTAATAAGTTTCTTCATTGAACTATTAATAACGGGGTCATTTAATTTCGTATCAACAACGGGGTTCTTTGTTATCATGTCATCATTAGGTGTTACTTCATTTTCCCCACACTTAGGCGTTTCATTATTGCTAAGTATTACCGTTGGAGTTGGTAAAAGCACATGGTTCTTACCAATTGTTTTTACTGGTTCAACGGTTTTGGCTGGTGGAGATTTAGACTTTCGAATCATAAAGGTGATAGATTTGTCACCACTACTAAGTGTCATTCTACCGTTTCTTACATCAAAGAACGCCTCGGTGGACGCTAAGAATGGTCGACCTAAAATTAGAGGAATGTTTGGGTCCTCTTCTATGTCAATGACAATGAATTCGACTAGAAAGGTTAAATTGCCTACTTGAACGGGTAGGTTGTCGGCAATTCCAACTGGGTGCTTAATGGTTTGATCAAAGAGTCGAACACTCATATCCGTTGGACTTAACTCACCTACACCTAATCTCTTATATAAGGAAAGAGGCATAACACTCACACTCGCACCTAAATCTGCTAGTGCATCATACATGACACAATCACTAAGTAGACAAGGAACAATAAATTCACCCGGATCACCTACCCTAGGTGGAGGTTTTGGTGGAACTGTCTTTACCGGGTTTACTTCCATGATTTTTGTTTCTTGCACTTTCTTATTCTTCTTCTTCTTCTTCTTTCCAGAGGTATCACAAACTTTATTACCTATTACTTGCTCATACTCAACTCCTTTTCTTGGAAACGGGAGGGGTGGTTTGTATGGTGTCACCACTGGCTTTACATACTCGGGTGGTGGTGGTGGTGGTGGTGTAACTTCTTCATTGTTACTCACATCTAAAATCTTCCCATCTTCTGGTGCTGGTTTTTCAGAATTTGTTGACACCATATTAACATTCTCATTCCGAGGATTTACTTCAGTATTACTCGGTAGCTTTCCTTGTTCCCTCTCACTCATCATGCTAGCAAGAGTACCTACGTGTTTTTCTAGATTCAAAATGGAAGCTTGTTGAGTTCTTAATGACTGATCAAACCTCTCATTCGTTTGGGTTTGAGATGTAATAAATTGTGTTTGAGATTCAACTAGCTTTGCCATCATTTCTTCTAGATTTGGCTTTTTCTCTTCGGTTTGTTGTGGTGGTTTATACAAGCTAGGTCTTTGTTGATTGAAAGTGTTGTTTTGAGTTGGTTGGTTATTCGGACCTTGTTGGTTATACCAGTTATTTTCGGGTCCTTTTGGATTGTAAAGAATGTTTTGATTTCGATTGAAGTTTGGCCTTGGCGGTTGATAATTATTCTGATAACTATTTTCCAGCCTTTTGTTCATGTAGACAACATTCTCACGTTGTTCCATCGTTTGTTCAATGTGACAGTCTTTCATTAAGTGTGGTCCACCGCATTGCTCACAACTGATTCGTATTGCGTGAATATCTTTATTCATCTTTTCCATTCGTCTTTCGAAAGCATCTATTTTTGCGGAAACGGAATCAAAGTCATGGCTAGAATCGGCTCTAGCCGCTTTAGATGATCGAAAGATATCTTTTTCTTGGTGCCACTCATGCGAGTGGGAGGCTGTGTTATCAATAATTTTGTAAGCTTCAGTTGCGGTTTTCTTCATAATGGATCCACCAGCGGTTATGTCGATGTCTTTTCGTGTAGCAACGTTGACACCTTGGTAGAATATTTGTACTATTTGATAAGTGTCTAAACCGTGTTGAGGACATCCTCTCAACATCCTTCCGAATCTTGTCCACGCCTCATATAATGTTTCATTTGGCTTTTGCTTGAACGTAACAATTTCTCCTTGAAGTCTTACGGCTTTGGATGCCGGAAAGAATTGTTTAAGAAATTTTTCAACTAAAACACCCCATGTGTCAATCGCCCCTTCAGGTTGTGAGGTTTGTTTCAAAAACTGGATTATCGGAAATTTGAGTTTGAGGATTTGGTCGACTTGATGACGATTCTAAAGAAAAATCAACGGCGGCGATATTCGTTAAACGATGTCTTGATCGAGTTACAGGTGGTGAACGTATGACCGGCGGCGAACGTCTTGCTCGGTGCATTCACTGAATATCCTATTAGTTTTTAAAAAGGAAAGAAAAATTATAATAAGTTATCCAATTAATAGACTTTTCTGATTTTGCCCACGTTTCGAATAGCCAAAAGATGCAGCAGAGGGGCAGGATTCGTTTGGTCTCAATATAATTGAGTACTGTTTGGCTCCAATAACCCGGTCCACGTACAAATCCAACTATTACTACGAACCAGAAAATTTTGATGTCTATCAATTTAACCACTTAAAATAAATTTTCGTAATTTTAAGAAATTTAGAGAAGAAGTAGAAAAAATTCTAAGTCCTAAAAACTAGAATGGCGAGAAATAAGAGAGAAAAAGATTGCGCGTCGAAAAGTGTCGAAAAATGAAAAAGACGAAGAGTGGTTTGTAAACACGCGGTTAATCCAACCTTATAACTATCACTATCTTAAAATTAAAACTACAAATAGAGATCACTAATTGGAATTGTAATTGATACAGAGGTAAACGGCGTCGAAAGATAAATAAAAATAAGAAAGTAGCACGAAAAATAGCGTCGCAAAATTTTAAGGCACCTAAAACTTAGTCTAAAGAAAAAGCACTTAAGGGATTTTACGGCAAAACTAAGAATTCTAGAAGTAAAAATAACTATGGCAAAACTAAACTTAATACTAAAAGTTGCGAATATAGTCTAAAAATCTAAAGGTAATAAAACTAAAAAAAAAAATTTTTTTTTTTTTATAGACAAAATCTTAAAAATATATTTTTTTTACGTTTTTTTTTTTTTTTACGCTTTTTTTTACGTTTTTTTTTTACGTTTTTGTTTTTTTTATTTTACGTTTACGTTTTTTTTTTTATTTTTTTTTTTACGTTTTTTTTTTTTTTTTTTTTTGGTTTTTTTTTTTTATATTTTTACAAATATAAATTAAAAATATAGTGTTTTAGCAGGTCCCCGGCAGCGGCGCCAAAAACTTGATGTTTGTCGCGAGGGGTACGAAATAGTGTTTATTTTTAATACGAAATTCGACGAAATTTTACACAAGTTTTATTATTTTTACGGATGGGAAATACCTAAACCTTGCTACAACAATTATAGGCAGTGTACCTAATCGTACTGTAGTGTAGTTTTTAGTAAGTCCGGTTCGTTCCACAGGGACGCAGTGAAGTTTAACACTATATTTTTAACAACTATATTTTTACAAAAATATATAATATAAGTAGTATTATTATTATAAAGGGGGGTTTTTACCGTTTAATGACCGGTTTGTCGATTTTAAAACTTTAGTCGCAGTTAAAACCAAATGTAAAATATTAAAAATAAATACAAGACTTAAATTAAAGCATAAAGTAAATAACGATAATGAAATTGCGAATAATAAAAGTGCGATAAAATAAACTTGCGATAATTAAAAAGTACGATAATTAAAAGTGCAATTAAATACAATAACAATAAAAATGCAATAATTAGAAGTGCAATTAAATATAAAATAAAGGAAAATAAATATGAAATAAAAGAATTATGCTTATTTAAACTTCCGTAATCATGATGTTTGACGTGTTGATTTTAGTTTTATGCCCATGGGTTAATTGTCCTTTGTCCTGGATTATTTAATATGTCCGTCTGGTTTTTGTCCATAACAGTCCATTAGTCATAAATATAAAGTGCGAGTATCCTCGTCAAATTATCCTTATACCCGAAGTTAAATATTCCAACTAATTGGGGACTTAAACTGTAACAAGATTTTAATACTTTGTTTAATAATTACACCAGGATGTCGACTGAGTGTAACCCAAGGTTTTAATATTTTGTTATCAATTATACCAAGTGTCCTTGTACATAATTTTCACCCCTGTTTTAATTATTCTAGTGGCTATTAATCCATTCCCGTGTCCGGTTAAATGAACGATTATTCGTACATATAAATACCCCGCCCATCGTGTCCGATTGAGTGTATATGGTAATTTATAGGGACGCCCAATTGTAAATCTTTATATTAACATTAACAAACTATCATTTAGTTAAACAAATATAAAGCCCATTAATAGCTCATAGTCTAATTTCCACAAGTGTCGTTCTTTTGTCCAAACCCCAATTATGGTACAAAGTCCAATTACCCAATTTTAGTAATTAGCCCAACATCATGATTACTTCGTTTTAAATAAGCATAATAATAACTTAGCTACGAGACATTAATATAAAAAGGTTGAACATAACTTACAATGATTAAAAATAGCGAAGCGTTACACGGACAGAATTTCGACTTACACACTCAAAAGATTTCTATCATAAATCTTATTATTATCATAATTTAAAATTAAAATTAAGATTATTGTTATATCTTATTAAGTTAACATTATGATAGAGATATAGAATATAGATATTGATAATTGATATTGATAATAGATAGATGGATCGATAGAAAATTGATAGAAAAAGGTCGTCCCTCATTTTGATCGTAAATCATCGCCTTATAGGCAAAATATGAAATTGAATTTTTATTTACGGCCCCTGAACTATGCTCAATTAACAACTTTTTATTATTTAATATTATTCTTATTATGAATTATTTAAATATTATATTTTATTCTTGTGCATAGTTGACTCGTAATTTTTACACCGTTGCGTCGAGCGTTGAGAGTTGGTTCATGTCCCGGTTCCGGATTTTCGAACGTCCTTGCGTACTATTTTATATCGTGTACTTTGCGTTTTGTAACTCATACTCTTGTCATTTTTAGACGTTCTTCATCAATAATTTGAACCTTTTTGATTGTATCTTGTAGTTTTGAGCTTTTTGGACCTTTGCGTCTTCAAATCTTCGTTTTCGCCTTTTGTCTTCGCATTTATTTAAAATAAACGAATATTACTCGAAAATGGAACAATTGCAACTAAAATCTTGTCTTTCTTGGGGGATTTTGCTATGAAATATATGTTCCTTTTTAGCCTTATCAGTGTCCGGGAGCGTTCGAAGATGAGGAAGAGAAGATCGACGCGTTTGTGAAAGGATTACCGGAAAGAATCCAAGAAGATATAAGTTCACACGAGCCCGCCTCCATACAACAAGCATGTAGAATGGCTCACAAACTAGTGAACCAGATTGAGGAAAGAATTAAAGAACATACGGCTGAAGAGGCCAATGTGAAGCAAGTCAAAAGAAAGTGGGAGGAAAACGGTGATAAAAATCACCAATACAACAACAACAGCAATTACAATAATAATCGCAACAATTATCCCAACAATCACAACATCAATCGCAACTACAACAAACGGCCCAACAACAACAACAACAACAACAATAACAACAACAGCAACTACAACAATCGTCCCAACAACAATAACAACCGCAACAACAACAACAATCAGAAGCAGCTATGCCAAAGGTGTGAAAAGTATCACTCGGGGTTCTGTACCAAATTTTGCAACAAGTGTAAAAGAAATGGTCATAGCGCGGTGAAATGTGAGGTCTACGGACCAGGGGTTAACAGAACGAAAGGAACAAATGGTGTCGGAACGAGTAATGGCGGAGCAAGTAGTGTCGGAGCAAGTTATGCCAATGTAGTTTGTTATAAATGTGGAAAATCGGGCCACATTAATAGAAATTGTCCGAACCAGGAGAACACGAATGGACAAGGCCGCGAAAGAGTTTTCAATATTAATGCGGTAGAGGCACAGGAAGACCCGGAGCTTGTTACGAGTACGTTTCTTATTGACAATAAATCTGCTTACGTTTTATTTGATTCGGGTGCGGATAGAAGCTATATGAGTAGAGATTTTTGTGCTAAATTAAGTTGTCCATTGACGCCGTTGTATAGTAAATTTTTACTCAAATTAGCAAACGGTAAATTAATTTCAGCAGATAATATATGCAGGAATCGAGAAATTAAACTGGGTAGCGAAATATTTAAGATTGATTTGATACCAGTAGAGTTAGGGAGTTTTGATGTAATAGTTGGCATGGACTGGCTGAAGAAGGTGAAAGCAGAGATCGTATGTTATAAAAATGCAATTCTCATTGTACGAGAAGAAGGAGAACCCTTAGTGGTGTACGGAGAAAAGGGCAACATGAAGCTACATCTTATTAGTAATTTGAAGGCACAAAAACTAATAAGAAAAGGTTGCTATGTTGTTCTAGCACACGTCGAGAAAGTACAAACTGAAGAAAAGAGCATCAATGATGTTCCCATTGCAAAAGAATTTCCCGATGTATTTCCGAAAGAATTATCGGGATTACCCCCACATCGATCCGTTGAATTTCAAATAGATCTTGTACCAGGAGCTGCACCAATAGCTCGTGCTCCTTACAGACTCGCACCCAGCGAGATGAAAGAACTGCAAAGCCAATTACAAGAACTTTTAGAGCGTGGTTTCATTCGACCAAGCACATCACCGTGGGGAGCTCCTGTTTTGTTTGTCAAGAAGAAAGATGGTACATTCAGGTTGTGTATCGACTACCGAGAGTTGAACAAACTTACCATCAAGAACCGCTACCCACTACCGAGAATCGACGACTTATTTGATCAACTACAAGGCTCGTCAGTTTATTCGAAGATCGATTTACGTTCTGGATATCATCAAATGCGAGTAAAGGAGGATGATATTCCAAAAACTACTTTTAGGATGCGTTATGGTCATTACGAGTTTATGGTTATGCCGTTTGGATTAACTTACGCACCAGCTGTGTTCATGGACCTTATGAACCAAGTGTGTGGTCCATATCTTGACAAGTTTGTCATTGTTTTCATCGATGACATACTTATTTACTCAAAGAATGATCAAGAGCACGAAGAACATTTGAGAAAAGTGCTAGAAGTATTGAGGAAAGAAAAACTGTACGCTAAGTTTTCAAAGTGTGCATTTTGGTTGGAAGAAGTTTAATTCCTCGGTCACATAGTGAACAAAGAAGGTATCCAGGTGGACCTGGCAAAGATCGAAACCGTTGAAAAGTGGGAAACCCCAAAAACTCCGAAGCATATACGTCAATTTTTAGGATTGGCTGGTTACTACAGAAGATTCATCCAAGATTTCTCCAAAATAGCAAAACCCTTGACTGCATTAACGCATAAAGGGAAGAAATTTGAATGGAATGATGAACAAGAGAAGGCGTTTCAATTATTGAAGAAAAAGCTAACTACGGCACCTATATTGTCATTGCCTGAAGGGAATGATGATTTTGTGATTTATTGTGACGCATCAAAGCAAGGTCTCGGTTGTGTATTAATGCAACGGGCGAAGGTGATTGCTTATGCGTCTAGACAATTGAAGATTCACGAGCAAAATTATACGACGCATGATTTGGAATTAGGCGCGGTTGTTTTTGCATTAAAGACTTGGAGGCACTACTTATATGGGGTCAAAAGTATTATATATACCGACCACAAAAGTCTTCAATACATATTTAATCAGAAACAACTGAATATGAGGAAGCGTAAGTGGATTGAATTGTTGAATGATTACGACTTTGAGATTCGTTACCACCCGGGGAAGGCAAATGTGGTAGCCGACGCCTTGAGCAGAAAGGACAGAGAACTCATTAGAGTAAAATCTATGAATATAATGATTCACACTAACCTTACTACTCAAATAAAGGAGGCGCAGCAAGGAGTTTTAAAAGAGGGAAATTTAAAGGATGAAATACCCAAAGGATAGGAGAAGCATCTTAATATTCAGGAAGACGGAACCCGGTATAGGGCTGAAAGAATTTGGGTACCAAAATTTGGAGATATGAGAGAAATGGTACTTAGAGAAGCTCATAAAACCAGATACTCAATACATCCTGGAACGGGGAAGATGTACAAGGATCTTAAGAAACATTTTTGGTGGCCAGGTATGAAAGCCGATATTGCTAAATATGTAGGAGAATGTTTGACGTGTTCTAAGGTCAAAGCTGAACATAAGAAACCATCAGGTCTACTACAACAACCTGAAATCCCGGAATGGAAATGGGAAAACATTACCATGGATTTCATTACTAAATTGCCAAGGACTGCAAGTGGTTATGATACTATTTGGGTAATAGTTGATCGTCTCACCAAGTCAGCACACTTCCTGCCAATAAGAGAAGATGACAAGATGGAGAAGTTAGCACGACTGTATTTGAAGGAAGTCATCTCCAGACATGAAATACCAATCTCTATTATCTCTGATAGGGATGGCAGATTTATTTCAAGATTCTGGCAGACATTACAGCAAGCATTGGGAACTCGTCTAGACATGAGTACTGCCTATCATCCACAAACTGATGGGCAGAGCGAAAGGACGATACAAACGCTTGAAGACATGCTACGAGCTTGTGTTATTGATTTCGGAAACAGTTGGGATCGACATCTACCGTTAGCAGAATTTTCCTACAACAATAGCTACCATTCAAGCATTGAGATGGTGCCGTTTGAAGCACTTTATGGTAGAAAGTGCAGGTCTCCGATTTTTTGGAGTGAAGTAGGGGATAGACAGATTACGGGTCCGGAGATCATACAAGAAACTACCAAGAAAATCATCCAAATTCAACAAAGATTGAAAACCGCCCAGAGTCGACAAAAGAGCTACGCGGACAGTAAAAGAAAAGATATAGAGTTTGAAATTGGAGAAATGGTCATGCTTAAGGTTTCAACTTGGAAAGGCGTTGTTCGATTTGGTAAACGGGGGAAACTAAATCCAAGGTACATTGGACCATTCAAGATTATAGATCGTGTCAGACCAGTAGCTTACCAACTGGAGCTACCTCAATAACTCGCGGCTGTACATAACACTTTCCACATCTCAAATTTGAAGAAATGTTTTGCTAAAAAAGATCTCACTATTCCGTTGGACGAAATCCAAATCAATGAAAAACTTCAATTCATTGAAGAACCCGTCGAAATAATGGATCGTGAGGTTAAGAGACTTAAACAAAACAAGATACTGATTGTTAAGGTTCAATGGAATGCTCGTAGAGGACCCGAGTTCACCTGGGAGCGTGAAGATCAGATGAAGAAGAAATACCTCCAACTGGTTAAAATTTACGGACGAAATTTATTTAACGGGTAGGTACTGTAGTGACCCGAACTTTTCCATGTTTATATATATATTAAATAAAATTGTTATTTAAATGATTAAGTGTTTACAACATGGTAAGCAATCAAACTTTTAAGACTTGATTAATTGAAATAGGTTTCATATAGACAATTGACCACCCAAGTTGACCGGTGATTCACGAACGCTAAAACTTGTAAAAACTATATGATGACATATATATGGTTATATATATAGTTAACATGATATTATGATAAGTAAACATATCATTAAGTATATTAACAATGAACTACATATGTAAAAACAAGACTACTAACTTAATGATTTTGAAACGAGACATATATGTAACGATTATCGTTGTAACGACATTTAATGTATATATCTCATATTAAGAGATATTCGTACATCATAATATCATGATAATATAATAATTTAAAATCTCTTTTGATATTATAAACATTGGGTTAACAACATTTAACAAGATCGTTAACCTAAAGGTTTCAAAACAACACTTACATGTAACGACTAACGATGACTTAACGACTCAGTTAAAATGTATATACATGTAGTGTTTTAATATGTATTCATACACTTTTGAAAGACTTCAAGACACTTATCAAAATACTTCTACATAACAAAAATGCTTACAATTACATCCTCGTTCAGTTTCATCAACAATTCTACTCGTATGCACCCGTATTCGTACTCGTACAATACACAGCTTTTAGATGTATGTACTATTGGTATATACACTCCAATGATCAGCTCTTAGCAGCCCATGTGAGTCACCTAACACATGTGGGAACCATCATTTGGCAACTAGCATGAAATATCTCATAAAATTACAAAAATATGAGTAATCATTCATGACTTATTTACATGAAAACAAAATTACATATCCTTTATATCTAATCCATACACCAACGACCAAAAATACCTACAAACACTTTCATTCTCCAATTTTCTTCATCTAATTGATCTCTCTCAAGTTCTATCTTCAAGTTCTAAGTGTTCTTCATAAATTCCAAAAGTTCTAGTTTCATAAAATCAAGAATACTTACAAGATTGCAAGTTTACTTTCAAGTTTTCTAAATCCATTCCAAGTAATCATCCAAGATCAAGAAACCTTTATTACTTATAGTAGTTTATCTTTCTAATACAAGGTAATAATCATATTCAAACTTTAATTCAATTTCTATAACTATAACAATCTTATTTCGAGTGGAAATCTTACTTGAAATTGTTTTCGTGTCATGATTCTGCTTCAAGAACTTTCAAGCCATCCAAGGATCCTTTGAAGCTAGATCTATTTTTCTCATTTCCAGTAGGTTTTTCCAAGGAACTTGAGGTATTAATGATGTTCATATCATCATTCGATTCATACATATAAAGCTATCTTATTCGAAGGTTTAAACTTGTAATCACTAGAACATAGTTTAGTTAATTCTAAACTTGTTCGCAAATAAAAGTTAATCCTTCTAACTTGACTTTTAAAATCAACTAAACACATGTTCTATATCTATATGATATGCTAACTTAATGATTTAAAACCTGGAAACACAAAAAACACCGTAAAATCGAATTTACGCCGTCTTAGTAACACCGCGGGCTGTTTTGGGTTAGTTAATTAAAAACTATGATAAACTTTGATTTAAAAGTTGTTATTCTGAGAAAATGATTTTTATTATGAACATGAAACTATATCCAAAAATTATGTTTAAACTCAAAGTGGAAGTATGTTTTCTAAAATGGTCATCTAGACCTCGTTCTTTCGACTGAAATGACTACCTTTACAAAAATGACTTGTAACTTATTTTTACAACTATAAACCTATACTTTTTCTGTTTAGATTCATAAAATAGAGTTCAATATGAAACCATAGCAATTTGATTCACTCAAAACGGATTTAAAATGAAGAAGTTATGGGTAAAACAAGATTGGATAATTTTTCTCATTTTAGCTACGTGAAAATTGGTAACAAATCTATTCCAACCATAACTTAATCAACTTGTATTGTATATTATGTAATCTTGAGATACCGTAGACACGTATACAATGTTTCGACCTATCATGTCGACACATCTATATATATTTCGGAACAACCATAGACACTCTATATGTGAATGTTGGAGTTAGCTATACAGGGTTGAGGTTAATTCCAAAATATATATAGTTTGAGTTGTGATCAATACTGAGATACGTATACACTGGATCATGGATTGATTCAAGATAATATTTATCGATTTATTTCTGTACATCTAACTGTGGACAACTAGTTGTAGGTTACTAACGAGGACAGCTGACTTAATAAACTTAAAACATCAAAATATATTAAAAGTGTTGTAAATATATTTTGAACATACTTTGATATCTATGTATATATTGTTATAGGTTCGTGAATCAACC
The DNA here is from genome assembly GCF_046630445.1 of Rutidosis leptorrhynchoides. Taxonomy (NCBI): domain Eukaryota; kingdom Viridiplantae; phylum Streptophyta; class Magnoliopsida; order Asterales; family Asteraceae; genus Rutidosis; species Rutidosis leptorrhynchoides. Next base: position 149,779,052 of record NC_092334.1, read on the forward strand.
AGTGGCCAAGTCTTACTTCCCGACGAAGTAAAAATCTGTGAAAGTGAGTTATAGTCCCACTTTTAAAATCTAATATTTTTGGGATGAGAATACATGCAGGTTTTATAAATGATTTATAAAATAGACACAAGTACGTGAAACTACATTCTATGGTTGAATTATCGAAATCGAATATGCCCCTTTTTATTAAGTCTGGTAATCTAAGAATTAGGGAACAAACACCCTAATTGACGCGAATCCTAAAGATAGATCTATTGGGCCTAACAAACCCCATCCAAAGTACCGGATGCTTTAGTACTTCGAAATTTATATCATATCCGAAGGTTGTCCCGGAATGATGGGGATATTCGTATATATGCATCATGTTAATGTCGGTTACCAGGTGTTCACCATATGAATGATTTTTATCTCTATGTATGGGATGTGTATTGAAATATGAAATCTTGTGGTCTATTGTTACGATTTGATATATATAGGTTAAACCTATAACTCACCAACATTTTTGTTGACGTTTAAAGCATGTTTATTCTCAGGTGAATACTAAGAGCTTCCGCTGTTGCATACTAAAATAAGGACAAGATTTGGAGTCCATGTTTGTATGATATTGTGTAAAAACTACATTCAAGAAACTGATTTCGATGTAACATATTTGTATTGTAAACCATTATGTAATGGTCGTGTGTAAACAGGATATTTTAGATTATCATTATTTGATAATCTACGTAAAGCTTTTTAAACCTTTATTTATGAAATAAAGGTTATGGTTTGTTTTAAAAATGAATGCAGTCTTTGAAAAACGTCTCATATAGAGGTCAAAACCTCGCAATGAAATCAATTAATATGGAACGTTTTTAATCAATAAGAACGGGACATTTCAATTGTAATCGTCAAGATACAAATGAGGTTTAAGATGAAATCAAGTGGCAAACTTGAAGAAATGTTTAGTTTCATATGTTATAATCAATATTTTAATTCATTTTAATTGTCTAATGTTAATAGTCTACACTCAGTAGTCCACAGTTGGTAGTTCAATAATTCATATATAGTTTAATATATTATATTCGAATTAATTAATACGTGTCGTGACACATTGTATACATGTCTCAGACTCGATCACAACTCAAAGTATATATATTATTCAGAATCAACCTCGACCCTTTATATGCTAACTCGAGCATTATCGCGATATAGAGTGACTTACGGTTATTCCAAATAATATATATAGATGGCGTCGATATGATATGTCAAAACATTGTATATGTGTCCCGATTTATACGACGATATTTAAAGTGCTTAAAATAAATAACAGAAATTAAATGACGATAAATAAAATTGTGAGAATTAAAATTGCGAGAAATAAATTGTGATAAATAAATTGCGATAAATAAAATGTAATAAGGAATTAACAGTTAGCTAGGAACAGTTAGCTAGGATTTTATTAGCGTGGATTCTTAACAAAATTTCTCATAGTTAATTTGTTTGTTTCTAACAAATTTTATTTTGTCAAATGTTTTCTTCATTATGCCACTTGTTAGATTCTGATAGGTCAAAATCCAAATATGAAATTGAATGAAAATGGTTATTCTGTGGTGAACGGATTCGTATATCTGTGGATGTAAGTAGGATAGTAAATGACTGTTGAATCAGATTCGAAGAATGTACAGTGTAATTTATTAATGTGAATTCTAAATATTCATCGGGTATTACCTACCCGTTAAATTTTTTTTACCATTAATAGTTTGTACAAAAGAATTTTTAATTACAATCTTTATGAAAACATATATACATATATATTTTCTTCAGATGTAATCATGGATTTAATGAGTTAATATGATATTAATCTCATTTGATTTTTCTGTTTGAACTAGAATATATAATCTCTAAAACATTAGAGATTACATAATCGTCATTTCGAACGAAGATAAATGATGTAGAACGTCATGTAGAACGAAGATAATCGATGTAGGACATCATGTAGTATGATGATTATGCTGGAGGTACAGACTGTGAGTTTGAGGCGTGTAGTGTTGAGGCTTGTGCTGCGGATGTTGTTGTTGGTGGTACTGGTGTTGCCGATGCTGTTGCTGAAGCTGGTAGGTTTTGCACCATGTTTTCCAAATTGATTACTCGAGCGTGAAGCTCGTTGACTTTTTCCCTTACTCCAGGATGATTGTTGGTCAGAACGAGCGGATGAATAAGGTTTAGAATTGTGGATAGAATATAATCGTGTCAAGCCACCCTGGAAATGAGGCTAAAAATGGTGTTTCGGATATGTTCGCCGGTAAGTGCTTCAGGTTCTTCGCCAAGAGGGAATGTGGTGGATGGAAGGGATCGCCTTCTTCTTGTATCCAATGATTAAGTAGGCTACGAACCCATCCCCAATTCATCCAGAGTAGATGATGGCTAATTGGTCGATCCATTCTGGTCACACTGCTTTCAGAACTCGAGTGAAACTCCATATCAGAATTCGAGGGACTTGAACTAGTGGCGAGTTCCATTTCGTATGATTGAATAAAGGATTTTTCGATATGGAATGATTTTCGGATATCGAATAGTATTCTAATTACATAGAATATCTATATATATAAAACAAAATATTTCGTAGATTACGGAGGAATTTACGGAATATGTCAGGCAAAGTTTATAGTAACAGATACGCTAAGATATGGATTAGCAGATATGCTAAGATATGAATTTTGTATATACACTATTCATGCAATCACTGCAGTAAGATGTGTCTAGATTAAGAATGATAAACAGGTAATTTCCTAAGGATGATAAGTAGGTAATTTTTGACACGAAATGATAAGCAAAACTTTTGACATGCAGACATGGTTGAAGTCCAGACTCACTAATGCATCTAAGCAACTATCAGTTAGACACACTAATACATGACCTGGTTCGCTAAGACCACCGCTCTGATACCAACTGAAAGGACGCGTTCATACCGATTATAAATGATTCACGATAGTTGATTTTATTGTGAGGTATTTGACCTCTAAATGATACATTTTACAAACATTACATTCATTTTTAAAAGACAAACTTCCATTACATTGAAAGTTAATGGCATGCATCCCATTTCATAATATATCCAACTAAAATTTACTTAATAACAATCTTGATAAACTCAACGACTCGAATGCAACGTCTTTTGAAATATGTCATGAATGACTCCAAGTAATATCTCTAAAATGAGAAAATGCACAGCGGAAGATTTCTTTCATACCTTAGAATAAACATGCTTAAAAGTGTCAACCAAAAGGTTGGTGAGTTCATAGGTTTATCATAAACAATAAAATTCATCATTTTTATAAACCACGAGATTTAAATACAGTACACCTATCTCGTGTACGAAACCATTTTTCATAATGCTTGGCAGAGTAGGTTCGTATCCTTTTCTCCCCCGTAGGTTGCCTCGCGATTTTTAATAATCGTACACATATCTCGTGCACAAAACTAATACACATAACCTGTGTATAAAAATCATTCTCTTGATACATAACATTTACTTTGATTTCATTGCTCAACATGGTAACCAACCTTAACATATAATGTGCATCAATAATATCCCCAAAACAGAACATCTTGTCTGTATAATATATAAACTTCGAAGTACTAAACACCACGCCCACTAGCTCTTTCGTCTAGTGAACATTCTGGGTGGAAGTGTTAAACCCGGTAGCTACCTTTAGGATTCGCGTGATTAGGGCCATACCCGTTTCTAATTATTAGGTTACCAAGCAATAATAATCAGGGGAAAATATTCACAACAATTAGTGGCAATTATAACGTCCAACTAATTCAATAATAATCCACAGAACTTCTATCTGCATAATAATTCATTCGAGGAATTTTTTGCTTGTGTCTATCTCGTCAAACATTTATAAAAGCATCTCAGTCCAAAAATAAAGATTTCAAAGGCATTTAATAAAATAGTTAGAAAAATAACGCATGTATTCTCAGTCCCAAAAATGTAAAGAGTAAAAGGGAATCAAATGAACTCACAATACGATATTTGTAGTAAAAATATGCATACGACGGAACTGAACAATGCAAGGTTGGCCTCAGATTCCCGAACCTATATCATTTGTATATATATTAACACATATAATTGTAATCGAACGAGTTTATATATTATTAGTGATATACTTGTTATTTAATAAATTATATGTTTCATTAATAATTTAATTAGATTTTATTTATTCTTATATACATTAAATAGATAATTAATATTTATTACAAAAATATTAATATAGTTAAGTTTTATGTCATAAATATATTTCTATTTAGAAAATCTTTATTTGATATATTAATAATACTACTAATAATAATAATAAAAATAATACTAATAAAAATGATAAATTTAAAAATAATGATACTCTTAATGATAATGATAATAATAATAATAATAATAATAATAATAATAATAATAATAATAATAATAATTTTGATAAAAATGATAATTTTTCTAATAATGATAATAATAATAACAATAAAAGATATAATATTAGTAATAATAATAATAATAATAATAATAATAATAAGAATAATAATAATAATAATAATAATAATAATAATAATAATAATAATAATACTAATAATAATAATAATAATAATAATAATAATAATAATAATAATAATAATAATAATAATAATAATAATAATAATAATAATAATAATAATAATAATAATAAGAATAATAGTAATTAATAGTAATACTACCTTAAAAAGATAACAATTATGTCACAGGCCGGGCTCGAACCCGAGACCTCTCGCTGAACCCCAACACTCCAAACCAACTAACTGTTCGACTGTTTTTGAGTTAATCCCCTTATTTAATTATTTTACCCTGTTGATGTTGGGTTTATGTGATTTAACCCGTGTAGAAAACCCAAACGGCCCAGCGAGCATTAGCAGTTTAGATGATCGAGTTGGGCTTGTGTAGTTGGGCTGCTACAGTAACATGCACCAATATAATCACAAAAGTAATTTGTTGTAGCTTGGGACCGAACTCATAACCAACTGTAACCAACTAACACCCTGAACCATTGAACCGTTGTTACTTTCTGAATTAACTAGCAAGTTAAAGTTATTTAATTTTATGATACGTATTGTCTTCTTCATAAACAAAACCCATTTAATTAACATCTTCATCATCATCATATCATCTATCATTATCACAGATCATCATCATCGTTTCATTAACTTCATCATCTTTATCATAATCATTTAAACATCATCACTTTTAATCGTACCCTTCATTTATGATCATCAGTATGATTGTTATTTTCTTCAAATTCATCGTATATCATCATTTTTCTTTTTATAGAAACAGTACGATTAACAAAAGTTATTCAGTGGGATTACAGGTGGCGATTGTGGTGGCGTTTGGTGGTCAATAACGGCAGCAGTAGTTGCAGATAGTGTCTGACTGAAACAGTAAAATAGAAGTAGCAGGTTCAAGATGGGTTACATCATAGGATATGGTGTTGATTGCAGGTGGGTTTTGTTAACCTTGAAAGAAACAGAAGAAAAAAAATAGAACGCGGAGTTTTGTTGGTGGTTGTGTAGGATTGTTTAGGGTGTTTAACGGAGGTCGTGGTGGTTTGTTTAGCAGCCAGAATGAAACAGTGAGTAATACACGATTGTGTTTGAATGTTGTGGTTCTTTATCCAAAGTAACAGTTATAAATAAGTGGGTTAAGGAGGTTCACCAAGAAAAGAGGGAGGGAGAGAGATAGTTGCAGGTTTCTTTTGGGTTTGGGTCATGATCAATAATGGTGACGGTTTGATCATGACAGTGGTCTAGCTATATGAAAGTGGCATTCTTGAAATGGTGTTCGAAAGAAATAGATAGATAGATGGTTTTGTGGTGTTCTACGGTGGTGATTGGTGGTGGGTTTATGTGGAGGAAGGTGGGTTGTGATGACCGAATATAATGGTTGCATGCAGTGGGATACCGGTGATGAAGGTGGTTAGTGGTTTGAGTGGTCCTATCGAATAGAAGCAAAACAACGAAAAGGGTTTTTGGTTCGATATTAGAGTAAGAGTTGTAGCAATTCAATGATGCTCGGTTTGATGGTTAACTGATACGAGCATGGTTGTTCGGATTCGTGATCAGATAAAAGGCAGGGAATGGTAGCAAATAAGTGGGTTCTTGTGTAGTAAAATAGCAAGGAATAACAAGAGAGTTAGTGGGTTGTTAGTGGGTACAGCAAACAAGAACCAAAAGTAAGATAGAATTAATTCGTTTGTGTGCTTTTATGTGCTATATATATATATATATATATATATATATATATATATATATATATATATATATATATATATATATATATATATATATATATATATATATATATATATATATATATATATATATATATATATATACATATATATATATATATATATATATATATATATATATATATATATATATATATAAATTAACACAGTAGCATGAAATATCAAACACAGTACATGAAAATTATTGTAGATGCAAAAGTCCTTGGACAAAACTTTCAGTCAATTATCATAAACCATTAAAAACGTGTTCCACTAGGATGTACAGAAATCTCATTTTGTTAATATATGCCGACAGTTTTTCACGGATTATTAAATCGTACTCCGTTGTAAATCAGTGGCGGATAAAATGTTTCGAAAAAAAGTCTCAAAATTTTAAATTAACTTCCTTTATTTATTTCTGTCATTATGGTATAAAATTCAGTCATTAACTATTAAATAAAAATTACATTAATTATTCACTCCCAACCCCAAGTAAAATATAAAAAGTTTTAAAAATTCAACAAATAGTTCCTAAATACATTTTTAATAAGTCTATAATTTGTAAAACTCATTTTCGGATCATTGTTTATTTTAAAATCACATAAGTTCGAATTTAACTTGTTTAATATTGATCGAATGATAAATGATTGTCATCGTCGTTCACTAAATAAATTCGAAATCACATATTTATAGTATACTTTATATATTCATTTTATTAATAAATTTTATTATACCTTATATTAATTTACATATTATTTATAATAAGAATTGCATATAACAGTTTCTTATATATAATTATTTATATTTACCTATTTATATATATATATATATATATATATATATATATATATATATATATATATATATATATATATATATATATATATATATATATATATAAACTAATCTATTTACAAATAATAGTTCATGAATCGTCGGAATTGTCAAAGGTCAAATGTATTCATGTAAACAGTTCTTAAAATTTTTAAGACTCAGTTAAATAAACTTTGCTTATCATATCGAAACCATATAAGAATAAAGTTTAAATTTGGTCGGAAATTTCCGGGTCGTCACAAAATACGCATCTATTTGCTTAGATTGGTATATTTGGTAATTAAAAAGGCAATGAAAAAAGAATCAGCGAAAATGGACTTAAAACGAAAAATTTAGAGCGAAAATGGCAAAAACCTGGAAAACCCTAAAAACGGCCTGCCAGAAGCCCAAAAAAATGGCCTTCCACACTATGTGGACGGCCTGCCATTAATAAAATGGCCTTCCATATAAACGACCCAATTAAACGTGCCACCACCAAATCATACGGCCCAACACCAAATTGGACGGGCAACCTGGACAGCCTGTCACTAATTGGACGGCCTGCCATGATTTTGGATGGCCTGTCAGGCCAGATTTTAGTATAAATAGGCTCATTTGTATCCATTTCCAACACACTCTCCACTCTTCAATTGACTCTCAAATTTAGTTAGTTTTCTAGTCTAGTTATAGAATAGTCTTTCGAGGCCTTCTCACCTTCGAGCGGATGAAGCTATCAAAGATGAGTATACCCGATATGAGCAGAGAAACAATAATGATACGACATTATTGGAAGCAAGACTTCAGGACTTTATCACCGCACTCCACGATCATATTCGTTGAGAGGAACGAGAAAGGGAGCACAATTCAGTAGTTCGTACTATGCACGAGACGAGGTTTTGCGGAGAATAGAAGATCATATACACCAAAGTGTACAACACTTTGGCAGGATCAGCACTTCCTTTATCCACTACTCAGAGATCACTATTGTCCCTTATCCGTCGAAACATGGAGCTTTCGACTGGACACCCGACTTCCCACTCCGATACACAAATGATCGAAGACATTAGAAGCCTCTTCATTGATATTGCTCCAATTAGATATGTTTATTACGCAATATCGACCTCATTTTATTTAGTTTTGATGATCGTTGGGGCTTAAAAGTTGTTTTCCTGAGCCAAAGTGTCGACTCAAGGCAAAATGCCTAACTTGGTGTAAAATTGACCAAGAAATGCTCAAAAAATGCAAAGAAAATGACAAGTGCAGGAAACAGCTCCAAAAGCGCCGCTCCTCACAGCCCAACAGCGCCGCAACTCAGCTAAAAGCGGCGCAATCACCCATGTTTTGTCTCCATTTCTTCTCAGTGAGCAGAAGCGCCGTTCTTCAAGACCAAAAGCGCCGCTCCTATCAGGCTAAAAGCGACGCACTTGCAGTTAAAGCGCCGTTCCAGATTAAAGTCAAAAGCGCCGATCCTGAAGGAGAAGTGGCGCTCCTGACGCTGTTTCGGCCGAAATTCTCACCACTATAAATAGAAAGTGATGGGTCATTTTTCAAGAGAGCTGCAGTTTTTACTCCGAATTTCACACACTAAACCCTAATTTCATCATCCATTAGAGTTCTAAGGTGAATTGGAGGAAGCAAGCTCAAGTTTCATCATCATTATTGCTAGATATTTCTATTGTTATCATTTTTGAGTTGTAATCTTCACTTTACTTTTACATATTTTGCATCAATTAGTTGTAATCTTCACTTTATCTTCATCTAGTTTGAATCTTTGCTTGTAATTTTTGTTTATCTTCATTTATCTTTGAATCTTAGCTTGTAATGACTCAAGATGATGTTTATTGATGGTTTTATGATTATTGCTAGTGTAATCTTTGCTATGAGTAGCTAAATCACTTGCGTTTGCTTATCTATGAATCTTTAATGCATAAGATGTGCCCTTAATCTATTGAATGAGGTTGTTTTGAATGAAAATACATGAGCTAGTGTTATTGAGTTAGCCATGAGGTCCATTGCTATGTTGATTACATAGGTTGAGTAGCAATCTAAGTGATTTGAGAAGTGAATCAATTTGTTCTTCAACACCTTTGGTGATCTAGGCAACTAGAATAGGAATTTCAAGTGATTATGTTTCTAGGCTAAGTTGGTTTTCAATTGAACGTTGTTCATCATAGTGGTGTTTGACTATCTTAGGTGACTTTGATGGTTAAAGGGTTTTAAGTGATTTTAACCCGGGCATAATCACATTAATCAACTCATAAATTGCTTGATCTTATGATACTAAGCTTATGTGAATTTGCAAGGTAAAATTGGATTAAGAACATTTACTAGTTCAAACAACTTAAGTGATAACAATTTGGGTAAAACAAGGGCCATCTAAGCATAAAGAGGATTAGATAAGTGAACACTCTCTATCATATTGCTTTATTCTCATTTCTTAATTACTTGCTACTTGTTACTAGTTAAGTTTTAGTTTGTTTATTGCAAAGTTTAGTTGTTAGTTAACATCTCTCGCAACCCCCCCCCCCCCAATCAAACAAACCCCCTAGGATAACTATTAGTTTCAAATACATAAACTTACACCGCTCTCACAGGATGAACTTGATAAGAATACTTACATTAAGTGCTATAATAACCGGGTTTTAAGTGCTCGATAGATTGTGCGTGCTTTTTGTAATATTTGCATCTTGTATAAATTTAGAGAGGTATGTTTGGTATATCCACACCGTATCACACTTTCTTGGCGCCGCTGCCGGGGAGCAGTTAGCTAAGTTAAGTTGTGTATTTGGTTCAAGCTTTTAGTTATTCGATCCTTTTGTAAGGATTCGTCCTTGTAAAAGATACTTTTATTATCTTTTATTTATTATTTTGTATTGGATAATCACTTGTGTTTGTGTTGTCTTTGAAGATTAGGTCTTTTGGTGTATGAGAAGAAGATCCCAAAAGGATCAAGATTTCGCACAACCATTTTCCGATCGTGAAAAACACATACACGGGGTTTATAAGCGTAGAGAAGAACGGGATTTAAGGAAGAATTTTGAGGTTTTTGCCATTTTGTTTGATAGAAATGGACGGAGAAGAAGAGGGTAATCCTCTACCGGTGGTTAATGAAGTAGTTGCAAACGATCCAAATGACACACCGATGAGGAATGTTAGGATGGTGGCACAAACAGTTGTGCCTCCGGCTATCACAAAACCACCAATTGAAGCAGATAATTGGAAGATCGAGGGTAAAATTTTCACAATGTTCAAGGATAGGCTCTTTCACGGTTTAATAGATGAAAATCCTTTCGATCACATTCAATACTTTAACGATATTTGTGACATCTACAAGAACAAAGATGTCACGAAGACGCTTTTAAGGTAAGGGCATTCCCCTTCACGCTTGATGGAGAAGCTAAAGCTTGGTTAAGGAATTTGCCATCGGATTCTAATAGGTCTTTTCAAGATTTAAATGAGGCATTTATCAATCACTTCTTCCCACCTTCAAATGTGGAACGTTTGAGAATGGAAATTAATGGGTTCACGCAAAGGGGAGATGAGTCTTTGTATGATGCGTGGGTGTGTTTGAAGAAGTTATTAAGAGCTTGTCCACTGCATGGTCTAAACAAGAAGGAGTACATCAATACGTTCTACTGAGGTACCAATTTTCCAACTAAGCAATATCTTGATTCATCTTCGGGTGGAGTGTTTATGTACAACTCACCCAATGCGGCTGAAAAGTTACTATAAGACATCTCGGTTAATACATATGAATGGGCACCTTCATCAAGAGAATTGACGAGGAAGAATGTAGCTCAAGTGGAGAGTGAAGATGGGCAAGTTACCTTGGCAAGCTTGAATAATCAATTTCAATTATATGGAAAAGAGTTGAAGAAGCTACAACAAACGATCGTGGAGATGCAAGTCGGTTGTCAAAGGTGTGAAGGACCACACCTCACCAAAAATTGTCCACAAGTTAATCAATGTAATCACATTGACTTGGATGACATTCCTATGAATTCGGAGGCTCACGTGAACTTTGTGAGTAACCAAAACTTTCAAAGAGGAGGAACTTCAACCCAAGGCAACAATTCTTTCCAATCGAACAATAGCTACTACAACCCTAACCAAAACAAGTGTCATTTAACACCTAAACCAACACACCTCCCGGATTCTCCAACCAAAACCGAAACCAAGGCTATAACTCCAACTACAACCAAAATCGACAAAACAACTTTCAATCCCACAACCAACAAAATTACAACAATCAATCTTACAACAACCATTCCAACCAAAATTACCAAGGAAATCAAAGTTACCAAAACCAAGGTTATAGTCAACCGCAAAATAACCAAGGTTACATTCAATAAAACCAACAAAGTCAACAAAATAACCAAACGTCCCAACCTTCTAAAAGCCTAGAGGATATGATGCAAACTTATATCAAGAAGGTGGAATCGACCGAAGCATTATTGTTAAAGGAAAACGAGTTCTTGAAGCAACAAATTCGACACAACCAAGCCTCATTCCAAAACCTTGAGAGCACCGTTGGGAGACTTTCAAGTCAAGTTGCCGAAAGACCTCAAGGAACTTTGCCATCCAACACTCAAGTTAACCCAAGCACCAACTACAATAACAACCGTAACAATCAACAAAACCAAAACAACAACAACACCACTAGAATTATTCCGATAGAGAGCAACACTACCAATCAAAACACCAAACAAGCAAGTTCGTCAAATCCTAACAACAACTATGCTCAAGTGAATTCAATTTCTTCAATGGAAGAGGGGGATCGAACCGAGTCCCCTCAAGTTTTTGCATTTGATCTTGATGAGGGAGAGTTTGATTTAGACGAAGCTTTGGATTTAGGTACAATGAACTTCGGAGTGTTTAAGTTCTCGGATGATTCAGAAGAAGTGGAGTTTATTCCATATCAAATAAAAAGTGTTATGACGATGGAAGCTACCTAGTTGATATGCAAGGATCTAGAGGTTGAGTTGAAGAAGGATGAATTGGGTGATTTGGAGAAGGAAGTAAGGGTAGAAAGAATCTTGGATATGAAAGAACGAAGCAAGGAAGTTGAGGAATCTACTATATCAATTGAAGGAAACAAGGAGACACCGGTCTCACAATCTCAACCATTGCCTCCTACACATCCAAAGGATATGGATTGTAAGTTGACCCAAGTTGAAAATAACAATGTTTATGTTAAACTCCCCTTGGCGGAAGTGCTTGAAAACTTCCCAATTATGGGAAATTCTTGAAAGCACTTATGGCCAAGAAGGGAGAGGTTGAAAAAGCATCCACCACTTTCTTACTTAAGGAGTGTGATGGAATTTTGAGAAAACGAAACTTACCAACTAAAATGGGCGATCCCGGACCTTTCCTAATACCATGAAAAGTAAACGGGTCAGAACCATTTACGTCATTAGCCGACTCGGGGGCTTGCATAAATTTCATGCCCTTATCCATTTATAAAACACTCGGCCTAGGAGACCTTTCACCTACCAAAATGGGAGTGAAATTAATTAACCAATCAATTAACCCTAGCATGGGGATCGCCGAGGACCTAATTTTCAAGGTTGGGGACATGAAATTTCCAACCGATTTTGTAATTGTTGATATAAAGGAAGACCCCGTTGTACCCCTAATGTTGGGAAGGCCATTTTTGGCAACCGCGGGTTCTTTCTTTGACTTTAGAACTGGAAAGTTGACCCTTAGAGACAAAGGGAAATGTGTAAGCATTAAGAGCAAAAGTGTTAAATTACCACCAAAACCTCCAACCACACCACAAGTTGTTGCTAGTGTGCAATGCACTACAAGCCCAAAACGAGTTGGTTCACCAACTAGATGTGGTGGTGGTTTGACCCGAAAAGTCCCAAGTAAGCTTAATCATAAAAATTATGTTCTTAATAAGTCAATGAGGAAGTTATATGGCCAAATCCATCATGTCTCATCCCAAAAGGATGAGAAGGTGAGAAAATGTTTAGTGTCAAACTTGTCAAAACGTGAAAAATGCAAACTTGTGGAGTTAATCAAGGAGACCAAGGCGATTAATGATTAGGTAATGATGGTAGTGAATGAAAGTGGTCAAGGTAATGGTTCCCTTAGTTCAAGAGGAGGGGAGGTCTACCACCCTGGTGTTAACTAAGACCCAAGTGGAAATTGAGTCAGGTGATAGACTAGTTAAACAATTTCCACAATCTTGTATATACTTTTCTTTAATTGCATTGCATGTAGGATTGTATAATATTCTTGTTATTAGTTGTTTTTGCATTTAGTTAACTTTTCTGCACTTTGTTAAATTGAAAAATCCAAAAATAGTTTGTTACTTGGTCAAACTGCGCTTAAAAATGAGAAAAACTGCAATCAGGTGCAAAAGCGGCGCTTTTGTTGAAGGAGCGGCGCTTTTACTTGATAAGAGCGACGCTCTTGTTTCAAGAGCGATGCTTTAATCTGTGTTTTGGAACCAATTTTGATCAGTAGCCAACAACGACGCTTTTGTATCTAGGAGCAACGCTTTTGGGTGTCTAAGAGCGACGCTTTTTCCTAAAAAGCGGCGCTTTTGCTCTCGCCAAGAGCGGCGCACCTGGGTTAAAAGCGGCGCTTTTGTGTCTGTTACTTAAACATTTCTGCATGAACCAAACCTCACTTTTTCACACCCAACTCCACTTTTCTATCTAATATCGGCGCATCCATAACCCTAATCACCATAAATCAACCCATAACTTCAAATTACATCAATTTTCTTGCAAATCTTCATCATTTAACATGGGAAAAGTAAGAATCTATCATTTTAATTCGTTCTTTAACATAATTTGGGTGATTTTTAGAATTTTTCTCTTTATGCTTAATTAGTAGATTATGCTTGAATTATGATGTTAATGTTCAATTTGTTGATGAATCTAGACTACATTGTTGTTGATTAACATGTTTTGCATGCTTAGTTACACAGATTTCAACTTTGAAATTCTAGGGTTCATCCAATTTGGGGGTTTTTAATTTCGAGCCAAATTAGAGTGTTAAGTGTTATTGTTGATGCTTAATTGTTAGTCTTCCATTATTATCTTGCTTTGAATCCATCATTCATTCTTGTATGATTTGAAATTAAAAATTAAGGTTCATAAGCTAGGGTTTTGACTTGGTTTGACTAATTTGAGTATGTGATTATTGATAATGTGCTTGTTTGCGGTATATTAATGTCAAAACATGTAAAGTTGATATGATTTGATGAATACTCTTGTCTTAGTCGAATTTTGTACTAATTGGGCTTTGACTAGGGTTGACTTTTTGCAACTTATTCATGTTGACCAAGAGAAGCTTGATAGTTAAATGTATTACATGTTTACTTATGATACTACATATTGTTAGACAATTTATTGCATGAGCGAAATGTGCAACTTTTTGTAAGAGTTTGAACTTTCACTAAGTTATTGGTCTTGTTTGATTTCACTTCTTGCCATGTCTAAATGAAATTTTTTCATTCATGTTTGATATACACGTTGTGACGACCCGAAAATTTCCGACCAAATTTAAACTTAATCTTATATGATTCTGACACGATAAGCAAAGTCTGTAATATTGAGTCTCAAAATTTTGGAACTATATTCATGTAATCAATTGCCTTTTGACTATGCTCAACGATTCACGAACATTTATGTGTATATAGATATGTATATATAATATGTAGTGATATTAATTAAAAACGGTAACAAAGTATTAAATGTATAATAGTTTACATGAACGTATTTGTTTCAATATAGTTATCGACAGAATTAAAAGATAATATCAAATGATTGAATTATCAGATACATTGTGACTTGATTACGGGTCTCTGTTGTGAGGTCCACTGTGATTTTAGAAATCTGTTCTTTTTATCAATATTCGGAGAATGGTAAAGTAATTTACAAGTAAAAACAAATGTGTCAATTAACGGAAACTAGACAAGGGTTAGTGGAGATTCCTGTTTGACTTCCAATATATACCTTACAATAATTTTCTCGTGACTCTTGATAAGTTAATCATTTAGCTTTCATAATATTTAATGTAAAAGTGAAGTCATGTAGAGTGAATAATTGGGTTAATGGTTGTCGACAAGATAAACCTATTTGACATGTTACATTAAAATGTTTTCATACGTTTAATTATCCATTGGACTTAACCCTACAATTCACGAATAAACTATAAGTTAAAAACTGGAAACCGATATGACCTATATATTATATGATTTTACTTTATTAAATGAAAACGTTTTATGATATAATAATTTCTATTATCTAAACGATTTTAAAATGAATTTTGAAACATAATTAGTTTTGAAAAACTAAATGTTATGTTATTAAATAAATATTTCAAATATATATATGTACAAATTTATATTTTAAATATATATATTACAATGTGATAAAAATAAGATATTAACTTAGTCATAAAACGATTTGATTTGAAATAATATTATTATATATATATTTTAATAAACAACGAGATGATGATTTATAGAAGCAAATGACCAAAACACTCAAATGTATAAGTTATACTTCGGGTAATATAGTTTATCGATGATTAAGTCTAATTATTGATAAAGGTACACATCGTGAAACGGAAAGTGCAAGTTTTCTAAGCGTACGAAAGGACCTTCGAAAAACCGAAACCAGGACATAAGTCGAGCGTCAACGTACAAGTCATCGGAACTAAAATTACAAGTCAACTATGTACGTGAATATAATATAATATATATATATATATATATATATATATAATTATATAGATTAAATATATATTTATATAAAATAATAAATAATAAGTTTCGACAGAAATTTACAAACGAGTGTGAGATGTAAATGAAGCCCATGCGATCGCATGGTTTCTCCCTTTGTTTTCCATGCAATCGCATGGAAGGATGGGGCAGGTTCGTCAATAAAAGCTCGATCAGAAAACGGGTTACACACACACATATATCTACTCCCTCTGTAATAATATATTTATTATTTATATTATTATTAAGATTAAGATTAATATTATTATTATTAATCTTATTATTATTATTAGTAGTAGTATTATTATTAAGTATTTTACATAAAATACTACGACGAGATCATGAGCGAGTTATTTCAAAACGGGTTTTTCGAGCGGGATAGAGCTAAGGAAATTATGGGTTATAGCTATGGAGGTTATGGGTACGGTTCGGGGGTATAGCTCGTGAGGCCAACCTAGCGTTTATCATTTCCATTGCGTCTACGTATTTTCCTGCAATATTGAATCACAATATTGATACGTGAGCATTCATATCTTATCTTTTATATATTAATAGTATATCCCTGACTAGTGCTCGAGTATATATAATTATGCAAGCTTGTATGCTTAACTTCTTCGTTAAATAGTTTATGATAAATCAGGAATTTGATACATATGCTACTGAGATAATGTATATGATATACATGTCGTTGGAAAGCTGGAGAAAAATTAATAACGTTTCATTTAGATATCGTATGGTTTCGATAAATGGATTAAAAGATATGGTCAACTGAATTATCATTAATTCTAATATTATTATTATTATTACTATCGTCGTTATGGTTATCGTCATTATTATTATTATCTAATAATTATCATTATTATTATCATTATCGTTATCAATATAAGTATTATCATTAAAATTGTTATTGTTATTATTAATACTATCGTTATTATCACTAAGGTTATCATTAATATTATTATTATGATTATTATTATTATTATTACTATTATTATGATTATTATTATTATTATTATTATTATTATTATTATTATTATTATTATTATTATTATTATTATTATTATTATTATTATTATTATTATTATTATTATTATTATTATTATTATTATTATTATTATTATTATTATTATTATTATTATTATCATTATCATTATAATAATTATTAGTATTATCATTAGTATTATTATAATTGTTATTATTAGTATCATTATCATTAAAAATAATATTAGTATCATCTAATTATTATGATTATTATCATTATTATGAACATGATATAAAAGAGGGCTAAAAGCTATTAAACAAATCGATTAGGAAATAATGAGTATAAGTATCATGATGAAATTAAAATATTGTAAGATATTGATTTAGATGAAAATATCGTTTTCATTATTTTTATCATTATTATTATTTTTAAAAGTATCATTAATATTAAAACTATCATTTTTATTAAAATTATCATTTTTCATAGAAATATCATTGTTATTATAAAATATCATTATTATTATCATTTTAGTATTATTATTATTATTAAAAATTATCATTTTGAATAGAATTATTATTTTTATATAAAATATTATTATTATTACAGTTAATATTAAAAAGTATCGTTATTATTAAATTTATCATGATTAGAATTATCATTTATTTATAATTAATATCATCATTAGTAAATATAAATATTGTTATTATTATTATTAGTAGAATAATAATAATTATTATTATTATTATTACAAAATAATATAACTTTTACTCATTATTATTATCAATATTATTTTATCAAATAAATATGTGATACAAAGATAATTTTTACCACACGTAATATAATTACATTAATAATACATACCACTATATTTTTATGAAATTGAGTGAACTGTATAAATTTTATTACTTAAAATATATAAAAGTATATTTTTATCATATATAAATTTTAATATAAAATTTTATTTATTAATAAATGACTTGTATTATTTACTCTAATAAAATCTGATAAATATATTTAAATATATAAAACGACTATATTTAAGTTATATAATAAAACATGTATAGATTTTGGAAGTCATTTTGAGTCAAGTTGACTTTTGTTGACTTTTGTATATCGGTCTCGAGCGTTAGGATTATGATACACTACGACTTAACCTAAATTGTTAGACAGATATTGACCAACATATAAATATATATACTTAATACAGGTTCGTGAATCTGAGGCCAACCCTGCACTTGTTCAGTGCCGTTATATGAATAATTGCTACGAAATATAGTATCGTAAGTTTCATTTACTCCCTTTTAAATGCTTTTGCAATATATATTTTTGGGACTGAGAATACATGTGCTACTTTTATAAATGTTTGACGAAATAGACACAAGTATTTAAAAACATTCTACGATTGAGTTATGAATACACCGGATATCACCCCTTTTAGCCTGGTAACCTAAGAATTACGGAACAGAAACCCTAATTGACGCGAATCCTAAAGATATATCTATGGGCCTTGACAAGCCCCAGTCAGAGAATTTGAACTGCTTTAGTACTTCGACTTATAGTATACAACCGCCAGCTTTAAAAGAAATGACCTGTTTGTAAGGTGTATACAACCGTCATTTTTAAAAGAGTGGCCTGTTTGTATGCTGTTAGCATAACGATCATATCGGTATGCTGGGGGATATTCTATATGCATTTTGTTAATGTTGGTGGTGGTGGTGGTGGTGGTGGTGGTAGTGGTGGTGGTGGTGGTGGTGGTAAACTTTAAGGTAGCAACCATCACTGACTCGGATTACATGACCTTTCAATTGGGCGGGAAAGACAGAAATATGAGCATGCTTCAATTTATCAGAGCCCTAGGAATCTATACAGAATTTAGAGATACCGATGCCCTTTGGGATTACCTTTTGAATTGCCACATTTTGGTCCTCGACTCCCAAAATTTAAATTACCCTACGGCTTGGCATGAAATTAGTGATGAAGTTTTTAGCCCGAGTAAAACTGTAGCCAACACCCTTAAAACCCATGACCTTCGAACAATAGCTCATTTCATTGCAAATACGGTCAACTACCGTTACCACAGTAATGAGAAAATGTCTTATCTAGACATTTGGCTTACTCACCAAATTTCCAATAGGACACATATCCATGTTCCCCACGTGATTGCTGACTATCTTTTCGACAAGAGTGGAACAAAAGGTAAAAAGGGTACGGTGGGTGGTGTGTTTGTTACAAGGATTACAAAGTATTTGAGGGTCGATCTCTTGAGATTCAAGACCGGTGAAATGGCTACATTTGGGTATGTGGATTTTAAGGAGGTTGAATTCTAAAGAGGGACATGAACAAAAACATGCAAAAGTGGTTTGATTACGGGAGAGCCGAGGAAGAAGCAGAGGAAAGGGCGAGACTTGAAAGTAGTAGAGCTCTAGGTCAAGGGAGTAGTGTTCCGAGCGAGTATGACCCAACTTGGATAGCAAACCAATTCAACCAAATCAACATCAACCAAGAAAACCAAGCGTACGAGGCGACTTACAACTTCTCGGGGCTTCGCGCGGTCTCACAATGGTAAGTCCATTATAATCAACTAAGCCATGCGGACCCAAATACTCCACAGCCTTTTGCTCCTACATACGACCTATATGATCAACAACACCCTAGGACCTAATCTTTCATTGATTATGACCCGAATGAAGGGTATAGGAGAGCTGAGGAGTTTGCTTACTTTGAAAGTTTAAGGAATCAACAACCACAAGATCTAAACCAACAGACTATGCCACCGAAGTATTACGACTACCCGAATCCTGACCAATCCAGAAGCTCTTACTCTGGAGGGTACAGTTGGTGGTAACTTTTATGGTTGTGCTCTCACTCTCTTTACTCTTGCTTTGGTTAAAACATTTGGTGTTTGTTTGTGAAACTTTTTAATTAGAATCGTTGGCATGTAATAATTATGGGTAGATGGTTTGGGAAGTTGTTTGAACAATTCTTGGTGGTCGTGATGCGTTTGAAAACAATTTAATTTGTGTCTTGAATGTTGGTATTTGTATCCGGAGGGCATGTGTTTCCAGGATAAAACAATTTAAATTTGATCATGGCATGTAATAACTCAACACTTTGTAGGATCGTGATGTTTTTATCTATGGTTGTTTGTGTATTTAATATCGCTTTGATATGTTGGTTGATTCTTAGAATTTTGCATGTGTGATATTGGTTATTATTATCGTTATATTGTGTTTGTTTGTTGAAGCGTTGAGATTATCTTTTGCATGTGATATTGATGAAGTAGGTTGTTTGGTTGAGTGTATCATTATGACGACAGATGTTGATATAACTTGGTTGATATCTTTGAATCGTTGTGGCTTTATTGTGGGCGCTCATACTCACCCGAGTATGGCCTCGCACATTCTTGTACCTTGTGAGCATACTTTAATTATAAGGAATGCCATATGAACTTGGCTCCTTCTTTTGGCTCAAATGGTGGTGCAACAACATGCAAGCAATTATTTGGTGATTAAGTTTCTCAAATGGTGACAACAAAGATCAATTGATCTACTCCGGTTTTTATTTTCTCTTCTCTTCTCTATTCTAATTCAAAATGTCCCTCAATTTTCTTAAAATTTTTCGTTTAATACAATGAGGGCATTGTATCAAACTAAATGTAGGGGGAGAGTAAATCTTGGGTCATTTTGAACTCTTTCGAGTTAAACTTATCACATATTCTCTATAAAGATTAAAACTTGCATTGTTGATCAATTTTTGGAACAAATTTTTAACCATTACATTAACATACATCATAAACACTTAAAATGGTTAAAACTTGTGAAAATTTTCAAACTTTTTTGGGAAAAGTAAAGTCTTTTTCCCTTTGTGCTTCAAAATTTTTGGGAAGTAAAGTCTTCCCATGTGTTGGCAATTGCAATACCAAGTGAAAGTAAAGTCTTTCACTTTTCATGTGATTTTGTGCTTCAAATGATAAAATTCAAAGAGAAATCAAAACTTGTGATTCAAAGTTAAAGTCTTTCATGCACATTGCTTCAAAAATCAAGTGTTTAAAGCTTCGTGCTTTAGCACTTCCGGATGGTTAAAGTCCACCCTTTTATGTCTCAAAAAAATAAACTTGAATGGTTAATTCACTTGGTGTAGGAGACTTCCTAATCTACACCATTTTACATTTAACTATGCTAAGTGCCGTGGAAAGAGGAGCCACCGAGCTTCAACGTGTGCTATCTTCTTGATGAAGAGCAATGGTTTCGTGCTAGTGTTGCTAGACAACACAACCCATAGCCAAAAGCTATGGCACCCCGTTGATCTTTTAACTAACGAAAAGGTAGTAGCTACTTCCTACCTTTTCTTAAAATAAGCAAAAAAGCTTGTTATGTGGGAAGTAGAACAACAAACACTTGGAAGTAAAGTCTTCCAAGTATTCTCGGGTACCAAGCTTGAAAGTAAAGTCTTTCAAGTCAAGTTTTTATTCCAAGCTTGGGAATAAAGTCTCCCAAGTTAAGTTTGTCTCACTTTGGGAGTAAAATCTCCCTAGCCGGGTGTTAAAGGTTTCATCTTTATCACTCCTAAGTGGCTCACACCCGCTCATCAAGGAATTTAAATTCCGCCCAAAAATTTGGAATTGATGGATCTCTTATCTTAGCCACGTGGGGCCCTAATTCCACGAACCTCTGTCAATGCTTTCGCCCTACTATGAGAGAAGCCATAGAGTTGTGATAGAAAGCTTAATGAGTGCCGGTTGACCTGAGCCTGGGTTGACCAATAAAGATAGGGGTACCCAGTCCCCTAGCTTTGGCGCACCCACCTTAACCCTAAACTTGGAGTTGACAATATTATACTTGGAATTGACGATATCATATTTGGAATTGACGAAAAATATTTGTTTTTGGGGCATCGAGATGGAAGAGGCATAGCCATCGCGGGTTGACTAAAGGATCATACTTTTCGGGGCATATGCTTACTACACGAAGGAATTCTTGGCGAATGGTAATTTTGACGATTTTCATGACCCATTCTCAATTTGGGTACATTTTGTGAGCTTTATGGTGATTTGAGCTTGTTGCCTATATTTTAAGTCACCTTGTTTGCATTGTGGTGAATTTGATTATATTGTGAATAGCGTTGGTATTTGATTTGATTGATGGCTATCTCGCGAATCCTACATAATTGGTCAAGGTAAAGGAGGTCAAGGTTTTGATTGTGAAAAGTCTTAGGCTTGATGATTTGGTGTTTGATGGCCTCTTAGGTGATGTAGTTGACTTTGACCAGGGAATAATGTGACAACCCGACATCTCAAATCCCAAAAAAAAAAAAAAATTCTGGGCCTGACCATCTGGACGGCGTCCAGATTTTGGGACGGCGTCCAGCTTTTAAAACTAGGACGGCGTCCAAGAAATTGGGACGGCGTCCCAATGAACTGCCAGGGACTGACCTGGTGTCCCATTTCACGTACGCGGAAAACCCGTGTCCCGACATTTTTAAACGAAAACCTTTTTACCACAAGTCAATATAAGTGAAACTAAGAGTTTTGCATAATCAAAACAAATTTTACATCATCGGGCCCACGTCGCCTATTTTACGAGTTTCGTTCAAAAATACAAGTTTCAACCAAATACAAGTTTAAGTTCTAAATGACACTAGAGCATGGTGTTTGAGGTTAAACTACCCAATCTCGGTCGAACTCCAAAAGCTAACATCCAAAAGCATCCCCTATCAAAACGAGCGGGAGACCACTAATCCAATTGAACGCTCTTACCCTTGTCAACGCCCGAGCCTATAAAAAGGTAAACAACGAGAGGGTAAGCAAAGCTTAGTGAATGCAATAATTATACGAATACATATATAATTATACCTACTTGCATACACTTACACAACCGCAAACATGCTAGCATACAACATTAGCTTATCGTCGCAATAACAAGCGATAATTCACCAATACCCCCAAGCTAGCATAACAACCGCATATAAATATAACTCGAATAATATAATATGCTTACAACACAAATAACCATGGTTAACCAATAGTACAAGGGAACA
Organism: Rutidosis leptorrhynchoides; assembly: GCF_046630445.1. NCBI lineage: Eukaryota > Viridiplantae > Streptophyta > Magnoliopsida > Asterales > Asteraceae > Rutidosis > Rutidosis leptorrhynchoides. The sequence continues at coordinate 149,801,913 of NC_092334.1, forward strand.
ACGCTCGCGAAAACGCCATCGGTGTTCACAACATCCGTTAGGGCACTTAACACCTGGCACCACTAACCCCTAGGGTGGCACCTTAACACCTCGGCACTTCACCCCGAGTGGCATCTTAACACCTCGATGCTTCACTCATTATTTTACGAAGTGGTGTCTTAACACCTCGACACTACACTCCTAGGTGGCATCTTAACACCTCGATGCTACACCCAAGTGGCATCTTAACACCTCGATGCTACACTCTTCACGTGAAACGTGGTGTCTTAACACCTCGACACTACACATTTCACGCTACAACAAATAGATACATTATATACCTACGCATATAATTATTCCACTCACCTCAAAGTCTTGTGAAAAGATACCCGAGCTTGCGAAACCTCAAAGTAACGTACTTATCACGTTATACATATTATCAAATGCAAATTCAAGTCGGTCAACCAATTCTTTCACCATTCCTAAGTCATTTTGACCCAAAGTGCAATCCCGACCCATTTTGCACCATTAACCCTAATAATGGGTCAACTTCACCAAAAACCCTAACTCTAGTCAAATATGGTCTTATTACATTTTTAAATCACCAATTTAACTCATTTTCACACATGCAAGACCACTTAGGTCATTAAAGACCCATTTACCCTTTCAAAACCCTAGGTTAGTCACCATTTGGGTCTTCATGACCCAAACTTACCCAAAACCACCAAATTACTCACAAAAGGGTTTTATGTGCAACACTAACCCAAACCCTAACCCTTAAACACATTAAACTAAGGTAATCAAGTTTAGGGCTTACCACCACAATTAAAACGAAGCTAACGAGGAGATGAACAACTTTAATGCTCGAGCTAGAACCCGAAACAAGCTTCTTCCTCTCCTATTTGAGCTTTCTCACACTTAAATGCACTCTCACTCTAGAATTGAAGTGGATGAGGTTTGGTGGTTGGAAATGGAGTAATGAAGCTCAACAAAACTGATCTAGGGCCTTTAGTTCGTCCACAAAGTGAAATTACCAAAATGCCCATCTAAAATTTCTAAAAAACAAAAAGGCTTATTTGCCAGCCATTCTGGACGGCGTCCAGAAAGTTGGACGGCGTCCAGGCTTTTAATCTGGGACGCCGTCCCGCCCATTTGGACGGCGTCCCACCAGTCTGAGAAAACCGGATCTTACAACTCTCCCCCACTTGAACCGGATTGTGACCTCGCAATCCACGCCACATGACAAGCATTAAGATAAACCAAGACAAACTCTTCGGGCTCCCAAGTAAACTCGGAACATATACTTCGACGCCATTGGACTTTAAAAGTCCTCACCTCTTTATTTCTCAATTTCTTAACCTTTTCATCAAGTATAGCAACCGGCTCCTCAACATACTCTAACTTATTATTTAGCTCAATCTCGTCTAACGACACCCACGAAGAATTATCCGCAAGACACTTACGGAGATGGGAAACATGAAATGTATTATGGATCCCCGCAAGTTCTTCGGGTAATTCCAAACGATATGCAACTTCAACAACACGAGCTAAAACTTTGAATGGCCCAATAAACCGAGGAGCTAACTTTCCACGTTTTCGAAATCGAATAATACCTTTCCATGGCGAAACCTTAAGCATCACCATGTCACTTTCTTGAAATTCGATCGTTCGTCTACGTTTATCGGCATACGACTTTTGTCTATCTTGAGCCTTCTTCAAGTGATCCCAAATAATATCAATCTTGTTATTCGTCTCCAAAACCAAATCGGTACTCCCGATTTCCTTTTGTCCCACTTCACCCCAACAAATCGGGGTTCGACACCTACGCCCATAAAGCATCTCATATGGCGGCATCTCGATACTAGTATGATAACTATTATTGTACGAGAATTCCACCAAAGGTAAGTGCTCGTCCCAACTACCACCAAAATCAATAATACACGCCCGTAACATATCCTCCAAAGTTTGATTCATACGTTCGATTTGACCGTCCGTTTGAGGATGATACGCCGTGCTCAAATTCAATTGTGTACCCATATCTTCGTGAAACTTTTCCCAAAACCGAGATGTAAAAAGAGTATCTCTATCTGAAACAATAGATATAGGAACCCCGTGTCGAGAGACCACTTCCTTGATAAACAACTTAGCCAAGGCCTCCGACGATATTGCTTCTTTAATGGGAAGAAACAAAGCACTTTTCGTCAACCGGTCAACTATCACCCAAATCGTATCAAATTGGGTTCTCGCCGTCTTAGGTAACTTTGTTATGAAATCCATGGTAATGTGCTCCCATTTCCATTTCGGAATTTCTAATGGTTGCAATTTACCATACGGCTTTTGGTGTTCGGATTTTACTTGCAAACACGTGACGCATTGCTCAACATACTTCACAACATCACGTTTCATGCCCGGCCACCAATAATCTTTCTTCAAGTCATGATACATTTTCGTCGCACCCGGATGAATGGAATATTTGGACTTATGTGCTTCATCAAGTAGCACCCGCCGGTAATCACCCATCTTAGGCACCCACACGCTTCCTTGAAAAGACAACAAACCACGTGAGCCCATAGTAATGAACTCCGATTGGCCCATGATTCGTTCCGCATGCTTGTTGTGAACGTAAGCCTCTATTTGAATCTCGCCAAGCCTCTCAAGAAAATCGTTGGAAATAATCAAACGTAACGATCCCACTTTTATCGCCGGATGTTGACTCTTTCGACTCAACGTATCCGCGACAACCTTCGCCTTACCCGGATGATAAAGTATCTCACAATCATAATCTTTCACCACATCCATCCACCTACGTTGGCGATAATTCAAATCTCGTTGATTAAAGAGATGTTTCAAACTCTTATGATTCAAATAAATCGTACACTTGACACCATACAAGTAATGGCACCAAATTTTCAACGCATGCACAACCGCCGCCAACTCAAGATCATGAGTCGGGTATCTTGTTTCGTGTTCCTTTAATTGTCGTGAGGCATAAGCAATGACTTTACCTCTTTGCATTAGAACACACCCGAGCCCATTTAGCGAAGCATCACAATAAACCATCATGTCTTCCACACCTTCCGGCAATACTAACACCGGAGCTTGACACAACTTCCCTTTTAGCAATTGAAAAGCAATTTCTTGCTCGTTCTCCCAATTAAACTTAGCATTCTTTCTCGTCAACTTCGTTAACGAAGAAGCGATCTTAGAAAAGTCTTGGATAAAACGACGATAATAATCGGTCAATCCGAGAAAACTTCGGATTTCCGTAGGGTAGTCGGTCATCCCCAACTCTTCACCGTCTCGATCTTCCCCGGATCTACTTGAATACCGTCTTTGTTCACAATATGAACAAGGAATTGGACTTCCCTTGGCCAAAATTCACATTTAGAGAACTTTGCATACAACTTCTCCTTTCGTAACGTCTTCAATACCTCACGCAAATGACGTTCATGTTCGTTCATACTTTTCGAATAGACTAGTATGTCATCAATGAACACTATTACCGACTTGTCCAACATAGGTTTGCACACTCGGTTCATAAGATCCATGAATGCCGCCGGTGCATTCGTAAGACCAAAAGGCATAACCACGAACTCAAAATGCCCATAACGCATTCGAAAAGCCGTTTTCTCAATATCTTCCTCACGGACCCGCATTTGGCGATAGCCGGACCGTAGGTCAATCTTTGAGAAATACGTCGCACCTTGGAGTTGGTCAAACAAATCGTCAATCCGAGGCAATGGATAACGATTTTTGATTGTCACCTTATTTAACTCCCGATAATCGATGCACATCCTCATACTACCATCCTTCTTTTTCACGAATAAAACCGGAGCGCCCCATAGCGAAGCACTCGGTCGAATAAAACCCTTCTCAAGTAACTCTTGGGTTTGATTTAACAACTCTTGCATTTCTGTCGGTGCTAAACGATAAGGAGTTTTAGCAATGGGAATAGCTCCCGAAACCAACTCAATGCGAAATTCAACTTGTATTTCCGCCGGAACACCCGGTAATTCATCCGGAAAAACGTCTTCGAATTCACTAACAACCGGAATTTCACAAATGGGTGGCGGCTCATTACGAGTATCGACAACATGAGCAAGGAAAGCCATGCCACCACTAACAACAAAACGACGTGCCCATGCAAAAGTGTATATCGGCACCGGTCTCCTTCGCTTATCACCATGAATAGTTAACTCTCCCCCACCTGGAGTCTTCACACGAATAAATTTTTCATGGAATGCAATATCGGCTCTATTACGATCAAGCCAATCCATACCCACAACGATATCAAAGTCGCCCAAAGTCATCGGAATGAGGTCTATCTTAAAGTTTTCGGCATCAAACACAACATCACAATTTTTGCACACATCGACCACTAGCACCGTCTTGCCGCCCGCTATTTCGACTTCTACCGGACGACTTAACTTAGCTAACGGTCTATTAAGTTTAGGCACAAATTTAGGAGACACAAACGACAAATTTACACCGCTATCGAAAAGAATCCTTGCCGGATTAGAATTAACCATGTAAGTACCTGAGACAACTTCGTGCGATTGTTTGGCTTCATCATTGGTCATAAAATAGTTGCGACCCCTAGCCGTACCCGCCGCCTTCTCTAACCGCTTCACATTATCGTTTCACAAGTCGGGACACTCCGGCTTCTTATGTCCTTCTTTTCCGCAATTAAAACAAGTGATTTTGTTTCCGGAAAATGGTTTCGGACATTCACGAGCCATATGACCCGGTTGCCCAAAATTGTAGCATGCATAAGAAAAACCACCGGTAGCGCCCTTCTTCATGCTGTTGACACTTTCGGAACCCTTCTTGTTCTTGTTCTTCTTGTTTGAAGAGTTAGAGTAACTAAAACCTTCACACTTTCTCTTTGAAAAAGTGAAATCACTCTTCCTCGGAACCTCCGATTCAAAACCCCGAGCCAACTCGAATAGTTCTTCAAAAGTCTTAGCCATTCCCCGACTAATCTTACCCTTGTACTCATCATTCACGGTACGGTAGAAATCCTTCATTAACTTATGATCATCACCCACATATTCCGGGCAAAAACGAGTCTTTGCCAAGAAGGTAGACTTGAGTGTAACCATACATTGTTCTTCGCCATATAAGTTGATCTTATCGTCCCACCACAACTTAGCTTCCTCCCGCAACATGCTTGAACCAAACCTTGTTTTCTTCTCAGGAGGGCATTTCGCGGTACGGAAAGCTCCCTCGATATCGAAGATCCAACATGTACTCTTCAAAGGATCTCGCGCCCCATTAAACATCGGGGGTTAAGTGTCCTTGAAATTCTTATAATGGAAGTCTCGCCTTCCTTCACCTCCTTCACCGCGAGGATAAATGTTTCTAGCATCAAGGGCTTCTTCGATAGTGGCCTTCATTCGTTCATTTATCAAATCGATCACCTGCCCATCGACCGAATCTTGAAAGACCTTTCGGACGTCCGTAAGAAAATCCGCTTTTAACTTTTTAAAGACGGCCTCAACCTTGGCCGAAAACTCAGCGTCCTCGCTTGTACTTCCGTTATCATGATTGGGTCCGTTTCTCGTCTTCATTCTATAAAACGGAAGAGGTTAAGCAACAAAACAAAAAGACACAACACATACGTACGTACATATATACCACACTATCCCATATCGCTCGACAATCGTCGTACATTACTTGTTTGGCACGATTTGCGCCCGTAATAATGGTAGCTAGTCATTACTACGCGAGCACGTCGCATTAACTTGCTAGTACAACGTCCATCTCACTCGATGCTCGCTAAACATACATATCAAATAGCGCATGATTAGTTTGCATAAACCTATGCACTAACCAATCCCTATCCGACCCAAAGTCCTACAAGTCTCGCATAACGCACACACAAAAAGTCTAAGTCTAGGCACCTATCTCAAGTCACCTAAATCCCTTAGACCAGGCTCTGATACCACTTGTAACAACCCGACATCTCAAATCCCAAAAAAAAAATTCTGGGCCTGACCATCTGGATGGCGTCCAGATTTTGGGACGGCGTCCAGCTTTTAAAACTGGGACGGCGTCCAAGAAATTGGGACAGCGTCCCAATGAACTGCCAGGGACTGACCTGGTGTCCCGTTTCACGTACGCGGAAAACCCGCTTCCCGACATTTTTAAACGAAAACCTTTTTACCACAAGTCAATATAAGTGAAACTAAGAGTTTTGCATAATCAAAACAAGTTTTACATCATCGGGCCCACGTCGCCTATTTTACGAGTTTCGTTCAAAAATACAAGTTTCGAGCAAATACAAGTTTAAGTTCCAAACGACACTAGAGCATGGTGTTTGGTGTTAAACTACCCAATCTCGGTCGAACTCCAAAAGATAACATCCAAAAGCATCCCCTATCAAAACGAGCGGGAGACCACTAATCCAATTGAACGCTCTTACCCTTGTCAACGCCCGAGCCTATAAAAAGGTAAACAACGAGAGGGTAAGCAAAGCTTAGTGAATGCAATAATTATACGAATACATATATAATTATACCTACTTGCATACACTTACACAACCGCAAACATGCTAGCATACAACATTAGCTTATCGTTGCAATAACAAGCTATAATTCACCAATTCCCCCAAGCTAGCATAACAACCGCATATAAATATAACTCGAATAATATAATATGCTTACAACACAAATAACCATGGTTAACCAATAGTACAAGGGAACGGCGCTCGCAAAAACGCCATCGGTGTTCACAACATCCGTAAGGGCATTTAACACCTCGCACCACTAACCCCTAGGGTGGCACCTTAACACCTCGGCACTTCACCCCGAGTGGCATCTTAACACCTCGATGCTTCACTCATTATTTTACGGAGTGGTGTCTTAACACCTCGACACTACACTCCTAGGTGGCATCTTAACACCTCGATGCTACACCCGAGTGTCATCTTAACACCTCGATGCTACACTCTTCACGTGAAACGTGGTGTCTTAACACCTCAACACTACACATTTCACGCTACAACAAATAGATACATTATATACCTACGCATATAATTATTCCACTCACCTCAAAGTCTTGTGAAAAGATACCCGAGCTTGCGAAACCTCAAAGTAACGTACCTATCACGTTATACATATTATCAAATGCAAACTCAAGTCGGTCAACCAATTCTTTCACCATTCCTAAGTCATTTTGACCCAAAGTGCAATCCCGACCCATTTTGCACCATTAACCCTAATAATGGGTCAACTTCACCAAAAACCCTAACTCTAGTCAAATATGGTCTTATTACATTTTTAAATCACCAATTTAACTCATTTTCACACATGCAAGACCACTTAGGTCATTAAAGACCCATTTACCCTTTCAAAACCCTAGGTTAGTCACCATTTGGGTCTTCATGACCCAAACTTACCCAAAACCCCCAAATTACTCACAAAAGGGTTTTATGTGCAACACTAACCCAAACCCTAACCCTTAAACACATTAAACTAAGGTAATCAAGTTTAGGGCTTACCACCACAATCAAAACGAAGCTAACGAGGAGATGAACAACTTTAATGCTCGAGCTAGAACCCGAAACAAGCTTCTTCCTCTCCTATTTGAGCTTTCTCACACTTAAATGCACTCTCACTCTAGAATTGAAGTGGATGAGGTTTGGTGGTTGAAAATGGAGTAATGAAGCTCAACAAAACTGATCTAGGGCCTTTAATTCGTCCACAAAGTGAAATTACCAAAATGCCCATCTAAAATTTCTAAAAAACAAAAAGGCTTGTCTGCCAGCCATTCTGGACGGCGTCCAGAAAGTTGGACGGCGTCCAGGCCTTTAATCTGGGATGGCGTCCCGCCCTTTTGGACGGCGTCCCACCAGTCTGAGGAAACCGGATCTTACAAATAATTGTATCGGGTAGACCTAGGTTTGAATTGTAGTTGATTTGGTAGTGATTGAAGATTATGGAAGCGTTGATTTATGTTCATGCCACTAGTAGAAGAAGGAGAGTAGAAGAATGCTTGGTTCTTGGAAATTTTAAAAGGGTTATGGAGTTCATTATAGCCAACAAAGTGCTCATTCTCAAAAGGTATAAATTGTTGCCTAATCATTGCACTTTGGCTTTAATCATTAAACGTTAATCTTCTCCAAGCCTTGTTCTATCGATTTGCTTGCTTGAGGACAAGCAAGGTTCAAATGTAGGGGGTTTGATATTGCTCCAATTAGATATGTTTATTACGCAATATCGACCTCATTTTATTCGGTTTTGAAGATCGTTGGGGCTTAAAAGTTGTTTTCCTGCGCCAAAGTGTCGACACAAGGCAAAATGCCTAACTTGGTGTAAAATTGACCAAGAAATGCTCAAAAAGTGCAAAGAAAATGACAAGTGCAGGAAACAGCTCCAAAAGCGCCGCTCCAGACAAAGGAGCATCGCTCCTCACATCCCAATAGCACCGCACCTCAGCTAAAAGCGGCGCAATCACCCACGTTTTGTCTCCATGTCTTCTCAGTGAGCAGAAGTGCCATTCTTCAAGACCAGAAGCGCCGCTCCTATTAGGCTAAAAGCAATGCACCTGCAGTTAAAGCGCCGTTCCAGATTGAAGCCAAAAGTGCCGCTCCTGAAGGAGAAGCGATGCTCCTGACGCTGTTTCAGCCCAAATTCTCACCACTATAAATAGAAAGTGATGGGTCATTTTTCAAGAGAGCTGCAGTTTTTACTTCGAATTTCACACACTAAACCCTAATTTCATCATCCATTAGAGTTCTAAGGTGAATTGGAGGAAGCAAGCTCAAGTTTCATCATCATTATTGCTAGATCTTTCTATTATTATCATTTTTGGGTTGTAATCTTCACTTTACTTTTACATATTTTGCATCAATTAGTTGTAATCTTCACTTTATCTTCATCTAGTTTGAATCTTTGCTTGTAATCTTTGTTTATCTTCATTTATCTTTGAATCTTAGCTTCTAATCACTCAAGATGATGTTTATTGATGCATTTATGATTATTGCTAGTGTAATCTTTGCTATGAGTAGCTAAATCACTTGTGTTTGCTTATCTATGAATCTTTAAGGCATAAGATGTGCCCTTAATCTATTGAATGAGGTTGTTTTGAATGAAAATACATGAGCTAGTGTTATTGAGTTAGCCATGAGGTCCATTGCTATGTTGATTACATAGGTTGAGTAGCTCTCTAAGTGATTTGAGAAGTGAATCAATTTGTTCTTCAACACTTTTGGTGATCTAGACAACTAGAATAGGAATTTCAAGTGATTGTGTTTATAGGCTAAGTTGGTTTTCAATTGACCTTTGTTCATCATAGTGGTGTTTGACTATCTTAGGTGACTTTGATGGTTAGAGGGTTTTAAATGATTTTAACGGCATAATCTCAATAATCAACTCATACATTGCTTGATCTTATGATACTAAGCTTATGTGAATTTGCAAGGTAAAATTGGATTAAGAACATTTACTAGTTCAAACAACTTAAGTGATAACAATTTGGGTAAAACAAGGGCCATCTAAGCATAAAGAGGATTAGATAAGTGAACACTCTCTATCATATTGCTTTATTCTCATTTCTTAATTACTTGCTACTTGTTACTAGTTAAGTTTTAGTTTGTTTATTGCAAAGTTTAGTTGTTAGTTAAGATCTCTCGCAACACCCCCCACCACCAAAATCAAACAAACCCCCTAGGATAACTATTAGTTTCAAATACATAAACTTACACCGCTCTTACGGAACGAACTAGATAAGAATACTTACATTAAGTACTATAATAACCGGGTTTTAAGTGCTCGATAGATTATGCGTGCATTTTGTAATATTTGCATCTTGTATAAATTTAGAGAGTTATGTTTGGTATATCCACGCCATATCATTCATTCTCTTAGCTCGAGACGATTTCGAGAGCACACCAGAAAGACTCGTGATCTATGTTACTATCGATCACCACACTGATCTGATAATCAAAGAGTTAGAAGCTGCAGTTATGGAAGAAGAGCATCGCAACAATCCTTTTTCCTATTTGGATCCCAACAGAGTCAACCTTTCCCCATGCGTGACATCCGAGCTCCGACGTATCTTCAATGAGTCAACGAATCTAAGCTTCACATTTAAAACTGGATGTCGTGAGATCTACCAGAAAGCAGCCGCTTTGTTTCTAGACTCAAGATTGCTATTCACCTCCTTCAAGCTCCAGATGATAACTAATCTGTGCTGAGCTATCAACAGTTTTTGCGGAGATCCCCATTCTAAAGATTTCGTGATCATGAAGATACAGTTCCTGGCATTACTTGAAGACCTCAGACATGAGCATCCGAGACGAGAGACTATCACTACCGGTACCGCATCAATGACTGACGTACATGAAACCGTCAGTAGGGCTGTGGAGTACATCCTCGTCGGACTTCAGGACTTATCTAGAGCTATGACTGCTCACTACCTCTCCTTCAGAAGATCAACACGAGATATTCCAGACCTTCTCCACTTTTTGGTTCGTCATTTTCTCTGGATATACCCGCCAATATATGTTCACCCTCAGCTTAACGAAGACATCATCAGGAGGGATTTGTCTACTTTAGCGTGGTAGACATAGTATTGGTCGAGCCATCGACGTTAAACAAAAGTGCTTCTTGGGAGGAAACCCATGAATAAAGTAGAGTAGAAGACAATATGAAAATGAAAATGATAAAGAGCCTATCAGAGACCAAGAACCGAGAGATTGTCAAAGCCTTCTACCTCTTCAAAGTCAGCTAGCTTCTTAATCCACTTTCTCAGCAGCCGACAAAGGGTACTCTTTTCTTGTTCTACCGCATTAGCTCTATTTTCTAGACAAATAAATCGCATCCTGGCTTATCACTAAGTGTGGGATTCCATCTCCAATAACCACAAACACAAACGTTTCCAAAAAAAACTTTATTAAAAACCCTAAATGTGGGATTCCACAGTAGGAACATTAGGGACAATGTTCGTCTAAGTGTGGGATAGTGATGTAATGTTTATCGTATTAAGTTTGTTATCAAGTTTCTGTGTTTTTAACCCAAATTCCAAAAAATTTAACCGAAAAGAAAGCCTTTACGAAAAAGTACTTTCGAAAAAATAAAAGGTTTGTAAATAAAAGTAAGGGTTATCTAAAATAAGAATCTTGTTAGGGCGAATAGATTCTCTAAAAGAGCATTGTATGACTTGGCGTATTCGACCTAAATTGATTATGGTGAGGCATCCAAATAAGACCATGAAAAGCATTCATCCTTAATGCTTCACTATTTTCCGTTAAGTGTGCCGATGTTTGTGCTCGGAATCAGACTTTGCTCCTGATCTACATTTCTGAGCAGCGAAGTGTGATATAGGTATACACTAGAAGAGCTAGCCGTTTGTCAAAGAAACCACTCTCACCCTTCAGCAGCCACCTTCAGCACCTACTCTACCCAGAAAATGAAAATCACCTCGTAAGAAATTTCAAAAATAGTCACTAAAATATTATGGCAAAAATCTTGAAAAACTACTAGCGGAAGCTCCTCGAGATAGTATTAAAAAAAATGGTTACGATACATCTCAATTCAAAATTTTGAGGAAAGGAGCAGAATTTATAAAACTCAAAATCGCTAGAGTTTCAAGAACCCAATTCAAAGGAGAAATTCCTAGAAAGAAGTTCAAAAGAACGCAAGTGCTTCATAAAATTAGTTGCACTCCTATATATCCCTTTTTTCAAACATATCAATAAAGTCATTAAAAAGACTATTCTACCCTTTTTACCTTTTCCATCACCAAAAGTCGAAACTCCACTCCAAACACCTTCATTAAACCCTTTTTGACAAATGGGCCAGAAGATATGGGTATTCCTGCCATCACACCTAGCACGCGAAGGATTTGAGTCTCGATCAAGCCTATGACTAAAGGTACAAATATGACTGGCTACGAGCGAGCAAAGTTTTAGATCTATAGGGAACCCCATACACTTGAGTGAATGAGTGACCCGTGAGAGATAGCCAAAGTCATGTAACCTCCCCTCATGCTTGCAGAGATAGCTTCAAACCATAACAAAGTGATTATTTTATGTTATGCCCTTATATTAAAAAGCAAACCGCTTAGTTGGTTAAAAAGGAAACTTTGGAAGATTTCTTGAAGTTAAAAACGAGAAATTTACTTGAGGACAAGCAAAGCTTAAGTGTGGGATATTTTGATATCGGCTAAAAAGTCATGTTTTTACCCCCGATATCTGGCCAATATTTAACAAAGAAATCTACTTTATTGCCAAAATACGCATCTATTTTCTTAGATTGGTACATTTGGTAATTACGAAGGCAATGCAAAAAGAATTAGTGAAAACGGACTTAAAACGAAGAATCTAGAGCGAAAACGACAAAAACCTGAAAAACCCTAAAAATGGCAAAAACCTGGAAAACCCTGAAAACGGCCTGCCAGAAGCCCAAAAAACGGTTGCCACACTATGTATACGGCCCGCCATAAATAAAACGGCTTGCCATATAAACGGCCCAATTAAACAGGCCACCACCAAATCAGACGGCCTAACACCAAATTGGACGGGCAACCTGGACTGCCTGCCACCAATTGGATGGCCTGCCATGATTTTGGACGGCCTCCCTGGATGGCCTGCCAGGCCAGATTTTAGTATAAATGGGCTCATTTGTATCCATTTCCAATACACTCTCCACTCTTCAATTCACTCTCAAATTTAGTTAGTTTTCTAGTCTAGTTCGAGAATAGTCTTTCGAGGCCTTCTCACCTCCGAGCAAAAAATTAAGTACCCGGAGGCGAACGCCGAAGATTGTACTAAGAAGCTGTCTAGAGTCGAAGTTGTCACTTTTGTACTTTCGAAACTTGATTAATATACTGGTACTTTTACCTTGACTCTATCTTGTTATACTATCTTTTATTATTACTTTGATAGATGATATTATTGCCATGATTAGCGAGTAGTTATATTTTGTGCATGTTGTGATGTAGTTGTTACGCTGTCTGAATATACAAGTTATGTAATGAGATATTGTTGAGATGCTTTCCGATTATGATTAAACTCAATCGCTTTTCCGACTAATAGAACGTGGTTATCGGCTCTGTGATTGGGAAGTCGTGAACCCCGATTCAGAGTACACTATCTGTGTCACCCCTTGGTAAGACAATTCTATAGGATACATAGGGCATTTTATAGAGGCACAACAGTTGTAGTAAGGCAACCTACCCTACGGATTCCGACAGGGGTTCTTTCGTAATGGAAACCCTAATTGATACTAGGAGTACAAGGCCGGCCTCAGGCTATGCTAGAGTAGTTATTATGCATGTAAACATAGTACGTATATCGAGGAGGCACAACGGTTGTAGTACTCTATACATCTGCTATGTATGGGCATGGAAACGACCTCACTGTTGAAGATTACATTGCACCATAACGCGGTCTCAGACATTGCACTCCGTCTGAGGGATTCTTTAGTAATAGGAACTGTTTGTTTAAACCCGTAAAGGATTGGAACCGTTCGGATAACTGAACGTTTACATGGAGACTACTGTTTGGCCATGACGTTCCTTTATGGTTGATTTCTTTTAAATAAGGACCTAACTGATCTTTATAAGCCAATCGTTAACGAAAGCATCGGAAACATATCATGTCTCTTGGATAAGGGATTCCAGATACTTTAGCATATGTTTAAGAAAGTTTGGGCCAAGTGGATAGATTAATACGCTGCCTTATCGGGTCGCTCATAATAAAAGAGCCATCTAGTGTTAACAAGTAGCTGTATTACTCTGGCATCGAGGGAAGAGGCGTTGCTGCTCATTCAGAATCTTCAAGCCTACCGCATACATTATGCCCAGTGACATGTCAGTCCTTTGACAGAGGTGGTAGGACCAATATAATGGGTAAAGGGTTATCAACTATCCACGAGCATGTGTATTTTTAGCAATGTAACCAACAAAATCATATCATGTGTATTTTTAACCTTATCTGAAATACAAATTTTACCTATCTGTATTTACTTTATCCTTTAGAAAATTAGAAAACCCCAAAATAGGAACACAACTACTCCTTGTTAGTTATTTTTGTCAGGTTTTAGGTTCGATTCTGTAGACTTCCTTAAAAATGACCCTATGTCATACTTCCCTTACTCACCATAAGGAGTAGTAGATTTAGGCCCCGACCTTATAAATTTAAAACACGGGTATATCCCCACTGAGAGACCTCGACTGACGGCGCGCAGACCGACGACACTGCACACTAAAATATAACCGTCTGTTTTGGCCATATCAGGCTTCTCATCCCGTTTGGTGACTTTACCGACCCTTTGACAAGAATCGCACGTTTTGAAAATGAGGTGGGAATCTTTAAAGATTTTTGGCCAAACGAAGCCGCCATCATAGACTTTTTGCCCCGTAATTTTAGGGTCCAAAATGCCCACCCATAGGGCCACTATGGCACTCGGTTAAAATTCGCATGCACTCTTCACCGGAAACGCACCTGCGGATAACCCCATGGGGCAACAATGAAAAAGATAGGGATCCTCCCCAGAAATAGTACTTAAGGTCACTGAAGAATTTCTTCCTCTTTTGATGTGACCACCCTTTTTCCAAGAATTTCCCAACAAGATAGCTAGCGATGTCCACATACCATGGCTCATCCACCTTGTCTATCTTCATGAGATACTCATTGGGAAAATCATCGTAAATACTTGCCTCATGAAAGACTTCGAGATTTGGATTCTCAAGTCTAGACAAGTGATCGGCCGCAAGATTCTCGGCTCCATTCTTATCCAGGATCTCGATGTCGAATTCTTGCAAAAGCAAGATCCATCTATGCAATCGAGGTTTGGAGTCCGGTTTTGAGAAGAGGTACTTCAAAGTGTAGTGGTCCGTAAAAATGATAGTCTTTGACAAAACAAGATAGGACCAGAATTTATCGAATGAAAAGACCACAGCAAGGAGCTCTTTCTCAGTAGTAGTGTAATTTAACTGTGCTCCTTGCAAGGTCTTGCTTGCATAATACACGGGTTGGAAATTTTTCTCAACCCTTTGGCCCAAAACAGCGCTAACAGCAAAATCAGATGCATCACACACAAGCTCAAACGGAAGAGATCAATTCGGAGCGATTATGATAGGTGCATTAATGAGTTTCTCCTCAAGAATTTCGAATGCCTTTGGCACTCTTCGGAGAAGTCCCAAGGTGTGTCCTTTTCAAGGAATTTGTTCATCGGGTTAGCGATTTTAGAAAAACCCTTTATGAATCGCCGGTAAAAACCAGCGTGCCCGAGAAAACTCCTAACACCCTTGACATTAATAGGAGGTAGAAGGTTTTTAATAGTAGTTACCTTCGCAGGATCCACCTCAATACCATTCTTTGAGATCTTGTGCCCGAGGACTATGCCCTCTTATACCATAAAATAACACTTTTCCCAGTTGAGCACAAGATTAAACTTTTCACACCTTACCAACATCCTTTCTAAGTTAAGAAGGCATGAATCAAAAGAGTCACCGAAGACCGAAAAGTCATCCATGAACACCTCCATGAAATCTTCTATTATATCATGGAATATGGCCATCATGCACCTTTGAAAAGTGGTTGGAGTGTTACAATGGCCAAAGGGCATGCGACGGTATGAAAATGTGCCATACGGGCACGTGAAAGTGGTTTTCTCTTGGTCCTCGGGCGGGATATGAATTTGAAAATAGCCCGAAAAATCATCAAGAAAACAATAAAAGCTGTTACCCGCTAACCTCTCTAGCATTTGATCCATGAAAGGTAACGGGAAATGGTCTTTTGTGTAGCGTCGTTCAACTTTCGGTAGTCGATACAGACACGCCACCCCTTGACAGTCTGGGTGAAAATTAGCTCATTTTTATCGGTGGTGTTAACAGTCATACCACCTTTCTTAGGTATGTAATGTACCAGGCTTATCCATAGACTGTCAAAAATCGGGTATATAAGACTCGCAGATTTCTTTCTTCACAACATCCTGCATGTGAGGGTTCAACCTCCTTTGGCATTGCACCACAGGTTTGGAGTTATCCTCCATTAGAATTTTATGGGTGCAGTAGGAGGGACTAATACCCTTGATGTCATGAATCTTCCATGCAATAGCCGGTTTATGGGCCTTTAGCATGGTTACAAGCTCATATTTTTGACCTGTCGTAAGAGAATAAGAAATAATTACCGGAAACTTAGATTCCTCCTACAAATAAGCATATTCCAGATGATCTGGATGTGGCATCAATTTTAAATCTGAAGGTTCTTCAATGGAAGGCTTGCTCCAGCAATCAACATCACGATTGATTTCCTTGAACTCTTCCTCCATCGGCTCATAGCCGTTTTCCATCAAGGTGGTCAAAATATCCACCTCTTCAACCTGGAACTCCTCATCAACATCAACCAAAGAATATTCTCCTAAACCCTGTAATTCTGGGAATTCCTGCAAAAACTCAGACCGGACATCTACAGTGTTAAGATAATTACATGCATCATCGGTATAAGTCGGGTATTTTAAACCAATGACCCAGTCTTTACTAACTTGTTCTCTATGATTCCATGAGGGAATTTAATAAAGCGACCAGCTAGCTGAATAGCCATATGAGTGGGTCTTAACTCCCCGGGGGTCTAGATTTAGATAAATAGAATAAGGCATCAAATTTATGCTAGCCCCCAAATCTGCTAACGCCCTCATAGAATCTAAGTTGCCAAGTAAACAAGGGATGGTGAAATTTCTAGGATCCTCAAGCATCTCGTGAAGCTTATTTTCCACCACTGCTGAGTATGCGACGTTCAACTTTACTTAAGACACGTTCTCCAGCTTCTTCCTATTGTAATCAAGTCCTTAAGAAACCTTGCATAGTTTGGGATACCTGCAATCACATCAATAAAAGGAAAATTTATGTTAACTTTTTTAATCAGGTCCATGAACTTGGATTTTCGGCCTCCAACTTCTCCAATCTTTGCTTCCTCGGGAATGGGAGCGGTGGTTGATAATATTTGACTACCGGTTTAGCAGCAACAGTTTCTGGTACTTTTACAACCTTCTCAATCACCTGTTCCGGCTCCTTTTCCCCTTCCGGTTCACAAACAATAACCGGATCACTCTCCATCACTAACGGAACCCACAAATCATACTCATTGGGCTTCTTTTGAGGATCATATGCTAAACCACTATGGGTGGTGATAGCATTAACGTACCCATTTTTTAGGTTAGTATTCGTATTACTTGGTAACTCTCCCGGTTTCCTCTCATTCCTCTTATTTGCAATCTGACCAATCTGGTTTTCTAAATTCTGCGACCTGCTGATTTCTAAACAGTTGATCGTTTTTCTCATTGGTTTAAGTAACGGTAGTAACGAGCTAAGTTTGAGATATCATAAGCTTTTCCAACATAGCTTCTAGATTAGACTTATTCTCCTCAACTTGAGGTTTTTGGAAATACCCCGGAGCTTGTTGTTGAAAACCCCCACTAGAACCCGGTTGAAACCTCGAACCCTGATGTCCTTGAGGATTATAAGGACTGTTGAAATTTCTGTTGAACTGAGCTCTACCTTGAAACTGATTGTTGTTTTGTTTACTGATATAAGCTATTGCTTATTTTTAGTTCATAGTCAACCTCGCATCACAATCCTTGGCTAAATGGAGCCACCACATAATTCACACCCAACCTTCATACCATGGATGTCTTTGTCCATCTTCTCTAGATGTCTACCAAATTTGTCTAACTTACCATTAATCGAAGCATAGTCATCGTAAGCACCGGCGCTTGTGACTGAAGAAGGATAACGAGATAAATCATTATCCTCATGCCACTCATGAGAGTGCTCAGCTTTCTTTTCAATTATCTCATAAGCCTCTTGTTCTGTTTTGTCCATGAGACTATCCCCTGCAACTGGATCAATAGTAACACGGGTGTTGATATTACACCCCTTATAGAAAGTTTGTACCTTGTGAAAGGTATCTAACTCGTGTTGAGGACAAGATCGCAACAAACGGCTGAAGCGATTCCAAGCTTCATAAAGAGTCTCATTAGTCTTTTGACGAAACTGAGAAATCTCTTGTTGAAGTCGAGTGGCCTGGGATGCAGGAAAGTACTTGCTTAAAAACATCTCTATCAACGTATTCCAATTCTCGATTGTCCCTTCAGGTAAACTATCCAACCAAACTCTAGCTTCCCCTTTTAGAGACCATGGGAAAAGCTTCAAGTAAATAACGTGATCATGGACATTCCTAATCTTGAACAACCCACAAATCTGCTGAAAAATACGAAGATTCTCGTTAAGAACCTTATGTGGTTCACCTTCGAACTGACATTTGGTCCCAATCATACTGATACTGGGGCCCTTAATCTCGAAATCATCAGTAACTTCCGGAGTTCTGATAGTATTACCCTGTACAACTCAGGTGGCCTGCATCCTTTCCGCCATGCTCTGACTTTGTTGTGCCATTTGACGAACTATGAAAATCTCTGGCTGAACTGAAATATTAACTGGTGGTTGAGGAACAACCGGTGTTTCTTGAGTTTCAAGCACAACTAAATCGTTAAAACTCTCCAAATTAATCACAGGGTTGCTAGCTGGTGGTGGAGCAAAAATATTCGTTTCTGAATCCAACGTGTCTGACTCGTCCGTATTATGACCCCAAATAACTCTCTGGTTCAGAATAAGGCAAATATAACTCAGCTTTCGATGAGCGTGTATCTGGCATAAACTTCTTTAAACTGCAAGAACACAACTAACAAACTGATTAAATGCACCGAATTAAACAAGAATAAACTAGAATAAAAATAATCTAGTACAATAAGACTCAACTAAGAACAATTAGATGACAATCTTAATTTTCGACACAAATGTCCCCTTCAGCGGCGTCAAAAACTTGATGTGTAAAATCTAGTATATAAATTATCTCTGGAAAATATCGATTAAAAGGAATATTACACATTCACGGGCAGTGTATCCGATCATGTAGCAGTATAGATTTAGGTAGTTTCGAATATCGATCCAAGGACAGTATAATGTAAATCTCAATTGTCAACTAATAAAAATTAAACTAAGTTAAACTAATAATAAGATAGTACAAAATAGTTTAGTTTGTGTCTATTTAACGATTACCCAAATCAAAGATATATCAAAAGTAAAAGACGATATTTTTGGTTTTTAAGTTTATAGAAATCAAATTGCAGATTCAGCGGAAAATAAAGATAAATATGAATTCAATAGATAAAAGAATGTTCGCCTAGATCTTCTACTCGCAGTGTCGGATGATTTAGTGTTAAGCCCTGGTCCTATTTATCAATACATGCAATTACAAAGTCGGTTTACCCAGAATCTCTTTTAGCAAACACATAAAACTAGGATTTATTGGCTTAGGATTCCCTTTCATCAAAGACCTCTTTCGTTTGTGACTTAGTAATTAACTAATTATGAGATTAAAATTTAATTGGTTACGTGTTCGCTCCACACAATTCACACCTATTTTGTTCAATCTATGTTACCGGGTTTACTCCCTTGGTCCAATAAGCACCTAATTGGTTAAGACAAATCAATTGGAAATTAGTTTACTAAATTGAAACAGGGTTCCCTTTGTTCAAACAAGATCACTAATCAATCCTGGTAACAATAATCAAATCCCACAAGAATGGTTCTTAATCAAAACTCATAATTATCATGCACTAATCAAATAAAACATTAAAGTATCATCCAAACACATACGAATATTCAATCTAGACAAACATTAGAAAACTTAGCCAACAATCATGGCTACAAATAAAATCACAAATAAATATAGATAAGAATTCATTGTATTGACAAAGAAATCAACCTATATGAACAAGCAATCTTGAATGATGAACGAATTGACAAGCTTTTCCAGAATGATTGAATCGTTTAGATGACCTTGGGATTCCCCAAAAATCACTAAAAATCGTCCTTGATCAGCTGCAAAAAGTCCAGGAAAAAGTGTATTCAATTATGGTAAACTTCGGCCTTTTTATATCTTGCAAAAATGATCTGGGCCGCGTTCTTCCCGCGCCACGGCTACACACTATATCTGATGCTGCTCCTTTTGCCAAGTTCTGTCACCGTGCTCCTTTACCCACGCCGCGACCAATTATAGCCGCGCCGCAGCTCGTAGCTTATTCTGACACCAACTTTTGTTTTTAACTTCTTTTCTTCAATATTCCATCAAACTCACAATGAACTAAACCCGTACTCCAAATTCCGAACTATGTGGCACTAATAATAATAATGACTAACATAATACCTCATAAACTCCAAAAATCGCTACTTTAGTATTCTCGGCTCCTCAAACTAGAATCTTCATAATAACAACCAAATCTAATATGTATCCAAATGGAACAAAATATGACCGATATTTGCGAGAAGAATAATAGATGAAATGCGCAATATCAAACCACCCCACACTAGAGTCTTGCTTGTCCTCAAGCAATATGACTCGAAAATAATCTTCTATCAAAGATAGCGTCTTCAATTAAGAATGTAGAACCAATATGAACCAACAATCAAATGAACACTAGCGTGGGTACGAACTTGGAGTAAGTAATACCCATATGACTTCCACTCGTAACCCCCAAATAAAATTTCCCAAACTCAAGTAATGTTATAACAACCCTCATTTTTCCATCATGAAATTTCCAAAATACCCTTAGGGTTTTTCATTTGTTCCTCCGTGTAATCGATTTAGGGTTTGTTATCCATGTCGACAAACGAACATTTATGCTTTCATTAAATGATCGCGTGTATTGTTAAAACCCTGAAAGTTCATAAAACCCTAAACCTAACCCAACTTACTAACTACTAAACCCTAATCCCATTTAATATCGAATCTTAAAACCTAACCCTATGCATTAAATACTAAACCCTAATACCATTTAATATTTAATATTAAACCCTAACCTTAATACTGAATTAATAATATAAACTTTATGTAATAATATTAAATGGTGACAATTATAAAGTTATAAACTAATTAGAACCAAATTAAGAAATTTATAAAAGTTAGGGGTTAACAATTAAATAAGATGTAACCCTAATATAAATAATATTAATAATAATAATATTAAAAAAAATAATAATAATATATATATATATATATATATATATATATATATATATATATATATATATATATATATATAAATAAATAGGTATACCGTATAAATAAAAACTAAAAAAATAAAAAGTCATATGTATCACAAATAAATCGGTTGTAGGGGTTTTTAGGAAGATAAAACTTGTTGCCTAAGTATTATCAAGCCTAATTAAACTCAAATTAATCCTTGAATCCAAGAGCCATTAGGAAACCTACAAGACCTATAAAAGCATCGTGACTTTTCCAAGTTAATCACCACACAAACCTGCTACCATTCAGTCGATTAAATCACCTGCTTTCCATCTGTTTTCTGTCGACAACACCCTCCACCTGCAGCCTTCTGCAGTCATGAATCACCACCACCATCACAGCCCTTCAATTGCCAACAAACCTGCTCGAATTCATCCCTTTTTTTTCCTGCTGCAAATTCGCCTGCTTGTTTCTTCTGTTTCTGTTCAGTCCAAAACAACCCAAGAAAAATCAAGTAAGTGCATCTGTTTCTGCTGCATTATTCGAGACCTTTTACAGACCCAAGATCACTTATTATTTTCTATTGCTGTTGCTGCTAATCGTGATCAAAACCAGTCCAAGTTCTTGCTGGTTTCTGTCGAGCCAATCAGTCCAAGAAGACCCCTAATTTGGGTCGTGTTGTTGCTGCTTCTGTTTCCTGTTTATTTGCTTCGCATTCATCATCAATTTCTAACCCTAAGGTAGTCTAAACCCTAGTGATCTTGTCTTTATTATTGCACATAAGTATATTAATAGGTTTTATGTTATGTATAAAGATTAATTAATGAATATGTATGAATAAATATAAGTATTGTTGGATAGATAAAGGTTATGTTTACGAATTGATAATGGCTAAAAGATGATTAGTTATTATGATATAAAGTTATGATTTTATGTTAATAAGATACTAGGTTGAATTAGGTATGATCATGAAGTTAGTTAATGTTAGTAGAAGATTATGACTAAGATTAAATGATGGTGGTTAAACAAGAACACGTATTGTGTAATGGTAGAAGTTTAGGTTAATAAGACTAAGAATTTTGATGAAACTAGTTTAAGATTATGATAAGTTATGATTTTATGTGAAAAGTTATTATACTAGTTAGTAAAGATAAAGATTATGAATTGATTAAAAAGGTTACTAGTTAGTATGTTAAAAACTTATGATTTTATGTTTAGATAAGAGTAATGATAATAAAGAATGTACATGCATGCATGCATGCATGCATACGTACGTATGTACATGTATACACTGTACGTACATGTGTGTGTGTATATGTAAATATATACATACGTGTATATGTATGTGTATATAAGTATGTATATGTACGTGTGTATGTATGTATGAATGTTCATTATGTAAGTATAAGTTAGTAAACCTAATAATAAGAAAAGTGATAAGTATATTTATATGTACCATCTTACACTATTATATAAGTAACACATACACCTACTATATATATCATATAGTTATAAATACATACATGAATAATAATAATAATAATAATAATAATAATAATAATAATAATAATAATAATAATAATAATAATAATAATAATAATAATAATAATAATAATAATAATAATAATAATAATAATAATAATAATAATAATAATAAAAAAGAATATATGTATATGTATGTATCACATAGGAGTATATTTATAGATGTAACATATAAAGATAGGTATATATAATGGTTGAATAATTAAAGATTAATAATACTATTATTAGTATAACCTATACGCATACCTATATAGTAACGCTAAATAACACTAAGTATATTATCACTTATAAATATAACTTTTCTCAAAAACGGTCACTGTTAATATAGTTTACTATATTAATAAACAAACTTAATGTCTATTAGACATCAACTAATCGAACATTATATCTCTAGGTTGAGATCTCCGATTATACACTCCATTCATACTACTTGCGTGGATTTTCTTGCTTGCTATTAAGGTGAACTTCATAGCCCCACTTTTTAAATGTTTCTCTATTACTTATTTTGAACTTTGGGGTGACACACATGCTTGCTTTTAAACTGTTTTACGCTTAGACACGAGTACATGAAAACTTTATTTTGATTAGTTCAAACTGTGCTAACATGCTTTGATTCATGCTAAATCCCTACCATGATATCGTTAATTGCTACGTATAAAGGCAAGCTTAGTTATTGTGAATAGCGCTATTGAGAGTGACGTCTCTAACCATTTAACCGTTGGTCTTTGGTTACATAATAATGATTACGACACTGACAGTTCAAGGTGTCCAGGGGTAACTTTGTTTATGTTTCGATATCATAACTTCAGCATTTACTTTTGATAACTAAATCTTGTGGTCTAAAACTATATATATTAAACCTATGTTGTTCACTCAACCATTTTGGTTGACACTTTAAGCATGTTTTGTCTCGGGTGAAGATTGCTAAAGATTATTTGCTATTTGGACTTTGCTGCTTTTGGAGTCCGCATATATACATTCATATTATTGCATTAGAACATTAAAGTATACAATTGTAATGACTTAATACTTTCTGCTGCTTATAAATACATTGGTTTTTAATTAAAACGTCTCATATAGAGTCGTTCTCACTTTACACTTGCATTATGATATTGGTTAGTCACAGATTACCCCCGGTTCTATTTAGGGGGTGTGACAGATTGGTATCAGAGCCAGGTTGTTATAGAGAACCAGGATTGCATTTTAAGTGTGCCTTATGTGTTGGTTAGGTGCCTTAGCAATCTATAGGACTATAACCTTTCCTGCCTTAGTTTGAAGTGTAATCCTCATATCTATGATTACCTTACTATGCCCCCTTATATCCCTACCGTCATACCGTGCCTTAGAATCTAGTTAGTTCTCCTTCTCTAGGATGTCTAGTCATCACCCAATCACCGTTTTGGACATCGAAGGATCCGACACTAAAGGATCTATCCACACACCCAATTACTCACTTGTTTCACCATCATTATCACTAACTAACCCATACTACCTTTTCTTATCCATTGGTGTTGCTACCTAGTGCACCATAAACTCTTCAACTAATATTATTTTTGTGTATTGAAAATCAATGGAAACTCGTGGTACTAACGCTCTTCCAAATGTCACTTTGACTCCTGCACAATTTCAACAACTGCTTGCTGCCACCCAAGGTAACAATATTCAAGGAAACAACCAAAGAAACCCACCTACATCATGCACCTACAAGGAGTTTATGAACTGTAAGCCTCCGTCCTTCAATGGGAATGAGGAAGCAGTCGAATTGACTCGTTGGTTCGAAAAACTCGAATCAATTTTTCGCATCTGTAACTGCGCGGAGGTCGACCGAGTGAAGTATGCCACTCATACACTAAGTGGTCTTGCTTTGACTTGGTGGAATGCTTATGCCCAAACTGTAGGGCTAGATGCTGCTAATGCTATTCCATGGGCTGTTGTGAAAAGCATGATGACGGATAAGTTTTGCCCAAGGAACCAAATTCAAAAGCCAGAGGTTGAGTTTTGGGAATTGAAGGTAATTGGTACTAACATTGAAGCTTATACCAATAGGTTTATAGAGTTGGTTTCTCTATGCTCGGATATGGTACCAACTGAACAAAAGAAGATTGAGCGATACATAGAAGGTCTTCCTGATGAGATTCAAGGAAATGTAATTGCTGCTAGTAAGGAGACTTTAGATGTAGTGATACTTATGTCTCAAAATTTGATGATGGCTAAGAGGAGAAAGGCCGCGGCTAATAAATAAGCCGAGGCTAAGCCTAGTGAGGGTAAGAGAAAGTTTGAACCATCTTAAGGTTCAAGCCAAGGTTCAAACAAGAAAGCTACCGGTAATTCTAGAGGTGGTTATGCTGGGACAAGACCAAAGTGTAATCGTTGTGATAGACATCATTATGGGAAGTGTTTGTGTAGTGACCCGAACTTTTCCATGTTTATATATGTATTAAATGAAATTGTTATTTACATGATTAAGTGTTTCCAACATTTTAAGCAATCAAACTTGTTAAGACTTGATTAATTGAAATAGGTTTCATATAGACAATTGACCACCCAAGTTGACCGGTGATTCACGAACGTTAAAACTTGTAAAAACTATACGATGACATATATATGGTTATATATATAGTTAACATGATTTTATTATAAGTATGTATCTCATTAGGTATTTTAACAATGAGTTATATACATAAAAATGAGACTATTAATTTAAGAAACTCGAAAACGATATATATAACGATTATCGTTATAACAACGTCTTACTAGGTACATATGAATCATATTAAGATATTGATACACTTGGTTAATTATGTTAAATGATAAGTAAATATATTATTAAGTGTATTAACAATGAAATACATATGTAAAAATAAGACTACTAACTTAATGATTTCGAAACGAGACATATATGTAACGATTATCGTTGTAACAACATTTAACTGTATATATATATCATACTAAGATATATTATATATCATAATATCATGATAATATAACAATTTAACATCTCATTTGTTATAATAAACAATGGGTTAACAACATTCAACAAGATCGTTAACCTAAAGGTTTCAAAACAACATTTACATGTAACGACTAACGATGACTTAACGACTCAGTTAAAATGTATATACATGTAGTGTTTTAAAATGTATTCATACACTTTTGAAAGACATCAAGACACTTATCAAAATACTTCTACTTAACAAAAATGCTTACAATTACATCCTCGTTCAGTTTCATCAACAATTCTACTCGTATACACCCGTATTCGTACTCGTACAATACACAGCTTTTAGATGTATGTACTATTGGTATATACACTCCAATGATCAGCTCTTAGCAGCCCATGTGAGTCACCTAACACATGTGGGAACCATCATTTGGCAACTAGCATGAAATATCTCATAAAATTACAAAAATATGAGTAATCATTCATGACTTATTTACATGAAAACAAAATTACATATCATTTATATCTAATCCATACACCAACGACCAAAAACACCTACAAACACTTTCATTCTTCAATTTTATTCATCTAATTGATCTCTCTCAAGTTCTATCTTCAAGTTCTAAGTGTTCTTCATAAATTCCAAAAGTTCTAGTTTCATAAAATCAAGAATACTTCCAAGATTGCAAGTTTACTTCCAAGTTTTCTAAATCCATTCCAAGTAATCATCCAAGATCAAGAAACCTTTGTTACTTACAGTAGGTTATCTTTCTAATACAAGGTAATAATCATATTCAAACTTTAATTCAATTTCTATAACTATAACAATCTTATTTCGAGTGGAAATCTTACTTGAAATTGTTTTCGTGTCATGATGCTGCTTCAAGAACTTTCAAGCCATCCAAGGATCCTTTGAAGCTAGATCTATTTTTCTCATTTACAGTAGGTTTATCCAAGGAATTTGAGGTAGCAATGATGTTCATAACATCATTCGATTCATACATATAAAGCTATCTTATTCGAAGGTTTAAACTTGTAATCACTAGAACATAGTTTAGTTAATTCTAAACTTGTTCGCAAATAAAAGTTAATCCTTCTAACTTGACTTTTAAAATCAACTAAACACATGTTCTATATCTATATGATATGCTAACTTAATGATTTAAAACCTGGAAACACGAAAAACACCGTAAAACCGGATTTACGCCGTCGTAGTAACACCGCGGGCTGTTTTGGGTTAGTTAATTAAAAACTATGATAAACTTTGATTTAAAAGTTGTTATTCTGGGAAAATTATTTTTGTTATGAACATGAAACTATATCCAAAAATTATGGTTAAACTCAAAGTGGAAGTATGTTTTCTAAAATGGTCATCTAGACGTCGTTCTTTCGACTGAAATGACTACCTTTACAAAAATGACTTGTAACTTATTTTTCTGACTATAAACATATACTTTTTCTGTTTAGATTCATAAAATAGAGTTCAATATGAAACCATAGCAATTTGATTCACTCAAAACGGATGTAAAATGAAGAAGTTATGGGTAAAACAAGATTGGATAATTTTTCTCATTTTAGCTACGTGAAAATTGGTAACAAATCTATTCCAACCATAACTTAATCAACTTGTATTGTATATTATGTAATCTTGAGATACCATAAACACGTATACAATGTTTCGACCTATCATGTCGACACATCTATATATATTTCGGAACAACCATAGACACTCTATATGTGAATGTTGGAGTTAGCTATACAGGGTTGAGGTTGATTCCAAAATATATTTAGTTTGAGTTGTGATCAATACTGAGATACGTATACACTGGGTCGTGGATTGATTCAAGATAATATTTATCGATTTATTTCTGTACATCTAACTGTGGACAACTAGTTGTAGGTTGCTAACGAGGACAGCTGACTTAATAAACTTAAAACATCAAAATATATTAAAAGTATTGTAAATATATTTTGAACATACTTTGATATATATGTATATATTGTTATAGGTTCGTGAATCAACCAGTGGCCAAGTCTTACTTCCCGACGAAGTAAAAATCTGTGAAAGTGAGTTATAGTCCCACTTTTAAAATCTAATATTTTCGGGATGAGAATACATGCAGGTTTTATAAATGATTTACAAAATAGACACAAGTACGTGAAACTACATTCTATGGTTGAATTATCGAAATCGAATATGCCCCTTTTTATTAAGTCTGGTAATCTAAGAATTAGGGAACAGACCCCCTAATTGACGCGAATCCTAAAGATAGATCTATTGGACCTAACAAACCCCATCCAAAGTACCGGATGCTTTAGTACTTCGAAATTTATATCATATCCGAAGGGTGTCCCGGAATGATGGGGATATTCTTATATATGCATCTTGTTAATGTCGGTTACCAGGTGTTCACCATATGAATGATTTTTATCTCTATGTATGGGATGTATATTGAAATATGAAATCTTGTGGTCTATTGTTACGATTTGATATATATAGGTTAAACCTATAACTCACCAACATTTTTGTTGACGTTTAAAGCATGTTTATTCTCAGGTGAATACTAAGAGCTTCCGCTGTTGCATACTAAAATAAGGACAAGATTTGGAGTCCATGTTTGTATGATATTGTGTAAAATCTGCATTCAAGAAACTGATTTCGATGTACATATTTGTATTGTAAACCATTATGTAATGGTCGTGTGTAAACAGGATATTTTAGATTATCATTATTTGATAATCTACGTAAAGCTTTTTAAACCTTTATTTATGAAATAAAGGTTATGGTTTGTTTTAAAAATGAATGCAGTCTTTGAAAAACGTCTCATATAGAGGTCAAAACCTCGCAACGAAATCAATTAATATGGAACGTTTTTAATCAATAAGAACGGGACATTTCAGTTGGTATCCGAGCGTTGGTCTTAGAGAACCAGAATTTTGCATTAGTGTGTCTTATCGAGTTTGTTAGGATGCATTAGTGAGTCTGGACTTCGACCGTGTTTACTTGAAAAATGATTGCTTAACAAATTTTGTTGGAAACTATATATTTTTAACATGTGAATATTATGTAATATATTAATCTCTTAACATGTTTGATATTGTGTGATAGATGTCTACCTCTAGCACAAATCTCATTGACTCACCTAATAATAACGAAGAGTCGAATATATATTGGACTGATTCACAAGTTCCCGAAGAAGAACCGGAAGAAGAATCAGAACCGGAAGAAGAATCAAAACCGGAAGAGGAGGAACCGGAGGAGGAAATAGAACTGGTGGGGGAAATAATAAAACGGTTAAGTAAAAGAAAATCCTCAACCAATCGACCAAGGTTAATTATGGTCAATGGTGTTTCCGCCAAGGAAGCAAAATATTGGGAGGATTACCAATTCTCCGATGAATCGGATTCCGACGAGAATTCCGATGATGTTATAGAAATTACCCCAACTGAATTTAAAAAGGCAAAAGAAAATAATTAGGGAAAGGGCATAAAAATAGAGAAATCTAATTCCAAACCCGATGAACTTTATATGTATCGTCAACCCCCGAAGCCCTTAAGTTGTAACAATGACCCGGGAACCTCTAAACCACCAGGTTTTTCTAAACCAATGTGGAAAACGACGGCTCGTATTAGGAGAACATCATATATCCCTAGAAACTTGGCAAAACGAACCAAAACCGAAGAAGAAGAAACGAGCGAGTCGAAATAAGATAGTTGTATTCGTATGGTGTAATATATGTAATATAGTGTGCTTATGCTTTATGATATATGTAAAAATTGCTTGTATTAATAAGTAATTTTTTTTATGAATCTAACTCTTGTCTATTTTACAGTTTAAAAACACAAAATGGATAGACAACCCAATATTTTAAGAGACCTACCCGGAGACATGATTGATGAAATCTTGTCTAGAGTCGGTCAGAATTCCTCGGCACAACTATTTAAGGCGAAATCAGTTTGTAAGACATTCGAAGAACGTTCCAAGAATGTCTTGGTTTATAAGAGACTTTCGTTTGAAAGATGGGGGATATCACATTGGGAAACCCATAAGTTACGATGTGTTTACTTTGACGCATATATTGCGGGGAACCCAAATGCTATTTTACGCAACGGGTTAAGAAATTATTTTGACTCAATGTATCCGAATATAGGACTTCATGATTTAGAAAAAGCGGCTAACATGCAACATAAAGAAGCATGCTATGCTTACGGGTTAGTAATGTTCGATTCTCACCAAAGTGATAAAAAGAACATCGGGCTACAACTATTAAACAAAACATTCCCACAAGTGACGGAGTCGGTAATTGGGGTAAGAAATGAGGTTTTTAGGTTATAACGAGACTGTTGGTCATTACGTAACCCTCGTCCCTTTGATGACGTTACAACATGCTGTCTTATCAACGGCCATAACGGTTATGTTCCATAAGACCAAGGATGGGAAGTAGTCCTAGTAAAACTAGAATGCATGACTTGTTTGTGGACGTATGAATTACGTGTCTTTATTGCCTTTGCTGAACGACTTGTGTACTAGCTAGAATTATCTTCACAACTATCTTGTATCAAAGTTATTGTGTGCTATATTTCATGCTTTATGTAAAAATAAGCGGTATTGTAAGTTTGTAAAATATTGTATAAAAGTTTGAACGCGAAATATTATTATAATCAGTTTTTCATATAGAATTGTAGTAGTTGAATTGTATATTAGCTACTAAGTATGGACTTAACGGGTAGGTACTACCCGAATTTAAACTTATAAAACGCTAATATGAAGAAAAAGCTTTTATAAATGAGTTCATATTATGCTACGAAATACTATTAACTACTCTTAATATTCTGTATGATTAACTTGTTCCATTTGACTATTTTGAAGGAAATGGCACCGACTACTCGACACACCGTGAATATGAATGAAGAGGAATTACGTACTTTTCTAGCTTCAAACATAGCCGCAGTACAGGCTGCGCTACATACCAACAATAATCTTGGATCTAGCAGTACAGGAAATCGTGTAGGATGCACCTACAAAGAATTCACTGCCTACAAACCTTTGGAATTTGATGGAACCGAAGGACCGATCGGATTGAAACGGTGGACCGAGAAGGTCGAATCGGTGTTTGCCATAAGTAAGTGTACTGAAGAGGACAAAGTGAAGTACGCTATGCATACCTTCACAGGTTATGCGTTAACATGGTGGAATACCTATCTAGAGCAAGTGGGACAAGATGATGCGTACGCACTACCGTGGTCAGCATTCAAGCACTTGATGAACGAGAAGTACCGTCCCAGAACCGAGGTCAATAAGCTCAAGATAGAACTTAGAGGGTTACGAACCCAAGGATTTGATATTACCACGTACGAAAGACGATTCACAGAATTGTGCCTATTGTGTCCGGGAGCGTTTGAAGATGAGGAAGAGAAGATCGACGCGTTTGTGAAAGGATTACCGGAAAGAATCCAAGAAGATATAAGTTCACACGAGCCCGCCTCCATACAACAGGCATGTAGAATGGCTCACAAACTAGTGAACCAGATTGAGGAAAGAATTAAAGAACAGACGGCTGAAGATGCCAATGTGAAGCAAGTCAAAAGAAAGTGGGAGGAAAATGGTGATAAGAATCACCAATACAACAACAACAGCAATTACAATAATAATCGCAACAATTATCCCAACAATCGCAACTACAACAAATGGCCCAACAACAACAACAACAACAACAACAACAACAGCAACTACAATAATCATCCCAACAACAATAACAACCGTAACAACAACAACAACAATCAGAAGCAGCTATGCCAAAGGTGTGAAAAGTATCACTCGGGGTTCTGCACCAAATTTTGCAACAAGTGTAAAAGATATGGTCATAGCGCGGCGAAGTGTGAGGTCTACGGACCAGGGGTTAACAGAACGAAAGGGACAAATGGTGTCGGAATGAGTAATGGCGGAGCAAGTAGTGTCGGAGCAAGTTATGCCAATGTAGTTTGTTATAAATGTGGAAAACCGGGCCACATTATTAGAAATTACCCGAACCAGGAGAACACGAATGGACAAGGCCGCGGAAGAGTTTTCAATATTAATGCGGCAGAGGCACAGGAAGACCCGGAGCTTGTTACGGGTACGTTTCTTATTGACGATAAATCTGCTTACATTTTATTTGATTCGGGTGCGGATAGAAGCTATATGAGTAGAGATTTTTGTGCTAAATTAAGTTGTCCATTAACGCCGTTGGATAGTAAATTTTTACTCGAATTAGCAAACGGTAAATTAATTTCAGCAGATAATATATGCCCTAATCGAGAAATTAAACTGGGTAGCGAAATATTTAAGATTGATTTGATACCAGTAGAGTTAGGGAGTTTTGATGTAATAGTTGGCATGGACTGGCTGAAGAAGGTGAAAGCAGAGATCGTATGTTATAAAAATGCAATTCGCATTGTACGAGAAGAAGGAGAACCCTTAATGGTGTACGGAGAAAAGGGCAACATGAAGCTACATCTTATTAGTAATTTGAAGGCACAAAAACTAATAAGAAAAGGTTGTTATGCTGTTCTAGCACATGTCGAGAAAGTACAAACTAAAGAAAAGAGCATCAATGATGTTCCCGTCGTAAAAGAATTTCCTGATGTATTTCCGAAAGAATTATCGGGACTACCTCCACATCGATCTGTTGAATTTCAAATAGATCTTGTACCAGGAGCTGCACCAATAGCTCGTGCTCCTTATAGACTCGCACCCAGCGAGATGAAAGAACTGCAAAGCCAACTGCAAGAACTATTAGAACGTGGTTTCATTCGACCAAGCACATCACCATGGGGAGCTCCTGTTTTGTTTGTCAAGAAGAAGGATGGTACATTTAGGTTGTGTATTGACTACAGAGAGTTGAACAAACTTACCATCAAAAACCGTTATCCACTGCCGAGAATTGACGACTTATTTGCTCAACTACAAGGCTCGTCGGTTTATTCGAAGATCGATTTACGTTCTGGATATCATCAAATGCGAGTAAAGGAGGATGATATTCCAAAAACTGCTTTTAGGACGCGTTATGGTCATTACGAGTTTATGGTTATGCCGTTTGGATTGACTAACGCACCAGCTGTGTTCATGGACCTTATGAACCGAGTGTGTGGGCCATATCTTGACAAGTTTGTCATTGTTTTCATTGATGACATACTTATTTACTCAAAGAATGATCAAGAGCACGAAGAACATTTGAGAAAAGTGCTAGAAGTATTGAGGAAAGAAAAACTGTACGCTAAGTTTTCAAAGTGTGCATTTTGGTTGGAAGAAGTTCAATTCCTCGGTCACATAGTGAACAAAGAAGGTATCCAGGTGGACCCGGCAAAGATCGAAACCGTTGAAAAGTGGGAAACCCCAAAAACTCCGAAGCATATACGTCAATTTTTAGGATTGGCTGGTTACTACAGAAGATTCATCCAAGATTTCTCCAAAATAGCAAAACCCTTGACTGCATTAACGCATAAAGGGAAGAAATTTGAATGGAAGGATGAACAAGAGAAGGCATTTCAATTATTGAAGAAAAAGCTAACTACGACACCTATATTGTCATTGCCTGAAGGGAATGATGATTTTGTGATTTATTGTGACGCATCAAAGCAAGGTCTCGGTTGTGTATTAATGCAACGGATGAAGGTGATTGCTTATGCGTCTAGACAATTGAAGATTCACGAGCAAAATTATACGACGCATGATTTGGAATTAGGCGCGGTTGTTTTTGCATAAAATACTTGGAGGCACTACTTATATGGGGTCAAAAGTATTATATATACCGACCACAAAAGTCTTCAACACATACTTAATCAGAAACAACTGAATATGAGGCAGCGTAGGTGGATTGAATTATTGAATGATTACGACTTTGAGATTCGTTACCACCCGGGGAAGGCAAATGTGGTAGCCGACGCCTTGAGCAGAAAGGACAGAGAACCCATTCGAGTAAAATCTATGAATATAATGATTCACACTAACCTTACTACTCAAATAAAGGAGGCGCAACAAGGAGTTTTAAAAGAGGGAAATTTAAAG
The DNA here is from genome assembly GCF_046630445.1 of Rutidosis leptorrhynchoides. Taxonomy (NCBI): domain Eukaryota; kingdom Viridiplantae; phylum Streptophyta; class Magnoliopsida; order Asterales; family Asteraceae; genus Rutidosis; species Rutidosis leptorrhynchoides. Next base: position 149,835,456 of record NC_092334.1, read on the forward strand.
GATGAAATACCCAAAGGATAGGAGAAGCATCTTAATATTTAGGAAGACGGAACCCGGTATAGGGCTGAAAGAATTTGGGTACCAAAATTTGGAGATATGAGAGAAATGGTACTTAGAGAAGCTCATAAAACTAGATACTCAATACATCCTGGAACGGGGAAGATGTACAAGGATCTTAAGAAACATTTTTGGTGGCCAGGTATGAAAGCCGATATTGCTAAATATGTAGGAGAATGTTGGACGTGTTCTAAGGTCAAAGCTGAGCATCAGAAACCATCAGGTCTACTTCAACAACCCGAAATCCTGGAATGGAAATGGGAAAACATTACCATGGATTTCATCACTAAATTGCCAAGGACTGCAAGTGGTTTTGATACTATTTGGGTAATAGTTGATCGTCTCACCAAATCAGCACACTTCCTGCCAATAAGAGAAGATGACAAGATGGAGAAGTTAGTACGACTGTATTTGAAGGAAGTCATCTCCAGACATGGAATACCAATCTCTATTATCTCTGATAGGGATGGCAGATTTATTTCAAGATTCTGGCAGACATTACAGCAAGCATTAGGAACTCGTCTAGACATGAGTACTGCCTATCATCTACAAACTGATGGGCAGAGCGAAAGGACGATACAAACGCTTGAAGACATGCTACGAGCATGTGTTATTGATTTTGGAAACAGTTGGGATCGACATCTACCGTTAGCAGAATTTTCCTACAACAACAGCTACCATTCAAGCATTGAGATGGCACCGTTTGAAGCACTTTATGGTAGAAAGTGCAGGTTTCCGATTTGTTGGAGTGAAGTGGGGGATAGACAGATTACGGGTCCGGAGATAATACAAGAAACTACCGAGAAAATCATCCAAATTCAACAAAGATTGAAAACCGCCCAGAGTCAACAAAAGAGCTACGCGGACAGTAAAAGAAAAGATATAGAGTTTGAAATTGGAGAAATGGTCATGCTTAAGGTTTCACCTTGGAAAGGCGTTGTTCGATTTGGTAAACGGGGGAAACTAAATCCAAGGTACATTGGACCATTCAAGATTATAGATCGTGTCGGACCAGTAGCTTACCAACTGGAGCTACCTCAACAACTCGCGGCTGAACATAACACTTTCCACGTCTCAAATTTGAAGAAATGTTTTGCTAAAGAAGATCTCACTATTCTGTTGGACGAAATCCAAATCAATGAAAAACTTCAATTCATTGAAGAACCCGTCGAAATAATGGATCGTGAGGTTAAGAGACTTAAATAAAACAAGATACTGATTGTTAAGGTTCGATGGAATGCTCGTAGAGGACCCGAGTTCACCTGGGAGCGTGAAGATCAGATGAAGAAGAAATACCCGCATTTATTTCCAGAAGATACGTCAACACCTCCAACTGCTTAAAATTTCGGGACGAAATTTATTTAACGGGTAGGTACTGTAGTGACCCGAACTTTTCCATGTTTATATATGTATTAAATGAAATTGTTATTTACATGATTAAGTGTTTCCAACATGTTAAGCAATCAAACTTGTTAAGACTTGATTAATTGAAATAGGTTTCATATAGACAATTGACCACCCAAGTTGACCGGTGATTCACGAACGTTAAAACTTGTAAAAACTATACGATGACATATATATGGTTATATATATAGTTAACATGATTTTATTATAAGTATGTATCTCATTAGGTATTTTAACAATGAGTTATATACATAAAAATGAGACTATTAATTTAAGAAACTCGAAAATGATATATATAACGTTTATCGTTATAACAACGTCTTACTAGGTACATATGAATCATATTAAGATATTGATACACTTGGTTAATTATGTTAAATGATAAGTAAATATATTATTAAGTGTATTAACAATGAAATACATATGTAAAAATAAGACTGCTAACTTAATGATTTCGAAACGAGACATATATGTAACGATTATCGTTGTAACAACATTTAACTGTATATATATATCATACTAAGATATATTATATATCATAATATCATGATAATATAACAATTTAACATCTCATTTGTTATAATAAACAATGGGTTAACAACATTCAACAAGATCGTTAACCTAAAGGTTTCAAAACAACATTTACATGTAACGACTAACGATGACTTAACGACTCAGTTAAAATGTATATACATGTAGTGTTTTAATATGTATTCATACACTTTTGAAAGACATCAAGACACTTATCAAAATACTTCTACTTAACAAAAATGCTTACAATTACATCCTCGTTCAGTTTCATCAACAATTCTACTCGTATACAACCGTATTCGTACTCCTACAATACACAGCTTTTAGATGTATGTACTATTGGTATATACACTCCAATGATCAGCTCTTAGCAGCCCATGTGAGTCACCTAACACATGTGGGAACCATCATTTGGCAACTAGCATGAAATATCTCATAAAATTACAAAAATATGAGTAATCATTCATGACTTATTTACATGAAAACAAAATTACATATCCTTTATATCTAATCCATACACCAACGACCAAAAACACCTACAAACACTTTCATTCTTCAATTTTATTCATCTAATTGATCTCTCTCAAGTTCTATCTTCAAGTTCTAAGTGTTCTTCATAAATTCCAAAAGTTCTAGTTTCATAAAATCAAGAATACTTCCAAGATTGCAAGTTTACTTCCAAGTTTTCTAAATCCATTCCAAGTAATCATCCAAGATCAAGAAACCTTTGTTACTTACAGTAGGTTATCTTTCTAATACAAGGTAATAATCATATTCAAACTTTAATTCAATTTCTATAACTATAACAATCTTATTTCGAGTGGAAATCTTACTTGAAATTGTTTTCGTGTCATGATGCTGCTTCAAGAACTTTCAAGCCATCCAAGGATCCTTTGAAGCTAGATCTATTTTTCTCATTTACAGTAGGTTTATCCAAGGAATTTGAGGTAGTAATGATGTTCATAACATCATTCGATTCATACATATAAAGCTATCTTATTCGAAGGTTTAAACTTGTAATCACTAGAACATAGTTTAGTTAATTCTAAACTTGTTCGCAAATAAAAGTTAATCCTTCTAACTTGACTTTTAAAATCAACTAAACACATGTTCTATATCTATCTGATATGCTAACTTAATGATTTAAAACCTGGAAACACGAAAAACACCGTAAAACCGGATTTACGTCGTCGTAGTAACACCGCGGGCTGTTTTGGGTTAGTTAATTAAAAACTATGATAAACTTTGATTTAAAAGTTGTTATTCTGGGAAAATTATTTTTGTTATGAACATGAAACTATATCCAAAAATTATGGTTAAACTCAAAGTGGAAGTATGTTTTCTAAAATGGTCATCTAGACGTCGTTCTTTCGACTGAAATGACTACCTTTACAAAAATGACTTGTAACTTATTTTTCTGACTATAAACATATACTTTTTCTGTTTATATTCATAAAATAGAGTTCAATATGAAACCATAGCAATTTGATTCACTCAAAACGGATGTAAAATGAAGAAGTTATGGGTAAAACAAGATTGGATAATTTTTCTCATTTTAGCTACGTGAAAATTGGTAACAAATCTATTCCAACCATAACTTAATCAACTTGTATTGTATATTATGTAATCTTGAGATACCATAGACACGTATACAATGTTTCGACCTATCATGTCGACACATCTATATATATTTCGGAACAACCATAGACACTCTATATGTGAATGTTGGAGTTCGCTATACAGGGTTGAGGTTGATTCCAAAATATATATAGTTTGAGTTGTGATCAATACTAAGATACGTATACACTGGGTCGTGGATTGATTCAAGATAATATTTATCGATTTATTTCTGTACATCTAACTGTGGACAACTAGTTGTAGGTTACTAACGAGGACAGCTGACTTAATAAACTTAAAACATCAAAATATATTAAAAGTGTTGTAAATATATTTTAAACATACTTTGATATATATGTATATATTGTTATAGGTTCGTGAATCAACCAGTGGCCAAGTCTTACTTCCCGATGAAGTAAAAATCTGTGAAAGTGAGTTATAGTCCCACTTTTAAAATCTAATATTTTCGGGATGAGAATACATGCAGGTTTTATAAATGATTTACAAAATAGACACAAGTACGTGAAACTACATTCTATGGTTGAATTATCGAAATCGAATATGCCCCTTTTTATTAAGTCTGGTAATCTAAGAATTAGGGAACAGACACCCTAATTGACGCGAATCCTAAAGATAGATCTATTGGGCCTAACAAACCCCATCCAAAGTACCGGATGCTTTAGTACTTCGAAATTTATATCATATCCGAAGGGTGTCCCGGAATGATGGGGATATTCTTATATATGCATCTTGTTAATGTCGGTTACCAGGTGTTCACCATATGAATGATTTTTATCTCTATGTATGGGATGTATATTGAAATATGAAATCTTGTGGTCTATTGTTACGATTTGATATATATAGGTTAAACCTATAACTCACCAACATTTTTGTTGACGTTTAAAGCATGTTTATTCTCAGGTGAATACTAAGAGCTTCCGCTGTTGCATACTAAAAAAAGGACAAGATTTGGAGTCCATTTTTGTATGATATTGTGTAAAAACTGCATTCAAGAAACTGATTTCGATGTAACATATTTGTATTGTAAACCATTATGTAATGGTCGTGTGTAAACAGGATATTTTAGATTATCATTATTTGATAATCTACGTAAAGCTTTTTAAACCTTTATTTATGAAATAAAGGTTATGGTTTGTTTTAAAAATGTATGTAGTCTTTGAAAAACGTCTCATATAGAGGTCAAAACCTCGCAACGAAATCAATTAATATGGAACGTTTTTAATCAATAAGAATGGGACATTTCAGTTTGGCTGAGTGCACTAAGTGCAAAAAGGTGGGTCATATTGCTAAGTATTGTAAATCTCCCTCTACAAAGTCAAACGCTTTTGTTCCAACTTACTATGGTTGTGGAGAAGTTGGACATTTTCGCAATCAGTGTCCAAAGAACCAGGATAAAATTGGAGATGCTAAAGGCCGAGCGTTTGTGATGACTACCGAGGAAGCTCGGGATAATGAGGAAGAAGGGGAAGAGGCACAATGAAGAGTTTTTGACAACTACAAGAGTCATTTAAAGTTTCATAGTATTCTTTATGTTACCATTTAGTACTTTTACATTTTGGAAGAATTCGTTAAGTTTCTGTAATACTCTGGTTAATTTCTTTTAAATGAATGAATGATGTTATTTTCTTTTCTTTCATTTTTCCATTGAATCATTCACCTCGATGAAGATGCATATTGACTAGATGACATAGTAGTAACCTTATGGAGTGATAAAAGTATGATTTAGAATAATATAATGACACTTGATCAACGTCATTATATTATGATAAGTCATACATAAATCCTAATGGATCATGATGGGAATAAGATTTGATCAACCTTAGGACCACTGTATACCATTACATACTCCTTATCACTATATTGTCAACTAAAAATATCAACCCTAGATATTATATATCTTTTACTTATCAAATATCCGATCCCGATGCTGTACCTATTGCATAGGTACCATACCTCTTAGCTCTATCCAAAAGGAAGGATTTATCTAACCAACTCCAAGAACTTTTGGAGAAAGATTTCATTCGTCTTAGCTTGTCTCCGTAAGGAGCACCCGTTCTATTTGTCAAAAAGAAAGAGGGTACGTTGAGAATGTGTATTGATTACCGAGATCTCAGCAAGCTAACCATCAAGAATTGTTATCCATTCCTGCTTATTGATGTAGTTTGACCAACTGCAAGGATCAAGTATCTATTCGAAGATTGATCTTAGGTCGGGTTATCATCAATTGAGAGTCAAGGAAACCGATGTTTCTAAGACTACTTTCCTAACTCGTTATAGACATTATGAGTTTCTTGTCATGTCTTTTGGTTTAACCAATACTCCTGCTGTATTCATGGATCTTATGAACCGTACATGCAAACCTTATCTTGATAAATTCGTAACCGTTTTCATTAAGGACATTTTAATCTATTCCAAGAGCAAGAAAGAGTATGAGCAACCTCTGCGATTTATTCTAGAGCTCTTAAAAAACGAACAAATGTATGCTAAGTTTTTCAAGTGTGAACTTTGGCTACAAATCGTACAATTCCTTGGACATATAGTTAATAGTGAAGAAATACATGTCGATTCTATAAAAATCACCGCTATTCAGAAATTTTTCAAGATGAAGATATTCTAATCACCTATGCTTTTTAGCTGAAATTTCATACAATATCAACTCTCATTCAAGTAGGTCCCCACTGTAATTAAGTGTAGACTTTACTTTAACAAAACGTTAACCGAATGATAATTTTAGTCAACACTTCCTGTTAAATAAAGTTTATACATTTCACATCTCGAATCTTAAAAAGTTTCTTGTTGACGACATACTCGTTATTCCTTTGAATGATCTTCGCATTAAATTCACTTCATCGAAAAACCTATAGAAGTTGTGGATCGTGAGGTTAAACGTTTGAAACAAAGCTCTATTTTGGTTGATAAGATCCGTTGGAATTCACGTAGAGGCCCCGAGTATACCTGGGAACGTGAAGACCGGATGAAGCAAAAATATCCCCATCTATTCTCAAATGTTAATACATCCGAGGAGTCTTACTGAAACTTCGGGACGAAGTTTAAATTAACGGGGAGGTACTATAACAACCCTCATTTTTCCATCATGAAATTTCCAAAATACCCTTAGGGTTTTTCATTTGTTCCTCCGTTTAATCGATTTAGGGTTTGTTATCCATGTCGACAAACGAACATTTATGCTTTCATTAAATGATCGCGTGTATTGTTAAAACCCTGAAAGTTCATAAAACCCTAAACCTAACCCAACTTACTAACTACTAAACCCTAATCCCATTTAATATCGAATCTTAAAACCTAACCCTATGCATTAAATACTAAACCCTAATACCATTTAATATTTAATATTAAACCCTATCCTTAATACTGAATTAATAATATAAACTTTATGTAATAATATTAAATGGTGACAATTATAAAGTTATAAACTAATTAGAACCAAATTAAGAAATTTATAAAAGTTAGGGGTTAACAATTAAATAAGATGTAACCCTAATATAAATAATATTAATAATAATAATATTAAAAAAATAATAATAATAAATATATATATAAATAAATAGGTATACCGTTTAAATAAAAAATAAAAAATAAAAAGTCATATGTATCACAAATAAATCGGTTGTAGGGGTTTTTAGGAAGATAAAACTCGTTACCTAAGTATTATCAAGCCTAATTAAACTCAAATTAATCCTTGAATCGAAGAGCCATTAGGAAACCTACAAGACCTATAAAAGCATCGTGACTTTTCCAAGTTAATCACCACACAAACCTGCTGCCATTCAGTCGATTAAATCACCTGCTTTCCATCTGTTTTCTGTCGACAACACCCTTCACCTGCAGCCTTCTGCAGTCGTGAATCACCACCACCATCACAGCCCTTCAATTGCCAACAAACCTGCTCGAATTCATCCTTTTTTCCTGCTGCAAATTCGCCTGCTTGTTTCTGTTGTTTCTGTTCAGTCCAAAACAACCCAAGAAAAATCAAGTAATTGCATCTGTTTCTGCTGCATTATTCGAGACCTTTTACAGACCCAAGATCATTTATTATTTTCTATTTCTGTTGCTGCTAATCGTGATCAAAACCATTCCAAGTTACTGCTGGTTATTGTCGAGCCAATCTGTCCAAGAAGACCCCTTGTTTGGGTCGTGTTGTTGCTGCTTCTGTTTCCTATTTATCTGCTTCGCATTCATCATCAATTTCTAACCCTAAGGTAGTCTAAACCCTAGTGATCTTGTCTTTATTATTGCACATAAGTATATTAATAGGTTTTATGTTATGTATAAAGATTAATTAATGAATATGTATGAATAAATATAAGTATTATTGGATAGATAAAGGTTATGTTTACGAATTGATAATGGCTAAAAGATGATTAGTTATTATGATATAAAGTTATGATTTTATGTTAATAAGATACTAGGTTGAATTAGGTATGATCATGAAGTTAGTTAATGTTAGTAGAAGATTATGACTAAGATTAAAAGATGGTGGTTAAACAAGAACACGTATTGTGTAATGGTAGAAGTTTAGGTTAATAAGACTAAGAATTTTGATGAAACTGGTTTAAGATTATGATAAGTTATGATTTTATGTGAAAAGTTATTATACTAGTTAGTAAAGATAAAGATTATGAATTGATTAAAAAGATTACTAGTTAGTATGTTAAAAACTTATGATTTTATGTTTAGTTAAGAGTAATGATAATAAAGAATGTACATGCATGCATGCATACATACATATGTACATGTATACACTGTACGTACATGTGTGTGTATATGTAAATATATACATACGTATATATGTATGTGTATATAAGTATGTATATGTACGTGTGTATGTATGTATGAATGTTCATTATGTAAGTATAAGTTAGTAAACCTAATAATAAGAAAAGTGATAAGTATATGTATATGTACCATCTTACACTATTATATAAGTAACACATACACCTACTATATATATATATCATATAGTTATAAATACATACATGAATAATAATAATAATAAAGAATATATGTATATGTATGTATCACATAGGAGTATATTTATACATGTAACATATAATGATAGGTATATATAATGGTTGAATAATTAAAGATTAATAATACTATTATTAGTATAACCTATACACATACCTATATAGTAACGATAAATAACACTAAGTATATTATCACTTATAAATATAACTTTTCTCGAAAACGGTCACTGTTAATATAGTTTACTATATTAATAAACAAACTTAATGTCTATTAGACATCAACTAATCGAACATTATATCTCTAGGTTGAGATCTCCGATTACACATTCCATTCATACTACTTGCGTGGATTTTCTTGCTTGCTATTAAGGTGAACTTCATAGCCCCACTTTTTAACTGTTTCTCTATTACTTATTTTGAACTTTGGGGTGAGACACATGCTTGCTTTTAAACTGTTTTACACTTAGACACGAGTACATGAAAACTTTATTTTGATTAGTTCAAACTGTGCTAACATGCTTTGATTCATGCTAAATCCCTACCATGATATCGTTAATTTCTACGTATAAAGGCAAGCTTAGTTATTGTGAATAGCGTTATTGAGAGTGATGTCTCTAACCATTTGACCGTTGGTCTTTGGTTACATAATAATGATTACGACACTGACAGTTCAAGGTGTCCAGGGGTAACTTTATTTACGTTTCGATATCATAACTTCAACATTTACTTTTAATAACTAAATCTTGTGGTCTAAAACTATATATATTAAACCTATGTTGTTCACTCAACCATTTTGGTTGACACTTTAAGCATGTTTTGTCTCAGGTGAAGATTGCTAAAGATTATTTGCTATTTGGACTTTGCTGCTTTTGGAGTCCGCATATATACATTCATATTATTACATTAGAACATTAAAGTATACAATTGTAATGACTTAATACTTTCCGATGCTTATAAATACATTGGTTTTTAATTAAAACGTCTCATATAGAGTCGTTCTCGCTTTACACTTGCATTATGATATTGGTTAGTCACAGATTACCCCCGGTTCTATTTAGGGGGTGTGACAATTGTAAAGAACAAAAGCATAATAATGTCTTCAACAATTAATACCATAATAATGAGGTAAACGAATCTCAAACCTTAGTAATAAGTCTTCAATGTGAACTGAGAATACAAGCAGAAGTATGAACCGAGAAGATGGAACCCTCAAACCATACGAACTATATGCCCTTTTTCAATTTTACCAAAAGCTGACTAGTGCTCAACCGCATGGTTGAGCCCTCAAGCGCATGTTTGAGCCCTCAACCGTACAGTTGAGCCCTCAACTGCTTGGTTGAGCTCTTAAATGCGTGCTCAACCGCATGGTTGAGCTGTCAAAAGTGTGGGAGTTGAAGAACGGCACCAACTCGCTGTTTTTACGTTTTTTGACCCCAAATCTTGATTTTTGGCCGTTCTGATCATGAAACCACCTCAAAACATCATATAATACATATACAAACTATTTCTAACCACAATCAAGCAAATCTAACACATTTGAGCAAGAATTAAACCCAAAATCATACTTTTAAACTCATAAACCCAAAACTCAAATTTGACAAGATTAAAGCATGAAATCGAAGCACAAACCTGAGAATAGTGATTACTACGATGCTAGAATTCAATCTCTAAAGCCACACAATCCAATATCAAGCACAAATCAAATAGGGTTTCACAAGAGCAAGGGTTTGGCTACATTTTCTAAATTAGGAAAATGAATGGAAAAGTCTGGAATCTTGGTATATAAATGGGTTAAAACCCATACCCCATAACACACGGGTATTTAACAGTTTTCAGCAAAATAAAACTCCTCGTAGGTGGCCCTAACGGAGTTCAAATTAAACAAATGAACCTGTTCTGTGACACCTGTCACAAACTGGTCTTAACCAAACAATCAGATAATCATAAACAAATAATTGTTAAAATCACTAATTAACACCAAACAAGGGTAATTTTATCATTTCACCTAGGTCCGATCTCAAGGTGTTACAAATCTACCCCCTTAAAGAGATTCCGTCCTCGAAATCGAGTCAACTACGGTCAATAAAACCCAAAATTCCACTCAATCTTTCACAATCATCGGTCCAAACTAGCAAATAGTACTTCCGATACCAATCGTCCTCCTTAAACAAGTGCACAGGATATGGAATTTCTAACATTTACTCACGTCTGATACAATACAAATTACCACTACGTCCATCAGCTAACAACTTGAACCCACAAATTCCATGGCCAAACCATTTACTCAAGGTTTAAATTCATGTTGCGTATCGTTACTTTCACGATCTGTCCTTAAATTCAACTCTTAACAAAGTCTACTCTTCACAATTCTCTCAAGCTTAGGCACTAGAATTAGTCATCGTGTTAAATTCTATACCTATGTCCATGAAAATGTCCTTAAGTCAACAAAGTATCACATGTTATTCGTCTCATGTCCAGTCACATCATATTCCCAATGTTCAATTCACAGTTTATATATAGCATAGGCCACCTAAATTTTCCTTCCGCTTCTCAGAAATTACATATGACTTACCAAAATATACTTCTGTTAGCTAGACAAAAGTATATTGTTCTAAATCATACCTCCATTCTGAGTCTCTCGAATCGTAAAATACTACTTGTTCCATTCACTAGCTTAAGTCTAACGAGTCTCTTCAAACGCTTCGGCAATAACTAAGCTACTTTATAATTAATTAGTCACACCATCTGTCCAATCATAGTTATTTAAACATTGTCCATCAAATGTTCAAATATAATCTGCCAACATTACCACACATCCAACAAGCATAGGGAATATCTGGTCAATAAAGTCCACTACCGACAAATCACTCTGATGTCAAAGCTAAGGGATACGAAATAGTTTATATTTTTCTAGGAAAAACTATTAAATACGATACAATTTTACACAAGATATTTATTTATTTATAGAATGGATATACTTAAACCTTGCTACAACACTTATAGGCAGTGTACCTAATCGTAAAGTAGTGTAGTTTTTAGTAAGTCCGGTTCGTTCCACAGGGAAATCTTTAAACAAAGCTTAACGCTATATTAATTTACTTTTATAAAAATACAAACATATATCTAAGTAATTTTATTATAAAGGGGGGTTTTTACCGTTTAATGACCGGTTTGTCGATTTTAAAACTTTAGTCGCAGTTAAAACCTAATGTAAAATATTAAATAAATAAAAGACTTAATTTAAAGCGTAAAGTAAATAACGATAATGAAATTGCGAATAATAAAAGTGCGATAAAATAAACTTGCGATAATTAAAGAGTACGATAATTAAAAGTGCAATACAATAACAATAAAAATGCGATAATTAGAAGTGCAATTAAATATAAAATAAAGGAAATTAAATATGAAATAAAAGAATTATGCTTATTTAAACTTCCGTAATCATGATGTTTGACGTGTTGATTTTAGTTTTATGCCCATGGGTTAATTGTCCTTTGTCCTGGATTATTTAATATGTCCGTCTGGTTTTTGTCCATAACAGTCCATCAGTCATAAATATAAAGTGCGAGTGTCCTCGTCAAATTATTATTATACCCGAAGTTAAATATTCCAACTAATTGGGGATTCGAATTGTAACAAGGTTTTAATACTTTGTTTAATGAATACACCAGGTTATCGACTGCGTGTAAACCAAGGTTTTACTACTTTGTTAACAATTACACCAATTACCCTTGAATGTAATTTCACCCCTGTTTTAATTATTCTAGTGGCTATTAATCCATTCCCGTGTCCGGTTAAATGAACGATTATTCGTACATATAAATACCCCGCCCATCGTGTCCGATCGAGTGTATATGGTAATTTATAAGGACGCCCAATTGTAAATCTTTATATTAACATTAACAAACTATCATTTAGTTAAACAAATATAAAGCCCATTAATAGCCCATAGTCTAATTTCCACAAGTGTCGTTCTTTTGTCCAAACCCCAATTATGGTACAAAGCCCAATTACCCAATTTTAGTAATTAGCCCAACATCATGATTACTTCGTTTTAAATAAGCATAATAATAACTTAGCTACGAGACATTAATGTAAAAAGGTTGAACATAACTTACAATGATTAAAAATAGCGTAGCGTTACACGGACAGAATTTCGACTTACACCCTTACAATATTCGCTAACATACCCTTATTATTAGAATTATAATTAAAATTAAAATTAAAATATAAATTATATATATATATATATATATCGTATGAATGAGGAGAAAAAAGATTGATTTTTACGATCAGAATTCGGTTGGCTTTATAGGCAGAATTTCATTTTGGGGCTCCGCGACTCGCGGCATTTTTGCCTTCAAACTCCGCGAGTCGCGGAGAATGAAATTACAGCTCAGTCCCTTGGAGTCTTTCTCTGCCGACGGTTTTTATTTATAAATATAATATATATATAATTAATATAATTAATTATATATTATATTATATTTATATACATAGTTAACTTGTAATTTTTAGTCCGTTGCGTCGAGCGTTAAGAGTTGACTCTGGTCCCGGTTCCGGATTTTCGAACGTCCTTGCGTACAATTTAATATCTTGTACTTTGCGTTTTGAATCTTGTACTCTTGTAATTTCGAGACGTTTTTTTATCAATAATTGGAACCTTTTTGATTGTCTTTTGTACTTTTGAGCTTTTTGGTCGTTTGCATCTTCAATTCGTCGAATCTGTCTTTTGTCTTCGCCTTTTATTATTTAAACGAATATCACTTGTAAATAGAACAATTGCAACTAAAAGCTTGTCTTTCTTGAGGAATAATGCTATGAAATATATGTTCATTTTTAGCATTATCAAATATTCCCACACTTGAGCGTTGCTTGTCCTCAAGCAATATCGTCTTGAAATACTAGAATCACTTCTTTATTCTTCACACTTTGTATATCAGTGATTTCTATACGGCGGTATAAACAATGGTAGTAACGATATGGTTTACAGTCCCACATGACTATAAAAATTTAGATCCATTAAGGAAATTGGATCTTTATGAAAACATTTGATCTTTTGAAAATTAAATCTAGTTTTTACCCTAGATAAGTTTTCCGAAATAACCCTTTACCGGTGTTTGCAAAATATTTTTGTGGGTTTGGTGGGTTTTAGATTTGAAAATTTTAGCTCAAAACTTGCGATTTTGTGTCACCCACTTGCTATCCTTGTATTTGGAAAGCAACACGTCCAGTTTACTTGTTCCGTATATTACCTTTCGGTAAACTACCGTCCGGTTGTAAAGGAAAGCGTTGAACAAGCAACTGTTAAGGCAATGTCCCCTGACATGCTTTTAATTATGGTCTATAACGTGTCGGACGCAATTACTATCCTTGGTAGGAGCAATAGTAAAGCTCACCCTTATAATTTTTCGGTATGGCACAAGGTCCTGTCTTTGACCATGCTATGCAACCACCGTTCTTACGGTTGACACCCGATTTAGTTCAGGTGACCTAATGAATTCCAGGTGAATTCCTAGGATTTTACGTTCAATGGTAATGAACGCATTGAAAATGGGTTTTCAGAAAACAAATCGGTTTATAATTTTGATCAAAATATTTTCTCGTTCAAGCTCGAGTTTAGATATCATTGAATTCCATGAGTTTGAATTCTCAATCTTTAAGGTCAATCTCTAGGATTGAGTAATATCAGTCTTAAAAGCTGATTTTTAATCTTTAAGGAGATTATCCTTTCTGGGGATCTGATTCATTAGTCTTATCCAGCTAATTTGCATGGTGCCCCCCCATTGTACGAGATAAATCCTTCTCATGGTTAGGATAAATCTGACCACTTGGCGACCCTGTTTAATGCTGAGGTCCGTGGATTTCCTGCTGATTTTAGTGATGACTTTTCTAGATTTTTCGTCAACCTACAGCTGGTCTGGATGACAACTTCATGACCTAAATCAAGAAGCGCGTGTCTTTTTCAGAAGACTTTACTTCCTTTTAATGATGGAATTGATTCATCGTGTAGATCCATCTCTTCTTTTCTTTCATCGGGTAAAACAGTTTAGTTTAGCCCAAAGCAAAAGTATTTTCAGTTATTTGTTACAGAAATATGTGACATATGTTTAAGATAACTTGGTAAATTTTCCCACACTTGGCTTTTATTTTCCTTTTTATCGTCCTCTATTCCATTTTAAATGAATTTTAACATTTAGGTTTGTTTCTCAATTTATGTCCTTTTTGAGGTAACAATAATTTCGGTGTTAAAACCTAGTTTTATCGTTCATAAATATGTATAAACATGATTTTGAGTTGATTTAATTGAAAATTTTGAAAATTTTTACTAGAATTGGGTAGTTAGTATATAAGACTAGGGCTGTTCTTTTTTTATCAGAGAGCACTAGATTCTAATACAACTACTGCTTTACTAGTATTTTTAATGGTAACCAAGTGTTTAAGATAAAAATTTTAAAATCCGAAAGAATTTAACCCCTTCCCACACTTAAGATCTTGCAATGCCCTCATTTGCAAGAAATCAGTAACAATTTAAATTATTGAGGGTGATTAGTGTGATAATGATTAAATTTTTACCAAAGTTTCCAAATATATTGGCGTTTGTTTGCTGAATGATAAATGGTGCACATCATTTGTTCATTCCGTCTTGTTGTTATTTCACATATATTTTGCATCTTGTCGTCAAAATTAGTTGCTTTTGCTGAACTTAATGCCAGTCTTTGAAAATGCGTTGTTTTATCCTGTTGTGTACATAAGATAAACTGCAAACATATATACATATTTTTGAAGTTTGGTATATTACCCCACATTCAAAAAATTATTAAAATCTAAGAATAAAAGTTAGATAATTATAAAAATGATTACAATATTAACAAAAGTATTAAACGTATCAATAATTACAAATTACAAAATAAATAAAACTAAGTATACTAGGGATGATACTGATACCAATAGGGGTTCCAGGCATAACCATAGGTGTTATAGAATGCTTCGGCAGGGTCATACGTAGGATACGGTGGCTGCATCTCTATAGACCAGGGAGGGAAGATGGGTTTCGGTGTAGGAATATAGTTTCTACCTATATGTTGGCAATGAGCTATGATTTGGTTCTGATGAACTTGCCAATCTTCAAATGCTCTCTGTCTAGCATTTTCGTATTCCTGAGAAGCTATAAACCTTTGCATTTCTTGCATCTCATTCCCCCCTCCTACATTACCTTGCTGTTGGTTTCTCTCCACCTGTGGATGTCTACCATGGTATCGTACTGCGGCGTTATTTCGCCTCTTCAAAACTTTCGCACCATGGTATACATTTAAACCTATAGTATCGCGGGGTTCTGGTTCTTCTACTAATAATCTCCCCCGACTTATATCCACACCGAGATATTCACCAATCAAAGTAATAAAAATACCACCTCCTATTATGCTATGCGGTCGCATCCCCCGAACCATAGCTGATAAATAATAACCCACACAATATGGTATACTTACAGCGCTTTGTGGGTCTCGAATACACATATGGTAAAACAAATCCTGTTCATTTACTTTTTCCTTGTTCTTACCCCTTTGTGTAATCGAATTACCTAAAAACCTATGTATTACTCTTAATTCGGCTCTATCTATATCTAAATAAGAGTAATTTCCCCCTTTGAAACGGTGATGGTTTGTCATTTGACTCCACACACCGTGTGTATCAAAATTTTCATCTATCTTTCTACCGTTTAGTATCAATCCTCTACAATCGGCAGACGCTAACTCCTCAGGCGTATATATACGTAAAGCCTGAGCCATGTCCAGTAAAGACATGTGGCGCATCGAACCGCCTAACAAAAATCTAATAAAAGAACGATCGTTTAAACTAGCTACCCGATCATTCAACTCTATACTACATAACAATTCTTCACACCATACTTTATATACAGGTCTACGTATGGTGAATAAACGTACCCAGTCATTAAAAGAAGAATTACCATACCTCTGTACAAGTAATTCCCTAATTGGCCCGGCCAATTCTACAGCTTCTAAGGGTCCCCATTCTATGACCCTCGGTACCTCAACAACCTTAGAATGAAGAGTATGCAAACCCCGTTGATATTTTGGATAATCTATCCAAAGTCTGTCAAATCTCAGGTTCGGGTGCAACTCTTCCAAGTGCATATCGGAAAAGGTCATGACTGGATGAGGTATATCCTGCTTGTAGTAGTTATCCACCTCCTGTTGTTCCAAATTCTCAGCAGGAGCATTGCGGGCTTGGGATGAAGATTCACCCCTTTCAGTCTGCAAAACACATCAAACACAAATTTTGTGCATCCAAATATGCATTAGTGTCAGCAAAATCATCAATCAAAATAATTATAATGACATTATCAATTTATATCAAACTTAAGCTCATTTTCACATTTTTATCAAATCTACACTTTTTCAAATAAGCATATACGAAAATGTTCGCCTAGTTCATAATCATTCAACTCAAATAACATGTCAAAATAATCATTACTAGCAATTAAACAAGTCTCAAATGGCATTATCTTTCAAAAATCAAGTTCATGAATTTTAGACTTGAAAAAGTCCACTTTAATTCTCAAAATCATGTTTAGGCTCAAAGTTTGGATCATTTAACTACCTAGACATGTTACACTACTCAATTTAGCAACAATTCATGACAAAAATCGGCCATAACCTGTTTATATCAAAAAGCCCCAAATTTGCTCAAGAACACAAACCCTAGATTATTCAAAATTTGAAGTTTAAGGCTTCTAATCATGTTAAACAGCATCAATCTAGGTTATACAAGCATAATACATAAACAATTTAAGCCTAATTACACTAAAAAGCATCAAAATCAAATTGGGAAAAAAAAATGACTCAAGAACACCAAATTTCGGATTAAATGGTGTTTAGGTGTAGAAATTTACCATTTTTCTTGATTAATTCTTAGATAGCATCCTTCTCAACATGATTTTAGTAAAAGATTTGGTGATTAACGGTTAAAAATTGTGATTTTGGGGGTGTTTTTGGTGTATTTTCGCGCAGTATTTCGCTGTGTTTTTTAGTTTTGGGTTGTGTGGACTGAAACTGATCGTTCAACTCTTTTTATTTTTTTTTCTGATTTTCGGTCCCTCCGCGAGTCGCGGGGATTAACCCTCCAAACTCCGCGAGTCGCGGAGTTTGGTAATTTTTTTTTTTTTTTTTTTTTATAAACTTTAACTTATTAAACAATTAAGTACTTAATTTTAAAATTTTGTTTCCCTTGTTATTTAGGACGAGGTCGTTTCGGATCGATGTCCTAGTCCGTCCCTCGACAAAATTTTAAAATTTGTCTTTTTGTAGCGATTGTTTTAAAAGCTAAGATTTTTGAGTTTTTTCAATGTTTTTGGCATACTTTAATAAGATTAAAAATAATGATAATAAAAGTTCTCGTCCCTCCCTCGGGTAAAGCAATTTCGGTTCAAAGACCTAGTCTTCAACTTACGACGAATTTTAAAAATCATATTCTTAACTTAATGAGATAAAGTAAATTTTTGTTTTTAAATTCACACAACTTAAATATAAAATTCAAAATTAATATTAAAAATTCACACCAAACTTAAAATTTGAAATGCATAAAATTAAAAATTCATATTTTTAAAAATTAAAAATTCACACCAAACTTAATTTAAAAATTTATAAATTCATACCAAACTTATATTAATTTTTTCAAATATTTACAATTTTAAATATATTGATTTTACAAAGTTTACAATATTAATTTAAGATTTATTTATTAATTTTAAAAACATGGTAAAAATAAAATTAAAAATCTTTTTGTCTTTTTATCCCACTTTAATCAATCAAATATTATCAAAAATATGCGCCCCTCTTTTCAGTAAAGTAATTTCGGTTCCAAGACCTAATTTAACTCATGACGAATTTTTGAAATATTTTGGGTTGATTGATTAAAGATATTTATACCTTAAGAATAAACGTTAAATTTCGCAGTGATGTAATAAATTTTTGAATGATATCAATAATTTCGGTCGCCAAACCTAATTTTATTCAATACCAATTTAATACTTTTTAGCGAACAAATTAGCGTTTATTATCAAAAGGTTAAAAATAAAAATAAAAATAAAAACTGTACAGACATACCTGTGGAATAGATTTCTTAGTTATATGATCTATCCCATTCATAAGATAGTCGGTTTAATTGATTTCCCATGGCTACATAGGCGTAACCTCGAGCATTCAGTGTCTTTTTTTCTAAACATACGAACGGTCCGTCTCTGCATAAAGTAACAAATTCGGTATTTGAATAGGTTTGATTATTTGAACATTTACCTCCATGTGACCATTTTCCGCATTTGTGACATCTTTCTAAGTGTCGTGCTCTTCTTTTCGCTGCGGATTTTGATTTTCCTTTACCAAATTGTAACTTATTATCTTCGCATCTGGATTCTTTTCTAACTCCGTCCATTCTTTCTCTGATTACTGATACTAATTCACTCGGTAGTATGTCATTATTTCTTTTAGTGATCAAAGCGTGTAGCATTAGACCATGGTTTAGTTCACAGGCAGTCTTCATTTTGTAAAAACCTAAAAAAATAAAAATTCAGAATGGGGGGAGAAGACTAGTTCTTTAGGGTCTGCTAGGGAAAGACCATTCGGGTTCCATTTTCGAGATTTACACGAAAACAGACAATCTAACTCTAACAGAAATACATATTATCCTTTAAAGACTTGATTCTCCCCACACTTAGTTAGCTGTGGTGTCGAAATTGTGATTAACTTCGTTGTCGACTTCCATCGGACCATGTATGTAATGTTTAACTCTGTGACCATTAACTTTAAATTCAATCCCATTTGAATTTATTAATTCTATCGTTCCGTATGGGAAAACTCTTTTGACTATGAATGGTCCAGACCATCTTGATTTCAATTTTCCTGGAAATAGCTTGAATCGTGAATTGAAAAGAAGAACTCTGTCTCCTTCTTTAAATTCTTTTGAACTTCTGATTCTTTTATCATGCCATTTCTTCGTTCTTTCTTTATAGATTAACGAATTTTCGTATGCTTCATGTCTTAATTCTTCTAATTCGTTTAGTTGACTTAATCGTAGACGTCCGGCTTCATGTAAATCAAGATTACATGTCTTCAAAGCCCAAAATGCTTTGTGTTCAATTTCTACAGGAAGATGACATGCTTTTCCATAAACAAGTCTAAAAGGTGTGGTTCCAATTGGAGTTTTGTAGGCTGTTCTAAAAGCCCAGAGTGCATCCTCCAATTTAATGGACCATTCCTTCGGATTTGATCCTACGGTTTTCTCTAGAATACGTTTTAAAGCTCGGTTGGTATTTTCAACTTGTCCACTTGTTTGTGGATGATATGTGGTGGAGATTTATGAGTTACTCCATATCTTTTAAGAACTTTCTCAAGTTGATTATTACAGAAATGAGTACCCCGATCACTTATTAAAGCTTTCGGTGTTCCAAACCTTGCAAAAAGACGTTTTAAAAAGTTGACTACAACTCGTGCATCGTTAGTTGGGAGAGCTTGTGCTTCCACCCATTTAGATACATAATCAATGGCTACGAGTATATATAGATTATTATGAGATTTTGGAAATGGACCCATAAAGTCAATACCCCAAATGTCAAATACTTCACATACTTGGATGACATTTTGTGGCATTTCATCACGTTGACTTATTTTTCCGGCCCTTTGACATGCATCACAGGATTTGCAAAGAAGGTGTGCGTCTTTGTAAATTGTTGGCCAATAGAATCCAGCTTCATAAACTTTTCTTGCTGTTAGTTGAGGCCCATAATGCCCTCCTGTTGGTCCTGTGTGACAATGGTTTAAAATTTTACTAGCTTCATCTCCAAATACACATCGGCGTATTATTCCATCGGGACAACTTTTAAACAGATGTGGATCTTCCCAGAAATAGTGTTTTATATCACTGAAGAATTTCTTTCGTCTTTGGTACGATAATCCTTTTTCAAGGAATCCACAAACTAAGTAGTTTGCATAGTCTGCAAACCATGGGATTTCTTTATAATCTATCTTCAATAGATATTCATCAGGAAAGTTGTCTTGTATGGCTGATTCATTTAGAACTTCTAATTCGGGATTTTCAAGACGAGAAAGATGATCAGCGGCGAGATTTTCTGCTCCTCTTTTATCTCGGATTTCAATATCAAACTCTTGTAAGAGTAAGATCCAACGGATTAATCTTGGTTTAGCATCTTGTTTTGAAAATAGGTATCTAAGAGCAGAATGGTCGGTATAGACCACCGTTTTTGCTAGAACGAGATATAATCGAAATTTGTCAAAAGCAAAGACAATAGCAAGGAGTTCTTTTTCAGTAGTTGTATAGTTCGTTTGTGCTCCTTGTAACATCTTACTAGCATAATATATAGGTTGAAATCGTTTTTCAATCCTTTGTCCTAAAACTCCTCCCATTGCAAAATCACTTGCATCGCACATTAGTTCAAATGGTAGATTCCAATTTGGTGTTATCATGATCGGTGCATTAGTGAGTTTCTCTTTAAGAATATTAAAAGATTTGATACACTCATCTGAAAAGATGAATGGCGCATCCTTTTCTAGGAGTTTATTCATAGGAGTGGCAATTTTAGAAAAATCTTTTATGAAACGTCGGTAAAAACTGGCATGCCCTAGAAAACTCCTAACTCCTCTAACATTGGTGGGATGTGGAAGTTTAGCAATTACATCTACTTTAGCTCTATCCACTTCAATTCCTTCTTTTGAAATTTTATGTCCAAGAACGATGCCTTCCTTAACCATGAAATGGCATTTCTCCCAATTAAGTACTAGATTTGATTTTTCGCATCTAATTAGCATTCGTTCCAGATTAACTAGACATGATTTAAATGTATCACCGAAGACTGAAAAGTCATCCATGAAAACTTCCATGCATTCTTCTATCATGTCGTGAAAAATCGCCATCATACACCTTTGAAAGGTTGCAGGGGCGTTACAAAGTCCAAATGGCATGCGTTTGTAAGCAAAAGTACCATAAGGGCACGTGAATGTGGTTTTCTCTTGATCTTCGGGTGCTATTGGAATTTGAAAATATCCGAAAAATCCATCTAGAAAACAATAGTAACTATTTTCGGCTAATCTTTCCAACATTTGATCTATGAAAGGTAAGGGAAAGTGATCTTTTCTGGTGGCGTCATTTAATTTTCTATAATCAATACATACACGCCATCCTGTTACAGTCCTAGTAGGAATAAGCTCATTTTTCTCATTTGTAATGACAGTCATGCCACCCTTCTTAGGCACGCATTGAACTGGGCTTACCCATGGACTATCAGAGATTGGATAAATTAAACCTGCATCTAGCAGTTTAATAATCTCTTTCTTAACTACATCTTGCATATTAGGATTTAGTCTTCGTTGGCGTTGCACATACGTTTTATGACCTTCTTCCATAAGGATTTTATGTGTGCAATACGAAGGACTTATTCCTTTAATATCATGAATCTTCCATGCAATGGCTAGTTTATGAGCTTTCAACACAGAAATGAGTTGTGATTTCTCATTTTCAGTAAGAGAAGACGATATTATTACAGGTAATTCAGATTCACCATGTAAATAAGCGTATTCCAAATGGTTTGGAAGTGGCTTTAACTCTAATTTCGGAGGTTCTTCTATCGATGATTTGTATCGATATCTGTCTTCTTCTTTTAGCATTTGAATTTCTTCTGTTGTTGGTTCATATCCATTAGCTATAAGTGTAGCTAACATTTCAGCTTCATCAATTGGTTCATTACCTTCTCCTAAAGAACATTCTCCTGTTCCTTGTAATTCTGGAAATTCTTCTAATAATTCTGCATGTGCATCTATAGTTTGAATATAATAACATGTATCATCTGCAGATTGTGGTTGTTGCATTGCTCTATCAACTGAAAAGGTAACACTCTCATCCTCTATACTTAGGGTCAGTTTCTTACCGAACACGTCTATCATTGCTTTAGCCGTGTTTAAGAATGGTCTTCCTAATATGAGAGGAACTTGAGAATCTTCTTCCATGTCCAGAACAACAAAATCTACTGGAAATACTAAAGTACCAACTTTAACTAGCATGTTCTCCATTATCCCTCTAGGATATTTTATTGATCTATCGGCTAGTTGTATGCTTATTCTGGTTGGTTTCAATTCTCCAAGGTCTAGTTTAGCGTATAGTGAATACGGCATTAAATTTATACTAGCACCTAAGTCTGCCAATGCTTCTATTGAACTAAGACTACCCAGAAAACATGGAATTGTGAAACTTCCTGGATCAGATAATTTTTCTGGTATCTTATTCAACAGCACTGCTGAATAATTAGCATTCATAGTAACAGCCGAGAGTTCTTCCATTTTCTTTCTATTTGAGATTAGATCTTTCAAGAATTTAGCATATCTTGGCATTCCTGAAATCACATCAATGAAAGGAAGATTTACATTTATCTGTTTAAACATATCCAAGAATTTAGATTGCTCGGCTTCAAGTTTCTCTTTCTTCATTTTGCTCGGGTAAGGAAGTGGTGGTTGGTATGGTTTAACATAAGGTTTATCCTTAACTGTGTTATCTTCATTAACCTTTTCAACTACCGGTTCTTTTTCCTTATCTTGATCAGGTTGTGGTTCTTGTGGAGTAGGAATGGTTTCATCAGAAGTTACAGGTATTTCAGGTGGTTTAAGTGTTGTACCACTTCTTGTGGTAATGGCTTTAGCTGTTTCATTTCGGGGGTTAGCATTTGTATCACTAGGTAGACTTCCCGGTTTTCTTTCACCTATTAACCTTGCTAGGTTACTTACTTCTTGTTCCAGATTTTGAATAGAAGCTTGTTGATTTCTAAATGCTTGAGCATTTTGTTCATTGGTTTGTTTCTGAGATGTGAAAAACTGCGTTTGAGTTTCAACTAGCTTCGTCATCATATCTTCTAAATTTGGCTTTTTATCATCGGTTTGTTGTGGTGGTTTGTTTTGAAAATTAGGTCTTTGCTGATTATAAGTATTATTGGATACTTGTTGATTGCTAGGACCTTGTTGGTTGTTGTATGGAATATTTCTGTTATAATTCTGGTTTTGATTGTAAATCGGTCTTGGCGGTTGATAATTATTCTGATAATTATTTCCAGGCCTTTGGTTTATGTATGAAATATTCTCTCTTTGTTCCATTGTTAATTCAATACTGAGACAATCTTTTGTCAAATGTGGTCCTCCACACTGCTCACAACTAATTCGTATTGAGTGAATATCTTTAGTCATCTTTTCCATTCATCTCTCCACAGCATCTATCTTTGCGGAAATGGAATCTAAGTCATGGCTAGAATCAGCTCTAGCTGCTTTAGATGATCTAACGATGTCTTTTTCTTGGTGCCACTCATGTGAGTGGGAAGCAGTATTATCAATAATTTTGTAAGCATCAGTTTCGGTTTTCTTCATAATAGAACCACCAGCTGCTATATCTATGTCTTTCCTTGTAGTGATGTCGCATCCTTAGTAGAATATTTGTACTATTTGACAGGTGTCTAAACCATGTTGCGGACATCCTCTTAACAACTTTCCATATCTTGTCCACGCCTCATATAGAGTTTCATTTGGTTTCTGTGTAAACGTAACAATTTCTGCTTGAAGTCTTACGGCTTTAGATGCAGGAAAGAATTGTTTAAGAAATTTGTCAACTAAAACATCCCATGTATCGATCGCCCCTTCAGGTAACGATTCCAACCAATCTTTGGCTTCTCCCTTTAAAGTCCAGGGAAATAACATGAGATATATCTGTTCATCCTCTACTTCTCGGATTTTAAATAGTGTGCAGATCCTATTAAAGGTACGTAGATGTTCATTTGGATCTTCCTTCGGCGCACCACTAAATTGGCATTGATTAGTCACCATGTGTAGAATTTGTCCTTTGATTTCATAATCTGGCGCATTAATGTCTGGATGAGTAATTGCGTGACCTTGGCCAGTGCGTTTAGCTCTCATTCGGTCTTCCATACTTAAAGGTTTCAGATTTTCCATAATTGAATTTGTTGAATCGGTATCACTAGATGATTCTGATTTAATGGTTCGTTCCTCAACAATCTCTGGTTGAATGATTGGTGGCTCCGGAGGAAAGTTTAATGGTTCAGGATCTACGAACCGTTCCTGAATATTTTCCGGATTCTCAATTGTGAGGTTGGTTTCAAAAAATGGATTATCGGAAATTTGAACTGAAGTACTTGGTCGACTGGATGACGATTCTAAAGAAAAATCAACGGCGGTTATATTTGCTAAATGTCTTGATCGAGTTACAGGTGGTGAACGTACAAAAGGTGGTGAACGTCTTGCTCGGTGCATTCACTGAATATCCTATTAGTTTTTAAAAAGGAAAGAAATATTATAATAAGTTATCCAACCAATAGACTTTTCTGATTTTGCCCACGTTTCGAATAGCCAAAAGATGCAGCAGAGGGGCAGGATTCGTTTGGTCTCAATATAATTGAGGACTGTTTGGCTCCAATAACCCGGTCCACGTACAAATCCAACTATTACTACGAACCAGAAAATTTTGATGTCTATTAATTTAACCACTTAAAATAAATTTTCGTAATTTTAAGAAATTTAGATAAGAAGTAGAATAAAAATCTATGTCCTAAAAACTAGAATAGCGAGAAATAAGAAAGAAAAAGAGTTCGTCGGAAAAAGGTCGAACAAGAAAAATTGGTTGAAAAATAAAAGGTGACGGAAAAATAAAAGAAACTTATAAAACTTAAAAATACTTGACTAACCTAACCTTATTACTACAACTAACTTAAAATTATAATCGCAAATTGAAATTACTAATTGGAATGATAATTGATACATAGGTAAAAGTCGTCTAAAAAAATTAAAGCTTACAGGAAAAACTAAATCCCAAATGGAAATAACTTAAAAAGAAACTAAAACTTAAAAAGGCGTCGCAAAATTCTAAAGCACCTAAATCTTAGTCTAAAGAAAAAGCACTTAAGGAATTCTACGGCAAAGCCTAAAAATCTAGGAGTAAAAATAACTATGGCAAAAACTAAGTTTAAAACTAAATATGAGCTAAAAATACAAAAGTTACGCTAAAACGATTAAAAAGGGACAAAATATAAAAATATACAAAAAGTTGTAAAAATTACAATTTTTATAAAAATATTATTTTTATATTATTTATTTTATTAAACTATTAATTTTACAATTTAATTAAACTTAATAAACTAAAATATAAATAAAACTTAAATTAAAATAAAACTTAATTATAATATTAATAATAATTAGGGTTAATAATAATTATAATTAATAATAATTCGTAATAAATGCAGTTTAGGATTTCTGTCGGTGTCAGAGAAACTTCGCGAGTCGCGGTATTTATTGCATCAAACCCCGCGAGTCGCGGGGTTCAGAAATTCAACTCTGGAGCTGTTTTAATTTACGCGTTTTTTTTTTCTAATTTTCTGTTTTAATATAAATAAAAGATATTTAAATAAAACTTATATTTTTATAAACTAAAATAAAAATAAATAAACTTATAAAACTTAAATATTTAACAAAATCTTAAAAATACTTATATTTTTGTTTTTCTTTTTATATTTTTGAATAATTAAAACGTATTTTTACAAAAACGAATTTTAATAAAAGTTAACTAAAAATCTTTTTTTTTTTATATTAGCGTTGCGCTTCCGGCGTTTAAGAGTGTCCCCGGCAGCGGCGCCAAAAATACTTGATGTCAAAGCTAAGGGATACGAAATAGTTTATATTTTACTAGGAAAAACTATTAAATACGATACAATTTTACACAAGATATTTATTTATTTATAGAATGGATATACTTAAACCTTGCTACAACACTTATAGGCAGTGTACCTAATCGTAAAGTAGTGTAGTTTTTAGTAAGTCCGGTTCGTTCCACAGAGAAATCTTTAAACAAAGCTTAACGCTATATTAATTTACTTTTATAAAAATACAAACATATATCTAAGTAATTTTATTATAAAGGGGGGTTTTTACCGTTTAATGACCGGTTTGTTGATTTTAAAACTTTAGTCGCAGTTAAAACCTAATGTAAAATATTAAATAAATAAAAGACTTAATTTAAAGCGTAAAGTAAATAACGATAATGAAATTGCGAATAATAAAAGTGCGATAAAATAAACTTGCGATAATTAAAGAGTACGATAATTAAAAGTGCAATACAATAACAATAAAAATGCGATAATTAGAAGTGCAATTAAATATAAAATAAAGGAAATTAAATATGAAATAAAAGAATTATGCTTATTTAAACTTCCGTAATCATGATGTTTGACGTGTTGATTTTAGTTTTATGCCCATGGGTTAATTGTCCTTTGTCCTGGATTATTTAATATGTCCGTCTGGTTTTTGTCCATAACAGTCCATCAGTCATAAATATAAAGTGCGAGTGTCCTCGTCAAATTATTATTATACCCGAAGTTAAATATTCCAACTAATTGGGGATTCGAATTGTAACAAGGTTTTAATACTTTGTTTAATGAATACACCAGGTTATCGACTGCGTGTAAACCAAGGTTTTACTACTTTGTTAACAATTACACCAATTACCCTTGAATGTAATTTCACCCCTGTTTTAATTATTCTAGTGGCTATTAATCCATTCCCGTGTCCGGTTAAATGAACGATTATTCGTACATATAAATACCCCGCCCATCGTGTCCGATCGAGTGTATATGGTAATTTATAAGGACGCCCAATTGTAAATCTTTATATTAACATTAACAAACTATCATTTAGTTAAACAAATATAAAGCCCATTAATAGCCCATAGTCTAATTTCCACAAGTGTCGTTCTTTTGTCCAAACCCCAATTATGGTACAAAGCCCAATTACCCAATTTTAGTAATTAGCCCAACATCATGATTACTTCGTTTTAAATAAGCATAATAATAACTTAGCTACGAGACATTAATGTAAAAAGGTTGAACATAACTTACAATGATTAAAAATAGCGTAGCGTTACACGGACAGAATTTCGACTTACACCCTTACAATATTCGCTAACATACCCTTATTATTAGAATTATAATTAAAATTAAAATTAAAATATAAATTATATATATATATATATATATATATATATATATATATATATATATATATATATATATATATATATATATATATATCGTATGAATGAGGAGAAAAAAGATTGATTTTTACGATCAGAATTCGGTTGGCTTTATAGGCAGAATTTCATTTTGGGGCTCCGCGACTCGCGGCATTTTTGCCTTCAAACTCCGCGAGTCGCGAAGAATGAAATTACAGCTCAGTCCCTTGGAGTCTTTCTCTGCCGACGGTTTTTATTTATAAATATAATATATATATATATAATTAATATAATTAATTATATATTATATTATATTTATATACATAGTTAACTTGTAATTTTTAGTCCGTTGCGTCGAGCGTTAAGAGTTGACTCTGGTCCCGGTTCCGGATTTTCGAACGTCCTTGCGTACAATTTAATATCTTGTACTTTGCGTTTTGAATCTTGTACTCTTGTAATTTCGAGACGTTTTTTATCAATAATTGGAACCTTTTTGATTGTCTTTTGTACTTTTGAGCTTTTTGGTCGTTTGCGTCTTCAATTCGTCGAATCTGTCTTTTATCTTCACCTTTTATTATTTAAACGAATATCACTTGTAAATAGAACAATTGCAACTAAAAGCTTGTCTTTCTTGAGGAATAATTCTATGAAATATATGTTCGTTTTTAGCATTATCACACTCATACTCACGTCACTATCTAACAAATTCATGTCTTTTAAAAGTCCACTACATAAGGATACCCAACACATCTCTATCCAAGTCACGATTTTCAATCCCAAAAGGTCAACCTAAGGGTCACCCTTACCCCCACAAAGCACTCAAGGGTCGCAACTAAAACCTACAACAACATATCCCAAAATCTTACACTACAATCAAGATCTATCAATCTAAAACACACATATAATCACATATATACACAATCATATACATATATACAACTAAACAGTGCAAAGATTTTGAAGCATACTTGTATTCACATCGTATTCAACATCTGCATCTGCAACCATCTAATAAGCTCTTGCTGTTGCTGTCGGTGGATTCTTTCTTTTCTGCCCTACTGGAGAACCCGAAGATCCACCTACCAAACCCGACTGCACTCCTGGCCCCGCCCCAGAACTTGCTCCCCTAGCATACGGATACTGAGTTGACCTATGCCATACTTGATGACATTTCCAACATACATCCTCTTGGAACGAACACATCTGAATCTCGTGCCCCACAATTCCACATCTTAAACACCTTTCGGTCAAATCTGAACAAGGACCAATATGAGATGACCTGTAACTATAACATCATGAATTCGGACTAGATGCCGACCCACTCTATTCTGACCCAACTTTGTGTTTCAACTTAACAGACTTCTTTAACTTAGAATCTGACTGACTCATCACCTGATCTTGTTGTGGCATCACATAACCGACCATTCTGTTTCTTGCTGATCTGACGTCATCTTCTACCATCTTAGCCGTAACAAACGCTTGCGATAACTTCGTTGGCATCTTAACCATTCTTCTGTACTCTGGTAAAATTACATTAACAGAGTGCTGAATTCTGGACTATTTATCCATATATTACTCAATCAACTCATCTATCATCATCTGATTTGTCATTTTCATTGTCAGAAATTCTATCTTAATTCGATTGAGGTCATAGGAAGAACAATATTGCTCATAGACCTTACTATAAAATTGTTCCCAAGTAATCATGCTCACTTTCTCTTTCGGTATACTAGAAATAATTGTATCCCACCAAACCATTGCCCTATTTTTCAGCATACAATTAGCATAAAAAACTTGTAATTCTGGTTCGCACCGACAGGCCTTAAAAACCCTTTCTATCTCTCTCAACCAGTTAAGGGTTACCGTAGGGTTAGAACTTCCTGAGCACTCTGGCGGTTTACAATTCAGAAAATGTTTGAAGGTACATTTCTTCAGTTATTGAAATTGCAGTACCTGATACGGACCTCACATCTGATTTGGAAACTGTTGATTAAACTGAGGTGGCATCAGACACTGTTGAGAAAACTGATACTGAGGTGGTAACCATTGTTGCTGTTGGAAAGCACTTCCATTTTGCTGATAAATATTTGACTGCACTGGATACCCACTAAACATCTGATTTGGTACACTACCACTTGGATTAACTGCTACCTAACGTTGTTCTAATTCCCTTATTCGATCATGTACTTCTTTTAACTAACTTTTCAAATCTTGAATTTGTTCCTGCGGATTATCTTCTGACACATACCCGTCTTCATCTGGGCTCTGAATGTTCTGGGGGCTGACGGACCAATTGCATTTCATGTATTATCTTCCATATATGCACTGCCACAACAAATCACACAAACGTTTAGTGGAAAACATGTTAGTACCTATCAACTAATACATGTAATCCCTACATTCACTTAAACTGTCTCCTCAGATATGTTTAACACAACACAAGGTTTGGGAACATGACATTCAACACAATGTACATGCAGCCAAACCTATGCTCTGATACCAAATTATAACACCTGCCATTTTTTTTAAATCACATCGGAAGACTCAATTACCACTTTACTCTTTTATATAAAACATACACACATACATTTACTACAAATCTGATACAGACACCTTACATTATTACAAACGATCTGATTAACATTTAAACGTTTTTTTTATAATAAAAACACACGACATTAGAGTAGCTTGTCAAACATATCATCAACCCGACTCCCGACCCTACCAGCACTAAGATCCGCAACCTGCAAGGGAGGAGGTGAAGGGTTAGCACAGGGCTAATAAATGGAACTATCACAGGGTCTAGCATATATTACCAACTAGTACTCCTACAGCAACAACTATATACAACCACATACAACGTACAATAACTGGCAACTATGCTCCAACTAGAGGACTAGCGGCTTGTACGGGCACATGACCACTAGCTGATCAGGCTAGAGTATACCGATAATCCTTACTACTGAATCCCTAGTATAGTCATCCATACGTAGGTGATGCGTCATTCAGCACTATACTCAATAAAAAGTAGCCAACTGGACCCAACCACAACTAGGTTGACCTCTCTGAGCTGTACCTAATAGATCAAGGTTCCAACAACAACAAAAACTTGTATGCAACCGGTCAACTATTACTACTACTACTACTACTACTACAAGCAACTAGTACTACTAATAGCATGGCAATCCTAACTGCGATCAACTGTACAACATAACTACTAAACATGGCAACTAACAACAATATAAACATATTAGCGCAACTTGCTACTCTATACTTCACCAGAAGATAATCCCACTCGCCGATTACCAACAACATCTCAATTATCTAACTCTGAGCTTCTTCCTTGTTCTTATCACCCGAGAATAGACATAACACAGTCAGTAATCATGTCTTGATAACTGTAATAACTATGGTTTAGTTAATTACTAAGTTATGGTTTGTAAATATTAATATAATATGTTTCTGTTGTGTTTAAAAAAAGTACGGTGTTACCTTAAGTGTTACATGAATGTTGATTTATGATTAGTGTATTGTTTCTTCTCATTAATGTACTATGTTGTTGATATGTGATGTTATGATGTCTTAGTTATAATGTATATGATGTGTTATGGAGCATTGACAAAGGAGCAAGGATTTACAACCCTTACAAAAGAGATTAGCTACCATGTAAGTGGGTCTTGAATGGAAATATTACAATTTAAATATGTTTATCATTAATTGTTTCCTACCCTCTATGTTGCTCATTAAGCATAGAGGTTACCCCTATTCGTTGTTGTCATGTTTGTAGGTTCTTGGGAAATAACGAAAGATTTAATTGTAGGCTTGTACCTACACTTAAGAGAAGTAAAGTTTTTGATCGTAGCAAATTCTCTATAGGTTTAGAGAGCATCGGATGGTAATGAGATTACAAGAAACTCATAAAAGGAAGTTAGCTTACGTAAGTGAACTAAAATACCCAATTTATATTCATAATGAAATGAAATGTTATGAGATGTTATGAAATGTCATCAAAGCTTATGTCTCAATAGTCATGGAAATGACTGATTAATTGTGGATGCTTGTTTGTACTTATGGCCTTGACTTGATGCTATGGGAAGCTTATTTTGCTAGCTTTTGAATGGTAGTTACATGTGGGGTATATATTCCTGATGTTTGAGCAGAGTGGTATAAAATACTATTAATTTTTAATACGAAATACTATTAAATACGATACAATTTTACACAAGATATTTATTTATTTAGAGAATGGATATACTTAAACCTTGCTACAACACTTATAGGCAGTGTACCTAATCGTACAGTAGTGTAGTTTTTAGTAAGTCCGGTTCGTTCCACAGGGAAAATCTTTAAACAAAGCTTAACGCTATATTAGTTTACTTTTATAAAAATACAAATATATATATAAGTAATATTATTGTTATAAAGGGGGTTTTTACCGTTTAATGACCGGTTTGTCGATTTTAAAACTTTAGTCGCAGTTAAAACCAAATGTAAAATAATAAATAAATACAAGACTTAATTTAAAGCGTAAAGTAAATAACGATAATGAAATTGCGAATAATAAAAGTGCGATAAAATAAACTTGCGATAATTAAAAAGTACGATAATTAAAAGTGTAATTAAATACAATAACAATAAAAATGCGATAATTAGAAGTGCAATTAAATATAAAATAAAGGAAATTAAATATGAAATAAAAGAATTATGCTTATTTAAACTTCCGTAATCACGATGTTTGACGTGTTGATTTTAGTTTTATGCCCATGGGTTAATTGTCCTTTGTCCTGGATTATTTAATATGTCCGTCTGGTTTTTGTCCATAACAGTCCATCGGTCATAAATTTAAAGTGCGAGTGTCCTCGTCAATTTATTCTTATTCCCGAAGTCAAATATTCCAACTAATTGGGGATTCGAATTGTAACAAGGTTTTAATACTTTGTTTAATGAATACACCAGGTTATCGACTGCGTGTAAACCAAGGTTTTACTACTTTGTTAACAATTACACCAATTACCCTTGAATGTAATTCACCCCTGTTTCAACAAGTCTATTAACTATTAATCCAGTTCCGTATCCGGTAAAATGAATAATTATTGGTATTTATAGATATCCCGCCCACCGTATCCAGTCAAGCGTATGTGGTTATATATAAATACGTCGAATTATAAGTTTGTATATTAAATTACCAAGGTATTGTTTAGTTAATATAAAACCCATTAATAACCCATAGTCTAATTTCCACAAGTGTCGTTCTTTTATCCAAACCCCAATTATGGTACAAAGCCCAATTACCCAATTTTAGTAATTAGCCCAACATCATGATTACTTCGGATTTAAATAAGCATAATAATAACTTAGCTACGAGACATTAAATTAAAAAGGTTGAACATAACTTACAATGATTAAAAATAGCGTAGCGTTACACGGACAGAATTTCGACTTACACCCTTACAACATTCGTTAACATACCCTTATTATTAGGATTGAAATTAAAATTAAAATATAAATTATAAATATAAATATTACGTATATAGATAGAGAGATTGATGGATTTTTAGATTCAAAATTGATCAGAATTCATTGGGCTTTATAGGGAGTTTCAGTTTTTGGGGCTCCGCGACTCGCGGCCCATTCCTTCTTCAAACTCCGCGAGTCGTGGAGTTTGTAATTACAGCTCACTCCATTTTGGCTCTTTGTTTACCGACGGTTTATTATATAAATATAATTTATATATAATTTATATAATTAATTATATATTATATTATATTTATATACATAGTTAACTTGTAATTTTTAGTCCGTTGCGTCGAGCGTTGAGAGTTGACTCTGGTCCCGGTTCTGGATTTTTGAACGTCCTTGCGTACAATTTAATATCTTGTACTTTGCGTTTTGAATCTTGTACTCTTGTAATTTTGAGACGTTTCTTATCAATAATTGAAACCTCTTTGATTGTATTTTGTACTTTTGAGCTTTTTGGTCGTTTACGTCTTCAATTAGTCGAATCTGTCTTTTATCTTCACCT
Source organism: Rutidosis leptorrhynchoides (assembly GCF_046630445.1). Lineage (NCBI taxonomy): Eukaryota > Viridiplantae > Streptophyta > Magnoliopsida > Asterales > Asteraceae > Rutidosis > Rutidosis leptorrhynchoides. The sequence continues at coordinate 149,869,176 of NC_092334.1, forward strand.
TTTATTATTTAAACGAATATCACTTGTAAATAGAACAATTGCAACTAAAAGCTTGTCTTTCTTGAGGAATAATGCTATGAAATATATGTTCGTTTTTAGCATTATCAAATATTCCCACACTTGAGCGTTGCTTGTCCTCAAGCAATATCGTCTTGAAATACTAGAATCACTTCTTTATTCTTCACATTTTGTACATCAGTGATTTCAATACGGCGGTATAAACAATGGTAGTAACGATGTGGTTTATAGTCCCACATGACTATAAAATTTAGATCCATTAAGGAAATTGGATCTTTATGAAAACATTTGATCTTTTGAAAATTAAATCTAGTTTTTACCCTAGATAAGTTTTCCGGAATAACCCTTCACCGGTGTTTGCAAAATATTTTTGTGGGTTTGGTGGGTTTCAGATTTGAAAATTTTAGCTCAAAACTTATGGTTTTGTGTCACCCACTTGCTAACCATGTATTAGGAAAGCAACACGTCCAGTTTACTTGTCCCGTATATTACCTTTCGGTAAACTACCGTCCGGTTGTAAAGGAAAGCGTTGAACAAGCAACTGTTAAGGCAATGTCTAATGACATGCTTTTGATTATGGTCTATAAACGTGTCGGATGCTAGTACTATCCTTTGTAGGAGCAATAGTAAAGATCATCCTATGATTTTTCGGTCTGGCACAAGGTCCTGTCTCCGACCATGCTATGCAACCACCGTTCTTACGGTTGACACCCGATTTGTTTCAGGTGACCTAATGAATTCCAGGTGAATTCCTAGGATTTTATGTTCAATGGTAATGAACGCATTGAAAATGGGTTTTCAAAAAACAAATCGGTTTATAATTTGATCAAAATATTTTCTCGTTCAAGCTCGAGTTTAGATATCATTGAATTCCATGAGTTTGAATTCTCAATCTTTAAAGTCAATCTCAAGGATTGAGTAATATCAGGCTTAAATGCTGATTTTTAATCTTTAAGGAGATTATCCTTTCTGGGGATCTAATTCATTAGTCTTATCAAGCTAATTTGCACGGTGTCCTCCCCATTTTACGAGATAGATCCTCTCATGGTTAGGATAAGTCTGACCACTTGGCGACCCTGTTTGATGCTGAGGTCCGTGGATTTCCTGCTGATTTTAGTGATGACTTTTCTAGGTTTTTCGTCAACCTACAGCTGGTCTGGACGACAACTTCTTGACCTAAATCAAGAAGCGCGTTTCTTTTTCGGAAGACTTTACTTCCTTTTAATGATGGAATTGATTCATCGTGTAGATCCATCTCTTCTTTTCTTTCATCGGGTAAAATAGTTTAGTTTAGTCCAAAGCAAAAGTATTTTCAGTTATTTGTTACAGAAATATATGACATATGTTTAAGATAACTTGGTAATTTTTCCCACACTTGGCTTTTATTTTCTTTTTTTATTGTCCTCTATTCTATTTTAAATGAATTTTAACATTTTGGTTTGTTTCTCAATTTATGTCCTTTCCGAGGTAACAATAATTTCGGTGTTAAAACCTAGTTTTATCATTCACAAATATGTATAAACATGATTTTGAGTTCATTTAATTAAAAATTTTGAAAAATTTTACTAGAATTGGGTAGTCAGTATATAAGACTAGGGCTGTTCTTTATTATCAGAGAGCACTAGATTCTAATACAACTACTACTTTACTAGTATTTTTTTTTATGGTAACCAAGTGTTTAAGATAAAAATTTTAAAAATTCGAAAGAATTTAACCCCTTCCCACACTTAAGATCTTGCAATGCCCTCATTTGCAAGAAATCAGTAACAATTTAAATTATTGAGGGTGATTTGTGTGAAAATGATTAAATTTTACCAAAGTTTCCAAACAAATTTGTGTTTGTTTGCTGAATGATAAATGGTGCACATCATTTGTTCATTCCGTCTTGTTGTTATTTCACATATATTTTGCATCTTGTCGTCAAAATTAGTTGCTTTTGCTGAACTTAATGCCAGTCTTTGAAAATGCGTTGTTTTACCCTGTTGTGTACATAAGATAAACTGCATACATATATACATATTTTTTAAGTTTAGTATATTACCCCACATTCAAAAATTATTAAAATCTAAGAATAAAAGTTAGAAAATTATAAAAACTATTACAATATTAAATAAGTATTAAACGTATCAACATTACAAATTACAAAATAAATAAAACTAAGTAGACTAGGGATGATACTGATACCAGTACGGGTTCCATGCATAACCATAGGTGCTATAAAATGCTTCGGCTGGGTTATACGTAGGATACGGTGGTTGAATCTCTATAGACCAGGGAGGGAATATGGGCGATGGAGTAGGAATATAGTTTCTACCTATATGTTGGCAATAAGCTATGATTTGGTTTTGATGAACTTGCCAATCTTCAAATGCTCTATGTCTAGCATTTTCGTACTCCTGTGAAGCTATAAACCTTTGCATTTCTTGCATTTCATTTCTCCCTCCTACATTACCTTGCTGTTGGTTTCTCTCAACCTGTGGATGTCTACCATGGTATTGTACTGCGGCGTTATTTCGCCTCTTCAAAACTTTCGCACCATGGTATACATTTAAACCTATTGTATCGCGGGGTTCTGGTTCTTCGACTAATAATCCCCCCCGACTTATATCCACACCGAGATATTCAGCAATCAAAGTAATAAATATACCACCTCCTATTATGCTATGCAGTCTCATCCCCCTAACCATAGCTGATAAATAATAACCCACACAATAAGGTATACTTACAGCGCTTTGTGGGTCTCGAATACACATATGGTAAAACAAATCCTGTTCATTTACCTTTTCCTTGTTCTTACCTCTTTGTGTAATCGAATTAGCTAAAAACCTATGAATTACTCTTAATTCAGCTCTATCTATATCCAAATAAGAGTAATTTCCCCCTTTGAATCGGTGATGGATTGTCATTTGACTCCATACACCATGTGTATCAAAATTTTCATCTATCTTTCTACCATTTAGTATCAACCCTCTACAATCGGCAGATGCTAACTCCTCAGGCGTATATATACGTAAAGCCTGAGCCATGTCTAGTAAAGACATGTGGCGAATCGAACCTCCTAACAAAAATCTAATAAAAGATCGATCGGTTAAACTAGCTACCCGATCATTTAATTCTATACTACACAACAATTCTTCACACCATACTTTATATACAGGTCTACGCATGGTGAATAAACGTACCCAGTCGTTAAAAGTAGAATTACCATACCTCTGTGCAAGTATTTCCCTAATTGGCCCAGCCAATTCTATAGCTTCTAATGGTCCCCATTCTATGACCCTAGGTACCTCAACAACTTTAGAATGAAGAGTATGCAAACCCCTTTGGTATTTTGGATAATCTATCCAAAGTCTGTCAAATCTCAGGTTCGGGTGCAAATCTTCCAAGTGCATATCAGAAAATGTCATGACTGGATGAGGTATATCTTGTTTGTAGTAGTTATCCACCTCCTGTTGTTCCGCATTCTCAGCAGGAGCATTGCGAGCTTGGAATGAAGATTCACCCCTTTCAGTCTTCAAAACACATCAAACACAATTTTTTTGTGTATCCAAATATGCATTAGTGTCAGCAAAATCATTAATCAAAATAATTACAATGACATGATCAATTTATATCAAACTTAAGCTCATTTTCATATTTTCATCAAATCTACACTTTTTCAAATAAGCATATACGAAAATGTTTGCCAAGTTCATAAGCATTCAACTCAAATAACATGTCAAAATAATCATTACTAGCAATTAAACAAGTTTCAAATGGCATTATCTCTCAAAAATCAAGTTCATGAATTTTAGACTTGAAAAAGTCCACTTTAATTCTCAAAATCATGTTTAGTCTCAAAGTTTGGATCATTTAACTACCTAAACATGTTACACTACTTAATTTAGCAACAATTCATGACAAAAATCGGCCATAACCTGTTTATATCAAAAAGCCCCAAATTGCTCAAGAACACAAACCCTAGGTTACTCAAAATTTGAAGTTTAAGGCTTCTAATCATGTTAAATAGCATCAATCTAGGTTATACAAGCATAATACATAAGCAATTTAAGTATAATTACACTAAAAAGCATCAAAATCGAATTGGGTATAAAATTGCTCAAGAACACTAATTTTTGGATTAAATGGTGTTTAGGTGTAGAAATTTACCGTTTTTCTTGAGTAATTCCTTGATAGCATCCTTCTCAACATGATTTTAGTAAAAGATTTGATGATTAATGGTGAAAAAATTCGATTTTTGTGTGATATTTTCGGGTTTTTTCGCAGTATGTTTTGTGGGTGTTGTGTGGACTGAGCTGTTTCAGCTCCTTTATTTTTTTCTGTAATTCGGTCCCTCCGCGAGTCGCGGTGTTTTTCCCTTTCAAACTCCGCGAGTCGCGGAGTTTGTATTTTTTTTTTTTTTTTTTAAACAAACCTTAACTTGTAAAACAAATATAAAATAAATTTAAAATTTTGTTTTCCTTTGTTTTAGGACGAGATCGTTTTGGATCGATGTCCTAGTCCGTCCTTCGACAAAATTTTAAAATTTGTCTTTTTCAAGCGATTGTTTTAAAATCTTAGATTTTTTTTTTAGTTTTTTAATTTTTTGGCATACTTTAATTCAATAAGATTAAAAATAATGATAATAAAAGTTCTCGTCCCTCCCTCGGGTAAAGCAATTTCGGTTCAACGACCTAGTCTTCAACTTACGACGAATTTTAAAAATCATATTTTTAACTTAAATGAGATAAAGTAAATTTTTGTTTTTAAATTCACACAACTTAAATATAAAATTCAAAATTAATATTAAAAATTCACACCAAACTTAAAATTTGAAATGCATAAAATTAAAAATTCATATTTTAAAAATTAAAAATTCACACCAAACTTAATTTAAAAATTCATATTATAAATTCACACCAAACTTATATTAATTTTTCAAATATTTACAATTTTAAATATATTGATTTTACAAAGTTTACAATATTAATTTAAGATTTATATATTAATTTTAAAAACATGGTAAAAATAAAATTAAAAATCTTTTTGGCTTTTTATCCCACTTTAATCAATCAAATATTATCAAAAATATGCGCCCCTCTTTTCTGTAAAGTAATTTCGGTTCCAAGACCTAATTTAACTCATGACGAATTTTTGAAATATTTTGGGTTGATTGATTAAAGATATTTATACCTTAAGAATAAATGTTAAATTTCGCAGTGATGTAATAAATTTTTGTATGATATCAATAATTTCGGTCGCCAAACCTAATTTTATTCAATACCAATTTAATACTTTATAGCGAACAAATTAGCGTTTATTATCAAAAGGTTAAAAATAAAAATAAAAAAAATAAAAACTGTACAAACATACCTGTGAAATAGATTTCTTGGTTATATGATCTATCCCATTTATAAGATAGTCGGTTTAATTGGTTTTCCATGGCTACATAGGCGTAACCTCGAGCATTCAGTGTTTTTTCTTCTAAACATATGAACGGTCCGTCTCTGCATAAAGTAACAAATTCGGTGTTTGAATAGGTTTGATTATTTGAACATTTACCTCCATGTGACCATTTTTCACATTTGTGACATCTTTCTAGGTGTCGTGCTCTTTTTTTCGCTGCGGATTTTGATTTTCCTTTACCAAATTGTAACTTATTATCTTCGCATCTGGATTCTTTTCTAACTCCGTCCAATCTTTCTCTGATTACTGATACTATTTCACTCGGAAGTGTGTCATTATTACGTTTAGTGATCAAAGCGTGTAGCATTAGACCATGGTTTAGTTCACAGGTAGTCTTCATTTCCTAAAAAAATAAAAATTCAGAATGGGGGGAGAAGACTAGTTCTTTAGGGTCTGCTAGGGAAAGACCGTTCGGGTTCCATTTTCGAGAACTACACGAAAACAGACAATCTAACTCTAACAGAAATACATAAACCCCCTATACTTAGTTAGCTGTGGTATCGAAATTGTGATTAACTTCATTGTCTTCTTCCATCGGACCATGTATGTAATGTTTAACTCTGTGACCATTAACTTTAAATTCAATCCCATTTAAATTTATTAATTCTATCGTTCCGTATGGGAAAACTCTTTTGACTATGAATGGTCCAGACCATCTTGATTTCAATTTTCCAGGAAATAGGTTGAATCGTAAATTGAAAAGAAGAACTCTGTCTCCTTCTTTAAATTATTTTAAACTTCTGATTCTTTTATCATGCCATTTCTTCGTTCTTTCTTTATAGATTAATGAATTTTCGTATGCTTCATGTCTTAATTCTTCTAATTCGTTTAGTTAACTTAATCGTAGACGTCCAGCTTCATGTATATCAAGATTACATGTCTTCAAAGCCCAAAATGCTTTGTGTTCAATTTCTACTGGAAGATGACATGCTTTTCCATAAACAAGCCTAAAAGGTGTGGTTCCAATTGGAGTTTTGTAGGCTGTTCTAAAAGCCCAGAGTGCATCCTCCAATTTAATGGACCATTCCTTCGGATTTGATCCTACAGTTTTCTCTAGAATACGTTTTAAAGCTCGGTTGGTATTTTCAACTTGTCCACTTGTTTGTGGATGATATGCGGTGGAGATTTTATGAGTTACTCCATATCTTTTAAGAACTTTATCAAGTTGATTATTACAAAAATGAGTACCCCGATCACTTATTAAAGCTTTCGGTGTTCCAAACCTTGCAAAAAGACGTTTTAAAAAGTTGGCTACAACTCGTGCATCGTTAGTTGGGAGAGCTTGTGCTTCCGCCCATTTAGATACATAATCAATGGCTACGAGAATATAGAGATTATTATGAGATTTTGGAAATGGACCCATAAAGTCAATACCCCAAATGTCAAATACTTCACATACTTGGATAGCATTCTGTGGCATTTCATCACGTTGAATTATTTTTCTGGCCCTTTGACAAGCATCACAGGATTTGCAAAGAAGGTGAGCGTCTTTGTAAATTGTAGGCCAATAGAAGCCAGCATCGTAAACTTTTCTTGCTGTTAGTTGAGGCCCATAGTGCCCTCATGTTGGTCCTGTGTGACAATGGTTTAAAATTTTACTAGCTTCATCTCCAAATACACATCGGCGTATTATTCCATCGGGACAACTTTTAAACAGATGTGGATCTTCCCAGAAATAGTGTTTTATATCACTGAAGAATTTCTTTCGCTTTTGGTACGATAATCCTTTTTCAAGGAATCCACATACTAAATAGTTTGCATAGTCTGCAAACCATGGAATTTCATTATAATCTATCTTCAATAGATATTCATCAGAAAAGTTGTCTTGTATGGCCGATTCATTTAGAACTTCTAATTCGGGATTTTCAAGAAGAGAAAGATGATCAGCGGCGAGATTTTCTGCTCCTCTTTTATCTCGGATTTCAATATCAAACTCTTGTAAGAGTAAGATCCAACGGATTAATCTTGGTTTAGCATCTTGTTTCGAAAATAGGTATCTAAGAGCAGAATGGTCGGTATAGACCACCGTTTTAGCTAGAACGAGATATGATCGAAATTTGTCAAAAGCAAAGACAATAGCAAGGAGTTCTTTTTCAATAGTTGTGTAATTCGTTTGTGCTCCTTGTAACGTCTTACTGGCATAATATATAGGTTGAAATCGTTTTTCAATCCTTTGTCCTAAAACGGCTCCCATTGCAAAATCACTTGCATCGCACATTAATTCAAACGGTAGATTCCAATTTGGTGTTATCATGATCGGCGCATTAGTGAGTTTCTCTTTAAGAATATTAAAAGATTTAATACATTCATCTGAAAAGATGAATGGAGCATCCTTTTCTAGGAGTTTATTCATAGGAGTGGCAATTTTAGAAAAATCTTTTATGAAACGTCGGTAAAAACCGGCATGCCCTAGAAAACTCCTAACTCCTCTAACATTGGTGGGATGTGGAAGTTTAGCAATTACATCTACTTTAGCTCTATCCACTTCAATTCCTTCTTTTGAAATTTTATGTCCAAGAACGATGCCCTCTTTAACCATGAAATGGCATTTCTCCCAATTAAGTACTAGATTTGATTGTTCGCATCTAATAAGCATTCGTTCAAGATTAGCTAGACATGTTTCAAATGTATCACCGAAGACTGAAAAGTCATCCATGAAAACTTCCATGCATTCTTCTATCATGTCATGAAAAATCGCCATCATACACCTTTGAAAGGTTGCAGGGGCGTTGCAAAGTCCAAATGGCATGCGTTTGTAAGCAAAAGTACCATAAGGGCACGTGAATGTGGTTTTCTCTTGATCTTCGGGTGCTATTGAAATTTGAAAATATCCGGAAAATCCATCTAGAAAACAATAGTAACTATTTCCGGCTATTCTTTCCAACATTTGATCAATGAAAGGTAAGGGAAAGTGATCTTTTCTGGTGGCGTCATTTAATTTTCTATAATCAATACATACACACCATCCTGTTACAGTCCTAGTAGGAATAAGCTCATTTTTCTCATTTGTAATGACAGTCATGCCACCCTTCTTAGGCACGCATTGAACTGGGCTTACCCATGGACTATCAGAAATTGGATAAATTAGACCTGCGTCTAGCAGTTTAATAATTTCTTTTTTAACTACATCTTGCATATTAGGATTTAGTCTTCGTTGGCGTTGCACATACGTTTTATGACCTTCTTCCATAAGGATTTTATGTGTGCAATACGAAGGACTTATTCCTTTAATATCATGAATCTTCCATGCAATGGCTGGTTTTTGAGCTTTCAACACAGAAATGAGTTGTGATTTCTCATTTTCAGTAAGAGAAGACGATATTATTACAGGTAATTCAGATTCACCATGTAAATAAGCGTATTCCAAATGGTTTGGAAGTGGCTTTAACTCTAATTTCGGTGGTTCTTCTATCGATGATTTATATCGATATCTGTCTTCTTCTTTTAGCATTTGAATTTCTTCTGTTGTTGGTTCATATCCATTAGCTATAAGTGTAGCTAACATTTCAGCTTCATCAATTTGTTCTGTTCCTTCTCCTAAAGAACATTCTCCTGTTCCTTGTAATTCTGGAAATTCTTCTAATAATTCTGCATGTGCATCTATAGTTTGAATATAATAACATGTATCATCTGCAGATTGTGGTTGTTGCATTGCTCTATCAACTGAAAAGGTAACACTCTCATCCTCTATACTTAAGGTCAATTTCTTACTGAACACGTCTATCATTGCTTTAGCCGTGTTTAAGAATGGTCTTCCTAATATGAGAGGAACTTGAGAATCTTCTTCCATGTCCAGAACAACAAAATCTACTGGAAATACTAAAGTACCAACTTTAACTAGCATGTTCTCCATTATCCCTCTAGGATATTTTATTGATCTATCGGCTAGTTGTATGCTTATTCTGGTTGGTTTCAATTCTCCAAGGTCTAGTTTAGCGTATAGTGAATATGGCATTAGATTTATACTAGCACCTAAGTCTGCCAATGCTTCTATTGAACTAAGACTACCCAGAAAACATGGAATTGTGAAACTTCCTGGATCAGATAATTTTTCTGGTATCTTATTCAACAGCACTGCTGAACAATTAGCATTCATGGTAACAGCCGAGAGTTCTTCCATTTTCTTTCTATTTGAGATTAGATCTTTCAAGAATTTAGCATATCTAGGCATTCCTGAAATCACATCAATGAAAGGAAGATTTACATTTATCTGTTTAAACATATCCAAGAATTTCGATTGCTCGGCTTCAAGTTTCTCTTTCTTCATTTTACTCGGGTAAGGAAGTGGTGGTTGGTATGGTTTAACATAAGGTTTAGCGTTAACTGTGTTATCTTCATTAACCTTTTCAACTACCGGTTCTTTTTTCTTATCTTGATCAGGTTGTGGTTCTTGTGGAGTAGGAATAGTTTCATCAGAAGTTACAGGTATTTTGGGTGGTTTAAGTGTTGTACCACTTCTTGTGGTAATGGCTTTAGCTGTTTCATTCCGGGGGTTAGCATTTGTATCACTAGGTAGACTTCCCGATTTTCTTTCACCTATTAACCTTGCTAGGTTACTTACTTCTTGTTCCAGATTTTGAATAGAAGCTTGTTGATTTCTAAATGCTTGAGCATTTTGTTCATTGGTTTGTTTTTGAGATGTGAAAAACTGCGTTTGAGTTTCAACTAGCTTCGTCATCATATCTTCTAAATTCGGCTTTTTATCATCGGTTTGTTGTGGTGGTTTGTTTTGAAAATTAGGTCTTTGCTGATTGTAAGTATTATTGGATACTTGTTGATTGCTAGGACCTTGTTGGTTGTTGTATGGAATATTTCGGTTATAATTCTGGTTTTGATTGTAAATAGGTCTTGGCGGTTGATAATTATTCTGATAATTATTTCCAGGCCTTTGGTTTATGTATGAAATATTCTCTCTTTGTTCCATTGTTAATTCAATACTGAGACAATCTTTTGTCAAATGTGGTCCTCCACACTGCTCACAACTAATTCGTATTGAGTGAATATCTTTAGTCATCTTTTCCATTCGTCTCTCCACAGCATCTATCTTTGCAGAAATGGAATCTAAGTCATGGCTAGAATCGGCTCTAGCTGCTTTAGATGATCTAACGATATCTTTTTCTTGGTGCCACTCATGTGAGTGGGAAGCAGTGTTATCAATAATTTTGTAAGCATCAGTTTCGGTTTTCTTCATAATAGAACCACCAGCTGCTATATCTATTTCTTTTCTTGTAGTGATGTCGCATCCTTGGTAGAATATTTGTACTATTTGACAGGTGTCTAAACCATGTTGCGGACATCCTCTTAATAACTTTCCATATCTAGTCCATGCCTCATATAGAGTTTCATTCGGTTTCTGTGTGAACGTAACAATTTCTGCTTGAAGTCTTACGGCTTTAGATGCCGGAAAGAATTGTTTAAGAAATTTGTCAACTAAAACGTCCCATGTATCGATCGCCCCTTCGGGTAACGATTCCAACCAATCTTTGGCTTCTCCCTTTAAAGTCCAGGGAAATAACATGAGATATATCTGTTCATCCTCCACTTCTCGGATTTTAAATAGTGTGCAGATCCTATTAAAGGTACGTAAATGTTCATTTGGATCTTCCTTCGGCGCACCACTAAATTGGCATTGATTAGTCACCATGTGTAGAATTTGTCCTTTGATTTCATAATCTGGCGCATTAATGTCCGGATGAGTAATTGCGTGACCTTGGCCAGTGCATTTAGCTCTCATTCGGTCTTCCATACTTAAAGGTTCCAGATTCTCCATAATCGAATTTGTTGAATCGGAATCACTAGAGGATTCTGATTTAATGGTTCGTTCCTCAACAATCTCTGTTTGAATGATTGGTGGTTCCGGAGGAAAATTTAGTGGTTCAGGATCTATGAATCGTCCCTGAATATTCTCCGGATTCTCAATTGTGAGGTTGGGTTCAAAAAATGGATTATCGGAAATTTGAACTGGAGTACTTGGTCGACTGGATGACGATTCTAAAGAAAAATCAACGGCGGTAATATTTGCTAAATGTCTTGATCTAGTTACAGGTGGTGAACGTACAAAAGGTGGTGAACGTCTTGCTCGGTGCATTCACTGTATATCCTATTAGTTTTTAAAAGGAAAGAAAAATTATAATAAGTTATCCAATCAATAGACTTTTCTGATTTTGCCCACGTTTCGAATAGCCAAAAGATGCAGCAGAGGGGCAGGATTCGTTTGGTCTCAATATAATTGAGGACTGTTTGGCTCCAATAACCCGGTCCACATACAAATCCAACTATTACTACGAACCAGAAAATTTTGATGTCTATCAATTTAATCACTTAAAATAAATTTTCGTAATTTTAAGAAATTTAGATAATAAGTAGAATAAAAATCTATGTCCTAAAACTAGAATAGCGAGAAATAAGAAAGAAAAAGAGTTCGTCGAAAAAGATCGAAAAAGAGAAGGGGTGAAAAATAAAAGGCGTCGAAAAATAAGAAAAAGAAAAAAAATGACTTATAAAACTTAAAAACACTCGACTAACCTAACCTTATTACCAAAACTAACTTAAAATTATAATCGCAAATTGAGATTATTAATTGGAATGATAATTGATACATAGGTAAAAGTCATCTAAAAATATTAAAGCTTACAGGAAAAACTAAATCCCAAATGGCAATAACTTAAAAAGAAACTAAAACTTAAAAAGGCGTCGCAAAATTCTAAAGTACCTAAATCTTAGTCTAAAGAAAAAGCACTTAAGAGATTTTACGGCAAAGCCTAAAAATCTAGAAGTAAAAATAACTATGGCAAAAACTAAGTTTAAAACTAAATACTAGCGAAGAATACAAATATTACGCTAAAACAATTAAAAAGGGACAAAATATAAAAATATACTAAAAGTTGTAAAAAGTACAATTTTTATAAAAATATTATTTTTATATTATTTATTTTATTAAACTATTAATTTTATATATAATAAAACTAATTAAAATTTAAAATACAATTTAATTTAAAAACTTAAACTAATTATAATAATAATTAAGTAATTAGGGTTTATTAATAATAATAATAATAAAATCCGTAATTAATGCGAAATTAGGGTTCTGTCACGTGTGTCAGGGAGGCTCCGCGAGTCGCGGTATTCGAGGCTGAAAACTCCGCGAGTCGCGGGGTTCCAATTTTCAACTCAGGTAAAGTTTAAAATTCGACGCGTTTTTTTTTCTGTTTTATATTTTCTGTTTAAATCAAAATATTTATATAATAAAAACTTATATTTAAAAACTAAAATAAAAATAGAACTACTTTATAATTTTAAAAATATCTTAAAAATAGATTTATATATATATTAAATTTTTTTTTCGGTTTTTTTTTATGTTCTAAATAAACACAAAATATTTAAATAAAACTTATATTTTTAAAAATAAAGAAACTTTATAAAACTTAAATATTTAACAAACTCTTAAAAATATTTATATTTTTGTTTTCTTTTTATATTTTCGAATAATTAAAAACGTATTTTTTACAAAAACGTATTTTTATAAAAGTAAACTAAAAATAAAAATCTTTTTTTTTTATATTAGCGTTGCGCTTCCGGCTTTTAAGCGAATCCCCGGCAGCGGCGCCAAAAATACTTGATGTTTGAGCAGAGTGGTATAAAATACTATTAATTTTTAATACGAAATACTATTAAATACGATACAATTTTACAAAAGATATTTATTTATTTAGAGAATGGATATACTTAAACCTTGTTACAACACTTATAGGCAGTGTACCTAATCGTACAGTAGTGTAGTTTTTAGTAAGTCCGGTTCGTTCCACAGGGAAAATCTTTAAACAAAGCTTAACACTATATTAGTTTACTTTTATAAAAATACAAATATATATATAAGTAATATTATTGTTATAAAGGGGGGTTTTTACCGTTTAATGACCGGTTTGTCGATTTTAAAACTTTAGTCGCAGTTAAAACCAAATGTAAAATAATAAATAAATACAAGACTTAATTTAAAGCGTAAAGTAAATAACGATAATGAAATTGCGAATAATAAAAGTGCGATAAAATAAACTTGCGATAATTAAAAAGTACGATAATTAAAAGTGCAATTAAATACAATAACAATAAAAATGCGATAATTAGAAGTGCAATTAAATATAAAATAAAGGAAATTAAATATGAAATAAAAGAATTATGCTTATTTAAACTTCCGTAATCACGATGTTTGACGTGTTGATTTGAGTTTTATGCCCATGGGTTAATTGTCCTTTGTCCTGGATTATTTAATATGTCCGTCTGGTTTTTGTCCATAACAGTCCATCGGTCATAAATTTAAAGTGCGAGTGTCCTCGTCAATTTATTCTTATTCCCGAAATCAAATATTCCAACTAATTGGGGATTCGAATTGTAACAAGGTTTTAATACTTTATTTAATAAATACATCAGGTTATCGACTGCGTGTAAACCAAGGTTTTACTACTTTGTTAACAATTACACCAATTACCCTTGAATGTAATTCACCCCTGTTTCAACAAGTCTATTAACTATTAATCCAGTTCCGTATCCGGTAAAATGAATAATTATTGGTGTTTATAGATATCCCGCCCACCGTATCCAGTCAAACGTATGTGGTTATATATAAATACGTCGAATTATAAGTTTGTATATTAAATTACCAAGGTATTGTTTAGTTAATATAAAACCCATTAATAACCCATAGTCTAATTTCCACAAGTGTCGTTCTTTTATCCAAACCCCAATTATGGTACAAAGCCCAATTACCCAATTTTAGTAATTAGCCCAACATCATGATTACTTCGGATTTAAATAAGCATAATAATAACTTAGCTACGGGACATTAAATTAAAAAGGTTGAACATAACTTACAATGATTAAAAATAGCGTAGCATTACACGGACAGAATTTCGACTTACACCCTTACAACATTCGTTAACATACCCTTATTATTAGGATTAAAATTAAAATTAAAATTAAAATATAAATTATAAATATAAATATTACGTATATAGATAGAGAGATTGATGGATTTTTAGATTCAAAATTGATCAGAATTCGTTGGGCTTTATAGGGAGTTTCAGTTTTTGGGGCTCCGCGACTCGCGGCCCATTCCTTCTTCAAACTCCGCGAGTCGCGGAGTTTGTAATTACAGCTCACTCCATTTTGGCTCTTTGTTTACCGACGGTTTATTATATAAATATAATATATATATAATTTATATAATTAATTATATATTATATTATATTTATATACATAGTTAACTTGTAATTTTTAGTCCGTTGCGTCGAGCGTTGAGAGTTGACTCTGGTCCCGGTTCCGGATTTTCGAACGTCCTTGCGTACAATTTAATATCTTGTACTTTGCGTTTTGAATCTTGTACTCTTGTAATTTCGAGACGTTTCTTATCAATAATTGGAACCTCTTTGATTGTATTTTGTACTTTTGAGCTTTTTGGTCGTTTGCGTCTTCAATTCGTCGAATCTGTCTTTTGTCTTCACCTTTTATTATTTAAACGAATATCACTTGTAAATAGAACAATTGCAACTAAAAGGTTGTCTTTCTTGAGGAATAATGCTATGAAATATATATTCGTTTTTAGCATTATCAATTCCCAAGAACACACTTTAGTACTTACGTCGATCATCCTTATGTATATTTGGTTTGAAGTTACCACCTTTTCGTAATCATGGGTCATTAGTACCAAATGTTTAAAAGAATATGTTGTGTTGATTGAATTATGTTTGTAAATGAATTCTAGAAAATATTGCAAGTATATGAAGTGATTGGGTTTGATTGAATTGAGTCAAAATTGTTTTAAAAAGGTCGGTGTACCGTGCGTAAAGGATGCACACCGCACCATATATGAAACATGGGCTACTAAAGTGTCTCTTTTTACGTTTAAGGTGCGCCGCATTCAGCACTGGATGCGCCGTACCCATGAAGAGGTGTGCTGCACCTGTAAAGAGGTGCGCCACACCTGAAGCTGTTTCAAAAAAATATAAATAAAAAAATATATCCATTTTCTAGTATGAGTTCAAGGGC
This sequence comes from Rutidosis leptorrhynchoides, assembly GCF_046630445.1. Taxonomy (NCBI): domain Eukaryota; kingdom Viridiplantae; phylum Streptophyta; class Magnoliopsida; order Asterales; family Asteraceae; genus Rutidosis; species Rutidosis leptorrhynchoides. The sequence continues at coordinate 149,884,680 of NC_092334.1, forward strand.
ATTTCAAGTGGGTATCAGAGCCGTGGTTTAAGAGGCTTTGGTAATCTGCTATGGGATTATCTAGACTTAAACCAGGTATATCTATGAGTAGACGTATATGATTGCATGATTTCTATTAGTCATGGTTTATAAATATTATGAGTAGCCTTTGCTATATGTATGATACATGACTACGTGATGGTTAAATGAAGTGAAATGTTGAATGCATGATGTTGAAATTGATAATTGTATGCATCACATGGATAAAGGAAAAAATATAATGGTTATGGAGTGAGTTAATTGGGGGTAATTTGGGCGGATCAATGGGTGGCCAAGCAACTATATGGATGATGATGAACATACAAGGGGCTATTTCCGAGAGGACTGTGCACTTGTAACGTAATGGATGATCAACATACAAGGGGTTAGTTCTGAGAGAACTATGTACTTGTAATGTAATGCATGAGAGTGACTTGGTGCTCCCGGATTGCATCCGTGTAAGGGGGTGATGATCAAGCTCACTAAGTGATAAGTATGGACTTATGTCCATGTCATCAGTGATAAGCTTGGACTTATGTCCATCTTAATAATGATAAGCTTAGATTTATGTCCATGTCAATGATGATAAGCTTGGACTTATGTTCATGTAATGATGATAAGCTTGGACTTATCTCTATTTCAATGATGATAATCTTTGACTTATGTCCATATCAGTGATAATAAGCTTGGACTTATGTCCATGTTAATGATGATAAGCTTGGATTTATGTCCACAGCAATGATGATAATCTTGAACTTATGTAACACCCTCGGACCGGGCCTAGCTGTAATATTATTATTTTGCTCTGGAGTTTGTTTTATATGTTATTATATGCTTTTATTTAATATAATGTTTACTATTAGTTGACTATGTGGTTAAGACCAGTTTTTGACAAGGGTTACAGAACATGTTTGTTTATTTAAATTGGGCTCAATTAGAGCCGCCTAACGATGTACGGAAGATATCAGATAACTGATAAATACCCGTATGTTATGGAGTATGGGTTTCAACCCCAATTAACTGACTTATACCTGCTCTTTCTTTCATTTTCTAGATTTCTCCTCAACTCATCTCGATCTTCATCTCTTCACCTACCAAACCCTATTTGTTAAATCTTGTTCTTGAGCTCAAATTGGTTACTTCAACTTGTTCCTTATCATCTACTAATTCTTTTAAGGTAAGAATCATGAGATTTTATGCTTGAATCTTTGCAAAATTGGGTTTTTGAGTTAGTTTATTAAAAGTGTGATTTTAAGTCAAATCCTTTGATTTTGATGTTGTTATGAGGTTTAGGTTGTGGGTTTATAGTCTAAACTATGTTATAATTAAGTTGTGGTCAGTATTGATGTCAAAACGAGCTCTAAATCAAGAATTAGTGATTTTAGTTTGAAACCCGTAGCTTTGTTCATCTTCTGAAGCAGATGAACACAGTCGACCGACAGAGAGGACCCTCGACCGATAAATAGTGCCCAATCGAACAACTGATTTGACCATCGACTGATGGTATATTGACAGTCGGCCGACTGTCTCTAGCAGTCAACCGATGAGGTATGGCAGTTGTAATCTTTTTCTAAGTGTTGTGTTCTAGTTGTTATGATGCCAGTGTGTCCAATTTTATTAAGAAAACCTTAGCAGCTAGGATTGTGATTTTAGTATGATTGCGTATTATGTATGTTATCCATGTGTACGTGCAATACCATTCCGTTGAATGAAAATGTGACTTTGTAAGGGTTCGATAAATGTAGATCTATTTATTAATGATTCAATACTATCGTCACTATTCCTGGAATAAAGTTAATGACTTGTTTTTTCTTTACTCAGGTAATAAAAACAGAGAGAAGGCTCGCAAAGATTAGACTCTAAGAACCTTCGTTTGCTGGTATTCAGTGAGTGGGATTAGCTGTTAATGCATATTATATAGTAGCTAGTTATCCTTGTGCCATGCTAGTTAGGATTGTCATGCTACTCTTGTTGTTAGATACTGAATGATAGCATATACATTGATATGTGTTGGCTTTCTGTGTTATAACCCTAGTACGTCCCCATCAAGTTAGCGGTAGGTAGAGATCAACCAGGTTCAGTGGTTGGGTTCCTTATTGTAGAGGGATCTGAATAAGTTTGAATGATGCATTCGCTGCGTATGGAGGACTTATACGATTTGTTATGGAAATGAACTTTCGGTAAAACCAGTCTGATCAACTGTGGTTGATGTTTTCTAGAGGGTATATGAAACGGGTATTATTTTTACACTAATTACTTCGGGAAATTACTTAAATTTACACTAAAACAAAATAGGCAAGTATACCTATCGTATAGTAATATAGTTAGGGTAAATTACGGGATATCGTTCCAACGATTCGTTAGGTGTCAAACTAGATTTTTATAGTTAATCTTAATATTTATTTACTAAGTTACTGATTAGTTTAGGGGGTTTTACCATTTAATGACCGGTTTGTCGATTTGGTTTTTGAAAGGACCCGTTCATATACATTATAAACGATTCACAATAGTTGATTACATCGCGAGGTATTTGACCTCTATATGATACATTTTACAAACATTGCATTCGTTTTTAAAAGACAAACTTTCTTTACAACGAAAGTTGACGGCATGCACACCATTTTATAATACATCCAACTATAATTGGCTTTATAATAATCTTGATGAACTCAATGACTCGAATGCAACGTCTTTCAAAATATGCCATGAATGACTCCAAGTAATATCCTTAAAATGAGCTAATGCACAGCGGAAGATTTCTTTAATACCTGAGAATAAACATGCTTTAAAGTGTCAACCAAAAGGTTGGTGAGTTCATAGGTTTATCATAACAATCATTTCAACATATTAATAGACCACAAGATTTTCATTTATAAATATATGTACACTCGCAAGTGTATAAAAGTATTCTATAAGTTGTAGGCACCCGGTAACAAGCCTTAACGTTCATGTTTTACCCTCTGAAGTACACCAGATCAGGTGTGTTTAAAATAACCTCGAAGTACTAAAGCATCCCATAGTCAGGATGGGGTTTGTCAGGCTCAATAGATCTATCTTTAGGATTCGCACCTACCGTACATAGACAAGTAGTTTAATGTTACCAAGCTAAGGGTATATTTCTGGTTTAAACCCACGTAGAATTAGTTTTAGTACTTGTGCCTATTTCGTAAAACATTTATAAAAACAGCGCATGTATTCTCAGTCCCAAAAATATATATAAAAGGGAGCAAATGAAACTCACAATATTGTATTTCATAGTAAAAATACATATAACATCATTTAATAAGTGCAAGGTTGGCCTCGGATTCACGAACGTATCAATATTGAGATTCAATATTGCAGGAAAGTACGTAGACGCAACGGAGATGATAAATACTAGATTGACCTCACGAGCATACCCATGAACCATACCCATCACCTCCATAGCTATAACCCATAATTTCCTTAGCTTCGACTCATTCAAAAAAACTATTTTGAAATCACTCGGACAGCACTCCGTCGTAATATTTTATGTATACTAATAATATCTTGAAATAATACAGAGCAAATATGTATATATATATATATATATAAATCGATTGAGAGAGTTTAGAAAAATATATTTTCAAGTTTCTATGAAATAATGGAACCTATTGAATTCTATTTATAATAGATTTTTGAATTATTAAAGTGAATTATTAAAGTATGAATTATTAAAGTGAATTATTAAAGTATGAATTATTAAAGTATGAATTATTAAAGTGAATTATTAAAGTTAAAGTAAAGTAAAAGTAAAGTAAAGGTAAAGTTAAAGTATAGTAAAAGTATAAAAACTATGTATGTATAATACGCGTATAAATATATATAATATTAATTTAAATCGTTATATATATTTAATGAAATAAAATATAAATATCGTTATATTTATTATACTGGTTAAGTAATGAGTTGTCAAAAGTGATTCTAGATATTTATAAAAGTTATATACGTTTTAATAATAAAGTTCTTTTTAAACTGAAAACGTCTTTGTACGTTTGAAAATAGATTAATAGAATATTATGGAAACTAATTCTCCACTAACTTTTGTCTAACTTTCGTAAATGACATTTTTTGTTTTTATTTATAAATAGCTTTACAAATTATTCTGAATATCGTTAAGAGGAATAGATTTTCTCAAATCATAGTGGATCTCTCAACAGAGACTTGTAATCATAATTCAATGTTTCTGATAATTCAATCATTTAATATATTTTTTTTTTAATTTCGTCGAAAATCATATTGAAACAAATACGTTCGTGTAAAGTATTATACGTTTAATACTTTATTAATATTCTCAAGTTATAATATATATATATATATATATATATATATATATATATATATATATATATATATATATATATATATATATATATATATATATATATATATATACATATACATATACATATACATATACATATCTATTTATATATAACGGTTCGTGAATCGTCGGAATTTGGTCGAGGTTATAATGAATGTATGAACAAAATTTAAAATTTTTGAGATTTAACTTAACAAACTTTGCTTATCGTGTCGGAATAATATAAAGATTAAAGTTTAAATTTGGTCGGAAATTTCCGGGTCGTCACAGTACCTACCCGTTAAAGAAATTTTGTCCCCGAAATTTGATAGAGGTCGTCATGACTAACAATGAGAATGTTATTATAACGATTATAGAGTTTTATCATGTTCAAGAAGAATGGATAAAATAATTCGATAACTCGAAGCGTGTGAGTGAAGTTATAGTAAATGAATGAAATAAGATAATAGTGATTCGTCGTATCTTTTGACGTCATCACGATTGATCTCCGAAAAGAAAATCTTTGTAATCTATATTGGATTTGATTATTCGGCGATTAACGAAATTATGATCCTCTTCGAATTAATGCGATAATCCATTTTGATTTCTCTGTCGGATATTTCACTATAAATCCACCTCATTTGTTTTCTTATAACTGATACCTTCTCAACTCATATTTTAAAGTATTTGTCAATATGCTTCATCCAGTGCTGATTCTTGATATACTCCTCACTTTCATATCTGTCGCTCTTCTTTTTCATCTGCCTCCGGAAGAATCTATTTACTTCTACTATACTCTTGGTTTTATAGTGTTTTTAGTTCTCCCGTGTCTTTATATTGCTATATGCATTGATATATACGGTTTGTGATTTCTGGGTTGTTGTTGGGTTTTATATCTTCCCTTATATATCAAAGTCCTTGCTTCTTCTATAATCATTGTTATCCACAGTTAATGCTCTCTTCTATTTGCTATGATTTATACTCCCATTTCTAGTTCGGAGCTTTGTCCTTTCGTTTCTTCTTCTTGCGATTAAGCACCGCTTGTAATGGTCCAGAATTCGCAGATATAAATTTCGGAATGAACATTGTTAATGTTCTAGGAAGGAAATTGTAATGGCACGATCTTGACTTGTCCAATTACCAGAATACCTCGGAAAAGGCCGAATCATCAAGAAATATTTTCTTGATATTTAGAGATCAAAGAGAATACAAGAGTCGTGTAACATAGCACATGATGACGTTATGATCTGTGAATCATCCTGTTCCATTTAGAAACTCAGCATGAATTACTGTAATATAATCACGTTGATCAAGTGTCATTGTATTATACTAACTCATGCTTCAGCTCCCAACACTTCTTCAAGAATATTCCTATTTTAAACTCGAATGTTTCAGAATTTAGAAACTAAAATAGTTTCTTTTATGATATAATACAGATAGCGCGAAGAGGTAAATGATTTCAGATAAGAATAATTATAAAAATATCTTCAGAAGTATGGATGATATTTATAATGAAAGATACGATGATATCTTAGAATGTCTAATATCAGAGGATGATGAAGGATATCGTCCGCAGGGGTTTAGAGTCAGGAGCAAGGTATTCGTTAATGACTTCAGCAAGTACTGAATCATTTGGATTCTTTGAAGGCAGGTTCAGCCTTTGTGATTTGTCCACAGCCTCCTTCATACTTTGCTCAATCCGTTTTCCAGTTCCAAAGCTTCTCTTTTACTGAGCTTTGCCAATATACTATCCTTTATCATCCAACTTTTTACTGTTAAGGTCATTTACAGTTTTTGCTGCTTCATCAGCATTTTTCAAAATTTCGAGAACTGGTTCGCAGTTTAGGGTGTTTTTCAGAAATTTCTCATTCAAAGAATGTAAGTCTTGGAGGTAGACGTTGTGTGTATATGTAATTGTTGATGTAGACATGCTGCGAGGTTTCAAAATACTGATTGCTGATTCTCAATAATTGGTATGGCAATTCTTGTTATAAGGTACGAATGAGTATATGATAGGGTTTCGATAATTATAATGAATTTTTTTTTTTTTTGGAAAGTCAAAGATCAGTGAAGTTGTTGGTAAGTTTATTGATAATGTGGTGAATATAAACGATTCCCCGGTAACGTTGGCAAAAGGGCAACGTATCTATCGAGGTTATAATAAGACTGTTTTGATTGAGAAGTCGAAGTTGACTTGTTGGAGCTGTGACAAAACTGTCTATTTTGAAACGGAATTGAAAAGTTATTTTAGCTAGTAAATGCCAAAGGGTCTAACACGGATACGTGTCGAACTATGACTTGGGTTTTGAGAGTTTTTCAGGTGTATAACTGTGGGTAACATGTGGTTGGATCATCATCTCGATTGTTCCTTAGTTGAAGTGTCTTCAGGAATTTCGAAGGGTTTGAGCACATATTGTAATCGTTAATACATATGATGTTCTAACACAGTTTTGAAGTCAAAGTATAGCTTTGAAAGATATAGGAATCTAAGAGTGATGATACTGGTTATATTTCGAATTGAATTATGCGATTTCAAAATCAAAATATGTAATTGAATTTGAATGAGTATGATTGTTTTGATTTATATGAAAGAATGGATATTGTTGTGAAAGTAGGGAGTATAGTTGATGATTGCTGAATCAGTTTCGAAAAATGTAATATATTAATTGTGAATTTATATATCTCTCGGGTATTACCTACCCGTTAAAAAAAAATTTCACAATTAATATTTTGTACAAAAGAAGTTTATTACATTCTTTATGAAAATATATGTGTATATTTCTTTAGATGTAATATAGATTTAATGAGTTAATATTAAATTAAACTCATTTGTTTTATGATTGGAACTAAAATTGAGTAATCCCTAAAACTTTATAAATTGCATAAGTATTTCTTCAATAATATTGAAATTATGAATCATTACTTTGTTATTTGTTGGTTTTCGTGAAATTCCTGTGAACTTCGCAAGGTACGAATGATGTTATTTGAAAAGTTTCGAGTACATCGATGATGAAAGTGTAAAATCAAACATATATTCGAATAATACACTTGATTTATTATGAATTGGATTTTTATTGAATTGAGACAGAGATTGTAATTAACGATGGTTAAGTTGCGGACGAATGACGTACATCATTGCATATTTGTAATATGAATTAACTGAGTAGTTAAGATTCACACATAATAGCTTAGTACGGGAAGATTTATTATGGTTTAAAAATTTATACATATAAAATATACATATAAATCTTTCGATTGGAAATGAGTTAATACTTCATAACTCGTTGATACAATATATTTGTTGTTGATTCGTAATGATGTCCACGATGATTCTTGAACTGACAGAGTTTGTGATGTTATAGGTGCTGTTGATTCTGACGATACTGACAGCACTGACTGTGTTGATGATGCTACGGTCCTGTTGATGCTGTTGGTAAAACAATTCTAGCTTGTAAATCGTACATCATTTTTGATCAAAGTTTCTACTCTACCATCTCCGTTCACTCATCCGATTTACGGTCAGAATTAAATAATCTCTAAGATTTTGGAGATTACATACTGCCGCTAGATATCTTTTCAATGAAGTTTATGAATTAATACTTCATCGTTTGTTGTTGTTGATATTCCTGGATATTTACAGGGCGTATGACGTTGATGTTTGAGATACAGATTGTGATGTTGCGGTGTGGGATGTGGATGTTGTTGTTGGTGGTGGTGATGGTACTGTTGGTGTTGCTGATGGTGGTACTGTTTATGCTGCTGGTGCGGCTGCTGGTGTTTGTAACCTTTGCACCATATTCTCCAAAGCCACTACCCGAGCGCGAAGCTCGTTGACTTCTTCTATTACACCGGGGTGATTGTTGGTTCGGACGAGCGGATAAATAAAATCTAGAATTTGGTGTAGTATGTAATCGTGACGAGATACTCTAGAAATAAGAGAGAAAATGGTGTTTCGGATAGGTTCGCCGGTAAATGCTTCAGGTTCTTCGCCAAGAGGGCAATGTGGTGGATGGAAGGGATCACCTTCTTCTTGTCTCCAATGATTAAGGAGGCTACGAACCCATCCCCAATTCATCCAGAATAGATGATGACTAATTGGTTGATCCATTCCGGTCACACTGCTTTCGGAACTTGAGTGGGATTCCATTTCGGAATCCGAGGGACTTGAACTAATGACGAATTCCATTTCGTACGATTGAATAAAGATTTTTTCGATATGAAATGATTTTCCGGCTATCGGGTGGTATTCTAATTATATAGAGCAAAAGGTTTCGTAGATTACGGAGGAATTTACGGAATATGTCAGGCAAAGTTTACAGTAACAGATACGCTAAGATATGAATTAGCAGATACGCTAAGATATGAATTTTGTCTATACACTATTCATGCAATCAATGCAATAAGATGTGTCTAGACTAAGAATGATAAGCAGGTAATTTCCGACAAAAATGATGAGCAAAACTTTTGACATGCAGACGCGGTCGAAGTCCAGACTCACTAATGCATCCTAACGACTATCAGTTAGACACACTAATGCAGAACTGGTTCGCTAAGACCACCGCTCTGATACCAACTGAAAGGACCCATTCATATACATTATAAACGATTCACAATAGTTGATTACATCGCGAGGTATTTGACCTCTATATGATACATTTTACAAACATTGCAATCGTTTTTAAAAGACAAACTTTCTTTACAACGAAAGTTGACGGCATGCACACCATTTTATAATACATCCAACTATAATTGGCTTTATAATAATCTTGATGAACTCAATGACTCGAATGCAACGTCTTTCAAAATATGCCATGAATGACTCCAAGTAATATCCTTAAAATGAGCTAATGCACAGCGGAAGATTTCTTTAATACCTGAGAATAAACATGCTTTAAAGTGTCAACCAAAAGGTTGGTGAGTTCATAGGTTTATCATAACAATCATTTCAACATATTAATAGACCACAAGATTTTCGTTTATAAATATATGTACACTCGCAAGTGTATAAAAGTATTCTATAAGTTGTAGGCACCCGGTAACAAGCCTTAACGTTCATGTTTTACCCTCTGAAGTACACCAGATCAGGTGTGTTTAAAATAACCTCGAAGTACTAAAGCATCCCATAGTCAGGATGGGGTTTGTCAGGCCCAATAGATCTATCTTTAGGATTTGCGCCTACCGTACATAGACAAGTAGTTTAATGTTACCAAGCTAAGGGTATATTTCTGGTTTAAACCCACGTAGAATTAGTTTTAGTACTTGTGCCTATTTCGTAAAACATTTATAAAAACAGCGCATGTATTCTCAGTCCCAAAAATATATATAAAAGGGAGCAAATGAAACTCACAATACTGTATTTCATAGTAAAAATACATATAACGTCATTTAATAAGTGCAAGGTTGGCCTCGGATTCACGAACGTATCAATATTGAGATTCAATATTGCAGGAAAGTACGTAGACGCAACGGAGATGATAAATACTTGATTGACCTCACGAGCATACCCATGAACCATACCCATCACCTCCATAGCTATAACCCATAATTTCCTTAGCTTCGACTCATTCAAAAAAACTATTTTGAAATCACTCGGACAGCACTCCGTCGTAATATTTTATGTATATTAATAATATCTTGAAATAATACAGAGCAATTATGTATATATATATAAATCGATTGAGAGAGTTTAGAAAAATATATTTTCAAGTTTCTATGAAATAATGGAACCTATTGAATTCTATTTATAATAGATTTTTGAATTATTAAAGTGAATTATTAAAGTATGAATTATTAAAGTGAATTATTAAAGTATGAATTATTAAAGTGAATTATTAAAGTATGAATTATTAAAGTATGAATTATTAAAGTGAATTATTAAAGTTAAAGTAAAGTAAAAGTAAAGTAAAGGTAAAGTTAAAGTATAGTAAAAGTATAAAAACTATGTATGTATAATACGCGTATAAATATATAGAATATTAATTTAAATCATTATATATATTTAATGAAATAAAATATAAATATCGTTATATTTATTATACTGGTTAAGTAATGAGTTGTTAAAAGTGATTCTAGATATTTATAAAAGTTATATACATTTTAATAATAAAGTTCTTTTTAAACTGAAAACGTCTTTGTACGTTTGAAAATAGATTAATAGAATATTATGGAAACCAATTCTCCACTAACTTTTGTCTAACTTTCGTAAATGACATTTTTTGTTTTTATTTATAAATAGCTTTACAAATTATTCTGAATATCGTTAAGAGGAATAGATTTTCTCAAATCATAGTGGATCTCTCAACAGAGACTTGTAATCATAATTCAATGTTTCTGATAATTCAATCATTTAATATATTTTTTTTTAATTTCGTCGAAAATCATATTGAAACAAATACGTTCGTGTAAAGTATTATACGTTTAATACTTTATTAATATTCTCAAGTTATAATATATATATATATATATATATATATATATATATATATATATATATATATACACACATATACATATACATATCTATTTATATATAACGGTTCGTGAATCGTCGAAATTTGGTCGAGGTTATAATGAATGTATGAACACAATTTAAAATTTTTGAGATTTAACTTAACAAACTTTGCTTATCGTGTCGGAATAATATAAAGATTAAAGTTTAAATTTGGTCGGAAATTTCTGGGTCGTCACAGTTTTCGGATATGAAACTAGTAAATAAATATGATATTAATACTAAAGAGATACAAATACAATAAAAGGGCTATGTTTATCTAGTCGTTATAATACTTAATGTTTGATATTTTTCTTTTTAAATAAAGGGTTAATTTCCTTTATACTAGAAATATATAATGACTCCACCTGGAATTCTCCAACACGGATATATAGTCAAAAATACACAACGCAAGTGTCCTTGACGTCGGGGTCCTAACAACTATAATTAAATATTTTTATAAATAATGAATTACATTATGACACGATTTTCACTTCTGTCAACAATTACACCAGTTGTCACTGTATATAATCAACCCCTATATCAACTTAGTTTATTTAAAATTAGTTTGTTTTCGTGTCCGGATAAGTGCACAATTATTAATATATATAAACCGCCCATTCACCGTGTCCTATCAAACATATATGGCTATTTATACATATCTCCAATTGTAAATATATGTATTATATTAATGAATTGTCATTCTATTAAACAAAAACATACTCCATTAATAATTAATTTTCCAGTTTTACAAGAATCATTCTTTTATGTAAGAAGTATAAATTTAATAAACCCAAACCGTTTTTTAAATCAAACATTACGATTATTTAGACTAGATAAACATGGTATTAATTTAGCTATGAGACATAGGAATAATATAATAAATACAACTTACAAACATCTTCATTTTCATTATCTTCAAATAATAGAAAATTGAAATTAAAATACCCGTACAATACTTGAATTACAGTACAATCTACTACTTGAAACTTAGAATTGAAATAGAAATGTAGAAAATGAAACAAGGGCAGTTAATTGAATGGTTCACAGTCCCTCTTCTATGAAATATTACGAAGTATATATGATTGTGTGTCTTAGAGTTATAATAAATGCATCCCCCAATTTTACTCCGTAAATGACTCCATCTTGTATAATTCCAACTACTTGACCATATTCCCTCTTAAATTCCCATCTACCTTATTTACTCCCTATGTTGAATTTTACTTTGACAAACGGTTTTAAATTCCAGCTTAAATCCCTTGTACACTTCACTTCTTTACTTGTACCTCTTCAATTATGCATTAAGAACTAGTACCTTTTGGAGTATAATTTGTACATTAAATGTTTTGACGTTTTTCTTGATGAATTCTTCATTTTTACACTCCGTCTTCACTTTTATTAATTTACACAATTACAATTAAAAATTAAAACAAATACATTTAAAAGTTGGTATCAGAGCGTTGCTTTGGAAGCATGCACATTTTGATTGAATGTTCCCAAACTCTGTGAAAGTCATGACAAACATAACACGCAAGGGGATGGGCTAAGTGAATGTTAGGATAAGACGTATGTTAGTCAATAAGTACTAACCGATTATATACTAAGCTTTGGTGTGAGATGTTGTGGTAGTGCAGAAATGGCAGATAAGGAGAATAATGCTATTGGCCCCAACACCCCCGAAACTTTTAGAGTCCTAGATGAGGATGGGCATGTGTCATCAGAGGAAGAGACGCGTCAGGAAATTATTGTTGAGTCCCCAAAATAATTAAGGATTAAATTATGACAAAACAACAATTATGTACACTAAAATATTATGCGCAGCCTGTGACGACCCGAAAATGTCCGCCCAAATTTAAACTTAATCTTTATATGATTCCGATACGATAAGCAAAGTATGTAATGTTGAGTCTAGAAAAATTTGGAAACGGTGTTCATATATTCTATTGACCTTCGACCGTTCCCGACGATTCACAAACAACTAATTTGTAAATAGATATATATAATTTTATTTGAAATATTATTTGAAATAATATATGATTTAATTATTGGAAATAAATATATTAAATAATATCAGTATATTTAATATTATTAATTTAATATATAATATATAGATATGCATATAATTAAATATATATATATATATATTATAAAATGAAATATTATATATTGTAATTGTTGTAATCAATGTTGAAAAATAATAATAATATATAACAATTATATATATATATATATATATATATATATATATATATATATATATATAAAGTATATAGAATAAATATTTTGTGATTTCGAAGTTATTTAATAAACGATGGTAACGCTCAATTGTCATTCGATAGATAGTAAATGAATTAAAAAGGAACTTATGTGAGTTTAAAATAAACGGTGATCCGAAAATGGGTTTTATAAATTATAGGCTTAGTAAAAATGTATTTAGGAGCTATTTATTAAATTTTAAAACTTTTTATATTTTACTTGGGGTTGGGAGTGAATAATTAATGTAATTTTTATTTTATAATTAATGATCTAATTTTATACCATAATGACCAAAATAAATAAATATAGTTAATTTAAAAATATGGGATTTTTTTGGAAATACTTTTTTTATCCGCCACTGATTAACAACGGGGCACGAAACCCATATAATGTCGATGAGTAGATTACAAAAAGAAGGGCTGCTTTCCTGTTTCAATTATTTCCCACGTTCTATTAAATTAATTATATAATAATAATTATTATTAATTATTAAATTATATTATAATAGATATTAGATATATGTATATGTATGTGAGTCTTGTGGGATTCATAAAGGGATACCGCCACCACCACCAGCTCAATGACCTATCACCACCCTGCACCTCCTAACACTTTGGCCACCATCAACCGCCATCGATCCATCACAGTCCACCACCAAGGACCACCTTAATCTTTCTTCTCTCTCTCTCTCTCTCTCTCTTCATTTTCTTCTTTATTCAGGAATGATCAAACTTAAAACTGCTGTTGTAGTGCAGTCATGAACCATTTGAGAACATCAACATCAAACCCACTTGTAATTCGATGTCTCTATTTACCGCTATCTCTCTTGGTTGCTATTCGAACCCACTTTCTGTTATAATGGGATATTACCGTGAAAACAAAAGATAAATGATGGTGACGATGCTACAATGGTGTTTAAACAACGAAGATGATGAAGAATATTGATGGTAACGATGATGCTGTGATGATTTGATGATGGTTGATATTGTGATGATGATGATGCTTAATAATGAAGATGAGATGATGATGGGTCACCATGATGATTAAGATGATAAATAGATGATGACGATGAATGGTGAGATGAATTGAAGATCTTGATGTTGATGATGATGTACATACGATGACGGTTATTATGATAGTATGGTGATGATGATGTATGTCGATATTAATAGCTCGATGATGTTAAGATACGGTGTATGTTGATAATTATGATGATGAGATTAGGTTTAGTTAAGATTGATGATGTTGTTATGATTATTGTGATGATAGATAAAGGTTTAATGATAATGATCATATATGAAATTAGGAAGGAAAGGAAAAGAAATATAATTAAAGGGTTTTAAAGATGTAGTTGTATTGTATATCAGAAAATTGGGATAGCTTAGTTGGTTTGAAGGGTGTTTGTTGAACGAGAGGTCACGGGTTCAAAACTAGGCCACAGCATTTTTTTTATTTAACAATAAAAGTTGTTGTTGGGCTTGTGCTTTGTTGGGCCGAGGCCAAGTTCTCTCTGTTGGGCCGAAATATGGAGTGTTGTTGGGTTGGAAAAGACTAATAAACGGGTTAAATATATTGGGTTTGCAAGTTACTTTAGAAAAGCAAGATTTGGAGGAGTGGTTAGAGTTGTATGTGTGAGCGTGAGGTCTTGGGTTCGAGTCTCGTCCGGAGCATTCTTTTTAGACAAAGCTTTAAGGGTATACACAATTACTTTTATTATTATTATTATTATTATTATTATTATTATTATTATTATTATTATTATTATTATTATTATTATTATTATTATTATTATTATTATTATTATTATTATTATTATTATTATTATTATTAGAGTTATGTGTATTACTAATTATTGTTATGATTATGATTATTATTATTTTGATTGTTAGAAATATAATTATTATTACTAATGTCATATTTATATTTATAAGTATTAAAGATGTTATTATCATTAAAATAAGTATTATGAGTATTATTAAAAACTATTATCTTTATTATCATTTTTACAAAAATTATCATTTTTATTATTATTATTAAAATTATTATTATTATTATCATTTCTATTAAAAGTATCATTATAACTAAAATTATCAAAGTTATCATTTTTATTAAACTTATCATTTTTTTTATCAAAATTTAACATTATTAGTAAAGTTATTATCTTTATCTTTATCAAAATTTACATTTTTATTATTATTATTATTATTAATATAATTACTATCATTATTAGTATTATTATTATTATTTTTTTTTTACTACTAGTGTTATTATTATTATCATTATAACTATATTACTATTATCAATACTGCTATTAATATTATTATCAATATGACTATAAAAATTAGTCATATAAAAATATACTTAACAAAACTATATTAATATATATTTATTTCTTTAAAGTATACAAAATAAATGCATTTAAGTTACAAATGAAACACCTAATCTACTAAGATAACATTTATAATATATAAATCTAATATATAAATCTGTTCGATTGCAATTAGAGGTGTTAATATATATACTTTATATAGGTTCGTGAATCTGAGGCCAACCCTACACTTGTTCAATGTCGTCATATGTATTTTTACTACAAAATACAGAATTGTGAGTTTCATTACTCCCTTTTTATATATATTTTTGGGACTGAGAATACATGCGCTGATTTTATTAATGTTTTACGAAATAGACACAAGTGATCAAAAAACTACATTCTATGGCTGGATTATGAATATTGAATATCACCCTTTTTAGCTTGGTAACCTAATAATTAGGAAACGGGTATGGCCCCTAATTGACGCGAATCCTAAAGATAGATCAATGGACCTCGACAAGTCCCATCCGGGGTACGGATGCTTTAGTACTTCGAGATTATTATTATTATACAGACGAGAGGTTCTGTTTGGGGATATTCTATGCATTAAAGTTAAGTTGTTTATCAAGCGTTCACCATATGAATGATTTTTAATTCGCGGGTTACGCGTGTTATTTTGTACTCGGGTTACTTGTACAATTAAATATATGAAATCTTGTGGTCTATTAAAATGATGAATTTTATTGTTTACGATAAACTTATGAACTCACCAACCTTTTGGTTGACACTTGAAAGCATGTTTATTCTCAGGTATGAAAGAAATATTCCGTTGTGCATTTGCTCATTTTAAATATATTACTTGGAGTCATTCATGGCATATTTCAAAAAGACGTTGCATTCGGTCGTCGAGTTCATCAAGAATATTATTAAGTCATTTATAGTTGGAGATATTATGAAATGGTATGCATATCGTCAACTTTCGATGTAAAGAAAGTTTGTCTTTTAAAAACGAATGCAATGTTTGTAAAATGTATCATATAGAGGTCAAGTACCTCGCAATGAAATCAACTATTGTGAATCGTTTATAATCAATATGAACGGGGCATTTCAGTTGGTATCAGAGCGGTGGTCTTAGCGAACCAGGTCTTGCATTAGTGTGTCTAACTAGTAGTTGTTAGGATGCATTAATGAGTCTGGACTTCGACCGTGTCTGCATGTCAAAAGTTTTGCTTATCATTTCTTGTCGGAAATTATCTGCTTATCATTCTTAGTCTAGACACATCTTACTGCATTGATTGCATGAATAGTGTATAGACAAAAAAATTCATATCTTAGCGTATCTGTTACTGTAGACTTTTCTTGATAGCTTCCGTAGATTCATCCGTAAGTTATGAGATTTTAGTATTATATATGCATTTACACAAATCATGTATTGCAGGGTACTAATCTACATCATATAATCTATTTCTTATCGAAAATTCTTCATCTGGTTGTACGAGATAGATCCTTCAACCAGTTCGAGTCCCTCGAATTCCGATAGCTATTTCGATAGTTATTTCGACAGCTATTCCGATATGGATATTCACCGGTGCTCCGAAAGCAGTGAAATCGGAATAGGTCAACTAATCAGCCATCATCAATACTGGATGAATTGGGGATGGGTTCGCAGCCGACTTAATCATAGGAGATGCGAAGAAGGCAATCCTCTTCACCAACCAAATTCACCTCTTGGCGAAGAACTTGAAGCACTTACCGGCGAACCCATTCGGAACACCATTTTCACATACATTTTCAGAGTATCTCGCCACGATTATATTCTATCAAAAAAAAAATTCTAAACATTATTCATTCGCTCGTTCCGACAGACAATCATCCCGGAATAATAGAAGAAGTCAACGAACTTCGCGCTCGAGTAATCAATTTGGAGAATATGGTGCAAAATTTACCAGCTTTAGCAACATCATCGGCACCAATAGTACCATCAATAAACAGCACCAGTACCATCAACAATCCATGCCTCAACATCTCATTCTGTACCTCAAATATAATCATCGTTCTACGTATCGTTCTACATCAATTATCTTCGTTCTTCATGGCGATTATGTAATCTCTAATGTTTTAGAGATTATGTATTCTAGTTCTAATGGTAAATCAGATGAGTTTAATATCATATTAACTCATTAAATCCATGATTACATCTGAAGAAAATATATATGTATATATGTTTTCATAAAGATTGTAATTAAAGATTCTTTTGTACAAACTGCTAATGGTGAAAATATTTTAACGGGTAGGTAATACCCAAGGAATATTTAGATTCCACATTAATAAGTTACACTGTACATTCTTTGAATCTAATTCAACAGTCATTTACTATCCTACTTACATCCACATATATACGTATCCGTTCACCACAGGATAACCAGTTTCATTCAATTTCATATTTGGATTTTGACCCATCAGAATCCAACATGTGGCATAATGAAGAAAACATTTGACAAAATAAAATTTGTTAGAAACAAACAAATTAACTATAAGAAATTTTGTTAAGAATCCATGCTAACAAAGTCCTAGCTAACTATTCCTAGCTAACTGTTAATTCCTTATTACATTTATTTATCGCAGTTTATATTCTCGCAATTTTATTTATCGTCATTTAATTTCTGTTATTTATTTTACGCACTTTAAATATCGAGACACGTATACAAGGTTTTGACATATCATATCGACGCATCTATATATATTAATTTGGAATAACCATAGACACTCTATATGCAGTAATGCTTGAGTTAGCTATACAGAGTTGAGGTTGATTCTATAATAATATATATATACTTTGAGTTGTGATCGAGTCTGAGACATGTATACAATGGGTCACGAATACGTATTAATTAATTCAAATATTATATATTAAACTATATATGAATTGTTGAATTACTAACTGTGGACTACCAACTGTGGACTACCAACATTGGACAATTAAAATGAATTAAAATACTGATTATAACATATGAAACTAAACATCTCTTCAAGTTTGCCACTTGATTTCATCTTAAACCTCATTTGTATCTTGACGATTACAATCTGCGTTCAAACCTTTCATGATTCTTGAAAACACCTCAATCGAGAGGATAAACCAACCGCACTTCATCTACGGAAGAAAAGATTGATGCATATAATTATGCACCTGAAAACACTCAGAACCTAAATCATTTAAACACGTATCTATGCTAACTCCTTTGGTGTTGTTATTACCGAAAATAACTTTACAATTCCTTTCCAAATTAGCTAATTTTGTCACAGCTCCAGCAAATCAACATCGATCTTTCATTCGAATAAGTCTTAATATAACTTTGGTATATACGTTTGCCCCTTCATCATCGTTACCGGAGAACCGTTTATATTCCACCACATTATCAGTAAACTTACCAGCAACTTCATAACTCATTGGCTTAAGTCTCTCTGAAGAACCATTATAATTGTTCGTTAAAACCCTATCATATACTCATCCGCACCTTGTAACGAGAATTGCCATACCAATTACCGGGAATTAGCAATCAATATTTTGAAATCTCGCAGCATGTCTACATCAACAGTTATATGTATACATATAACATTTATCTCTTAGAAATATGATCTTTCATTCTGAAACTCTGAAAAACACCCAGTCTACGAATCAATACTCGTAATGTTGAAAAAGCTGAATGAAGCAGCAAAAACTGTAAACGACCTTAATAGCCTAAAGTTTGATGATAAAGAATAGTATATTGGCAAAGCTCAGAAATGTTGGAACTGGAATACGGATTGAGCAAACCATGAAGAAGGCTGTGGACAAATCATAAAGACTAAACCTGCCTTCAAAGAATTCAAATGATTCAGTATCTGCTGAAGTTATTATCGAATACCTTGCTCCTGACTCCACACCTTTACGAATAAATCTTCTTCATCATCCTTCGATATTAGAAATTCTAAGATACCATCGGATCTTTCATCATAAATATCCTCGATATTTCTGAAGATATTTTCATAACTTTTCTTATCCGAAATTAGTTACTTCTTCGTGCTATCTTTGTTACATCATAAAAGAAACTGTTTTAGTTTCTAGATCTCTGAAAACTTAGAGTTTGAATTATGAATGATTTTGAAGTAGTGTTGGAAATTGATGCATGAGTTAGTATAATATAATGACACTTGATCAACGTGATTATATTACAGTAAGTCATGCTGAGTTTTTAATGGGACGCGATGATTCACAGATCATAACGTCATCATGTGCCATGTGACACGAATCTTGTATTCTATCTAACCTCAAAAATATCAAGAAAATATCATCTTGATGATTCGGTCTTTTCCGAATATTCTGGTAATTTGACAAATCAAATCGTGCTACTACCTTTCCTTTCTACCTTGTATATTATGATAATTCGAAACTCCATACCTACGAATTCTGGACCATTACTTGCGAAAAGAAAACAAAAGCATGAAGCTCCGAAATAGAAAGGGGGTATAAATCGCAGCAAATAGGAGAGAGCATTAACTGTGGATGACAATGATTATAGGAGACAGAAGCAGGGACATCAAAATATAAGAGAAAATATAAAGCCCAATAACAACACGGAGGTTACAAACCGTGGATATTAATACGAATAGCAATATAAAGACATAGTATAATTAAGAATAGTGTCACCCCAAGGTAATAGTAGAAGTAAACAGATTTTTCTGGTGGAAGATTGAAAAGAAGGATGATAGAAACGATAATTAGGAAAATATCAAGGATTAGAACAGGATTAAGCATTTTCACAATCTTTTGGATGTACGAACTAAGAAAGAAAGTATATGAATGGTGAGAATAATGGAACGAAAGATTTTAGTTTATAAAGGAAAAAATCGGACGTAACAATCGAGACAGATGACCGCATTTAATTAAAGAGATCCTAATTCCCTTAAATCCTGAAGAATCAGATCTTTTAGATTTCGAAGATTCTCTTTAAATCCCTTGAATTTTGGAATTCAACCAAGGCAACGTCAAAATTTAAGACGCGCCTTATTTTCTAAATTCAACTCTGACTACGTCAAAAGCTAAGACGAATCTCTATTTCTTCATTTCACTCTTTTGTGATAGCGTCACTCGTACGCTTCGAATAATCGAATTGTTTTATCTATATTATTCAATGGTGATAAAACTCTAATTTATCAATTCATATTCGTCTTGAAAACATTTTTATTATTAATCAGGACGACCTCACTCAAATTTTGGGACGAAATTTCTTTAACGGGTAGGTACTGTGACGACCCCGAAAATTCCGCCCAAATTTAAACTTAATCTTTATACTCTTATTTAATTACTTGCTTGAATACACTTAAATGCTATATCACTTGCTTAATTAAAAAGAATTGTATTCACCCCCTCCTCCCATCTACAATACTCCTGTTGTTAATCAAGGGACCAACAATTATTGACTTACAAAGTCAGTTACAGGAAGCTCGAGATCGTATAAAAGAGCTTAAACAATAGCAACTATAGTCAAACTCGAATACTCTAGCGTTAAATCTAGCAGTTCCTCCGACTCTTTACCCAAAATACGGAAGTTCCTCACAACATCAACTTCCACAAACTCCATGTCAATATCCTCTACCAAATCAGATACCACCTCAGTACAATCAGCCATTCCCAAACCAAATGATGTATCCATTTCAAATGCCAGTATTTCAGCCTTCAATGTTTGAAACAAAGAAGAAGTGTACCTACAAGCAATTTCTCGACTGTAAACCTCCTGAATACAGCGTGTAACGACCCGACAAAATCGTCATTGACGGCGCCGTTAACTTAGGTCCCGTAATGTGGTCGTAGTCCCTAAATGAGACACGTTTGACCAAAATTATGTCGCATTCATTTGAAACGTACAAGACTTACAAAGTTTAGTTTACCAAAAGGTTTGACAACAAGTTTAAGTTTACAAAAGTTACAAAGTGTAAATGAAATAACTTGCGACATAATAAGTTTAAAATCACGGTTGCTATAAATAGCGTAAGTATGTATGAATGCTCGACTCCAAGCAAGTAATCAGAGTGTATGCATGTATGCTTGACCCCAAGTAAGTATGAGTGTACGCGGAAGCATGTATCAAATAGCCATTCATGAACCTGAGAAACATATAGAAAACTGTCAACGAAAAACGTTGGTGAAATCATAGGTGTATTTGTAAACGTTGTTTTTGAACCACAAGATTTAGTATTTCCATATTGTTGATTATCCAAATCGTTTGCATTCCAAAAATATGTTTGCGAGCACCCAATTATCAAGACTTAACGTACCAAGAACCCCATCACAATAGTGTTAGAACATACACTGTTTCTCGAAAATATATTTCATCCTAATAACGGTAGCGAACCATCCGAATGAGGGTTTGTCAAACCCATATGGCCATACAACATAAGTTCTCGCTTACACCCAGCAAGTGTAACTAATGATAATCGAATTGAGGATTTTTGTTCAAACTCTTTATGGAATGTTTGTTTTCGTACTTTTGTTCAAAGTATAAAGTATGTAGTATAAAACTGTATATGTTTCTCATCCCATGATTTAAAAGTATAAAAGTTGTTGAAAGATGGGACTATGATCTCACCTCAAGTGCACGAGTACAAATGTACTTCACAAAGTAAACGTGTGCATGAAAGTTTCTTAGCCTTGACATAAACAAGTAAGTTGTATTAATTAACCGGTTACGACACATGGCCGGGTGAAATGTGTTCAATTAGTCCTATGGCTCGTTACGACTCGAATATATAGCATGTGAGTCACGTTATCAAGTTTCATGCAAGAATCAAGTATAAAAGCACATTAGAACGATTGCATAAGTGTTTGGTTAAGTTTGACTAAAAGTCAAAGTCAATGAAAAAGTCAACACGATCGGGTCGGGTCCCGAACTATTTTTCTGAGCTTACAAGTCATGTATTAGCATGTTGGCCAAGTTTCATATCAATCGCGAGTGCATAGCATAGCTAGAATTAAACGAAAAATGACGTTTTTGGGCAGTCTGCCTCAGATGCGCCGCATCCAAGGCAGATGCGCCGCATCTGGACCTGGTTTAGCAATTCTGGGGCAGTTTAACACTTAGACGATTCCAACTTCAAACAACCATAACTTATTAACCGTAAACATTCAAAACACGTATCTTATATCGTTAGAAAGATAATTTAAAGAGGAATACAACTAAACACATTTCATCAATCAATTCCATCATTAACAATAATGAAAATCTCAATAAATGATCATTAAACGTTCAAAATCAAAGTATCAAGTTCATAAAACGCATTTCTTGACTCGGGAATCCAATTTACACATACGATACGTCGTTTTGAAGGTGATGAAACATACAATAAAACTAAACACCTACTAATAACATTTTATAGCATTCAATGCATCAAAAATTCATTTTAAAGTTCATCAAACCCTAACCAAGAATCAAGAATTCATCAATTTTGTAAATGAAGCTTTTCTAAATCAACCTACACATCAAAATGAAGCTAATGATGCTAGTAACACATTTAATACATGAACTTTAACATTTAAACAACATTTAATCAACCAAAATCAAAGATTAAGCACACCCATTTCAAGTTCATGCTAGTTACTCCAAAATCAACAAATCGAGCAAACCAAACATATATTCATGTTAGACTTGAGCCATAGACACTAATTAACACCATTTCAAGTCAATAAAACGAATTTAGAGAAATCTAGTGTTTTAGAGATGTTACCCAAATAGATGAAATTTGTATCAAAATGTAGAGGATGAAGAGAGGATTCTAAATATGTAGTCAGATTTGTTGTGAGCTTCCTAGATGTGAAATGGATGATGATTTCTGGTTTGAGTGTTTGAGAGAAAAAGAGGAAGTAAGAAAGGAAGAAAGAGATGAATGACTGAGTGGAGGTGGTGAGGTGGTTGACTAGTCAACTACTAGCCACCTCTTTGGTCAAGTGGCAAAACTAGTCCCTCAATTTCGGATGCGGGTGCGTGAATTACCTAAACGAAATATTTTAAAAACGCTAGGGTAAATGAGAGATGTTAAATCAAATAACGGAAATATTAAGAACGTTAGTTAACGAAAGATACGAATTTAGATAACGAAAGATATTATCTAAAAAAAAGACGGTGTTAAAATAAATTTAACGGAAAAACGCCGGATGTTACATTACCTACACCTTTAAAGAAATTTCGTCCCGAAATTTAGTTGGAAGTAGTTGTTGTTGTTTCTTCTTCGAAACTTTTGTGTTGTAAATTCTACGAATAAGTGAAGGTACTCCCTTGGGCATTTCAACGAACTTTGACAGTTGGGGTTTTACGTTGTTTCAGAGTTCGTTTCACGATTCAAAATTTTAACCAGTCCTCCTAGGAAGCGGAATTTGTCATCGATATTAAGCTCATCGGAAGGAATAACAAGTTCTTGTTCGGCAAGACACTTCTTTAAGTTTGATACATGGAATGTAGTATGAACGGAGACTCAATGAGTCGGACAAATATAAACGGCTAGCAACGGGTCCAAAACGCCCCAAGATTTTCAAAGGATCAAAATATTGTGGATTTAGCTTTTTACGTTTCCCGAAATGGATTACACCTTTCTAAGGTGCGACTTTTAACGTTACGGGGTTACCCACTTGGAATTTTGAAAGGTTTACATCTAACGTCGGCATAGCTCCTTTGGCGACTACGCCCGTCCTGAGCCTTTCTCGGATTGGAACGATCTTAACAGTTACTTCATGAATGAGTTCGGGTCCGGTGGTTTGATTATCCTTTACTTCGGTTCAACAATTAAGAAAATGACAATTGCGGCTATATGAGTTTTCGAAAGGTGTGGCATTAATACTCGGATGAAAATTATTGTAGTAAGAGAATTCGGCTAAAGGCAAATACTTTTCTCAAGTAAATTTGAAATCGATAACGCAAACTCATATTATGGTTTTCAAGGTTTGAATCGTATGTATGCTTGGTCCGTCGGTTTGTGGATGACACGCGGTACTTATGTCTAAACGTGGTCACGAGACTTTTTGTAAGGCACTCCGAAATCTAGAAGTGAAACGAGGATCTCGATGTGAAACGAGGTACATTTCTTTAAGGTATATTTGAACAAGCTTGTTAGGACCTGAAAATGTTTGTTGGAACAAGTTTCTGTTTCTCAAGAATTTCGCGCCACGGAAGATTTATCGATTTCCGAAAACGTTCGTTAGAGCAAGTTCCTTATCAGTTTCTGAAAACGTTCGTTAGGACTATTCACCCTCGTGGCGAATACTAGTATAATGTGAAGAGTCTCTCTCTCCATTGAAATTAGATAAAAGATTTCCTTAAACGGAAGTACGAGTGTGATGCGAGAGAAATTTTCACCTCGATGTGAGCATATCAAGCATATTGTAGTTCGTCGATAAAACTGTACGAAAACGAGATAGTATACACGTATGACATATGTTTGAAGTTGAAAGAACTGGTCGTTTATTCAGAAACAT
The DNA here is from genome assembly GCF_046630445.1 of Rutidosis leptorrhynchoides. NCBI lineage: Eukaryota > Viridiplantae > Streptophyta > Magnoliopsida > Asterales > Asteraceae > Rutidosis > Rutidosis leptorrhynchoides. Next base: position 149,909,575 of record NC_092334.1, read on the forward strand.
AGATATGGTTCGACAATAATCGAAGATGTGTCCCTGGTATGATTGTTATCAGTATTCTCGGAGTTTTCGGATACCCAACAAGAAATATGAAGTCATGTACATGGCACATGGTGGTGATTAGGTTGATCGAGTCCAACCACCATCACATGTCATTAGAACTTTGGTATGACTTACCGTAATATAACCACGTTGATCGAGTGTCGTTATATTACGCTAACTCATACCTCCATTCCCACATCACTCGATAGATTCAAGTTCATGTAATCGTGAAGTTTTAAAATGAACAAAGTGTAATGACATCTCTAACGTGACTCGTATTGAATCGAAAGAATTAGTGCAACTCTAAAGAAGCGTTCCCCGAGGGAAATGTATAAATGATTATTCACGTCAATGCGGTTCAAGTCAAACAATAATGTATTCCGGTACGAGAAGTGTAACGAATCATGATAACGAATAGTACGCAACCGTAGTGATAAATAGTGATGACGAGACTCACCTATAGTAGTGATGGTAGTAAAAAGAAGTGGTAGATAGTAAGGAACACCGGTGTGACACTGATAGTAAGTTGAAACGGTGGCGAATAACAATCTGGGAGATAGAGTTCCCGAACAAGTGTGACAAATGAAGTCGTTGTCATCCTTTCGTGTATGAATCTTGAAATTAACGTGGGTTACCAGAAAGTGGCAGAATACCGATTCGTATGATGAAAGTTTGGTACCATTAAAAAGTTTGCCTAAGAATGATTCAAGTATAATGCACAAGTAGTCAAGTAAGTGCTATCTATAGCAAATGTATGTCAGAATGCAATGGTTAACTATCCGGTTGTAGTCTAGATTCACTAATGCATCCTAACGACTCTGTCAGACACAATAATGCATATCCTAGTTCCCTACAACCAACGCTATGATACCATCTGTAACAACCCGACAAAATCATCATTGACGGTGCCGTTAACTTAGGTCCCGTAACGTGGTTGTAGTCCCTAAATGAGACACGTTTGACCAAAATTATTTCGCATTCATTTGAAACGTACAAGACTTACAAAGTTTAGTTTACCAAAAGGTTCAACAACAAGTTAAATTTACAAAAGTTACAAAGTGTAAATGAAATAACTTGCGACATAATAAGTTTAAAATCACGGTTGCTATAAATAGCGTAAGTATGTATGTATGCTTGATTCCAAGCAAGTAATCAGAGTGTATGCATGTATGCTTGACCCCAAGCAAGTATGAGTGTACGCGGAAGCATGTATCAAATAGCCATTCATGAACCTGAGTAACATATAGAAAACTGTCAACGAAAAACATTGGTGAAATCATAGGTGTATTTGTAAACGTTGTTTTTGAACCACAAGATTTAGTATTTCCATATTGTTGATTATCCAAATCGTTTGCATTCCAAAAATATGTTCGCGAGCACCCAATTATCAAGACTTAACGTACCAAGAACCCCATCACAATATTGTTAGAACATACACTATTTCTCGAAAATATATTTCATCCGAATAATGGTAGCGAACCGTCCGAATGAGGGTTTGTCAAACCCATATGGCCATACAACATAAGTTCTCGCTTACACCTGGAAAGTGTAACTAATGATAATTGAATTGAGGATTTTTGTTCAAACTCTCTGTGGAATGTTTGTTTATGTACTTGTGTTCAAAGTATAAAGTATGTAGTATAAAACTGTATATGTTTCTCATCCCATGATTTAAAAGTATAAAAGTTGTTGAAAGATGGGACTATGATCTCACCTCGAGTGCACGAGTATAAATGTACTTCACAAAGTAAAAGTGTACATGAAAGTTTCTTAGCCTTAACCTAAACAAGTAAGTTGTATTAATTAACCGGTTACGATACATGGTCGGGTGAAATGTGTTCAATTAGTCATATGGCTCGTTACGACTCGAATATATAGCATGTGAGTCACGTTATCAAGATTCATGCAAGAATCAAGTATAAAAGCACGTTAAAATGATTGCATAAGTGTTTGGTTAAGTTTGACTAAAAGTCAAACTTGGTCAAAGTCAACGAAAAAGTCAACACGTTCGGGTCGGGTCCCGAACTATTTTTCTGAGCTTAGAAGTCATGTATAAGCATGTTGGCCAAGTTTCATATCAATCGGGGGTTCATAGCATAGCTAGAAATAAACAAAAAATGACGTTTTTGGGCAGTCTGCCTCAGATGCACCGCATCCAAGGCAGATGCGCCGCATCTGGACCTGGTTCAGCAATTCTGGGGCAGTTTAACACTTAGACGATTCCAACTTCAAACAACCATAACTTATGAACCGTAAACATTCAAAACACGTATCTTATATCGTTGGAAAGGTAATTTAAAGAGTAATGCAACTAAACATATTTCATCAATCAATTCCATCATTAACAACAATGAAAACCTCAATAAATGATCATTAAACGTTCAAAATCAAAGTTTCAAGTTCATAAAACGCATTTCTTGACTCGGGAATCCAATTTACACATACGATACGCCGTTTTGAATGTGATGAAATATACAATACAACTAAACACCTACTAACAACATTTCATTGCATTCAATGCATCAAAATCCATTTTAAAGTTCATCAAACCCTAACCAAGAATCAAGAATTCATCAATTTTGTAAATGAAGCTTTTCTAAATCAACCTACACATCAAAATGAAACTAATGATGCTAGTAACACATTTAATACATGAACTTTAACATTTAAACAACATTTAATCAACCAAAATCAAGGATTAAGCACACCCATTTCAAGTTCATGCTACTTACTCCAAAATCAAAAAATCGAGCAAACCAAACATATATTCATGTTAGACTTGAGCCATAGACACTAATTAACACCATTTCAAGTCAATAAAACGAATTTAGAGAAATCTAGTGTTTTAGAGATGTTACCCAAATGAGATGAAATTTGTATCAAAATGTAGAGGATGAAGAGAGGATTCCAAATATGTAGTCGGATTTGTTGTGAGCTTCCTAGATGTGAAATGGATGATGATTTCTTGTTTACGAGTTTGAGAGAAAAAGAGGAAGTAAAAAAGAAAGAAAGAGATGAATGAATGAGAGGAGGTGGTGAGGTGGTTGACTAGTCAACTACTAGCCACCTCTTTGGTCAAGTGGCAAAACTAGTCCCTCAATTTTGGATGCGGGTGCGTGAATTACCTAAACGAAATATTTTAAAAACGCTAGGGTAAACGAGAGATGTTAAATCAAATAACGGAAATATTAAGAACGTTAGTTAATGAAAGATACGAATTTAGATAACGAAAGATATTATCTAAAAAAAATACGGTGTTAAAATAAATTTAACGGAATAACGCGGGATGTTACACAGCGGTCATACAAATCCAACTTTGACATTTCAATGGATTAGAGAAGTAGAGCGTGCTTTAGAGACTTATCAGTGTGAGTCTGAATTAAGGGTGTTATATGCTAGTCGGATGCTTAAGGGTCTGGCTATGGAGTGGTGGGATTCTATTACAGCTTACCTATCCAAGGAGCAATTGAACCAAATATGTAACATCCCACCTTTTTCCGTTTACTTTTCGTTTAACTATTTTAAAGTCCGTTATATAATTATAACATCTCCCGTTAACACGCGTTTTAAAATATCTTGTTTAGATCATTCACGCACCCGATTCAAATTTGAGGGACTAAACTTGCCATGAGGCAAAAGACTTGACTAGGTCAACTAGTCAACCAAGCCTTCTCCTCCATTCATTCTCCTCTTTCTCTCTTTTACTACTTCAACTTTTCTCTCAACCTTCAAACAAAGATTCATCATCCATTTTCAAGTTAGCAATCAAACATCAAAACAAATTATATATTTGAAATCCTTGCATCTTCCTCTTCGATTCCATAGCGATTTTATCAAGTTTGAGTAACTTTCTAAAATCACTAGATTTTGTGTTCTTGCTAATTTTGACTTATAAAAGTATTAATTAGTGTCTATGGCTCAAGTCTAACATGAATATGTGTTTGGTTTGCTCGATTTGTTGTTTTGAGTAACTAGCTTGAATATGAAAAATGGGTGTGCATAATCTGGAATTTTGTATGATTAAATGTTGATTAAATGTTTAAGTTCATGTTTTAATTGTATTATTACTAGTATCACTAGCTCCAATTTGATGTGTAGGTTGCTTTAGAAAACTTCATAAACTTGATTATTGATTTTGGTGATATTGGTTAGGGTTTAATAGACCTAAATGTGAACATTTGATGCATTGAATGCCATGAATTGTTGTTGGTAAGTGTTTAGTCAGATTGTATGCTTGATTACCTACAAAACGGTGTATCACATGTGTGCATTAAATTCCCGAATCATCTAAGTGTATTTATGAACTTGAAAACATTTATGGTGAGCATTTAATGAGCTTTCAATTTAATTTTGATTATTGTAAGTGATTATTTTGGTTGATGGAATGTAGTTAGTTGTGTTCCTTGTCAAAATATCTTTCCAACGATATAAGACACATGTTTTAGATGTTTACGGATCATAAATTGCATTAAATTGAAGTTTGGTTCGAGACTTGTTATGTTTTAAGGCAGTTTCACTGAAACAGATACAGATGCGGTGCATCTGCCTTGGATGCGGCTCATCTGCTGTAGATGCGGCGCATCACATGCAGATGCAACGCATCTGATGGCTGCTATCTGAATTTTTATTTTTTTTTCGTTTAATTCCCGCTATGCTATACATGTCCGATTAACATGAAACTTGGCCAACATACTTATATATGCTTATCTTTTATAGAAAAATTGTCGGATACCTGATCCGACCCCGTTGACTTTGACTTTGACTTTGACTTTGACCAAGTTTGACTTTTAATCAAATTTAACCGAATACTTATGCGATCGTTTCTAACATACTTTTATACTTGAATCTTGCATGAAACTTGACAATTTGATTCACATGCTACATTAATCGAGTCGTAACGAGCCATAGGACTAATTGAACATCTTTGACCAACCGTATTTACCGTTATTGATACAACCTACTTGTTTAGGTCAAGACTAGCATTCGTTCTTGCACACGTTACTTTGCGAAGTACCTTATTTACTCGTGCAGTCAAGGTGAGATCATAGTCCCACCTTTTCAACAACTTTTACGCTTAAAACTATAGGATGAGAAACATACGTATCATATGTTAATACTTTGAACACAAGTACGAAAACAAACATTCCACGTGCGAGTTTGAACAAAAAGCCTCAATTCAATTATCATTAGTTACACTTGCAGGGTGTAAACGAGAACTTATATTATGTGATCACATGGGCTTGACGAGCCTCATTCGGACGGTTCGCTACCGTTAGCGGATGAAATATATTTTCGAGAATAGTGTAGGTTCTAACACTACGTAACAGGGTACAAAACAGTTAAGTCTTGATAATTGGGTGCTCGCGATATAAACAATAACTTTGGAATGCAAACGATTTGGATAATCAACTATATTAAATCTTGTGGTCCAAATACAACGTTTACTAATACACTGATGATGTAGCGTGAGGGTACGAAATAGTATTATTTTTACTAGGAAATACTACAAAATATGACACAAGTTTTATTAATTTACGGATGGGATATACCTAAACCTTGCTACAACACTATAGGCAGTGTACCTAATCGTAGAGTAGTGTAGTTTTTAGTAAGTCCGGTTCGTTCCACAGGGAGCTAGTGATTACGTACTATATTTTTATAAAACTATATTTATATAAATATATATATATATATATATATATATATATATATATATATATATATATATATATATATATATATATATATATATATATATATATATATATATATATATATATATAAGTAGTAATATTATTATAAAAGGGGGGTTTTTACCGTTTAATGACCGGTTTGTCGATTTTATATTTTTAAGCGTAAAGATAAATGACAATAATTAAAGTGCGTAAAATAAATAAATGACGATAAATAAAATAACAATAAATAAAATTGCGATAGAATATGAAATAAAAGGATTATGCTTATTTAAACTTTCGTAATCATGATTTTTGACGTTTTGATTTTTAATTAATTGTTACTCGGGTTAATTGTCCTTTGTCCTGGTTTATTTGATACCTATCTGGTTTTTGTCCATAATAGTCCATCGGTCATAAATATAAAGTGCGAGTGTCCTCGTCAAATTACCCTTATACCCGAAGTCAAATATTCCAACTAATTAAGGATTTAAACTGTGACGCAGTTATCACTTCTGTCAACAATTACACCAGTTATCACTGTATGTAATCCACCCCTGTTTTGATTAGATATGAATATATGAATATTAATTTACCCACTTGATCAGTTTGAATAATCAATTACCCAATCCGAATAATTAATTAAATGATTATAATATGACAACGTCACTAAATAGGAGAACCATAATCATTATTAATTATTAGGTTAATTAATTTGAAGATAGGTTCGACAGACTCCAATAAGTTGTCACTCAATTAGACAATACCCCCATCTATTAATAGTCAATAGTCCAATTTCCACAAGTATCGGTCTTTTGCCCAAACCTTAATTATGGTACAAAGTTCAATAACCCCGTCTTAATATTTTAGCCCAACATCACGATTACTTCGGCTCAAATAAGCATAATAATAACTTAGTTACGAGACATTAAATTAAAAAGGAAGAACATAGCTTACAGTGGTGATTAATCGCGTAGCGTTGCACGGACAGAATTTCGACTTAAAACCCGTAAAATATTTCTTACAATAACCCAACTAAACCATAACTTTATTATTAAAATTAACTTATATTAAAATTATAATATAAATATATATTACATATTACAGAAGAGAGAAAGAAATATGAAGAAAGGTGTTTTTTTCATTACTCCGTGAATTCCATTTTATAGGCAATTGGTGATTTGAAATTTTCACTTATGACCCCTTAACTATGCTCAATTAACAACTTTTTATTATTTATTATTATTCTTATTATGAATTATTTAAATATTATATTATATTCTTGAGCATAGTTAACTTGTAATTTTAGCTCCGTTGCGTCGAGCGTTGAAAGTTGGTTCATGTCTCGGTTCCGGATTTTCTAACGTCCTTGCGTACAATTTAATATCTTGTACTTTGCGTTTTGTAACTTGTACTCTTGTCATTTTTAGACGTTTCTCATCAATAATTTGAACCACTTGGATTGTATCTTGTACATTTGAGCTTTTTGGACGTTTGCGTCTTCAAATCTTCGTTTTCGCCTTTTGTCTTCGCACTTATTTATTTAAACAATTGCAATGAAAATATAATACAATTACATATGAAAACCTATTTTTTAGGAGGGATATTGCTATGAAATATATGTTCCTTTTTAGCCTTATCATACACCTATGATTTCACCAACGTTTTCGTTGACAGTTTTCTATATGTTTTCTCAGGTCCTTGAACGCTATGTGATACATGCTTCCGCACTCTTTTTGATACTTGCTTGGATGTCGAATATATATATGCATACATGGAGCATCTTTTGGCTTATTTTTCAAAATTGTGTCGCATTGGTTTCATTTGTTCATTAAACATTGTAATGTAACTAGTTGTGGAACTACCTTTGTAAACTTGGAACACTTTTACATTTGAAATGAATGCGACATATTTTGGTCAAACGTCATTTTAAAGACTTATGACCACGTAACGGGACCTAAGTAGACGTCGCCGTCAATGAAGATTTTGTCGGGTCGCTACAGATGGTATCAGAGCATTGGTTGTAGGGATTTAGAGTTCATTGGTGTCAACCCCGAGTCATAGGGTACATTAGTGAGTCTAGACTACAACCGGCATATAGACTTGAAGTAGAAATTGTTTGACTACTTGTGCATTACACTCGAACTCTTCTATCATATCTAACTCTTATTCAATCTTAATCTCACGTTGCTTAATTTAATTGACACGCCACCTTGACTTTATGAAATCATGTCGAAGGCACATATGAATTAGGGTAATATAATTGTCGGGATTATATTACGGTGACTCATATGAACGTTCCGACATTATGGCATAAATAATTTAAGGCGAGTCAAGGAAAATTTTCTCTCTATCCTTATTCCATGTCACGGTTAGTATTATTAAGACTACTAATCAACGATATTCTTGTGTTTTGAAGGAACAATGCCTTCTCGCCGTGTACCACGCCATGAAACACCCGAACAAGCTCTACAACGAATGATAGCCACCGCCGTGGATGCGGCCATGGCCATTCACTCATCCAACAACAATAACAATAACAACAACCACAACAACAACAACAATGGAGCCGGAAATTCAAACGAGGGATGCTCCTATAAAGCTTTCATGGGGTGCAAACCTCACACTTTTGATGGAACCGGGGGACCGGTTGTGCTCACCCAATAGTTTGAGCAAACGAAAGCCGTCTTTAGCATAAGCGGTTGTCAGGACTAAGACAAGGTCAAGTACTCCACTCACACTTTCGCTGGTGTCGCTCTCACTTGGTGAGACACCTATGTACAATCGGTGGGTACCAATGAAGCCCACGCCCTCTCTTGGGCCAATTTAAGGGAAAAGATGATCATTGAATATTTCCCTCGTGAAGAAACGCGAAAGCTCGAACAGGAGCTAAGAAATTTAAAAGTGGTCGGAAACGATCTCAAGGCTTATAATCAACGATTTTCCGAATTAGCCTTGATGTGCCCAAACCTTGTGAACCCCGAGTCTTCAAGGGTTGAACTTTACATGAATGGTCTTCCAAAGAGCATCAAACATGGGGTAATGTCATCCAAACCCACTAATCATCAAGAAGCTTTAAATATGGCCCGCAAATTGATAGAAACGGTGGAAGAGATCGTAGTACCGGCACCTAAAGCCGAGGATAAGTCGGGTAGCAACAAAAGAAAATGGAAAGCCACTCTATCAAGCAACTACAACAACAACTTCACCAAAAAGCCTTTCACCTCCGACGCCAAGAAAAGTTATAGCGGAAATAAACCTTTTGCAACAAATGCCACAAATATCACTATGGTGAATGTGACAAATCATTTTGCCACCGGTGTCAAAGGAGTGGCCATGTGGCCAATGATTGTAGAAGTGCCGCCCCCGTCGCTCAAAAGGGGCCCAATGCACCAAAACCGGGTGCTTGTTTTGAATGTGGCCAAACGGTTCATTTTAGAAATGCATGTCCGAAGAAGAAATACAACCCCAACACACGCGGCCGAGCTTTCAACATTAACGGCCAAGAGGCCCGAGATGACAATGAACTAGTCACGGGTACGTTTCTTCTCAACAAATCTTATGTTTCTTGCTTATTCGATTCGGGTTCCGATAAATGTTTTATATCCAAGACTTTGGTGTAGCGACCCCGACAAATCGTCAAATGACGGCGTCATCTACCTATGGTCCCATTACATGGTCGTAAGTCTTTATAACAAAGTTTGACCGAAAAGTATGTCGCATTCATTTCATAAATAAGGGTGTTTCAAAGTTTACAAAAGTAGTTTCCATAACAAGTACATAACAATGTTTAAAGTTTGTATGAAACACATGCGACACGATTAGAAGTAGTCAAAAAGACGCTCCACGTATGCAAGTATACTCGACATCCAATGCAAGTATCAAATAGTATGAGCGGAAGCATGTATCACCTAAGTTCAAGGACCTGAGAAAAACATAGAGAATCTGTCAACGAAAACGTTGGTGAAATCATAGGTTTAAACAAGTAAATGAGTAATAGTAAGTTGAACCACAAGATTTGCAACATCGATAAAGCCATAGTACATTCTAAAAGTTAATATTCACGAGCACCCAATTATCAAAGCTTAACGTTCCGTCCGTTGAATACCCCATCAATTAGTGCTAGAACAACACTGTTCCCGAAAATATATTTCATTCGTAAACGGTAGCGAACCGTTTGAATGAGGGTTTGTCAAACCCATATGGCCATATAACATAAGTTCTCGCTTACACCATCTGATGTAACTAATGATAATCGGATTGAGGATTTTCGTTCTAAACTCGTATGTAGAATGTTTGTTTTCCCGTTCTTGTGTTCACTTAGTTCAAAAGAATCGTTTATGTTTTCTCATCCCAAAAGTAAGTTTAAAAGAGTAAAAGTGGGACTATGATCTCACCTTGTATGCACGAACCAAAAAGTACTTCGACAAGTAACGTGTGCAAAGAACAATGCTAGTCTTGACCTAAACAAATAGGTTGTATTAATAACGGTAAACACGATAGGTCAAAGATGTTCAATTTGTCCTATGGCTCGTTACGACTCGATTATTTAGCATGTGAAATCAAATTGTCAAGTTTCATGCAAGATACAAGTATATAAACAAGTTAGGAAGGTTGCAAAAATCATTTGGTTAAGTTTGACAAAAAGTCAAACTTTGGTCGGTCAAAGTCAACGAAAAAGTCAACACGCTCGGGTCGTGTCCCGAACTATTTTTCTGAGGTTTTTAATCATGTATGAGCATGCTAGGACAAGTTACATGTGAATCGGAGGTGCGTAGCATAGCAAACATTATTCGAAAATTGACCAAATTGGACAGACCCAATCGGCGCGCCGCGCGGGGGGTATGGCGCGCCGCGCCACCCTGCTGCTTCAGCTATTTTTCTGCTTTTTAAATGTGCACGAACCAAAACCAATTCTAACACAATTCTTGACCCGCAAACGCTTATAACGCCTATCATACATCGTTGGAAGGGTATTTTGACAAGGAATGCAACTAAACACATATCATCAATCAAGCTTGCACTTATGACAAACAAAACCGCATTTAATGTTCCATAATCAATGCATTCAAGTCAATATTGCAATTTAATGATTTGGCAACCAAATTACATGTACAATATGCCGTTTCGAAGGTAATTAAGCATACAACACAACCTAACACTTACAATTAACATCTCATGTCATTTAATGCATCAAAAATCCATTCCTAGTTCGTGAAACCCTAACCAAAAGTCACCAAATTTCATAATCAAGTTTAAGGGGTTTCTTGATCAATCTTTACATCATAATGGAGCTAGTAACACTAAGAACAAGATTAAAACATGAAGTCTTAGCATCTAACAACATATGAACACTTAAAACTCAAGATTAAGCATGTTAACTTTCCATATGAACTAGTTACACCAAAATGGCAAGAACAAGCATACAAATCACATAAACAAACTAGACTTGAGCCATAGACACTAATTAACAACCTTTTAACTCAAAAATCTCAAGAACACATAAAATTAGTGATTTTAGAAAGTTACCCAAATGTAATGAGGTTGGTATGGAATCGAAGAGGAGATCACGAGGAGTTCAAATACGTAATTTGTTTGGCAAGATAATCACTAGCTCGATTTAAGATGATGATTCTTTGATGGAGCAAATTTAAGGAAAATGTGAAAGTAGGAGAAATAAAGGAAAATGAAATGAAAAATGTGAATGAGTGGATAGAAAGGGTGTTGACCACCACTTTGACCTAGTGGTTTCTTTGACACTTTGACAAGTTTAGTCCCTCATGTTTTAATCGGGTGCGTTAAGTTACCTAAACAAGATAATTTGAAACGCGTATCAACGAGACGTGTTATAAACATATAACGGAACATAAATAGTTAAACGGAAAAGTAAACGGAAAAAGGCGGGATGTTACATTACCTACACCTTAAAAGAAATTTCGTCCCGAAATTTAAGTAGGCGTAGTAGTCGTTGTTTCTTCCTCGAGATCTTGCGTTTCCGAATTCACGAATAGATGAGGATACTTCCTTTGCATTTGATCTTGTCTTTCCCAAGTAAACTCGGGTCCTCTTTTGGCATTCCAACGAACCTTGACAATCGGAATTCGGCTTTGTTTCAATGTCTTGACGGAGGTGTCTACAATTTCAACCGGTTCCTCCACAAAATGAAGTTTGTCATCGATAGTAAGTTCTTCGAGAGGGATGACGATATCGGGTTCGGCAAGACACTTTTTCAAGTTAGATACATGGAAGGTAGGATGAACGGAGTTCAATTGAGGCGGAAGATCTAAACGATAAGCAACGGTTCCAATACGCTCCAAGATTTCGAAAGGACCAATATACCGCGGATTTAGCTTCCCGCGTTTCCCAAAACGGATTACACCTTTCCAAGGCGCGACTTTTAACATTACTCGGTCACCGACTTGAAATTCCAGATCGTTGCGTCGTTTGTCGGTATAGCTCTTTTGACGACTTCGGGCCGTCCTAAGCCTATCTCGGATTTGAACGATTTTCTCGGTGGTTTCGTGAATGAGTTCGGGTCCGGTGATTTGCACGTCGCCTACCTCGGCCCAACAAAGAGGTGAACGACATTTGCGGCCATATAGCGCTTCAAAAGGTGCGGCTTTAATACTCGCGTGATAACTATTGTTGTAAGAGAACTCGGCGAGAGGTAAGTGCTTGTCCCAAGCTTTTCCGAAATCAACCACGCAAGCTCGTAACATGTCTTCTAAGGTTTGAATTTTACGTTCGCTTTGTCCATCGGTTTGAGGATGATATGCGGTGCTCATGTCTAAACGCGTTCCCAACGCTTCTTGCAATGTACGCCAAAATCTAGAAACGAAACGGCCATCTCGGTCGGAGATAATCGATAAAGGTACACCGTGTCGGGCTACGATCTCCTTAATGTAAAGTTGTGCAAGTTTCTCCATTTTGTCCGTTTCTTTCATGGCAAGGAAGTGTGCGGATTTGGTGAGACGGTCAACAATAACCCAAATGGTATCATGGCCGCCCGTCGTTTTTGGTAGCTTGGTGATAAAATCCATCGTTATCCTTTCCCACTTCCATTGCGGGATCTCGGGTTGTTGAAGTAGTCCGGACGGTCTTTGGTGTTCGGCTTTGACTTTGGAACATGTCAAACACTTGGAAACATAAGTAGCTACGTCCCTTTTGATGTTCGGCCACCAATATAGTTGTTTAAGGTCGTGGTACATCTTATTGGCACCGGGGTGAATCGAGTATCGTGACTTATGGGCTTCATCTAAAATAAGGCTTCGTAGGTCCCCATAACTAGGCACCCAAATCCTTCCGGCGTAATATCGGAGTCCGGTCTCCCTAATTTCGAATCGAGAGACGAGAATGTTCAAGAGCTCGTGTGAAAGGTTTTCATCCTTGAGAGCCTCATCTTGGGCTACCCGAATTTGGCTATTAAGGTTTGTGTGGATGGTGATGTTTAAGGCTCGGACACGAAGAGGCACCGCTCTTTCTTTTCGACTTAAAGCATCGGCTACTACATTTGCCTTTCCAGGATGGTAACGAAGCTCGCAATCGTAATCGTTTAAGGTTTCAATCCACCTTCGTTATCTCATGTTTAGTTGCTTTTGATCGAAAATGTGTTGAAGGCTTTTGTGATCGGTGAAGATAGTACTCTTGGTTCCATAAAGATAGTGTCTCCACATTTTAAGTGCAAAGACAACGGCTCCAAGTTCGAGATCATGTGTCGTATAGTTTCGTTCATGAATTTTGAGTTGTCGAGAAGCATAAGCAATGACTTTCGTTCGTTGCATCAATACACACCCAAAACCATGTTTTGAGGCATCGCAATATACAACAAAGTCATCATTGCCTTCGGGAAGTGACAAGATAGGAGCGGTGGTTAGCTTCGTTTTCAAGATTTGGAATGCGGATTCATGTTCGGTCGCCCAAATGAATTTCTTTCCCTTGTGAGTCAATGCGGTTAGAGGACGTGCAACCAAAGAGAAATTTTCGATGAATCTACGATAGTACCCGGCGAGACCCAAAAATTGACGAATGTGAGTAGGAGTAGTAGGAGTCTCCCATTTGCTAATGGCTTCGATTTTCGTTGGATCGACTTTAATACCTTGGTCACTTACAACATGACCAAGAAATTGAACTTCCTTTAACCAAAATTCACACTTGGAGAATTTGGCATAGAGTTGTTCTTGTCTTAAAAGTTCAAGCACAAGTCGGAGATGTTGTTCGTGCTCTTCTTCATTTTTAGAATAGATCAATATGTCATCAATGAACACAATAACGAATTTATCGAGATACGGTTTGCACACGCGGTTCATAAGATCCATGAACACCGCCGGTGCGTTAGTGAGACCAAATGGCATGACGAGGAATTCATAACTACCATAACGAGTTCAGAAAGCGGTTTTGGAGACATCTTCCCCCTTAACCCTCAATTGATGATAACCCGAGCGGAGATCGATTTTCGAATATACACAAGACCCTTGTAGTTGATCAAAGAGGTCATCGATGCGAGGAAGAGGATATCGGTTCTTAACCGTCAATTTATTTAGTTCACGATAATCAATGCACATTCGTAGGGATCCGTCTTTCTTTTTAACAAACAAAATCGGAGCGCCCCAAGGTGAATGGCTAGGTTGGATGAAACCACGATCAAGTAGTTCTTGGATTTGACTTTGCAATTCTTGCATTTCAGATGGAGCGAGTCTATATGGTGCACGCGCTACGGGTGCGGCTCCTGGAATAAGATCGATTTGAAATTCAACCGGTCGATGAGGTGGAAGACCCGGTAATTCGTCGGGAAATACATCGGAAAAGTCACTAACAATTGGCACATCTTCGATACGCTTTTCGTCGGCCTCGACTTTCTTAACGTGAGCAAGAATCGCGAAACAACCCTTGCGAAGTAGCTTTCGAACTTTAAGGCACGAAACGAAATTGAGTCCGGTGCAATTTTTGTCGCCATAGACAATCAATGGTTCACCATTCTCGATAGGAATTCGAATTGCGTGAAGATCGCAAAGAATGTGAGATTTATTTTTGACCATCCAATTCATACCGATTATTACATCAAAACTCCCTAATTCCATGGGTATCAAGTCAATTTCAAATTCTTTACCCAAAATGTTCAAAGTACACCCCCGGTAATATTTGTCGGCACTTAAGAGTTTTCCGTCGGCCACTTCGATGGAGTAAGTAGTATCTAAAGGGTGTGGTGGAGTGCAAAGGGTAGGAGCTAAAGTCTTGGACACAAAACATTTATCGGCACCCGAATCGAATAAGCAAGTAACATAAGAGTTGTTGAGAAGAAACGTACCCGTGACTAGTTCATTGTCATCTCGGGCTTCCTCGGTGTTGATGTTAAAGGCTCGGCCTCGGTTGTTGGGGTTGGTTTTCTTTTTCGGGCATTCGTTCTTATAATGGCCCGTTTGGCCACACTCGTAACAAGTGACCGTTTTTTGAGGATTGGGCCCCTTTCGAGCGACGGGGGCGGTGCTTGTGCAATTGTTGGCCCTATGACCAACTCCTTGGCAACGGTGACAAATTAGCTTGTTACATTCGCCGTAATGATGTTTGTGGCACTTGTTGCACAAAGGTAAGTTTCCGACATAACCCTTCTTGCCGTCGTTGTTGAAGGGCTTTTTGGTGAAGGTGTTGTTGTTGTAGTTAGTTGATGGAGTGGCTTCCCATTTCCTTTTGTTGCCACCCGACTTGTCCTCGGCCTTAGGAGCCGGCACTACGACTTCGTCAACCGTTTCGATTAATTGACGAGCCATGTTCATAGCGGCTTGATGAGTAGCGGGTTTGGATGACATCACCCCTTGTTTGATGCTTTTTGGAAGACCGAGCATGTAGAGCTCAATCCTTTGAGATTCGGGGTTAACAAGGTTAGGACACATTAAGGATAGTTCGGCGAAGCGTTGATTATAAGCCTTAAGATCGTTTCCGACCGCTTTCAAAGCTCTTAGTTCTTCCTCGAGCTTTCGGGTTTCTTCGCGCGGAAAGTATTCGACAATCATCTTTTCCTTCAAATCGGCCCAAGAGAGGGCATGAGCTTCATCGGTACCCACCGATTGAACATAGGTGTTCCACCAAGTGAGAGCAACACCGGAGAACGTGTGGGTGGAGTATTTGACCTTGTCTTGATCCCGACAACCGCTTATGCTAAAGACGGCCTCGGTTTGTTCAAACCAACGAGTAAGCACAACCGGTCCACCGGTTCCATCATAAGTGTGAGGTTTGCACCCCATGAAAGCTTTGTAGGAGCATCCCTCGTTTGAGTTACCGGCCCCATTGTTGTTGTTGTTGTTGTTGTTGTTGTTGTTGTTGTGGTTGTTGTTATTGTTATTGTTGTTGGAAGAGTGACCGGCCATGGCCGCATCTACGGCGGTAGCTATCATCCGTTCGAGAGCTTGTTCGGGAGTTTCATTGCGGCGTACACGACGAGGAGCCATTGTTCCTTCAAAACAAAATAATACCGTTGGTTAGTATTCTAAATAATACTAACCGTGATATGGGATAAAGATAGAGAGAAAAATTATCCTTGACCCGCCTTAAATTCTTTATGTCATAATGTCGGTATGTTCATATGAGTCACCGTAATATAATTTCCGGGAATTATATTACCCTAATTCATATGTGCATTCGACATTACGTCATATAGTCAAGGTGGCGTGTCAATTAAATTATACAACGCAAGATTTAGATAGGATAAGAGTAGATATGAGTAAGAGAGTTCGAGTATAAATGCACAAATAGTCAAGTAATTCCTACGTCAAGTCTATATGCCGGTTGTAGTCTAGACTCACCAATGTACCCTAAGACTCGGGGTTGACACCAATGAACTCTAAATCCCTACAACCAAAGCTCTGATACCACTTGTAGCGACCCCGACAAATCGTCAAATGACGGCGTCATCTACGTATGGTCCCATTACATGGTCGTAAGTCTTTATAACAAAGTTTGACCGAAAAGTATGTCGCATTCATTTCATAAATAAGGGTGTTTCAAAGTTTACAAAAGTAGTTTCCATAACAAGTACATAACAATGTTTAAAGTTTGTATGAAACACATGCGACACGATTAGAAGTAGTCAAAAAGACGCTCCACGTATGCAAGTATACTCGACATCCAATGCAAGTATCAAATAGTATGAGCGGAAGCATGTATCACCTAAGTTCAAGGACCTGAGAAAAACATAGAGAATCTGTCAACGAAAACGTTGGTGAAATCATAGGTTTAAACAAGTAAATGAGTAATAGTAAGTTGAACCACAAGATTTGCAACATCGATAAAGCCATAGTACATTCTAAAAGTTAATATTCACGAGCACCCAATTATCAAAGCTTAACGTTCCGTCCGTTGAATACCCCATCAATTAGTGCTAGAACAACACTGTTCCCGAAAATATATTTCATTCGTAAACGGTAGCGAACCGTTTGAATGAGGGTTTGTCAAACCCATATGGCCATATAACATAAGTTCTCGCTTACACCATCTGATGTAACTAATGATAATCGGATTGAGGATTTTCGTTCTAAACTCGTATGTAGAATGTTTGTTTTCCCGTTCTTGTGTTCACTTAGTTCAAAAGAATCGTTTATGTTTTCTCATCCCAAAAGTAAGTTTAAAAGAGTAAAAGTGGGACTATGATCTCACCTTGTATGCACGAACCAAAAAGTACTTCGACAAGTAACGTGTGCAAAGAACAATGCTAGTCTTGACCTAAACAAATAGGTTGTATTAATAACGGTAAACACGATAGGTCAAAGATGTTCAATTTGTCCTATGGCTCGTTACGACTCGATTATTTAGCATGTGAAATCAAATTGTCAAGTTTCATGCAAGATACAAGTATATAAACAAGTTAGGAAGGTTGCAAAAATCATTTGGTTAAGTTTGACAAAAAGTCAAACTTTGGTCGGTCAAAGTCAACGAAAAAGTCAACACGCTCGGGTCGTGTCCCGAACTATTTTTCTGAGGTTTTTAATCATGTATGAGCATGCTAGGACAAGTTACATGTGAATCGGAGGTGCGTAGCATAGCAAACATTATTCGAAAATTGACCAAATTGGACAGACCCAATCGGCGCGCCGCGCGGGGGGTATGGCGCGCCGCGCCACCCTGCTGCTTCAGCTATTTTTCTGCTTTTTAAATGTGCACGAACCAAAACCAATTCTAACACAATTCTTGACCCGCAAACGCTTATAACGCCTATCATACATCGTTGGAAGGGTATTTTGACAAGGAATGCAACTAAACACATATCATCAATCAAGCTTGCACTTATGACAAACAAAACCGCATTTAATGTTCCATAATCAATGCATTCAAGTCAATATTGCAATTTAATGATTTGGCAACCAAATTACATGTACAATATGCCGTTTCGAAGGTAATTAAGCATACAACACAACCTAACACTTACAATTAACATCTCATGTCATTTAATGCATCAAAAATCCATTCCTAGTTCGTGAAACCCTAACCAAAAGTCACCAAATTTCATAATCAAGTTTAAGGGGTTTCTTGATCAATCTTTACATCATAATGGAGCTAGTAACACTAAGAACAAGATTAAAACATGAAGTCTTAGCATCTAACAACATATGAACACTTAAAACTCAAGATTAAGCATGTTAACTTTCCATATGAACTAGTTACACCAAAATGGCAAGAACAAGCATACAAATCACATAAACAAACTAGACTTGAGCCATAGACACTAATTAACAACCTTTTAACTCAAAAATCTCAAGAACACATAAAATTAGTGATTTTAGAAAGTTACCCAAATGTAATGAGGTTGGTATGGAATCGAAGAGGAGATCACGAGGAGTTCAAATACGTAATTTGTTTGGCAAGATAATCACTAGCTCGATTTAAGATGATGATTCTTTGATGGAGCAAATTTAAGGAAAATGTGAAAGTAGGAGAAATAAAGGAAAATGAAATGAAAAATGTGAATGAGTGGATAGAAAGGGTGTTGACCACCACTTTGACCTAGTGGTTTCTTTGACACTTTGACAAGTTTAGTCCCTCATGTTTTAATCGGGTGCGTTAAGTTACCTAAACAAGATAATTTGAAACGCGTATCAACGAGACGTGTTATAAACATATAACGGAACATAAATAGTTAAACGGAAAAGTAAACAGAAAAAGGCGGGATGTTACATTTGGTTCATACTCTTAGCACTCCATCACTCCCCCTAGATACTACTTATGCCATTGAGATGGCCAACGGGAACCTATTGAGTGCCGACACATATTACCGGGGGTGTACGTTAAACATTTTGGGAAATGAGTTTGAAATTGACTTGATACCCATGGAACTAGGGAGCTTCGATGTAATAATTGGTATGAATTGGTTAGTCAAAACAAAATATCACATTCTTTGCGATCTTAATGCAATCCGGATTCCTATCGAGAACGGTGAACCCTTGATTGTCTATGGCGATAAGAGTTGCACCGGACTCAACCTCGTCTCGTGCCTTAAAGTTAGAAAAATACTCCGTAAGGGTTGTTTTGCGATCCTTGCCCACGTTAAGAAAGTCGAGTCCAATGAGAAGCATATCGATGATGTGCCAATTGTTAGTGACTTTTCTGATGTATTTCCCGACGAATTGCCAGGTCTTCCACCTCATCGACCAGTTGAATTCCAAATCGATCTTATTCCGGGAGCCGCACCTGTAGCATGTGCACCGTATAGACTTGCTCCATCTGAAATGCAAGAATTGCAAAGTCAAATCTAAGAACTGCTTGACCGTGGTTTTATCCAACCTAGCCATTCACCATGGGGCACTCCGATTTTATTCGTTAAGAAGAAAGATGGATCCCTACGAATGTGTATCGACTATCGTGAACTAAACAAATTGACGGTTAAGAACCGATATCCTCTTCCACGCATCGATGACCTCTTTGATCAATTACAAGGATCTCGTGTATATTCAAAAATCGATCTCCGATCGAGCTATCATCAATTAAGGGTTAAGGGGGAAGATGTCTCCAAAACTGCTTTCCGGACTCGTTATGGTAGTTATGAATTTCTTGTAATGCCATTTGGTCTCACTAACGCACCGGCGGTGTTCATGGACCTTATGAACAGCGTGTGCAAACCGTATCTCAATAAATTCGTTATTATGTTCATCGATGACATCTTGGTCTATTCTAAAAGTGAAGAAGAACACGAACAACACCTTCGACTCGTGCTCGAACTCTTGAGACAAGAACGACTCTACGCCAAATTATCCATGTTCGAATTTTGGTTGAAGGAAGTTCAATTTCTTGGTCATGTTGTAAGTGATCAAGGTATTAAAGTCGATCCCGCAAAAATTGAAGCCATTAGCAAATGGGAGACTCCTACTACTCCTACTTACATTCGTCAATTTTTGGGTCTCGCCGGGTACTATCGTAGATTCATCGAAAACTTCTCTTTGGTTGCACGTCCTCTATCCGGGTTAACTCACAAGGGAAAGAAATTCATTTGGGCGACCGAGCAAGAATCTGCGTTTCAAATCTTGAAGACAAAGCTAACCACCGCTCCTATCTTGTCACTTCCCGAAGGCAATGATGATTTTGTTGTATATTGCGATGCCTCGAAACATGGTTTTGGGTGTGTATTAATGCAACGAAAGAAATTCATTGCTTATGCCTCTCGACAACTAAAAATTCATGAACGGAACTATACGACACATGATCTCGAACTCGGAGCCGTTGTCTTTGCACTTAAAATGTGGAGACACTATCTTTATGGAACCAAGAGTACTATCTTCACCAATCACAAAAGCCTCCAACACATCTTCGATCAAAAGCAACTAAATATGAGACAACGACAGTGGATTGAAACCTTAAACGACTACGATTGCGAGCTTTGTTACCATCCCGGGAAGGCAAATGTAGTAGCCGATGCCTTAAGTCGAAAAGAAATAGCGGTGCCTCTTCGTGTCCAAGCTTTAAACATCACCATCCACACCAATCCTAATAGTCAAATTCGTGTAGCCCAAGACGAGGCTCTCAAGGATGAAAACATCTCTCTAGAACACTTGAACGTCCTCACCTCTCGATTTGAAGTTAAGGAGACCGGACTCCGATATTTCGCTGGAAGAATTTGGGTGCCTAGTAATGGGGACTTGCGAAGCCTTATTCTAGACGAAGCCCATAAGTCAAGATATTCGATTCACCCCGGTGCCAATAAGATGTACCATGACCTCACAGAACAATATTGGTGGCCGAACATTAAAAGGGACGTTGCTACATATGTTGGAAGGTGCCTAACTTGCTCCAAAGTCAAAGTCGAACATCAAAGACCGTCCGGACTACTTCAACAACCCAAAATCCCACAATGGAAATGGGAAAGGATAACGATGGATTTTATCACCAAACTACCAAAGACGGTGGGCGGTTATGATACTATTTGGGTTATTGTTGACCGTCTTATCAAATCCGCACATTTCATCGCCATGAAGGAAACCGACAACATGGAAAAACCTACACAACTTTACATTAAAGAGATCGTTTCCCGTCACGGTGTGCCTTTATCGATTATTTCCGACCGAGATGGCCGTTTTGTTTCTAGATTTTGGCGTACTTTACAAGAAGCGTTGGGAACACGTTTAGACATGAGCACCGCATATCATCCACAAACCGACAGACAAAGCGAACGCACAATCCAAACATTGGAAGATATGTTACGAGCTTGCGTTGTTGATTTCGGAAAGGCTTGGGAAAAGCATTTGCCACTAGCCGAGTTCTCTTACAACAATAGTTATCACGCGAGTATTAACGCCGCACCATTTTTTTAAGCGTTATATGGCCGAAAATGTTGTTCTCCTCTTTGTTGGGCCGAAGTAGGCGACACCCAAATCACCGGACCCGAACTCATTCATGAAACAACCGAGAAGATCGTTCAAATTCGAGATAGGCTTCGGACGACCCGTAGTCGTCAAAAGAGCTATACCGACAAAAGACGTAACGACCTTAAATTTCAAGTCGGTGATCGTGTAATGTTAAAAGTCGCACCTTGGAAAGGTGTAATCCGTTTCGGGAAACGCGGGAAGTTAAATCCGCGGTATATTGGTCCTTTCGAAATCTTGGAGCGTGTTGGAACCGTTGCTTACCGTTTAGATCTTCCGCCTCAATTGAGCTCCGTTCATCCTACTTTCCATGTATCCAACTTGAAAAAGTGCCTTGCCGAACCTGATGTCGTCATCCCTCTCGAAGAGCTTACTGTTGATGACAAACTTCATTTTGTGGAGGAACCGGTTGAAATTGTGGACACCTCCGTCAAGACGTTAAAACAAAGTAGAATCCCGATCGTTAAGGTCCGTTGGAATGTCAAGAGGGGACCCGAGTTTACTTGGGAAAGGAAAGATCAAATGCAAAGGAAATAGCCTCATTTATTCGTGGTTTCGGAAACGCAAGATCTCGAGGGAGAAACAACGACTACTACGCCTACTTAAATTTCGGGACGAAATTTCTTTTAAGGAGTATGTAATGTAACATCCCGCCTTTTTTTGTTTACTTTCCGTTTAACTATTTTAAAGTCCGTTATATAATTATAACATCTCCCGTTAACACGCGTTTTAATATATGTCGTTTAGGTAATTCACGCACCCGATTCAAATTTGAGGGACTAAACTTGCCATGAGCCAAAAGACTTGACTAGGTCAACTAGTCAACCAAGCCTTCTCCTCCATTCATTCTCCTCTTTCTCTCTTTTACTATTTCAACTTTTCTATCAACCTTCAAATAAAGATTCATCATCCATTTTCAAGTTAGCAATCAAACATCAAAACAAATTATATATTTGGAATCATTGCATCTTCCTCTTCGATTCCATACCGATTTCATCAAGTTTGGGTAACTTTCTAAAATTACTAGATTTTGTGTTCTTGCTAATTTTGACTTATAAAAGTGTTAATTAGTGTCTATGGCTCAAGTCTAACATGAATATGTGTTTGGTTTACTCGATTTGTTATTTTGAGTAACTAGCTTGAATATGAAAAATGGGTGTGCTTAATCTTGAATTTTGTATGATTAAATGTTGATTAAATGTTTAAGTACATGTTTTAATTGTGTTACTAGTATCACTAGCTCCAATTTGATGTGTAGGTTGCTTTAGAAAACTTCATAAACTTGATTATTGATTTTGGTGATATTGGTTAGGGTTTGATAGACCAAAATGTGGACATTTGATTCATTGAATGCCATGAATTGTTGTTGGTAAGTGTTTAGTCGGATTGTATGCTTGATTACCTACAAAACGGCGTATCACATGTGTGCATTAAATTCCCGAATCATCTAAGTGTATTTATGAACTTGAAAACATTTATGGTGAGCATTTAATGAGCTTTCAATTTGATTTTGATTATTGTAAGTGATGATTTTGGTTGATGGAATGTGGTTAGTTATGTTCCTTGTCAAAATACCTTTCCAACGATATAAGATACATGTTTTAGATGTTTACGGATCATAAATTGCGTTAAATTGAAGTTTGGTTCGAGACTTGTTATGTTTTAAGGCAGTTTCACTGAAACAGATACAGATGCGGCGCATCTGCCTTGGATGCGGCGCATCTGATGGATGTTGTCCGAATTTTTATTTTTTTCGTTTAATTCACGCTATCCTATACATGTCCGATTAACATGAAACTTGGCCAACATACTTATATATGCTTATCTTTCATAGAAAAATTGTCGGATACCCGATCCGACCCCGTTGACTTTGACTTTGACTTTGACCAAGTTTGACCAAGTTTGACTTTTAATCAAATTTAACCGAATACTTATGCGATCGTTTCTAACATACTTTTATACTTGAATCTTGCATGAAACTTGACAATTTGATTCACATGCTACATTAATCGAGTCGTAACGAGCCATATGACTAATTGAACATCTTTGACCAACCGTGTTTACCGTTATTGATACAACCTACTTGTTTAGGTCAAGACTAGCATTCGTTCTTGCACACGTTACTTTGCAAAGTACCTTATTTACTCGTGCACTCAAGGTGAGATCATAGTCCCACCTTTTCAACAACTTTTACGCTTTAAACTATGGGATGAGAAACATACGTATCATACTTTTAATACTTTGAACACAAGTACGAAAACAAACATTCCACGTGCGAGTTTGAACAAAAATCCTCAATTCAATTATCATTAGTTACACTTGTAGGGTGTAAACGTGAACTTATATTATGTGATCACATGGGCTTGACGAGCCTCATTCGGACAGTTCGCTACCGTAAGCGGATGAAATATATTTTCGAGAATAGTGTATGTTCTAACACTACGTAACAGGGTACAAAACAGTTAAGTCTTGATAATTGGGTGCTCGCGATATAAACAATAAATTTGGAATGCAAACGATTTGAATAATCAACTATATTAAATCTTGTGGTTCAAATACAACGTTTACTAATACACCTATGATTTTACCAACTTTTTCATTGACAGTTTTCTATATGTTTTCTCAGGTCCTTGAATGCTATGTGATACATGCTTTCGCACTCTTTTTGATACTTGCTTGGATGTCGAATATATATATGCATACATGGAGCATCTTTTGGCTTATTTTCAAAATTGTGTCGCATAGGTTTCATTTGTTCATTAAACATTGTAATGTAACTAGTCGTGGAACTACCTTTGTAAACTTGGAACACTTTTACATTTGAAATGAATGCGACATATTTTGGTCAAACGTCATTTTGAAGACTTATGACCACGTAACGGGACCTAAGTAGACGGCGCCGGCAATGACGATTTTGTCGGGTCGCTACAAAATAATTTAAGAGCAATTTCATGTGAAGGTTTGCGAATAATATTGTTCAGAGTACGAGACAGAAAGGTTGAAAACTGAATTCTTGAGTATTGAGATGACAAATGATATGACAATTGATGATGTTTTTTTCGGAATTTTACTGCTAAGTTAAGGTTTGTTCAGCATTAGGTACCGAATGAGAAAGACAAAGTTCAATATTTTGTGAGGGTGATCAAGCCATAATATAGAACAGTAGCAAAATTTGCATTAACTTTATCTTAAGCTCATGAGATAGTAAAAGCTATATAAGGTGATGTTAAGGCTGCAAGAAGTGCAAGGACAGGAAGTGGTTCGTTTGGGAGAAGATCTGAAAGTCAATCAAGTTATCAGTCCAGTCAGCAGTCAAGTCGACAGTCGGGTCATCGTTCTAAGAAATCAAGTGGTCATGAACACAAGGGTAAATCGGGTATGAGTGGGTCGAGCTCAAATCAAAAAGATTAGTGTTATGCCTGTAAATCAACGCATACCAAAGGTGTTTGAGATGTGGAGTTGTGGGTTATGAATAAAATGATTGTTCTTTTAAAGCCAATGTTTGTTGGAACTATCATCAAGAGGGCCATAAAGCAACTTATTGTCCGTCTGCATCTAGAAGTAACTCCAGGGCGGGGTCAGGGGTAAGGTCAACGTCAACTGGGGGATCTCCTGCTTCTACCACCGGGAAGAAAAGAAAGAACCCTCCAGTTCCAGAAGCTGTTGAGTATTGAATATTGTTTATTGATCCATGCACTAATGCTAGTACATGCAGACATTAAATAGAGAGGCACACATGCCCATAACAAATACAATGGCACGCATGCCCAACATAAGTGTTAGGATTTAAGACCCAAACAAGACAAGTGATTGATCATAATCACTAACCCAAGAACGACAATTGAATAATAAAGCATAAAGATAAAGATAAACGGCATGAGATTTAACGTGATTATATCCCAACTCCAAAACACGGAGAATGGTTTACTCCACGAGCGCAAACCAGAGATTTTTCACTATAAATTCTGTGCACACATTGTATGAGTTACATAGGGTGTTAATATAGGTAAATCTAACACGAGAAAATAAATTTGGGGGCAAGCTACCAAAATCTTGAATATTCTGGCCGGATACGATTTTGGCGACCGCAACTAAAATCTTGTGGTCGCGAGTTTTGTTTTCTCATCAAACCTTTCTCTGATGTGATTCTTGCAACCGTAACTCTAAACTCGCGGTCACAAGTTTCACAGATTAAGCAAACCTTGTTTAACTCGAACTTCGCACTCCAACAATCTCCCACTCGAAGGAGACATTAAACAACCTTCGCCAACCCGTCACTATGTTTAAACAAACCCACAATAATTCTAGACTAGCCGATTACCAACTCCTTTTGATACCGCCAGATGAGACACCCGAATCATGCCGCACTTCACTCGTTAGCCTACGAGCAAGTGAAGTCTTTCGACATCAAAAAACATCGCTGAGCGATAATCCAATCTCTTAGTTACTAGCTTAGGCCATCTCAATTTCTATCGCCACCATCTTCTAACACGAAGATCATCTTCTTACACTAGAAGACCAATTGAAGTGAGCGAGACTTCAACCTTAGGATTCTTCATGAGACAACACCGCCTCACACATCGATCTAGACAAGTCCAATCCCTAACACACATGTCAACGACCACTCGTACAGATTATACCCGTCTATCTATGATTTTCTTCACCAACTAAAAAGGAACCCCAATAGACGCCTTTGTTGACTATTCTTCAAGATATCCTAGTGAGAACGCAATCACCACCTTGAAGTCTACCACCTTTTCAACTTTCCGCTTTCTCGTTGGAACACTAACCTCCTTATAGCGCTATGATTTTCACAAACCGCATCTTCTCTCCCACGCACACTCCCACTGTACGAGCAAGAATTAAACCGCGGCTTTTTAGAAGACACTTGGTTTGTATCACCGGTTAGTCACAAATTTCTTTGTCATCGGAGAGTAAAAAAGTATTCAAAGCCCTAGTGTTACCAGGAATTAACACACTAATCTTGAGAACATTGGAGAAACAAGTCGCTCAACCATCTCCACAACTCCACTAGTTGTCTAACTCCCACTAGCTCGATAACTTCCGTTGGTTACCAAACTCAAACCGAGTTCCCGACACCCTCAACGATCCTAGAAAGCTCAAGTTCTGGAACTTACACGATTATCCACTCCTCTTCCATCACCTAAAGACTTCTAATTGATCACCCTCAAAGAGGAACCGCTCCCTTTTGTTGAAACATCAACCAAGAACCGAGCAACCGTCGAACGCGTCCTATCCGACTCCCTTCGACAATCAATTTCCTTTAGTGACAAGAAACTCTAATCCGCCTGCATACTCCATTGATCATGGAATATCCGACCATACACTTGGTCACCCCATTTCAAAATACGTAAGCAACAAACTTCCCCTGATAACTCCCACTATCGACCTTCAAACCGATACACCTCATTCATTACAACACCGCCCAAATATGAGTTATACCACCCCACTGAACCACCGTAACAAACCCACATCTCTGAAAAACATAGCTCGTATCATTCGAAGTTTCTGAGACAAAACCATCTCGCGCTCGCGTCATGAAACCCGAAAAACTTCATCCTGATAGCTGCCCATAATCGAAAAATTATATCTCAAGATCCAACGGTCCGATCAGCCTCAAATTTTAACCAAGTGTAGATCAGTGTGTCTACTATCCACAACCAGAAAATCCAGTCGATCCAACAACGAACCCGCTACAAATTTTCTTCTACAGGAGCTCCTGAAACTCCGAATTTGATAGTTCAATCATTCTTTCGCACGTGATCGCGAAGAACGAGAACTCAGATCCGTTTCCCGGATCTCCCGAAAAAAATATCTCCGCAATGAACCCATCAACCCAACCTCTAACTCCGTACCCTTCACGAAAAAGAAACCATCAACATCATACAAACGACGCGTACGATTGCATGAAGACTTTTAGAACCGTTACCCGAATTCCGATGTGATCAACTCACCCGGATACATAGACATATCCATGAGTTCAATGCGACCAACTGAGTCATCTAGTCTCGATACATGTTGCAAGACAAATCCCTAGCTCGTCATTTAACCTAAATCAAAAAACGAATCTGACCAGCAACAACTTGCCCCAAACTCGAAACCTTGAGCTCATGATACCACTTGTTAGGATTTAGGACCCAAACAAGACAAGTGATTGATCATAATCACTAACCCACAAACGACAAACGAATAATAAAGCATAAAGATAAAGATAAAGATAAACAGAAGGGTTACTCCATGGGCGCAACCCAGAGATTTTTCACTATAAATTTCGTACACACATTGTATGGGTTACATAAGTTGTTTATATAGACAAATCTAAACAAGGAAGTAACTTTGGGGGCAAGCTACCAAAATCTAGAATATTCTGGCCGGATACCATTCTTGCGACCGCAACTAAAATCTTGTAGTCGTGAGTTTTATTTTCTCAGCAGACCCTTTCTCTGATGTGATTCTTGCGACCATAACTCTAAACTCGCGGTCACAAGTTTCACAGATTCAACAAACCTTGTTTAATTTGAACTTCGCACTCTAGTGCCAGAAGCCATCCATGCCCTATTGCTAGTACATGCTGACATTAAATAGAGAGGCATGCATGCCCATAACAAATACAATGGCACGCAGTCCCAACATAAGAAGCTACTAGAATAATGTAAATGGGCTGGTAGGCCCTTAAGGCTAAATATCGGCTAACGTGATTGAGATGTGGTCCGAACTCATATCAGTATAGGCTTTCAATATGATTCATGGTTGGTTTTAGGGCTTTTAGCAGTTTTCAGCGATGCCTTTCGGATTCATCAGTTTGTTATACATGTTCGTCGTCTATTATAACTCGATTGATTTCATTCTAATGAATCTTTTGATAGTGGCTGTGCAAATATATATTCGAGTTGTTTCAATTTTATTGTCAATTGTATTATAATTCGTTGGTGTTTGTCTTGTATATGTGCAATGTTGTTTAGCTTCAGTTCAACGTCTTCTTTTGGCCGAGTTCATTAGTTGTTAAAAAAGTCGAAGAGTCTTGTCAATGACTCGATTAGGTCTGTAGCAATTGTTACCAAGTTAAATCGTTCAATATATTTTAATTTAAATAAATTATGTTTTTTTATTAAAAAAGAAAAAAAGAAAAGATTTTGCACGTAACTAAAAGCGTAAAACATACAAACGCTATTAACCCTAAACCCCCAAATTCCAATCTCGTTACGCCTCTCACTCATTTTTCTACAAAATCTCGAATATTTATCAAATCTAGTTTAATTCAATATCATTCATCTTCATCATCTATCATCTAAATCCTAATTTCACAGATCAACCGTTATCATCGGCATCGTGTAACTGCCTTCACTCCGTCCGTTAGGTAAATAAACCATTTTATAATATTTATATTTAGTTGAAATTCGTATATCTATTTGTTGAATTACTTAATGCTGTGTATCACTACTGAGCTGATCATACAATCAGCTTATCTAGCTTAAATAAGCTAAAAGTTTTTATAATATCTTTGGCAATTAAAAGTGGTTTATTACATTTTGATTTTGCATTAAGCTGAAAAGCCTTCAGATTAAGCTGATTGAAAAAAATTTGATTACTATTATTCAACTGTATTTGAAATAGTAGTATGTGGTGGAATAAATTTATTGTATTGTGTTATTATTTGATTGATTGATGTCTAATGTAATTAGAATACGTATATCTGTGTATATTTATGGTTTTAAGTTTTTTGTTCTTTGGTTATATTAGCATCCTGAACAGGTTAAAAGGTTTTAAATTTCTTCTAAATTATGTAAATTTGCAAAAGATTGAATTTTTATGGGAGTGGAAGATAGATATTATGTAAGTTTCTAAGTATACCAAATAGTTGACCTTCGTCATATATATAAATACTGAAAATCGAATCACATAAATTTGACTTTGGCTATAAGTCTCTTATAAAGCATATATATAGAAATCAATAATGTGAATTTTGAGAAACTACTTTTCATTTAGAAATTAAATATGTTGATTTTAACCTGATTTTTGAGGACTGCGTGGCAGAGATGTGATTGCATATTAATATTACGAAGTAAATATGTTTTTTTTTTTAAAATCAAGCGAATAGCTAGAAAGCCCTTGCTGTTAATGTTCAACTTAGTTATAAAATTAGTTATATAGGTAACAAATTGTCCTAAAAAACATTAATTGAAGTATGATGAATGTTTTTTGGTCTTTTGTATATGATTTTGAGAAATCAAGTCGAGACTTACTAGACTTGATATATCCTGCACAACTTTTTGCAATATGATTTGCAACTAAGCATTGAATTAGTTCCAAAAGTTTTTGTTACTTGATAGTGGAAATATAAAGAATCCAATAAAATGGGCATTTGGGTGGTAACTCTTGTTTGGACATTTCATGGGTTATAAGTTATGAATATTATCTAGTGCACTTCATTTTGGGCCAATAGATATTTCTACTTCAGTCATAACTGATAAACATGTTTGGCCTATGGCTGCTTGTTGCTTCACATGGTAGATAGCATGATTGATCTCTAAGTTCAGTAAGTTGTTAATATCTTTGTTTGTATTAATTGTCATCTCTGATGTGTTTACAATCCGTTTTTTTTTTTTGAAAATTAGTGGAAGTCAATTCTCAAGTTTGTTTGTTGTATGTATTCAAACAACCAATTGCTATTTGTACAGTGCTTTACTAGAACTTTATTCTGTTCTGAAACAATTTCAAGTCATATACTGTATGTTTGTTTAACTTGTTAAGTCATGGTTAGCGTCTGCTGACATTTTCTTTTTTTGTTGTTAGTTTAAAGCTGTGGATGCTTGCGTCGCCATAAACATGACATCATCTGCAAGCATTCGTTTTATTACTTATTCAAACGAGCTTGTAAATGGAGAAACAATCTATGTCTCTTCAAATTGCCTTCCAATAAAGGCTTCACGCTTTGAACCTGCGGGGCATTCGTTCCATGATGTCGCACTTAAGCTCCGTGGGTACTATGAGGAAGAAAATGTATCCGATGATGATGACAAGTTGCCTAAAGAGAAAGAAAACGACTATATGCAATCATCTGATTCGTATAGCAGCAAAGGTAAAAAGAAAAATAAAGACGGAGTGATCCAACAAGACCATTATGCTTTATTGGGTTTGGGTAATTTACGGTATCTTGCAACCGAGGAGCAAATTAGAAAGAGTTATCGAGAAACTGCTTTAAAACATCATCCCGATAAGCAGGCGGCTCTTCTTCTTGGAGAAGAAACCGAATCTGCTAAACAAGTTAAAAAAGACGAAATAGAAAATCGGTTTAAAGCCATTCAAGAAGCATATGAAGTATTAATGGACCCTGTGAGAAGACGAATTTATGATTCAACTGATGAATTTGACGATGAAATTCCAACCGATTGTTCCCCACAAGACTTTTTTAAGGTTTTCGGGCCCGCTTTTATGAGAAACGGGCGGTGGTCGGTTGTTCAACCGATCCCGTCTTTAGGAGATGATAATACGCCGTTAAAAGAAGTCGATGCGTTTTACAATTTTTGGTTTAGTTTCAAAAGTTGGAGAGAGTTTCCACATGAAGACGAGTTTGATCTTGAACAAGCGGAATCGCGTGACCATAAAAGATGGATGGAAAGACAGAACGCAAAGCTTTCGGAGAAGGCGAGAAAAGAAGAACATGTAAGGATACGTACGTTAGTAGAAAACGCATATAAACGGGACCCACGAGTTATAAAGATAAAGGAAATGCTAAAAGCTGAGAAACAGAAGAAAAAGGAGGCTAAATATATGGCTAAAAAACAAGAAGAAGAAGAAGCTGCTAGAATTGCAGAAGAAAATAAACGTAAGAAAGAAGAAGATGAAAAATTGGCTGCTGAAGCTGCTTTAAATCAAAAGAAAATAAAAGAAAAAGAAAAGAAATTATTACGTAAAGAACGAACCCGGCTTCGAAGTCTTGCGAGTAATATTAACAATTTTAGTAAAGATGATGTTGAAAAAATTTGTTTGTCGTTCGATATGTTACAGTTAAGAAACTTATGTGACAATGTGGAAGCAAAAGAAGGGGATAGTCAAAGTCAAGCTGAGCTTTTACGGGAAGCGATTCGCGTCGACCGTATTGAGAAAGATAGTCAAAGTCAACAGAATGGATCTGCAGAAGTCAAAGTCAATGGTATTGAGTCAAAGAGTAATTATGAGAAAAAAACGAAGCCTTGGGGGAAAGAAGAGATCGAGATGTTGCGAAAAGGGATTGCAAAGTATCCTAAAGGAACATCGAGACGATGGGAGGTTATATCGGAGTACATAGGCACGGGTCGCTCGGTTGAGGAGATTTTAAAAGCAACAAAAACGGTTTTATTACAAAAACCCGACTCTGCAAAAGCATTTGATTCTTTTCTTGAAAAAAGAAAACCGTCAGTCTCAATTGCATCTCCCCTTACAACCAGGGAGGAGGTGGTGGGTCCCACTGAGCCCAACGTGGTTCAAGCCCAAGCTGAGGTGGTTGAACCCAAACTGAAACAAGATGCAGATAAAGTGGAACCAGGTGGTTCAAGTTCGGACCAGGATGCATGGACTCCTGTTCAGGAAAAAGCACTGGTTCAAGCTTTAAAAACGTTTCCGAAAGAAACTAACCAGCGCTGGGAACGTGTTGCTGCTGCTGTACCGGGGAAAACAATGAACCAATGCAAGAAACAATTTGCATTGCTCAAGGAGAATTTTAGAAGCAAAAAAAAGTAATCATCTGGTTTTATGTGCGATTACTTGGAAGATTGCCTATGGATGATTCATCATTTTTGCCTCTAGCAATTCGGTTCCCTATTTCGTTAAGGGTGTGCAAGTTGTGACTGAACATGGAGTATGAATCTTATGGGTTCCAAATTTATGAGTTAACCAGTGCTAATATGTTCAAGTGAGAAAAAAAAGTTGTAGTTCAGCACCTGTTTTGCTTATGTCGAACCACTGGTTGGTCACCCTGATTAATAAAACTTCAATAATATCTTATCTTATATCTTATATGATCATAATAATATGTTATATGTTATTCAATAAGACTATGAGGTGTGCATTTTTGTGTTTCATTTCTTTTAAGATTTTTATGATCATATTATCATATACTCCGTTTTACTTTTATATAAATTTTGCTAAAACAGTTGGTTACTCGTATCATTTCGCAAGTGTTGTTTTGATGTGATTGTACAATACTGTATATTTTGTTAAAAAGACAACTGAATATTACTTGTAATCAAAAATTTATTTGATAAGTAAATAATATAAGCTAATGTTTGTAAATAACAATAGAAAATTATAAAATCACAACACAACGGTGTGTTGGTCCGGCTATGGACTGTGGTGGTATCTTGCGGAATCTCCCAAATCGGACGGAAATATGGGTTTGGGTCTTTCTGTGTTCGTTGGTTGGAACTAGGTTTGGGTTGTACTCGTCAAATGTTTCAAAGGCCATTCGGTACTTTTGGTGATATACCGAAAGTCAAGTATTGGTCCTTCCGGCATTATGCTTTCGTTACTTTCCAAACACCTGAATCTATTGTTGTGGCGGTTAACTCGTTGAATGGGCCTAATATCTTCGGCAAGGCTATTTACATGGTGTGAACTCATGGTTCTAAAGGTTTTAAATCTACAAGTTATAGCCGGATTGAGACCCCTATTTTTCACAGCAAACTCACTTCCAACTCTTTTGTCTCGGACAAGTTGAAGAGATTTTTGATGGTTCGTAACGCGTTGATCTCTCATGTATGCAAGCTTGGAATTTATGATTGTGTTTTGTTGTCCATCGACTGGGAGATATTTTCCATTCTCATCTTAACTTCTATTTCCGATTCATGAGTTTGTTCTCATACTTTCTTTTGCAGAAATGGCAAGGATATATTCTCGTTTTTTTTATAGAGATTACCGGGGTTTTAGCAAAGTTTGTGTCTAGCGAATACATATCTAAGGTTGCAGGTCACTTCGGCAAGGTGGTCTCTATAGCCAAGGCGTCAACATGTCTTAGTAACTTAGACTCGCTCATCGTTTTTTATTCTTTCTATTTTTGGGTAAGCGAAGAAACTCTCCTATGAACGAGCACAGTGGCTCCCCCATAGAAGGTAAAACCTCGGGTAATCAAGCCCCCTGAGCGCGAGACCTGGTACCAGTTGAATTGCGCATTATGCGCATCCTCTAGTCACGCTCCATTTTTGAACAATTTGGCGTAGCCATGAATTGAACTCAGGTGGTGTGCTTCATTGAGCAACTCGGTAGCCACTCAGGAAAGCCTGTGTGGTTAACTCACTCATCGTTTTGGGTGAAGCATATTCACGATTTAATACTCGTATATGTTGAGTTTGATGATTCGAGTTGTTCTAAGACCCAAGTGTGGTTAACGAAGTTTGCTATCGTTCGGTGATTGAAAGGATTGTTGGATATCTCCCCGGACTTGGTCGCCTCTTCCAATCTTGATGTTCTGTTGTTAATTTTCGAGCCGGTTAATCGTACTTGAGATGTTTTGGACGTTGGTATGCGTGAGGATGTAGTTCCGGTCCGGTTTCGTTGGTTTACTAAAAACAACTCTAGAACATGCAAGCCGAGCTTCATAAAGTTGGGGTGTCTTATTGATGAAAACGATATGTTTTAGATCCGGTCTCGAATGTTTTCATAAAGTTGTTAGTCCTCATGGTTTATAAATCTGGCGTGCATGATCTCTCCGTATGTCCGTTGTTAACAGATTCTTTAAATCCCCTTATATGCAAAGTACATGAAGGTAAAAAGTCAGTTTGCTTACTCTCTTCAATCACTGCTTCAACAACCACTATGATTTACAAAAACCAAACAATCACTTTGATTTACAAAAACCAAACACATAGGTAAATGAAAGTTTCCAGCCTACAATCTAGAAGCTCACCTTCTAGATGTTCAAAGTAGCCTTCTTTGAACACCATGTAGAAGAAGCAAAGATGAACACGATGACGGCCGCCCACCATCTCCGTTCACACCATTCCACCGCCATAGAATTTTTACTATAAATAGAGGTGCAAACCTCAATTGTAAATCATCCTAAATCACTCAGAGAAGTGTAATCACAACCTAGAGAGTGTGTGTGAGTTTGAGAGTTTTTTTGTAAGAGTTTTGTAATACTCTGTAAATCTATTCTTGTGAGTAATAGAGTTGTTTTTCTCTCAAATTTGTATCTCCCAACGTCCAGGCGATCCCCTCTTCCTAACAAGTGGTATCAAGAGCTTGGTTAGAGACGTTGGTTGAGTTTTTGGGTCTTCTGAAGTTTCCTCAAAATCCAATTTTGAGTGTACCATTGGATTCGTCACGTCGAACCGAGTCCAACGCAAAAAATGGCGACTTAAACGGAGTTATAACGAGCCCAGAAAACGCGGTCAAAGTTTGGTCAACTCGCCGGAATCTCGCCGGAGAAGACGACCGGTGCCGGAATTTTCGCCGGAGAAGACGATCACTGTATTAATTCACTGTAGCAGCTGGGCGGCACTGTAGCAAGTCACTGTAGCAGTACTGTAGCGGTACTGTAGCAATTCTGAAATTTTACAATTTGGTCCCTGAAATTTTTAGAATTTCATTTTTGGTCCCTGAAAGTTTAGAAAATTATAATTTTACCCCATAAGTGGAATTTAAGCCGCGAAGTGTCTATTCCACCATTTTCAACCGTTCCGGACGTAACGGTGATCTCTGTTTTCTACAATTCAACCCCGTTTGTGTTGAAAAATTATTTTTAAGGTGATAATGTCCACAGAAGAGTCAACATCATCTTCCGGAGCTATGATTATGCTCACAGCAACAAACTACACGCTGTGGAAACCTCGGATGAAAGATCTCCTCAGCTGTAAGGATTTGTTCGATCCTATTGAATTAAAGGGTATAAACCCTGATTCTGCCAAAGAGAAAGAGTGGAAGAAATCAAACCGAAAAACTATTGGTCAGATCCGTCAATGGATTGATCATAGTGTCTTCCACCATGTTGCACAAGAGACAGACGCATATGTCCTCTGGAAAAAGTTGGAGGACATGTACCAGGCCAAGACTGCTCGGAATAAAGCCCTGCTGATGAGGCGTTTAGTCAACATGAAGCTCAAAAGTGGAACTTCAGTTGCCGAGCATACCAGTGAGTTCCAGAACTTGGTCAACCAGTTATCGTCTGTAGAGATGCCGCTTGGCGATGAAGTTCAGGCGCTACTTGTAGTGACCCGAACTTTTCCATGTTTATATATATTAATTGAGATTGATATTTACATGATTAAATGTTTCCAACATGTTAAGCAATCAAACTTGTTAAGACTTGATTAATTGAAATATGTTTCATATAGACAATTGACCACCCAAGTTGACCGGTGATTCACGAACGTTAAAACTTGTAAAAACTATACGATGACATATATATGGTTATATATATAGTTAACATGTTTTTATTATAAGTATGTATCTCATTAGGTATTTTAACAATGAGTTATATACATAAAAATGAGACTATTAATTTAAGAAACTCGAAAACGATATATATAACGATTATCGTTATAACAACGTCTTACTAGGTACATATGAATCATATTAAGATATTGATACACTTGGTTAATTATGTTAAATGATAAGTAAATATATTATTAAGTGTATTAACAATGAAATACATATGTAAAAATAAGACTACTAACTTAATGATTTCGAAATGAGACATATATGTAACGATTATCGTTGTAACGACATTTAACTGTATATACATCATACTGAGATATATTATATATCATAATATCATGATAATATAATAATTTAAAATCTCTTTTGATATTATAAACATTGGGTTAACAACATTTAACAAGATCGTTAACCTAAAGGTTTCAAAACAACACTTACATGTAACGACTAACGATGACTTAACGACTCAGTTAAAATGTATATACATGTAGTGTTTTAATATGTATTTATACACTTTTGAAAGACTTCAATACACTTATCAAAATACTTCTACTTAACAAAAATGCTTACAATTACATTCTCGTTCAGTTTCATCAACAATTCTACTCGTATGCACCCGTATTCGTACTCGTACAATACACAGCTTTTAGATGTATGTACTATTGGTATATACACTCCAATGATCAGCTCTTAGCAGCCCATGTGAGTCACCTAACACATGTGGGAACCATCATTTGGCAACTAGCATGAAATATCTCATAAGATTACAAAAATATGAGTAATCATTCATGACTTATTTACATGAAAACAAAATTACATATCCTTTATATCTAATCCATACACCAACGACCAAAAACACCTACAAACACTTTCATTCTTCAATTTTCTTCATCTAATTGAACTCTCTCAAGTTCTATCTTCAAGTTCTAAGTGTTCTTCATAAATTCCAAAAGTTCTAGTTTCATAAAATCAAGAATACTTTCAAGTTTGCTAGCTCACTTCCAATCTTGTAAGGTGATCATCCAACCTCAAGAAATCTTTGTTTCTTACAGTAGGTTATCATTCTAATACAAGGTAATAATCATATTCAAACTTTGGTTCAATTTCTATAACTATAACAATCTTATTTCAAGTGATGATCTTACTTGAACTTGTTTTCGTGTCATGATTTTGCTTCAAGAACTTTGAGCCATCCAAGGATCCATTGAAGCTAGATCCATTTTTCTCTTTTCCAGTAGGTTCATCCAAGGAACTTAAGGTAGTAATGATGTTCATAACATCATTCGATTCATACATATAAAGCTATCTTATTCGAAGGTTTAAACTTGTAATCACTAGAACATAGTTTAGTTAATTCTAAACTTGTTCGCAAACAAAAGTTAATCCTTCTAACTTGACTTTTAAAATCAACTAAACACATGTTCTATATCTATATGATATGCTAACTTAATGATTTAAAACCTGGAAACACGAAAAACACCGTAAAACCGGATTTACGCCGTCGTAGTAACACCGCGGGCTGTTTTGGGTTAGTTAATTAAAAACTATGATAAACTTTGATTTAAAAGTTGTTATTCTGAGAAAATGATTTTTATTATGAACATGAAACTATATCCAAAAATTATGGTTAAACTCAAAGTGGAAGTATGTTTTCTAAAATGGTCATCTAGACGTCGTTCTTTCGACTGAAATGACTACCTTTACAAAAACGACTTGTAACTTATTTTTCCGACTAGAAACCTATACTTTTTTTGTTTAGATTCATAAAATAGAGTTCAATATGAAACCATAGCAATTTGATTCACTCAAAACGGATTTAAAATGAAGAAGTTATGGGTAAAACAAGATTGGATAATTTTTCTCATTTTAGCTACGTGAAAATTGGTAACAAATCTATTCCAACCATAACTTAATCAACTTGTATTATATATTATGTAATCTTGAGATACCATAGACACGTATACAATGTTTCGACCTATCATGTCGACACATCTATATATATTTCGGAACAACCATAGACACTCTATATGTGAATGTTGGAGTTAGCTATACAGGGTTGAGGTTGATTCCAAAATATATATAGTTTGAGTTGTGATCAATACTGAGATACGTATACACTGGGTCGTGGATTGATTCAAGATAATATTTATCAATTTATTTCTGTACATCTAACTGTGGACAACTAGTTGTAGGTTACTAACGAGGACAGCTGACTTAATAAACTTAAAACATCAAAATATATTAAAAGTGTTGTAAATATATTTTGAACATACTTTGATATATATATATATGTATATATTGTTATAGGTTCGTGAATCAACCAGTGGCCAAGTCTTACTTCCCGACGAAGTAAAAATCTGTGAAAGTGAGTTATAGTCCCACTTTTAAAATCTAATATTTTTGGGATGAGAATACATGCAGGTTTTATAAATGATTTACAAAATAGACACAAGTACGTGAAACTACATTCTATGGTTGAATTATCGAAATCGAATATGCCCCTTTTTATTAAGTCTGGTAATCTAAGAATTAGGGAACAGACACCCTAATTGACGCGAATCCTAAAGATAGATCTATTGGGCCTAACAAACCCCATCCAAAGTACCGGATGCTTTAGTACTTCGAAATTTATATCATATCCGAAGGGTGTCCCGGAATGATGGGGATATTCTTATATATGCATCTTGTTATTGTCGGTTACCAGGTGTTCACCATATGAATGATTTTTATCTCTATGTATGGGATGTGTATTGAAATATGAAATCTTGTGGTCTATTGTTACGATTTGATATATATAGGTTAAACCTATAACTCACCAACATTTTTGTTGACGTTTTAAGCATGTTTATTCTCAGGTGATTATTAAGAGCTTCCGCTGTCGCATACTTAAATAAGGACAAGATTTGGAGTCCATGCTTGTATGATATTGTGTAAAAACTGCATTCAAGAAACTTATTTTGTTGTAACATATTTGTATTGTAAACCATTATGTAATGGTCGTGTGTAAACAGGATATTTTAGATTATCATTATTTGATAATCTACGTAAAGCTTTTTAAACCTTTATTGATGAAATAAAGGTTATGGTTTGTTTAAAAATGAATGCAGTCTTTGAAAAAAACGTCTCATATAGAGGTCAAAACCTCGCAACGAAATCAATTAATATGGAACGTTTTTAATCAATAAGAACGGGACATTTCAGTTGGTATCAGAGCGTTGGTCTTAGAGAACCAGAAAATTTGCATTAGTGTGTCTTATCGAGTTTGTTAGGATGCATTAGTGAGTCTGGACTTCGACCGTGTTTTCTTTAAAAATGATTGCTTAACATTTTTGTTGGAAACTATATATTTTTAACATATGAATATTATGTGATATATTAATCTCTTAACGTGTTTGATATTATGTGATAGATGTCTACCTCTAGAACAAGTCCCATTGACTCACCTAATAATAATGAAGAGTCAAATGTAAATTGGAATAATTTGTGGACTGATTCACAAGTTCCCGAAGAGGAACCGGAAGAAGAGTCGGAACCGGAAGAAGAATCGGAACCGGAAGAAGAATCGGAACCGGATGAAGAAATAGAACCGGTGGGGGAAATAATAAAACGGTTAAGTAAAAGAAAATCCTCAACCAACCGACCAAAGTTAATTATGGTCAATGGTGTTTCCGCCAAGGAAGCAAAATATTGGGAGGATTACCAATTCTCCGATGAATCGGATTCCGACGAGAATTCCGATGATGTTATAGAAATTACCCCAACTGAATTTAAAAAGGCAAAAGAAAATAATAAGGGAAAGGGCATAAAAATAGAGAAATCTAATTCCAACCCCGATGAACTTTATATGTATCGTCAACCCCCGAAGTCCTTAAGTTGTAACAATGACCCGGGAACCTCTAAACCACCAGGTTTTTCTAAACCAATGTGGACAACGACGGTTCGTATTAGGGGAACATCATATATCCCTAGAAACTTGGCAAAACGAACCAAAACCGAAGAAGAAGAAACGAGCGAGTCGGAATAAGATAGTTGTATTCGTGTGGTGTAATATATGGAATATAGTGTTCTTATGCTTTATGATATATGTAAAAATTGCTTGTATTAATAAGTATTTTTTTTTTATGAATCTAACTCTTGTCTATTTTACAGTTTAAAAATACAAAATGGATAGACAACCCAATATTTTAAGAGACCTACCCGGAGACATGATTGATGAAATCTTGTCTAGAGTCGGCCAGAATTCTTCGGCACAACTATTTAAGGCGAGATCAGTTTGTAAGACATTCGAAGAACGTTCCAAGAATGTCTTGGTTTATAAGAGACTTTCGTTTGAAAGATGGGGGATATCACATTGGGAAACCCATAAGTTACGATGTGTTTACTTTGACGCATATATTGCGGGGAACCCAAATGCTATTTTACGCAACGGGTTAAGAAATTATTTTGACTCAATATATCCGAATATTGGACTTCGTGATTTAGAAAAAGCGGCTAACATGCAACATAAAGAAGCATGTTATGCTTACGGATTAGTAATGTTCGCTTCTCACCAAAGTGAGAACAAGAACATCGGGCTACAACTATTAAACAAAACGTTTCCACAAGTGACGGAGTCGGTAATTGGGGTAAGAAATGAGGTTTTTAGATTATTACGGGACTGTTGGACATTACGTAACCCTCGTCCCTTTGATGACGTTACAACACGCTGTCTTATCAACGGCCATAACGGTTATGTTGCACAAGACCAAGGATGGGAAGTAGTCCTAGTAAAACCAGAATGCATGACTTGTTTCTGGACGTATGAATTACGTGTATTTATTGCCTTTGCTGAACGACTTGTGTACTAGCTAGAATTGTCTTCACAACTATCTTGTATCAAAGTTATTGTGTGCTATATTTCATGCTTTATGTAAAATAAGCGGTATTGTAAGTTTGTAAAATATTGTATAAAAGTTTGAACGCGAAATATTATTAAAATCAGTTTTTCATATAGAATTGTAGTAGTTGAATTGTATATTAGCTACTAAGTATGAACTTAACGGGTAGGTACTACCCGAATTTAAACTTATAAAACGCTAATATGAAGAAAAAGCTTTTATAAATGAGTTCATATTATGCTACGAAATACTATTAACTACTCTTAATATTCTGTATGATTAACTTGTTCCATTTAACTATTTTGAAGGAAATGGCACCGACTACTCGACACACCGTGAATATGAATGAAGAGGAATTCCGTACTTTTCTAGCTTCAAACATAGCCGCAGTACAGGCTGCGCTACATACCAACAATAACCTTGGATCTAGCAGTACAGGAAATCGTGTAGGATGCACCTACAAAGAATTCACTGCCTGCAAACCTTTGGAATTTGATGGAACCGAAGGACCGATCGGATTGAAACGGTGGACCGAGAAGGTTGAATCGGTGTTTGCCATAAGTAAGTGTACTGAAGAGGACAAAGTGAAGTACGCTACGCATACCTTCACAGGTTCTGCGTTAACATGGTGGAATACCTATCTAGAGCAAGTGGGACAAGATGATGCGTACGCACTACCGTGGTCAGCATTCAAGCACTTGATGAACGAGAAGTACCGTCCCAGAACCGAGGTCAATAAGCTCAAGACAGAACTTAGAGGGTTACGAACCCAAGGATTTGATATTACCACGTACGAAAGACGATTCACAGAATTGTGCCTATTGTGTCCGGGAGCATTCGAAGATGAGGAAGAGAAGATCGACGCGTTTGTGAAAGGATTACCGGAAAGAATCCAAGAAGATATAAGTTCACACGAGCCCGCCTCCATACAACAGGCATGTAGAATGGCTCACAAACTAGTGAACCAGATTGAAGAAAGAATTAAAGAACAGACTGCTGAAGAGGCCAATGTGAAGCAAGTCAAAAGAAAGTGGGAGGAAAACGGTGATAAGAATCACCAATACAACAACAACAGCAATTACAACAATAATCGCAACAATTATCCCAACAATCGCAACATCAATCGCAACTACAACAAACGGCCCAATAACAACAACAACAGCAACTACAACAATCATCCCAACAACAATAATAACCGCAACAACAACAACAATCAGAAGCAACTATGCCAAAGGTGTGAAAAGAATCACTCGGGGTTCTGCACCAAATTTTGCAACAAGTGTAAAAGAAATGGTCATAGCGCGGCGAAGTGTGAGGTCTACGGACCAGGGGTTAATAGAACGAAAGGAACAAATGGTGTCGGAACGAGTAATGGCGGAGCAAGTAGTGTCGGAGCAAGTTATGCCAATGTAGTTTGTTATAAATGTGGAAAACCAGGCCACATTATTAGAAATTGCCCGAACCAGGAGAACACGAATGGACAAGGCCGTGGAAGAGTTTTCAATATTAATGCGGTAGAGGCACAGGAAGACCCGGAGCTTGTTACGGGTACGTTTCTTATTGACAATAAATCTGCTTACGTTTTATTTGATTCGGGTGCGGATAGAAGCTATATGAGTAGAGATTTTTGTGCTAAATTAAGTTGTCCATTGACGCCTTTGGATAGTAAATTTTTACTCGAATTAGCAAATGGTAAATTAATTTCAGCAGATAATATATGTCGGAATCGAGAAATTAAACTGGTTAGCGAAACATTTAAGATTGATTTGATACCAGTAGAGTTAGGGAGTTTTGATGTGATAATCGGTATGGACTGGTTGAAAGAAGTAAAAGCGGAGATCGTTTGTTACAAAAATGCAATTCGCATTATACGAGAAAAAGGAAAACCCTTAATGGTGTACGGAGAAAAGGGCAACACGAAGCTACATCTTATTAGTAATTTGAAGGCACAAAAACTAATAAGAAAAGGTTGCTATGCTGTTCTAGCACACGTCGAGAAAGTACAAACTGAAGAAAAGAGCATCAATGATGTTCCCATTGCAAAAGAATTTCCCGATGTATTCCCGAAAGAATTACCGGGATTACCCCCACATCGATCCGTTGAATTTCAAATAGATCTTGTACCAGGAGCTGCACCAATAGCTCGTGCTCCTTACAGACTCGCACCCAGCGAGATGAAAGAACTGCAAAGCCAATTACAAGAACTTTTAGAGCGTGGTTTCATTCGACCAAGCACATCACCGTGGGGAGCTCCTGTTTTGTTTGTCAAGAAGAAAGATGGTACATTCAGGTTGTGTATCGACTACCGAGAGTTGAACAAACTTACCATCAAGAACCGCTACCCACTACCGAGAATCGACGACTTATTTGATCAACTACAAGGCTCGTCTGTTTATTCAAAGATTGACTTACGTTCCGGGTATCATCAAATGCGGGTGAAAGAAGATGATATTCCAAAGACTGCTTTCAGAACACGTTACGGTCATTACGAGTTTATGGTCATGCCGTTTGGTTTAACTAATGCACCAGCTGTGTTCATGGACCTTATGAACCGAGTGTGTGGACCATACCTTGACAAGTTTGTCATTGTTTTCATTGATGACATACTTATTTACTCAAAGAATGACCAAGAACACGGTGAACATTTGAGAAAGGTGTTAGAAGTATTGAGGAAGGAAGAATTGTACGCTAAGTTTTCAAAGTGTGCATTTTGGTTGGAAGAAGTTCAATTCCTCGGTCACATAGTGAACAAAGAAGGTATTAAGGTGGATCCGGCAAAGATAGAAACTGTTAAAAAGTGGGAAACCCCGAAAACTCCGAAACACATACGCCAGTTTTTAGGACTAGCTGGTTACTACAGAAGGTTCATCCAAGACTTTTCCAGAATAGCAAAACCCTTGACTGCATTAACGCATAAAGGGAAGAAATTTGAATGGAATGATGAACAAGAGAAAGCGTTTCAGTTATTGAAGAAAAAGCTAACTACGGCACCTATATTGTCATTGCCTGAAGGGAATGATGATTTTGTGATTTATTGTGACGCATCAAAGCAAGGTCTCGGTTGTGTATTAATGCAACGAACGAAGGTGATTGCTTATGCGTCTAGACAATTGAAGATTCACGAACAAAATTATACGACGCATGATTTGGAATTAGGCGCGGTTGTTTTTGCATTAAAGACTTGGAGGCACTACTTATATGGGGTCAAAAGTATTATATATACCGACCACAAAAGTCTTCAACACATATTTAATCAGAAACAACTGAATATGAGGCAGCGTAGGTGGATTGAATTATTGAATGATTACGATTTTGAGATTCGTTACCACCCGGGGAAGGCAAATGTGGTAGCCGATGCCTTGAGCAGGAAGGATAGAGAACCCATTCGAGTAAAATCTATGAATATAATGATTCATAATAACATTACTACTCAAATAAAGGAGGCGCAACAAGGAGTTTTAAAAGAGGGAAATTTAAAGGATGAAATACCCAAAGGATCGGAGAAGCATCTTAATATTCGGGAAGACGGAACCCGGTATAGGGCTGAAAGGATTTGGGTACCAAAATTTGGAGATATGAGAGAAATGGTACTTAGAGAAGCTCATAAAACCAGATACTCAATACATCCTGGAACGGGGAAGATGTACAAGGATCTCAAGAAACATTTTTGGTGGCCGGGTATGAAAGCCGATGTTGCTAAATACGTAGGAGAATGTTTGACGTGTTCTAAGGTCAAAGCTGAGCATCAGAAACCATCAGGTCTACTTCAACAACCCGAAATCCCGGAATGGAAATGGGAAAACATTACCATGGATTTCATCACTAAATTGCCAAGGACTGCAAGTGGTTTTGATACTATTTGGGTAATAGTTGATCGTCTCACCAAATCAGCACACTTCCTACCAATAAGAGAAGATGACAAGATGGAGAAGTTAGCACGACTGTATTTGAAGGAAGTCGTCTCCAGACATGGAATA
The DNA here is from genome assembly GCF_046630445.1 of Rutidosis leptorrhynchoides. Taxonomy (NCBI): domain Eukaryota; kingdom Viridiplantae; phylum Streptophyta; class Magnoliopsida; order Asterales; family Asteraceae; genus Rutidosis; species Rutidosis leptorrhynchoides. The sequence goes on from NC_092334.1 coordinate 149,954,409, forward strand.
CCAATCTCTATTATCTCTGATAGGGATGGCAGATTTATTTCAAGATTCTGGCAGACATTACAGCAAGCATTAGGAACTCGTCTAGACATGAGTACTGCCTATCATCCACAAACTGATGGGCAGAGCGAAAGGACGATACAAACGCTTGAAGACATGCTACGAGCATGTGTTATTGATTTCGGAAACAGTTGGGATCGACATCTACCGTTAGCAGAATTTTCCTACAACAACAGCTACCATTCAAGCATTGAGATGGCGCCGTTTGAAGCACTTTATGGTAGAAAGTGCAGGTCTCCGATTTGTTGGAGTGAGGTGGGGGATAGACAGATTACGGGTCCGGAGATTATACAAGAAACTACTGAGAAGATCATCCAAATTCAACAACGGTTGAAAACCGCCCAAAGTCGACAAAAGAGCTACGCTGACATTAAAAGAAAAGATATAGAATTTGAAATTGGAGAGATGGTCATGCTTAAAGTTTCACCTTGGAAAGGCGTTGTTCGATTTGGTAAACGAGGGAAATTAAATCCAAGGTATATTGGACCATTCAAGATTATTGATCGTGTCGGACCAGTAGCTTACCGACTTGAGTTACCTCAACAACTCGCGGCTGTACATAACACTTTCCACGTATCGAATTTGAAGAAATGTTTTGCTAAAGAAGATCTCACTATTCCGTTAGATGAAATCCAAATCAACGAAAAACTCCAATTCATCGAAGAACCCGTCGAAATAATGGATCGTGAGGTTAAAAGACTTAAGCAAAACAAGATACCAATTGTTAAGGTTCGATGGAATGCTCGTAGAGGACCCGAGTTCACCTGGGAGCGTGAAGATCAGATGAAGAAGAAATACCCTCATCTATTTCCAGAAGACTCGTCAACACCTTCAACAGCTTAAAATTTCGGGACGAAATTTATTTAACGGGTAGGTACTGTAGTGACCCGAACTTTTCCATGTTTATATATATTAATTGAGATTGATATTTACATGATTAAATGTTTCCAACATGTTAAGCAATCAAACTTGTTAAGACTTGATTAATTGAAATATGTTTCATATAGACAATTGACCACCCAAGTTGACCGGTGATTCACGAACGTTAAAACTTGTAAAAACTATACGATGACATATATATGGTTATATATATAGTTAACATGTTTTTATTATAAGTATGTATCTCATTAGGTATTTTAACAATGAGTTATATACATAAAAATGAGACTATTAATTTAAGAAACTCGAAAACGATATATATAACGATTATCGTTATAACAACGTCTTACTAGGTACATATGAATCATATTAAGATATTGATACACTTGGTTAATTATGTTAAATGATAAGTAAATATATTATTAAGTGTATTAACAATGAAATACATATGTAAAAATAAGACTACTAACTTAATGATTTCGAAATGAGACATATATGTAACGATTATCGTTGTAACGACATTTAACTGTATATACATCATACTGAGATATATTATATATCATAATATCATGATAATATAATAATTTAAAATCTCTTTTGATATTATAAACATTGGGTTAACAACATTTAACAAGATCGTTAACCTAAAGGTTTCAAAACAACACTTACATGTAACGACTAACGATGACTTAACGACTCAGTTAAAATGTATATACATGTAGTGTTTTAATATGTATTTATACACTTTTGAAAGACTTCAATACACTTATCAAAATACTTCTACTTAACAAAAATGCTTACAATTACATTCTCGTTCAGTTTCATCAACAATTCTACTCGTATGCACCCGTATTCGTACTCGTACAATACACAGCTTTTAGATGTATGTACTATTGGTATATACACTCCAATGATCAGCTCTTAGCAGCCCATGTGAGTCACCTAACACATGTGGGAACCATCATTTGGCAACTAGCATGAAATATCTCATAAGATTACAAAAATATGAGTAATCATTCATGACTTATTTACATGAAAACAAAATTACATATCCTTTATATCTAATCCATACACCAACGACCAAAAACACCTACAAACACTTTCATTCTTCAATTTTCTTCATCTAATTGAACTCTCTCAAGTTCTATCTTCAAGTTCTAAGTGTTCTTCATAAATTCCAAAAGTTCTAGTTTCATAAAATCAAGAATACTTTCAAGTTTGCTAGCTCACTTCCAATCTTGTAAGGTGATCATCCAACCTCAAGAAATCTTTGTTTCTTACAGTAGGTTATCATTCTAATACAAGGTAATAATCATATTCAAACTTTGGTTCAATTTCTATAACTATAACAATCTTATTTCAAGTGATGATCTTACTTGAACTTGTTTTCGTGTCATGATTTTGCTTCAAGAACTTTGAGCCATCCAAGGATCCATTGAAGCTAGATCCATTTTTCTCTTTTCCAGTAGGTTCATCCAAGGAACTTAAGGTAGTAATGATGTTCATAACATCATTCGATTCATACATATAAAGCTATCTTATTCGAAGGTTTAAACTTGTAATCACTAGAACATAGTTTAGTTAATTCTAAACTTGTTCGCAAACAAAAGTTAATCCTTCTAACTTGACTTTTAAAATCAACTAAACACATGTTCTATATCTATATGATATGCTAACTTAATGATTTAAAACCTGGAAACACGAAAAACACCGTAAAACCGGATTTACGCCGTCGTAGTAACACCGCGGGCTGTTTTGGGTTAGTTAATTAAAAACTATGATAAACTTTGATTTAAAAGTTGTTATTCTGAGAAAATGATTTTTATTATGAACATGAAACTATATCCAAAAATTATGGTTAAACTCAAAGTGGAAGTATGTTTTCTAAAATGGTCATCTAGACGTCGTTCTTTCGACTGAAATGACTACCTTTACAAAAACGACTTGTAACTTATTTTTCCGACTAGAAACCTATACTTTTTTTGTTTAGATTCATAAAATAGAGTTCAATATGAAACCATAGCAATTTGATTCACTCAAAACGGATTTAAAATGAAGAAGTTATGGGTAAAACAAGATTGGATAATTTTTCTCATTTTAGCTACGTGAAAATTGGTAACAAATCTATTCCAACCATAACTTAATCAACTTGTATTATATATTATGTAATCTTGAGATACCATAGACACGTATACAATGTTTCGACCTATCATGTCGACACATCTATATATATTTCGGAACAACCATAGACACTCTATATGTGAATGTTGGAGTTAGCTATACAGGGTTGAGGTTGATTCCAAAATATATATAGTTTGAGTTGTGATCAATACTGAGATACGTATACACTGGGTCGTGGATTGATTCAAGATAATATTTATCAATTTATTTCTGTACATCTAACTGTGGACAACTAGTTGTAGGTTACTAACGAGGACAGCTGACTTAATAAACTTAAAACATCAAAATATATTAAAAGTGTTGTAAATATATTTTGAACATACTTTGATATATATATATATGTATATATTGTTATAGGTTCGTGAATCAACCAGTGGCCAAGTCTTACTTCCCGACGAAGTAAAAATCTGTGAAAGTGAGTTATAGTCCCACTTTTAAAATCTAATATTTTTGGGATGAGAATACATGCAGGTTTTATAAATGATTTACAAAATAGACACAAGTACGTGAAACTACATTCTATGGTTGAATTATCGAAATCGAATATGCCCCTTTTTATTAAGTCTGGTAATCTAAGAATTAGGGAACAGACACCCTAATTGACGCGAATCCTAAAGATAGATCTATTGGGCCTAACAAACCCCATCCAAAGTACCGGATGCTTTAGTACTTCGAAATTTATATCATATCCGAAGGGTGTCCCGGAATGATGGGGATATTCTTATATATGCATCTTGTTATTGTCGGTTACCAGGTGTTCACCATATGAATGATTTTTATCTCTATGTATGGGATGTGTATTGAAATATGAAATCTTGTGGTCTATTGTTACGATTTGATATATATAGGTTAAACCTATAACTCACCAACATTTTTGTTGACGTTTTAAGCATGTTTATTCTCAGGTGATTATTAAGAGCTTCCGCTGTCGCATACTTAAATAAGGACAAGATTTGGAGTCCATGCTTGTATGATATTGTGTAAAAACTGCATTCAAGAAACTTATTTTGTTGTAACATATTTGTATTGTAAACCATTATGTAATGGTCGTGTGTAAACAGGATATTTTAGATTATCATTATTTGATAATCTACGTAAAGCTTTTTAAACCTTTATTGATGAAATAAAGGTTATGGTTTGTTTAAAAATGAATGCAGTCTTTGAAAAAAACGTCTCATATAGAGGTCAAAACCTCGCAACGAAATCAATTAATATGGAACGTTTTTAATCAATAAGAACGGGACATTTCACTACTGCTACTTAGTTCCCTTCCCGATAGTTGGGAAACGCTGGTAGTAACACTCAGCAACTCAGCACCGAATGGCAAACTTACCATGTCAATGGTCAAGGATGCCCTATTCAGTGAAGAGGCAAGGAGAAAGGACATGGGCACAGATCAGACCCATGCCTTTGTCACAGAGAATCGGGGGAGACAGCGAATGAGTAGCAAAAATAAATGGAGAGGCAGAAGCAAGAGCAGGGGCAGGTCAGCTGATGGCAGAAAACCAACATATAAATGCCATCATTGAAATGTCCCGTTCTTATTGATTAAAAACGTTCCATATTAATTGATTTCGTTGCGAGGTTTTGACCTCTATATGAGACGTTTTTCAATGACTGCATTCATTTTTAAAACAAACCATAACCTTTATTTCATAGATAAAGGTTTTAAAAAACTTTACGTAGATTATCAAATAATGATAATCTAAAATATCCTGTTTACACACGACCATTACATAATGGTTTACAATACAAATATGTTACAACAAAATAAGTTTCTTGAATGCAGTTTTTACACAATATCATACAAGCATGGACTCCAAATCTCGTCCTTATTTAAGTATGCGACAGCGGAAGCTCTTAGTATTCACCTGAGAATAAACATGCTTTAAACGTCAACAAAAATGTTGGTGAGTTATAGGTTTAACCTATATATATCAAATCGTAACAATAGACCACAAGATTTCATATTTCAATACACATCCCATACATAGAGATAAAAATCATTCATATGGTGAACACCTGTTAACCGACATTAACAAGATGCATATATAAGAATATCCCCATCATTCCGGGACACCCTTCGGATATGATATAAATTTCGAAGTACTAAAGCATCCGGTACTTTGGATGGGGCTTGTTGGGCCCAATAGATCTATCTTTAGGATTCGCGTCAATTAGGGTGTCTGTTCCCTAATTCTTAGATTACCAGACTTAATAAAAAGGGGCATATTCGATTTCGATAATTCAACCATAGAATGTAGTTTCACGTACTTGTGTCTATTTTGTAAATCATTTATAAAACCTGCATGTATTCTCATCCCAAAAATATTAGATTTTAAAAGTGGGACTATAACTCACTTTTACAGATTTTTACTTCGTCGGGAAGTAAGACTTGGCCACTGGTTGATTCACGAACCTATAACAATATATACATATATATCAAAGTATGTTCAAAATATATTTACAACACTTTTAATATATTTTGATGTTTTAAGTTTATTAAGTCAGCTGTCCTCGTTAGTAACCTACAACTAGTTGTCCACAGTTAGATGTGCAGAAATAAATCGATAAATATTATCTTGAATCAATCCACGACCCAGTGTATACGTATCTCAGTATTGATCACAACTCAAACTATATATATTTTGGAATCAACCTCAACCCTGTATAGCTAACTCCAACATTCACATATAGAGTGTCTATGGTTGTTCCGAAATATATATAGATGTGTCGACATGATAGGTCGAAACATTGTATACGTGTCTATGGTATCTCAAGATTACATAATATACAATACAAGTTGATTAAGTTATGGTTGGAATAGATTTGTTACCAATTTTCACGTAGCTAAAATGAGAAAAATTATCCAATCTTGTTTTACCCATAACTTCTTCATTTTAAATCCGTTTTGAGTGAATCAAATTGCTATGGTTTCATATTGAACTCTATTTTATGAATATAAACAGAAAATGTATAGGTTTATAGTCGGAAAAATAAGTTACAAGTCGTTTTTGTAAAGGTAGTCATTTCAGTCGAAAGAACGACGTCTAGATGACCATTTTAGAAAACATACTTCCACTTTGAGTTTAACCATAATTTTTTGATATAGTTTCATGTTCATAATAAAAATCATTTTCTCAGAATAACAACTTTTAAATCAAAGTTTATCATAGTTTTTAATTAACTACCCCAAAACAGCCCGCGGTGTTACTACGACGGCGTAAATCCGATTTTACGGTGTTTTTCGTGTTTCCAGGTTTTAAATCATTAAGTTAGCATATCATATAGATATAGAACATGTGTTTAGTTGATTTTAAAAGTCAAGTTAGAAGGATTAACTTTTTTTTGCGAACAAGTTTAGAATTAACTAAACTATGTTCTAGTGATTACAAGTTTAAACCTTCGAATAAGATAGCTTTATATGTATGAATCGAATGATGTTATGAACATCATTACTACCTTAAGTTCCTTGGATAAACCTACTGGAAAATAGAAAAATGGATTTAGCTTCAACGGATCCTTGGATGGCTCGAAGTTCTTGAAGCAGAATCATGACACGAAAACAAGTTCAAGTAAGATCATCACTTGAAATAAGATTGTTATAGTTATAGAAATTGAACCAAAGTTTGAATATGATTATTACCTTGTATTAGAATGATAACCTACTGTAAGAAACAAAGATTTCTTGAGGTTGGATGATCACCTTACAAGATTGGAAGTGAGCTAGCAAACTTGAAAGTATTCTTGATTTTATGAAACTAGAACTTTTGAAATTTATGAAGAACACTTAGAACTTGAAGATAGAACTTGAGAGAGATCAATTAGATGAAGAAAATTGAAGAATGAAAGTGTTTGTAGGTGTTTTTGGTCGTTGGTGTATGGATTAGATATAAAGGATATGTAATTTTGTTTTCATGTAAATAAGTCATGAATGATTACTCATATTTTTGTAATTTTATGAGATATTTCATGCTAGTTGCCAAATGATGGTTCCCACATGTGTTAGGTGACTCACATGGGCTGCTAAGAGCTGATCATTGGAGTGTATATACCAATAGTACATACATCTAAAAGCTGTGTATTGTACGAGTACGAATACGGGTGCATACGAGTAGAATTGTTGATGAAACTGAACGAGGATGTAATTGTAAGCATTTTTGTTAAGTAGAAGTATTTTGATAAGTGTATTGAAGTCTTTCAAAAGTGTATAAATACATATTAAAACACTACATGTATATACATTTTAACTGAGTCGTTAAGTCATCGTTAGTCGTTGCATGTAAGTGTTGTTTTGAAACCTTTAAGTTAACGATCTCAATTAATGTTGTTAACCCATTGTTTATTATATCTAATGAGATGTTAAATTATTATATTATCATGATATTATGATATATTAATATATCTTAATATGATATATATACATTTAAATGTCGTTACAACGATAATCGTTACATATATGTCTCGTTTCGAAATCCTTAAGTTAGTAGTCTTGTTTATATGTATATAACTCATTGTTAATATACTTATGGAGATACTTACTTATCATAATCTCATGTTAACCATATGTATATCCATATATATATATCGTCATGTCGTTTTTACAAGTTTTAACGTTCGTGAATCACCGGTCAACTTGGGTGGTCAATTGTCTATATGAAACATATTTCAATTAATCAAGTCTTAACAAGTTTGATTGCTTAACATGTTGGAAACATTTAATCATGTAAATATCAATCTCAATTAATATATATAAACATGGAAAAGTTCGGGTCACTACAATCATTGTGGATTAGAGGGACATATGAAAAAGAACTGTTATAGATTGAAAGAGGAACAAGGTCAAAGCAGTTCACAGCCGAAGAATAAGGGTGGAGAAACATTAGTGACTATCCCTGGTGATGTAGCTTATTGTTCAACCCATGATGAGACATATCTTCACGTCTCACGAGAAGAAACATAATGGGTGGTAGATACTCCAGCTTCCTACCACGTGACTTCATACAAGGAATACTTCACAACATACAAAGCTGGAGACTTTGGAGCTGTGAAGATGGGAAATTCCAGTTCCGCTGAGATTGTCGAAATTGGAGATGTCAGGATAAAGACAAGTTCCGGGAGCACAATCACTCTGAAGGATGTCCACCATGTGCCAGATCTTCGGCTGAATTTACTTTCTGGGATAGCTCTCGACAAACAGGGCTATGATAGTCATTTCAGTAAAGGCACATGGAAATTGTCAAGAGGCGCTATGATATTCGCTCGAGGACACATTTGTGGCACACTATACAAAACTCATGTGAAGATCTGCACAGAAAGTATTAATGTTGCAGAAAAGGAGGCTTCACAAAATTTATGGCACCAGAGACTCGGTCACATGAGTGAGAAAGGGTTGTCTACCCTAATAAAGAAGGAGCTTATCAATGTAGACAAGGATGCTGCGCTAGATCCTTGCAATCATTGTTTGTTTGGTAAGCAGCTTAGAGTCTCGTTTAATTCCTCTTCAACGAGAAGATCAGAGTTACTCAGTCTGGTACACTCTGATGTTTGCGGTCCCTTGGAGGTTGAATCAATTGGCGGCAATCGATACTTTCTGACGTTTATCGATGATACTTCTCGAAAGGTGTGGGTATATTTCTTACGAACGAAGGACCAGGTGTTCGATTACTTCAAACAGTTCCATGTCATGGTAGAGCGTGAGACAGGAAAAAAGTTAAAGTGTCTTCGATCCGACAACGGCAGTGAATACTCTTCCAGGCAGTTCGATGCCTATTGCAGATCATATGGCATCCGACATGAGAAGAAGGTCCCACGTACCCCTCAACATAATGGTATAGCAGAAAGAATGAACCGAACAATCATGGAACGTGTTCGGAGCATGCTCAGTATGGCTAAGCTGCCAAAGCCATTCTGGGGAGAAGCAGTCAGAGCCGCTTGTTATTTGATCAACCGATCTCCATCAGTACCACTGAATTTTGAAGTTCCGGAGAAACTTTGGTCTGGAAAGGATCCATCATACTCTCACTTAAGAGTATTTGGATGTTTGGCGTACGCACATGTATCCAAGGAGCTCAGGCAGAAGCTGAATGCAAGGACCACTCCATGCATATTCATAGGCTATGGAGATGAAGAATTTGGATACAGATTATGGGATCCAAAGGAGAAAAAGGTGATCAGAAGTAGGGACGTGGTGTTCCATGAAAGCCAGACAATAGAAGATATTGAAAAGCCCACGATATCTCAGAAGTCAAATGTTGCTGCTCAGGTGCCAGAGGCAACAACGGAATCATTCATGAGAAATGAATTTTCAGTGCAAGAAGAAATGCCAGAAGTAGAAGATAATGAGGAAAATGACGGTGCTGAGCAGGGAGAGCCACAACCCCATCTGCCATACGTTCCAGCACCATCACAAGGTCAAGATGATGGTGGATCTCCTCAGAATGTTCCAGAAGTTCGTAGATCTGAACGAGGTCGGATTTCATCGAGTAGATATCCAGAATCCGAGTACCTTCTACTTACTGAAGATGGAGAACCAGAGAGTTTTCATGAAGCAGTAACTCATAAGGATAAAGAAAAATGGTTGCTCGCAATGCAGAATGAGATGGATTCTCTGCAGAAAAATCAAACTTATGAGATTATAGAACTTCCACGCGGGAAGAAGGCACTGAAAAATAAATGGGTGCTCAAGCTGAAAAAGGATGGTAGTGGAAAAGTGGTGAAATACAAAGCACGACTTGTAGTCAAAGGATTCCAACAGAAGAAAGGGATTGATTTTGACGAGATATTTTCACCAGTAGTCAAGATGACTTCAATTAGAGTCATACTTGGATTGGTCACAAGTATGAACTTGGAGCTTGAACAGATGGATGTAAAGACAGCTTTTCTTCATGGAGATTTACATGAAGAAATTTACATGGAGCAGCCGGAAGGTTTTGAGGTTTCAGGAGATAACCTCGTATGCAAGTTGAAGAAAAGTTTGTATAGTTTGAAGCAGGCACCTAGGCAGTGGTACAAGAAGTTTGACTCGTGCATGGTGAGTCACGGGTACAAGAAAACTGCAGCAGATGAGTGTGTCTACATTCAGAAGTTTTCTGAAGGAGATTTCGTTGCTCTTCTACTATATGTAGACGATATTTTGATCGTAGGGAAAGACGCAACGAAGATCAACCAGCTGAAGAAGGAACTCTCTAAGTCTTTTGACATGAAAGACTTAGGACAGGCTCAACAGATTTTGGGAATGCAAATAACCCGAGACAGAAAGAATAAAAGGTTATGGCTATCTCAGGAGAAGTATATTGAACGAGTGCTTTCACGTTTCAATATGAACAATGCCAAACCTGTTAGCATTCCATTAGCCAACCATTTCAAGTTAAGCAAGAGTTCTTGTCCCTCATCCAAGGAAGAGATCAGGGAGATGTCTTCAGTACCATATTCTTCAGCAGTTGGAAGTTTGATGTATGCGATGGTGTGTACAAGGCCCGATATTGCTCATGCAGTGGGAACAGTGAGTCCAACCCCGGGAAAGAGCATTGGAATGCAGTAAAATGGATTCTCAGATATCTTAAAGGTACAAAGAATCTATGTCTTTGTTACGGGGGAGCTGATCCAATCTTGGAAGGCTATACAGATGCGGATATGGCCGGAGATCCTGATACTAGGAAATCTACTTCAGGATTCATTTACACTTTTGCAGGGGGAGCTGTTTCATGGCAGTCAAGACTACAGAAGTGTATTGCATTATCCACAACTGAAGCAGAGTATATTGCTGCCGCAGAAGCTGGAAAAGAAATGTTGTGGTTAAAGCGTTATCTCCAAGAATTTGGAATCAAGCAAAAGGAGTACAAGGTACATTGTGACAGTCAGAGTGCTCTAGATTTGAGCAAGAACTCCATGTACCATTCCCGTACAAAACATATTGATATTCGCTATCATTGGATACGCGAGGTAATTGATCGACAACTGTTGAGACTAGTGAAGATCCATACAAAGGAGAATTCTGCGGATATGTTAACAAAGGTGGTGACTCGAGAGAAGTTGGAGTTATGCAGAGACATAACTGGAATGTTCGTGGATTCGGCTGGAGGGGGAGAATTGAAAGTTTCCAGCCTACAATCTAGAAGCTCACCTTCTAGATGTTCAAAGTAGCCTTCTTTGAACACCATGTAGAAGAAGCAAAGATGAACACGATGACGGCCGCCCACCATCTCCGTTCACACCATTCCACCGCCATAGAATTTTTACTATAAATAGAGGTGCAAACCTCAATTGTAAATCATCCTAAATCACTCAGAGAAGTGTAATCACAACCTAGAGAGTGTGTGTGAGTTTGAGAGTTTTTTTTGTAAGAGTTTTGTAATACTCTGTAAATCTATTCTTGTGAGTAATAGAGTTGTTTTTCTCTCAAATTTGTATCTCCCAACGTCCAGGCGATCCCCTCTTCCTAACAGTAAATCAATACTAGTAAGACCGCCAATCAAATTAACCAGATCTTGCGCTCAGGGGGCTTGATTACCCGAGATTTAAACTCTATAAGGGAGACAATGTGCTCGTTCATATGGGGGAGTCCTCGCTAATCCAAACAAAAACCAAATTAAAATCGAACGATCTCTCAATAACACTCTAAATTATTCATATCCAATACCAAAATCAATGGGAGGCCCTGAGGGGAACAAAGCGATCGATCGTTCGGGACCCAAGTTTTCAGTGGCCCATTTATATATATACAGACACAATAAGAGATTCGAGAATACGGGAGCTAATGAAACGCAACTGAAACAACGTTGGTAAAGCACAATAGGCCCAAAACAACAATTAAAGGTCCCAGAGAAAAAAGAAATCAAAGTCTACTAATGTAACGACCCGCACTTTTTCGATCATACTATACTTATAAGATTAATATTTACATAAATTAAACCTTGCCAACATGATAAGCAATCCAATTTGTCGAGACTTATATTTCCGAAAAGAGTTTTACACAACGTTTGACCGTCTAGTTTGACCGATGATATCACGAACTATACAATATATGATAATTATACGTTTGTGTATATAAATGTATATATACATATTTAACATGATTAATAAATGTTTTAATATCTCATTTTGTATTAATAACAACAAGTTATATGTGTATTTTGAAACTACTAACTTAAGTTTTCAAAACGATAACTATACGTAACGTTATTTGACATAAATACTTAAGACATATAATGTTTATACATATATTGTATAAGTAATGTATTTAATCACTTTTAAAGACTTAAATATATAAAACCATATAAGTGTATTCACAAAAGATAGCTATATTTGAATCCTCATTCCATTTTTCACAAAATTTCTATACGTATACCTAGAGTATTTGTACTCGTATCATACCAAGCTCCTATACGTATTTACTAATAGTAAATACACATCAAAATCACCACCTAACCAGCCATTATTCATGCCATGAGGGCTAGGTAATTGAACTTGGAAGCAATTAGGACTAGATACATAAAATTATCACTTGAAATTTTGTCCATGTATACTAAAGGCCACGTTTTTTTTAGCTTATATGTATCATCATTTTCATTCATTTTAACTTCAAATTTCTTAAGCTAAACACACATTCTCTCTTACCCTTTGAACTCCATAACAATTCAGTAACTTACCAAGAAGATCTAGCCATAAAAACCTTACTTAAACACCATAAAGAAAACCATACAAAAACACTTCAAGAAAACCTTCCAAGAACACCAACTTACTTCCAATCTTTCATCCACTTCTATCACCCTTGTGATTCTAGCTTCTTACTTCTCTCTTACAGCAACTTCATCCAAGGAACTTGAGGTAGAATCTATGTTCATAACCTTATTCGATTCATATATATATAGCTATCTTATTTTGTGGTACAAAAGTTTAACAACAAGAACATAGTTTGAATGTTTTCAAACTTGTTTGCAAACTAAATAGATCCTTCTAACTTAACTTTTAAAATACTTCAAGACCTGTAATATAACTTATGTATATGCTAATTTAACAAGGTAAAACTTGGTTTTTCAAAGTATAAGTATTTTTAGAAAAATGGTCATTAAATGATTTTGTTGTAACAAAAATGTTTAACTTCATATGTTTCACTAATGTTTCACTTATGCCGTATGATTTTGAATACAAACCAAGGTATTTACAGTTCATAGTCTTAAAGAAGAACTCGATCCAAGAAGATGGCAATTTGAATCAACGAAAACGGATTTGTAACGAAGAAACTATGACCGAAACAAAATTGGTTATCCTAGATCATTTCAACTACGGGATCAATTGGAAAAAAATGATATAAATCACATATTTCTAAGATAACATGATATTTTATATATATGTACTTATAATTCAATTTTATATGGTTCAGGATCACCCGTAAACAATACGAGAAGATTAATCATAAGATCCCATGATTGTACGCAACACGTCATTTGACAACACCGGTACTTTATGTACGCAACACGTCATTTGACAACACCGGTACCATGGGTCAAGATTAATCTCGACCAACACATATACGATGGGGTTTTATTGATTTCGTTGGGGGTTTTATTTATTTCATTGCGGGTATATTAAACATCTAAAAATGAACCATTAAAATTGAATTACTAACATCGGACTGCTAACTACGGACTAAGGAATTATTCAAAGTATTAAAAGTATAACAAGTATATATTTATAACGTTTGTTTTAAAAATGAAAACATATTGATATATTATATATGGATAGGTTCGTGATATCAACCGGAAGACCGAGTCAAATTATTTATATCATCAAGACAAGAGTGAGTATATAGTCCCACTTTTAAACTCTAAATATTTCGGGATGAGAATACATGTATTTTATGTTTTACGATATGGACACAAGTAACTGAAAAATATGTTCTACGTTGAGTTGTACAACTGGCATACTTCCCTGTAGCTTGGTAACTAATATTTACAGCGGTATTGTAAACGCGAATCCTGTTGATAGATCTATCGGGCCTGACAACCCCAACCGGACTGGACGACCAGTATTCAACGGTTGCACAGTACTTCGTTTTGTGACTACACTTGGTACGGTGTAGTAAGATTTCATATTAAAGGGAATATGCGACGTGAAAATGTTAAGTATGGTTATCAAGTGCTCAACCACTTAGAATACTTTTATTAAACTGTTTATATACGAAATCTTGTGGTCTATATATATATTGCTGCCGGCATTAAACCTATATCTCACCAACTTTATGTTGACCTTTTTAAAACATGTCTATTCTCAGGTGATTTCTAAAGCTTCCGCTGCATCATGTTGGATCTAACCAGGATCTTGCGTACGCATGTTTGTGTCAAAAATAAAACTGCATATCCGAGATGTTGTATTGTAAAATATGCTAGAAACCGTGTTGTTGTCATCATTTGTAAAGTTTGTAAGTCGAAGATTATCGCTAAACGTTAATCTTCTTTTTATTGTCTTAAGCTTGTAACAAAAATAATGGTTATGGTTTGTAATGTATAATATATGCAGTTTTCTTTCAAAAATGTCTCATATAGAGGTCAATACCTCGCAATGAAATCATACGTTATCTAACGCGTTCTTATGGTTAAGGACGGGTTATGACATGTGGTATCAGAGCGTTGGTCTTAGCGAACCAGGTTTGCATTAGTGTGTCTAACCGAGAAGTCGTTAGGATACATTAGTAAAGTCTGGACTTTGACCGGGTCTGATTTAAAAAAAAAACCATTGCTTATCACTGTTGGTTAAAATTTATATGTAAATATTATGTAGTACTAATGGGTTAGTTGTTGTGTGATAGATGTCGGGCTCGAAACTTATTATCACATTCAGCGACTCCGAATCAGAACCTTCAGATTGTGTTTCAGTCATTAACATATCCGATGACGAAAGTGGTATTTTTGGGGAAGACTCACAATTTCCGGATGAACCAACTATTGAAATATCGGAAAGTGAACCCGAGGAGGAAGGTGAACCCGAAGAGGAAAGCGAACCCGAAGAAGAAAGTGAACCCGAGGAAGAAATACTAGAAATTACGAAAGAAAAATTCGATCAAGGAAAGAAACGAAAAGCGAATGAATTAGAAAATTCAAATCCCGAACTTAGTGAGAATGACGTGGCACCAATTCCACTCAACACTACCACCCCTATTCCCGCTATTCCTATTAGTGCTATCCCCGCATCTAGTTCTTCGGCTCCTCAGCCAAAACGTAGGCAGACAGCTAGGATAAGCGTTAGGCCATTCATTGGAACTAAACGCCCTAGAAAATAAACCGAACGATGCACTGCCGTATTAAGCCATGGAATCATATAATGTTTTGTATAATATTATTAGTGTGGTTTGCTTAAAGTTTGATGTAAGATAAGCATATGTAAAATAGCGAAGTATGAAATGCAATAATTTTCCATGGTTAAGTATTATTTAGATTGTAGTAATTGGTTCTGTACTAAGCTATTAAGTATGAACATTAACGGGTAGGTACTACCCAAGATATAATTATAAAACGCTAATAAGAAGAAAAGGCTTTTATAATAATACCTGGTTCATATTATTAACAAGCTATAATGTACTATAAATACACACTACATCTATAATAATCCATGTGAATAATTATTTTTTTTTCATTAGGAAATGGCGCGATTGAATCGAATGACGGAACAAGAACTCGAGGAACTCATCAATCAACGAGTGAACGATAGAATGTTATGGGTCGAAGCTGCAAGAGCTGCTGCAGTTAATCCAAATCCTCGTGTAGGATGCTCCTACAAGACGTTTCAAGCTTGCAAGCCATCATCATTCAGTGGAACGGAAGGACCGATCGGTTTAACCCGATGGATAGAAAAGATGGAGACGGTGTTCAAAATCAGTGGTTGTGATGAAAAAGACATGACCAAGTTTGCATCGTGCACTTTACAAGATAGTGCACTCACATGGTGGAAGAATTATGTGAAGGCGGTAGGAGGAGATGTAGCTTATGATACTCCATGGGAAGAATTCAAAGCGATGATAATCACCGAGTATTGTCCAAGGAATGAGGTTATTAAGTTAGAAGATGAGTTACGAAGTTTGAAGGTGGTTGGTACTGAAATCACCAACTACAATCAGCGATTCATGGAATTGGTTTTACTATGTCCTGAATTGGTTCCAACCGAAGCACGGAAGATTGAAATGTACAAAGGTGGTTTGCCCAAAAAGGTCAAGGCAAACGTTACAGCATCGAAACCTAAGACAATTCATGAAGCTATAACCATGGCAAACGAGCTAATGGATCAGGTCATTTTGGACAAGAAAGCATTCAATACTGAGGTGAAGGTATTGGGGAACAAGAAAAAGTGGAATGGAGGTTATGATCGAGGTAACCAACAACAACCTTATAAGAAACAAGAAACCACGAAAGGTGCGGGTAGCGGTTCAGGCTTTGGTTACAAAGGACAAAGTCCTTTATGCAACCGTTGTCACAAACATCATTTTGGTTACTGTAGTGTGTTGTGCACTAAATGCAATAGACAGGGACATCTTGCTGAAGATTGTAAGGCTCTCGTTACAAATGCAAATGGTAACAAGACTCCTGCCACCAACGCAAATAGAACTGCTTTGGCTAACATTACTTGTTTTGGGTGTGGAAAACAAGGTCATTATAAGAGCCAGTGCCCGAATCAGAATGGCGGACCTGCACGTGGAAGAGCGTTTGTTATTAATGCTAGAGAGGCACGAGAAGACCCGGAACTTGTTACGGGTACGTTTACCATTAATAACTTATCAGCATCTATTTTATTTGATACTGGCGCCGATAGAAGTTACGTGTGTATAAATTTTTACACTAAATTGAATTGTTCATCATTACCTCTAGATGCTAAGTACTTGATTGAGTTAGCTAATGGTAAACTAATTAAAGCCGATAAAATTTGTCGTGATTGTGAAATAAATCTAGCCGGAGAAACGTTTAAAATCGACTTAATACCCGTGGAATTAGGAGGTTTTGATGTAATAGTCGGCATGGACTGGATGTCCAAAATAGGAGCGGAAGTTGTTTGTGCCAAGAAGGCAATTCGTATTCCTGGTAAGGATAAAATACCGGTGATGATTTATGGAGAGAAGGGTAATTCAAAACTAAAACTCATTAGCTGTTTGAAAGCCAAGAAGTGTTTAGAAAAGGGATGTTACGCTATTTTAGCACATGTTAATAAAGTCGAAAAGAAAGAAAAGTGTATCAACGACGTGCCTGTGGCAAGAGATTTTCCTGAAGTTTTTCCGGAAGAATTGCCGGGATTACCTCCATTTAGATCGGTAGAATTTCAAATAGATTTAGTACCAGGAGCTGCACCAGTGGCTCGTGCTCCATATAGACTTGCACCGTCCGAGTTAAAAGAACTTCAAAGTCAGTTAAAAGAATTACTGGACCGTGGATTCATACGACCGAGTACTTCACCGTGGGGAGCTCCAATTTTGTTTGTTAAGAAGAAAGATGGATCTTTTAGGATGTGTATAGACTATCGTGAATTAAATAAGTTAACCATCAAGAATCGATATCCACTACCGAGAATTGATGACTTATTTGATCAATTGCAAGGATCATGTGTTTATTCGAAAATCGACTTAAGATCGGGCTATCATCAACTACGTGTTAAAGAAGAGGACATTCCGAAAACTGCTTTTCGGACACGTTATGGTCATTATGAATTTTTGGTTATGCCGTTTGGATTGACGAATGCGCCAGCTGTATTCATGGACCTCATGAATCGAGTTTGTAGTCCGTATTTAGATAAGTTTGTTATCGTTTTCATTGATGATATTCTTATCTATTCCAAGAGTGAGCAAGAGCATGAAGAGCATTTAAGGTTGATACTGGAGTTGTTGAGAAAAGAACAACTTTATGCTAAATTTTCTAAGTGTGCTTTCTGGTTGAAAGAAGTGCAATTTCTTGGTCACGTTGTTAATAGCGAAGGAATTCAGGTTGATCCAGCAAAAACTGAAGCTATTGAAAAATGGGAGACTCCTAAGACACCAACGCAGATACGTCAATTTTTGGGTTTAGCCGGTTATTATAGAAGGTTTATTCAAGATTTTTCCCGAATAGCTAAGCCGTTGACAGCATTAACACAAAAAGGGAAGAAATACGAATGGACCTCGGAGCAGGAGAACGCATTTCAATTACTGGAGAAGAAGTTAACTACGGCGCCTATTTTATCGTTACCTGAAGGGAACGATGATTTTGAAATATATTGTGACGCTTCGCGACAAGGTTTTGGTTGTGTTCTTATGCAACGGAAGAAAGTTATTGCATTTGCATCCCGACAATTGAAGATTCACGAGCGAAATTATACGACGCATGATCTAGAATTGGGAGCAGTCGTGTTTGCATTGAAGATGTGGAGACACTACTTGTATGGGGTTAAATTCACTGTGTTTACTGATCATAAAAGCCTTCAACATATTTTTGATCAGAAACAATTGAACATGAGGCAACGTAGGTGGGTCGAGTTAATAAACGACTATGATTGTGAAATTCGTTATCATCCCGGAAAGGCGAATGTGGTGGCTGATGCTTTAAGCAGAAAAGAACGAGAACCAATTCGAGTTCGAGCAATGAACATAAAAATTCGCATGAATCTCAACTCACAAATCAAAGAAGTTCAACGAGAAGCACTTACTAAAGAAAATATAGGAAATGAAATAATGAAGAAGTATGCGAAGCAACTCGTTATGCGGGAAGATGGAATCCGATATTTTGCAAATCGTATTTGGGTACCGAAGTTGGGTGGATTAAGGAAGTTGATATTGAACGAGGCACATAAGACAAGATACTCGATACATCCTGGAGTTGGAAAGATGTATCAAGATCTTAAGACACGTTATTGGTGGCCTAATTTAAAAACAGACGTTGCAACATATGTTGGGGAGTGTTTAACTTGTTCCAAGGTTAAAGCAGAACACCAAAAGCCGTCAGGGTTACTTCAACAACCAGAAATCCCAGAATGGAAGTGGGATGGTATTACCATGGATTTCATCACAAAGTTACCAAAGACTGCCTGGGGATACGACACCATTTGGGTGATTGTTGATCGTCTCACCAAGTCTGCACATTTCTTACCTATAAAGGAAACGGATAGAATGGAGAAACTATTACGATTGTATATAAAGGAAGTTGTTTCAAGGCATGGGATACCTATTTCCATTATATCCGATCGTGATAGTAGATTTACCTCAAAGTTTTGGCAATCACTACAGGAGGCACTAGGAACTCGGTTGGATATGAGTACCGCATATCATCCGCAGACCGACGGGCAGAGTGAAAGAACAATTCAGACTCTTGAAGACATGCTCAGGGCATGTGTGATCGATTTTGGAAACGGATGGGATAAATATCTACCGTTAGCAGAATTCTCGTATAATAATAGTTATCATGCAAGCATTAATGCTGCACCATTCGAAGCATTGTATGGAAGGAAGTGTAGATCTCCTATCTGTTGGAATGAAGTAGGAGATCGACAATTAACTGGTCCCGAGATCATACACGAAACGACTGAGAAGATAGTACAAATCAAGGAGAGATTGAAAACAGCCCGAAGTCGCCAAAAGAGCTACGCCGATGTCCGAAGGAAACCATTAGAGTTTCAGGTCGGGGACATGGTTATGCTAAAGGTGTCACCTTGGAAAGGTGTGATACGTTTTGGAAAAAGGGGTAAACTGAACCCAAGGTACGTAGGCCCGTTTAAGATCATCGAACGCATTGGACCGGTAGCTTATCGACTCGAGTTACCGCAACAACTCGCCGGAGTACATAATACCTTTCACGTCTCAAACCTTAAGAAGTGTCTTGCAAAGGAAGACCTCACCATTCCTCTTGAAGAAATTCATGTCGACGAGAAACTACAATTCGTCGAAGAACCAATCGAAATCATGGACCGTGAAGTTAAACAGCTCAAACAGAGTAATATACCGATTGTTAAGGTTCGTTGGAATGCTAGAAGAGGTCCCGAGTTTACTTGGGAACGAGAGGATCAGATGAAGCAAAAGTATCCACACTTGTTTCTCGATGACGCAAAATAGGTACAATTTTAAAATTTCGGGACGAAATTTATTTAACGGGGAGGTAATGTAACGACCCGCACTTTTTCGATCATACTATACTTATAAGATTAATATTTACATAAATTAAACCTTGCCAACATGATAAGCAATCCAATTTGTCGAGACTTATATTTCCGAAAAGAGTTTTACACAACGTTTGACCGTCTAGTTTGACCGATGATATCACGAACTATACAATATATGATAATTATACGTTTGTGTATATAAATGTATATATACATATTTAACATGATTAATAAATGTTTTAATATCTCATTTTGTATTAATAACAACAAGTTATATGTGTATTTTGAAACTACTAACTTAAGTTTTCAAAACGATAACTATACGTAACGTTATTTGACATAAATACTTAAGACATATAATGTTTATACATATATTGTATAAGTAATGTATTTAATCACTTTTAAAGACTTAAATATATAAAACCATATAAGTGTATTCACAAAAGATAGCTATATTTGAATCCTCATTCCATTTTTCACAAAATTTCTATACGTATACCTAGAGTATTTGTACTCGTATCATACCAAGCTCCTATACGTATTTACTAATAGTAAATACACATCAAAATCACCACCTAACCAGCCATTATTCATGCCATGAGGGCTAGGTAATTGAACTTGGAAGCAATTAGGACTAGATACATAAAATTATCACTTGAAATTTTGTCCATGTATACTAAAGGCCACGTTTTTTTTAGCTTATATGTATCATCATTTTCATTCATTTTAACTTCAAATTTCTTAAGCTAAACACACATTCTCTCTTACCCTTTGAACTCCATAACAATTCAGTAACTTACCAAGAAGATCTAGCCATAAAAACCTTACTTAAACACCATAAAGAAAACCATACAAAAACACTTCAAGAAAACCTTCCAAGAACACCAACTTACTTCCAATCTTTCATCCACTTCTATCACCCTTGTGATTCTAGCTTCTTACTTCTCTCTTACAGCAACTTCATCCAAGGAACTTGAGGTAGAATCTATGTTCATAACCTTATTCGATTCATATATATATAGCTATCTTATTTTGTGGTACAAAAGTTTAACAACAAGAACATAGTTTGAATGTTTTCAAACTTGTTTGCAAACTAAATAGATCCTTCTAACTTAACTTTTAAAATACTTCAAGACCTGTAATATAACTTATGTATATGCTAATTTAACAAGGTAAAACTTGGTTTTTCAAAGTATAAGTATTTTTAGAAAAATGGTCATTAAATGATTTTGTTGTAACAAAAATGTTTAACTTCATATGTTTCACTAATGTTTCACTTATGCCGTATGATTTTGAATACAAACCAAGGTATTTACAGTTCATAGTCTTAAAGAAGAACTCGATCCAAGAAGATGGCAATTTGAATCAACGAAAACGGATTTGTAACGAAGAAACTATGACCGAAACAAAATTGGTTATCCTAGATCATTTCAACTACGGGATCAATTGGAAAAAAATGATATAAATCACATATTTCTAAGATAACATGATATTTTATATATATGTACTTATAATTCAATTTTATATGGTTCAGGATCACCCGTAAACAATACGAGAAGATTAATCATAAGATCCCATGATTGTACGCAACACGTCATTTGACAACACCGGTACTTTATGTACGCAACACGTCATTTGACAACACCGGTACCATGGGTCAAGATTAATCTCGACCAACACATATACGATGGGGTTTTATTGATTTCGTTGGGGGTTTTATTTATTTCATTGCGGGTATATTAAACATCTAAAAATGAACCATTAAAATTGAATTACTAACATCGGACTGCTAACTACGGACTAAGGAATTATTCAAAGTATTAAAAGTATAACAAGTATATATTTATAACGTTTGTTTTAAAAATGAAAACATATTGATATATTATATATGGATAGGTTCGTGATATCAACCGGAAGACCGAGTCAAATTATTTATATCATCAAGACAAGAGTGAGTATATAGTCCCACTTTTAAACTCTAAATATTTCGGGATGAGAATACATGTATTTTATGTTTTACGATATGGACACAAGTAACTGAAAAATATGTTCTACGTTGAGTTGTACCACTGGCATACTTCCCTGTAGCTTGGTAACTAATATTTACAGCGGTATTGTAAACGCGAATCCTGTTGATAGATCTATCGGGCCTGACAACCCCAACCGGACTGGACGACCAGTATTCAACGGTTGCACAGTACTTCGTTTTGTGACTACACTTGGTACGGTGTAGTAAGATTTCATATTAAAGGGAATATGCGACGTGAAAATGTTAAGTATGGTTATCAAGTGCTCAACCACTTAGAATACTTTTATTAAACTGTTTATATACGAAATCTTGTGGTCTATATATATATTGCTGCCGGCATTAAACCTATATCTCACCAACTTTATGTTGACCTTTTTAAAACATGTCTATTCTCAGGTGATTTCTAAAGCTTCCGCTGCATCATGTTGGATCTAACCAGGATCTTGCGTACGCATGTTTGTGTCAAAAATAAAACTGCATATCCGAGATGTTGTATTGTAAAATATGCTAGAAACCGTGTTGTTGTCATCATTTGTAAAGTTTGTAAGTCGAAGATTATCGCTAAACGTTAATCTTCTTTTTATTGTCTTAAGCTTGTAACAAAAATAATGGTTATGGTTTGTAATGTATAATATATGCAGTTTTCTTTCAAAAATGTCTCATATAGAGGTCAATACCTCGCAATGAAATCATACGTTATCTAACGCGTTCTTATGGTTAAGGACGGGTTATGACAACTAACATTCCTTTGAGTTTTTTTAAATAGCTTATATTATTCATTATTGCCTAAGAGCCTTTTTTAAATAGCTTATATTATTCATTAAGGTCTAAATGTCTTTTTTCACCTCGTTCTAGGTACTTAAATTCTTAGAACCAGCCCTGCCAAAATCCATCTAAACCCTAACATCAAATACATAGAAAAGAAGATATTGTATTACAATCAAAGTGTCGTTGTGCCTCAATCATGACGACAAAAATGATAATATAGCAAGTGTTTGTTTTTTTTCGGTAATGGGTGGTCACCCGGTAAATATCATTAAAGATAAAAGATGTTACAGTGATGGCCTAAACTAGAGGCAAAATCCAGCGCACAGCAAGTGATTGTTCTATCAAACACTAATCTTACACACCGTTAAACATTAAACACCTATATGTGGGAATTGATCAAGCAACTTGAAAAAGTGTACACATATGAGTAGGAGCATGGTTGTGAGTATAAATATGTACAAAGATCAAACACCACATAAACTCGATCCAAAATTAGTTAAAAGGCCTCTATCACCCGTACATACCAAAATATACGATTTATAGTGCCGGATATTGAGGCACGCAAGATGTGCAATCGCAGATCGCCGAATATCCAAAAGGGCCCAAAATATATAATTCAACATTACATACATACGTCCATTTGATTTAATATTACGTTTTTGTATAAATGTTATTTTGATTGATACTAGAACTTGTGACGTTTTTAGTATCATTGAACTTATTATCATTATAACTGTATTATTATATATGAAAACTTTTGCATATAAAAAGACTCACTTTTATTTATCGAACATGATCCATAAAAGCGACACGGCGACCTTGACAATTCAAGTAGTCAATTTGTGAAAAAGATGGTTGAATCAAAATAATTTGTTGAAGTTCAATTTTTATCATAGGGCAATATTAATGTGATATCATGTTCCATCTACATTCTCTTTAATTATATATGATTGGTGAAAATATATTATTATTATTTTTTTTTAAAAAATGAAAAATTGATGAGTAATATTTTTCTAATCAAAAAATGAAACGCCTTAATGCCTCACAACTGAAAGTAAAACATACAAAGAGCCCATGCAAGAAAAAAAACAAACTAAAGAAGCGGCAAGTTTTGAGAATGAACCGTTAAGAACTAAACTCGTAGAACCCGCTAACGAATAGAATGAAAGGACCCGTTCATATACATTATAAACGATTCACAATAGTTGATTACATTGCGAGGTATTTGACCTCTATATGATACATTTTACAAACATTGCATTCGTTTTTAAAAGACAATCTTTCTTTACATCAAAAATTGACAGGCATGCATACCATTTCATAATATCCACTATCCAACTATAAATTGATTTAATAATAATCTTTGATGAACTCAATGACTCGAATGCAACGTTCTTCGAAGTATGCTATGAAAGACTCCAAGTAATATCTTTAAAATGAGCAAATGCACACCGGAAGATTTCTTTAACACCTGAGAATAAACATGCTTTAAAGTGTCAACCAAAAGGTTGGTGAGTTCATTAGTTTATCATAATCATTTATTTCCATCATTTTAATAGACCACAAGAATTTCATTTCCAGTTCTCATAAATATACGTCCCATGCATAGAGACAAAAAATAATCATTCATATGGTGAACACCTGGTAACCGACATTAACTAGATACATATAAGAATATCCCCTATCATTCCGGGATCCTCCTTCGGACATGATATAATTTCGAAGTACTAAAGCATCCGGTACTTTGGATGGGGTTTGTTAGGCCCAATAGATCTATCTTTAGGATTCGCGTCAATTAGGGTGTCTGTTCCCTAATTCTTAGATTACCAGACTTAATAAAAAGGGGCATATTCGATTTCGATAATTCAACCATATAATGTAGTTTCGATTACTTGTGTCTATTTCGAAAAACATTTATAAAAATTGCGCATGTATTCTCAGCCCAAAAATATAAAGGGTAAAAAGGCAAATGAAACTCACAATACTGTATTTCGTAGTAAAAATACATATAACGTCATTGAACAAGTGCAAGGTTGGCCTCGGATTCACGAACCTAAATTAATTATATATATTTATGTGTTGGTCAATATTTGTCTAACAAATTAGGTCAAGTCATAGTGTACCACAATCCTAATGCTCGAGACTAATATGCAAAAGTCAACAAAAGTAAATTTGACTCAAAATAATTTCCAAAAATTTATACATGATTAATATATAGTTTAAATATCATCATTTTATATTTTTAAATATTTTTAAAAGATTTATTAGAGTAAATAATATAATTTATTTATTAATAAATAAATAAAATTTTATATTATATTTATATAATAAAATATACTTTTATATATATTAAGTAATAAAATTTATAGGGTTCATTTAATATTATAAAGATAATATGATACGTATTATTAAAGTAAGTTTTTACACGTAGTAAAATATGTTTGTATCAAATATTTAATTGATAAAATAATATCTATAATGATAGTAAGTAAAAGTTGTATTATTTTGTAATAATAATTATTATTATAAAAATATCAATATTTATAATTACTAAGATGACATTATGATAAAACGATAATTCTAATTATGATAACTTTAATATTTACGATAATTTTTAATATTTTCTTTAAAATAATAATTCTATTTAAAATAATAATAATAATGATATTTTATAATAACAATGACATTTCTATTAAAATGATAATTTTTGTTAAAATGATAGTTTTAATACTAACGATAATTTTAATAATAATAGTAATGATAAAAATAATAAGAACGATAATTTTATCTAAATCAATATCTTATAATATTTTAATTTCATCATGATACTCTTACCCATTATTTCCTAATCGTTTCGTTTAATAGCTTTTAATCGTCTTTTATATCGTGTTCGTAATAATGATAATAATAGTAATCAAAATAATTAGGTGTTACAAATATTTGTTTTAATTACACTAATATTAATAATGATAGTTACTATAACATTATTAACGATAATACTAATAATTATCTTAATGATAATATAGTAATAATAATAATAATAATAACAATAACAATAACCATTTTTAAATAATGATATATATATTAATAATGATAATAATAATAATAATAATACCAATAATAATAATAATAATAATAATAATAATAATAATAATAATAATAATAATAATAATAATAATAATAATAATAATAATAATTGGATAATAATAATAATACTAATTATAACTTTAACGATAATAATAATAAAAAAAAATAACAATTTTTAATGATAAATCTTTTTATTGATAAAGATAAGAATAATAATAATAAGATAAAACTAGAACGACGATAATAACGACGATAATAATAATCATTTTTAATAATAATACAAAAATTCGATGGACTATAACTTCAAATCCGTTCATCGAAATCATTCGATATCTAAATGAAAAGTTCTTAATTTTTCGCTAGCTTTCCAACGACATGCATATCTTATACCTTATCTCAGTCGCATATATAACTAATTCAGGATTCAACATAACCTAACTAAAGGCAATATCAAAAGTACAAACATGCATAATCCTATATACTCGAGCACTAGTCAGGAATACACTATTAGTATGTAAAAGTTAAATTATGAGTACTCACGTATCAATATTGAGATTCAATATTGCAGGAAAGGTACGTAGACGCAACGGAGATGATAAACACTATATTGACCTCATGAGCATACCCACGAACCATACCAATCACCTCCATAGCTATAACCCATAATTTCCTTAATCCAATCCCACTCGAAAAACAATTTCGAAATCACTCGGACAGCACTCTGACGTAATATTTTATGTATACTAATAATATCTTGAAATAATACGGAGTAAATATATATATGTAAATCGATTGAGAGAGTTTAGAGAAAAATATTTTCAAGTTTCTATGAAATAATGAAACCTATTGAATTCTATTTATAATAGATTTTTGAATTATTAAAGTGAATTATTAAAGTATGAATTATTAAAGTGAATTATTAAAGTATGAATTATTAAAGTGAATTATTAAAGTATGAATTATTAAAGTGAATTATTAAAGTTAAAGTAAAGTAAAAATAAAGTAAAAGTAAAGTTTAAGTATAGTAAAAGTATAAAACTATGTACGTATAATACGCGTATAAATATATATAATATTAATTTAAATCGTTATATATATTTAATAAAATAAAATATAAATATCGTTATCTTTATCATACTGGTTAAGTAATGAGTTGTCAAAAGTGGTTCTAGATATTTATAAAAGTTATATACGTTTTAATAATAAAGTTCTTTTTAAACTGAAAACGTTTTTTTTGTACGTTTGAAACTAAATCAAATAAATATAATAATTTTGTTTTCCAAAACCAAATATATTTTTCAGAATCATTTTGTTTAAAGGTTAAAATAATGGAAATCGTTATATCATAAAATGTTTTAAAAAAATAGAATCATCTATATTCATGATAGGTTTCAAGTTTTTAAATTACAGTTTGTTGGTGAAGCATGGGATAAAGTTCAAAGGTTAAATAAACGTATGAAATCATCTTAATGAAAAATGTCGAGTTACTTAACTTGTCGATATCCCAACATCTAAGTTATTTACACTTCACGTTCTTACTTATAAATCACTTTACCATTTTCCGAATGTTGTCAAAAAGAATAGATTTCTTAAATCACAGTGGACCTCATAACATAGACCCGTAATCATATCATAATGTATCTGATAAATCAACAATTTGATATTATCTTCTAATTCCATCGATAAACATATTGAAACAAATACGATCATGTAAAGTATTATACGTTTAATACTTTATTAATATTCTCAAGTTATAATATATATATATATATATACATATATATACATATTTATTTATATATAACGGTTCGTGAATCGTCGAAATTTGGTCGAGGTTATAATGAATGTATGAACACAATTTAAAATTCTTGAGATTTAACTTAACAAACTTTGCTTATCGTGTCGGAATAATATAAATATAAAGTTTAAATTTGATTGGAAATTTCCGGGTTGTCACAGTACCTACCCGTTAAAGAAATTTCGTCCCGAAATTTGAGTGGAAAGGTCGTGAATGATAATAAGTATGTTTTCATGATGCATACAGGCTGAAAATTAGAGTTTTATTATCAGCGAATAATTTGGATAAACAATCCATTTATATGAAGTGTACGAATGAAGCTAACATAGAAGAGTGAAATGAGTAAGTGTAGATTCATCTTATCATTTGACGTAGATATGATTGATTTCCAGATTTCAAGGGATTTGAAGAAAATCTTTGTAATAAGATTTGATTCTCCGGTAACAAAAGGAATTAGGATCCGCTTTAAATGCGATCGTCCATTTTAATTGTTCTGTCGGAGATTTTCTTATAAATTCACCTCCTTCCTTTTCTTACAACTCACACCTTCTGTTGATGCATTTTATGCAAGTCCCTAGACATCTACCCACGTCCATTGCAGGTACAACAGTTTACAGGCCACCATGATCGTTCGTTATTATCCTATCCGTGTTTGTATGTGGTTACAGCAACTGCAGGAACGAGATGTGGATGTTTAACTATGTTAGACTTAGTCAGACGTCCGAGTGAAGCCTCACTCGTACGGCTGACAGGCTCATACGCACGGTTGATGCTGAGCTAAGTCACAATTACAACCTAAATGAGAAGACACGAGTGAGTGATCACCCGTACGGCTGATGAAGCCAACTCGTATGTGTGATGGATGAATCGTACGGGTGAGTCAATAGCAGGGGTATATAAAGTCTTATGTTCTTCATTTTTAGGTTAAGCCTCTCATTTGTTACACACACTCAGATCTGGTGAGCTCCTCCGATTCTCTCTCAACCCAAATCACCCAGGTGGTGAATAATAGCTCTAGGTGTTGATCTAATCACACTTGATTTAGTTGTGGTATGACTAAATTAATCACAAAAAGCTTAACCTATTCACTAGAGGGTTTGATTCACTTATTCCGTCATTGTGTGAGTTAAATCTGTTGATTTCTAAGTTCCTAGTCATGTTTCATCACCTTCTATTCTTTCCCCCTCAACTCATATTTTAAAGTATTCATCAATATGCTCCATCCAGTTCTGATTCTCGATATACTTATAACTTTCATATCGGTCATTCTTCTTTTTCATCTACCGCCGGAAGAATCTATTTACTTCTACTATACTCTTGGGTTTATAGTGTTTCTAGTTCTCCCGTGTCTTTATATTGCTATATGCATCGATATATATGGTTTATAATTTTTGATTTGTCGTTGGGCTTTATATCTTCCCTTATATTTCAAAGTCTCTGTTTCTATCTTCTATAATCATTGTCATCCATAGTTAATGCTCTCTTTTATTTGCTGCAATTTATACCCCAATTTCTATTTCGGAGTTTTGTCCTTTCGTTTCTTCTTCTTGCGATTAAGCACCGCTTGTAATGGTTCAGAATTCACAAATATGATTTTCGGAATGAACATTGTTAATGTTCTAGGAAGGAAATTGTGATGGCACGATCTTGACTTGTCAAATTACTAGAATACCTTGGAAAAGGCCGAATCATCAAGAAATATTTTCTTGATATTTTAGAGGTTAAATAGAATACAAGAGTCGTATAACATGGCACATGATGATGTTATGATCTGTGAATCATCACGTTCCATTTAGAAACTCAGCATGAATTACTGTAATATAATCACGTTGATCAAGTGTCATTATATTATACTAACTCATGCTTCAGTTTCCAACACTACTTCAAAAACATTCATATTTTAAACTCAAAGGTTTACAGAGTATAGGAACTAAACAGTTTCCTTTTTGATGTAATACAGATAGCGCAAAGAGATAAATGATTCCAGATAAGAATAGTTATGAAAATATCTTCAGAAATATGGAGGATATTTATAATGAAAGATACGATGATATCTTAGAATTTCTAATATCAGAGGATGATGAAGAATATTGTCTGTAAGGGTTTAGTGTCAGGAGCAAGGTATTCGTTAATGACTTCAGCAGACACTGAATCATTTGGATTCTTTGAAGGCAGGTTCAGTCTTTGTGATTTGTCCACAGCCTCCTTCATACTTTGCTCAATCCGTTTTCCAGTTCCAAAACTTCTCTATTTCTAAGCTTTGTTAATACACTAATCTTTATCATCAAACTTTTTACTGCTAAGGTCGTTTACAGTTTTTGTTGCTTCATCAGCATTTCGAGAACTAGTTCGCGGTTCAGAGTGTTTTTCAAAAACTTCACATTCGAAGTATGTAAGCCTTGGAAATAGACGTTATGTATAACTGTTGGCGTCAACATGCTGTGAGATTTCAAAATACTGATTGCTAACTCCCAATGATTCGTATGACAATTCTCGTTACAAGAGGCAGATGAGTAAATGATGAGGTTTCGATAAATATAAAGATTCTTCAGAATGCCCAAGATCAGTGAAGTTGTTGGTAAGCTTATTGCTAATGTGGTGGAATATGAAAGGTTCTCCGGTAACAAAAGGGTAATCACATATATCAAAATTATGATAAGGCTACTCCGAATGAAAAAATCGAAGTTGTCTTGCTGGAGCTGTGATATAATTTGCTACTTTGCAAAGGAATTGCAAGTTTATTTGTGCTAATAAATGTCAAAAGATCTGACACAGATATGTGTTGAATTATGACTTTGGTTTCGAGAGCTTTTTAAGTACATAACTGTGGGTAATATGTGGTTGGATCATCATCTCGATTGCTCATTATTTGAAGTGTCTTCAGAGATTTTCGAAGGGTTTGAACATAGATTGTAATCGTTTGTATACATTTGATGTTCTAACACACTTTTGAAGTTAAAGTATAGCTTTGAAAGATGTAGGAATCTAAAAGTAATGGTACCGGTTATATCTCGAATTGAATTCTGAGATTTTAAAATCAGAATACGTAATTGGGTTTGAATGAGTATGGTTGTTTTGATTTCTATGAAAGAATGTATATTATTGTGAAAGTAGGAAGTATAATTGATAATTTGCTTAATCTGATTCGAAGAATGTAACATATTAATTGTGAATTTATATATATCTCTCGGGTATTACCTACCCGTTAAAATTTTTTTACAATTAATATTTTGTACATAAGAATTTTATTACAGTCTTTATGAAAATATATATGTATATATTCTCCTCAGATGTAACATAGATTTTAATGAGTTAATACTAAATTAAACTCATTCAATTTACGGTTGGAACTAGAATTGAATAATTCCTTGAAGGTTTAGAGGTTACATAAGTATTTCTTCAATAATATTGAAATTATGAATCAATACTTCGTTATTTGTTGAGATGTGATGTTGGTTTTCGTTAAATTCTTGTGAACTTCGTAAAGTACGAATGATGTTATCTGAAAAGTTTCGGTTACATCAATGATGAAGTGTAAAATCAAATATATACTTGATTTATTAGGAATTGGAATTTGTTGAATTGAGACAGAGATTATAGTTAACGATGGTTAAGTCGCGGGTGAGGGACGTACATTATTGCATATTTGTAATATGAATTAACTGAGTAGTTAAGATTCACACACAATAGCTTAGCACGGAAAGATTTATTTTTTTATTTCAAAAAATATATATATATATATAAAATATATATATAATTTCTTCAGAGGGAATGAGTTAATTCTTCATAACTTGTTGATACAATATACACGTTATTGATTCTTAATGATGTCCACAGTGATTCTTGAACTGACGGAGTTTGTGATGTTATAGGTGTTGTTGATTCTGATGTTGACTGTACTGGCGATGCTGGTGACGTTGACGGTACTGTTGATGCTGTTGGTAAAACAAGTTTAACTTGTTAATCACACACCATTTTTGTCAGGGTTTCTACTCTTCCTTCTATCATTTTGGTTCGCTTAACTGATTTATGGTTAGGGCTAGATTAGATAATCTCTAAGACTTTAGAGATTATATAATCGCCGTGGAATGTTTCTCCAATGAAGTTATGAATTAATACTTCGTCAGTTATTGTTGTTGGTACTCCTTGGTATCTATGGTGCGTATGACGTTGATGCTCGTGGGACAGATTGTGAAGTTGAGGTTTACAACGCGGTTGTGGTTGGAGGTGGTAATGGTACTGTTGGCGTTGATGATGGTGGTACTGGTTATGCTGCTGGTGCTGCTGCTGGTGTTTGTAATCTCTGCACCATATTCTCCAAAGCCACTACCCGAGCGCGAAGTTCGTTGACTTCTTCTATTATTCCAGGATGATTGTCGGTCGAAACGAGCGGATAAATAAAATCTAGAATTTGATGTAGTATATAATCGTGATGAGATACCCTGGAAATGAGAGAGAAAATGGTGTCTCGAACAGGTTCGCCGGTAAGTGCTTCAGGTTCTTCGCCAAGAGGGCAATGTGGTGGATGGAAAGGATCGCCTTCTTCTTGTTTCCAATGATTGAGGAGGCTACGAACCCATCCCCAATTCATCCAGAATAGGTGATGACTGATTGGTTGATCCATTTCGGTCACACTGCTTTCGGAGCTTGAGTGAGATTCCATTTCGGAATCCGAGTGACTTGAACTGATGACAAATTCCATTTCGTACGATTGGATAAAGGATTTTCGATATAAAAATGATTTTTCGGCTATCGGGTGGTATTCTATTTACATAGGATATCTATATATAGAGATCAAAAGATTTCATAGATTACGGAGGAATTTGCGGGGTATGTCAGGTAAAGTTTAAAGTAACAGATACGATAAGATATGATTTAGCAGATACGCTAAGATATGAAGTTTGTCTATACACTACTCATGCAATTAATGTAGCAAGACGTGTCTAGACTAATAATAATAAGCAGGTAATTTCCTATGTATGATAAGC
Source organism: Rutidosis leptorrhynchoides (assembly GCF_046630445.1). Taxonomy (NCBI): domain Eukaryota; kingdom Viridiplantae; phylum Streptophyta; class Magnoliopsida; order Asterales; family Asteraceae; genus Rutidosis; species Rutidosis leptorrhynchoides. The sequence goes on from NC_092334.1 coordinate 149,987,302, forward strand.
AGATGATTTCCGACTAGAAATGATAAGCAAAACTTTTGACATGCAGACACGGTCGAAGTCCAGACTCACTAATGCATCCTAACGACTTATCAGTTAGACACACTAATGCAGACCTGGTGAAATGTCCCGTTCTTATTGATTAAAAACGTTCCATATTAATTGATTTCGTTGCGAGGTTTTGACCTCTATATGAGACGTTTTTCAAAGACTGCATTCATTTTTAAAACAAACCATAACCTTTATTTCATAAATAAAGGTTTAAAAAGCTTTACGTAGATTATCAAATAATGATAATCTAAAATATCCTGTTTACACACGACCATTACATAATGGTTTACAATACAAATATGTTACATCGAAATCAGTTTCTTGAATGCAGTTTTTACACAATATCATACAAACATGGACTCCAAATCTTGTCCTTATTTTAGTATGCAACAGCGGAAGCTCTTAATATTCACCTGAGAATAAACATGCTTTAAACGTCAACAAAAATGTTGGTGAGTTATAGGTTTAACCTATATATATCAAATCGTAACAATAGACCACAAGATTTCATATTTCAATACACATCCCATACATAGAGATAAAAATCATTCATATGGTGAACACCTGGTAACCGACAATAACAAGATGCATATATAAGAATATCCCCATCATTCCGGGACACCCTTCGGATATGATATAAATTTCGAAGTACTAAAGCATCCGGTACTTTGGATGGGGTTTGTTAGGCCCAATAGATCTATCTTTAGGATTCGCGTCAATTAGGGTGTCTGTTCCCTAATTCTTAGATTACCAGACTTAATAAAAGGGGCATATTCGATTTCGATAATTCAACCATAGAATGTAGTTTCACGTACTTGTGTCTATTTTGTAAATCATTTATAAAACCTGCATGTATTCTCATCCCAAAAATATTAGATTTTAAAAGTGGGACTATAACTCACTTTCACAGATTTTTACTTCGTCGGGAAGTAAGACTTGGCCACTGTTGATTCACGAACCTATAACAATATATACATATATATTAAAGTATGTTCAAAATATATTTACAACACTTTTAATATATTTTGATGTTTTAAGTTTATTAAGTCAGCTGTCCTCGTTAGTAACCTATAACTAGTTGTCCACAGTTAGATGTACAGAAATAAATCGATAAATATTATCTTGAATCAATCCACGACCCAGTGTATACGTATCTCAGTATTGATCACAACTCAAACTATATATATTTTGGAATCAACCTCAACCCTGTATAGCTAACTCCAACATTCACATATAGAGTGTCTATGGTTGTTCCGAAATATATATAGATGTGTCGACATGATAGGTCGAAACATTGTATACGTGTCTATGGTATCTCAAGATTACATAATATATAATACAGGTTGATTAAGTTATGGTTGGAATAGATTTGTTACCAATTTTCACGTAGCTAAAATGAGAAAAATTATCCAATCTTGTTTTACCCATAACTTCTTCATTTTAAATCCGTTTTGAGTGAATCAAATTGCTATGGTTTCATATTGAACTCTATTTTATGAATCTAAACAAAAAAAGTATAGGTTTCTAGTCGGAAAAATAAGTTACAAGTCGTTTTTGTAAAGGTAGTCATTTCAGTCGAAAGAACGACGTCTAGATGACCATTTTAGAAAACATACTTCCACTTTGAGTTTAACCATAATTTTTGGATATAGTTTCATGTTCATAATAAAAATCATTTTCTCAGAATAACAACTTTTAAATCAAAGTTTATCATAGTTTTTAATTAACTAACCCAAAACAGCCCGCGGTGTTACTACGACGGCGTAAATCCGGTTTTACGGTGTTTTTCGTGTTTCCAGGTTTTAAATCATTAAGTTAGCATATCATATAGATATAGAACATGTGTTTAGTTGATTTTAAAAGTCAAGTTAGAAGGATTAACTTTTGTTTGCGAACAAGTTTAGAATTAACTAAACTATGTTCTAGTGATTACAAGTTTAAACCTTCGAATAAGATAGCTTTATATGTATGAATCGAATGATGTTATGAACATCATTACTACCTTAAGTTCCTTGGATGAACCTACTGGAAAATAGAAAAATGGATCTAGCTTCAATGGATCCTTGGATGGCTCAAAGTTCTTGAAGCAAAATCATGACACGAAAACAAGTTCAAGTAAGATCATCACTTGAAATAAGATTGTTATAGTTATAGAAATTGAACCAAAGTTTGAATATGATTATTACCTTGTATTAGAATGATAACCTACTGTAAGAAACAAAGATTTCTTGAGGTTGGATGATCACCTTACAAGATTGGAAGTGAGCTAGCAAACTTGAAAGTATTCTTGATTTTATGAAACTAGAACTTTTGGAATTTATGAAGAACACTTAGAACTTGAAGATAGAACTTGAGAGAGTTCAATTAGATGAAGAAAATTGAAGAATGAAAGTGTTTGTAGGTGTTTTTGGTCGTTGGTGTATGGATTAGATATAAAGGATATGTAATTTTATTTTCATGTAAATAAGTCATGAATGATTACTCATATTTTTGTAATCTTATGAGATATTTCATGCTAGTTGCCAAATGATGGTTCCCACATGTGTTAGGTGACTCACATGGGCTGCTAAGAGCTGATCATTGGAGTGTATATACCAATAGTACATACATCTAAAAGCTGTGTATTGTACGAGTACGAATACGGGTGCATACGAGTAGAATTGTTGATGAAACTGAACGAGGATGTAATTGTAAGCATTTTTGTTAAGTAGAAGTATTTTGATAAGTGTATTGAAGTCTTTCAAAAGTGTATAAATACATATTAAAACACTACATGTAAATACATTTTAACTGAGTCGTTAAGTCATCGTTAGTCGTTACATGTAAGTGTTGTTTTGAAACCTTTAGGTTAACGATCTTGTTAAATGTTGTTAACCCAATGTTTATAATATCAAATGAGATTTTAAATTATTATATTATCATGATATTATCATGTATGAATATCTCTTAATATGATATATATACATTAAATGTCTTTACAACGATAATCGTTACATATATGTCTCGTTTAAAAATCATTAAGTTAGTAGTCTTGTTTTTACATATGTAGTTCATTGTTAATATACTTTATGATATGTTTTCTTATCATAGTATCATGTTAACTATATATATATATCCATATATATGTCATCATATAGTTTTTACAAGTTTTAACGTTCGTGAATCACCGATCAACTTGGGTGGTCAATTGTCTATATGAAACATATTTCAATTAATCAAGTCTTAACAAGTTTGATTGCTTAACATGTTGGAAACATTTAATCATGTAAATATCAATCTCAATTAATATATATAAACATGGAAAAGTTCGGGTCACTACAGTACCTACCCGTTAAATAAATTTCGTCCCGAAATTTTAAGCTGTTGAAGGTGTTGACGAATCTTCTGGAAATAGATGCGGGTATTTCTTCTTCATCTGATCTTCACGCTCCCAGGTGAACTCGGGTCCTCTACGAGCATTCCATCGAACCTTAACAATTGGTATCTTGTTTTGCTTAAGTCTTTTAACCTCACGATCCATTATTTCGACGGGTTCTTCGATGAATTGAAGTTTTTCGTTGATTTGGATTTCATCTAACGGAATAGTGAGATCTTCTTTAGCAAAACATTTCTTTAAATTCGAGACGTGGAAAGTGTTATGTACAGCCGCGAGTTGTTGAGGTAACTCTAGTCGGTAAGCTACTGGTCCGACACGATCAATAATCTTGAATGGTCCAATATACCTTGGATTTAATTTCCCTCGTTTACCAAATCGAACAAAGCCTTTCCAAGGTGCAACTTTAAGTATGACCATCTCTCCAATTTCAAATTCTATATCTTTTCTTTTAATGTCAGCGTAGCTCTTTTGTCGACTTTGGGCGGTTTTCAACCGTTGTTGAATTTGGATGATCTTCTCGGTAGTTTCTTGTATAATCTCCAGACCCGTAATCTGTCTATCCCCCATTTCACTCCAACAAATCGGAGACCTGCACTTTCTACCATAAAGTGCTTCAAACGGCGCCATCTCAATGCTTGAATGGTAGCTGTTGTTGTAGGAAAATTCTGCTAACGGTAGATGTCGATCCCAACTGTTTCCGAAATCAATAACACATGCTCGTAGCATGTCTTCAAGCGTTTGTATCGTCCTTTCGCTCTGCCCATCAGTTTGTGGATGATAGGCAGTACTCATGTCTAGACGAGTTCCTAATGCTTGCTGTAATGTCTGCCAGAATCTTGAAATAAATCTGCCATCCCTATCAGAGATAATAGAGATTGGTATTCCATGTCTGGAGACGACTTCCTTCAAATACAGTCGTGCTAACTTCTCCATCTTGTCATCTTCTCTTATTGGTAGGAAGTGTGCTGATTTGGTGAGACGATCAACTATTACCCAAATAGTATCAAAACCACTTGCAGTCCTTGGCAATTTAGTGATGAAATCCATGGTAATGTTTTCCCATTTCCATTCCGGGATTTTGGGTTGTTGAAGTAGACCTGATGGTTTCTGATGCTCAGCTTTGACCTTAGAACACGTCAAACATTCTCCTACGTTTTTAGCAACATCGGCTTTCATACCTGGCCACCAAAAATGTTTCTTGAGATCCTTGTACATCTTCCCCGTTCCAGGATGTATTGAGTATCTGGTTTTATGAGCTTCTCTAAGTACCATTTCTCTCATATCTCCAAATTTTGGTACCCAAATCCTTTCAGCCCTATACCGGATTCCGTCTTCCCGAATATTAAGATGCTTCTCCGATCCTTTGGGTATTTCATCCTTTAAATTTCCCTCTTTTAAAACTCCTTGTTGCGCCTCCTTTATTTGAGTAGTAATGTTATTATGAATCATTATATTCATAGATTTTACTCGAATGGGTTCTCTATCCTTCCTGCTCAAGGCATCGGCTACCACATTTGCCTTCCCCGGGTGGTAACGAATCTCAAAATCGTAATCATTCAATAATTCAATCCACCTAAGCTGCCTCATATTCAGTTGTTTCTGATTAAATATGTGTTAAAGACTTTTGTGGTCGGTATATATAATACTTTTGACTCCATATAAGTAGTGCCTCCAAGTCTTTAATGCAAAAACAACCGCGCCTAATTCCAAATCATGCGTCGTATAATTTTGTTCGTGAATCTTCAATTGTCTAGACGCATAAGCAATCACCTTCGTTCGTTGCATTAATACACAACCGAGACCTTGCTTTGATGCGTCACAATAAATCACAAAATCATCATTCCCTTCAGGCAATGACAATATAGGTGCCGTAGTTAGCTTTTTCTTCAATAACTGAAACGCTTTCTCTTGTTCATCATTCCATTCAAATTTCTTCCCTTTATGCGTTAATGCAGTCAAGGGTTTTGCTATTCTGGAAAAGTCTTGGATGAACCTTCTGTAGTAACCAGCTAGTCCTAAAAACTGGCGTATGTGTTTCGGAGTTTTCGGGGTTTCCCACTTTTCAACAGTTTCTATCTTTGCCGGATCCACCTTAATACCTTCTTTGTTCACTATGTGACCGAGGAATTGAACTTCTTCCAACCAAAATGCACACTTTGAAAACTTAGCGTACAATTCTTCCTTCCTCAATACTTCTAACACCTTTCTCAAATGTTCACCGTGTTCTTGGTCATTCTTTGAGTAAATAAGTATGTCATCAATGAAAACAATGACAAACTTGTCAAGGTATGGTCCACACACTCGGTTCATAAGGTCCATGAACACAGCTGGTGCATTAGTTAAACCAAACGGCATGACCATAAACTCGTAATGACCGTAACGTGTTCTGAAAGCAGTCTTTGGAATATCATCTTCTTTCACCCGCATTTGATGATACCCGGAACGTAAGTCAATCTTTGAATAAACAGACGAGCCTTGTAGTTGATCAAATAAGTCGTCGATTCTCGGTAGTGGGTAGCGGTTCTTGATGGTAAGTTTGTTCAACTCTCGGTAGTCGATACACAACCTGAATGTACCATCTTTCTTCTTGACAAACAAAACAGGAGCTCCCCACGGTGATGTGCTTGGTCGAATGAAACCACGCTCTAAAAGTTCTTGTAATTGGCTTTGCAGTTCTTTCATCTCGCTGGGTGCGAGTCTGTAAGGAGCACGAGCTATTGGTGCAGCTCCTGGTACAAGATCTATTTGAAATTCAACGGATCGATGTGGGGGTAATCCCGGTAATTCTTTCGGAAATACATCGGGAAATTCTTTTGCAATGGGAACATCATTGATGCTCTTTTCTTCAGTTTGTACTTTCTCGACGTGTGCTAGAACAGCATAGCAACCTTTTCTTATTAGTTTTTGTGCCTTCAAATTACTAATAAGATGTAGCTTCGTGTTGCCCTTTTCTCCGTACACCATTAAGGGTTTTCCTTTTTCTCGTATAATGCGAATTGCATTTTTGTAACAAACGATCTCCGCTTTCACTTCTTTCAACCAGTCCATACCGATTATCACATCAAAACTCCCTAACTCTACTGGTATCAAATCAATCTTAAATGTTTCGCTAACCAGTTTAATTTCTCGATTCCGACATATATTATCTGCTGAAATTAATTTACCATTTGCTAATTCGAGTAAAAATTTACTATCCAAAGACGTCAATGGACAACTTAATTTAGCACAAAAATCTCTACTCATATAGCTTCTATCCGCACCCGAATCAAATAAAACGTAAGCAGATTTATTGTCAATAAGAAACGTACCCGTAACAAGCTCCGGGTCTTCCTGTGCCTCTACCGCATTAATATTGAAAACTCTTCCACGGCCTTGTCCATTCGTGTTCTCCTGGTTCGGGCAATTTCTAATAATGTGGCCTGGTTTTCCACATTTATAACAAACTACATTGGCATAACTTGCTCCGACACTACTTGCTCCGCCATTACTCGTTCCGACACCATTTGTTCCTTTCGTTCTATTAACCCTTGGTCCGTAGACCTCACACTTCGCCGCGCTATGACCATTTCTTTTACACTTGTTGCAAAATTTGGTGCAGAACCCCGAGTGATTCTTTTCACACCTTTGGCATAGCTGCTTCTGATTGTTGTTGTTGTTGCGGTTATTATTGTTGTTGGGATGATTGTTGTAGTTGCTGTTGTTGTTGTTGTTGTTGTTGGGCCGTTTGTTGTAGTTGCGATTGATGTTGCGATTGTTGGGATAATTGTTGCGATTATTGTTGTAATTGCTGTTGTTGTTGTATTGGTGATTCTTATCACCGTTTTCCTCCCACTTTCTTTTAACTTGCTTCACATTGGCCTCTTCAGCAGTCTGTTCTTTAATTCTTTCTTCAATCTGGTTCACTAGTTTGTGAGCCATTCTACATGCCTGTTGTATGGAGGCGGGCTCGTGTGAACTTATATCTTCTTGGATTCTTTCCGGTAATCCTTTCACAAACGCGTCGATCTTCTCTTCCTCATCTTCGAATGCTCCCGGACACAATAGGCACAATTCTGTGAATCGTCTTTCGTACGTGGTAATATCAAATCCTTGGGTTCGTAACCCTCTAAGTTCTGTCTTGAGCTTATTGACCTCGGTTCTGGGACGGTACTTCTCGTTCATCAAGTGCTTGAATGCTGACCACGGTAGTGCGTACGCATCGTCTTGTCCCACTTGCTCTAGATAGGTATTCCACCATGTTAACGCAGAACCTGTGAAGGTATGCGTAGCGTACTTCACTTTGTCCTCTTCAGTACACTTACTTATGGCAAACACCGATTCAACCTTCTCGGTCCACCGTTTCAATCCGATCGGTCCTTCGGTTCCATCAAATTCCAAAGGTTTGCAAGCAGTGAATTCTTTGTAGGTGCATCCTACACGATTTCCTGTACTGTCAGATCCAAGGTTATTGTTGGTATGTAGCGCAGCCTGTACTGCGGCTATGTTTGAAGCTAGAAAAGTACGGAATTCCTCTTCATTCATATTCACGGTGTGTCGAGTAGTCGGTGCCATTTCGTCCAGAAACAAGTCATGCATTCTGGTTTTACTAGGACTACTTCCCATCCTTGGTCTTGTGCAACATAACCGTTATGGCCGTTGATAAGACAGCGTGTTGTAACGTCGTCAAAGGGACGTGGGTTACGTAATGTCCAACAGTCCTGTAACAATCTAAAAACCTCATTTTTTACCCCAATTACCGACTCCGTCACTTGTGGGAACGTTTTGTTTAATAGCTGTAGCCCGATGTTCTTTTTCTCACTTTGGTGAGAAGCGAACATTACTAACCCATAAGCATAGCATGCTTCTTTATGTTGCATGTTAGCCGCTTTTTCTAAATCATGAAGTCCTATATTCGGATACATTGAGTCAAAATAATTTCTTAACCCGTTGCGTAAAATAGCATTTGGGTTACCCGCAATATATGCGTCAAAGTAAACACATCGTAACTTATGGGTTTCCCAATGTGATATCCCCCATCTTTCAAACGAAAGTCTCTTATAAACCAAGACATTCTTGGAACGTTCTTCGAATGTCTTACAAACTGATCTCGCCTTAAATAGTTGTGCCGAGGAATTCTGACCGACTCAAGACAAGATTTCATCAATCATGTCTCCGGGTAGGTCTCTTAAAATATTGGGTTGTCTATCCATTTTGCGTTTTTATACTGTAAAATAGACAAGAGTTAGATTCATAAAAAAAAATACTTATTAATACAAGCAATTTTTACATATATCATAAAGCATAAGCACACTATATTACATATATTACACCACATGAATACAACTATCTTATTCCGACTCGCTTGTTTCTTCTTCTTCGGTTTTGGTTCGTTTTGCCAAGTTTCTAGGGATATATGATTTTCCCCTAATACGAGCCGTTGTTATCCACATTGGTTTAGAAAAACCTGGTGGTTTAGAGGTTCCCGGGTCATTGATACAACTTAAGGACTTCGGGGGTTGACGATACATATAAAGTTCATCGGGGTTGGAATTAGATTTCTCTATTTTTATGCCCTTTCCCTTATTATTTTCTTTTGCCTTTTTAAATTCAGTTGGGGTAATTTCTATAACATCATCGGAATTCTCGTCGGAATCCGATTCATCAGAGAATTGGTAATCCTCCCAATATTTTGCTTCCTTGGCGGAAACACCATTGACCATAATTAACTTTGGTCGGTTGGTTGAGGATTTTCTTTTACTTAACCGTTTTATTATTTCCCCCACCGGTTCTATTTCTTCATCCGGTTCCGATTCTTCTTCCGGTTCCGATTCTTCTTCCGGTTCCGACTCTTCTTCCGGTTCCTCTTCGGGAACTTGTGAATCAGTCCACAAATCATTCCAATTTACATTTGACTCTTCATTATTATTAGGTGAGTCAATGGGACTTGTTCTAGAGGTAGACATCTATCACATAATATCAAACACGTTAAGAGATTAATATATCACATAATATTCATATGTTAAAAATATATAGTTTCCAACAAAAATGTTAAGCAATCATTTTTAAAGAAAACACGGTCGAAGTCCAGACTCACTAATGCATCCTAACAAACTCGATAAGACACACTAATGCAAATTTTCTGGTTCTCTAAGACCAACGCTCGGATACCAACTGAAATGTCCCGTTCTTATTGATTAAAAACGTTCCATATTAATTGATTTCGTTGCGAGGTTTTGACCTCTATATGAGACGTTTTTCAAAGACTGCATTCATTTTTAAAACAAACCATAACCTTTATTTCATAAATAAAGGTTTAAAAAGCTTTACGTAGATTATCAAATAATGATAATCTAAAATATCCTGTTTACACACGACCATTACATAATGGTTTACAATACAAATATGTTACATCGAAATCAGTTTCTTGAATGCAGTTTTTACACAATATCATACAAACATGGACTCCAAATCTTGTCCTTATTTTAGTATGCAACAGCGGAAGCTCTTAATATTCACCTGAGAATAAACATGCTTTAAACGTCAACAAAAATGTTGGTGAGTTATAGGTTTAACCTATATATATCAAATCGTAACAATAGACCACAAGATTTCATATTTCAATACACATCCCATACATAGAGATAAAAATCATTCATATGGTGAACACCTGGTAACCGACAATAACAAGATGCATATATAAGAATATCCCCATCATTCCGGGACACCCTTCGGATATGATATAAATTTCGAAGTACTAAAGCATCCGGTACTTTGGATGGGGTTTGTTAGGCCCAATAGATCTATCTTTAGGATTCGCGTCAATTAGAGTGTCTGTTCCCTAATTCTTAGATTACCAGACTTAATAAAAGGGGCATATTCGATTTCGATAATTCAACCATAGAATGTAGTTTCACGTACTTGTGTCTATTTTGTAAATCATTTATAAAACCTGCATGTATTCTCATCCCAAAAATATTAGATTTTAAAAGTGGGACTATAACTCACTTTCACAGATTTTTACTTCGTCGGGAAGTAAGACTTGGCCACTGTTGATTCACGAACCTATAACAATATATACATATATATTAAAGTATGTTCAAAATATATTTACAACACTTTTAATATATTTTGATGTTTTAAGTTTATTAAGTCAGCTGTCCTCGTTAGTAACCTATAACTAGTTGTCCACAGTTAGATGTACAGAAATAAATCGATAAATATTATCTTGAATCAATCCACGACCCAGTGTATACGTATCTCAGTATTGATCACAACTCAAACTATATATATTTTGGAATCAACCTCAACCCTGTATAGCTAACTCCAACATTCACATATAGAGTGTCTATGGTTGTTCCGAAATATATATAGATGTGTCGACATGATAGGTCGAAACATTGTATACGTGTCTATGGTATCTCAAGATTACATAATATATAATACAGGTTGATTAAGTTATGGTTGGAATAGATTTGTTACCAATTTTCACGTAGCTAAAATGAGAAAAATTATCCAATCTTGTTTTACCCATAACTTCTTCATTTTAAATCCGTTTTGAGTGAATCAAATTGCTATGGTTTCATATTGAACTCTATTTTATGAATCTAAACAAAAAAAGTATAGGTTTCTAGTCGGAAAAATAAGTTACAAGTCGTTTTTGTAAAGGTAGTCATTTCAGTCGAAAGAACGACGTCTAGATGACCATTTTAGAAAACATACTTCCACTTTGAGTTTAACCATAATTTTTGGATATAGTTTCATGTTCATAATAAAAATCATTTTCTCAGAATAACAACTTTTAAATCAAAGTTTATCATAGTTTTTAATTAACTAACCCAAAACAGCCCGCGGTGTTACTACGACGGCGTAAATCCGGTTTTACGGTGTTTTTCGTGTTTCCAGGTTTTAAATCATTAAGTTAGCATATCATATAGATATAGAACATGTGTTTAGTTGATTTTAAAAGTCAAGTTAGAAGGATTAACTTTTGTTTGCGAACAAGTTTAGAATTAACTAAACTATGTTCTAGTGATTACAAGTTTAAACCTTCGAATAAGATAGCTTTATATGTATGAATCGAATGATGTTATGAACATCATTACTACCTTAAGTTCCTTGGATGAACCTACTGGAAAATAGAAAAATGGATCTAGCTTCAATGGATCCTTGGATGGCTCAAAGTTCTTGAAGCAAAATCATGACACGAAAACAAGTTCAAGTAAGATCATCACTTGAAATAAGATTGTTATAGTTATAGAAATTGAACCAAAGTTTGAATATGATTATTACCTTGTATTAGAATGATAACCTACTGTAAGAAACAAAGATTTCTTGAGGTTGGATGATCACCTTACAAGATTGGAAGTGAGCTAGCAAACTTGAAAGTATTCTTGATTTTATGAAACTAGAACTTTTGGAATTTATGAAGAACACTTAGAACTTGAAGATAGAACTTGAGAGAGTTCAATTAGATGAAGAAAATTGAAGAATGAAAGTGTTTGTAGGTGTTTTTGGTCGTTGGTGTATGGATTAGATATAAAGGATATGTAATTTTATTTTCATGTAAATAAGTCATGAATGATTACTCATATTTTTGTAATCTTATGAGATATTTCATGCTAGTTGCCAAATGATGGTTCCCACATGTGTTAGGTGACTCACATGGGCTGCTAAGAGCTGATCATTGGAGTGTATATACCAATAGTACATACATCTAAAAGCTGTGTATTGTACGAGTACGAATACGGGTGCATACGAGTAGAATTGTTGATGAAACTGAACGAGGATGTAATTGTAAGCATTTTTGTTAAGTAGAAGTATTTTGATAAGTGTATTGAAGTCTTTCAAAAGTGTATAAATACATATTAAAACACTACATGTAAATACATTTTAATTGAGTCGTTAAGTCATCGTTAGTCGTTACATGTAAGTGTTGTTTTGAAACCTTTAGGTTAACGATCTTGTTAAATGTTGTTAACCCAATGTTTATAATATCAAATGAGATTTTAAATTATTATATTATCATGATATTATCATATATGAATATCTCTTAATATGATATATATACATTAAATGTCTTTACAACGATAATCGTTACATATATGTCTCGTTTAAAAATCATTAAGTTAGTAGTCTTGTTTTTACATATGTAGTTCATTGTTAATATACTTTATGATATGTTTTCTTATCATAGTATCATGTTAACTATATATATATATCCATATATATGTCATCATATAGTTTTTACAAGTTTTAACGTTCGTGAATCACCGATCAACTTGGGTGGTCAATTGTCTATATGAAACATATTTCAATTAATCAAGTCTTAACAAGTTTGATTGCTTAACATGTTGGAAACATTTAATCATGTAAATATCAATCTCAATTAATATATATAAACATGGAAAAGTTCGGGTCACTACACCTGGTTCGCTAAGACCACCGCTCTGATACCAACTGAAAGGACCCGTTCATATACATTATAAACGATTCACAATAGTTGATTACATTGCAAGGTATTTGACCTCTATATGATACATTTTACAAACATTGCATTCGTTTTTAAAAGACAATCTTTCTTTACATCAAAAATTGACAGGCATGCATACCATTTCATAATATCCACTATCCAACTATAAATTGATTTAATAATAATCTTTGATGAACTCAATGACTCGAATGCAACGTTCTTCGAAGTATGCTATGAAAGACTCCAAGTAATATCTTTAAAATGAGCAAATGCACAGTGGAAGATTTCTTTAACACCTGAGAATAAACATGCTTTAAAGTGTCAACCAAAAGGTTGGTGAGTTCATTAGTTTATCATAATCATTTATTTCCATCATTTTAATAGACCACAAGAATTTCATTTCCAGTTCTCATAAATATACGTCCCATGCATAGAGACAAAAAATAATCATTCATATGGTGAACACCTGGTAACCGACATTAACTAGATACATATAAGAATATCCCCTATCATTCTGGGATCCTCCTTCGGACATGATATAATTTCGAAGTACTAAAGCATCCGGTACTTTGGATGGGGTTTGTTAGGCCCAATAGATCTATCTTTAGGATTCGCGTCAATTAGGGTGTCTGTTCCCTAATTCTTAGATTACCAGACTTAATAAAAAGGGGCATATTCGATTTCGATAATTCAACCATATAATGTAGTTTCGATTACTTGTGTCTATTTCGAAAAACATTTATAAAAATTGCGCATGTATTCTCAGCCCAAAAATATAAAGGGTAAAAAGGCAAATGAAACTCACCATACTGTATTTCGTAGTAAAAATACATATAACGTCATTGAACAAGTGCAAGGTTGGCCTCGGATTCACGAACCTAAATTAATTATATATATTTATGTGTTGGTCAATATTTGTCTAACAAATTAGGTTAAGTCATAGTGTACCACAATCCTAATGCTCGAGACTAATATGCAAAAGTCAACAAAAGTAAATTTGACTCAAAATAATTTCCAAAAATTTATACATGATTAATATATAGTTTAAATATCGTCGTTTTATATTTTTAAATATTTTTAAAAGATTTATTAGAGTAAATAATATAATTTATTTATTAATAAATAAATAAAATTTTATATTATATTTATATAATAAAATATACTTTTATATATATTAAGTAATAAAATTTATAGGGTTCATTTAATATTATAAAGATAATATGATACGTATTATTAAAGTAAGTTATTACACGTAGTAAAATATGTTTGTATCAAATATTTATTTGATAAAATAATATCTATAATGATAGTAAGTAAAAGTTGTATTATTTTGTAATAATAATTATTATTATAAAAATATCAATATTTATAATTACTAAGATGACATTATGATAAAACGATAATTCTAATTATGATAACTTTAATATTTACGATAATTTTTAATATTATCTTTAAAATAATAATTCTATTTAAAATAATAATAATAATGATATTTTATAGTAACAATGACATTTCTATTAAAATGATAATTTTTGTTAAAATGATAGTTTTAATACTAACGATAATTTTAATAATAATAGTAATGATAAAAATAATAAGAACGATAATTTTATCTAAATCAATATCTTATAATATTTTAATTTCATCATGATACTCTTACCCATTATTTCCTAATCGTTTCGTTTAATAGCTTTTAATCGTCTTTTATATCGTGTTCGTAATAATGATAATAATAGTAATCAAAATAATTAGGTGTTACAAATATTTATTTTAATTACACTAATATTAATAATGATAGTTACTATAACATTATTAACGATAATACTAATAATTATCTTAATGATAATATAGTAATAATAATAATAATAATAACAATAACAATAACCATTTTTAAATAATGATATATATATTAATAATGATAATAATAATAATAATACCAATAATAATAATAATAATAATAATAATAATAATTGGATAATAATAATAATACTAATTATAACTTTAACGATAATAATAATAAAAAAAATAACAATTTTTAATGATAAATCCTTTTATTGATAAAGATAAGAATAATAATAATAAGATAAAACTAGAACGACGATAATAACGACGATAATAATAATCATTTTTAATAATAATACAAAAATTCGATGAACTATAACTTCAAATCCGTTCATCGAAATCATTCGATATCTAAATGAAAAGTTCTTAATTTTTCGCTAGCTTTCCAACGACATGCATATCTTATACCTTATCTCAGTCGCATATATAACTAATTCAGGATTCAACATAACCTAACTAAAGGCAATATCAAAAGTACAAACATGCATAATCCTATATACTCGAGCACTAGTCAGGAATACACTATTAGTATGTAAAAGTTAAATTATGAGTACTCACGTATCAATATTGAGATTCAATATTGCAGGAAAGGTACGTAGACGCAACGGAGATGATAAACACTATATTGACCTCACGAGCATACCCACAAACCATACCAATCACCTCCATAGCTATAACCCATAATTTCCTTAATCCAATCCCACTCGAAAAACAATTTTGAAATCACTCGGACAGCACTCTGACGTAATATTTTATGTATACTAATAATATCTTGAAATAATACGGAGTAAATATATATATGTAAATCGATTGAGAGAGTTTAGAGAAAAATATTTTCAAGTTTCTATGAAATAATGAAACCTATTGAATTCTATTTATAATAGATTTTTGAATTATTAAAGTGAATTATTAAAGTATGAATTATTAAAGTGAATTATTAAAGTATGAATTATTAAAGTGAATTATTAAAGTATGAATTATTAAAGTGAATTATTAAAGTTAAAGTAAAGTAAAAATAAAGTAAAGGTAAAGTTTAAGTATAGTAAAAGTATAAAACTATGTACGTATAATACGCGTATAAATATATATAATATTAATTTAAATCGTTATATATATTTAATAAAATAAAATATAAATATCGTTATCTTTATCATACTGGTTAAGTAATGAGTTGTCAAAAGTGGTTCTAGATATTTATAAAAGTTATATACGTTTTAATAATAAAGTTCTTTTTAAACTGAAAACGTTTTTTTTGTACGTTTGAAACTAAATCAAATAAATATAATAATTTTGTTTTCCAAAACCAAATATATTTTTCAGAATCATTTTGTTTAAAGGTTAAAATAATGGAAATCGTTATATCATAAAATGTTTTAAAAAAATAGAATCATATATATTCATGATAGGTTTCAAGTTTTTAAATTACAGTTTGTTGGTGAAGCATGGGATAAAGTTCAAAGGTTAAATAAACGTATGAAATCATCTTAATGAAAAATGTCGAGTTACTTAACTTGTCGATATCCCAACATCTAAGTTATTTACACTTCACGTTCTTACTTATAAATCACTTTACCATTTTCCGAATGTTGTCAAAAAGAATAGATTTCTTAAATCACAGTGGACCTCATAACATAGACCCGTAATCATATCATAATGTATCTGATAAATCAACAATTTGATATTATCTTCTAATTCCATCGATAAACATATTGAAACAAATACGATCATGTAAAGTATTATACGTTTAATACTTTATTAATATTCTCAAGTTATAATATATATATATACATATATATACATATTTATTTATATATAACGGTTCGTGAATCGTCGAAATTTGGTCGAGGTTATAATGAATGTATGAACACAATTTAAAATTCTTGAGATTTAACTTAACAAACTTTGCTTATAGTGTCGGAATAATATAAAGATAAAGTTTAAATTTGATTGGAAATTTCCGGGTTGTCACATAGAAGGGATTTGAACCATGATATATGATCCATATAGAAGCTCCCGTGATATGAACCTGAACCGAAAACCACTAAGCTAGCTAAAAATTTAACCAGAAGACCACTTAAAATTGATTTTTTTTTGTTGCCTTAATCACGGGGATGTGAAATTCCTCATGGTAAATCCGTCATTCTACAATGCATTAAGTATTTTTACAATACAAGTACTTAATGCATGATAACGGTGGACTTATTAAAAATATGTTGATATTAATACTCATAAAGTATCTTATTACAGTAAGTGTTTGTATCATTAAAAGTACGATAAGTACAAAATTCATCATGGGTTAGTGATGTGAAGACAGAAAAAACTTATTGACTACATAAAAAGTGCATAAATGCAATGAATTGTTTGATGTTTCACCATAGAGAGAATTGTGTTTGCTTTAAATGTTTCAAATCAAAAGTTAGGTTTCAAAAAGATGGAATGGAGTATTTAGTTGACCAACACGTTTGTTATAATTAAATTTCCATTCGACATATTCCTCCTTTAAAATGTATATTCATTAATCACATGTTTATCACGTTGACCCTCGACTTCTGCTTTCACTTATTCGATAACTTGACGATGACGCCTTTTTGGTCATAATAATTCAGCTCAAATTAAAAATCCATTAGGCCATTATTGCATAACTTTAATTTAAAACATTTTTAGAAGGCTTATGCTATAACTTGTACGTTTGATTGCTCTTCAGATGATAGACAATATATGAACAT
The DNA here is from genome assembly GCF_046630445.1 of Rutidosis leptorrhynchoides. NCBI lineage: Eukaryota > Viridiplantae > Streptophyta > Magnoliopsida > Asterales > Asteraceae > Rutidosis > Rutidosis leptorrhynchoides. The sequence continues at coordinate 150,004,742 of NC_092334.1, forward strand.
ATTGACAACATATACTTATATTAATAACATACTTGATTTTTAGATTTTTACCTCGACTACTCTAAAAGCTACTCGTACTATTATACAAGTGTTTTTATATCATTATCTTCTAGGTGTATGTTAGCATAAAAGTACTGTATTATTTTTGTATAATATTTAAATTTGTTAGGATTTTAGTTAGTAATAATGGTCAAATAACGCATTATCTCACAACTCATTTTCCATTATCAGAAGGTGTCTTGGTCAAAAAATTTTCCTTTGTCTTTCTAACCCTAATCTGAATGAATTAAATAGTATGGTCGGTTAGAAGCAAAAATAGTTCTAAAGCCACGTGTTTAAAACCATAAAAACACATTACGAATACATGAAAACGCGCATATTCGTCTTTAGTTACTCATAAATGATGCTATCCGTGATATTGCATTCAGATTTGTATCCTGAAAGTTACTTAGAAATGTCTAATAGCAAAATCGATAATAGCTATAGTAACATAAATTATTATATTTTTTACAACGGCAAAATTTTATAGACACACCTACTCTCTAGAAAGACTCTAGAGAGGCCGCCACCACCACTTACAACTGTTTAATGAGCCAAGAAGTTCAAGATAAATTACATTTTTTCCTATATCTAGTCCAATTAAAAGAAAAATACAAATAGAATCAAAAAGCTCAGACATTTTTAACATAGGATTATTGAAAACAACCCCGTTCCTACCATAGGAACTTAGACATCTTTAACCACACACACGCAACAACAATCGCGAACATCTTGGTCTTGGCCTCTTCTGAACCACTTCAATGCTTGAACCAAAGCATCCAATCTGACCATGTATTAAAAACCGGCATGCTAACATCGATCCACCTCCTGACCTTCGACCAAATTGCGATGCAACATTACAATCGAAAAGAATATGGTCCCGAGATTCAACATTATAAGAACACGGAGGACATGCAATAGAATTAATCTCCAAGCCAAGACTCGAAAGATTAAGTCTAGTAGGTAACCTGTCAATCCCCACTCGCCATAAAAAAATGTTGACCTTTCGCGGTAAAGCATTGCACCAATTGTGGATGGTGTAAGCGACGGCAAAAGGATATCGTCTACTCGAGCTCTTGTCGCATGAACTAAGAAGATACCATTTAAAGCCATAGACCAGCACCACGAATCATCATCCGAAACCAGCGAAACCGAACTAAGCTCAGCTAACTTGCTGTAATGGCATTGAATTAAAGGTGTCTCTTTTCAAATATACGAAGTAGATAAATAATAAATAAATTTACACCTATATGCATATTGTATTTGTACGAGCTTGTCTATACTTTATAGTATGCATGTTAATAATAATGCATATACTAGCCATCGTCCCATATTAATGGCTCTCAGACAAAAAACACACAGTTTAAGAAAATGTCATAAAAGTACTATACTGTTTACTTTCCAATTTTACCATTACCTTTTTCTTTCTTCTTTATTCCTATCCACATATATTAAGGGCATAATAGAACTTAACTTCTTATTCTTTTCTATTTATGAAATTGGACTATTAATTTGGTACATCCTAAAATGAAATACTGGACTATCAATATGAGACAGAAGGAGTATTGTGCAAATACCAAACGCCTAACAATGAATATTATAGTCATTTTGGATAGATATGACAAACATAGAAATTAAAGCTCTAAAAGTAAGTTTAATGGTAAATCACTATTGGGCCAGAATATTCCTAGGCCCTTTCTGTGACGACCCGAAAATTTCCGATCAAAATTTAAACTTAATCTTTATATGATTTCGACACGATATGCAAAGTCTGTAATGTTGAGTCTCGAAAATTTTAAAACTATGTTTATATATGCAATTGACCTTCGACTATTTCCAACGATTCACGAACAACTATTTGTAAATAGATACATATATATTTAAACATGTATATATAGAGATATATATATATATATATATATATATATATATATATATATATATATATATATATATATATATATATATATATATATATATATATATATATATATATATATATATATATATATATATATATATATATATATATATATATATGTTTAATTTGAAATAAAATACGACTTAACTACTAGAAATAAATATGTAAAATAAAATAATAAACGATGTAATGAAATATTAATATATATATATATATATATATATATATATATATATATACATGAATATTAGTTGTAATATATAAGATTAGATATTAAATTTATTTAATTGAAAATATATATTTAATATATTTAGTTATATAATAAAACCTAATATTAAAATATAATTATATATATACAGTATATTGAAAATAAATGATTTCGAGCTTAAATAGTAAACGATTGTAACGCTCGGTTATCATTTCGTTGGTGTTCATATAAATAGTTACGTTATAATATTATTTTGTTATATTAAAGATTATCATTATTAATTAGTAGCATTATTATTATTGTTTTATTTTTTTTTCTTTATCATTATCATTATTAATAAAATTATTATTTTTATTAAAATTAATATAGTTATTGTTATTATTATTATAATACAACTTATTATTATTACTATTAATATTATTATTAATATTAACAATATTATTATAATTAATATATCCATATTTATTTATTATTATATCATTTACAAATATAAAAATATCTGTTAAATATCATGATTAAATGCTATTATTTCCCCTGATTTCTATTTGCATGTGATTGATTGTGGATTGACATAATTAGAAAGTAAGGCTGCTACGTCATATATATTATGATATGAATAAGTGCATGCGAGTACCTATACCTATATTGTATAGAATTCGGTTGAAAACCCGTGATTCAATATATTGACTAATAAGATTATTGTATATGAATGAACTATTGAACTACACTTATTGCCTCTTTCTATTATTTTTTTTTCTTTGCATCTACCCATTCAGAGATGTATATACATATTAATTTCATACATATCGATTAAAAACTGCAACCTCCATAACTTTCACTTTCAAATCCATCAACCACCATCATAATCGATTCTGTTTAAGTTCATCATGTAAATCATCTAACTTGCAACACTACTGTTTCTGGCTCAGTCCTTACGACACACACAAGTAAGCTACTTGTTTCCTTGTTTATTCTCATACTTCGAGATGCAAATATGACACCACCTCGCCTTCATGATCACTCACCTGCAACACCAAGATCCTGTTTCTACTTCGAACCACAACCACTTTGCATCACCACCATGTAACCGGGAACCACCATGTCCACCACCATTATCTAGTTTGTTTCTTTCTTTTCTTTTATGCAAAACAACACACACATATAAACTTAGATTGTTGTTCCTGCTTTTGTGATACCGTTCAGAATCAAACCCCACAAACCATCACCAACATCGGCCTCTTAACCAAACCTCCACTGTTATTTGGATTGACACCTCAGTCACCAACCACGACCCAAACCTTTGTCACCTATTCTCCATGATAAACCCACATCGAGCTTTTAATTTTTTTTTCTTTTTCTATTTCATTGCAGTACCATCGATCACACTATCATCAAACCTACCAACAATACTAACTTGCTCGTTCCTCGTTCCAAATACAAAACACTCAATCAGAACATCTCCGATTACCACCTTTAAACTATTAATACTTCTTGTTCAAACCACTCCATCACCGAACCCTAAGGTTCATCACGATCGATACCCCTTTGTTCTAGTTTATTTCGATGACCAAACCAACATCATCACTTAAAAATTTGACTGCTACTGTTATTCTTCTGTTTTCTGATTCCTTTCGAACCATAGTTGCAACTGCAGCCATTGTTTTTACTTTTGTAAATAAACAACCCAATCCATCATCATTTTGTGCGACTTTAAATAAACAGAACATTTACTCCTAATTATTCAACTGCACTTTCCAACAAAACCCCACTTGAATTATTAAAAGGATAGTGGAACGCCAGCTGGTGATACAGATCACCTGTATACAGCCATTATTTTCGGATTTACTCATATACAACATGTAATCGGGCTTTTAAATGGGTTGTTAATTAAACATTGAAGTGGACTGACCCACTAAGAATATTACCGATCCATTGTTTGGGCCATCGAATTCCTTTCAAACAAACCATGAACTTCTTGGATTTCTTCTTGTTTGAGCAGCCACAAATGGGAATAATGATGATCGTAGGAGTGCCGAGTGATGATGAGTATGAAGATGATTATGATGTGAATTATGATTTTATGTGATTACTTGATGATGGATGATAATGTTTATGTCGTAATAATAATAATGATTCGATTAAAATAAACTGATGAAGCACGCTGTTATGATTAGTTAGGATAATATGAAGCAGGATGATGTTATAGGGTTAATGACAAAAACGATGATTAAGGGATGCAAAGTTAACGAATAAGATGAAGATTGAAGTAGGAAAAATAAAAACAAATAGTAGATGGATTATATAGTTTTAGTTCGTGAATTATATCATAAAAGCAAGATAGGCGAATGGTTAAGGGGTGTGGTGGGTTATCGAAAGGTCGCGGGTTCGAGTCCCACCTTCGGCAGTTTGATATTTTTTTTGAGGCCTTTAAGGTAGTAATCATTTTTTTAATTACTATTATTATTATTATTATCATTCTTATTATGATTATGATTGATATTTTTGTTATGTTACTAATTGTTATTATTATTACAAGTATTATTATTACTATCATTATTATTATTGTTGTTATTATTATTATTATTATCATTAACATGATACTATATATTTTATTATCATTATTATTATCATGATTTTTATTAACATTATTATTATTTTTATTATTATTATTATTATTATTATTATTATTATTATTATTACTACTACTACTACAAATATTATTAGTATTATTATTAATATTATTACTATAGCAAAATATAATTTTTATTTATATTATTTTACCAAAATAAGCAATTGTTATATAAAATTATATTTAACAAGTATAAGAAAACTATATTTAATACAACCATAGTAATGTTTTTATAGTATTTATTTATTTAAGGTATATAAGGTAAATATAATGAATTAAGTTATTACTGAAATACATAATTTAAAATAACAACTAAATCACTAATAATATATAAATTTATTCGATTACCATTACATGTGTTAATATACATAACTGAATATAGGTTCGTGAATCCGAGGCCAACCCTGCATTGTTCAATATAGTCATATGTATTTTTACTAAAAAATACATTTGGTGAGTTCATTTGCTCCCTTTTACTCTTTATATTTTTGGGCTGAGAATACATGCACTGTTTTAAAGACTGTTTTACAATATTTATATGCGCGAGTTTCATTTGATTCCCTTTTACTCTTTATATTTTTGGGACTGAGAATACATGCGCTACTCATACAACTCTTATTTAAATGCTTTTGAAATACATTTTGAATTGCGAATTCATGAAATACTTTTATAAATGTTTGACGAGATAGACACAAGCAAAACATTCCTCGAATGAATTATTACGCAGACAGAAGTTCTGCGGATTATTATTGAATTATGTGGACATGATAATTTCCACCATTGAATTATGTGGACATGATAATTGCCACCATTGAATTATGTGGACATGATAATTGCCACCAGTTGATGTGAATGTTATATATCGAGAGAATGATTTTATACACAGGTTATGTATATGTTATTTTTGTGCACAAGATATGTGTACGGTTACTATGATTTATGAAAATGATTTTGTACACGAGAAAGGTGTACTGTATTTAAAAGATATCGCATGTACATTACATGTGGGTATAGGATTCGGGCCCATTTGTACCATGAAGGATTTAAATCTTGTGGTCTATCAAAATAATGAATTTTTACTGTTTTATGATAAACTTATGAACTCACCAACCTTTTGGTTGACACTTTTAAAACAAGTTTATTCTCAGGTATTAAAGAAATCTTTCGCTGTGCATTAGCTCATTTTAAAGACATTATTTGGAGTCGATCATCGCAATAGAACCAGATGTTGGTGACTTCGTCCAGACGGATTAGGACGGGGTATGACATGTGGTATCAGAGCGGTGGTCTTAGCGAACCAGGTCTTGCATTAGTGTGTCTAATTGATAAGTCGTTAGGATACATTAGTGAGTCTGGACTTCGACCGTGTCTGCATGTCAAAAGTTTTGCTTATCATTTCTAGTCAGAAATCATCTGCTTATCATCCTTAGGAAATTTCCTACTCATTATTCTTAGTCTAGACACATTTTACTGCATGAATAGTGTATAGTCAAAATTCATATCTTAGCGTATCTGTTACTGTAGACCTTGCCTGATATCTCTCGTAAATTTCTCCTTAATTTAAGGGATCCTGGTACTATATATATCTATGCAAATTATGCATTGAGAATACCATTCAACTATCAATTGCTGTCACTAAACTTTTCATACCAAAAATCTTTCCGGAAATCTCCTAAGATGGCCTCTACGAATCGACCAAGTTCCTCTGACTCCGAAGATAGCGTGACAGAAGCACACCAACCAATCAACTACCGTGATTATTGGAGAAAATGGGGATGGGTTCGCGACATACTCACCCTATGGAGAAGGGAAGAAGGTACTCCATATCATGAATCGAATCTACCACCTAACCTTGGAGTACTTGACCCGCTCACCGGCGAACCCGTTCGCAACACCGTTTATACCCTATTTGCAAGAATTTTTCGTCTTGAAGCTACCATTAACGGAACTAGAGAAGATATCCGACCTCTACCCCACACTGATAATCAACCAGAGTTAGTAGAAGAAGTTAGAGAACTCCGAGCTCGAGTATTAACTTTAGAGAGCACGGTATATAATTTGCAAGTACCAGCAGTATCACCAACACCAGTAACATCACCAGCCTCAGCCCCAATGGCACCAGTACCACCAACAACCCAAGTTTCAACAATCCATGCCTCAACATCTCATTCTGTACCTCGAGCATAATCTTCGTTCTACATCTTGTTCTACATCGGTTATCTTCATTCTTCATGATGATTATGTAATCTCTAATGTTTTAGAGATTATATATTCTTGTTCTAACGGTAAATCAAATGAGTTTAATATCATATTGACTCATTAAATCCATGATTACATCTGAAGAAAATATATATGTATATATGTTTTCATAAAGATTGTAATTAAAAACTATTTTGTACAAACTCTTAATGGTGAAAATATTTTAACGGGTAGGTAATACCCGAGGAATATTCAGATTTCACATTAATAAGTTACACTGTACATTCTTCGAAGCTGATTCAACAGTCTTTTACTATCCTACTTACAACCACCGATATACATATCTGTACACCGCAGAATAACCATTTTCACTCAATTTCATATTTGGATTTTGACCTATCAGAGTCCAACAAGTGGCATAATGAAGAAAACATTGGACAAATAAAATCTGTTAGAAACTAACCAATTAACTATAAAAAAAAAAAAAAAAAAATTAAGAGTCCACGCTAACAAAATCCTAGCTAACTGTTCCTAGCTAACTGTTAATTCCTTATTACATTTTATTTATCGCAATTTATATTCTCGCAATTTTATTTATCGTCATTTAATTTCTGTTATTTATTTTACGCACTTTAATCGGGACACGTATACAAGGTTTTGACATATCATATCGACGCATCTATATATATTATTTGGAATAACCATAAACACTCTATATGTAGTAATGATCGAGTTCTCTATACAGGGTTGAGGTTGATTCTACAATAATATATATAGTTTGAGTTGTGATCGAGTCTGAGACATGTACACGGGTCACGATACATATTAATTAATTCGAATATTATATATTAAACTATATATGAATTATTAAACTGTTAACTGTGGACTATCGACTGTGGACTAATAACATTGGACAATTAAAATGAATTAAAATATTGATTATAACATATGAAACTAAACAACTCTTCAAGTTTGCCACTTGATTTCATCTTAAACCTCATTTGAATCTTGACGATTCCAATTCGTGTTCAAATCTTTCATGATTCTTGAAAACGCCTCAATCGAAAGGATGAACCAATCGCACATCCTCTACGGAAGGAAAAATTTATGCATATAGTTATGCACCTAAAAATACTCAGAACCTGAGTAAACATTTAACACATATCTGTGCTAGCTCCGTTGGCATTGTTACTGCCGAAAATAACAATGAAATTCCTTTTCAAATTAGCCACTTTTGTCACAGCTCCAGCAAGTCAACTTCGACTTTTCATTCAAAACAACCTTATTATAACCTTGATATATATGCGTTCTCTTTTATTGTTACCGGGGAACCTTTTACATTCCACCATATTATCATCAGCGTTTAATCATCTAAAAACACGATTTTCTTGGAACCACCTCGGATTGATAATCGACGATTCAGATGTGGCTGCATTAAATACAGAGGAAATAGTAAAGATTATAGATGGCCTAAATGGCCAAGAGTTTGATGATAAAGAATGGAGTGTTGGGAACGTTCGATAGAAAATTTGGTACTGAAAAACGGATTGAGCTAACCGTGAAGGAGACCAAGGACATATATAAGGACCAAATCCTATATCCAAAGAATTCATATAATTCTGTATCCACTGAGATCCTTAGAGAATATCTTGCTCCGTACTCATGTTAAATCTTGTGGAAAATCTTTCTTCATCAACCTTCGATCTTAGAAAATCTAAAAATATCATCATAAATATCTTCGATATTTCTGAGGATATTTTCATAAATATTCTTGTTCGAAATTATCTACCTCTTCGTGTTCTGTATTCCATTATATTGGGAACCCCTGTAAAAATCTAAGTATAAATTATGAATGAATTGTGGAGAAGTGTTGGGAATTGAAGCATGGGTTAGTATAATATAATGACGTCCGGCCAACGTGATTATGTTACAGTAAGTCATGCTGAGTTTCTAATGAAACATGATGATTCACAGACTATAACGTCATCAGGTGCCATGATACACGACTCTTACATTCTATCTAATATATAAATATATCAAGAACATAAGTTCCTGATAGATCTATCCTTTCTCTTGAACTCTGGTAATTTTACCAAATCAAATCGTGCTATTACGTTCCTTCCTGCTTAGAACATTATGATCAATCGAAACTTTATACCTACAAATTCTGGACCATTATTCGCTCGACTTGAAATCGGGAAGAGAAAACAAGAGCATGGAGCTCCGAAATATAAGGAAGAATATAAAGCCCGATAACAACATATAAATTACAAACCGTGTATATCAATGTTTATCGCAACATGAAGACACGGGAGAATTAAAAACACTATAACCCCAAGGGCGAAGTAGAAGAAAACAGATTCCTCCGGTAGAAGTTGGAAGAGGAGAATGATGGTTACGATAGTTAGAATATGAACAATGATCAGAACTGGATTAAGCATTTTTACAAGCTTTAGAAGTATGAATTAAGGAAAAAAGTATAGGGATGGTGAGAATAATAGAACGGAAGAAGTTCATTTATAGTGGAAATACTAGACAAAGAAATCGAGACAGATGATTGCATTTAATTAAAGAGATCTTAAATTCCATAAATCACGAATAATTCGATCGTATAGATTTTCAAGATTTCTTTTAAATCTCTTGAATTCCGGAATTCAATCGTGACTACGTCAAAAGTAAGACGAATTTTAAATTCCTCACTTCACTCTTTTGTGACAGTTTCACTCGTACGTTTCACTTAATCGAATCGTTTTATCTATATTAGCCAATAATGATAAAACCCTATTTATCGACTCCTATTCATCATGGAAACATTTTTATTGTTAGCCATGACGACCTCACTCAAATTTCGGGACGAAATTTCTTTAACGGGTAGGTACTGTGACGACCCGGAAATTTCCGACCAAAATTTAAACTTAATCTTTATATGATTTTGACAAGATATGCAAAGTCTGTAATGTTGAGTCTCAAAAATTTTAAAACTATGTTTATATATGCAATTGACCTTCGACTATTTCCAACGATTCACGAACAACTATTTGTAAATAGATACATATATATTTAAACATGTATATATATATATATATATATATATATATATATATGTTTAATTTGAAATAAAATACGACTTAACTACTAGAAATAAATATGTAAAATAAAATAATAAATGATGTAATGAAATATTACTATATATATATATATATATATATATATATATATATATATATATATATATATATATATACATGAATATTAGTTGTAATATATAAGATTAGATATTAAATTTATTTAATTGAAAATATATATTTAATATATTTAGTTATATAATAAAACCTAATATTAAAATATATTTATATATATACAGTATATTGAAAAATAAATGATTTCGAGCTTAAATAGTAAACGATTGTAACGCTCGGTTATCATTTCGTTGGTGTTCATATAAATAGTTACGTTATAATATTATTTTGTTATATTAAAGATTATCATTATTAATTAGTAGCATTATTATTATTGTTTTATTTTATTTTTTTCTTTATCATTATCATTATTAATAAAATTATTATTTTTATTAAAATTAATATAGTTATTGTTATTATTATTATAATACAACTTATTATTATTACTATTAATATTATTATTAATATTAACAATATTATTATAATTAATATATCCATATTTATTTATTATTATATCATTTACAAAATATAAAAATATCTGTTAAATATCATGATCAAATGCTATTATTTCCCCCTGATTTCTATTTGCATGTGATTGATTGTGGATTGACATAATTAAAAAGTAAGGCTGCTACGTCATATATATTATGATATGAATAAGTGCATGCGAGTACCTATACCTATATTGTATAGATTTCTGTTGAAAACCCGTGATTCAATATATTGACTAATAAGATTATTGTATATGAATGAACTATTGAACTACACTTATTGCCTCTTTCTATTATTTATTTTTTCTTTGCATCTACCCATTCAGAGATGTATATACATATTAATTTCATACATATCGATTAAAAACTGCAACCTCCATAACTTTCACTTTCAAATCCATCAACCACCATCATAATCGATTCTGTTTAAGTTCATCATGTAAATCATCTAACTTGCAACACTACTGTTTCTGGCTCAGTCCTTACGACACACACAAGTAAGCTACTTGTTTCCTTGTTTATTCTCATACTTCGAGATGCAAATATGACACCACCTCGCCTTCATGATCACTCACCTGCAACACCAAGATCCTGTTTCTACTTCGAACCACAAACACTTTGCATCACCACCATGTAACCGGGAACCACCATGTCCACCACCATTATCTAGTTTGTTTCTTTCTTCTTTTATGCAAAACAACACACACATATAAACTTAGATTGTTGTTTTTGCTTTTGTGATACCGTTCGAAATCAAACCCCACAAACCATCACCAACATCGGCCTCTTAACCAAACCTCCACTGTTATTTGGATCGACACCTCAGCCACCAACCACGACCCAAACCTTTGTCACCTCTTCTCCATGATAAACCCACATCGAGCTTTTAATTTTTTTTTTCTTTTTCGATTTCATTGCAGTACCATCGATCACACTATCATCAAACCTACCAACAATACTAACTTGCTCGTTCCTCATTCCAAGTATAAAACACTCAATCAGAACATCTCCGATTACCACCTTAAAACTATTAATACTTCTTGTTCAAACCATTCCATCACCGAACCCCTAGGTTCATCCTGTCGATCGATACCCCTTTGTTCTAGTTTATTTCGATGACCAAACCAACATCATCACTTAAAAATTTTACTGCTACTGTTATTCTTCTGTTTTCTGATTCCTTTCAAACAATAGTTGCAACTGCAGCCATTGTTTTTACTTTTGTAAATAAACAACCCAATCCATCATCATTTTGTGCGACTTTAAATAAACAGAACATTTACTCCTAATTATTCAACTGCACTTTCCAATAAAACCTCACTTGAATTATTAAAAGGATAGTGGAACGCCAGCTGGTGATACAGATCACCTGTATACAGCCATTATTTTTGGATTTACTCATATACAACATGTAATCGGGCTTTTAAATGGGCTGTTAATTAAACATTGAAGTGGACTGACCCACTAAGCATATTACCGATCCATATGGTTGTTTGGGCCATCGAATTCCTTTCAAAGAAACCATGACCTTCTTGGATTTCTTCTTGTTTGAGCAGCCACAAATGGGAATAATGATGATCATAGGAGTGCCGAGTGATGATGAGTATGAAGATGATTATGATGTGAATTATGATTTTATGTGATTACTTGATGATGGATGATAATGTTTATGTCGTAATAATAATAATGATTCGATTAAAATAAACTGATGAAGCACGCTGTTATGATTAGTTAGGATAATATGAAGCAGGATGATGTTATAGGGTTAATGACAAAAACGATGATTAAGGGATGCAAAGTTAACGAATAAGATGAAGATTGAAGTAGGAAAAATAAAAACAGACAGTAGATGGATTATATAGTTTTAGTTTGTGAATTATATCAGAAAAGCAAGATAGGCGAATGGTTAAGGGGTGTGGTAGGTTATCGAAAGGTTGCGGGTTCGAGTCCCACCTTCGGCAGTTTGATATTTTTTTTTAGGCCTTTAAGGTAGTAATCATTTTTTTATTACTATTATTATTATTATCATTCTTATTATGATTATGATTGATATTTTTGTTATGTTACTAATTGTTATTATTATTACAAGTATTATTATTACTATCATTATTATTATTGTTGTTATTATTATTATTATTATCATTAACATGATACTATATATTTTATTATCATTATTATTATCATGATTTTTATTAACATTATTATTGTTATTATTATTATTATTATTATTATTATTATTATTATTATTATTATTATTATTATTATTATTACTACTACTACTACTACTACTACTACTACTACTACTACTACTACTACTACAAATATTATTAGTATTATTATTAATATTATTACTATAGCAAAATATAATTTTTATATATATTATTTTACCAAAATAAGCAATTGTTATATAAAATTATATTTAACAAGTATAAGAAAACTATATTTAATACAACCATAGTAATGTTTTTATAGTATATATTTATTTAAGGTATATAAGGTAAATATAATGAATTAAGTTATTACTGAAATACATGATTTAAAATAACAACTAAATCACTAATAATATATAAATTTATTCGATTACCATTACATGTGTTAATATACATAACTGAATATAGGTTCGTGAATCCGAGGCCAACCCTGCATTGTTCAATAGAGTCATATGTATTTTAACTACAAAATACATTTGGTGAGTTCATTTGCTCCCTTTTACTCTTTATATTTTTGGGCTGAGAATACATGCACTGTTTTAAAGACTGTTTTACAATATTTATATGCGTGAGTTTCATTTGATTCCCTTTTACTCTTTACATATTTGGGACTGAGAATACATCGGCTACTCATACAACTGCTTATTTAAATGCTTTTGAAATACATTTTGAATTGCGAATTCATGAAATGCTTTTATAAATGTTTGACGAGATAGACACAAGCAAAACATTCCTCGAATGAATTATTATGCAGACAGAAGTTCTGCGGATTATTATTGAATTATGTGGACATGATAATTGCCACCATTGAATTATGTGGACATGATAATTGCCACCATTAAATTATGTGGACATGATAATTGCCACCAGTTGATATGAATGTTATATATCGAGAGAATAATTTTATACACAGGTTATGTATATGTTATTTTTGTGCACAAGATATGTGTACGGTTACTATAATTTATGAAAATGATTTCGTACACGAGAAAGGTGTACTGTATTTAAAAGATATCGCATGTACATTACAGGTGGGTATAGGATTCGGGCCCATTTGTACTATGCAGGATTTAAATCTTGTGGTCTATCAAAATGATGAATTTTTACTGTTTTATGATAAACTTATGAACTCACCAACCTTTTGGTTGACACTTTTAAAACATGTTTATTCTCAGGTTTTAAAGAAATCTTCCGCTGTGCATTAGCTCATTTTAAAGACATTATTTGGAGTCGATCATCGCAATGGAACCAGATGTTGGTGACTTCGTCCAGACGGATTAGGACGGGGTATGACAGTTTCACCCATAATAATTCTTTCAAGACAGTAGGATAATCGTCATTATGACAATATTCTATCAAGAACAAAACATATTCTCTCGTTAAATATTTAACCGCCAAAAAGGCAATAACTCGAATCGACTATAAGATAACATCTAGTCTATTTCCATCTCAGTTAGGTTATCACGGTATCCGGACTAGTTTTCAAGTTGACCAATCCAACCCAAATCCAATCTGTAAGTAACTAGAGGAGGGTGTGTAATGACCCGAACTTTTCCACGTTTATATATATTAAATGAGATTGATATTTACATGATTAAATGTTTCCAACATGTTAAGCAATCAAACTTGTTAAGACTTGATTAATTGAAATATGTTTCATATAGACAATTGACCACCCAAGTTGACCGGTGATTCACGAACGTTAAAACTTGTAAAAACTATATGATGACATATATATGGATATATATATATATATATATATATAGTTAACATGATACTATGATAAGTAAACATATCATTAAGTATATTAACAATGAACTACATATGTAAAAACAAGACTACTAACTTAATGATTTTTAAACGAGACATATATGTAACGATTATCGTTGTAAAGACATTTAATGTATATATATCATATTAAGAGATATTCATACATGATAATATCATGATAATATAATAATTTAAAATCTCATTTGATATTATAAACATTGGGTTAACAACATTTAACAAGATCGTTAACCTAAAGGTTTCAAAACAACACTTACATGTAACGACTAACGATGACTTAACGACTCAGTTAAAATGTATATACATGTAGTGTTTTAATATGTATTTATACACTTTTGAAAGACTTCAATACACTTATCAAAATACTTCTACTTAATAAAAATGCTTACAATTACATCCTCGTTCAGTTTCATCAACAATTCTACTCGTATGCACCCGTATTCGTACTCGTACAATACACAGCTTTTAGATGTATGTACTATTGGTATATACACTCCAATGATCAGCTCTTAGCAGCCCATGTGAGTCACCTAACACATGTGGGAACCATCATTTGGCAACTAGCATGAAATATCTCATAAAATTACAAAAATATGAGTAATCATTCATGACTTATTTACATGAAAACAAAATTACATATCCTTTATATCTAATCCATACAGCAACGACCAAAAACACATACAAACACTTTCATTCTTCAATTTTATTCATCTAATTGATCTCTCTCAAGTTCTATCTTCAAGTTCTAAGTGTTCTTCATAAATTCCAAAAGTTCTAGTTTCATAAAATCAAGAATACTTTCAAGTTTGCTAGCTCACTTCCAATCTTGTAAGGTGATCATCCAACCTCAAGAAATCTTTGTTTCTTACAGTAGGTTATCATTCTAATACAAGGTAATAATCATATTCAAACTTTGGTTCAATTTCTATAACTATAACAATCTTATTTCAAGTGGTGATCTTACTTGAACTTGTTTTCGTGTCATGATTCTGCTTCAAGAACTTCGAGCCATCCAAGGATCCGTTGAAGCTAGATCCATTTTTCTCTTTTCCAGTAGGTTTATCCAAGGAACTTAAGGTAGTAATGATGTTCATAACATCATTCGATTCATACATATAAAGCTATCTTATTCGAAGGTTTAAACTTGTAATCACTAGAACATAGTTTAGTTAATTCTAAACTTGTTCGCAAACAAAAGTTAATCCTTCTAACTTGAATTTTAAAATCAACTAAACACATGCTCTATATATATATGATATGCTAACTTAATGATTTAAAACCTGGAAACACGAAAAACACCGTAAAACCGGATTTACGCCGTCGAAGTAACACCGCGGGCAGTTTTGGGTTAGTTAATTAAAAACTATGATAAACTTTGATTTAAAAGTTATTATTCTGATAAAATGATTTTTATTATGAACATGAAACTATATCCAAAAATTATGGTTAAACTCAAAGTGGAAGTATGTTTTCTAAAATGGTCATCTAGACGTCGTTCTTTCGACTAAAATGACTACCTTTACAAAAACGACTTGTAACTTACTTTTCCGACTATAAACCTATACTTTTTCTGTTTAGATTCATAAAATAGAGTTCAATATGAAACCATAGCAATTTGATTCACTTAAAACGGATTTAAAATGAAGAAGTTATGGGTAAAACAAGATTGGATAATTTTTCTCATTTTAGCTACGTGAAAATTGGTAACAAATCTATTCCAACCATAACTTAATCAACTTGTATTGTATATTATGTAATCTTGAGATACCATAGACACGTATACAATGTTTCGACCTATCATGTCGACACATCTATATATATTTCGGAACAACCATAGACACTCTATATGTGAATGTTGGAGTTAGCTATACAGGGTTGAGGTTGATTCCAAAATATATATAGTTTGAGTTGTGATCAATACTGAGATACGTATACACTGGGTCGTGGATTGATTCAAGATAATATTTATCGATTTATTTCTGTACATCTAACTGTGGACAACTAGTTGTAGGTTACTAACGAGGACAGCTGACTTAATAAACTTAAAACATCAAAATATATTAAAAGTGTTGTAAATATATTTTGAACATACTTTGATATATATGTATATATTGTTATAGGTTCGTGAATCAACCAGTGGCCAAGTCTTACTTCCCGACGAAGTAAAAATCTGTGAATGTGAGTTATAGTCCCACTTTTAAAATCTAATATTTTTGGGATGAGAATACATGCAGGTTTTATAAATAATTTACAAAATAGACACAAGTACGTGAAACTACATTCTATGGTTGAATTATCGAAATCGAATACGCCCTTTTTTTTATTAAGTCTGGTAATCTAAGAATTAGGGAACAGACACCCTAATTGACGCGAATCCTAAAGATAGATCTATTGGGCCTAATAAACCCCATCCAAAGTACCGGATGCTTTAGTACTTCGAAATTTATATCATATCCGAAGGGTGTCCCGGAATGATGGGGATATTCTTATATATGCATCTTGTTAATGTCGGTTACCAGGTGTTCACCATATGAATGACTTTTATCTCTATGTATGGGATGTGTATTGAAATATGAAATCTTATGGTCTATTATTATGATTTGATATATAGGTTAAACCTATAATTCACCAACATTTTTGTTGACGTTTTAAGCATGTTTATTCTCAGGTGATTATTAAGAGCTTCCGCTGTCGCATACTTAAATAAGGACGAGATTTGGAGTCCATGCTTGTATGATATTGTGTAAAAACTGCATTCAAGAAACTTATTTTGTTGTAACATATTTGTATTGTAAACCATTATGTAATGGTCGTGTGTAAACAGGATATTTTAGATTATCATTATTTGATAATCTACGTAAAGCTTTTTAAACCTTTATTGATGAAATAAAGGTTATGGTTTGTTTTAAAATGAATGCAGTCTTTGAAAAACGTCTCATATAGAGGTCAAAACCTCGCAACGAAATCAATTAATATGGAACGTTTTTAATCAATAAGAACGGGACATTTCAGTTGGTATCCGAGCGTTGGTCTTAGAGAACCAGAATTTTGCATTAGTGTATCTTATCGAGTTTGTTAGGATGCATTAGTGAGTCTGGACTTCGACCGTGTTTACTTGAAAAATGATTGCTTAACAAATTTTGTTGGAAACTATATATTTTTAACATGTGAATATTATGTGATATATTAATCTTTTAACGCGTTTGATATTATGTGATAGATGTCTACCTCTAGAACAAGTCTCATTGACTCACCTAATAATAATGAAGAGTCAAATGTAAATTGGAATGATTCGTGGACTGATTCACAAGTTCCCGAAGAGGAACCGGAAGAAGAGTCGGAACCGGAAGAAGAATCGAAACCGGAAGAAGAATCGGAACCGGATGAAGAAATAGAACCGGTGGGGGAAATAATAAAACGGATAAGTAAAAGAAAATCCTCAACCAACCGACCAAGGTTAATTATGGTCAATGGTGTTTCCGCCAAGGAAGCAAAATATTGGGAGGATTACCAATTCTCCGATGAATCGGATTCCGACGAGAATTCCGATGATGTTATAGAAATTACCCCAACTGAATTTAAAAAGGCAAAATAAAATAATAAGGGAAAGGGCATAAAAATAGAGAAATCTAATTCCAACCCCGATGAACTTTATATGTATCGTCAACCCCCGAAGTCCTTAAGTTGTAACAATGACCCGGGAACCTCTAAACCACCAGGTTTTTCTAAACCAATGTGGAAAACGACGGCTCGTATTAGGGGAGCATCATATATCCCTAGAAACTTGGCAAAACGAACCAAAACAGAAGGAGAAGAAACAAGCGAGTCGAAATAAGATAGTTGTATTCGTGTGGTGTAATATATGTAATCTAGTGTGCTTATGCTTTATGATATATGTAAAAATTGCTTGTATTAATAAGTATTTTTTTTATGAATCTAACTCTTGTCTATTTTACAGTATAAAAACACAAAATGGATAGACAACCCAATATTTTAAGAGACCTACCCGGAGACATGATTGATGAAATCTTGTCTAGAGTCGGTCAGAATTCTTCGGCACAACTATTTAAGGCGAGATCAGTTTGTAAGACATTCGAAGAACGTTCCAAGAATGCCTTGATTTATAAAAGGCTTTCGTTCGAAAGATGGGGGATATCACATTGGGAAATCCATAAGTTACGATGTGTTTACTTTGACGCATTTATTGCGGGGAACCCAAATGCTATTTTACGCAATGGGTTAAGAAATTATTTTGACTCAATATATCCGAATATTGGACTTCGTGATTTAGAAAAAGCGGCTAACATGCAACATAAAGAAGAATGTTATGCTTACGGATTAGTAATGTTCGCTTCTCACCAAAGTGAGAACAAGAACATCGGGCTACAACTATTAAACAAAACGTTCCCACAAGTGACGGAGTCGGTAATTGGGGTAAGAAATGAGGTTTTTAGATTGTTACGGGACTGTTGGACATTACGTAACCCTCGTCCCTTTGACGACGTTACAACACGCTGTCTTATCAACGGCCATAACGGTTATGTTCCACAAGACCAAGGATGGGAAGTAATCCTAGTAAAACCAGAATGCATGACTTGTTTCTGGACGTATGAATTACGTGTCTTTATTGCCTTTGCTGAACGACTTGTGTACTAGCTAGAATTATCTTCACAACCATCTTGTATCAAATTTATTGTGTGCTATATTTCATGCTATATGTAAAATAAGCGGTATTGTAAGTTTGTAAAATATTGTGTAAAAGTTTGAACACGAAATATTATTATAATCAGTTTTTCATATAGAATTGTAGTAGTTGAATTGTATGTTAGCTACTAAGTATGAACTTAACGGGTAGGTACTACCCGAATTTAAACTTATAAAATGCTAATATGAAGAAAAAGCTTTTATAAATGAGTTCATATTATGCTACGAAATACTATTAACTACTCTTAATATTCTGTATGATTAACTTGTTCCATTTGACTATTTTGAAGGAAATGGCACCGACTACTCGACACACCGTGAATATGAATGAAGAGGAATTCCGTACTTTTCTAGCTTCAAACATAGCCGCAGTACAGGCTGCGCTACATACCAACAATAACCTTGGATCTAGCAGTACAGGAAATCGTGTAGGATGCACCTACAAAGAATTCACTGCCTGCAAACCTTTGGAATTTGATGGAACCGAAGGACCGATCGGATTGAAACGGTGGACCGAGAAGGTCGAATCGGTGTTTGCCATAAGTAAGTGTACTGAAGAGGACAAAGTGAAGTACGCTACGCATACCTTCACAGGTTCTACGTTAACATGGTGGAATACCTATCTAGAGCAAGTGGGACAAGACGATGCGTACGCACTACCGTAGTCAGCATTCAAGCACTTGATGAACGAGAAGTACCGTCCCATAACCGAGGTCAATAAGCTCAAGACAGAACTTAGAGGGTTACGAACCCAAGGATTTGATATTACCACGTACGAAAGACGATTCACAGAATTGTGCCTATTGTGTCCGGGAGCATTCGAAGATGAGGAAGAGAAGATCGACGCATTTGTGAAAGGATTACTGGAAAGAATCCAAGAAGATATAAGTTCACACGAGCCCACCTCCATACAACAGGCATGTAGAATGGCTCACAAACTAGTGAACCAGATTGAAGAAAGAATTAAAGAACAGACTGCTGAAGAGGCCAATGTGAAGCAAGTCAAAAGAAAGTGGGAGGAAAACGGTGATAAGAATCACCAATACAACAACAACAGCAATTACAACAATAATCGCAACAATTATCCCAACAATCGCAACATCAATCACAACTACAACAAACGGCCCAACAACAACAACAACAACAACAACTACAACAATCATCCCAACAACAATAATAACCGCAACAACAACAACAACAATCAGAAGCAGCTATGCCAAAGGTGTGAAAAGTATCACTCGGGGTTCTGCACCAAATTTTGCAACAAGTATAAAAGAAATGGTCATAGCGCGGCGAAGTGTGAGGTCTACGGACCAGGGGTTAATAGAACGAAAGGAACAAATGGTGTCATAACGAGTAATGGCGGAGCAAGTAGTGTCGGAGCAAGTTATGCCAATGTAGTTTGTTATAAATGTGGAAAACCGGGCCACATTATTAGAAATTGCCCGAACCAGGAGAACACGAATGGACAAGGCCGCGGAAGAGTTTTCAATATTAATGCGGCAGAGGCACAGGAAGACCCGGAGCTTGTTACGGGTACGTTTCTTATTGACAATAAATCTGCTTACGTTTTATTTGATTCGGGTGCGGATAGAAGCTATATGAGTAGAGATTTTTGTTCTAAATTAAGTTGTCCATTGACGCCTTTGGATAGTAAATTTTTACTCGAATTAGCAAATGGTAAATTAATTTCAGCAGATAATATATGTCGGAATCGAGAAATTAAACTGGTTAGCGAAACATTTAAGATTGATTTGATACCAGTAGAGTTAGGGAGTTTTGATGTGATAATCGGTATGGACTGGTTGAAAGAAGTGAAAGCAGAGATCGTTTGTTATAAAAATGCAATTCGCATTATACGAGAAAAAGGAAAACCCTTAATGGTGTACGGAGAAAAGGGCAACACGAAGCTACATCTTATTAGTAATTTGAAGGCACAAAAACTAATAAGAAAAGGTTGCTATGCTGTTCTAGCACACGTCGAGAAAGTACAAACTGAAGAAAAGAGCATCAATGATGTTCCCATTGCAAAAGAATTTCCCGATGTATTTCCGAAAGAATTACCGGGATTACCCCCACATCGATCCGTTGAATTTCAAATAGATCTTGTACCAGGAGCTGCACCAATAGCTCATGCTCCTTACAGACTCGCACCCAGTGAGATGAAAGAACTGCAAAGCCAATTACAAGAACTTTTAGAGCGTGGTTTCATTCGACCAAGCACATCACCGTGGGGAGCTCCTGTTTTGTTTGTCAAGAAGAAAGATGGTACATTCAGGTTGTGTATCGACTACCGAGAGTTGAACAAACTTACCATCAAGAACCGCTACCCACTACCGAGAATCGACGACTTATTTGATCAACTACAAGGCTCGTCTGTTTATTCAAAGATTGACTTACGTTCCGGGTATCATCAAATGCGGGTGAAAGAAGATGATATTCCAAAGACTGCTTTCAGAACACGTTACGGTCATTACGAGTTTATGGTCATGCCGTTTGGTTTAACTAATGCACCAGCTGTGTTCATGGACCTTATGAACCGAGTGTGTGGACCATACCTTGACAAGTTTGTCATTGTTTTCATTGATGACATACTTATTTACTCAAAGAATGACCAAGAACACGGTGAACATTTGATAAAGGTGTTAGAAGTATTGAGGAAGGAAGAATTGTACGCTAAGTTTTCAAAGTGTGCATTTTGGTTGGAAGAAGTTCAGTTCCTTGGTCACGTAGTGAACAAAGAAGGTATTAAGGTGGATCCGGGAAAGATAGAAACTGTTGAAAAGTGGGAAACCCCGAAAACTCCGAAACACATACGCCAATTTTTAGGACTAGCTGGTTACTACAGAAGGTTCATCCAAGACTTTTCCAGAATAGCAAAACCCTTGACTGTATTAACGCATAAAGGGAAGAAATTTGAATGGAATGATGAACAAGAGAAAGCATTTCAGTTATTAAAGAAAAAGCTAACTACGGCACCTATATTGTCATTACCTGAAGGGAATGATAATTTTGTGATTTATTGTGACGCATCAAAGCAAGGTCTCGGTTGTGTATTAATGCAACGAATGAAGGTGATTGCTTATGCGTCTAGACAATTGAAGATTCATGAACAAAATTATACGACGCATGATTTGGAATTAGGTGCGGTTGTTTTTGCATTAAAGACTTGGAGGCACTACTTATATGGGGTCAAAAGTATTATATATACCGACCACAAAAGTCTTCAGCATATATTTAATCAGAAACAACTGAATATGAGGCAGCGTAGGTGGATTGAATTGTTGAATGATTATGACTTTGAGATTCGTTACCACCCGGGGAAGGCAAATGTGGTAGCCGATGCCTTGAGCAGGAAGGACAGAGAACCCATTCGAGTAAAATCTATGAATATAATGATTCATAATAACCTTACTACTCAAATAAAGGAGGCACAACAAGGAGTTTTAAAAGAGGGAAATTTAAAGGATGAAATACACAAAGGATCGGAGAAACATCTTAATATTCGGGAAGACGGAACCCGGTATAGGACTGCAAGTGGTTATGATACTATTTGGGTAATAGTTGATCGTCTCACCAAGTCAGCACACTTCCTGCCTATAAGAGAAGATGACAAGATGGAGAAGTTAGCACGACTGTATTTGAAGGAAGTCGTCTCCAGACATGGAATACCAATCTCTATTATCTCTGATAGGGATGGCAGATTTATTTCAAGATTCTGGCAGACATTACAGCAAGCATTAGGAACTCGTCTAGACATGAGTACTGTCTATCATCCACAAACTGATGGGTAGAGCGAAAGGACGATACAAACGCTTGAAGACATGCTACGAGCATGTGTTATTGATTTCGGAAACAGTTGGGATCGACATCTACCGTTAGCAGAATTTTCCTACAACAACAGCTACCATTCAAGCATTGAGATGGCGCCGTTTGAAGCACTTTATGGTAGAAAGTGCAGGTCTCCGATTTGTTGGAGTGAAATGGGGGATAGACAGATTACGGGTCTGGAGATTATACAAGAAACTACCGAGAAGATCATCCAAATTCAACAACGGTTGAAAACCGCCCAAAGTCGACAAAAGAGCTACGCTGACATTAAAAGAAAAGATATAGAATTTGAAATTGGAGAGATGGTCATGCTTAAAGTTGCACCTTGGAAAGGTGTTGTTCGATTTGGTAAACGAGGGAAATTAAATCCAAGGTATATTGGACCATTCAAGATTATTGATCGTGTCGGACCAGTAGCTTACCGACTTGAGTTACCTCAACAACTCGCGGCTGTACATAACACTTTCCACGTCTCGAATTTGAAGAAATGTTTTGCTAAAGAAGATCTCACTATTCCATTAGATGAAATCCAAATCAACGAAAAACTTCAATTCATCGAAGAACCCGTCGAAATAATGGATCGTGAGGTTAAAAGACTTAAGCAAAACAAGATACCAATTGTTAAGGTTCGATGGAATGCTCGTAGAGGACCCGAGTTCACCTGGGAGCGTGAAGATCAGATGAAGAAGAAATACCCGCATCTATTTCCAGAAGATTCGTCAACACCTTCAACAGCTTAAAATTTCGGGACGAAATTTATTTAACGGGTAGGTACTGTAGTGACCCGAACTTTTCCACATTTATATATATTAATTGAGATTGATATTTACATGATTAAATGTTTCCAACATGTTAAGCAATCAAACTTTTTAAGACTTGATTAATTGAAATATGTTTCATATAGACAATTGACCACCCAAGTTGACCGGTGATTCACGAACGTTAAAACTTGTAAAAACTATATGATGACATATATATGGATATATATATATATAGTTAACATGATACTATGATAAGTAAACATATCATTAAGTATATTAACAATGAACTACATATGTAAAAACAAGACTACTAACTTAATGATTTTTAAACGAGATATATATGTAACGATTATCGTTGTAAAGACATTTAATGTATATATATCATATTAAGAGATATTCATACATGATAATATCAAGATAATATAATAATTTAAAATCTCATTTGATATTATAAACATTGGGTTAACAACATTTAACAAGATCGTTAACCTAAAGGTTTCAAAACAACACTTACATGTAACGACTCAGTTAAAATGTATATACATGTAGTGTTTTAATATGTATTTATACACTTTTGAAAGACTTCAATACACTTATCAAAATACTTCTACTTAACAAAAATTCTTACAATTACATCCTCATTCAGTTTCATCAACAATTCTACTCGTATGCACCCGTATTCGTACTCGTACAATACACAGCTTTTAGATGTATGTACTATTGGTATATACATTCCAATGATCAGCTCTTAGCAGCCCATGTGAGTCACCTAACACATGTGGGAACCATCATTTGGCAACTAGCATGAAAT
This sequence comes from Rutidosis leptorrhynchoides, assembly GCF_046630445.1. NCBI lineage: Eukaryota > Viridiplantae > Streptophyta > Magnoliopsida > Asterales > Asteraceae > Rutidosis > Rutidosis leptorrhynchoides. The sequence goes on from NC_092334.1 coordinate 150,029,513, forward strand.
ATCTCATAAAATTACAAAAATATGAGTAATCATTCATGACTTATTTACATGAAAACAAAATTACATATCCTTTATATCTAATCCATACACCAACGACCAAAAACACCTACAAACACTTTCATTCTTCAATTTTATTCATCTAATTGATCTCTCTCAAGTTCTATCTTCAAGTTCTAAGTGTTCTTCATAAATTCCAAAAGTTCTAGTTTCATAAAATCAAGAATACTTTCAAGTTTGCTAGCTCACTTCCAATCTTGTAAGGTGATCATCCAACCTCAGGAAATCTTTGTTTCTTACAGTAGGTTATCATTCTAATACAAGGTAATAATCATATTCAAACTTTGGTTCAATTTCTATAACTATAACAATCTTATTTCAAGTGGTGATCTTACTTGAACTTGTTTTCGTGTCATGATTCTGCTTCAAGAACTTCGAGCCATCCAAGGATCCGTTGAAGCTAGATCCATTTTTCTCTTTTCCAGTAGGTTTATCCAAGGAACTTAAGGTAGTAATGATGTTCATAACATCATTCGATTCATACATATAAAGTTATCTTATTCGAAGGTTTAAACTTGTAATCACTAGAACATAGTTTAGTTAATTCTAAACTTGTTCGCAAACAAAAGTTAATCCTTCTAACTTGAATTTTAAAATCAACTAAACACATGCTCTATATCTATATGATATGCTAACTTAATGATTTAAAACCTGGAAACACGAAAAACACCGTAAAACCGGATTTACGCCGTCGAAGTAACACCGCGGGCAGTTTTGGGTTAGTTAATTAAAAACTATGATAAACTTTGATTTAAAAGTTATTATTCTGATAAAATGATTTTTATTATGAACATGAAACTATATCCAAAAATTATGGTTAAACTCAAAGTGAAAGTATGTTTTCTAAAATGGTCATCTAGACGTCGTTCTTTCGACTGAAATGACTACCTTTACAAAAACGACTTGTAACTTACTTTTCTGACTATAAACCTATACTTTTTCTGTTTAGATTCATAAAATAGAGTTCAATATGAAATCATAGCAATTTGATTCACTTAAAACGGATTTAAAATGAAGAAGTTATGGGTAAAACAAGATTGGATAATTTTTCTCATTTTAGCTACGTGAAAATTGGTAACAAATCTATTCCAACCATAACTTAATCAACTTGTATTGTATATTATGTAATCTTGAGATACCATAGACACGTATACAATGTTTCGACCTATCATGTCGACACATCTATATATATTTCGGAACAACCATCGACACTCTATATGTGAATGTTGGAGTTAGCTATACAGGGTTGAGGTTGATTCCAAAATATATATAGTTTGAGTTGTGACCAATACTGAGATACGTATACACTGGGTCGTGGATTGATTCAAGATAATATTTATCGATTTATTTCTGTACATCTAACTGTGGACAACTAGTTGTAGGTTACTAACGAGGACAGCTGACTTAATAAACTTAAAACATCAAAATATATTAAAAGTGTTGTAAATATATTTTGAACATACTTTGATATATATGTATATATTGTTATAGGTTCGTGAATCAACCAGTGGCCAAGTCTTACTTCCCGACGAAGTAAAAATCTGTGAATGTGAGTTATAGTCCCACTTTTAAAATCTAATATTTTTGGGATGAGAATACATGCAGGTTTTATAAATAATTTACAAAATAGACACAAGTACGTGAAACTACATTCTATGGTTGAATTATCGAAATCGAATACGCCTTTTTTTTTATTAAGTCTGGTAATCTAAGAATTAGGGAACAGACACCCTAATTGACGCGAATCCTAAAGATAGATCTATTGGGCCTAACAAACCCCATCCAAAGTACCGGATGCTTTAGTACTTCGAAATTTATATCATATCCGAAGGGTGTCCCGGAATGATGGGGATATTCTTATATATGCATCTTGTTAATGTCGGTTACCAGGTGTTCACCATATGAATGACTTTTATCTCTATGTATGGGATGTGTATTGAAATATGAAATCTTATGGTCTATTATTATGATTTGATATATAGGTTAAACCTATAATTCACCAACATTTTTTTTGACGTTTTAAGCATGTTTATTCTCAGGTGATTATTAAGAGCTTCCGCTGTCGCATACTTAAATAAGGACGAGATTTGGAGTCCATGCTTGTATGATATTGTGTAAAAACTGCATTCAAGAAACTTATTTTGTTGTAACATATTTGTATTGTAAACCATTATGTAATGGTCGTGTGTAAACAGGATATTTTAGATTATCATTATTTGATAATCTACGTAAAGCTTTTTAAACCTTTATTGATGAAATAAAGGTTATGGTTTGTTTTAAAATGAATGCAGTCTTTGAAAAACGTCTCATATAGAGGTCAAAACCTCGCAACGAAATCAATTAATATGGAACGTTTTTAATCAATAAGAACGGGACATTTCAGGGTGAATAGTTACTTAGTGCACTCCTTGGTTACTTGCAAACTTCCAAATTAGACCAACTTGTTTTTACATGAAGACTTTTGGGAGTTTACACTAAATTCTTGTTAAGCATGTAATTAATGCTTGATGGTTAATCAAGTGGAGAGCATCTATTTACATGTGACTTAATGATCATCTTAAGTTTTTAATTACTTTTAATTTAGATTTAAAAATATACCCTTTAAAAAGAACTTTTAGCTATACTTGTGTGTTTAACATTAATCATAAGCTAAAAGTGTCATTAAGGAGTCATTAAGTGTGATTAACCAAGATTAGTGTTTTAGTGACCAAAACTCATTTGAATATGAAGGAGGCAACTATTCTAAGCATGTTTAAATAAGTTATGTAAATTATAGATGCATCGAAGTAGTCAAACATTTTTCGATCAAAAATCCGGACTGGAGAAACTGCGGTCTACCACGGCTGACCGTGGAGTCGACCGTGCACCTTTTTTCATAGAAACCAAGGTACATGGCATCCCACGGTCTGACCTGCGGTCGACCGTGGTCCTAGTCATGCTCTTCCAGTGTTTTTCAAATGACTCTTTTGACTTAGCGGTTTTGTGTATTGGTGGTTTACGAGATTGTGTAGGCTTGTGAACTTGTGTTGTTCTATACAATTGTTTAAGCACAGAAGACTTGGTGCCATCATAAAAAAAAGTGGTTAACATTTGAATATTATTATTGGATCACTAAGCAACATTTTCCCCCTTTTTGATGATAACAAACCTATGTAAATGTGCTTAAGCATATAATACAACAAATGTGTTAACATCACTTACCATACACTTTCTCCCTCTTTTGTCGAGGCAAAAAGGTTAGCTCCCCCTAGAACTAAGCGCGCCCTAAAATAATACTCCCCCTTGAATGTTACATAGCGGTTAATGATATAGCTCCACCTTGAAATGTGCAATATAAGACTCATAGAGAAAGGATTAGTACACACATAAGTCATAATAAGAGTACACAACTCATTACACATTATAAGTCTTAATCATAGACTAATTATGTAAGAACCCAAACCAAACCACGAACAACCCGCGTAAAAATAAAAAATAATTTTTTTTTTTTGCTGGAACAGCATATGGCGCGGCGCGCCATATGGCCGCGCGGCGCGCCAAACTGGTCTGTCCCAAAAGTCATGAAACACGAAAAAGATCGGCCACTTCCCGACATAATTAGACAAAACGCTTATAACAACATATTCAAACATGTAAAACTAACACAATTCAAACATAAAATAAGTTTTACAAAGCGGGGCCCACTTTGGCCGTTTTACGAGTTTAATACATAACGTGAGTTTCGACCACCAAAAAGTTTAAGTACCAAACGACGCAATGAGCATGGTGTTTGGGATTAAACTACCCAAGTCATGGTCAAACTCCAAAAGCTAATACATCCAAAAGGCGTCCCCTAACAAGCGGGATCTCTAATCCAACCGTATGCCCTTACCCTTATCCACGCCGGAACCTATAAAATGGTAAACAACGAGAGGGTAAGCTAACGCTTAGTGAATGCAATAATTACACACATACATATATAATATATCTATTTGCAAACACTTACACGCATACCGTATACATGCTAGCAAACACAATTAGCTTATCGTCATAAATACAAGCTATAACCTCCAATAACCAAACTAGCATAACAATAGCATATTTAACTTGAAAAAATATAATATGCTTACTCTAAAACACAATAACCATGGTTAACCAATCGAACAAGGAACGGTGTTTAAAGACCGTCGGAGTTCATAACTACCATTAGTGCACTTAACACTTCGTACACTAACCCCACGGGTGGCATCTTAACACGTCGATACTTCACCTCGAGTGGCACCTTAAAACATCGGCACTTCACCCTTCAACTTACTTGGAGTGGCATCTTAGCACATCGATACTTCACTCCGGGTGGTGTCTTAACACATCGACACTTCACCCCTCAACTTACTTGGAGTGGCATCTTAGCACATCGATACTTCACTCCGGGTGGTGTCTTAACACATCGACACTTCACCCCGGGTGGCGTCTTAACACATCGACACTTCACCCGTCATATTACTTTGAGTGGTGTCTTAGCATATCGACACTTCACTCGTCACGTGAAATGTGGTGTCTTAGAACATCGACACTTCACATCTCACGCTACAACAAATAAATACATTATATACCTACGTATATAATCATTCCACTCACCTTACGCCTATGGTGAATCAATAAACCAAGCTTGAATCTTCAAGGTAACGCACCTATTATAATATACACATAATCAATCAACCATTCAAGTTGGTCAAACCTACAACACTCACTACTACTAGGTCATTTTGACCCATTTGAACACTTAACCCTAAAATTGGGTCATCTTTCGCCAAAACCCTAACATTAGCCAGGTTAGGTCTTAAAACACCTTTTAACACTAATTTTATGCATTAATCACAAACATTAACCAACCTAGGTCCATTTTGACCCGTTTGACCAATTTAAGATCAACACACCCATTTCGGGTCACCCATTAACCCACACAATGCCCACTTACATATATATAGGTGTGCTAGCAATTTACTAACTACTTAAGGTTCATTAACAACAATTAATACTTGAAAAACCCTAGTTAGTCCTCTTTGAGTCAACATAACCCAAATTCACCCAAAACACGCAATTTACTAACAAAGTGGGTTTTAAGTTCACCATAAACCCTAACTCTTACCCTTACACAAAATTGAATCAAAAGATTAAGATTAGAGCATACCACTACCAACAAAACGTAGCCAGGAAGTAGATGAACAACTTTAGAACTTGAGCTTAAGCAAGAATCCTCCTTCTTCTTCTCCAAAATGAGTTTTCTCACACTAGGTTATCACTCTCTCTCTAGAATTGAATGGATGAGGTTGAAGTAGATGTAAATGGAGTTAATGAGGCTCCATAAACTGATCTAAGGCCTTAAAGTCGGCCCTTTTATGAATTTACCAAATTGCCCTCAAAATATCTAATTTAAAAGAAAGAAGGAATCTGTCACAGGTAAACGGCGCGGCGCGCCAAAAGGCCGCGCGGTGCGCCACTCCCCCAGATCAGATTCTTTTTCATTTTAAAATGTACAACGAAACCCCCACTTCAAGCATCTTATGTACACTTATTTGGGTCTTACAACTCTCCCCCACTTGAACCGGAGCGCGTCCTCGTGATCCAAACCGCATGACAAGAGGGAAGATAAACTAACTCGAATTCTTAGAGCTCCCAAGTAAACTCGGAACCTTTACTACGACGCCATTGGACTTTAAAAGTCCTAACCTCCTTATGTCTCAACCTTTTGACCTTCTCGTCGAGGATAGCAATCGGTTCCTCAATATACTCTAACTTATTGTTTAGCTCAATCTCGTCTAATGGCACCCACGAAGAATCGTCAGCAAGACACTTACGGAGATGGGAAACATGAAATGTATTATGGATCCCCGCAAGCTCTTCGGGTAATTCCAAAAGATACGCGACTTCACCAACACGAGCTAAAACCTTAAATGGCCCAATAAACCGAGGAGCTAACTTTTCCCGTTTTCTAAACCGAATAATGCCTTTCCATGGCGAAACCTTAAGCATCACCATGTCACCTTCTTGAAATTCGATCGTTCGTCTACGTTTATCGGCATACGACTTTTGTCTATCTTGAGCCTTCTTCAAGTGATCCCGAATAATATCAATCTTGTTATTCGTCTCCAAAACCAAATCGGTACTCCCGATTTCTCTTTGACCTACTTCACCCCCAAAAAATTGGAGTTCGACACCTACGCCCATAAAGCATCTCATAAGGTGGCATCCCGATACTAGTGTGATAACTATTATTGTACGAGAATTCCACCAAAGGCAAATGCTCATCCCAACTACCACCGAAATCAATAATGCACGCCCGTAACATATCTTCCGAAGTTTGATTCGTACGTTCGGTTTAACCGTTCATTTGAGGATGATAAGCCGTGCTCAATTTCAATTGTGTACCCATATCTTCGTGAAAATTTTCCCAAAACCGAGATGTAAAACGAGTATCTCTATCCGAGACAATAGATAAAGGAACCCCGTGTCTCGATACTACTTCCTTGACAAACAACTTAGCCAAGGCCTCCGACGATATTGCTTCTTTAATGGGAAGAAACAAGGCACTTTTCGTCAATCGATCAACTATTACTCAAATCGAATCAAATTGGGTTCTCGCCGTCTTAGGTAACTTTGTAATGAAATCCATGGTAATGTGCTCCCATTTCCACTTCGGGATTTCTAACGGTTGTAACTTACCATACGGCTTTTGGTGCTCGGCCTTAACTTACAAACACGTGACGCATTGCTCGACATACTTCACAACATCACGTTTCATGCCCGGCCACCAATAATCCTTCCTCAAATCATGATACATTTTCGTCGCGCCCGGATGAATGGAATACTTTGACTTATGTGCTTCATCAAGTAGCACTCGCCAGTAATCCCCCATCTTAGGCACCCACACCCTTCCTTGAAAAGACAACAAACCACACGAACCCATAGTAATGAATTTCGATTGCCCCACAATTCGTTCCGCATGCTTGTTGTGAACGTAAGCCTCTATTTGAGTCACACCAAGTTTTTCAAGAAAATCGTTAGTAATAATCATACGTAACAATCCCAACCGTAACGCCGGGTGGTGACTCTTTCGACTTAACGCATCCGCGACCACATTCGCCTTGCCCGAATGATAAAGTATTTCACAATCATAATCTTTTACCACATCCATCCACCTACGTTGATGATAATTCAAATCTCATTGATTAAAGAGATGTTTCAAGCTCTTATGATCCGAATAAACCGTACTCTTAACACCATACAAGTAATGGTGCCAAATTTTCAACACATGTACAACCGCCGCCAACTCAAGATCATGAGTCGGATATCTCGTTTCGTGTTCCTTTAGTTGTCACGAGGCATAAGCGATGACTTTACCTCTTTGCATTAGAACACACCCGAGCCCATTTAACGAAGCATCACACTAGACCGTCATGTCTTCCACTCCTTCCGGCAGCACTAACACTGGAGCTTGACACAATTTCTCTTTTAGCAATTGAAAAGCAATTTCTTGCTCGTTCTCCCAAGTAAATCTCGCGTTCTTCCTCGTCAATTTCGTCAACGAAGAAGCGATCTTAGAAAAGTCTTGGATAAACCGACGATAATAACCGGCCAATCCGAGAAAACTTCAGACCTCTGTAGGCGTAGTCGGTTGTCTCCAACTCTTCACCGTCTCTATCTTCCCTGGATCTACTTGAATACCGTCTTTGTTCACAATGTGGCCAAGGAATTGAACCTCCCTTAGCCAAAATTCACATTTGGAGAACTTATCATACAACTTCTCCTTTCGTAGCGTCTTCAATACTTCACGCAAAATGACGTTCATGTTCGTTCATACTTTTCTAATAAACAAGTATATCGTCAATGAACACAATTACCGACTTGTCCGACATAGGTTGGCACACTCGGTTCATAAGGTCCATGAATGCCGCTGGTGCATTCGTAAGACCAAAAGGCATAACCACAAACTCAAAATGCCCATAACGCGTTTGAAAAGCCGTTTTCTAGATATCTTCCTCACGGACCTGCATTTGGTGATAGCCGGACCGTAGGTCGATTTTAGAGAAATACGTTGCACCTTGGAGTTGGTCAAACAAATCGTCAATCCTAGGCAAAGGATAACAATTCTTGATCGTCACTTTATTCAACTCCCGGTAATCGATGCACATCCGCATACTACCATCCTGTAGTGACCTGAACTTTTCCATGTTTATATATATTAATTGAGATTGATATTTACATGATTAAATGTTTCCAACATGTTAAGCAATCAAACTTGTTAAGACTTGATTAATTGAAATAGGTTTCATATAGACAATTGACCACCCAAGTTGACCGGTGATTCACGAACGTTAAAACTTGTAAAAACTATATGATGACATATATATGGTTATATATATAGTTAACATTATATTATAATAATTAAACATATCATTAAGTATATTAACAATGAACTACATATGTAAAAACAAGACTACTAACTTAATGATTTTGAAACGAGACATATATGTAAAGATTATCGTTGTAACGACATTTAATGTATATATATCATATTAAGAGATATTCGTACATCATAATATCATGATAATATAATAATTTAAAATCTCTTTTGATATTATAAACATTGGGTTAACAACATTTAACAAGATCGTTAACCTAAAGGTTTCAAAACAACATTTACATGTAACGACTAACGATGACTTAACGACTCAGTTAAAATGTATATACATGTAGTGTTTTAATATGTATTTATACACTTTTGAAAGACTTCAATACACTTATCAAAATACTTCTACTTAACAAAAATGCTTACAATTACATCCTCGTTCAGTTTCATCAACAATTCTACTCGTATGCACCCGTATTCGTACTCGTACAATACACAGCTTTTAGATGTATGTACTATTGGTATATACACTCCAATGATCAGCTCTTAGCAGCCCATGTGAGTCACCTAACACATGTGGGAACCATCATTTGGCAACTAGCATGAAATATCTCATAAAATTACAAAAATATGAGTAATCATTCATGACTTATTTACATGAAAACAAAATTACATATCCTTTATATCTAATCCATACACCAACGACCAAAAACACCTACAAACACTTTCATTCTTCAATTTTCTTCATCTAATTGATCTCTCTCAAGTTCTATCTTCAAGTTCTAAGTGTTCTTCATAAATTCCAAAAGTTCTAGTTTCATAAAATCAAGAATACTTTCAAGTTTGCTAGCTCACTTCCAATCTTGTAAGGTGATCATCCAACCTCAAGAAATCTTTGTTTCTTACAGTAGGTTATCATTCTAATACAAGGTAATAATCATATTCAAACTTTGGTTCAATTTCTATAACTATAACAATCTTATTTCAAGTGATGATCTTACTTGAACTTGTTTTCGTGTCATGATTCTGCTTCAAGAACTTCGAGCCATCCAAGGATCCATTGAAGCTAGATCCATTTTTCTCTTTTCCAGTAGGTTTATCCAAGGAAATTAAGGTAGTAATGATATTCATAACATCATTCGATTCATACATATAAAGCTATCTTATTCGAAGGTTTAAACTTGTAATCACTAGAACATAGTTTAGTTAATTCTAAACTTGTTCGCAAACAAAAGTTAATCCTTCTAACTTGACTTTTAAAATCAACTAAACACATGTTCTATATCTATATGATATGCTAACTTAATGATTTAAAACCTGGAAACACGAAAAACACCGTAAAACCGGATTTACGCCGTCGTAGTAACACCGCGGGCTGTTTTGGGTTAGTTAATTAAAAACTATGATAAACTTTGATTTAAAAGTTGTTATTCTGAGAAAATGATTTTTATTATGAACATGAAACTATATCCAAAAATTATGGTTAAACTCAAAGTGGAAGTATGTTTTCTAAAATGGTCATCTAGACGTCGTTCTTTCGACTGAAATGACTACCTTTACAAAAAAGACTTGTAACTTATTTTTCTGACTATAAACCTATACTTTTTCTGTTTAGATTCATAAAATAGAGTTCAATATGAAACCATAGCAATTTGATTCACTCAAAACGGATTTAAAATGAAGAAGTTATGGGTAAAACAAGATTGGATAATTTTTCTCATTTTAGCTACGTGAAAATTGGTAACAAATCTATTCCAACCATAACTTAATCAACTTGTATTGTATATTATGTAATCTTGAGATACCATAGACACGTATACAATGTTTCGACCTATCATGTCGACACATCTATATATATTTCGGAACAACCATAGACACTCTATATGTGAATGTTGGAGTTAGCTATACAGGGTTGAGGTTGATTCCAAAATATATATAGTTTGAGTTGTGATCAATACTGAGATACATATACACTGGGTCGTGGATTGATTCAAGATAATATTTATCGATTTATTTCTGTACATCTAACTGTGGACAACTAGTTGTAGGTTACTAACGAGGACAGCTGACTTAATAAACTTAAAACATCAAAATATATTAAAAGTGTTGTAAATATATTTTGAACATACTTTGATATATATGTATATATTGTTATAGGTTCGTGAATCAACCAGTGGCCAAGTCTTACTTCCCGACGAAGTAAAAATCTGTGAAAGTGAGTTATAGTCCCACTTTTAAAATCTAATATTTTTGGGATGAGAATACATGCAGGTTTTATAAATGATTTACAAAATAGACACAAGTACGTGAAACTACATTCTATGGTTGAATTATCAAAATCGAATATGCCCCTTTTTATTAAGTCTGGTAATCTAAGAATTAGGGAACAGACACCCTAATTGACGCGAATCCTAAAGATAGATCTATTGGGCCTAACAAACCCCATCCAAAGTACCGGATGCTTTAGTACTTCGAAATTTATATCATATCCGAAGGGTGTCCCGGAATGATGGGGATATTCTTATATATGCATCTTGTTATTGTCGGTTACCAGGTGTTCACCATATGAATGATTTTTATCTCTATGTATGGGATGTGTATTGAAATATGAAATCTTGTGGTCTATTGTTACGATTTGATATATATAGGTTAAACCTATAACTCACCAACATTTTTGTTGACGTTTGAAGCATGTTTATTCTCAGGTGAATACTAAGAGCTTCCGCTGTTGCGTACTAAAATAAGGACAAGATTTGGAGTCCATGTTTGTATGATATTATGTAAAAACTGCATTCAAGAAACTGATTTCGATGTAACATATTTGTATTGTAAACCATTATGTAATGGTCATGTGTAAACAGGATATTTTAGATTATCATTATTTGATAATCTACGTAAAGCTTTTTAAACCTTTATTTATGAAATAAAGGTTATGGTTTGTTTTAAAAATGAATGCAGTCTTTGAAAAACGTCTCATATAGAGGTCAAAACCTCGCAACGAAATCAATTAATATGGAACGTTTTTAATCAATAAGAACGGGACATTTCAGTTGGTATCCGAGCGTTGGTCTTAGAGAACCAGAAAATTTGCATTAGTGTGTCTTATCGAGTTTGTTAGGATGCATTAGTGAGTCTGGACTTCGACCGTGTTTTCTTTAAAAATGATTGCTTAACATTTTTGTTGGAAACTATATATTTTTAACATATGAATATTATGTGATATATTAATATTTTATCGTGTTTGATATTATGTGATAGATGTCTACCTCTAGAACAAGTCCCATTGACTCACCTAATAATAATGAAGAGTCAAATGTAAATTGGAATGATTCGTGGACTGATTCACAAGTTCCCGAAGAGGAACCGGAAGAAGAGTCGGAACCGGAAGAAGAATCGGAACCGGAAGAAGAATCGGAACCGGAAGAAGAAATAGAACCGGTGGGGGAAATAATAAAACGGTTAAGTAAAAGAGAATCCTCAACCAACCGACCAAGGTTAATTATGGTCAATGGTGTTTCCGCCAAGGAAGCAAAATATTGGGAGGATTACCAATTCTCCGATGAATCGGATTCCGACGAGAATTCCGATGATGTTATAGAAATTACCCCAACTGAATTTAAAAAGGCAAAAGAAAATAATAAGGGAAAGGGCATAAAAATAGAGAAATCTAATTCCAACCCCGATGAACTTTATATGTATCGTCAACCCCCGAAGTCCTAAAGTTGTAACAATGACCCGGGAACCTCTAAACCACCAGGTTTTTCTAAACCAATGTGGATAACGACGGCTCGTATTAGGGGAACATCATATATCCCTAGAAACTTGGCAAAACGAACCAAAACCGAACAAGAAGAAACGAGCGAGTCGGAATAAGATAGTTATATTCGTGTGGTGTAATATATGTAATATAGTGTGCTTATGCTTTATGATATATGTAAAAATTGCTTGTATTAATAAGTATTTTTTTTATGAATTTAACTCTTGTCTATTTTACAGTATAAAAACACAAAATGGATAGACAACCCAATATTTTAATAGACCTACCCGGAGACATGATTGATGAAATCTTGTCTAGAGTCGGTCAGAATTCCTCGGCACAACTATTTAAGGCGAGATCAGTTTGTAAGACATTCGAAGAACGTTCCAAGAATGCCTTGGTTTATAAAAGGCTTTCGTTCGGAAGATGGGGAATATCACATTGGGAAATCCATAAGTTACGATGTGTTTACTTTGACGCATATATTGCGGGGAACCCAAATGCTATTTTACGCAACGGGTTAAGAAATTATTTTGACTCAGTATATCCGAATATAGGACTTCGTGATTTAGAAAAAGCGGCTAACATGCAACATAAAGAAGCATGTTATGCTTACGGGTTAGTAATGTTCGCTTCTCACCAAAGTGAGAACAAGAACATCGGGCTACAACTATTAAACAAAACGTTCCCACAAGTGGCGGAGTTGGTAATTGGGGTAAGAAATGAGGTTTTTAGGTTATTACGAGACTGTTGGTCATTACGTAACCCTCGTCCCTTTGATGACGTTACAACACGCTGTCTTATCAACGGCCATAATGGTTATGTTCCACAAGACCAAGGATGGGAAGTAGTCCTAGTAAAACCAGAATGCATGACTTGTTTCTGGACGTATGAATTACGTGTCTTTATTGCCTTTGCTGAACGACTTGTGTACTAGCTAGAATTATCTTCACAACTATCTTGTATCAAAGTTATTGTGTGCTATATTTCATGCTTTATGTAAAATAAGCAGTATTGTAAGTTTGTAAAATATTGTATAAAAGTTTGAACGCGAAATATTATTACAATCAGTTTTTCATATAGAATTGTAGTAGTTGAATTGTATATTAGCTACTAAGTATGAACTTAACGGGTAGGTACTACCCGAATTTAAACTTATAAAATGCTAATATGAAGAAAAAGCTTTTATAAATGAGTTCATATTATGCTACGAAATACTATTAACTACTCTTAATATTCTGTATGATTAACTTGTTCCATTTGACTATTTTGAAGGAAATGACACCGACTACTCGACACACCGTGAATATGAATGAAGAGGAATTCCGTACTTTTCTAGCTTCAAACATAGCCGCAGTACAGGCTGTGCTACATACCAACAATAACCTTGGATCTGGCAGTACAGGAAATCGTGTAGGATGCACCTACAAAGAATTCACTGCCTGCAAACCTTTGGAATTTGATGGAACCGAAGGACCGATCGGATTGAAACAGTGGACCGAGAAGGTCGAATCGGTGTTTGCCATAAGTAAGTGTACTGAAGAGGATAAAGTGAAGTAGGCTACGCATACCTTCACAGGTTCTACGTTAACATGGTGGAATACCTATCTAGAGCAAGTGGGACAAGATGATGCATACGCACTACCGTGGTCAGCATTCAAGCACTTGATGAACGAGAAGTACCGTCCCAGAACCGAGGTCAATAAGCTCAAGACAGAACTTAGAGGGTTACGAACCCAAGGATTTGATATTACCACGTACGAAAGACGATTCACAGAATTGTGCCTATTGTGTCCGGGAGCATTCGAAGATGAGGAAGAGAAGATCGACGCGTTTGTGAAAGGATTACCGGAAAGAATCCAAGAAGATATAAGTTCACACGAGCCCACCTCCATACAACAGGCATGTAGAATGGCTCACAAACTAGTGAACCAGATTGAAGAGAGAATTAAAGAACAGACTGCTGAAGAGGCCAATGTGAAGCAAGTCAAAAGAAAGTGGGAGGAAAACGGTGATAAGAATCACCAATACAACAACAACAGCAATTACAACAATAATCGCAACAATTATCCCAACAATCGCAACATCAATCGCAACTACAACAAACGGCCCAACAACAACAACAACAACAGCAACTACAACAATCATCCCAACAACAATAATAACCGCAACAACAACAACAATCAGAAGCAGCTATGCCAAAGGTGTGAAAAGTATCACTCGGGGTTCTGCACCAAATTTTGCAACAAGTGTAAAAGAAATGGTCATAGCGCGGCGAAGTGTGAGGTCTACGGACCAGGGGTTAATAGAACAAAAGGAACAAATGGTGTCGGAACGAGTAATGGCGGAGCAAGTAGTGTCGGAGCAAGTTATGCCAATGTAGTTTGTTATAAATGTGGAAAACCGGGCCACATTATTAGAAATTGCCCGAACCAGGAGAACACGAATGGACAAGGCCGCGGAAGAGTTTTCAATATTAATGCGGCAGAGGCACAGGAAGACCCGGAGCTTGTTACGGGTACGTTTCTTATTGACAATAAATCTGCTTACGTTTTATTTGATTCGGGTGCGGATAGAAGCTATATGAGTAGAGATTTTTGTGCTAAATTAAGTTGTCCATTGACGCCTTTGGATAGTAAATTTTTACTCGAATTAGCAAATGGTAAATTAATTTCAGCAGATACTATATGTCGGAATCGAGAAATTAAACTGGTTAGCGAAACATTTAAGATTGATTTGATACCAGTAGAGTTAGGGAGTTTTGATGTGATAATCGGTATGGACTGGTTGAAAGAAGTGAAAGCAGAGATCGTTTGTTACAAAAATGCAATTCGCATTATACGAGAAAAAGGAAAACCCTTAATGGTATACGGAGAAAAGGGCAACACGAAGCTACATATTATTAGTAATTTGAAGGCACAAAAACTAATAAGAAAAGGTTGCTATGCTGTTCTAGCACACGTCGAGAAAGTACAAACTGAAGAAAAGAGCATCAATGATGTTCCCATTGCAAAAGAATTTCCCGATGTATTTTCGAAAGAATTACCGGGATTACCCCCACATCGATCCGTTGAATTTCAAATAGATCTTGTACCAGGAGCTGCACCAATAGCTCGTGCTCCTTACAGACTCGCACCCAGCGAGATGAAAGAACTGCAAAGCCAATTACAAGAACTTTTAGAGCGTGGTTTCATTCGACCAAGCACATCACCGTGGGGAGCTCCTGTTTTGTTTGTCAAGAAGAAAGATGGTACATTCAGGTTGTGTATCGACTACCGAGAGTTGAACAAACTTACCATCAAGAACCGCTACCCACTACCGAGAATCGACGACTTATTTGATCAACTACAAGGCTCGTCTGTTTATTCAAAGATTGACTTACGTTCCGGGTATCATCAAATGCGGGTGAAAGAAGATGATATTCCAAAGACTTCTTTTAGAACACGTTACGGTCATTACGAGTTTATGGTCATGCCGTTTGGTTTAACTAATGCACCAGCTGTGTTCATGGACCTTATGAACCGAGTGTGTGGACCATACCTTGACAAGTTTGTCATTGTTTTCATTGATGACATACTTATTTACTCAAAGAATGACCAAGAACACGGTGAACATTTGAGAAAGGTGTTAGAAGTATTGAGGAAGGAAGAATTGTACGCTAAGTTTTCAAAGTGTGCATTTTGGTTGGAAGAAGTTCAATTCCTCGGTCACATAGTGAACAAAGAAGGTATTAAGGTGGATCCGGCAAAGATAGAAACTGTTGAAAAGTGGGAAACCCCGAAAACTCCGAAACACATACGCCAGTTTTTAGGACTAGCTGGTTACTACAGAAGGTTCATCCAAGACTTTTCCAGAATAGCAAAACTCTTGACTGCATTAACGCATAAAGGGAAGAAATTTGAATGGAATGATGAACAAGAGAAAGCATTTCAGTTATTGAAGAAAAAGCTAACTACGGCACCTATATTGTCATTGCCTGAAGGGAATGATGATTTTGTGATTTATTGTGACGCATCAAAGCAAGGTCTCGGTTGTGTATTAATGCAACGGACAAAGGTGATTGCTTATGCGTCTAGACAATTGAAGATTCACGAACAAAATTATACGACGCATGATTTGGAATTAGGCGCGGTTGTTTTTGCATTAAAGACTTGGAGGCACTACTTATATGGGGTCAAAAGTATTATATATACCGACCACAAAAGTCTTCAACACATATTTAATCAGAAACAACTGAATATGAGGCAGCGTAGGTGGATTGAATTATTGAATGATTACGACTTTGAGATTCGTTACCACCCGGGGAAGGCAAATGTGGTAGCCGATGCCTTGAGCAGGAAGGACAGAGAACCCATTCGAGTAAAATCTATGAATATAATGATTCATAATAACCTTACTACTCAAATAAAGGAGGCGCAACAAGGAGTTTTAAAAGAGGGAAATTTAAAGGATGAAATACCCAAAGGATCAGAGAAGCATCTTAATATTCGGGAAGACGGAACCCGGTATAGAGCTGAAAGGATTTGGGTACCAAAATTTAGAGATATGAGAGAAATGGTACTTAGAGAAGCTCATAAAACCAGATACTCAATACATCCTGGAACGGGGAAGATGTACAAGGATCTCAAGAAACATTTTTGGTGGCCGGGTATGAAAGCCGATGTTGCTAAATACGTGGGAGAATGTTTGACGTGTTCTAAGGTCAAAGCTGAGCATCAAAAACCATCAGGTCTACTTCAACAACCCGAAATCTCGGAATGGAAATGGGAAAACATTACCATGGATTTCATCACTAAATTGCCAAGGACTGCAAGTGGTTTTGATACTATTTGGGTAATAGTTGATCGTCTCACCAAATCAGCACACTTCCTGCCAATAAGAGAAGATGACAAGATGGAGAAGTTAGCACGACTGTATTTGAAGGAAGTCGTCTCCAGACATGGAATACCAATCTCTATTATCTCTAATAGGGATGGCAGATTTATTTCAAGATTCTGGCAGACATTACAGCAAGCATTAGGAACTCGTCTAGACATGAGTACTGCCTATCATCCACAAACTGATGGGCAGAGTGAAAGGATGATACAAACGCTTGAAGACATGCTACGAGCATGTGTTATTGATTTCGGAAACAGTTGGGATCGACATCTACCATTAGCAGAATTTTCCTACAACAACAGCTACCATTCAAGCATTGAGATGGCACCGTTTGAAGCACTTTATGGTAGAAAGTGCAGGTCTCCGATTTGTTGGAGTGAAGTGGGGGATAGACAGATTACGGGTCCGGAGATTATACAAGAAACTACCGAGAAGATCATCCAAATTCAACAACGGTTGAAAACCGCCCAAAGTCGACAAAAGAGCTACGCTGACATTAAAAGAAAAGATATAGAATTTGAAATTGGAGAGATGGTCATGCTTAAAGTTGCACCTTGGAAAGGCGTTGTTCGATTTGGTAAACGAGGGAAATTAAATCCAAGGTACATTGGACCATTCAAGATTATTGATCGTGTCGGACCAGTAGCTTACCGACTTGAGTTACCTCAACAACTCGCGGCTGTACATAACACTTTCCACGTCTCGAATTTGAAGAAATGTTTTGCTAAAGAAGATCTCACTATTCCGTTAGATGAAATCCAAATCAACGAAAAACTCCAATTCATCGAAGAACCCGTCGAAATAATGGATCGTGAGGTTAAAAGACTTAAGCAAAACAAGATACCAATTGTTAAGGTTCGATGGAATGCTCGTAGAGGACCCGAGTTCACCTGGGAGCGTGAAGATCAGATGAAGAAGAAATACCCGCATCTATTTCCAGAAGATTCGTCAACACCTTCAACAGCTTAAAATTTCGGGACGAAATTTATTTAACGGTTAGGTACTGTAGTGACCTGAACTTTTCCATGTTTATATATATTAATTGAGATTGATATTTACATGATTAAATGTTTCCAACATGTTAAGCAATCAAACTTGTTAAGACTTGATTAATTGAAATAGGTTTCATATAGACAATTGACCACCCAAGTTGACCGGTGATTCACGAACGTTAAAACTTGTAAAAACTATATGATGACATATATATGGTTATATATATAGTTAACATTATATTATGATAATTAAACATATCATTAAGTATATTAACAATGAACTACATATGTAAAAACAAGACTACTAACTTAATGATTTTGAAACGAGACATATATGTAACGATTATCGTTGTAACGACATTTAATGTATATATATCATATTAAGAGATATTCGTACATCATAATATCATGATAATATAATAATTTAAAATCTCTTTTGATATTATAAACATTGGGTTAACAACATTTAACAAGATCGTTAACCTAAAGGTTTCAAAACAACATTTACATGTAACGACTAACGATGACTTAACGACTCAGTTAAAATGTATATACATGTAGTGTTTTAATATGTATTTATACACTTTTGAAAGACTTCAATACACTTATCAAAATACTTCTACTTAACAAAAATGCTTACAATTACATCCTCGTTCAGTTTCATCAACAATTCTACTCGTATGCACCCGTATTCGTACTCGTACAATACACAGCTTTTAGATGTATGTACTATTGGTATATACACTCCAATGATCAGCTCTTAGCAGCCCATGTGAGTCACCTAACACATGTGGGAACCATCATTTGGCAACTAGCATGAAATATCTCATAAAATTACAAAAATATGAGTAATCATTCATGACTTATTTACATGAAAACAAAATTACATATCCTTTATATCTAATCCATACACCAACGACCAAAAACACCTACAAACACTTTCATTCTTCAATTTTCTTCATCTAATTGATCTCTCTCAAGTTCTATCTTCAAGTTCTAAGTGTTCTTCATAAATTCCAAAAGTTCTAGTTTCATAAAATCAAGAATACTTTCAAGTTTGCTAGCTCACTTCCAATCTTGTAAGGTGATCATCCAACCTCAAGAAATCTTTGTTTCTTACAGTAGGTTATCATTCTAATACAAGGTAATAATCATATTCAAACTTTGGTTCAATTTCTATAACTATAACAATCTTATTTCAAGTGATGATCTTACTTGAACTTGTTTTCGTGTCATGATTCTGCTTCAAGAACTTCGAGCCATCCAAGGATCCATTGAAGCTAGATCCATTTTTCTATTTTCCAGTAGGTTTATCCAAGGAAATTAAGGTAGTAATGATGTTCATAACATCATTCGATTCATACATATAAAGCTATCTTATTCGAAGGTTTAAACTTGTAATCACTAGAACATAGTTTAGTTAATTCTAAACTTGTTCACAAACAAAAGTTAATCATTCTAACTTGACTTTTAAAATCAACTAAACACATGTTCTATATCTATATGATATGCTAACTTAATGATTTAAAACCTGGAAACACGAAAAACACCGTAAAACCGGATTTACGCCGTCGTAGTAACACCGCGGGCTATTTTGGGTTAGTTAATTAAAAACTATGATAAACTTTGATTTAAAAGTTGTTATTTTGAGAAAATTATTTTTATTATGAACATGAAACTATATCCAAAAATTATGGTTAAACTCAAAGTGGAAGTATGTTTTCTAAAATGGTCATCTAGACGTGGTTCTTTCGACTGAAATGACTACCTTTACAAAAACGACTTGTAACTTATTTTTCCGACTATAAACCTATACTTTTTCTATTTAGATTCATAAAATAGAGTTCAATATGAAACCATAGCAATTTGATTCACTCAAAACAGATTTAAAATGAAGAAGTTATGGGTAAAACAAGATTGGATAATTTTTCTCATTTTAGCTACGTGAAAATTGGTAACAAATCTATTCCAACCATAACTTAATCAACTTGTATTGTATATTATGTAATCTTGAGATACCATAGACACGTATACAATGTTTCGACCTATCATGTCGACACATCTATATATATTTCGGAACAACCATAGACACTCTATATGTGAATGTTGGAGTTAGCTATACAGGGTTGAGGTTGATTCCAAAATATATATAGTTTGAGTTGTGATCAATACTGAGATACGTATACACTGGGTCGTGGATTGATTCAAGATAATATTTATCGATTTATTTCTGTACATCTAACTGTGGACAACTAGTTGTAGGTTACTAACGAGGACAGCTGACTTAATAAACTTAAAACATCAAAATATATTAAAAGTGTTGTAAATATATTTTGAACATACTTTGATATATATGTATATATTGTTATAGGTTCGTGAATCAACCAGTGGCCAAGTCTTACTTCCCGACGAAGTAAAAATCTGTGAAAGTGAGTTATAGTCCCACTTTTAAAATCTAATATTTTTGGGATGAGAATACATGCAGGTTTTATAAATGATTTACAAAATAGACACAAGTACGTGAAACTACATTCTATGGTTGAATTATCAAAATCGAATATGCCCCTTTTTATTAAGTCTGGTAATCTAAGAATTAGGGAACAGACACCCTAATTGACGCGAATCCTAAAGATAGATCTATTGGGCCTAACAAACCCCATCCAAAGTACCAGATGCTTTAGTACTTCGAAATTTATATCATATCCGAAGGGTGTCCCGGAATGATGGGGATATTCTTATATATGCATCTTGTTATTGTCGGTTACCAGGTGTTCACCATATGAATGATTTTTATCTCTATGTATGGGATGTGTATTGAAATATGAAATCTTGTGGTCTATTGTTACGATTTGATATATATAGGTTAAACCTATAACTCACCAACATTTTTGTTGACGTTTGAAGCATGTTTATTCTCAGGTGAATACTAAGAGCTTCCGCTGTTGCGTACTAAAATAAGGACAAGATTTAGAGTCCATGTTTGTATGATATTGTGTAAAAACTGTATTCAAGAAACTGATTTCGATGTAACATATTTGTATTGTAAACCATTATGTAATGGTCATGTGTAAACAGGATATTTTAGATTATCATTATTTGATAATCTACGTAAAGCTTTTTAAACCTTTATTTATGAAATAAAGGTTATGGTTTGTTTTAAAAATGAATGCAGTCTTTGAAAAACGTCTCATATAGAGGTCAAAACCTCGCAACGAAATCAATTAATATGGAACGTTTTTAATCAATAAGAATGGGACATTTCACATCCTTCTTTTTCACAAATAAAATCGGAGCACCCCATGGCGAAGCAATCGGTCGAATAAAACCCTTCTTAAGTAACTCTTGGGTTTGATTTAACAACTCTTGCATTTCCGTCGGTGCTAAACGATAAGGGTTTTAGCAATGGGGGTAGCCCCCGGAAACAACTCAATGCGAAATTCAACTTGCCTTTCCGCCGGAACACCCGGTAATTCTTCCGGAAAAACGTCTTCGAATTCACTAACCACCGGAATTTCACAAATGGGTGGTGGCTCATCACGAGTATCAACAACATGGGCAAGAAAAGCCATGCCACCACTAACAAGGAAACGACGTGCCCGTGCAAAAGAACATATCGGTACAAGTCTTCTTCGCTTATCACCATGAATAATTAACTCTCCCCCACTTGGGGTCTTTACCCGAATAAACTTACCATGGCATGCAATGTAGCTCTATTTCGATCGAGCCAATCCATACCCACAACGATATCAAAATCGCCCAAAGTCATCGGTATGAGATCGATTTTAAAACTTTCGGCAACAAATACAACATCACAATTTTTACACACATCAACCACTAGCACCGTCTTGCCGTCCGCTATTTCGAATTCTACCGGATGACTTAACTTAGCTAATGGTTTATTAAGTTTAGGCACAAATTTTGGTGACACGAACGACAAGTTAGCACCACTATCGAAAAGTATCCTTGTCGGATGAGAATTAACCATGAAAGTACCTGAGACAACTTCGTTGGATTGCTTGGCTTCATCATTGGTCATCAAATAATTGCGACCTCTAGCCGTACCCGCCGCCTTCTCTAACCGCTTAACATTATCATTGCACAACTCGGGACACTCGGGCCTTTTGTGCCCCTCCTTACCACAATTAAAACAAGTGATTTTGGTTGCGGAGGATAAACTTGGACATTCACGAGCCATGTGGCCCTTTTGTCCACAATTGTAACACGAACAAGAAAAATCCCTGAAAGCACCTTTCTTTCCACCACTAGCATTACTGAAACCCTTTTTGTTCTTTTTGCTCGAAAAGTTCGAATGGTTCGAACCTTCACTCTTTCTCTTGCCAAAAGTAAAGCCGCTCTTCCTCAATACGAGCGCCTCAAAACCCTTGTCCATATCAAATAACTCATCAAAAGTTTTCACCACCGTTACACTAATCTTATCTTGATAACAATCATTCAACGTTCGGTAAAAGTCTTCCTTCAACATCTTATCATTCCCGACATACTCCGGGCAAAATTGGGTCTTGGACAAAAACACGGATTTGAGAGTGGTCAAATCCATTGACCCTTGCCTCAAGGAACGTAACTCGTCCTTAAGCCTAGTAAGATCGGCCGAAGTTCGGTATTCCTTGAAAAATTCGAACTTGAATTCATCCCACGTGAATTCCATGCATTGCTCTTCACCATAAACTTGGAGCTTTGCGTCCCACCACAACTTAGCATCACCCCTCAACATACCACACCCGTACCTTGTCTTCTTATCGTGAGGACATTCGCAAGTACGGAAGGCCCCCTCCATATCGGAGATCCAACGGGCACTCTTTAGAGGGTCTCGTTCACCTTCAAAGGTGGGAGGTTGAGAATCCTTGAAGTTCTTATAGAGAAAGTCCCGTCTTCCCACATTATCTTCGTGAAGAACGGTCTTCACTTGCTCCTTGACTACATTGACTAATTGCTCGTCAATCGTATCTATAAACATTTTCTTAACATCCTCGAGGAACTATGCCTTTTGACGTTTAAAGATGGCCTCAACTTTGGCCGTGAACTCAACATCCTCACTCGTACTTCCATCATTGGCGTCGTGTCCATTTCTCATCTTCATTCTATAAAACGGAAAAGATTAAACAACGAAACGAAGGGACGTAACATATATGTATATACATATACACCACACTACCCCATCTTGCTCAACAATCGTCGTACATTGTTTGACACGATTTGAACCCGTAACAATGGTAGCTAATCATTGTTACGCGAACACGTCGCATTAACTCGCTAGTACAACGTCCATCTCGCTTGATGATTGCTAAACACAACACAAATCAATTTGCACAATGTTAGTTCACATAAATCAAAGCACTAACAATTCCCGATTAGACCCAAAGTCCTACAAGTCCCGCATAAAGCGTACACACAATAAAGTCTAAGTCTAGGTACCTATCTCAAGTCGCCTAAATCCCTTAGACCATGCTCTGATACCACTTGTAACAACCCAAACCAAACCACGAACAACCCGCGTAAAAATAACAAATAATTTTTTTTTGCTGGAACAGCATATGGTACGGCGCGCCAAACTGGTCTGTCCCAAAAGTCATGAAACGCGAAAAAGATCGGCCACTTCCCGACATAATTAGACAAAACGCTTTTAACAACATATTCAAACATGTAAAACTAACACAATTCAAACATAAAATAAGTTTTACAAAGCGGGGCCCACTTTGGCCGTTTTACGAGTTTAATACATAACGTGAGTTTCGACCACCAAAAAATTTAAGTACCAAACGACGCAATGAGCATGGTGTTTGGGATTAAACTACCCAAGTCATGGTCAAACTCCAAAAGCTAACACATTCAAAAGGCGTCCCCTAACAAGTGGGATCTCTAATCCAACCGTATGCCCTTACCCTTATCCACGCCAGAACCTATAAAATGGTAAACAACAAGAGGGTAAGCTAACGCTTAGTGAATGCAATAATTACACACATACATATATAATATATCTATTTGCAAACACTTACACGCATACCGTATACATGCTAGCAAACACAATTAGCTTATCGTCATAAATACAAGCTATAACCTCCAATAACCAAACTAGCATAACAATAGCATATTTAACTTGAACAAATATAATATGCTTACTCTACAACACAATAACCATGGTTAACCAATCGAACAAGGAACGGTGTTTAAAGACCGTCGGAGTTCATAACTACCATTAGTGCACTTAACACTTCGTACACTAACCCCACGGGTGGCATCTTAACACGTCGATACTTTACCTCGAGTGGCGCCTTAACACATCGGCACTTCACCCTTCAACTTACTTGGAGTGGCATCTTAGCACATCGATACTTCACTCCGGGTGGTGTCTTAACACATCGATACTTCACCCCTCAACTTACTTGGAGTGGCATCTTAGCACATCGATACTTCACTTCGGGTGGTGTCTTAACACATCGACACTTCACCCCGGGTGGCGTCTTAACACATCGACACTTCACCCATCATATTACTTTGAGTGGTGTCTTAGCAATCAACACTTCACTCGTCACGTGAAATGTGGTATCTTAGCACATCGACACTTCACATCTCACGCTACAACAAATAAATACATTATATACCTACGCATATAATCATTCCACTCACCTTACGCCTTTGGTGAATCAATAAACCAAGCTTGAATCTTCAAGGTAACGCACCTATTATAATATACACATAATCAATCAACCATTCAAGTTGGTCAAACCCACAACACTCACTACTACTAGGTCATTTTGACCCATTTGAACACTTAACCCTAAAATTGGGTCATCTTTCACCAAAACCCTTAGATTAGCCAAGTTAGGTCTTAAAACACCTTTTAACACTAAGTTTATGCATTAATCATAAACATTAACCAACATAGGTCCATTTTGACCCGTTTGACCAATTTAAGGTCAACACACCCATTTCGGGTCACCCATTAACCCATACAACGCCCACTTACATATATATAGGTGTGCTAGCAATTTACTAACTACTTAAGGTTCATTAACAACAATTAATACTTGAAAAACCCTTGTTAGTCCTCTTTGAGTCAACATAACCCAAATTCACCCAAAACACCCAATTTACTAACAAAGTGGGTTTTAAGTTCACCATAAACCCTAACTCTTACCCTTACACAAAATTGAATCAAGAAATCAAGATTAGAGCATACCACTACCAACAAAACATAGCTAGGAAGTAGATGAACAACTTTAGAACTTGAGCTTAAGCAAGAATCCTCCTCCTTCTTCTCCAAAATGAGTTTTCTCACACTAGGTTATCACTCTCTCTCTAGAATTGAATGGATGAGGTTGAAGTATATGGAAATGGAGTTAATGAGGCTCCATAAACTGATCTAAGGCCTTAAAGTCGGCCCTTTTGTGAATTTACCAAATTGCCCTCAAAATATCTAATTTAAAAGAAAGAAGGAATCTGTCACAGACAAACGGCACGGCGCACCAAAAGGCTGCGCGGCGCGCCACTCCCCCAGATCAGATTCTTTTTCATTTTAAAATGTACAACGAAACCCCCACTTCAAGCATCTTATGTACACTTTATGTACACAACAATTATTTGGGTCTTACAAATTAACATTACTACGCGCCTTTAAGATAATCCTAACCAACATTTTAAAGGTAATTGGCATTGGTGCTGACGGCATCCGAGATTTCCAAGTCGGATGAGAGTATTGTGATAGGAGTGGCATTCCAAAAGGTAAGCGGAGTGGTTGACACATAGCGAGGAACCTCTAGGGGAGTTATCATACCTAGGTGTCGGAAGATGCGATTGAGATGAATAGAATAGGGAAGTGGATGATTAGGAAGGGTATGAAGATTTCCCATTCATTGAGTCACGATCAAGGCTATGTTTATGGCTTCGTTTGATAGAAAGGACCATAGAATGGCTACCTCGATTCCCGAGAGATGATCCCAGGAAGTCTCCCTACAAAAGATATTGTGTCGGATGACGGTTAGGAGGAGTTGAAGATCATGATGAATCTTGGAGTCTCGAACACGGATGATGTGATTGAGATTGTGAGGTACATCCGAGTGAGTGATGGTCGAAATTACTTCTTGTGTGGGGTATGTTGGGTGCAAAGATCTAAGATCGGTTTGAGGAGTGTAGAAATTTCGACCTTGTGAGGGAATTCTCATAACCGAAGCAAAGTACGAGAGGGGCCAAGTGTGAATTTTCTTTCTGAGTTGAAATTGACATGATTTGGGTTGACAAGTTCGAAGTTGGCATAAAATTCTCAGATAAGGAGTGGATAGATGACCTCATCTAGTTTTAAGAAAGAGAAACATTCTTTTTGAGTGAATGTTGTTTGAAGGTTTGGAAATACATCATAGTGAGCAACTCTTTCTTCAAGAAGGGTTCGAGTCTCCATTTGTTGTTGGTGATATGCCTCACATTGTCTCTTTGTGTCAGTCATTTCTTAGGAACGTGAATATTTTAGTGAGAAAGTCATGTTTGCAACATGGTTTTGAAAACCTATATGTGAAACATGTGTCGATTAATTATTGTCTAGACGCATTTTTGAAAACAAAGAAATTGTGCCATTCTGAAAAGATAGACAAGTTTCATTATTTCAATTTATGTTTGTCAAAGTTTGATAAGTATCATGAGATTGACATTTATCACAAGAACTTGGTCAAACATTTGTGTGTGCATGAGTGGTTTTCAAAAACGATCTTCATGAATTATGCAAGAAAAAGTTCCTAATTGGCACTCTATTAGTTAGGATTTTTACAAATTTTATGCATCAAAACAAGTGTGCCTGTTAATATGAAAGACACTAAAATTATTCTCATGTGAGATTATGCAAGTAGTCAAGAATCACATGAGAAAATTTTGAAGTAAGCAAGATTAAAAAGATTTGGATGCTTACCTTTGAGGACCACTAGATGTTGGAGAGAAGTGAGATAATAAAATCTGGAATCTAGTGGTTGGGGTTTAAAGAAGGAGTGGGGTTGGTGAAAAAGTGGTTTAGATAATAAAGATAGTGAGGAAAAGACAAAACAGTCGTCAGCTGTTGTGCGGCTGACTCCACGGTCGACCGTGGTTCGACCGCTGGCTTGGTGGGTTTAATTTAAGGTACAAGTTCCATCATTCCCAATCCATACCTAAGTAGAGTGAAGGTCTCCTTTTTCAGAGGCTTAGTAAATATATCAGCAGTATTTTATAAGAAGTCTACCTTATCAATCACGATATTACCGTTTTGGACATGATCACGTAAAAAGTGGTGCCTAATGTATATGTGTTAAGTCCTAGAGTGTAATATTTGATTTTTAGATAGGTCTATAGCACTCTTATTATCACAACAAATAGGTATTTCAGAAGAGATGATACCGTAATCGATGAAGGTTTATTTCATCCATAGCACTTGTGCACATGCTCTTCCCATGGCAACATATTTCGCTTCGGTAGTAGATAGTGCAACAGATGTTTGCTTCTTGGAGAACCATGATGTTAAGCAAAGCCCGAAAAATGCACATACACCACTTGTGCTCTTTCGATCAATCAACGATCCTCCATGGTCGGAATCCGTAAAGCACATAATGTCAACACCGGTGAACTTTGGATACCATAGACCAAGGTGCATGGTACCTTTTAAGTATCTAAAGATTCGTTTGACCGCTTCTACGTGAGACACTTTGGGATTCTCTTGGAATCTTGCGCACAAGCACACGCTATACATAATATCGGGTTGGCTCGCCGTTAAATATAGAAGAGATCCAATCATTCCTCTATACTTGGTGCTATCAGATGAATCTCCTTCTCCTTCAAGAGTAAGCTTGATATTGGTGGCCATAGGAGTGGCCATAGGCTTTGAATTTTCCATTCCGAAATTTTTGAGCATATCATGAATATACTTTCGTTGATTGATGAACGTTCCATCTTCTAGATGCTTAATTTAGAGTCCAAGAAATAAGTTGAGTTCACCTAACATGCTCATTTCAAACTCATCATGCATTAGCTTAGAAAACTCAATGCTAAGAGACTCGTTAGTAGAACCAAATACAATATCATCAACATATATTTGAACAATAACCAAATCATTTTCATGCTTTTTAACAAATAATGTATTATCAATTCCCATTTCATATCCATGATTAATAAGGAAGGTTCTAAGTCTCTCATACCAAGCTCTAGGAGCTTGTTTAAGTCCATATAGGTCCTTTTAAGTTTAAACACGTGATATGGTTTTTCAAAATCTTCAAAGCCCGGAGGTTGGGACACATATACCTCTTCATTTATGACACCATTAAGAAAAGCACTCTTGACATCCATTTGATATAGTTTTAAGCTTTTAGCACATGCATATGCAAGAAGTATTCTAATGGACTCTAGTCTAGCTACAAGAGCAAAGGTCTCATCTTAATCAATTCCTTCTTGTTGGTTATACCCTTCTGCAACTAACCTAGCTTTGTTTCTAACAACCTTCCCATCTTCATCTAGTTTGTTCCTATATACCCATTTGGTTCCTGTGATATTTTGTTCACTTGGTAAGGGAATCAAATCCCATACATCAGTCCTTTGGAATTGATTTAATTCCTCTTGCATGGCTTCTACCCAACTTTCATCTAATAAAGCTTCCTTGACATTTTGGGTTATATGTGGGAGATGAATGCAAAGTTTGCAACTAGGTTGAAGATTTGTGGTCATGTGGTTCTAGTGTTGATATCTCCTATGACTTGATCTATTGGATGATCCTTAATATATTTAAGGTCGGTTGTGAGTTCTAGATTGTTTTTGCTAGGATCGTTTTCCAAGTGAGATTCTTTCTCATTGGTTTCCTCGACTTCTTTGGGCTCATTTTGGGTTGTGCTAGTCACAATGGCTTCTTGTTCAATCACATCATCATCTACTAGTGGTTTGGACTTAGGTGGAGGAGTTTCATCAAAGGTGAGATCTAACGACTCTTCTATGATGTTAGTGTACTTGTTTAGAACCCTATAGGCTTTGCTTTCTAACGAATATCCTAGGAATACTCCTTCATAGGCTTTAGGTTGAACTTTGTTAGTTATTCCTTTATGTTTAAGATGAAACACTTGCATCCAAATACCTTAAGGTGACTTACGGTGGGTTTCCTACCATTTAGGATTTTATAGGGTGTTTTATCCATTGAAGGCCTAATTAGAACTCTATTTTGAATGTAGGTAGAGGTTGCAACCACTTCACACCAAAAATTTTAAGGGATTGATTATTCATTTAACATTGTTCTACTCATTTCTTGAAGAGTTCGGTTGTAAGATCCTGTTTTCCCAGATGGTTGGGACGCCATCCTATTGTAAAGGACTGGACGCCGTCCTATTGTAAAGGACTGGACGCCGTCCAGATGAACTGGCAGACCAGTTATCTTGTTTTTAAATATTACAAATGGGTATTTTGGTAATTTCACTTTGTGGATGAATTTAAGGCTCTAGATCAGTTGGGGGAGCCTCATTTACACCATTTTCAACCACCACTTCTTATCCACTTAAATTCTAGAGATAGAAAAGGGTTTTAGGGTGAGAAAGCTCAATCCAAAGAGGAAGAAGCTAGTTTCGAGTCAAAGTGCGTGTTTTAAAGTTGTTCATCTACTCCCTAGCTACGTTTTGATTGTAGTGGTAAGTCTTAACCTTGAATTCCTTACTTTAATTGTTTAAGGGTTAGGGTTTGGGTAGGTGATGAACTTAAAACCCATTTGCTTGTAATTTGGGGGTTTTGGGCAAGTTTGGGTCATGAGGACCCAAAGATGACTAACCTAGGGTTTTGAGGTAATAAATGTGTTTTCAAGTCTTAAATTGGTTAGTTAGTTACTAGCACACTTTATGGTTATGTAAATGGGTGTCATTTGAGTTGTGGGTGACCCAAATGAGTGTGTTAACCTTGAAATGGGTCAAAAGAGTTTTGAATGACCTAGTGGTGTATAGTTGGGTAATTTAATGCCATGGTCACTAGTTTTAGTGATTGTTGGTAAGTTTGGGCCTATGGTTGGTATTATAAGGACAAGGGGGAACACTTACCCTAAGTGGTCTATTTGGGCGGATTAAGAGTCCCATTTAGATAAGTGTTGATTTATGTTAATATCATAGGTGATTTCGTTGACGGTTGAAGAACTTGTAGGCCTACCTTCGTTTTGGATACAAGGTGAGTGGAGTAATTATATGCGTATGTATATAATGTATTTATTTGTATACTATGGTATGAACCAAAGAGCCGGTAGTGCCATAGTATGTGCGAGCGTGCTATGATGTGAACCAAAGAGCTGGTAGCGTCATAGTACGTGTGTTGTATTATGAACTAAAGAGCCGGTAGCACTACGACATGAGTTATTAGAGTGTGAACCAAAGAGCCGGTAGCACTTTAGCGCGAGTATGACTCGAGTTGTGATGTGAACCAAAGAGCCGGTAGCATCATAACCGATGCGTATGGTGTGAACCAAAGAGCCGGTAGCACCATGACGCGAGTATAGTTAACCATGGTTGTTTATTGTATTGTAGCATTTTGTATTATGTCGATTATATGCCATTGATTATGCTAGTAGTGGTTTCGGGGATTATTAGCTTCGTACTTGAGATGGTATGCTAATTATATTGCTATCATGTATGCGGTATGTGTGTAAGTGTTTGCAAGTAGGTATATTATATATGTATGTGTATAATTATTTCATTCACAAAGCGTTTTGCTTACCCTCTCGTTGTTTACTCTTTTTAGTTTCCGGCGTGGACAAGGGTAAGGGTGTTCGGTTGGATTAGTGACCTCCCGCTTTGTTTGATAAGGGGACTCTTTTGGGATGTTAGATTTTGAAGTTTGGCCAAAATGTGGGTAGTTTAACCCCAAACACCATGCTCTAGGTGTCGTTTGGAATTTAAACTCTTATGGTCGAACTTGTATTTTTGAACGAAACTCGTAAAACGGCCGATGTGGGTCCGATGTTGTAAAACTTGGTATTATGGTGGAAACTTCTTAGTTTTAATTATGTTAACATGTTGTGAAAAGGGTTTCGTTTAATAGTGTCGGGAAGTGGGTTTTCCGCTCGGGTAAGTTGGAACTGAGGTCAGAAACTTACAGTGCATTTGGACGCCGTCCAGATAACTGGACGCCGTCCAGATGTGTTGAAACAGAAAAAAAATTTTGGGGTCATATTTTGGTATAACGAGGTTTGGGTCGTTACAAGTGGTATCAGAGCATGGTCTAAGGGATTTAGGCGACTTGAGATAGGTGCCTAGACTTAGACTTTATTGTGAATGCGCTTTATACGGTACTTGTAGGAGATGGGTCAGACCAGGGATTGGTTAGTGCCTAGGTTTAGGTGAACTAACTATGCGCTAATTGTTTTGTGTGGTGTTTTGCAATCATCAAGCGAGATAGACGTTGTACTAGTGAGTTAATGTGACTTGCTCGCATAACAATGATTAGCTACCATTGTTACGGGTTCAAATCGTGTCAAACAAGTGATGTACGATGATTGTTGAGCAAGATGGGGCGGTGTGAGATGTACATATATGCTTTTATGTTATGTCTTTTCATTTCATTGTTTAACCTATTTCCATTTTATAGTATGAAGATGAGAAACGGACCCGAGAAAAATGAAGGGGGTACGAGTGAGGATGTCGAGTTTATGGCCAAGGTTGAGGCCATTATGCAAAGGCGTCATGCGGCCTCTCTAGAGGATGTTAGGAAGATGTTCTTAGATTCGATTGATGAGCAAGTAGTCAATCTAGTCAAGGAACAAGTTAAGATTGTTCTTCAAGAGGATAACGTTGGAATGCGAGACTTCCACTATAAAAATTTCAAAGATGCTCAACCTCCTACCTTTGAGGGTGAACGAGACCCGCTTAAGAGTGCTCGTTGGATCTCCGACATGGAGGGGGCTTTTCGTACTAGTGAGTGTCCTCTCGATAAAAGGACAATGTATGGTAGTAGCATGTTGAGGGGTGATGCCAAGTTGTGGTGGGATGCGAAAATCCGACTTTATAGCGAAGAACAAAGTATGAGTTTGACGTGGGATGAGTTTAAGGAAGAATTTTTCAAGGAGTACCGAACTTCGGCCGATCTTTCGAGGCTTAAGGACGAGTTGCGTACTTTGAGACAAGGGTCAATGGATTTGAACACTCTCAAGTCCACTTTCTTATCAAAGACCCAATTTTGCCCGGAGTATGTTGGGAATGACCATATGTTGAAAGAAGATTTCTACTGAACCTTGAATGATAACTATCAAGAGAGGATTAGTAGGAACTCGGCGAAAACTTTTGATGAGTTGTTTAATATCGCTAAGGGTTTTGAGTCACTTGCTCCGAGAAAGAGTGACTTTACCTTTGGAAAACAAAAATTTAAAGCTACTAGCCACTCGAACAAGAAGAGTAGGAGTGTGACCAAAAGCGTCAGTAGTGAAAAAAGGGGGCGTCTAAGAGTTTTGGACCCACGTGCTACAATTGTGGGCGACAAGGGCACATGGCCCGTGATTGTACGAACTCATCTTCCAACAAAATCGTTTGTTTTAATTGTAATAAAGAGGGTCACCGAAGGACGGAATGTCCCGATTTGAGGGGTGATCAAGTTAAGAAGCTAGAAAAGGCGGCGGGGATGGCGAGGGGATGAAATTACTTAATGACCCATGATGAGGCCAAGCAATCAAACGAAGTTATCTCAGGTACTTTCATGGTTAACTCTAATCCGGCAAGGATCCTATTTGATAGCGGTGCTAATTTATCGTTTGTTTATCCAAGATTTGTGTCTAAGCTTGATAAACCGCTAGCTAAGTTAAGTCATCTGGTAGAAGTTGAAATAGCGGATGGTAAGACGGTGCTAGGGGTTGATGTTTGTAATGATTGTGATATTGTGATTGGTACCGAAACGTTTAAAATTGATCTTATCCCGATGACCTTGGGTGAATTCGATATTGTCATTGGTATGGATTGGCTCGATCATTATAGAGCCGACATTTCATGCCATGAAAAGTCTATTCGTGTGAAGACCCCAAGTGGGGGAGAGTTAATTATTCATGGTGAAAAACGAAGAAGACTTGTGCCATTATGCACTTATGCACGGGCACGTCGTTTTTTTGTTAGTGGTGGCATGGCTTTTCTTGCTCATGTAGTTGATACTCGTGAAGAGCTACTATCCATTCGTGAAATTCCGGTGGTTAGTGAATTCGAAGACGTTTTTTCGGATGAATTACCGGGTGTTCCGGCGGAAAGACAAGTTGAATTTCACATTGAGTTGGTTCCGGGTGCTACTCCCATTGCTAAAACACCTTACTGTTTAGCACCAACGAAAATGAAAGAGTTGTTAAATCAAACCCAAGAGTTGCTTGAAAAGGGTTTCATTCGACCGAGTGCTTCACCATGGGGTGCTCCTGTTTTATTCGTGAAGAAGAAAGACAGTAGTATGTGGATGTGCATCGATTATCGGGAGTTGAATAAAGTGACGATCAAGAATAGCTATCCATTGCCTCGGATTGATGATTTATTTGATCAACTTCAAGGCGCGACTTATTTTTCTAAAATTGACTTACGGTCCGGCTATCACCAAATGCGGGTCCGTGAGGAAGATATTGAGAAAACGGCCTTTCGAACACGTTATGGGCATTTTGAGTTTGTAGTTATGCCTTTTGGTCTTACGAATGCACAGGCAGCATTCATGGATCTTATGAACCGAGTGTGCCAACCTAAGTTGGACAAGTCAGTGATTGTGTTCATTGACGACATACTTGTCTATTCGAAGAGTATGAAGGAACATGAACATCATTTGCGTGGTGTGTTGAAGACGTTGCGGAAGGAGAAATTGTATGCAAAATTCTCCAAATGTGAATTTTGGCTAAGGGAAGTTCAATTCCTTGGCCATATTGTGAATAAAGATGGTATTCAAGTAGATCCGGGGAAGATTGAGACGGAAAAAAGTTGGGGACGACTGACTACGCCTACGGAAATCCGAAGTTTTCTCGGATTGGTCGGTTATTATCGTCGATTTATCCAAGACTTTTCTAAAATCGCTTCTCCTTTGACGAAGTTGACGAGAAATAACGCCAGATTTAATTGGGAGAACGAGCAAGAAATTGCTTTTCAATTGTTAAAAGAGAAGTTATGTCAAGCTCCGGTGTTAGTATTGCCGGAAGGGGTAGCAGACATGACGGTTTATTGTGATGCGTCTTTAAATGGGCTCGGGTGTGTTCTAATGCAAAGAGGTAAAGTCATCGCTTATGCCTCTCGACAATTAAAGGAACACAAAATGAGATATCCGACTCATGATCTTGAGTTGGTGGCGATTGTTCATGCGTTGAAAATTTGGCACCATTATTTGTACGGTGTCAAATGTACGATATATTCGGACCACAAGAGCTTAAAACATCTTTTTGACCAACGAGATTTGAATTATCGTCAACGTAAATGGATGGATGTGGTAAAATATTACGATTTTGAAATACTTTATCATCTGGGTAAGGCGAATGTGGTCGCGGATGCATTAAGTCGGAAGGGTCAACATCTGACGATACGAGTAGGATCGTTACGCATGATTATTACTAACAATTTTCTTGTAAAGCTCGGTGAGATTCAAATTGAAGCTTTTGTTAACAATGAGCATGAGGAACGAATTGTGGGCCAAACGGAGTTTATTACCTTGGGCCCGCATGGTTTGTTGTCCTTTCAAGGACGAGTGTGGGTGCCGAGAATGGGAGATTTTTGAAGAGTGCTACTTGATGAAGTGCATAAGTCAAAGTATTCCATTCATCTGGGCGCGACGAAAATGTATCTTGATTTGAAGAAAGAGTATTGGTGGCCGGGCATGAAACGTGATGTTTTAAAGTATGCTGAATAATGTGTCACGTGTTTGCAAGTTAAGGCTGAGCACCAAAAGAGGTATGGTAAGTTACAACCGTTGGAAGTCCCGAAATGGAAATGGGAGCACATTACCATGGATTTCATTACAAAGTTACCAAAGACGGAGAGAACCCAATTTGATTCGATTTGGGTGATAGTTGATCGGTTGATGAAAAGTGCCTTGTTTCTTCCCATTCGGGAAACGATATCGTCGGAGGCTTTGTCGGAATTGTTTATCAAGGAGGTGATATCGAGACATGGGGTTCCTATATCTATTTTCTCGGATCGAGACACTCGTTTCACTTCTCGGTTTTGGAATAAGTTTCATGAAGATATGGGTACACAATTGAGAATGAGCACGGAGTACCATCCTCAAACGGACGGTAAATCCGAATGTACGAGTCAAACATTGGAGAATATGTTACGGGCGTGTATTATTGATTTCGGTGGTAGTTGGGATGAGCACTTGCCCTTGGTGGAATTCTCGTACAATAAGAGTTATCATACTAGTATCGGGATGCCACCTTATGATATGCTTTATGGGCGGAGGTGTCGAACTCCGATTTGTTGGGGTGAAGTGGGACAAAAGGAAATCGGGAGTACCGATTTGGTTTTGGAGACGAATAGCAAGATTGAGATGATTCGGACTCATTTGAAAGCGGCTCAAGATAGAAAAAAGTCGTATGCCGACAAACGTAGGCTATTGATTGAGTTCCAAGAGGGTGACATGGTGATGCTTAAGGTTTCGCCATGGAAGGGTATTATTCGTTTTCGAAAACGGAGAAAGTTCTCTCCTCGGTTTATTGGGCCATTTAAAATTTTAGCTCGTGTTGGTGAAGTTGCGTATCGTTTGGAATTACCCGAAGAGCTTGCGGGGATCCATAACACATTTCATGTTTCCCATCTCCGTAAGTGTCTTGCGGATGATTCTTCATGGATGCCATTAGACGAAATTGAACTAAACAACAAGTTAGAGTATGTTGAGGAGCCGATTGCGATACTCGACGAAAAGGTAAAAAGGTTGAGGAATAAAGAGGTGAGAACTTATAAAGTTCAATGGCATCGTAGTAAAGGTTCCGAGTTTACTTGGGAGCCCGAAGAGTTTGTGTTGGTGCATCTTCCCTCTTGTCATGCGGCTTGGATTACGAGGACACAATCCGGTTCAAGTGGGGGAGAGTTGTAAGATCCTGTTTTCCCAGATGGTTGGGACACCGTCTGATGTGGTAGCGGAGGGGTATAAAATACTATTGAATTTTTAATACAAAATACTACAAAATATGACACAAGTTTTATTAATTTACGGATGGGATATACCTAAACCTTGCTACAACACTTATAGGCAGTGTACCTAATCGTAGAGTAGTGTAGTTTTTAGTAAGTCCGGTTCGTTCCACAGGGAGCTGGTGAAGTTAACGCTATATTATTAAGTTTATTTGTAAAAATATATATATAAATAAGTAGTAGTATTATTATAAAATGGGGGTTTTACCGTTTAATGACCGGTTTGTCGATTTTAAGCGTAAAAATAAATGACAAAAATTAAAGTGCGTAAAATAAATTGCGATAAATAAAATAAAATGACAGAAAATAAAAGTGCGATGAAAAATACAATAAAACAATTATGCTTATTTAAACTTCCGTAATCATGATGTTTAACGTTTTGATTTTAATTAATTGTTACTCGGGTTAATTGTCCTTTGTCATGGTTTATTTGATACCTATCTGGTTTTTATCCATAATAGTCCATCGGTCATAAATATAAAATGCGAGTGTCCTCGTCAAATTACCCTTATACCCGAAGTCAAATATTCCAACTAATTAAGGATTTAAACTGTGACGCAGTTATCACTTCTGTCAACAATTACACCAGTTATCACTGTATGTAATCCACCCCTGTTTTGATTAGATATGAATATTAATTTACCCACTTGATTAGTTTGAATAATCAATTACCCAACCCGAATAATTAATTAAATGATTATAATAGATTCCATATGAACGTCGCTAAATAGGACAACCATAATCATTATTAATTATTAGGATAATTAATTTGAAGATAGGTTCGACAGACTCCAATGAGTTGTCACTCAATTAGACAATACCCCCCATCTATTAATAGTCAATAGTCCAATTTCCACAAGTGTCGGTCTTTTGCCCAAACCTTAATTATGGTACAAAGTTCAATAACCCCGTCTTAATATTTTAGCCCAACATCACGATTACTTCGGCTCAAATAAGCATAATAATAACTTAGCTACGAGACATTAATGTAAAAAGGTTGAACATAACTTACAATGATTAAAAATAGCGTAGCGTTACACGGACAGAATTTCGACTTACACACTCAAACGATCTCTATCATAAATCTTATTATTATCATAATTTAAAATTAAAATTAAGATTATTGTTATATCTGATTACATTAACATTATGATAGAGATATAGAATATAGATATTGATAATTGATATAGATATTTGATCGGATAAAAAAAAAAGATAGAAAAGTTCTTCCTCAAATTCTGATCGTAAATCATCGCTTTTATAGCGAAATATGAAATTGAATTTTTATTTACGACCCCTGAACTATGCTCAATTAACAACTTTTTATTATTTAATATTATTCTTATTATGAATTATTTAAATATTATATTTTATTCTTGTGCATAGTTGACTCGTAATTTTTACACCGTTGCGTCGAGCGCTGAAAGTTGGTTCATGCCCCGGTTCCGGATTTTCGAACGTCCTTTCGTACAATTTTATATCTTGTACTTTGCGTTTTGTAACTTGTACTCTTGTCATTTTTAGACGTTCTTCATCAATAATTTGAACCTTTTTGATTGTATCTTGTACTTTTGAGCTTTTTGGACGTTTTGG
The DNA here is from genome assembly GCF_046630445.1 of Rutidosis leptorrhynchoides. Classification (NCBI taxonomy): domain Eukaryota; kingdom Viridiplantae; phylum Streptophyta; class Magnoliopsida; order Asterales; family Asteraceae; genus Rutidosis; species Rutidosis leptorrhynchoides. Next base: position 150,067,292 of record NC_092334.1, read on the forward strand.
TCTTTCAAATCTTTGTTTTTGTCTTTAAATCTTCATTTTCGAGCGATTTGCGTCTTTCGTCTTCGCACTTATTTATTTAACTATTACAACTAAAAATAAGGAAATTACATTTAAAAACTTTACATATTGGAACGATATTGCTACTAAATATATGTTCATTTGGAACACTATCAAATATCCCCACACTTGAGCGTTGCTTGTCCTCAAGCAATACAGAACTTGAAATAAAAACATACATGAATCACTTTTTTATTCATCACATTTTGTACATCAGTGATTTTGATATAGCGGTATAAACAATGACAGTAATGATGGTTAAAGGTGGGTGTGTCATCCACAGTTGCCTTGGGTTTAGGTCAACGACACTTGCAATCAAATAGCCGATTTACCTTCGGTTTCCAAAGCAAAGTGCACATTTGAAAGGCGGTTTACAGTCCCACATGACTATAAAAATTTAGATCCTTTAGGAAATAGGATCTTTATGAAAACATTTGATCTTTTGAAAATTCAATCTAGCTTTTACCCTAGATAAGTTTTCTGATTTGATCCACCATTGGTGTTGCAAAATATATTTGTGGATCAATATTTTGGCTAAAAACATTTAGGTTCGTGTAATCCACTGCTATCCCGGTATCGGAAAGCACACATCCAGTTTACTTGTGCCGTATATTACCTTTCGGCAAACTACCGTCCGGTTGTAAAGGAAAGCGATGAACAAGAAACTGTTAAGGCAATGTCCCGTGACATGCAGATGATTATGGTCTTTTAACGTGTCGGATGCTAGAACTATCCTTGGTAGGAGCGATAGTAAAGATCATCCTATGATTTTTCGGTCTGGCACAAGGTCCTGTCTCCGACCATGCTATGCAACCACCGTTCTTACGGTTGACACCCGATTTAGTTCAGGTGACCTAATGAATTCCAGGTGAATTCCTAGGATTTTACGTTCAATTGTAATGAGCGCATTGAAAATGGATTTTCAGAAAACAAATCGGTTTGCAATTTTGATCAAAATATTTTCTCGTTCAAGCTCGAGTTTAGATATCATTGAATTCCATGAGTTTGAATTCTCAATCTTTAAGGTCAATCTCTAGGATTGAGTAATATCAGTCTTAAAAGCTGATTTTTAATCTTTAAGGAGATTATCCTTTCTGGGGATCTGATTCATTAGTCTTATCAAGCTAATTTGCACGGTGCCTCCCCATTGTACGAGATAAATCCTTCTCATGGTTAGGATAAATCTGACCACTTGGCGACCCTGTTTGATGCTGAGGTCCGTGGATTTCCTGCTGATTTTAGAGATGACTTTTCTAGATTTTTCGTCAACCTACAGCTGGTCTGGACGACAACTTCATGACCTAAATCAAGAAGCGCGTGTCTTTTTCGGAAGACTTTACTTCCTTCAAATGATGGAATTGATTCATCGTGTAGATCCATCTCTTCTTTTCTTTCATCAGATAAAACAGTTGATTATCGTTCAAAACAAAAGTATTTTCAATTGTTTGTACAAAAATATGTGATAGATAGTTTTTAATTGAATAACTTGGTACATTCTCCCCACACTTAGTTTCTTTCTTTGCCTTTTTATTCTCCTTTATTCCATTTTAAATGAATTCAAGCGTTTTAAGTTGTTTCTCAATTTATGTCCTTTTTGAGGTAACGATAATTTCGGTATTAACACCTAGTTTTCATCGTTCATAAATATGTATAAACATGATTTTGAGTTCATTTAGTTGAAAATTTTTCAAATTTTCACAAAATTTGGCAAATAAACCAAGTATAAACCTGAGAGAATTTATAACCCTTCCCCACACTTGAGATCATGCAATGCCCTCATTTACATGAAATCAGACTATAATTATAAATTCATGAGGGTGATTAGTGTAGAAAAATGATTAAAAATACCGAGTTTGCAAACATATTGTTGTTATATCACATTTGATATTTTACGTCTTGTCGTCAAAATTAGTAGCTTTTGCTGAACTTCATGACAGTCTTTGAAAGTGCGCTGTTTTACCCTGTTGTGTACATAACATAAAATACAAACATATATATACATATTTTTGAAGTTTGGTACATAACCCCACGTTCAAAAATTTATAATATATAATATTTTTTTTCATCCTTTAGATCAATAAAATTAAAAATAATGATAACAAAATTTGTCGCCCCGCCCTCGGGTAAAGCAATTTCGGTTCAATGACCTAGTGTTCAACTTACGACGAATTTTAAAAATCATATTTTTAACTTAAAGAAATAAAGTAAATTTTGTTTTTTTAAAATCACAATAAAACATAAATTAAAATGCATATTAATTTCAAATAAAACCTAAAAAAAATAAAAATTCAGAATGGAGGGAGAAAACTAGTTCTTTAGTGTCTGCTAGCGGAAAAGACCAATCGGATTCCATTCTCGGAACTACACGAGAACAGAACAAATAACTTTAGACAGCATTATCTTTTTAGAACATTCGAATCTCCCCACACTTAGGTAGCTGTGGTGTTGAAATTGTGATTAACTTCATTGTCAATTTCTCTTGGTCCATAATCAACTTGCCTATCTGTGACTTTTTCTTTAAGCCAGTGCCCGGCTTCTTCCATAATATCCCATAATTCAACTAGCTTCGCCCTTTCTTTAGGCGACAGATTGGATACTAACCGGTTACATAACTTAAAGTTCCCCTTACTTCTAGCATCAATAGCCCGTTTAAAAAGTTTCTTCATTGAACTGTTAATAATGGGGTCATTTAATTTCGTATCAATAACGGGGTTCTTTGTTATCATGTCATCATTAGGTGTTACTTCATTTTCCCCACACTTAGGCGTTTTATTATTATTAAGCACTACCGTTGGAGTTGGTAAAAGCACATGGTTCTTACCAATTGTTTTTACTGGTTCAACGGTTTTGGCTGGTGGAGATTTAGACTTTTGAATCATAAAGGTGATCGATTTGTCACCACTTTTAAGTGTCATTCTTCCATTTCCTACATCAAATAACGCCTTGGTGGATGCTAAGAATGGCCGACCTAAAATTAGAGGAATGTTTGGGTCCTCTTCTATGTCAATGACAATAAATTCGACTAGAAAGGTTAAATTGCCTACTTGAACGGGTAGGTTGTCAGCAATTCCAACTGGGTGCTTAATGGTTTGATCAAAGAGTCGAACACTCATATCCGTTGGACTTAACTTACCTACACCTAATCTCTTATATAAAGAAAGAGGCATAACACTTACACTTGCACCTAAATCTGCTAGTGCATCATACATGACACAATCACTAAGCAGACAAGGAACAATAAATTCACCCGGATCACCTACCCTAGGTGGAGGTTTTGGTGGAACTGTCTTCACCGGGTTTATATTTACGGCTTTTGTTTCTTGTACTTTCTTATTCTTTTTCTTCTTCTTCTTTCCATAGGTATCACAATCTTTATTACCTATCACTTGCTCATACTCAACTCCTTTTCTTGGAAACGGGATGGGTGGTTTGTATGGTGCCACCACTGGCTTTACATACTCGGGTGGTGGTGGTGTAACTTCTTCATTGTTACTCTCATCTAAAACCTTCCCATCTTCTGGTGCTGGTTTTTCAGAATTCGTTGAAACCATATTAACATTCTCATTCCGAGGATTTACTTCAGTATTACTCGGTAGCTTTCCTTGTTCCCTCTCACTCATCATGCTAGCAAGAGTACCTACGTGTTTTTCTAGATTCAAAATGGAAGCTTGTTGAGTTCTTAATGACTGATCAAATCTCTCGTTCGTTTGGGTTTGAGTTTCAATAAATTGTGTTTGAGATTCAACTAGCTTGAATACCACGTCTTCCATATTTGACTTTTTCTCTTCGGTTTGTTGTTGTGGTTTATATAAGCCAGGTCTTTGTTGATTGAAATTGTTGTTTTGAGTTGGTTGGTTATTCGGACCTTGTTGGTTATACCAGTTATTTTCGGGTCCTTTTGGATTGTAAAGAATGTTTTGATTTCGATTGAAGTTTAGCTTTGGCGGTTGATAATTATTTTGATAATTATTTCCAGGCCTTTGGTTCATATAGGAAACATTCTCTCGTTGTTCCAATGTTGGTTCAATGTGACAATCTTTCAATAAGTGTGGTCCACCGCATAGCTCACAACTGATTCGTATTGCGTGAATATCTTTATTCATCTTTTCCATTCGTCTTTCGAAAGCATCTATTTTTGCGGAAACGGAATCAAAGTCATGGCTAGAATCGGCTCTAGCCACTTTAGATGAACGAAAAATATCTTTTTCTTGGTGCCACTCATGCGAGTGGGAGGCTGTGTTATCAATAATTTTGTAAGCTTCAGTTGCGGTTTTCTTCATAATGGATCCACCGGCTGTTATGTCGATGTCTTTTCGTGTAGCAACGTTGACACCTTGGTAGAATATTTGTACTATTTGGTAAGTGTCTAAACCGTGTTGAGGACATCCTCTCAACATCCTTCCGAATCTTGTCCACGCCTCATATAATGTTTCATTTGGCTTTTGCGTGAACGTAACAATTTCTCCTTGAAGTCTCACGGCTTTAGATGCCGGAAAGAATTGTTTAAGAAATTTTTCAACTAAAACATCCCATGTGTCAATCGCCCCTTCAGGTAACGATTCTAACCAATCTTTGGCTTCTCCCTTTAAAGTCCAGGGAAACAACATGAGATAGATCTGCTCATCTTCCACTTCTCGGATTTTGAATAGTGTACAAATTCTTTTAAACGTACGAAGGTGTTCGTTAGGATCTTCATTCGGTGCACCACTGAATTGGCATTGGTTAGTTACCATGTGTAGGATTTGTCCTTTAATTTCATAATCTGGAGCATTAACTTCTGGTTTAATAATGGCATGACCTTGGCCCGTGCGTGTAGCTCTCATTCGGTCTTCCATACTTAGAGGTTCTAGATTTTCCATGATTGGAAGTGTTGTATCTGAATCACTAGAGGTTTCTGATTTAATGGTTTTTTTCCTCAACAATCTCTGTTTGAATGATTGGTGGTTCCGGAGAAAAGTTTAATGGTTCGGGATCTACAAACCGTTCCTGAATATTCTCCGGATTCTCAATTGTGAGGTTTGTTTCAAAAACTGGATTATCGGAAATTTGAGTTTGAGGATTTGGTCGACTTGATGACGATTCTAAAGAAAAATCAAAGGCGGCGATATTCGTTAAACGATGTCTTGATCGAGTTACAGGTGGTGAACGTATGACCGGCGGCGAACGTCTTGCTCGGTGCATTCACTGAATATCCTATTAGTTTTTAAAAAGGAAAGAAAAATTATAATAAGTTATCCAATTAATAGACTTTTCTGATTTTGCCCACGTTTCGAATAGCCAAAAGATGCAGCAGAGGGGCAGGATTCGTTTGGTCTCAATATAATTGAGTACTGTTTGGCTCCAATAACCCGGTCCACGTACAAATCCAACTATTACTACGAACCAGAAAATTTTGATGTCTATCAATTTAACCACTTAAAATAAATTTTCGTAATTTTAAGAAATTTAGAGAAGAAGTAGAAAAAATTCTAAGTCCTAAAAACTAGAATGGCGAGAAATAAGAGAGAAAAAGATTGCGCGTCGAAAAGTGTCGAAAAATGAAAAAGACGAAGAGTGGTTTGTAAACACGCGGTTAATCCAACCTTATAACTATCACTATCTTAAAATTAAAACTACAAATAGAGATTACTAATTGGAATTGTAATTGATACATAGGTAAAAGGCGTCGAAAAAAAAAAAATAAGAAAATAGCACGAAAAATGGCGTCGCAAAATTTTAAGGCACCTAAATTTTACTCTAAAGAAAAAGTACTTAAGGGATTTTACGGCAAAACTAAAAATTCTAGAAGTAAAAATAACTATGGCAAAACTAAACTTAATACTAAAAGTTGCGAATATAATCTAAAAATCTAAAGGTAAAAAAACTAAAAAAAAAAAATTTTTATAGACAAAATCTTAAAAATATACTTTTTTTTAGGTTTTTTTTTTTTTTTTTTTTTACGTTTTTTTTTTTTTACGTTTTTTTTTTTTTTTTTTTTTTACGTTTTTTTTTTTTTTTTTTTACGTTTTTTTTTTTTTTTTTTTTTACGTTTTTTTTTTATATTTTTGCAAATATAAATTAAAAATATAGCGTTTTAGTGCTCCCCGGCAGCGGCGCCAAAAACTTGATGTGGTAGCGGAGGGGTATAAAATACTATTGAATTTTTAATACAAAATACTACAAAATATGACACAAGTTTTATTAATTTACGGATGGGATATACCTAAACCTTGCTACAACACTTATAGGCAGTGTACCTAATCGTAGAGTAGTGTAGTTTTTAGTAAGTCCGGTTCGTTCCACAGGGAGCTGGTGAAGTTAACGCTATATTATTAAGTTTATTTGTAAAAATATATATATAAATAAGTAGTAGTATTATTATAAAATGGGGGTTTTACCGTTTAATGACCGGTTTGTCGATTTTAAGCGTAAAAATAAATGACAAAAATTAAAGTGCGTAAAATAAATTGCGATAAATAAAATAAAATGACAGAAAATAAAAGTGCGATGAAAAATACAATAAAACAATTATGCTTATTTAAACTTCCGTAATCATGATGTTTAACGTTTTGATTTTAATTAATTGTTACTCGGGTTAATTGTCCTTTGTCATGGTTTATTTGATACCTATCTGGTTTTTATCCATAATAGTCCATCGGTCATAAATATAAAATGCGAGTGTCCTCGTCAAATTACCCTTATACCCGAAGTCAAATATTCCAACTAATTAAGGATTTAAACTGTGACGCAGTTATCACTTCTGTCAACAATTACACCAGTTATCACTGTATGTAATCCACCCCTGTTTTGATTAGATATGAATATTAATTTACCCACTTGATTAGTTTGAATAATCAATTACCCAACCCGAATAATTAATTAAATGATTATAATAGATTCCATATGAACGTCGCTAAATAGGACAACCATAATCATTATTAATTATTAGGATAATTAATTTGAAGATAGGTTCGACAGACTCCAATGAGTTGTCACTCAATTAGACAATACCCCCCATCTATTAATAGTCAATAGTCCAATTTCCACAAGTGTCGGTCTTTTGCCCAAACCTTAATTATGGTACAAAGTTCAATAACCCCGTCTTAATATTTTAGCCCAACATCACGATTACTTCGGCTCAAATAAGCATAATAATAACTTAGCTACGAGACATTAATGTAAAAAGGTTGAACATAACTTACAATGATTAAAAATAGCGTAGCGTTACACGGACAGAATTTCGACTTACACACTCAAACGATCTCTATCATAAATCTTATTATTATCATAATTTAAAATTAAAATTAAGATTATTGTTATATCTGATTACATTAACATTATGATAGAGATATAGAATATAGATATTGATAATTGATATAGATATTTGATCGGATAAAAAAAAAGATAGAAAAGTTCTTCCTCAAATTCTGATCGTAAATCATCGCTTTTATAGCGAAATATGAAATTGAATTTTTATTTACGACCCCTGAACTATGCTCAATTAACAACTTTTTATTATTTAATATTATTCTTATTATGAATTATTTAAATATTATATTTTATTCTTGTGCATAGTTGACTCGTAATTTTTACACCGTTGCGTCGAGCGCTGAAAGTTGGTTCATGCCCCGGTTCCGGATTTTCGAACGTCCTTTCGTACAATTTTATATCTTGTACTTTGCGTTTTGTAACTTGTACTCTTGTCATTTTTAGACGTTCTTCATCAATAATTTGAACCTTTTTGATTGTATCTTGTACTTTTGAGCTTTTTGGACGTTTTGGTCTTTCAAATCTTTGTTTTTGTCTTTAAATCTTCATTTTCGAGCGATTTGCGTCTTTCGTCTTCGCACTTATTTATTTAACTATTACAACTAAAAATAAGGAAATTACATTTAAAAACTTTACATATTGGAACGATATTGCTACTAAATATATGTTCATTTGGAACACTATCACCGTCCAAAATGTGGGATGACGTCCTATTGTAAAGGGCTGGACACCGCCCAGTATTCTAGACACCGTCCAGATGAACTGGCAGACCAGCTGTCTTGTTTTTAAATATTACAAATGGGTATTTTGGTAATTTCACTTTGTGGACGAATTTAAGGCTCTAGATTAGTTGGGGGAGCCTCATTTACACCATTTTCAACCACCACTTCTTATCCACTTAAATTCTAGAGAGAGAAAAGGGTTTTAGTGTAACATCCCGCCTTTTTCCGTTTACTTTTCCGTTTAACTATTTAAATTCCGTTATATGATTATGACATCCCTCGTTAATACGCATTTTAAAAATATCTCGTTTAGGTAATTCGCGCACCCGCAATCGAACTCGAGGGACTAGTTTCGCCAAAATGCCAAAGAGGTGACTAGCTTTTGACTAGTCAAATCCACCTCCCCATTTCTTTTCCATTTCTTTTCCATTTTCTCTAATTACTTTCAAAGTTTCTCTCAAATCTTCAAACAAGAATTCATCATCTAAAACAAATCGATCAAGCTTCAACCAAAACAAATTACATATTTGGAATCCTTGCAACTTCCTCTTCGATTCCATACCGACTTCATTACATTTGGGTAACTTTCTAAAATCACTAGATTTGGTGTTCTTGATGTTTTTAACTTATAAAGTTGTTAATTAGTGTCTATGGCTTAAGTCTAACATGAATATATGATTTATATGTTCGATTTTGTTATTTGAAGTAACTAGCATGAACATAAACTTTGGTGTGTTTGATTTAGTGTTTTGGTTGATTGAATGATGTTAAATGCCATAAATGCATGTATTAAATGTGTTCCTAACATCACTAGCTTCAATTTCATGTGTAGGTTGCTTGAGAAAACTCCATAAACTTGATTAGTAATTTTGGTGAATTTGGGTTAGGGTTTGATAAGCTTGAAATGAATATTTGATGCATTGAATGCCATGAATTATTGTTAGTAAGTAGTTAGTTGTATTGTATGCTCGATTACCTACAAAACGGCATGTTGTATGTATGCATTAAATGCTCGAATCATAAATGTGCACTTATCAAATTTGAGTATTAAATGTGAGCATTAATTGATCATTTACTTTTGAAAGCCGATTGTTACAAATAACGTTTTTGGTTGTGAAATGTATTTAGTTGTGTTCTTTGTCAAATTACCTTTCTAACGATATAAGATACGAGTTCTAAGTATTAGCGGTTTGCGAATTATGCGTGAAAGTGTTTTGAATTGAGGCTTGGACAATTGAGACTGACCAGGTACCAGCTCCCGCGTATTGTCGCGGCGTGGCAATCCTGGGTCGCGGCGCGGCCTAAGCCGTGTTCAGGTTCTGACCTACATGTCAAATATATGAAAAATGTTTGGCACCCTATGGACCTCCGATTCACATGAGACTTGTTCTAACATGTTTATATATGAATAAAAACCTCAGAAAAATAGTTCGGGACCCGACCCGAACGTGTTGACTTTTTCGTTGACTTTGACCGACCAAAGTTTGACTTTTTGTCAAACTTAACCAAATGATTATGCAACCTTCCTAACTTGTTTCTATACTTGTATATCTTTGACCTATCGTGTTTACCGTTATTGATACGACCTATTTGTTTAGGTCAAGACTAGCATTATCCTTCGCACACGTTACTTTGTGAAGTACTTTTCATACGTGCACTCAAGGTGAGATCATAGTCCCATCTTTCAAACAACTTTCATGCTTTAAACTATGGGATGAGGAACATATACGTATCATACTTTTACACTTTGAACACAAGTACGAAAACGAACATTCCACGTACGGGTTTGAACAAAAATCCTCAATTCAATTATCATTAGTTACACTTGCAGGGTGTAAACGTGAACTTATATTATGTGATCACATGGGCTTGACGAGCCTCATTCGGACGGTTCGCTACCGTTAGCTGATGAAATATATTTTCGGGTCTAGTGTATGTTCTAACACTACACAAAGGGTGCAAAACAGTTAAGTTTGATAATTGGGTGCCCGTGAAACAAATAACAACTTTGGAATGCAAATGATTTAGATAATTATATTATATTAAATCTTGTGGTTCTAATGCAACGTTTACTAAAACACCTATGATTTCACCAACGTTTTCGTTGACAGTTTTCTATATGTTTTCTCAGGTCCTTGAAAGCTACTTGATACATGCTTCCGCACTCTTTTTGATACTTGCTTGGATGTCGAGTATACATGCATAGTTAGAGCGTCTTTTGACTACTTTAAATTGTGTCGCATAGGTTTCATTCGTACGTTAAACTTTGTAATGTAACTAGTCTTTTGAACTACATTTGTAAACTTGAAACATCCTTTTACTTATGAAATGAATGCGACATATTTTGGTCAAACGTCATGTTAAAGACTTATGACCACGTAACGGGACCTAAGTAGTCGGCGCCGTCAAACATGATTTGGTCGGGTCGCTACAGATGGTATCAGAGCCTTGGTTGTAGGGATTTAGAGTTCATTGGTGTCAACCCCGAGTCATAGGGTACATTAGTGAGTCTATACTACAACCGGCATATAGACTTGAAGTAGGAATTACTTGACTACTTGTGCATTATACCCGAACTCGTCTATCATATCTAATTCTTATTCAATCTTAATCTCACGTTACTTGATTCAATTGACGTGCCACCTTGACTATATGAATTAGTGTCGAATGCACATATGAATTAGGGTAGTATAATTTCCGGGATTATATTACGGTGACTCATATGAACATTCCGACATTACGACATAAAGAATTTAAGGCGAGTCAAGGAAAATTTCTCTCTATCCTTATTCCATATCATGGTTAGTATTATTAAGAATACTAATCAACGGTATTCTTGTGTTTTGAAGGAACAATGCCTCCTCGTCGTGTGCCACGCAATGAGACTCCCGAACAAGAACTACAACGAATGATAGCCACCGCCGTGGAAGCGGCCATGGCCGATCACTCCTCCAACAATAACAACAACCACAACAACAATCAAGGGGCCGGTAACTCAAGCGAAGGGTGCTCCTACAAAGCCTTCATGGGGTGCAAACCTCACACTTTTGATGGAACCGGGGGACCGGTTGTGCTCACTCGATGGTTCGAACAAACGGAAGCCGTTTTTAGCATAAGCGGTTGTCAGGACCAAGATAAAGTCAAATATTCCACCCACACCTTTGCCGGTATCTCCCTCACGTGGTGGAACACGTATGTACAATTGGTGGGTACCGATGAAGCTCACGCCCTCTCTTGGGCCGATTTGAGAGAAAGGATGATCGTCGAATTTTTCCCTCGTGAAGAAACCCGAAAGCTCGAACAAGAGCTAAGAACTTTAAAGGCGTTCAGAAACGATCTCAAGGCCTACAACCAACGATACGCCGAGCTATCCTTGATGTGTCCCAACCTCGTTAACCCCGAATCTCAAAGGGTTGAACTCTATATGGATGGTCTTCCAAAGAGCATCAAACAAGGAGTGATGTCATCTAAACCCGCTAACCTACAACAAGCTTTGAACATGGCCCGCCAATTGATCGAAACGGTTGACGAAATTGTAGTTCCAGCACCTAAGGCTGAGGATAAATCGGGCAGCAACAAAAGAAAATGGGAAGCCCCCCAATCAAGCAACAACTACAACAACAACTTCACCAAAAAGCCTTTCACCTCCGACGCCAAGAAAAGTTATGGCGAAAATAAACCCTTTTGCAACAAATGCCACAAACACTACTATGGTGAATGTAGCAATCTATTTTGCCATCGGTGCCAAAGGGGTGGTCATGTGGCCAACGATGGTAGAAGTGTCGCCCTCGTCGCTCAAAAGGTGCCCAATGCACCAAAACCGGGTACTTGTTATGAATGTGGCCAAACGGGTCATTTTAGAAATGCGTGTCCGAAGAAGAAAGCCAACACCAACACGCGCGGACGAGCTTTCAACATCAACACCGAGGAAGCCTGAGATGACAATGAATTAGTCACGGGTACGTTTCTCCTCAACAACACTTATATTACTTGTTTATTCGATTCGGGTGCCGATAAGAGTTTTGTATCCAAGACTTTGACTCATTCTTTTAATACTTCACCACTTCCACTAGATACCACTTATACCATTGAAGTGGCCAACGGAAAACTATTGAGTGCCGACACATATTACCGGGGGTGTACGTTAAACATTTTGGGTAATGAGTTTGAAATTGACATGATACCCATGGAACTAGGAAGCTTCGATGTAATAATCGGTATGAATTGGCTAGCCAAAATAAAATCTCACATCCTTTGTGATCTTAACGAAATCCGAATTCCTATCGAGAATGGTGAACCTTTGATCGTCTATGGCGATAAGAGTTGCACCGGACTCAACCTCGTTTCATGCATTAAAGTTAGAAAACTACTCCGTAAGGGTTGTTTTGCGATCCTTGCTCACGTTAAGAAAGTCGAGTCCGATGAGAAGCACATCGATGATGTGCCAATTGTTAGTGACTATTCCGATGTATTTCCCGACGAATTTCCGGGTCTTCCACCTCATCGACCAGTTGAATTCCAAATCGATCTTATTCCGGGAGCCGCGCCCGTAGCACGTGCACCATATAGACTCGCTCCATCCGAAATGCAAGAATTGCAAAGTCAAATCCAAGAACTACTTGATCGTGGTTTTATCCAACCTAGCCATTCACCTTGGGGCGCTCCGATTTTGTTTGTTAAAAAGAAAAACGGATCCCTACAAATGTGCATTGATTATCGTGAACTAAACAAAAATTGACGGTTAAGAACTGATATCCTATTCCTCGCATCGATGACCTCTTTGATCAACTACAAGGGTCTTGTGTATATTCAAAAATCGATCTCCGCTCGGGTTATCATCAATTAAGGGTTAAGGGGGAAGATGTCCCCAAAACCGCTTTCCGAACTCGTTATGGTAGCTATGAATTTCTTGTAATGCCATTTGGTCTCACTAATGCACCGACAGTGTTCATGGATCTTATGAACCGCGTGTGCAAACCGTATCTTGACAAATTCGTTATCGTGTTCATCGATGATATTTTGGTTTATTCAAAAAGCGAAGAAGAACACGAGGAACACCTCCGACTTGTGCTTGAACTTTTAAGACAAGAACGACTCTATGCCAAATTCTCCAAGTGTGAATTTTGGTTAAAGGAAGTTCAATTTCTTGGTCATGTTGTAAGTGACCAAGGTATTAAAGTCGATCCAACGAAAATCGAAGCCATTAGTAAATGGGAGACCCCTACTACTCCTACTCACATTCGTCAATTCTTGGGTCTCGCCGGATACTATCGTAGATTCATCAAAGATTTCTCCTTAGTTGCTCGTCCTCTAACCGCATTAACTCACAAAGGAAAGAAATTCATTTGGGCGACCGAACAAGAATTCGCATTTCAAATCTTGAAAACAAAGCTAACCACCGCTCCTATCTTGTCACTTCCCCGAAGGCAATGACGATTTTGTTGTATATTGCGATGCCTCGAAACATGGTTTTGGGTGTGTGTTGATGCAATGAATGAAAGTCATTTCTTATGCTTCTCGACAACTCAAAATTCATGAACGAAACTATACGACACATGATCTCGAACTCGGAGCCGTTGTCTTTGCACTTAAAATGTGGAGACACTATCTTTATGGAACCAAGAGTACTATCTTTACCGATCATAAAAGTCTCCAACACATCTTCGATCAAAAGCAACTAAACATGAGACAACGAAGGTGGATTGAAACCTTAAACGATTACGATTACGAGCTTCGTTACCATCCCGGGAAGGCAAATGTAGTAGCCGATGCCTTAAGTCGAAAAGAAAGAGCGGTGCCTCTTCGTGTCCGAGCTTTAAACATCACCATCCACACCAACCGTAATAGCCAAATTCGGGTAGCCCAAGATGAGGCTCTCAAGGATGAAAACGTTTCACACGAGCTCTTGAACATTCTCGTCTCTCGATTCGAAACTAAGGAAACCGGACTCCGATATTTCGCCGGAAGGATTTGGGTGCCTAGTTATGGGGACCTACGAAGTCTTATTTTAGATGAAGCCCATAAGTCACGATACTCGATTCACCCCGGTGCCAATAAGATGTACCACGACCTTAAACAACAATATTGGTGGTCGGACATCAAAACGGACGTAGCTACTTATGTTTCCAAGTGTTTGACATGTTCCAAAGTCAAAGCCGAACACCAAATACCGTCTGAACTACTTCAACAACCCAAGATCCTGCAATGGAAGTGGGAAAGGATAATGATGGATTTTATCACCAAACTACCAAAAATGACGGGCGGTTATGATACCATTTGGGTTATTGTTGACCGTCTCACCAAATCCGCACACTTTCTCGCTATGAAAGAAACCGACAAAATGGAGAAACTTGCACAACTTTACATCAAGGAGATCGTAGCCCGACACGGTGTACCTTTATCGATTATCTCCGACCGAGATAGCCGTTTTGTTTCTAGATTTTGGCGTACCTTGCAAGAAGCGTTGGGAACGCGTTTAGACATGAGCACCGCATATCATCCCTAAATCGATGGGCAAAGTGAACGTACAATTCAAACCTTGGAGGACATGTTACGTGCTTGCGTGGTTGATTTTGGAAAAGCTTGGGACAAGCACTTACCTCTCTCCGAGTTCTCTTACAACAATAGTTATCACGCGAGTATTAAAGCCGCACCTTTTGAAGCGCTATATGGCCAAAAATGTCGTTCTCCTCTTTGTTGGGCCGAAGTAGGCGACGTACAAATCACTGGACCCGAACTCATTCACGAAACCACCGAGAAGATCGTTCAAATCCGAGATAGGCTTTGGACGGCCCGGAGTCGTCAAAAGTGCTATACCGACAAAAGACGCAACGACCTTGAATTTCAAGTCGGTGACCGCATCATGTTAAAAGTCGCACCTTGGAAGGGTGTAATCCGTTTTGGGAAACGCGGGAAGCTAAATCCGCGGTATATTGGTCCTTTCGAAATCTTGGAGCGTATAGGAACCGTTGCTTATCGTTTAGATCTTCCACCCCAATTGAGCTTTGTTCATCCTACCTTCCATGTATCTAACTTGAAAAAGTATCTTCCCAAACCCGATATCGTCATCCCTCTCGAGGAAATTACTATTGATGACAAACTTCATTTTGTGGAAGAACCGGTTGAAATTGTGGACACCTCCGTCAAGACATTGAAACAAAGCCGAATCCCGATTGTCAAAGTCCGTTGGAACGCCAAAAGAGGACCCGAGTTTACTTGGGAAAGGCAAGATCAAATCCAAAAGAAATACCCTCACTTATTCCCGATTCCGGAAAAACAAGATTTTGAGGAAGAAACAACGACCGCTACGCCTACTTAAATTTCGGGACGAAATTTATTTTAAGGAGTAGGTAATGTAACATCCCGCCTTTTTCCGTTTACTTTTCCGTTTAACTATTTAAATTCCGTTATATGATTATGACATCCCTCGTTAATACGCGTTTTAAAAATATCTCGTTTAGGTAATTCACGCACCCGCAACCGAACTCGAGGGACTAGTTTTGCCAAAATGCCAAAGAGGTGACGAGCTTTTGACTAGTCAAACCCACCTCCCCATTTATTTTCCATTTCTTTTCCATTTTCTCTAATTACTTTCAAAGTTTCTCTCAAATCTTCAAACAAGAATTCATCATTTAAAACAAATCGATCAAGCTTCAACCAAAACAAATTACATATTTGGAATCCTTGCAACTTCCTCTTCGATTCCATACCGACTTCATTACATTTGGGTAACTTTCTAAAATCACTAGATTTGGTGTTCTTGATGTTTTTAACTTATAAAGTTGTTAATTAGTGTCTATGGCTCAAGTCTAACATGAATATATAATTTATATGTTCGATTTTGTTATTTAAAGTAACTAGCATG
The DNA here is from genome assembly GCF_046630445.1 of Rutidosis leptorrhynchoides. Taxonomy (NCBI): domain Eukaryota; kingdom Viridiplantae; phylum Streptophyta; class Magnoliopsida; order Asterales; family Asteraceae; genus Rutidosis; species Rutidosis leptorrhynchoides. Next base: position 150,083,183 of record NC_092334.1, read on the forward strand.
AACATAAACTTTGGTGTGTTTGATTTGGTGTTTTGGTTGATTGAATGATGTTAAATGCCATAAATGCATGTATTAAATGTGTTCCTAACATCACTAGCTTCAATTTCATGTGTAGGTTGCTCGAGAAAACTCCATAAACTTGATTAGTAATTTTGGTGAATTTGGGTTAGGGTTTGATAAGCTTGAAATGAATATTTGATGCATTGAATGCCATGAATTATTGTTAGTAAGTAGTTAGTTGTATTGTATGCTCGATTACCTACAAAACGGCATGTTGTATGTATGCATTAAATGCCCGAATCATAAATGTGCACTTATCAAATTTGAGTATTAAATGTGAGCATTAATTGATCATTTACTTTGGAAAGCCGATTGTTACAAATAACGTTTTTGGTTGGTGAAATGTATTTAGTTGTGTTCTTTGTCAAATTACCTTTCTAACGATATAAGATACGAGTTCTAAGTATTAGCGGTTTGCGAATTATGCTTGAAAGTGTTTTGAATTGAGGCTTGGACAATTGAGACTAACCAGGTACCAGCTCCCGCGTATTGTCGCGGCGCGGCAATCCTGGGTCGCGGCGCGGCCTAAGCCGTGTTCAGGTTCTGACCTACATGTCAAATATATGAAAAATGTTTGGCACCCTATGGACCTCCGATTCACATAAGACTTGTTCTAACATGTTTATATATGAATAAAAACCTCATAAAAATAGTTCGGGACCCGACCCGAACGTGTTGACTTTTTCGTTGACTTTGACCGACCAAAGTTTGACTTTTTGTCAAACTTAACCAAATGATTATGCAACCTTCCTAACTTGTTTCTATACTTGTATCTTGCATGAAACTTGACAATTTGATTCACATGCTACATAATCGAGTCGTAATGAGCCGTAGGACTAATTGAACATCTTTGACCTATCGTGTTTATCGTTATTGATACGACCTATTTGTTTAGGTCAAGACTAGCATTATCCTTCGCACACGTTACTTTGTGAAGTACTTTTCATACATGCACTCAAGGTGAGATCATAGTCCCATCTTTCAAACAACATTCATGCTTTAAACTATGGGATGAGAAACATATACGTATCATACTTTTACACTTTGAACACAAGTACGAAAACGAACATTCCACGTGCGGATTAGAACAAAAATCCTCAATTCAATTATCATTAGTTACACTTGCAGGGTGTAAACGTGAACTTATATTATGTGATCACATGGGCTTGACGAGCCTCATTCGGACGGTTCGCTACCGTTAGCGGATGAAATATATTTTCGAGTCTAGTGTATGTTCTAACACTACGCAAAGGGTGCAAAACAGTTAAGTTTGATAATTGGGTGCCCGCGAAACAAATAACAACTTTGGAATGCAAATGATTTAGATAATCATATTATATTAAATCTTGTGGTTCAAATGCAACATTTACTAAAACACCTATGATTTGACCAACGTTTTCGTTGACAGTTTTCTATATGTTTTCTCAGGTCCTTGAAAGCTACTTGATACATGCTTCCGCACTCTTTTTGATACTTTCTTGGATGTCGAGTATACATGCTGTGACGACCCGGAAATTTCCGACTAAATTTAAACTTTATCTTTATATTATTCTGACACGATAAGCAATGCTTGATAAGTTAAATCTCAAGGATTTTAAACTATGTTTATACATTCATTTAAACCTCGACCAAATTCCAATGATTCACGAACCATTAAATGAACATATATGAATATGTATGTATATGTGTATATGTTATAAATTGAAAATGTCAACAAAGTATTTAAAAGTATAATGCTTTATATGAACGTAATTGTTTCAATATGATTATCGACGAAATTAAAAAAATATATATTAAATGATTGAATTATCAGAAACATTGAATTATGATTACAAGTCTCTGTTGAGAGGTCCACTATGATTTGAGAAATATATTCCTCTTAACGATATTCGGAATAATTTGTAAAGCTATTTATAAATAAAAATAAAAAGTGTCATTTACGAAAGTTAGACAAAAGCTAGTGGAGAATTGGTTTCCATAATATTCTATTAATCTATTTTCAAACGTACAAAAACGTTTTCAGTTTAAAAAGAACTTTATTATTAAAACGTATATAACTTTTATAAATATCTAGAATCACTTTTGACAACTCATTACTTAACCAGTATAATAAATATAACGATATTTATATTTTATTTCATTAAATATATATATAACGATTTAAAATAATATTATATATATTTATACGCGTATTATACATACATAGTTTTTATACTTTTACTATACTTTAACTTTACCTTTACTTTACTTTTACTTTACTTTAACTTTAATAATTCACTTTAATAATTCATACTTTAATAATTCACTTTAATAATTCATACTTTAATAATTCACTTTAATAATTCATACTTTAATAATTCACTTTAATAATTCATACTTTAATAATTCACTTTAATAATTCATACTTTAATAATTCACTTTAATAATTCATACTTTAATAATTCACTTTAATAATTCATACTTTAATCATTCACTTTAATAATTCATACTTTAATAATTCAAAAATCTATTATAAATAGAATTCAATAGGTTTCATTATTTCATAGAAACTTGAAAATATATTTCTCTAAACTCTCTCAATCGATTTACATATATATATATATATATATATATATATATATATTTGCTCTGTATTATTTCAAGATATTATTAGTATACATAAAATATTACGACGGAGTGATGTCCGAGTGATTTCAAAATAGTTTTTTGAATGAGTCGAAGCTAAGGAAATTATAGGTTATAGCTATGGAGGTGATGGGTATGGTTCATGGGTATGCTCGTGAGGTCAATCTAGTATTTATCATCTCCGTTACGTCTACGTACTTTTCTACAATATTGAATCTCAATATTGATACGTGAGCACTCATAACTTAACTTTTATATATCAATAGTGTATCCCTAACTAGTGCTCGAGTATATAGGATTATGCATGCTTGTACATTCGATATTGTCCTTAGATAGGTTTGTTGAATCCTGAATTAGATACATATGCTACTGAGATAGGGTATATGATATGCATGTCATTGGAAAGCTAGCGAAAAATTAAGAACTTTTCATTTAGATATCGAATGGTTTCGATGAACGGATTTGAAGTTATAGTCAACTGAATTTTAATATTATTGTTAAAATGATTATTATTACTATCGTCGTTATTATTTTAATAGAAATATCATTGTTATTATAAAATATCATTATTACTATTATGTTAGTATTATCATTTTATCATAATAACATTTTTAGTAAATATAAATATTGTTATTTTTTTATAGAATAATAATAATTATTATTACAAAATAATACAACTTTTACTTATTATTATGATGATCAATATTATTTTATCAAATAAATAGGGGATACAAAGATATTTTTCACCACGCGTAATATAATTACATTAATAATACTTACCACTATAGTTTTAAGATATTAAGTGAACTTTATAAATTTTACTACTTAAGATATATAAAAGTATATTTTATCATATATAAATGTTAATATAAATTTTTATTAATAAATGACTTTTATTATTATAAAATCTAATAAATATATTTAAATATATAAAACGACTATAGTTAAGTTATATAATAAACACGTATAAATTTTAGAAGTCATTTTGGGTCAAGTTGACTTTTGTTGACTTTTGCATATTAGTCTCGAGCATTAGGATTGTGGTACACTATGACTTGACCAAAAATTGTTAGACAAATATTGACCAACATATAAATATATATAATTAATATAGGTTCGTGAATCCGAGGCCAACCTTGCACTCGTTAAATGACGTTATATGTATTTTTACTACGAAATACAGTATGGTGAGTTTCATTTGCTCCCTTTTATATATATTTTTGGGACTGAGAATACATGCGCTGTTTTTTATAAATGTTTTACGAAATAGGCACAAGTACTAAAACTAATTCTACGTGGGTTTAAACCAGAAATATACCCTTAGCTTGGTAACATTAAACTACTTGTTTATGTACGGTAGGCGCGAATCCTAAAGATAGATCTATTGGGCCTGACAAACCCCATCCTGACTATGGGATGCTTTAGTACTTCGAGGTTATTTTAAACACACCTGATCTGGTGTACTTCAGAGGGTAAAACATGAACGTTAAGGCTTGTTACCGGGTGCCTACAATTTATAGAATACTCTTATACACTTGCGAGTGTACATATATTTATAAACGGAAATCTTGTGGTCTATTAATATATTGAAATGATTGTTATGATAAACCTATGAACTCACCAACCTTTTGGTTGACACTTTAAAGCATGTTTATTCTCATGTATTAAAGAAATCTTCCACTGTGCATTAGCTCATTTTAAGGATATTACTTGGAGTCATTCATGGCGTATTTTGAAAGACGTTGCATTCGAGTCATTGAGTTCATCAAGATTATTATTATGTCAATTATAGTTGGATGTATTATGAAATGGCGTGCATGCCGTCAACTTTCATTGTAAAGAAAGTTTGTCTTTTAAAAACGAATGCAATGTTTGTAAAATGTATCATATAGAGGTCAAAATACCTCGCGATGTAATCAACTATTGTGAATCGTTTATAATGTATATGAATGGGTCCTTTCAGTTGGTATCAGAGCGGTGGTCTTAGCGAACCAGGTCTGCATTAGTGTGTCTAACTGATAGTTGTTAGGATGCATTAGTGAGTCTGGACTTCGACCGTGTCTGCATTTCAAAAGTTTTGCTCATCATTCTTGTTGGAAATTACCTGCTTATCATTCTTAGTCTAGACACATCTTATTACATTGATTGCATGAATAGTGTATAGACTTAATTCATATCTTAGCGTATCTGCTAATTCATATCTTAGCGTATCTGTTGCTGTAAACTTTTCCTGACATATTCCGTAAATTCCTCCGTAATCTACGAAACCTTTTGCTCTATATAATTAGAATACCACCCGATAGCCGGAAAATCATTTCATATCGAAAAATTCTTTATTCAATCGTACGAAATGGAATTCGTCATTAGTTCAAGTCCCTCGGATTCCGAAATGGAATCCCACTCAAGTTCCGAAAGCAGTGTGACCGGAATGGATCAACCAATTAGTCATCATCTATTCTGGATGAATTGGGGATGGGTTCATAGCCTCCTTAATCATTGGAGACAAGAAGAAGGTGATCCCTTCCATCCACCACATTGCCCTCTTGGCGAAGTACCTGAAGCACTTACCGGCGAACCTATCCGAAACACCATTTTCTCTCTTATTTCTAGAGTATCTCGTCACGATTACATACTACACCAAATTCTAGATTTTATTTATCCGCTCGTCCGAACTGACAATCACCCCGGTGTAATAGAAGAAGTCAACGAGCTTCGCGCTCGGGTAGTGGCTTTGGAGAATATGGTGCATAGGTTACAAACACCAGCAACAGCACCAGCAGCATAAACAGTACCACCATCAGCAACACCAACAGTACCATCACCACCAACAACAACAACATCCACATCCCACACCGCAACATCACAATCTATATCTCAAACATCAACGTCATACGCCCTGTAAATATCCAGGAATATCAACAACAACAAACGATGAAGTATTAATTCATAAACTTCATTGAAGAGATATCTCTGCGGCAGTTATGTAATCTCCAAAATCTTAGAGATTATTTAATTCTGACCGTAAATCGGATGAGTGAACGGAGATGGTAGAGTAGAAACTTTGATCGAAAATGGTGTACGATTTACAAGCTAGAATTGTTTTACCAACAGCATCAACAGGACCGTAGCATCATTAACACAGTCAGTGCCATCAGTATCGTCAGAATCAACAGCACCTGTAACATCACAAACTCTGTCAGTTCAAGAATCATTTTGGACATCATTACGAATCAACAACAAATATATTGTATCAACGAGTTATGAAGTATTAACTCATTTCCAATCGAAAGATTTATATGTATATTTTATATGTATAAATTTTTAAACCATAATAAATCTTCCCGTACTAAGCTAATATGTGTGAATCTTAACTACTCAGTTAATTCATATTACAAATATGCAATGATGTACGTCCTTCGTCCGCAACTTAACCATCGTTAATTACAATCTCTGTCTCAATTCAATAAAAATCCAATTCATAATAAATCAAGTGTATTATTCAAATATATGTTTGATTTTACACTTTCATCATCGATGTACTCGAAACTTTTCAAATAACATCATTCGTACCTTGCGAAGTTCACAAGAATTTCACGAAAACTAACAAATAACAAAGTAATGATTCATAATTTCAATATTATTAAAGAAATACTTATGCAATTTATAAAGTTTTAGACATTACTCAATTCTAGTTCCAACCATAAAACAAATGAGTTTAATTTAATATTAACTCATTAAATCTATATTACATCTAAATAAAATATACACATATATTTTCATAAAGACTGTAATAAACTTCTTTTGTACAAAATATTAATTGTGAAAGTTTTTTTTAATGGGTAGGTAATACCCGAGAGATATATAAATTCACAATTAATATATTACATTTTTCGAAACTGATTCAGCAATCATCAACTATACTCCCTACTTTCACAACAATATCCATTCTTTCATATAAATCAAAATAATCATACTCATTCAAATTCAATTACATATTCTGATTTTGAAATCGCATAATTCAATTCGAAATATAACCAGTATCATCACTCTTAGATTCCTATATCTTTCAAAGCTATACTTTGACTTCAAAACTGTGTTAGAACATCATATGTATTAACGATTACAATATGTGCTCAAACCCTTCGAAATTCCTGAAGACACTTCAACTAAGGAACAATCGAGATGATGATTCAACCACATGTTACCCACAGTTATACACCTGAAAAACTCTCAAAACCCAAGTCATAGTTCTTCACGTATCCGTGTTAGACCCTTTGGCATTTACTAGCTAAAATAACTTTTCAATTCCGTTTCAAAATAGACAGTTTTGTCACAGCTCCAGCAAGTCAACTTTGACTTCTCAATCAAAACAGTCTTATTATAACCTCGATAGATACGTTTTCCTTTCGCCAACGTTACCGGGGAATCGTTTATATTCACCACATTAGCAATAAACTTACCAACAACTTCACTGATCTTTGACTTTCCAAAAAAAAAAAAAAATCATTACAATTATCGAAACCCTATCATATACTCATTCGTACCTTATAACAAGAATTGCCATACCAATTATTGAGAATCAGCAATCAGTATTTTGAAATCTCGCAGCATGTCTACATCAACAATTACATATACACACAACATCTACCTCTAAGACTTACATTCTTTGAATGAGAAATTTCTGAAAAACACCCTAAACTGCGAACCAGTTCTCGAAATTTTGAAAAATGCTGATGAAGCAGCAAAAACTGTAAACGACCTTAACAGTAAAAAGTTGGATGATAAAGGATAGTATATTGGCAAAGCTCAGAAAAAGAGAAGATTTGGAACTGGAAATAGGATTGAGCAAAGTATGAAGGAGGCTGTGGACAAATCACAAAGGCTGAACCTGCCTTCAAAGAATCTAAATGATTCAGTACTTGCTGAAGTCATTAACGAATACCTTGCTCCTGACTCTAAACCCCTGCGGACAATATCCTTCATCATCCTCTGATATTAGACATTCTAAGATATCATCGTATCTTTCATTATAAATATCATCCATACTTCTGAAGATATTTTTATAATTATTCTTATCTGAAATCATTTACCTCTTCGCGCTATCTGTATTATATCATAAAAGAAACTATTTTAGTTTCTAAATTCTGAAACATTCGAGTTTAAAATATGAATATTCTTGAAGAAGTATTGGGAGCTGAAGCATGAGTTAGTATAATATAATGACACTTGATCAACGTGATTATATTACAGTAATTCATGCTGAGTTTCTAATGGGACATGACGATTCACAGACCATGCCGTCATCATGTTCCATCTTACACGACTCTTGTATTCTATTTAATCTCTAAAAATATCAAGAATATATTTTCTTGATGATTCGGTCTTTTTAGGGTATTCTGGTAAATTAACAAATCAAGATCGTGCCATTACCATTTCCTTCTTAGAACATTAACTATGTTCATTCTGAAATTCATATCTGCGAATACTGGACCATTACAAACGTTGCTTAATCGCAAGAAGAAGAAACGAAAGGACAAAACTCCAAAATAGAAATTGGAGTATAAATCGAAGCAAATAGAAGGGAGCATCAACTGTGGATGTCAATGATTATAGAAGACAAAAGCAGGGGCTTTGAAATATAAGGGAAGATATAAAACCCAACAACCACCCAAAAATTATAAACCGTATATATCGATACATATAGCAATATAAAGACACGGAAGAACTAAAAACACTATAAAACCAAGAGTATAGTAGAAGTAAATAGATTCTTCCGGAGACAGATGAAAAAGAAGAACGACAGATATGAAAGTGAGGAGTATATCGAGAATCAGTACTGGATGAAGCATATTGACAAATACTTTAAAATATGAGTTGAGGGAGAAAGAATAGAAGGTGTGAGTTGTAAGAAAACGAAGGAGGTGGATTTATAGTGAAATACCCGACAGAGAAATCAAGATGGATTATCGTATTAATTCGAAGAGAATCATAATCTCCTTAATCACCGAAGCATCAAATCCAACATAGATTACAAAGATTTTCTTTAAATTCGGAGATCAATTGTGATGACGTCAAAAGATATGACAAATCACTATAATCTTATTTCCTTCATTTACGATAACTTCCCTCATACGCTTTGAGTAATCGAATTATTTTATCCATACTTCTTAGACATGATAAAACTTCATAATCGTCATAATAACATTCTCATTGTTAGCCATAACGACCTCTATCAAATTTCGGGGACGAAATTTCTTTAACGGGTAGGTACTGTGACGACCCGGAAATTTCCGACGAAATTTAAACTTTATCTTTATATTATTCTGACACGATAAGCAATGCTTGTTAAGTTAAATCTCAAGGATTTTAAACTATGTTTATACATTCATTTAAACCTCGACCAAATTCCAATGATTCACGAACCATTAAATGAACATATATGAATATGTATGTATATGTGTATATGTTATAAATTGAAAATGTCAACAAAGTATTTAAAAGTATAATGCTTTATATGAACGTAATTGTTTCAATATGATTATCGACGAAATTAAAAAAATATATATTAAATGATTGAATTATCAGAAACATTGAATTATGATTACAAGTCTCTGTTGAGAGGTCCACTATGATTTGAGAAATATATTCCTCTTAACGATATTCGGAATAATTTGTAAAGCTATTTATAAATAAAAATAAAAAGTGTCATTTACGAAAGTTAGACAAAAGCTAGTGGAGAATTGGTTTCCATAATATTCTATTAATCTATTTTCAAACGTACAAAAACGTTTTCAGTTTAAAAAGAACTTTATTATTAAAACGTATATAACTTTTATAAATATCTAGAATCACTTTTGACAACTCATTACTTAACCAGTATAATAAATATAACGATATTTATATTTTATTTCATTAAATATATATAACGATTTAAAATAATATTATATATATTTATACGCGTATTATACATACATAGTTTTTATACTTTTACTATACTTTAACTTTACCTTTACTTTACTTTTACTTTACTTTAACTTTAATAATTCACTTTAATAATTCATACTTTAATAATTCACTTTAATAATTCATACTTTAATAATTCACTTTAATAATTCATACTTTAATAATTCACTTTAATAATTCATACTTTAATAATTCACTTTAATAATTCATACTTTAATAATTCACTTTAATAATTCATACTTTAATAATTCAAAAATCTATTATAAATAGAATTCAATAGGTTTCATTATTTCATAGAAACTTGAAAATATATTTCTCTAAACTCTCTCAATCGATTTACATATATATATATATATTTGCTCTGTATTATTTCAAGATATTATTAGTATACATAAAATATTACGACGGAGTGATGTCCGAGTGATTTCAAAACAGTTTTTTGAATGAGTCGAAGCTAAGGAAATTATGGGTTATAGCTATGGAGGTGATGGGTATGGTTCATGGGTATGCTCGTGAGGTCAATCTAGTATTTATCATCTCCGTTACGTCTACGTACTTTTCTACAATATTGAATCTCAATATTGATATGTGAGCACTCATAACTTAACTTTTATATATCAATACTGTATCCCTAACTAGTGCTCGAGTATATAGGATTATGCATGCTTGTACATTCGATATTGTCCTTAGATAGGTTTGTTGAATCCTGAATTAGATACATATGCTACTGAGATAGGGTATATGATATGCATGTCATTGGAAAGCTAGCGAAAAATTAAGAACTTTTCATTTAGATATCGAATGGTTTCGATGAACGGATTTGAAGTTATAGTCAACTGAATTTTAATATTATTGTTAAAATGATTATTATTACTATCGTCGTTATTATTTTAATAGAAATATCATTGTTATTATAAAATATCATTATTACTATTATGTTAGTATTATCATTTTATCATAATAACATTTTTAGTAAATATAAATATTGTTATTTTTTATAGAATAATAATTATTATTATTACAAAATAATACAACTTTTACTTATTATTATGATGATCAATATTATTTTATCAAATAAATAGGGGATACAAAGATATTTTTCACCACGCGTAATATAATTACATTAATAATACTTACCACTATAGTTTTAAGATATTAAGTGAACTTTATAAATTTTACTACTTAAGATATATAAAAGTATATTTTATCATATATAAATGTTAATATAAATTTTTATTAATAAATGACTTTTATTATTATAAAATCTAATAAATATATTTAAATATATAAAACGACTATAGTTAAGTTATATAATAAACACGTATAAATTTTAGAAGTCATTTTGGGTCAAGTTGACTTTTGTTAACTTTTGCATATTAGTCTCGAGCATTAGGATTGTGGTACACTATGACTTGACCAAAAATTGTTAGACAAATATTGACCAACATATAAATATATATAATTAATATAGGTTCGTGAATCCGAGGCCAACCTTGCACTTGTTAAATGACGTTATATGTATTTTTACTACGAAATACAGTATGGTGAGTTTCATTTGCTCCCTTTTATATATATTTTTAGGACTGAGAATACATGCGCTGTTTTTTATAAATGTTTTACGAAATAGGCACAAGTACTAAAACTAATTCTACGTGGGTTTAAACCAGAAATATACCCTTAGCTTGGTAACATTAAACTACTTGTCTATGTACGGTAGGCGCGAATCCTAAAGATAGATCTATTGGGCCTGACAAACCCCATCCTGACTATGGGATGCTTTAGTACTTCGAGGTTATTTTAAACACACCTGATCTGGTGTACTTCAGAGGGTAAAACATGAACGTTAAGGCTTGTTACCGGGTGCCTACAATTTATAGAATACTCTTATACACTTGCGAGTGTACATATATTTATAAACGGAAATCTTGTGGTCTATTAATATATTGAAATGATTGTTATGATAAACCTATGAACTCACCAACCTTTTGGTTGACACTTTAAAGCATGTTTATTCTCAGGTATTAAAGAAATCTTCCGCTGTGCATTAGCTCATTTTAAGGATATTACTTGGAGTCATTCATGGCGTATTTTGAAAGACGTTGCATTCGAGTCATTGAGTTCATCAAGATTATTATTATGTCAATTATAGTTGGATGTATTATGAAATGGTGTGCATGCCGTCAACTTTCATTGTAAAGAAAGTTTGTCTTTTAAAAAACGAATGCAATGTTTGTAAAATGTATCATATAGAGGTCAAAATACCTCGCGATGTAATCAACTATTGTGAATCGTTTATAATGTATATGAACGGGTCCTTTCACATGCATAGTTGGAGCGTCTTTTGACTACTTTATATTGTGTCGCATAGGTTTCATTCGTACGTTAAACTTTGTAATGTAACTAGTCTTTTGAACTACATTTGTAAACTTGAAACATCCTTTTACTTACGAAATGAATGCGACATATTTTGGTCAAACGTCATGTTAAAGACTTATGACCACGTAACGGGACCTAAGTAGTCGGCGTCGTCAAACATGATTTGGTCGGGTCGCTACATTTAGTGTGAGAAAGCTCAATCCAAAGAGGAAGAAGCTAGTTTCGGGTCAAAGTGCGTGTTTTAAAGTTGTTCATCTACTCCCTAGCTACATTTTGATTGTAGTGGTAAGTCTTAACCTTGAATTCCTTACTTTAATTGTTTAAGGGTTAGGGTTTGGGTAGGTGATGAACTTAAAACCCATTTGCTTGTAATTTTGGGGTTTTGGGCAAGTTTGGGTCATGAGGACCCAAAGATGGCTAACCTAGGGTTTTGAGGTAATAAATGTGTTTTCAAGTCTTAAATTGGTTAGTTAGTTACTAGCACACTTTATGGTTATGTAAATGGGTGTCATTTAGGTTGTGGGTGACCCAAATGAGTGTGTTAACCTTGAAATGGGTTAAAAGAGTTTTGAATGACCTATTGGTGTATAGTTGGGTAATTTAATGCCATGGTCACTAGTTTTAGTGATTGTTGGTAAGTTTGGGCCTGTGGTTGGTATTATGAGGATAAGGGGGGAACACTTACGCTAAGTGGTCTATTTGGGCAGATTAAGAGTCCCATTTAGATAAGTGTTGATTTATGTTAATATCATAGGTGATTTCGTTGATGGTTGAAGAACTTGTGGGCCTACCTTTGTTTTGGATACAAGGTGAGTGGAGTAATTATATGCGTATGTATATAATGTATTTATTTGTATACTATGGTATGAACCAAAGAGCCGGTAGTGCCATAGTATGTGCGAGCGTGCTATGATGTGAACCAAAGAGCCGGTAGCGTCATAGTACGTGTGTTGTAGTGCGAACCAAAGAGCCGGTTGCACTACGGCATGAGTTATTATAGTGTGAACCAAAGAGCCGGTAGCACTTTAGCGCGAGTATGACTCGGGTTGTGATGTGAACCAAAGAGCCGGTAGCGTCATAACCGATGCGTATGGTGTGAACCAAAGAGCCGGTAGCACCATGACGTGAGTATGGTTAACCGTGGTTGTGTATTGTATTGTAGCATTTTGTATTATGTCGATTATATGCCATTGATTATGCTAGTTGCGGTTTCGGTGATTATTAGCTTCGTACTTGAGATGGTATGCTAATTATATTGCTAGCATGTATGCGGTATGTGTGTAAGTGTTTGCAAGTAGGTATATTATATATGTATGTGTATAATTATTGCATTCACTAAGCGTTTTGCATACCCTCTCGTTGTTTACTCTTTTTAGGTTCCGGCGTGGACAAGGGTAAGGGTGTTCGGTTAGATTAGTGACCTCCCGCTTTGTTTGATAAGGGGACGCTTTTGGGATGTTAGATTTTGAAGTTTGGCCAAGATGTGGGTAGTTTAACCCCAAACACCATGCTCTAGGTGTCATTTGGAATTTAAACTCTTATGGTCGAACTTGTATTTTTGAACGAAACTCGTAAAACGGCCGATGTGGGCCCGATGTTGTAAAACTTGGTATAATGGTGGAAACTTCTTAGTTTTAATTATGTTAACATGTTGTGAAAAAGGGTTTCGTTTAATAGTGTCGGGAAGCAGGTTTTCCGCTCGGGTAAGTTGGAACCGAGGTCAGAAACTTACAGTGCATTTGGACGCAGTCCAGATCCTCTGGTTGCCGTCCTGGTCTTCTTTGCTGGACGCCGTCCAGATGTGTTGAAACAGAAAAAAAAAAAATTGGGGTCATATTTTGGTATAACGAGGTTTGGGTCGTTACATCGGTTTTTCCCTTTAACAACCCCCTTTGATTGAGGAGTGCGAGGAGCCGAGAAATTATAAGAAATTCCATGTAAATCACAAAAGACTCCAAATTGGGCATCATTATCAAATTCTCTTCCTTGATTCGTTCGTATGGTGACAATTGTACACCCAAGAAAATTTTGTACTTTTGTTGCAAAAAATTACGAATCTCTCAAATGCCTCATTTTTGTGTTTTAGAAAAAGTGTCCATGTATATCTAGAAAAATCATCAACGATTACCAAGATGTAGAAATTCCCACCATAACTTTGAACGGATAATTGACTAAACAAATCCATATGTAGGAGTTCGAGATATATTTTGGTTGAAATGAAGTTTTTAGGTTTATGACTAGCATGAACTTGTTTTCCTACTTTACATGCATCACAAAAATGACTTTTATATTTTAGCTTAGGTAAATCTTTAACCATTTCTTTAAAAGATATGCTGTGAATTAGTTTCATATTAGCATGCAAAGTCTCCTATGCCACAAAGTAGTAGTGTCATGAATGGAAGTAAGACAAATATCTGAATGTTTAAAGTCATTTAGTTTGCATGTGTAAAGACCCTTTTTCCTAATTCCATTTATAACATTTTTACCATCTTTGGTTATATGCGAGGATGATTTAGTGATTGTCATGTTAAAACCTTTATCACATATTTTACCAACACTTAGCAAATTAAAGCTTAGATTTCTAATATGCATGACATCTTCAAGAGTAATTTTAGAGTTAGTGATGTTACCTTTACCTATGATTTTACCTCGTACATCACCACCAAAGATTATGTCACCACCGTTATGTTCTTTGTACCTTGTGAAGAAGTCTTTATTCCCCGTCATGTACGTTGTACATCTACTATCGATTATCCAATCTTCTTCTTGTACAACGCCATTTAGTCAAACCTATATTTGGTTGATTAATATCTTTGGTACCCAATATTTATTGGGTCTGGGATGATTAGCATCAAAAAATCCTATTCTAACCCATCTTTTTATGACCTTAGCGTTGTAGTTTCCTTTTGGTTGGGCTCTTGTTTCAACTATTTCTTTTCTAGGGTTTCTAGAGTGGTTAGTTTTATTTTCTAAGAATTTCTTATTGAAATGTTTAATTTCTTCCTTTTGAAATGGTCTAGATTTTGAGGATGGAGCTGCGATCGACTTCACGGTCTTGCCGTGCTTCGACCGCACGTCCTCTATGTCGTTTGGCTTTTCATGAGACTTAACAAACACTATAGATTGTTGTTTTGATGCTTTAATTTTGAGAGAGCTTTATTCAAACCCTAACCCATGTTTGTTATTGCTTGTCCGTTGAACACTTAAAATATCTTCTAGCACTTTTCCACTTTTATTATATATTGAAAACTTGATTTTATTCTCAAATTTTTTTTTTTTTGAAAGGCGATTTTATTTTCAATTAGTTTGACGGTTTTGTTAAGCGTTTTATTTTCATGCTTTAGATCATCACAAGTAAAACATTCGTGTGAGTTAGCTATTCTTTCCTTTAGCCTAGACACTTCTAACTTAAGTGAGTTTTTTTCTTCTTTTAAGTTAGTATTACTAGTACTAACTCTACTACTTAGATCACAAAGCTTAATGAAATTATCAAAATTGAATTCAAAAGAGTTTGGAAGAACCTCATTGTCGATTTGTTCGACTAGACAAGTTTCATTATCTCTTTCCGAACTTGGTACTTCAATGGCCATGAGACATGTTTCCTTTCCTTCTTCTTGTGTCTCATTCTCTTCATCGTCCCATGCACCTCCAAGAAATGCCTTCTCGTTCTTCCTTTTGGGACATTTACTTATTAAATGATTTGGATCACCGCATCCAAAACATTTTCTTATGAATTTCTACTTGGAATTAAAAGGTGCTTTCTTTGAGTCCATTGGGGTTCGAATATGATTTCTGGGTCTTTGGTAGAATTTCTTGAATGATCGAACAATAAATGCAAGTTGTTCATCGTCATTTAGGATATCATCTTCATCCTCTTCGTATTCACCTTCTTCACTTGCTTTGGCCTTCAAAGCAATTCACTTATTCTTTTCTTTCTTAATCTTGTCCGCTTTTTCATCCTTGTATAGGATGACCTCATAGACTTTGAGATTTCCAACGAGTTCATCAAGAGACAATTTTTCCAAGTCCTTTGACTCATCTATTGCCGTCACTTTAGGTCTCCATTTTGAGGGTAATGCTCTTAAAAATTTCCGAACATATTGCTTGTTCGTGTAGATAGTACCTAAAGCTAGCAAACTTGAACAAATATTGTTAAATCTAGAATAAGCAATATCAATTTTCTCATCATTCGATATAACAAATTGTTCATATTGAGCTACTAGTAGTTCAATTTTATTTTCAATAACTTGCACATTTCCTTGGTGAGTAACTATTAAACTATCTCATATTTCCTTTGCACTATTAAGCATAAAGACCCTTTCATATTCTTTTATAAGCAAAGCGTTAAATATGACGAGTTTAACTTGGTAGTTTTTCCCTACATCCGTTTTATGTTCTTTGGACCAATTATCTTCGGGTACAATTATTCTAGTTTTCCTATCCTCACTTAGTGTGAATGGAACATACTCACCCTTAGTAATGATGTTCCAAACGTCTATATCTTTAGCACGAACATATGTTTCAAATTTTTGTTTTCAATAGCAAAATCCTTCACTCTCAAGTAGTGGAGGTCTTTGCATAGAGGAACCTTCACTATAGCTCAAGTTCTCAAATTTTTGTTCCATGATCTTTAACTCAAAAGTTTGCAAAAATTAGTTTTTATCTTAAAAATAACAATTTTAGCAAAACGTTTAGAGCAACTACTCTGATACCAATTGTAAGTAACTAAAGGGGGTGAATAGTTACTTAGTGCGATTTTTAAAACTTTTTTCGAGTTAGAACTTGAGATTACTATAGTGGGATTTGATTAGTTTGTTCACAAGTATAATAAATATAAAGATAAAGGATAAGTGAACAAACACGGAGATTTATAGTGGTTCAGAAAGATGTTAACTAATCTCCCTTAATCCACTCCTCAATTCTAACAAATTGAGAGTTAGTTTCACTATGATGCTCCAAAAT
The DNA here is from genome assembly GCF_046630445.1 of Rutidosis leptorrhynchoides. Classification (NCBI taxonomy): domain Eukaryota; kingdom Viridiplantae; phylum Streptophyta; class Magnoliopsida; order Asterales; family Asteraceae; genus Rutidosis; species Rutidosis leptorrhynchoides. Next base: position 150,100,169 of record NC_092334.1, read on the forward strand.
CAGTGGAGTGTCTGGATACAATACTAGCTCCTCGATAAGCCTCAATTTATGAATCCTTACGTCCCTTTGAAAAATTCACAATCACTAAATGCTCTTACCACAAGATCCTAATGCTACCACTAAGTAAAACCTCACCTATCTTCTAGATCCCTTTAAGAAGATAGTTTACAAGTAAACTCTCAACTAAGTTTACAATCACTCTTTCTTGAATCACTCTAAATAGATTACAATAATACTTGAATGATATCAGTAAATGTAATGGAAATTTAAGTGCAAGAGGTGAGTCTTCAAGTGCTCCAAGGTTTGGCTTTTATAGGCAAGAGAAATTCAAACCCAGTCAACTGCGGCTCACCTCACAGTCGACTGTGGGTCGACCGTGCAGGTCTCTGACTTCTAAATTTGTAGCCGTTTAAGATCTTTAACTTTGTCATTTTCCCTTATTGGATGGCGGCAATTAGATGCCAAAAACATCTGAAAAGACCTGCATTACCCCTTTTTGCTTGGATGTATTCTTTGAGGTTGACCTTGGCTTAAAAGAGAAAAGTCACATTGTACTAGAGGTGTGTCATTGATTACTCTTTAAGGCAAATACAGAATTTTGATCTCATGACAACCACAAACTTGCAAACTTCAAGTCACAAGTCTTCAAGCCTTTTGTCAACATTAGTTTTGCAAGTATGTGCACTCATTGGTTATTTGAAATCTTCCAAATTAGATCAATTTGTTTTACATGAAGACTTTTGGGAGTTTACACTAAGCATGTAATTAATGCTTAATGGTTAATCAAGTGGAGAACATCTCCTTACATGGGACTTAATGACCATCTTAAGTGTTTCAACACTTTTAATTTAGATTTAAAAATATACCCTTTAAAAAAGAACTTTTAGCCATACTTGTGTGTTTAACATTAATCAAAAGCTAAGAGTGTCATTAAGGCGTCATTAAGTGCGATTAACCAAGATTAGTGTTTTAGTGACCATAACTCATTTGAATATGAAGGCGGAAACTATTCTAAGCATGTTTAAATAAGTTTTGTAAATTATAGATGCTCCGAAATGGTCAAACATTTTTCGATCAAAAATCCGGATAGGAGAAACTGCGGTCGACCCACGGCTGACCGTAGAGTCGACCGTGCACCATACAGGGCATTCCACGGTCTAACATGCGGTCGACCGTAGTCCCAGCCTTGCTCTTCCAGTGTTTTTCAAATGACTCTTTTGACTTAACGATTTTGTGTATTGGTCGTTTGCTAGAGATTGTGTAGGCTTGTGAACTTATGTTGTTCTATACGTTTGTTTTAGCACACAAGACTTGGTGTCATAATCAAAACAAAGTGGTTAACATTTGAATATTATTATTGGATCACTAACCAACACAAGACAATTTTTTCAAGACACTAGGGTGCAGCTATAAATAACAAACTCAACCCCCATTCAAGACAAGATTCCATCAAGAATGAAACACATTCTCTCATTAAATATGACATCGTCGAAAAGGCAGTAACTCAAGATAGGAGTGGCAATCCAAAAGGTAAGCGAAGTGGTTAACACATAGCGAGGAACCTCTAGGGGAGTTATCATACCTAGGTGTTGGAAGATGAGATTGAGATGAATAGAATAGGGAAGTGGATGATTAGGAAGGGTATGAAGATTTCCCATTCATTGAGTCACGATCAAGGCTATGTTTATGGCTTCGTTTGACAGAAAGGACCATAGAATGGCTACCTCGATTCTCGAGAGATGATCCCAGGAAGTCTCCCTACAAAAGATATTGTGTTGGATGACGGTTACGAGGAGTTGAAGATCATGATGAATCTTGGAGTCTCGAACACGGATGCGGTGATTGAGATTGTGAGGTACATCCGAGTGAGTGATGGCCGAAAGTACTTCTTGTGTGGGGTATGTTGGGTGCAAAGATCTAAGATCGGTTTGAGGAGTGTAGAAATTTCGACCTTGTGAGGGAATTCTCATAACCGAAGCAAAGTACGAGAGGGGCCAAGTGTGAATTTTCTTTCCGAGTTGAAATTGACTTGATTTGGGTTGACAAGTTCGAAGTTGGCATAAGATTCTCGGATAAGGAGTGGATAGATGACCTCATCTAGTTTTAAGAAAGAGAAACATTCTTTTTGAGTGAATGTTGTTTGAAGGTTTGGAAATACATCATAGTGAGCAACTCTTTCTTCAAGAAGGGTTCGAGTCTCCATTTGTTTTTGGTGATATGTCGCACATTGTCTCTTTGTGTCAGTCATTTCTTAGGAACGTGAACATTTTAGCGAGAAAGTCATGTTTGCAACATGGTTTTGAAAACCTATATGTGAAACATGTGTCGATTAATTCTTGTCTAGACGCATTTTTGAAAACAAAGAAATTGTGCCATTCTGAAAAGATAGATAAGTTTCATTATTTCAATTTATGTTTGTCAAAGTTTGATAAGTATCATGAGATTGACATTTATCACAAGAACTTGGTCAAACATTTGTGTGTGCATGAGTGGTTTTCAAAAACGATCTTCATGAATTATGCAAGAAAAAGTTCCTAATTGGCACTCTATTAGTTAGGATTTTTACAAATAAGTTTTCACACAATTGATAAGTTATGCATCAAAACAAGTGTGCCTGTTAATATGAAAGACACTAAAATTATTCTCATGTGAGATTATGCAAGTAGTCAAGAATCACATGAGAAAATTTTGAAGTAAGCAAGATTAAAAAGATTTGGATGCTTATCTTTGAGGACCACTAGATGTTGGAGAGAAGTGAGATAATAAAATCTGGAATCTAGTGGTTGGGGTTTAAAGAAGGAGTGGGGTTGGTGAAAAAGTGGTTTAGATAATAAAGATAGTGAGGAAAAGACAAAACAGTCGTCAGCTGTTGTGCGGCTGACTCCACGGTCGACCGTGGTTCGACCGCACGGGCTTGGTGGGTTTAATTTAAGGTACAAGTTCCATCATTCCCAATCCATACCTAAGTAGAGTGAAGGTCTCCTTTTTCAGAGGCTTAGTAAATATATCAGCAGTATTTTCTAAGAAGTCTACCTTATCAATCACGATATTACCCTTTTGGACATGATCACGTAAAAAGTGGTGCCTAATGTATATGTGTTATGTCCTAGAGTGTAATATTTGATTTTTAGATAGGTCTATAGCACTCTTATTATCACAAGAAATAGGTATTTCAGAAGAGATGATACCGTAATCGATGAAGGTTTGTTTCATCCATAGCACTTGTGCACATGCTCTTCCCATGGCAACATATTTCGCTTCGGTAGTAGATAGTGCAACGGATGTTTGCTTCTTGGAGAACCATGGTGTTAAGCAAACCCCGACAAATGCACATACACCACTTGTGCTCTTTCGATCAATCAACGATCCTCCATGGTCGGAATCCGCAAAGCACATAATGTCAACACCGGTGAACTTTGGATACCATAGACCAAGGTGCATGGTACCTTTTAAGTATCTAAAGATTCGTTTGACCGCTTCTACATGAGACACTTTGGGATTCTCTTGGAATCTTGCGCACAAGCACACGCTATACATAATATCGGGTCGGCTCGCCGTTAAATATAGAAGAGATCCAATCATTCCTCTATACTTGGTGCTATTAGATGAATCTCCTTCTCTTTCAAGAGTAAGCTTGATATTGGTGGCCATAGGCTTTGAGTTTTCCATTCCGAACTTTTTGAGCATATCATGAATATACTTTCGTTGATTGATGAACGTTCCATCTTCTAGATGCTTAATTTGGAGTCCAAGAAATAATTTGAGTTCACCTATCATGCTCATTTCAAACTCAGCATGCATTAGCTTAGAAAACTCAATGCTAAGAGACTCGTTAGTAGAACCAAATACAATATCATCAACATATATTTGAACAATAACCAAATCATTTTCATGCTTTTTAACAAATAATGTATTATCAATTCCCATTTCATATCCATGATTAATAAGGAAGGTTCTAAGTCTCTCATACCAAGCTCTAGGAGCTTGTTTAAGTCCATATAGGTCCTTTTAAGTTTAAACACATGATATGGTTTTTAAAAATCTTCAAAGCCCGGAGGTTGGGACACATATACCTCTTCATTTATGACACCATTAAGAAAATCACTCTTGACATCCATTTGATATAGTTTTAAGCTTTTAGCACATGCATATGCAAGAAGTATTCTAATGGACTCTAGTCTAGCTACGAGAGCAAAGGTCTCATCGTAATCAATTCCTTCTTGTTGGTTATACCCTTGTGCAACTAACCTAGCTTTGTTACTAACAACCTTCCCATCTTCATCTAGTTTGTTCCTATATACCCATTTGGTTCCTGTGATATTTTGTTCACTTGGTAAGGGAACCAAATCCTATACGTCACTCCTTTGGAATTGATTTAATTCCTCTTGCATGGCTTCTACCCAACTTTCATCTAATAAAGCTTCCTTGACATTTTGGGTTATATTTAGGAGATGAATGCAAAGTTTGCAACTAGGTTGAAGATTTGTGATCATGTGGTTCTAGTGTTGATATCTCCTATGACTTGATCTATTGGATGATCCTTAATATGTTTAAGGTCGGTTGTGAGTTCTAGATTGTTTTTGCTAGGATCGTTTTCCAAGTGAGATTCTTTCTCATTGGTTTCCTAGACTTCTTTGGGCTCATTTTGGGTTGTGCTAGTCACAATGGCTTCTTGTTCAATCACATCATCATCTACTAGTGGTTTGGACTTAGGTGGAGGAGTTTCATCAAAGGCGAGATCTAACGACTCTTCTATGACGTTAGTGTACTTGTTTAGAACCCTATAGGCTTTGCTTTCTAACGAATATCCTGGGAATACTCCTTCATAGGCTTTAGGTCGGACTTTGTTAGTTATTCCTTTACGTTTAAGATGAAACACTTGCATCCAAATACCTTAAGGTGACTTACGGTGGGTTTCCTACCATTTAGGATTTTATAAGGTGTTTTATCCATTGAAGGCCTAATTAGAACTCTATTTTGAATGTAGGTAGAGGTTGCAACCACTTCACACAAAAAATTTTAAGGGATTGATTATTCATTTAACATTGTTCTACTCATTTCTTGAAGAGTTCGGTTGTAAGATCCTGTTTTCCCAGATGGTTGGGACATCGTCCAAAAGGTGGGACGCCGTCCTATTGTCAAGGGCTGGACGCCGTCCAGTATTCTGGACGCCGTCCAGATGAACTGGCAGACCAGTTATCTTGTTTTTAAATATTACAAATGGGTATTTTGGTAATTTCACTTTGTGGACGAATTTAAGGCTCTAGATCAGTTGGGGGAGCCTCATTTACACCATTTTCAACCACCACTTCTTATCCACTTAAATTTTAGAGAGAGAAAAGGGTTTTAGGGTGAAAAAGCTCAATCCAAAGAGGAAGAAGCTAGTTTCGGGTAAAAGTGCGTGTTTTAAAGTTGTTCATCTACTCCCCAGCTACGTTTTGATTGTAGTGGTAAGTGTTAACCTTGAATTCCTTACTTTAATTGTTTAAGGGTTAGGGTTTGGGTAGGTGATGAACTTAAAACCCATTTGCTTGTAATTTGGGGGTTTTGGGCAAGTTTGGGTCATGAGGACCCAAAGATGACTAACCTAGGGTTTTGAGGTAATAAATGTGTTTTCAAGTCTTAAATTGGTTAGTTAGTTACTAGCACACTTTATGGTTATGTAAATGGGTGTCATTTGAGTTGTGGGTGACCCAAATGAGTGTGTTAACCTTGAAATGGGTCAAAAGAGTTTTGAATGACCTAGTGGTGTATAGTTGGGTAATTTAATGCCATGGTCACTAGTTTTAGTGATTGTTGGTAAGTTTGGGCCTATGGTTGGTATTATGAGGACAAGGGGGAACACTTACCCTAAGTGGTCTATTTGGGCGGATTAAGAGTCCCATTTAGATAAGTGTTGATTTATGTTAATATCATAGGTGATTTCGTAGATGGTTGAAGAACTTGTGGGCCTACATTCGTTTTGGATACAAGGTGAGTGGAGTAATTATATGCGTATGTATATAATGTATTTATTTGTATACTATGGTATGAACCAAAGAGCCGGTAGTGCCATAGTATGTGCGAGCGTGCTATGATGTGAACCAAAGAGCCGGTAGCGTCATAGTACGTGTGTTGTATTGTGAACTAAAGAGCCGGTAGCACTGCGGCACGAGTTATTAGAGTGTGAACCAAAGAGCCGGTAGCATCATAACCGATGCGTATGGTATGAACCAAAGAGCCGGTAGCACCATGACGCGAGTATGGTTAACCATGGTTGTGTATTGTATTGTAGCATTTTGTATTATGTCGATTATATGCCATTGATTATGCTAATTGTGGTTTCGGGGATTATTAGCTTCGTACTTGAGATGGTATGCTAATTATATTGCTAGCATGTATGCGGTATGTGTGTAAGTGTTTGCAAGTAGGTATATTATATATGTATGTGTATAATTATTTCATTCACAAAGCGTTTTGCTTACCCTCTCGTTGTTTACTCTTTTTAGGTTCCGGCGTGGACAAGGGTAAGGGTGTTCGGTTGGATTAGTGACCTCCCGCTTTGTTTGATAAGGGGACGCTTTTGGGATGTTAGATTTTGAAGTTTGGCCAAGATGTGGGTAGTTTAACCCCAAACACCATGCTCTAGGTGTCGTTTGGAATTTAAACTCTTATGGTCAAACTTGTATTTTTGAACGAAACTCGTAAAACGGGCGATGTGGGTCCGATGTTGTAAAACTTGGTATTATGGTGGAAACTTCTTAGTTTTAATTATGTTAATATGTTGTGAAAAGGGTTTCGTTTAATAGTGTCGGGAAGCGGGTTTTCCGCTCGGGTAAGTTGGAACCGAGGTCAGAAACTTACAGTGCATTTGGACGCCGTCCAGATAACTGAACGCCGTCCAGATGTGTTGAAACAGAAAAAAAAAATTGGGGTCATATTTTGGTAAAACGAAGTTTGGGTCGTTACAAGTGGTATCAGAGCATGGTCTAAGGGATTTAGGCGACTTGAGATAGGTGCCTAGACTTAGACTTTATTGTGAATGCGCTTTATGCGGTACTTGTAGGAGACGGATCGGATCGGGGATTGGTTAGTGCCTAGGTTTAGGTGAACTAACTATGCGCTAATTGTTTTGTGTGGTGTTTTTCAATCATCAAGCGAGATAGACGTTGTACTAGCGAGTTAATGCGACTTGCTCGCGTAACAATGATTAGCTACCATTTTTACGGGTTCAAATCGTGTCAAACAAGCGATGTACGACGATTGTTGAGCAAGATGGGGCGGTGTGAGATGTACATATATGCTTTTATGTTATGTCCTTTCGTTTCATTGTTTAACCTATTTCCATTTTATAGTATGAAGATGAGAAACGGACCCGAGAAAAATGAAGGGGGTACGAGTGAGGATGTCGAGTTTATGGCCAAGGTTGAGGCCATTATGCAAAGGCGTCATACGGCCTTTCTAGAGGACGTTAGGAAGATGTTCTTAGATTCGATTGATGAGCAAGTAGTCAATCTAGTCAAGGAACAAGTTAAGATTGTTCTTCAAGAGGATAACGTTGGAAGGCGAGACTTCCACTATAAAAATTTCAAAGATGCTCAACCTCTTACCTTTGAGGGTGAACGAGACCCGCTTAAGAGTGCTCGTTGGATCTCCGACATGGAGGGGGCTTTTCGTACTAGTGAGTGTCCTCTCGATAAAAGGACAATGTATGGTAGTAGCATGATGAGGGGTGATGCCAAGTTGTGGTGGGATGCGAAAATCCGACTTTATGGCGAAGAACAAAGTATGAGTTTGACGTGGGATGAGTTTAAGGAAGAATTTTTCAAGGAGTACCGAACTTTGGTCGATCTTTCGAGGCTTAAGGACGAGTTGCGTACTTTGAGACAAGGGTCAATGGATTTGAACACTCTCAAGTCCACTTTCTTATCAAAGACCCAATTTTGCCCGGAGTATGTTGGGAATGACCATATGTTGAAAGAAGATTTCTACTGAACCTTGAATGATAACTATCAAGAGAGGATTAGTAGGAACTCGGCGAAAACTTTTGATGAGTTGTTTGATATCGCTAAGGGTTTTGAGTCGCTTGCTCCGAGAAAGAGTGACTTTACCTTTGGAAAACAAAAATTTGAAGCTACTAGCCACTCGAACAAGAAGAGTAGGAGTGTGACCGAAACCGTCAGTAGTGTGAAAAAGGGGGCGTCTAAGAGTTTTGGACCCACGTGCTACAATTGTGTGCGACAAGGGCACATGGCCCGTGATTGTACGAACTCATCTTCCAACAAAATCATTTGTTTTAATTGTAATAAAGAGGGTTACCGAAGGACGGAATGTCCCGATTTGAGGGGTGATCAAGTTAAGAAGCTAGAAAAGGCGGCGGGGATGGCGAGGGGATGAAAATACTTAATGACCCATGATGAGGCCAAGCAATCAAACAAAGTTATCTCAAGTACTTTCATGGTTAACTCTAATCCGGCAAGGATCCTATTTGATAGCGGTGCTAATTTATTGTTTGTTTATCCAAGATTTGTGTCTAAGCTTGATAAACCGCTAGCTAAGTTAAGTCATCTGGTAGAAGTTGAAATAGCGGATAGTAAGACGGTGCTAGGGGTTGATGTTTGTAATGATTGTGATATTGTGTTTGGTACCAAAACATTTAAAATTGATCTTATCCAGATGACCTTGGGTGAATTCGATATTGTCGTTGGTATGGATTGGCTCGATCGTTATAGAGCCGACATTGCATGCCATGAAAAGTCTATTCGTGTGAAGACCCCAAGTGGGGGAGAGTTAATTATTCATGGCGAAAAACGAAGAAGACTTGTGCCATTATGCACTTATGCACGGGCACGTCGTTTTCTTGTTAGTGGTGGCATGGCTTTTCTTGCTCATGTAGTTGATACTCGTGAAGAGCCACCATCCATTCGTGAAATTCCGGTGGTTAGTGAATTCGAAGACGTTTTTCCGGATGAATTACCGGGTGTTCCGGCGGAAAGACAAGTTGAATTTCACATTGAGTTGGTTCCGGGTGCTACTCCCATTGCTAAAACACCTTACCGTTTAGCACCAACGGAAATGCAAGAGTTGTTAAATCAAACCCAAGAGTTGCTTGAAAAGGGTTTCATTCGACCGAGTGCTTCGCCATGGGGTGCTCCAGTTTTATTCGTGAAGAAGAAAGACGGTAGTATGTGGATGTGCATCGATTATCGGGAGTTGAATAAAGTGACGATCAAGAATCGCTATCCATTGCCTCGGATTGACAATTTATTTGATCAACTTCAAGGCGCGACTTATTTTTCTAAAATTGACTTACGGTCCGGCTATCACCAAATGCGGGTCCGTGAGGAAGATATTGAGAAAACGGCCTTTCGAACGCGTTATGGGCATTTTGAGTTTGTAGTTATGCCTTTTGGTCTTACGAATGCACCGGCAGCATTCATGGATCTTATGAACCGAGTGTGCCAACCTAAGTTGGACAAGTCGGTGATTGTGTTCATTGACGACATACTTGTCTATTCGAAGAGTATGAAGGAACATGAACATCATTTGCGTGGTGTGTTGAAGACGTTGCGGAAGGAGAAATTGTATGCAAAATTCTCCAAATGTGAATTTTGGCTAAGGGAAGTTCAATTCCTTGGCCATATTGTGAATAAAGATGGTATTCAAGTAGATCCGGGGAAGATTGAGACGGTAAAAAGTTGGGGACGACCGACTACGCCTACGGAAATCCGAAGTTTTCTCGGATTGGTCGGTTATTATCGTCGGTTTATCCAAGACTTTTCTAAAATCGCTTCTCCTTTGACGAAGTTGACGAGAAATAACGCCAGATTTAATTGGGAGAACGAGCAAGAAATTGCTTTTCAATTGTTAAAAGAGAAGTTATGTCAAGCTCCGGTGTTAGTATTGCCGGAAGGGGTAGAAGACATGACGGTTTATTGTGATGCGTCTTTAAATGGGCTCGGGTGTGTTCTAATGCAAAGAGGTAAAGTCATCGCTTACGCCTCTCGACAATTAAAGGAACACAAAATGAGATATCCGACTCATGATCTTGAGTTGGCGGCGATTGTTCATGCGTTGAAAATTTGGCGCCATTATTTGTACGGTGTCAAATGTACTATATATTCGGACCACAAGAGCTTAAAACATCTTTTTGACCAACGAGATTTGAATTATCGTCAACGTAGATGGATGGATGTGGTAAAATATTACGATTGTGAAATACTTTATCATCCGGGTAAGGCGAATGTGGTCGCGGATGCATTAAGTCGGAAGGGTCAACATCTGACGATACGAGTAGGATCGTTACGCATGATTATTACTAACAATTTTCTTGTAAGGCTCGGTGAGATTCAAATTGAAGCTTTTGTTAACAATGAGCATGAGGAACGAATTATGGGCCAAACAGAGTTTATTACCTTGGGCCCGCATGGTTTGTTGTCCTTTCAAGGACGAGTGTGGGTGCCGAGAATGGGAGATTTTCGACGAGTGCTACTTGATGAAGCGCATAAGTCAAAGTATTCCATTCATCCGGGCGCGACGAAAATGTATCTTGATTTGAAGAAAGAGTATTGGTGGCCGGGCATGAAACGTGATGTTGTAAAGTATGTTGAACAATGTGTCACGTGTTTGCATGTTAAGGCTGAGCACCAAAAGCCGTATGGTAAGTTACAACCGTTGGAAGTCCCGAAATGGAAATGGGAGCACATTACCATGGATTTCATTACAAAGTTACCAAAGACGGCGAGAACCCAATTTGATTCGATTTGGGTGATATTTGATCGGTTGATGGAAAGTGCCTTGTTTCTTCCCATTCGGGAAACGATATCGTCGGAGGCTTTGTCGGAATTGTTTATCAAGGAGGTGATATCGAGACATGGGGTTCCTATATCTATTATCTCGGATCGAGACACTCGTTTCACTTCTCGGTTTTGGAATAAGTTTCATGAAGATATGGGTACACAATTGAGAATGAGCACGGAGTACCATCCTCAAACGGACTGTCAATCCGAATGTACGAATCAAACATTGGAGGATATGTTACGGGCGTGTATTATTGATTTCGGTGGTAGTTGGGATGAGCACTTGCCCTTGGTGGAATTCTCGTACAATAAGAGTTATCATACTAGTATCGGGATGCCACCTTATGAGATGCTTTATGGGCGGAGGTGTCGAACTCCGATTTGTTGGGGTGAAGTGGGACAAAAGGAAATCGGGAGTACCGATTTGGTTTTGGAGACGAATAGCAAGATTGAGATGATTCGGACTCATTTGAAAGCGGCTCAAGATAGAAAAAAGTCGTATGCCGACAAACGTAGGCGATTGATTGAGTTCCAAGAGGGTGACATGGTGATGCTTAAGGTTTCGCCATGGAAGGGTATTATTCGTTTTCGAAAACGGAGAAAGTTATCTCCTCGGTTTATTGGGCCATTTAAAATTTTAGCTCGTGTTGGTGAAGTTGCGTATCGTTTGGAATTACCCGAAGAGCTTGCGGGGATCCATAACACATTTCATGTTTCCCATCTCCGTAAGTGTCTTGCGGATGATTCTTCATGGATGCCATTAGACGAAATTGAACTAAACAACAAGTTAGAGTATGTTGAGGAGCTGATTGCGATACTCGACGAAAAGGTAAAAAGGTTGAGGAATAAAGAGGTGAGAACTTATAAAGTTCAATGGCGTCGTAGTAAAGGTTCCGAGTTTACTTGGGAGCCCGAAGAGTTTGTGTTGGTGCATCTTCCCTCTTGTCATGCGGCTTGGATTACGAGGACGCAATCCGGTTCAAGTGGGGGAGAGTTGTAAGATCCTGTTTTCCCAGATGGTTGGGACACCATCCAAAAGGTGGGATGCCGTCCTATTGTAAAGGGATGGACACCGTCCAGTATTCTAGACGCCGTCCAGATGAACTGGCAGACCAGCTGTCTTGTTTTTAAATATTACAAATGGGTATTTTGGTAATTTCACTTTGTGGACGAATTTAAGGCTCTAGATCAGTTGGGGGAGCCTCATTTACACCATTTTCAACCACCACTTCTTATCCACTTAAATTATAGAGAGAGAAAAGGGTTTTAGTGTGAGAAAACTCAATCCAAAGAGGAAGAAGCTAGTTTCGGGTCAAAGTGCGTGTTTTAAAGTTGTTCATCTACTCCCTAGCTACATTTTGATTGTAGTGGTAAGTCTTAACCTTGAATTCCTTACTTTAATTGTTTAAGGGTTAGGGTTTGGGTAGGTGATGAACTTAAAACCCATTTGCTTGTAATTTGGGGGTTTTGGGCAAGTTTGGGTCATGAGGACCCAAAGATGGCTAACCTAGGGTTTTGAGGTAATAAATATGTTTTCAAGTCTTAAATTGGTTAGTTAGTTACTAGCACACTTTATGGTTATGTAAATGGGTGTCATTTGGGTTGTGGGTGACCCAAATGAGTGTGTTAACCTTGAAATGGGTTAAAAGAGTTTTGAATGACCTATTGGTGTATAGTTGGGTAATTTAATGCCATGGTCACTAGTTTTAGTGATTGTTGGTAAGTTTGGGCCAGTGGTTGGTATTATGAGGATAAGGGGGGAACACTTACCCTAAGTGGTCTATTTGGGCGGATTAAGAGTCTCATTTAGATAAGTGTTGATTTATGTTAATATCATAGGTGATTTCGTTGACGGTTGAAGAACTTGTGGGCCTACCTTTGTTTTGGATACAAGGTGAGTGGAGTAATTATATGCGTATGTATATAATGTATTTATTTGTATACTATGGTATGAACCAAAGAGCAGGTAGTGCCATAGTATGTGCGAGCATGCTATGATGTGAACCAAAGAGCCGGTAGCGTCATAGTACGTGTGTTGTAGTGTGAACCAAAGAGCTGGTAGCACTACGGCATGAGTTATTATAGTGTGAACCAAAGAGCCGGTAGCACTTTAGCGCGAGTATGACTCGGGTTGTGATGTGAACCAAAGAGCCGGTAGCATCATAACCGATGCTTATGGTGTGAACCAAAGAGCCGGTAGCACCATGACGCGAGTATGGTTAACCATGGTTGTGTATTGTATTGTAGCATTTTGTATTATGTCGATTATATGCCATTGATTATGCTAGTTGCGGTTTCGGTGATTATTAGCTTCGTACTTGAGATGGTATGCTAATTATATTGCTAGCATGTATGCGGTATGTGTGTAAGTGTTTGCAAGTAGGTATATTATATATGTATGTATATAATTATTGCATTCACTAAGCGTTTTGCATACCCTCTCGTTGTTTACTCTTTTTAGGTTCCGGCGTGGACAAGGGTAAGGGTGTTCGGTTGGATTAGTGACCTCCCGCTTTGTTTGATAAGGGGACGCTTTTGGGATGTTAGATTTTGAAGTTTGGCCAAGATGTGGGTAGTTTAACCCCAAACACCATGCTCTAGGTGTCATTTGGAATTTAAACTCTTATGGTCGAACTTGTATTTTTAAACGAAACTCGTAAAACGGCCGATGTGGGCCCGATGTTGTAAAACTTGGTATAATGGTGGAAACTTCTTAGTTTTAATTATGTTAACATGTTGTGAAAAAGGGTTTCGTTTAATAGTGTCAGGAAGCAGGTTTTCCGCTCGGGTAAGTTGGAATCGAGGTCAGAAACTTACAGTGCATTTGGACGCAGTCCAGATCCTCTGGTTGCCGTCCTGGTCTTCTTTGCTGGACGCCGTCCAGATAACTGGACGCCGTCCAGATGTGTTGAAACAGAAAAAAAAATTGGGGTCATATTTTGGTATAACGAGGTTTGGGTCGTTACATCGGTTTTTCCCTTTAACAACCCCCTTTGATTGAGGAGTGCGAGGAGCCGAGAAATTATAAGAAATTCCATGTAAATCACAAAAGACTCCAAATTGGGCATCATTATCAAATTCTCTTCCATGATTCGTTCGTATGGTGACAATTGTACACCCAAGAAAATTTTGTACTTTTGTTGCAAAAAATTACGAATCTCTCAAATGCCTCATTTTTGTGTTTTAGAAAAAGTGTCCATGTATATCTAGAAAAATCATCAACGATTACCAAGATGTAGAAATTCCCACCATAACTTTGAACGGATAATTGACCAAACAAATCCATATGTAGGAGTTCGAGATATATTTTGGTTGAAATGAAGTTTTTAGGTTTATGACTAGCATGAACTTGTTTTCCTACTTTACATGCATCACAAAAATGACTTTTATATTTTAGCTTAGGTAAATCTTTAACCATTTCTTTAAAATATATGCTGTGAATTAGTTTCATATTAGCATGCAAAGTCTCCTATGCCACAAAGTAGTAGTGTCATGAATGGAAGTAAGACAAATATCTGAATGTTTAAAGTCATTTAGTTTGCATGTGTAAAGACCCTTTTTCCTAATTCCATTTATAACATTTTTACCATCTTTGGTTATATGCGAGGATGATTTAGTGATTGTCATGTTAAAACCTTTATCACATATTTTACCAACACTTAGCAAATTAAAGCTTAGATTTCTAATATGCAAGACATCTTCAAGAGTAATTTTAGAGTTAGTGATGTTACCTTTACCGACGATTTTACCTCGTACATCACCACCAAAGATTATGTCACCACCGTTATGTTCTTTGTACCTTGTGAAGAAGTCTTTGTTCCCCGTCATGTACGTTGTACATCTACTATCGATTATCCAATCTTCATCTTGTATAACGCCATTTAGGCAAACCTATATTTGGTTGATTAATATCTTTGGTACCCAATATTTATTGGGTCTGGGATGATTAGCATCAAAAACTCCTATTCTAACCCATCTTTTTATGACCTTAGCATTGTAGTTTCCTTTTGGTTGGGCTCTTGTTTCAACTATTTCTTTTCTAGGGTTTCTAGAGTGGTTAGTTTTATTTTCTAAGAATTTCTTATTGAAATGTTTAATTTCTTCCTTTTGAAATGGTCTAGATTTTGAGGATGGAGCTGCGATCGACTTCACGGTCTTGCCGTGCTTCGACCGCACGTCCTCTATGTCGTTTGGCTTTTCTTGAGACTTAACAAACACTATAGATTGTTGTTTTGATGCTTTAATTTTGAGAGAGCTTTATTCAAACCCTAACCCATGTTTGTTATTGCTTGTCCGTTGAACACTTAAAATATCTTCTAGCACTTTTCCACTTTTATTATATATTGAAAACTTGATTTTATTTTCAAATTTTTTTTTTTTGAAAGGCGATTTTATTTTCAATTAGTTTGACGGTTTTGTTAAGCATTTTATTTTCATGCTTTAGATCATCACAAGTAAAACATTCGTGTGAGTTAGCTATTCTTTCCTTTAGCCTAGACACTTCTAACTTAAGTGAGTTTTTTTCTTCTTTTAAGTTAGTATTACTAGTACTAACTCTACTACTTAGATCACAAAGCTTAATGAAATTATCAAAATTGAATTCAAAAGAGTTTGGAAGAACCTCATTGTCGATTTGTCCGACTAGACAATTTTCATTATCTCTTTCTGAGCTTGGTACTTCAATGGCCATGAGACATGTTTCCTTTCCTTCTTCTTGTGTCTCATTCTCTTCATCGTCCCATGCACCTCCAAGAAATGCCTTCTCGTTCTTCCTTTTGGGACATTTACTTATTAAATGATTTGGATCACCGCATCCAAAACATTTTCTTATGAATTTCTTCTTGGAATCAAAAGGTGCTTTCTTTGAGTCCATTGGGGTTCGAATATGATTTCCGGGTCTTTGGTAGAATTTCTTGAACGATCGAACAATAAATGCAAGTTGTTCATCGTCATTTAGGATATCATCTTCATCCTCTTCGTATTCACCTTCTTCACTTGCTTTGGCCTTCAAAGCAATTCACTTATTCTTTTCTTTCTTAATCTTGTCCGCTTTTTCATCCTTGTATAGGATGACCTCATAGACTTTGAGATTTCCAACGAGTTCATCAAGAGACAATTTTTCCAAGTCCTTTGGCTCATCTATTGCCGTCACTTTAGGTCTCCATTTTGAGAGTAATGCTCTTAAAAATTTTCGAACATATTGCTTGTTCGTGTAGATAGTACCTAAAGCTTTCAAACTTGAACAAATATTGTTAAATCTAGAATAAGCAATATCAATTTTCTCATCATTCGATATAACAAATTGTTCATATTGAGCTACTAGTAGTTCAATTTTATTTTCAATAACTTGCACATTTCCTTGGTGAGTAACTATTAAACTATCTCATATTTTCTTTGCACTATTAAGCATAAAGACCCTTTCATATTCTTTTATAGGCAAAGCGTTAAATATGACGAGTTTAACTTGGTAGTTTTTTCCTACATCCGTTTTATGTTCTTTGGACCAATTATCTTCGGGTATAATTATTCTAGTTTTCCTATCCTCACTTAGTGTGAATGGAACATACTCACCTTTAGTAATGATGTTCCAAACGTCTATATCTTTTGCACTAACATATGTTTCAAAATTTTGTTTTCAATAGCAAAATCCTTCACTCTCAAGTAGTGGAGGTCTTTGCATAGAGGAACCTTCACTATAGCTCAAGTTCTCAAATTTTTGTTCCATGATCTTTAACTCAAAAGTTTGCAAAAATTAGTTTTTATCTTAAAAATAACAATTTTAGCAAAACGTTTAGAGCAACTACTCTGATACCAATTGTAAGTAACTAGAGGGGGTGAATAGTTACTTAGTGCGATTTTTAAAACTTTTTTCGAGTTAGAACTTGAGATTACTATAGTGGGATTTGATTAGTTTGTTCACAAGTATAATAAATATAAAGATAAAGGATAAGTGAACAAACACGGAGATTTATAGTGGTTCGGAAAGATGTTAACTAATCTCCCTTAATCCACTCCTCAATTCTAACAAATTGAGAGTTAATTTCACTATGATGCTCCAAAATTGGTGGAGTGTCTGGATACAACACTAGCTCCTTGATAAGCCGCAATTTATGAACCCTTACGTCCCTTTGAAGAATTCACAATCACTAAATGCTCTTACCACAAGATCCTAATGCTACCACTAAGTGAAACCTCACCTATCTTCTAGATCCCTTTAAGAAGATAGTTTACAAGTAAACTCTCAACTAAGTTTACGATCACTCTTTCTTTAATCACTCTAAATAGATTACAATAATACTTGAATGATATCAGTAAATGTAATGGAAATGTAAGTGCAAGAGGTGAGTCTTCAAGTGCTCCAAGGTTTGGCTTTTATAGGCAAGAGAAATTCAAACCTAGTCAACTGCGGCTCACCTCACAGTCGACTGTGGGTCGACCATGCAGGTCTCTGACTTCTGAATTTGTAGCCGTTTAAGATCTTTAACTTTGTCATTTTCCCTTATTGGATGGCGGCAATTAGATGCCAAAAACATCTGAAAAGACCTGCATTACCCCTTTTTGCTTGGATGTATTCTTTGAGGTTGACGTTGGCTTAAAAGAGAAAAGTCACATTGTACTAGAGGTGTGTCATTGATTACTCTTTAAGGCAAATGCAGAATTTTGATCCCATGACAACCACAAACTTGCAAACTTCAAGTCACAAGTCTTCAAGCCTTTTGTCAACATTAGTTTTGCAAGTATGTGCACTCATTGGTTATTTGAAATCTTCCAAATTAGATCAATTTGTTTTACATGAAGACTTTTGGGAGTTTACACTAAGCATGTAATTAATGCTTAATGGTTAATCAAGTGGAGAACATCTCTTTACATGGGACTTAATGACCATCTTAAGTGTTTCAACACTTTTAATTTAGATTTAAAAATATACCCTTTTAAAAAGAACTTTTAGCCATACTTGTGTGTTTAACATTAATCAAAAGCTAAAAGTGTCAATAAGGCGTCATTAAGTGCGATTAACCAAGATTAGTGTTTTAGTGACCATAACTCATTTGAATATGAAGGCGGCAACTATTCTAAGCATGTTTAAATAAGTTTTGTAAATTATAGATGCTTCGAAATGGTCAAACATTTTTCGATCAAAAATCCGGATAGGAGAAACTGCGGTCGACCCACGGCTGACCGTAGAGTCGACCGTGCACCGTTCAGGGCATTCCACGGTCTGACATGCGGTCGACCGTAGTCCCAGCCTTGGTCTTCCAGTGTTTTTCAAATGACTCTTTTGACTTAACGGTTTTGTGTATTGGTCGTTTGCTAGAGATTGTGTAGGCTTATGAACTTGTGTTGTTCTATACGTTTGTTTTAGCACACAAGACTTGGTGTCATAATCAAAACAAAGTGGTTAACATTTGAATATTATTATTGGATCACTAACCAACACAAGACAATTTTTTCAAGACACTAGGGTGCAGCTATAAATAACAAACTCAACCCCCATTCAAGACAAGATTCCATCAAGAATAAAACACATTCTCTCATTAAATATGACGTCGTCGAAAAGGCAGTAACTCAAGAATTGATTATAAACCACCCTCCGGTAGATTCTCATCTCAGCCAGAGTTATCAAATACAGAGTATGTATTTTGTTCGTAGACTACTTTTGACAGATATGTTAACAGATAAAGAGTATATGATTAGAACATACTCTGGCAAACCCTATATTGGTATCTAGAACTTTTCTTTTTATCTCCAAAACTCCATTTCCTTAAATGAGATGGTTACCCGAATTAACTCTTTACCACCTTTGGAGAGTGTCATGTTCTTTAAGCTACACTAAGGTTGTGTTCTCGAGTAATTATACGAAAGAAAATGAATGAGATGAGGTGAATTGAAGGTGAAAGTAGTGAGATTATTCTATAATGGAGGGCGAGTTAAGAGGAAAAATTAGACCAAACTCTTCACCCTCTTCATTTCCTTTCTTCCGAACTAAAAATTCGAAAATACCATTTCCTTTAAATTTCTTTCCTATTACTTTCTGTTCTTTTTAAAATATAACTTGAGAATAAAGTCAAATTATTTTTGAGTGATTAATATTATTCCAAAAGAAATAAAAATATAACAGTTTAACCACTAACGTTTTTACGAACATAAATGGTCCTTTTTCTACACAAACTTTAGCTACAGCCTACTCGTTAAAGTTTGTACATTACATATTTACGTATCATATTCTTTTTCTTTTCTTATTTAATCAACTCCGACAATATGAATGAATGATTATAAACCCAAACTAGGTAAACACTTTTTATGTTACTAAAAAAACCCTAACAAAACTAAACCCAAACGCAAACCATTAAACAACAAACCAAACAAAACCAGGCGTGATTTACATGACCATCACCACCATTTTCCGGTTGGCTGTTTGTTAACGCATTTCCCTCTCAACAAAAACAATAAAAATAAAAAGGGTATTTTAACTTATAAATCCATAGAATATTACCTCTCTTCCTAAATCCTATCTCTGTGGCTACAAACCCCTCTTCATATTTCCTATTTCTTGAAATAAAAACACCAACTTTATCTATTTTCACATCAATTCTTTGCAACCCACCTGGAGATTTTAGGTATTTTGTCGATTTCATGTCACAAGTTTCAATCTTTCTTTAAAAACAAGAAGACCCATATCTTTTTTCCAACTTCTTGACTTGATTTCTTGTTGGAATTGAAACAATTAGAAGAAAAACATATGTAGGTATGCAGTCATCATCATCTTCTTCAACATCTGTATCTATAGAAACCAATAATGCTGCCAATTTTTTATCCAAATTGAGTAACTTTGCATTTGATTCAAACTCTAAACAACTGAATTTGGAAGGGTATTCGTCGATTTTATCTAATTTTGTTCATTATGATAGAAAAGTAGTGGATTTATGGGCTGGAGGGAGGAAAAAGTCATCAAAGATTGTGGGGTCTTTGAGTACAGGAAATAGAGGTGGTTCTAGTATCAATAGGTTCTTTAGTGAGTTTAATAAGTTTATTAGGTTTCATTGCGATAGGATTCCACTTGCGTTCGCATCCGTTAAGGTTGATTCGGAGAGTATTAGTGTATTAGGTGAAGAAAATGGTGGTGTTTTGGAAAATGAAGCATTACCTTTAAGTGGTTTTGTGTCTAATGGTAAGAAAAAGGTGCTCATTTTGATGAGTGATACTGGTGGTGGTCACAGGGCTTCCGCTGAAGCGATTAAATGGGCATTTAATGAGAAATTTGGTGATGAATATGAGGTTGGTTTCTTGAATTGTTTTGTTGGTGTTATAAATTGGGATGAAATTTGATGGAATGTGTATGTTTTCAGGTGTTTGTGACTGATTTATGGACAGATCATACTCCATGGCCGTTTAATCAGTTGCCAAGAAGTTATAATTTTTTGGTTAAACATGGATCATTGTGGAGGATGACATATTATGGTACTGCTCCTCGAGTCGTGCACCAATCGAATTTTGCTGCTACCTCTACATTTATAGCAAGGTGAGAAATCATGTCTCATTCTTTGACATTCGAGTTCCTTATCTTTTAATGTTGTTTTGTCAAGTTACATTTAGTGGAGATGTATAGCTTCTTAAACTTACATAAAGTCTCATGTTTTATCATGTTGCTAGTATCTAGGTTCTTTGTAATTGCAATATGAAGCTTGATAAGCTTAATTTTTTTTTAAATGTATATAGTCACTAAATTTTAGGTCCATCTTTGTGTGTCTGCATTTTGACTTTCATGATTACTGTTCTAAGTATTTATATGTATTGTAACAGAGAGGTTGCAAAAGGTCTAATGAAGTACCAGCCCGATATTATTATCAGTGTACATCCTCTAATGCAACATGTACCACTTCGTGTCTTGAGGTCCAAGGGTCTGTTAGACAAGATTGTATTTACTACAGTGGTTACAGATCTAAGTACTTGCCATCCTACATGGTTTGTTTTGCACTTCGAACTTATTAATTAACACATTATTTTGGTTGTCAAAGTTGATCCATTATTTGTTGTGTATTGATAGGTTCCATAAGCTTGTAACAAGATGCTATTGCCCTACAGAAGAGGTGGCGAAACGGGCCTCAAAAGCCGGCCTCCAATCTTCTCAGATAAAAGTTTATGGCCTCCCTGTTCGGCCTTCTTTTGTGAAGCCTGTTAGGCCAAAGGTTTGAATCTCAATTGAAACATAATAGGGATTAGAGGTGGCAAAATGGGTGGGTTTGGTAATAAGTCAAATTAAATAGTCAATTTGTCATCTTAAGTAAGAATGTTCAAATTAAGGGAAATATATGTGAGTAACATTTATCCAAAAAGTGGTTAATAAAATAACATCCAAATGTAGGCACTTTCGTTATGTCAATAGTTGAATTTCCTAATGAGAAAAATCAGAAAACTTTAACGTTTCTTAACGACTTGAGTTGCATCAAAATCTTGAATCTATTGTAAACTGAATATACTGATTTTGGCTGATTGAGATGATTACTGCAAGTTATCGATTGTTTTGGCTTGAAAACTTAATGCACAATCTCTTTTTTGCCTTGACCTTTGGATGTTAAACGCTATTTAAATATAGGGTCATTACAAGTTGAGGTTAACCCAATAGCATACACTTTGACTTTTTTGGTCAAAATTAATGCTTTTTATGTGTTTGCATAGGTTGAATTGAGGAAGGAGCTAGGTATGGATGAGGATCTACCTGCTGTGTTATTGATGGGTGGTGGGGAGGGGATGGGTCCCATTGAAGCTACAGCCAAGGCACTCGGGAACGCATTATACGATGAAAATCTCGGTGAGCCGATCGGTCAGGTACTTGTAATTTGTGGCCGCAACAAAAAACTCGCCAAAAAATTGCTTTCAGCTGAATGGAAGATCCCTGTCCAGGTATACCCATTATTATTATCATCCTCATAATTAGGATGGATTCAACATTCATCATTTTAATTATAACCAGTTGCGGATGTCGGAATATTTTCACAATAACAACTTCACATTTAATTACATTAAACTCACATATAAGTACATGACAAGAATTGGTCGTTGGGGCGGCTGACCTAGCTGCTCTATGGTGGCTCCGCCCCTGATTATAACTATAACTATTTGTTGCAGCAAGTAATCATTTTACAGATTAAATAGGTTTATGCCCAAAGCCATTAAAAACTGTATTAGGGACAAGTGGTTCCTTCTTGGTATATTACTATTAGATAAGAAGTGGGATTAAATTTTGGTATAAGAAAGTTTGGTAACTTAATATAGAAAGGTGATTTTAATACGTAATTATTTGATTTCAGGTGAAGGGTTTTGTTACTAAGATGGAAGAATGCATGGGTGCTTGTGATTGTATTATCACCAAGGTAAACGGGTTCTGTATTCTTTTTTGTTCTTTTCTTAATACTTCAAAAATGGTCAACTGTAGTACTCCCTGTCCTACATGCACCAGTTTTCTTTATAGTAGTTAGTTAATAATAGTCACTACAAAATAGTTGAGCATTGATTTGTTCATTATTGAGATTTTGTTGATTGTTAAACTTCATGATTATACTGTAAACCTTGAATTTTATTCTAGGATGGAGGGAGTACATTATATGTAGTAATTCAGTACTCGCTATATAAGCATATTGATTCTTGTCAATTATGAAGCTACACTGTATAAATTATATAACTATCATGCGCAAAATGCCGTGTTGCCTAATGCAGATTTATTTTCATTATTATCTTTAATTTGCTAGGCTGGTCCGGGAACCATTGCTGAAGCTATGATCCGAGGGCTCCCCATAATCCTAAACGATTACATTGCTGGGCAGGTAATAAGTTTGTTATAAAAGAAGCCTTTATACGCTAGAATCAGTTATTGGCTGTTTACTTTTTTATGTATTAAGTCCTGTCTTCATTTAATAGTTAAGAATTGTACAAAAACAGATCATTAAGTGGAGAGTACTGAATAATAACTTTATCTCGCGTTGTGCAGGAAGTTGGAAATGTACCATATGTGGTGGAAAACGGATGTGGAAAATTTTCAAAGTCACCAAAAGAGATTGCACATATAGTTGGTCAATGGTTTGGTCCCAAAGCATATGAGCTCGATGCCATGTCTCAAAATGCTTTAAGGTTGGCTAGGCCTGACTCGGTTTTCAAAATCGTTCAAGATCTTCACGAGCTTGTTAAACAGAGAAGTTTAATGGTGCAGTATGCTGCTGCAACTTAATTGGCATCTATAGGACTCGAATGAGATTTACTTATTAATCTATTTTTGTAACCAAAACAATTTTGACTACGAGTGAAGCAGTTTACAATTTAGAGTATTTTTTCCCCCTACGACAAGGGTATGCATATGCAGAGACTGCTCAAAAGGTGTGCAACCAAAGATAAAAGCGCACAGAAAATGTAATATGCACAATGTATGACTATATCATGAAGTATTTGAGTGACTACTAATAAAATTTGTATACGTTGTTCTTGTTATATAGAATCTATTGCATTGTACGTTGTTTATGGGCAAAATGAGTGCCTTGTGAGTTTGAAAAAGGTATTAAGCCAACTGAATGCTGATATGGACAATTACTATGTTAGCAAAGAAATAAAAAATTGACTTCTATTGGTCAATGTAACCTTTTTGTAAGTGATTCCAAATCTAATTTTTGGTGTGGTAATTAGAGAATGAAATGATAACTAGTGTTATACATAAAGTTGTCTCAATTCGACTTTCTATCAAAATTACTCGTGTGTAATCCATTGGTGTTGGCGTTGATTTGGTTTTTCATATATGTACACATTCAAATGAATCTGGGTTGAGAAAAATGGGTTCATTTCTAACCTATGTTCCTTTAACTACGAGTTAGGCGATTTATCATTTGTATATTGTCTCCGAGACCCGTCCACAAAGGCCCTAGCGGGTCGGTTTTCTTTCTTTTCTTTTTTTGTTTTGGGTATCACAAATTTCTCTCTCTTATTTACGGGGCTACAAAAGGGCGTTGCTTTGCGAGTAGGCATTTTTTGACGCCCCTAACGCCTGTTACGGATCATCAAAAGTGACGATGATGGGGCGTTAGTTTTGTTCCCAACGAGCAAAAAGGAGGCGTCAGATTTCTTTACCGCCCAATTAAATCTTGGACACATCATATATATATTATTAAATTTTTTATTTTTCACCAAACTTCCAATCATATTTTACTACATCACCTAAATCCTTCACTTAAATTTGATGCTTACCATAACACAATTTCAAAATTTGACATTATCACGTTAGAGTCAAATTCTTCTTTCTCCTCTCAAATATACAAAATTTGTCTACACATCATAATCACTGCAACACATGGTCTTAATGTCAAGCTTAATAGTCGTCATTTATCAGTTTCATACTGTACTATTAACCATAACACTAGTGACAATATTTTATTGCATAATGTGTATATAGATTTTAAAAGATAAATTCACAATGGAAATGGATATCTCATGTCATAGTTGGATACATTCTCAACCCTAATATGTTTAATCATCAATGTATATATTTTGTATTGGTGTTTATTATTATTATTTTTTTATTATTTTACAGTGAAATATATTGCATTTTTACGGAACAGTGTGTTGTAGATGCTCTTATGTACATTTAAGATCAACTCAAAAGAAACTTATATGAGCACACCCGTTGTATTGTTATACCTAATAAAAATTATACGGGCTTAAACAAATGAAAATTAGTGGTATTTCTTTTGTTCTCTCTCCGTCCCTAGGTTTCTCGCTCCGTCCGTAGGTTTCTCGCTATCGTGTTCATGTTTCGGTCACATACATCTTGCCAGTGGTCGGATTTCTTTGTTCTTTTTAGTTTAGCGCTCATGTCAGTTTGTCTTAGTTGTCTATATTGGTTATAAAGATATGATTTTACTTCAATTGTTGTATAAGTAAATCTTTAGGTCCACGTTATCAAGCAGACTTGCTGAGGTCCATATTAGTACTCATTTTAAACTTCGAATATAACCATTTTAAGTTATGTTTTTCTGCATTAAAAAAAAAAAAAAATTTGATTAGGGATTAAAAATTAAAATTAAAATTTATAATATGAACAAAAAAATAAATTAAAAACGCGGGTGGGCCACCGGTGGAAGTTGTTGTGTAGAAAGCCACAAAAAAACGGCAACCGCCATCATATACATACGACCAGCAAAGATAAAATTCATACACGTTTTCATATTACAAATTAAAAATCTAAAATTAAATCAATGATTTCGAGTGCATGTTGTAGTTGTTATTGCAATCCGCTGCTAATTTCAACAAAATCATTAGCTACCGGATGTTATGACCACCATCGTCACGGCGGCGTAAATCTAATCACGAAACGCGTCAATTTGAACGGAATTTGTATTGTGAAAGCTTCAATGGTGGAATCTTCATCTTCTGAGAACTCGTCTAATTTCAGTAAGCGTATGGAACAAGCTTGGTTAATTTCGCAGGTATTTTACATAAATTGAAATGATTAGCTAGGGTTTCTATTACTTGTTCACGTTTTCCCCTAATTAGTGATTGATTAATTAACATTTTCAATAATAAATGTATGCTAAGCACGTATAATATGAGTTTAGGGTTTGATTATTCTGAAATTTGTGATATTTGGTAAATTTAATATGAGTTTTAGCCTAACTGAAATCCTTTTTGTCATGTTAGTATTGGACACATTATGCATTTGATGTTGGATTGTAATTAATTATATTAGAACATAATGTGAGTTATCTATCCGAAAGCTTTTGTGATGGTAGCATTGAATGCACATGGTATCTGATGTTGGAGTACTGATTGGATGATTGTTACAGTAATGGAAGCATTGTTAATGAGATTAAAATAACATGTTGAAATAACATTTACCAGATTGTGTAGTAAACATTTCGTAGGCTTGTAGCATATAAGATTGAGCATGAGTCAGAATGAGTCTCTCTAAGTATATGCGTTTTCTGACTCGTATGCTATTAACATGAGCTCTGTGATGAGAGCAAGGTTGGAGAACTCGGATCTCGGGGAGATCTCGTTTGGACATTTTTGGGGAGATCTCGG
Source organism: Rutidosis leptorrhynchoides (assembly GCF_046630445.1). Taxonomy (NCBI): domain Eukaryota; kingdom Viridiplantae; phylum Streptophyta; class Magnoliopsida; order Asterales; family Asteraceae; genus Rutidosis; species Rutidosis leptorrhynchoides. The sequence continues at coordinate 150,126,007 of NC_092334.1, forward strand.
CATCTCGAAAAATCTCGGAGAGATCTCGGGCGTTGACTTACGTTGACTTTTTACTGTTTTTAGTGTAAAATTATATATATAAATAAATATATGTATATTTATATACATTATTACGAGATTTTACAAAAAAATTTGAGAAATGAGTGAGAAAATACGAGATTTTACGAGAAAATCCGAGAAATCGTGGCTTTGACCATGTTTGACCCCGTTGACCGGAAAATCTCGGGAGATGGACATCTCGTCTCGGTTGTCTTCTAAAAACGAGATCTCGGGGAGAAATAAGGAGATTTACAACAATGGATGAGAGCTATCAGCTACGGTTTGGTAGAAATTTTCGAGTTGCTTGATGTAATGCTTTGTCATTTGAGCTACATAGGAGGGGGCACAAAGGTCATTAATAAAACAAACTTCATATCTAAGTATTTTGATTGATTGTTTTTTGCATCAGTTTAGAATTTATATACCACATGTTGTCATGTTTTACATAAATTTTGATGATTCGCTACACGTGGGTGGGGAGACGACTTCTTTTTTATTCTAGGTTAGAGGAATAATTGTCTACGTCTCACCTCCCCATACCTCGCATACGCGGGATTAGGTATTGTTGTTGGTGGTGGTGCTAGGTATCTGTAGCTTGTTGATGTTTTTTCCTTAATTAATGATTGGTTAATTAACATATTTAATATTAAAATTATGACAACCACGTATAACATGTTACATCTGATTGTTTAGAGTTTTGTTATCCCAAAATTCTTGATATTTGGTAGATTTTGTATTCTCAGTTTCACTGTTACTTTGGAATTTAGCTGTGTAAATAAAGTTAGTGACTTGAATATGAGTTTTAGCCTAACTGAAAGACTTTTGTCATGTTAGTATGGGACACAATAGGCATTTTAAGTTGGATTCCAATTAATATTACTGAGAACATAATGTGAGTTATCTGAACCAAAGGCTTTGTGAAGGTAGTGTTGAATGCACATGGTGTTGGATGTTGGCTTTTAATAAAAGGTTGTGTTCATTGGGTGATTGTTACAATATTGGAAACATTGTTATTTAGATTGAAAGATGTTAAAAATTACGTTGACTTAATTGTTGTAGTAAACATTCTTTATGCTTGTAACATAGAAGATTGAACATGAGTCAAAACGAGTACCTCAAAGTATGTATTTTTTGACTCATATGCCATCAACTTGAGCTTTGTGATGTAATGCTGCGTCATTTAAGCTACTTAGGGAGGGGGCACAAAGGTCATTAATAAAACGAAATGCCTATCAAAGTATTTTGATTGATCGTTTTTGCATGAGTTTAGATAACTCACATTACCCTAAAGCTTAAGCCAACAGTGGGTTGAAAATGTGAAATTTGTGATGACATCACCACTAACAAGATTCTTCATTTCCAACATGAAGCCTTCACCCTTTCTTAAGCTTCTAAGAATACATACTTGTTTGGATATGTTAACATACACAATAGGTGACCTTTTAGACTGTTGCAAATGTATACATGGTGATGTAACATTGTAACTTCAATTGACGTTAATCTATGTACATATGATGGACGTTAGTCTATGTCTATATAAATCTAATATGCAACCACTGTTGTTTTGTTAATTTTTATATATATGTTGTTACCACAATTTTCTAAATTCCTGCTACCAATGAATGTTGCAGCAACCGAGGCCAGTTGCTTGTTCCTCTTGTGATTCGAATGGGCATGTCGAGTGCAAATGGTGTGGTGGCACGGGATTTTTCATTCTTGGTGATAACATGCTATGTGAAGTACCATCCCGAAATTCAAGCTGCGTTATTTGTGCTGGAAAGGTAAATTATAATAAGTCTAAATGAGTAACTTTGTAGTGCAGATCTATTAGATAACTAATGTATTAATATGATTACAAATGGTTATTTTACTGAATCTAATCTAAGTATATTTATGATGATTCTTTCAGGGATCAACTTGTTGTGGTGATTGTAAGGGAACCGGATTTCGTGCTAAATGGTTGGAACAGCCCCCTGTCCAATAGTAGTCTTGTTGGTTTGTCAATTGTAACACTGCAAATGTGAAAGTCAACACATATTGTTTCTGTACATGGTATACATTAGAGATTCTATTCATTGTTACAATTTGTTGCGTTACACCTCTGTATATTGTCCCTTTTAACAGTTGATCAATTTATAAATATTAGATTCCTTGTTTTCGTATCTCTACCATCTGTCGTTATACGAAAAGTGTGTCCTCGTGGCTGGAGATGGACACCAGGCGCATGACGGGTACATCACCAATTAAAAAATTAGCTAAAGTACTATCAAATTAAGTATATTTTCTTTGCTCTTATTTAACGGGCTATTATAACTGTCGTTAGCAATCTCTATCATGCACTAGAATTAGTTGAGAATAAAGATAATCATGAGAAAAACAAAGTAGAGGTGGGGAAGAGAAAACGTGATACGAAATTTGCAGCCGCAGCTTGGGCATCTAAACGAAAAAAGGAACTGGACTTGGATATCTTTTTTTTTTGTCTCATAAACACGCAATTAGGAGTTCATGATGAAGCATTAAAAGTGGGGGGGTCAAGAAACGGCAAAAGAAAGAATTACACGTGGGTAAAGAATGGTGACAGACGGGATCTGGTTGCTTTTGATGATGAGGTGGCCGGAGTTCAAAAATTGAAAGAAATGGCGTCCAGAAACATGAAAGAGAAAGCGGTTTATGAGGCGGCATTAAGGAAGCTTAACAAGACCCAAAAAACTTGGGCGGATGTTGAAGCTGCTCATGCATTGACTTCTAATGCAGTTGCCAACAAAGAGAAGGAGAAAAGATGGCTCAAGTTCTGATGATTTGGCATTGTTTGTAACATAGATTGTTATGATCATCAATGTAGTTAATTTGTTTAACAATATTAAAGATAGAAGGTGCATTTCTCATATTGATTTTGATAGTCGTTGATTTGATCATATACGGGATGGGATGCATAATGTAGTGGTTGATAGATTTGCCTATTTGTAGTGAGTACTGTTTAACATCTTTAATCAATTACATGGCTTTTGGATTTCTGTTTGTCTATGATTAGGACTTTATGGATCTCTAACCTCATCTTGCATTACATTTGCTATCTGCTTGTAGTTTAAATTTAAGCAGAAGATTATTGGGTTTATTGTTTTCAATTCATAGTTGTTTTTATGTTAAATCAAGTTGTGTTGGTTACTACCTTTGATTGAAGCATGGTTTTTTGGGCCAACAATCAAGAAGCAATGGATCTCCAAAGTTGGAATCTCTAGAATGAGGTAATATGCAACATTAAAAGCAGCTGGGTTCGATAAGACTATTTGTACGTTATGGTGTGTGGTTAGGTTTATTTATGACGTGGCAGTGTAGGTTGACAATGAAGTTATGGTGGTGTGTGTTTGAGTGTTGGTTGAGAGTGTTGTGATGATGTAACAAAATATAATTGAGAGTTGAGTAAAAAGAAGATAAAAAAATAAAATTAACAAATCAGAAGTAAGCAACGTATGTTGCTCCTTCCGTGGAAAACTAACGCACACCCAAAAAATTGCCTCGGCCACGTCCCATAACAAAAAGTTGTTGGCGTTGTTTTTTGCCAACTCATCAACCCACGCTCGTGGGTACCATCGTAACAAACAGTCTAATAGGTCAAACTTTCTTTTGCCATGTTAGGTTGAGCTAGTTTATGACAAGTACATTTTAGTTGACTTTCAACCTATTTGACCCGTATCCTTTCGGTTCATTATTTATTATTGTACCCATTTGACTTTTGATTATCAAAAACAACCCAATTCCAACCCATTAATCGAATAAATGGATTGAACCCCTTTATATTCATACTAAGTTATTAGAACATGGGAACATCTTGTGAATTTCTGCAGGAGATCAAACAAATCTTTGAAAAATCAATTTGACATTTTGACCCTTTTACTGTAAGTAGTAAATTTGTGTTTATTCAACTTCTAAAATTCGTCTAATTTACCAACTTAGCTCATTCATTATCTTCTTTTGCATACTGATTTTAGTCTCGAACCAAAAACTAAAATTTCCTGTCACCAATCAATGGAAGTGTTTCAGCTTAAACAAGATGATTGAATGACAAATAAAATACCTCGATCAAACTAATATGGGACCGTTGGGGACTTGGGGCTACAGTAGTCGAATATGACATAATGGGAATATATTATATATTATATTAACTCAATAATACATCGATCAAACTAATATATCTTTCCCCAATTCCTACTAGTTAAAGTGATTAAATAATGGTTTCCTGTCCCAAGAATATTGGCGGGCCTTATGTGTTGTGGACATGGCCCAATAGATCTAAAGCACATGTTCTTTGATCTAATTTTTTTCCAATTTTTTTAAGAGATAATATGAATGTACTTGCAAATATTCTATTACAAAAACAGTGAAATGACCCGTGGAATCACGGGTTTGTTTAAACAAAACAGTTTAATGATATGTTTTAGATATTAAGTGAACTTAAATGTTAAAGTTATTTAGTTTAATGACCCGGGGAACCTCATAGTCCGACCAAGAAACTCGTCAGCTGAACATTTCATCAAACACTAAAATGTATATTAAACAATCATCATCCAATCATAAGAGATAATATTGGTTGTCATTTTATTTTAAAAATATAAATATAAAATTGATTTCCTTATGCCTAACTTTTATACCTTCTCGTATTCAATTCAAAATAATTAAATACAATAATTTAAAATTATTTAATTTTAATAATTAAAATAATTATTAATAAGATTTAATAATAATAATTAATTAATAAGATTTAATTTAATTCAAAATTATTTAGATTTTTTTTCTTTTTTTTTTGATTTTTTCTTTACAAAGGAATTAGCCTAATTATGACATATCATTTTAGCAATATAATGGAAACTATAAAAGATAGATTCGATATCTTCGAATAAAGCATGCGTGATCAAGCATATTTTTACAACTAGTTAAACATACACTAATGTGAGGTTTAATGACAATCAAATTCAACTTTCTAGTTCGGTTATCGTAGATTACCTTGGCCTATATACTGGTCACCTCGGAAGAATGGTTAAATGTGTGTCCACTGTCGGTATGACAGCCCTTAATTCTAGGTTTTAATGTTCAAAATATATAACTGGAGAATGTAAGAAGATAAACCCTAAGGTTTATAGAAAGCTGTGTGAGCCAGTGACATACAGAAGCTAATTGTATGAGGCGCATGTGGTGACCGTTATCAGGTGCCTTTATGTAAAGTCTAACTTTGTACTTGTACAAAAAAAAAAAAAAAAAAAAAAAATTAGAGTTTGTGGAAATTGAAGTTTTCGCCCGTATTCAAATTAAAAATAGATGCTTGACCGGAGGGGCGTCAATGTACGCAATTAACCCGGTTACGGCTCTCGTCACCCACAGATTTTACTTGCTAGTGAGACCCCGATGTGATTGTCACTAGGGAGGTTTCTTCTGTCAAGCCCAAAAAAGAGCTTATGTGCCAAGCCTACATGTAACTCTAATTTAACCCTAATGAATAATGATCAATGTTGTTATTATGTTTACATGAAAGTATTTCTCGTAAAAGATACTAATATTCGATATCCTTTGAGGACTAACGAAGATAAGATAATGGCGTAGATGTGCGGGACTGAAGTCGTTATTTCAATGAGTTATCAAGTTGTTTGAAACAATAATGGACGTTAAGTTTCCACATCTATAAGAATTCAACCAAATGTATTTTATGAAATTCGCATCCAAAAAAAGTAAAACCTTGTGCTCTTGTGGTTGTGGTCGATATTGACTCATCCTTTTGGTGTCAAGAGATAAATCCGTAAATGTTGCTTTAAAGTCGTTGTCCCTTGTTTAAGATGACAAATTCATATATTATAATTTGACTAACATTTAAGATATGATGTCGATACACTTTATTAATGGTGTACGGTTTATATAATACTACTTGAATACATGTGTTATTATTTGTTCCATAATTGCTAGTGTATACTATTGCGATATTACAATAAAATATTATATAAATTCCTTTTTTTAAACATCAAGAATATAAAATAAAAATAAAAACTCGCAAGAAGCTAATAGATTACAAGTAATTATGTTTAACCATCACAAATAATAATATCTTCATAAAAGATCTTAGCTTTAAACCTCATTTTGAAAGCTGCAACAGATCTTGGTCCTCTTGGAGTTGTCAAAGAAGTAGTTAGAACTAGATTAAGCCATGTATATTTGACTAGAAATACTTATTTTACCGATTAATCTGAACATAAAAAATTTCTTTACATAGAGGGACAACCTGTCCATACATTTTTAATGAACAATAATGTACTTGGTATAGAAAAAAAAAATTAATTGTATTAAAAAAAAAGTATGACGGGTTAAGATCTGATATCACTTGTAAAATGTTGAAATGATAATCATCTTCTAAACAATGCATGTGATTTAACTTTTTTAGGATGAAAAATAATAATATAAAAAATACATCTAAAATCAACCAATGTATAAAATCATAAAACGGAATACCAGAGAACTACAAATATACTGGTAGCTTAAAACAATGTAATTGTATATGTGATGACTGAGATATTTTTGGGGGCAATATTAGCAATTTAATTTGTGTATACCTAAAATGTGTCAATGACACGTATTCGTGACTAATATATTTTATGTACCATATCCTAAACTATTGTGACATTTGTTACGGACATTAATGATGTTTTAATTTACAATAAACGCAATTAAACTACAACCCCTTTTTTAATTGTTAATTTGTTTGATGGCAACCGTCAACTATTTAGTGGCCAACCTTCTTTTGAATTTCGTATCTTCAAATGACACTTGGTCCAAAATCATAATCTGATGGTTTTCATAACGTTTTGTAATTTGCACCTAATATTTAAATAACGGTTGTTCCTCTAATATTAATGAAATTATATTAGACTACATACTAATTATGGACACCCCACCAATCATAACCCGCCACCTTTTTAAAATCACTGTAGCTAGTGTAGATATCACTGTAGCTACTGTAGATATCACTGTAGCTACAGTTTTTTTTTTTTTTTTTTACCACAATGGATTATAAAATATAAATCCATACATAAACACAATTTCTCTGAAATTTTTTTTTTCCTTTCGCTTACCACAATGGAGTATAAAATATAAATCTTTTGAGTTTTCCCTTACCACAATGGAGTATAAAATATAAATCCATAGATAAACACAGTTGTTCTGAATTTTTTTTTTCCCCTTACCACTATGGAGTGTAAAATATAAATCCATAAATAAACACAGTTGCTCTGTATTTTGCAATATATATATATATATATATATATATATATATATATATATATATATATATATATATATATATATATATATATATACACCATAGCATAATTTTTAAACGAACTAGATTAACTAAAATGAAGTTGTGTGGCTAAAAGGATTATAGAACAGATCTAGAAACCTTCAATATTCCAAGTATTCAAAATGAACTAATTTTAATTAGATATTAGACATTTAGTAGATGATAAGTAAAAGAATAACAAGAAAAAAATGAGAAGGAGAATGGGGGATATGGGATAAGAGAAGGGAGAAAGAACACTGGAGAAATGAGTTAATTAATGAAAAAGTGATTTTATTTATATTATATAAAGTCTGATTAAGGTTTTTAGTAGACGGGCCAGCCCAGAGGCCCATTGGTGGATTTTGGAGGTTAAAACGTTGGTTGAGTAATTGAACAAATGATTTCTTTGATTTTTCTTTAAAATATATAATTTGGTGTACACAACAACACAACAACAAAACTCAATCCCACATGTATGGGTTATAGGAGAGGTAAGACGTAGATAATCTTTCATCTAAAATTCGTTTCTCAACCTCAAGTGAAACACTCACAAAAGCAGAGAAAGCCATCTCTCTCTTTGACGGGTAGAGAGATTGCTTCCAAGGAGACCTTCGGCCAATATGAAACCGTAGCGAAGCACGGACCTCCAAAACTAGTACTATATACTAATTATGGACAGCACCCACCAATCATAACCCGCCACCTCTCTAAAATCACTGTACCTACTGTAGCTACTGTAGCTATCACTGTAGCTACAGTTTTTTTTTTTTTTTGTTTTTTTTTTTTTGCTTTTTCCTTACCACAATGGATTATAAAATATAAATCCATACATAAACACAATTTCTCTGAAATTTTTTTTTTCCTTTCGCTTACCACAATGGAGTATAAAATATAAATCTTTTGAGTTTTCCCTTACCACAATGGAGTATAAAATATAAATCCATAGATAAACACAGTTGATCTGAATTTTTTTTTTTCCCTTACCACTATGGAGTGTAAAATATAAATCCATAAATAAACACAGTTGCTCTGTATTTTGCAATATATATATATATATATATATATATATATATATATATATATATATATATATATATATACACACACCATAGCATAATTTTTAAACGCCACCACCTCTTTAAAATCACTGTAGCTACTGTAGCTATCACTGTAGCTACAGTTTTTTTTATTTTTTTTTTATTTTTTTTTTTTGGCTTTTCCCTTACCACAATGGATTATAAAATATAAATCCATACATAAACACAATTTCTCTGAAATTTTTTTTTTTCCTTTCGCTTACCACAATGGAGTATAAAATATAAATCTTTTGAGTTTTCCCTTACCACAATGGAGTATAAAATATAAATTCATAGATAAACACAGTTGCTCTGAATTTTTTTTTCCCTTACCACAATGGAGTGTAAAATATAAATTCATAAATAAACACAGTTGCTCTGTATTTTGCAATATATATATATATATATATATATATATATATATATATATATATATATATATATATATATATATATATATATATATACACCATAGCATAATTTTTAAACGAACTAGATTAACTAAAATGAAGTTGTGTGACTAAAAGGATTATAGAACAGATCTAGAAACCTTCAATATTCCAAGTATTCAAAACGAACTAATTTTAATTAGATATTAGACATTTAGTAGATGATAAGTAAAAGAATAACAAGAAAAAAATGAGAAGGAGAATGGGGGATATGGGATAAGAGAAGGGAGAAAGAACACTGGAGAAATGAGTTAATTAATGAAAAAGTGATTTTATTTATATTATATATAGTCTGATTAAGGTTTTTAGTAGACGGGCCAGCCCAGAGGCCCATTGGTGGGTTTTGGAGGTTAAAACGTTGGTTGAGTAATTGAACAAATGATTTCTTTGATTTTTCTTTAAAATATATAATTTGGTGTACACAACAACACAACAACAAAACTCAATCCCACATGTATGGGTTATAGGAGAGGTAAGACGTAGATAATCTTTCATCTAAAAGTCGTTTCTCAACCTCAAGTGAAACACTCACAAAAGCAGAGAAAACCATCTCTCTCTTTGACGGGTAGAGGAATTGCTTCCAAGGAGACCTTCGGCCAATATGAAACCGTAGCGAAGCACAGACCTCCAAAAATAGTTTATATCAATTTACATCGACAGTTCATAACTTACGTAAAGGTGTTAGTTGATGCAGGGACTATAGATGTAAATTTTAACAAATAATAACGATTGATATAATTTTATGAAAATCATACGGACTATAGTGTGATTTTTAAAAGATAATACTGTAGGTGTAGTTTCATATAAAAATATGTAGTATAAACCAAAAGAATTATTACCGGCTTACTTAATAAACAGAACTATAGTTAATGAGGAAATGATCTGTGCATGGTGCAAAACTAAACGGATCTCGTCTATAATAAAAAATTAAATGAAGACCTTTTGTAAATAGTGTAAGTTGAAGATTGATATTGTAACTTTATACTGAAAAACTAAAATGTTACTCCGTATTGATCATGAGTAACATACTATTCTTCTATTTTTTTATTCAAAAAACTACTTGTGAACTAAAAAAGGGAAACTACTCGTGTTTTATTTGTTACCATAACAATGCCAGAACACCATAGTGAGACATTCTGAGACCATTCTCAGTTCCGGTTTCAAAAGTGTTCATACTGCAAGAACGGAAATAACAACGGGCAAAAACCGAGCCCCTAAATTAACATGTCATCCTCCCTTTTCAAAAAGGTGGTGATATTTCCAAATCACCTTTTAATAGATCTACATATTTTTCAAGCTGTCTTCCTAAAATACCCTCTAATATAGTCTATCAATTTTATTGTGTAATACATAATTTAAGAGTATGTTAGTTGTGGATCTATCAAAAACTGATTTGGAAATATCACCGCCCTTCCAAAAAAAACCTTTTCTATTTGGCATACAAAAACTAAATAAACTAACATATAAAGACATGCAAATTTAACATTCTTTTTCAGTTTGTGAAGCATTATCCAATCAGCAATTAGCAAAATCAAATATCACAAATTAATTAATTAACAGAGTAATTAGATAAAACATCAGAATCAGCATCACCATCAACGCTAGAATTACTACAATCATCACCTTGCCACGTCCACACAATATCTTTCAACGCCGGTCTAACATCTTCTTCACAAAACTTTTCATACTCCAACGTATCACCGGAATCTTTCGTAAATTCAACCACCGTCATCTCCGCCGCCATCTCATACACCTCCGCCGTCACCGCCAACACTCCTTTCCTTCCTTCCTCCGTTCCTTCCATCTTCACTTTAAAATCATCTTCCCTCTCAACACTAAACCTCATCTCACGCGCCGCCGTCTCAATCCGCTCCACAATCGCCGCTGCCGAATATTTCGACGTAAAAATCGACGCTACTTTCTTCTTCTCGTTACTCTCAAACAAAGTCGATAGATCGAATCCAGACGACATCGATGATATCAGCTCAAACGCGTTAAAAAATGCAGGACTGGATGTGGACTTTTTCAACGGCCCGCCCGGATTATTCGGATTCAGATCCGAAGCTGACGATGAAATCGATATCCGTTTATTCAATAAACGGAACGAATTAGGTCTCGATAAACCACGCCTGTACCACGGAACACGCATTATTCCTTGTATCGAGATCCGTCTCTCAGGATCCGCCATTAAAATCTTCGAAATCAGTTTACGAGTTTCCGCCGAGAACCACGGCGGAAACTCGTACTCTGCTTTGAATATTTTTTTATACAAATTCATTAAATTCTCATCGTGAAAAGGTAAGAATCCAGCTAATAAAACATACAAAACGACGCCGCATGACCAGATATCCGCTTTAGCACCGTCATAACCTTTTTTCCGTAACACTTCCGGTGCCACGTAAGCAGGCGTACCACACTGCGTGTGCAGCAGTCCATCGTAACGTTTCTGCTCCGGCAAAGCAGAGAATCCGAAATCAGTAATCTTCAAATCATCATTACTATTAAGAAGCAGATTTTCAGGTTTAATATCGCGGTGCGAAACACCGCGACTATGACAAAAATCAACGGCGCTAATTAACTGTTGAAAATACTTCCTAGCAACATCTTCTTTCAATCGACCGCCGTTTGATACTTTAGCGAACAATTCGCCACCGGAAACGTACTCCATAACGTAATAGATTTTCGATTTAGTGGCTAAAACTTCACGTAATTCTACAATATTTGGATGACGAACGAGACGTGTAGCCGAGATCTCGCGCTGGATCTGTTCAACCATGCCTTGATCTCTAATTTGATCTTTGTTGATGACTTTAATTGCGACGCTTTCGCCGGAGGAGATTTGACGGCCATAGTAAACTTTAGCGAAAGTGCCTTTACCGATTAACCGTCCTTTTTCGTATTTGCCACCTAATAACATGTGTTTATCGTCTTCCATTATAAATGAAATGAAATATGTAGTGAATATTAGAGTTCCATGAATGTATTCATGTGATTGAAAATGGAAGAAAGGTTAGGGTTCATTTATTTATTTATTTATTGGATTATTAATTAATTTTATTGGGAGGTTTGTGTAAATAAGGGTTGAAGATGGGGAATGGGCGGCAAGACAGAGTAGATAGAATATAAGTTTTATTTTATTTTAGGTTTTCAGTAATTTCACGAATTCACGTTATCCGAATTCGTTGAAATTTTCATCTTCTAGGAGTCACTATCGATCATACGTGGCAATTATACTAAAAGAATAAGAGAATTACTTCATTGGTCCTTCTAGTTACATTAAAATTAGAAAAACTTACTTGAATGATCCCTGTATTTTACCTCAAATTTCACGTAGAGCCCCTGTATTTTTATTTTAACTTGGATGGTCCCTATGATTTACAAATGTTACATGGGTAGTCCCTACCTCTAACAGCCATTAAAAAATCCGTTAACTTAATTGTATTTTCATCCGTTAATCAATTCTCAACCATTTCTATTTACAAATGTTACGTGAACGGTCCTTATAATTTACAAATATTATATACATATATTTCTATTATAGTTATATTTTATATATACGTAATCATATTTATTATATACGAAGCAATATTATATTTTATATTTATTATATACATATCTATATTATATTCATATTTATATATACATATTATATTTATATCATCATACGTGTTTATATAATATATATATATATATATATATATATATATATATATATATATATATATTATTAATATATATATGAAGAGTACGAATGAAGAGTACGAATGAAGCTAACATAGAAGAGTGAAATGAGTAAGTGTAGATTCATCTTATCATTTGACGTAGATATGATTGATTCCCAGATTTCAAGGGATTTGAAGAAAATTTTCTTAATAAGATTTGACTCTCCGGTAATCAAGGGAATTAGGATCCGCTTTAAATGCGATCGTCTATTTTAATTGTTCTGTCGGGGATTTTCTTATAAATTCACCTCCTTCGTTTCCTTACAACTCACACCTTCTGTTGATGCATTTTATGCAAGTCCCTAGACATCTACCCACGTCCATTGCAGGTACAACAGTTTACAGGCCACCATGATTGCTCGTTATTATCCTATCCGTGTTTGTATGTGGTTACAGGAACTGCAGGAACGAGATTTAGATGTTTGACTATGGTAAACTTAGTCAGACGTACGAGTGAAGCCTCACTAGTATGGCTGACAGGCTCATACGCACGGTTGATGCTGAGCTAAGTCACAATTACAACCTAAATGAGAAGACACGAGTGAGTGATCACCCATACGGCTGATGATGCCAACTCGTACGTGTGATGAATGAATCATATGGGTGAGTCAATAGCAGGGGTATATAAAGTCTTATGTTCTTCATTTTAGGTTAAGCCTCTCATTTGTTACACACACTCAGATCTAGTGAGCTCCTCCGATTCTCTCTCAGTCCAAATCACCCAGGTGGTGAATAATAGCTCTAGGTGTTGATCTAATCACACTTGATTTAGTTGTGGTTTGACTAAATTAATCAAAAAAAAACTTAACCTATTCACTAGAGGGTTTGATTCACTTATTCCGCCATTGTGTGAGTTAAATCTATTGATTTCTAAGTTCCTAGTCATGTTTCATCACCTTCTATTCTTTCCCCCTCAACTCATATTTTAAAGTATGCTCCATCCAATTCTGATTCTCGATATACTTCTAACTTTCATATCGGTCATTCTTCTTTTTCATCTACCGCCGGAAGAATATATTTACTTCTACTATACTCTTGGGTTTATAGTGTTTCTAGTTCTCCCGTGTCTTTATATTGCTATATGCATCGATATATATGGTTTATAATTTCTGGTTTGTCGTTGGCCTTTATATGTTCCCTTATATTTCAAAGTCTCTGCTTCTATCTTCTATAATCATTATCATTCACAGTTAATGCTCTCTTTTATTTTCTGCAATTTATACCCCAATTTCTATTTCGGAGTTTTGTCCTTTCATTTCTTCTTCTTGCGATTAAGCACCACTTTTAATGGTCCAGAATTCACAGATATGAATTTCGGAATGAACATTGTTAATGTTCTAGGAAGGAAATTATGATGGCACGATCTTGACTTGTCAAATTACTAGAATACCTTGGAAAAGGCCGAATCATCAAGAAATATTTTCTTGATATTTTAGAGGTTAAATAGAATACAAGAGTCGTATAACATGGCATATGATGATGTTATGATCTGTGAATCATCACGTTCCATTTAGAAATTCAGCATGACTTACTGTAATATAATCACATTGATCAAGTGTCATTATATTATAATAATTCATGCTTCAGTTCCCAACACTACTTCAAAATATTCCTATTTTAAACTTGAATGTTTCAGAATTTAGAAACTAAAATAGTTTCTTTTATGATGTAATACAGATAGCGCGAAGAGGTAAATGATTTCAAATAAGAAAAATTAAGAAAATATCTTCAGAAATATGGAGGATATTTATAATGAAAGATATGATGATATTTTAGAATTTCTAATATCAGAGGATGATGAAGAATATTGTCCGCAGGGGTTTAGAGTCAGGAGCAAGGTATTCGTTAATGACTTCAGCAGGTACTGAATCATTTGGATCCTTTGAAGTCAGGTTCAGTCTTTGTAATTTGCCCACAGCCTCCTTCCTACTTTGCTCAATCCGTTTTCCAGTTCCAAAACTTCTCTTTTTCTGCGCTTTGCCAACACACTTCATCATTATCAACCAGCTTTTACCGTTTAAAGTCGTTTATAGTTTTTGCTGCTTCATCAGCATTTTTTCCATTTTCGGAGAACCAATTCGTAGTTCGGAGTATTTTTCAGAAACTTCACATTCAAATTAAGTCCAGAAGATAGACGTTATATATACACATATAACTGTTGGTGTAGACATGCTGTGAGATTTCAAAATACTGATTGCTAATTCCCAATGATTCGTATGGCAATTCTCATTACAAGATGCGAATGAGTAAATGATGGGGTTTCAATGAATAATTATAATGACTTTTTGGAGAGGCTAAAGTAAAAGGGTAATGAAGTTGTTGGTACATCTGCTAATAATGTGGTGGAATGTAAAAGGTTCCCTGGTAACGATGGTGTATATCTCAAGGTTATAATAAGGTTAATCTGACTGAAAAGTCGAAGTTGACTTGCTGGAGCTGTGACAAAACTGGCTACTTTGAATATGAGTCGCAAAGTTATTTTTGCTAATAAATGCCAAAGAATCTGACGCAGATACGTTGTTTAAACTTTTACTTTAGTTTCAAGAGTTTTTTTTAGGTACATAATTGTGGGTAACAAGTGGTTGGATCATCATCTCGATTGCTCATCATTCGAAGTGTCTTCAGAAATTTTCGAAGGGTTTAAACACAGATTGCAATCGTTAACATACATTTGATATTCTAACACAGTTTTGAAGTCAAAATATAGCTTGTGAAAGATGTAAGGATCTAAGAGTGATGATTTTGGTCATATCTCAAGTTGAATTTTGAGATTTCAAAATCAGAATATGTAATTAAATTTTGAATGAGTATGGTTGTTTTGATTTCTATGAAAGAATGTATATTGTTGTGAAAGTAGGGAGTATAATGGATGATTTGCTGAATCAGAATCGAAGAATATAACATATTAATTGTGAATTCATATATCTCTCGGGTATTACCTACCCGTTAAAAAAATTTCACAATTAATATTTTGTACAAAAGAATTTTATTACAGTCTTTATTAAAATATATATATGTATATTTTCTTCAGATATAACATAGATTTAATGAGTTAATGTTAAATTAAACTCATTTGATTTACGGTTGAAACTAGAATTGAATATTCCCTAAAGGCTTTAAAAAGTACATAACTTTTACGCAGTATTTCTTTAATGACATTAAAATTATGAATCAATACTTCGTTATTTGTTGATGTATGATGTTCGGTTCATGGAATTCTTGTGAATTTCGCAAAGTACGAATGATGTTATCTGAAAAGTTTCGGGTACATCGATGATGAAAGTGTAAAATCAAATATATACTTGATTTATTATGAATATATATATTTAATGTTATCTGATTGTTTATCCATTTTGAAAACTATTTTATATATATATATATATATATATATATATATATATATATATATATATATATATATATATATATATATATATATATATATATATATATATATATATATATATATATATATATATATATATATATATATATATATATATATGTGTGTGTGAATATTACTTGTATATATATATTAATATATTAAATTTAAATGTTTAATATATTTAACTAATATATTTATTTACGAAGTAAAATTTGTTATTTATGAGTGTTCTTATATATTTAAAGTATACATTAAATAAAAATGATTTCGAGTCTAAACTGTAAACGTTTGGAACACCCGGTTGACGTTTCGTTGATTTTAATATAAACCTAATATATATCTATAAGGACTTAAATAAAAGTTGGTCCGCATATTGATTAAAAAGATTATGGGCTCGATAAAAATATTTTTACCCCTTTTAGTTTAAATGTTAGTACTCCGTACATGTTAAATGGAACAGAAAATAAATAATTTTTGAACCCTTTTGATCAGGTTTCAAACAGGTAATAAGTGAAATAATTAAATATATTTGATCAAAAAATTTGGGATTTTTAGGAACACTTTTATACATTAACTGTTTAGCAATGGTCACGATATAATCTTCGGGGGAAAACTGTCGGTAGAGTAAAACAAATTCATCCGTCTAATAACTGTTTATATGATGACTTAGAGTGGATATTACTGTGTCACTGTTTTGTATCCTTCCTTATTTTCTATCATAATTTATGTATATAAATATACATATAGATAATAGATCACACACCCACATATAACAATCACCACGAATTCTATTTCAAACTACTGCAATATATTTCTTTCCCTTGATCATCATCGACGACCATCTTAAACCTACAACCACCATCATCTACAAACACCATGAACAAACCCACTTGTAATATTTTTTTCTTTTTAGTTTGTTCTACAAGAACTCACCACCATTGAACTTTCACCACTCTCGCCATATATATCTCTCTCACCCGTGAACCTACTGCAATTTGTTGGGTTACGGTTCAATTTTAGCTGCACGATCCTGTTTTCTGTTCCCATTCGAGCAACACAACCATCGGTTAACCCATTATTGAGAAACCCACATTATCACCACTCCAATCTTCTCTCTGCCTCTCTCCTTCTATCCCTGCAAACGTATGTAGATCATCAACCATCATCAAGTCGTCAACCACCACTTCAATATCATCTTGCACCACCACTATCGTCGACTATAAACCGCCACCTTCTGCCACACCACCAATACCATCGATCACCACCCTAACCCACCAAATCCTCACCACTTCGTCACCTTTCTTATTTTTTTTTTCTATTCTGTTTCATGACCGAACTTCACAAACCACCGGTCACCTCTATTGATTGCCACCACACCCGTAACACCACTCGAGCATCAAACCCACCATCAATGAAACACACTTGTTCGGTTTAATATTCACGAAAACCATGAAACCCACCAAGAACACTACTACTTCGGTTGCTTGTTGTAAAGATGATGACTAGAAGAAGATGATGTGATGTTGAAGATAATCACGATGATGATGAAAAATGTAACGATGATGATGATGATGATGAAAAATTCAACGATGATGATGGTGAGGCATGAGAATGATTATGATTTAAATGATGATGTTAGATTAGTTTAAGATGAGAAATAAGATGACGATATTTACGGTTATGTTCATGAAGTTTAAGTTGATAATGATACTTGTTTATAATGGTGATAGATGATAGATGAAATGATTTTTGTTGATAATTATGAGCAAGACGTTGATCGAATGAATTATGAATGATGATGTGAATATGTCGACTTCATACCCATTATCTTAGTGCTCAATTTAAAAAAAAAAAAAAAAAATGAGAATGGAAGACAATCGCTGTATTGGATGTTCCCCACACGTTTTCACCTTTTGTTTTTATAAGGTATATTTTAATTTAATTATTATTATTATTATTATTATTATTATTATTATTATTATTATTATTATTATTATTATTATTATTATTATTATTATTATTATTATTATTAATATTAATATTATTACATTATTATTATGTTTATAAGAGTATGATGATGAACGATGTATGTGATTGCTGCTCGTCTCCAGTTGTGTTGATACTCAACCGTTTAGTACCACACTCGAACACTCACTCGTCATTTTCGTTTGTTTTACCTGAAGGTATAAACCTTAAGTCTAAACTTATTAATTTAATTTTTGAAGTACTAACTAATACTCTACTATACACTAAATAATATAACTATGAATAAAAGATTTATATGGTATTAACAAATCCAAACTAAACTTTTAATGTTGTTGGAATTAGGATTACTAGTCATGAATTGAAATATAACAAATTTATTTTAAGTATTATGTAACAATGATTTAAACTGTGAGAGTAAGATAAAACATAGAATGGAGTTCTTAGGCATGAAAGAATTGTTATAAACTGTTTCATATAGGTAAATATTAACTTTAAAACATTATATAATATTTGTAATAAATAATATACATTAAAATACTTTAATAAGAATTTAATATATAATATATAATAAAATAGTTACAACTAAATTATTTATTAACATGACATAAAAATTATTAAAGTATTAATATATAAACTTGTTTGATTGTACTTAAGTGTTTTATATATATAACCGATATAGGTTCGTGAATCCGAGGCCAACCCTATACTTATTCAATGTCGTCATATGTATTTTTACTACAAAATACAGTATGGTGAGTTTCATTTGCTCCCTTTTTAATTGCTTTTGCAATATATATTTTTGGGCTGAGAATACATGCGCTGCTTTTATAAATGTTTACGAAATAGACACAAGTACTTAAAATACATTCTACGTTGAGTTGTACCACTGGCATATTTCCCTGTAGCTTAGTAACTACTATTTACATGGGTATTGTAAACGCGAATCTTGTTGATAGATCTATCGGGCCTGACAACCCCAACCGGACTGGACGACCAGTATTCAACGGTTGCACAGTACTTTGTTTTGTGACTACACTTGGTACGGTGTAGTGAGATTTCATAATAAAGGGAATATGCGACGATGATTAAATGTTAAGTATGGTTACCAAGTGCTCAACCACTTAGAATGCTTTACATATACTTGCGAGTGTATTATGTTTATGACTATGAAATCTTGTGGTCTATTAAGATATTGAAATGATTGTTATGATAAACCTATGAACTCACCAACCTTTTGGTTGACACTTTTAAGCATGTTTATTCTCAGGTACGAATTAAGTCTTCCGCTGTGCATTTGCTCATTTTAAGGACATTACTTGGAGTCGATCATCGCAATGGGACCGAATGTTGAAGACTTCGTCCGGATAGATTAGGTCGGGGTCTTTACAGGTGGTATCAGAGCGGTGGTCTTAGAGAACCAGGTCTTGCATTAGTGTGTCTAACTGATAGTTGATTAGATGCATTAGTGAGTCTGAACTTCGACCGTGTCTGCATGTCAAAAGTTTTGCTTATCATTCCATGTCAAAAATTTCCTGCTTATCATTCTTAGGGAATCACTTGCTTATCATACTTAATCTAGACATATCTTACTGCCTGGATTGCATGAATAGTGTATAGACAAAATTCATATCTTAGCGTATCTGCTAATTTATATCTTAGCATATCTGTTACTGTAAACTTTGCCTAACATATTCCGTAGATTCCTCCGTAACTTATGAGATTTTAGTATTATATATGCATATGTAAATTATGTATTGCAGGGTATTAATCTACATTCTATAATCTTTTTCTTATCGAAAATCCTTCATCTGATCATACGAGATGAATCCCTCAACCAGTTCCAATTCCTCGAATTCCGACAGCTATTCTAATATGGAGTTTCACCTAAACTCCGAAAGTAGTGTCACCATAATGAATCAACCAATCATCCATCCCCAATTCATCTGATGGGTTCGTTGTCGACTTAATCAATGGAGACGTGCAGAAGGCGATCCCTTTCACTAATCGAATTCACCTTTTGATGAAGAACCTGAAGCACTTACCGGCGAACCTGTTCGTAACACCATTTTTAGCCTCAGTTCCAGAGTAGTTCGACACGATTATATTCTATCCGCAATTCTGAACCTTATTCATCCGCTCGTTTCGATCGACAATCATCCCGGAATAATAGAAGAGGTCAACGAATTTCGCGCTCGAGTAATCAATTGGGAGAATATGGTGCAAAAGTTACCAGCTTCAACAACATCACCGGCACCAACAGTACCATCAGTAAGAGCACCAGTACCATCAACAATCCATGCCTCAACATCTCATTCTGTACCTCGAGCATAATCTTCGTTTTACACTTTGTTCCACATCGATTAATTTTCATTTTACGAATCGTTCTAAATCATTTATCTTCACGGAACATGGCGATTATGTAATCTCGAAAGTCTTAGAGATTAGCTATTCTAGCTCAAACCGAAAAGCAAATGAGATTAATATCATATTAACTCATTAAATCCATGATTACATCTGAAGAAAATAAATATGCAAGTATATTTTCATAAAGATTGTAATTAAAAATTCTTTTGTACAAACTGTTAATGGTGAAAATATTTTAACGGGTAGGTAATACTCGAGGAATATTTAGATTTCACCTTAATCAGTTACACGATACGCTCTTCGAATCTAATTCAATAGTCATTTACGATCCTATTTACAACCACCGAAATACGTATCTGTTCACCACAGAATAACCATTTTCATTCAATTTCATATTTGGATTTTGATCTATCAGAATCCAACAAGTGGCATAATGAAGAAAACACTGGACAAAATAAAACTTATTAGAAACAAACAAATTAACTACGAGAAAAATGTTGTTAAGAATCCGCGCTAACTGTTCCTAGCTAATTGTTCCTAGCTAACTGATTAAATATTATTTATCGCAATTTACATTCTCGCAATTTTACTTATCGTCATTTAATTTCTGTTATTTACTTTACGCACTTTATTTATCGTCATTTAATTTCTGTTATTTACTTTACGCACTTTATTTATCGTCATTTAGTTTCTGTTATTTATTTTTACGCACTTTAAATATCGGGACACGTATACAAGGTTTTGACATATCATATCGACGCATCTATATATATTATTTGGAATAACCATAGACACTCTATATGCAGTAATGCGGGAGTTAGCTATACGGGGTTGAGGTTGATTCTACAATAATATATATAGTTTGAGTTGTGATCGAGTCTGAGACGTATACGGGTCACGAAACGTATTAATTAATTCGAATATTATATATTAAACTATATATGAATTATTGGACTGTTAACTGTGGACTATCGACTGTGGACTAATAATATTGGACAATTAAAATAAATTAAAATATTGATTATAACATATGAAACTAAACAACTCTTCAAGTTTACCACTTGATTTCATCTTAAACATCCCTTGTATCTCGACGATTACAATCTGCGTTCAAACCTTTCATGATTCTTGAAAACATGTCAATCGAGGAGATAAACCAACCGCACTTCATCTATGGAAGAAAAGATTTATGCATATAATTATGCACCTGAAAAACCCTCGGAAACTGAGTAAACGTTTAACACGTAGCTGTGTTAATTCCTTTAGTGATAATATTACCCAAAATAACTTGTTAATCCCTTTCAAGGTAGCAAATTTTGTCACAGCTCCATCAAGTAAATTTCGACTTTTCGTTCGAAACAACCTTATTATAACCTTGAAATATATGCGTGCTCTTTTATTGATACCAGGGAACCTTTTATATTCCACCATATTACCATTAGCGTTTAATCATCTAAAAACACAATTCTCTTGAACTCACCTCGGATTGATAACCAATGATTCAGATATGGTAGCATTAAATGCCGACGAAGCAGCATATTGTAGATGGTCTAATTGGCCAAAAGTTTGATGATAACGAATAGGGTGTTGGAAACACTCAATGGAAAATTGATACTGGAAAGCGGATTAAGCGAAACTATGAAGGAGGCTGTGGACAAATCACAAGGATCAAACCTTGTATTCAAAGAATCCAGGAAATTCTGGATCCTCCGAAATCTTTAGAGAATATCTTGCTCCGTACCCACGTTAAAATCTTGCGGAAAATTTTTCTTCATCAAACTTCGAACTTAGAAACTCCAAAATATCATCATAAATATCTTCGATATTTCTGAGGATATTTTCATAAATATTCTTGTTCGAAATTATCTACCTCTTCGTGTTTTTTGTATTCCATTATATTGGAAACTTCTGCAAAATCTAAGTATAAATTATGAATGAATTGTAGAGAAGTGTTGGGAACTGAAGCATGAGTTAGTATAATATAATGCGCTTGGCCAACGTGATTATATTAGAGTAAGTCATGCTGAGTTTCTAATGAAATGTGATGATGGTTCACAGTAGATTATACCATCATCATGTGCCATGTTACACGACTCTTTCATTCTACTTAATTTCTAAGCATATCACAGAAATATTTCCTTGATATTTCTGTTTTTTCGTAATTCCAACAGTTTGCTAATAAATCGTGCTATTTCATTTTCTTTCTGATTAGAAGATTTCCTTAAAATTCCTTGAATTCCGGAAATCCACCATGACTACGTCGAAAGTTAAGAAGAAACTTTTCACTCTTTTGTGATAGCTTCACTCGTACTGTTCGAGTAATCAAATTGTTTAATCCATATTACCCACTGATGATAAAACTCTATTATCAACTCATATTCGTCATGAAAACATTTTTAGTGTTAGCCATGACGACCTCGATCAAATTTCGAGACGAAATTTCTTTAACGGGTAGGTACTGTAACAACCCGGAAAATTTCGACTAATTTTGAACCAAACTCTCAATACGATCTAATATTTTTGACACGATATGCAAAGTCTATTAGGATGAGTCTCAAAATTTATTTATTCATTATGTATATTCATTTACCTTTTGACTAATCCCGATGATTCACGAACCATTATTTGGAAATGTGTGTATATATAAATGTATGTATATGTGTATATATAACTTAAAACAATAATAACTATTAGATGAATTATTATTATAACTAAATAATTAAAATAGAATACGTTGTGATGAAAACTATAATATATATATATATATATATATATATATATATATATATATATATATATATATATATATATATATATATATATATATATATATATATATATATATATATATATATATATATATATATGAATATTACTTGTATATATATATATTAATATATTAAATTTAAATGTTTAATATATTTAACTAATATATTTATTTACGAAGTAAAATTTGTTATTTATGAGTGTTCTTATATATTTAAAGTATACATTAAATAAAAATGATTCCGAGTCTAAACTGTAAACGTTTGGAACACCCGGTTGACGTTTCGTTGATTTTAATATAAACCTAATATATATCTATAAGGACTTAAATAAAAGTTGGTCCGCATATTGATTAAAGAGATTATGGGCTCGATAAAAATATTTTTACCCCTTTTAGTTTAAATGTTAGTACTCCGTACATGTTAAATGGAACAGAAAATAAATAATTTTGAACCCTTTTGATCAGGTTTCAAACAGGTAATGAGTGAAATAATTAAATATATTTGATCAAAAAATTTGGGATTTTTAGGAACACTTTTATACATTAACTGTTTAGCAATGGTCACGATATAATCTTCGGGGGAAAACTGTCGGTAGAGTAAAACAAATTCATCCGTCTAATAACTGTTTATATGATGACTTAGAGTGGATATTACTGTGTCACTGTTTTGTATCCTTCCTTATTTTCTATCATAATTTATGTATATAAATATACATATAGATAATAGATCACACACCCACATATAACAATCACCACGAATTCTATTTCAAACTACTGCAATATATTTCTTTCCCTTGATCATCATCGACGACCATCTTAAACCTACAACCACCATCATCTACAAACACCATGAACAAACCCACTTGTAATATTTTTTTCTTTTTAGTTTGTTCTACAAGAACTCACCACCATTGAACTTTCACCACTCTCGCCATATATATCTCTCTCACCCGTGAACCTACTGCAATTTGTTGGGTTACGGTTCAATTTTAGCTGCACGATCCTGTTTTCTGTTCCCATTCGAGCAACACAACTATCGGTTAACCCATTATTGAGAAACCCACATTCTCACCACTCCAATCTTCTCTCTGCCTCTCTCCTTCTATCCCTGCAAACGTATGTAGATCATCAACCATCATCAAGTCGTCAACCACCACTTCAATATCATCTTGCACCACCACTACCGTCGACTATTGAAATGTCCCGTTCTTATTGATTAAAAACGTTCCATATTAATTGATTTCGTTGCGAGGTTTTGACCTCTATATGAGACATTTTTCAAAGACTGCATTCATTTTTAAAACAAACCATAACCTTTATTTCATAAATAAAGGTTTAAAAAGTTTTACGTAGATTATCAAATAATGATAATCTAAAATATCCTATTTACACATGACCATTACATAATGGTTTACAATACAAATATGTTACATCGAAATCAGTTTCTTGAATGCAGTTTTTACACAATATCATACAAACATGGACTCCAAATCTTGTCCTTATTTTAGTATGCAACAGCGGAAGCTGTTAGTATTCACCTGAGAATAAACATGCTTTAAACGTCAACAAAAATGTTGGTGAGTTATAGGTTTAACCTATATATATCAAATCGTAACAATAGACCACAAGATTTCATATTTCAATACACATCCCATACATAGAGATAAAAATCATTCATATGGTGAACACCTGGTAACCGACATTAACAAGATGCATATATAAGAATATCCCCATCATTCCGGGACACCCTTCGAATATGATATAAATTTCGAAGTACTAAAGCATCCGGTACTTTGGATGGGGTTTGTTAGGCCCAATAGATCTATCTTTAGGATTCACGTCAATTAGGGTGTCTGTTCCCTAATTCTTAGATTACCAAACTTAATAAAAAGGGGCATATTCGATTTCGATAATTCAACCATAGAATGTAGTTTCACGTACTTGTGTCTATTTTGTAAATCATTTATAAAACCTGCATGTATTCTCATCCCAAAAATATTAGATTTTAAAAGTGGGACTATAACTCACTTTCACAGATTTTTACTTCGTCGGGAAGTAAGACTTGGCCACTGGTTGATTCACGAACCTATAACAATATATACATATATATCAAAGTATGTTCAAAATATATTTACAACACTTTTAATATATTTTGATGTTTTAAGTTTATTAAGTCAGCTGTCCTCGTTAGTAACCTACAACTAGTTGTTCACAGTTAGATGTACAGAAATAAATCGATAAATATTATCTTGAATTAATCCACGACCCAGTGTATACGTATCTCAGTATTGATCACAACTCAAACTATATATATTTTGGAATCAACCTCAACCCTGTATAGCTAACTCCAACATTTACATATAGAGTGTCTATGGTTGTTCCGAAATATATATAGATGTGTCGACATGATAGGTCGAAATATTGTATACGTGTCTATGGTATCTCAAGATTACATAATATACAATACAAGTTGATTAAGTTATGGTTGGAATAGATTTGTTACCAATTTTCACGTAGCTAAAATGAGAAAAATTATCCAATTTTGTTTTACCCATAACTTCTTCATTTTAAATCCGTTTTGAGTGAATCAAATTGCTATGGTTTCATATTGAACTCTATTTTATGAATCTAAATAGAAAAAGTATAGGTTTATAGTCGGAAAAATAAGTTACAAGTCGTTTTTGTAAAGGTAGTCATTTCAGTCGAAAGAACGACGTCTAGATGACCATTTTAGAAAACATACTTCCACTTTGAGTTTAACCATAATTTTTGGATATAGTTTCATGTTCATAATAAAAATCATTTTCCCAAAATAACAACTTTTAAATCAAAGTTTATCATAGTTTTTAATTAACTAACCCAAAACAGCCCGCGGTATTACTACGACGGCGTAAATCCGGTTTTACGGTGTTTTTCGTGTTTCCAGGTTTTAAATCATTAAGTTAGCATATAATATAGATATAGAACATGTGTTTAGTTGATTTTAAAAGTCAATTTAGAAGGATTAACTTTTATTTGCGAACAAGTTTAGAATTAACTAAACTATGTTCTAGTAATTACAAGTTTAAACCTTCGAATAAGATAGTTTTATATGTATGAATCGAATGATGTTATGAAAATCATTAATACATCAAGTTCCTTAGATAAACCTACCGGAAATGAGAAAAATAGATCAAGCTTCAAAGGATCCTTGGATGGCTTGAAAGTTCTTAAAGCAGAATCATGACACGAAAACAATTTCAAGTAAGATTTCCACTCGAAATAAGATTGTTATAGTTATAGAAATTGAATTAAAGTTTGAATATGATTATTACCTTGTATTAGAAAGATAACCTACTATAAGTAACAAAGGTTTCTTGATCTTGGATGATTACTTGGAATGGATTTAGAAAACTTGGAAGTAAACTTGCAATCTTGGAAGTATTCTTGATTTTATGAAACTAGAACTTTTGGAATTTATGAAGAACACTTAGAACTTGAAGATAGAACTTGAGAGAGATCAATTAGATGAAGAAAATTGAAGAATGAAAGTGTTTGTAGGTGTTTTTGGTCGTTGGTTTATGGATTAGATATAAAGGATATGTAATTTTGTTTTCATGTAAATAAGTCATGAATGATTACTCATATTTTTGTAATTTTATGAGATATTTCATGCTAGTTGCCAAATGATGGTTCCCACATGTGTTAGGTGACTCACATGGGCTGCTAATAGCTGATCATTGGAGTGTATATACCAATAGTACATACATCTAAAAGCTGTGTATTGTACGAGTACGAATACGGGTGCATACGAGTAGAATTGTTGATGAAACTGAATGAGGATGTAATTGTAAGCATTTTTGTTAAGTAGAAGTATTTTGATAAGTGTCTTGAAGTCTTTCAAAAGTGTATGAATACATATTAAAACACTACATGTATATACATTTTAACTGAGTCGTTAAGTCATCGTTAGTAGTTACATGTAAATGTTGTTTTGAAACCTTTAGGTTAACGATCTTGTTGAATGTTGTTAACCCATTGTTTATTATAACAAATGAGATGTTAAATTGTTATATTATCATGATATTATGATATATAATATATCTTAGTATGATATATATACAGTTAAATGTCGTTACAACGATAATCGTTACATATATGTCTCGTTTCTAAATCATTAAGTTAGTAGTCTTATTTTTACATATGTATTTCATTGTTAATACACTTAATAATATATTTACTTATCATTTAACATAATTAACCAAGTGTATCAATATCTTAATATGATTCATATGTACCTAGTAAGACGTTGTTATAACGATAATCGTTATATATATCGTTTTCGAGTTTCTTAAATTAATAGTCTCATTTTTATGTATATAACTCATTGTTAAAATACCTAATGAGATACATATTTATAATAAAATCATGTTAACTATATATATAACCATATATATGTCATCGTATAGTTTTTACAAGTTTTAACGTTCGTGAATCACCGATCAACTTGGGTGGTCAATTGTCTATATGAAACCTATTTCAATTAATCAAGTCTTAACAAGTTTGATTGCTTAACATGTTGGAAACACTTAATCATGTAAATAAAAATTTCATTTAATATATATATATAAACATGAAAAATTTCGGGTCACTACAACTATAAACCGCCACCTTCGGCCACACCACCAATACCATCGATCACCACCCTAACCCACCAAATCCTCACCACTTCGTCACCTTTTTTTTTTTTTTTCTATTCTGTTTCATGACCGAACTTCACAAACTACCGGTTACCTCTATTGATCGCCACCACACCCGTAACACCACTTGAGCATCAAACCCCCATCAATGAAACACACTTGTTCGGTTTAATATTCACGAAAACCATGAAACCCACCAAGAACACTACTACTTCGGTTGCTTGTTGTAAAGATGATGACTCGAAGAAGATGATGTGATGTTGAAGATAATCACGATGATGATGAAAAATGTAACGATGATGATGATGATGATGAAAAATTCAACGATGATGATGGTGAGGCATGAGAATGATTATGATTTAAATGATGATGTTAGATTAGTTTAAGATGAGAAATAAGATGACGATATTTACGGTTATGTTCATGAAGTTTAAGTTGATAATGATACTTGCTTATAATGGTGATAGATGATAGATGAAATGATTTTTGTTGATAATTATGAGCAAGACGTTGATCGAATGAATTATGAATGATGATGTGAATATGTCGACTTCATACCCATTATCTTAGTGCTCAATTTAAAAAAATAAAAAATAAAAAAAAATGAGAATGGAAGACAATCGCTGTATTGGATGTTCCCCACACGTTTTCACCTTTTATTTTTATAAGGTATATTTTAATTTTATTATTATTATTATTATTATTATTATTATTATTATTATTATTATTATTATTATTATTATTATTATTATTATTATTATTATTAATATTAATATTATTACATTATTATTATGTTTATAAGAGTATGATGATGAACGATGTATGTGATTGCTGCTCGTCTCCAGTTGTGTTGATACTCAACCGTTTAGTACCACACTCGAACACTCACTCGTCATTTTCGTTTGTTTTACCTGAAGGTATAAACCTTAAATCTAAACTTATTAATTTAATTTTTGAAGTACTAACTAATACTCTACTATACACTAAATAATATAACTATGAATAAAAGATTTATAAGGTATTAACAAATCCAAACTAAACTTTTAATGTTGTTGGAATTAGGATTACTAGTCATGAATTGAAATATAACAAATTTATTTTAAGTATTATGTAACAATGATTTAAACTGTGAGAGTAAGATAAAACATAGAATGGAGTTCTTAGGCATGAAAGAATTGTTATAAACTGTTTCATATAGGTAAATATTAACTTTAAAACATTATATAATATTTGTAATAAATAATATACATTAAAATACTTTAATAAGAATTTAATATATAATATATAATAAAATAGTTACAACTAAATTATTTATTAACATGACATAAAAATTATTAAAGTATTAATATATAAACTTGTTTGATTGTACTTAAGTGTTTTATATATATAACCGATATAGGTTCGTGAATCCGAGGCCAACCCTATACTTATTCAATGTCGTCATATGTATTTTTACTACAAAATACAGTATGGTGAGTTTCATTTGCTCCCTTTTTAATTGCTTTTGCAATATATATTTTTGGGCTGAGAATACATGCGCTGCTTTTATAAATGTTTACGAACTAGACACAAGTACTTAAAATACATTCTACGTTGAGTTGTACCACTGGCATATTTTCCTGTAGCTTAGTAACTACTATTTACATGGGTATTGTAAACGCGAATCTTGTTGATAGATCTATCGGGCCTGACAACCCCAACCGGACTGGACGACCAGTATTCAACGGTTGCACAGTACTTTGTTTTGTGACTACACTTGGTACGGTGTAGTGAGATTTCATAATAAAGGGAATATGCGACGATGATTAAATGTTAAGTATGGTTACCAAGTGCTCAACCACTTAGAATGCTTTACATATACTTGCGAGTGTATTATGTTTATGACTATGAAATCTTGTGGTCTATTAAGATATTGAAATGATTGTTATGATAAACCTATGAACTCACCAACCTTTTGGTTGACACTTTTAAGCATGTTTATTCTCAGGTACGAATTAAGTCTTCCGCTGTGCATTTGCTCATTTTAAGGACATTACTTGGAGTCGATCATCGCAATGAGACCAAATGTTGAAGACTTCGTCCGGATAGATTAGGTCGGGGTCTTTACAATATTTATTTATACACGCATTTATATTTATATTTATTAGACCACTCCCTATGCTTAGTTACCCGCTCATTAACAGTAGTTACCCGTAATAAACCATAGGCACGGCTTAGTTACCCGCACTCACCATGGATTTAATGGAAGAGTTTTTGTTAGTTATAGGTATTGTGGGTCCCAGTGATTTTTTTATTGTTGGACTTGATGCTTTATTGTTTGTACGTTGTATATTAAGAGGAGTATTGTTTTAGCCATGATAGGGAGTGTTTAGTTATGAGTTAGTTATAGGATATTGGTGTTGATGTGGCGCTGATGTGAAAAGTTAAGAGGATGAATAGTTTAGTTACGATAGGGAGTGGCCTTATGCATGCATTCAAGGACGGAGTATAATAGGGGTAGGGGTGGGCCCTGGCCACCCCA
Organism: Rutidosis leptorrhynchoides; assembly: GCF_046630445.1. Lineage (NCBI taxonomy): Eukaryota > Viridiplantae > Streptophyta > Magnoliopsida > Asterales > Asteraceae > Rutidosis > Rutidosis leptorrhynchoides. Next base: position 150,156,313 of record NC_092334.1, read on the forward strand.
CTAAATTTTGTCCTTTATAGCAAATTATCAATTTTCAAGGGTTTAATATGAAAATTGCATAACTTGGCCATCACACAGCCGACTCAGGCTGCATTTTACAATGGGAGTTTCTTTAGATATTAAATATATATCCCAATTTTTGACTTCTTAGCATATATAGATTTAATTAATATTGATAAATATAACGTACACTTCTTTTTCGTAATATAGAGATTTACATCGTACTTGACACTACATATTTTGGTTAATTTAATTCGGCCCCCTTCGTGTTAATCTTCAAGCTCCGTCCCTGCATGCATTCATATTATATTTTTATTTGTTATACATATCATAATTTATTCATCTCCTTCTCAATTTCTTTCTTTATTGCAATCTTCGGACGTATCTACCCGACGATTTGCCAACCAAGCGAGTTATTTCATCATCCATGAGTATTTTCGCTTGGATGGCAAAATGTCAGGTAGATACGTTCAAAGATTGCGATTAAAGAAGAAATCGAGAAGATGATGAAGAAATTATGATGTGTATAATAAATATAAATACATGTATAATAAATAAATGTAAATATAATAATATGTATATAATAAATAAAAATATAAATACGTGTATAATAAATATACTAAGTATATAATAAATATAATAAAAATACTTATATAACAAATATAATAAAAATACATATATAATATAATATAAACACGTATAATAATATAATACGTAAATATAAATATGAATATAATATAAATACGTATATAATAAATAAAATATGATATAATAATAACTAAGTATATAATAAATATATATAAGTATATAATTATAATATAAATATGTATATAATATTTGTAAATTTCACGGACCACCCACGTAATATTTGTAAACAGAAATGGGTGAGAAATAACTGAAAGGACGAGAATGCCCCTAAGTTAATGGACTTTTATAACGGTTGTTGAGGTAGGGACTACCCACGTAACATTTGTAAATCACAGGGACCATCTAAGTCAAAAGAGAAATACATGGACTTCACGTGAAATTTGAGGTAAAACACAGGAACCATTCAAGTAAAATTCTCTTAATATATTTATTTGATCTTTTTATTTTTTAATTATTTTGATAGTCCTTTATTTAGAAGCTTATTGTCTAGATAATATTTTATTAGAAATACTTATTGCCTACACAATCCCTTAACTTGAAATACTAACATTTAAATTATTAAGGACCGAATAAGTAATTTTGATACAACCATAAAGACTTAACTAAATAATTTACTCAAAAATGGTAATACATTTTTTTATTAAAAATAAAAATATTTCATCAATAATATGGATTTAATTTGGCATTTTTTTATGATAATTGGGAATCTGATAGTGTTCAAAAAGTTTACTGTAACTTGTTAGGGAGTACGTGTTAAGTGTTGACTTATTAGTCAAACTCATTTTAAACAATACAAAAATTTTATAAAAAAAGGAGTTGCTTGATTTAAGAGAAAAACAAATTACGATACATTTTAATATTAATTTTAATTTGAATTCGCCATTAAAATAATAAAATGATTTTGTACATCTATTAGGGAGTAATTATCTTTTGAATATATTACTAAACATATTTAATATTTATTGTTATAATATATAGATTTAATTAGTAATTAATGTGAAATATGTGAAAAGATTTAGATAAAACAAAGTTATAGAGAAATTAAATATCTACATTTCTCTCTTTAAACTAGTTATTTTTGAATTCTCGCTCACGTATAAAACTAGAGATTATCAGCCTAACAATACTCCTATAATTTTTTATTTTTAAATTTTTTTTTTTTTTTTGAGTACTTTTTTAACTAAAATAACGTAATGTTTAAGCGTGACATGACAGGGAATCGTGGTTGTATACCTGTATTTATTATTATTAATGTAAATTATTATAGCAATAATACAAAGAATGACGGGAAAAAGTCAAGCACGTTAACTTGTTCTGTCTCAGAAACTATATAAGTATTTTGTTGTATCTGAAAACTGAAAAGGGAGAGAAAATATGCTATCGAACTCGCACACAACTATTTTTAACTTTTGGTCTCTTTAAGTTTGTGAAATTAACATTTAACTATGCTGTCTTGATTAACTTGTGAAATTAACATTTTAAGTTTGTGAAAAGGTTAAGTGAACTTTGTTGTCACGTGCGAAGGGTACAAATTTTTTTCCTTTTTGTTTATAAACGGTAAAAGAAATTTGCTGTCTTGATTCGTTTATTCTGTAACTAGTATCGCTTTTTTTTTTTTTTTTTTTTTTGGCAAAAAACCGGGAAATTTCATAAATAATTAAAAAAAAAAGGTCAATTCCGAAGGTTTAAAGAACAATAGCACGGTAATAAATATAATACTACGAGTCTACGAGTAGTAAGGATGAATGCAGAATTACTAGTAATGTACTGAACTATCATAGAATTTAATCAGTACACAGAAAAACTATACGTTTGTATGGATTAGTTAGATGTAGAATGTAAATTAAGTATACATGTTCATCGAACATATTTTATGATGCTTCCCATGTTCTATATTTTCTATATAAAGTTATAAATAAATATAGAATATAGATATATGCCCATGCCTCCTCAATGATTCGTGTATTTAATTATAAAAATAACAATAACAATGATTCGTATAGTTTATATAGATTTTGCTAACAATAACTATTAAGATTGTTGTTAACACGCTTCAGATTATTGTACATCTTAATAACTGTCAGTTAAAATGTAATTCATAATCGCTAAGTACAATGACTTAATACATGTTAACAACAACTCCAATAGTTGCCTTTAGCATATTTCATTTTATATAGATGCTACTGTATAAGTTTGAGAACAAGAAGATTATACATAAATCTTTTAAGTCACATGGATTTATATTCATTAATAGGTTAAATTACCTAAAAGTAGATAATGATACCGCAACCCGCAGGCGCACCACATATGTATGCGGGCAATCACTATTGTGCGTATGCGTGTTCTTGTGTGCGTTATGCGGCGTGCGAATGCCTTTGTTCTCGGTACGGCGGTTGCTTAGCTGTCAAGTAAATATCTTTTCCATAATTATATCCGTGATTCGGGGGAGTCAGCTATGGATGAGGTTATCATGATCTGGGACGGTTCTAGAATTAGGGTTTGCCTATAAATACAAACCCTAATCATCATTCACCGGACACAGCATATTACGTAACCATCACCTACGATACACATTACGTAAAAAAGCATCATTCAGCATCTTTTCAAGGTTAACAGGTTAGTCTTTCGTAAGCTAGTACCTACGACCTTATTTGGGGCCTCTTGATCGACGACCGTTATCGGAGGTGGACTTAATCACTTGGCCACCCCGCCAACATCATCATGTCGGCCAGGGTTATTCACGGTAGCCGGACCGGAGAGCCACGTTCTAAGATCCTTAAACCCCTCTACGTATTGAGCATGCATATTAAACTCTATGGTAAAAATATGCATGATCAAGTGGTGCTTTCATCGAGAGTCGAATTAATTCAAGACTGTTTAATTGCTTTTTCTTTTAAGGTTTTGAATTGTATGACTCGTTATTTACAAAATTTTTGAATTTTTTCTTTAACAGTGTCATGACTTCCGAGGAATCATCGAAACATACCCAAACAGATATTCAAAACGCACCGTCTGGTAGTCAACAGACACCGGTTATGACTACGGAGGCGGCTATTCAGGCGGGGTACACGATGTACCCTCCACCTATATCCGGCGAACCCTTTCAGAGGTACAAGCCGATATATTCAGACAGGATTACACCGCCAAGAGCAAACTCACCAGTCACAACCACGCGGCTGGACTTTTCATCAGTGGATCCAAGGGTCATCTTGGTAGGCACTAGCGGTGGAACAACGGGGCCGCATGTAGTTTGCTGCGGCCAGGTACCTATTTACAGTACCACTGTTTCAATACCTCTGCATACGCAGAGCATTCAGTAGAATTCGTCATTTACACCGTTGCAACCTTGTCAACCACCGCGCCCAGTTTCACAATTTTTAACTCCTGCGGATGCGCAGGCGTTACTTAATAGTTGGGGGTTTGGTGTCATCCCAGATGCAAACTCTCATTGGGCGCCGATAACAGCACAGCAGCAAAGCACATCGCATACAGTTGGGCTTTTAAGTGTGTATCCTCAAGTTTCGCAGATATCTGCGCCACAGGTTTCGCTTCCTTTACAACCACCTGTGTACTCTGCGTCTTCAAGTCATCCCTCTTTTCCAACGCAGCAGCCTTGGTTATATCCGCAGACGCAGGGTCAACCTTGGCAAAATGTTCAAGGGCAGGCAAATCTTGCAAGTCAATTCATGCAGGCCGCACCTCCTGATATGGTTCACTTATTTTCACAACCTGACTTTGTTCAGGACATGATGAAGCGTTTCTTTGCGGGCTTGAAAGGGGATCCTGTTAAACCACCTTTCGAGCTACCGACTACCTTTGACAAGTTTCCTCCGCATATAACCGCATACCCGTTTCCGTCAGCACCAAAGATACCTAGCACGTTGGGTACTTACAATGTCCTGACCGATCCAGATGATTTTTTACAGCGTTTTGAAGGCGCAATGCGCACTCAAGGCTGGGTGGATCCGGTTGCGTGTCAGATATTTCCTATGACACTACAGGGTATTGATCGTGAGTGGTTTAATAAGTTGCCGGCGGGTAGTATTGCCGGGTTTATGGATCTGCGGACAAAGTTTTTACTGCAATATCAGAATCAGAGACCACGCAAGCGCACTCACATTGAATGCCATGACATCGTGCAGAAGTCCAAGGAATCTTTGGGCGAATTTCTCACAAGGTATACTAATGAGTGCCTGCGCATACCAGATCTTAAGCCAGAGCAGTAGATTTCAGGGCTCATACATGGTATAAATTCAGAGCGTCACCCGACGCTGGTTAAGCGTTTACGCCATACGGTGTCAGTAACTTATGCTGAAGCACTTAAAGAATGCCATGATTATATGCGGAGTGGCGAAGATAACGATATTCCCACCGCTAGCTCGCGAAACGAAAGAAAAGATGATGATGATCGATCGCGTGATCAAAGTCACGGAAGTAACTCTCGCGGACGATATCACAGCGGCGGTCCTATCAGGAGTGACAAGGGGAAGTCCAGTGGAAATTATCGAAACAATAATCAGCGCGGCATCAATAATCAGAACTATGCGCTGCTCAAAAGTTTGTCCAAAACGCCAAAGGAAATTTTGGCAACGGAGCCAATATGCGCGACCTTCGCGGTTCTAACTCCGCTTACAGAATTTGGCAAGCGGGACAAAACAAAGTATTGTGAATTTCATGACGATTATGGTCACGACACCAATTGGTGTAAAAACTTGATGGAACGGGTTCTGGAAGCGCTTCGCGCGGGCAAATTGGATCATCTAAAACCACCTAAAAAGGATAAGGGAAAGGCCGCAGAAGAGGCTTCGAAGTCTAAGACTTTCGCGTGGCAGAAAGTTGACAAAGCGAAAAATGCCGACTTAACCATTAACATGGTTGACGCAGAGAAAATCAGCCAGCGGAGAAAGTACAATGATCACCAGGATTGGGAGCTTCTCCCAATCACTTTCCCTCCTGTAATGTCAATTGATACAATTAATGAGCCCATTATCATCAAGTGTTGCATCCCTAATTGCGGAATCCAGATTAAGCTCATGCATGTTGACACTGGCAGCGGTGTCGATATTATGTATGAACATTGTTATCGTTTCCTTCCGGCAGAAGTCAAAGCGCAGTTACACCAGCCTGATATTACGCTATCAGGGTTTTTCGGAGAAAACTCGTGGCCGCTAGGCTGGATAGAATTAATGATAGAGCTTGCGGATGACAGGAACCCGCAGATGATCAGGCATGAATTGGTCGATTTTTATGTGGTTCGTTCAACTTCACGATATAACGCACTGCTAGGGAGAAACTTCATACGGCGTTTCAACATCATACCATCGGTAGTGCATGGTTTGATTAAGTTTCCCACAGTAGGAGGCGTTGTCACAGTTGCGTCACATCAAGCAACCGAGTTGTGTGGCTCTGTCGCGTCTGTAAGCGCTCCTAGCGTAGGAGAGCAACTTGCAAACTGTGCAGTAATAGCAAATCGCTTGCATCCGGATAAGCGAATTAAAATCAGCGCAGGCTTTTCAGCCGAAACGAAGGGCAAGTTACATGGAATATTGTCAGCTAACGCAGATATTTTCGCATGGCACGAGTCAGACATGACCGGGGTTCCGCGGGATATTGCGGAACATAAGTTAAATGTTAATCCATCATTGACACCCGTTAGGCAAAAGAAGCGGCATATGGCTATAGACCGCAGTGATTGGTTATGCGTAGAGGTGGACAACCTTGTCAAAGCAAACATTCTGCGGGAAGTGCGTTATCAGACATGGGTTGCAAATCCTGTGTTGGTAAAAAAGGCTGACGGTAACTGGCGAATGTGCGTCGATTTCAAGGACATTAATAAGGCATGTCCTAAGGACAACTACCCTCTCCCGGAGATAGACTGGAAGGTAGAATCACTATCGGGATTTAGGTACAAGTGTTTTCTGGACGCATACAAGGGTTATCACCAAATCTTAATGGCTGTGGAAGATGAGGACAAGACTGTTTTTCATACGCCGCAGGGTATTTATTGTTACACGAAGATGCCTTTCGGTTTAAAGAATGCTGGCGCGACCTATCAGCGTGTAATTGACGCAGCATTCAAGCACCAAATCGGTAGAAATCTTGAAGCGTACGTCGATGACTTGGTAATTAAAAGTAACACCAAAGAAGACATGCTCGCGGACATCCTGGAAACGTTTGCATCTCTGCGCAGGATCAACATGAAGCTTAACCCGCTTAAATGTAGTTTTGGGGAAGAGGAAGGCAAGTTTTTAGGTCATGTGGTGACAGCACGGGGTATCAAGGCCAATCCCAAAAAGATTGAAGCCATTGATAATTTGCCATCTTCGAAGACAAAGAAAGATGTGCAGAGTCTAACTGGGAAGCTTGCGGCTATCACACGGTTTTTGTCGAAAGCCGCAGAACAACAGTTACCATTCTTCAATACTTTGAAAAATTGTTTGAAGAAAAAAGACTTCGTATGGACTCAGGAAGCAGAATCAGCCTTTCAGGAGATGAAAAAGGTGCTTGCGGAATTACCAACACTTACTGCACCAGTATCAGGAGAAACGCTAACGCTGTACCTCGCGGCATCGAAGGAAACTGTCAGTTCAGTTCTCATCGCGGATCGCGAAAAGGTAATCCATTAATTTACATGCTTTATTTATTTCGCAGAAACTTAACGACTAAGGTTTTTCTCAGACGCAAATGCCGGTCTACTTCGTAAGCAAGACGCTGACATCAAGAGAAGTAAACTACTCACTGATAGAAAATCTCGTATATGCGCTGGTCCATACGGCGTGGCGTTTGCGCCGATATTTTCAAACACATCCAATCATGGTCCTAACTGATCAACCAATCAAACAGGTTGGTAAAACGCCTACTTTGCGGCAATGACGGGGTTACCGCATTGACTAACGCAATCATTTTTCTTTCAGGTGTTATACAAGCCTGAGATTTCTGGCCGAATGGCTAAGTGGGCAGTTGAATTAGGAGAACATGAAATAAATTTTTCTTCGCGCAGTGCGGTTAAGGGTCAAATACTTGCTGATTACCTAGCAGAATTACCTGCGGATGTCGAGGCATCAGCAGAACATCAGGATCCACCTGCACCAACTTTGCCACCATGGGAATTATACACCGATGGTGCGTGCAGCGCATCTGGTGCAGGTGCGGGTGAAATTTTAACAGGCTCGGATGGCGAAGAGCATACATACGCACTGCGGTTTAATTTTGCTATTACGAACAACGAAGCAGAGTATGAGGCTCTGTTAGCAGGTATGCGCATTGCGCATAAGTTAAATGTTAAAATTTTGCACGCTTATGTGGATTCAAAGCTAGTATGCAGTCAAGTCAACGGAGATTTCGAAGCGCATGACATAGCCATGCAGCAATATCTATCGCTTGTTCATAACCTCGCTGACCAGTTTGAAGCTTTTCAAATCTCCCACGTAATGCGGGGGCAAAATAAGAAAGCGGATGCGCTAAGCAAACTGGCTGCCTTGGCTTTTGATCATATGGGGAAGAAAGTTCTAATAGAAGAACTCAATGTGAAATCCATTGTTATGATGCCTTTAGTGGCACCAGTTGAGGAATCAAGCTCAACATGGATGACGCCCATCGTGGCTTTTCTACGGGATGGCACTTCTCCTGCGGATTCCGCTGATGCAAAGAAAGTACGCGTTAAGGCACCGCTGTATGCCCTTGAGGGAGACGTCCTATATCGAAAGAATTATTTGGGACCGCACTTAAGGTGCATTGGCCCGAAAGAGGCAGAGGAAGTTGTACGCAAGGTGCATGAGGGTGCATGCGCACTCGATTCGGGGCACAGGTCCATTGTGTCAAAAATAATGCGGCTAGGATATTATTGGCCCACCATGTACGTGGATACTGCGCGCATAGTTAAGCAATGCGAATCATGCCAAATACATGCACCTATTAGCAGAGCACCTGCGCATTCAATGATACCAGTCTCCTCACCATGGCCATTCTGCAAATGGGCAATCGACATAGTCGGACCATTCCCAAAAGGCCGAGGTAATTTTATCATTTATTTTCTAAACATGCTACTCACATCAGTATCTTACACACATTCTGCACACACACGCAGGAAACATCAAATTCTTGATTGTTGCAATCGACTATTTCACAAAGTGGGTCGAAGCGAGACCGCTGGCAGCAATCTCAGGAAAAATGGTGCGAAATTTTGTATGGGAATACATCGTCTGTCGATTTGGTATACCAAACGAAATTGTCAGTGATAACGGTACGCAGTTCGCGGGTGACCCTTTTCGCAGCTGGTGCGCGGAGCTTAATATTAAGCAAACTTTTACATCTGTTGCGCATCCGCAGGCGAATGGCCAGTGCGAAGTCACCAACCGGGATATAGTAGCTGGGATCAAAGCTAGGTTGGGTCATGGCCGCGTTGGTTGGGTGGATGAACTACCGAAGGTTTTATGGGTGCATAGAACAACACCAAAAGCAAGCACTGGTGAGACCCCGTTCAGTTTGGTCTATGGATCAGAAGCTGTTGTACCCGCAGAAATTGGGGTACCAACGTTCCGCATACAAAATTTTGATGAGCAAAATAACTCTGAAGCTTTGCGGGAAAATCTTAATTTGCTGGAAGAGCGCAGACTCACTGCGGCTGTCAACGAAGCAAATAATAAGCAAAAAATTGCAAAGTACTATAATCAGCGTGTGCGTTCGCGCTCTTACAAGTGCGGTGACTTGGTTTGGCATCAGAACAACGCAAGTTATGCGGAGGATACTGGGAAACTGGGCCCCCGTTGGGAAGGTCCATACAGGATAGCGAAGGCAAACAATACCGGGTCGTACCATCTCGAGACATTAGATGAAAACCTGTGAAACGCACTTGGCATGCGACGTTATTGAAAAAATGTTATATGTAGCTAGGTGGACCTGATCACTCCAGTTTATTGTAGCACATTATTTTTTCTATGTAATTTCCGTCCGTTTGGATGTGTCGCGGTTGTAATTGTGATTAATGCCAATTAAATATTTACTCGCGCATACTTTTGTTGTTTAAATATCTTTTTTGTATGCGGTTCCTGCCTACTTAAGGGGTGTCCTCTAGCCCCCCGTGTGGCAGAAGCCTGTTTGGTTACAAGGCTATACGCTAACGGCAGGCAAAGGGAATTGGTTTTACCCTAGCCAAGCGCCACGCAGACTAGATGGCTGCAAAGTCGACTTAAAAAATTACAAGCATTGGTTTGCTTGTGCGTAATTACTCTTGCATTGGTTTGCTTGAGGAACTCTTAAGCATAAAGACATTGGCTTGTTTTTAGTTGCGTTGCTTACCATACAGCTACCGTGCACCTCTAGTACATGACAAAGCAAAAACGCAGTAGCTTCTGAGTCTAAATTGTTAAAGGTAAATTGTTAAAGTATTGGTTTATTTTACGCAGTACCATCCGCATACGCATGAGTTTTGGTTAACTATGCGCATGGGCATGCGGTTCACCTTTTGTTTTGATTCGCGATATATAAACAAATAAACACACTACGCATGCATAACAGAAATATATATACATCAAATTAAGTTGTTACATAAGAGGTAATTGTTTGAAACGTCTGCCCAACACGGGACTTAGGGCTGTAAAAATACAAATACCTGCCTAAGCATAGGACTTACGGCGCAATCCAACATACTAATAATCCTCCTTCAAAAACCCATCGATCGACATGTTCGGGTCCGCAGCAAATGCGTTGATTAGGGGGATAGGGATGGACTTGATGGCTTCTTTCGCCTCCATTAACGCCGCAGCCGTTCCCTCTTTTAGCTTCTTTTGAACGATGTCGGGGAACGGCGGTGTTAGACCGCAAGCTTGGATTACCTCCTGCACAGCCTTGTTGATTTCATGGTCCCTGACCGCATCAACGTAGGCATTGAACTTGTCGGACACAGGCTCGGAGTCCATCACCTTTTGCGCAATGGTAGGGAGTGCGGTGCGCAGCTTCACTAGATCTGCCTCTGCCAGTTCGCGGTTGGTTACCGCGTCATCCCTTTCCCTCGTCACTTTCTCAAGCTCCGACCGCAAACGCTATGCATCCCCCTTCGCCTGCTCAACCACACCAACCAGCTCGCGGCTCTTTTTTCTTTCCTCAATCAGCGCAGTTTTGGTTTCATTCGCGGTCGACTCAACCACCTTGCGCGCCTCCTCAGTAGCATCCCTATCCTTCTTGACCTGATCTACACCCGCCTGCAGTAGCCCTAGCTCTACCTCTTTGCGCAGAGCTAGCTGGTATATGCTGGAGGAGCGGCGAGCCTGATCCGCAAACATGCCGAAAAATACCAGGTCGTTTTGAATGAAGGCATTGTGCGCCTGGTTGAACGGCAGAGCGGCCAGTTGCTCGCGGAATTCGGCCGGAAAGATTTTACTGCAGGAACGCAGACTGCTCTGCGGCATTTTCCGCAGAAGACTGTGTGAGTTGGCTGAGGTTGGCAAGGCGGAAGCTACCTTGCCGAGGAGTTGGTGTGGAATCGGAATCCACGTGTATCGCCTTATCCTTTGATGTGGCGGTAGCTTCGAGATCTGGGTTAACCCGCGGGGTGGACGGCTGCGTCTCCTCCACATGCTCTGCATATCAGTAAATAGTTATAACGTAAACTTTAGTATGCGGTATACGCGCAAGGAATGGACGCTTACCAGTAATGTGGGGAGGTAGTTCTGCGGAGCGCGGCTCGATTGGAACAAAGTTATCGTTCCGCATGTCCTCCCTTTGTTTGGGAGTCATCTTCTTCTTCTTCTTCTTCTGCTGAGCTGCAGAAGTCTCAGCTGCTTTGCGTTTGTTGCCAGATGCTGCAGGCGATCGCTCCACGTTTTCGCTAACTTTCTCCTGCTCTAGCTGTACGTTCACATCTTGCTTGCGGAAGGAGATTCCCGAAATCTCTTCCGCAGTCAGCACCTTCTTCATCCTCATTTCTGCAAAGATACACGCATGCGTTAGATAATATACATATAAAAACAGTTGTTAGTACGTGATTATACTATTCCTACCCTTTCCATCCGGTCCGACTATTGCTGGGCGCACATCCTCCCATGGCCAATGTGCGGATATCTTCCCTAGCCGCAGCATCACGTTCCCATATGATCGATGCACTAGCTGTGCGTTTGCACACTCCGCTAATAGTTTCCTTTCGTCGTCATTCAGGGTGGGGGTCTTGTTTACATCCTTCTCCACCTTCTCGAACCATATCAGCGTTTGCGAGAAGTTTGCACTCACCACAGTTTGGTCGATGAAAAAGAATGTCTCTTTCCAATTCCCCGCATTCGATTTTGGGGTCTTGGTGAAGTTTTGACGAGCGAAGAAGGTGAACCACGATTTGTGGTGGTTGGCTAGTCGGTATAAATGGCAAAACACCTTCACCAGGGGCACTTTGTTGAGTGCAACGCACCACATCTCGAACAAGACTATCTTCCCTATAGCGTAAGGGTGTAATTGACCTAATCCGACCTTAAAGTGATCTAGCATGCCCAGAAAGAAATCGGTGGGAGGAACCCTAAAGTTTCCAGGCTTAAAAGCATGTTCTTAAATAGCCACCTTTTTCTCCGGTGGCTCGTGGGCTCGTTGATTGGACAAAGGGGGCACCGGATTGTACTTGGCTAAGGGGGTACTGTTTCACTAAGTGATCTATGTGCTTCTGCTCTATAACAGATTCTATGCTATCTACATACGTCTCGTTAGCTTTAGTCATTTTCTAGGAGTAATCGGATGAATACTAACCTTAAAATGGTGGCCGGAATGTTTGATTTTTGATCGGAATTCAAATTGGCAGCGTAACGAGGAAGCTTGAAGCAGGAAAGTGGAAATGAGCTGCAAAATGGGCTATTTATAGGGAAGATTGGGGGTCAGGGGATGGAGTGGTGTGATCGTGGCTGTACACGTGTAACGCAATCGACGGGTAGCATTTTATTTATGCGCGTGGATGCCAGTTGGGTATGATTACATATACGCGCGTGGTTGGCACGCGCCTGCCACATTGCCACTTTATGTCATGTCAGCCGAATGGGCTTCTGCGATTGTGACAGGCATTTAATGGCATCGAGACGCACGCGGAATTTAAAATGCTAGCCGTTTTCTTGTTTTTTCTTTTTCGCTCAATAGTTTGATGTCATACGCCTTGCGCCATATAACATCAAACTGGGGGACATAATGATACCGCAACCCGCAGGCGCACCACATATGTATGCGGGCAATCACTATTGTGCGTATGCGTGTTCTTGTGTGCGTTATGCGGCGTGCGAATGCCTTTGTTCTCGGTACGGCGGTTGCTTAGCTGTCAAGTAAATATCTTTTCCATAATTATATCCGTGATTCGGGGGAGTCAGTTATGGATGAGGTTATCATGATCTGGGACGGTTCTAGAATTAGGGTTTGCCTATAAATACAAACCCTAATCATCATTCACCGGACACAGCATATTACGTAACCATCACCTACGATACACATTACGTAAAAAAGCATCATTCAGCATCTTTTCAAGGTTAACAGGTTAGTCTTTCGTAAGCTAGTACCTACGACCTTATTTGGGGCCTCTTGATCGACGACCGTTATCGGAGGTGGACTTAATCACTTGGCCACTCCGCCGACATCATCATGTCGGTCAGGGTTATTCACGGTAGCTGGACCGGAGAGCCACGTTCTAAGATCCTTAAACCCCTCTACGTATTGAGCATGCATATTAAACCCTATGGTAAAAATATGCATGATCAGTAGATAAGGTAAAAAATAAAATAATTTAAAATATCTCAAAAGTTACGGTTAAAGTTAAATTTTATTTTTCATTCACATGTAGACATTATATATGTGAACATTTTAGTTAATCCAATTTTAGATTATACATGTAAAGTATGTTTGTCAAAACTATCTATAGCTGGTAGCTTATAGCTAATAGTTAATAGTTTTTAGCCGGTAGATAGTAGCTGATAGTTTAGAGGTGGTATATGTTAGCATTTTATATGTATTTATGTGTTTGACAGAGTTGTCGAAACTGTTAAAATAAAAAGTAAAATGACAAAAAACTATGAGCTTTTTCTCAAACGCTACTTCTAAAATTTTTTAACTTTTTTCCTCCGTATGAAAGCTATAAGTTTTTTTAGCCAAACAAAGTTTTTTATATTAGTTTTGAACTTTTTCATAAAAACTAGAAACAAAAAGCTCCTAAGATGTTCAAAAAAAATTTCAACCAAACATGCCATTAAGAGCACATTGATTGGTGAATGAGTCTCCAACACTGTTAAAATAATATAAATTTTTTAGGAATTAAAATGAAAATTGTTATATATATATATATATATATATATATATATATATATATATATATATATATATATATATATATATATATATACTTTTATAAACAAAAAAATAATAACACAATTTAATTTAGCCTACACAATATTAAAATTAGCCCATCACTATAGCCCACACAATATTTATGTTAGCTCATCAATTTACCCAGTGCCGAAAACAGAATTTTTTTTTCACCCGGGGCGAAATCTTTTTAATAAACGTATCAATTTTTTTGGGTTAAATTTGAAGGTTTTTGAGCACAATATTGAGTTTTTTAGGCAAAATTTGAAAGTTTTTAAGCAAAATATGAAGGTTTTTGGGTAAAATTTAGAGGTTTTGGAGCAAAATTATAAGGTTTTAGGGCAAAATATGGAGGCTATGGAGCAAAAAAAATTCCATTGGAGGCAAACTCGAAAAACCAAAAAATTTTCCACTGCAAATCCACTAGGGGCGGATGCCCCCTTGTCCCTATTTATTTCCGCCACTGAATTTAACCCTCAAAAAATAAACATTATTCAACCGGTCTCCCCTCTCTACTCATCTTCATAATCAGCGGTGGAACTTGAACTCGGATACAGGTGGGGCGAGTGTAAAATTTTTTTAATTCTTTCATAGTCAGCAAGGACGAACACTAAAAAATACCTTATTTTTTAGTAATTTTTTTTTTAGTGTAAAAATTTTTGTTCCATAAAATTCAGGGTGGGCGGACACCACCTTTGAGATACCTTAATTACCGCCACTGTTCATAATCACACGCAAGAACGACGAACGCTTTCCCTCTCATCTTCACGGTCAGAAATGAATAAATGAAAAAGGTTTACTGCGTCGCATCTCCAAGATTGCTTGGATACGTCGTCTCAAAAGGGTCATTATCGGAACCATGGTATTTTATATTGTTATTTGGAATAAAAATAATATTTTTAAAACCTATAAAAATAATAAAGTGGGCAACGTTTTTTAGCACCGATGACATGCCATAAAATCGAACACTTACAAGTCTAAAATGTCTCTGTCAAAACATATGTAAAACATACGTGTAAGAAATTACGATTTAACCTTCCCATTTTTCTAATTCAAGAACAAAACCATGACATAAAGTAGGTTCTGATATCTAAGTTGGCAAACGGTTTGAGGTGAGCGATGTCAACGACAACTGGCTTGGAAATAATATAATATAATTGTTATAATAATAATAATAATATAGATATGGATAGTCAATTTTGGTGTATACATATAGTCAATTTTGGTACACAAAGTATGTATTTTTATATTGAGATTTTAGGCTATAAATACTCATGAATGCAAGCATTAAACTTGCACCATTTCTCACACTTACAAAGTGTTTCTTTCTTTCTCTCCATTATCATCTTTGTTCTTACACTTCATTATTAGTATTCTAAATCAAGAATCAAATCACTAAAGGTAGTTATAAGCCTACTGAATTATAACATCAAGAATCAAACCACTAAAGGTAGTTATAAGCCTACTGAATTATAACATCAAGAATCAAACCACTAAAGGTAGTTATAAGCCTACTGAATTATAACACGTTATCAGCACGATAATCTTAATACTAAATATGGTTGGCTCTGCCACCAAAATGATATATGGTCGGTTATACCACCAAAATGATATATGGTCGGTTATACCACCAAAATGATATATGGTCGGTTATACCACCAGAATGATATAGGTCGGTTATACCACCTGAAAAAATATATGGTCGACACTGTCGCCAAATTTTCATTTATGTTTACTAATATTTATATTTTTGTTATATAACATTTATTTATGATTGCTTACACATGGTCGACACTGTCACCTACTTATCATTTATGTTATATTAAATTTATGTTTAATGTTTATATACTTATGAATATAAATTGACTCTAATTTATCATGATGTTTGTTTTAATTTTTGATAATAGAAAATGTCGAATCTGGAAAAGCTTAAATTTACTCCTTTAGAATCAACTGGAAACAACTACATGCCATGGGTTATAAAAGTAAAAATGCATCTTAAATCAATGGGCATTCTTGAAACCATAAATGAAAACAACACTTGTTCTGAAAAAGAACAAGCTACGGCATGTTGCTTTATTCATCAACATATTGATGAATGCTTACAAAATAATTATGTGACTGTAGAAGATCCCCATGTTTTATGGGAAGGTCTCAAAAGCAGATTCAATAATCAAAGAGAAATTTTACTTCCAGCTGCAATGGAACAATGGAGAACATTAAGGTTCCAAGACTTTAAGAAAGTAAATGAATACAGCTCAGCTCTGTATAATACATGTTCACAACTTAAATTCTGTGGACATGAAATTAGTGATGCAGACATGATGGAGAAAACTTTCTCCACAATGAATGCTGCAAACATCACAGTGCAAAGAAATTTGAGAATGCTAAAGTTCAAAACATATCCTGAACTTAATTCATATCTCTTAGTTGCAGAGCAAAATGATGAGCTATTAATGAAAAATCAGCAATCCCGTCCTACTGGTACACTTGCAATCCCTGAAGCAAATACTGCAAATAATTATAAACAGGGACAAGGACGCGGGCAAGGTCGTGGTTATAATAACCATCACCATCATCATGCCAAAAGCCATAACTATGGTAGAAACCATCCTTATGGTAATGGTAATGGGCGTGGACGTGGTCGTGGTCGTGGCCGTGGTGGTCAAAGAAATAGTAATCCACGAAAATATAAATATCAACCACAAAACAAGCCCATTAAACAAGATGTTGAAGAAAATTCTTCTAAAAATTCTGAAGAATCTTGCTACAGATGTGGTAGAATGGGCCACTGGGCTAATACTTGCCGAACATCTAAACATCTTGTTAAGATGTATCAGGATTCGCTGAAAGGTAAAGAAAAGGAAGTAAATTTTGTGGATAATATTGATCCAACAGTCACTGAGAAACCATCTGATTTATATGAAGATTTCTTGAATGTTTAAGTTGTGTGTCTTTTGAAAAATAAACGATTTAATATCGTCTGTCTTTGTCATTATGTTTGCTAAATGTTTCAGTACTATCTATTTGCGTTTAAAATATTGTGTAATATTAATGTACTCACTATTTATTTCTTATATATGAAGTTCAATATGAATTTTGCTGGAATACAACATCAATCAAGTGGTGGAGATCTCTGTATAGCAGACAGTGGAACTACACACACTATACTTAAATCCGAGAAATATTTTATTGATCTAAAACCAACGGAAGGAACTATACATACAATATCAGGACCTGCTAACTTGATAAAAGGGATAGGAAAGGCAAATTTCATACTACCAAATGGTACAAAATTTTTAATAAATGATGCCTTATTTTCTCCCAAATCAAGCAGAAATTTATTGAGTTTCTCCGACATATACCTTAACGGGTATGATTATCAGTCAGTGACAACAGAAAATGAGAAATATTTAAGTATCACTGACAAGAGTCATGTGGTTGAAAAACTGCCAAGACTTAGTTCTGGATTACATTATACACATATAAATGTACCAGAAATACATATGGTAGTTAACGAAAAATATATTGATCCTGGTGTATTCAGTTTATGGCATAACAGATTAGGCCATCCAGGATCAACAATGATGAAAAGGATTATTGAATGTACTCATGGACATCCACTAAAGGATAGAAAAATCCATCATGATACAATGGTTCCATGTACATCTTGCTCTCTTGGAAAATTGATAACTTGACCCTCACCACTTAAGGTTGAGAAAGAATCACCAATGTTTCTTGAAAGAATTCAAGGTGATATATGTTGACCAATTCATCCACCATGTGGACCATTTAGATATTTCATGGTTCTAATAGACGCATCTAGCAGATGGTCTCATGTTTGTCTGTTATCAAGCCGTAATGTGGCATTTGCAAAATTTCTTGCCCAAATTATTAAATTGAGAGCTCATTTTCCTGATTACACCATTAAAAGGGTGAGACTTGATAATGCTGGTGAATTTACATCTCAAGCATTTAATGACTATTGCATGTCTATAGGAATTGTTGTTGAACATTCTGTTGCTCATGTGCATACACAAAATGGTTTAGCCGAGTCATTGATTAAACGTTTACAGTTAATCGCTAGACCATTGATAATGAGAACAAAACTCCCTGTATCTATATGGGGTCATGCAATTTTACATGCTGCTGCATTGATTCGCATCAGACCAAGTGCAAGTCATAAATATTCCCCCCTACAACTTGCTTTTGGTCAAGAGCCAAATATTTCCCATCTTAGAACATTTGGTTGTGCAGTGTATGTTCCAATTGCGACACCACAACGTACAAAAATGGGTCCTCAAAGGAGGTTGGGAATATATGTTGGATATGAAACATCTTCAATATTAAGGTATATTGAACCTATGACAGGTGACGTTTTTACAGCACGTTTTGCTGATTGTCATTTTAATGAAACATTGTTCCCTAGATTAGGGGGAGAAATGAAAAATAAAGAAAATGATGTTTCATGGTGTGAACCTCAATTAAAGTATCTTGATCCTCGCACAAAAGAATGCGAGACAGAAGTTCAAAAGATAATGCATATACAAGAACTTGCAAATCAATTGCCTGATGCATTTACAGATACAAAAACGGTGACAAAATCATATATACCAGCAGTAAATACTCCAGCTCGAATTGAAATTCCAAAAGCTGGCAATAACGTCACTCATGAATCTTTGCCACGTCAGAAACGTGGAAGACCAATCGGTTCAAAGGATAAAAATCCTCGAAAAAGAAAATCAGCTGATAATGAAGTAAAAGAAAGTGTTCAAGAAGAACCACAAATCAGTACTCCTACTGCAGAGGAGATTGATGATGTCAATACAGAAATTGCAATCAATTATGCATATTCAAAAATATTATGGAACCGAAATGAAATGAAAAATCTTGATGAGAAATTTTCATTTAATGTTGCATATGACATCATGAATAATGATGATGATCCAGAACCAACATCTATGGTTGAATGTCAAAATAGACATGATTGGGCTCAATGGAAAGAAGCAATACGAGCTGAATTAGAATCACTCAATAAAAGAAAAGTTTTCGGATCCATCATTCTCACTCCTAAAGATGTGAAACCTGTAGGATACAGATGGATTTTTGTCCGAAAAAGAAATGAGAAAAATGAAGTTACAAGGTATAAAGCTAGACTTGTAGCTCAAGGTTTTTCTCAAAGACCGGGAATTGATTATGAAGAAACTTATTCTCCTGTTATGGATGCAATTACTTTTAGGTACTTAATCAGTCTGGCAGTTTCTAAAAATTTAGAAATGCATCTCATGGATGTTGTGACTGCTTATCTATATGGATCACTTGATAGTGATATATATATGAAGATACCTGAAGGATTTAAGGTACCAGAAGCATCAAATGCAAAACCCAAAGAAATGTATTCGATTAAATTACAAAGATCTTTATATGGGTTAAAACAATCGGGACGTATGTGGTATAACCGATTAAGTGATTACTTGATAAGCAAAGGGTATACAAATAATCTTACTTGCCCTTGTGTTTTCATTAAGAAAACAACATCCGGATATGTGATCATAGCTGTTTATGTTGATGATCTTAACATCATAGGTACAAATAAAGAGATCCATGAAGCCATTCAACTTCTAAAGAAAGAATTTGAAATGAAAGATCTCGGAAAAACCAAGTATTGCCTTGGTTTACAAATTGAGCATATGCCTAATGGTTTACTTGTACATCAAACAACATATACTGAAAAGATTTTGAAACGTTTCAATATGGACAAGGCAAAACCATTAAGTACTCCTATGGTTGTTAGATCACTCAATGTTGAAGCTGATCCATTTCGTCCATGTGAAGATCAAGAAGACATTCTTGGACCAGAAGTACCATATCTTAGTGCAATTGGAGCTCTTATGTATCTTACAAATTGTACAAGACCTGACATTTCTTTTGCAGTTAATTTGTTGGCAAGGTTCAGCTCTGCTCCTACCAAAAGACACTGGAATGGGATCAAACACATATTTCGATACCTTCGAGGAACTACTGATTTAGGATTATTTTATTCTAACGAATCAAAACAAGATTTGGTTGGTTATGCAGATGCAGGTTATTTATCTGATCCACATAAAGCTAAATCTCAAACTGGATATGTATTCCTAAATGGAGGTACTGCAATATCATGGCGTTCTCAAAAACAAACACTTGTTGCTACATCGTCAAATCATGCCGAAGTGATTGCATTACATGAAGCTACTCGAGAATGTTTTTGGTTGAGATCAATGACACAACTCATTACTGATTCTTGTGGACTAGAACGCGATAAAAGTCCAACAACTATCTTTGAAGATAATGCAGCTTGCATAGCACAGATGAAAGAAGGGTATATCAAAAGTGACCGAACAAAACACATACCACCTAGATTCTTCTCATACACTCAAAATCTCATTAAGGACAACCAGATTGAAATGAGATATGTGCAATCTAGCAAAAACTCTGCTGATCTTTTCACGAAAGCACTTCCAACTGCTATTTTCAGAACACACGTTCATAACATTGGCATGAGACATGTTCAAAAGATGTAACAGCTGAAGCGATGTCTACTTGAGGGGGAGTCAACTCCATGCTGCACTCTTTTTCCCTTAGCTAAAGTTTTTTTCCCACTGGGTTTTCTTTAGCAAGGTTTTTAACGAGGCAGTAATTTATAGTTGATCTTCAACAAAATAAAATTGCTATCCAAGGGGGAGTGTTATAATAATAATAATAATATAGATATGGATAGTCAATTTTGGTGTATACATATAGTCAATTTTGGTACACAAAGTATGTATTTTTATATTGAGATTTTAGGCTATAAATACTCATGAATGCAAGCATTAAACTTGCACCATTTCTCACACTTACAAAGTGTTTCTTTCTTTCTCTCCATTATCATCTTTGTTCTTACACTTCATTATTAGTATTCTAAATCAAGAATCAAATCACTAAAGGTAGTTATAAGCCTACTGAATTATAACATCAAGAATCAAACCACTAAAGGTAGTTATAAGCCTACTGAATTATAACATCAAGAATCAAACCACTAAAGGTAGTTATAAGCCTACTGAATTATAACAATAATAATAATAATTAATGTGATATCAAATAACTACGAGTATATTCTAATTCGGGTAATTAAAATTAAATTAAGATTTATGATTAAGAAATGAACTTAACCCACAAGGAATTAATGTGTTCATATTTTTATAATTATGCTTCAACCGACGACATACAATTAGAACTCTAATTAATCTATCTATCTATATTCTATATAATCATATAAAGCTCTAAAATGATGATATTATCATTAAGCTAATTACTCTTTACTTTTCATAATGATGATGTCATAATTATATATTAATTTAATTAAAAAATAATACAAAATCTTTTATAAAAGGAAATATTAATCTTTCCTAAATTGTAATTTTAATTTTCTAAAAAATTTTAAAGACATTTATTATTACTAATAATAATTATAATAATAATTATTATTAAAAATATAAATATAAATACTTAACTTTGAGCGAACTTTATTATTATTATTTACTTTTAATATAATAATTATAATTATTATATTATTAATATTCAAATATGAATTCTTTTTACGAAATTAATTACGTTACATATGTATGCGAAAATACATGCCTCTATATATTTGTAAAAACAACGACAAGCTTCTTAGTCAAATGGGTCATTAAAATAAACGAGTTTACCATTTACATTCACTTAATACCTAAAACATGTCATTAAATTATTTTTTTTAAACAAACTCGTAATTTTACGGGTCATTTTACTATTATATTAATAAGAGGCAATGTTGGTCTTGACAATTGTCATGTCCAGTAAAAAAGATCAAAATATGTCATCCAAACTTTAAACAATAAAATTATAACTACAAACTTAAATAATCATTTATAATAATGATGTGTGTTCCAAATTAAAGAACTCAAAAAACAAACTTTAGTAACATAAAGTTTATTTGAATTATTAACTTTGATATGAGTAATATAGTAGATAGTAGATATAAAAGACAGATTTTTTTTATTTTTTTATTAACTTTTAAATATATTTTGTAAGTAATGTTAAATCAATAGAACTTTTAGGTTAAAAGTAACTTATTGGAACTAAATATTCAATAACAATAACTTATCTATTATATTCAATCTATCAACTATGAAGAGAACACGTATCATAAGACTTATTAAAACTATAAGACCATTGAATAATAGTTTAAGGGATGTTAACTTTTGAACAGTAAAAATCTATGTATATTGTCATATAATTTATAGAATGAATATGAAATATGAAAATTAAAAATAAGGAGTAATCTAACAATATAATTATGTGGCTCATAAGTATAACCCACACAATTATAATGGGGTAGTATTTTAGTTTATTTACATATCTAAAACAAAAAATAAATGAGGTTCACGTACTGTCGTCAAACTCATAAAGTTACTTTCCCTTTTTCTACCGTCTTCTTCATGTAGTAACCTGCAATTTCATTAACGATAGTTTAAAATTCCGAAATTTCTTTTAGATATTTCATAGTCAACCTTAATTATTGATGCCCCTCGTCTTGTGATTGTCAGTGCGGTCGCACGTCTCGACCACCCCAGGGGCGACAGATAAAAGGTATTGGGTTAAAACTTCACTAGCAGATCTAAATCTTAGATTTTAGAAAAAATGACATGAAGCGACCCGTCCTAATCCATAAGGACGAATACAATAACATATGATTACATCGCGAGGTATCTGACCTCTATATGATACATTTTACAAACATTGCATTCGTTTTTAAAAGACAAACTTTCATTTCATCGAAAGTTGACGGCATGCATACTATTTCGTAATATATCCAACTATAATTGACTTAATAATAATCTTGATGAACTCAACGACCCGAATGCAACGTCTTTTGAAATATGTCATGAATGATTCCAAGTAATATCTCTAATATGAGCAAATGCACAGCGGAAGATTTCTTTCATACCTGAGAATAAACATGTTTTAAAGTGTCAACCAAAAGGTTGGTGAGTTCATTAGTTTATCATAAACAATCATTTTCATTATTTTAATAGACCACAAGATTTCATTTTCATTTTCATAAACATACATCTCATATCAGGAATTTCGCAAACTGCATAGAGATAAAAATCATTCATATGGTGAACACCTGGTAACCGACATTAACAGAACGCGTCTAGAATATCCCCATCATTCCGGGACTCTCATCGGACATGATAAAATCGAAGTACTAAAGCATCCATAACCCGGATAGGGTTTGTTAGGCCCAATAGATCTATCTTTAGGATTCGCGTCAATTAGGGTGTCTGTTCCCTAATTCTTAGATTACCAGACTAAAAAGGGTGATATTCGATTCGATAATCCAACCATAGAATGTTGTTTCGATTACTTGTGTCTATTTCGTAAAACATTTATAAAAGCAACGCATGTATTCTTAGTCCCAAAAATATATATTGCAAAAGCATTTAAAAAGGGAGCAAATGAAACTCATTCTACAATATATTGTAGTAAAAATATTCATACGATGATACTGAACAATGCAGGGTTGGCCTCGGATTCACGAACCTATATCATTTATATATATATTAACACACATAATTGTAATCGAACAAATTTATATATTATATATTAAATTATATATCTTATATATTTAGTTTGTATATTCATTTAGAATAATTAATATTTAGATAGTTTTATATATATACACGTGATTAGTATTATGTTGAAAATCAATAAGTTGTTATATGTAAATATTTATTTATTTAGTGTTAATATGTTTATTCTATAATTTTATGTAATACTAATATATTATGTATCAAATATATTTTTATGTATCTAATATTTCTTTGATAAAATAATGTTAATAATAATAATAACAATGAGTAATAATAATGAGTAATAAGTAAACTACCTCAAAGAAGTAATCCTTAAAAAAAATGCCCAAGTCCGGGTTTGAACCCGCGACATCTCGCTCAAACACAACACCCTGAACACCCTCTCAACCATTATACAATTTCTGTTTTTCTGAATAAATCAGACACCAAATGTATATAACCCGTAATTAATCTGTTTCCTGTTTCTTCTTTTTCTTCATTAAACTTTAAGACCAATTACCCATTAATAATCATAATTCATAATCATAATCGTAAATCATAATCATAAATCATAATCATAACTTATAATCATAATCATAAATCGTATTTAATCGAATTATCATTATCATCTGAGAACTTAAGCACGATCATCATCTTCGTATATTCATCATCATATCTCGTCTCATACAAGAAAACCGAAGTAGCAGTAGCAACAACTTACTTGAATGATTGGGTTTGATGTTTGTTCTCGACCAGAAATAGAAAAAAAAACAGTGAGGGTGGATTTAGATGGCTGTTTGCGAATAGATTGGAAACAGACACGAGTAGCAACGATATTTTTTTTTTAATTATGATGATAGGTAACTGTGACGACTCCGTCAAAACACTTAACGGCTCCGTCACTTGGTCCCACAGCTTGATCGAAACTCTATATGAATTTAATAAAACAACCTTGCATTCTTTATTTAAAAATGATTTCCTATAAAGGAAATCTACTAAAATGTATAAGTTTAGAAAAACTATACAATAATACTTTAACCAAAAGTTGACCAAAATAAAGTCAACAAACAACCACTTTTTAATGTAACAAAATAGAATGCAAGTTAATGTTTAACAAAAGCTGCCATCATAAATATGCAGACTCTCTAAGCACAGCGGAAGCAATCAATCATGAACCTGAGAATAAAACATGCGAGTAACTGTCAACAAAAATGTTGAGTGAATTATAGGTTTAATATTGCAAACAATATTTAATTTAAACAATAAAAATTTATGTTTGAAAACATAAAAACTCCTTTTTGAACCACTAAATTATATGCTAGAAAACATATAATAAAACATTATTTCATTTTCCGTGAGCCACCTGGTAACCACTTAACCATTTATTTACCCTTGCCAAACACAATAAATAATATACACCGAACAAGTGTATCTACAACAAAATACGAAGTACTAAACATTCCGATAACAAATTGCTAGCGCGACTAGCTCGAAATGGGGTTGTCAAACCCGATAGATCTATCCATAGGATTCGCGTTCACCAGTAGAAACCAGTGATTACAGTTACCAGACTAGGGAATATTTTTGTTCAACTCACAATGAATAATTTAAACCAACTTTCACTTGTGTCCAAAATATAAAATAAATTGCATGTATTCTCATCCCAAAAGATTTAAGATAGAAAAATGGGACTATAACTCACCTTAATAGCAACTGAAGAAATCTCACAAACAAGCGAACAGCAAATTAAGTAAAGTGATCAAGAAAGATCACAACGCCGACCTATAAATAAAGCAGGCCGATATAAATAACTAACTTAGGTCAAGTCTTAGTATGATAGCTATTGTACATGTTGCAAGTAGACATAGAATAACACTCGGCAAGCATCGGTTTGACTGGAACAGCATACGGACACACACTTTCTATTTTTAGAAAGTTTCTATTTTTAGCAGGTTTCCATTTTTAGAAAGTTTTCTATTTTAGGAAAGTTTCTATTTTTGAAAAGTTTCTATTTTTGGAAAGTTTCTATTTTTGGAAAGTTTCCAAATTTAGAAAGTTCTATTTTTAGAAAGTTTTGAAGTTAGGAAAGTTTCCTTATTTAGAAAGTCAACAGAAGTCAACTGAAAGTCAAAGTCAACTGAAAGTCAACTCAAAAGTCAACCTTGGTCAAACATAGTCAACATTAATTTGAAAAGTGTAAGTTATAATAATAACATAGGTTATAATGTTTATTAAAGTCAAAAGTGTATAATTATGTCTTAACATAAGTTTAATTAAATAAAAATGAATTATTAAAGTTAATATAAGTTGAAATGTTATAATTAGCATAACATAAGTATTTAATTAATTAATTAAATATTAATCATTATATAAGTTTTATTAATTAATAATGAATTTTAATTCATATCATAAGTATTATAAATTAATAATGAATTATTAATTATATCATAAGTTTGTAATTAAAATTATTAAATCATAAGTATTTAATAATTAAATCATAATTAAATAATAATTAAGTCTTACAATAATTAAATAATTATTTAATCTTTATTATAAGTCTTATAATAATTTCTCAAAAATAAATTTAATACTTATCATAAGTATTTTTCTTTAATAATAAAAGTATTATTAATCATAAGTTTAATTAAAATGTTAATTAAATCATAATTAATAATTAAATGATATAATAAATATTTATATCATAAGTCTTAAATAATAATAATTACTTATTTTATCATAAGTAATTTATTAATAATGAAAGCCATTCATTTTAACATAAGTTTAATCATTAACCATAAGTTTTAAGTTTAAAAGTTCATCGGGTCGTATCTTGAGCCCCGGGTGTCGGTTTCGGGCGAGCCACATATGCATCTCCGCCTACTCAAACCACCCGACACAATTATGTACTCAAGAACACTCCAAGAACAGTCCCTAGGTCGTGGATATCAGCCATGACAACACTTAGGAATTCAATTTACTCAAAACAGTGATTTAGGCACAACGGGTGAACCGTGGCTCGGATTTAGGTGAGCCGAACATGAAAATTCATCCCACCATCAGTCCTAACCAGATGAAACACCCTAAAGACACCAAGGATGATCACCAAGTCGGACCATACCTTGTTCTTGCCCATAACACCTTTCAATCTTTACCAAAAATCAAATTAAGCATATCTAGGGCTCCGGGAATCGAAACGACATGAATCCGGAGTCTAAAATTAATGTCTTGATGAGAGGAACTCATTTATATATTTTATTTTAACTTTTATATCAGTTACAAAGTCAGAAACACACGAAAAAGCTGCTGTCCCAATTAAATCAAACCGAAAACATGTATAATCGAGCAATTCTACGCATACAATCATCAATACAATAACATGTAATCATCATACTATCAATATAACATATAAAATCAGTAAAATAAATGAAAAATTGAAAAGCTAGGGTTAGGGTTTATACCCTAATCAAGAATTGAAGGATATGAACGTGTAGAGAACGATGCGATGAACCCGATTATGATGAAAGCTCTAAACCTTTAAAGCAAAAATTGAAAGATGATGATGATGTTTAGTGGTGGTGGTGACGGCAAGGATGAGAGGAGAGGAGAGGGTTTGCAAAAAAAAAAATGAATTAGGTTGAAATGAGAAGTATTGTGGAGTTTTGATCAACATGTATCACAATTTACAAAGTTTGGCAAAAATACCCCCTACCCTTGACAATTTCGGCCAAGAACTGAATGGGGTGGGCCCCATAGTGACCCAATTTGATAAATGACAAAATCCTAGTGGCCCGAACGCCCGAACGAAACCCGAAACGCGAAAACACCGCTACGCGATTGATTTTTCGGAGAGATAATAAATACGCGACGAATAAAATATATAAACACTATATATAATCATATGACATCAAAATATCATATTTAAAATAATTAGGACTTAAAAATCCCAAAAACTCGACCGTTGGTTTGAAAACCGAAAAGATTCGCCGGATAGAAATCCGCGACTCGTAGGAACGTATAATTAAAGATATGAATACAAATATTCATATAACACATAATAATTAATATATTATTACAAAAATAATAATATAGGTCATAGAAATGACGTGGCACGAAAAATATTTAACGGTCGTTAAATAATTAACGGCAAGGATAACGGAAAAAGTAGGGTCGTTACAGTACCTTCCCGTTATGGAAATTTCGTCCCGAAATTTAAGCAGGTGCAGGGGTTTCCTCGGCATCTGGGAACAAATGCGGTTACTTCTGCTTCATCTGACCTTCACGCTCCCAAGTGAACTCGGGACCGCGTCCGGTGTTCCATCTAACTCGAACAATAGGAATTTTACTCTGCTTAAGAGTCTTTACCTCTCGGTCCATAATTTCAACAGGTTCTTCAATAAAATAAAGTTGCTTATCAACATGAAGTTCATCAAAAAGAATAGTTTCATTGGCCTCGGCCAAACACTTCTTTAAATTCGATACATGAAAAACGTCACGAATAGCACTGAGTTCTTGTGGCAATTTCAAACGATAAGCCACTGGTCCAACTCTCTCAATAATCCCAAAAGGTCCAACAATTCGAGGATTCAACTTTCCCTTTTTACCAAAACGTACCACACCCTTCCAAGGTGAAACTTTCAACATAACACGATCACCGACCTGAATGTCGATATCGTTCCTTCTCTTATCAGCATAACTCTTTTGCCTACTCCTGGCAGTTCTCAATCTTTCCTTAATCTGTGCAATCTTCTCGGTAGTCTCGTGAATGATCTCTGGTCATGTGAGTTGAGCATCCCCAACCTCATTCCAACAGACAGGAGACCTACACTTTCTACCATACAGAGCTTCAAATGGTGCGGCTTTAATACTTGCATGATAACTGCTGTTATAAGAAAACTCATCCAGTGGCAAATATTTATCCCACCCATTTCCAAAATCAATAACACACGCTCTTAACATGTTTTCTACGTTTGAATGGTCCTTTCACTCTGACCATCTGTCTGTGGATGATAAGCGGTGCTCATATCCAATTTAGTTCCTAGAGCACCTTGTTAGGACTGCCTCAGTCCAACATAATCAATACGGGAACACCATGTCTCGAAATAATCTCCTTCAAATACAAACGAGTAAACTTCTTCATTGAATATGTTTCCTTAATTGGCAAGAAAAAAAAGTTGACTTAGCGAGTCGGTCAACAATCACCCAAATGGTATCGTAACCACCCACAACTCTCGGTACTTCGTAATAAAGTCCATTGCAATACCTTCCCACTTCCACTCGAAAATTTCAAGTTGCACCAAAAGTCCTGACGGTTCTGATGTTCAGCTTTAACCTTAGCACATGTCAAACACTTAGCCACATACGTAGCCACATCAGCTTTCAAATTAGGCCACCAATACAGCTCCTTAAGATCATGATACATCTTTCCTGAACCAGGATGAATAGAGTACCTAGACTTATAAGCCTCATCTAAAACAAGTTTTCGTAGATCACCAAACTTCGGAACCCAAAGGCATCCCGCAAAATACCGAGTACCATCGGTTTGTACCTCTAACTGTTTACTCAAGCCTCGGACCTTCCCGTTACAAAATTTTCCTCCTTCAAGGCTTCTTATTGTGCCTCAAGGATCTGCCTAGCGAGGTTTGTTTTAATTGTCATATTCAAGGCCCTAAACCTGCGAGGTTCAGCCCTTTCTTTACGACTTAATGCATCAGCCACATCATTGGCCTTTCTCGGATGATATAAAAGTTCGCAATCATAATCATTTAACGTCTCAACCCATCTTCGTTGCCTCATATTTAACTGTTTCTGATCAAGAATATGTTGAAGACTTTTGTGATCAGTGTACAATGTACCTTTGACCCCATATAGATAATGT
The DNA here is from genome assembly GCF_046630445.1 of Rutidosis leptorrhynchoides. Taxonomy (NCBI): domain Eukaryota; kingdom Viridiplantae; phylum Streptophyta; class Magnoliopsida; order Asterales; family Asteraceae; genus Rutidosis; species Rutidosis leptorrhynchoides. The sequence goes on from NC_092334.1 coordinate 150,185,785, forward strand.
CTGCAAATCTTAAGCGCAAACACAACAGCTCTCAACTCTAAATCATGAGTTACGTAATTCTGCTCGTGAATCTTCAACTGACGTGACGCGTACGCAATAACTTTCTTTCGTTGCATCAAAACACAACCAAAGTCTTGACACGAAGCATCATAATAGATAACAAAATCATCATTACCCTCAGGTAGTGATAATATCGGTGCAGAAGTTAACTTCTTCTTCAGAGTTTGGAAAGCAGACTCTTGTTCACTCTTCCACTCGTACTTCTTCCCCTTATGCGTTAAAGCAATCAGAGGTTTCGCTACTCGTGAAAAATCTTGAATGAACCTTCTATAATAGCCTGCTAATCCTAGAAACTGGCGAATCTGAGTAGGAGTTTTCGGAATTTCCCACTTTTCAATCGCCTCAATCTTAGCAGAATCAACTTGTATTCCCTATTTACTAACAACATGTCCGAGGAAATTGAACTTCTCTTAACCAGAAAGCACACTTAGAGAACTTAGCGTACAACTCTTCTTTCCTCAACAGATCAAGCACTAACTTCAAATGTTATTCGCCCTTCATCACTCTTAGAATAAATAAGGATGTGGTCGATGAAAACAGTAACGAATTTGTCCAGATAGGGTCTACACACACGGTTCATGAGGTCCATGAACACAACAGGTGCATTTGTCAATCTGAACGGCATAACAAGAAATTCAAAGTGACTATAACGGGTACAGAAAGCGGTTTTCAGAATATCAGTTTCTTTAGCGCGTAATTGGTGATAACCGGAACGAAGATCAATCTTATAATAAACGGACGAACCTTGAAGTTGATCGAACAGATCATCAATTCTCGGAAGAGGGTAACGGTTTTTAACAGTAAGCTCGTTCAATTCACGATAATCAATACACAAACGAAATGAACCATCTTTCTCCTCAACAAACAAAACGGGAGCTCCCCAAGGGGACGAACTGGGACGGATGAAATAAAGTTGCAATAATGAAGGAAGAAATAAATATGGAGTAGTCACATCGGTGGCATAGATATTTAAGGCAATTCTCTCAAAGGAGTTAACGAGGATCATGGACTCCAAAGTAAATTTTCATTATATTTCCGAAAGGAAGACGTATGAAAGGTGTGATAATTCAACGAGAGTGAACTTCCTTGTACAATGAGCGAGGAAGTCTAGGATTCATCCATTTTCTTAAATTTATGTGCGGATGAAAAGAACGCGAATCATGGGTTATAAAGAATGGCCGACTCCAGGTGAGATGAATCTCCAAAAATAATTTCGTGCACCCTAAAGTATCGAATCCTAGGATTGATGTTTACGAGGGTGTTGCGGTTGACAGCGAAAATTGAGAGTAGAAACTCCTCAAACGGTCTAGAGTAATATATATCCATGATACCCATTATAACAACAGTTGGGGTAGAAACCCACCTAGCGCCTTTTCTACAATAAGGTGACCATCGAGTGTACCCCAGAAACTTGATTTATCGGTCTGCGTTTCGGCCATGTCCAACCATAAGAGGGAAAATTCTATGAGCGCAAAGACTTTCCAACAAATTTTATAAAACCGGCATCCAAACTGGTGTAAGAATTTCTATCAATGGACTTAATGGTAAATTTTCATCCTTAAACGGAGGATGAGAAGAAATGTGATCCAAACACTCTGTATAGTAATGCGAAAATTCTAATGTAATCAATCAAAGAAGTTTTGAAAAAGCTTTAAACGTCTAATGTAACCCCATAAATGGAACGAAGCTCTTAGTAAATTTAGAAGTATGTACAACGTGTACCATTTTACGTAAATCAATTTGAGTTAACTAGACAACTCAATAAGAGTGGTTTTAAAATAATTTTGAAGGTATAAATTAGTGTATACTAGCCAAAATAGGTAAGGGTAAATTTGTCCATTTGAATTCATACGTACATATATGATTTTATAAATAGTATACATGACAAAGTATTTCATTACTTCTATTCGCCCATAAATCTCGTGAGAACCGCCCAATTACACAAATGTGTAAAATTTTTAATGAAAAGCAGGGTATCCGCATCACAGAGGTTACGAGTTGAAGTAAGATCGTTAAAGCTCGGGTGATGGACTTGAATCGTCTTGCGACATCTCTTAAATAAATGCTACGAGGTCATGAAAACCAATGAGTTAAATAATGTCTTGACTTTTATCAGAACACAAGTCCTTGGGTCAAAACTATTCACGTGCGAAGCTGTCACTAACAAGCGAATTATAAATGATAAAACATGGGGTAGGTAGTTCGGTTAAGATGAGTCTCTCGCATATCAACAAATAAGATAATGAGTATCTTCCTTACTCATGTAATAACGTTAGAATTTCCGAATGAGTGGTGTACAAATTTTCTTTGACTCGCTTTCTATTCCTCATGTCACAATATTGGGACTTTTTATGAATTAAAGTAATATAATCACGTTGGCCTGACGCCATTATATTTCACTAACTCATAGTTCCATTCCAATATCACTACATAAGGTCAGGACACGTGGTCAATCTCGAATTTCAACACAATTTCCCTAAAACAATTTCTTAACAATGTGCTAAGGATAGCACAAGAGACAAAGACATCGAAAGTAATGAATAGGAGTAACGATGACATAAGAATGTCTTCGAAGTACCCAGAATCTCTAAAAGTCAAGAATGACGTTTTCCTTTTCAAAAACCAAAGCACATAGGCACAACGGCACAAAGGCAAGTAATATAACAAAAATGTTATATACCCAAACACAATAGCTGACATTGAAATGCCGAGCCTTTAGAAGTCAAGAATGACATCTCGCGTAATATAACTCAAACGTTATATACATAACCATAATAGATGACATAGAAATGCCGAGAATTCTAGAACACGTAATGTAACTTAAACGTTATATCAATAAACACTAATTATGACATAGAAATGTCGCGAATTCCAGAAGTCAAGAATGACACCCCCTCAGTTTCACTAACCGAGGTGTTCCTTTAAAAGATGAACTCGCATGAGTCGGAGAATACGTTTAAATAGGAATGGGAGTTCCTCCCGGATTCAGAACATAATAGAAATGTATGTATGATAACAATATACATACCAACACGACACAAATAATCACATATAATAATATATAATAGGCCGGGCTGTAGACTAGACTCACTAATGCACCCTATTGACCCGGGTAACGACATCAATGCAGCCTAATTCCCTACAACCAGAGCTCTGATACCAACTGTGACGACTCCGTCAAAACACTTAACGGCTCCGTCACTTGGTCCCACAGCTTGATCGAAACTCTATATGAATTTAATAAAACAACCTTGCATTCTTTATTTAAAAATGATTTCCTATAAAGGAAATCTACTAAAATGTATAAGTTTAGAAAAACTATACAATAATACTTTAACCAAAAGTTGACCAAAATAAAGTCAACAAACAACCACTTTTTAATGTAACAAAATAGAATGCAAGTTAATGTTTAACAAAAGCTGCCATCATAAATATGCAGACTCTCTAAGCACAGCGGAAGCAATCAATCATGAACCTGAGAATAAAACATGCGAGTAACTGTCAACAAAAATATTGAGTGAATTATAGGTTTAATATTGCAAACAATATTTAATTTAAACAATAAAAATTTATGTTTGAAAACATAAAAACTCCTTTTTGAACCACCAAATTATATGCTAGAAAACATATAATAAAACATTATTCCATTTTTCGTGAGCCACCTGGTAACCACTTAACCATTTATTTACCCTTGCCAAACACAATAAATAATATACACCGAACAAGTGTATCTACAACAAAATACGAAGTACTAAACATTCCGATAACAAATTGCTAGCGCGACTAGCTCGAAATGGGGTTGTCAAACCCGATAGATCTATCCATAGGATTCGCGTTCACCAGTAGAAACCAGTGATTACAGTTACCAGACTAGGGAATATTTTTGTTCAACTCACAATGAATAATTTAAACCAACTTTCACTTGTGTCCAAAATATAAAATAAATTGCATGTATTCTCATCCCAAAAGATTTAAGATAGAAAAATGGGACTATAACTCACCTTAATAGCAACTGAAGAAATCTCACAAACAAGCGAACAGCAAATTAAGTAAAGTGATCAAGAAAGATCACAACGCCGACCTATAAATAAAGCAGGCCGATATAAATAACTAACTTAGGTCAAGTCTTAGTATGATAGCTATTGTACATGTTGCAAGTAGACATAGAATAACACTCGGCAAGCATCGGTTTGACTGGAACAGCATACGGACACACACTTTCTATTTTTAGAAAGTTTCTATTTTTAGCAGGTTTCCATTTTTGGAAAGTTTTCTATTTTAGGAAAGTTTCTATTTTTGAAAAGTTTCTATTTTTGGAAAGTTTCTATTTTTGGAAAGTTTCCAAATTTAGAAAGTTCTATTTTTAGAAAGTTTTGAAGTTAGGAAAGTTTCCTTATTTAGAAAGTCAACAGAAGTCAACTGAAAGTCAAAGTCAACCGAAAGTCAACTCAAAAGTCAACCTTGGTCAATCATAGTCAACATTAATTTGAAAAGTGTAAGTTATAATAATAACATAGGTTATAATGTTTATTAAAGTCAAAAGTGTATAATTATGTCTTAACATAAGTTTAATTAAATAAAAATGAATTATTAAAGTTAATATAAGTTGAAATGTTATAATTAGTATAACATAAGTATTTAATTAATTAATTAAATATTAATCATTATATAAGTTTTATTAATTAATAATGAATTTTAATTCATATCATAAGTATTATAAATTAATAATGAATTATTAATTATATCATAAGTTTCTAATTAAAATTATTAAATCATAAGTATTTAATAATTAAATCATAATTAAATAATAATTAAGTCTTACAATAATTAAATAATTATTTAATCTTTATTATAAGTCTTATAATAATTTCTCAAAAATAAATTTAATACTTATCATAAGTATTTTTCTTTAATAATAAAAGTATTATTAATCATAAGTTTAATTAAAATGTTAATTAAATCATAATTAATAATTAAATGATATAATAAATATTTATATCATAAGTCTTAAATAATAATAATTACTTATTTTATCATAAGTAATTTATTAATAATGAAAGCCATTCATTTTAACATAAGTTTAATCATTAACCATAAGTTTTAAGTTTAAAAGTTCATCGGGTCGTATCTTGAGCCCCGGGTGTCGGTTTCGGGCGAGCCACATATGCATCTCCGCCTACTCAAACCACCCGACACAATTATGTACTCAAGAACACTCCAAGAACAGTCCCTAGGTCGTAGATATCAGCCATGACAACACTTGGGAATTCAATTTACTCAAAACAGTGATTTAGGCACAACGGGTGAACCGTGGCTCGGATTTAGGTGAGCCGAACATGAAAATTCGTCCCACCATCAGTCCTAACCAAATGACACACCCTAAAGACACCAAGGATGATCACCAAGTCGGACCATACCGTGTTCTTGCCCATAACACCTTTCAATCTTTACCAAAAATCAAATTAAGCATATCTAGGGCTCCGGGAATCGAAACGACATGAATCCGGAGTCTAAAATTAATGTCTTGATGATAGGAACTCATTTATATATTTTATTTTAACTTTTATATCAGTTACAAAGTCAGAAACACACGAAAAAGCTGCTGTCCCAATTAAATCAAACCGAAAACATGTATAATCGAGCAATTCTACGCATACAATCATCAATACAATAACATGTAATCATCATACTATCAATATAACATATAAAATCAGTAAAATAAATGAAAAATTGAAAAGCTAGGGTTAGGGTTTATACCCTAATCAAGAATTGAAGGATATGAACGTGTAGAGAACGATGCGGTGAACCCGATTATGATGAAAGCTCTAAACCTTTAAAGCAAAAATTGAAAGATGATGATGATGTTTAGTGGTGGTGGTGATGGCAAGGATGAGAGGAGAGGAGAGGGTTTGCAAAAAAAAAAAAAATGAATTAGGTTGAAATGAGAAGTATTGTGGAGTTTTGATCAACATGTATCACAATTTACAAAGTTTGGCAAAAATACCCCCTCCCCTTGACAATTTCGGCCAAGAACTGAATGGGGTGGGCCCCATAGTGACCCAATTTGATAAATGACAAAATCCTAGTGGCCCGAACGCCCGAACGAAACCCGAAACTCGAAAACACCGCTACGCGATTGATTTTTCGGAGAGATAATAAATACGCGACGAATAAAATATATAAACACTATATATAATCATATGACATCAAAATATCATATTTAAAATAATTAGGACTTAAAAATCCCAAAAACTCGACCGTTGGTTTGAAAACCGAAAAGATTCGCCGGATAGAAATCCGCGACTCGTAGGAACGTATAATTAAAGATATGAATACAAATATTCATATAACACATAATAATTAATATATTATTACAAAAATAATAATATAGGTCATAGAAATGACGTGGCACGAAAAATAATTAACGGTCGTTAAATAATTAACGGCAAGGATAACGGAAAAAGTAGGGTCGTTACAGTAACGATCCGGCCTAACAAGTATAACCTCATCGGCCCACTTATGCAAAAGGAATTCTGGTCCAACACACACTAATTAGAAGTCCAAATAGCTAGCCCAATAACCTGTTTGAATAGATTGTTCGATGGTGAATTAGGTGTGGAGTTCATCTGGTACATGAACATAAACGCATCCTCATCTCAATCATTTATCATCTATCGTCATCATTTATATCGTCCTCATACACATCACCATTACTATTGTTCTTTAACAGAAATAAAACAACAACGTATAGCAGCAGCAGTAATGATTCTATTGTGATTGTTTTTGGGTGACCAACAGAAGCAGAGAATCATGTAGCAGCAGTTCTCTATCGTTGTATGGCTTGATTAGTAGGTTTTGAATAGAAATAGAACATAAAGCATGAGAGAAGAGAAAGAAAGAAAGGTTGTGGTTATGGTGTTCATGGTGGTTGGAGGTGATGGTGGGGTTTGATGGTGGTTCTTCATCCAAAACAGAAAACCCAGAACTGTAGCAACAGTGGTGATATGAGAATGATACTAAATAAGAAAGAAATAAATAAATAGGTAGTTTCAAGTGGGTTTCGTTTATATACTCGATGTTGATGGTGTCTCGATGGTGGTTAAAAGTGTTTGATTGTTGTTGCAAGTCTGATCAATACACAGGAAAATAAACAAAGTGGTAACGTAGTGATGGCAATCGAAAGGTTACGGGTTTTAAGGTGAAACAGAAATGACGGTTGATGGGGTGATAACCGGTGATTGATGGTGTAGTTCACGAAGAAGAACATCAAGAAAAAATGGTGGCGGTTTATGTCGACAAAAGAAAATAATAGAAACATAAACAGTTTCATGTGTTGATCTTGGTGGTGATGGTAGATTGATCAAGAAGGTGATGGGTTAATGGTGATCAAAGGTGGTGGTCCGGCGAGTGTGGTGATAGTGGTTGGAGGTCAATCAAAGGGGTGACGAGGGTAAGGTGTGTGGTATTGTTTTTGGGTTCAAGGAGATATATATATATATATATATATATATATATATATATATATATATATATATATATATCTATATATATCTAGCATGATTCTCTATATATGTGTATATGGTTAAGATAGATAGATGAGTCGGATGACAAAAAAATAAAACAGTAAAGCACAGTAACACTTTTAATAATTTTGTGACTTTAAACAATAATTCACGGATAGAGGTTCAGGCAATTGAGAAAAGGAATATATATTATAAATATATAAATGTGTGATAATATTAGCCGTCGTCTACTATTCCTTTTACAGACTGAATTTCATACTCCTTCGTTACTCAGTGGCAGATAAAAGTCTTTGGAAAAATCCCAAATTAAATATCTTTAATTATTCGAATTATTATTTTATAAAACTGGTTTTTAGTTGTTTAAACTTATTAAATAAAAATTAAATCAACTGTTTGCGCTCCATCTTGGGTAAAATATAAAAAATGTTAAAATTTAATAGTTAAATCCTAAATATACTTTTAATAAGCCTATAATTTATATAACTCATTTTTGGATCACCGTTTATTTTAAAATCACATAAGTTCATTTTTAACTTAATTAATAACTATCAAGATGACAAACGAGTGTTACGAGCATTTATTAAATAAATTCTAAATCATATATATATATATATATATATATATATATATATATATATATATATATATATATATATATATATATATATATATATATATATATATATATATATATATATATATATATTCAATATACTTTTCGTATATATATGGATTTATAGTAATATCATACATTATTTCATTTACTCATATAAATTAGATCATATAAGTTTCTATTTCAAATTAATATATATATTTAAATATATATGCATTTATTTACAGATAGTGGTTCGTGAATCATTGGGAATAGTCGAAGGTCAAATGAATTCATGACATAGTTCAAAATTTTTGAGACTCAACATTACAGACTTTGCTTATCATGTTGAAATCATAAAAAGATTAAGTTTAAATTTGATCGAAAATTTCCGGGTCATCACAGTACCTACCCGTTAAAGAAATTTCGTCCCGAAATTTGATCGAGGTCGTCATGGTTAACACTAAAAATGTTTTCATAACGAATATAAGTTGATAAAATAAAATTTTATCACCATTGCGTAATATAATAAGATAATTCGATTATTCGAAGAGTACGAGTGAAGCTATCACGAAATAGTGAACTGGGAAAATAAGATTCTTCTTGACTTTTGACGTGGTCTGGGTTGAATATAGAAAATAAGGTGCGTCTTAACTCTTGACGTGGTCAGGGTTGAATTTCCGAAATTCAAGAGATTTAAAGAAAATCTTCGTAATAAGATTTGGTTCTTCGATAGTTAAGGAAATTAGGATCATCTTTGGTTAAATGTGATAATCTGTTTTGATTGTTCTATCGAATATTTCACTATAAATCCACCCTCTTCATTTCCTTTATATTATGGAGTTCCATCCTTTTGTTTTCTCTTTCCGACTTTAAGTCAAGCGAATAATGGTCTAGAATTCGTAGATATGAATTTCAGAATGACCATAGTTAATGTTCTAAGAAGAAAATTGTAATGGCACGATCTTGATTTGTCAAATTACCAGAATACCTCAGAAAAGACCGAATCATCAAGCAAATATTTTCTTGATATTTTTAGAGATTAAATAGAATACAAGAGTCGTGTAACATGGCACATGAGGACGTTATGATCTGTGAATCATCACGTTCCATTTAGAAACTCAGCATGACTTACTGTAATATAATCACGTTGATCAAGTGTCATTATATTATACTAACTCATTCTTCTGTTCCCAACACTACTTCAAACATTCTTATTTTAAATTGATTTTTTTTCCAGAAATTAGAAACTAAAACAATTTCCTTTATGATGTTATTCCGATAGTGCGAAGAGATAATTTATTCCAGATAAGAAGAGTTATGAAAATATCTTTGGAAATATCTAAGATATTTATAATGAAGGATATGATGATATCATAGAATATCTAAGATCGGAGGATGATGAAGAATATTGTCCGCAAGGGTTTAGAGTTAGGAGCAAGATATTCGATAATAATTTCGGCAGACACTGAATCATTTGGATTCTTTGAAGGTAGATTCCGTCTTTGTGATTTGTCCACATCCTCCTTCATAGTTTGCTCAATCTATTTTTCAGTTCCAAACCTTCTCTTTTTCTGAGCTTTTCCAACTCCTTATTCTTTATCATCAAACCTTTGACTGTTAAGGTCGTTTACAGTTTTTGCTACTTCATCAGCATTTTTCAAAATTTACGAGAACTAGTTCGCAGTTAAGTTTTTTTTTTTTTTTTTTTTTCTTCAGAAACTTCACATTCGAAGTACGTAAGTCTAGGAGATAAACGTTGTATGTACACATATAACTGTTGGTGTAGACATGCTGCGAGATTTCAAAATACTGATTGCAGATTCCCAGTAATTGACATGACAATTCTTGTTACAAGATGCAGATGAGTAAATGATGAGGTTTCGATAAATATAATAATTTTTCGGAAAATCAAAGATCAATGAAGTTGTTGGTAAGTTTACTGCTAATGTGTCTAGATATAAAAGGTTCTCCGGTAACGGCAACGTATATATCGAGATTATAATAAGATTATTTCAAATGAAAAGTCGAAGTTAACTTGCTGGAACTGTGACAAAACTGGCTAATTTGAAAAGGAATTGCAAAGTTATTTTTGATAATAAATGCCAAAGGGTCTGACACAGGTATGTGTTAAACTTTTACTTTGGTTTCGAGAGTTTTTCAGGTGTATGACTGTGGGTAACATGTGGTTGGATCATCATCTCGATTGTTAATTATTTGAAGTGTCTTCAGGAATTTCAAAGGGTTTGAACACAGATTGTAATTGTTAATATGCATATGATGTTCTAGCATAGTTTTGAAGTCAAAGTATAGATTTGGGAGATATAGAAATCTAAGAGTGATGTCTTCTGTTAAATCTTGACTTGGATTTTGATTTTTCAAAATCAGAATACGTAGTCAAATTTGGATGAGAATGGTTGTTTTGATTTTTATAAAAGAATGTATATTATAGTGAAAGTAGTGAGTACAGTTGGTGATTGCTGAATCAGATTCGAAGAATGTAACATATTAATTGTGAATTTATATATATCTCTCGGGTGAAAATCCCTATCGAAATCCGAAGGACTTGAATTAATGGAGAGTTCCATTTCGTATGATTGAATAAATGATTTTTCGATATGAAATAATTTTCGGTTATCGGTTGGTATTCTAATTACATAGAATATCTATATATATAGAACAAAAGATTTCGTAGATTAAGGAGGAATTTACGGAATATGTCAGGCAGAGTTTACAGTAACAGATACGCTAAGATATGAATTAGCAGATACGCTAAGATATGAATTTTGTCTATACACTATTCATGTAATCAATGCAGTAAGATGTGTCTAGACTAAGGATGATAAGCATGTAAATTTCTAAGAATGATAAGTAGATGATTTCCGACTAGAAATGATAAGCAAAACTTTTTGACATGTAGGCACGGTCGAAGGCCAGACTCACTAATGCATCCTAACGAGACGCACTAATGCAGACCTGGTTCGCTAAGATCACCGCTCTGATACCACATGAAGCGATCCGTCCTAATCCATAAGGAGGAATACAATAACATATGATTACATCGCGAGGTATCTGACCTCTATATGATACATTTTACAAACATTGCATTCGCTTTTAAAAGACAAACTTTCATTTCATCGAAAGTTAACGGCATGCATACCATTTCGTAATATATCCTACTATAATTGACTTAATAATAATCTTGATGAACTCAACGACTCGAATGCAACGTCTTTTGAAATATGTCATGAATGATTCCAAGTAATATCTCTAATATGAGCAAATGCACAGCGGAAGATTTCTTTCATACCTGAGAATAAACATGCTTTAAAGTGTCAACCAAAAGGTTAGTGAGTTCATTAGTTTATCATAAACAATCATTTTCATTATTTTAATAGACCACAAGATTTCATTTTCATTTTCATAAACATACATCTCATATCAGGCATTTCGCAAAGTGCATAGAGATAAAAATTATTCATATGGTGAACACCTGGTAACCGACATTAACATAACGCATCTAGAATATCCCCATCATTCCGGGACTCTCATCAGACATGATAAAATCGAAGTACTAAAGCATCCATAACCCAGATGGGGTTTGTTTGGCCCAATAGATCTATCTTTAGGATTCGCATCAATTAGGGTGTCTGTTCCCTAATTCTTAGATTACCAGACTAAAAAGGGTGATATTCGATTCGATAATCCAACCATAGAATGTAGTTTCGATTACTTGTGTCTATTTCGTAAAACATTTATAAAAGCAACGCATGTATTCTCAGTCCCAAAAATATATATTACAAAAGCATTTAAAAAGGGAGCAAATGAAACTCACTCTACAATATTTTGTAGTAAAAATATTCATACGATGATACTGAACAATGCAGGGTTGACCTCGGATTTACGAACCTATATCATTTATATATATATTAACACACATAATTGTAATCGAACAAATTTATATATTATATATTAAATTATATATCTTATATATTTAGTTTGTATATTCATTTAAAATAATTAATATTTAGATAGTTTTATATATATACACGTGATTAGTATTATGTTGAAAATCAATAAGTTGTTATATGTAAATATTTATATATTTAGTGTTAATATGTTTATTCTATAATTTTATGTAATACTAATATATTATGTATCAAATATATTTTTATGTATCTAATATTTCTTTGATAAAATAATGTTAATAATAATAATAATAATAATAATAATAATAATAATAATAATAATAATAATAATAATAAAAATAATAATAATAATAATAATAATAATAATAATAATAATAATAATAATAATAATAATGAATAATAAGAAAACTACCTCAAAGAAGTAATCCTTAAAAAAAATACCCAAGTTCGGGTTTGAACCCGCGACATCTCGCTCAAACACAACACCCTGAACACCCTCTCAACCATTATACCATTTCTGTTTTTCTAAATAAATCAGACACCAAATGTATATAACGCGTAATTAATCTGTTTCCTGTTTCTTCTTTTTCTTCATTAAACTTTAAGACCAATTACCCATTAATAATCATAATTTATATTCATAATTCATAATCATAATCGTAAATCATAATCATAAATCATAATCATAACTTATAATCATAATCATAAATCGTATTTAATCGAATTATCGTTATCATCTGAGAACTTAAGCACGATCATCATCTTCGAATATTCATCATCATATCTCGTCTCATACAAGAAAACCGAAGTAGCAGTAGCAACAATTTAATTGAATGATTGGGTTTGATGTTTGTTCTCGACCAGAAATAGAAAAAAAAAACAGTGGGGGTGGATTTAGATGGTTGTTTGCGAATAGATTGGAAACAGATACGAGTAGCAACGATATTTTTTTTTTTAAAATTATGATGATAGGTAACGATTCGGCCTAACAAGTATAACCTCATCGGCCCACTTATGCAAAAGGAATTCTGGCCCAACACACACTAATTAGAAGTCTAAATAGCTAGCCCAATAACCTATTTGAATAGATTGTTCGATGGTGAATTAGGTGTGGGGTTCATCTGGTACAGGAACACAAACGCATCCTCATCTCAATCATTTATCATCTATCATCATAATTTATATCGTCCTCATACACATCACCATTACTATCGTTCTTTAACAGAAATAAAACAACAACGTATAACAACAATAGTAATGATTCTATTGTGATTGTTTTTGGGCGGCCAACAGAATCAGAGAATCATGTAGGAGTAGTTCTCTATCGTTGTATGGCTTGATTAGTAGGTTTGAAAGAAGGAGAGAAGAGAAAGAAAGAAAGGTTGTGGTTATGGTGTTCATGGTGGTTGGAGTTGATGGTGGGGTTTGATGGTGGTTCTTCATCCAAAACATAAAACCTAGAACTATAGCAACAGTAGTGATATGAGAATGATACTAAACAAGAAAGAAAGAAATAAATAGGTAGTTTCAAGTGGGTTTCGTTTATATACTCGATGTTGATGGTGTCTCGATGGTGGTTAAAAGTGTTTGATTGTTGTTGCAAGTCTGATCAATACACAGGAAAATAAACAAAGTGGTAACGTGGTGATGGCAATCGAAAGGTTACGGGTTTTAAGGTGAAACAGAAACGGCGGTTGATGGGGTGATAACCGGTGATTGATGGTGTAGTTCATGAAGAAGAACATCAAGCCATACATGAGAATAAACATGCTTTAAAGTTATAATACTGTATTCTCAGTCCCAAATATATATATATATATTGCAAAAGCATTTAAAAGGGGAGCAAATGAAACTCACAATACTGTATTTTGTAGTAAAAATACATATGACGATAATGAACAAAGCAGGGTTGGCCTCGGATTCACGAACCTATATCATTTATATATATACATTAACACACATAATTGAAATCGAACAACTTTATATTTATTTTGTTATGTATTAAGATTAATATTCTTATATATATTTTATTAATACTTATAATATGTTATAATACTTATTTGATATATAATTCAATTAACGTTATAATACTGTATTAGTTAAAACATAATTTTATGTAATATTAGTATACTTATGTAATAAATATATTTAGTGTAAAATATTTATTTATTAGAATGATAGTTTTGAAAATTTTGATTAACTAATAATAATAATAATAATAACCTTATTAATAATGATAATACTAATAACAAAAATGATAATGATAATTTTTAATAATAATGATACTAATATTAATAGTAATAATAATAATAATAATGATATTACTAATACTAACAATAATGATAATAATATTAATTGTATGAATGATACTGATAATTACATTTTTAATATTTGTAATAATAATAATAATAATAATAATAATAATAATAATAATAATAATAATTAATAATAATAATGATAATGAGGAATAAGTAAACTACCTCAAGGAAGTAGCCCTTTAAAAAATGCCCAAGTCCGGGTTTGAACCCATGACATCGCGCTAACCCGATAACACCACAATTATGGAACCATTTCTATTTTCCTATGAGCGACAACATCATCATCTTAAACATCAATTACACCATTTTCATTTCAATAACCATCATAAACTTATTTCTAGTCATCATCACTTAATCATAAACATCATTTCCATTAATAATTCACTACCATTATCACGATATCATTTCATGATCATTATCAATATCTCCTCTATTCTATCATCATTATCTTTGTAATTCATTATCTTTATCATTATGTATTATTATTATCATAAATCCATAACTTATCTCATTATTATTTCATAGTTATTATTACCATGATATTAACTTCATCATCGCCGTTATTATCATCATAAATCTCGTGTATCCTTATCATTGTATCACTAATTCATTCATCATCGGATTTGTAATCAAGTTCTTTATCTCAATTCAGTTCTACAGCAAAATAGTGATTGTGACCCAACATGGCAGTCCAACTGTAATTGTATAAAGTTTCGGCCTAAATAGACAAAACACAAGCCCAACTAATCTTTGTAGTCCAACAAAAAAAATGTTATGGCCGGTTTGTTTCCACCATTTGCTCGATAGAAAAAAAAATAATATCACAGCCCCACACACAAACATAATCGACGGCCAAATCATATTGAAACAAATCATTTCTATTTTACTTTAATAACCAAGTGGGTTTAAAGGTGTCGGCATAAAGGAAAAGGAAAAAGGGAACGTAACATTCATTATCAATTATTTGTTGAAATCCCTTCTTTAATCGAATAGAAGTAAAACCTACAGTATGAGTGGATAGCAGCAACAAAAAAAAGGTGTGGAACAAAAGAAGGAACAAACAAAAAAGAAAGAAAGAAAAGGGTTTAGGGTGGCGATATGTTCGTGATTTAAAGGGAAATAGAAACAAGGCAATTTCAGTTATGATTGTTTGGTTCTTGGGCTGTAATAGATGGTGTATAACAGCAACAGATTTGAACGAAACAGAAATAATAAAAATAGAAGTAGATAGCGGCTATAGCAGAAATTATTGCTTACCAAATGTGACGGTTTACAGCGAAAAAAGAAGAATTAAGACAGAAGTAGCAGTAGGGTTGCAGCAAGAACATGAATGATATTTGAGAGATGGTTGCAATGGTGCTGGTTTTGGCGATGAAGATAAAGAAACAAAGAAAAAAAATATTAAGTGTGGTATTAATCATAATTAGTATCGGTTTACAGAAAAATAGAGAGGGAGAGAAAGATGGAGAAAAGTGTGTGGTGGTGGCGGTTCAGATGTTAGAAGTGGTGGTGATCGAGTTGTGAGGGTGACAACTTGTTGTAATTGTTTCTCGGTTCCATAATAGAATAGATGTAGCAGCAAACAGTGATGGGTGACGGATGGGTGGTGGTTTGGGTCGGTTCCATGGTGTTCGAAGATAATGGTAAGCGGTGTGGTGAGATTTATCGAGCAACAAAACCTTCGGTTGTGATTGTTTGTAACATAAATGAAAACAGAAAGTGAAAGTGGTGAATGAAGATGGTGATGGTTCAATCACACACACAGACAATAATAAAAAGTAGTCTATCCTACGGATACATCATAGATCAAATGAGTGTTAGTTTGAAACATTAAAGACAGGAACAGTAGGTGGCGTGTGGTGGTTGCTCTTGTGAAAACAAAACAAAAAATATATATGTAACGAGATGGTGGTAAAGGTGGTGATCTAGGGACGGTTGAGGGTGGTGATGATTAAGGTGGCGATGGCTATGAGGTAGAAGAAGAGATGATAGTTTTATCTATCTCTCTGTGGTATGTGAATGCTTGGATAAAATAGATAATAGATATGTAAATGCATGTATATCATTAGATAATAGATAGGTAGTGGATATAATGAGTGATCTAATGATTCACAAGTAAACAGTAACATTTTAAATTAATTTGATAAAAACGTGTGGAGTCTGCCGACACTTCACACGGGTAATATATATCGTGCTGCATTGATAATCAGTGGCTGGCAAAAGTCTTCAGAAAAATTCCATATTTTTAAATTATCTATTTTTATTTATTTTGGCCATTAAGGTATAAAATTTGATCATTAACTATTAAATATAAATTACATTAATTATTCACTCCCACTCCCAAATAAAATATAAAAAGTTTTAAAATTCAACAAATAGTTCCTAAATACATTTTTTAGTAAGCCTAAAATTTATAGAACTTATTTTCGAATCACCGTTTATTTTAAAACCATATAAGTTTGAATTTAGTTTAATTAATATCAATTGGGACATCAAAAGAGTATTACCATCATTTAATATTTATACATTATTTATATATATATATAGTTATATTTTAAATAATAATTATTATAATATCCACTTTTTATTTTATTTTACATAATTAAATTTTAGTAGTAATAAGATATAATATTTCAAATTATATTTTCAATTACCATTTATATATATACATTTTCACACATATCTATTTACAATTAATTGTTCGTGAATCGTCGAAACTGGTCGAAGGTAATTGAATATATGAACATAGTTCCAAAACTTTCGAGACTCAACATTATAGACTTTGCTTATCATGTCGGAAACATATAAAGATCAAGTTTAAATTTGGTCGGAAATTTCCGGGTCATCACATGTAACAAGTATATTTTATGTACAAAATATTTATTTGTTTTAAAATGATATTTTTTGATAGTAATGCTTTACTAATAATGATAATACTAACTTTATTAATAATAATGATAATACTAATAAAAATAATGATATTGTTAATAATGATACCTATTTTAATAATAATAATAATAATAATAATAATAATAATAATAATAATAATAATAATCCTAAAAAATGATACTAATACTCATATTAGTGAAAATAATAATGATTTGTATCATTTTCCTAATAATATTAACAATATTAATAGTTATAATCATAGTAATAATATTAATACCTATATTAATAACAATGATAATTCTAAAATTTCCATAATAATACTTTTAATGATATTGATAAGGATAACAATAATAATATTAATGATAATACATTAATAATAAATCTTGATCATAATAATAATAATAATAATAATAATAATAATAATAATAATAATAATAATAATAATAATAATATTCAAATTTGTAACTATAATCATAATAATATAATAATGATAATTAATACTTGTATTTGTAATAATAATAACAATATTAATAATTATAATACTTAATACTAATAATAATAACAACATTACTAATGATCAAAATAATAATAATAATTAATATTAACAATAAATAATAACAATAACAATAATAATAATTAGAAAATAAAATAGGAATGCATAACCTTTAAGAAAAATCGTTCTAAAAAGAATTGCTCCATACGAGACTCGAACCCGTGGCCACTCGCTCACCCGCTTATCCCCTTAACCAGTTGGGCTATTGCCGTTTTTTGAAATAATTCCCATTTAATTTTATTTATCCTTTGTCTGATTTCACTCTTCTTCTCCTTCAATTACATACGAATGACCAGATATCAAAAGAGGTTATGAATTAATTTTATTAAGTTTAAAAATGTTTACAGAAATGATTTACAAGGGTTGAGTTTAATCAAAACAGAAATAAATAAAAATTTTTTTTAGATTAAAACTGATATGAAGAACACGTATAAAACTCAAAATCAAATTCACTATTAGAGGCTGTTATAGGTTATGATTATAACATGAAAAGGATGTTAAATCATCATTAGAAACTGTTTGAACCCTTAATTTAACTTGAAACATCAGTATGGCTTCGAATTTTCGGATGAACACAATAGTTGACTTTTGAAAACCAAAACTTTGACCTCGAAATTCTTAATCAATAAAACGAATTGGAATCTGAGATTTTACAGAAAGTTTTCAAAAGATATTCCTAACAACTCTGCAATTCTAGATTTTAAAATGAGATTCGAATTCAAGATTTTGATATTTTAAGAAAAACAGAACATAAACGGCTGGAAGTTGATTTTTCTGTTTTAAATTCGCGAAATTAAGGCTGTATCAGTTGTAATGGATAATTGATAATAAAAGGTACAATCACGTCATTTGATATATAAAGAAGCCTATGAGGATCGACAACTTATCACGGATAAAAAAAATATATATAAAAAAAGTGGAAAAGTGATCGTGACACTCAACAGATTTTGGAATTTACCTTTGATTTGGTTCGATTTAGAGACAGGAATTAGATTGCCTATAGCTTGAAAGTAATCTATAACAAAATACATATCCCTTAAAATTTCTGTATTTATTAATTCATATATATATATATATATATATATATATATATATATATATATATATATATATATATATATATATATATATATATATATATATATATATATATATATCTTGATTATATATAAATCTAATTATATATGCATTATATAAATCTAATTATATCTACATATGTATTTATATATATTTATAACTGTAATTTGTATATGTATATGTATTTATATATGTCTTTATCTGTATAACTATCTATTTATTTGTATATTAAATATATAATGAAACATAATAATAATAATATTAATTATACAATTATTAATATTAACTATTAGTTTTAAAAAATGAAAAAAATCATAATTTACCACTAAGTATAATAATAATTATATTAATAATAGTAACACTATTAGTAATAATTATAACAATTTTTAATGTATCAAATTTCATATCTATATAATAATATTAATAATACTATCGATACTGATATTAATATAAAATCTTTATTTTAATAAAAGTACTAATATTATCAATATAACAATTATATTTTATCTTTTAGTAAATTAATATATTGATATTATATATTATTAAGTATATAGTATTTAATAAAATCTAATATACATAATAACACATTTTGATTATTGAGTACTTATTTATTTCATATATATAGTAATATACATAATATATTAATTAGGTATAGAAACCATGTATATATATATATATATATATATATATATATATATATATATATATATATATATAATCATTTTAATAGCAACTTAATTATTCTGTATATTATTTTGTATTACCTTTTACGTATTTAATTCTAATGCTTAAATTATATTTTATAATTTCAAACTATTATAAATACTTACATTTATAGATATATACATATTTATTTACAAACAATTGTTCATGAATCGTCGGGAATAGTCAAAGGTCAAATACATTCATGAAAAATAGTCCAAACATTTTAGGACTCGGTTTAATAGACTTTGCTTATCATTTCGAAACCATATAAAGATTAAGTTTAAATTTAGTCAGAAATTTCCGGGTCATCACAGTACCTACCCGTTAAAGAAATTTCGTCCCGAAATTTGATTAGGATGGTCATGGCTGACAATAAGTATGTTTTCATGATGCATACGAGCTAGAAATTAGAGTTTTTATCATCAGTGAATAATTTAGATCAAACAATTCCTTTATGTGAAGAGTGCAAGTGAAGCTATCACAAAAGAGTGAAATGAGTAAATGAAGGTTCAACTTAACCGGTGACGTAGTCACAGTTGATTTCTGGAATTCCAGGGATTTAAAGAAAATCTTCGTAATGAGATTTGGTTCATAGGTAATTAAGGAAATTTAGAATCCTCTTTGGTTAAATGCGATGATCTGTTTCAATTGCTTTGTTGGATGTTTCACTATAAATCCATCCCCTTTAGTTCCTTACTTCTACATCTCCCATCTTCTATACTTTCTTCCCCAATTCATACTTCTAAAACATTTGTCAATATGCTTGATCTAGTTCTAATCCTTGATATGTTCTTAGCTGTCACAACAATTATCCTTCTTTTTCAACTCCCTCCGGAGGAATCTGTTTACTTCTATTTCGCTCTTGGGGTGGTGGTTTTCATAATCCTTCCTTGTATTTGTCTTTCCATAATTATGGACATCTACGGTTAATGGTCTTTTTCGTTTTCTGCGATTTATACCCCCTTTCTATTTTAGAGCTTCATGCTTTTGTTTTCTTTTCGTAAGTAATGGTCCAGAATTCATAGGTATGGAGTTTCGAGTTATCATAATATACAAGGTAGAAAGGAAAGGTAGTAGCACGATTTGATTTGTCAAATTACCAGAATATCACAGAAGATAGAACTATCAAGAATATATGTTCTTGATATGTTTAGAGGTTAGGTAGAATGTAAGAGTCGTATAACATGGCACATGATGATGTTATAGTCTGTGAATCATCACGTTCCATTAGAAACTCAGCATGACTTACTGTAATATAATCATGTTGATCAAGTGTCATTATATTATACTAACTCATGCTTCAGTTCCCAACATTACTTTAAAAACATTCATATTTTAAATTAGAATCTTTCAGATTTTAGAACTAATACAGTTTCGTTTATGATGTAGCGCAGATAGTGCGAAGAGATAAATGATTTCAGATAAGAATAATTATGAAAATATCTTCAGAAATATCGAGGATATTTATAATGAAAGATACGATGATATCTTAGAATTTCTAATATCGATGGATGATGATGAAGATTTATCCGTCAGGGTTTAGATTCAGAAGCAAGGTATTCGCTAATGACTTCAGCAGATACTGAATTATTTGGATTCTTTGAAGGCAGGTTTAGTCTTTTTATTTTGTCCATAGCCTCCTTTATGGTTTGCTCAATCCGTTTTCTAGTTCCAACTTTTCTGAGCTTTGCCAACATACTATTTTTTATCATCAAACTTTTAGCTGTTAAGATCGTTTACAGTTTTTGCTGCTTCATTCAGCTTTTTCAACATTCCGAGTATTGATTCTCAGACTGGGTGCTTTTCAGAATTTCAGAATAGAAGATCATAATTCAAAGAGATAAATGTTATATGTATACATATAACTGTTGATGTAGAAATGTTGCGAAATTTAAAATACTGATTGCTGATTTTCGGTAATTGGTTTGACAATTCTCGTTACAAGATGCGGATGAGTATAGGATAGGGATTTAATGAACAAATATAACGGTTTTTCGGAGAGACATAAGCCAATGAGTAATGAAGTTGCTGGTAATTTACTGCTAATGTGGTGGAATATAAACGGTTCCCTGATAACGATGACGAAAGGAGAACTTATATATTAAAGTTATAGTAGAGTTCATTCGAATGAAAAGTCAAAATTGATTTGCTGAAGCTGTGACAAAATTGGCAACTTTGGAAAGGGATTCAAAGTTATTTTTGGTAATAACAACGCCAAAGGAGCTAGCACATATACGTGCTAAATGTTTACTCAGGTTCTGAGTATTTTCAGGTGCATAACTATATGCATCAATCTTTTCTCCCGTAAATGAAGTGCGGTTGGTTCATCCTCTCGTTTGAGGTGTTTTCAAGAATCATGAAAAGTTTGAACGCAGTTTGTAGTTGTCAAGATACAATTGAGGTTTAAGATGAAATTAAGTGGCAAACTTGAAGAAATGTTTAGTTTCATATATTATAATCAATATTTTAATTCATTTTAATTGTCTAATATTGGTAGTCCACAGTTAGTAATTCAATAATTCATATATAGTTTAATATACAATATTCGAATTAATTAATACGTATCGTGACCCATTGTATACATGTCTCAGACTCGATCACAACTCAAGGTATACATATTATTTTGTAATCAACCTCAACCCTGTATAGCTAACTCGAGCATTACCGCATATAGAGTGTCTATGTTTATTCCAAATAATATATAAAGATGATGTTGATATGATATGTCAAAACATTGTATACGTGTCCCGATTTATCCGACGATATTTAAAGTGTGTAAAATAAATAACAGAAATTAAATGATGATAAATAAAATTGCGAGAATTAAAATTGCGATAAATAAATTGCGATAAATAAATTGCGATAAATAAAATATAATAAGGAATTAACAGTTAGCTAGGAACAGTTAGCTAGGATTTTGTTAGCGTGGGTTCTTAACAAAATTTCTCATAGTTAATTTGTTTGTTTCTAACAAATTTTATTTTGTCAAATGTTTTATTCATTATGCCACTTGTTGGATTCTGATAAGTCAAAATCCAAATATGAAATTGAATGAAAATGGTTATTCTGTGGTGAACGGATTCGTATATCTGTGGATGTAGGTAGGATAGTAAATGACTGTTGAATCAGATTCGAAGAATGTACAGTGTAACTTATTAATGTGAAATTTAAATATTCCTCGGGTAGTACCTACCCGTTAAAATATTTTCACCATTAACAGTTTGTTCAAAAGAATTTTTCAATTACAATCTTTATGAAAATATATATATATATATACATTTTCTTCATGTGTAATCATGGATTTAATGAGTTAATATGATATTAAACTCATCTGATTTACGGTTAGAACTAGAGTACCTAATCTCTAAAATAGTAGAGATTATATAATGTAATACCCTAGCTATTTCCGTTAAGCTTTGTTAACTGTCCGTTAAAGTATTTAACGGTGTTTACTTTTGATTCGTGTATTTAATTGAATTAAATGCATACTTGAGTTCATGATGAACTAACATATTTAATATATAATTACATTATCCTAAAAACTTATTTCATAATTTGAAATACTGAGAAAACGACAAGGTTTTAAAAACTGCAACAAAGGTCTCACGAGACTGTCGGGTAATTGAAATTAACAAAACTTTTAATCTTTGACATCATCATCAAACTAATTAAATAAATAAACTTACAATGATCAAGGACTAAATCGTATATTATAAAATAAGAAAATCAAAATAGATAATGATATATATATATATATATATATATATATATATATATATATATATATATATATATATATATATATATATATATATATATATATATTAAAGCTTATCTAATACATATCATTTAGACACAAATTTCCACACATGGAACCTACTAGTTTTAACCTTAAGGAAAAGACACACTTAAAGTAGCCAAGATTTTCAACATTCATGGGCTACTATTATTTTAATTACATACGAGTTTTATTACCCATCGTTTATTCTAAAAGGACTCTAGAAAGTGATGTATTTACATAAATAATATTGTAATACATATTGAAATATAAGGACTAAAAATGTAAATGTGGAATTCATTTCATTCATTCAATTCATATTCATACGTAAGTAAATGAACGTGTCACTTTCAACTTTATTTGGCCAATTATATAATACATGATATGATCTCATATCCCTTGAATATAGGAATCATGTCCCTTGTAGTATATCAATCAAATCTATGCTTACATTTAATATGAGATATGCTAAATATTAAATATGATATTGTCTACAATAAATATAAATAAATATTAATTAATTCGTAAGCCATGAGTCTATATATACATCCTCAAAACCTCACAATTTAATCACATAAATTTTTGAAAACCTCACAATTTAATCATCATCAATTTTTGCTTGTTTGCTCTTGCACTCTACACGAACGTTGTTGCTTTTATCGTCCTCTACGCATTGATATATGCAATTTGATCTCTGGAGGTATAAAACTATAAATCCAAATTTTATAAATCTGATTTTTGTTATATTACATAGTGTTTGTTGGTCTCTTGCTCAATCCTATGTGTGTATGCATGATATTAGTCGTTAATTTGCTCGGTTTATGTGTTTTAACTGATTCCCGAAATTAAAAGGCATGCTACTGATATTGTAATCAATTTTTGTGTAAATTAAAAGTATCTAAATAAAAATATATCAAAAAATTAATAACTTTGCTCGCAAGAATCGCTTGATTTCGTTTTGTTATGCTAAAGTTATGCTTGTTTGAAATTTCGGTATGTAATTATGCTATATTACGAAAAATGCAATTTGTGTGATTTGAAATGGCTTATGAACTGATGTTAGATGGATATAGAATTGAAAAACACATAAAATGGACTAGGATGATTACCCGAATGTTCGTGCTACAACGTGTTGACTAGCAATTAGTTCATGAACCAAACGACCACTTAACATGCTTTTTGATGACCAAGATTTTGTTTTCTGTAAATTGCATGAGTAGTACTTGATATTTTATATAGACTTCATGTGCTAAATGTTCCTAGATATTCGTATATTCGACTCCGAAAACGGCTACCTGATTAGGATCTAATCTGTCTATTTTGCACCAATAAATATCTAGCATGAAGTAAGAGTTGAATTGGACTTTGTGCTTCTGGTATGTTGTAGTATATATATTACTTAGCATATCTTATTTGTATGTCAAGCTCTGAATACTTTGTTTGCTATGTGTTACATGCGTGCCAAAACCAAAGGTCTGAATTATGTCTAAATCAGAATGTCCGACAAGTTGGTCAAAACTGTATGAATTGGCTACATACATTTCTTTGATTATTTTACCACTGATAATTTGGAGTGTTTAGAATCATCTCCAATTGGCCGTTCATTATTGCTATTTTCTAGATTAAATGAGAATTTTTACAAAACTGATGCGCAAACAGAAACTGAACTTGATTATGTTGCATGCTACGTGAGTTCTAGGAATCGTATGATAGTTTGTTTAGTCTTTTTAGAAATCTTATAACATTTACTAATGATCTGGAGTTGTTCATAATTGTTTGATTTGTCATTTATGAACTATGCTTATCTGATTGCATGATTGCCGTGAAAACATACGAACGTTAAACTAGAAATCGTTAATTGACTAAACGAATGTGTGAAACTTATAAGTTGACATTGGTTTGACTTTATGATAACATTGGCATGACCTACTGATGTATGTATCCTAGGTTGACCACTTTGAATTTTTGTTGATTTGCTTGACTAGTTGACTTCTGTGTTGACTTTTACTATACGATTACGTCGGTTTGAGCAATAGGACAAATGAACTGCAAGTCTATATTTTGAAACAAACATATGTAACTTTATAATGGTACATTTAGGTTGCATTACTCGGTCGTTGTAATTCGACTACTTTTGTTTGTGATTTGTCAAGTGCACTCAAGGTGAGTCTACAGTCACATACACTTTTACTTTTTGGGATGAGATAACATGTTGTTTTAAACTGTTTTACGCATTATACACGAGTACAAAAAAAAAAAAAACTGAATATGCACAATGAGTTTGATCCAAAAGCCTCTAGCTTGAATATATTAATTACTTTGTAAGGCTTGAACTATAAGGACGGTACCGTAGGTTTGACAAACCTCACTCAACTAACTGGGTGCTTATAAATTTGTAACCGAATGCTTGATCAGTGTTTGCAATATGGGGTAAAGAAAGACGTATAGCGCATTTAAACTATCCGCGGGTTAAATCTTTATATTCAAGTGCTTATAACTGTTGTATAATTTTTACTGCTTTGAACTAAATCTCGTGGTCTAACAAAGATAAACTGATTTACTTAAACCTGTAGATTCACTCAACATTTTTGTTGATCATTTTCATGTTTTATCTCAGGTTCTTAAAGGTACTTAGCTTCCGCATTGCTTTGATGACTATGTGCTTACGTGGTGCATACACTGAATTGGAGTCCAGCATGGGTCTTTATGTCAAGAACATTTTATCGCATTTAAAACTGTTTCCCATTAAATAATGTTTATGGATTATTTACTATTGTCATTACATTAAATGATTTTGAATTATTTTACTTTAATGACAATGCTTTTGAAATAAATGCGATTACTTTTCGGAAAACGTCTCATATAGAGGGCGTGACCGTTAACTATGGGGCCCGAAGTTAATATTCAGTTAGTGTGTTCTGACGGGGTATTACATTTGGTATCAGAGCTAATGGCTGTAGGGAACTAGGATTTGCATTAGAGTATCTGTATGAGTCTTTAAGACACCTAAGCGAGTCTAGACTACGACCCGTACCTAGAACTATTATGAATTATTTCACTACTGTGTATGCCTTGTTTATGTTATGTGTGGTAGTATATTTATACGTAGCTATGCTGCATGATAATCTACTGCTTAAACTGTTATCATATATACTTATACTAGTGTTTACTACTACTACTAGCTAACACTACTCACTACTATCCACTGCTATCACTACCAAATCTCTACGATTTACTACTACTTACTATACATCACTACTTGTTGCTAGTATACTTTTAAGCTGTTGTTTTCATTGAACCGATCCAGTGTATTATCTTTGCCTAGAAAAATAATTCCTCCGAAAGAATCGACAGCTGCTTTAGTCTGAAGACTAGTTGCTGAGGGTCTGGCTGCAGAGTGAGCAGAGATGGCTCGTAACAATCAGGGGAATGGTAGTAACAATACTAATGGTACCAACAGCAATAATAATAATCAGGGTGGATGTACTTATAAGATGTTTACCAGTTGCAAGCCACATGCTTTTCAAGGAACGGAAGGACCAGTTGGTTTGACTCGTTGGTTTGAAAAGTTAGAGTCCGTTTTTCGAATCAGTGAGACTAGAGAAGTTGACAAAGTGAAGTTTGCCTCATGCACATTGTCAGACAGTACATTAACATGGTGGAACGGCTATGCTGCGTTGGTAGGACTTGATCAGGCTTTTAGAGATTTTAGGCAACGTATGATCGAGGAGTACTGCCCTCGAAATGAGATTTTGAGAATGGAAAGAGAACTTCATGAGTTGAAGCTGGTGGGTACTGATCTTGTTAGTTATAATAAGAGATTCTTTGAGTTAGCGTTGATGTGCCCAGAGTTAGTCCCGACTGAGAGGCGCAAAGTGGAACAATATATCGAAGGTTTGACTGGAAAGATCAGGACTGGTGTAACTACTTCTAAGCTGAAGACGGTGCAAGAAGCCATAGACATGACAAATTTGTTACTTGATCAGGCTGCAAGTGACAACAAGGTGGTTGTGGAGACCCATGAGAACCGTTCTGGAGACGGTAAACGTAAGTGGAATAACGGTCATGACAAGAACTCTAATCAGCAATTTCACAAGAAACAAGAGACTAATAAGGGTACTACGTCTGGTCCAAGTACTAGATCAAGGTATCAAGGAAGGTTCCCACTTTGTACCAAGTGTAATAGGCATCATACTGGAGCTTGTAATGGGCTGACTTGTGATAAGTGTAAGAGAACTGGGCACTCAGCAAAAGACTGCAAGATGGGCACAAATACTTGTTTTGGTTGTGGTAAAGCTGGTCATTACAGGAAGGATTGTCCGAGTGCAGGGAAGACTACTGAGCCTGCGAAAGGACGAGCGTTCAACATCAATTCAAGTGAAGCACGTGATGATCCGAAGCTAGTCACGGGTACGTTCTTACTCGACAACCATCGTGCTTATGTATTTTTTGATTCTGGTGCTGATAGGAGTTTTGTGTCTAAGGATTTTTGCCATAATATTAAGAAATCGGTATTGTCGTTAGAAAACTTGTACTCTATAGAACTAGGGAATGGTAATCTAATGAAAGCTGATCAAATCTATCGTGGTTGTACTTTTAACTTGGCTGGGAAATCTTTTAGTATTGATGTGATACCGATTAAGCTGGGAAGTTTTGACCTTGTGGTCGGAATGGACTGGTTATCCGAGAATAGAGCCGACATCGTCTGTTACCAGAAAGCGATTCGCATTCCTGTTGCCGAAGATGAGCCTTTGATGGTGTATGGAGAGAGGAGTAATACACCGCTGCATTTCATTAATTGTTTGAAGGCGCAGAAACACATAAGAAAGGGTTGTCTTGCAATGTTGGTTCACGTAAGCAAAACTGAACCTGAAGCCAAGAAACTCAAAGATGTACAGATTGTCAGAGACTTTCCCGATGTCTTTCTGGAGGAGTTACCAGGACTTCCACCGCATAGAGATGTGGAATTTCAGATTGACTTAATGCCTGGAGCAGCACCTGTAGCGCGTGCACTGTATAGACTTACACCATCTGAGCTGCAAGAGTTATCTAGTTAGTTACAAGAGCTTTTAGACAAGGGATTCATTCGACCAAGTTCTTCACCATGGGGAGCTCTAGTTCTTTTTGTTAAGAAGAAGGATGGATCTATGAGACTTTGTCTAGATTACAGAGAACTAAATAAACTGACTATCAAGAATAAATATCCATTACCGAGGATCGATGATCTGTTTGATCAGTTACAAGGATCAGGATATTACTCTATGATTGATCTGAGGTCAGGTTACCATCAGATGAGAGTAAAGGAGACAGATATACCGAAGATAGCGTTCAGAACACGCTACGGACATCATGAATTTACAGTAATGCCGTTTGGTTTAACGAACGCACCGGCAGTGTTCATGAATCTCATGAACCGTGTGTGTAAGCCATACCTAGACAAGTTTGTTATTGTGTTCATTGATGATATTTTGGTATATTCTAAGAACGAGAAGGAACATGAACAACATCTCTGTTTAATACTTGAGATGCTCAGGAAAGAGCAGCTGTATGCTAAGTTGTCGAAGTGTGACTTTTGGCTGCAAGAAGTTCAATTTTTGGGTCATATCGTGGGTATTAATTGTAGTGTCCCGTTCATATCGACTATAAACGTCACAAACTTATTTGTGTCATTGAGAGGTATTGACCTCTATATGTGACATTTTTTAAAATCTGCATTCGTTTTTATAATACAAACCATAACCTTTATTATAATCAAAGGTTCAAACAGCATAATAATGATTACCATTTAGCGATAATCTTAGTTTTACAAACTTTATATTTGATAATAACAATACGATTTCCAACATATTTCACATTACAAATCTTCCGATATGCAGTTTTATTTTTGACACAAATATGCATACTCCAAATCTTGCTTAAATTTGGCATAATGCAGCGGAAGCTTTTATTTATCACCTGAGAATAAACATGCTTAAAACGTCAACGTAAAGTTGGTGAGATATAGGTTTAATGCTAGCAGCGTTATAAATATAGACCACAAGATTTAATATACATAAACGTTTTAATAAAAATATTCTAAGTGGTTGAGCACTTGATAACCATACTTAACATTTAATCAACGTCGCATATTCCCTTTATTATGAAATCTCACTACACCGTACCAAGTGTAGTCACCGAAATGAAGTACTGTGCAACCGTTGAATACTGGTCGTCCAGTTCGGTTGGGGTTGTCATGCCCGATAGATCTATCAACAGGATTCGCGTTTACAATACCGCATGTAAATAGTAGTTACCAAGTTACAGAGAAGTATGCCAGTGGTACAACTCAACGTAGAATATATATTTTTAATCACTTGTGTCCATAGCGTAAATCATAAAATGCATGTATTCTCATCCCGAAATATTTAGAGTTTAAAAATGGGACTATATACTCACTTTTGCCTTGAAGATATTTAACACGACTTGGTCTCCGATAGATATCAAGAACCTAACCATATATATAATATATCAACATATTTTCTTTTCAAATAATCGTTACATATATACTTATAATACTTTTAATATCTATTAGTCCGTAGTTAGCAGTTAGTGGTCCACAATTAGTTGCTCAATAAAATAAATAAAGACCCCATCGTATTCGTAATGATCGGAATTAATCTCGACCCATGTTGTCAAATACCGTGTTGTCAAATGACGTGTTGCGTACATAAAGTACCGTGTTGTCAAATGACGTGTTGCGTACATAAAGTACCGTGTTGTCAAATGACGTGTTGCGTACAATCATGAGGTCTTATAATTAATCTTCTCGTGTTGTTTACGGGTGGTCATGAAATATGTAAAATCAAATCATGAGTAAATATATATAAAATATCATGTTAATTAGCCAAGATATGATTAGTTTGGTTTTAGTCAAAATATTTTCGTAGCTAAACTAGCTTCGGATACCCGATTTTGTTTTAGTTGTAGTTTCTTCAATACAACTCCGTTTTTGTTGATTCAACTTGCCACTTCCTTGGATCGAGTCATTATTTATGAATATGAACTGCAAATACCTTGGTTTATATTCGAAATCATAGGTTATAGGTCAAACTTGGGTGAATCTTATGAAAGTGATCATTTCCATCATAAAAACAACATCTAGATGATCATTTTTATAAAAATACTTACACTTTGAGTTATACCATGAGATTTTTATATATTAACATATTCATAAGAAATATCATTTTTCCAGAATATAAACTTCTAATTCATAGTTTAAGATGGTTTTTAATTATCCAACCCAAAACAGCCCCCGGTTGTACTCCGACGACGTAGATTAAGTTTTTAAGGTGTTCTTTGTAAAATCAAGTTGTATCTTGTTAAGTTAGCATATCATTATGATATATTACAGGTCTTGAAGTGTTTTAAAAGTCAAGTTAGAAAGATATATTTAGTTTGCGAACAAGTTTGAAATCATTCAAACTATGTTTTTGTTGTTATAATTCGTATATTCGTAGTAAGATAGTTATAATTGAACAAGATGATGAACAAGGGTTATACCTCAAGTATGATGAAGAAAGTTACTGAATAAACAAGAAATGAACTTGTTCTTGATGACTTGGAAGATTAAGAAGTGAAATCATGAAAAGAAACAAAGGTTGTAAGTAAGTTTATATCTTGATTTAAGATAATTAACTTACATAAATTGAATCAAAGTTTAAACATAGTTTTACCTTGATTATGAAGCTAGAAACTTATGAGGACCTTGAATAACACTTGAAGGTTGAAGATGAGAGAGTTTAGAAGTTAATCTAGCTTGAAAGAAAGTTGGTATGAAAGTATATGTATATGTATGTAAATGTGTATATGTATGTATATATATAGATTTTAAGTTTTGATTTCTAGCTCATAAGTCTTCCTAGATGTTAACACTTGATCCCACATGTTATTGACTAACAAAGGCTACTAAGAGCAGATAATTTAGGTCAAATAATTGGTATTTATCAATAGTAAATACATCTAGAATCTGCATATAATACGGTTACATATACCTTAGGTATACGTGTAGAAATCTTGAGGAAACGGAATGAGAATTCAAATATAACTATCTTTTGTGAATATACATATATTGTTTTATGTATTTAAGCCCTTTAAAAGTGATTAAATACGTATTTATACGATACTTGTATAAGCATTATAGGTTATAGATATATATGTCAAAGAACGTTACGTATAGTTACCGTTTTGAAAACTTAAGTTAGTAGTCTCAAAGTATACTTATAACTCATTGTTATTAGTACACAATGAGATGTTAAACCATCCTTAGATCATGTTAAATATGTATAAATACGTATATGTACACAAACATATAATTATTGTATGTTATATAGTTCGTGATATCATCGATCAAATTGGACGGTCAAACGTTGTGTAAAACTCTTTTCAAAAATACAAGACTCAACAATTTGGATTGCTTATCATGTTGGTAATGTTTAATTTATGTAAATATTAATCTTATATGTATAAAACGATCGGAAAAATCCGGGTCGTTATAGTACCTACCCGTTAAATAAATTTCGTCCCGAAATTTTAAAGTTGTACCTATTTTGCATTCTCGGGAAACAAATGTGGGTACTTTTGTTTCATCTTATCCTCTCATTCCCAAGTAAACTCGGGACCCCTTCGAGCATTCCAATGAACCTTAACGATTGGTATGTTGCTCTGCTTGAGCTGTTTAACTTCACGATCTATGATTTCGACTGGTTCTTCTATGAATTGTAGTTTCTCGTCGACTTGGATTTCTTCAAGAGGAATGGTGAGGTCTTCCTTTGCAAGACACTTCTTAAGGTTTGAAACGTGAAACGTATTATGTACTCCGGCGAGTTGTTGTGGTAACTCAAGTCGATAAGCTACCGGTCTAATGCGTTCGATGATCTTGAACGGGCCTACATACCTTGGGTTCAGTTTACCCCTTTTGCCGAAACGTATTAAACCTTTCCAAGGTGACACCTTTAGCATAACCATGTCACCGATCTGAAACTCTAATGGTTTCCTTCGGACATCGGCGTAGCTCTTTTGGCTACTACGGGCTGTTTTCAATCTCTCCTTGATTTGTACTATCTTCTCAGTAGTTTCGTGTATGATCTTGGGACCAGTTAATCGTCGATCTCCTACTTCATTCCAACAGATAGGGGATCTACACTTCCTTCCATACAGTGCTTCAAATGGTGCAGCTTTAATGCTCAGATGATAACTATTATTATACGAGAATTCTGCTAATGGTAGATATTTATCCCATCCGTTTCCAAAATCAATCACACATGCCCTGAGCATGTCTTCAAGAGTCTGAATTGTTCTTTCACTCTGCCCGTCAGTTTGCGGATGATATGCGGTGCTCATATCCAAACGAGTTCCCAGGGCCTCCTGTAGTGATTGCCAGAACTTTGATGTAAATCTACTATCACGATCGGATATAATGGAAATAGGTATTCCATGCCTTGAAACAATTTACTTTATGTATAATCGTAATAGTTTCTCTATTCTATCCGTTTCTTTTATAGGCAAGAAATGTGCAGATTTGGTGAGACGATCAACTATTACCCAAATGGTGTCATAACCCCATGCAGTCTTGGGTAACTTCTTGATAAAATCCATGGTAATACCGTCCCACTTCCATTCTAGGATTTCTGGTTGTTGAAGTAACCCTGACGACTTCTGGTGTTCTGCTTTGACTTTGGAACAAGTTAAACATTCCCCGACATATGTTGCAACTTCTGTCTTTAAATTAGGCCACCAATAATGCTTCTTAAGATCTTGATACATCTTTTCAACTCCAGGATGTATCGAGTATCTTGTCTTATGTGCCTCGTTCAATATCAACTTCCTTAATCCACCCAACTTTGGTACCCAAATACATTTTGCAAAATATCGAATTCCGTCTTCCCGTATAATGAGTTGCTTCTCATACTTCTTCATTATTTCATTTCCTATGTTTTCCTTAGTAAGAGCTTCTCGTTGAGCCTCTTTGATTTGTGAGTTGAGATTCATGTGAATTTTTATGTTCATCGCTCGTACTCGAATTGGTTCTCGTTCCTTTCTGATTAGAGTGTCAGCCACTACATTCGCTTTTTCGGGATGATAGCAAATCTCACAATCATAGTCGTTTATCAGCTCGACCCACCTACGTTGCCTCATGTTCAGCTGTTTTTGATCGAAAATATGTTGAAGGCTTTTATGATTGGTAAACACAGTGCATTTAACCCCATATAAGTAGTGTCTCCATATCTTCAATGCAAACACTACTGCTCCCAGTTCTAGATCATGCGTCGTATAATTTCGCTCGTGAATCTTCAATTGTCGGGATGCGTACGCAATAACTTTCTTTCGTTGCATAAGGACGCAACCAAAACCTTGTCGCGAAGCATCACAATATATCTCAAAATCATCGTTCCTTCAGGTAACGATAAAATAGGTGCCGTAGTCAACTTCTTCTTCAGTAATTGAAATGCACTCTCCTGCTCAGAAGTCCATTCGTACTTTTTCCCTTTTTGCGTTAACGCTGTTAATGGTTTAGCTATTCGGGAAAAATCTTGAATAAATCTTCTATAATAACCGGCTAAACCCAAAAATTGACGTATTTGTGTTGGTGTCTTAGGAGTCTCCCATTTATCAATGGCCTCAATTTTAGCTGGATCGACCTGAATTCCTTTGCTACTAACAACGTGGCCAAGAAATTGCACTTCTTTCAACCAAAATGCACACTTAGAGAATTTGGCGTATAACTGTTCTTTTCTTAACAATTCTAATACCAACCTTAAATGCTGCTCATGCTCTTGCTCATTCTTGGAATAGATAAGAATATTGTCAATGAATATGATAACAAACTTATCTAGATACGGACTACAAACTCGATTCATGAGGTCCATGAATACAGCTGGCGCATTCGTCAATCCAAACGGCATGACCAAAAATTCGTAATGACTGTAGCGTGTCTGGAAAGCAATTTTTGGAATATCTTCTTCTTTGACGCGTAGTTGATGATAGCCCGATCTTAGGTCAATTTTCGAATAAACACATGATCCTTGCAGTTGATCAAATAAGTCGTCAATTCTCGGTAGTGGATACCGATTCTTGATAGTTAACTTATTTAATTCACGGTAATCTATACACATTCGGAAGGATCAATATTTCTTCTTGACAAATAAAATCAGAGCTCCCCACGGTGAAGTGCTCAGTCGAATGAAACCACGGTCCAGTAATTCTTGTAACTGGATTTGTAACTCTTTCATCTCAGATGGTGCAAGTATGTATGGAGCACGAGCCACTGGTGCAGCTCCTGGTACTAGATCTATTTGAAATTCTACAGATCTAAATGGAGGTAATCCCGGCAACTCTTCCGGAAAGACTTCAGGAAAATCTTTTGCTACAGGCACGTCGTTGATGCTCTTCTCTTTTTCCTTCGTTTCTACTTTATTAACATGTGCTAAGATAGCATAGCACCCTTTCTTCAAGCACTTTTGAGCTTTCAAACAGCTAATGAGTTTTAGCTTTGAGTTACTCTTCTCTACATAAATCATTACTGGCATTTTATCCTTACGAGGAATGCGAATTGCCTTCTTGGCACACACAACTTCAGCTCCTATTTTGGACATCCAGTCCATACCGACTATTACATCAAAACTTCCTAATTCTACGGGTATCAAATCAATTTTAAACGTTTCTCCGGCTAAATTTATTTTACAATCACGGAAAATTTTATCGGCTTTAATTAGTTTACTATTAGCTAACTCAATCATGTACTTAGCATCTAGAGGTAATGATGAACAATTCAATATAGCGTAAAAGTCTCTACACACGTAACTTCTATCGACACCAGTATCAAATATAATAGATGCTGATAAGTTATTAATGGTAAACGTACCCGTAACAAGCTCCGGGTCTTCACACGCCTCTCTAGCATTAATAATAAATGCTCTTCCACGTGCAGATCCGTTATTCTTCTCTGGATTCGGGCACTAGCTCTTATAATGACCCTGTTTCTCACATCCATAACAAGTAACAGTGGCCAGGACAGTTCTATTTGTATTGGTGGCAGGAGTCTTGGTGCCATTTGTATTTGTAACGGGAATCCTACAATCTTCAGCAAGATGACCCCTTCGATTACAATTGTTGCACACCACATTACAATAACTAGAGTGATGTTTGTAGCATCTATTACATAAAGGATTTCATCCTTTGTAACCTGAACTTGAACAACTACCCACACCTTGCGTGGTTTCTTGTTTCTTGTTGGATTGTTGATGATTACCTTCCCACTTTCTTTTGTTTTCTGATGTCTTGACATCGGTGTTCTTATCCAGAATAATCTGGTCCATAAACTCGTTTGCCATGGTGATGGCTTCATGAATAGTCTTGGATTTCGATGCTGTAACATTTGCCTTGACATTTTTAGGCAAACCATCTTTGTACAGTTCTATCTTCCGGTCTTTGGTTGGTACCAATTCGGGACATAGCAAAGCTAATTCCATGAATCGCTGATTGTAGTTGGTGAGTTCAGTACCAACAACTTTCAGGCTTTGTAATTCAGCTTCCAACTTCCTAACCTCGTCCTTGGACAATACTCATTGATTAGCATTGTTTTGAATTCTTCCCATGGAGTATCATAAACTACATCTCCTCCTACGGCCTTCACATAGTTTTTCCACCACGTGAGTGCACTATCTTGTAAGGTACACGATGCATACTTGGTCATGTCCTTCTCAATACAACCGCTGATTTTAAACACAGACTCAATTTTTTTGATCCACCTGGTTAAACTGACCGGTCCTTCTGTTCCACTGAATGATAAGGGCTTGCAACCTTGAAAAGTTTTGTAGGTGCATCCCACACGAGGATTTGGGTTAACTGCAGCACCTCTTGCAGCCTCGACCCATAACATTCTGTCATTCACTCGCTGATTGATGAGTTCCTTGATTTCTTGTTCCGTCATTCGGTTCAATCGCGCCATATTCTTCAATAAGAATGAAAAAAAAATAATTATTCACATAGAATATTATAGATGTAGTGTGTATTTACAGTACATCGTAGCTTATTAATAATATGAATCAGTTATTATTATAAAAGCCTTTTCTTCTTATTAGCGTTTTATAATTATATCTAGGGTAGTACCTACCCGTTAAAGTTCATACTTAATAGCTTAGTACGGAAATCAATTACTACCACCCAAATAATACTCAACCATGGAAAATTATTGCATTTCACACTTCACTCTTTTACATATGCTTATCTTACATCAAACATCAAGCAAACCACACTAGTAATATCATACAAAACGTTATATGATCCCATGGTTTAAAACAACAGCGCATCATTTAGCCTATATCCCAAAACATTTGTGTTCAGGGAATCGCTTAACGCTAATCCTAGCTGTCTCCCTATGTTTTGGCTGAGGGCCGAAGAACTGGATGCCGAGATAGAACTAATAGGAATAGCGGGAATAGGGGTGGAAGTGTCTGGTGGAGTTGGTGCCACAACATCCTCACTAAATTCGGGATTTGGATTTTCCAATTCAGTAGCCTTTCGTTTCTTTCCCCGTTCGAACTTGTCTTTCGTAATTTCCTGTATTTCTTCCTCCTCAGGATCACTTTCCGGTTCCTCTTCAATTGATTCATCCAGAAATTGTGAGTCTTCCCCAAAGGTGTCGTTTTCATCATCGGATTGGTTAATGACTGGAACACTATCTGAGGATTCTGGTTCAGAGTCGCTGAATGTGATAACAAGTTCTAAGCCAGACATCTATCACACAACAACTAGCACGTTAGTACCACAAAATATTTACATATTAATTTTTAACCAACAAGGATAAGCAATAGTTTTCGAAATCAAACACGATCAAAGTCCAGACTCACTAATGCATCCTAACAAACTTGATAAGACACACTAATGCAAATTTTCTGGTTCTCTAAGACCAATGCTCTGATACCACCTGTAGTGTCCCGTTCATATCGATTATAAACATCACATACTTATTGGTGTCATTGTGAGGTATTGACCTCTATATGTGACATTTTTCAAAATCTGCATTCTTTTTTATAATACAAACCATAACCTTTATTATAATCAAAGGTTCAAACAACATAATAATGATTACCGTTTAGCGATAATCTTAGTTTTACAAACTTTACATTTGATAATAATAACAATACGATTTCCAACATATTTCACATTACAAATCTTTCGATATGCAGTTTTATTTTTGACACAAATATGCATACTCCAAATCCTGCTTAAATTTGGCATAATGCAGCGGAAGCTTTTATTTATCACCTGAGAATAAACATGCTTAAAACGTCAACATAAAGTTGGTGAGATATAGGTTTAATGCTAGCAGCGTTATAAATATAGACCACAAGATTTAATATACATAAACGTTTTAATAAAAATATTCTAAGTGGTTGAGCACTTGATAACCATACTTGACATTTAATCAACGCCGCATATTCCCTTTATTGTGAAATCTCACTACACCGTACCAAGTGTAGTCACCGAAATGAAGTACTGTGCAACCATTGAATACTGGTCGTCCAGTCCGGTTGGGGTTGTCAGGCCCGATAGATCTATCAACAGGATTCGCGTTTACAATACCGCATGTAAATAGTAGTTACCAAGTTACAGGGAAGTATGCCAGTGGTAAAACTCAACGTAGAATATATATTTTTAATCACTTGTGTCCATAACGTAAATCATAAAATGCATGTATTCTCATCCCGAAATATTTAGAGTTTAAAAATGGGACTATATACTCAATTTTGCCTTGAAGATATTTAACACGACTTGGTCTCCGATAGATATCACGAACCTAACCATATATATAATATATCAACATATTTTCTTTTCAAATAATCGTTACATATATACTTATAATACTTTTAATATCTATTAGTCCGTAGTTAGCAGTCTGATGTTAGAGGTCCACAATTAGTTGCTCAATAAAATAAATAAAGACCCCATCGTATTCGTATTGATCAGAATTAATCTCGACCCATGGTACCGTGTTGTCAAATGACGTGTTGCGTACATAAAGTACCGTGTTGTCAAATGACGTGTTGCGTACAATCATGAGGTTTTATAATTAATCTTCTCGTGTTGTTTACGGGTGGTCCTGAAATATGTAAAATCAAATCATGAGTAAATATATATAAAATATCATGTTAATTAGTCAAGATATGATTAGTTTGGTTTTAGTCAAAATATTTTCGTAGGTAAACTAGCTTCGGATACCCGATTTTGTTTTAGTCGTAGTTTCTTCAATACAACTCCGTTTTTGTTGATTCAACTTGCCACTTCCTTGGATCGAGTCATTATTTATGAATATTAACTTTAAATACCTTGGTTTATATTCAAAATCACAGGTTATTGGTCAAACTTGGGTGAATCTTATGAAAGTGATCATTTCCATCATAAAAACTACATCTAGATGATCATTTTTATAAAAATACTTACACTTTGAGTTATACCATGAGATTTTTATATATTAACATATTCATAAGAAATATCATTTTTCCAGAATATAATCTTCCAATTCATAGTTTAAGATAATTTTTAATTATCCAACTCAAAACAGCCCCCGGTTGTACTCCGACGACGTAGATTAAGTTTTTAAGGTGTTCTTTGTAAAATCAAGTTATATCTTGTTAAGTTAGCATATCATTATGATATATTACAGGTCTTGAAGTGTTTTAAAAGTCAAGTTAGAAGGATCTATTTAGTTTGCAAACAAGTTTGAAATCATTCAAACTATGTTCTTGTTGTTATAATTCGTATATTCGTAGTAAGATAGTTATAATAGAACAAGATGATGAACAAAGGTTATACCTCAAGTATGATGAAGAAAGTTACTGAATAAACAAGATATGAACTTGTTCTTGATGACTTGGAAGATTAAGAAGTGAAATCATGAAAAGAAACAAAGGTTGTAAGTAAGTTTATATCTTGATTTAAGATAATTAACTTACATAAATTGAATCAAAGTTTAAACATAGTTTTACCTTGATTATGAAGCTAGAAACTTATGAGGACCTTGAAGAACACTTGAAGGTTGAAGATGAGAGAGTTTAGAAGTTAATCTAGCTTGAAAGAAAGTTGGTATGAAAGTATATGTATATGTATGTAAACGTGTATATGTATGTATATATATAGATTTTAAGTTTTGATTTCTAGCTCATAAGTCTTCCTAGATGTTAACACTTGATCCCACATATTGTTGACTAACAAAGGCTGCTAAGAGCAGATAATTGAGGTCTAATAATTGGTATTTATCAACAGTAAATACATCTAGAAGCTGCATATAATACGGTTACATATACCCTAGGTATACGTGTAGAAATCTTGAGGAAACGGAACGAGAATTCAAATATTACTATCTTTTGTGAATATACTTATATTGTTTTATGTATTTAAGCCCTTTAAAAGTGATTAAATACGTATTTATACGATACTTGTATAAGCATTATAGGTTATAGGTATATATGTCAAAGAACGTTACGTATAGTTACCGTTTTGAAAACTTAAGTTAGTAGTCTCAAAGTATACTTATAACTCATTGTTATTAGTACACAATGAGATGTTAAACCATCCTTAGATCATGTTAAATATGTATAAATATGTATATGTACACAATCGTATAATTATTGTATGTTATATAGTTCGTGATATCATCGATCAAATTGGACGGTCAAACGCTGTGTAAAACTCTTTTCAAAAACACAAGACTCAACAATTTGGATTGCTTACCATGTTTGTAATGTTTAATTTATGTAAATATTAATCTTATATGTATAAAATGATCGAAAAAATCTGGGTCGTTACAGTACCTACCCGTTAAATAAATTTCGTCCCGAAATTTTAAAGTTGTACCTATTTTGCGTTCTCGGGAAACAAATGTGGGTACTTTTGTTTCATCTGATCCTCTCATTCCCAAGTAAACTCGGGACCCCTTCAAGCATTCCAACGAACCTTAACGATTGGTATGTTGCTCTGCTTGAGCTGTTTAACTTCACGGTCCATGATTTTGACTGGTTCTTCTATGAATTGTAGTTTCTCGTCGACTTGGATTTCTTCAAGAGGAATGGTGAGGTCTTCCTTTGCAAGACACTTCTTAAGGTTTGAAACGTGAAACGTATTATGTACTCCGGAGAGTTGTTGTGATAACTCAAGTCGATAAGCTACCGGTTCAATGCGTTCGATGATCTTGAACGTGCCTACATACCTTGGGTTCAGTTTACCCCTTTTGCCGAAACGTATTACACCTTTCCAAGGTATGAATGGACTGAGCAACATGAGTATGCATTTCAGTTGTTAAAACAGAAATTGACTACTGCTCCGATTTTGTCTTTACCCGAAGGGAATGAAGATTTCGTGATTTACTGTAATGCTTCACGACAAGGTTTTGGCTGCATGTTGATGCAATGGAAGAAAGTGATTGCCTATGGATCACGACAGTTGAAGATTCATGAGCAGAATTATACGACACGTGATTTGGAACTTGGTGATGTGGTCTTTGCACTGAAGATGTGGAGACACTACTTATATGGTACTAAGTTTACAATTTTCACCTATCACAAGAGCTTGCAACATATCTTCGATCAGAAACAGCTCAACATGAGGTAGAGACGTTGGGTAGAACTGCTGAACGACTACGACTGTGAGATCCGCTTTCATCCTGGCAAGGCTAATGTTGTTGCAGATGCCTTGAGTAGGAAAGAGAAGGCTAAACCTCTCCGAGTTAGTGCGCTGAATATGACTGTCATAACGAACCTTACTTTTCAGATACGCGATGCACAACTTGAGGCGTTAACGCAAGAGAATATTGATACTGAATCACTCAAGGGCCTAGATAAGCAGTTTTCCATCAGAGATGATGAAACTCATTACTTTGCTAATAGAATCTGGGTACCGAAATTTGGCGGACTAAGGGAACTAGT
Organism: Rutidosis leptorrhynchoides; assembly: GCF_046630445.1. NCBI lineage: Eukaryota > Viridiplantae > Streptophyta > Magnoliopsida > Asterales > Asteraceae > Rutidosis > Rutidosis leptorrhynchoides. The sequence goes on from NC_092334.1 coordinate 150,227,169, forward strand.
GCTAGATGAGGCACACAAGTCAAGATACTCTATTCACCCTGGATCCGACAAAATGTATCAAGATCTTAAGGCACTATATTGGTGGCCCAATCTGAAAGCCGATGTTGCTACCTACGTTGGTAAATGCATGACATGTGCTAAGGTCAAGGCAGAACATCAGAGACCGTTAGGACTGCTGACACAACCAGAGATTCCCCAGTGGAAATGGGAATGTATTGCAATGGACTTCATTTCTAAGTTACCCAGGACTGTGGGAGGTTACGATACTATTTGGATTATCGTTGATCGCCTCATAAAATCAGCTCATTTTCTACCGATTAAGGAGACGGATAAGATGGAAAAGTTGACACAGGTTTACCTAAAAGAAGTGGTTTCCAGACATGGTGTGCCGATATCTATTATTTTCGATAGAGACAGCAGATTTACGTCTAGATTTTGGCAAACATTGCAAAAGGCAGTGGGAACTCGACTTGATATGAGTACAACATATCATCCACAGACAGATGGCCAAAGCGAAAGAACCATCTAAACTTTAGAGGACATGTTGAGAGCATGTGTTATTGATTTTGGGAACGGATGGGATAGGCACTTATCGTTGGCAGAATTCTCGTACAACAATAGTTATCACGCGAGTATTAAGGCCGCACCTTTCGAGATGCTATATGGGAGAAAGTGTAGATCACCAATATGTTGGAGTGAATTGGGGGATAGTTAATTGATAGGTCCTGAGATTATTCAAGAGACTACTGAAAAGATTGTACAAATTCAAGAGAGGTTAAAAACTGCTCGAAGCCGACAAAAGAGCTATGCTGATAATCGAAGACGACCTCTAGAATTTCAAGTTGGTGACAAAGTCATGCTGAAAGTATCACCTTGGAAAGGTGTAGTACGTTTTGGGAAATGAGGCAAGTTAAGTCCAAGGTATGTTGGACCATTTGAGATTACTGAATGGATTGGACCCGTAGCATATAGATTGAGTTTACCTCAAGAACTTAGCAAGATTCACGATACGTTTTACGTGTCAAACTTGAAGAAGTGTTTGGCAGATGAGAATTTGATCATTTCTTTGGACGAGATACAAGTAGATCCTAAACTTCATTTCATAGAAGAACCTATTGAGATCATGGACCGTGAGGTCAAACGCCTAAAGCAGAGAAACATACCGATTGTCAAATTTCGATGGAACGCACGAAGAGGACCGGAATTCACATGGGAACGTGAATACCAGATGAAGCAGAAGTATCCGCAACTGTTTCCTAACGAGACAACTTCGGCGGATGTGCACTAAATTTTGGGATGAAATTTCATTAACGGGGAGGTAATGTAATACCCTAGCTATTTCAGTTAAGCTTTGTTAACTGTCCGTTAAAGTATTTAACGGTGTTTACTTTCGATTCGTGTATTTAATTAAATTAAATGCATACTTGAGTTCATGATGAACTAACATATTTAATATATAATTACATTAGCTGAAAAACTTATTTCATAATTTGAAATACTGAGAAAACGACAAGGTTTTGAAAACTGCAACAGAGGTCTCACGAGATTGTCGGGTAATTGAAATTAACAAAACTTTTAATCTTTGACATCATCATCAAACTAATTAAATAAATAAACTTACAATGATTAAGGACTAAATCGTATATTATAAAATAAGAAAATCAAAATTGATAATGATATATATATATATATATATAAATATATATATATATATATATATATATCTGTGTGTGTGTGTGTGTGTGTGTGTTATAATATACATTGTGTGCCTGACATATTTATTTCAACATATCTCAAAAGTCTCAAAAGTCAAAGATTTGTGAGACAAATTTCTAACAACATATCTATTAAACTATTTGATGAATAGAGTTGTATAGTAATTTAACTATTTGATGAATAGAGTTGTACAGTGATTTGAGTAGTATAAATTGACATCATGAATGTAAGTGAGAGACACCATTATTTTCTCATATAATTCTCAGAGTATACTTCCTCTCTATTCTTACATACAAATATATATATATATATATATATATATATATATATATATATATATATATATATATATATATATATATATATATATATATATATATATATATATATATATATATACAAGTTCTTAATTAAAGCATAGGCCACTAAAGGTAGTTATAAAATCCTAAATTATAACACGTTATCAGTACGAAGTGCTCCGTATAATCAAGGTTTATCTAAGCAAGCACAAGTCACTAATCAAGGTAAGAAATTCTTTAACGATATCTTCTATTATTTATTAGTAAGGTAAATATTATTATCATCATAAGTAAAATTATATTTCTGTAATCTAACTTTTATTAACTTCACTAACATTTATATTTATGTTATTTAAGTTATATATGGTTGGTTATACCGCCTGAATTATATTTATGTAATCTAACTTTTATTAACTTCACTAACATTTATATTTATGTTATTTAAGTTATATATGGTCGGTTATAACGCCTGAATTATATTTCTGTAATCTAACTTTTATTAACTTCACTAACATTTATATTTATGTTATTTAATTTATATATGGTCAGTTATATTGCCTGAATTATATTTCTGTAATTTAACTCTTATTAACTTCACTAATATTAATATTTATGTTATCTAACATTTATAATTACTTATGCAATTAATCATTATTTATTTCATGCATACTAATGTTTATTCTTAAATTTATTATTTATGCATAATATGTTTATTCTCTTAATCTTCGTATTTATACTAAACGTATTTATACTAAATGTATTTATAGTAATCATATTTATACTAATAGAATTCTTTTATTAAAATTATTATTAATACAACGAGTACATAACAGCCATTAACATCAACTAACGACGTTACAACGAGTCATATATATATATAACGGTTGTTAACGTCAACTGACGACGTTACAATGACTATATTTTTCAAATATAAAATAAACATCTTCGTTTTCACATTTTCACAAATCAATCTTCATTTTCTCAGATTACCACTCTCAAAAAGTTTTTGTAAAGATGATTCAGACAAGGATGATTTTTCATATTGTATTGGTCATACTAACTATCATCATTGTTGCTAATATACCACCGGGTGAACCTATATTCTATCCTGCCCTTGTGGTTTTATTATTTGTAATCATACCATTATTCTGTTGTTTGCTACTTATGAATTTAAAATGATTCTAATTTCATGTTGTTAGAAATTAATTATGATTATGATTTATGTTGTTCATCTTTTTTTTATAATAGAAAATGTCGAATTTGAAAAGGCTTAAATTTGCTCCTTTAGAATCAAGTGGGAACAACTACTTAACATGGGTTATGAATGTAGAAAAACATTTCGAATCAATCGGTATTTTAGAAACCCTGAATGAAAATAACAATTGTTCCGAACAAGAGAAAGAAATAGCAAGTATTTTTCTTAGCAAACATATTGACGAGTCCTTAGAATCTACATATTATATGATCGAAGATCCAAGTGTATTATGAAAAATATTCAAAGATGGATACAATATTAATTATCAAGAAATAACGGTGATCCATGAAAGAATAAAATTGAAGATGTTAGTAGACGCTCTTATAAGAATCCCGGAGATTCTTATTAATGATCTGGTAACATGGATCATCAGTCTAGTATTTCTTGAATACATGAACATCTTGTTTATCTCTACAAATAAGTCCCAAAAGAAAAGAAAATGAGAGTGAATCTGTTGAAAAATCTTGATTAAATAAACCCTGAGCTACCTTGAGACTTGAATGGTTTGAATTTTCTAAGATGCCTAGCTTGTTATGTATCACTCATAAATAAATGGTTTTAGACCATAACGCATATGTTTATTAAGTGTTATCTTTTATGTACTTCAGATTGTAACTTGTTTGCAGGTAATATAATTTGATTATCTTGCTGAAATATAACTCATTATTTGCTTATCTTATTTGAAGTTTTAGTATGAATCCTACTGAAATACAACATCAATTAAATGGTAAAGACCTATGTATTACAGATAGTGGTAACATACACACTATGATCAAATCTAAGAAATATTTCATTGATTTAAATCAAATGAAGGAATTAGAAATACTATATCAGGTCTTGCAAACTTGATATAAGGAACGGAAAAGGCAAAAATTCATATTACCAAATGGTACGAATTTTCTGATAAACAATGCTTTGTTTTCTCCCAAATCAAAGATAAATTTGTTAAGTTTCTCGGATATATATCAAAATGGATATGATTAAAAGGGTATATGATAAAAAGCGCATATGATAAAAAGCGCAACGCATATGATTAAAAGCGCATATGATAAAAAGCGCATATGATTAAAAGCGCATATGATAAAAAGCGCATATGATGAAAAGCGCAGCGCATATGATTAAAAGCGCATATGATAAAAAGCACATATGATTAAAAGCGCATATGATTAAAAGCGCAACGCATATGATTAAAAGCGCATATGGTGAAAAGGATATATGATGAAAAGCGCATATGGTGATTGATGAAAAAACACATATGGTGATTAATGAAAAGCACATATGGTGATTATTGAAAAGCATATATGGTGATTAATGAAAAGAATATTGAGAAAGAATCACCAGTATTTCTTGAAAGAATTCAAGGTTATATATATGGACCAATTCATCTATCATGTGGACCATTTTGATATATTTTCATAGTTCTAATAGACGCATCTAGCGGATGGTCTCATGTTTGTGTGTTATCAAGCCATAATATGGCATTTGCAAAGTTTCTTGCACGAATTATTAAATTGAGAAGACATTATTCTGATTACACTATTAAAAGGATGAGACTTGATAATGCTGATGAGTTAACATCTCAAGCATTTAATGATTATTATATGTCTACAGGGATTGTTGTTGAACATCCCAGTTGCTCATGTGCATACACAAAATTAGTTTAGCTGAATCAATAGATAAACGCTTACAGTTAATAACTAGACAATTGGAAATGAGTACAAAACTCTCAATATTTATATGGAAACATGTAAATTTACATGATGCGACATTAATTCGCATTAAACCAAGTAAAAGTCTTAAATATTCTCCATTACCAACTTAATTTTGGTCGAGAGCCAAATATTTTCCATCTTAGAACATTTGGTTATGCAGTGTATTTTTTATTGCACCATCACAACAAATGGTTCCTCAAAGAAGGATGGAAATATATATATTGAATATGAAACATCTTCAATTATACGATATATTGAACCCATGAAGGGTGATGTTTTTACAACACGTTTTACTTATTGTCATTTAAAAAAAAATTATTCCCCATATTAGGGGGATAAATGAAAAATAAAGAAAAAGATGCTTCATGATGTGAACATCAATTAAGGTATATAGAACTCGCACAAAAGAATGCGAAACGAAAGTTCAAAAATAATGCATATGCAAGAACTTGCAAATTAATTACTTTATGCATTTAAAGATACAAAAAGAGTGACTAAATCATATATACCAGCACTAAATGCTTCAGCTATAATTGAAATTCCAAAAACTGACAATAATGTCACTCATGAGTCTTTGCCACGCCAGAAATGTGGGAGACAAATTGGTTCCAATGATAAAAATCCTCGAAAAATAAAATCAGCTGATAATGAGGTAAAAGAAAGTGTTCAAGAAGAACCATAAATCAATACTCCTTCTGCAGAGGATGTTGATAAATAAAGAAATACATAAATTGTGATAAATTATGCAATATTATGGAACCAAAATGAAATGAAAAATCTTGATGAGATATTTTCATATAATGTTACAATGACATCATGAATAAAGATGATAATCTGGAACTAAAATCTGTCATTGGATATCAAAATAGACATGACTGAGCTCAATGGAAAGGAGCAATACGAGCTGAATTAGAATCGCTCAATAAAAAAAAGTTTTCGGATCAATCGTTATCACTTTTAAAGATGTGAAATGTATGGAATACAAATGAATTTTTATCCGAAAAAGAAATATGCAAATGAAGTTACAAGGCAAAACTAGACTTGTAACTCAAGATTTCCCACAAAGACCAGAAATGAATTATGAGGAAAACTTATCTTCATGTAATGGATACAATTACTTATTAGATACTTAATCAACCTGGTAGTTACTTAAATGCATATCATGGATGTTATTACTACTTATCTATATTGATCACTTGATAGTGATATATATGAATATACCTGAAGGGTTTATGGTATCATAAGCATCTAATGCAAAACCTAAGGGAATGTATTCCATTAAATCACAAAGATTTTTAAATGAGTTTATACAATCGGGACGTATGTGGTATAACCGATTAAATGACTACTTGATAAAAAAAGGATATACATATAAACTTATTTGCATGTGTGTTTTATAAAAACAATGTTCGGATATGTGATCATAGCTGTTTATATCAATTATCTTAAATAAATAAATCTGTGAAGTTATTCAACTTCTAAAGAAAGATTTTGAAATGAAAAAAAAAATTAAGTATTACGTTGATTTACATATTGAGCATATGACTAATGACTTACTTATACATCAAACAACTTATACCGAAAAGATTTTTAAAAAACATTTTAATATGGACAAGATAAAAATCATTAAGTACTCCTATGGTTGTTAGATCTCAATATTGATACTAATCCATTTCATCCTCTAGAAGATCATGAAGATCTTCTTGGTTCAGAAGTTCCATATTTTAGTGCAATTGGGGCTCTTATGTATTTTACAAATTATACAAAACCTGACATTTCTTTTGCAGTTAATTTATTGACAATGTTCAGCTCAGCTCCTACCAAAAGACATTGGAATGGGATCAAACAAATAGTTTTATACCTTCGGGGAACTACTGATTTATAATTATTTTATTCTAACAACTCGAAACAAGATTTGTTTGGTTGTACAGATGCAGATTATTTATCTGATCCACATAAAGCTAAATCTCAAACTGGATATGTATTCCTAAATGGAGGCACCGCAATATCATGGTATTCTCAAAAATAAACACTTGTTGCAACATCATCAAATCATACCGAAGTGATTGCATTACATGAATCCATTCGGGAATGTTTTTGGTTGAGATCAATGACACAACTCATTACTGATTCTTGTGGACTAGAACGCAATAAAAGTCCAACAACTATCTATGAAGATAATGCAGCTTGCATAGAACAAATGAAAGAAGAGTATCAAAAGTGACTGAACAAAACATAAATGCTAACGAGGCGCTAAAGCCATAGACGGTCTTAAAGATCATAAGTTTGATGGAAAAGAATGGTATGTTGGTAAGGCTCAGAAAAAGACTGAAATGGAATAGGAATTGATACAACAGTTTGAGTAAACCATGAAGGAGAGTGTAGACAAATCACAGGAGCTAAACTTGTACATAAAAGATTTAGATGATACAGTTTCTGATGAACCTCATATTATTCTCATACACTCAAGATCTCATTAAGGACAACCAAATTGAAATGAGATATGTTCAATCCAGTAAAAACTCTGCTGATCTTTTCACCAGATCACTTCCAACAGCAATTTTCAAAACACACATTCACAATATTGGCATGAAGCATGTTCAAAAGATGTGACGAATCAACGATGTTTACTTGAGGGGGAGTCAACTCTATGCTGCACTCTTTTTCCCTTGGCTAAAGTTTTTATCCCACTGGGTTTTTCTTTAGCAAGGTTTTTAACGAGGCAGTACTAGTTGCTCTCTAATAAATTATCATTCAAGGGAGAGTGTTATAATATACATTGTGTGCCTGACATATTTATTTCTACATATCTCTAAAGTCTCAAAAGTCAAAGATTTGTGAGACAAATTTCTAACAACATATATATTAAACTATTTGATGAATAGAGTTGTACAGTGATTTAACTATTTGATGAATAGAGTTGTACAGTGATTTGAGTAGTATAAATTGACATCATGAATGTAAGTGAGAGACACCATCATTTTCTCATATAATTCTCAGAGTATACTTCCTCTCTATTCTTATATATATATATATATATATATATATATATATATATATATATATATATATATATATATATATATATATATATATATATATATATATATATATATATATATATATACAAGTTCTTAATTAAAGCATAGGCCACTAAAGGTAGTTATAAAATCTTAAATTATAACATATATTAAAGTTTATCTAATACATATCATTTAGACACAAATTTCCACACATGGAACCTACTAGTTTTAACCTTAAGGAAAAGACACACTTAAAGTAGCCAAGATTTTCAACATTCATGGGCTACTATTATTTTAATTACACACGAGTTTTATTACCCACCGTTTATTCTAAAAGGACTCTAGAAAGTGATGTATTTACATAAATAATATTTTAATACATATTGAAATATAAGGACTAAAAATGTAAATGTGGAATCCATTTCATTCATTCAATTCATATTCATACGTAAGTAAATGAACGTGTCACTTTCAACTTTATTTGGCCAATGAAACAACCCAGGCCGTATTCCATACGATAATATATTTTTTTTAAATATAATACACATTTATGCGCCAATTAAATATGTAAACCATTCCATAAGTTCTATTTAACGTACATCAATTTAAATGTTTACAAAAGGCACGAAAGCCATTAATTAAGTTTAATACAAGTTTGACCCACTACAAGGATAGTTTATAATCCAAACGACCTCGAGCATGGTTTGAGGCTAAACTACCCAAAACGTTAGGCCAACTTCAAAAGCTAACACCAAAAGCACCCCTGAAAACATAAGCGGGAGACCACTAGTCCAAAAGTATGCCCTTACCCTTGTCCAAGCCGGAACCTATAAAATGGTAAACAACGAGAGGGTAAGCAATGCTTAGTGAGTGCAACAATTATACATACATATATATAACCTACTTCCTTGTAAACCCTCACCAAATCCGCATACATACTAGTTACATAATTAGCATACCCTTCACATGTATAACGCTAAGTACCACAATAACAAGACTGGTATAACAATAGCATATAACACAACAATACAATATGCTAAACACAAGTATAACGATGATGTTCACAACATCCATAGTACTCAAGATCTCAAGGCTAGCCCAACGAATGGTATCGTCAACATTGAACTTAAACCCCATTCGTCTACATTATTGTGGTATCGTCAACACCGAACTTTAAACCCACATATGAGGTATCGTCAACATCGAACTTTAAACCCTCATCAACTCACTACAATAGTCGTATGGCATCGTCAACATCAAACTTTAATTCCATACGTATGAGGTATCGTCAACAACGAACTTTAAACCCTCATCCACAACATAATATACTCTAGGGTATGGTATCGTCAACATCGAACTTTAACCCATACCCCACAAGCAAATAAATCATATACATGCATATATAATTATTCCACTCACCTTGTCACAAGGATGATGATCTAGTACTTCCGAGCTTCAACGCAATGTACTTAAATCATTAAGTGCACATTCAATTTCACAACTAGTGGGGTTAACCACAATACTCCCACTTGAGCATTTAATGTCCCAATTTGCATTCAATGACTCCACTACTCACAACCGCCCATACACGGCCAAGACTCGACTTTAATCACTAAGACTAGTGAATTAAAGTCTATTAACTTCAATTAACACAAAACTTAGGGTAATCCATACCCATTTCATCTAATTAGGTCAACTAGTACATTTTGACCCATTTTATATTACTTAAACTCACAATCAAGTCAAACTTACCCATTAACACTTCTTTAATAATCCTTAAAGTGCTTTAGTGACTAACAACACCAATTGACACTTACAACTTCAAATCACAAGGCCAAAACCCTAGATTATGGCTATTAGAGTTTAATTACAACAACATAACCCAAACTCACCCATTTTACCCTCAAATGGGTCATACAAATCACTAGTACCCAAAACCCTAGTCATTAACCAATTAAAACTCAAAACTTAGAGTTAGAACTTATCGAGACTATCAACGCGTAGCTAGAGACACAAGGAACAACTTTAAATCTCGCTCCTAGGTTTGATTCACAAATCTCCAACTTCAAATCTCAAGATCAAGCTAGGTGGGTTTTGTGTTTTGGGAGAGAAATAGGAAAGAAAATGGAAATGAAAATGAAATAAATGGATGTGTGGTGGAGAGTTAATGCTCCCACCAGATTTACATGTCAAATTACTATTTTGTCCCTCAAAGTCATTTAATTTAAGCTAAAACCGGAATCAGAACTGCAGGACTGTCGCGGCGCGACCTTAATCATCGCGGCGCGACACATAAAGGGAAAATATACCCTTCTTAAGCCAATTTCTGATCCCAATTTGCTTGTTATGCCGCGGCGCAGACCCAATCGTCACGGCGCGGCCTAAGGCTAGAACTGGACAGCTCGGCCAACTTTTACACTTTTCGATTTTATTTACCTTGCACAATCCAAACCCGCTTCCTATGTTCACCTAGCCTTCCATAAGAGTCTCACAAGACTTAACGCTAACCAAACCCATGACTAAACTTATACATGCACACATTATCAAGTGCACATATATGTACATATATATATATATATATATATATATATATATATATATATATATATATATATATATATATATATATATATATATATATATATATATATATATATATATATTCATACATTTACGCATAAGCTAACGAGTTATAAACGTACAAATGATTAAGTAGGTACCTTTCGATACGTACGGGAAAAATGGGATGTTACAACTCTCCCCCACTTGAATCGGAGCGCGTCCTCGCGATCCAAGCCGCATGACAAGAAGGGAGATAAACCAACACAAACTCTTCGGGCTCCCAAGTAAACCCGGAACCCTTACTACGGCGCCATTGAACTTTAAAAGTCCTAACCTCTTTATGTCTCAACCTTTTGACCTTCTCATCAAGTATGGCAATCGGTTCCTCGATATACTCTAACTTATTATTTAGCTCAATCTCGTCTAATGGCACCCAAGACGAATCATCCGCAAGACACTTACGGAGATGAGAAACATGAAATGTATTATGGATCCCCGCAATCTCTTCGGGTAATTCCAAACGATACGCGACTTCACCAACACAAGCTAAAACCTTGAATGGTCCAATAAACCGAGGAGCTAACCTTCCTCGTTTTCGGAATCGAATAATACCTTTCCATGGCGAAACCTTAAGCATCACCATGTCACCTTCTTGAAATTCGATCGTTCGTCTACGTTTGTCGGCATACGACTTTTGCCTATCTTGAGCCTTCTTCAAATGATCTCGAATTACATCAATCTTGCTATTCGTCTCTAAAACCAAATCTGTACTCCCGATTTCCTTTTGTCCCACTTCACCCCAACAAATCAGTGTTCGACATCTACGCCCATAAAGCATCTCATAAGGTGGCATCCCGATACTAGTATGATAACTATTATTGTACGAGAATTCCACCAAAGGTAAGTGCTCGTCCCAACTACCACCAAAATCGATAATACACGCCCGTAACATATCCTCCAAAGTTTGATTCGTACGTTCGGTTTAACCGTCCGTTTGAGGATGATACGCCGTGCTCAATTTCAATTGCGTACCCATATCTTCATGAAACTTTTCCCAAAACCGAGATGTAAAACGGGTATCTCGATCCGAAATAATAGATATAGGAACACCGTGTCGTGAGATGACTTCCTTGATAAACAGCTTAGCCAAGGTCTCCGACGATATCGCTTCCTTAATGGGAAGAAACAAAGCACTTTTCGTCAATCGATCAACTATAACCCAAATCGAATCAAATTGGGTTCTCGCCGTTTTAGGTAACTTTGTGATGAAATCCATGGTAATGTGCTCCCATTTCCATTTCGGGATTTCTAACGGTTGTAACTTACCATACGGCTTTTGGTGCTCGGCCTTAACTTGCAAACACGTGACACATTGTTCAACATACTTCACAACATCACGTTTCATGTCCGACCACCAATAATCTTTCTTTAAATCAAGATACATTTTCGTTGCGCCCGGATGAATGGAATACTTTGACTTATGTGCTTCATCAAGTAGCACTTGTCGATAATCCCCCATCTTAGGCACCCACACTCTTCCTTGAAAAGACAACAGACCCCGCGAGCCCATAATAATGAACTCCGATTGTCCCACAATTCGCTGCGCATGCTTGTTTGAACGTAAGCCTCTATTTGAATCATACCAAGTTTCTCAAGAAAATCGTTAGTAATAATCATACTTAACAATCCCAATCGTAACGCCGGGTGATGACTCTTTCGACTTAACGCATCCGCGACCACATTCGCCTTGCCCGGATGATAAAGTATCTCACAATCATAGTCTTTTACCACATCCATCCACCTACGTTGACGATAATTCAAATCTCGTTGATTAAAGAGATGTTTCAAACTCTTATGATCCGAATAAATCGTACACTTGACACCATACAAGTAATGGCTCCAAATTTTCAACGCATGCACAACCGCCGCTAACTCAAGATCATGAGTCGGATATCTCGTCTCGTGTTCCTTTAATTGTCGAGAGGCATAAGCGATGACTTTACCTCTTTGCATTAGAACACACCCGAGTCCAATTAACGAGGCATCACAATAAACCGTCATGTCCTCCACCCCTTCTGGCAAAACTAACACCGGAGCTTGGCATAACTTCTCCTTTAACAATTGAAAAGCAATTTCTTGCTCGTTCTCCCAATTAAATCTCGCATTCTTCCTTGTCAATTTCGTCAACGAAGAAGCGATCTTAGAAAATTCTTGGATAAACCAACGACAATAACCGGCCAATCCGAGACAACTTCGGACCTCCGTAGGCATAGTCGGTTGTCTCCAACTCTTCACCGTCTCTATCTTCCCCGGATCCACTTGAATACCGTCTTTGTTCATAATGTGACCAAGGAATTGAACTTCCCTTAGCCAAAATTCACATTTGGAGAACTTAGCATACAACTTCTCCTTTCGTAACGTCTTCAATACTTCACGCAAATGACGTTCATGCTCATCCATACTTTTCGAGTAGACTAGTATGTCGTCAATGAACACAATCACCGACTTGTCCAACATAGGTTGGCACACTCGCTTCATAAGATCCATGAATGCCACCGGTGCATTCGTAAGACCAAAAGGCATAACTACGAACTCAAAATGCCCATAACGCGTTCGAAAAGCCATTTTCTCAATATCTTCCTCACGGACCCGCATTTGGTGATAGCCGGACCGTAGGTCGATCTTAGAGAAATACGTTGCACCTTGGAGTTGGTCAAACAAATCGTCAATCCGAGGCAATGGATAACGATTCTTGATCGTCACTTTATTCAACTCCCGGTAATCGATGCACATCCGCATACTACCATCCTTCTTTTTCACGAATAAAACCGGAGCGCCCCACGGTGAAGCACTCGGTCGAATAAAACCCTTCTCAAGCAACTCTTGGGTTTGATTTAACAACTCTTGCATTTCCATTGGTGCTAAACGATAAAGAGTTTTAGCAATGGGAGTAGCTCCCGGAACCAACTCAATACGAAATTCAACTTGTCTTTCCGCCGGAACACCCGGTAACTCATCCGGAAAAATGTCTTCGAATTCACTAACCACCGGAATTTCACGAATGGGTGGTGACTCGTCACGGGTATCAACAACATGGGCAAGAAAAGCCATGCCACCACTAACAAGAAGACGACGTGCCCGTGCAAAAGTGCATATCGGCACAAGTCTTCTTCGTTTATCACCTTGAATAATCAACTCTCCCCCACTTGGGGTCTTCACACGTATAAACTTTTCATGGCATGCAATATCGGCTCTATTTCGATCGAGCCAATCCATACCAACAACGATATCAAAATCGCCCAAAGTCATAGGGATAAGATCAATTTTAAAGTTTTCGGCACCGAAGACAACGTCACAATTCTTACACACATCAACCACTAGCACCGTCTTGCCGTCCGCTATTTCGACTTCTACCGGACGACTTAACTTAGCTAACGGTCTATCAAGTTTAGGCACAAATTTTAAGGACAAACGATAAATTTGCACCGCTATCAAAAAGAATCCTTGCCGGATTGGAATTAACCAAGAAAGTACCTGAGACAACTTCGTTGGATTGCTTGGCTTCGTCGTTAGTCATCAAATAGTTTCTCCCTCGAGCCGTACCTGCCGCCTTCTCTAGCCTTTTAACATTATCGTTGTTCAAATCGGGACACTCTGACTTTCGGTGTCCTTCTTTGTTGCAATTAAAACAAGTGAGCTTGGTTATTAAATTTGGCTTCGGACAATCTCGAGCCATATGTCCACGTACCCCACAATTGTAGCAAGTAGGGACAAAGTTCCCAAAACCACCGGTAGCGCCCTTCTTCACACTATTGACACTTTCGGAACCCCTTTTGCTTTTGTTCTTTTTATTTGAAAAATTCGAATGACTCGAACCTTCAAACTTTCTTTTTGAAAAAGCGAAATCGCTTTTTCTTGGAACCTCCGGCTCAAAACCCCTATCCAACTCGTATAGCTCTTCAAAAGTCTTAGCCATTCCCCGACTAATCTTACCCTTGAACTCGTCGTTCAAAGTACGGTAGAAATCTTTCATTAGCTTGTGATCGTCACCAACATATTCCGGGCAAAAGCGAGTCTTTGCCAAAAAGGTAGACTTGAGAGTAACCAAGTCCATCGAACCTTGTTGCAAATGATGCAACTCATCCTGGATTCTATCGAGGTCGGAAGAAGTTAGGTATTCTTGGAAGAATTCCTTCTTAAACTCCTCCCATGTCAAGCTCATGCATTGCTCTTCACCGTATAAATTGATTTTATCGTCCCACCACAACTTGCCTTCCTCACGTAGCATGCTAGACCCATATCTCGTCTTCTTTTCGGGAGGACATTCCGCGGTACGGAAAGCTCCCTCGATATCGGAAATCCAACAAGTGCTTTTCAATGGATCCCTCACCCCTTTAAACATCGAAGGTTGAGTATCCTTGAAGTTTTTGTAGTGTAAATCCCGTCTTCCTTCACCTCCTTCACCACGAGGATAAATGTTTCTAGCCTCTAAAGCCTCCTCTATTGCGGCTTTCATTCAATCGTTGATCATTTCGGTCACTTGTCCATCGACCGACTCTTGGAAGACCTTTCGGACATCGTCAAAAAAATCCTTCTTTAACTTTTTAAAGATGGCCTCAACCTTGGCCGTGAGTTCAACATCCTCACTTGTACCACCGTTATCATTATCGTGTCCGTTTCTCGTCTTCATTCTATAAAACGGAAAAGATTAAACGAAGAACGAAAAGACATAACATGTAAGTATATACATGTACACCACACTACTCCATCTCGCTCGAAAATCGTCGTACATTACTTGTTTGACACGATTTGCACCCGTAACAACGGTAGCTAATCGCTGTTACGCGAGCACGTCGCATTAACTCACTAGTACAACGTCTGTCTTGCTTGATGATTGCTAAACACAATACAAAACAATTAGCACAAGGTTAGTTCACATAAACCAAGGCACTAACAATTCCCGATTAGACCCAAAGTCCTACAAGTCCCGCATAAAGCGCTCACACAATAAAGTCCAAGTCTAGGCACCTATCTCAAGTCGCCTAAATCCCTTAGACCATGCTCTGATACCACTTGAAATAACCCAAGCCGTATTCCATACGATAATATATATATTTTTTTAAATATAATACACATTTATGGGCCAATTAAATATGTAAACCATTCCATAAGTTCCATTTAGCGTACATCAATTTAAATGTTTACAAAAGGCACGAAAGCCATTAATTAAGTTTAATACAAGTTTGACCCACTACAAGGATAGTTTATAATCCAAACGACCTCGAGCATGGTTTGGGGCTAAACTACCCAAAACGTTAGGCCAACTTCAAAAGCTAACACCAAAAGCACCCTCGACAACATAAGCGGGAGACCACTAGTCCAACGTATGCCCTTACCCTTGTCCAAGCCGGAACCTATAAAATGGTAAACAACGAGAGGGTAAGCAATGCTTAGTGAGTGCAACAATTATACATACATATATATATCCTACTTCCTTGCAAACCCTCACCAAATCCGCATACATACTAGTTACATAATTAGCATACCCTTCACATGTATAACGCTAAGTACCACAATAACAAGACTGGTATAACAATAGCATATAACACAACAATACAATATGCTAAACACAAGTATAACGATGATGTTCACAACATCCATAGTACTCAAGATCTCAAGGCTAGCCCAACGAATGGTATCGTCAACATCGAACTTAAACCCCATTTGTCTACATTATTGTGGTATCGTCAACACCGAACTTTAAACCCACATATGAGGTATCATCAACATCGAACTTTAAACCCTCATCAACTCACTACAATAGTCGTATGGCATCGTCAACATCGAACTTTAATTCCATACGTATGAGGTATCGTCAACAACGAACTTTAAACCCTCATCCACAACATAATATACTCTAGGGTATGGTATCATCAACATCGAACTTTAACCCATACCCCACAAGCAAATAAATCATATACATGCATATATAATTATTCCACTCACCTTGTCACAAGGATGATGATCTAGTACTTTCGAGCTTCAACGCAATGTACCTAAATCATTAAGTGCACATTCAATTTCACAACTAGTGGGATTAACCACAATACTCTCACTTGAGCATTTTAATGTCCCAATTTGCATTCAATGACTCCACTACTCACAACCGCCCATACACGGCCAAGACTCGACTTTAATCACTAAGACTAGTGAATTAAAGTCTATTAACTTCATTTAACACAAAACTTAGGGTAATCCATACCCATTTCATCTAATTAGGTCAACTAGTACATTTTGACCCATTTTATATTACTTAGACTCACAATCAAGTCAAACTTACCCATTAACACTTCTTTCATAATCCTTAAAGTGCATTAGTGACTAACAACACCAATTGACACTTACAACTTCAAATCACAAGGCCAAAACCCTAGATTATGGCTATTAGGGTTTAATTACAACAACATAACCCAAACTCACCCATTTTACCCTCAAATGGGTCATACAAATCACTAGTACCCAAAACCCTAGTCATTAACCAATTAAAACTCAAAACTTAGAGTTAGAACTTACCGAGACTATTAACGCGTAGCTAGAGACACAAGGAACAACTTTAAATCTGGCTCCTAGGTTTGATTCACAAATCTCCAACTTCAAATCTCAAGATCAAGCTAGGTGGGTTTTGTGTTTTGGGAGAGAAATAGGAAAGAAAATGGAAATGAAAATGAAATAAATGGATGTGTGGTGGAGAGTTAATGCTCCCACCAGATTTACATGTCAAATTACTATTTTGTCCCTCAAAGTCATTTAATTTAAGCTAAAACCGAAATCAGAACTGCAGGACTGTCGCGGCGCGACCTTAATCGTCGCGGCGCGACACATAAAGGGAAAATATACCCTTCTTAAGCCAACTCTGATCCCAATTTGCTTGTTATGCCGCGGCGCGGAACCAATCGTCGTGGCGCGGCCTAAGGCTAGAACTGGACAGCTCGGCCAACTTTTACACTTTTCGATTTTATTTACCTTGCACAATCCAAACCCGCTTCCTATGTTCACCTAGCCTTCCATAAGAGTCTCACAAGACTTAACGCTAACCAAACCCATGACTAAACTTATACATGCACACAATATCAAGTGCACATATATGTATATATATATATATATATATATTCATACATTTACGCATAAGCTAACGAGTTAGAAACGTACAAATGATTAAGTAGGTACCTTTCGATACGTACGGGAAAAACGGGATGTTACAGCCAATTATATAATACATGATATGATCTCATATCCCTTGAATATAGGAATCATGTCCCTTGTAGTATATCAATCAAATCTATGCTTACGTTTAATATGAGATATGCTAAATATTAAATATGATATTGTTACAGTAAATATAAATAAATATTTATTAATTCGTAAGCCATGAGTCTATATATACACCCTCAAAACCTCACAATTTAATCACCATAAATTTTTGAAAACCTCACAATTTAATCATCATCAATTTTTGCTTGTTTGGTCTTGCACTCTACACGAACGTTGTTGCTTTTATCGTCCTCTACGCATTGATATAGGCAATTTGATCTCTAGAGGTATAAAACTATAAACCCAAATTTTATAAATCTGATTTTTGTTATATTACATAGTGTTTGTTGGTCTATTGCTAAATCCTATGTGTGTATGCATGATATTAGTCGTTAATTTGCTCGGTTTGTGTGTTTTAATTGATTCCCGAAATTAAAAGGCATGCTACTGAAATTGTAATCAATTTTTGTGTAAATTAAAAGTATCTAAATAAAAATATATCGAAAAATTAATAACTTTGCTCGCAAGAATCGCTTGATTTCGTTTTGTTATGCTAAAGTTATGCTTGTTTGAAATTTCGGTATGTAATTATGCTATATTACGAAAACTGCAATTTGTGTGATTTGAAATGGCTTATGAACTAATGTTAGATGGATATAGAATTTAAAAACACATAAAATGGACTAGGATATCATAGTAATCGGATTTATAAAAGTAATTTTATGATTACCCGAATGTTCGTGCTACAACGTGTTGACTAGAAATTAGTTCATGAACCAAACGACCATTTAAAATGCTTTTTGATGACCAAGATTTTGTTTTCTATAAATTTAATGAGTAGTACTTGATATTTCATATAGACTTCATGTGCTAAATGTTCCTAGATATTCGTATATTCGACTCCGAAAAAGGCTACCTGATTAGGATCGAATCTGTCTATTTTGCACCAATAAATGTCTAGCATGAAGTAAGAGTTGAATTGGACTTTATGCTTCTGGTATGTTGTAGTATATATAATATATTACTTAGCATATCTTGTTTGTATGTCAAGCTCTGAATACTTTGTTTGCTATGTGTTACATGCGTGCCGAAACCAAAGGTCTGAATTTTGTCTAAATCAGAATGTCCGAAAAGTTGGTCAAAACTGTATGAATTGGCTACATAAATTTCTTTTATTATTTTACCACTGATAATTTAGAGTGTTTAGAGTCATCTCCAATTGGTCGTTCATTAATTGCTATTATTTTACCACTGAACTTGATTATGTTGCATGCTACGTGAGTTCTAGGAATCGTACGATAGTGTGTTTAGTCTTTTTAGAAAGCTTATAACATGGACTAATTATCTGGAGTTGTTCATAATTGTTTGATGTGTCATTATGAACTATGCTTATCTGATTGCATGATTGCCATGAAAACGTACGAACGTTAAACTAGAAATCGTTAATTGACTAAACGAATGTGTGAAACTTATAAGTCGACATTGGTTTGACTTTATGATAACATTGGCATGACCTACTGATGTATTTGACCTAGGTTGACCACTTTGACTAAGTTTGACTTTTTGTTGATTTGCTTGACTAGTTGACTTCTGTGTTGACTTTTACTATACGATTACGTCGGTTTGAGCAATAGGACAAATGAACTGCAAGTCTGTATTTTGAAACAAACATATGTAACTTTATAATGGTACATTTAGGTTGCATTACTCGGTCGTTGTAATTCGACTACTTTTGCTTGTGATTTGTCAAGTGCACTCAAGGTGAGTCTACAGTCCCATACACTTTTACCTTTTGGGATGAGATAACATGTTGTTTTAAACTGTTTTACGCATTAGACACGAGTACAAAAAAAAACTGAATATGCACAATGAGTTTGATCCAAAAGCCTCTAGCTTGAATATATTAATTACTTTGTAAGACTCGAACTATAAGGACGGTACCGTAGGTTTGACAAACCTCACTCAACGAACTGGGTGCTTATAAATTTGTAACCGAATGCTTGATAAGCGTTTGCAATATGGGGTAAAGGAATACGCATAGCGCATTTAAGCTATCCGCGGGTTAAAGCTTTATATTCAAGTGCTCATAACTGTTGTATAACTTTTACTGCTTTGAACTAAATCTCGTGGTCTAACAAAGATAAACTGATTTACTTAAACCTGTAGATTCACTCAACATTTTTGTTGATCATTTTCATGTTTTATCTCAGGTTCTTAAAGGTACTTAGCTTCCGCATTGCTTTGATGACTATGTGCTTACGTGGTGCATACACTAAATTGGAGTCCAGCATAGGTCTTTATGTCAAGAACATTTTATCGCATTTAAAACTATTTCCTATTAAATAATGTTTATGGATTATTTACTATTGTCATTACATTAAATGATTTTGAATTATTTTACTTTAATGACAATGCTTTTGAAATAAATGCGATTACTTTTCAGAAAACGTCTCATATAGAGGGCGTGACCGTTAACTACGGGGCCAGAAGTTAATATTCCGTTAGTGTGTTCTGACGGGGTGTTACATATAATCATCATGTCGAACGAAGATAAATGATGTAGAACATCATGTAGAACGATGATTATGCTCGAGGTACCGATTGTGATGTTGAAGCGTGTGTTGTTGTGGTTTGTGTTGTTGCTGGTGGTACTGTTGATGCTGGTGATGTTGCTGAAGCTGGTAGATTTTGTACCATGTTTTCTAAATTGATTACTCGAGCTCGAAGCTCGTTAACTTCTTCCATTACTCCAGGATGATTGTCAATCAGAACGAGTGGATGAATAAGGTTTAGAATTGTGGATAGAATATAATCGTGACGAGTTACCTTGGAAATGAGGCTGAAAATGGTGTTTCGGA
The DNA here is from genome assembly GCF_046630445.1 of Rutidosis leptorrhynchoides. Lineage (NCBI taxonomy): Eukaryota > Viridiplantae > Streptophyta > Magnoliopsida > Asterales > Asteraceae > Rutidosis > Rutidosis leptorrhynchoides. The sequence continues at coordinate 150,247,905 of NC_092334.1, forward strand.
TAGGTTCGTCGGTAAATGCTTCAGGTTCATCTTCAAGAGGGCAATATGGTGCATGGAAGGGATCGTCTTCTTCCTGTCTCCAATGATTAAGTAGACTACGAACCCATCCCCAATTCATCCAGAATAGATGCTGGCTAATTGGTTGATTCATTCCGTTGACACTGCTCTCGGAGCTCGAGTGAAACTCCATATCGGAATCTGAGGGACTTGAACTAGTGATGAGTTCCATTTCGTACGATTGGATAAAGAATTTTTCGGTATGAAATGATTTTCGGATATTGAATGATATTATAATTACATAGAATATATATATATATATATATATATATATATATATATATATATATATATATATATATATATATATATATATATATATATATAGGACAAAAGATTTCGTAGATTACGTAGGAATTTACGGAATATGTTAGGCAAAGTTTACAGTAACAGATACGCTAAGATATGAATTTTGTCTATACACTATTCATGCAATCAATGCAGTAAGATGTGTCTAGATGAAGAATGATAAGCAAGTGATTCCCTAAGAATGATAAGCAGGTAATTTTCGACACAAAATGATAAGCAAAACCTTTGACATGCAGACACGGTCGAAGTCCAGAGTCACTAATGTATATAAACAACTATTAGTTAGACACACTAATGCAAGACCTGGTTCGCTAAGACCACCACTCTGTTACTAACTGAAATACCCCGTTCATATCGATTATAAACGATTCATAATAGTTGATTACATCGCGAGGTATTTGACCTATATATGATACATTTTACAAACATTGCATTTGTTTTTAAAAGACAAACTTTCATTACATCGAAAGTTGACGGCATGCATACCATTTCATAATATATCAAACTATCAATGACTTAATAATAATCTTGTTGAACTCAACGACTCGAATGCAACGTCTTTTGAAATATGTCATGAATGACTCCAAGTAATATCTCTAAAATGAGCAAATGCACAGCTGAAGATTTCTTTCATACCTGAGAATAAACATGCTTTAAAGTGTCAACCAAAAGGTTGGTGAGTTCATTAGTTTATCAAAATCAATCATTTCCATAATTTTAATAGACCACAAGATTTTCATTTCCATTTCTCATAAATATACATCTCATATCAGGCATTTCGCAAACTGCATAGAGATAAAAATCATTCATATGGATTGAACACCTGGTAATCGACGTTAACTAGATGCATATAGAATATCCTCATCATTCCGGGACATCCTTCGGACATGATAAATTCGAAGTACTAAAGCATCTGGTACATTGGATGGGGCTCGTTGGGCCCGGATCTATCTCTAGGATTCGCGTCAATTAGGGTGTCTGTTCCCTAATTCTTAGATTACCAGACTAAAACGGGGTATATTTGATTTCGATAATTTAACCATAGAATGTAGTTTCAATTACTTGTGTCTATTACGTCAAACATTTATAAAAGCGCATGTATTCTCAGTCCCAAAAATATATATTGCAAAAGCATTTAAAAAGGGAGCAAATGAAACTCACGATACTGTATTTTGTAGTAAAAATACATATGACGACATTGAACAACTGAACAATGCAGGGTTGGCCTCGGATTCACGAACCTATATCAATTGTATATATATATATATATATATATATATATATATATATATATATATATATATATATATATATATATATATATATATATATATATATATATATATATATATTAAAACATATAATCGTAACTGAACAAATTTATTTATTACATCTTTAATTTATATATTATGTATGTTTAAATTGTGTATGTATTTATAATGGTTAATATTTATATAGTTATATTAATATATCCATAATTATATACATAATTGTCTAATGTTATATTTAAAAATCGAGAGTTTGTTATTTGTATGTATTTATATAAATAATATTAATAGGTTTGATATATATAGTTATGTGAAATTTTAATATAATTATAGTATATGTAACAAGTATATTTTATGTACAAAATATTTATTTGTTTTAAAATGATAGTTTTTGATAGTAATGCTTTACTAATAATGATAATACTAACTTTATTAATAATAATGATAATACTAGTAAAAATAATGATATTGTTAATAATGATACCTATAATAATAATAATAATAATAATAATAATAATAATAATAATAATAATAATAATAATAATAATAATAATAATAATAATAATAATAATAATAATAATAATAATAATAATAATAATAATAATAATAATAATAATAATAATAATACTAAAAAATGATACTAATACTCATATTAGTGAAAATAATAATGATTTGTATCATTTTCCTAATAATATTAAGAATATTAATAGTTATAATCATAGCGATAATATTAATACCTATATTAATAACAATGATAATTCTAAAATTTCCATAATAATACTTTTAATGATATTGATAAGGATAACAATAATAACAATATTAATGATAATACATTAATAATAATAATAATCATAATAATAATAATAATAATAATAATAATAATAATAATAATAATAATAATAATAACAATAATATTCAAATTTGTAACTATAATCATAATAATATAATAATGATAATTAATACTTGTATTTGTAATAATAATAACAATATTAATAATTATAATACTTAATACTAATAATAATAACATTACTAATGATCAAAATAATAATAATAATTAATATTAACAATAAATAATAACAATAACAATAATAATAATTAGAAAGTAAAATTGGAATGTATACCCTTTAAGAAAAATCGTTCTAAAAAGCATTGCTCCATATGAGACTCGAACCCGTGACCACTCGCTCACCCGCTTATCCCCTTAACCAGTTGGGCTGTTGCCCATTTTCTGAAATAATTCCCATTTAATTTTATTTATCCTTTGTCTGATTTCACTCTTCTTCTCCTTCAATTACATACGAATGACCAGAGATCGAAACAGGTTATGAATTAATTTTATTAAGTTTAAAAATGTTTACAGAAACGATTTACAAGGGTTGAGTTTAATCAAAACAGAAAGAAATAAAAAAAAAATTAGATTAAAATCGATATGAAGAACACGTATAAAACTCAAAATCAAATTCACTATTAGAGGCTGTTATAGGTTATGATTATAACATGAAAAGGATGTTAAATCATCATTAGAAACTGTTTGAACCCTTAGTTTAACTTGAAACTTCAGTATGGCTTCGAATTTTCGAATGAACATAATAGTTGACTTTTGAAAACCAAAACTTTGACCTCGAAATTCTTAATCAATAAAATGAATTAGAATCTAAGATTTTACAGAAAGTTTTCAAAAGAGATTCCTAACAACTCTGCAATTCTAGATTTTAAAATGAGATTCGAATTCAAGATTTTGATGATTTTAAGAAGAACAGAGCATAAACGGCTGGAAGTTGATTTTTCTGTTTTAAATTCGCGAAATTAAAGCTGTATCAGTTGTAATGGATAATTGATAATAAAATGTTGAATGTGTTAACACAATCAGATCATTTGATATATAAAGAAGCCTATGAGGATCGACAACTTATCACGGACAGAAAAAATATATAAAAAAAATGTGGAAAAGTGATCGTGACACTCAACAGATTTTGGAATTTACCTTTGATTTGATTCGATTTAGAGACAGGAATTAGATTGCCTATAGCTTGAAAGTGATCTATAACAAAATACATATCCCTTAAAATTTCTGTATGTATTAATTCATATATATATATATATATATATATATATATATATATATATATATATATATATATATCTTGATTATATATAAATCTGATTATATCTGCATATGTATTTATATATATTTATAACCGTAATTTGTATATGTATATGTATTTATATATATCTTTATCTGTATAACTATCTATTTATTTGTATACTAAATATATAATGAAACATAATAATAATAATATTAATTATACAATTATTAATATTAACTATTAACTATTAGTTTTAAAAAATGACAAAAATCATAATTTACCACTAAGTATAATAATAATTATATTAATAATAGTAACACTATTAGTAATAATTATAACAATTTTTAATGTATCAAATTTCATATATATATAATAATATTAATAATACTATCGATACTGATATTAATATAAAATCTTTATTTTAACAAAAGTACTAATATTATCAATATAGCAATTATATTTTATCTTTTAGTAAATTAATATATTGATATTACATATTATTAAGTATATAGTATTTAATAAAATCTAATATACATAATAACACATTTTGATTATTGAGTACTATTTATTTCATATATATAGTAATATACATAATATATTAATTAGGTATAGAAACCATGTATATATATATATATATATATATATATATATATATATATATATATATATATATATATATATATATATATATATATATATATAATCATTTTAATAGCAACTTAATTATTCTGTATATTATTTTGTATTACCTTTTACGTATTTAATTCTAACTCTTAAATTATATTTTATAATTTCAAACTATTATAAATACTTATATTTATAGATATATACATATTTATTTACAAACAATTGTTCGTGAATCGTTGTGAATAGTCAAAGGTCAAATACATTCATGAAAAATAGTCCAAACATTTTAGGACTCGGTTTAATAGACTTTGCTTATCATGTCGAAACCATATAAAGATTAAGTTTAAATTTAGTCAGAAATTTCCGGGTCGTCACAAATTGCATCCGAATATGAACAAATAGTCACCCAAGCTACATCTAGCAATCCATAGGGCGGTAATCAAAGATATGCATAAAACCATCATTAACCAAACTCGTTGAGTAAATTCAGTCGTTGCATGGAACTTACCGTCAAGGGTTGAAACTGGCGAATAGATACCGGAAAGCCTCTTTGAAATCTACGAGCAACATCCGAAAGTTAGAACTAGAATGACACGGAAACAAACTCCTTAAAGAGGTAGCGTTCAGGAGGAAAAGCAGCGGCACAAGGTGAAACAAAATGGTAGGAGATCTAGAACGGAACGACATCGACAAGGGATGACAAATATGAAAGGGTCAAGTTGTAACAGTCATCAAACCAACTATCCACCTATGAAACCAAAAAATAATCCAATCACTAATGAGATCCATATTATACACCTCCATGGACGAAAAACAAAGAATCCTTTTGTGTTGACCAACCTAGAACACGACCATCAAATATCAAACGAACCTTCACAAGACCGACATAGTTCTGTAGATACCCACTGTACTCATCGCATGTGGCGCGTCATTAGAAAGAGAGAAGAAGGACACCACCCAAGGCTGATGTTCGAAAAAATAGATAAACTGCTACTTTTCGGCAACAACTTTCGGATAGCAAATTTCCGGCAGTACCTTTCCAGCATGAAAACCTCCAGTCAAGAAAAGCATTTCCAGCTACCTAAAGTGTCTTAGATTGAAGATCTTTGAATTTTAACTTTGCCTAATCCTTGTGATGACATGAAAAAATCAACCAACACAAAAGGTGAAAAGTAACAACGATGGAAATGCTTTTTTGACAAAATGAATCTCAGTGAACGAACTAGAAACAATGAGACGGCTAAACTCAAGAACTGATTCTCATAACAATAAATTCAGACGAGTCGGGAAAAACCGGAAAAAGAAAAAAGATGGAAGAGGTAACCGAGAAGGGTGAAGGAACAGTGGATTAAGATTTAAAATGGTGGGAAGAGAATTCAAACTAAACCTTCGGTGAGTTACCAGATGTCAATGGAAGAAGATCAAGGTTAATGGAGCTGGTGAGCGGCGTACAATTATATTTTTGAATTGGAGTAAAAGTGAAACCCCTGTATTCATTTATAAACAAACTTTGTCAACGTACTTGTGACGACCCGAAAATTTCTGACCAAATTTAAACTTAATCTTTATATAATTCCGACTTGATAAGCAATGAATTTTAATAAGTCTTGAACCTCCGGAAAGAGTTTTACACAAGCTTTTGGACACCCTTTTATTCCGACGATTCACGAACGTCATAACTTGATTTAATTGTTTAATTGTTTAATTGTTTAATTATTGTTTATAAATATGGATTTATATATATTTAACTTGAAAATATGATAATTAAATATCTCATTAAGTATATTAACAAAGTATTATATATATATATATATATATATATATATATATATATATATATATATATATATATATATATATATATATATATATATATATATATATATATATATATTTCATACTACTAATTTAAAGAGTTTTTGAACAATATATATGTTACTATTTAAATGACGTAATTAACTTATGTTAAAATGTATTTACATATAATGTATTACGAGTGTAAATACATCCTTACAAGTATTAAATACACTTTATAATATACCAGTACATATAAAGGATAGCTATACTCATATTTTCATTCAATTTTCTCAAGAATTCTACTCGCATTCATATGGCATTTTTACCCGTATTATACACAACTTCTAGAAGTATTTACTATTGGTATATACCAATAGAAATATGCAATTATTTATGTAATATGTCATCCATGACCTAATCAATTTAATATGTCATCCATGACATATTACATTTTAACTTATCTTAAATATTTTCACAAAAAACTAAATTTTCAAGCCTATAAATAAGCACCATTTCTAACTCATTTTTACACATTCATTTTTCAAATTTTACTTCCAATTCTCACACACACTTGCAAGAACTTTCGCAAGTTTTATTCTACTACTTCTTTCCAGTAACTTTGCATTCTAAACGTGAGGTAAAAACTCTACTTCAACCCTTTTTCAATTCATATGTCTATAGCTATCTATATAAGAGTTTATAAACTAGAACATAATTTAGTTAATTCTAAACTTGTTCGCAAACAAAGTTAATCCTTCTAACTTGACTTTTAAAAACAACTTAACACATGTTTTATATCTATATGATATACTAACTTAATGAGTTAAAACTTGGAAACATGAAGAACACCGTAAAACCGGACATACGCCGTCGTAGTAAAACCGGGGGCTGTTTTGGGTTGGATAATTAAAAACTATCATAATCTTTGATTTAAAAGTTGTTCTTCTGGAAAAATTATATTTCATATGAACATGATACTATATCCAAAAATCATGGTTAAACTCAAAATTGAAGTATGTTTTTCGAAATGGTCATCAAGATGTCGTTCTTTCGAAGGAAATGACTACCTCTTTCAAATATGGATTATAACTTGTAACTCTGACTATAAACCACCACTTTTTCAGTTTAGTTTCACAAATTACAATTCGTTATAAAACCATAGTAATTTGATTCACTCAAAACGGATTTATAACGAAGAAATTATGGGCAAAACAATATTGGTTAGAAATGGATAATTTGATTACGGGATTAATTCATTAAAATCTATACTAACCATATCCTAGCTAACTTTTCTTGTATTATACATGTATTCTAACTTGTCATGCTTACACAATATGTCGGATAAATCAAAAGACACCACATACACAATACGTGTAACTACAATAGCGGTATTGTGGGTCATGATTGAGTCTTATACAACACGTGTATACTATGTACTACTAATTGTGGACTACTAACTATGGACTACTAAGTGTGGACTACTAATTGTGGACTACTAACGTTGGACTGCTAACTTGACAACTTAAACTTAAATAATCACATGTGATTGAAAATATAAACTTAAACAATCACAGGTGATTGAAAATATAAACTTAAACAATCACACGTGATTGAAAATATAAACTTAAACAATCACATGTGATTGAAGATATGATATGAATAATATTTGTATTACATTTTGATATATATATATATATATATATATATATATATATATATATATATATATATATATATATATATATATTTGTTACAGGTTCGTGAATCCAAGGACGACGGCCATATTTTTTAATAAGTTGAAAACTTATTATTAATATACTTTTACTACCGTGAGTATATAGTCCCATTTTTAAACTCTACAAATATTTTGAGATTGAGAATACATGCATTTTATGTTTTACGCCATAGACACAAGTACTTAAAATATATTCTACGTTGAGTTGTACCACTTTACATATCTTCCCTAATAGCTTGGTAACTAATATTTACATGTTGTAAGAACATGTATACGCGAATCCTATTGATAGATCTATCGGGTTTGACAACCCCAACCGGGCTAGTCGCTCTAGTATCGTAAACGGTTGCATAGTACTTCGTTTTTACTACACTTGGTACAGTGTAGGGAGATTTCATAATAAAGAGAATATGCTACATTAATTGTTAAATATGGTTACCGAAGCGCTCAACAACTTATAGAATACTTTTATACACTTGCGAGTGTACATATATTTATAACTATGAAATCTTGTGGTCTATATTTATATCGATGCTAAACCTATATATCTCACCAACCTTTGTGTTGACTGTTTAAGCATGTTTATTCTCAGGTCCTTAAGAAAGTCTTCCGCTGTTGCATTATCTGAGCAAGCTGTGCATGGAATCTCATGCTTTTGTTTAAATGAAGTGTTGCATTCAATAAAACCTTTGTCATGTATTATATTCGATTGTTATGTCATGTGTGTAGTATTTGGTAACCGATGTATCATGGGGATTATTTTTTAAATAATCGCCCACTTGTTTAAAACCTGCATTATGTATAATAATGGTGTGCTTTTTATGAAACTAATGTAATATTTTTCTAAAACGTATCATATAGAGGTCAAATACCTCGCTATGGGACCAATGAATAACGTACTGCGTTTATAGTAATATGGACGAGTCGTTTCAGTTGGTATCAGAGCGGTGGTCTTAGAGAACCAGGTCTTGCATTAGTGTGTCTAACTGATAGTTGTTAGGATGCATCAGTGAGTCTGGACTTCGGCCATGTCTACATGTCAAAAGTTTTGCTTATCATTTCTTGTCGGAAATTACCTATTTATCATCTTAAGTTTTGACGTGTCTTACTGCAATTATTGCATAGATAGTGTATAGATAAAATTCATATCTTAGTATATCTGCTAAATCATATCTTAGCGTATCTGTTACTGTAAACTTTGCCTGAGATATTCCGTAAATTCCTCCGTAATCTACGAAATCTTTTATTCTTATATATATATATATTCTATGTAATTAGAATACCATCTGATAGCCGGAAATCATTTCATATCGAAAAATCCTTTATTCATTCGCACGAAATGGAACTCGCCACTAGTTCAAGTCTCTCGGATTCCGATATGGAGTTTCACTCGAGCTCCGAAACCAGTGTGACTGGAATGGATCAACCAATTAGCCATCATCTATTCTGGATGAATTGGGGATGGGTTCGCAGTCTACTTAATCATTGGAGACAAGAAGAAGGTAATCCCTTCCATCCATCACATTTCCCTCTTGGCGAAGAACCTGAAGCACTTATCGGCGAACCTGTCCGAAACACCATTTTCTCTCTCATTTCGAGAGTATATCATCACGATTATATACTATCTCAATTTCTAAATCTTTTTCACCCACTCATCTGAACCGCCAATCATACCGGTGTAATAGAAGAAGTCAATGATCTTCTCGCTCGAGTAGTGACATTGGAGAATATGGTGCAAAGATTACAAGCACCAGTAGCAGCACCAGTACCGCCAACAACATCTAAATCGCAAGACTCAATACCACAAGCACCAGCAGCATCACCAGCGTCAACAGTACCACTATCAGCAACATTAACATCAACAGTACCATTACCACCATCAACAACAACATCCACATCCCACACCTCAACGTCACAATCTGTACCTCGAGCATCAACGTCATACACACCATAGATACCAAGGAGTACTAATAAAAATCAACGATGAAGTATTGATTCATAACTTCATTGGAGAAAAATTCTGCGGCGATTATGTAATCTCTAAAGTCTTAGAGATTATCTATTCCAACCTTAACCATAAATCAGATGAGTGGACCGAAATGATAGAAGGAAGAGTAGAAACCCTGACAAGAATGGTGCGTGGTTTCTAAGCTAGACTTGTTATACAAGCACCACCGGTAGTACCACCAGCATCACCATCAGTATCACCAACACCGGCAAAATCTGTAGCACTACAAGCTCCGCCAATTGCATAATCATCAACATCATCACAAATCAACAACGCGTATATTGTATCAACGAGTTATGAAGTATTAACTCATTCCCCCTGAAGAAATTATATGTATATTTTATATATATATGAATTTTGAGATCAAAATATATCTTTCCGTACTAAGCTATTATGTATGAATTAAATAAGGGTAGATACTACTCGGTTAAATTCATATTACTAATATGCTATGATGTACATCCTTCCTTAACAACTTAACCATCATTAACTCCGACCTCTGTTTCAACTCCATGAATTCTGTTTCATAATAAACTAAGTGTATTATTCAATTACATGTTTGATTTTACACTTAGATATACTTGAAGCTTTCTAGAAAACATCATTCATATCTTACGAAGTTCGCAAGAATTCACAAGCATCAACATCCGTCACCAAGGAATGTCAATAAAAATAAATAATAAAGTATTGATTACATTAGTGAAATACTCCGCAAAGATAATGTAATCTCTATTGTTTTAGAGATTATTCATTTCTAATTCCAGCCGAAAATCAAATGAGCTTAATTTAATATTAACACATCAAATCTGTATTACATCTGAAGAAAATATACATATATTTTCATAAAGACTGTAATAAAAATTATCCTGTACCAAAATATTACTTGTGAAACTTTTAACGGGTAGGTAATACCCGAGAGATATATAAATTCACAATTAATATATTACATTCTTCGAATCTGATTCAGCAATCATCAACTATACTCACTATTTTCACAACGATATACATTCTTTCATAGAAATCAAAACAACCGTTCTCATCCAAATTCAATTTCATATTCTAATTTTGACATATCAGAATCCAAGTCAAGACTCAACGGGAGACATCACTCTTAAATCTCTACATCTTTCAAAGCTATACTTTGACTTCAAAACTGTGCTAAAACATCACTTCTATTCATTAAACCCATAAAACAATTTTTGTGTTATTCAAAAATTCATTGCAATCTACATTCAAACCCTTCATGATTCTTGAAAACACCTCAATTAAGAAACAATCGAGATGATGATCCAACCACATGTTATCCATAATCATGCATCTGGAAAACTCCCGGAACCTAAATAAAAGTTTAACACAAATCCGTGAGCCATTAGCGTTGTTGTTGTCGAAAATAACCTTGCAATTCCTTTTCAAAGTAGCCAGTTTTGTCACGGCTCCAGCAAGTCAACTTCGACTTTTCAGTCGGATTAGCCGTATTATAACCTCAATATATACGTTGCCCTTTCGCCATCATTACCGGAGCACTTTTTATATTCCACTATATTATCAGCAGATGTACCAACAACTTCGGCTTTAGTCTCTCTGAAAAATATCTATATTATTCATGAAACCCCATCATGTACTCACCTACATCCTGTAACAATAATTGCCATACTAATTACCGAGAATCATCAATCTCGAATCTCGCAGCGTTTTCACTTCAATTATATGTATACATATAATGTGGAACTCCTGGAAATTTTGATCTTCAATTCTGAAAATCTAAAAAACACCCAATCTACGAATCAATACCCCGAATTTTGAAAAAGCTGAATGAAGCAGCAGAAACTGTAGACAACCGTAACAGTCAAAAGTTTGATGATAAAGAATAGTGTGTTGGCAAAGCTCAGAAAAAGAGAAGGTTTGGAATTGGAAAACGGATTGAGCGAACCATGAAGGAGGCTGTGGACAAATCACAAAGACTAAATCTGCCTTCAAAGAATCAAAATGATTCAGTGTCTGTTGAAGTCTTTAGCGAATACCTTGCTCCTTACTCTCAACTCTTGCGGATAATATTCTTCATCATCCTCTGATCTTAGATATTCTAAGATATCATCATATCTTTCATTATAAATATCTTCGATGTTTCTGAAGATATCTTCATAACTACTGTTATCCGAAATCATTTACCTCTTCGCGCTATCTGTGTTACATCATAAAAGAAACTATTTTAGTTTCTAAATTCTGAAACCTTCGCGTTTAAAATATGAATGTTTTTGAAGTAGTGTTGGGAACTGAAGCATGAGTTAGTATAATATAATGACACTTGATCAACGTGATTATATTACAGTAAGTCATGCTGAGTTTCTAATGAAACATGATGATTCACAGACCATAACGTCATCATGTGCCATGTTACACGACTCTTACATTCAATCTAATCTCTAAACATATCAAGAACATATTCTCTTGATAGTTCTATCTTTTCCTTTGGATTCTGGTAATTTCACAAGTCAAATTGTGCTATTACAATTTCTCTCTTAGAGCATTAGCTATGTTCATTTCGAATTTCATATCTATGAATTCTAGACCATTATTCGCTTGACTTGAAGTCGGGAAAAGAAGACGGAAGCATGAAACTCCAAAATATAAGGAAAAATATAAGCACGACGACAACGCAGAAATTACAAACCGTGTATATCGATGCGTATAGCAATATAAAGACACGGGAAAACTAAGAACACTATAAACCCAAGAGCATATTAGAAATTAACGGATCCCTCCGGTGGAAGATGAAAAAGAAGAATGACAGATGTGATAGTCAAGAATATATCAAGAATTAAAACTGGATGGAGCATATTGACGAATGTTTTGGAATTATGAAGAAAGGAAGAAAGTATAAAAGATGGGAGATGTGGAAATAAGGAAACGTAGGAGGTTGATTATTAGTAAAATATCCGACAGAGAAGTCGAGACAGATTATTGCATTAAATCGAAGAGGATCATAATTTCCTTAATCGCCGAAGAATCAAATCTTATATAGATTACAAAGATTTACTTTAATCTGGAGATCAACCGTGATGACGTCCAAAGATAAGACGAATCCCTATTTTCTCATTTCACTCTTTTACGATAGCTTCACTCATACGTTTCGAGTAATCAAATTATTTTATCCATATTTCTCAATCATGATAAAACCCTATGAATCAACTTATATTCGTCATAATAACATTCTTATTGTTAGCCATGACAACCTCGATCAAATTTCGGGACAAAATTTCTTTAACGGGTAGGTACTGTGACGACCCGGAAATTTCTGACCAAATTTAAACTTAATTTTTATATAATTCCGACTTGATAAGCAATGAATTTTAATAAGTCTTGAACATCCGGAAAGAGTTTTACACAAGCTTTTGGTCACCCTTTTATTCCGACGATTCACGAACGTCATAACTTGATTTAATTGTTTAATTGTTTAATTATTGTTTATAAATATGGATTTATATATATTTAACTTGAAAATATGATAATTAAATATTATATTAAGTATATTAACAAAGTATTATATATATATATATATATATATATATATATATTCATACTACTAATGTAAAGAGTTTTTGAACAATATATATGTTACTATTTAAACGACGTAATTAACTTATGTTAAAATGTATTTACATATAATGTATTACGAGTGTAAATACATCCTTACAAGTATTAAATACACTTTATAATATACCAGTACATATAAAGGATAGCTATACTCGTATTTTCGTTCAATTTTCTCAAGAATTCTACTCGCATTCATACGGCATTTTTACCCGTATTATACACAGCTTCTAGAAGTATTTACTATTGATATATACCAATAGAAATCTGCAATTATTTGTGTAATATGTCATCCATGACCTAATCAATTTAATATGTCATCCATGACATATTACATTTTAACTTATCTTAGATATTTTCACTATAAATCAAATTTTCAAGCCTATAAATAATCACCATTTCTAACTCATTTTTACACATTCATTTTCCAAATTTTACTTCCAATTCTCACACACACTTGCAAGAACTCTCTCAAATTTTATTCTACTACTTCTTTCCAGCAACTTTACATTCTAAACTTGAGGTAAAAACTCTACTTCAACTCTTTTTCAATTCATATGTCTATAGCTATCTATATAAGAGTTTATAAACTAGAACATAGTTTAGTTAATTCTAAACTTATTCGCAAATAAAGTTAATCCTTCTAACTTGACTTTTAAAAATAAATTAACACATGTTTTATATCTATATGATGTGCTAACTTAATGAGTTAAAACTTGGAAACACGAAGAACACCGTAAAACCGGACATACGTCGTCGTAGTAAAACCGGGGGCTGTTTTGGGTTGGATAATTAAAAACTATCATAATCTTTGATTTAAAAGTTATTCTTCTGGAAAAATTATATTTCACATGAACATGATACTATATCCAAAAATCATGGTTAAACTCAAAATTGAAGTATGTTTTTCAAAATGGTCATCAAGATGTCGTTCTTTCGACAAAAATGACTACCTCTTTCAAATATGGATTATAACTTGTAATTCCGACTATAAACCACCACTTTTTCAGTTTAGTTTCACAAATTACAGTTCGTTATAAAACCATAGCAATTTGATTCACTCAAAACGGATTTATAACGAAGAAATTATGGGCAAAATAATATTGGTTAGAAATGGATAATTTGATTACGGGATTAATTTATTAAAATCTATACTAACCATATCCTAGCTAACTTTTCTTGTATTATACATGTATTCTAATATGTAATGGTTACACAATACGTCGGATAAATCAAAAGATACCACATACACAATACGTGTAACTACAATAGCGGTATTGTGGGTCATGATTGAGTCTTATACAACACGTGTATACTATGTACTACTAATTGTGGACTACTAACTGTGGACTACTAACTGTGGACTACTAATTGTGGACTACTAACGTTGGACTGCTAACTTGACAACTTAAACTTAAACAATCATACGTGATTGAAAATATAAACTTAAACAATCACACGTGATTGAAAATATAAACTTAAACAATCACACGTGATTGAAAATATAAACTTAAACAATCACATGTGATTGAAGATATGATATGAATAATAGTTGTATTATATTTTGATATATATATATATATATATATATATATATATATATATATATATATATATATATATATATATATATATATATATATTGTTACAAGTTCGTGAATCCAAGGACGACGACCATATTTTTTAATAAATTGAAAACTTATTATTAATATACTTTTACTACCGTGAGAATATAGTCCCATTTTTAAACTCTACAAATATTTTGGGATTGAGAATACATGCATTTAATGTTTTGCGCCATAGACACAAGTACTTAAAATATATTCTATGTTGAGTTGTACCACTTTGCATATCTTCCCTAATAGCTTGGTAACTAATACTTACATGTTGTAAGAACATGTATACGCGAATCCTATTGATAGATCTATCGGGTTTGACAACCCCAACCGGGCTAGTCGCTCTAGTATCGTAAACGGTTGCATAGTACTTCGTTTTTACTACACTTGGTACAGTGTAGGGAGATTTCATAATAAAGGGAATATGCTACATTAATTGTTAAGTATGGTTACCGAAGCGCTCAACAACTTATAGAATACTTTTATACACTTGCGAGTGTACATATATTTATAACTATGAAATCTTGTGGTCTATATTTATATTGATGCTAAACCTATATATCTCACCAACCTTTGTGTTGGCTGTTTAAGCATGTTTATTCTCAGGTCTTTAAGAAAGTCTTCCACTGTTGCATTATCTGAGCAAGCTGTGCATGGAGTCTCATGCTTTTGTTTAAATGAAGTGTTGCATTCAATAAAACCTGTGTCGTGTATTATATTCGACTGTTATGTCATGTGTGTAGTATTTGGTAACCGATGTATCATGGGGATTATTTCTTAAATAATCGCCCACTTGTTTAAAACATGCATTATGTATAATAATGGTGTGCTTTTTATGAAACGAATGCAATATTTTTCTAAAACGTATCATATAGAGGTCAAATACCTCGCTATGTGACCAATGAATAACGTACGGCGTTTATAGTAATATGGACGAGTCGTTTCAGTACTTAACTTTGTCAATTGTTTCTGTAAGTAGTTAGAGGTGGTAAATAGTTACTTATTGAGATTTTAAAACTTTTTCAACAGTTAGCTAGTTTAATCCAAGTTTTATCAACTCGAACTTGAAGTTACTTGTGTTATAAATTTGTGAATAAGATAAGTAATGTAAAGCGCATGAACATAAGCATTTATAGTGATTGGGATGATTGGTAACTATTCCACATTATTTCGCTCATCAATTCTTTAATCGAGAGTTAGCTTCACTAGCTTTTCTCCAAACCCGGTGGAGATCCAATTACAATTCTTGTACCTTATAGGCCACACCCAATGGCAAAGCTTTTAAAGGACAGGGGTGGGCTCCAGCCACCCCAGAAACTTTTGTCCTTAGTATCAAATATATTATATCCAAGGATTATATGTAACAATTTTCAATTCTAGCCCCTCAATTGTGTATTATTGTGACATTTTGTTACGTCTTTCTCAAATGTAAACTGAAAAATCCCTGGTCCCTCATCTAGTCATCCGACAACTCACTCAGTTTCTTTTAATTTCTAGATTTTCGTGAAGAAAAGTTGAATTAATGTCTCAAACATGTTAATCTTTTATTTTTTTATACTCTTGTATTTTGTTATTATCGTATTCTTTTTTACTACTATTATTATTTTATTGTTATTTTATTATTTGATTGATCAACTTAATCATATGCAGTATTTTTTGCCCAACGTTTATTTGTTGCCCAACTTTTCGTATGTTTTATATATAAGAGACTGAATTATTTCGCCCCTCCAGCTTTAACATTGAAGCTTCGCCACTGGCCACACCAATGATATTTTTATCCCTTTGAAAGATTCAAGTGAGCTTAGATCAACTTGTTTTCTTCTTAGACAAGTATTAACTTTCAATTGAATTAATCAACTTCCCAAGTCCCTCTAAAGAAGTAGATTACTAAACTCAATGATGCTAATATTACAATGTACAAGAAACACTCAATAATAATATTACTTTCTTAGTCACTTTAGGAAAGTAACATCTTACGTAAACTCACAAGTATAGAAATTTAAGAATAGAGTTTACAATTGATTCTACAATCTTAAGGATTATAGAATCTCTCTAGTTAATCATACAAATGAATATAGAATGAAGATCTTGTGATTGTATATGATGTATTTGAAGTTTGAATGCAAGAGGTTCGAGTCTTCAAGTCATTTCAAGCTTGGTATTTATAGGCAAGAGAATGTAAACTTCGAGATAGTTTGCAGTCGCACCTACGGTCGACCGCCTATCGACCACGCAACTATTGCTCTGGAATTATATTCGTTACATAGTCGTTGAGAGCAGGTTTTCCTTGATATTTTGGCTTCTTTGCTAGATTTAAAATTTGCAAAAGATGGGTAAAAGCCTAGACATGTTTTGTATTCACAAAGTGTTGGATTTTCTTTGGATGCATTCATTTTAAGTGAATTGTCATCACCAAAGAGGCAAGTTTTTCTTTATTGGCATCCTATCATGTTAACCAAATGAGATAAGCGAAGATTTGGTATTTACATTTATTCACATTCAAACAGTTTCATTTGAATTCTATTGGTTAGTCAACATGTCATAAACAAACATCTTTGCTTTAATCAGTTACAAAGCACAATCAAGTAAAGATCCAATACGTATTATATGCATAATTAATTTTGGTATTATTAATCAAGGTTATTATTATTTAACATGCATGGAAGACAAGATTATATCTATATATATATATATGTAGTTCAATGCGTACATATTAGCACACTTTTTGAAAGTATCACAATTTCTGAAAGTATATAGGCTACACTGATATTTTATTGAGTATATAGCCCTACATTGAAACAAAAATGAAAGTATATAACGTATTCATAGCTTTAACCCTAAAAAAATGGCAAAGAGAGGGCAAGTAATCAAAACCAAACGGGTACGATTTTAAACCATCTACTCGACCGAACATCTTAGAACCGAAAGACAAGACCATCAACGAGAAACTCACGTCACATGTCATCCACACAAAACTTCAACTGGGCGCCATTTTTTGACTATAACCTTTTGCGATTTGAGAACTGCCTTGAAAGTAACAAGCTTGCCTTCGACATGAGATCCTTTTACCATGTACTCGCAATGATTGATATTGTACAATTTACTTTACTAATTACAATCGTCATACATTTATAACCGAATAACTGAATAGTACCTTACGTAACTCGTTATAATTGATATGATTAAGAAGTACCTGAGATGTTACTGTGCAACAAAGCAACTAAAATAAAACCTAGCGACATGAAGTTGTAAACCCAAAGGATGATTACTGAATGTTAATAGCAATTAAAGTTTTTAATTATAAGTTGTAATGATTTGTTTAACAACCATATAACAGCACCTGACCAAACCTAACTAACAGACTGTCACTTTCAGCACAACCCCACCATAACTGTTTCTATCAACTAACAAAATAAGTTAATAACCAAAGAACAAAAAAATCATTAAGTCATAATCAAGGAGCAAGAATCAACAAGATAACAATATCTTCATAGATGCATTTCAATCCATCCAAATCAGATTTAACATCAACCAAGTAAAATCAAAATTAAATACTACTATTGCTACTATAAGTTCCTTATACCAAACAAAACGAACATTAAATACCATGCAAACGATATTTAGAAATCCGTTACAAACAAACATCCTTCAATAATGTCAAACTAAGAAAAGATTCTTGACACAATACTTTTAAATAGATAAAATTTAAAGGTCTTGCACACTCAAACCTGCATCAAACATCATACAAAAATGTCGAATAAAAAAAAGATAAATCGATACAATTCAAAACAAGTTATGTCACTGGGGCGTAGACAAATTTAAAAACAATATATTAAACCAGTAAAAAATTTAGATGTGATTATCTTACTGGGCTCTTAAATTAAGGTTTAATCTTAGAATATGGTCATTATAAAATGCTCGATTGAATTATCATATTGGATTGGCATTATACAAAATAAACAAGAGAGGCATACAAACCTGGAGGAAGAGATTGCTTCAACTTATCAGCCTTTTCCTTGTCAAATACACACAAAGTGTAGAGGTACTTTGAGCAACGAACCTTGAACTTTACTGCATCCTTGCTTCTTTTGATCTTCACAGAGCGTGCATCCTTCCTTCTTGCCGTCAAAAGAAAATCCTTAATCTCGTGAATTTGTTTCGGCTGAAAATATAAAATGGAAAACAACCATCACACCAAATATAGTAATATACCAATATTACCGAAAATCGATTTAAAATACTCCACAAATTTATCAAACAGATGAGAGCTACACAGTATAATATCTAAATGTATTACAGTAATAGATACATAATGCCATTTCCATCAATATACTATCTTACTAGCAGCTAAAAAAACACCGATACATCTTTAATAAAATTGATCATTTGGCCCTGCAAGCTGTATTTTTTCAAATTGATAGACCTAAAAAATTAATTATTTTAAAGCTTATTATGTAGCTGAAAATAGCAGAGCATCTAGAGTCTTGAAATTACTACAACAAAGCATCTAGATCAAGCTCTAAATTCAAGTCTCGTTACAGCATATGTGTCAATCATTCAATATGCACAAAAATAGATGAATTCATCAACAACTTGTGCATATTTCCAATGCTCAAACTCCATATTTTATTTAATGAACAATTAAAGCTCTGATAAACAAAATAGTGTCCGCATAATTGAGTAATTAACTAACATTATGCAACAAATTATTACTTTGAATTACAAATAACATCAGCTATATTACGCAAATAGAAAGAGGTAACAATAAAACCTAGATATTATGAGCTATTACAGCATACTACTTGCAAAAATTACAGAAACAATCGAGTAAAAGCAAATAACATAAAAAGATAAACAGCAGTCAATCAAATAGAACATAAATTGAAATTGGGAAGAAGAAAGAGATTTACCATTTTTGAGGTAGAGGAGTTTACGGCAGCAGAAGATAGACAATAAACCCTAATTTTTGTGAAGATATAAAGCTGGATAGTGTCGATGGAGACTATGGGCTTGTCAACGAATTGGGCCTGACAAACCAACTTCACTGGACTTATTTATAAGTTACTAACCAAAATGCTCAATTTTTCAAACGCATCCTAACGATTAGCCTTAAAAAAGTTAAAATTCTCAAAATGTCCTTGAAAATGGCAAGGTCTTGAGACTGCATGACCCATGCAAACTTAAAACTTTGAAACGTCATATATTTTGATATGTAGCTCCAATTTAAGCATTATTTTTTTAATGCCATATATTTTTCGATATTTATACGTTGTTAAACAGCCGAAGGTGGTTTGTCCCAATTAATTTTTGAAATTCGACCTCGAAAACCTTCAATTTTACTGTTTTTGTTGATTTTGACTTTTGAACAAAATTTGACCCCTCATAACTTGGTATAAAACATTCTGATTTGTGATTCGGTTAATTCTACTATTATTGACTAAAACTAAACGAATTTCCCCAATCAATTTGAACTGCAGTACACAACGCGAAAATAACACATTTGTATATAAATCGCAACTGACAATATGCGTTCGATTTTTGAATATAAATTGGGATTTTGCTTTTAATATAAATATAAAATAAAATAAATATCACACACATTAAAGAAATAGTTCCTAAATTTGAGCTATAAATCAAAAACTGTCGCGATTTGAAAATTTCTAACCATGCTTGGACATGCCTAGTCTTTAAGACTTGTGAGGCCATTTTGCATTTTTTATTTTATGAGGTCGTATCGTTGTAGTAGGTTTGAAATTTTAGTATTTTGGTTAGTAACCCCTTATTTATTCATCTATATATAGGGGTGATCATTAGTACCCTGATTTCCGATACCGTACTCATACTGTACCGATACCGTCCCGAACCGATACCGTACCGCTATAATCGGTACAATCCATACTTATCTATTTAAAAATTTTGGATGCGGTACTTATGTTTGTAACGTGGTATCAGGTACTAAACGGGAAAATACCGGTACCGTATCAAAAGTACCGCATCTAAAATTTTTAAATATATAAGTACCAAATACTTGTAGTGGTACAATACCAGTTAAATACGGTACCGATACAGTACAACTACTGTATTGAAAATTAGGGTACTAATGCTCACTCCTTCACCCCTACTTTCGAGTGTTTAGAATTGTCTTATTACACATCCTTTAGGTATATTCCCGTAAAAATCATAGGGAAGCTTACTAAAACAATAGCCCTTTTTTGTTATATTTTAATTTTGTAAAATAATAACGTCTATAAATAAATATAAATAAATTCTAAATAAAATTTGTTTCGACACATCGTCAAGGGTAGGTTAGGAAATTAGGGTGCATCTATAAATTGGAAATATCCTTGCTAAAAAACAAGAACTCACCGTCTGTCCCATGTAAATTTGATTTACTACGGAAATAAAAAAAAAAAAAAAAAAATCGTCAAAGAATCGATTTTGCATTCAGGAAGATCACGAACATTCTTGAATTAGGTCTGTTGTTATCTCAATCATCTTACTCACATGCATTTATATATTTTGCAGTTGTAACCCTAATTCGTTGGTTTGTATTATCTATTTAGTTGCTTGTGAGTTTCTCATTCTAAGTGCCCTAGCTAACACAATCTTGTAGTTCACACCAGCAAAAGAAAATTTTATGTATTGTCGTTTTGTGTGCTTTTTTTAATTTTAATTAAGGAATTGTAATGGAGCCCTAACTTATACTACATTGTTTGTAATACGTATTTAGTTATCTGTATGTAATTTTTCAATATGACGCTGTTAGTTTCATCATCTTCTTCAAAGCACTTGACGCCATTAGAACTCATAATTTGTGCTAAATCTGAACTTGTAAACGTGCTTTGAGAATTCAACCAAGCAAAATTGAGCTCCACTCCTTAAATTAAATATGGACTTTGTGTGATTTTAATCAGATTACGATTGGACTTGTCGTATTTCTCTATTTAATTGCATTATATATTTTTTATATTTGGTTGAGGATTTTGTTATGACACTATCGATCTTCTAGAATAACCGTTTCGTTTTGATATCCGAGTAATTTGTCTACAGTTTCAGACTTTGAGTGAAGAATCAGAAAGATGGCATCAAAGGAAGAAGAAGTATATAAATTCGTAACTACGATTTTGAAGAAAAGAGGATTTTCAGAAACTGATATTACTAAACAGATCCTCACCTTTTCCCAGTACTTTCTCTAAATGTTTCTAAATTTCACGCATTGTATTTTATGCTATATGTCATGAGTCATCGAATGATTGCACTTTCATTCTGTGGTTGCTTTTTATGCCTTTTGATATGTGATCATAGCTTGATGAAGGTTCATGCTTTCAGGTCAGAAAATATCCCTGCCTTGTATCAAGATGGATACAGCAAGTTGAGGTCTTGGACTTATAGCTCACTAGATTTGTACAAGGTGGGCCATATGCTGAATTGTGCTTTGTTCTCTTCATTCAGTTTTCATGTTTCGTATAGTTATTTATTTATTTATGTTTTAATGCTAAAATATGCAGCATGAATTGATTCGTGTTCTCTATCCAGTATTTATCCATTGTTTCATGGATCTTATAGCAAAAGGTCATCTTCAAGAAGGTAGGCATATTATATCTTGAATGCACGAAGTATTATATTATAGTTATATTCTTCATAATATGTTGGAATTCTCACTTAACCCATAAACGTTGCTTTAATTTTCAGCTCGATCATTTTTTAGTAGTTTCCGTGAAGATCATGAAATGATGCATTCACGTGACCTTACAAAATTAGAAGGTGTTCTTTCTCCATCCCATCTAGAGGTTGATTACTAAACCCTAACTATGTGAACTATCTTCTCAAGGTTTGCAAAACTCGCTACTCGGGGAGTGCTCGGTCGGGACTTTTTAGGGAGTACTCGGCAAGAGGACTCGGATGTTGACCAAGTTTTTATTTGACTGATATTTACAGAGTTTGACCAATTTTGACCAATTTTCTGAGTAATCCCGAGTTTTGACCAAATTTGATCTAGTTACAAAAACCGAGTACTCGCCTGAGTAATTCCAAATTTTCCAACACTTCTGTATGTCTGAATAACCTCCCTTTTCATGAATATGCAGGAGATGGAGTTTGCTCATTCTCTAAGGCAGAACAAAGTGAATATAAAGATTTGTCAGGTTATCTATTGATACTCATATAAATTAATAAAATGATCCAATAATATTTATTATGTTCATTCATATCGACATGCGGCTGATAGTAATCTAGTTAGCTAATTGCCTAATTATCATAACTACCTTATAAGTAGATAACCTAAATGGGCAGCCTTATAATTTATTTTGTTCTTCTGCAGTATTCTTATGAGCTTCTTCTACAATATCTTCACAAGACACAGTCAATTATGATGCTAGGTATTATCAATGAGCATATTGATTTTCAAGGTAAGTTCTGTTACAGTCGGTGTTGTAAAACTCCCCTATTATTCCTTTTTAGGAACCGGTCGATCCAAGGTTTTTAAAATCCGAGTGATTATTTGGTCAACGTAGGTCAATGGGTCAAAATCGAATTAGTTGGTCAAAGTCGGATTTAGTCAGTCAACATCAATCAAAGTCAATATCGATCAACACTATAACATGAAATTAAATAAGAAATTTAAAATTTTTGAACAAATGAAGATTATGTTTATGTTTCTAGATATTATATTAACGTTATGTATATGTTTATGGATTTCTTGTACATTTACACATATAATTTTGAAATATTTTTCTTAAATTTATAAAAAGTCCAATACGATTACTCCCTCAAAAGTCCCGACCGAGCCCGAGCAGCAATTTTTGCAACCTTGATTACAGTCTGATGTATATTTCTCATGTGTTTTTTCATATTTAGACATATTGTTGTTGTTTTGGCAGTTTCTCCTGGACAACCTAGTTCAATTTCTGATGATGCTGAAGCGTTTTCGCTTGTCGGGAATGGTCAGGATGCTGCTAATATAATAAATCAGAAAGAAATACATTGGGGGGTCAGTCAATCTACAAGTCTGTTTTTGCATTTATGTTGTTACTTACTCGTATTTCATAGCTTGTTAATTAGCTTTTACGCCATATTTATCTCAACTTAGACTTTTCATAGCTGTCACAATCTTAAGATGCAAGATTTGACACTTGTCACAATCTGAATATTATTTAGTACAGGAATGAAAACTTAATATAGACTTAAATTTTACTCCCTAGTTACTTTTACTCTTTTAGTGAAAAATGACTAATAAAAACAATCTCTGAAGTTGCTTGAAGACTCACTAGAAGATCGGCTTGATAAGTCAGGGAGCCCGCTCTCAGATTCTGAGAAGACAGAAGGAGACACCGAGCTGGATGAGAATAAGGTTTCCTTTCCGATGTCCCTGCTATAAATTATCCTTTGTAATTTTTTTTGTTATGTTTTGAAATGTGTTATGTTATATTTAGAAAAAATCATCAGAGGGGGGTGTACAAGGTGGGCCCCTCAAGAAGTTAAAGAAGGACAAAGTTGCTGGTGGGGCAGGGAAAGGTGACAAATCAGCTGCTGCCCCACGCGTAAAACCGGAGCTTGCATTGCGTACAACGTATGTATATCTTTGTAATGCTCATTAAATATGTTTGCTTTGTTTCGTTTTATGCATATACAGTTTTGTTTTGTATTGCAGACCAACAGACGTTGAAAATTAAATTCTTGAAGACCTTCGTATCCGTGTACAATTGAACAATTCGACTCTTCCCTCAGTATGTTTCTACACATTCATTAACACGCATAACGGGTATGTATGTCTTGTTGCAAACAAATCTTTATCTTGAACCAAGTATTTTGGATCTGCTTTGAGCTCGACCGTTTGATCCGTGTCATCTTGCTTCAGATTGAACTGTTCTTCGATATCCCATGACGGATCATTGGTTGCTGGAGGATTTTCGGATTCATCGCTCAAGGTTTTCCATTTTATTTCACTATAATGTGGTAATTAATACTAATGCAACTACTGTTTTGTATTGCTTACTCTCATTTTAAACTTATTTTGTTTTTGCTAGGTGTGGGATGTTGCAAAACTTGGGCGTATGGGTAGCTGTAAGTCATCCAAATTTCATTCTTATATCATAAAGTTACCTAATCCATATGTTGATTTGGATTAATTAAAATTTGGGGTGTTAAAACTTGTGGTGTCAGCTATTATGCAGGGTGAAAATGGTTCGGCTCCAAGTGAGAACACCGTTGGATTAAACGGTGGAAAAAGAGCTTACAGATTGTATCAGGGTCATTCCGGACCTGTTTATTCAGCCTCATTTAGTCCTTTTGGAGACTATCTTTTATCATCTTCAGCAGATTCAACAAGTACATTTCTTGAACACTGTTACATGATCTATTTGCTTACGTAGAATGTAGAACCTACTGATAGGTTTTTCATTTATGATATAATCGCAGTTCGATTATGGAGCACAAAGCTTAATGCAAATGTTGTCTGCTACAAGGGTCACAATTACCCTGTATGGGATGTTCAGGTAGAAAATATTCTCCCATAATTAATCACCAAATATAACTCCATATGACACCAAGTTGTAAGATTATTATAATTTTTTTTCGTATAGAGTTAATATTTGCATTTTTCTTTAATTTACTTTTGTTACATTTTGGCTGGATTGTTATGTTTCAAAACTTTAACGAAAATTTGATTTCCGTTTTGATGGTTACTTCAATGTTTTACTCCTTGAAAATTCACATATCTGAAAAATTCATGTTTTTCGGTTACTTTTGGACTTCTACAAATTTTAAAATGAAACCAAAAATCCATTTTATTATTTTAATTAATACTTGATGTATCCCCATTGTAAAACCGTGTATGCAGTTTAGTCCAGTGGGGCATTATTTTGCAAGTGCGTCTCACGACAGAACAGCGAGGGTTTGGTCGATGGATAGAGTGCAGCCTTTAAGGATCCTAGCTGGACATGTATCTGATGTTGATGTGGGTAATCGCTGTATTACTTTATATTTTTTTCTTCTTCTAAAGAATGGTTTTTATGACGTGGGTCCTCTTGGGTGTGACATGGTCCTTTTGGGCAGTGTTTACAATGGCACATGAACTGCAATTACATTGCGACTGGATCTAGTGACAAGACTATTCGCATGTGGGATGTGCAAACTGGGAATTGCATGCGGATTTTCATTGGTCATAGGAGCTCGGTATTATCATTGGCAATGTCACCTGATGGTCGTTACCTGGCATCTGGTGATGAAGACGGAACGATAATGATGTGGGATATTTCTAATGGGCGATGTATCACTCCTCTTGTGGGCCATA
This sequence comes from Rutidosis leptorrhynchoides, assembly GCF_046630445.1. Classification (NCBI taxonomy): domain Eukaryota; kingdom Viridiplantae; phylum Streptophyta; class Magnoliopsida; order Asterales; family Asteraceae; genus Rutidosis; species Rutidosis leptorrhynchoides. The sequence continues at coordinate 150,274,290 of NC_092334.1, forward strand.
CATCCTGTGTCTGGTCACTTGCTTTCAGGTAAACCTTTCTTTGGCCCATCTGGTCCGGATTTGGTGGGCTTTTTGTTGATTTTTTTGGGTTTGTCTGGGCGATACATGTCCAAACAGGTCCAAATGGGCTTAAACTAAATTAGCACTGAAGTGTATGCAAGTCAAGCTAGAGGTGTTCATTGGTTCAAATTTAGTTTCCGGTTCGGTTTTGAAAATTATGGAGGTAGAGCCGAAAGCCAAATTTGGTTTGGTTACAGTTTAATCGGAAAATCCCAAAAAATCAAAATTCAACAAAATTAATCGTAAATTATCGATTTTGAATTCGACTTGTGCTAATAACGATTTTGAATTCGACTTTTGTATTTAAAAATCGGTTAGTGTATATTAAAATTTACTATGGAGTATATTTTTAGGTGAATTCGGTTTTTGGTTTAACCGAATTCAAAAAAGTAAAACCGAAAACCGAACCTATTCAAAATTGGGTTTTTTGGGTTTTCATTCGGTTCGGTTTTCGGGTTAAAAGGTTTGAAACCAAATATTGAACACCCCTAGTGTTTGCTAACCAACACATCATTCTATCACTTTATCCTGCAACAGATCGTTTGAAAGGTTGCAACCATCTATTATAATTTCTGACCCATTACGTCACCATTGTAATAACTAGCAAGTTATACTTGCCTTTGGAAACTCGTTTTGACCCGTTACCCAATGGTAATAATTACTGTGATGTTTCAGCTGTGAGGGGTCACTTCTGGCATCTGGCTCGGGTGATTCAACTGTCAAATTATGGGATGTAAACGCAAGTGCAAAACCACCCAAAACTGAAGAAATGTAAGCTTTTATAACAATTCCCTTTCACTTGTTTCTTACTCGTTCAAATCGTATGAGATTTTACACCTCGTTCTTTTTGTTCCTCAGCAAAAATGGAAGTACAAATAGACTCAGGTCACTCAAGACTCTGCATACAAAATCCACCCCCGTTTATTCATTAAGGGTAAGCGGTCTCTGATTAACTACATCCCTATCTCATGTTAATTTGTAAGAATGACCCTTTTAAGCATATTCAAGTCATTGTTGCGATCATAATTGGGATGGGAAAGTACGTTGTGTTATGATGCTCATCTTTGTTTTTTGGACAGTTTTCGCGAAGGAATCTTCTCTTTGCTTCAGGGGCTGTATCAACGAATGTGTAAAACGTCATTAGATTTGGTCCAACATTAGTCTGTACAGACGTCAACTAATTTCCGTCTTTTAGTTTCAGTATGAACTAATTATAGTATAGTGTTGATGTAACGATTATGTTTGACTTGCTAATTAAACCTTGCACAATAGGCATTTAAAGTAATAAGCGGTCTTTTTTCCTTGGCTATAGTAATTTTTACTGTTGACTGTGGACTACATGTACAGCTGAATATAGGCTTAATGTTATTCAATAGTAGTACTGTCTTTGAACAGTTTGAGCAGTGACAGATCTAGGAATGGTAGTCAGTGGCGTCACTAGTTAAAGACCCAAATTTGTTTTTTCTACTAGATGACTTATTTTAATGGTGTCACACAAAAAAATTTATACTGTCCACTGATGTCACTAATTAAAAACCCCAAAATTTTCTACTACATCACGTATTTCAGTGGTGTCCCGTGCTACCAATCACTTGTATATAGGTCCTCCCCTGTCTTTGAGTTAAAAAACGACGAGAAGATTAAAATCGAGGGCATGAATCATTTAGTCCTTGCACTAATTGAGACTCCATTGTTAATATAAATCATTTACGGAGTAGTAAATTTCATTGACAAGTAGCAAGTTGATTTGTAAAAATGAGTATTATGGTTTCACACTAATAGATACATTCTTCTCCCAAGTACAAACAGAAAACATGTAATGTACTTTTTTTCATTCTCTCATCTACTTTTCACAGTGCAGTCAGATATTATATAATTTTTCCAAAGTCATTAGCTGCAGAATGTAACAGAAGGAATAATACCTTTGATTTTTTGCTGCTGAAAATTCAGATTTTGAGAAACAATACTGGATTTTAACCATCCAATGTTGGGTTCTCATTTTATCCTCATTAGCTCAATATCTTCACTTGGGTTGGCTAAAGGAAAACAGAACAGAGGACAAGGAAAAAAAGAAACATTCAGGATGGGTACATACAGTGGTGGATCAGAATTTTTTTTCACCGGGGCGAAATTTTTTTTAAAACCATAGCAATTTTTTTTAGTAAAATATGTAGGTTTTGGGGAAAAAAATTGAAGTTTTTTGGCAAAATTTGAAGATTTGTGGGTAAAATCTGAAAGTTTTGGGGAAAAATTTGGAGAATTTTGGGAAAAATTTGGAGAATTTTGGGTAAAATTTGAACGTTTTGGGGCAAAATATATAGGTTTTGGAGAAAAAAAAAAATCCACTAGGGGCAAAGTCGAAAAATTCAAAATTTTTACATTAAAATTTCGAAATCCAAAATTTTAAAATTGTTACATTAAGATTAGATAGAAAGAGTAAATTGTTGGTTCCACTTGCTCTTAATTCTTCTCTCAAGCACTAAAAACACAGCTTCAGTCGAATTCATGTCAAAACAATTAATCTCAAGATATTACTGTCATGTAGGCAATTAAACAACATCAGAAAAAAGCTACAGAAAACAACATGCCTAATTATATACAATTAATACTGACTACACAACCATTTAGTCTACAGATCCAACATAAAAAAACTCCGCAACTGTGAAATGCTCATAGCACGATCATTACGAAGCATCTATGCAGCTATGCTCATCATTTGTCCTCCAGAAAAATACTGCGTATAACTTTTGTGGTTTTACTGCTTATGCACATTTATTGTTCCTTTAATATATTTACATGTTTTCTATAACATAGGTGAAAAAAGTGGATGTGTACCTGTATAACAAGAGATGAAAATGAATGTATGTTAAAGGCGAAAACAGCTGGGTCAACAGGTATTTGAATAAAGTGCTCAAACAAATAAAAGTAAGAAGATATTTGTGAGATACCTTAAGCATCAGAATAGTACAGTAACTACCTAAAATGGGTAAACGGGATAACGTTTTCCCTATTCAGAGAACTGGGTGAGGTCAGTGTCCAACTAGATATATAGAAGAAAGCAAGGACGAAGTCCATATTGTTTTTTGAACGGCGGTTAGGAGTCATTAACGGAGTCCAAATGTGATTTCGAAACCCACCCACCCAATAATCCCTTAGGACAAACATTACAGTCCTATCGCCTATCTGGAAAAAACCCCACGGCGAATCCATACAAGAGCATCGCGTGTGGCAAAACCCCCTCGGGTGAGGTTCGAACGCAAGACGTTCGCAACCTCCAATGCCCATGAAATGGGCGAGTAACCTCAAGGGAAATATTTTGTAGCTCACGAGGATTGAACCGCTGAAGTTAGGTCATCACCAATACACAAATACCTTGAGGTTAGGTCAAAGTTCACGCACGAGCGCGCGATGTATATTTGGACATATAACCTAATAATATAATACAAAAGAATATCCAAACCTAGCCAAAACAAACGGCACAAACAACTAACCTAGATCAAAATTCGAGTCAAAAGCGTAGAACGCAAATGACTAGAAAGTAAAATCATGCCTAACAAACGAACACCGCATGACCTAAGTACTAGTTGCACTAAAAGCAGTAAACAACAAATACAATAAACAAACGACAGCGGCCGACCGCCACCGCAACAACAATATAATAAAAAAGCAAACGAACATCAACCCAAGCCGTCTCTAAAAGGGCACAAACCGCAAAAACAGAATCCTCTCGGATCTGGAACCGGATCTCTAACAAAGATCGTCTCCTGATCCAAACACGAAGATGCCCCCGAAAGGCAGTTTTTACAGTACAATTTCTAAATACCCAAGCTTCATTCTGTGTTACACCGACAAAAAGGTTTCAAAAAATGATCATGATATAAATAGTCACAAACAAGGTATGAAGTCATGTATGCCCATGGGGTTGGGTAGATCAAGATACTTTTACCATTTTTCATGTTAAACCTCAAAAAATCAGACACTAGCTAGCAGTGCAAAAATTTGATACTACAATATTAGTCCTAGAAGTAAGTCCACCAAGAGAATGTATTTGTATATATATAACAAGGGTTTTTGTCTAAAATAAAAACTTAATTTTTATTCTTTCAAACCATTGTACTATTTTTTGTCCTATGAGGCCATTAAAATTAGCTATTATATAAGTTTAGGTCATTTTACACATTAAAAGCACGTGATCAATTCTATAAAGATTATTTTGACATAAAACTGTGTTTTATAAAGATGAAAAATTAAATACCATAAAGCAAGTACAAAAATATCTGTATGCAAAGATTTGAATATCTTAAGGACAACAGATATGTGAATGGCATATACTTCTTAAAAGGTTTAAAATGGCAAATATTTTTGAACAAGAATGGTTGTTAATTTTCAGACTATAATTTTTTAAACAGCAATAGTAGTTAATTTATCAAAGGAAAATAAAGAGTCACTAACCAAAGGTAAGGGAAGACTTGACCTAGCGGTATAAAAAGAACTTATCAAACTTGAGGTTGTTAGTTCAAATCCATTGATCCAAAAAAATAAAAAAGCAAGGAGAAATAAACATCCTATCAAACTGATTAAAATACACATCCAAGCTTTTTTTTTTGTAAGCGAGGAAACTCTCCTATGAACGAGCACATTTGCTCCCTTCATTTTAACATACTACAAACTAGATTAACCAACATTAGAACTTGTCCTAATACAAAACAAAATCTTACTAGGAGACTGATATATATTGGCTTGCGTGAACATAAGATGAAAAACAAAGATGTCATATATCTGTCTTGCAACCTGAAACCCACCGCATTTTACTTCAACTGAATACTTTAAAAAACATAATTCCTTATATGTTGCCTCTAATAATGTTAGAACAAATGAATACATGTGAGGCAAGACAAAGGATATACAACCAAGGTTGGAGAACTCGGATCTCGGGGAGATCTCGTTTAGACTTTTTTAAGGAGATCTTGGCATCTCGGAATAATCTCGGGGAGATCTCGGACGTTGACGTACATTGACTTTATAGTTTTTTTAATAAAAATTTACATAAAAACATAAATATATGTATATTTTTGTACGTTTTTCCGAGATTTTACAAAAATATCCGAGAAATGAGCGAGAAAATCTTAGAAATTACGAATTTTACAAGAAAATCTTACAAATTAGCAAGAAAATCCGAGAAATCGTGGCTTTGACTAAGTTTGAACCCGTTGACCGAGAAATCTCAGGAGATTCTCGTCTCGGTTGCCTTCTAAAAACGAGATCTCGGGGGAGATCTCGGGAGATTTACAACACTGTATACAACTATAGACATTCGAAAACTCAAGAACAAATTTGGAGTGTTTTGAAGTTGTGTCCTAATAAATAAAGTCGATCGATCAAGGAGGCACGCAGGGACACAATTTTGCACAAAGAAGAACTGCTTTACTACAAGGCCATTCTAGTTGCTTATCGCAAGACCTAATTAACCAACTTAATATTACTAATCTGAAATACACCAAATATATTAAACATGAAAAGGGTTTGGCATATATAAGCCAATCATCAGTACCACTCCATATCTTTCAAACCCTTGGCATATATAAGCGAGAATAACGTAGACCTTATGGATTAAACACTAGTGGCCCATACCTTATGAGTTATGTCGCCAATTGTCACCAAGTCATCTCTTTCAAGCCCTTAATTGGCATATATAAGCGAATAACGTAAAGTTTCAATCTCCATAATCCTTTAGATAACCTACTTGAACAACTAAAATTTACCTTATTTCGTTATTGTTCCACCATGATTACAGTTGATTTTAGCTAACTTGCTTGTGGAACGGCGTATTATGGTTTTCTATGTTAATTTGCGGTTCAAACACCGGGCTCAATTTTGGGATGACAAAGGTTGCAACACCTACTCTCTGTACTAATTTTCATTTCATGGAGACAAAATATAACTATGAGCCTCTAAACCAATTAAACAATCAAAAAGCAGCCAAATCAACTAATTATCAGTCTCTAAGAATGGTATAAATGTCCGATTCTAACATACAGCCTAAAAATGTCGAAAAACCTTTAAAAGTTCCATAAGACCAAGATTTGACTATTTACCTCCAAACACTCAACAAGTTCATCTACCATATAATACTATTTAATTCCGGGCTGGAAGCTTTATAAGCATGCTTTCAAGCTTCAATTTTGTAAGTAGGGCATAATGAACTTAGCACCAAGCGCTTATATCAATAATGAATCATATTTGTTTAAGATCAAAAGTATGAATTGAACACGAATTCTATCATGAGGCAGGTAAACTAAAGGTCAGTTAATTTACATATATGATGAAGCATCTTTATGCTTCTTATTCATAATTCATATTAGAAAACGCTTAGGTTCATTTAAAAATGCACTTAATGTATCATGTTTTAAACCAACACTTGCAACAATCAAAGGCCTCATACAGCAATCTAATTTGGGGTCCCACACAACCCATATATAGTGTTTCCAAGAGCTAGCTACAACATACCAGAGAGGCGGAGACAAGGGGATGCATGTAGATGCTTTGCATCCTCCAACTCTTCAAATAAGAGAATTATAGTGTGTTAAAAAGTTGTATATTAGTTGCTAATATCCTCAAATAATAAACACAAACATCCCTTAAATATAATTAACATATGTCATAGTTACGATGTATATAAGAAAATTTTATGTTAATATTTAGTTTTTGTGAAATGCATCCCTTATCCATGAATCCTGGCTTCGCCTCTGCAACAGACCCAATATTTTAAGAAGTGGGTAACGCCGTAACAAAATTCACTTGCTAGTCTTAAATTTGGAATTACTTGAAAAACTGACGTGTCAAGTCTTAGAACAATAGTTATTCTAACAAAAGAATTATTTTCATACAAACTTGAACTTTTTCAAAAATACAAGTATAAAGAGCCACAACCAGTTTGTAGACATTACCACTAAAAATTATGGTGCATACATAAACTAATAAACTCTTGGAACATATATAAAAAACATATAAAGCTAGCTTATTGACCAGGAAAAATAACATGATCTACATGATTGCAGCCCTTAAACAGTAATAACAGTTGAACAACTGCAAGCTAATAATACTGGAGTACACAAAAAAAAAAAAAAAAAATACAGATAGAAAAGATAGACAAATTGAAGTTTTATATTTTTGGGACAACTATGATTTATTTGTGTAGCTTCTAATTATTTCAGAAAGTCTATATCTCATTCAAATGAAAAACTTAAACAGCATAAAATTATAAACCCTAAAGAGGACTATATATATAGTAGTTAGTGGTCAAGTATATTAACAATAAAATGTCAAGAGAAATTAATCAAATATAGCAATAAAGTCCTGGCTTCAGAGTTCAAAAAAGATGCAAAAGAACATAAATTTAAAAAAAAGGAAAATAAAACAGAAAGTACAAGATGAGATATTTAGGAAGAAACTTAGTCAAAGTGATGTGATGTGAACATAAAATGTCATCTAAAAAAACAATAATTACTCAACAGATTAACTTGACTACGTGTTGAAATTATAGAAACAAACCTGACTTCTGGAGATGATTCACAATTCTAGGATCTGCAAAAGACAGATTCAAAAAAAATAAAAAATAAATCGTTTTTTAGATCTGATATATATAGCAACAAATGAAATCTTACACTTGTAAAATTTTTAAAAACCATAAAAAAATTGAAGAAACCTGGCTTGTGAGATTAGATTAGATTAGATCCAGATTAAAAAGAAGGCAAAAAATAGTTAACACATAAATTAGTAATTAGTAAGTGAAGCTATTGCATGCGAAAAAATAATTAATAATAGTTTATACATAATGATGTCAGTTTTCCGTTGATTTTAAGCAGCAAACCATGAAAAGTCACGCTTTTATCAAAGTAAACCCTACTAATTAACTATTCTATGAATAAACTAATAATAAAAGAACAGTAATTATAGTTAACTCTTGGAAAATCCGACTATTTCAGGTGTGTGATTTGTACAACAAACCCCATCCTTCTGATTTGCTTAAAGAATCTATCTCAACACAAAAAAAAAATGTTTGATTTTTGATATATAAAATTATATTAACTAAATTAAATGAAAAAATAAATAAATAGATATAAACCCAAAGCTAGCTAGCATAGAATGAAAATGACAGATAGAGCAGTGAGCACCCAAAACAATCATACAAAAGCGTGTACAAATTGGCTTTGTGTGCTCACTCTCTTCTGTCAGCTCTATCAATTACTTAGCCAAATAAGGTAACATCCACCAACCAAATTAAATTAAATCAAGAAAAATAAAAAAGGTTAGTTTTTTACAGCCAGATCTGATATAAAACACAAATTTGCAAAGCACCCATTTAAGGAAATATAAAATCTAGGGTTTGAATGACTTAAAAAAAAATCAAAAAAATCAATAAAAAATAAAGATAAGTACACACACAAATCAAAAACACAGTCTGAGTGATATAATTAAGCTATAGAGAGGATATTGATTAAATTGTGTACTTGGTGAACGAATTTAAGGGGGAGAAACAGGTGTCTGATGCAGGTGTGGTGAACATATATATGAAACAGTAGTATCGATCAAAGATATGTATTTTTATAATATTAAAAGGAATCTATTCTTTATTCTATTAGAAGAGATGGGTGGGGAGGGTGGAGATAAAGAAATTGGATGAGTCTGAGAAATGAACAGTCCCCATAGAGTTTCAGGTTCTTATCACCTTACTTTTCGCATTTAAGACCATTATCTTGGTTTATAGTTTAGTGATCAAAATAAAATCATCTTGTATGAATAGATTTCGGGTTTGAGTACTTAATATGGAAAAAAGAGTAGGTTGATTGTTTTAACTCCAATAATTGTACAAACTCCGATTTGAAATCTGAATTCCAAGAGCGTAAAACAATCGATTGAATTAGCCTTATCTGATCGGAATCGAATAAGCTAATATCTAAGAGTGAGGATTAATTCCGACGATGATCGGAGCACCGGCCGGAATCGGTTTAACGACTGGAGTGATGTTACCGCAATTGATTTGGCAGAGTAACATTAATGCATCCAGTGTTATGTGAATGAAAGATCTTGTTTATGTATTTATAGATGTTTAGGAGGGAATTGTGACGTGGCACATGTCCCTTTCATGGTTGTAACAAACTTTGTCAATCCCGAGGGGTGACGTTGCACCTGTCCTTTTCGTGGGGAATAACAGATCCTAACGAACTTCCCGAGATTTGCGGGCTGACGTGGCATGCAACTTGCTTGCATGCTCGTTCCGTTATCAGGTGATCAATCCGGGACAGAATGTCTTTTCCGGGGTAGTGCACTTTCTCCGGGACAACGTGCTTATCCCGGGAGAATATCTTCGTGTCGGGTTGGAATGTCGTGATGGTACTGACGGCAGGTTGATTCCGGTTAAGGCATCACGGTGCTCTCAGTCTAGCCGGGTGGGTCTTCGCCGAACACTTGGAAAGTGTTTCTTCACGGTTATGATTATGATGACTGGCTTCACAACGCTTGATTATGATCGTCATGACCGGCTGTATGGTGCCGGTTGTGTGTATGTCATCTGGGTTCTCGGCCTTGCCATTTGCCCGGCGTGGTAAAAATCCCGGGATGACGTCAGACGGATGTCGAGAAAAGAAGTACGCATTCCGGGACGCGTAGTACCGGGTAGGATTTTTGCCGAGACGCTTGCCTGTTTTTGAGACGGATCATTATGCGTATCATTAAGTCCCCCCAGTTTGATGGCGGTAGCCGGAACGGTTACCGTCGTCAAACTTCCGAGACAAGGCCACACTTTCTGATTGGATGTGCATTTAATGTTTGTCAGCGCGAAAAGACAGTTTCTGCAAATGCGCCCCCTTTTCGTGTTCTTTCCGTTTTTCAACTTTTTGGAACGGCGTTCGAGAGATTTCTTTTTACCCTTTTAATCATTACTTTTGTTGATCCATCTTTTGATCTGAGCCGTTGGATCAGTTTTCTTAAAACCTTTAAAAAGCTTTCATTTTCCAATATTTCTACTTTTTACAGCCTTTGTGCCCTAAACGCTCATTCTTCAAAAAAGAACCAACATTTTTTTTTTTACGAAAGAAGGTATCTTTTCTATTTCCTTCATCTTTATTATTTTTTCTTTTTGTGTTTTCGTACATATGGCGGATCAGTCTTCCACTTCTACTAGCGTAGGTGTTCCCGAAACTTATGGTAGGCCTTCTGTAAATGTTAATGGAATCATAAGTCTAGTATGCGATAGATATCTTGACGAGATGGTACAAAAGTACCCGTTTTTGTCCCGTTATTCATTGAGGGTGCCTGATGCCATCCATATGGCCCATAAGCCTCCTTCAGGCATGGTTACCTTTTATGGCCATGCCATTAGTGTGGGCAACTTCCGATTGCCGTACTCTGAATTTATGTATCAGTTTTTTGAGCACTATGGCATAGCGCCTGCGCAGGTACATCCTCATGCGTACCAAAAATTGGTGATGTGGGAGATGTACCTTAACCACTATCACATTCTTCCTACCGTCCGTATGTTCCGATTTTGCTTTTCCGCCTCGAAGTCTGAGGTTGGATGGTTTACCATCAAACGGAGAGCGGAAATCAATTTTACTGGAGATATGGACACGTCATTGAAAGAGTGGAGGGAGTCTTTCTTTTTTGTCGATAGCAAAGGACTGCCGCCACGATTTGTTAGGCTCTGCGAATGGGCAACTGATGTTAAGAAGAGAGCCAACAAAGTTCCGACTTTAAATGCTGCCGAGAAGGCGAGAATAGAAGCTATCCGGGAGTTTAAGTTTTCACAGCGGCCATACCCGGAGGCTATGCTTGTGTTGGGTGGAGTCAGCCACCAATGGCCGGACCCGAGTACCAAGCATGTTCTTCGTTTTAATGGTGCAGGTGAAGACTGATCCCAGCCAACTGTTATGTCATTAGGTTAATTAATCGTATGCTAACCTTGTTTATGTTTGATGTTTATACAACAGCGATGGATTTTGCTACCGTGCTGGGTTTTGGTGATATTGCAGAAATCCGTGTGGAGAGCATCCCGGTCAATCCGGGGGAGCAGCCGGATGTTGTGCCTCAGGACTTGGAGCGGAATGATGGCGACGGGACTGATTTGGCTTTTTCGGGTGCCGGGAGAGCATGCCGCGGTGAAGAGGAGGATTCATGACCTTCCTCAGCTTCGGAAGAAAGCCAAAGGTGATTGTCCTGTTTTGGTAAAACAAAAAATCTCCTCTATTTGTGTTGCAAACATTTTGATTTGTCTTGTGCTTATCTTTGATGATTTTTGTTTTGTAGCCGTTTCCGAGCCATCTGTGACTGAGACAGAGCCCCTAAATATAGGTGATGCCGAACAGTTTTCCCTGGAGAGCATTGATGACATGCACTTCCAGACGTCTGTCAGTGATGATCTTGGTCGCTCCTTCTCTCAGCTGGATATTGACTATCATGGTTGCACAAGTTTTTTGGAGAAGGGGGTTTCTTCTTCCCTTCGCCAATCGGCATCTGCCCTTTCCCGGGAAGACTCCATGGCTATTCGAGCCCGGGCGCTCATGGGGATGAATACGCTTATCCTGGATGGGTTTGACCGGGAGAAACAGGTGGCGGACCTGGAGCGCCAGCTTTTAGCTACCCGTAATTAGTTGTCCCAGGCTCCCCTTGCTCGGGAAGCTGTTAAAAGTTTGAAAAATTAGCTAAGGGCTGCCAAGGAGGAGCTCTGTGACGACTCCGTCAAAACACTTAACGGCTCCGTCACTTGGTCCCACAGCTTGATCGAAAATCTATATGAATTTAATAAAACAACCTTGCATTCTTTATTTAAAAATGATTTCCTATAAAGGAAATCTACTAAAATGTATAAGTTTAGAAAAACTATACAATAATACTTTAACCAAAAGTTGACCAAAATAAAGTCAACAAACAACCACTTTTTAATGTAACAAAATAGAATGCAAGTTAATGTTTAACAAAAGCTGCCATCATAAATATGCAGACTCTCTAAGCACAGCGGAAGCAATCAATCATGAACCTGAGAATAAAACATGCGAGTAACTGTCAACAAAAATGTTGAGTGAATTATAGGTTTAATATTGTAAACAATATTTAATTTAAACAATAAAAATTTATGTTTGAAAACATAAAAACTCCTTTTTGAACCACCAAATTATATGCTAGAAAACATATAATAAAACATTATTCCATTTTTCGTGAGCCACCTGGTAACCACTTAACCATTTATTTACCCTTGCCAAACACAATAAATAATATACACCGAACAAGTGTATCTACAACAAAATACGAAGTACTAAACATTCCGATTATAAATTGCTAGCGCGACTAGCTCGAAATGGGGTTGTCAAACCCGATAGATCTATCCATAGGATTCGCGTTCACCAGTAGAAACCAGTGATTACAATTACCAGATTAGGGAATATTTTTGTTCGACTCACAATGAATAATTTAAACCAACTTCCACTTGTGTCCAAAATATAAAATAAATTGCATGTATTCTCATCCCAAAAGATTTAAAAAGAAAAATGGGACTATAACTCACCTTAATAGCAACTGAAGAAATCTCACAAACAAGCGAACAGCAAATAAAGTAAAGTGATCAAGGAAGATCACAACGCCGACCTATAAATAAAGCAGGCCGATATAAATAACTAACTTAGGTCAAGTCTTAGTATGATAGCTATTGTACATGTTGCAAGTAGACATAGAATAACACTCGGCAAGCATCGGTTTGACTGGAACAGCATACGGACACACACTTTCTATTTTTAGAAAGTTTCTATTTTTAGCAGGTTTCCATTTTTGGAAAGTTTTCTATTTTAGGAAAGTTTCTATTTTTGGAAAGTTTATATTTTTGGAAAGTTTCTATTTTTGGAAAGTTTCCAAATTTAGAAAGTTCTATTTTTAGAAAGTTTTGAAGTTAGGAAAGTTTCCTTATTTAGAAAGTCAACAGAAGTCAACTGAAAGTCAAAGTCAACCGAAAGTCAACTCAAAAGTCAACCTTGGTCAAACATAGTCAACATTAATTTGAAAAGTGTAAGTTATAATAATAACATAGGTTATAATATTTATTAAAGTCAAAAGTGTATAATTATGTCTTAACATAAGTTTAATTAAATAAAAAATGAATTATTAAAGTTTAGATAAGTTTAAATGATATAATTAATATAACATAAGTATTTAATTAATTAATTAAATATTAGTCATAATATAAGTATTATTAATTAATAATAAATTTTAAATCATATCATAAGTATTATTAATTAATAATGAATTATTAATCATATCATAAATTTCTAATTATACTTATTAAATCATAAGTATTTAATAATTAAATAATAACTAAGTCTTATAATAATTAAATAATTATTTAATCCTTATTATAAGTCCTATAATAATAATAATCTCATAATATAAGTTTAATACTTATCATAAGTATTTTTCATTAATAATAAAAGTATTATTAATCATAAGTTTAATTAAAATGTTAATTAAATCATAAGTCATAATTAAATGATCTAATAAATATATATCATAAGTCTTAAATAATAATAATTACTTCTTATATCATAAGTAATTAATTAATAATGAAAGCCATTCATTTTAACATAAGTTTAATCATTAACCATAAGTTTTAAGTTTAAAAGTTCATCGGGTCGTATCTTGAGCCCCGGGTGTCGGTTTCGGGCGAGCCACATATGCATCTCCGCCTACTCAAACCACCCGACACAATTATGTACTCAAGAACACTCCAAGAACAGTCCCTAGGTCGTGGATATCAGCCATGACAACACTTGGGAATTCAATTTACTCAAAACAGTGATTTAGGCACAACGGGTGAACCGTGGCTCGGATTTAGGTGACCCGAACATGAAAATTTGTCCCACCATCAGTCCTAACCAAATGACACACCCTAAAGACACCAAGGATGATCACAAAGTCGGACCATTCCTTGTTCTTGCCCATAACACCTTTCAATCTTTACCAAATATCAAATTAAGCATATCTAGGGCTCCGGGAATCGAAACGACATGAATCCGGAGTCTAAAATTAATGTCTTGATGAGAGGAACTCATTTATATACATTATTTTAACTTTTATATCAGTTACAAAGTCAGAAACACACGAAAAAGCTGCTGTCCCAATTAAATCAAACCGAAAACATATGCAAACGAGTAATTCTACGCATACAATCATAAATACAATAACATGTAACTATCATACTATCAATATAACATCAAAATACAGAAAAATAAATAAAAAAAATTGAAAAGCTAGGGTTAGGGTTTATACCCTAATCAAGAATTGATTTATATTGACGCGTAGAGGAGAACGAGAGAAATCCGTTGATGTTAAAAGCCCCTTGATTCAAGTTCTTGATGATGATCAAATCAAGATGATAATGGTGCTAGAAGTGGCGGCCAAAAATAAGAGAAAAGAGGAGAGAAAGTTGAGAGAAAAGTGATAAGGGTGAAATAATTAGAATGGAAATAAAAATAAGGCTAATTAATCAAAAAAATTAAATCACCTCCCCCCCCATAAGGGAATTTTCGGCCAAAAACTGAATGGGGTGGGCCCCATAGTGACCCAATTTGATAAATTACAAAATCCTTGTGGCCCGAACGCCCGAACGAAACCCGAAACGCGAAAACACCGCTACGCGATTGATTTTTCGAAGAGATAATAAATACTCGACGAATAAAATATATAAACACTATATATAATCATATGACATCAAAATATCATATTTAAAATAATTAGGACTTAAAAATTCCAAAAGTTCGACCGTTGGTTTGAAAACCGAAAAGATTCGCCGGATAGAAATCCGCGACACGTAGAAACGTACAATTAAAGATATGAATACAAATATTCATATAACACATAATAATTAATATATTATTACAAAAATAATAATATAGGTCATAGAAATGACGTGGCACGAAAAATAATTAACGGTCGTTAAATAATTAACGGCAAAAGATAACGGAAAAAGTAGGGTCGTTACAGTACCTTCCCGTTACGGAAATTTCGTCCCGAAATTTAAGCAGGTGCAGGGGTTTCCTCGGCATCTGGGAACAAATGCGGTTACTTCTGCTTCATCTGACCTTCACGCTCCCAAGTGAACTCGGGACCGCGTCCGGTGTTCCATCTAACTCGAACAATAGGAATTTTACTCTGCTTAAGAGTCTTTACCTCTCGGTCCATAATTTCAACAGGTTCTTCAATAAAATAAAGTTGCTTATCAACATGAAGTTCATCAAAAAGAATAGTTTCATTGGCCTCGGCCAAACACTTCTTTAAATTCGATACATGAAAAACGTCACGAATAGCACTGAGTTCTTGTGGCAATTTCAAACGATAAGCCACTGGTCCAACTCTCTCAATAATCCCAAAAGGTCCAACAATTCGAGGATTCAACTTTCCCCTTTTACCAAAACGTACCACACCCTTCCAAGGGGAAACTTTCAACATAACACGATCACCGACCTGAAAGTCGATATCGTTCCTTCTCTTATCAGCATAACTCTTTTGCCTACTCCTGGCAGTTCTCAATCTTTCCTTAATCTGTGCAATCTTCTCGGTAGTCTCGTGAATGATCTCTGGTCATGTGAGTTGAGCATCCCCAACCTCATTCCAACAGACAGGAGACCTACACTTTCTACCATACAGAGCTTCAAATGGTGCGGCTTTAATACTTGCATGATAACTGCTGTTATAAGAAAACTCATCCAGCGACAAATATTTATCCCACCCATTTCCAAAATCAATAATACACGCTCTTAACATGTTTTCTACGTTTGAATGGTCCCATCACTCTGACCATCCGTCTGTGGATGATAAGCGGTGCTCATATCCAATTTAGTTCCTAGAGCACCTTGTTAGGACTGCCTCAGTCCAACATAATCGATACGGGAACACCATGTCTCGAAATAATCTCCTTCAAATACAAACGAGTAAACTTCTTCATTGAATATGTTTCCTTAATTGGCAAGAAAAGAGTTGACTTGGCGAGTCGGTAACAATCACCCAAATGGTATCATAACCACCCACAACTCCCGGTAACTTCGTAATAAAGTCCATCTTAATACCTTCCCACTTCTACTCAGGAATTTCAGGTTGCACCAAAAGTCCAGACGGTTTTTGATGTTCAGCTTTAACCTTAGCGCAGGTCAAACACTTGGCCACATACGTAGCCACATCAGCTTTCAAATTAGGCCACCAATACAGCTCCTTAAGATCATGATACATCTTTCCTGAACCAGGATGAATAGAGTACCTAGACTTATGAGCCTCATCTAAAACAAGTTTTCGTAGATCACCAAACTTCGGAACCCAAAGGCATCCCGCAAAATACCGAGTACCATCGGTTTGTACCTCTAACTGTTTACTCAAGCCTCGGACCTTCCCGTTACAAAATTTTCCTCCTTCAAGGCTTCTTATTGTGCCTCAAGGATCTGCCTAGCGAGGTTTGTTTGAATTGTCATATTCAAGGCCCTAAACCTGCGAGGTTCAGCCCTTTCTTTACGACTTAATGCATCAGCCACATCATTGGCCTTTCCCGGATGATATAAAAGTTCGCAATCATAATCATTTAACGTCTCAACCCATCTTCGTTGCCTCATATTTAACTGTTTCTGATCAAGAATATGTTGAAGACTTTTGTGATCAGTGTACAATGTACCTTTGACCCCATATAGATAATGTCTGCAAATCTTAAACGCAAACACAACAGCTCTCAACTCTAAATCATGGGTTACGTAATTCTGCTCGTGAATCTTCAACTGACGTGACGCGTACGCAATAACTTTCTTTCGTTGCATCAAAACACAACCAAAGTCTTGACACGAAGCATCACAATAGATAACAAAATCATCATTACCCTCAGGTAGTGATCATATCGGTGCAGAAGTTAACTTCTTCTTCAGAGTTTGGAAAGCAGACTCTTGTTCACTCTCCCACTCGTACTTCTTCCCCTTATGCGTTAAAGCAGTCAGAGGTTTCGCTACTCGTGAAAAATCTTGAATGAACCTTCTATAATAGCCTGCTAATCCTAGAAACTGGTGAATCTGAGTAGGAGTTTTCGGAACTTCCCACTTTTCAATCGCCTCAATCTTAGCAGAATCAACTTGTATTCCCTATTTACTAACAATATGTCCGAGGAAATTGAACTTCTCTTAACCAGAAAGCACACTTAGAGAACTTAGCGTACAACTCTTCTTTCCTCAACAGATCAAGCACTAACTTCAAATGTTCTTCGCCCTTCATCACTCTTAGAATAAATAAGGATGTGGTCGATGAAAACAGTAACGAATTTGTCCAGATAGGGTCTACACACACGGTTCATGAGGTCCATGAACACAACAGGTGCATTTGTCAATCTGAACGGCATAACAAGAAATTCAAAGTGACTATAACGGGTACAGAAAGCGGTTTTCAGAATATCAGTTTCTTTAGCGCGTAATTGGTGATAACTGGAACGAAGATCAATCTTATAATAAACGGACGAACCTTGAAGTTGATCGAACAGATCATCAATTCTTGGAAGAGGGTAACGGTTTTTAACAGTAAGCTCGTTCAATTCACGATAATCAATACACAAACGAAATGAACCATCTTTCTTCTCAACGAACAAAACGGGAGCTCCCCAAGGGGACGAACTGGGACGGATGAAATAAAGTTGCAATAATGAAGGAAGAAATAAATATGGAGTAGTCACATCGGTGGCATAGATATTTAAGGCAATTCTCTCAAAGGAGTTAACGAGGATCATGGACTCCAAAGTAAATTTTCATTATATTTCCGAAAGGAAGACGTATGAAAGGTGTGATAATTCAACGAGAGTGAACTTCCTTGTACAATGAGCGAGGAAGTCTAGGATTCATCCATATTCTTAAATTTATGTGCGGATGAAAAGAACGCGAATCATGGGTTATAAAGAATGGCCGACTCCAGGTGAGATGAATCTCCAAAAATAATTTCGTGCACCCTAAAGTATCGAATCCTAGGATTGATGTTTACTAGGGTGTTGCGGTTGACAGCAAAAATTGAGAGTAGAAACTCCTCAAACGGTCTAGAGTAATATATATCCATGATACCTATTATAACAACAGCTGGGGTAGAAACCCACCTAGCGCCTTTTCTACAATAAGGTGACCATCGAGTGTACCCCAGAAACTTGATTTATCGGTCTGCGTTTCGGCCATGTCCAACCATAAGAGGGAAAATTCTATGAGCGCAAAGACTTTCCAACAAATTTTATAAAACCGGCATCCAAACTGGTGTAAGAATTTCTATCAATGGACTTAATGGTAAATTTTCATCCTTAAACGGAGGTTGAGAAGAAATGTGATCCAAACACTCTGTAGAGTAATGCGAAAATTCTAATGTAATCAATCAAAGAAGTTTTGAAAAAGCTTTAAACGTCTAATGTAACCCCATAGATGGAATGAAGCTCTTAGTAAATTTAGAAGTATGTACAACGTGTACCATTTTACGTAAATCAATTTGAGTTAACTAGACAACTCAATAAGAGTGGTTTTAAAATAATTTTGAAGGTATAAATTAGTGTATACTAGCCAAAATAGGTAAGGGTAAATTTGTCCATTTGAATTCATACGTACATATATGATTTTATAAATAGTATACATGACAAAGTATTTCATTACTTCTATTCGCCCATAAATCTCGTGAGAACCGCCCAATTACACAAATGTGTAAAAATTTTAAATGAAAAGCAGGGTATCCGCATTACAAAGGTTACGAGTTGAAGTAAGACCGTTAAAGCTCGGGTGAAGGACTTGAATCGTCTTGCGACATCTAATCAATAAATGCTACGAGGTCATGAGAACCAATGAGTTAAATATTGTTTTGACTTTTATCATGACACAAGTCCTTGGGTCAAAACTAGTCACGTGCGAAGCTGTCACCAACAAGCGAGTTATGAATGATAAAACATGGGGTAAGTAGTTCGGTTAAGACGAGTCTCTCGTATATCAACAAATAAGATAATGAGTATCTTCCTTACTCATGTAACAACGTTAGAATTTCCGAATGAGTGGTGTACAAATTTTCTTTGACTAACTTTCTATTCCTCATGTCACAATATTGGGACTTTTTATGAATTAACGTAATATAATCACGTTGGCCTGACGCCATTATATTTCACTAACTCATAGTTCCATTCCAATATCACTACATAAGGTCAGGACACGTGGTCAACCTCGAATTTCAACACAATTTCCCTAAAACAATTTCTTAACAATGTGCTAAGGATAGCACAAGAGACAAAGACATCGAAAGTAATGAATAGGAGTAACGATGACATAAAAATGTCTTCGAAGTACCAAGAATCTCTAAAAGTAAGAATGACGTTTTCCGTTTCAACAACCAAAGCACATAGGCACAACGGCACAAATGCACGTAATATAACAAAAATGTTATATACCTAAACATAATAGCTGACATTGAAATGCCGAGCATTTAGAAGTCAAGAATGACATCTCGCGTAATATAACTCAAACGTTATATACATAACCATAATAGATGACATAGAAATGCCGAGAATTCTAGAACACGTAATGTAACTTAAACGTTATATCAATAAACACTAATTATGACATAGAAATGTCGAGAATTCCAGAAGTCAAGAATGACACCCCCTCGGTTTCACTAACCGAGGTGTTCCTTTAAAAGATGAACTCGCATGAGTCGGAGAATACGTTTAAATCGGAATGGGAGTTCCTCCCGGATTCAGAACATAATAGAAATGTATGTATGATAACAATATACATACCGACACGACACAAATAATCACATATAATAATATACAATAGGTCGGGCTGTAGACTAGACTCACTAATGCACCCTATTGACCCGGGTAACGACATCAATGCAGCCTAATTCCCTACAACCAGAGCTCTGATACCAACTGTGACGACTCCGTCAAAACACTTAACGGCTCCGTCACTTGGTCCCACAGCTTGATCGAAAATCTATATGAATTTAATAAAACAACCTTGCATTCTTTATTTAAAAATGATTTCCTATAAAGGAAATCTACTAAAATGTATAAGTTTAGAAAAACTATACAATAATACTTTAACCAAAAGTTGACCAAAATAAAGTCAACAAACAACCACTTTTTAATGTAACAAAATAGAATGCAAGTTAATGTTTAACAAAAGCTGCCATCATAAATATGCAGACTCTCTAAGCACAGCGGAAGCAATCAATCATGAACCTGAGAATAAAACATGCGAGTAACTGTCAACAAAAATGTTGAGTGAATTATAGGTTTAATATTGTAAACAATATTTAATTTAAACAATAAAAATTTATGTTTGAAAACATAAAAACTCCTTTTTGAACCACCAAATTATATGCTAGAAAACATATAATAAAACATTATTCCATTTTTCGTGAGCCACCTGGTAACCACTTAACCATTTATTTACCCTTGCCAAACACAATAAATAATATACACCGAACAAGTGTATCTACAACAAAATACGAAGTACTAAACATTCCGATTATAAATTGCTAGCGCGACTAGCTCGAAATGGGGTTGTCAAACCCGATAGATCTATCCATAGGATTCGCGTTCACCAGTAGAAACCAGTGATTACAATTACCAGATTAGGGAATATTTTTGTTCGACTCACAATGAATAATTTAAACCAACTTCCACTTGTGTCCAAAATATAAAATAAATTGCATGTATTCTCATCCCAAAAGATTTAAAAAGAAAAATGGGACTATAACTCACCTTAATAGCAACTGAAGAAATCTCACAAACAAGCGAACAGCAAATAAAGTAAAGTGATCAAGGAAGATCACAACGCCGACCTATAAATAAAGCAGGCCGATATAAATAACTAACTTAGGTCAAGTCTTAGTATGATAGCTATTGTACATGTTGCAAGTAGACATAGAATAACACTCGGCAAGCATCGGTTTGACTGGAACAGCATACGGACACACACTTTCTATTTTTAGAAAGTTTCTATTTTTAGCAGGTTTCCATTTTTGGAAAGTTTTCTATTTTAGGAAAGTTTCTATTTTTGGAAAGTTTATATTTTTGGAAAGTTTCTATTTTTGGAAAGTTTCCAAATTTAGAAAGTTCTATTTTTAGAAAGTTTTGAAGTTAGGAAAGTTTCCTTATTTAGAAAGTCAACAGAAGTCAACTGAAAGTCAAAGTCAACCGAAAGTCAACTCAAAAGTCAACCTTGGTCAAACATAGTCAACATTAATTTGAAAAGTGTAAGTTATAATAATAACATAGGTTATAATATTTATTAAAGTCAAAAGTGTATAATTATGTCTTAACATAAGTTTAATTAAATAAAAAATGAATTATTAAAGTTTAGATAAGTTTAAATGATATAATTAATATAACATAAGTATTTAATTAATTAATTAAATATTAGTCATAATATAAGTATTATTAATTAATAATAAATTTTAAATCATATCATAAGTATTATTAATTAATAATGAATTATTAATCATATCATAAATTTCTAATTATACTTATTAAATCATAAGTATTTAATAATTAAATAATAACTAAGTCTTATAATAATTAAATAATTATTTAATCCTTATTATAAGTCCTATAATAATAATAATCTCATAATATAAGTTTAATACTTATCATAAGTATTTTTCATTAATAATAAAAGTATTATTAATCATAAGTTTAATTAAAATGTTAATTAAATCATAAGTCATAATTAAATGATCTAATAAATATATATCATAAGTCTTAAATAATAATAATTACTTCTTATATCATAAGTAATTAATTAATAATGAAAGCCATTCATTTTAACATAAGTTTAATCATTAACCATAAGTTTTAAGTTTAAAAGTTCATCGGGTCGTATCTTGAGCCCCGGGTGTCGGTTTCGGGCGAGCCACATATGCATCTCCGCCTACTCAAACCACCCGACACAATTATGTACTCAAGAACACTCCAAGAACAGTCCCTAGGTCGTGGATATCAGCCATGACAACACTTGGGAATTCAATTTACTCAAAACAGTGATTTAGGCACAACGGGTGAACCGTGGCTCGGATTTAGGTGACCCGAACATGAAAATTTGTCCCACCATCAGTCCTAACCAAATGACACACCCTAAAGACACCAAGGATGATCACAAAGTCGGACCATTCCTTGTTCTTGCCCATAACACCTTTCAATCTTTACCAAATATCAAATTAAGCATATCTAGGGCTCCGGGAATCGAAACGACATGAATCCGGAGTCTAAAATTAATGTCTTGATGAGAGGAACTCATTTATATACATTATTTTAACTTTTATATCAGTTACAAAGTCAGAAACACACGAAAAAGCTGCTGTCCCAATTAAATCAAACCGAAAACATATGCAAACGAGTAATTCTACGCATACAATCATAAATACAATAACATGTAACTATCATACTATCAATATAACATCAAAATACAGAAAAATAAATAAAAAAAATTGAAAAGCTAGGGTTAGGGTTTATACCCTAATCAAGAATTGATTTATATTGACGCGTAGAGGAGAACGAGAGAAATCCGTTGATGTTAAAAGCCCCTTGATTCAAGTTCTTGATGATGATCAAATCAAGATGATAATGGTGCTAGAAGTGGCGGCCAAAAATAAGAGAAAAGAGGAGAGAAAGTTGAGAGAAAAGTGATAAGGGTGAAATAATTAGAATGGAAATAAAAATAAGGCTAATTAATCAAAAAAATTAAATCACCTCCCCCCCCATAAGGGAATTTTCGGCCAAAAACTGAATGGGGTGGGCCCCATAGTGACCCAATTTGATAAATTACAAAATCCTTGTGGCCCGAACGCCCGAACGAAACCCAAAACGCGAAAACACCGCTACGCGATTGATTTTTCGAAGAGATAATAAATACTCGACGAATAAAATATATAAACACTATATATAATCATATGACATCAAAATATCATATTTAAAATAATTAGGACTTAAAAATTCCAAAAGTTCGACCGTTGGTTTGAAAACCGAAAAGATTCGCCGGATAGAAATCCGCGACACGTAGAAACGTACAATTAAAGATATGAATACAAATATTCATATAACACATAATAATTAATATATTATTACAAAAATAATAATATAGGTCATAGAAATGACGTGGCACGAAAAATAATTAACGGTCGTTAAATAATTAACGGCAAAAGATAACGGAAAAAGTAGGGTCGTTACAAGCTCGGCCAAAGAGAGAGGGAGGTTGTTGCTGCCCGGGAGGAGTGTAAATGTCTGCGGGGCAATCTTCCCTCTATTTTGAAGAAAGCTATCAATTCTCCCACCATGAAATTGCCCTTTCAGGACTACTTGGAAAGCATTGGGTCAGCCAATTTCACCCGTGCCGTTAGGTTGATGCAGAAGCATCATGTTGGTGGGGTTATCTCATTACATCCCGAAATTGCTGGGAAGGTGAATCCAGCTGCTCTGGAGTCAGTTCAGGCTGCTGAAAAGGCTCTAAAGGAGATTCGTTTTGGTAGCTTTGAGGATCTTTGCGCCAATGATGATACAACCATTCAACAGCTTCTAGATTTTAACTTCTGAAAATTTGTATTGCACAGTTGTGCATTTTTTGGGGTAAACTTGTAATGAATCACGTACAGTTAATGAAATTGTAATTTCAAGTACATTGTGTCGATTTTTCTTGAGTTGAACTAGTTCATATCTTCGTATGTATGCCTAGAATACATTTGTGTTAGTTTTGGCGTGTACACCGTGCAGTCACGCGTGTTTATGCCATCTACTCATTGGCCGTTTATCAGTATAAACTTGTACCGACGAGGGCTAGGCAATCACCTCTTAAGGGGGTAGAAAACAACGTGCATGGGGCTTATGTGGATGCCGGAATCCGTTTTGCCGCTAGCCATTTGTAATTGTTTGAACATTGTTGTGAATAACATAATGACAAAGTTATCGCAAACGGTAAAAAGCTTTTTATTAATTCCTTGAAAAGGAAAAACATACATCAGTTCTTTTATTACAAGAAAAAGACAAAAATCAAGATGACCGTGAGTTGAGGTGATCAATTTCAATCACGGTATCTATCGAAACCTCAGTTACTTCATTCAGCCACTTTCGTTTTCCTCAACCGCTATCTTGTCTCGGTTGGAACTCTCGCGACTTTCGGTCTTGAACATTTGAGAGTCGGATTAAAGGTTTTAGCCTTTTCACACACACCATTAAATGATTTCTCCCACTCTGACCTGCGACGTCGGCCGGCAATTGCCTTTTCTGCCTTATGAAGCATGTCTGAACTTCTGCTACCGGGGTGTGCTGTCGGGGAGAAAAAGGTTAGCCGTTTGAGGGCAGAAACACGCTCTTCCTCCATGACATGTGGTGTCCTCCATGATTCGGCGTTTTGCCTATCTTGTATGACTTCATTACCGGGAAAAGGGTGCCGGGTGGATTTAACCGTTACCACGCCTTGCCGGTTTGGGAGCTTGAGTATGCCGTGAGCGGTGGACGCTATGGCGCCAAACTTCTTGAAGAATTGTCTTCCTAATATCACATTTATGGCGGTCACAGATTTGACCACATAAAAGTCAATGACCTCACTACGGAGGTAGGGCTGTGTGCCTACCGTCACCATTGCTTTGAGTCTTCCTATGGGTTCTTCAGTAGAGCCCGCAAATTCAGAGATAATGGCGTTGGAGTGCCTCATTTTTCTACCGACATATTTTGGGAATTGGGAATGGCAATGGGCGTACAAGACATCAACCTCACTCCCAGTGTCAGTGTACATTTCCTGGACACGAAAGCCGTCTATCAAGTCGTCAATCATCAAAGGTTCTTCCCGAGCGTATCGTGTTGGTAACCTAGGGAATGTGATTGCCGCGTCTCTCCAGGGGTCGAGCTCATCTTTTTCGATACTAATCATGTTGATTACAACTTTATCTTTCGCCTTCTCACGCTTCTTACCGTCTTCCTTCTGCCAACTGAATGTTTTGTTGGGGTCGGCCTTCTTGAACTTCCGTCCTGACAACAAGTGATTGAGTTCGCCTGCTTTGATTTTTGCAATGATTTGCGTATCAGCCCCTTGCATTCATCGGTGTCATGGCCATTGTCCTCATGGAACTCACAATACTTGTCTGACTTTTGGCCGTCACGCTTTTCCAGTGGTACCGGAGGAGTAAACTTTGCCTTCACGGGTTCCGTTAACAGTATCTCCCTTGGAGTTTTGGAGAGGCTGTCGATTAGAGACCCTTTATCATACGGCTTTCGGCTGCTCTTGTCATGCCTATGGCTGTCATGACTCTTGCCGTGACCGTTGTGGCCTTTGTGATGGCTTTCGCTGCGCCTGATGCTGTCGTGACAGTGCCTGCTGTGGCTTCTTCTTTCCTCTTCTCTTTTTTTTTTCCGTCCCGGTGATACCCGGCTTGTCTTTCCCTTCCAGAGTGTTTGTACTGCCTCGCTACCGTCACTGCATCTGCAAATGTACTCGGGATGTTCCACCGGAGTTCAGAGACGAGTGACGGGTGTGCATCTTTATCCAGGCATGTTATGAATCCGGAAATCTGCTGTGTTTCCGGGAGTCCTGGTATTTTTTGACACTCCAGCATATACCTTGTAATGAAGCTTTCAATTTTCTCTCCCCGGTACATTGGTATTTCGTGAGCATACAGGTGCGTATACGTGTGTCGGCGGAGGTTCTGATATTGCATGAGGAACTTTTCCCGCAAGTCAGCGAAGCACGTGATTCCATTAGGTGGTAATTTTGTGAACCATTCCCTGGAAGCCGACTGTAGGATGGTCGGAAAGAGATGGAACGCTACCTCATCGCTCCAATGTTGGGTTTTCATGGTGCCCTCGAAGATTTGCAGGAAATTATCCGGGTCGGTGGTGCCATTGTACACCCCCAAAGTGACAGGTATGACGATGTTAGCAGGAAGTGTACAGCCGGCGATCCGTTCGCAGTGCTTTTAGCTAGTTACCGACATTTCAGCCGGTCATTTTGCTTTGTTACCGGTGATCAGGGCGAACAGATTCTCAAGTGCGGTTCCCTGGATGGCAGGTTGCGACAGGGAGTGTTTGTATGCCGGCGGCACAGCCTGCACAAGGAGCTCGGTCAACCATGCGTTTGTGGCAGCCTTGGTAACACCCTCGCTTGCCGCACCGATGTTTAACATTGGGATACTTTTCAGAATGTCTAGAGTTTGCGATTGTTGCTTCTCTGCTAGACTGTTATCGTTCAGCATGGACTTTAGCTTTTCGATTACTTATTTCTGGACGTCGGCTGAGATCATTTTGGTGATCATGTCGGTATCGTTGTGAGAGGATCCGATGCCGCTTGAACCACCAGTTTTAAGACCAAGAGTTCCGAGCTTCAACCTATCTCCACCGAGCGGTGATCCCTCGTGTATATCCTCATCATCGTCGGAGATATTCATATCGTCTCCCGACGCGTCACCGGAGTGAATGTGAGCGATTGATTGCTTTTGAGGTTGAGGTGGTTTCACCGCTGGTGAGTTTCCTTTGTTTAGAGGTGGTTAAGCGTCATCATTTGTTCCTTTCTTGCTTGTTGTTTCGCTGCCTGGTTTCACTATGTTGTTCGTACCTTTAGGTGGCGCCATTTGATCAAACCAAAATCGTCTTGTGTGAATAGATTTCGGGTTTGAGTGCTTAATGTGGGAAAAAGAGTAGGTTGATTGTTTTAACTCCAATAATTGTGCAAACCCCGATTTGGAATCTGGATTCCAAGGGCGTAAAACGATCAATTAAATTAGCCTTATCCGATCGGAATCGAATAAGCTAATATCTAAGAGTGAGGATTAATTCCGACAATGATCGGAGCACCGGCCGGAATCGGTTTAACGACTGGAGTGATGTTACCGCAATTGATTTGGCAGAGTAACATTAATGCATCCAGTGTTATGTGAATGAAAGATCTTGTTTATGTATTTATAGATGTTTAGGAGGGAATTGTGACGTGGCACATGTCCCTTTCATGGTTGTAACAAACTTTGTCAATTCCGAGGGGTGACGTTGCACCTGTCCTTTTCGTGGGGAATAACAGATCCTAACGAACTTCCAGAGATTTTCGGGCTGACGTGGCATGCAACTTGCTTGCATGCTCGTTCCGTTATCCGGTGATCATTCCGGGACAGAGTGTCTTTTCCGGGGTAGTGCACTTTCTCCGGGACAACGTGCTTATCCCGGGAGAATATCTTTGTGTCGGGTTGGAATGCTGTGATGTGAAATGTCCCGTTCATATTGATTATAAATGTTCCATATTAATTGATTTCGTTTCGAGGTTTTGACCTCTATATGAGACGTTTTTCAAAGACTGCATTCATTTTTAAAACAACCATAACCTTTATTTTATCAATAAAGGTTTCAAAAGCATTACGTAGATTATCAAATAATGATAATCTAAAATATACTGTTTACACACGACCATTACATAATAGTTTACAATAGAAATATATTACATCGACATATGTTTCTTGAATGCAGTTTTTACACAATATCATACAAACATGGACTCCAAATCTTGTCCTTATTTTAGTATGCAACATCGGAAGCTCTTAGTATTCACCTGAGAATAAACATGCTTTAAACGTCAACAAAAATGTTGGTGAGTTATAGGTTTAACCTATATATATCAAATCGTAACAATAGACCACAAGATTTCATATTTCAATATACATCCCATACATAGAGATAAAAATCATTCATATGGTGAACACCTGGTAACCGACATTAATAAGATGCATATATAAGAATATCCCCATCATTTCGGGACACCCTTCTGATATGATATAAATTTCGAAGTACTAAAGCATCCGGTACTTTGTGAAATGTCCCGTTCTTATTGATTAAAAACGTTCCATATTAATTGATTTCGTTGCGAGGTTTTGACCTCTATATGAGACGTTTTTCAAAGACTGCATTCATTTTTAAAACAAACCATAACCTTTATTTCATAGATAAAGGTTTTAAAAAAAACTTTACGTAGATTATCAAATAATGATAATCTAAAATATCCTGTTTACACACGACCATTACATAATGGTTTACAATACAAATATGTTACAACAAAATAAGTTTCTTGAATGCAGTTTTTACACAATATCATACAAGCATGGACTCCAAATCTCGTCCTTATTTAAGTATGCGACAGCGGAAGCTCTTAATAATCACCTGAGAATAAACATGCTTAAAACGTCAACAAAAATGTTGGTGAGTTATAGGTTTAACCTATATATATTAAATCATAATAATAGACCACAAGATTTCATATTTCAATACACATCCCATACATAGAGATAAAAATCATTCATATGGTGAACACCTGGTAACCGACATTAACAAGATGCATATATAAGAATATCCCCATCATTCCGGGACACCCTTCGGATATGATATAAATTTCGAAGTACTAAAGCATCCGGTACTTTGAATGGGGTTTGTTAGGCCCAATAGATCTATCTTTAGGATTCGCGTCAATTAGGGTGTCTGTTCCCTAATTCTTAGATTACTAGACTTAATAAAAAGGGGCATATTCGATTTCGATAATTCAACCATAGAATGTAGTTTCACGTACTTGTGTCTATTTTGTAAATCATTTATAAAACCTGCATGTATTCTCATCCCAAAAATATTAGATTTTAAAAGTGGGACTATAACTCACTTTCACAGATTTTTACTTCGTCGTGAAGTAAGACTTGGCCACTGGTTGATTCACGAACCTATAACAATATATACATATATATCAAAGTATGTTCAAAATATATTTACAACACTTTTAATATATTTTGATGTTTTAAGTTTATTAAGTCAGCTGTCCTCGTTAGTAACCTACAACTAGTTGTCCACGGTTAGATATACAGAAATAAATCGATAAATATTATCTTGAATCAATCCACAACCCAGTGTATACGTATCTCAGTATTGATCACAACTCAAACTATACATATTTTGGAATCAACCTCAACCCTGTATAGCTAACTCCAACATTCACATATAGAGTGTCTATGGTTGTTCCGAAATATATATAGATGTGTCGACATGATAGGTCAAAACATTGTATACGTGTCTATGGTATCTCAAGATTACATAATATACAATACAAGTTGATTAAGTTATGGTTGGAATAGATTTGTTACCAATTTTCACATAGCTAAAATGAGAAAAATTATCCAATCTTGTTTTACCCATAACTTCTTCATTTTAAATCCGTTTTGAGTGAATCAAATTGCTATGGTTTCATATTGAACTCTATTTTATGAATCTAAACAGAAAAAGTATAGGTTTATAGTCGGAAAAATAAGTTACAAGTCGTTTTTGTAACGGTAGTCATTTCAGTCGAAAGAACGACGTCTAGATGACCATTTTAGAAAACATACTTCCACTTTGAGTTTAACCATAATTTTTGGATATAGTTTCATGTTCATAATAAAAATCATTTTCTCAGAATAACAACTTTTAAATCAAAGTTTATCATAGTTTTTAATTAACTAACCCAAAACAGCCCGCGGTGTTACTACGACGGCGTAAATCCGGTTTTACGGTGTTTTTCGTGTTTCCAGGTTTTAAATCAATAAGTTAGCATATCATATAGATATAGAACATGTGTTTAGTTAATTTTAAAAGTCAAGTTAGAAGGATTAACTTTTGTTTGTGAACAAGTTTAGAATTAACAAAACTATGTTCTAGTGATTACAAGTTTAAACCTTCGAATAAGATAGTTTTATATATATGAATCGAATGATGTTATGAACATCATTACTACCTCAAGTTTAGTAGGTAAACCTACTGGAAGTGACAAGAAATGATCTAGCTTCAAAGGATCTTGGATGGCTTGAAAGTTCTTGAAGTAGGATCATGACACAAAAACAAGTTCAAGTAAGATTTTTACTCGAATTAAGATAGTTTATAGTTATAGAAATTGAATCAAAGTTTGAATATGAATATTACCTTGAATAAGAAAGATAACCTACTATATATAACAAAGGTTTCTTGATCTTAGATGATTACTTGGAATGGATTAGAAAGCTTGGAAGTAAATTAGTAAACTTGAAGGGATTTTTGAAGTGTTCTTGAAGTGTTCTTCCTATGATGATTATAGCTTGATTCTTGAAGTGATTTTTGATGAAGATGATGATTAAATACTGGAAAAATACGTTCATAATAGTGTGTGTGTGTGTTGAGAGAGAATTAGAAAGAGAATTGGAAGTGAAATGGAGTGAATGATGAGTGGTAATTGGTGAGTGGTGAGTGGGGTTAAAAGGAGTTCTAGTTAGTTGACTAGCTCATGGTAGAAGTTAAAATTGATTATTCATACATGACATAATCAAGAGTGGAATCCCATGCTAGTTCCTATTGGTATATACCCATAGTAAGTACGTTTTGAAGCTGTGTATAATACGGGTAAGAATACGACTAGAATTCTTGATGAAAGAAAAGAATGGGAAAGTAAATGTAACCATTTTCGTTAAGTATGAGTGTTTTGATATATGTCTTGAAGTCTTCCAAAAGTATTTTAATACATCTAAATACACTACATGTATATACATTTTAACTGAGTCGTTAAGTCATCGTTAGTCGTTACATGTAAGTGTTGTTTTGAAACCTTTAAGTTAACGATCTCAATTAATGTTGTTAACCCATTGTTTATTATATCTAATTAGATGTTAAATTATTATATTATCATGATATTATGATATATTAATATATCTTAATATGATATATATACATTTAAATGTCGTTACAACGATAATCGTTACATATATGTCTCGTTTCGAAATTCTTAAGTTAGTAGTCTTGTTTATATGTATATAACTCATTGTTAATATACTTATGGAGATACTTACTTATCATAATCTCATGTTAACCATATGTATATCCATATATATATATCGTCATGTCGTTTTTACAAGTTTTAACGTTCGTGAATCGCCGGTCAACTTGGGTGGTCAATTGTCTATATGAAACATATTTCAATTAATCAAGTCTTAACAAGTTTGATTGCTTAACATGTTGGAAACATTTAATCATATAAATATCAATCTCAATTAATATATATAAACATGGAAAAGTTCGGGTCACTACAGTACCTACCCGTTAAATAAATTTCGTCCCGAAATTTTAAGCTGTTGAAGGTGTTGACGAATCTTCTGGAAATAGATGCGGGTATTTCTTCTTCATCTGATCTTCACGCTCCCAGGTGAACTCGGGTCCTCTACGAGCATTCCATCGAACCTTAACAATTGGTATCTTGTTTTGCTTAAGTCTTTTAACCTCACGATCCATTATTTCGACGGGTTCTTCGATGAATTGGAGTTTTTCGTTGATTTGGATTTCATCTAACGGAATAGTGAGATCTTTTTTAGCAAAACATTTCTTCAAATTTGAGACGTGGAAAGTGTTATGTACAGCTGCGAGTTGTTGGGGTAACTCAAGTCGGTAAGCTACTGGTCCGACACGATCAATAATCTTGAATGGTCCAATATACCTTGGATTTAATTTCCCTCGTTTACCAAATCGAACAACGCCTTTCCAAGGTGCAACTTTAAGCATGACCATCTCTCCAATTTCAAATTCTATATCTTTTCTTTTAATGTCAGCGTAGCTCTTTTGTCGACTTTGGGCGGTTTTCAACCGTTGTTGAATTTGGATGATCTTCTCGGTAGTTTCTTGTATAATCTCCGGACCCGTAATCTGTCTATCCCCCACTTCACTCCAACAAATCAGAGACCTGCACTTTCTACCATAAAGTGCTTCAAACGGCGCCATCTCAATGCTTGAATGGTAGCTGTTGTTGTAGGAAAATTCTGCTAACGGTAGATGTCGATCCCAACTATTTCCGAAATCAATAACACATGCTCGTAGCATGTATTCAAGTGTTTGTATCGTCCTTTCACTCTGCCCATCAGTTTGTGGATGATAGGCAGTACTCATGTCTAGACGAGTTCCTAATGCTTGCTGTAATGTCTGCCAGAATCTTGAAATAAATCTACCATCCCTATCAGAGATAATAGAGATTGGTATTCCATGTCTGGAGACGACTTCCTTCAAATACAGTCGTGCTAACTTCTCCATCTTGTCATCTTCTCTTATTGGCAGGAAGTGTGCTGATTTGGTGAGACGATCAACTATTACCCAAATAGTATAAAAACCACTTGCAGTCCTTGGCAATTTAGTGATGAAATCCATGGTAATGTTTTCCCATTTCCATTCCGGGATTTCGGGTTGTTGAAGTAGACCTGATGGTTTCTGATGCTCAGCTTTGACCTTAGAACACGTCAAACATTCTCCTACGTATTTAGCAACATCGGCTTTCATACCCGGCCACCAAAAATGTTTCTTGAGATCCTTGTACATCTTCCCCGTTCCAGGATGTATTGAGTATCTGGTTTTATGAGCTTCTCTAAGTACCATTTCTCTCATATCTCCAAATTTTGGTACCCAAATCCTTTCAGCCCTATACCGGGTTCCGTCTTCCCGAATATTAAGATGCTTCTCCGATCCTTTGGGTATTTCATCCTTTAAATTTCCCTTTTTTAAAACTCCTTGTTGCGCCTCCTTTATTTGAGTAGTAAGGTTATTATGAATCATTATATTCATAGATTTTACTCGAATGGGTTCTCTGTCCTTCCTGCTCAAGGCATCGGCTACCACATTTGCCTTTCCCGGGTGGTAACGAATCTCAAAGTCGTAATCATTCAACAATTCAATCCACCTACGCTGCCTCATATTCAGTTGTTTCTGATTAAATATGTGTTGAAGACTTTTGTGGTCGGTATATATAATACTTTTGACCCCATATAAGTAGTGCCTCCAAGTCTTTAATGCAAAAACAACCGCGCCTAATTCCAAATCATGCGTCGTATAATTTTGTTCGTGAATCTTCAATTGTCTAGACGCATAAGCAATCACCTTCGTTCATTGCATTAATACACAACCGAGACCTTGCTTTGATGCGTCACAATAAATCACAAAATCATCATTCCCTTCAGGCAATGACAATATAGGTGCCGTAGTTAGCTTTTTCTTCAATAACTGAAACACTTTCTCTTGTTCATCATTCCATTCAAATTTCTTCCCTTTATGCGTTAATGCAGTCAAGGGTTTTGCTATTCTGGAAAAGTCTTGGATGAACCTTCTGTAGTAACCAGCTAGTCCTAAAAACTGGCGTATGTGTTTCGGAGTTTTCGGGGTTTCCCACTTTTCAACAGTTTCTATCTTTGCCGGATCCACCTTAATACCTTTTTTGTTCACTATGTGACCGAGGAATTGAACTTCCCAACCAAAATGCACACTTTGAAAATTTAGCGTACAATTCTTCCTTCCTCAATACTTCTAACACCTTCCTCAAATGTTCACCGTGTTCTTGGTCATTCTTTGAATAAATAAGTATGTCATCAATGAAAACAATGACAAACTTGTCAAGGTATGGTCCACACACTCGGTTCATAAGGTCCATGAACACAGCTGGTGCATTAGTTAAACCAAATGGCATGACCATAAACTCGTAATGACCGTAACGTGTTCTGAAAGCAGTCTTTGGAATATCATCTTCTTTCACCCGCATTTGATGATACCCGGAACGTAAGTCAATCTTTGAATAAACAGACGAGCCTTGTAGTTGATCAAATAAGTCGTCGATTCTCGGTAGTGGGTAGCGGTTCTTGATGGTAAGTTTGTTCAACTCTCGGTAGTCGATACACAACCTGAATGTACCATCTTTCTTCTTGACAAACAAAACAGGAGCTCCCCACGGTGATGTGCTTGGTCGAATGAATCCATGCTCTAAAAGTTCTTGTAATTGGCTTTGCAGTTCTTTCATCTCGCTGGGTGCGAGTCTGTAAGGAGCACGAGCTATTGGTGCAGCTCCTGGTACAAGATCTATTTGAAATTCAACGGATCGATGTGGGGGTAATCCCGGTAATTCTTTCGGAAATACATCGGGAAATTCTTTTGCGATGGGAACATCATTGATGCTCTTTTTTCAGTTTGTACTTTCTTGACGTGTGCTAGAACAGCATAGCAACCTTTTCTTATTAGTTTTTGTGCCTTCAAATTACTAATAAGATGTAGCTTCGTGTTGCCCTTTTCTCCGTACACCATTAAGGGTTTTCCTTTTTCTCGTATAATGCGAATTGCATTTTTGTAACAAACGATCTCTGCTTTCACTTCTTTCAACCAGTCCATACCGATTATCACATCAAAACTCCCTAACTCTACTGGTATCAAATCAATCTTAAATGTTTCGCTAACCAGTTTAATTTCTCGATTCCGACATATATTATCTGCTGAAATTAATTTACCATTTGTTAATTCGAGTAAAAATTTACTATCCAAAGGCGTTAATGGACAACTTAATTTAGCACAAAAATCTCTACTCATATAGCTTCTATCCGCACCCGAATCAAATAAAACGTAAGCAGATTTATTGTCAATAAGAAACGTACCCGTAACAAGCTCCGGGTCTTCCTGTGCCTCTGCCGCATTAATATTGAAAACTCTTCCGCAGCCTTGTCCATTCGTGTTCTCCTGGTTCGGGCAATTTCTAATAATGTGGCCCGGTTTTCCACATTTATAACAAACTACATTGGCATAACTTGCTCCGACACTACTTGCTCCGCCATTACTCATTCCGACACCATTTGTTCCTTTCGTTCTATTAACCCCTGGTCCGTAGACCTCACACTTTGCCGCGCTATGACCGTTTCTTTTACACTTGTTGCAAAATTTGGTGCAGAACCCCGAGTGATACTTTTCACACCTTTGGCATAGCTGCTTCTGATTGTTGTTGTTGTTGCGGTTATTATTGTTGTTGGGATGATTGTTGTAGTTGCTGTTGTTGTTGTTGTTGTTGTTGTTGTTGGGCCATTTGTTGTAGTTGCGATTGATGTTGCGATTGTTGGGATAATTGTTGCGATTATTGTTGTAATTGCTGTTGTTGTTGTATTGGTGATTCTTATCACCGTTTTCCTCCCACTTTCTTTTGACTTGCTTCACATTGGCCTCTTCAGCAGTATGTTCTTTAATTCTTTCTTCAATCTGGTTCACTAGTTTGTGAGCCATTCTACATGCCTGTTGTATGGAGGCGGGCTCGTGTGAACTTATATCTTCTTGGATTCTTTCCGGTAATCCTTTCACAAACGCGTCGATCTTCTCTTCTTCATCTTCGAATGCTCCCGGACACAATAGGCACAATTCTGTGAATCGTCTTTCGTACGCGGTAATATCAAATCCTTGGGTTCGTAACCCTCTAAGTTCTGTCTTGAGCTTATTGACCTCGGTTCTGGGACGGTACTTCTCGTTCATCAAGTGCTTGAATGCTGACCACGGTAGTGCGTACGCATCGTCTTGTCCCACTTGCTCTAGATAGGTATTCCACCATGTTAACGCAGAACCTGTGAAGGTATGCGTTGCGTACTTTACTTTGTCCTCTTCAGTACACTTACTTATGGCAAACACCGATTCGACCTTCTCGGTCCACCGTTTCAATCCGATCGGTCCTTCGGTTCCATCAAATTCCAAAGGTTTGCTGGCAGTGAATTCTTTGTAGGTGCATCCTACACGATTTCCTGTACTGCTAGATCCAAGGTTATTGTTGGTATGTAGCGCAGCCTTTACCTCGGCTATGTTTGAAGCTAGAAAAGTACGGAATTCCTCTTCATTCATATTCACGGTGTGTCGAGTAGTCGGTGCCATTTCCTTCAAAATAGTCAAATGGAACAAGTTAATCATACAGAACATTAAGAGTAGTTAATAGTATTTCGTAGCATAATATGAACTTATTTATAAAAGCTTTTTCTTCATATTAGCGTTTTATAAGTTTAAATTCGGGTAGTACCTACCCGTTAAGTTCATACTTAGTAGCTAATATACAATTCAACTACTACAATTCTATATGAAAAACTGATTATAATAATATTTCGCGTTCAAACTTTTATACAATATTTTACAAACTTACAATACCGCTTATTTTACATAAAGCATGAAATATAGCACACAATAACTTTGATACAAGATAGTTGTGAAGATAATTCTAGCTAGTACACAAGTCGTTCAGCAAAGGCAATAAAGACACGTAATTCATACGTCCAGAAACAAGTCATGCATTCTGGTTTTACTAGGACTACTTTCCATCCTTGATCTTGTGGAACATAACCGTTATGGCCGTTGATAAGACAGCATGTTGTAACGTCGTCAAAGGGACGAGGGTTACGTAATGTCCAACAGTCCCGTAACAATCTAAAAACCTCATTTCTTACCCCAATTACCGACTCCGTCACTTGTGGGAACGTTTTGTTTAATAGTTGTAGGCCGATGTTCTTGTTCTCACTTTGGTGAGAAGCGAACATTACTAATTCGTAAGCATAACATGCTTCTTTATGTTGCATGTTAGCCGCTTTTTCTAAATCACGAAGTCCAATATTCGGATATATTGAGTCAAAATAATTTCTTAACCCATTGCGTAAAATAGCATTTGGGTTCCCTGCAATATATGCATCAAAGTAAACACATCATAACTTATGGATTTCCCAATGTGATATCCCCCATCTTTCGAACGAAAGCCTTTTATAAACCAAGGCATTCTTGGAACGTTCTTCGAATGTCTTACAAACTGATCTCGCCTTAAATAGTTGTGCCGAAGAATTCTGACCGACTCTAGACAAGATTTCATCAATCATGTCTCCGGGTAGGTCTCTTAAAATATTGGGTTGTCTATCCATTTTGTGTTTTTATACTGTAAAATAGACAAGAGTTAGATTCATAAAAAAAATACTTATTAATACAAGCAATTTTTACATATATCATAAAGCATAAGCACACTATATTACATATATTACACCACACGAATACAACTATCTTATTCCGACTCGCTTGTTTCTTCTTCTTCGGTTTTGGTTCGTTTTGCCAAGTTTCTAGGGATATATGATGTTCCCCTAATACGAGCCGTCGTTATCCACATTGGTTTAGAAAAACCTGGTGGTTTAGAGGTTCCCGGGTCATTGTTACAACTTAAGGACTTCGGGGGTTGACGATACATATAAAGTTCATCGGGGTTGGAATTAGATTTCTCTATTTTTATGCCCTTTCCCTTATTATTTTCTTTTGCCTTTTTAAATTCATTTGGGGTAATTTCTATAACATCATCGGAATTCTCGTCGGAATCCGATTCATCGGAGAATTGGTAATCCTCCCAATATTTTGCTTCCTTGGCGGAAACACCATTGACCATAATTAACCTTGGTCGGTTGGTTGAGGATTTTCTTTTACTTAACCGTTTTATTATTTCCCCCACCGGTTCTATTTCTTCATCCGGTTCCGATTCTTCTTCCGGTTCCGATTCTTCTTCCGGTTCCGACTCTTTTTCCGGTTCCTCTTCGGGAACTTGTGAATCAGTCCACGAATCATTCCAATTTACATTTGACTCTTCATTATTATTAGGTGAGTCAATGGGACTTGTTCTAGAGGTAGACATCTATCACATAATATCAAACGCGTTAAGAGATTAATATATCACATAATATTCACATGTTAAAAATATATAGTTTCCAACAAAATTTGTTAAGCAATCATTTTTCAAGTAAACACGGTCGAAGTCCAGACTCACTAATGCATCCTAACAAAGTAGATAAGACACACTAATGCAAAATTTTGGTTCTCTAAGACCAACG
Organism: Rutidosis leptorrhynchoides; assembly: GCF_046630445.1. NCBI lineage: Eukaryota > Viridiplantae > Streptophyta > Magnoliopsida > Asterales > Asteraceae > Rutidosis > Rutidosis leptorrhynchoides. The sequence continues at coordinate 150,312,048 of NC_092334.1, forward strand.
CTCTGATACCAACTGAAATGTCCCGTTCTTATTGATTAAAAACGTTCCATATTAATTGATTTCGTTGCGAGGTTTTGACCTCTATATGAGACGTTTTTCAAAGACTGCATTCATTTTTAAAACAAACCATAACCTTTATTTCATAGATAAAGGTTTTAAAAAAACTTTACGTAGATTATCAAATAATGATAATCTAAAATATCCTGTTTACACACGACCATTACATAATGGTTTACAATACAAATATGTTACAACAAAATAAGTTTCTTGAATGCAGTTTTTACACAATATCATACAAGCATGGACTCCAAATCTCGTCCGTATTTAAGTATGTGACAGCGGAAGCTCTTAATAATCACCTGAGAATAAACATGCTTAAAACGTCAACAAAAATGTTGGTGAGTTATAGGTTTAACCTATATATATTAAATCATAATAATAGACCACAAGATTTCATATTTCAATACACATCCCATACATAGAGATAAAAATCATTCATATGGTGAACACCTGGTAACCGACATTAACAAGATGCATATATAAGAATATCCCCATCATTCCGGGACACCCTTCGGATATGATATAAATTTCGAAGTACTAAAGCATCCGGTACTTTGGATGGGGTTTGTTAGGCCCAATAGATCTATCTTTAGGATTCGCGTCAATTAGGGTGTCTGTTCCCTAATTCTTAGATTACCAGACTTAATAAAAAGGGGCATATTCGATTTCGATAATTCAACCATAGAATGTAGTTTCACGTACTTGTGTCTATTTTGTAAATCATTTATAAAACCTGCATGTATTCTCATCCCAAAAATATTAGATTTTAAAAGTGGGACTATAACTCACTTTCACAGATTTTTACTTCGTCGGGAAGTAAGACTTGGCCACTGGTTGATTCACGAACCTATAACAATATATACATATATATCAAAGTATGTTCAAAATATATTTACAACACTTTTAATATATTTTGATGTTTTAAGTTTATTAAGTCAGCTGTCCTCGTTAGTAACCTACAACTAGTTGTCCACAGTTAGATATACAGAAATAAATCGATAAATATTATCTTGAATCAATCCACGACCCAGTGTATACGTATCTCAGTATTGATCACAACTCAAACTATACATATTTTGGAATCAACCTCAACCCTGTATAGCTAACTCCAACATTCACATATAGAGTGTCTATGGTTGTTCCGAAATATATATAGATGTGTCGACATGATAGGTCAAAACATTGTATACGTGTCTATGATATCTCAAGATTACATAATATACAATACAAGTTGATTAAGTTATGGTTGGAATAGATTTGTTACCAATTTTCACGTAGCTAAAATGAGAAAAATTATCCAATCTTGTTTTACCCATAACTTCTTCATTTTAAATCCGTTTTGAGTGAATCAAATTGCCATGGTTTCATATTGAACTCTATTTTATGAATCTAAACAGAAAAAGTATAGGTTTATAGTCGGAAAAATAAGTTACAAGTCGTTTTTGTAACGGTAGTCATTTCAGTCGAAAGAACGACGTCTAGATGACCATTTTAGAAAACATACTTCCACTTTGAGTTTAACCATAATTTTTGGATACAGTTTCATGTTCATAATAAAAATCATTTTCTCAGAATAACAACTTTTAAATCAAAGTTTATCATAGTTTTTAATTAACTAACCCAAAACAGCCCGCGGTGTTACTACGACGGCGTAAATCCGGTTTTACGGTGTTTTTCGTGTTTCCAGGTTTTAAATCAATAAGTTAGCATATCATATAGATATAGAACATGTGTTTAGTTAATTTTAAAAGTCAAGTTAGAAGGATTAACTTTTGTTTGCGAACAAGTTTAGAATTAACAAAACTATGTTCTAGTGATTACAAGTTTAAACCTTCGAATAAGATAGTTTTATATATATGAATCGAATGATGTTATGAACATCATTACTACCTCAAGTTTAGTAGGTAAACCTATTGGAAGTGACAAGAAATGATCTAGCTTCAAAGGATCTTGGATGGCTTGAAAGTTCTTGAAGTAGGATCATGACACAAAAACAAGTTCAAGTAAGATTTTTACTCGAATTAAGATAGTTTATAGTTATAGAAATTGAATCAAAGTTTGAATATGAATATTACCTTGAATAAGAAAGATAACCTACTGTATATAACAAAGGTTTCTTGATCTTAGATGATTACTTGGAATGGATTAGAAAGCTTGGAAGTAAATTAGTAAACTTGAAGGGATTTTTGAAGTGTTCTTGAAGTGTTCTTCCTATGATGATTATAGCTTGATTCTTGAAGTGATTTTTGATGAAGATGATGATTAACTACTGGAAAAATACATTCATAATAGTGTGTGTGTATTGAGAGAGAATTAGAAAGAGAATTGGAAGTGAAATGGAGTGAATGATGAGTGGTAATTGGTGAGTGGTGAGTGGGGTTAAAAGGAGTTCTAGTTAGTTGACTAGCTCATGGTAGAAGTTAAAATTGATTAGTTATACATGACATAATCAAGAGTGGAATCCCATGCTAGTTCCTATTGGTATATACCCATAGTAAGTACGTTTTGAAGCTGTGTATAATACGGGTAAGAATACGACTAGAATTCTTGATGAAAGAAAAGAATGGGAAAGTAACTGTAACCATTTTCGTTAAGTATGAGTGTTTTGATATATGTCTTGAAGTCTTCCAAAATTATTTTAATACATCTAAATACACTACATGTATATACATTTTAACTGAGTCGTTAAGTCATCGTTAGTCGTTACATGTAAGTGTTGTTTTGAAACCTTTAAGTTAACGATCTCAATTAATGTTGTTAACCCATTGTTTATTATATCTAATTAGATGTTAAATTATTATATTATCATGATATTATGATATATTAATATATCTTAATATGATATATATACATTTAAATATCGTTACAACGATAATCGTTACATATATGTCTCGTTTCGAAATTCTTAAGTTAGTAGTCTTGTTTATATGTATATAACTCATTGTTAATATACTTATGGAGATACTTACTTATCATAATCTCATGTTAACCATATGTATATCCATATATATATCGTCATGTCGTTTTTACAAGTTTTAACGTTCGTGAATCGCCGGTCAACTTGGGTGGTCAATTGTCTATATGAAACATATTTCAATTAATCAAGTCTTAACAAGTTTGATTGCTTAACATGTTGGAAACATTTAATCATGTAAATATCAATCTCAATTAATATATATAAACATGAAAAAGTTCGGGTCACTACACTTTGGATGGGGTTTGTTATGCCCAATAGATCTATCTTTAGGATTCGCGTCAATTAGGGTGTCTGTTCCCTAATTCTTAGATTACCAGACTTAATAAAAAGGGGCATATTCAATTTCGATAATTCAATCATAGAATGTAGTTTCACGTACTTGTGTCTATTTTGTAAATCATTTATAAAACCTGCATGTATTCTCATCCCAAAAATATTAGATTTTAAAAGTGGGACTATAACTCACTTTCACTGATTTTTACTTTGTCGGGAAGTAAGACCTGGCCACTGGTCGATTCATTAACCTATAACAAATATGTACATATATATCAAAGTATGTTTAAAATATAATTACATCCATTTTTATTATGTTTTAAAGATTTGAGTGTATTAAGTCAGTTGTCCTCGTTAGTAACCTACAACTAGTTGTCCACAGTTAGATATACAGAAATAAATCGATATATATTATCTTGAATGAATCCACGACCCAGTGTATACACGTCTCAGGCTAGATTACAACTCAAAGTATATATATTTTTGGAATCAACCTCAACCCTGTATAGCTAACTCCAACATTACTACATATAGAGTGTCTATGGTTGTTCCAAATAATATATATACATGGGTCGATATGATATGTCAAAACATTTGCATACGTGTCTATGGTATCCCAAGATTACATAATATATTAGAATATATGTATAATACAATATAAGTTAGCTAGGATATGATTTGTATAGATTTGTTAAACATTTCCCGTAGCTAAAAAGATCAAAAATATCCAATCTTGTTTTACCCATAACTTCTTCGTTTTAAATCCGTTTTGAGTGAATCCAATTGCTATGGTTTCATATTGAACTTAATTTTATGAATATATACAGAAAAAGTATAAGTTTATAGTCTAAATTACAGGTTACAAGTCATTTTTTTAAAGGTAGTCATTTCAGTCGAAAGAACGACGTCTAGATGACCATTTTGGAAAACATACTTCCACTTTGAGTTTAACCATAATTTTTGGAAATAGTTTCATGTTCATAAAAAAAATCATTTTCCCATAAGAACAACTTTTAAATCAAAATTTATCATAGTTTTTAATTAACTAACCCAAAACAGCCCGCGGTGTTACTACAACGGCGTATATCCGATTTTACGGTGTTTTTCGTGTTTTCTGGTTTTAAATCATTAAGTTAGCATATCATATAGATATAGAACATGTGTTTATTTGATTTTAAAAGTCAAGTTAGAAGGATTATCTTTTGTTTGCGAACAAGTTTAGAATTAACTAAACTATATTCTAGTGATTACAAGTTTAAACCTTCGAATAAGATAGCTTTATATGTATGAATCGAATGATGTTATGAACATCATTACTACCTCAAGTTTTCTGGATAAAGCTACTGGAAATGACAAAAATGGATCTAGCTTCAAAGGATCCTTGGATGGCTTGAAAGTTCTTAAAGCAGAATCATGACACGAAAACAAGTTCAAGTAAGATTTTCACTCGAAATAAGATTGTTATAGTTGTAGAAATTGAATCAAAGTTTGAATATGAATATTAAATTGAATTAGAAAGATAACCTACTATAAATAACAAAGGTTCCTTGATCTTAGATGATTACTTGGAATGGATTAGAAAGCTTGGAAGTAGACTTGCAAACTTGGAAGTATTCTTGATTTTTATGAAACTATACTTATGGAATTTATGAAGAACACTTAGAACTTGAAGATGGAACTTGAGACAGATCAATTAGATGAAGAAAATTGAAGAATGAAAGTGTTTGTAGGTGTTTTTGGTCGTTGGTATATGGATTAGATATAAAGGATATGTAATTTTGTTTTCATGTAAATAATTCATGAATGATTACTAATATTTTTGTAATTTTATGAGATATTTCATGCTAGTTGCCAAATGATGGTTCCCACATGTGTTAGGTGACTCACATGGGCTGCTAAGAGCTGATCATTGGAGTGTATATACCAATAGTACATATATCTAAAAGCTGTGTATTGTACGAGTACGAATACAGGTGCATACGAGTAGAATTGTTGATGAAACTGAACGAGAATGTAATTGTAAGCATTTTTTTTAAGTAGAAGTATTTTGATAAGTGTCTTGAATTCTTTCAAAAGTGTATAATACATATTAAAACACTACATGTATATACATTTTAACTGAGTCGTTAAGTCATCGTTAGTCGTTACATGTAAATGTTGATTTGAAACCTTTAAGTTAACGATCTTGTTAAATGTTGTTAACTCAATGTTCATTATATCTAATGAGATGTTAAATTATTATATTATCATGATATTATGATATATTAATATATCTTAATATGATATATATACATTTAAATGTCGTTACAACGATAATCGTTACATATATGTCTCGTTTCGAAATCATTAAGTTAGTAGTCTTGTTTTTACATATGTAATTCATTGTTAACACACTTAATGATATATTTAAATATCATTTTATCATGTTAAATAAAGTGTATCAATATCTTAATATGATACATATGTATTTAGTAGACGTTATCATAACGATAATTGTTATATATATCATTTCGAGTTTCTTAACTTAGTAATCTCATTTCTTATGTATATCACACATTATTAATATACTTAGTGAGATACTTACTCATCATAATCTCATGTAAACCATATATATATATATATATATATATATATATATATATATATATATATATATATATATATATATATATATATATATATATATATATATACCACAACATGTAGTTTTTAAAAATTTGTAACGTTCGTGAATCGCCGGTCAACTTGGGTGATCAATTGTCTATATGAAACTTATTTCATTTAATCAAGTCTTAACAAGTTTGATTGCTTACCACGTTGGAAACATTTAGTCATGTAAATATCAATCTCAATTAATATATATAAACATGGAAAAGTTCGGGTCACTACAGTACCTACCCGTTAAATAAATTTCGTCCCGAAATTTTAAGCTGTTGAAGGTGTTGACGAATCTTCTGGAAATAGATGATGGTATTTCTTCTTCATCTGATCTTCACGCTCCCAGGTGAACTCGGGTCCTCTACGAGCATTCCATCGAACCTTAACAGTAACATCACCATCAGCCCGTAGTATGATATTGTCCGCTTTGGACATAAGCTGATCACCGACGGGCTACCCGCGCACGAGTACAACCCCGGATCGCACTTCTACCTCACGGATTTGCTTCTCGGGTAAACACCCGCGTCATACCAGAAGAGGTATCCACACCCTTATAAGGAGTGCTTTGTTTTCCTCTCCCACCGATGTGGGACGAGTCTGTTACAACTCTCCCCCCCTTCGGGACACTGCGTCCCCGCAGTGCACATCGATGCAGGCCCCAGCTCTGATACCATAAGTAACATCACCATCAGCCCGTAGTATGATATTGTCCGCTTTGGACACAAGCTGATCACCGATGGGCTACCCGCGTACGAGTACAACCCCGGATCGCACTTCTACCGCACGGATTTGCTTCTCGGGTAAACACCCTCAAAACGCGTCATACCAGAAGAGGTATCCACACCCTTATAAGGAGTGCTTTGTTTTCCTCTCCCACCGATGTGGGATGAGTCTGTTACAACTCTCCCCCCTTCGGGACACTGCGTCCCCGCAGTGCACATCGATGCGGGCCCCAGCTCTGATACCATAAGTAACATCACCATCAGCTCGTAGTATGATATTGTCCGCTTTGGACACAAGCTGATCACCGACGGGCTACCCGCGCATGAGTACAACCCCGGATCGCACTTCTACCTCACGGATTTGCTTCTCGGGTAAACACCCTCAAAACGCGTCATACCAGAAGAGGTATCCACACCCTTATAAGGAGTGCTTTGTTTTCCTCTCCCACCGATGTGGGACGAGTCTGTTGCTTTAACAATCAACATCTTGTTTTGCTTAAGTCTCTTAACCTCACGATCCATTATTTTGACGGGTTCTTCAATGAATTGAAGTTTTTCATTGATTTGGATTTCGTCCAATGGAATAGTGAGATCTTCTTTAGCAAAATATTTCTTCAAATTCGAGACGTGGAAAGTGTTATGTACAGCTATGAGTTGTTGAGGTAGCTCCAGTTGGTAAGCTACTAGTCCGACACGATCTATAATCTTGAATGGTCCAATGTACCTTGGATTTAGTTTCCCCCGTTTACCGAATCGAACAACGCCTTTCCAAGGTGAAACCTTAAGCATGACCATTTCTCCAATTTCAAACTCTATATCTTTTCTTTTACTGTCCGCGTAGCTCTTTTGTCTACTCTGGGCGGTTTTCAATCGTTGTTGAATTTGGATGATTTTCTCGGTAGTTTCTTGTATTATCTTCGGACCTGTAATCTGTCTATCCCCCACTTCATTCCAACAAATTGGAGACCTGCACTTTCTACCATAAAGTGCCTCAAACGGCGCCATCTCAATACTAGAATGATAACTGTTGTTGTAGGAAAATTCTGCTAACGGTAGGTGTCGATCCCAACTGTTTCCGAAATCAATAACACATGCTCGTAGCATGTCTTCAAGCATTTGTATCGTCCTTTCGCTCTGCCCATCAGTTTGTGGATGATAGGTAGTACTCATGTCTAGACGAGTCCCCAATGCTTGTTACAACGTCTGCCAGAACCTTGAAACAAATCTACCATCCCTATCAGAGATAATAGAGATGGGTATTCCATGTCTGGAGACAACCTCCTTCAAATACAATCGCGCCAACTTTTCCATTTTGTCATCTTCTCTCATTGGCAGGAAGTGTGCTGACTTGGTGAGATGATCAACTATTACCCAAATAGTATCATAACCACTTGCAGTCCTTGGCAATTTAGTTATGAAATCCATGGTAATGTTTTCCCATTTCCATTCCGGGATTTCAGGTTGTTGTAGTAGACCTGATGGTTTCTGATGCTCCGCTTTGACCTTAGAACACGTCAAACATTCCCCTACGTATTTAGCAACATCGGCTTTCATACCTGGCCACCAAAAATGTTTCTTGAGATCCTTGTACATCTTCCCTGTTCCAGGATGTATTGAGTATCTGGTTTTATGAGCTTCTCTAAGTACCATTTATCTCATATCTCCAAATTTTGGTACCCAAATTCTTTCAGCCCTATACCGTGTTCCATCTTCCCGAATATTAAGATGCTTCTCTGATCCTTTGGGTATTTCATCCTTTAAATTTCCTTCTTTTAAAACTCCTTGTTGTGCCTCCTTTATTTGAGTAGTAATGTTATTGTGAATCATTATATTCATAGATTTTACTCGAATGGGTTCTCTGTCCTTTCTGCTCAAGGCATCGGCTACCACATTTGCCTTCCCCGGGTGGTAACGAATCTCAAAGTCATAATCATTCAACAATTCAATCCACCTACGCTGCCTCATATTCAGTTGTTTCTGATTAAATATGTGTTGAAGACTTTTGTGGTCGGTATATATAACACTTTTGACCCCATATAAGTAGTGCCTCCAAGTCTTTAATGCAAAAACAATCGCGCCTAATTCCAAATCATGCGTCGTATAATTCTGTTCGTGAATCTTCAATTGTCTAGACGCATAAGCAATTACTTTCGTTCGTTGCATTAATACACAACCGAGACCTTGCTTTGAGGCGTCACAATATATCACAAAATCATCATTCCCTTCAGGTAATGACAATATAGGTGCCGTAGTTAACTTTTTCTTTAACAATTGAAACGCTTTCTCTTGTTCATCTTTCCATTTAAATTTCTTCCCTTTATGCGTTAATGCAGTCAAGGGTTTTGCTATTCTAGAAAAGTCTTGGATGAACCTTCTGTAGTAACCAGCTAGTCCTAAAAATTGACGTATATGCTTCAGAGTTTTTGGGGTTTCCCACTTTTCAACAGTTTCGATCTTTGCCGGGTCCACCTGGATACCTTCTTTGTTCACTATATAACCGAGGAATTGAACTTCTTCCAACCAAAATGCACACTTTGAAAACTTAGCGTACAGTTTTTCTTTCCTCAATACTTCTAGCACTTTTCTCAAATGTTCTTCGTGCTCTTGATAATTCTTTGAGTAAATAAGTATGTTATCGATGAAAACAATGACAAACTTGTCAAGATATGGCCCACACACTCGGTTCATAAGGTCCATGAACACAGCTGGTGCGTTAGTCAATCCAAACGGCATAACCATAAACTCGTAATGACCATAACGCGTCCTAAAAGGAGTTTTTGGAATATCATCCTCCTTTACTCGCATTTGATGATATCCAGAACGTAAATCTATTTTCGAATAAACCGACGAGCCTTGTAGTTGATCAAATAAGTCGTCAATTCTCGGCAGTGGATAACGGTTTTTGATGGTAAGTTTATTCAACTCTCTGTAGTCAATAGACAACCTAAATGTACCATCCTTCTTCTTGACAAACAAAACAGGAGCTCGCCATGGTGATGTGCTTGGTCGAATGAAACCACGTTTTAATAGTTCTTGCAGTTGGCTTTGCAGTTCTTTCATCTCGCTGGGTGCGAGTCTGTAAGGAGCACGAGCTATTGGTGCAGCTCCTGGTACAAGATCTATTTGAAATTCAACAGATCGATGTGGAGGTAGTCCCGGTAATTCTTTCAAAAATACATCGGGAAATTCTTTTGCGATGGGAACATCATTGATGCTCTTTTCTTCAGTTTGTACTTTCTCGACGTATGCTAGAACAGCATAGCAACCTTTTCTTATTAGTTTTTGTGCCTTCAAATTACTAATAAGATGTAGCTTCGTGTTGCCCTTTTCTCCGTACACCATTAAGGGTTCTCCTTCTTCTCGTACAATGCGAATTGCATTTTTGTAACATACGATCTCTGCTTTCATCTCCTTCAGCCAGTCCATGCCAACTATTACATCAAAACTCCCTAACTCTACTGGTATCAAATCAATCTTAAATATTTCGCTACCCAGTTTAATTTCTCGATTCCGGCATATATAATCTGCTGAAATTAATTTACCGTTTGCTAATTCGAGTAAAAATTTACTATCCAATGGCGTCAATGGACAACTTAATTTAGCATAAAAATCTCTACTCATATAGCTTCTATCCGCACCCGAATCAAATAAAATGTAAGCAGATTTATTGTCAATAAGAAATGTACCCGTAACAAGCTCTGGGTCTTCCTGTGCCTCTGCCGCATTAATATTGAAAACTCTTCCGCGGCCTTGTCCATTCGTGTTCTCCTGGTTCGGGCAATTTCTAATAATGTGGCCCGGTTTTCCACATTTATAACAAACTACATTGGCATAACTTGCTCTGACACTACTTGCTCCGCCATTACTAGTTCCAACACCATTTGTTCCTTTCGTTCTGTTAACCCCTAGTCCGTAGACCTCACACTTCGCCACGCTATGACCATTTCTTTTACACTTGTTGCAAAATTTAGTGCAGAACCCCAGTGATACTTTTCACACCTTTGGCATAGCTGCTTCTGATTGTTGTTGTTGTTGTTGTTGTTGTTGCGGTTATTGTTGTTGTTGTTGTTGTTGTTGTTGTTGTTGTTGTTGTTGTTGTTGTTGTTGTTGTTGTTGTTGTTGTTGTTGTTGTTGTTGTTGTTGTTGTTGTTGTTGTTGTTGTTGTTGTTGTTGTTGTTGTTGTTGTTGTTGTTGTTGTTGTTGTTGTTGTTGTTGTTGTTGTTGTTGTTGTTGTTGTTGTTGTTGTTGTTGTTGTTGTTGTTGTTGTTGTTGTTGTTGTTGTTGTTGTTGTTGTTGTTGTTGTTGTTGTTGTTGTTGTTGTTGTTGTTGTTGTTGTTGTTGTTGTTGTTGTTGTTGTTGTTGTTGTTGTTGTTGTTGTTGTTGTTGTTGTTGTTGTTGTTGTTGTTGTTGTTGTTGTTGTTGTTGTTGTTGTTGTTGTTGTTGTTGTTGTTGTTGTTGTTGTTGTTGTTGTTGTTGTTGTTGTTGTTGTTGTTGTTGTTGTTGTTGTTGTTGTTGTTGTTGTTGTTGTTGTTGTTGTTGTTGTTGTTGTTGTTGTTGTTGTTGTTGTTGTTGTTGTTGTTGTTGTTGTTGTTGTTGTTGTTGTTGTTGTTGTTGTTGTTGTTGTTGTTGTTGTTGTTGTTGTTGCGATTGATGTTGCGATTGTTAGGATAGTTGTTGTTGTTTTGGTGACTCTTATCACCGTTTTCCTCCCACTTTCTTTTGACTAGCTTCACGTTGGCCTCTTCGGCCGCCTGTTCTTTAATTCTTCCCTCAATCTGGTTCACTAGTTTGTGAGCCATTTTACATGCCTTTTGTATGGAGGCAGGCTCGTATGAACTTATATCTTCTTGGATTCTCTCCAGTAACCCTTTCACAAACGCGTCGATCTTCTCTTCCTCATCTTTGAATGCTCTCGGACACAATAGGCACAATTCTGTGAATCGTCTTTCGTACGAAGTAATATCGAATCCCTGTGTTCGTAAACCTCTAAGTTCTGACTTGAGCTTGTTGACCTCGGTTCTAGGACGGTACTTCTCGTTCATCAAGTGCTTGAATGCTGACCACGGTAGTGCGTAAGCAGCATCTTGTCCCACTTGCTCTAGATAGGTATTCCACCATGTTAACGCAATACCTGTGAAGGTATATGTAGCGTACTTCACTTTGTCTCCTTCAGCACACTTACTTATGGCAAAGACCGATTCAACTTTCTCGGTCCACCGTTTCAATCCGATTGGTCCTTCGGTCCCATAAAATTCTGAAGGTTTGCAGGCAGTGAATTCCTTGTAGGAGCATCCTACACGATTTCTTGCGCCGTTAGCTGTATTGCTAGATTCAGAGTTATTGTTGGTATGTAGCGCGGCCTGTACTGCGGCTATGTTTGAAGCAAGAAAGGCACGAAATTCCTCTTCGCTCATATTCAAGGTGTGTCGAGTAGTCGGTGCCATTTCCTTCAAAATAGTCAAATGAAACAAGTTAATCATACAGAATATTAAGAGTAGTCAATAGTATCTCGTAGCATAATATGAACTCATTTATAAAAGCTTTTTCTTCATATTAGCGTTTTATAAGTTTAAATTCGGGTACTACCTACCCGTTAAGTTCATACTTAGTAGCTAATATACAATTCAACTACTACAATTCCATATGAAAAACTTGATTATCATAATATATCACATACAAATATTCTTCAAACTTACAACTTTGCTATATTACATATAACATGAAATATAGTACACTATGATACAGGACAGTTTTGAAGATAAATCTAGTTAATACGCAAGTTGTTCAGCAAAGGAAATAAAGACACGTAATTCATAAGTCCAGAAACAAGTCATGCATTCCGGTTTTACTAAGACGACTTCCCATCCTTGATCTTGTGGAAAATAACCGTTATGTCCATTGGCTAGGCAGTATGTTGTAATGTCGTCAAAAGGACGAGGGTTTCGTAATGTCCAACAGCCCCGTAATAATCTAAAAACCTTGTTTCTCACCCCAACTACTGAATCCGTCACTTGTGGGATAGTTTTATTTAAAAGCTGCAATCCGATGTTCTTTTTCTCACTTTGGTAAGAAGCGAACATCACTAACCCGTAAGCATAACATGCTTCTTTATGTGGCATGTTAGAAGCTCTTTCTAATTCACGAAATCCTATGTTGGGATATGTTGAGTCAAAATAGGTTCTTAACCCGTAGCGTAAAATTGCATTTGGGTTCCCCGTATTTAACGCTTTAAAGAAAACACGGTGTAACTTAAAGTCTCCCCAATGTGATATACCCCACCTATCAAAGGAAAGCCTTTTATAAACTAAGGCATTTCTGGAAAGTCTTTGAAATGTTTGACAAGTTAATTTCGCCATAACTAAATGTGCTGATGAATTCTGACCGACTCTAGACAAGATTTCCTCAATCATATCCTCTGGTAGGTCTTCTAAAATATTCGGTTGTCTACCCTTAACGTCCATTTTGTTTTTATACTGTAAAATAGACAAGAATTAGATTCGTAAAAACAAACAATACAAGCAATTTTTACATAGAACATAAAAGTACAAGCACACTACAATACATTTATTACACAACATGCTCACACCCCTCTAATCTGAATCACGGTTTCTTCTTCTTCGGACTTGGTTCTTTTTCCTAATCTTCTAGGGATATATGATGTTCCTCTAATACGAGTCGTCGTTTTCCACATTGGTTTTGAAAAACCTGGTGGTTTAGAGGTTCCCGGGTTATTGTCACGATATTGAAAATACGGGTGTTGACGGTACATATAAAGTTAATAGGGGTCGGAATCAGATTTCTCTATTTTGATGCCTTTTCCCTTATTATTTTCTTTTGCCTCATTAAATTGGGTCGAGGTAATTTCTATAACATCATCGAAATCCTCATCAGGATCCGATTCATCAGAAAATTGGTAATTTTTCCAATATTTTGCTTCCTTAGCGGAAACACCATTGACCATTATTAACTTTGGTCCATTGGTTGAGGATTTTCTTTTATTTGACCGGTTTTCTGTGGTTCCTACTATTCCCCCCTCCGGAACCTCTTCTTCTTCCGGTTCCTCTTCTTCTAGTTCCTCTTCTTCCAGTTCCTCTTCTTTCGGTTCCGTTTCCTCTTCTTCCGATTCTTCGGGAACTTGTGAATCTTGCCAATATATATTTGACTCTTCGTTATTATTAGGTGAGTCAATGGGATTTGTGCTAGAGGTAGACATCTATCACACAATATCAAACATGTTAAGAGATTAATATATCACAAAATATTTACATGTTAATAATATATAGTTTCCAACAAAAAATGTTAAGCAATCATTTTTAAAGAAAACACGGTCGAAGTCCAGACTCACTAATGCATCCTAACAAACTCGATAAGACACACTAATGCAAATTTTCTGGTTCTCTAAGACCAACGCTCTGATACCAACAGAAATGTCCCATTTGATGGAATTCAACATAATAACAAGTTTCTTAATGTTAATAAAATCATGAAACCAATTCATTTTAAGTTATAACAAGCGGAAGCATAATTACTAAGAAAACAAGTTTATATGCATAACCATTTTAATTGAATTCCATATAGTTATCAAGTTATGAAATAATGCTTACATATAACAAAGAAGGAAAAAGATTATTCCTCCTCTAAGATGAGTTAGGAGCTGAATTTGGACAGCTGCAAGTTGATAAGATGATGATGAAAGCAAGCTCTAAAACTATGAAACCTCAAGAGATAATACCCCAAACTTATCACCAACACCTTGAAGTTTAGTTAGGATTTATTTTGACACTTATGAACTTAATTAGTAAGCTAAAAACCTCTCTTCTCACACCAAAATATTCGGCCAGCAGAATGTTAGAGAATAAGAAGAGAGTTTTTCCAAGTTAACTTATCAATTTTTGAGTCAATGCATGGTTAAATGGACAAGCATGCTCATGGTTTGTTGTGTAATCTTAAAATAACAAAAGCAAGCATGTGAGTAGCCATGGGGACTCACAAAAACCGTCCACCACCATGGTTTTTTTTAAAAAAAAAATTCAATCAATTTTATTACATAACTTGTTTTTAATAAACATGTAATAAAACACATGCATTTGTTAAGTTACTTACATTTTATAAACCCATTTATAAAATATAACACAACACAATTATTTAAGCCTATAAATAATTAAATATAAATTATCCAAATAATTTACCTCAAGTGATAATAATTTAGAAAACCGATTTTCCAAAGTTCAAGTGTCGCGTATTTATTTAACGATCCAATTGTTAAGAAAAATACATATAAGGTGTCGGTAAGCTTGTTATTGGGTATGGCCCGACTTGGATCATAACATGTTAGCCACATTAATTAAATATGTCTCTCGGGCATACGAAAAACCTTCAATCTCCCACTTGCACGAGAAACATAAGAAATTAATGCAAGTGATGGATACCACCTAACGACCGTCCATCACCCCTAATATGTTATGACTTTGTGCCATTTAATAACATCATCATTTTCGAGTTCCCATCTCGAATATGAATCGGTTAATCTTACATCACATCCTTTTGTCCTAGATGTCATGTTAAATCCAAGAGACACAGAGTGATCACTCTCTTCTAGATTTAACTTTATCAGGCCTTAGACATCTAACTCTCAACGAATAAGAGGGACAAATTCCATCTTGACTACATACGTCCAAAATATATACCTTGCATTATACCTGAGCTCTTCCTTGTGAACTACCATATTTCAGAATAGCGAAGGAAAGAATCAAGGCGCAATACTTGGTAAATATCCGAACCCAATATGCATCTCTGGTCAGAGGATACAATGACATTCGCCTTTACTCAAGATTACATGTGATCAACCACAAAGGCTCCATTTAGTAAATCTTGAGGGCGGGTCTTCCAATATTTGTATCCCACAAATATCTATGAACCTTGGTTGCAACCTTGCCCCACATTCATGCCGCGAATGTATACCAATCCAAGTTCATAATAGTCTAAACCTCACACTTGTTCCTACAAATGTAATTGACTACGGAGTTTAGAATAATTACTTATTCATGGATAAAATATGCAAAATAGGAACATAACTCAAAATAAATTAATGCCATAATTATATTAATGAATTTGAACAATTTTGTTCCGTTACAATACTTAAAACAGATCACAACCAATCACTAGAATATCGAAGCCCTAATGCACAAACATGTCCTATATGTTTTGCTCCATGTAAGAGCTTCCCGAGAGGATCCGCTATATTAAGATCTGTGTGAACTTTGCGAATACATATCTTTCCCTTTTCAACTTCATCACTTATGTAGTTGAATCTCCGCTCAATGTGACGGGTCTTTTGGTGAGCACGAGGTTCCTTGATTTGTGCAATCACACCCTCGTTGTCACAAAAGATCTCAAGAGGGTCCTGAATGGAAGGGACTACTCCTAAGTCGTCGATGAATTTCTTCATCCATGCAGCTTCCTGAGCTGCCAATGATGCGGCGATGTACTCCGACTCTGTAGTGGATAAAGCAATAACATCCTGTTTTGAACTCTTCCAAGAGACCGCACCTCCATTTAACGTGAAGACATAACCGGATTGTGATCGAGAATCATCTCGATCAGTTTGGAAACTCGCGTCCACGTAACCTTTTACAGCGAGTTCCTCCTCTCCAGACCCATATATTAGAAACATATCCTTAGTCCTCCTAAGGTATTTCAATATACTTTTGATAGCAATCCAATGACTGTTCCCTGGGTTATTCTGGTATCTACTTGTCAGGCTAAGAGCGCATGACACATCCGGTCTAGTGCATATCATTGCATACATGATTGACCCAATGGCAGACGCAAATGGGACTTTCTTCATTCTCTCCTGTTCATCTTTCGTGGTGGGGCACTGAAATGAACTGAGAAGTGTTCCCTTTTGAATAGGTACCAAACCTTTCTTAGAGTTCTCCATCTTGAACCTTTTCAAGATCTTTTCAATGTATGCACTTTGATTCAAACCTATCAATTTCTTGGATCTATCCCTGTAGATCCTAATCCCCAAAATGTATTGTGCTTCTTCAAGATCCTTAATGGAGAAGCAGCTTTTTAGCCAAGTCTTAACACCTTGCATTGTCGGAATATCATTTTCAAATAACAATATATCATCCACATATAATACAAGGAACATGATAGTGCTCCCACTAGCTTTCTTGTATACACAAGCTTCATCACCATTTTTAATGAAGCCAAATTTCTTGGCTTCCTCATTAAAACGATGATTCCACATTCTAGATGCTTGTTTCAATCCGTAGATTGACTTCTTTAACTTACATACCTTGTTAGGATGTTTTGGATCGACAAAACCTTTAGGATGAACCATATAGACATCTTCCTCAAGATATCCATTTAGGAAAGCGGTCTTGACATCCATTTGCCATATTTCATAATCATAATGAGCAGCAATGGCAAATAATATCCTAATAGACTTTAGCATTGCCACAGGTAAAAAAGTTTCATCATAGTCAACCCCTTGAGTTTGAGTGAAACCTTTTGCTACAAGTCTAGCTTTATATGTATTTAAGTTTCCATGCATGTCGGTTTTCATTTTGAAAATCCATTTACAATCAACTAACTTGGAGTTAGCAGGTTGCACAACTAGTTCCCAAACTTGGTTGTCATACATGGATTGCATCTCAGCGTTCATGGCTTCCTGCCATTTATCTTTATCAATCCTTGATAAAGCATCTTGGTAGTTTGTTGGTTCATCCAAATCAACCACATAGCAATTATCCATGAGAAACCCATATCTCTCAGGAGGATTACTAATCCTACCAGATCTGTGAACGTCTTGTATACTTTGATCATCCATTTGATCATTCTCAACATTTTCATGTTGAGTGCTAGTGTCAACCAATTGTGTATCATCCACTTGATCGTGAACCTCTTCAAGATCTATCTTCCTTTCACTATTAGCTTCCATTAGGAATTTAGTTTCAAGGAATTCAGCCTTCCGAGCAACAAATACATTTTGCTCGGATGGATCGTAGAAATAGTATCCCATATCATCCTTGGGATATCCTATGAAGATACACTTCGTGGATCGAGCATTCAACTTATTAGGGACGTAACGCTTAGGGTAAGCTTCACATCCCCATACCTTTAAGTATGATAGAGATGGAGGTTTTCCAAACCACATCTCATGAGGTGTTCGTTCCACTTTCTTGGTTGGGGCCATATTTAAAATACGTGCCGCGGAGCATAGACAATAACCCCAAAATGATAGAGGTAACGAGCTTCTAGCCATCATAGATCGAACCATATCCATTAGGGTTCGGTTCCTCCTTTCGGAAACACCATTTAATTGGGGTGTTCCAGGAGGAGTAAGTTGCGAGATAATTCCACAACTTTTAAGATGATCTTGGAAAGCATCGCTTAGGTATTCACCTCCTCTATCGGTACGAAGTACCTTGATTGTCTTATTGAGTTGATTTTGTACTTCGTTTTGATATTCCTTGAATGCCTCAAAAGTTTCGTCCTTGTGTCTTAATAAGTAGACATATCCGAAACGACTGAAGTCATCAATGAAAGTAACGAAGTATCTTTCACCATTCCTAGTTATGGGCTTAAAGGGTCCACATACATCTGAATGTATTAATCCCAATAAGTCTTTAGCCCTTTCATAGGTCCCTTTGAAAGGTGCTTTAGTCATTTTGCCTTGTAAACAAGATTCACATACATCAAACGAGTCTAGTTCATTTGATTTCAAAAGTCCATACTTTTGAAGTGTATGTATTCGATTCTTGTTTATGTGACCAAGGCGACAATGCCACAAGTAGGAATCACTCAAATCCCTTTTGAGTTTCTTGGTGTTCGTATGGAACATTGAGCTACTGCATGATGTGTCATTATGAACCAATTCATAAATACCATTCGAAGGCGAAGCCTTAAAATAGAACACATTATCTAAAGAAACATGGATATCATCATTAATGAAATTAAGATTAAAACCATAGTGTTTCAAACGGGATACAAAAATAATGTTTCGAGATAAATCGGGTGCATACAAAACATTTTTCAAAATAAGCTCCAAACCACTTGGTAGCTTTAAAACAAAGTCTCCTTGAGCTTTCACTTGCACCCTTGCTCCATTTCTCATGAAGAGACTTGTCGTTCCCGCTTCTTGATCACTTCTTTTGAACCCCTGCAAAGAATTGCAAATATGAGTTCCACATCCTGTGTCTAATACGCATGTACTAGAAGAAGTAATACTGAGCTCAATGTATACCATATATACATTACCTGAGGTTTGCCCTGCATTCCTCTTTTCCTTCAACTCCTTAAGGTAGACCGGGCAATTGCGTTTCTAGTGACCCATTTCACCGCAACCAAAGCATGGATCTTCCTTGGGGTTAGCCTTTCCGGTAACCTTTTGCTTCTTGTTGTTGTTGGTTGGGGTAACCATCTTCCCCTTTCCCTTGCCCTTGCCTTGGTAGGCGGGTCCTTTCCTCTTAGCCACCTTTGGCTTAGAAGTGTTATTGGTTTTGGACCCGCCTTTATTGATCGTAAACACGGGTGAAGCCCTTTTACCCATGCTTGCTTCGGCCGTCTTAAGCATGGCATGTAATCCGCCAATGCTTTTATCCCAACCATTCATGTTATAATTTAACATGAATGTGTCAAACCTCTTTGACAATGAGTTAAGGATGAGTTCCATGGCTAATTCATTAGACACGTTGCAATTAAGACGGTTTGCTCGATCAATCAGGCTTTTCATCTTAAGGACATAAGATGAAACGGATTGGGTGTCGTCCGTCCGACATGCATGAAGCGCTCGGACTGTTTCAAAGCGCTCGACACGAGCTTGTTGAAGGAACATCTCCTTCAACTGTGTGATCATGTCGTATGCACTATGATGCTCGAAGTCCTTTTGGAGTTCGGGTATCATAGTCCCAAGCATGAGGCAAGAAACTTGCAACGAATCGGTGCAATATTTCTCCCAATAAGCCATGGCTTCCGTATCATCCTCGTCCAGTTGATCGGGAATGGGGTCTTCCAACACATACGCCCTGTCCTCTAATTTGAGGACAATTCTTAGATTGCGAAACCAATCCATGAAGTTCGTATGGTTGAGTTTTTCCTTTTCGAGGATTGACCTCAACGATAGGTTGTTAAAGTTGATAGGTGCGTTAGGAATGTTGTTGTTGTTATTGGCGGCCATCTACAAAATGTAACAAAGTTGTTTAAGTATCAATTTTAATTTAACAATCAATACCCTTTAAATCCAATTGATATTTATTAAATTTTAGAATCCAACGGTAAACTAAATTTCGGTTAGGTGACCTATATCCCGTCATTTGATTTAGCTAGGTAGTCATTATATGACAATTGCAATCCTTTTGCAACTTCTAAGTTATGGGATCATGCAATCCTTTTGCATGGCATATTATCCCATCAACGCCTATTTGTTCATCATGCTTTGGTGACCCTAAGTTCATGATTTCCAAATCAAGTCGTCGTACTTGTGTAAACGTGTAAACTTAACATACAAGTGGTTAGGTGACCTTTATCCCACAAGCATGCGAAATTCACCTTAATCATATTAGTTTGTTCATGACGGTTAGGTGACCTTTATCCCATCATGAGTTCCCTAATATGTCTAAGTGTCACATAAAAGGATGGCGTTTAACTTGTTTACCTTGTTAATTAAAGGGATTTTAAGTTTCCATTAATTCTAGTTTAAGAAAACTTTTATGCCATACACTAACATGCATTTAGTGTATGGTTCATTTGAAATCCATTTTCAAGTCATGCATTTTTAGCCAATTACTTTATATAAACCATTTTATACATATGATCCTTATTATGTTCTTAATAACCGTTTATTAATGTCCTTTTTGCCATTTCAATTTAACCGATTAAATTGTGGTTTGGTAAATTTCATGTTGTTAATAACTTAACCAATTAAATTTTAGTTTTGCTTGTTGTTAACTTATGTGATAACTTGTTGTAGTAACATGCACAATCCACAATCATACAAGAATTAAAACAACCACGCATGCAAAACAAATGTTCACAATCAAGCCATTTGGTAAGCATTTTGTTTAGCCGAAAACAAAATGCCACCGGGTAATGGTTCATAACACAAAGTAGGAGATTTTACCACTCCCACTTGATCTTGTATCCATGTAGATTCTTCTTGTGTTCTTCCTTTGACACCATATTTTCATCTTCATTTTTACAAAAGATATATCCTAATACATTTTTCTAAAAAATGAAAATACAACCTAATCTATTTTACATACCAAATATAAAATAAATTACATAACCAAAATTAATATTACATACCAAATGAATAATTAATTTTACAAACCAAATTGAATGAATATTATAACCATTCAACCAAACAAATATCCATTCAAACACACATGCATACATCATAAGGTCAAGACATTGATTGTGAACTACAATATACAACAAATATGACCAATTTGCAAGTTCCAAACCCACTTTTGGAACCCTTAAAATTTGGCCAAAATCATGAACCCACCCAAACCCGAATATTTTTACATTCTACTTTCATGCATGTACATAGAATGCAAAGTTGGTGGGTTTTAAAGACCATATAAAAGAAGCATATTTCATAGACTTCGGCTCTAGATACCATTGATGGAATTCAACATAATAACAAGTTTCTTAATGTTAATAAAATCATGAAACCAATTCATTTTAAGTTATAACAAGCGGAAGCATAATTACTAAGAAAACAAGTTTATATGCATAACCATTTTAATTGAATTCCATATAGTTATCAAGTTATGAAATAATGCTTACATATAACAAAGAAGGAAGAAGATTATACCTCCTCTAAGATGAGTTAGGAGCTGAATTTGGACAGCTGCAAGTTGATAAGATGATGATGAAAGCAAGCTCCAAAACTATGAAACCTCAAGAGATAATACCCCAAACTTATCACCAACACCTTGAAGTTTAGTTAGGATTTATTTTGACACTTATGAACTTAATTAGTAAGCTAAAAACCTCTCTTCTCACACCAAAATATTGGGCCAGCAGAATGTTAGAGAAGAAGAAGAGAGTTTTTCCAAGTTAACTTATCAATTTTTGAGTCAATGCATGGTTAAATGGACAAGCATGCTCATGGTTTGTTGTGTAATCTTAAAATAACAAAAGCAAGCATGTGAGTAGCCATGGGGACTCATAAAAACCGTCCACCACCATGGTTTTTTTTAAAAAAAATTCAATCAATTTTATTACATAACTTGTTATTAATAAACATGTAATAAAACACATGCATTTGTTAAGTTACTTACATTTTATAAACCCATTTATAAAATATAACACAACATAATTATTTAAGCCTATAAATAATTAAATATAAATTATCCAAATAATTTATCTCAAGTGATAATATTTTAGAAAACCGATTTTCCAAAGTTCAAGTGTCGCGTATTTATTTAACGATCCAATTGTTAAGATAAATACATATAAGGTGTCGGTAAGCTTGTTATTGGGTATGACCCGACTTGGATCATAACATGTTAGCCACATTAATTAAATATGTCTCTCGGGCATACGAAAAACCTTCACCGTTCATATTGATTATAAACGTTCCATATTAATTGATTTCGTTGCGAGGTTTTGACCTCTATATGAGACATTTTTCAAAGACTGCATTCATTTTTAAAACAACCATAACCTTTATTTTATCAATAAAGGTTTCAAAAGCATTACGTAGATTATCAAATAATGATAATCTAAAATATACTGTTTACACACGACCATTACATAATGGTTTACAATAAAAATATATTACATCGACATATGTTTCTTGAATTCAGTTTTTACACAATATCATACAAACATGGACTCCAAATCTTGTTCTTATTTTAGTATGCAACAGCGGAAGCTCTTAGTATTCACCTGAGAATAAACATGCTTTAAATGTCAACAAAAATGTTGGTGAGTTATAGGTTTAACCTATATATATCAAATCGTAACAATAGACCACAAGATTTCATATTTCAATATACATCCCATACATAGAGATAAAAATCATTCATATGGTGAACACCTGGTAACTGACATTAACAAGATGCATATATAAGAATATCCCCATCATTCCGGGACACCCTTCGGATATGATATAAATTTCGAAGTACTAAAGCATCCGGTACTTTGGATGGGGTTTGTTATGCCCAATAGATCTATCTTTAGGATTCGTGTCAATTAGAGTGTCTGTTCCCTAATTCTTAGATTACCAGACTTAATAAAAAGGGGCATATTCGATTTCGATAATTCAACCATAGAATGTAGTTTCACGTACTTGTGTCTATTTTGTAAATCATTTATAAAACCTGCATGTATTCTCATCCCAAAAATATTAGATTTTAAAAGTGGGACTATAACTCACTTTCACTGATTTTTACTTCGTCGGGAAGTAAAACTTGGCCACTGGTCGATTCATGAACCTATAACAAATATGTACATATATATCAAAGTATGTTCAAAATATAATTACAACCATTTTTATTATGTTTTAAAGATTTGAGTGTATTAAGTCAGCTGTCCTCGTTAGTAACCTACAACTAGTTGTCCACAGTTAGATATACAGAAATAAATCGATATATATTATCTTGAATCAATCCACGACCCAGTGTATACACGTCTCAGGCTAGATCACAACTCAAAGTATATATATTTTTGGAATCAACCTCAACCCTGTATAGCTAACTCCAACATTACTGCATATAGAGTGTCTATGGTTGTTCCAAATAATATATATACATGGGTCGATATGATATGTCAAAACATTTGCATACGTGTCTATGGTATCCCAAGATTACATAATATATTAGAATACATGTATAATACAATATAAGTCAGCTAGGATATGATTTATATAGATTTGTTAAACATTTCCCGTAGCTAAAAAGATCAAAAATATCCAATCTTGTTTTACCCATAACTTCTTCGTTTTAAATCCGTTTTGAGTGAATCCAATTGCTATGGTTTCATATTGAACTTAAGTTTATGAATATATATATAAAAATTATAAGTTTATAGTCGGAATTACAGGTTACAAGTTGTTTTTGTAAAGGTAGTCATTTCAGTCGAAAGAACGACGTCTAGATGACCATTTTGGAAAACATACTTCCACTTTGAGTTTAACCATGATTTTTGGATATAGTTTCATGTTCATAAGAAAAATCATTTTCCCAGAAGAACAACTTTTAAATCAAAATTTATCATAGTTTTTAATTAACTAACCCAAAACAGCCCGCGGTGTTACTACAACGGCGTATATCCGGTTTTACGGTGTTTTTCGTGTTTTCCGGTTTTAAATCATTAAGTTAGCATATCATATAGCTATAGAACATGTGTTTAGTTGATTTTAAAAGTCAAGTTAGAAGGATTAACTTTTGTTTGCGAACAAGTTTAGAATTAACTAAACTATGTTCTAGTGATTACAAGTTTAAACCTTTGAATAAGATAGCTTTATATGTATGAATTGAATGATGTTATAAACATCATTACTAAGTCAAGTTTTCTGGATAAAGCTACTGGAAATGAGAAAAATGGATCTAGCTTCAAAGGATCCTTGGATGGCTTGAAAGTTCTTGAAGCAGAATCATGACACGAAAACACGTTCAAGTAAGATTTTCACTCGAAATAAGATTGTTATAGTTGTAGAAATTGAATCAAAGTTTGAATATGAATATTACCTTGAATTAGAAAGATAACCTACTATAAATAACAAAGGTTCCTTGATCTTAGATGATTAATTGGAATGGATTAGAAAGCTTGGAAATAGACTTGGAAACTTGGAAGTATTCTTGATTTTTATGAAACTATACTTATGGAATTTATGAAGAACACTTAGAACTTGAAGATGGAACTTGAGAGAGATCAATTAGATGAAGACAATTGAAGAATGAAAGTATTTGTAGGTGTTTTTGGTCGTTGGTATATGGATTAGATATAAAGGATATGTAATTTTGTTTTCATGTAAATAATTCATGAATGATTACTAATATTTTTGTAATTTTATGAGATATTTCATGCTAGTTGCCAAATGATGGTTCCCACATGTGTTAGGTGACTCACATGGGCTGCTAAGAGCTGATCATTGGAGTGTATATACCAATAGTACATACATCTAAAAGCTGCGTATTGTACGAGTACGAATACAGGTGCATACGAGTAGAATTGTTGATGAAACTGAACGAGGATGTAATTGTAAGCATTTTTGTTAAGTAGAAGTATTTTGATAAGTGACTTGAAGTGTTTCAAAAGTGTATGAATACATATTAAAACACTACATGTATATACATTTTAACTGAGTCATTAAGTCATCGTTAGTCGTTACATGTAAATGTTGATTTGAAACCTTTAAGTTGACGGTCTTGTTAAATGTTGTTAACCCAATGTTTATTATATCTAATGAGATGTTAAATTATTATATTATCAAGATATTATGATATATTAATATATCTTAATATGATATATATACATTTAAATGTCGTTACAACGATAATCGTTACATATATGTCTCGTTTCGAAATCATTAAGTTAGTAGTCTTGTTTTTACATATGTAGTTCATTGTTAACACACTTAATGATATATTTAAATATCATTTTATCATGTTAAATAAAGTGTATCAATATCTTAATATGATACATATGTATTTAGTAGACGTTATCATAACGATAATCGTTATATATATCATTTCGAGTTTCTTAACTTAGTAATTTCATTTCTTATGTATATCACACATTGTTAATATACTTAGTGAGATACTTACTCATCATAATCTCATGTCAACCATATATATATGTCTATATATACCACAACATGTAGTTTTTACAAATTTGTAACGTTCGTGAATCGCCGGTCAACTTGGTTGATCAATTGTCTATATGAAACTTATTTTATTTAATCAAGTCTTAACAAGTTTGATTGCTTAACACGTTGGAAACATTTAGTCATGTAAATATCAATCTCAATTAATATATATAAACATGGAAAAGTTCGGGTCACTACATGATGGTACTGACGGCAGGTTGATTCCGGTTAAGGCATCACGGTGCTCTCAGTCTAGCCGGGTGGGTCTTCGTCGAACACTTGGAAAGTGTTTCTTCACGGTTATGATTATGATGACTGGCTTCACTGTAGTGACCCGAACTTTTTCCATGTTTATATATATTAAATGAAATTGATATTTATATGATTAAGTGTTTCTAACATGTTAAGCAATCAAACTTGTTAAGACTTGATTAATTGAAATAGGTTTCATATAGACAATTGACCACCCAAGTTGACCGGTGATTCACGAACGTTAAAACTTGTAAAAACTATATGATGACATATATATGGATATATATATAGTTAACATGATATTATGATAAGTGAGTATCTCATTAGGTATGTTAACAATGAGTGATATACATAAAAATGAGTTATTGAATTAAGAAACTCGAAAAGATATATATAACGATTATCGTTATAACAACGTCTTACTAAATACATATGAATCATATTAAGCTATTGTTACACTATGTTTAAATATGATAATTGATAAGTAAACATATCATTAAGTGTATTAACAATGATATACATATGTAAAAACAAGACTACTAACTTAAGGATTTCGAAACGAGTCATATATGTAACGATTATCGTTGTAACGACATTTAAATGTATATATATATCATATTAAGATATATTAATACATCATAATATCATGATAATGTAATAATTTAACATCTCATTAGATATTATAAACAATGGGTTAACAACATTTAATAAGATCGTTAACTTAAAGGTTTCAAAATAACACTTACATGTAACGACTAACGATGACTTAACGACTCAGTTAAATGTATATACATGCAATGTATTATGTTGTAATAATACACTTTTGGAAGACTTCAAGACACATATCAAAGTACTTCTATTTAACAAAAATGCTTACAATTACATTCTCGTTCAATTTCATCAACAATTCTACTCGTATGCAACCGTATTCGTACTATTACAATACCCAGCTCCTAGACGTATATACTATTAGTATATACACATAATAATTCAGCTCTTAGCAGCCCTAGATAGTCAACAAACATGTGGAACCAACAATTAGACAACTAGCATGACTTATGAGCAAGGAAACAAAAGCAAGAACTCCTTTTAACCCCACTCACCTTCACCACTCACCACCTACTCCATTTCACTTCCAATTTTCTTCCCAATTCTCTCTCAAAACACACACACTCTTCCATGAATGTCTAAGTTACTATTTTTCCAGAAAAAATCATCAAATACAAGCTTTGGTTATTACCTATAATCATCATAAAAACAATTACTCACGAACACATCAAGAACACTTACAAGTTTACAAGTTTACTTCCAAGTTTCCTAATCCATTCCAAGCAATCATCTAAGATCAAGAAACCTTTGTTATTTACAGTAGGTTATCTTTCTAAATCAAGGTAATATTCATATTCAAGTTTTGATTTAATTTCTATAACTATAACTATCTTAATTCGAGTAATAATCTTACTTGAACTTGTTTTTGTGTCATGATTCTATTTCAATAACTTCCAAGCCATCAAAGATCGTTTGAAGCTCAAGTTATTTTTTCATCATTTCCAGTAGGTTTACCTACTAAACTCGAGGTAGTAATAATGTTCATGACATCATTTGATTCATATATGTATAACTATCTTATTCGAAGATTTGAACACGTAATCACTAGAACATAGTTTAGTTAATTCTAAACTTGTTCGCAAACAAAGTTAATCCTTATAACTTGACTTTTAAAATCAACTAAACACATGTTCTATTTCTATATGATATTCTAACTTAATGATTTAAAACCTGAAAACATGAAAAACACCGTAAAACCGGATATACGCCGTCGTAGTAACACTGCGGGCTGTTTTGGGTTAGTTAATTAAAAACTATGATAAAATTTGATTTAAAAGTTGTTCTTATGGGAAAATGATTTTTCTTATGAACATGAAACTATATCCAAAAATAATGGTTAAACTCAAAGTGGATGTATGTTTTCCAAAATGGTCATCTAGACGTCGTTCTTTCGACTGAAATGACTATCTTTACAAAAATGACTTCTAATCTGTATTTCCGACTATAAACTTATACTTTTTCTGTTTAGATTCATAAACTTAAGTTCAATATGAAACCATAGCAACTTGAATCACTCAAAACGGATTTAAAACGAAGAAGTTATGGGTAAAACAAGATTGGATAATTTTTCGTGTTGTAGCTACGTGAAAATTGGTAACAAATCTATATTAATCATATCCTAGCTAACTCATATTGTATTATACATGTATTCTAATATATTATGTAATCTTGAGATACCATAGACACGAATACAATGTTTTGACATATCATATCGACCCATATATATATATATTTCGGAACAACCATAGACACTCTATATGCAGTAATGTTGGAGTTAGCTATACAGGGTTGAGGTTGATTGTAAAATATTATATATACTTTGAGTTGTGATCTAGCTTGAGGCTTGTATACACGAGGTCGTGGATTGATTCGAGATAATATATATTGCTTTATTTTTCTGTACATCTAACTGTGGACAACTAGTTGTAGGTTACGAATGAGGACATCTGACTTAATAAACTTAAAACATTAAAACATATTAAAATTATTGTAAATATATTTTTAACATACTTTGATATATATGTACATATTTGTTATAGGTTCGTGAATCGACCAATGGCCAAGTCTTACTTCCCGACAAAGTAAAAATCTGTGAAAGTTAGTTATAGTCCCACTTTTAAAATCTAATATTTTGGGATGAGAATACATGTAGTTTTATAAATGTTTTACAAAATAGACACAAGTAAATGAAACTACATTCTATGACTGGATTATTAAACCGAATATGCCCCTTTTTAGTCTGGTAATCTAAGAATTAGGGAACAGACACCCTAATTGACGCGAATCCTAATGATAGATCTATTGGGCCCAATGAGCCCCATCCAAAGTACAAAATGCTTTAGTACTTCGAATTCATCATGTCCGAAGGGAGTCCCGGAATGATAGGGGATGTTCTATATGCATCTTGTTAAGGTCGATTACCAGGTGTTCACCATATGAATGATTTTTATCTCTATGTATAGGATGTATATTGAAATATGAAATCTTGTAGTCTATTATTACGATTTGATAAATATATAGGTTAAACCTATAACTCACCAACATTTTTGTTGACGTTTAAAGCATATTTATTCTTAGGTGATTATTAAGAGCTTCCGCTGTTGCATGCTAAAATATGGACAAGATTTGGTGTCAGCATGCTTGTATAATATTGTTTAAAACTGCATTCGAGATTTACTTTGTTGTAACATATTAAATATTGTAAACCAATATGTATTGGTAGTGTGTAAGTGTGATATTTTAGATTATCATTTCTGAATAATCTAGGTGGTGACTTTTTAACCTTGTCGATAAAATAAAGGTTATGGTTTGTTTTAAAAACGAATGCAGTCTTTGAAAAACGTCTCATATAGATGTCAAAACCTCGCAACGAAATCAATTAATATGGAATGTTTATAATCAATATGAACGGGATATTTCAGTTGGTATTCGAGCGTTGGTCTTAGAGAACCAGAATTTTTGCATTAGTGTGTCTTACCGAGTTTGTTATGATGCATTAGTGAGTCTGGACTTCGACCGTGTTTTTCTTCAAAAACGATTGCTTAACTTTTTTTGTTGGAAACTATATATTATTAACATGTAAATATTATGTGATATATTAATCTCTTAATGTGTTTGATATTGTGTGATAGATGTCTACCTCTAGTACAAATCCCATCGACTCACCTAATAATAATGAAGATTCGAATATACTTTGGGAAGATTCACAAATTCCCGAAGAGGAACCGGAAAAGGAGGAACCGGAAGAAGAGGAACCTGAAGAGGAGGAACCGGAAGAGGAAGAACTGGAAGAAGAAGAGGTTCCGGAGGAAGAAATATTGATACCTACAGTAAATCGATTAAATAAAAGAAAATCCTCAACCAACGGACCAAAGTCAAAAATGGTCAATGGTGTTTCCGCCAAGGAAGCAAAATATTGGGAAGATTACCAATTTTCCGATGAATCGGATCCCGATGAGGATTCCGATGATGTTATAGAAATTATCTCGACCCAATTTAATAAAGCAAAAGAAAATAATAAGGGAAAAGGTATAAAAATAGAGAAACCTGATTCCAACCCCGATGAAATTTATATGTATCGGCAACGTCCGTATTTCCTAAAATGTAACAATAACCCGGGAACCTCTAAACCACTAGGTTTTTCTAAACCATTGTGGAAAACGATGGCTCGTATTAGAGGAACACCATATATCCCTAGAAAATTAGGAAAATGAACCAAGTTCGAAGAAGATGAAACCAGTGATTCGGATTAGAGGGTTGTAATCATGTTGTGTATTATATGTATTGTAGTATGCTTGTACTTTTATGTTCTATGTAAAAATTGCTTGTATTGTTTGTTAATTATCTTTTTCGAATCTAATCCTTGTCTATTTTACAGTATAAAAACAAAATAGACGTTAAGGGTAGACAACCGAATATTTTAGAAGACCTACCAGAGGATATGATTGAGGAAATATTGTCTAGAGTCGGTCAGAATTCATCAGCACATTTAGTTATGGCGAAATTAACTTGTTAAACATTTGAAAGACTTTCCAGAAATGCCTTAGTTTATAAAAGGCTTTCCTTTGATAGGTGGGGTATATCACATTGGGGAGACCGTAAGTTACGCCATGTTTTCTTTAAAGCGTTAAATGCAGGGAACCCAAATGCAATTTTACGCTATGGGTTAAGAACCTATTTTGACTCAACATATCCCAACATAGGACTTCGTGAGTTAGAAAGAGCTTCTAACATGCAACATAAAGAAGCATGTTATACTTACGGGTTAGTGATGTTCGCTTCTTACCAAAGTGAGAAAAAGAATATTGGATTACAACTTTTAAATAAAACCTTCCCACAAGTGACGGATTCAGTAGTTGGGGTGAGAAACAAGGTTTTTAGATTATTACGGGGCTGTTGGACATTACGGAACCCTCGTCCTTTTGACGACATTACAACATACTGCCTAGCCAATGGTCATAACGGTTACTTTCCACAAGACCAAGGATGGGAAGTCGTCTTAGTAAAACCAGAATGCATGACTTGTTTCTGGACTTATGAATTATGTGTCTTTATTTCTTTTGCTGAACAACTTGCGTATTAACTAGAATTGCCTTTATAACTGCCGAGTAACAAAGTTATTATGTGCTATATTTCATCCTATATGTATAATAGCGGTATTGTAAGTTTGTAAAATATTGTATAGAAATTTGAACGCGAAATTTTATTATAATCTGTTTTTTCATATAGAATTGTAGTAGTTGAATTGTATATTAGCTACTAAGTATGAACTTAACGGGTAGATACTACCCGAATTAAAACTATAAAACGCTAATATGAAAAAAAGCTTTTATAAATGAGTTCATACTATGCTATAAAATACTATTGATTACTCTTAAAATTCTATATGATTAACTTAATTCTTTTGGGCTATTTTTGAAGGAAATGGCAGCGACGACTCGTCAGAATTTGAACATGAGCGAGGAAGATTTTCATGTTTTCCTTGCAGCAAACATAGCCGTAGTACAGGCTGCGATGCAAAATAACAATAACTCTGGATCTAGCAGTGGAACTAATTCCACAAGAAATTGTGTAGGATGCTCCTACAAAGAATTCACTGCCTGCAAACCTTTGGAATTTGATGGAACCGAGGGACCAATTGGATTGAAACGGTGGACCAAGAAGGTCGAATCGGTGTTTGCCATAAGTAAGTGTACTGAAGAGGACAAAGTTAAGTACGCTACGCATACCTTCACAGGTACTGCGTTAACGTGGTGGAACACCTATCTTGAACAGGTAGGACTAAATAGTGCTTACGTACTACCGTGGTCGGCATTCAAGCAATTGATGAACGAGCAGTACCGTCCTGGAAACGAAGTCAATAAGCTCAAGGTAGAACTTAGAGAGTTACGAACACAAGGATTCGACATTACCACATATGAACGACGATTCACAGAGTTGTGCCTATTGTGTCCGGGAGCGTTCGAAGATGAAGAAGAGAAGATCGACACGTTTGTAAAAGGGTTACCAGTAAGGATTCAAGAAGATGTGAGTTCACACGAGCCCATTTCCATACAGAAGGCAAGTCGAATGGCTCATAAACTCATAAATCAGATTGAGGGGAGAATTAAAGAACATGCGGTCGAAGAAGCCAACACGAAACAACTCAAGAGGAAGTGAGAGGAAAACGGTTACAAGAGTCACCAGTACAACAACAATAACAATTACAACCACAACCGCAACAACAATCGCAACAGTAACCGCAATCCTAACAATAACTACAACAAATGTCCCAACAACAACAACAACAACAACTACAACAACCGTTTCAATAACAATAATAATCCCAACAACAACCTCAATAACAACAAACAACAGAAACAACCATGCTTCAGGTGTGCAGAGTACCATCCGAATGCGTTTTGCACAACAGTTTGCACCAAGTGTAAGAGAAATGGTCATGGCGCAGCAAAATGTGAGGTTTACAGACCAAAGAACAACAAAAATAAAGAAACAAATAAGGTCGGAACAAATAATGCCGACGTAGTTTGTTATAAATGTGGAAAACTGGGCCACATTATTAGACATTGCCCAAACTAAGGGAATACTAATGGGCAAGGCCGCGGAAGAGTTTTCAATATTAATGCGGCAGAAGTGCAGGAAGATCCGGAGCTTGTTACGGGTACGTTTCTTATTGACAATACATCTGCTTATGTTTTATTTGATTCGGGTGCGGATAGAAGCTATATGAGTAGAGATTTTTGTGCTAAATTAAGTTGTCCACTGACGCCTTTGGATAATAAATTTTTACTCGAATTAGAAAACGGTAAATTAATTACAGCAGATGATAGTTATGCGAGGTGTATATAAAATAGCTATTATATTTTAGCAGAAAATACTATTAAATACGATACAATTTTACACAAGATATTTATTTATTTAGAGAATGGATATACTTAAACCTTGCTACAACACTAATAGGCAGTGTACCTAATCGTACAGTAGTGTAGTTTTTAGTAAGTCCTGTTCGTTCCACAGGGAAAATCTTTAAACAAAGCTTAACGCTATATTAGTTTACTTTTATAAAAATACAAATATATATATAAGTAATATTATTATTATAAAGGGGGGT
Organism: Rutidosis leptorrhynchoides; assembly: GCF_046630445.1. NCBI lineage: Eukaryota > Viridiplantae > Streptophyta > Magnoliopsida > Asterales > Asteraceae > Rutidosis > Rutidosis leptorrhynchoides. Next base: position 150,345,038 of record NC_092334.1, read on the forward strand.
TTTTACCGTTTAATGACCGGTTTGTCGATTTTAAAACTTTAGTCGCAGTTAAAACCAAATGTAAAATATTAAATAAAAGACTTAATTTAAAGCGTAAAGTAAATAACGATAATGAAATTACGAATAATAAAAGTGCGATAAAATAAACTTGCGATAATTAAAAAGTACGATAATTAAAAGTGCAATTAAATACAATAACAATAAAAATGCGATAATTAGAAGTGTAATTAAATATAAAATAAAGGAAATTAAATATGAAATAAAAGAATTATGCTTATTTAAACTTCCGTAATCATGATGGTTGACGTGTTGATTTTAGTTTATTGCCCATGGGTTAATTGTCCTTTGTCCTGGATTATTTAATATGTCCGTCTGGTTTTTGTCCATAACAGTCCATCAGTCATAAATATAAAGTGCGAGTGTCCTCGTCAAATTATCTTTATACCCGAAGTTAAATATTCCAACTAATTGGGGATTTAAACTGTAACAAGATTTTAATACTTTGTTTAATAATTACACCAGGATGTCGACTGAGTGTAACCCAAGGTTTTAATATTTTGTTATCAATTATACCAAGTGTCCTTGTACATAATTTCACCCCTGTTTTAATTATTCTAGTGGCTATTAATCCATTCCCGTGTCCGGTTAAATGAACGATTATTCGTACATATAAATACCCCGCCCATCGTGTCCGATCGAGTGTATATGGTAATTTATAGGGACGCCCAATTGTAAATCTTTATATTAACATTAACAAACTATCATTTAGTTAAACAAATATAAAGCCCATTAATAGCCCATAGTCTAATTTCCACAAGTGTCGTTCTTTTGTCCAAACCCCAATTATGGTACAAAGCCCAATTACCCAATTTTAGCAATTAGCCCAACATCATGATTACTTCGGATTAAATAAGCATAATAATAACTTAGCTACGAGACATTAAATTAAAAAGGTTGAACATAACTTACAATGATTAAAAATAGCGTAGCGTTACACGGACAGAATTTCGACTTACACCCTTACAACATTTGCTAACATACCCTTATTATTAGGATTAAAATTAAAATTAAAATTAAAATTAAAATTAAAATATAAATATAAATATTTACATATAGATATAGAGAGGATGGATATATATGTTGATTTTTACGATCAGAATGCGCGAGCTTTATAGGCAGTTTCAAAATTTGGGGCTCCGCGACTCGCGTAGTTTTTGCACTGCAAACTCCGCAACTCGCGGAGTTTGCTTTTACAGCTCACACAAGTTTGGAGCCTTTCTTGCCGACGGTTTATAATATATTATATAATATATAAATAATTATAAGAATTATTTAAATATTATATTATATTATATTTATGTGCATAGTTGACTTGTAATTTTTAGTCCGTTGCGTCGAGCGTTGAGAGTTGACTCTGGTCCCGGTTCTGGATTTTCGAACGTCCTTGCGTACAATTTAATATCTTGTACTTTGCGTTTTGAATCTTGTACTCTTGTAATTTCGAGACGTTTCTTATCAATAATTGGAACCTCTTTAATTGTATTTTGTACTTTTGAGCTTTTTGGTCGTTTGCGTCTTCAATTCGTCGAATCTGTCTTTTGTCTTCACCTTTTATTATTTAAACGAATATCACTTTTAAATAGAACAATTGAAAATAAAAGCTTGTCTTTCTTGAGGAATAATGCTATGAAAAATATGTTCGTTTTTAGCATTATCAGCAGATAATATATGTCGGAATCGAGAAATTAAGCTGGTTAGTGAAACATTTAAGATTGATTTGATACCAGCAGAGTTAGGAAGTTTTGATGTGATAATTGGCATGGACTGGTTGAAAGAGGTGAGAGCAGAGATCGTATGTTACAAAAATGCAATTCGCATTGTACGGAAAAAAGGAAAACCCTTAATGGTGTACGGAGAAAAAAATAACGCGAAATTAAATCTTATTAGTAGTATGAAGGCGCAAAAACTAATTAGAAAAGGTTGTTATGTCATTCTAGCACACATCGAGGAAGTTAAACCTGAAGAAAAGAACATCAGTGATGTTTCCGTCGCAAAAGAATTTCCCGATGTATTTCTGAAAGAATTACCGGGATTACCCCCACATCGATCCGTTGAATTTCAAATAGACCTTGTACCATGAGATGCACCAATAGCTCGTGCTCTATACAGACTCGCATCCAGCTAAATGAAAGAATTACAAAGTCAGTTACAAGAACTTTTAGAGCGTGGTTTCATTCGACCAAGCACATCACCATGGGGAGCTCCTATTTTGTTTGTCAAGAAGAAGGATGGTACATTTAGGTTGTGTATCGACTACCGAGAGTTGAACAAACTTACCATCAAGAACCGCTACCCACTACCCAGAATCGACAACTTATTTGATCAACTACAAGGTTCATCGGTTTATTCGAAGATTGATTTACATTCTGGGTATCATCAAATGCGGGTGAAGGAGGATGATATTCCAAAGACTGCTTTTAGGACGCGTTACGGTCATTACGAGTTTATGGTTATGCCGTTTGGGTTAACTAACGCACCAGCTGTGTTCATGGACCTCATGAACCGAGTGTGTGGACCATACCTTGACAAGTTTGTCATTGTTTTCATCGATGACATACTTATTTACTCAAAGAATGACCAGGAGCACGAAGAACATTTGAGAAAAGTGCTAGAGTTGTTAAGGAGAGAAAAACTGTATGCTAAGTTTTTAAAGTGTGCATTTTGGTTGGAAGAAGTTCAATTCCTCGGTCATATAGTGAACAAAGATGGTATTCAGGTGGATCCAACAAAGATTGAAACCGTTGAAAAGTGGGAAACCCCGAAAACTCCAAAGCATATACGCCAATTTTTAGGATTAGCTGGTTACTACAGAAGGTTCATCCAAGATTTTTCCAGAATAGCAAAACCCTTGACTGCATTAACGCATAAAGGGAGGAAATTTAAATGGAAGGATGAACAAGAGAAAACGTTTCAATTGTTAAAGAAAAAGTTAACTACGGCACCTATATTGTCATTACCTGAAGGGAATGATGATTTTGTGATATATTGTGACGCCTCAAAGCAAGGTCTCGGTTGTGTATTAATGCAATGAACGAAGGTAATTGCTTATGCGTCTAGACAATTGAAGATTCACGAGCAGAATTAAACGACGGATGATTTGGAATTAGGCGCGGTTGTTTTTGCATTAAAGCCTTGGAGGCACTACTTATATGGGGTCAAAAGTATTATATATACCGACCACAAAAGTCTTCAACACATATTTAATCAGAAACAACTGAACATGAGACAGCACAGGTGGATTGAATTGTTGAATGATTACGACTTTGAGATTCGTTACCACCCGGGGACGGCAAATGTGGTAGCCGACGCCTTGAGCAGAAAGGACAGAGAACCCATTCGAGTAAAAGCTATGAATATAATGATTCACAATAACCTTACTACTCAAATAAAGGAGGCGCAGCAAGGAGTTTTAAAAGAAGGAAATTTAAAGGATGAAATACCCAAAGGATCGGAGAAGCATCTTAATATTGGGAAGACGGAACCCGGTATGGGGCTAAAAGAATTTGGGTTCCAAAATTTGGAGATATGAGAGAAATGGTACTTAGAGAAGCTCATAAAACCAGATACTCAATACATCCTGGAACGGAAAAGATGTACAAGGATCTCAAGAAACATTTTTGGTGGCCGGGTATGAAAGCCGATGTTGCTAAATATGTAGGAGAATATTTGACGTGTTCTAAGGTCAAAGCTAAGCATCAGAAACCATTAGGTCTACTTCAACAACCCGAAATCCCGGAATGGAAATGGGAAAACATTACCATAGATTTCATCACTAAATTGCCAAGGACTACAAGTGGTTTTGATACTATTTGGGTAATAGTTGATCGTCTCACCAAATCAGTACACTTCCTGCCAATAAGAGAAGATGACAAGATGAAGAAATTAGCACGACTGTATTTGAAGAAAGTCGTCTCCAGACATGGAATACCAATCTCTATTATCTCTGATAGGGATGGCAGATTTATTTCAAGATTCTGGCAGACATTACAGCAAGCATTAGGAACTCGTCTAGACATGAGTACTACCTATCATCCATAAACTGATGGGCAGAGCAAAAGGACGATACAAACGCTTGAAGACATGCTATGAGCATGTGTTATTGATTTCGGAAACAGTTGGGATCGACATCTACCGTTAGCAGAATTTTCCTACAACAACAGCTACCATTCAAGCATTGAGATGGCACCGTTTGAAGCACTTTATGGTAGAAAGTGCAGGTCTCTGATTTGTTGGAGTGAAGTGGGGGATAGACAGATTACGGGTCCGGAGATAATATAAGAAACTACCGAGAAGATCATCCAAATTCAACAACGGTTGAAAACCGCCCAAAGTCGATAAAAGAGCTACGCTGACATTAAAAGAAAAGATATAGAATTTGAAATTGGAGAGATGGTCATGCTTAAAGTTGCACCTTGGAAAGGCGTTGTTCGATTTGGTAAACGAGGGAAATTAAATCCAAGGTATATTGGACCATTCAAGATTATTGATCGTGTCGGACCATTAGCTTACCGACTTGAGTTACCTCAACAACTCGCGGCTGTACATAACACTTTTCATGTCTCGAATTTGAAAAAATGTTTTGCTAAAGAAGATTTCACTATTCCGTTAGACGAAATCCAAATCAACGAAAAACTTCAATTCATCGAAGAAACCGTCGAAATAATGGATCGTGAGGTTAAAAGACTTAAGCAAAACAAGATACCAATTGTTAAGGTTCAATGGAATGCTCGTAGAGGACCCGAGTTCACCTGGGAATGAGAATATCAGATGAAGAAGAAATACCCGCACTTATTTCCAGAAGATACGTCAACACCTCCAACTGCTTAAAATTTCGGGACGAAATTTATTTAACGGGTAGGTACTGTAGTGACCCGAACTTTTTCCATGTTTATATATATTAAATGAAATTGATATTTATATGATTAAGTGTTTCCAACATGTTAAGCAATCAAACTTGTTAAGACTTGATTAATTGAAATAGGTTTCATATAGACAATTGACCACCCAAGTTGACCGGTGATTCACGAACGTTAAAACTTGTAAAAACTATATGATGACATATATATGGATATATATATATATATATATATAGTTAACATGATATTATGATAAGTGAGTATCTCATTAGGTATGTTAACAATGAGTGATATACATAAAAATGAGTTTATTGAATTAAGAAACTCGAAACGATATATATAACGATTATCGTTATAACAACGTCTTACTAAATACATATGAATCATATTAAGATATTGTTACACTATGTTTAAATATGATAAATGATAAGTAAACATATCATTAAGTGTATTAACAATGAACTACATATGTAAAAACAAGACTACTAACTTAAGGAATTCGTAACGAGTCATATATGTAATGATTATCGTTGTAACGACATTTAAATGTATATATATCATATTAAGATATATTAATAAATCATAATATCATGATAATGTAATAATTTAACATCTCATTAGATATTATAAACAATGGGTTAACAACATTTAACAAGATCGTTAACTTAAAGGTTTCAAAACAACACTTACATGTAACGACTAACGATGACTTAACGACTCAGTTAAATGTATATACATGTAGTGTATTATGTTGTAATAATACACTTTTAGAAGACTTCAAGACACATATCAAAGTACTTCTATTTAACAAAAAGTCTTACAATTACATTCTCGTTCAATTTCATCAACAATTCTACTCGTATGCAACCGTATTCGTACTCGTATAATACCCAGCTCCTAGACGTATATACTATTGGTATATACACATAATAATTCAGCTCTTAGCAGCCCTAGATAGTCAACAAAAATGTGGAACCAACAATTAGACAACTAGCATGACTTGTGAGCAAGGAAACAAAAACAAGTACTCCTTTTAACCCCACTCACCTTTACCACTCACCACCTACTCCATTTCACTTCCAATTTTCTTCCCAATTCTCTCTCAAAACACACACACTCTTCCATGAATGTATTAGTTACTATTTTTCCAGCAAAAATCATCAAATACAAGCTTTGGTTATTACCTATAATCATCATAAAAACAATTACTCAAGAACACATCAAGAACACTTCCAAGTTTACAAGTTTACTTCCAAGTTTCCTAATCCATTCCAAGCAATCATCTAAGATCAAGAAACCTTTGTTATTTATAGCATGTTATCTTTCTAAATCAAGGTAATATTCATATTCAAGCTTTAATTTAATTTCTATAACTATAACTATCTTAATTCGAGTAATAATCTTACTTGAACTTGTTTTTGTGTGATGATTCTATTTCAAGAACTTCCAAGACATCAAAGATCCTTTGAAGCTCAAGTTATTTTTTCATCATTTCCAGTAGGTTTACCTACTAAACTTGAGGTGGTAATGATGTTCATGACATCATTCGATTCATATATGTATAACTATCTTATTCGAAGATTTGAACATGTAATCACTAGAACATAGTTTAGTTAATTCTAAACTTGTTCGCAAAAAAAGTTAATCCTTCTAACTTGACTTTTAAAATCAACTAAACACATGTTCTATATCTATATGATATGCTAACTTAATGATTTAAAACCTGAAAACATGAAAAACACCGTAAAATCGGATATACGCCGTCGTAGTAACACCGCGGGCTGTTTTGGGTTAGTTAATTAAAAACTATGATAAACTTTGATTTAAAAGTTATTATTCTAGGAAAATGATTTTTCTTATGAACATGAAACTATATCCAAAAATCATGGTTAAACTCAAAGTGGAAGTATGTTTTCCAAAATGGTCATCTAGACGTCGTTCTTTCGACTGAAATGACTACCTTTACAAAAATGACTTGTAATCTGTATTTCCGACTATAAACTTATACTTTTTCTGTTTAGATTCATAAACTTAAGTTCAATATGAAACCATAGCAACTTGAATCACTCAAAACGGATTTAAAACGAAGAAGTTATGGGTAAAACAAAATTGGATAATTTTTCTTGTTGTAGCTACGTGAAAATTGGTAACAAATCTATATTAATCATATCCTAGCTAACTCATATTGATTATACATGTATTCTAATATATTATGTAATCTTGGGATACCATATACACGAATACAATGTTTTGACATATCATATCGACCCATCTATATATATATTTCGGAACAACCATAGACACTCTATATGCAGTAATGTTGGAGTTAGCTATACAGGGTTGAGGTTGATTCCAAAATATTATATATACTTTGAGTTGTTATCTAGCCTGAGGCTTGTATACACGAGGTCGTGGATTGATTCGAGATAATATATATTGCTTTATTTTTCTGTACATCTAAATGTAGACAACTAGTTGTAGGTTACTAACGAGGACAACCGACTTAATAAACTTAAAACATTAAAACGTATTAAAAATGTTGTAAATATATTTTAAACATACTTTGATATATATGTACATATTTGTTATAGGTTCGTGAATCGACCATTGGCCAAGTCTTACTTCCCGACGAAGTAAAAATCTGTGAAAGTGAGTTATAGTCCCACTTTTAAAATCTAATATTTTGGGATGAGAATACATGCAATTTATAAATGTTTTACAAAATAGACACAAGTAAATGAAACTACATTCTATGGCTGGATTATTAAACCGAATATGCCCCTTTTTAGTCTGGTAATCTAAGAATTAGGGAACAGACACCCTAATTGACGCAAATCCTAAAGATAGATCTATTGGGCCCAACGAGCCCCATCCAAAGTACCGGATGCTTTAGTACTTCGAATTCATCATGTCCGAAGGGAGTCCCGGAATGATAGGGGATATTCTATATGCATCTTGTTAAGGTCGGTTACCAGGTGTTCACCATATGAATGATTTTAATCTCTATGTATGGGATGTATATTGAAATATGAAATCTTGTGGTCTATTATTACGATTTGATAAATATACAGGTTAAACCTATAACTCACCAACATTTCTGTTGACGTTTAAAGCATGTTTATTCTCAGGTGATTATTAAGAGCTTCCGCCGTTGCATGCTAAAATATGGACAAGATTTGGTGTCAGCATTCTTGTATAATATTGTTTAAAACTGCATTCGAGATTTACTTTATTGTAACATATTAATATTGTAAACCAATATGTATTGGTAGTGTGTAAGTGTGATATTTTAGATTATCATTTCTGAATAATCTAGGTGGTGACTTTTTAACCTTATCGATAAAATAAAGGTTATGGTTTGTTTTAAAAAACGAATAGAGTCTTTGAAAAACGTCTCATATAGAGGTCAAAACCTCGCAACGAAATCAATTAATATGGAACGTTTATAATCAATATGAACGGGACATTTCATTCACAACGCTTGATTATGATCGTCATGACCGGCTGTATGGTGCCGGTTGTGTGTATGCCATCCGGGTTCTCGGCCTTTCCATTTGCCCGGCGTGGTAAACATCCCGGGATGACGTCAGACGGATGTCGAGAAAAGCAGTACGTATTCCGGGACACGTAGTACCGGGTAGGATTTTTGCCGAGACGCTTGCCTGTTTTTGAGACGGATCATTATGCGTATCATTATTTAGTATTTCAAACAACTACGATATATCTTAACAGTCATTAACAGAACTTACTTGTTAGAGCACTGGGTGTTCGTGTTTTTTTTTTATCAAAGTTCATTTCAGTGTCTAAAATGAACCTTAAAATTAATTAAAGTAGGGTGTCATTCGGTGTTCATTTCAATGTCCATTTCAGTGAAGTGGACCAATAAGAAAATATAATAATTAAAAAAAAGAGAGAAAAACCACCTCTCTGTTGCGACGCTGGAAATATACGGTGGTCACGAAGTTGGGGCGGTATCCACGTCGAGGTAGCGTCGGCTTTGGACGTTGAGATTGAAGACCGGACACCGCGTGCTCTTATGAAGAAAAGTTCCCTTAAGCTTATATGCATACTTTTTTTTTTGACGTGGGACTAGTTCTTAACAGCCGTTAACTGAACTTGTGATAGTGGGAAGTTCCCCTAAACATTTCTGTCTATTAGTGTTCGACGTGAGACTAATTTTAACAACCGTTAACAGAGCTTTTGATAGAGGAAAATTTCCGCATTTCCTTAACTGATTATCTCCAACATCTCTATCTATCACTAAATAATACCCACAAATATACCCATAAAATACAATATGCACAACTAATGAAGCAAATGGTACAAAATAAAAAAATAGAGGAACCCACGTGCTTTTGTTACATAGTCGTTGCAGTAGCAACTGATGAGATATTTAATAGATCCAACCCTAGTTGGCGATCGTCAACGGTGGCTATTCACGCAAGATAGTGAATGGCCTTAGGCGAAATATTTTTAATTTTACATGAAAATAGTCATTAAAATGCGTTTATTTTTTCAAAAGTAAAATGCATTAAAGATTATACCTAGCAGTTGTATGTTACGAATTACGGAGTAATTTTTTAAAATTGATGAATATTGACAACATATCCATGAGATTGAAAGGGTGTTTGGATTTGCGTTTTGAAAATTGATTATGCATTTTGGATAATTATAATCAAATAATCAGTTGTAGTAAAAAGTGTTATATAATATGTGACGACCCTAACGCTTACGTGTGACGCCCCGTACAAAATCATCGTGTACGGTACATCAACAACAGGATCATTACAGGGTCAAACACTATATGCTGTTTGAAAACTAGTTTTGCATTCATGAACAGATAACGTTTTACAAAAGATGAATAGGAAACATTAACATGAGTACATGATACTAAGGTCATTACAAAGCTATTGTTTTGAAAATAACATAAGTTGCGAATGCAAAGTAAAAGTTCCATGCTTGAGACATCTCTAAGTAATGCAGCGGAAGTCTAACACAACAAGTCTGTAACAGCAAGTCTATACACCGAGACTAGAACAACAAGGCTAACAGCGAAAGAAACAACGTCTAAACACCTGAGAAATACATGCTTAAAAAGTCAACACGAATGTTGGTGAGCTATAGTTTGTTTGTATTCAGTAATGTAATGTAGGCCACGAGATTCAGTGCTTCAAACAAGCATTTCAAATCAGTAATTCAAATCAGTATGATAAAGTATATGTATAACCTTGGGCACCCGGTAACTAGACTTAACGTTTATAACCCCCTGAAAGTACACTTGGCGAGTGCGTATGTTCACGAAGTATTAAACACCCGTTAAATGCTAGCACAACTAGCCCGAGTGGGGATGTCATACTCTATGGATCCATATCTAAGATTCGCGTTCACCGGTTCAAAAACTAATGACTAAACGTTACCGTGCTAAGGGGAATGTTTATGCCGTTGTATAACCCACACACATATAAAGTTTAAGTACTCATGCCTAACATGTAAAATGTAAAAAGCGCATGTATTCTCAGTCCCAAAATAGTTAATGTAAAAAGGGATGCTATAACTCACAGTGATAAAAGCGGTAAAGTCGGTAATGAAAGTACGCAAGTAGTAAGTCGGTCCGAAAGGTCGTCAACCTAAATCAAAGGTTACTAGGTCAGTAGGTTGTCTTTATAATTTCTAATAGTGCATAAAATAAGGTTAAGTGTCATCATCATCATCATTCATCATCATAAAAGCTAAGTAAGTTCGACAAGAATAGAGATCGAAACAATAGGCTGACTTCGATCAGCCGCTATGACCTCTACGTAAATCGAAAAGACGCATAGTCAGTGGCTATGAGTCCCCTAACAGCTGACCAATTTTCAGAACCTAACTCGTCTTCATTTGACCGTGGCAACGGTTTAAGTGTGAGTAGGTCAAAAATTTCAGCACAACGTTAATAGGGTGTAGTGACTCTCGGAGGGCCATAAATCCTAAACCGTAACTTGGATTAAGACAAGGCCTAAATGGAAAATCATCTAATCGAACTGAACTAACTGAAAATCAACTTTCCAGTAGCCCAGGTGGTGTGATCAGATACAGAAATCAGTGGACAAGTGCTCCGGTGGGGTTCTTAGTGCTTGATGCTCATCACGGTTCTCATCCTTGATGCTTGTAGCTTCAAGTGTACAACTCGTTCATGATTTAGCATCACCTTGACTAAGAATTCACCATCAATACACAATATGTTAAGACAAAGTAAGAACATAACTCATTCATGAGTCTTAGATGGATGATGAACCAAGGTTACATCATATCCTTAGTCTTAACACAATTTCAAATCACGATAACAACTAAAGCTACAAACTTTACATCAATTCAACAAGTATAAGCACAATCCAAGTCAAAAGAGGTGATGGAACCCTAAGCTAGAGAGCTTGGATCCATTTCACACAAGTTACAAGGTTGCAAAGCTAGAAAGATTGAACCTTTAAGTGTTCTTGAAGATCTTGAAGCATAAAGCTTGGATCTTGAAGATACATGAAGATTACAAACAAAAGTTTGAATCTTTTTCACAAAACAACATGATCAAAGCAAAAAGAACTTAGATCTAACAAAAAGATATGAAGATTCAAGTTAGAAAGCTTGCATCTTAATTGTTCTTGAAGATCTTGAAGCATAAAGCTTGGATCTTGAAGATGCATGAAGATTACAAACAAAAGTTTGAATCTTTATCATAAAATAACAAGATTAAAGTAAAAGAAAGATGAATCTACAAAGTTGGTGAAGATTTAAAGCTAGAAAGCTTGAATCTTCAATGTTCTTGAAGGATTCATGCTTGAATCAACAAGATGTAACCAAGATCAAAGCTAAATGGAACTTGATCTTCATATAATGATGATGACGACCACAAAATTGAAAAGAAAAGAAGAAGAAAAAGAAGCCTTACAAGAAGAACTAGAGAGGAAAGAAAGAAAGAATCAAGTGTGTGTGAAAACCAAAATGAGAGCAAGTGTAAAATGAGAGGTAAATGGCTCGTATTTATAAGCAAATGGGATTGACATGGATCGGTGACATGGCACCTATGATGGCCGTGATTTTGAGGGGAGGGGGAGGGAGACACAACTTTGCTTTATGGATAATGGTTGTCTAAAGTGTGTACTAATGCTAGAATCCCATGTGACAAATAGATAATCCTTATCCATTATGCTAGTTTGACTCATTAATTTATTTATTTATTTATTTATTTATTATTATGGGTCACTAGTAATAATACTTGGGCTAATTAATTGGGTCACTAGCTAGAGTAGGGTGAGCTTGAGCCCAACAAGGTAGAAAGTCCAACAAGACTAACTATTGGGCTTTAGCAATTAAATAAATAAAATTAAGCATCCAAAGGCCCAAGTAATTATTATTATAAAATAATAATTAATATTTCGCTGTCCAAATATTCCGGTTCTGACAAAAGTCAAACGTGCGCGCAGTCCGCGGTTTATTCGTAACGGCAAGTAACACCAACGGTTATAAAGGATTCGGTGGACAAGTTAAGCATTCTACATACACCAAGGCACATTTTAAAGTATATATGAATATAAAACACGTGTGCCAAGGTTCCGGAGTAATAAAGTAACACAGTACGCACAAATACGCAGTTTCGCAAAAATACAAGGCATAAAAGCAAGTCGAAAGAGCCGGGTCGTTACATTACCCACCTGTTAATGGAAATTTCATCCCGAAATTTGAGGAGTGACTAAAAAAATGGTACCGTATTTAAATAAGAAGTAGCGTATCAAAGTTCTGAAAGATTCGTGGGCTCAAAGTGATCTATTTACCTTGAAAGGTACTTGGGCGTATAAAAGTAAGAATAGGCATGTGCCATTATTTAAGTCTCTTGTCCTAAGAGATCAACAAATTGATTTTGTTTCTGGTTAACATGAGTATGTCATCTGAATATATACCCACAAAAAGAAAGATGATGTTTTTAGCCTTACAGGCATCTTCAGCAAGCTGGATGCATGAAATGCATCATTAATGTTACTAAGCTTATCTAAAACATTGAGCGCTTATGCCGTAATACAAAGCTGATAGATAGAATGAAAAACATGGTAATTCACAACCATGCAATTTGATGTCTGGATAGTGTTAGCCACGGATTTTACTAATCCCTTAATTTCGGAAGGAGACCACAGGCATAAAGAACCCGATATTTAAGAACGTTTCATTTTACTAAATGAATTGAAATTTTAGCTGAAAGTGACTAATCGGACTTATTTGCAATGCAAGCCATAATTATCTATAGTGTCTTCAGGACGGTCTGAACGAACAATGAAATATATCACCTTAGTTTAGCATACTACAGGTGAACAGTTCCATAATGTAACTTTTTCCTTTCAGTTACATGTTGAGGTTAGGGTTAACATTAACTAGAACAACATATAGTTGCAACCGGTGAAGGAAGGAATGTGTGGAGTAACCATATCCGTGTTACAGACGTTTTAAGCAGTCCCATTCAAGAGGATAACAAGATTCATAGATTCTTAAGGTATCTTATGTTACATTTCCGAAAGAAAATCGTACGAAAGGTGTGGTCCATGAACGAGAGTGAATTCTCCGAACAGTTCATTCTGAATTTATCCTTATACTTAAGGGGATGCGTGGATGAGAAGATACGTAAACTCCTGGTCATAAAGAATGATTTACTCCAAGTTAAGAGAATCTCCAACTATGATTTCTTGTACCTCAACATAATGAATCCTAGAGATGACGTTTACGAGGGTGTTGCGATTAGCCGTGAAATATTGAGAGTAGAAACCTAACTAGTTCCTTTCCTACAATCGGGTAAACACTGAGTGTACATCAGAAGACTGATTTATCGGCTCGCGTTTTTGCCAAGTCTAACCTTAAGAGGAACATTTCATGAGCGCAAAGACTTCTTAACAAATTTTTTTTTTAAATCTGCCACCCACAGTGGCTCAAGCGTTTTTAACAAGGATTTTAATAGTAAGCTTCATCCCTAACGGAGGGCGAGAAGAAGTGTGATCCATACATGGTGTAGCTTAATACGAAAACCTTTAAAATCAACCAAGGAAGTTTTGAAAAACCTTTAAAATCAACCAAGGAAGTTTTGAAAAAACCTTTAAACGTTTGATGTGACAACATAAACGGAACGAAGTTCTTAGTAAATTTAGAAATATGTACAACGTGTACCATTTTGCTTAAAACTATTTGACTTAAGTTAAACAACTCATTAAAGGAGCGATTGTTAAATAATTTGAAGGTATAACTTAGTAGATATTAACCAAAATAAGTAAGGGTAAATTTGTTAACTTAATTATATATATACATATATGATTTTATAAATCGCGTAAGTGACCGAAAAATTTTATTACTTTCATTTGTCCATAATCTCGTGCGGACCGCACAAATAAGCAACGTGTAAAATCAAAATATTTTGATAAATATAGTTTTTCATATTTCAGAGGTTATGAGTTGAAAAAGGTCGAGTGAAAAATCTTTGAATCATCGGTTGACATGTTACTAGGTAATGAAAACTAATGAATTAAATGTAGTTTTGATAACATAAGTCTTTGGGCAAAAATGTTCACGTGTGATGCCGTTGCTAAAAAGTGAGGTACGAAGGATAAAGCGTGAGGATGAGAAGTTAATCGCTTCTTGACTTTGCAGAATGCCACACAGGTTATGGCTAATATTAAAGTCAGAATACTAATGATGTTAATATCGCTAGATGAGAATTTCGTTGGAATAGGTTAGGAATTTGAGGTATGTAAGATAGAGCATCGCTCCGACAGGTGTGAAGGATAAGATCCCTAGGGTAACGCAGTAATTTTGAATGGTTTAAGTGTTGATGGATGCCCGAAGGCTCTGCATGATGTGGTAGTAAGTGCCTTCATCACATACACACCCATGAATCTCTCGGTTTCGATGGTTGTAAAGTCTCCATGAAGACTTGGATACGAATAAGCAACGAAAAATTTTATATTGACAAGCAACGAAAATTTTATAAAAATCATTTAAGGTGACAATATAAGAAAAGAAATGAAGCAAACTAGGGTTATGTGCAACACGTACCATTTAAGGTAAAATATCTTTTGAATAAAAGCTTTGATTTGTAAAAGTGAAAGTAAAATTTCATGTGTACTAGTCAAAATAAGTAATTATTTAACATATATGGTTTCTAAAATTTGTACGAATGGCAATAAAATAAATTTTTATAAAACTTTGTGAGGATCGCACAGTAAAATAGTGTGTGTAAAATTTTGGCAAACAAATTTTCATATTTCGGAGATTACAAGTTGGGAAAAGATCGAGTAAAAGATTTTTGAAAATTTCGGGTGAAATTTGAGGCAATAAAAACTATTGAATTTAAATGTGGTTGATGACTTTTAGTAGGACATAAGTCCTTTGACCAAAAATGCTTAAGTGTGAAGTTGTTGCTTATAAGTGAGATACGAGTGGGAGAGTATGAGGATGGGCATTAACTACCCATTGATTTTAGAAATTTCGAACTGGTATGACTAATATTGACGTAAGAAGGATGATGGTACGATTATCATCAAATAAGAAATCTCTCGGAGTAAGTTAGGATTTAGAGTCGCGTAAGAATGAGTATCAAATAAGATTCTTGGCCAGTCCTTAAGATAGAATTTGAATTGCCGAAGTGACGGGATACATTTTCCTTTATGTATCGTTGTGCAGGTTTGTCCATTGTATCAGTTCCTTTTATGGCTAGAAAGTGAGCAGATTTGGTTAGGCGGTCAACGATAACCCAGATGGTGTCATAACTGCCTATTGTTTTTGGTAGTCTTCAGGATGAAATCTATCGTCATCCCTTCCCATTTCCATTGTGGGATCTCGGGTTGTTGAAGTAACCCAGATGGCTTCTGGCTCACCATTCTCGCGAGGTATACGAATAATATTCTTATTATAAATAACTTACGCTTTAATCCTTGAAAGCCAATCTATTCCAACTATTTCATCAAAGCTTCCTAACTTGATGAGTATTAGGTTAATCCTAAAGTCCATTCCAACTAAATCTTATTATACTATCGCAAAAAATTCCATCAACCTTCTCAAATAACATCTGCTTGTGCGTAGGTAAATAATCCTTTCCAACTACTACTATAAAACTTCCAAGTTTCGTCGGCATGAGGTCATCTCCAAATGACCCACCTGTTAATTATAAGATACTACATTAAATCATTCCTCTATCTCTGCCAGATTACCATTACTTTGTCCTATAGAATACTTAACTCTTATGGTTGTTAATGGCTTACTAGTCATAACACTAATGTTCTTAGATATAAGGTTTCTATCGCTCTAGTATTAAACATCTCCGAGACAATAAACGTTGTGACGAAATGTACCCTAACTAAAATCAGGATCCATGCGAGTCTCCATAGCTTGAGATAACGGTTGCTCTATCGCAAGTAAGTCCAAAGTTTTCCCATATTTGAGAACTTTTTCCTTAAGTGTCTAGGGTGTCTATATTCATAACAGATTATCGGGTTATCAATTTCGCAATCAAGGCCCTTCTTGTACAGTATCTAGGCTTAATGGTTATTCCTACCTCTAACAGACCATAATGCGTACACTCGAGTGGTTCCTACCAAAATTTTCTTTGAATCACTTCATATTCCTTATCTAGTAACATTGGGACTTCTGCATGATTTACTTCAATATAACCACGCTAGCCTGGCGTCATTATATTGTACTAAATCGTACGTTCATTCCAACATCGTTCCATATGGTCAATGTAACGTGTTCACTTCAAGTTCTACTCAATTTCATCTAACAGTGCTTTATCTATGCTATCTCAAAACAAAATCTACATAATTAATCTCAAGGTTTCTCGGTGTGGGTGCATAGGTTCCGTAGGTCATGCCTCAATGTCTAAATGTCCCGAAATTTCTTCAAAATGTCCGGGTTCAAGTAACGTCGTTAGGTTCCTTTCTAGAAATTCAAGCTGGGTCTCATGTTGAGTTGTACGTGTAGCAAGTAGTAATATGATATGTCTTGAGGTGACTCCCAAGTCTTTGGGTATGGCTGAGCATCAGTGGAAGACACTCTGACCTTGTGAAAGGAGGTGTCCTCCTGACTTCTCCAATGCCTAAGAGTGTTAGGGACCTAAGTCCAGAGGTGTCGTTAGATCGTTGAGTAGTGGTGGAGAATGGAAGAGATAAGTGACGGTCACGAAAGTGTACGGGATACGGGTCATCTTGCAGAAATTGAACATCCTTCGAATGTTCATACGTTGTACGTGGCTAATTAGGGTGAGCTCGAGGTGCGGTTACTCCGACAAATCCTCGCATATCTCCTCCTCCAAGGATCAACTTTAGTGGGCGTGTAATCCGAGGGGTACTCCTCCTAGATTGCATGAAGTAATGCTTCGATCTCTGGAACGGTGGAACGGTAGTAACATGTGGATTACAATACTAACCTTTAGGGTTAGACGTGTGGGAAATGGGTTCAGAAGAACATCTGAACTAGGAAAGGTAAGTTTTTCCAAGTCGGTGCAGCGAATAGCAGGCATGAAGAGAGCACGTAATCAGGTACTACAGCAACCTAGCTCGTTTACAGTAGTATATAGTATGGCAATATTAACAGTACTAAACAGAAGTAACATGCAATTGAAAGCAGATAGTAGCATGCAGTAGCTAGAATAAGCAAAAGCATGCAGCGAGTTTACATAGCAGTAAGAGGAAACGGTAGCATGCAGCAAGTTCATACGGTAGTAAAAGTAAGCAGTGGCATGCACTAGTAGTAAGCAGTAACATGTAGTAATATAACACAGTAACATGCAGCAGGTTCCGCAGAAACAAGTAAACTAGCAAGTTGTAGATTAGTCCTATTAGTGAATCCTACTCGGGTCGGTCCTACACTCACTAATGCAACCTAATTCCCTACAACCAATGCTCTGATACCAACTGTGACGCCCCGTACAAAATCATCGTGTACGGTACATCAACAACAGGATCATTACAAGGTCAAACACTATATGCTGTTTGAAAACTAGTTTTGCATTCATGAACAGATGACGTTTTACAAAAGATGAATAGGAAACATTAACATGAGTACATGATACTAAGGTCATTACAAAGCTATTGTTTTGAAAATAACATAAGTTGCGCATGCAAAGTAAAAGTTCCATGCTTGAGACATCTCTAAGTAATGCAGCGGAAGTCTAACACAGCAAGTCTGTAACAGCAAGTCTATACACCGAGACTAGAACAACAAGGCTAACAGCGGAAGCAACAACATCTAAACACCTAAGAAATACATGCTTAAAAAGTCAACACGAATGTTGATGAGCTATAGTTTGTTTGTATTCAGTAATGTAATGTAGGCCACGAGATTTCAGTGCTTCAAACAAGCGTTTCAAATCAGTAATTCAAATCAGTATGATAAAGTATATGTATAACCGTGGGCACCCGGTAACTAGACTTAACGTTTATAACCCCCTGAAAGTACACTTGGCGAGTGCGTATGTTCACGAAGTATTAAACACCCATTAAATGCTAGCGCGACTAGCCCGAGTGGGGATGTCAAACCCTATGGATCCATATCTAAGATTCGCGTTCACCGGTTCAAAAACCAATGACTAAACGTTACCGTGCTAAGGGGAATGTTTATGCCGTTGTATAACCCACACACATATAAAGTTTAAGTACTCGTGCCTAACATGTAAAATGTAAAAAGCGCATGTATACTCAGTCCCAAAATAGTTAAAGTAAAAAGGGATGCTATAACTCACAGTGATAAAAGCGGTAAAGTCGGTAATGAAAGTACGCAAGTAGTAAGTCGGTCCGAAAGGTCGTCAACCTAAATCAAAGGTTACTAGGTTAGTAGGTTGTCTTTATAATTTCTAATAGTGCATAAAATAAGGTTAAGTGTCATCATCATCATCATTCATCATCATAAAAGCTAAGTAAGTTCGACAAGAATAGAGATCGAAACAATAGGCTGACTTCGGTCAGCCGCTATATGAGTCCCCTAACAGCTGACCAATTTTCAGAACCTAACTCGTCTTCGTTTGACCGTGGCGACGGTTTAAGTGCGAGTAGGTCAGAAATTTCAGCACAACGTTAATAGGGTGTAGTGACTCTCGGAGGGCCATAAATCCTAAACCGTAACTCGGATTAAGACGAGGCCTAAATGGAAAATCATCTAATCGAACCGAACTAACTGAAAATCAACTTTCCAGTAGCCCAGGTGGTCTGATCAGATACGGAAATCAGTGGACAAGTACTCCGGTGGGGTTCTTGGTGCTTGATGCTCATCACGGTTCTCATCCTTGATGCTTGTAGCTTCAAGTGTACAAATCGTTCATGATTTAGCATCACCTTGACTAATAATTCACCATCAATACACAATATGTTAAGACCAAGTAAGAACACAACTCATTCATGAGTCTTGGATGGATGATGAACCAAGGTTACATCATATTCTTAGTCTTAACACAATTTCAAATTACAATAACAACTAAAGCTACAAACTTTACATCAATTCAACAAGTATAAGCACAATCCAAGTCAAAAGAGGTGATGGAACTCTAAGCTAGAGAGCTTGGATCCATTTCACACAAGTTACAAGGTTGCAAAGCTAGAAAGATTGAACCTTTAAGTGTTCTTGAAGATCTTGAAGCATAAAGCTTGGATCTTGAAGATACATGAAGATTACAAACAAAAGTTTGAATCTTTTTTACAAAATAACATGATCAAAGCAAAACGAACTTAGATCTAACAAAAAGATATGAAGATTCAAGCTAGAAAGCTTGCATCTTAATTGTTCTTGAAGATCTTGAAGCATAAAGCTTGGATCTTGAAGATGCATGAAGATTACAAACAAAAGTTTGAATCTTTATCACAAAATAACAAGATTAAAGTAAAAGAAAGATGAATCTACAAAGTTGGTGAAGATTCAAAGCTAGAAAGCTTGAATCTTCAATGTTCTTGAAGGATTCATGCTTGAATCAACAAGATGTAACCAAGATCAAAGCTAAATGGAACTTGATCTTCATATAATGATGATGATGACCACGAAATTGAAAAGAAAAGAAGAAGAAAAAGAAGACTTACAAGAAGAACTAGAGAGGAAAGAAAGAAAGAATCAAGTGTGTGTGAAAACCAAAATGAGAGGTAAATGGCTAGTATTTATAAGCAAATGGGATTGACATGGATTGGTGACATGACACCTATGGTGGCCGTGATTTTGAGGGGAGGGGGAGGGAGACACAACTTTGCTTTATGGATAATGGTTGTCTAAAGTGTGTACTAATGCTAGAATCCCATGTGACAAATAGATAATCCTTATCCATTATGCTAGTATGACTCATTAATTAATTAATTAATTAATTAATTTATTATTATGGGTCACTAGTAATAATACTTGGGCTAATTAATTGGGTCACTAGATAAAGTATGGTGGGCTTGAGCCCAACAAGGTAGAAAGTCCAACAAGACTAACTATTGGGCTTTAGCAATTAAATAAATAAAATTAAGCATCCAAAGGCCCAAGTAATTATTATTATAAAATAATAATTAATATTTCGCTGTCCAAATATTCCGGTTTCGGGAAAAAGTCAAACGTGCGCGCAGTCCGCGGTTTATTCGTAACAGTAAGTAACACCAACGGTTATAAAGCATTCGGTGGACAAGTTAAGCATTCTACATACACCAAGGCATGTTTTAAAGTATATGAATATAAAACACGTGTGCCAAGGTTCTGGAGTAATAAAGTAACACAGTACGCACAAATACGCAGTTTCGCAAAAATACAAGGCATAAAAGCAAGTCGAAAGAGCCGGGTCGTTACATTACGACTAGGCTTTCTCAACTAAATCGATTATATAGAATTCCCGGCATGCTAAGCAAACTGTCATTTTCGCATCTTGGATTTTTCTTGATGTTTATATAACTACACAAACCCTTAAACACACCCTTATGCTACACACATATACATTATGAACTATAATAATATATAAGTATACACTTTAATCATATAAAGTCTTATATACATAGATACATAATTAAAGATTGTATTAACTTAAAATACAAGACTTATACACAAGCACACAAATACATAAACTAATACACACTAAATACTATGGAAATACACGTACACTTTAAATAAATTATATAATATGTATTTTAGTATTTATACATGTATTTGCATGAAAGTGTACATGCAAGTACATGCAACTAAGTCTACATCTCATTCAAGACCATGCAATATTGTCTATCATCATCTCATCATACTCCATCACTATTATTATTATATTTGTTACTTGCATTAAGACTAAACTAATACACAAACATATTCATTACATGTACCATTAACACATGACTAACTACACTCACACTAATTAAACTCTAATTACATGTACAATTTCACTTCCAAAACTACAAAACAACATTTACGAATCGAATCACCCAAACAACAAACTACAATCCTTTTCGATAAAAACCACTATTTTTCTTGGAGGTTTATCAAGATTTACCAACCCAACAACTATCAACAATGTTTTTCAAGCATATAGCAAAATAGAGGGTTTATCGTGGAAACAAGATTGCTCTTTTGCATTTGTCAAGTTTGAAAACACATAACAAGCGTGCAATGTTGTTTCAAATATGTAAGGCAGAATTATTAATGGGAGAGCTATGTTTGTGGAGTTTGCAAAGAAAGATCTTAATGTCAATGTTGACGATGTTTCCCACGAGTGGAAGAATCAAAATCAACATGATCTAAACACCCACATTCCGTATATCAATTTGTCTCCAAATCAAGACACTTGTGATAAACTAAACTTGACAGCAGTCATTGTTGATATAAATCCAATTAAAAGGCTTAAACTCTTCAAATGGCTTAAGATCCGTTTCATCTCCATTAAGTCAGCATCAACATGGGGTCAATATGCTTATATCGTACGATGTGCCGATGAAGAAAGCCATCAAGGAATGACAATGGGTCCAACCATGAACAACCTAGAGTTCTTGGAAGTTATTCCAATGTCCAAAAGAATGAATTATTTTTTCAGATTCACCAAGGTTGCAATACAGGGTATACTATAACAACCCTCATTTTTCCACTTTGTAATGACTATAATGCCCTAGGGTTTCATTATTGATTCGTACATTATATTAGGGTTGTTATCCGGACATAATAAATGAAGTAATTAATACTCGTAACCTAAACCCTAACCCTAATACTCGTATTAAATGAACTATAATTTATTAAATGATTGTATTTATTACTCTAACCCTAACAATAATAATAATAATAATAATAATAATAATAATAATAATAATAATAATAATAATAATATTATTATTATTATTATTATTATTATTATTATTATTATTATTATTATTATTATTATTATTATTATTATTATTATTATTATTATTATTATTATTAAACGTATACATTATGTATTAATTTGTACGTGGCACATATAAAATGTAAATGTTTATATAATTATGTGTTTATATGTAAACTAAGTAGGTTATGGGTAATAAATATAAAATTTGTAAAATAAATATAAAAATATATGTGTATAAGCCGAAATATATATATATATATATATATATATATATATATATATATATATATATATATATATATATATATATATATATATATATATATATATATATATATATATATATATATATATATATATATATATATATATATATATATATATATATATATATATATATATATATATATATATATATATGTGTATAAGCCGAAATATATATAAGCCGAAATATATATATATATATATATATATATATATATATATATATATATATATATACAAATATATATAGTATACGTATATACTTATAAAAAATAGGAAAAAGGCTATTTAAGCTATACAAATATTTTTCCAGTAAAGTATGATATTTAACTTAATTATTTAGTTCAGAAAATAATTTATAAAAATTAAAATCGAATAATGTGTTAATTAATTATAGAAACAAGGTGAAATTCGTAATAAAAATATGTACAAAAAATTAAAATAAATAAATAATTTTTATGGGTTCA
Organism: Rutidosis leptorrhynchoides; assembly: GCF_046630445.1. Classification (NCBI taxonomy): domain Eukaryota; kingdom Viridiplantae; phylum Streptophyta; class Magnoliopsida; order Asterales; family Asteraceae; genus Rutidosis; species Rutidosis leptorrhynchoides. The sequence continues at coordinate 150,367,996 of NC_092334.1, forward strand.
TAAACTTTTTCTAGATCTGAGAAAATTATAAAAATTAATTTATGAGTCGAATTATTAATTATTATATAATTAAACACTATTATTATGTAAATAGGAGGTAAATAAGGAAATAATTTTAAATTAAAGAAATCTTTTTATAAATATTTTTTACAGGTTATTTAACTGTAACAAACTTATAAAAATTTTAAAAATAATTATTTATGTTTATTTGGTATTTTATGTAGAATTAAACTTGTTTTGTGATTAAATTAAGAATAAAAACAAATATAAATACAAAATTGTAATAAAAATACTTTCATAAATTTTTCTACTGATTTTTATAATTGACTAATACTATAAAAATTATGTATATGATTATTAGGTATTAAATTAATTATTTAGGTATTTATGGATAATATTGGGTTAATAAAGTATTATATTATTAAGTATCTTGTAAATTAAATAACAACTAATATAATACATTTATGTTACATAAATTGTATGAGATAATGATTGGTATATTATAAATATTAATTAATCCATGTCATAAGTTAGTAATTATAGCTTGAATAATAATACATATATAATTATAAAACTATTAATAGTTATCTAAAAACTAATAGTAACTATATATATATAATTAACTTAGCTATATAATAAAAGGCTATACACCCATAATATGTGAAGGTTATAATCAAGATAACGTGCACTATATACGAACCTCACCGCTACATATGGCCTAGGGTGGTCCTTGTTGCCTTGTGGGAACCGCTTGTGAATTTCGAATGCCAAGACATAGATTCTGGTCAAGAATCCTGGGTTCTTGTAACAACTGACCATCAGAGTGACTTGTATGATAGCAACGAGATTAGGGTAAAGGTGTACAACGTCTTGTTATTGATTATAACCCGAACTTTCTATAATTAGGAAGTTACTATAAATGGAAAGTTTCCATAAATAGTAACTTTATGAAAATGGAAATTCTTTTAGAAAACCATCATCATTAGTATAATTATTATACTTAAGTCTTTTAGGCAATATCTGATCGTACATTCTATCTTTAGTTTGATATCTCGATCACGTTCTTCCGTTCAATTCATTTCTCTTGTGGAATAACTCTTCTGTGCTACTAAGGTGAACTCATAGCCCCGTTTTTACATATTTTAATGTATTTTATAAATCTTGGGGTGAGACACATGCTTGCTTTAAAGGATTTACAATTTAGACATAAGTGCTTAAACTTTTGATATGCAACTTCATGAGATTATTGTTAACTTGTATTCTTACATGCAAAATCCCCGCCATAATATCGTTAATTGCTGAAATTAAAATATTGCAAGCTTAATTATTGTAAGTAGGCCTATTGAGAGCGACGTCTCTACCCATTGACCGATCGTCAAGGGGGTACATAACAATGATTACCGACACCCGTACAGTGTCAGGGGTTAATGTTTAGCTCGATATTATAACTCATGGAATATTGAATATTTTGATGTTTTGAAATAAATCTTGTGGTCTAAACTTATTAATTATTAAACCTATGATGTTCACTCTGAAATGTCTCGTTCTTATTGATTAAAAACGTTCCATATTAATTGATTTCGTTGCGAGGTTTTGACCTCTATATGAGACGTTTTTCAAAGACTGCATTCATTTTAAAACAAACCATAACCTTTATTTCATCAATAAAGGTTTAAAAAGCTTTACGTATTATTATCAAATAATGATAATCTAAAATATCCTGTTTACACACGACCATTACATAATGGTTTACAATACAAATATGTTACAACAAAATAGGTTTCTTGAATGCAGTTTTTACACAATATCATACAAGCATGGACTCCAAATCTCGTCCTTATTTAAGTATGCGACAGCGGAAGCTCTTAATAATCACCTGAGAATAAACATGCTTAAAACGTCAACAAAAATGTTGGTGAGTTATAGGTTTAACCTATATATATCAAATCATAATAATAGACCACAAGATTTCATATTTCAATACACATCCCATACATAGAGATAAAAATCATTCATATGGTGAACACCTGGTAACCGACATTACAAGATGCATATATAAGAATATCCCCATCATTCCGGGACACCCTTCGGATATGTTATAAATTTCGAAGTACTAAAGCATCCGGTACTTTGGATGGGGTTTGTTAAGCCCAATAGATCTATCTTTAGGATTCGCGTCAATTAGGGTGTCTGTTCCCTAATTCTTAGATTACCAGACTTAATAAAAAGGGGCATATTCGATTTCGATAATTCAACCATAGAATGTAGTTTCACGTACTTGTGTCTATTTGGTAAATCATTTATAAAACCTGCATGTATTCTCATCCCAAAAATATTAGATTTTAAAAGTGGGACTATAACTCACTTTCACAGATTTTTACTTCGTCGGGAAGTAAGACTTGGCCACTGGTTGATTCGCGAACCTATAACAATATATACATATATATCAAAGTATGTTCAAAATATATTTACAACACTTTTAATATATTTTGATGTTTTAAGTTTATTAAGTCAGCTGTCCTCGTTAGTAACCTACAACTAGTTGTCCACAGTTAGATGTACAGAAATAAATCGATAAATATTATCTTGAATCAATCCACGACCCAGTGTATACGTATCTCAGTATTGATCACAACTCAAACTATATATATTTTGGAATCAACCTCAACCCTGTATAGCTAACTCCAACATTCACATATAGAGTGTCTATGGTTGTTCCGAAATATATATAGATGTGTCGACATGATAGGTCGAAACATTGTATACGTGTCTATGGTATCTCAAGATTACATAATATACAATACAAGTTGATTAAGTTATGGTTGGAATAGATTTGTTACCAATTTTCACGTAGCTAAAATGAGAAAAATTATCCAATCTTGTTTTACCCATAACTTCTTCATTTTAAATCCGTTTTGAGTGAATCAAATTGCTATGGTTTCATATTGAACTCTATTTTATGAATCTAAACAGAAAAAGTATAGGTTTATAGTCGGAAAAATAAGTTACAAGTCGTTTTTGTAAAGGTAGTCATTTAAGTCGAAAGAACGACGTCTAGATGACCATTTTAGAAAACATACTTCCACTTTGAGTTTAACCATAATTTTTGGATATAGTTTCATGTTCATAATAAAAATCATTTTCTCAAAATAACAACTTTTAAATCAAAGTTTATCATAGTTTTTAATTAACTAACCCAAAACAGCCCGCGGTGTTACTATGACGGCGTAAATCCGGTTTTACGGTGTTTTTCGTGTTTCCAGGTTTTAAATCATTAAGTTAGCATATAATATAGATATAGAACATGTGTTTAGTTGATTTTAAAAGTCAAGTTAGAAGGATTAACTTTTGTTTGCGAACAAGTTTAGAATTAACTAAACTATGTTCTAGTGATTACAAGTTTAAACCTTCGAATAAGATAGCTTTATATGTATGAATCGAATGATGTTATGAACATCATTACTACCTTAAGTTCCTTGGATAAACCTACTGGAAAAGAGAAAAATGGATCTAGCTTCAACGGATCCTTGGATGGCTCGAAGTTCTTGAAGCAGAATCATGACACGAAAACAAGTTCAAGTAAGATCATCACTTGAAATAAGATTGTTATAGTTATAGAAATTGAACCAAAGTTTGAATATGATTATTACCTTGTATTAGAATGATAACCTACTATAAGAAACAAAGATTTCTTGAGGTTGGATGATCACCTTACAAGATTGGAAGTGAGCTAGCAAACTTGAAAGTATTCTTGATTTTATGTAACTAGAACTTGTAGAATTTATGAAGAACACTTAGAACTTGAAGATAAAACTTGAGAGAGATCAATTAGATGAAGAAAATTGAAGAATGAAAGTGTTTGTAGGTGTTTTTGGTCGTTGGTGTATGGATTAGATATAAAGGATATGTAATTTTGTTTTCATGTAAATAAGTCATGAATGATTACTCATATTTTTGTAATTTTATGAGATATTTCATGCTAGTTGCCAAATGATGGTTCCCACATGTGTTAGGTGACTCACATGGGCTGTTAAGAGCTGATTATTGGAGTGTATATACCAATAGTACATACATCTAAAAGCTGTGTATTGTACGAGTACGAATACGGGTGCATACGAGTAGAATTGTTGATGAAACTGAACGAGGATGTAATTGTAAGCATTTTTGTTAAGTAGAAGTATTTTGATAAGTGTATTGAAGTCTTTCAAAAGTGTATAAATACATATTAAAACACTACATGTATATACATTTTAACTGAGTCGTTAAGTCATCGTTAGTCGTTACATGTAAGTGTTGTTTTGAAACCTTTAGGTTAACGATCTTGTTAAATGTTGTTAACCCAATGTTTATAATATCAAATGAGATTTTAAATTATTATATTATCATGATATTATCATGTATGAATATCTCTTAATATGATATATATACATTAAATGTCTTTACAACGATAATCGTTACATATATGTCTCGTTTAAAAATCATTAAGTTAGTAGTCATGTTTTTACATATGTAGTTCATTGTTAATATACTTAATGATATGTTTACTTATCATAGTATCATGTTAACTATATATATATCCATATATATGTCATCATATAGTTTTTACAAGTTTTAACGTTCGTGAATCACCGGTCAACTTGGGTGGTCAATTGTCTATATGAAACATATTTCAATTAATCAAGTCTTAACAAGTTTGATTGCTTAACATGTTGGAAACATTTAATCATGTAAATATCAATCTCAATTAATATATATAAACATGGAAAAGTTCGGGTCACTACAGTACCTACCCGTTAAATAAATTTCGTCCCGAAATTTTAAGCTGTTGAAGGTGTTGACGAATCTTCTGGAAATAGATGCGGGTATTTCTTCTTCATCTGATTTTCACGCTCCCAGGTGAACTCGGGTCCTCTACGAGCATTCCATCGAACCTTAACAATTGGTATCTTGTTTTGCTTAAGTCTTTTAACCTCACGATCCATTATTTCGACGGGTTCTTCGATGAATTGAAGTTTTTCGTTGATTTGGATTTCATCTAACGGAATAGTGAGATCTTCTTTAGCAAAACATTTCTTCAAATTCGTGACGTGGAAAGTGTTATGTACAGCCGCGAGTTGTTGAAACTTTAAGTCGGTAAGCTACTGGTCTGACACGATCAATAATCTTGAATGGTCCAATATACCTTGGATTTAATTTCCCTCGTTTACCAAATCGAACAACACCTTTCCAAGGTGAAACTTTAAGCATGACCATCTCTCCAATTTCAAATTCTATATCTTTTCTTTTAATGTCATCGTAGCTCTTTTGTCGAATTTGGGCGGTTTTCAACCGTTGTTGAATTTGGATGATCTTCTCGGTAGTTTCTTGTATAATCTCTGGACCCGTAATCTGTCTATCCCCCACTTCACTCCAACAAATCGGAGACCTGCACTTTCTACCATAAAGTGCTTCAAAAGGCGCCATCTCAATGCTTGAATGGTAGCTGTTGTTGTAGGAAAATTCTGCTAACGGTAGATGTCGATCCCAACTGTTTCCGAAATCAATAACACATGCTCGTAGCATGTCTTCAAGCGTTTGTATCGTCCTTTCGCTCTGCCCATCAGTTTGTGGATGATAGGCAGTACTCATGTCTAGAAGAGTTCCTAATGCTTGCTGTAATGTCTGCCAGAATCTTGAAATAAATCTGCTATCCCTATCAGAGATAATAGAGATTGGTATTCCATGTCTGGAGATGACTTCCTTCAAATACAGTCGTGCTAACTTCTCCATCTTGTCATCTTCTCTTATTGGCAGGAAGTATGCTGATTTGGTGAGACGATCAACTATTACCCAAATAGTATCAAAACCACTTGCAGTCCTTGGCAATTTAGTGATGAAATCCATGGTAATGTTTTCCCATTTCCATTCCGGGATTTCGGGTTGTTGAAGTAGACCTGATGGTTTCTGATGCTCAGCTTTGACCTTAGAACACGTCAAACATTCTCCTACGTATTTAGCAACATCAGCTTTCATACCCGGCCACCAAAAATGTTTCTTGAGATCCTTGTACATCTTCCCCGTTCCAGGATGTATTGAGTATCTGGTTTTATGAGCTTCTCTAAGTACCATTTCTCTCATATCTCCAAATTTTGGTACCCAAATCCTTTCAGCCCTATACCGGGTTCCGTCTTTCCGAATATTAAGATGCTTCTCTGATCCTTTGGGTATTTCATCCTTTAAATTTCTCTTTTTTAAAACTCCTTGTTGCGCCTCCTTTATTTGAGTAGTAAGGTTATTATGAATCATTATATTCATAGATTTTACTCGAATGGGTTCTCTGTCCTTCCTGCTCAAGGCATCGGCTACCACATTTGCCTTCCCCGGGTGGTAACGAATCTCAAAGTCATAATCATTCAATAATTCAATCCACCTACGCTGCCTCATATTCAGTTGTTTCTGACTAAATAATTGTTGAAGACTTTTGTGGTCGGTATATATAATACTTTTGACCCCATATAAGTAGTGCCTCCAAGTCTTTAATGCAAAAACAACCGCGCCTAATTACAAATCATGCGTCGTATAATTTTGCTCGTGAATCTTCAATTGTCTAGACGCATAAGCAATCACCTTCGTTCGTTGCATTAATATACAACCGAGACCTTGCTTTGATGCGTCACAATAAATCACAAAATCATCATTCCCTTCAGGCAATGACAATATAGGTGCCGTAGTTAGCTTTTTCTTCAATAACTGAAACGCTTTCTCTTGTTCATCCTTCCATTCAAATTTCTTCCCTTTATGCGTTAATGCAGTCAAGGATTTTGCTATTCTGGAAAAGTCTTGGATGAACCTTCTGTAGTAACCAGCTAGTCCTAAAAACTGGCGTATGTGTTTCGGAGTTTTCGGGGTTTCCCACTTTTCCACAGTTTCTATCTTTGCCGGATCCACCTTAATACCTTCTTTGTTCACTATGTGACCGAGGAATTGAACTTCTTCCAACCAAAATGCACACTTTGAAAACTTAGCGTACAATTCATCCTTCCTCAATACTTCTAACACCTTTCTCAAATGTTCACCGTGTTCTTGGTCATTCTTTGAGTAAATAAGTATGTCATCAATAAAAACAATGACAAACTTGTCAAGGTATGGTCCACACACTCGGTTCATAAGGTCCATGAACACAGCTGGTGCATTAGTTAAACCAAACGGCATGACCATAAACTCGTAATGACCATAACGTGTTCTGAAAGCAGTCTTTGGAATATCATCTTCTTTCACCCGCATTTGATGATACCCGGAACGTAAGTCAATCTTTGAATAAACAGACGAGCCTTGTAGTTGATCAAATAAGTCATCGATTCGCGGTAGTGGGTAGCGGTTCTTGATGGTAAGTTTGTTCAACTCTCGGTAGTCGATACACAACCTGAATGTACCATCTTTCTTCTTGACAAACAAAACAGGTGCTCCCCACGGTGATGTGCTTGGTCGAATGAAACCACGCTTTAAAAGTTCTTGTAATTGGCTTTGCAGTTCTTTCATCTCGCTGGGTGCGAGTCTGTAAGGAGCACGAGCTATTGGTGCAGCTCCTGGTACAAGATCTATTTGAAATTCAACGGATCGATGTGGGGGTAATCCCGGTAATTCTTTCGGAAATACATCGGGAAATTCTTTTGCAATGGGAACATCATTGATGCTCTTTTCTTCAGTTTGTACTTTCTCGACGTGTGCTAGAACAGCATAGCAACCTTTTCTTATTAGTTTTTGTGCCTTCAAATTACTAATAAGATGTAGCTTCGTGTTGCCCTTTTCTCCGTACACCATTAAGGGTTTTCCTTTTTCTCGTATAATGCGAATTGCATTTTTGTAACAAACGATCTCTGCTTTCACTTCTTTCAACCAGTCCATACCGATTATCACATCAAAACTCCCTAACTCTACTGGTATCAAATCAATCTTAAATGTTTCGCTAACCAGTTTAATTTCTCGATTCCAACATATATTATCTGCTGAAATTAATTTACCATTTGCTAATTCGAGTAAAAATTTACTATCCAAAGGCGTCAATGGACAACTTAATTTAGCACAAAAATCTCTACTCATATAGCTTCTATCCGCACCCGAATCAAATAAAATGTAAGCAGATTTATTGTCAATAAGAAACGTACCCGTAACAAGCTCCGGGTCTTCCTGTGCCTCTGCCGCATTAATATTGAAAACTCTTCCGTGGCCTTATCCATTTGTGTTCTCCTGGTTCGGGCAATTTCTAATAATGTGGCCCGGTTTTCCACATTTATAACAAACTACATTGGCATAACTTGCTCCGACACTACTTGCTCCGCCATTACTCGTTTCGACACCATTTGTTCCTTTCGTTCTATTAACCCCTGGTCCGTAGACCTCACACTTCACCGCGCTATGACCATTTCTTTTACACTTGTTGCAAAATTTGGTGCAGAACCCCGAGTGATACTTTTCACACCTTTGGCATAGCTGCTTCTGATTGTTGTTGTTGTTGCGGTTATTATTGTTGTTGGGATGATTGTTGTAGTTGCTGTTGTTGTTGTTATTGTTGTTGTTGTTGTTGTTGTTGTTGTTGTTGTTGTTGGGCCGTTTGTTATAGTTGCGATTGATGCTGCGATTGTTGGGATAATTGTTGCGGTAATTGCTGTTGTTGTTGTATTGGTGATTCTTATCACCGTTTTCCTCCCACTTTCTTTTGACTTGCTTCACATTGGCCTCTTCAGCAGTCTGTTCTTTAATTCTTTCTTCAATCTGGTTCACTAGTTTGTGAGCCATTCTACATGCCTGTTGTATGGAGGCGGGCTCATGTGAACTTATATCTTCTTGGATTCTTTTCGGTAATCCTTTCACAAACGCGTCGATCTTCTCTTCCTCATCTTCGAATGCTCCCGGACACAATAGGCACAATTCTGTGAATCGTCTTTCGTACGTGGTAATATCAAATCCTTGGGTTCGTAACCCTCTAAGTTCTGTCTTGAGCTTATTGACCTCGGTTCTGGGACGGTATTTCTCGTTCATCAAGTGCTTGAATGCTGACCACGGTAGTGCGTACGCATCGTCTTGTCCCACTTGCTCTAGATAGGTATTAAACCATGTTAACGCAGAACCTGTGAAAGTATGCGTAGCGTACTTCACTTTATCCTCTTCAGTACACTTACTTATGGCAAACACCGATTCGACCTTCTCGGTCCACCGTTTCAATCCGATCGGTCCTTCGGTTCCATCAAATTCCAAAGGTTTGTAGGCAGTGAATTCTTTGTAGGTGCATCCTACACGATTTCCTGTACTGCTAGATACAAGGTTATTGTTGGTATGTAGCACAGCCTGTACTGCGGCTATGTTTGAAGCTAGAAAAGTACGAAATTCCTCTTCATTCATATTCACGGTGTGTCGAGTAGTCGGTGCCATTTCCTTCAAAATAGTCAAATGGAACAAGTTAATCATACAGAATATAAAGAGTAGTTAATAGTATTTTGTAGCATAATATGAACTCATTTATAAAAGCTTTTTCTTCATATTAGCATTTTATAAGTTTAAATTCGGGTAGTACCTACCCGTTAAGTTCATACTTAGTAGCTAATATACAATTCAACTACTACAATTCTATATGAAAAACTGATTATAATAATATTTCGCGTTCAAACTTTTACACAATATTTTACAAACTTACAATACCGCTTATTTTACATATAGCATGAAATATACCACACAATAAATTTGATACAAGATGGTTGTGAAGATAATTCTAGCTAGTACACAAGTCGTTCAGCAAATGCAATAAAGACACGTAATTCATATGTCTAGAAACAAGTCATGCTTTCTGGTTTTACTAGGATTACTTCCCATCCTTGGTCTTGTGGAACATAACCGTTATGGCCGTTGATAAGACATCGTGTTGTAACGTCGTCAAAGGGACGAGGGTTACGTAATGTCCAACAGTCCCGTAACAATCTAAAAACCTCATTTCTTACCCCAATTACCGACTCCGTCACTTGTGGGAACGTTTTGTTTAATAGTTGTAGCCCGATGTTCTTGTTCTCACTTTGGTGAGAAGCGAACATTACTAATCCGTAAGCATAACATGCTTCTTTATGTTGCATGTTAGCCGCTTTTTCTAAATCACGAAGTCCAATATTCGGATATATTGAGTCAAAATAATTTCTTAACCCATTGCGTAAAATAGCATTTGGGTTCCCCGCAATATATGCGTCAAAGTAAACACATCGTAACTTATGGATTTCCTAATTTGATATCCCCCATCTTTCGAACGAAAGCCTTTTATAAACCAAGGCATTCTTGGAACGTTCTTCGAATGTCTTACAAGCTGATCTCGCCTTAAATATTTGTGCCGAAGAATTCTGACCGACTCTAGACAAGATTTCATCAATCATGTCTCCGGGTAGGTCTCTTAAAATATTGGGTTGTCTATCCATTTTGTGTTTTTATACTGTAAAATAGACAAGAGTTAGATTCATAAAAAAAATACTTATTAATACAAGCAATTTTTACATATATCATAAAGCATAAGCACACTATATTACATATATTACACCACACGAATACAACTATCTTATTCCGACTCGCTTGTTTCTTCTTCTTCGGTTTTGGTTCGTTTTGCCAAGTTTCTAGGGATATATGATGTTCCCCTAATACGAGCCGTCGTTTTCCACATTGGTTTAGAAAAACCTGGTGGTTTAGAGGTTCTCGGGTCATTGTTACAACTTAAGGACTTCGGGGGTTGACGATACATATAAAGTTCATCGGGGTTGGAATTATATTTCTCTATTTTTATGCCCTTTCCCTTATTATTTTCTTTTGCCTTTTTAAATTTAGTTGGGGTAATTTCTATAACATCATCGGAATTCTCGTCGGAATCCGATTCATCGGAGAATTGGTAATCCTCCCAATATTTTGCTTCCTTGGCGGAAACACCATTGACCATAATTAACCTTGGTCGGTTGGTTGAGGATTTTTTTTTACTTAACCGTTTTATTATTTCCCCCACCGGTTCTATTTCTTCATCCGGTTCCGATTCTTCTTCCGGTTCCGATTCTTCTTCCGGTTCCGACTCTTCTTCCGGTTCCTCTTCGGGAACTTGTGAATCAGTCCACAAATCATTCCAATTTACATTTGACTCTTCATTATTATTAGGTGATTCAATGGGACTTGTTCTAGAGGTAGACATCTATCACATAATATCAAACGCGTTAAGAGATTAATATATCACATAATATTCACATGTTAAAAATATATAGTTTCCAACAAAATTTGTTAAACAATCATTTTTCAAGTAAACACGGTCGAAGTCCAGACTCACTAATGCATCCTAACAAACTCGATAAGACACACTAATGCAAAATTCTGGTTCTCTAAGACCAACGCTCGGATACCAACTGAAATGTCCCGTTCTTATTGATTAAAAACGTTCCATATTAATTGATTTCGTTGCGAGGTTTTGACCTCTATATGAGACGTTTTTCAAAGACTGCATTCATTTTAAAACAAACCATAACCTTTATTTCATCAATAAAGGTTTAAAAAGCTTTACGTAGATTATCAAATAATGATAATCTAAAATATCCTGTTTACACACGACCATTACATAATGGTTTACAATACAAATATGTTACAACAAAATAAGTTTCTTGAATGCAGTTTTTACACAATATCATACAAGCATGGACTCCAAATCTCGTCCTTATTTAAGTATAGCGGAAGCTCTTAATAATCACCTGAGAATAAACATGCTTAAAACGTCAACAAAAATGTTGGTGAGTTATAGGTTTAACCTATATATATCAAATCATAATAATAGACCACAAGATTTCATATTTCAATACACATCCCATACATAGAGATAAAAATCATTCATATGGTGAACACCTGGTAACCGACATTACAAGATGCATATATAAGAATATCCCCATCATTCCGGGACACCCTTCGGATATGATATAAATTTCGAAGTACTAAAGCATCCGGTACTTTGGATGGGGTTTGTTAAGCCCAATAGATCTATCTTTAGGATTCGCGTCAATTAGGGTGTCTGTTCCCTAATTCTTAGATTACCAGACTTAATAAAAAGGGGCATATTCGATTTCGATAATTCAACCATAGAATGTAGTTTCACGTACTTGTGTCTATTTTGTAAATCATTTATAAAACCTGCATGTATTCTCATCCCAAAAATATTAGATTTTAAAAGTGGGACTATAACTCACTTTCACAGATTTTTACTTCGTCGGGAAGTAAGACTTGGCCACTGGTTGATTCGCGAACCTATAACAATATATACATATATATCAAAGTATGTTCAAAATATATTTACAACACTTTTAATATATTTTGATGTTTTAAGTTTATTAAGTCAGCTGTCCTCGTTAGTAACCTACAACTAGTTGTCCACAGTTAGATCTACAGAAATAAATTGATAAATATTATCTTGAATCAATCCACGACCCAGTGTATACGTATCTCAGTATTGATCACAACTCAAACTATATATATTTTGGAATCAACCTCAACCCTGTATAGCTAACTCCAACATTCACATATAGAGTGTCTATGGTTGTTCCGAAATATATATAGATGTGTCGACATGATAGGTCGAAACATTGTATACGTGTCTATGGTATCTCAAGATTACATAATATACAATACAAGTTGATTAAGTTATGGTTGGAATAGATTTGTTACCAATTTTCACGTAGCTAAAATGAGAAAAATTATCCAAACTTGTTTTACCCATAACTTCTTCATTTTAAATCCGTTTTAAGTGAATCAAATTGCTATGGTTTCATATTGAACTCTATTTTATGAATCTAAACAGAAAAAGTATAGGTTTATAGTTGGAAAAATAAGTTACAAGTCGTTTTTGTAAAGGTAGTCATTTTAGTTGAAAGAACGACGTCTAGATGACCATTTTAGAAAACATACTTCCACTTTGAGTTTAACCATAATTTTTGGATATAGTTTCATGTTCATAATAAAAATCATTTTCTCAAAATAACAACTTTTAAATCAAAGTTTATCATAGTTTTTAATTAACTAACCCAAAACAGCCCGCGGTGTTACTACGACGGCGTAAATCTGGTTTTACGGTGTTTTTCGTGTTTCCAGGTTTTAAATCATTAAGTTAGCATATCATATAGATATAGAACATGTGTTTAGTTGATTATAAAAGTCAAGTTAGAAGGATTAACTTTTGTTTGCGAACAAGTTTAGAATTAACTAAACTATGTTCTAGTGATTACAAGTTTAAACCTTCGAATAAGATAGCTTTATATGTATGAATTGAATGATGTTATGAACATCATTACTACCTTAAGTTCCTTGGATAAACCTACTGGAAAAGAGAAAAATGGATCTAGCTTCAACGGATCCTTGGATGGCTCGAAGTTCTTGAAGCAGAATCATGACACGAAAACAAGTTCAAGTAAGATCATCACTTGAAATAAGATTGTTATAGTTATAGAAATTGAACCAAAGTTTGAATATGATTATTACCTTGTATTAGAATGATAACCTACTGTAAGAAACAAAGATTTCTTGAGGTTGGATGATCACCTTACAAGATTGGAAGTGAGCTAGCAAACTTGAAAGTATTCTTGATTTTATGTAACTAGAACTTGTAGAATTTATGAAGAACACTTAGAACTTGAAGATAGAACTTGAGAGAGATCAATTAGATGAAGAAAATTGAAGAATTAAAGTGTTTGTAGGTGTTTTTAGTCGTTGGTGTATGGATTAGATATAAAGGATATGTAATTTTGTTTTCATGTAAATAAGTCATGAATGATTACTCATATTTTTGTAATTTTATGAGATATTTCATGCTAGTTGCCAAATGATGGTTCCAACATGTGTTAGGTGACTCACATGGGCTGTTAAGAGCTGATCATTGGAGTGTATATACCAATAGTACATACATCTAAAAGCTATGTATTGTACGAGTACGAATACGGGTGCATACGAGTAGAATTGCTGATGAAACTGAACGAGGATGTAATTGTAAGCATTTTTGTTAAGTAGAAGTATTTTGATAAGTGTATTGAAGTCTTTCAAAAGTGTATAAATACATATTAAAACACTACATGTATATACATTTTAACTGAGTCGTTAAGTCATCGTTAGTCGTTACATGTAAGTGTTGTTTTGAAACCTTTAGGTTAACGATCTTGTTAAATGTTGTTAACCCAATGTTTATAATATCAAATGAGATTTTAAATTATTATATTATCATGATATTATCATGTATGAATATCTCTTAATATGATATATATACATTAAATGTCTTTACAACGATAATCGTTACATATATGTCTCGTTTAAAAATCATTAAGTTAGTAGTCATGTTTTTACATATGTAGTTCATTGTTAATATACTTAATGATATGTTTAATTATCATAGTATCATGTTAACTATAGATATATCCATATATATGTCATCATATAGTTTTTACAAGTTTTAACGTTCGTGAATCACCGGTCAACTTGGGTGGTCAATTGTCTATATGAAACATATTTCAATTAATCAAGTCTTAACAAGTTTGATTGCTTAACATGTTGGAAACATTTAATCATGTAAATATCAATCTCAATTAATATATATAAACATGGAAAAGTTCGGGTCACTACACACTCAACCATTGTGTTGACATTTTAAGCATGTTTGTCTCAGGTAATGAATAGCTTCTGTGCTGCCCTATGTTACTTGCTTGCTGTTGCATTGGAGTCCACATTATCTACATTTTAAACATTTGTTAAACATTTATTACATTTGGGTTTACCATGTAAAACAATTCGTTTTCCACTGCAATTAAATTACTGATTTTATTAAATGTCTCATTTAGAGTCGTTCTCTTTTATATAACTATTTGATGATATTGGAAAAGTCATATTTACCCCCGGCCTTATTTGGGGGGTATGACAGATTGGTATCTGAGCGCAGTTTGTTATAGAGAACCAGGATTGCATTTATGTGTGCCTTATGTGTTAGTTAGGTGCCTTAGCAATCTATAGGACTATAACCTTTCCCGACTTAAGATTTTAATGCCTTTCCTTACTATTTCCTTTCGTGCTTTTACGTCAACCTTAGAAACATTCTGATTTCTCTCTTTCCTTTCTTTTAGGATGTCGAGCTATAACCCGGTCGTTATTTCTGACTCTGAGGAATCTGATATGGAGAGGTCCATCCACACTCCAGCTTATGGACCCGTTTCTCCACCAACATCTCCAATTTACCGACCAGCTACTCCACCCGCATCTCCGGTCTACCCACCTGCCACTCCACCACATTTATCGGTGAAGGAAGAACCTCAAAATGATTATGATGGGGACGATGAGGGTGATGATGAAGAGATTGAAGAACACATTGAAGGTGAGGATGATTCTGAGGAGGAACCCGAGGAAAAGTCCGAACCTGAAGAAGAGGAAGTGGTTTGGGAACCAGCTAATGAGGAGGCTAATCTGGCTTATGATGGTCTTGGAGTTAACTGCAGTTTAGAAGATGATTCCGAGGAGGAAGTTGAACCTCCTGTTACTAAGACTCCCTTACCTAAGAGGAAGGAGCCGGAGACTCCCGCTACTGATGATGCTAGTCCATTTAAGAAGCCAAAGGCTTCCGAGTTTGTCTATACCGAGCATGAACATGCTCTAGTTCGGTGTGATATCATGAACCTACAGAGTCGCACTGTAACTTTGAGAGATACGTTCCGCGATCATTTGGATAGATGGAGAAGCGCATGGACTATACAAACAGTGATGTGAAAAGGGTCTATGACAAGTTCTCCGTGATGTTTGCTAGGAAAAAGAGAGAGCTCGACCGCCAACGTTATGCACTGGTAGAATTAGAAAAGTTTGTAATGTACTAAGAAAGATTAGATCTTAGGATTCTGATTTGTTTCCATTTCCGTTTTTATGTAAAGGCATATGCCTAAGTTACATTGGTTTAATTCAAGTATTTTGATTACATCTTGTAATTCCTAGCACTTATCATACCTCAGTTCGTATCTGTTTGGATATATCTGTTTGGTTGTATTTGTTGTGTGAACCTTGTGCATTTATAAAACTTATCATTTATTAGCACCACGAACTCTTCAACTAATACTGTATTTATGTATTGAAGAACGATGGCTCAATCAACTCGAGGTGCTACTAATATCCCGAATGTCTCTCTGACTCCTGCACAATTCCAACAGCTTTTGGCCGCCGCTCAAGGCAATCATAACAATCACCATGGGAACAACCAAGGAAATCCTCCCACTTCTTGCAGCTACAAGGAGTTTATGAATTGCAAGCCTTCGTCCTTTAAGGGGAGTGAGGAAGCTGTCGAACTGACTCATTGGTTCGAAAAGCTCGAATCCAACTTTCACATCTGTAACTGTGTAATTGTCGACCGAGTAAAGTATGCCACTCATATGCTAAGTGGCCTAGCTCTAACATGGTGGAACGGCTATGCCCAAACCGTGGGGCTAGATACTGCAAACGCCATTCCATGGCCTGTTCTAAAACGAATGATGACAAAAAAATTCTGTCCGCGAAAACCAAATTCAAAAGCTGGAAGTTGAGTTCTGGGAATTGAAGGTAAAAGGAACCGACATTGAAGCTTATACCAACAGGTTTATAGAGTTGGTTACTTTGTGCCCAGAGATGGTACCAACTGAGCAGAAAAAGATAGAAAGGTACATAGAAGGCCTTCCTGAAGAGATTCAGGGAAATGTCATTGCTGCCAGTAAGGAGACTTTAGATGTAGTGATACTGATGGCTCAAAACCTCATGATGGCTAAGAGGAGAAAGGTCGCGGCAAATAAACAAGCTGAGGCCAAGACAAATGAGGGCAAAAGGAAGTTTGAATCTGCTCAGGGATCGAACTAAGGTTCAAATAAGAAAGTTGCCGATAATTCAAAAGGAGGTTACTCTGGGAAACAACATTTCTGTAAGCATTTTGAGAAACACCATTATGGGTGGTGTAAGGCCGAGTGCACCAAGTGTAAGAAGATTGGCCATATAGCCAAGAATTGTAGAGTTGCAGTTCCTTCAGCGGATACACCTGCAACCAAAGCCAATGCAATCGTTCCTACATGCTATGACTATGGTGAAAAGGGGCATTTCCGCAACCAGTGTCCGAAGAAAAAGGGCAACACGGGAAATGCTAAAGCGAAAAGCCGGGCATTTGTGATGACTGCTGAAGAAGCCTGTGATGATGATGAAGTGATAACGGGTACATTTCTTGTTAACAACTTCTATGCTACTGTTTTATTCGATTCTGGTGCGGATATAAGTTATGTGTCTAATGAGTTTTGTGCCTTATTCACTGAAAAACCACAAGCCTTAGAAATTAAGCGTCTTGTAGAAGTAGCAAATGGTAAGGTTATGAAAGTAGACAATATGTATAAAATCTGTGATCTAGTTTTAGCCAACAAACACTTTAAGATCGACCTATTGTCAGTCGAATTAGGAAGCTTTGATGTAGTCGTAGGGATGGATTGGTTACGCCCATTAAAAGCTACAATCATATGCTATGAGAAAACCATTAACATACCTCTTGAAAATGGGGAAACCTTAATTGTTTAAGGGAAGATAAGTGGTTCCAAACTCAACATCATCTCTTGCATCAAGACCCGCAAGTATCTAATGAAGGGATACCAAGCCATTTTGGCTCATGTTAAGGAAGTCGAATCAGAAGAGAAACGCATTGAAGATGTGCCGGTCATTAGAGACTTTCCTGAAGTATTTCCTGAAGAACTCCCTGGTCTCCCTCCCCAACAATAGGTTGAGTTTCAGATTGATTTGACCCCCAGTGCTGCACCTATTGCAAAGGCACCATACCTCTTGGCTTCACCAGAGATGAAGGAATTATCTAACCAACTCCAAGAACTTTTAGAGAAAGGTTTCATTCGTCCTAGCTCGTCTTCGTGGGGAGCACCCATTCTATTTGTCAAGAAGAAAGATGGTACATTGAGGATGTGTATTGATTACCGTGAACTCAACAAGCTAACCATCAAGAATCGTTACCCACTCCCGCGTGTTGATGAACTGTTTGACCAATTGCAAGGGTCCAGCGTCTATTCGAAGATTGATCTTAGGTTCAGTTACCATCAGCTGAGAGTCAAGGAAACCGATGTTTCTAAGACTGCTTTTCGAACTCGATAGGGACATTATAAGTTCCTTGGCATGCCTTTTGGTTTAACCAATGCGCCTACCGTATTCATGGATCTTATGAACCGTGTATGCAAGCCTTATATTGAAAAGTTCATGATCTTCTTTATCGATGACATTTTAATCTACTCCATGAACTAGAAAGAGCATGAACAACATTTGCGATTGATTCTAGAGCTCTCAAAGAAGGAACAACTCTATGCTAACTTCTCTAAGTGTGAATTTTGGCTGTGAACTGTACAATTCCTCGGACATGTAGTTGATTGTGAAGGAATACATGTCGATCCAGCAAAGATCTCCGCTATTCAAAACTGGGAAGTTCCTAAGAGTGCGAAGCATATTCTCCAATTTTTGGGACTTGCTGGTTGTTACTGAAGATTCATCAAGGATTTTTCTATTCTAGCCAAACCTCTTACCAAGCTAACTCATAAGGGGAAGAAGTTTGAGTGGTCTGAAGAAGAGGAATCTGCTTTCAAGATTCTGAAGGATAAATTGACCACAGCCCCGATTCTGTCATTACCTAAAGGTACTGACGATTTTGTAGTCTATTGTGATGCCTCGAATCAAGGTTTCGGATGTGTTTTGTTGCAATGTGAAAAGGTTATTGCTTATGCATCTAGACAGTTGAAGAAACATGAGAAGAACTATACCAAACATGACCTGGAATTAGGAGTCGTGGTATTTGCACTAAAGATGTGGAGACATTACCTCTATGGGGTTAGAATCACGGTGTATACTGATCATAAAAATCTTCAACATATCTGTAACAACCCAACCCAACCCAATATCCAAACAAACACGCGAACTAATTTTTTTTTTATACAGTATGGGTGCGCGGCGCGCAACACCCTAAGGTGCGCGGCGCGCACAAGCCCAGTTCAGTTCTGTCCGGTTTTGTCAATTTTCAATTAAAGATCTCCCACTTCCCGACATATTTAGACGAAACGCTTTTCACAATATGTTATAATGGTTAAAACTCACACGATTCAATAATAAAATAAGTTTTACGAAACCGGGCCCACATATGCCGTAATACGAGTTTCGTACAAAAATATGAGTTTCGACCACACTAGTTTAAATTCCAAACGACACTATGAGCATGGTGTTTGGGGGTTAAACTACCCAAATCTCGGTCAAACTCCAAAAGCTATAACATCCAAAAGCGTCCCCTAACAAACAAGCGGGATCTCTAATCCATACGAATGCCCTTACCCTTGTCTCCGCCGGAGCCTATAAAAATATAAACAACCAGAGGGTAAGCAAAGCTTAGTGAATGCAATAATTATACCCATATATATAATATACCTACTTGCAATCACTTACACACATACCGTGAAATGTCCCGTTCTTATTGATTAAAAACGTTCCATATTAATTGATTTCGTTGTGAGGTTTTGACCTCTATATGAGACGTTTTTCAAAGACTGCATTCATTTTTAAAACAAACCATAACCTTTATTTCATAAATAAAGGTTTAAAAAGCTTTACGTAGATTATCAAATAATGATAATCTAAAATATCCTGTTTACACACGACCATTACATAATGGTTTACAATACAAATATGTTACATCGAAATCAGTTTCTTGAATGCAGTTTTTACACAGTATCATACAAACATGGACTCCAAATCTTGTCCTTATTTTAGTATGCAACAGCGGAAGCTCTTAGTATTCACCTGAGAATAAACATGCTTTAAACGTCAACAAAAATGTTGGTGAGTTATAGGTTTAACCTATATATATCAAATTGTAACAATAGACCACAAAATTTCATATTTCAATATACATCCCATACATAGAGATAAAAATCATTCATATGGTGAACACCTGGTAACCGACATTAACAAGATGCATATATAAGAATATCCCCATCATTCCGGGACACCCTTCGGATATGATATAAATTTCGAAGTACTAAAGCATCCGATACTTTGGATGGGGTTTGTTAGGCCCAATAGATCTTTCTTTAGGATTCGCGTTAATTAGGGTGTCTGTTCCCTAATTCTTAGATTACCAGACTTAATAAAAAGGGGCATATTCGATTTTGAAAATTCAACCATAGAATGTAGTTTCACGTACTTGTGTCTATTTTGTAAATCATTTATAAAACCTGCATGTATTCTCATCCCAAAAATATTAGATTTTAAAAGTGGGACTATAACTCACTTTCACAGATTTTTTACTTCGTCGAGAAGTAAGACTTGGCCACTGTTGATTCACGAACCTATAACAATATATACATATATATTAAAGTATGTTCAAAATATATTTACAACACTTTTAATATATTTTGATGTTTTAAGTTTATTAAGTCAGCTGTCCTCGTTAGTAACCTACAACTAGTTGTCCACAGTTAGATGTACAGAAATAAATCGATAAATATTATCTTGAATCAATCCACGACCCAGTGTATACGTATCTCAGTATTGATCACAACTTAAACTATATATATTTTGGAATCAACCTCAACCCTGTATAGCTAACTCCAACATTCACATATAGAGTGTCTATGGTTGTTCCGAAATATATATAGATGTGTCGACATGATAGGTCAAAACATTGTATACGTGTCTATGGCATCTCAAGATTACATAATATACTATACAAGTTGATTAAGTTATGGTTGGAATAGATTTGTTACCAATTTTCAGGTAGCTAAAATGAGAAAAATTATCCAATCTTGTTTTACCCATAACTTCTTCATTTTAAATCCGTTTTGAGTGAATCAAATTGCTATGGTTTCATATTGAACTCTATTTTATGAATATAAATAGAAAAAGTATAGGTTTATAGTCGTAAAAATAAGTTACAAGTCGTTTTTGTAAAGGTAGTCATTTCAGTCGAAAGAACGACGTCTAGATGACCATTTTAGAAAACATACTTCCACTTTGAGTTTAACCATAATTTTTGGATATAGTTTCATGTTCATAATAAAAATCATTTTCTCAGAATAACAACTTTTAAATCAAAGTTTATCATAGTTTTTAATTAACTAACCTAAAACAGCCCGCGGTGTTACTACGACGGCGTAAATCCGGTTTTACGGTGTTTTTCGTGTTTCCAGGTTTTAAATCATTAAGTTAGCATATGATATAGATATAGAACATGTGTTTAGTTAATTTTAAAAGTCAAGTTAGAAGGATTAACTTTTGTTTGCGAACAAGTTTAGAATTAACTAAACTATGTTCTAGTGATTACGAGTTTAAACCTTCGAATAAGATAGTTTTATATATATGAATCGAATGATGTTATGAACATCATTACTACCTCAAGTTAAGTAGGTAAACCTACTGGAAGTGACAAGAAATGATCTAGCTTCAAAGGATCTTGGATGGCTTGAAAGTTCTTGAAGTAGGATCATGACACAAAAACAAGTTCAAGTACGATTTTTACTCGAATTAAGATAGTTTATAGTTATAGAAATTGAATCAAAGTTTGAATATGAATATTACCTTGAATAAGAAAGATAACATACTGTATATAACAAAGGTTTCTTGATCTTAGATGATTACTTGGAATGGATTAGAAAGCTTGGAAGTAAATTAGTAAACTTGAAGGGATTTTTGAAGTGTTCATGAAGTGTTCTTCCTATGATGATTATAGCTTGATTCTTGAAGTGATTTTTGATGAAGATGATGATTAACTACAGGAAAAATACATTCATAATAGTGTGTGTGTGTTGAGAGAGAATTAGAAAGAGAATTGGAAGTGAAATGGAGTGAATGATGAGTGGTAATTGGTGAGTGGTGAGTGGGGTTAAAAGGAGTTCTAGTTAGTTGACTAGCTCACGGTAGAAGTTAAAATTGATTAGTCATACATGACATAATCAAGAGTGGAATCTCATGCTAGTTCCTATTGGTATATACCCATAGTAAGTACGTTTTGAAGCTGTGTATAATACGGGTAAGAATACGACTAGAATTCTTGATGAAAGAAAAGAATGGGAAAGTAACTGTAACCATTTTCATTAAGTATGAGTGTTTTGATATATGTCTTGAAGTCTTCCAAAAGTATTTTAATACATCTAAATACACTACATGTATATACATTTTAACTGAGTCGTTAAGTCATCGTTAGTCGTTACATGTAAGTGTTGTTTTGAAACCTTTAAGTTAACGATCTCAATTATTATTGTTAACCCATTGTTTATTATATCTAATGAGATGTTAAATTATTATATTATCATGATATTATGATATATTAATATATCTTAATATGATATATATAAATTTAAATGTCGTTACAACGATAATCGTTACATATATGTCTCGTTTCGAAATCCTTAAGTTAGTAGTCTTGTTTATATGTATATAACTCATTGTTAATATACTTATGGAGATACTTACTTATCATAATCTCTTGTTAACCATATGTATATCCATATATATATCGTCATGTCATTTTTACAAGTTTTAACGTTCGTGAATCGCCGGTCAACTTGGGTGGTCAATTGTCTATATGAAACATATTTCAATTAATCAAGTCTTAACAAGTTTGATTGCTTAACATGTTGGAAATATTTAATCATGTAAATATCAATCTCAATTAATATATATAAACATAGAAAAGTTCGGGTCACTACATACCGCATACACGCTAGCAATACAATTAGCATATCATCACAAGTACGAAGCTAATAATCTCCAACAACCCGCAACTAGTGTAATCAATAACATATAATCGACATAATACAATATTCTACAATACAATACCCAACCATGGTTAACCATTCTCGCGTCATGGTGCTACCGGCTCTTTGGTTCACACCATACGCTTCGGTTATTATGCTACCGGCTCTTTGGTTCACATCACAACCCGAGTCATACTCGCGTTAAAGTGCTACTGGCTCTTTGGTTCACACTCTAACAACTCGTGCTGTAGTGCTACCAGCTCTTTGGTTCACACTACAACACACGTACTATGACGCTACCGGCTCTTTGGTTCACATCATAGCACAATCGCACATACTATGGCACTACCAGCTCTTTGGTTCATACCATAGCATACAAATAAATACATTATATACATACGCATATAATCATTCCACTCACCTTAATGCCTTCGGTGAATGTTTTATACTTTCGCAAGCTTCAAGGCAAAGTACCTAATACAATAAGTACTTGATCAACACACAAACTAGTTGGACTAAATACCAACAACTTACACATGTGCATTTAATGACTTAATACATTAAATGCCCCATTTTCACCAAAACCGTACACTAAATGTCAAGACCACCACATATCACTAAAAGCTAGTGATTAAGGTCCAACAACACTAACTAATACATAATTAGGGTATTTCATACCCATCTTTCTCAATTAGGTCAATTATTACCCATTTGACCACTTTAAGGTCTACACACCCATTTACTAAACATCTAGGTGTGCTAGTAATTAACTAACCAATTTAGGCTCATAAACCCCAATTAACACTTTGAAGCCCTAGGGTAGTCATTCTTGAGTCCTCATGGCTCAATCTTACCCAAAAATACCCAAAATCACCAAATATGGGTTTTATGTTCTTCATTTACCCAAACCCTAACCCATACATAAATCAAAGTAAGAAAAACAAAGTTAGAACATACCACTACAACCAAAACGTAGCTAGAGAGGAGATAAACAACTTTATAACTCGAGCTTAGACTCAAAACTAGCTCTTTCTTCCTTTGTTTGAGCTTTCTCACACAAGAATCTCACTCTCTCTCTCTAAAATTGAAGTGGATAGGATAAGGTTGTTGGAATTGGAGTGAATGTCACCCCAAGATCTGATCTATTGGCGTTAACTCGTCCACAAGTGAAATTACTAAAAATTCCTTCAAAATATCTGATTAAAAAAGGAACAGAATTCGGCTACAGTGAAGAGTGCGCCACGCGCACCCCTATGTTGTGCGCTGAGCGCACCAAGCTCAGATCATTCTCTGACCTCTGTTTAAATAAAAAAGGTCACCCACACTTCATGTACTCTATATACATCTCTGTTTAATAAATATTAAGGTCTTACAACTCTCCCCCACTTGAATCGGAGCGTGTCCTCGCGATCCAAGCCGCATGACAAGAGGGAAGGTAAACCAACACGAACTCTTCGGGCTCCCAAGTAAACTCGGAACCTTTACTACGATGCCATTGAACCTTAAACGTTCTCACCTCTTTATTTCTCAACCTTTTGACCTTCTCATCGAGTATAGCAATCGGCTCCTCAATATACTCTAACTTATTGTTTAGCTCATGTAGTGACCCGAACTTTTCCATGTTTATATATATTAAATGAAATTTTTATTTACATGATTAAGTGTTTCCAACATGTTAAGCAATCAAACTTGTTAAGACTTGATTAAGTGAAATAGATTTCATATAGACAATTGACCACCCAAGTTGACCGGTGATTCATGAACGTTAAAGCTAGTAAAAACTATATGATGTTATATATATGGACATACATATATATATATAGTTAACATGGTATTATGATAAGTAAACATATCATTAAGTATATTAACAATGAACTACATATGTAAAAACAAGACTACTAACTTAAGGATTTCGAAACGAGGCATATATGTAACGATTATCGTTGTAACGACATTTAATTGTATATATATCATATTAAGATATATTAATACATCATAATATCATGATAATGTAATAATTTAGCATCTCATTTGATATAATAAACAATGGGTTAACAACACTTAACATGATCATAACCTAAAGGCTTCAAAACAACATTTACATGTAACGACTAACGATGATTTAACGACTCAGTTAAAATGTATATACATGTAGTGTTTTAATAGGTATTCATTCATTTTTGAAAGACTTCAAGATACTTATCAAAATACTTCTACTTAACAAAAATGCTTACAATTACATCCTTGTTCAATTTCATCAACAATTCTACTCGTATGCACCCGTATTCGTACTTGTACAATACACAGCTTTTAAATGTATGTACTATTGGTATATACACTCCAATGATTAGATCTTAGCAGCCCATGTGAGTTACCTAACACATGTGGGAACCATCATTTGGCAACTAGCATGAAATATCTCATAAAATTACAAAAATATTAGTAATCGTTCATGATTTATTTACAAGTAAAGAAAATTACACATCCTTTATATCTAATCCATATACCAACGACCAAAAACACCTACAAACACTTTCATTCTTCAATTTTCTTCATCTAATTGATCTCTCTCAAGTTCTATCTTCAAGTTCTAAGTGTTCTTCATAAATTCTATAAGTTCTAGTTTCATAAAATCAAGAATACTTCCAAGTTTGCTAGCTTACTTTCAATAAGATAATACTCATATTTAAACTTTGATTCAATTTCTATAACTATAACAATCTTATTTCAAGTGGAAATCTTACTTGAACTTGTTTTCGTGTCATGATTCTGCTTCAAGAACTTTCAAGCCATCCAAGGATCCTTTAAAGCTAGATCTATTTTTCTCATTTCCAGTAGGTTTACCTACTAAAATTATGGTAGTAATGATGTTCATAATATCATTCGATTCATACATATAAAACTATCTTATTCGAAGATTTAAACTTGTAATCACTAGAACATAGTTTAGTTAATTCTAAACTTGTTCGCAAATAAAGTTAATCCTTCTAACTTGACTTTTAAAATCAACTAAACACATATTATATATATATATATATATATATATATATATATATATATATATATATATATATATATATATATATATATATATATATATATATATATATATATATATGATATGCTAACTTAATAATTTAAAACTTGGAAACACGAAAAACACCGTAAAACCGGACATACGCCGTCGTAGTAACACCGCGGGTTGTTTTGGGTTTGATAATTAAAAACTATGATAAACTTTGATTTAAAAGTTTTTCTTCTGGGAAAATGATTTTTCTTATGAACATGAAACTATATCCAAAAATCATGGTTAAACTCAAAGTGGAAGTATGTTTTTCAAAATGGTCATCAAGACGTCGTTCTTTCGACTGAAATGACTACCTCTTACAAAAATGACTTGTAACTTATATTTTTGACTATAAACCTATAATTTTTCTGTTTAGATTCATAAAATAGAGTTCAATATGAAACCATAGCAATTTGATTCACTCAAAACGGATTTAAAACGAAGAAGTTATGGGTAAAACAAGATTGGATATTTTTTTGATTGTTGTAGCTACGGGAAATATTGTAACAATTCTATACAAATCATATCCTAGCTAACTTATATTGTATTATACATGTATTCTAATATATTATGTAATATTGGGATACCATAGACACGTATGCAAATGTTTTAACATATCATATCGACCCATATATATATATATATTATTTGGAACAACCATAGACACTCTATATGCAGTAATGTTGGAGTTTGCTATATACAGGGTTGAGGTTGATTCCAAAAATATATATACTTTGAGTTGTGATCTAGCCTGAAATGTATATACACTAGGTCGTGGATTGATTCAAGATAATATATATCGATTTATTTATGTACATCTAACTATGGACAACTAGTTGTAGGTTACTAACGAGGACAGCTGACTTAATAAACTTATAACAGTAAAACGTATTAAAAATATTGTAAATATATTTTGAACATACTTTGATATATATGTACATATTTGTTATAGGTTCGTGAATCGACCAGTGTCCAAGTCTTACTTCCCGACGAAGTAAAAATCTGTGAAAGTGAGTTATAGTCCCACTTTTAAAATCTAATATTTTGGGATGAGAATACATGCAATTTTATAAATGTTTTACGAAATAGACACAAGTAAATGAAACTACATTATATGGGTGAATGATCGAAGCCGAATATGCCCCTTTTAAGCTTGGTAGCCTAAGAATTTGGGAACAGACCCCCAAATTGACGCGAATCCTAAATATAGATCTATCAGGCCCAACAAGCCCCATTCTAGAATTTGGAATGCTTTAGTACTTTGAAATTATCATATTCGATGGGTGTCCCAGAATGATGGGGATATTCTATATGCATCTTGTTAATGTCGGTTACCAGGTGTTCACCATATGAATGAATTTTATCTCTATGTATGGGATGTATATTGAAATATGAAATCTTGTGGTCTATTATTATGATTTGATAATATATAGGTTAAACCTATAACTCACCAACATTTTTGTTAACGTTTTAAGCATGTTTATTCTCAGGTGATTATTAAGAGCTTCCGCTGTTGCATAATAAAATAAGGACAAGATTTGGAGTCCATGCTTGTATGATATTATGTAAAAACTGCATTCAAGAAACTTATTTTTGATGTAATATATTCTTATTGTAAACCATTATGTAATGGTCGTGTGTAAACGGTATATTTTAGATTATCATTATTTGATAATCTACGTAATTTTTTTTAAACTTTATCGATAAAATAAAGGTTATGGTTGTTTTAAAAATAAATGCAGTCTTTGAAAAACATCTCATATAGAAGTCAAAACCTCAAAACGAAATAAATTAATATGGAACGTTTATAATCAATATGAACTGGACATTTCAGCTCAATCTCGTCTAAAGGCACCCATGATGAATCATCCGCAAGACACTTACGGAGATGGGAAACATGAAATGTGTTATGGATCCTGGCAAGCTCTTCGGGTAATTCCAAACGATACGCAACTTCACCAACATGAGCTAAAATTTTAAAAGGACCAATAAACTGAGGAGCTAACTTTCCCCGTTTTCGAAACCGAATAACACCTTTCCATGGCAAAACTTTAAGCATCACCATGTCACCTTTTTGGAACTCAATTTGTCGTCTACGCTTATCAGCATAAGATTTTTGTCTATCTTGGGCCTTTTTCAAATGAGTCTGAATCATATCAATCTTGCTATTCGTCTCTAAAACCAAATCGGTACTCCCAATTTCTCTTTGACCCACTTCGCCCCAACAAATCGAAGTTCGGCATCTCCGCCCATAAAGCATCTCGTAAGGTGGCATCCCGATACTAGTATGATAACTATTATTGTACGAGAATTCCACCAAAGGTAAGTGCTCATCCCAACTACCACCGAAATCAATAATACACGCCCGTAACATATCCTCCAAAGTTTGATTCGTACGTTCGGTTTGACCATCCGTTTGAGGATGATATGCTGTGCTCAATTTCAATTGTGTACCCATATCTTCATGAAACTTCTCCCAAAACCGAGATGTGAAACGGGTATCTCGATCCGAAATAATTGATATAGGAACCCCATGCCTTGATATCACTTCCTTGATAAACAACTTAGCCAAAGTCTCCGACGATATAGCTTCCTGAATGGGAAGAAACAAGGCACTTTTCGTCAATCGATCAACTATTACCCAAATCGAGTCAAATTGGGTTCTCGCCGTTTTTGGTAACTTTGTGATGAAATCCATGGTAATGTGCTCCTATTTCCATTTCAGAATTTCTAACGGTTGTAACTTACCATATGGCTTTTGGTGTTCGGCTTTCACTTGCAAACACGTGGCGCATTGTTCAACATACTTAACAACATCACGTTTCATGCCCGGCCACCAATACTCTCTCTTCAAATCAAGATACATTTTCGTTGCGCCCGGGTGAATGGAATACCTTGACTTATGTGCTTCATCAAGTAGCACTCGTCGATGATCACCCATTTTAGGCAGCCACACCCTTCCTTGAAAAGATAACAAACCATGCGGACCTAAGGTAATAAATTCCGTTTGTCCCACGATTCGTTCCTCATGCTTATTGTTAACAAAAGCTTCGATTTGAGTCTCGCCAAGCTTTACAAGAAAATCGTTAGTAATAATCATGCCTAATGATCCTACTCGTATCGCCGGATGTTGACACTTTCGACTTAACACATCCGCGACCACATTCGCCTTACTCGGATGATA
Organism: Rutidosis leptorrhynchoides; assembly: GCF_046630445.1. Lineage (NCBI taxonomy): Eukaryota > Viridiplantae > Streptophyta > Magnoliopsida > Asterales > Asteraceae > Rutidosis > Rutidosis leptorrhynchoides. Next base: position 150,397,037 of record NC_092334.1, read on the forward strand.
AAGTATTCCACAATTATAGTCTTTCACCACATCCATCCATCTATGTTGACGATAATTCAAATCTCGTTGATCGAAAAGGTGTTTCAAACTCTTGTGATCCGAATAAATCGTACACTTGACACCATACAAGTAATGGCGCCAAATTTTCAATGCATGAACAACCGCCGCCAACTCAAGATCATGAGTCGGATATCTCATTTCGTGTTCCTTTAATTGTCGAGAGGCATAAGCGATGACTTTACCTCTTTGCATTAGAACACACCCGAGCCCATTTAAAGAAGCATCACAATAAACCGTCATGTCTTCCACCCCTTCCGACAATACTAACACCGGAGCTCGACACAACTTTTCTTTTAACAATTGAAAATCAATTTCTTGCTCGTTCTCCCAATTAAATCTCGTGTTCTTTCTCGTCAACTTCGTCAATGAAGAAGCGATCTTAGAAAAGTCTTGGATAAACCGACGATAATAACCGGCCAATCCGAGAAAACTTTGGATTTCCGTAGGCGTAGTCGGTCGTCCCCAACTCTTTACCGTCTCAATCTTCCCCAGATCTACTTGAATACCTTCTTTGTTCACAATATGACCAAGGAATTGAACTTCCCTTAGCCAAAATTCACATTTGGAGAATTTTACATACAACTTCTCCTTCCGCAACGTCTTCAACACACCACGCAAATGATGTTCATGTTCCTTCATACTCTTCGAATAGACAAGTATGTCGTCAATGAACACAATCACCGACTTGTCCAACATAGGTTGGCACACTCGGTTCATAAGATCCATGAATGCCGCCGGTGCATTCGTAAGACCAAAAGACATAACTACAAACTCGAAATGCCCATAACGCGTTTGAAAAGCCGTTTTCTCAATATCTTCCTCACGGACTCGCATTTGGTGATAGCCGGACCGTAAGTCGATTTTAGAAAAGTAAGTCGCGCCTTGGAGTTGATCAAACAAATCATCAATCCTAGGCAATGGATAACGATTCTTTATTGTCACCTTGTTCAACTCACGATAATCAAAGCACATCCGCATACTACCATCCTTCTTCTTCACGAATAAAACTGGAGCGCCCCATGGTGAAGCACTCGGTCGAATAAAACCCTTTTCAAGCAACTCTTGGGTTTGATTTAACAACTCTTGCATCTCCGTTGGTGCTAAACGATAAGGAGTTTTAGCAATGAGAGTAGCTCTCGGAACCAACTCAATGCGAAATTCATCTTGTCTTTCCACCGGAACACCCGGTAATTCATCCGGAAAAACGTCTTCAAATTTAATAACCACCGGAATTTCACGAATGGATGGTGGCTCTTCACGAGTATCAACTACATGAGTAAGAAAAGCCATGCTGCCACTAACAAGAAAATGACGTGCCCGTGCATAAGTGCATAATGGCACAAGTCTTCTTCGTCTCTCACCGTGAATAATTAACTCTCCCCCACTTGGGGTCTTCACACGAATAGATTTTTCATGGCATGCAATATCGGCTCTATAACGATCGAGCCAATCCATACCAACAACAATATCGTATTCACCCAAGGTCATCGGGATAAGATCAATTTTAAACGTTTCGGTACCAAACACAATATCACAATCGTTACAAACATCAACCCCTAGCACCGTCTTACCATCCGCTATTTCAACTTCTACCGAATGACTCAACTTAGCTAGCGGTTTATCAAGCTTAGACACGAATCTTGGAGAAACAAATGATAAATTAGCACCACTATCAAATAGGATCCTTGCCGGATTAGAGTTAACCATGAAAGTACTTGAGACAACTTCGTTTGATTGTTTGGCCTCATCATGGGTCATTAAGTAATTTCGTCCCCTCGCCGTCCCCGCCACCTTTTCTAGCTTCTTAACATGATCACCCCTCAAATCGGGACATTCCGTCCTTCGGTGACCCTCTTTATTACAATTAAAACAAACGATTTTGTTGGAAGATGAGTTCTTACAATCATGGGCTAAGTGCCCTTGTCGACCACAATTGTAGCACGTGGGTCCAAAACTCTTAGAAGCCCCCTTTCTCACACTACCGACGCTCTCGGTCACACTCTTGCTCTTCTTGTTCGAGTGGCTAGTAGCTTCAAATTTTCGTTTGCCAAAGGTGAAGTCACTCTTTCTTGGAGAAAGCGACTCAAAACCCTTAGCGATATCAAACAATTCATCAAAAGTCTTCACCGAATTCCTACTAATCCTTTCTTGATAGTTATCATTCAAGGTTCGGTAGAAATCTTCTTTCAACATATGATCATTCCCGTCATACTCCGAGCAAAATTGGGTCTTTGATAAGAAAGTGGACTTGAGAGTGTTCAAATCCATTGACCCTAGCCTTAAAGTACGTAACTCGTCCTTAAGCTTTGAAAGATCGGCCGAAGTTCGGTACTCCTTGAAAAATTCTTCTTTAAACTCGTCCCACGTCAAACTCATACTTTGTTCTTCACCATAAAGTTGGATTTTCGCGTCCCACCACAACTTGGCATCACCCCTCATCATGCTACTACCAAACCTCGTCTTTTTATCGAGAGGGCACTCACTAGTACGAAAAGCCCCCTTCATATCGAAGATCCATCGAGCACTCTTGAGTGGGTCTCGTTCACCTTCAAAGGTGGGAGGTTGAGCTTCTTTGAAGTTTTTGTAGTGGAAGTCTCGCCTTCCAACGTTATCCTCTTTAAGAACAATCTTAACTTGTTCCTTGACTAAATTAACTACTTGTTCGTCAATCAAATCCAAGAACATCTTCTTAACATCCTCTAGGAAGGCCGTATGATGCCTTTGCATAATGGCCTCAACCTTGGCCGTAAACTCGACATCCTCTCTCGTACCCCCTTCATTGTTCTCGAGTACGTTTCTCGTCTTCATACTATAAAACGGAAATAGGTTAAACAATGAAATGAAAAGACGTAACTTAAAGCATATATGTACATCTCACACCGCCCCATCTTGCTCAACAATCATCGTACATCACTTGTTTGACACGATTTGAACCCGTAACAATGGTAGCTAATCATTGTTACGCGAGCACATCGCATTAACTCGCTAGTACAACGTCTATCTCGCTTGATGATTGCAAATACAACACAAAACAATTAGCGCATAGTTAGTTCACCTAGCCCTAGGCACTAACCAATTCCCGGTCCGACCCGTCTCCTACAAGTCTCGCATAACGCGCATATACAATAAAGTCTAAGTCTAGGCACCTATCTCAAGTCACCTAAATCCCTTAGACCATACTCTGATACCAATTGTAACAACCCAACCCAATATCCAAACAAACACGCGAACTAATTTTTTTTTCTGTCCGGTTTTGTCAATTTTCAATTAAAGATCTCCCACTTCCTGACATATTTAGACGAAACGCTTTTCACAACATGTTATAATAGTTAAAACTCACACGATTCAATAATAAAATAAGTTTTACGAAATCGGGCCCACATATGCCGTAATACGAGTTTCGTACAGAAATATGAGTTTCGACCACACTAGTTTAAATTCCAAATGACACTATGAGCATGGTGTTTGAGGGTTAAACTACCCAAATCTCGGTCAAACTCCAAAAGCTATAACATCCAAAAGCATCCCCTAACAAACAAGCGAGATCTCTAATCCATACGAATGCCCTTACCCTTGTCTCCGCTGGAGCCTATAAAAAGATAAACAACGAGAGGGTAAGCAAAGCTTAGTGAATGCAATAATTATACCCATATATATATATAATATACCTACTTGCAATCACTTACACACATACCGCATACACGCTAGCAATACAATTAGCAAACCATCACAAGTACGAAGCTAATAATCTCCAACAACCCGCAACTAGCGTAATCAATAACATATAATCGACATAATACAATATGCTACAATACAATGCACAACCATGGTTAACCATTCTCGCGTCATGGTGCTACCGGCTCTTTGGTTCACACCATACGCATCGGTTATGATGCTACCAGCTCTTTGGTTCACATCACAACCCGAGTCATACTCGCGTTAAAGTGCTACCGGCTCTTTGGTTCACACTCTAACAACTCGTGATGTAGTGCTACCAGCTCTTTGGTTCACACTACAACACACGTACTATGACGCTACCGGCTCTTTGGTTCACATCTTAGCACAATCGCACATACTATGGCACTACCAGCTCTTTGGTTCATACCATAGCATACAAATAAATACATTCTATACATACGCATATAATCATTCCACTCACCTTAACGCCTTCGGTGAATGTTTTATACTTTCGCAAGCTTCAAGGCAAAGTACCTAATACTATAAGTACTCGATCAACACACAAACTAGTTGGACTAAATACCAACAACTTACACATGTGCATTTAATGACTTAATGCATTAAATGCCCCATTTTCACCAAAACCGTACACTAAATGTCAAGACCACCACATATCATTAAAAGCTAGTGATTAAGGTCCAACAACACTAACTAATACATAATTAGGGTATTTCATACCCATCTTTCTCAATTAGGTCAATTATTACCCATTTGACCATTTTAAGGTCTACACACCCATTTACTAAACATCTAGGTGTGCTAGTAATTAACTAAACAATTTAGGCTCATAAACCCCAATTAACACTTTGAAGCCCTAGGTTAGTCATTCTTGAGTCCTCATGGCTCAATCTTACCCAAGAACACCCAAAATCACCAAATATGGTTTTTATGTTCTTCATTTACCCAAACCCTAACCCATACATAAATCAAAGTAAGAAATTCAAAGTTAGAACATACCACTACAACCAAAACGTAGCTAGAGAGGAGATAAACAACTTTATAACTCGAGCTTAGACTCAAAACTAGATCTTTCTTCCTTTGCTTGAGCTTTCTCACACAAGAATCTCACACTCTCTCTCTAAAATAGAAGTGGGTAGGATAAGGTTGTTGGAATTGGAGTGAATGACACCCCAAGATCTGATCTACTGGCCTTAACTCGTCCACAAGTGAAATTACCAAAAAGCCCTTCAAAATTTCTGATTAAAAAAGGAACAGAATCCGGCTACAGTGAAGAGTGCGCCACGCGCACCCCCATGTGTGCGCTGAGCGCACCAAGCTCAGATCATTCTCTGACCTGACCTCTGTATAAATACACAAGGTCACCCACACTTCATGTATTCTATATACATCTCTGTTTAATAAATATTAGGGTCTTACAATATCTTTAACCAGAAGCAATTAAACATGAGGCAAAGGCGTTGGATTGAGTTATTAAATGACTACGATTGTGAACTTCGATATCATCCTGGCAAGGCGAATGTAGTTGCCGATGCCCTTTGTAGAAAGGATCGTGTCAAACCGATTCGAGTTCGAGCTTTAAATATACGTATTCGTACGAATCTTACATCTTAAATTTGTGAAGCACAACTTGAGGCATTGAAGGAAGAGAATGTCCAACTTGAGGGACTGAAGGGTCTCGAAAAGCAACTTGAACTCAAGGGAACCGGAACAAGGTATTTCAATAACCGAATCTGGGTCCCAATTTTTGGAAATCTCCGAGAACTAGTCTTGGATGAAGCACATAAGACTAGATATTTTATTCACCCAGGCTCCAGTAAAATGTATCACGATGAGAAAGAATTTTATTGGTGGCCTAATCTAAAGTCTGACATTGCTGATTATGTGAGCAAGTGCCTTACTTATCTGAAGGTTAAGGTCGAGCATCAAAAACTGTCTGGTTTACTTCAACAGCCGGATATTCCGCAGTGGAAGTGGGAATTTATCACTCTGGATTTCGTTACTAAGTTGCCCAAGACTTCAAACAGCAACGATACTATTTGGGTCATAGTTGATCGTCTTACTAAATCTGCACATTTCTTACCGATCAAGGAAACTGACAAGATGGAGAAATTATCACAACTCTATATCAAAGAGATTGTCTCACGTCATGGAGTTCCTATCTTAATCATTTCTGATCGCGACAGCCGATTTGTTTCTAGATTCTGGAAAACTTTACAATCTGATCTTGGAACTCAACTCGACATGAGTATAGCTTATCACCCACAAACTGATGGTCAAAGTAAATGAACCATTCAGACGTTGGAAGATATGCTACGTGCTTGCGCTATCAATTTCAGCAAAGGTTGGGATAGACACTTGCCTTTAGCTGAATTTTCATATAACAACAGCTATCACTCAAGTATTAAGGCTGCACCTTTTGAAGCCTTATACGGACAAAAATGTAGATCCCCGTTATGCTGGGATGAATTAGAGGACAGACAGTTAACTGGTCCTGAAATCATTCATGAAACTACCGAAAAGATCGTTCAGATTAAGAAAGGATTAGAGACTGCCCGTAGCCGATAAAAGAGCTATGCTGATAAACATCTGAAAGATTTAGAATTCCAAGTTGGTGATAAAGTCATGTTGAAAGTATCCCCTTGGAAGGGCATCGTTCGTTTTGGTAAGCGAAGCAAATTAAGCCCACGTTATGTTGGACCTTTCAAGATTATTGAAAGAGTTGGTCCTGTGACATATCGATTAGAATTACCCACTGAGTTTAGTAATGTGCATGATGTATTTCATGTCTTGAATCTTAAAAAGTGTATTGCTGATGACACACTCATTATTCCATTGGATGATATCCACATTGATGATAAAATGCATTTTGTTGAAGAACCGATAGAGGTTATGGACCATGAGGTTAAAAGCTTGAAACAAAGCTCTATTCCTATTGTTAAGATCCATTGGAATTCACGAAGAGGCCCCGAGTATACCTGGGAACGTGAAGACCAAATGAAGCGGAAATATCCTCATCTTTTTCCAATTGCTGATACATCAGAGAAGTCTTCCTGAAACTTCGGGATGAAGTTTAAATTAACGGGGAGGTACTATAACAACCCTCATTTTTCCACTCTGTAATGACTATAATGCCCTAGGGTTTCATTATTGATTCGTACATTACATTAGGGTTGTTATCCGGACATAATAAATGAAGTAATTAATACTCGTAACCTAAACCCTAGCTCTAATACTCGTATTAAATGAACTATAATTTATTAAATGATTGTATTTATTACTCTAACCCTAACCCTAATCCTAATATTAATATTAATATTAATATTAATATTATTATTATTATTATTATTATTATTATTATTATTATTATTATTATTATTATTGTTATTATTATTATTATTATTATTATTATTATTATTATTATTATTATTATTATTATTATTATTATTATTATTATTATTATTATTATTATTAAACGTATACATTATGTATTAATTTGTACGTGGCACATATAAAATGTAAATGTATATATAATTATGTGTTTATATGTAAACTAAGTAGGTTATGGGTAATAAATATAAAATTTGTAAAATAAATATAAAAATATATGTGTATGTATATTGATAATGCTAAAAACGAACATGTATTTCATAGCATTATCCTTCAAGAAAGACAAGCTTTTAGTTGCAATTGTTCTATTTACAAGTGATATTCGTTTAAATAATAAAAGGTGAAGACAAAAGACAGATTCGACGATTTGAAGACGCAAACGACCAAAAAGCTAAAAAGTACAAAGTACAATCCAAGTGGTTCAATTTATTGATAAGAAGCGTCTCAAAATTACAAAAGTACAAGCCGCAAAAAGCAAAGTACAAGATATTAAATTATACGAAAAGGCGTTCGAAAATCCGGAACCGAGACATGAACAAACTATCAACGCGCGACGCAACGGACCAAAAATTACAAGTCAACTATGCACAAGAATATAATATAATATATAATTAATTATATAGATTATTATATATTATAATTTAAAGCTGCCCACGTTTAAATCACTATGGTGAGCTGGAATCCAAAGCTCCGCACTCGCGGAGCTGTGAAGCACAAAACCTCCGCACTCGCGGAGCTGTACAGTTCAAAGTGGGCCTATAAAAGGCCGCGCATTCTGATCGATTTCATGACACCTTTTTCTCTTCCTTTCTCATATCATATACGATATATATATATATATATATATATATATATATATATATATATATATATATATATATATTTTTTATAATTATAATTTTAATTTAAGTTTAATAATAATAAGCTTATGTTGACGAATGTATTAAGTTTGTAAGTCGAATTTCTGTCCGTGTAACACTACGCGATTAATACTCATTGTAAGTTATGTTCAACCTTTTTAAATTAATGTCTCGTAGCTAAGTTATTATTATGCTTATTTAAATCGAAGTAATCGTGATGTTGGGCTAAATATTAAAGACGGGGTTATTGGGCTTTGTACCATAATTGGGGTTTGGACAAAAGATCGACACTTGTGGAAATTGGACTATGGGCTATTAATGGGCTTTATATTAATTAAATGATATCTCGTTGATTTAATATAGAGATTTATAATTTGACGTATCTATATATAACCACATATACTTAATCGAGTACGGTGGGCGGGATATTTATAAATATGAATTATTGTTCATTTGACTGGACACGGGGATGGATTAATAGTCACCGGACTCAATAAAACAGGGGTAGATTACATTCAAGGGTAATTGGTGTAATTGTTAACACAATATTAAAACCTTGGATTACACGCAGTCGATAACCTGGTGTATTCATTAAACAAAGTATTAAGACCTTGTTATAGTTCGAATCCCCAATTAGTTGGAATATTTGACTTCGGGTATAAGGTTAATTTGACGAAGACTCTCGCACATTATAATTATGACTGATGGACTATTATGGACAAAACCAGATGGACATATCGAATAATCCAGGACAAAGGACAATTAACCCATGGTAATAAACTAAAATCAACACGTCAAACATCATGATTACGGAAGTTTAAATAAGCATAATTCCTTTATTTTATATCTCATCGTACTTTTAATTATCGCAATTTTATTTATCGTCATTTTATTTATCGCTCTTTTAATTATCGCACTTTTATTTATCGTCATCTACTTTACGCCTTAAATTAAGTTGTATTTATATTTAATATTTTACATTAGGTTTTAATTGTGACTTAAGACATAAAATCGACAAACCGGTCATTAAACGGTAAAAAACCCCCCTTTTATAATAATAATAATATTACTTATATATATATATATATATATATATATATATATATATATATATATATATATATATATATATATATATATATATATATATATATATATATATTGATACAAATATAGTTTAAAATAAATATAGCGTTAGACTCAGCTAGCTCCCTGCGGAACGAACCGGACTTACTAAAAACTACACTACTTTACGATTAGGTACACTGCCTATAGTGTTGTAGCAAGGTTTAGGTATATCCACTCTATAAATAAATAAATAACTTGTGTAAAATTATATCGTATTTAATAGTATTTTGCAATAAAAATATAATTATTTCGTATATACCTCGCATAACATCAAGTAGTTTTGACGCCGCTGCCGGTGATCACTCAAACGCCGAAGCGAAACGCTATAAAAAAATATATATTTATCTATCTATATTTTTAAGTGTTTAAAATTAAAAAGTTTTTATTTTTAGTTACAAAAAACTAATAAGTAATTGTTAAAATATAAGTTTTATTTAAGTTATATTTTATAAAATTTAAAATCGGAAAATTAAATCAAAGTAAAAAAAAAAATGCTGAACCTGCGTAATTTGAGCCTGCAGCTCACTTGAACCTGCATCCTCCACACTCGCGGTACTTTTGGGCAGCAAGGATCCGCACTCGCGGAGCTGTCTGACAGCTGCAACCTGGTACATCATTAATTACGGGTTTAGGGTTTAATTTAATTATTATTATTATTAATTAACCTAATTAGGGTTTATATTTAATATTAATTAGTTATAGTTTAATTAAAGTTGTATTTTAAGTTTTAAGTGTTAATTAGTTTTATAAATTTATAAAATTAATACTTTTATACATTAATAAAAATAATATTTTTATAAAAATTGTATTTTTATAACTTTAAGTTTTATTTTCATATTTTGTATCTTTTTATTTCGTTTAATCGTAATTTGTATATTTATCGTTCGTACTTAGTTTTAAACTTAGTTTTTGCCGTAGTATTTTATATTTTTAGATTTTTAAGCTTTGCCGTAAAATCCCTTAAGTGCTTTTTCTATTGACTAAGATTTAGGTGCTTTAGAATTTTGCGACGCTGTTTTAAAATTTTAGAACCTTTTAAGTTATTGCCGTTTTAGATATAGAATTCCTTTTAAGCTTTAATACCTTTAGACGTAAGTTTTAATTCTTAGTTTTTAGACTTTTAAGTTTCGACGCTTTACTTTCTTATTATTATTTTTTTCAACCTTTTATTTTTCGACGTTTTTCGACGAACTCTTTTTCTTTCTCATTTCTACGCTCTAGTTTTTAGGACATAAATTTTATCTTCTTTAAATTTCGACGAAAAAATTATTTTAAGCGGTTAAATTGATAGACATCCAAAATTTTCTGGTTCGTAGTAATAGTAGGATTTGTTAGTGGCGAGTTGTGGGCTTCCGATTTAAAGGGTCCTGGCTACCTGCTGCATCTATTGGCTATTCGAAAGGTGGGCAAAATCAAAAAAGTCTATTAATTTGATAACTTATATAATTTTTATCTTTTATAACTAATAGGATATTCAGTGAATGCACCGAGCAAAACGTTCACCACCTTTCATACGTTCACCACCTGCAACTCGATCAAGACATCTAGCCAATATTGTCGCCGTTGATTTTTATTTAGAATCGTCATCTAGTCGACCAAGTACTCCAATTCAAATTTCCGATAATCCATTTTTTGAACCCGATCTCACAATTGACAATCCGAAGGATATTCAGGGACAATTCAGAGATCCTGAACCACTAATCATTCCTCCTGAACCTCAAATCACTCATTCAGAGATTTTCGAGGAAGAAACTATTAAATCAGAATCCTCTAGTGATTCTGATTCAACAAATTCAATCATGGAAAATCCGGAACCTCTAAGTATGGAAGACCGAATGAGGGCTAAACGCACTGGCCAAGGTCAACTCAACCAGACATTAATGCGCCAGATTATGAAATCAAAGGACAAATCCTACACATGGTAACTAATCAATGCCAATATAGTGGTGCGCCGAAGGAAGATCCAAACGAACATCTTCGTACCTTTAATAGGATCTGTACTCTATTCAAAATCAGAGAAGTTGAGGATGAACAGATCTATCTCATGTTATTTCCCTGGACTTTAAAGGGAGAAGCCAAAGATTGGTTAGAATCGTTACCTGAAGGGGCGATTGACACATGGGATGTCTTAGTTGAAAATTTTCTTAAACAATTCTTTTCGGCATCTAAAGCTGTGAGACTTCAAGGAGAAATTGTTACGTTCACGCAAAAGCTAAATGAAACTCTATATGAGGCGTGGACAAGATTTGGAAAGTTGTTGAGAGGATGTCCTCAACATGGTTTAGACACTTATCAAATAGTACAAATATTCTATCAAGGATGCGACATTACTACACGAAAAGACATCGATATAGCAGCTGGTGGTTCCATTATGAAGAAAACCGCAACTGAAGCTTACAAAATTATTGATAACACTGCTTCCCACTCACATGAGTGTCATCAAGAAAAAGACATCGTTAGATCATCTAAAGCGGCTAGAGCCGATTCTAGCCATGACTTTGATTCCATTTCTGCAAAGTTAGATGCTTTCGAAAGACGAATGGAAAAGATGACTAAAGATATTCACGTTATACGAATTAGTTGTGAGCAGTGTGGAGGACCACATTTGACAAAATATTGTCTCAGCATTGAACAAACAATGGAACAAAGAGAGAATGTTTCATACATGAACCAAAGGCCTGGAAATAATTATCAGAATAATTATCAACCGCCAAGACCAAACTACAATCAGAATTATAACCGAAATGTTCCATACAACAACCAACAAGGTGAAATGTCCCGTTCTTATTGATTAAAAACGTTCCATATTAATTGATTTCGTTGCGAGGTTTTGACCTCTATATGAGACGTTTTTCAAAGACTGCATTCATTTTTAAACAAACCATAACCTTTATTTCATCAATAAAGGTTTAAAAAGCTTTACGTAGATTATCAAATAATGATAATCTAAAATATCCTGTTTACACACGACCATTACATAATGGTTTACAATACAAGTATGTTACAACAAAATAAGTTTCTTGAATGCAGTTTTTACACAATATCATACAAGCATGGACTCCAAATCTTGTCCTTATTTAAGTATGCGACAGCGGAAGCTCTTAATAATCACCTGAGAATAAACATGCTTAAAACGTCAACAAAAATGTTGGTGAGTTATAGGTTTAACCTATATATATCAAATCGTAACAATAGACCACAAGATTTCATATTTCAATACACATCCCATACATAGAGATAAAAATCATTCATATGGTGAACACCTGGTAACCGACAATAACAAGATGCATATATAAGAATATCCCCATCATTCCGGGACACCCTTCGGATATGATATAAATTTCGAAGTACTAAAGCATCCGGTACTTTGGATGGGGTTTGTTAGGCCCAATAGATCTATCTTTAGGATTCGCGTCAATTAGGGTGTCTGTTCCCTAATTCTTAGATTACCAGACTTAATAAAAAGGGGCATATTCGATTTCGATAATTCAACCATAGAATGTAGTTTCACGTACTTGTGTCTATTTTGTAAATCATTTATAAAACCTGCATGTATTCTCATCCCAAAAATATTAGATTTTAAAAGTGGGACTATAACTCACTTTCACAGATTTTTACTTCGTCGGGAAGTAAGACTTGGCCACTGTTGATTCACGAACCTATAACAATATATACATATATATTAAAGTATGTTCAAAATATATTTACAACACTTTTAATATATTTTGATGTTTTAAGTTTATTAAGTCAGCTGTCCTCGTTAGTAACCTATAACTAGTTGTCCACAGTTAGATGTACAGAAATAAATCGATAAATATTATCTTGAATCAATCCACGACCCAGTGTATACGTATCTCAGTATTGATCACAACTCAAACTATATATATTTTGGAATCAACCTCAACCCTGTATAGCTAACTCCAACATTCACATATAGAGTGTCTATGGTTGTTCCGAAATATATATAGATGTGTCGACATGATAGGTCGAAACATTGTATACGTGTCTATGGTATCTCAAGATTACATAATATACAATACAAGTTGATTAAGTTATGGTTGGAATAGATTTGTTACCAATTTTCACGTAGCTAAAATGAGAAAAATTATCCAATCTTGTTTTACCCATAACTTCTTCATTTTAAATCCGTTTTGAGTGAATCAAATTGCTATGGTTTCATATTGAACTCTATTTTATGAATCTAAACAGAAAAAGTATAGGTTTATAGTCGGAAAAATAAGTTACAAGTCGTTTTTGTAAAGGTAGTCATTTCAGTCGAAAGAACGACGTCTAGATGACCATTTTAGAAAACATACTTCCACTTTGAGTTTAACCATAATTTTTGGATATAGTTTCATGTTCATAATAAAAATCATTTTCTCAGAATAACAACTTTTAAATCAAAGTTTATCATAGTTTTTAATTAACTAACCCAAAACAGCCCGCGGTGTTACTACGACGGCGTAAATCCGGTTTTACGGTGTTTTTCGTGTTTCCAGGTTTTAAATCATTAAGTTAGCATATCATATAGATATAGAACATGTGTTTAGTTGATTTTAAAAGTCAAGTTAGAAGGATTAACTTTTGTTTGCGAACAAGTTTAGAATTAACTAAACTATGTTCTAGTGATTACAAGTTTAAACCTTCGAATAAGATAGCTTTATATGTATGAATCGAATGATGTTATGAACATCATTACTACCTTAAGTTCCTTGGATGAACCTACTGGAAAAGAGAAAAATGGATCTAGCTTCAATGGATCCTTGGATGGCTCAAAGTTCTTGAAGCAAAATCATGACACGAAAACAAGTTCAAGTAAGATCATCACTTGAAATAAGATTGTTATAGTTATAGAAATTGAACCAAAGTTTGAATATGATTATTACCTTGTATTAGAATGATAACCTACTGTAAGAAACAAAGATTTCTTGAGGTTGGATGATCACCTTACAAGATTGGAAGTGAGCTAGCAAACTTGAAAGTATTCTTGATTTTATGAAACTAGAACTTTTGGAATTTATGAAGAACACTTAGAACTTGAATATAGAACTTGAGAGAGTTCAATTAGATGAAGAAAATTGAAGAATGAAAGTGTTTGTAGGTGTTTTTGGTCGTTGGTGTATGGATTAGATATAAAGGATATGTAATTTTGTTTTCATGTAAATAAGTCATGAATGATTACTCATATTTTTGTAATCTTATGAGATATTTCATGCTAGTTGCCAAATGATGGTTCCCACATGTGTTAGGTGACTCACATGGGCTGCTAAGAGCTGATCATTGGAGTGTATATACTAATAGTACATACATCTAAAAGCTGTGTATTGTACGAGTACGAATACGGGTGCATACGAGTAGAATTGTTGATGAAACTGAACGAGAATGTAATTGTAAGCATTTTTGTTAAGTAGAAGTATTTTGATAAGTGTATTGAAGTCTTTCAAAAGTGTATAAATACATATTAAAACACTACATGTATATACATTTTAACTGAGTCGTTAAGTCATCGTTAGTCGTTACATGTAAGTGTTGTTTTGAAACCTTTAGGTTAACGATCTTGTTAAATGTTGTTAACCCAATGTTTATAATAACAAAAGAGATTTTAAATTATTATATTATCATGATATTATGATGTACGAATATCTCTTAATATGATATATATACATTAAATGTCGTTACAACGATAAACGTTACATATACGTCTCGTTTCAAAATCATTAAGTTAGTAGTCTTGTTTTTACATATGTAGTTCATTGTTAATATAATTAATGATATGTTTACTTATCATAATATCATGTTAACTATATATATAACCATATATATGTCATCATATAGTTTTTTTACAAGTTTTAACGTTCGTGAATCACCGGTCAACTTGGGTGGTCAATTGTCTATATGAAACCTATTTCAATTAATCAAGTCTTAACAAGTTTGATTGCTTAACATGTTGGAAACATTTAATCATGTAAACATCAATCTCAATTAATATATATAAACATGGAAAAGTTCGGGTCACTACAGTACCTACCCGTTAAATAAATTTCGTCCCGAAATTTTAAGCTGTTGAAGGTGTTGACGAATCTTCTGGAAATAGATGCGGGTATTTCTTCTTCATCTGATCTTCACGCTCCCAGGTGAACTCGGGTCCTCTACGAGCATTCCATCGAACCTTAACAATTGGTATCTTGTTTTGCTTAAGTCTTTTAACCTCACGATCCATTATTTCGACGGGTTCTTCGATGAATTGGAGTTTTTCGTTGATTTGGATTTCATCTAACGGAATAGTGAGATCTTCTTTAGCAAAACATTTCTTCAAATTCGAGACGTGGAAAGTGTTATGTACAGCCGCGAGTTGTTGAGGTAACTCAAGTCGGTAAGCTACTGGTCCGACACGATCAATAATCTTGAATGGTCCAATATACCTTGGATTTAATTTCCCTCGTTTACCAAATCGAACAACGCCTTTCCAAGGTGCAACTTTAAGCATGACCATCTCTCCAATTTCAAATTCTATATCTTTTCTTTTAATGTCAGCGTAGCTCTTTTGTCGACTTTGGGCGGTTTTCAACCGTTGTTGAATTTGGATGATCTTCTCGGTAGTTTCTTGTATAATCTCCGGACCCGTAATCTGTCTATCCCCCACCTCACTCCAACAAATCGGAGACCTGCACTTTCTACCATAAAGTGCTTCAAACGGCGCCATCTCAATGCTTGAATGGTAGCTGTTGTTGTAGGAAAATTCTGCTAACGGTAGATGTCGATCCCAACTGTTTCCGAAATCAATAACACATGCTCGTAGCATGTCTTCAAGCGTTTGTATCGTCCTTTCGCTCTGCCCATCAGTTTGTGGATGATAGGCAGTACTCATGTCTAGACGAGTTCCTAATGCTTGCTGTAATGTCTGCCAGAATCTTGAAATAAATCTGCCATCCCTATCAGAGATAATAGAGATTGGTATTCCATGTCTGGAGATGACTTCCTTCAAATACAGTCGTGCTAACTTCTCCATCTTGTCATCTTCTCTTATTGGCAGGAAGTGTGCTGATTTGGTGAGACGATCAACTATTACCCAAATAGTATCAAAACCACTTGCAGTCCTTGGCAATTTAGTGATGAAATCCATTGTAATGTTTTCCCATTTCCATTCCGGGATTTCGGGTTGTTGAAGTAGACCTGATGGTTTCTGATGCTCAGCTTTGACCTTAGAACACGTCAAACATTCTCCTACGTATTTAGCAACATCGGCTTTCATACCCGGCCACCAAAAATGTTTCTTGAGATCCTTGTACATCTTCCCCGTTCCAGGATGTATTGAGTATCTGGTTTTATGAGCTTCTCTAAGTACCATTTCTCTCATATCTCCAAATTTTGGTACCCAAATCCTTTCAGCCCTATACCGGGTTCCGTCTTCCCGAATATTAAGATGCTTTTCCGATCCTTTGGGTATTTCATCCTTTAAATTTCCCTCTTTTAAAACTCCTTGTTGCGCCTCCTTTATTTGAGTAGTAAGGTTATTATGAATCATTATATTCATAGATTTTACTCGAATGGGTTCTCTGTCCTTCCTGCTCAAGGCATCGGCTACCACATTTGCCTTCCCCGGGTGGTAACGAATCTCAAAGTCGTAATCATTCAACAATTCAATCCACCTACGCTGCCTCATATTCAGTTGTTTCTGATTAAATATGTGTTGAAGACTTTTGTGGTCGGTATATATAATACTTTTGACCCCATATAAGTAGTGCCTCCAAGTCTTTAATGCAAAAACAACCGCGCCTAATTCCAAATCATGCGTCGTATAATTTTGTTCGTGAATCTTCAATTGTCTAGACGCATAAGCAATCACCTTCGTTCGTTGCATTAATACACAACCGAGACCTTGCTTTGATGCGTCACAATAAATCACAAAATCATCATTCCCTTCAGGCAATGACAATATAGGTGTCGTAGTTAGCTTTTTCTTCAATAACTGAAACGCTTTCTCTTGTTCATCATTCCATTCAAATTTCTTCCCTTTATGCGTTAATGCAGTCAAGGGTTTTGCTATTCTGGAAAAGTCTTGGATGAACCTTCTGTAGTAACCAGCTAGTCCTAAAAACTGGCGTATGTGTTTCGGAGTTTTCGGGGTTTCCCACTTTTCAACAGTTTCTATCTTTGCTGGATCCACCTTAATACCTTCTTTGTTCACTATGTGACCGAGGAATTGAACTTCTTCCAACCAAAATGCACACTTTGAAAACTTAGCGTACAATTCTTCCTTCCTCAATACTTCTAACACCTTTCTCAAATGTTCACCGTGTTCTTGGTCATTCTTTGAGTAAATAAGTATGTCATCAATGAAAACAATGACAAACTTGTCAAGGTATGGTCCACACACTCGGTTCATAAGGTCCATGAACACAGCTGGTGCATTAGTTAAACCAAACGGCATGACCATAAACTCGTAATGACCGTAACGTGTTCTGAAAGCAGTCTTTGGAATATCATCTTCTTTCACCCGCATTTGATGATACCCGGAACGTAAGTCAATCTTTGAATAAACAGACGAGCCTTGTAGTTGATCAAATAAATCGTCGATTCTCGGTAGTGGGTAGCGGTTCTTGATGGTAAGTTTGTTCAACTCTCGGTAGTCGATACACAACCTGAATGTACCATCTTTCTTCTTGACAAACAAAACAGGAGCTCCCCACGGTGATGTGCTTGGTCGAATGAAACCACGCTCTAAAAGTTCTTGTAATTGGCTTTGTAGTTCTTTCATCTCGCTGGGTGCGAGTCTGTAAGGAGCACGAGCTATTGGTGCAGCTCCTGGTACAAGATCTATTTGAAATTCAATGGATCGATGTGGGGGTAATCCCGGTAATTCTTTCGGAAATACATCGGGAAATTCTTTTGCAATGGGAACATCATTGATGCTCTTTTCTTCAGTTTGTACTTTCTCGACGTGTGCTAGAACAGCATAGCAACCTTTTCTTATTAGTTTTTGTGCCTTCAAATTACTAATAAGATGTAGCTTCGTGTTGCCCTTTTCTCCGTACACCATTAAGGGTTTTCCTTTTTCTCGTATAATGCGAATTGCATTTTTGTAACAAACGATCTCCGCTTTCACTTCTTTCAACCAGTCCATACCGATTATCACATCAAAACTCCCTAACTCTACTGGTATCAAATCAATCTTAAATGTTTCGCTAACCAGTTTAATTTCTCGATTCCGACATATATTATCTGCTGAAATTAATTTACCATTTGCTAATTCGAGTAAAAATTTACTATCCAAAGGCGTCAATGGACAACTTAATTTAGCACAAAAATCTCTACTCATATAGCTTCTATCCGCACCCGAATCAAATAAAACGTAAGCAGATTTATTGTCAATAAGAAACGTACCCGTAACAAGCTCCGGGTCTTCCTGTGCCTCTACCGCATTAATATTGAAAACTCTTCCACGGCCTTGTCCATTCGTGTTCTCCTGGTTCGGGCAATTTCTAATAATGTGGCCTGGTTTTCCACATTTATAACAAACTACATTGGCATAACTTGCTCCGACACTACTTGCTCCGCCATTACTCGTTCCGACACCATTTGTTCCTTTCGTTCTATTAACCCCTGGTCCGTAGACCTCACACTTCGCCGCGCTATGACCATTTCTTTTACACTTGTTGCAAAATTTGGTGCAGAACCCCGAGTGATTCTTTTCACACCTTTGGCATAGTTGCTTCTGATTGTTGTTGTTGTTGTTGCGGTTATTATTGTTGTTGGGATGATTGTTGTAGTTGCTGTTGTTGTTGTTGTTGTTGTTGTTGGGCCGTTTGTTGTAGTTGCGATTGATGTTGCGATTGTTGGAATAATTGTTGCGATTATTGTTGTAATTGCTGTTGTTGTTGTATTGGTGATTCTTATCACCGTTTTCCTCCCACTTTCTTTTGACTTGCTTCATATTGGCCTCTTCAGCAGTCTGATCTTTAATTCTTTCTTCAATCTGGTTCACTAGTTTGTGAGCCATTCTACATGCCTGTTGTATGGAGGCGGGCTCGTGTGAACTTATATCTTCTTGGATTCTTTCCGGTAATCCTTTCACAAACGCGTCGATCTTCTCTTCCTCATCTTCGAATGCTCCAGGACACAATAAGCACAATTCTGTGAATCGTCTTTCGTACGTGGTAATATCAAATCCTTGGGTTCGTAACCCTCTAAGTTCTGTCTTGAGCTTATTGACCTCGGTTCTGGGACGGTACTTCTCGTTCATCAAGTGCTTGAATGCTGACCACGGTAGTGCGTACGCATCATCTTGTCCCACTTGCTCTAGATAGGTATTCCACCATGTTAACGCAGAACCTGTGAAGGTATGCGTAGCGTACTTCACTTTGTCCTCTTCAGTACACTTACTTATGGCAAACACCGATTCAACCTTCTCGGTCCACCGTTTCAATCCGATCGGTCCTTCGGTTCCATCAAATTCCAAAGGTTTGCAGGCAGTGAATTCTTTGTAGGTGCATCCTACACGATTTCCTGTACTGCTAGATCCAAGGTTATTGTTGGTATGTAGCGCAGCCTGTACTGCGGCTATGTTTGAAGCTAGAAAAGTACGGAATTCCTCTTCATTCATATTCACGGTGTGTCGAGTAGTCGGTGCCATTTCCTTCAAAATAGTTAAATGGAACAAGTTAATCATACAGAATATTAAGAGTAGTTAATAGTATTTCGTAGCATAATATGAACTCATTTATAAAAGCTTTTTCTTCATATTAGCGTTTTATAAGTTTAAATTCGGGTAGTACCTACCCGTTAAGTTCATACTTAGTAGCTAATATACAATTCAACTACTACAATTCTATATGAAAAACTGATTATAATAATATTTCGCGTTCAAACTTTTATACAATATTTTACAAACTTACAATACCGCTTATTTTACATAAAGCATGAAATATAGCACACAATAACTTTGATACAAGATAGTTGTGAAGACAATTCTAGCTAGTACACAAGTCGTTCAGCAAAGGCAATAAAGACACGTAATTCATACGTCCAGAAACAAGTCATGCATTCTGGTTTTACTAGGACTACTTCCCATCCTTGGTCTTGTGCAACATAACCGTTATGGCCGTTGATAAGACAGCGTGTTGTAACGTCATCAAAGGGACGAGGGTTACGTAATGTCCAACAGTCCCGTAATAATCTAAAAACCTCATTTCTTACCCCAATTACCGACTCCGTCACTTGTGGAAACGTTTTGTTTAATAGTTGTAGCCCGGTGTTCTTGTTCTCACTTTGGTGAGAAGCGAACATTACTAATCCGTAAGCATAACATGCTTCTTTATGTTGCATGTTAGCCGCTTTTTCTAAATCACGAAGTCCAATATTCGGATATATTGAGTCAAAATAATTTCTTAACCCGTTGCGTAAAATAGCATTTGGGTTCCCCGCAATATATGCGTCAAAGTAAACACATCGTAACTTATGGGTTTCCCAATGTGATATCCCCCATCTTTCAAACGAAAGTCTCTTATAAACCAAGACATTCTTGGAACGTTCTTCGAATGTCTTACAAACTGATCTCGCCTTAAATAGTTGTGCCGAAGAATTCTGGCCGACTCTAGACAAGATTTCATCAATCATGTCTCCGGGTAGGTCTCTTAAAATATTGGGTTGTCTATCCATTTTGTGTTTTTAAACTGTAAAATAGACAAGAGTTAGATTCATAAAAAAAATACTTATTAATACAAGCAATTTTTACATATATCATAAAGCATAAGAACACTATATTCCATATATTACACCACACGAATACAACTATCTTATTTCGACTCGCTCGTTTCTTCTTCTTCGGTTTTGGTTCGTTTTGCCAAGTTTCTAGGGATATATGATGTTCCCCTAATACGAGCCGTCGTTGTCCACATTGGTTTAGAAAAACCTGGTGGTTTAGAGGTTCCCGGGTCATTGTTACAACTTAAGGACTTCGGGGGTTGACGATACATATAAAGTTCATCGGGGTTGGAATTAGATTTCTCTATTTTTATGCCCTTTCCCTTATTATTTTCTTTTGCCTTTTTAAATTCAGTTGGGGTAATTTCTATAACATCATCGGAATTCTCGTCGGAATCCGATTCATCGGAGAATTGGTAATCCTCCCAATATTTTGCTTCCTTGGCGGAAACACCATTGACCATAATTAACCTTGGTCGGTTGGTTGAGGATTTTCTTTTACTTAACCGTTTTATTATTTCCCCCACCAGTTCTATTTCTTCATCCGGTTCCGATTCTTCTTCCGGTTCCGATTCTTCTTCCGGTTCCGACTCTTCTTCCGGTTCCTCTTCGGGAACTTGTGAATCAGTCCACGAATCATTCCAATTTACATTTGACTCTTCATTATTATTAGGTGAGTCAATGGAACTTGTTCTAGAGGTAGACATCTATCACATAATATCAAACACGTTAAGAGATTAATATATCTCATAATATTCATATGTTAAAAATATATAGTTTCCAACAAAAATGTTAAGCAATCATTTTTAAAGAAAACACGGTCGAAGTCCAGACTCACTAATGCATCCTAACAAACTCGATAAGACACACTAATGCAAATTTTCTGGTTCTCTAAGACCAACGCTCGGATACCAACTGAAATGTCCCGTTCTTATTGATTAAAAACGTTCCATATTAATTGATTTCGTTGCGAGGTTTTGACCTCTATATGAGACGTTTTTCAAAGACTGCATTCATTTTTAAACAAACCATAACCTTTATTTCATCAATAAAGGTTTAAAAAGCTTTACGTAGATTATCAAATAATGATAATCTAAAATATCCTGTTTACACACGACCATTACATAATGGTTTACAATACAAGTATGTTACAACAAAATAAGTTTCTTGAATGCAGTTTTTACACAATATCATACAAGCATGGACTCCAAATCTTGTCCTTATTTAAGTATGCGACAGCGGAAGCTCTTAATAATCACCTGAGAATAAACATGCTTAAAACGTCAACAAAAATGTTGGTGAGTTATAGGTTTAACCTATATATATCAAATCGTAACAATAGACCACAAGATTTCATATTTCAATACACATCCCATACATAGAGATAAAAATCATTCATATGGTGAACACCTGGTAACCGACAATAACAAGATGCATATATAAGAATATCCCCATCATTCCGGGACACCCTTCGGATATGATATAAATTTCGAAGTACTAAAGCATCCGGTACTTTGGATGGGGTTTGTTAGGCCCAATAGATCTATCTTTAGGATTCGCGTCAATTAGGGTGTCTGTTCCCTAATTCTTAGATTACCAGACTTAATAAAAAGGGGCATATTCGATTTCGATAATTCAACCATAGAATGTAGTTTCACGTACTTGTGTCTATTTTGTAAATCATTTATAAAACCTGCATGTATTCTCATCCCAAAAATATTAGATTTTAAAAGTGGGACTATAACTCACTTTCACAGATTTTTACTTCGTCGGGAAGTAAGACTTGGCCACTGTTGATTCACGAACCTATAACAATATATACATATATATTAAAGTATGTTCAAAATATATTTACAACACTTTTAATATATTTTGATGTTTTAAGTTTATTAAGTCAGCTGTCCTCGTTAGTAACCTATAACTAGTTGTCCACAGTTAGATGTACAGAAATAAATCGATAAATATTATCTTGAATCAATCCACGACCCAGTGTATACGTATCTCAGTATTGATCACAACTCAAACTATATATATTTTGGAATCAACCTCAACCCTGTATAGCTAACTCCAACATTCACATATAGAGTGTCTATGGTTGTTCCGAAATATATATAGATGTGTCGACATGATAGGTCGAAACATTGTATACGTGTCTATGGTATCTCAAGATTACATAATATACAATACAAGTTGATTAAGTTATGGTTGGAATAGATTTGTTACCAATTTTCACGTAGCTAAAATGAGAAAAATTATCCAATCTTGTTTTACCCATAACTTCTTCATTTTAAATCCGTTTTGAGTGAATCAAATTGCTATGGTTTCATATTGAACTCTATTTTATGAATCTAAACAGAAAAAGTATAGGTTTATAGTCGGAAAAATAAGTTACAAGTCGTTTTTGTAAAGGTAGTCATTTCAGTCGAAAGAACGACGTCTAGATGACCATTTTAGAAAACATACTTCCACTTTGAGTTTAACCATAATTTTTGGATATAGTTTCATGTTCATAATAAAAATCATTTTCTCAGAATAACAACTTTTAAATCAAAGTTTATCATAGTTTTTAATTAACTAACCCAAAACAGCCCGCGGTGTTACTACGACGGCGTAAATCCGGTTTTACGGTGTTTTTCGTGTTTCCAGGTTTTAAATCATTAAGTTAGCATATCATATAGATATAGAACATGTGTTTAGTTGATTTTAAAAGTCAAGTTAGAAGGATTAACTTTTGTTTGCGAACAAGTTTAGAATTAACTAAACTATGTTCTAGTGATTACAAGTTTAAACCTTCGAATAAGATAGCTTTATATGTATGAATCGAATGATGTTATGAACATCATTACTACCTTAAGTTCCTTGGATGAACCTACTGGAAAAGAGAAAAATGGATCTAGCTTCAATGGATCCTTGGATGGCTCAAAGTTCTTGAAGCAAAATCATGACACGAAAACAAGTTCAAGTAAGATCATCACTTGAAATAAGATTGTTATAGTTATAGAAATTGAACCAAAGTTTGAATATGATTATTACCTTGTATTAGAATGATAACCTACTGTAAGAAACAAAGATTTCTTGAGGTTGGATGATCACCTTACAAGATTGGAAGTGAGCTAGCAAACTTGAAAGTATTCTTGATTTTATGAAACTAGAACTTTTGGAATTTATGAAGAACACTTAGAACTTGAATATAGAACTTGAGAGAGTTCAATTAGATGAAGAAAATTGAAGAATGAAAGTGTTTGTAGGTGTTTTTGGTCGTTGGTGTATGGATTAGATATAAAGGATATGTAATTTTGTTTTCATGTAAATAAGTCATGAATGATTACTCATATTTTTGTAATCTTATGAGATATTTCATGCTAGTTGCCAAATGATGGTTCCCACATGTGTTAGGTGACTCACATGGGCTGCTAAGAGCTGATCATTGGAGTGTATATACTAATAGTACATACATCTAAAAGCTGTGTATTGTACGAGTACGAATACGGGTGCATACGAGTAGAATTGTTGATGAAACTGAACGAGAATGTAATTGTAAGCATTTTTGTTAAGTAGAAGTATTTTGATAAGTGTATTGAAGTCTTTCAAAAGTGTATAAATACATATTAAAACACTACATGTATATACATTTTAACTGAGTCGTTAAGTCATCGTTAGTCGTTACATGTAAGTGTTGTTTTGAAACCTTTAGGTTAACGATCTTGTTAAATGTTGTTAACCCAATGTTTATAATAACAAAAGAGATTTTAAATTATTATATTATCATGATATTATGATGTACGAATATCTCTTAATATGATATATATACATTAAATGTCGTTACAACGATAAACGTTACATATACGTCTCGTTTCAAAATCATTAAGTTAGTAGTCTTGTTTTTACATATGTAGTTCATTGTTAATATAATTAATGATATGTTTACTTATCATAATATCATGTTAACTATATATATAACCATATATATGTCATCATATAGTTTTTTTACAAGTTTTAACGTTCGTGAATCACCGGTCAACTTGGGTGGTCAATTGTCTATATGAAACCTATTTCAATTAATCAAGTCTTAACAAGTTTGATTGCTTAACATGTTGGAAACATTTAATCATGTAAACATCAATCTCAATTAATATATATAAACATGGAAAAGTTCGGGTCACTACACAAGGTCCTAGCAATCAACAAGTATCTAATAATACTTACAACCAGCAAAGACCTACTTTTCCAAATAAACCACCACAAACTGATGATAAAAAGACAAATTTAGAAGATATGATATCGAAGCTAGTTGAATCTCAAACGCAGTTTTTCACATCTCAGAAACAAACTAATGAACAAAATGATCAAGCATTTAGAAATCAACAAGCTTCTATTCAAAATCTGTAATAGGAAGTGAGCAACCTAGCAAGGTTGATAGGTGAAAGAAAACTGGGAAGTCTACCTAGCGATACAAATGCTAACCCCCGGAATGAAACAGCTAAAGCCATTACCACGAGAAGTGGTATTACACTTAAACCACCTGAAATGCCTGTAATTTCCGATCACTCTATTCCTACTACACAGGCACCACAACCTGAATAAGAGAATGAATCAGAATCGGTAGTTGAAAAGGTTAATGAAGATAACATAGTTAAGGCTAAACCTTATGTTAAACCATACCAACCACCACTTCCTTACCCAAGTAAAATGAGAAAAGAAAGACTTGAAGCCGAGCAATCCAAATTCTTGGATATGTTTAAACAAATAAATGTCAACCTTCCTTTCATTGATGTGATTTCAGGAATGCCAAGATACGCTAAATTCCTGAAATATCTAATCACAAATAGAAAGAAAATGGAAGAACTCTCGGCTGCTACTATGAATGCTAATTGTTCTGCAGTGCTATTGAATAAGCTACCAGAAAAACTCTCAGATCCAGGAAGTTTAACAATTCGATATTTTCTGGGAAGTCTTAGTTCAATAGAAGCATTGGCAGACTTAGGTGCTAGTATAAATTTAATGCCGTATTCACTATATGCTAAACTAGACCTTGAAGAATTAAAACCAACAAGAATAAGCATACAACTAGCAGATCGATCAGTAAATATCCTAGAGGGATAATGGAGAACATGCTAGTTAAAGTTAGTACTTTAGTATTTCCAGTAGATTTTGTTATTATGGACATGGAAGAAGATTCTCGAGTTCCTCTTATATTAGGAAGACCATTCTTAAACACGGCTAAAGCAATAATAGACGTGTTCGGTAAGAAACTAACCCTAAGTATAGAGGACGAGAGTGTTATCTTTTCTGTTGATAGAGCCATGCAACAACCGCAATCTGCAGATGATACATGTTATTACATTCAAAATATAGATTCACATGCAGAATTGTTACAAGAATTTTCAGAATTACAAGGAACAGGAGAATGTTCTTTAGGAGAAGGAACTGAACCAATTGATGAAACTGAAATGTTAGCTACACTTATGGCTAATGAATATGAACCAACAACAGAAGAACTTCAAATGCTAAAAGAGGAAGACAGATATTGATACAAATCATCGAAAGAAGAACCACCGACATTAGAGTTAAAGCCACTTCCAAACCATTTAGAATACGCTTATTTACATGGTGAATCTGAATTACCTGTAATAATATCGTCTTCTCTTACGGAAAATGAAAAATCTCAACTCATTTCTGTGCTAAAAGCTCATAAACCAGCTATTGCATGAAAGATTCATGACATTAAAGGCATAAGTCCTTCGTATTGCACACATAAAATCCTTATGGAAAATGGTCATAAAACATATGTGCAACGCCAACGAAGAATAAATCCTAATATGCAAGATGTTGTTAAGAAAGAAATTATTAAACTGCTAGATGCAGGTTTAATTTATCCAATCTCTGATAGTCCATGGGTAATCCCAGTTCAATGCGTACCTAAGAAGGGTGGCATGACTGTCATTACAAATAAAAAAATGAGCTTATTCCTACTAGGACTATAACAGGATGGCGTGTCTGTATTGATTATAGAAAATTAAATGATGCCACCAGAAAAGATCACTTTCCCTTACCTTTCATTGATCAAATGTTGGAAAGATTAGCCGGAAATAGTTACTATTGTTTTCTTGACGGTTTTTTCGGATATTTTTAAATTCCAATCGCACCCGAGGACCAAGAGAAAAC
Source organism: Rutidosis leptorrhynchoides (assembly GCF_046630445.1). Classification (NCBI taxonomy): domain Eukaryota; kingdom Viridiplantae; phylum Streptophyta; class Magnoliopsida; order Asterales; family Asteraceae; genus Rutidosis; species Rutidosis leptorrhynchoides. The sequence continues at coordinate 150,424,039 of NC_092334.1, forward strand.
CACATTCACGTGCCCTTATGGTACTTTTGCTTACAAACACATGCCATTTGGACTTTGCAACACCCCTACAACCTTTCAAAGGTGCATGATGGCGATTTTTCACGACATGATAGAAGAATGCATGAAAGTTTTTATGGATGACTTTTCAGTCTTCGGTGATACTTTTGAATCATGTCTAGTTAATCTTCAACGAATGCTTATTAGATGCGAGCAATCGAATCTAGTTCTTAATTGAGAGAAATTCCATTTCATGATTAAAGAAGGCATCGTTCTTGGTCATAAAATTTCAAATGAAGGAATTGAAGTGGATAGAGCTAAAGTAGATGTAATTGCTAAACTTCCACATCCCACCAATGTTAGAGGAGTTAGGAGTTTTCTAGGGCATGCCGATTTTTCCCGACGTTTCATAAAAGATTTTTCTAAAATTTCCACTCCTATGAATAAACTCCTAGAAAAGGATGCTCCATTCATCTTTTTGGTTGAATGCATCAAATCTTTTAATATTCTTAAAAAAAAACTCACTAATGCGCCGATCATGATAACTCCAAATTGAAATCTACTATTTGAACTCATGTGCGATGCAAGTGATTTTGCAATGGGAGCCGTTTTAGGACAAAGGATTGAAAAACGATTTCAACCTATTTATTACGCTAGTAAGATGTTACAAGGAGCACAAACAAATTACACAACTACTGAAAAAGAACTCCTTGCTATTGTCTTTGCTTTTGACAAATTTTGTTCATATCTCGTTCTAGCTAAAACGGTGGTCTATACTGACCATTCTGCTCTTAGATACCTATTTTCAAAACAAGATGCCAAACCATGATTAATCCGTTGGATCTTACTCTTACAAGAGTTCGATATTGAAATCCGAGACAAAAAGGGAGCAGAAAATCTCGCCGCTGATCATCTTTCTTGTCTTGAAAATCCTGAATTAGAAGTTCTAAACGAATCGGCCATTCAAGACAAGTTTCCTGATGAATATCTTTTGAAGATCGATTATAGTGAAATTCCATGGTTTGCAGAGTATGCAAACTACTTAGTATGTGAATTCCTTGAAAAAGGGTTATCGTACCAAAAATGAAAGAAATTCTTTAGTGATATAAAACACTATTTTTGGGAAGATCCACATTTATTTAAAAGTTTTCCCGATGGAATAATACGCCGATGTGTATTTGGAGATGAAGCTAGTCAAATCTTAAACCATTGTCACACAGGACCAACAGGAGGGCATTATAGGCCTCAACTTACAGCAAGAAAAGTCTACGATGCTGGATTTTATTGGCCTACAATTTTCAAAGACGCACACCTTCTTTGTAAATCCTGTGATGCTTGTCAAAGGGCCGGAAAATAAGTCAACGTGATGAAATGCCACAAATGTCATTCAAGTATGTGAAGTATTTGACGTTTAGGGTATTGACTTTATGGGTCCATTTCCAAAATCTCATAATAATCTCTACATTCTCGTAGCCATTGATTATGTATCTAAATGGGTGGAAGCACAAGCTCTCACAACTAACGATGCACGAGTTGTAGTCAACTTCTTAAAACGTCTTTTTGCAAGGTTCGGAACACCGAAAGCTTTAATAAGTGATCGGGGTACTCATTTTTGTAATAATCAACTTGAGAAAATTCTCAAAAGATATGGAGTAACTCATAAAATCTCAACCGCTTATCATCCACAAACAAGTGGACAAGTTGAAAATACCAACCGAGCTTTAAAACGTATTCTAGAGAAAACCGTAGGATCAAATCCGAAGGAATGGTCCATGAAATTGGAGGATGCACTCTGGGCTTTTAGAACAGCCTACAAAACTCCAATTGGCACCATACCTTTTAAACTCGTTTACGGAAAAGCATGTCACCTTCCAGTAGAAATTGAGCACAAAGCATTTTGGGCTTTGAAGACATGTAATCTTGATTTGCATGAAGCCGGACGTCTACGGTTAAGTCAATTAAATGAATTAGAAGAATTAAGACATGAAGCATATGAAAATTCGTTAATCTATAAAGAAAGAATGAAGAAATGGCATGATAAAAGAATCAGAAGTTCAAAAGAATTTAAAGAAGGAGACGGAGTTCTTCTTTTCAATTCACGATTCAAGCTATTTCCTGGAAAATTGAAATCAAGATGGTCTGGACCATTCATAGTCAAAAGAGTTTTCCCATATGGAACAATAGAGTTGATAAATTCAAATGGGATTAAATTTAAAGTTAATGGTCACAGAGTTAAACATTACATACATGGTCCAATGGAAGTTGACAATGAAGTCAATCATTATTTCACCACCCAAGAAAACCCTCAGAATGAAAACATAAATATGTTATCAACAACATATGAAAAACCAAAATTGGAAGACGGGGAAGCTTCAAATTGGAGTGATGAAGAAGAATTCCTATACAAACCTCCCATTCCAAGAAACGAAGAAAAATGTGAACAAGAAGTTCAAGTAGAAGTGAAAGAACCAAGAAAAGATCACCCGGAAAAGGTTAACAAACCAACTCTACTTACTAAAGTAGGAGACCGAGTGAATTTATCATTTCTTGCTTGCTTAATGATGGTGCTATGTATAATGGACTCACAGATTTAGGAGCAAGTGCAAATGTTATGCCTCTTTCCTTATACAAAAGATTAGGTGTGGGTAAATTAAGACCAACCAGCATAGGTGTTCAATTATTTGACCAAACCATTAAACACCCGGTTGAAATAGCCAATAATTTACTTGTTAAAGTGGGAAGTTTGACCTTTGTTGCAAACTTCATAGTTATTAATATGGAGGAAGACCTTGATATTCCTCTAATTTTAGGTCGCCCATTTTTAGCAACCACCGAAGCATTCATTGATGTAAGAGAAGGTAGAATGACAATTAGGGATGGTGACAAATCAGTTACCTTTGTGAACTGAAAGTTTAGATCTCCACCAACCAAAACTGTTGAACCCATAAAAACGTCTATGTGTGGGGAAGATGAAGAAACACCTAATGATAACCCGATAACAAAGAACCCCGTTATTGATATGAAATTAGATGAACCCGTTTTCAACAGTTCAACAAAGAAACTTTCTAAACGGATTCAAGATGCTAGGATTAAGGGGAACTTTAAGTTATGTAACCGATTAGTATCCAATTTGTCGCCTAAAGAAAAGACAATGTTAATTGAATTTATGAATATTACAGAAGAAATCAATCAATGGCTTGAAGCCAAAGTCAGAGATATGCAAGTTGTTGATGATCCAATAGAAGATAACAATGAAGTTAATCACAATTTCAACACCACAGCTAACTAAGTTTGGGGAGAATTAAGTCTTTTTAAGGATAATATGAATTTCTGTTAGAGTTAGATTTTCTGTTTTCATGTAGTTCTCGAAAATGGAATCCGAATGGCCTTTCCCTAGCAGACCCTAAAGAACTAGTCTTCTCCCCCCATTCTGAATTTTTATTTTTTTTTAGGTTTTACGAGATGAAGAATTCCTTTGATTTGAACCATGGTCTACTACTACACGCTATGATTACTAAACGTAATAATAACACTTTCCCGAGTGAACTGGTATCATTCATAAGAGGAAAAATAGACGAAGTGAGGAAAGAACTCAGAAAGAATCATCATAAAACACATTTTGGTAAAGAAAAATCAAAATCCACAACAAAAAGAAGAGCACGACACCTTGAAAGATGTCATAAATGCGGAAAATGTTCACATGAAGGTAAATGTTCGAACAATCAAACATATTCAAATACCAAATTTGTTACTCTATGCAGAGAAGGACCGTTCATATGTTTAGAAGAAAAGTTATTGAAGAATCGAGGTTACGCTTATGTAGCTATGGAAAACCAAATCACACGACTCTCTTATGAGTCGGCTAAAGCAGGTCTCTGAGAATTTTATCTCACAGGTAGGTATGTACAGTTTTTATTTTTTTTTAACTTTTTGATAATAAACGCTGAATCGTTTGCTATAAAGTATTAAATTGATATTCAATAAAATTAGGTATGCGAAACCGAAATTATTGATATCATACAAAAATTTATTACATCACTGCGAAATTTACCGTTTATTCATAAGGTATAAATATCTTTAATCAATCAATCCAAAATATTTCAGAAATTCGTCAGAAGTAAAACTAGGTAATATAGCCGAAATTACTTTACCCAAAAGAGGGACGTATATTTTTGTTAATATTTGATTAATTAAAGTAGGATAAAAGACCAAAAAGATTTTTAATTTTAATTTTACCATGTTTTTAAAATTAATATTGTAAATTTTTAAAACCAATATATTTAAGTTTGTAAATACTTTAAAAATTAATATAAGCTTGTAAAACTAATATATATAAAAATATTAATAATATTTATATGAAATCTTATGCATTTTAAATTTAAGTTTGGTGTGAATTTAAAACCAAAAATGTACTTAATTTCATTTAGTTAAAGATTGATATCTAAAATTCGTCATGAGTTGAAGACTAGGTTATGAAACCGAAATTGCTTTACCCAAGGACAGGACGAGAAATTTTGTTATCATTATTAATCTAATTGATTTCAAGTATGCCAAAAATATTTTTTTTTAAAAAAAACCCAAAAATCTTTGCTTTTAAAACAAGCGCTTTAAAATGACAAATTATAAAATTTTGTCGAGGGACGGACTAGGTCAACGTACCGAAACGCCCTCATTTTAGAAAGAAACAAAATTTTAAAATTAATTAATTATTTGTTTTATCAGTTAAAAGTTTTTATATATAAAAAAAACAAATCCGCACTCAGGGAGCTTAGTGGGGTACCACATCCGCACTCGCGGAGTTCAAAAAACCCAGACAAGATTAAAACTGGTCGACAGACGAGTCCCATTCCCATTCTCATTTTTTTTTTTGGCGAAAAAACCCATGAAAAACACACACAAAATCGCGATTTTGACCTGTTTTCACAAAATCTTCACTAAAATCACGATGAGGCGATACTTGCCAAGAAGTTTTTCAAGGAAATCGGTAATTTCTGCATACAAACACTCTTTAATTCAAATTTTTATTGTTCTTGAGTAAAATTATACCTAATTTGATTTCGATGATTTCTAGTTTAATTGTGCTTAATTTTTTTTTTGTATATTATGCTTGTATAACCTAGATTGATGCTATTTAACATGATTAGAAGCCTTAAACTTCAAATTTTGAGTAATCTAGGGTTTGTGTTCTTGAGCAAAATTGGGGCTTTTTGATATAAACGGGTTATGGCCGAATTTTGTTGATGGTTCATGCTTAATTAAGTAGTGTAACATGTTTAGGTCGCTAAATGATCAAAACTTTGATCCTAAACATGATTTTTGAGTATTAAAGTGGACTTTTTGAGTCAAAAATGCATGAACTCGATTTAATTGGTATGAATGCCATTTGAAACTCGTTTAATTGCTATAATAATTATTTTTGACGTGATTTAGAAGATGAATGCTAAAGAACATTGTATACATTTTCATATATGTTAATTTGTAAAAGTGTAGAATTGTTAATATTGTGAAAATGTGTATAAAGTTTAATATGGATTAAACATGTCATTATGATTGTTTTGATTTATGATTCTGCTAACACTAATGCATATTCAGATGTACAAAAATTGTGTTTAATGTGTTTTGCAGACTGAAAGGGGTGAATCTTCATCCGCATCTCAGGCTCGCAATGCTCCTCCTGAGAATGCAGACGAACAGGATATTAATGACCAATACAGACAAAATACACCTCATCAAGTTATTTCATTTTCAAATATCCATGAGGCAGATTTACACCCAAACTTGAGGTTTGACAGATTTTGGATAGAATATCCAAAATATCAAAGGAACTTGCACACCCTTCAGTCTAATGATGTTGAAGTACCCAGGGTAATAGATTGGGAACCATTAGAAATAGTGGGATTGGCCGATCGAATCAGAGAATTACTTACACAAAGGTATGGTAATTCTACTTTTAATGATTGGGAACGTTTTTCAATATACGTAGGCATGTATATAGAGAATGGTGTGTGGAATTATTATGTAGTGTTGAAATAAATGATCGGGTAGCTAGCTTAACCGATCGGAGTTTTATTAGATTTTTATTAGGAGGTGTGATGCGTCATATGTCTCTACTAGATATGGCTCAGGCTTTATGTATATATGCACCTGAGGAACTAGCATCTACTGATTGTCAAAGGTTGATAGTTAATGGTAGGAGGGTTGATGAAAATTTTGATATGAATGGAATATGGAGTAGAATGACTAGCCATAACCGATTTCGTGGGGGGAATTACTCTTATACTGATATTGATAGAGCTGAGCTAAGAGTAATCCATAGGTTCTTAGCTAACTCGATTACACAGCGAGGTAGGAACAAAGAAAAGGTAAATGAAAATGATTTATTTTATCTCATGTGTATTCGAGACCCACAGAGCGCTGTGAGTATACCTTATTGTGTGGGTTATTATTTATCGGCTATGGTTAGGGGTATATTGCCTAATAGTATAATAGGAGGTGGTATCTTTGTTACTTTAATTGCTGAATATCTCGGTGTTGATAGAAGTCAGGGGGGATTAATAATTGCAGCACCAGAACCCCGTGATACAATTGGTTTGAAAGTATATCATGGTGCTAAGGTTTTAAAGAAACGACATAACGCTGCAGCACCATATGATAGCAATCATCCACAGGTCGAAAGAGATTAGCAGCAAGGTAATATGGAAGGGGGGAATCAGATGACAGAAATGCAAATTTTTATGGCTCAACATGAGTATGAAATGGCCAAACAACGAGCATTTCAAGATTGGCAGTATCATCAAAACCAAATCATAAGTCATTGTGCACACATAAATACAAACTACATTCCTACTCAAATGCCCATATTTCCTCCCTGGACTATACAGACCCGACCACCGTACCCTACATATGACCCAGCTCAAGCATTCTACAGCACTTACGGCTATGAATGGAATCCCTACTGGAACCATCCTCATCAACCCTAATTTTCTTTTATGCCTATTTTTATTTATTTTGTAACTTGTAATTTTATACTTTTAATACTTCTTTTGATACTATAATAGTTTTTATAATTTTCTAACTTTTATTATTAGATTTAATAATTTTTGAATGTGGGGTGATATACCCAACTTCAAAATATGTATATATATGTTTGTAGTTTATCTCATGTACAAAACAGGGAAAAACAGCGCACTTTCAAAGACTGGCATTAAGTTCAGCAAAAACTATTAATTTTGACGACAAATTGAAAAACAAGTGTGATGTAACAACAGACGGAATGAACAAATGAAGTGCACCATTTATCATTCAAAACAAACGCCAATATGTTTGGAAACTTTGGAAAAATTTTAATCATTTTTCTACGCTAATCACCCTCAATAATTTAAATTGTTACTGATTTCTTGCAAGTGAGGGCATTGCAAGATCTTAAGTGTGGGAAGGGATTAAATTCTTTCGTGTTTTTAAAAATTTTAATTTAAACACTTGGTTACTATTAAAAATACTAGTAACGCAGTAGTTGTTTTAGAATCTAGTACTCTCTGATAATAAAGAACATCCCTAGTCTTATATACTGACTACCCACTTCTAGTAAAAATTTTTAAAAATTTTCAAATAAATGAATTCAAAATAATGTTTATACATATTTATGAACGATAAAACTAGGTGTTAATACCGAAATTGTCGTTACCTCGTAAAGGACATAAATTGAGAAACAACTCAAAATGTTAGAATTCATTTAAAATGGAATAAAGGAGAATAAAAAGGCAAAGAAAGGAAAATAATGTAAGACCCGTCCTTATCCACCTGGACAAAGTCATCAACATTTGGTCCCATTGCGATGATCAACTCCAAGTAATGTCCTTAAATTGAGCAAATGCACAGCGGAAGACTTAATCCGTACCTGAGAATAAACATGCTTTAAAGTGTCAACCAAAAGGTTGGTGAGTTCATAGGTTTACCATAACAACCATTTCACTATATTAATAGACCACGAGATTTCCGTTTACATAAACATAATACACTCGCAAGTGTATGTAAAGCATTCTAAGTGGTTGAGCACTTGGTAACCATACTTAACATTTAATCAACGTCGCATATTCCCTTTATTATGAAATCTCACTACACTGTACCAAGTGTAGTCACAGAAACGAAGTACTGTGCAACCGTTGAATACTGGTCGTCCAGTCCAGTTGGGGTTGTCAGGCCCGATAGATCTATCAACAGGATTCGCGTTTACAATACCCATGTAAATAGTAGTTACCAAGCTACAGGGAAGTATGCCAGTGGTACAACTCAACGTAGAATATATTTTTAAGTACTTGTGTCTATTTTGTAAATATTTATAAAAGCAGCGCATGTATTCTCAGCCCAAAAATATATATTGTAAAAGCAATTAAAAAGGGAGCAAATGAAACTCACCTAATGTATTTTGTAGTAAAAATACATATGACTATATTGAACAATGCAAGGTTAGCCTCGGATTCACGAACCTATATCATGTATATATATATATTAACACATATAACCACATAATTCCTTCTATATAATATTTATATATATTATATATATATTTTAAATGTTGTAGTTATATACATATAGTTATGTTATGTGTAGTAAATATAGTTTTATATAACTAATAGTTATTTGATAAAATAATATTGATAATACTAATAAATAAAAGTTATTTTATTTTACAATAATAATATTAATAGTTATTATGATAATAATATTGATAATATAAAAATAATAATATTAATGATAGTAATAATAATAATTTTGATAAAAATGATAATTTTTCTAATAACGATAGTAATAATAGTAATATGATACTTTTAAATATAAATGATAGTTTTTATTAAAAATGATACTAATAATAATATTAATGATATTATTAATAATAATTTTAATAATACTAATAATAATAATAATAACCATAACAATAATAATAATAATAAAAATAAATAGATAAATAACTACTTCAAGGAAGTAGCCCTAAAAATAATGCCCAAGTCCGGGTTTGAACCAGCGACTTCTCGTTCCATTACACACTCAAACCAACTAGGCTGTCTTGTTTTTCTATTATAAAATGTAACTAGAACCTTAAGACCCTTTAATTCGAATTTTGTATTTCTTCTCAAAAATAAGATTTTTGTATTCTTTCTTATTATTCTCATCATCATAATCATACTCATCATCATTAACGTGTGTAATTATCATCATTTTCATCCTCATACCATATCATCCTCCGTCTCTTCACCCTTATCCTCATCATTCCACCAACTCGTTCATCATCAATAATCATCGAGCACCACTATCTTAGGCGTTTTTAATCCCGTTAAAAACAAAAAAAAATAATAATAATAATTGGAAGCAACAACTCAAAAGTTAACGGCCCAACATCTTTTTTTTTTATCAATGGATTCAAGGGTCCATTTAAATAACTGACTTTATAAAAGTACCCCAGCCATCTTCGCTATATATACAGACAATTACACAGAATTTTAATAATCATATGACCCACCTAAATCAAGTGGTGGTATCTATTATTATATCATGAACATCCATATACACCAAATGCCAAAACCCATATAACTAATCTGATTCGTTAACCATTTTATTTCAATTAAACTTGATGGAAATGTGGTGGGGTTCGTTAGGTAACACAGAAGTAACAAACATAACACTTTCCTTCTTTACAACCCATCCTCGTCTTTAATATAGTATTTGTTTTTTTTAAACGCGTAAAGGGACTGCAGAAACAGGAATTTAGTGCTCAAAAATAGTAGGTTTAGTGGGTTTGTTTGATAGAAAGAAGAAAAGATATGATACAGTGGTGGTGTACGGTGTCATGAGTGGTGACCGGTTGTGATCAAATGAAGGGAGGAGGGTGGCGGGTGATGGTTATCGCCGGTAGAGGTGAAGGTGGTGATAGAAGGTGACGGATCGAGGTGGTGGTTATTGAACAAATTTAGGAGAGAGAGTAGAGTGAGAGTGGGTTTGTTAAAAATGGTGGTGGTAATGGTTTAGACTGTACCAGAAAATAAAGATGGAAGTCACAATTTGGTCCCTATCGATCAAAAATAACAACTACATAAATGGGTTTGTTGATAGCAATTGAAGAGTGTTGGTTTCATGTGGGGTTCGTAATGGTTTGGAACAGAAAAATATAAGAGAGAGAAGGAGAAAGGTGGTGATGGTGGAGGTGGTTGTCTTGATCGATGGTGATGATGGTTTTGTGATGATCATGGTGGGTTGAGTGGTGGTGAAAGGTCACGGTGATTAGGTGATTGTTTGGGGTGGATAGGATGGTGGCGGTGGTGTGGATTTACAACAGAGAACAAAATAACATAACAAAAATAATAATGGTGATGATCATCAGTTGTGATGTTTAGCTGTAAAACGTAACAATGGCAGCAACAATTGTATAGATGATGGTGTTGGATCACGGCTTGATCGATGATCAAGTTTAGAAGAGGGAGAGAGATAAGGAGGGAGTATAGCGGTTTTAGTGGTGGTTGTAAGAAGATGAAGGTAACGGTTGTAGGGTGATGATTACTCAAGGTTATGATCGATCACTTGGTCTAGTGAGGAAGATGTTGATCAAGTTTGTTAGTAAAATATGTTCTCTCTTCTATTATAAGGTTAGGTATATACATATAGAGATAGTTTAGACTTTAGGTAGTGCAAGACAAAAATAAAACAGTGCTAGCAATTGAATAATCATCACCTTTTCAAAAGAATTAATTATTTAAATAAAAACGTGTTTCTCATAATTTAAAGGGATTATGTCTGCCGCCAGATTTTACGGGAAGTGTATCGTGTCCATTACTAAACAGTTAACGTATAGAAGTGTCCCTAAAAATCCCAAATTTTTAGATTAAATATATTTAATTATTTCACTCATTTACTGTCTGAAACCTGATCAAAAAGGTTCGTCTATAATTTATTTTTAATTCCAAGTAATATATACGGAGTACTAAAACTCAACTCTTCAAAGTAAAAATATTTTTAATGATCCCAAATTTTATATATCTTATTTATGGATCATCGTTTATCTTTTTAAAATCACATAAGTTGGAATTAAGTTTATCTAGATAATAATCGAATGATCAACGGGGGTTACAATCATTTAATAATTTCATTTAATATACATTATATATTATATATATAGACCCATTTTATTAACAATTTTATTATTTCATATAATATTTTACATCTTTAATTCTAATATTTAACTCATATTTTATTTCAAATTATCGTATACACACACACACACACACACACACACACACACACACACACACACACACACATATATATATATATATACATACATATACATATTTATTTACAAGTAATTGTTCGTGAATCGTCGAGAATGGTCGAATATCAATTGAATATATGAAATAGTTTAAAATTCTTAAGACTCAACCTAACGGACTTTTCTTTATCGTGCCCAAAAATATAATATCGTATCGAGAGTTTGGTTTAAAATTAGTCGAAATTTTCCGGGTCGTGACAAATAAAAGCCAAGTGTGGGAAATTTTTACCAAGTTATTTAAATCACATATCACATATCTTTGTACAAATAATTAAAGACACTTTTATTTTGAACGATTTTATCAGTTTTACCCGATTTCTTATAATATATTTGAAAGAAATGTGCCAATTGATTTAAAAGGAAGTAAAGTCTTCTGAGAAAAAGACACACGCTTCTTGATTTAGGTCAGGAAGTTGTCGTCCAGACCAGTTGTAGAGTTTACGAAAAACCTTGAAAAATTTTCTCGAAAATCAGCTGGAAATCCATGGACCTCTGCATCAAACAGGGTCGCCAAGTGGTCAGACTTATCCTAACCATGAGAGGATCTATCTCGTACAATGGGGGGCACCGTGTAAATTAGCTTATAAGACTAATGAATCAAATCCCCAGAAAGGATAATCTCCTTAAAAGATCAAAAATCAGCTTTTAAGCCTGATATTACTCAATCCTTGAGATTGACCTTAAAGATTGAGAATTACAAACTCATGGAATTTGATGATATCTAAACTCGAGCGTGAACGAGAAAATATTTTGATCAAATTACAAATCGATTTGTTTTCTGAAAACCTATTTTTAATGCGTTCATTACCATTGAACGTAAAATCCTAAGAATTCACCGGAATTCATAGGTCACCTGAACCAAATCGGGTGTCAACCGTAAGAACGGTGGTTGCATAGCATGGTCGAGATCGTCATGGCTAACACTAAAAATGTTTTTCATGACGAATATGAATTGATAAATAGAGTTTTATCATCATTGAGTATTATGGATAAAACAATTCGATTACTTGAAGCGTATGAGTGGAGCTATCACAAAAGATCGAGATAGAGATTTAACTTTTGACGTAGTCATGGTGAATTTTTGGAAAATAAGGTTCGTCTTAGCTTTTGACGTTGTGTCGATTGAATTTCCGGAATTCAAGGGATTTAAAAGAAAATCTTGGAAATCTATAGGATTTGATTCTTCGAGATTTATATAAAATTAGGATTCTCTTTAATTTAATGCGATTATCTGTCTCGATTGCTTTGTCTGGTATCTTCTCTATAAATGAACTTCTTTCGTTCCATTATTTTTCACCACTCCGATTCTTTCTTTCTCAATCCATACTTTCAAATGATCGTGAAAATGCTTAATCCAGTTCTGATCCTTGTCCTCATCCTTACTATCGCAACATTCATTCTCCTTTTCCAACTTCCACCAGAAGAATCTACTTTCTTCTACTTCGCCTTTGGGGTTATAGTGTTTTTAATTCTCCCGTGTCTTTATGTTGCGATAAACATTGACATACACAATTTGTAATTTATGTGTTGTTATCGGGCTTTATATTCTCCCTTACAAGGTTAGCAAGTGGGTGACACAAAACCATAAGTTTTGATCTAAAATTTTCAAATACAAAACCCACAAAAACATTTTGCAAACACCGGTGAAGGGATATTTCGGAAAACTTATCTAGGGTAAAAGCTAGATTTAATTTTCAAAAGATCAAATATTTTCATAAAGATCCAATTTCCTAAAGGATTTAAATTTTTATAGTCATGTGGGACTGTAAACCACATCGTTACTACCATTGTTCATACCGCCGTATTAAAATCACTGATGTGCAAAGTGTGAAGAATAAAGAAGTGATTCAAGTATGTTTTTATATTCAAGTTCTATATTGCTTGAGGACAAGCAACGCTCAAGTGTGGAAATATTTGATAATGCTAAAAACGAACATATATTTCATAGCATTATCCTTCAAGAAAGACAAGCTTTTAGTTGCAATTGTTCTATTTACAAGTGATATTCGTTTAAATAATAAAAGGTGAAGACAAATGACAGATTCGACGATTTGAAGACGCAAACGACCAAAAAGCTAAAAAGTACAAAGTACAATCCAAGTGGTTCAATTTATTGATGAGAAACGTCTCAAAATTACAAAAGTACAAGCCGCAAAAAGCAAAGTACAAGATATTAAATTATACGAAAAGGCGTTCGAAAATCCGGAACCGAGACATGAACCAACTATCAACGCGCGACACAACGGACCAAAAATTACAAGTCAACTATGCACAAGAATATAATATAATATATAATTAATTATATATATTATTATATATTATAATTTAAAGCAGCCCACGTTTAAATCACTATGGTGAGCTGGAATCCAAAGCTCCGCACTCGCGGAACTGTGAAGCACAAAACCTCCGCACTCGCGGAGCTGTACAGTTCAAAGTGGGCCTATAAAAGGCCGCGCATTCTGATCGATTTCATGACACCTTTTTCTTTTCCTTTCTCATATCATATACGATATATATATATATATATATATATATATATATATATATATATATATATATATATATATATATATATATATATATATATATATATATATATATATATATATATATATATATATATGTTTTATAATTATAATTTTAATTTAAGTTTAATAATAATAAGTTTATGTTGGCGAATGTATTAAGTTTGTAAGTCGAATTTCTGTCCGTGTAACACTAGGTGATTAATACTCATTGTAAGTTATGTTCAACCTTTTTAAATTAATGTCTCATAGCTAAGTTATTATTATGCTTATTTAAATCGAAGTAATCGTGATGTTGGGCTAAATATTAAAGACGGGGTTATTGGGCTTTGTACCGTAATTGGGGTTTGGACAAAAGATCTACACTTGTGGAAATTGGACTATGGGCTATTAATGGGCTTTATATTAATTAAATGATATCTCGTTGATTTAATATAGAGATTTATAATTTGACGTATCTATATATAACCACATACGCTTAATCGGGTACGGTGGGCGGGATATTTATAAATACGAATTATTGTTCATTTGACCGGACACGGGGATGGATTAATAGTCACTGGACTCATTAAAACAGGGGTGGATTACATTCAAGGGTAATTGGTGTAATTGTTAACAGAGTATTAAAACCTTGGATTACACGCAGTCGATAACCTGGTGTATTCATTAAACAAAGTATTAAGACCTTGTTACAGTTCGAATCCCCAATTAGTTGGAATATTTGACTTCGGGTATAAGGTTAATTTGACGAAGACTCTCGCACTTTATAATTATGACTGATGGACTATTATGGACAAAACCAGATGTACATATCGAATAATCCAGGACAACGGACAATTAACCCATGGTAATAAACTAAAATCAACACGTCGAACATCATGATTACGGAAGTTTAAATAAGCATAATTCCTTTATTTTATTTCTCATCGTACTTTTAATTATCGCAATTTTATTTATCGTCATTTTTTTATCGCTCTTTTAATTATCGCACTTTTATTTATCGTCATTTACTTTACACTTTAAATTAAGTTGTATTTATATTTAATATTTTACATTAGGTTTTAATTGTGACTTAAGACATAAAATCGACAAACCGGTCATTAAAAGGTAAAACCCCCCCTTTTATAATAATAATAATATTACTTATATATATATATATATATATATATATATATATATATATATATATATATATATATATATATATATATATATATATATATATATATATATATATATATATATATATATATATATATTGATACAAATATTGTTTAAAATAAATATAGCGTTAGACTCAGCTAGCTCCCTGCGAAACGAACAGGACTTACTAAAAACTACACTACTTTACGATTAGGTACACTGCCTATAGTGTTGTAGCAAGGTTTAGGTATATCCACTCTATAAATAAATAAATAACTTGTGTAAAATTGTATCGTATTTAATAGTATTTCGCAATAAAAAATATAACTATTTCGTATACACCTCGCATAACATCATATATAAGCCGAATATATATATATATATATATATATATATATATATATATATATATATATATATATATATATATATATATATATATATATATATATATATATATATATATATAATAAATTATGTTAATTATATAAAACAAAATAAAATACAAAACAATTCTAGATTGTTCCAATTAAATAAAAAAAGAAAAAAAAAAAGAAAAAGCCTAGTCGGTCGAATAAAAAAAAGAAATTTAAATTGATTTTGTTTTAAAAAAGGAATGTGTATTTATCTTGGAGCCCAAGTAATTAAAAACTATAAATAGAGCCTTAACCCCTCATAATTTTTACATCAAACTTTTGGGAGCTCTCAAACCCTAAAAAAATTTGTGAGTTTCTTTTCTTCTTTTCTTTCTTTTTCTTTTTCATTTTTGTTCTTTTTCTTGTTTTTTTTTCGGCCGAAACCCCCAACAAAGAAAAAAAAATACTTTTGCACTTTATAAATTTTTTCTAAATTCATGATAATTAACTACATGATGAAAAATTTTTATAAAAATTTATTTTATAGAAAATTAATTCATTTTTTTATTATTTTAATTTTTGTTTGTGTTTATTTTTGGCCGAATATATATATATATATATATATATATATATATATATATATATATATATATATATATATATATATATATATATATATATATATATATATATCAATTATGTATTGAGCTAAATAAATTATAAATTATGCATGTTAATTATTAATAAGCAATATGAGATCTAGGAAAAATATTTTTTTTGGATATTTAATACGTTTTTATATTTTTAATAATTAAAACAGTTTATATATATATATATATATATATATATATATATATATATATATATATATATATATATATATATATATACTGTATACGTATATACTTATAAAAAATAGGAAAAGGGCTATTTAAGCTATACAAATATTTTTCCAGTAAAGTATAATATTTAACTTAATTATTTAGGTCAGAAAATAATTTATAAAAATTAAACTCGAATTATGTGTTAAATAATTACAGAAACAAGGTGAAATTCGTAATAAAAATATATACAAAAAATAAAAAAATAAAAAAAATTTCTGGGTTCATAAAATTTGTCTAGAGCTGAGAAAATTATAGAAATTAATTTACAGGTCGAATCAATAATTATTATATAATTAAACACTATTATTATGTAAATAAGAGGTAAATAAGGAAATAATTGTAAAAATAAAGAAATCTTTTTATAAATATTTTTCTACAGGTTATTTAACTTTAAGAAACCTATAAAAATATTAAAAATAATTATTTATGTTTATTTGGTATTTTATGTAGAATTAAACTTGTTTTGTGATTAAATTAAGAATAAAAACAAATATAAATACAAAATTGTAATAAAAATACTTTCTTAAAATTTTCTACCGATTTTTATAATTAACTAAGACTACAAAAATTATGTATATGATTATTAGGTATTTATTTAATTATTTAGATATTTATGGATAATATTGGGTTAATAAAGTATTATATTATTAAGTATCTTGTATATTAAATAACAACTAATATAATACATTTATGTTACATATATTGTATGAGATAATGATTGGTATATTATAGATATTAATTAATCCATGTCATAAGTTAGTAATTATAGCTTGAATAATAATACATATAAAATTATAAAACTATTAATGGTTATATAAAAACAAATAGTTACTATATATATATATATATATATATATATATATATATATATATATATATATATATATATATATATATATATATATATATATATATATATATATATATATATATATATATATATATATATATATAAAATTAACTTAGCTATATAATAAAAGGCTATATACCCATAATATGTGAAGGTTATAATCAAGATAACGTGCACTATATACGAACCTCACTGCTACATATGGCCAAGGGTGGTCCTTGTTGCCTTATGGGAACCGCTTGTGGATTTCGAATGCCAAGACATAGATTCTGGTCAAGAATCATGGGCGCCCGGTAACAACTGATCATCAGAGTGACTTGTATGATAGCAACGAGATTAGGGTAAAGGTGTACAACGTCTTGTTATAGATTATAACCCAGACTTTCTATGATTGGGAAGTTACTATAAGTGGAAACTTTCCATAAATAGTAGCTTTCCGAAAATGGAAATTCTTTTAGAAAACCATCATCATTAGTATAATTATTATACTTAAGTCTTTTAGGCAATATCTGATCGTACATTCTATTTCTAGGTTGATATCTCGATCACGTTCTTCCGTTCAATTCATTTCTCTTGTAGAATAACTCTTCTGTGCTACTACGGTGAACTCATAGCCCCGTTTTTACATATTTTAATCTATTTTATAAATCTTGGGGTGAGACACATGCTTGCTTTAAATGATTTACAATTTAGACACAAGTGCTTAAACTTTTGATATGCAACTTCATGAGATTATTGTTAACTTGTATTCTTACATGCAAAATCCCCGCCATAATATCGTTAATTGCTGGAATTAAAATGTTGCAAGCTTAATTATTGTGAGTAGGCCTATTGAGAGTGACGTCTCTACCCATTGACTGATCGTCAAGGGGGTACATAATAATGATTAACGATACCCGTACAGTGTCAGGGGTTAATGTTTAGCTCGATATTATAACTCATGGCATGTTGAATATTTTGATGTTTTGAAATAAATCTTGTGGTCTAAACTTATTAATTATTAAACCTATGATGTTCACTCAACCATTGTGTTGACATTCTAAGCATGTTTGTCTCAGGTGATGAATAGCTTATGTGCTGCCCTATGTTGCTTGCTTGCTGTTGCATTGGAGTCCACATTATCTACATTTTAAACATTTGTTAAACATTTATTACATTTTGGTTTACCATGTAAAACAATTCGTTTTCTGCTGCAATTAAATTACCGATTTTATTAAACATCTCATTTAGAGTCGTTCTCGTTTATATAATTGCATAATCGAAGCTGCTAAGAGTTTTGGCAGAGTGTTACATATTGATAGTAGTTCGTACAACCTCAAACAATCTGATGTTTCGTATGCCATAATCGAGGTTAATGATCTGGGTATAATCAAACAGTTTGTTCAAGCTAATATTGCAAATGTTGCAAAAACGAATTTATGGATTGAAGAAATAAATCAAAACGAATCGGTTGAACCAGTGGATGATGATATTATTGACGAATACAACACACTGATTCAATGCACAAACTATGATTCAGAGAAACAAAAAGGCTCGTCCAAAAGTTCGTCGGTGCCGAATTCCCAACAGTCGAAGCCAGAATATCACCTGAAAGATGGTGAGGTCAATGTTACCGTTGAGGTCTCTAAATTTCAAATACCTATCAAAAACATCAGTCTAAAAGAAACAATAAATCCAAGAGAAGTACATTACTCTATGGAGAAAGTATCAAAAGCTGTTACACTTTAAAAGGACAAGGAGGCAAAAGAGATCAAAAAGTGTATGCTCACAACAAAAAGTAAAGAAAATGCTAGCTTCAATGTGGATAGTGTGGATAGGTCAAAATTTGTCCCCTTATCCCAAGATATGCCTTTTACTCTCAATGAAAAAGACTATCCGACCCTCGATAAGATTTCACCAAAAAACCATTACAATTCCAAAACTAAGTCAAATATAGAAACCACAAACACCTGCTCATTAACAAAAAATCAAGAAACCTTTGCTTCCAAATTAGCAAACACAGTTAAAGAATATGAAAACGATCATTGTTATGGTAGCAACTGCAAGTCTTCCTGTGAAAAAATAAGATCAAGGTGCGTTCCCATTGAAAATCCAAAGGAACCATTTGTACAATCGAAGGTGGTTAACAGGAAGAAAAAGGCTTGTAATAAAACCAACACATAGATTGATGAGGTCCCAATTATTGTAGATTGTTTTGATACTGCAAGTGAGATTAACCATGTGGTCGGTCAAGCTACAACTTACAAAAAACAAAGTAATTAGCCAACAATTTGGGGCCAAAAAACTTACTTATAATGAAGAGCTACAAAACTTTGACATCCTCATGAAAGATATGGCAGAGGAAGAAGCTCATGTTGTGATGTCCCATCCAAAACCATCATGGTACGGATCATCAACAACAGGTCCATTACACGGTATAACACTATATGTTGTTTTAAAACGAGGTTTTGCATTCATAAACGATAATGTTTTATAAAAGTAACGTGCTTCTACGAATAAAAAGCATTAACAATAGTACGTGACACTTAGATCATTACAAACCATGGTTCAAATTAAACATAAGTAGTGAATGCAAAATAAAAGGTCCATGCTTAAGAGACATCTCTAACAATGCAGCGGAAGTCTAACATAACAAGTTTATTATAGCGGAAGCAATAAATGTCTTAGTTACCTGAGAATAAAACATGCTAAAAGGTCAACACGAATGTTGGTGAGCTATAATTTTATTGTAAATAATAATGTAATGTAGACCACGAGATTTTGTATTCAAAACAATATGAAAAGTATATGCTTAAACAATATGAAAAGTATATGCTTAACCGTGGGCGTTTGGTAACTAACTTAACAAAGAAATATAAATATCACCCCCTAAAAGTACACTTGGCGAGTGCGTTAAAACAGACGAAGTATTAAACACCCGTTAAATGCTAGCGCGACTAGCCCGAATAGGGATGTCAAACACTATGGATCCATATCTAAGATTCGCATTTACCGGTTCATAAACCAATAGTTAAACGTTACCGATCTAAGGGGAAAGTTTGTGCCGTTATGTCACTCACACATATATAAAGTTTAAGTACTCGTGTCTAGTATGTAAAACATAAAAAGCACATGTATTCTCAGTCCCAAAAATATTTAAAGTAAAAAGGGAGCTATAACTCACAGTGAAAGTGCGGTAAAGTCGATACGAAAATGTAAGCAAGTAGTAAGTCGGTCCAAAGGTCCTCAACCTAAGTCAATCGTTATTAAGTCAGTAAATCGTCCCAAAAAGTTTAAAAGTACGTAAGTTAAGTCTTAAGTATCATCATTATCATCATACGTAAAAGATAAAGTAAGTTTTCAACAAGAATAGAGGTCGAAACAAAAAGCTGAATTCGAACAGCAGCTCCGACCTCTACACAAACTGAAATGATCCACGGTCAGTGGCCAAGGCTCCGTTTGTGAGTCCTCTTACCGCTGTCTGAATTCAGATCCTAACTCGATGTCGTTTGACTGTGGCGACGGTCAAAGCGCGAGTAGGTCAGAAATTTCAACACGTCGTTACAAAGACGTAGTGAACTTCAGAAGGCTATAAATCCTAAACCGTATCTCGGATTGATGTGTGCGAGGTAGTATACGAAATAGTTATATTTTTATTGCGAAATACTATTAAATACGATACAATTTTACACAAGTTATTTATTTATTTATAGAATGGATATACCTAAACCTTGCTACAACACTTATAGACAGTGTACCTAATCGTACAGTAGTGTAGTTTTTAGTAAGTCTGGTTCGTTCCGCAGGGAGCTAGCCAAGTTTAACGCTATATTTTTTTTAAAAACTATATTTGTATATATATATATATATATATATATATAAGTAATATTATTATTATTATAAAAGGGGGTTTTTACCGTTTAATGACTGGTTTGTCGATTTTATGTCATAAGTCGCAATTAAAACCTAATGTAAAATATTAAATATATAAATGACTTAATTTAAAGCGTAAAGTAAATAACAATAATAAAAGTGCGATAATTTAAAGTGCAATAAATAAAATGACGATAAATAAAATTGCGATAATTAAAAAGTACGATAATTAAAAATGCAATAAGATATAAAATAAAGGAATTATGCTTATTTAAACTTCCGTAATCATGATGTTCAACGTGTTGATTTTAATTTATTACCATGGGTTAATTTTCCTTTGTCCTTGATTATTCGATATGTCCATACGGTTTTGTCCATAATAGTCCATCAGTCATAAATATAAAGTGCGAGAGTCCTCGTCAAATTATCCTTATACCCGAAGTCAAATATTCCAACTAATTGGGGATTCGAACTGTAACAAGGTCTTAATACTTTGTTTAATGAATACACCAGGTTATCGACTGCGTGTAATCCAAGGTTTCAATACTTTGTTAACAATTACACCAATTACCCTTGAATGTAATCCACCCCTATTTCAACGAGTCCATTGACTATTAATCCATCCCCGTGTCCGGTAATATGAACAATTATTGGTATTTATAGATATCCCGCCCACCGTACCTGATTAAGCGTATATGGTTATTTATAGATACGTCGAATTGTAACCTTTAATATTAAATTAACGAGGTATCGTTTAGTTAATAAAAAACCTAGTAACAGCCCATAGTATAATTTCCACAAGTGTCATTCTTTTGTCCAAACCCCAATTATGGTACAAAGCCCAATAACCCCGTCTTTAATATTTAGCCCAACATCACGATTACTTCGGCTTAAATAAGCGTAATAATAACTTAGCTACGAGACATTAATTTAAAAAGGTTTAACATAACTTACAATGAGTATTAATAGCGTAGCGTTACACGGACAGAGTTTCGACTTACAAACTTAAAACATTCGCCACTATAACCTTATTATTATTAAACTTAAATTAAAATTAAAATTATAAAATATAAATATAAATATATCGTAGATAGATAGATAGAAAAAGGTGTGTTTAATCGTTCAAAATGCGCGGCCTTTTATAAGCCCACATTTAACTGTTGAGCTCCGCGAGTGCGGAGGTTTTCTTCATCACAGCTCCGCGAGTGCGGAGGTCTGGATTCCAGCTCATAAATCAAATTCAAAACGTGGGCTGCGTATAATTATAATATATAATAATATATATAATTAATTATATATTATATTATATTCTTGTGCATAGTTGACTTGTAATTTTTGGTCCGTTGCGTCGCGTGCTGAAAGTTCCGGATTTTTGAACGCCTTTTCATACAATTTAATATCTTGTACTTTGCTTTTTGCGGCTTGTACTCTTGTAATTTTTAGACGTTTCTCATTAATAATTTGAACCACTTGGATTGTACTTTGTATTTTTTAGCTTTTTGGTCGTTTGCATCTTCAAATCGTCGAATCTGTCTTTTGTCTTCACCTTTTATTATTTAAACGAATATAACTTGTAAATAGAACAACTTCAACTAAAAGCTTGTCTTTCTTGAAGGATAATGCTATGAAATATATGTTCGTTTTTAGCATTATCAAAGATTTCCACACTTGAGCGTTGCTTATCCTCAAGCAATATAGAACTTGAATAAAACTTTACTAGAATTACTTCTTTATTCTTCACATTTTGTACATCAGTGATTTCTATACGGCGGTATAAACAATGATAGTAACGATGTGGTTTACAGTCCCACATGACTATGAAAATTTTAGATCCTTTAGGGAAATTGGATCTTTATGAAAACATTTGATCTTTTAAAATTTCAATATAGCTTTTACTCTAGATTAGTTTTCCGGAATAACCCTTCACCGGTGTTTGCAAATTGTTTTTGTGGGTTTTGGGGGTTTCAGATTTGAAAATTTTAGCTCAAAACTTATGGTTTTGTGTCACCCACTTGCTAACCTTGTATTGGGAAAGCAACACGTCCAGTTTACTTACTCCGTATATTACCTTTCGGTAAACTACCGTCCGGTTGTAAAGGAAAACATTGAACAAGCAACTGTTAAGGCAATGTCCCGTGACATGATTTTAATTATGGTCTATATCGTGTCGGATGCAATTACTATCCTTTGTAGGAGCAATAGTAAAGATCACCCTATAGTTTTTCGGTCTGGCACAAGGTCCTGTCTTTGACCATGCTATGCAACCACCGTTCTTATGGTTGACACCCGATTTAGTTCAGGTGACCTAATGAATTCCAGGTGAATTCCTAGAATTTTACGTTCAATGGTAATGAACGCATTGAAAATGGATTTTCAGAAAACAAATCGGTTTGTAATTTGATCAAAATATTTTTTCGTTTAAGCTCGAGTTTAGATATCATTGAATTTCATGAGTTTGAATTCTCAATCTTTAAGGTCAATCTCAAGGATTGAGTAATATCAGTCTTAAAAGCTAATTTTTAATCTTTAAGGAGATTATCCTTTCTGGAGATCTGATTCATTAGTCTTATAAGCTAATTTGCACAGTGCCCCCCATTGTACGAGACAGATCCTCTCATGGTTAAGATAAGTCTTACCACTTGGCGACCCTGTTTGATGCTGAGGTCCATGGATTTCCAGCTGATTTTCGAGAAAACTTTTCAAGGTTTTTCGTAGACTCTACAACTGGTCTGGACGACAACTTCCTGACCTAAATCAAGAAGCGCGTGTCTTTTTCTCGGAAGACTTTAATTCCTTTTAAATTCCATTTATATTACAATAAACTGGGTAAAACTGATTAATATCGTCCAAAACAAAAGTATCTTCAATTATTTATACAAAAATATGTGATATATGTTCTAAATAACTTGGTAAATTTTCCCCACACTTGGCTTTTATTTTCCATTCTTTGCCTTTTTATTCTCCTCTATTCCATTTTAAATGAATTCAAGCGTTTTGGGTTGTTTCTCAATTTATGTCCTTTTCGAGGTAACAATAATTTTGGTGTTAACACCTAGTTTTATCGTTCATAAATATGTATAAACATGATTTTGAGTTCATTTAGTTGAAAATTTTGAAAATTTTTACTAGAATCGGGTAGTCAGTATATAAGACTAGGGTTGTTCTTTATTATCAGAGAGCACTAGATTCTAATACAACTACTGTGTTACTAGTATTTTTTATGGTAACCAAGTGTTTAAATTAAAATTTTAAAAATCCGAAAGAATTTATCCCCTTCCCACACTTAAGATCTTGCAATGACCTCTTTGCAAGAAATCAGTAACAATTTAAATTATTGAGGGTGATTAGCGTAGAAAAATGATTAAATTTTACCAAAGTTTCCAAACATATTGTTGTTTGTGTTGAATGATAAATGGTGCACATCGTTGGTTCATTCCGTCTGTTGTTACATCACACTTGTTTTTTGTTTTGTCGTCAAGATTTATAGCATTTGCTGAACTTAGTGCCAGTCTTTGAAAGTGCGCTGTTTTACCCTGTTTTGTACATGAGATAAACTACAAACATATATATACATATTTTTGAAGTTGGGTATATCACCCCACATTCAAAAATTATTAAAAATCTAATAATAAAAATTATAAAATTATAAAAACTATTATAGTATCAAAAGAAATATTAAAAGTATAAAATTACAAGTTACCAAATAAATAGAAATAGGCATAAAATAAAATTAGGGTTGATGAGGATGGTGCCAGTAGGGATTCCATTCATAGCCGTATATGCTGTAGAATGCTTGAGTTGGGTCATATGTAGGGTACGGTGGTCGGGTCTGTATAGTCCAGGGAGGAAATACGGGCATTAGAGTAGGAATGTAGTTTGTATTTATGTATGTACAATGACTTATGATTTGGTTTTGATGATACTGCCAATCTTGAAATGCTCGTTGTCTAGCCATTTCATACTCATGTTGAGCCATAAAAATTTGCATTTCTGTCATCTAATTCCCCCCTCCCGTATTACCTTGTTGCTGATCTCTTTCGACCTGTGGATGATTGCCATCATATGGTGCTGCAGCGTTATGTCATTTCTTTAAAACCTTAGCACCATGATATACTTTCAAACCAATTGTATCACGGGGTTCTGGTGCTGCAATTATTAATCCCCCTGACTTCTATCAACACCGAGATACTCATCAATTAAAGTAACAAAGATACCACCTCCTATTATACTATTAGGCCGTGTACTCCTAACCATAGCCGATAAATAATAACCCACACAATAAGGTATACTCACAGCGCTCTGTGGGTCTCGAATACACATGAGATAAAATAAATCATTCTCATTTACCTTCTCTTTGTTCCTACCTTGCTGTGTAATCGAGTTTTCTAAGAACCTATGTATTACTCTTAGCTCAGCTCTATCAATATCAGTATAAGAGTTATTCCCCCCTCGAAATCGATTATGGCTAGTCATTCTACTCCATATTCCATTCATATCAAAATTTTCATCAACCCTCCTACCATTAACTATCAACCTTTGACAATCAGTAGATGCTAGGTCCTCAGGCGTATATATACACAAAGCCTGAGCCATGTCTAGTAGAGACATATGGCGCATCACACCTCCTAATAAAAATCTAATAAAACTCCGATCGGTTAAGGTAGCTACCCGATCATTTATTTCAACACAACATAATAATTCCACACACCATTCTCTATATACACGCCTACGTATATTGAACAAACGTTTCCAATCATTAAAAGTAGAATTACCATACCTTTGTGTAAGTAATTCTCTGATTGGATCGGCCAATCCCACTTTTTCTAACGGTTCCCAATCTATTACCCTGGGTACTTCAACAACATTAGACTGAAGGGTGTGCAAGTTCCTCTGATATTTTAGATAATCTATCCAATGTCTGTCAAATCTTAAATTAGGGTGTAAATCTGCCAATTCTATATTTGAATATGAAATGAATTGATGCGGTAGATTTTGTCTATATTGGTCGTTAGTCTCCTGTTCTTCTGCATTCTCAAGAGGAGCATTGTGAGCCTGAGATGCAGATGAAGATTCACCCCTTTCAGTCTGCAAAACACATTAAACATAATTTTTGTGCATCCAAATATGCATTAGTGTTATCAGAATCATAAATCAAAACAATCATAATGAGATGTTTAATCCATATTAAACTTTATATGCATTTTCACAATATTAACAATTCTACACTTTTACAAATAAACATATATGAAAATGTATACAATGTTCTTTAGCTTTTATCTCAAATAACATGTCAAAATAATCATTACTAGCAATTAAACAAGTTCCAAATGGCATTCATATCAATTAAATCGAGTTCATGCATTTTTGACTCAAAAAGTCCACTTTAATACTCAAAAATTATGTTTAGGATCAAAGTTTTGATCATTTAGCAACCTAAACATGTTACACTACTCAATTTAATATAAACTAACAATAAAATTCTGCCATAACCCGTTTATATCAAAAAGCCCCAATTTTGCTCAAGAACACAAACCCTAGATTACTCAAAATTTGAAGTTTAAGGCTTCTAATCATGTTAAATAGCATCAATCTTGGTTATACAAGCATAATACACAAACAATTTAAGCATAATTAAACTAGAAATCATCAAAATCAAATTAGGTATAAATTTATTCAAGAACACTAAAAATCTGAATTAAAGAGTGTTTAGATGTAAAAATTACCGATCTCCTTGAGTAACTTCTTGGTAGAATCCTTCTCAACATGATTTTAGCAAAAAATTTGATGATTAACGGTGAAAAATTGCGATTTTCAGAGTGTTTTGTGTGTGTTTTTCGCAGAATTTTGTGTGTGGGTGTGTTGGGGACTGGTCTGTCTCGACCAGTTAAACTGGTCTGGGGTTTTCAAACTCCGCGAGTGCGGATGTGGGTACCACAAAAACTCCGCTAGTGCAAATTTCTTTTTTTTATAAAATCTTTAATAATAAAACAATTAATTAAATTTAAAATTTTGTTTTCCTTTTTATTTAGGACGAGGTTGTTTTGGTACGTTTACCTAATCCGTCCCTCGACAAAATTTTAAAATTTGTCATTTTAAAGCGTTTGTTTTAAAAGCAAAGATTTTTGGATTTTTTAAATATTTTTGGCATACTTTAAATCAATAAGATTAAAAATAATGATAATAAAATTTCTCGTCCCTCCCTTGGGTAAAGCAATTTCGGTTCAACGACCTAGTCTTCAACTCACGACGAATTTTAAATATCAAAATTTTAACTTAATGAAATAAAGTAAATTTTTGTTTTTAAATTCACACCAAACTTAAATTTAAAATGCATAAAATTAAAAATTCATATTAATATTATTAATATTTTTATACATTAATTTTACAAACTTTATATTGAAAATATTAATTTTTTTAAAATATATAAAAAAAACTTAAATATATTGATTTAAAAAGATTTACAATAATAATTTAATATTTATATATTAATTTTAAAAATATGGTAAAAATAAAATTAAAAATCTTTTTAGTCTTTTATCCCACTTTAATCAATCAAATATTATCAAAAATATACGCCCCTCTTTTGGGTAAAGTAATTTTGGCTATATTACCTAGTTTTACTCCTGACGAATTTCTGAAATATTGTGGATTGATTGATTAAAGATATTTATACTTTAAGAATAAACGGTAAATTTCGCAGTGATGTAATAAATTTTTGTATGATATCAATAATTTCGGTTTCGCATACCTAATTTTATTAAATATCAATTTAATACTTTATAGTGAACGATTCAGCGTTTATTATTAAAAGGTTAAAAGCAATAAAATAAAATAAAAACTGTACATACTTACCTATGAGAAAGAATTCTCAGAGACCTGCTTTAGCCGACTCATAGGAGAGTCGTGTGATTTGGTTTTTCATAGCTACATAAGCGTAACCTCGATTCTTCAATAACTTTTCTTCTAAACATATGAACGGTCCTTCTCTGCATAGAGTAACAAATTCGGTATTTGAATATGTTTGATTGTTCGAACATTTACCTTCGTGTGACCATTTTCCGCATTTATGACATCTTTCAAGGTGTCGTGCTCTGCTTTTTGTTGCGGATGTTGATTTTCCTTTACCAAAATGTATCTTATGATGATCTTTCCTGAGTTCTTTCCTTACTTCGTCCATTTTTCCTCTTATGAATGATACCAGTTCACTCGGAAAAATGTTATTATTACGTTTAGTAATCATAGCGTGTAGTAGTAGACCATGGTTTAGATCACAGAAATTCTTCATCTCGTAAAACCTTAAAAAAATAAAAATTCAGAATGGAGGGAGAAGACTAGTTCTTTAGGGTCTGCTAGGGAAAGACCATTCGGATTCCATTCTCGAGAACTACACAAAAATAGAATATCTAACTCTAAAAAAAAAATTATCCTTAAAAGACTTGATTCTCCCCACACTTAGTTAGTTGTGGTGTTGAAATTGTGATTAACTTCATTGTCAACTTTCATTGGACCATGTATGTAATGTTTAACTCTGTGACCATTAACTTTAAATTCAATCCCATTTGAATTTATCAACTCTATTGTTCCATATGGAAAAACTATTTTAACTATGAATGGTCCAGACCATCTAGATTTCAATTTTTCAGGAAATAGCTTGAATCGTGAATTGAAAAGAAGGACTCTGTCTCCTTCCTTAAATTCTTTTGAACTTCAGATTCTTTTATAATGTCATTTCTTCGTTCTTTCCTTATAGATTAACGAATTTTCATATGCTTCATGTGTTAGTTCTTCTAATTCATTTAGTTGACTTAACCGTAGACGTCCAGCTTCATGTAAATCAAGATTACATGTCTTCAAAGCCCAAAATGCTTTATGCTCAATTTCTACTGGAAGGTGACATGCTTTTCCATAAACGAGTCTAAAAAGTGTGGTTCCAATTGAAGTTTTGTAGGCTGTTCTAAAAGCCCAGAGTGCATCCTCCAATTTCATGGACCATTCCTTTGGATTCGATCCTACAGTTTTCTCTAGAATACGTTTTAATGCTCGGTTGGTATTTTTAACTTGTCCACTTGTTTGTGGATGATAAGCGGTTAAAATTTTATGAGTCACTCTATTTCTTTTGAGAACTTTCTCAAGTTGATTGTTACAGAAATGAGTACCCCGATCACTTATTAAAGCTTTCGGTGTTCCGAACCTAGCAAAAAGACGTTTTAAGAAGTTGACTACAACTCGTGCATCGTTAGTTGGGAGAGCTTGTGCTTCCGCCCATTTAGATACATAATCAATGGCAACGAGAATGTAGAGATTATTATGAGATTTTGGAAATGGAACCATAAAGTCAATACCCCAAACGTCAAATACTTCACATACTTGAATGACATTTTGTGACATTTCATCACGTTGACTTATTTTTTCGGTCCTTTGACAAGCATCACAGGATTTACAAAGAAGGTATGCGTCTTTAAAAATGGTAGGCCAATAGAATCCAGCGTCATAGACTTTCTTTGCTGTTAGTTGAGGCCCATAATGCCTTTCTGTTGGTCCTGTGTGACAATGGTTTAAGATTTGACTAGCTTCATCTCCGAATACGCATCGGCGTATTATTCCATCGGGACAACTTTTAAACAAATGTGGATCTTTCCAAAAATAGTGTTTTATATCACTAAAGAATTTCTTTCATTTTTGGTACGACAACCCTTTTTCAAGGAATCCACATAGTAAGTAGTTTGCATAGTCTGCAAACCATGGAATTTCATTATAATCGATTCTCAAAAGATATTCATCAGGAAAGTTGTCTTGTATAGCCGATTCATTTAGAACTTCTAATTCGGGATTTTCAAGACGAGAAAGATGATCAGCGGCGAGATTTTCTGCTCCCTTTTTGTCTCGGATTTTAATATCGAACTCTTGTAAGAGTAAGATCCAACGGATTAACCGTGGTTTGGCATCTTGTTTCGAAAATAGGTATCTAAGAGCAGAATGGTCGGTATAGACCACCGTTTTAGCTAGAATGAGATATGAACAAAATTTATCAAAAGCAAAGACAATAGCAAGGAGTTCTTTTTCAGTAGTTGTGTAATTCGTTTGTGCTCCTTGTAATGTCTTACTAGCATAATAAATAGGTTGAAATCGTTTTTCAATCCTTTGTCCTAAAACGGCTCTCATTGCAAAATCACTTGCATCGCACATAAGTTCAAATGGTATATTCCAATTTGGAGTTATCATGATCGGTGCATTAGTGAGTTTTTATTTAAGAATATTAAAAGATTTGATGCATTCATCCAAAAAGATGAATGGAGCATCCTTTTCTAGGAGTTTATTCATAGGAGTGGCAATTTTAGAAAAGTCTTTTATGAAACGTCGGTAAAAACCGGCATGCCCTTGAAAACTCCTAAGTCCTCTAACATTGGTGTGATGTAGAAGTTTAGCAATTACATCTACTTTAGCTCTATCCAGTTCAATTCCTTCCTTTGAAATTTTATGACCAAGAACGATGCCTTCTTTAACCATGAAATGGCATTTCTCCCAATTAAGAACTAGATTTGATTGTTCGTATCTAATAAGCATTCGTTCAAGATTAACTAGACATGTTTCAAAAGTATCACCAAAGACTGAAAAGTCATCCATGAAATTTCCATGCATTCTTCTATCATGTCGTGAAAAATCGCCATCATGCACCTTTGAAAGGTTGCAGGGGCGTTGCAAAGTCCAAATGTCATGCGTTTGTACGCAAAAGTACCATAAGGGCACGTGAATGTGGTTTTTTCTTTGTCCTCGGGTGCTATTGGAATTTGAAAGTATCCGGAAAAACCGTCAAGAAAACAATAATAACTATTCCTGGCTAATCTTTCCAACATTTGATCAATGAAAGGTAAGGGGAAGTGATCTTTTATGGTGGCGTCATTTAGTTTTCTATAATCAATACAGACACGCCATCCTGTTACAGTCCTAGTAGGAATAAGCTCATTTTTTTCATTTGTGATTACAGTCATGCCACCCTTCTTAGGTACGCATTGAACTGGGCTTACCCATGGACTATCAGAGATTGGATAAATTAAACCTGCATCTAGCAGTTTAATAATTTCTTTCTTAACAACATCTTGCATATTAGGATTTAGTCTTCGTTGGCGTTGCACATATGTTTTATGACCTTTTTTCATAAGGATTTTATGTGTACAATACGAAGGACTTATGCCTTTAATGTCATGAATCTTTCATGCAATAGCTGGTTTATGAGCTTTTAGCACAGAAATGAGTTGAGATTTTTCATTTTTCGTAAGAGAAGATGATATTATTACAGGTAATTCAGATTCACCATGTAAATAAGCGTATTCCAAATGGTTTGGAAGTGGCTTTAACTCTAATGTCGGTGGTTCTTCTATCGACGATTTGTATCGATATTTGTCTTCCTCTTTTAACATTTGTTCTTCTGTTGTTGGTTCATAATCATTAGCCATTAGTGCGGCTAACATTTCAGCTTCATCAATTGGTTCAGTTCCTTCTCCTAAAGAACATTCTCCTGTTCCTTGTAATTCTGGGAATTCTTCTAACAATTCTGCGTGTGAATCTATAGTTTGAATATAATAACATGTATCATATGTAGATTGCGGTTGTTGCATGGCTCTATCAATAGAAAAGGTAACACTCTCGTCCTCTATACTTAGGGTCAGTTTCTTACCAAACACGTCTATTATTGCTTTAGCCGTATTTAAGAATGGTCTTCCTAATACGAGAGGAACTCGAGAATCTTCTTCCATGTCCAGAATAACAAAATCTACTGGAAATACTAAAGTACTAACTTTAACTAGCATGTTCTCCATTATCCCTCTAGGATATTTTACTGATCGGTCGGCTAGTCGTATGCTTATTCGTGTTGGTTTCAATTCTTCAAGGTCTAGTTTAGTGTATAATGAATATGGCATTAAATTTATACTAGCACCTAAATCTGCCAATGCTTCTATTGAACTAAGACTACCCAGAAAACATGGAATTGTGAAAATTCCTGGATCAGAGAGTTTTTCTGGTAGTTTATTCAATAGTACTGCAGAACAATTAGCATTCATTGTGACAGCCGAAAGTTCTTCCATTTTCTTTCTATTTGTGATTAGATCTTTCAAGAATTTAGCATACCTTGGCATTCCTGAAATCACATCAATGAAAGGAAGATTAACATTTATTTGTTTAAACATATCCAAGAATTTGGATTGTTCGGCTTCAAGTCTTTCTTTTCTCATTTTACTCGGTTAAGGAAGTGGTGGTTGGTATGGTTTAACATAAGGCTTAGCCTTAACTGTGTTATCTTCATTAACCTTTTCAACTACCGGTTCTGTTTCATTCTCTTGCTCAAGTTGTGGTGCCTGTGTAGTAGGAATAGAGTCATCAGAAATTACAGGTATTTCAGGTGGTTTAAGTGTAATACCACTTCTTGTGGTAATAGCTTTAGCTGTTTCATTCCGGGGGTTAGCATTTGTATCGCTAGGTAGACTCCCTGGTTTTCTTTCACCTATCAACCTTGCTAGGTTGCTCACTTCTTGTTCCAGATTTTGAATTGAAGCTTGTTGATTTCTAAATGCTTGAGCATTTTGTTCATTGGTTTGTTTCTGAGATGTGAAAAATTGAGTTTGAGATTCAACTAGCTTAGAAATCATGTCTTCTAAATTTGACTTTTTATCATCGGTTTGTGGTGGTTTATTTGGAAAAATAGGTCTTTGCTGATTGTAAGTATTATTAGATACTTGTTGATTGCTAGGACCTTGTTGGTTGTTGTATGGAACATTTCGGTTATAATTCTGATTTTGATTGTAGTTTGGTCTTGGCAGTTGATAATTATTCTGATAATTATTTCCAAGCCTTTAGTTCATGTATGAAACATTCTCTCGTTGTTCCATTGTTTGTTCAATACTGAGACAATCTTTTGTCAAATGTGGTCCTCCACACTGCTCACAACTAATTCGTATAGCGTGAATATCTTTAGTCATCTTTTTCATTCGTCTCTCGAAAGCATCTATCTTTGCAGACATGGAATCAAAGTCATGGCTAGAATCGGTTCTAGCCGCTTTAGATGATCTAACGATATCTTTTTCTTGATGCCACTCATGTGAGTGGGAAGCAGTTTTATCAATAATTTTGTAAGCTTCAGTTGCGGTTTTCTTCATAATGGAACTACCAGCTGCTATGTCGATGTCTTTTCGTGTAGTAATATCGCATCCTTGATAGAATATTTGTACTATTTGATAAGTTTCTAAACCATGTTGCGGACATCCTCTCAATAACTTTCCAAATCTTGTCCATGCCTCATATAAAGTTTCATTTGGATTTTGTGTGAACGTAACAATTTCTCCTTGAAGTCTCACGACTTTAGATGCCGGAAAGAATTGTTTAAGAAAATTTTCAACTAAAACATCCCATGTATCAATCGCCCCTTCAGGTAACGATTCTAACCAATCTTTGGCTTTTCCCTTTAAAGTCCAGGGAAATAACATGAGATAGATCTGTTCATCCTCAACTTCTCTTATTTTAAATAGAGTACCGATCCTATTAAAGGTGCGAAGATGTTCATTTGGATCTTCCTTAGGCGCATCACTAAATTGGCATTGATTAGTTACCATGTGTAGGATTTGTCCTTTGATTTCATAATCTGGCGCATTAATGTCTGGTTGAGTAATGGCATGACCTTGGCCTCATTCGGTCTTCCATACTTAGAGGTTCCAGATTTTCCATGATTGAAATTATTAAATCTGAATCACTAGAGGATTCTGACTTAATGGTTTCTTCCTCGACTGTAACACCGGCCATTTTTTTTTTTATATATATACACAGCGGAAGACTTCATTTACATAATTACCCTTATTCGATAACAACATGATTACCATAAATCCTTAGTTAATTACTTTATTACAAACCACAGGTGTTACGTTATTACAAAACATTATTTAAACAAAAGTCCACATCAGAGTTGGTTGTCAAACATGTCATCTGCTGTATCACCCATCCCGACTAGCAGTACCTAAACCTGCAAGGGGGAAAACATGTGGGGGATTAGCGCACCGCTAAGTGAATGGAATCTATCTAACAGATATAGCTTAAGTCACACACAAGCTATATACATCAACAATACCTGCTAACTACCAACTAGCATACAAAAGACAATACGAGGATCGGCGGCTTGTACGAGCACACGACTCCCAGCTGATCGGGCCTGAGTCTACCGATAGTCCCTGCTACTCAATTCACAGTATAGTTATCCAGATGCAGGGGATGCATCATTCACACTATACTCTACAATCAGTAGCCTATGGACCCAACCTCCCCTAGGCACGGTTGACCTCATACGGACTCTAACCTCTCCTAGGCACGGTCTCGAGTCCCCAGTCTCCCTAGGCCCGACTGGTGCCATTCACACAGTGTATACATAATTCACATACAACATCAGGCAAACGATATTATTCTATCGTGGCAATTCCTACACTATGCATGGTAAAAGAGTCAACCACAGTAGCATGATATGCTACTTAAACTCTATCCGTAGATAGACCCACTCACCAATTACCCGCAACTACTCAGTTATTATTTCTGAGCTTCTTCCTTGTCCTTACCTCCTTGTTAGAATCACAACAACACAAGGAACGATTTGACACTAAAATCAAGCTTCAATTCGAGATCAAATGATTTAGGGTTGAGATGAAGATGGTGAAGTTTAGGTTAGGTGAATGTGTGAGTGAGAGGAAAGTTCAGGAAACCTCAAGAAAAGAGCTGGTCACTAGCTTATATTTGTGTTAAAACACAATACCCCATCACACACGGGTATTTACCAGTTATCTGATATCTTTCGCACAAGATTAGGTAACCCAAACGAGGTCCAAATAAAATAAACAAACCTGTTCTGGGACCCTTGTCACAAACTGGTCACAACACAAATTATATTAAAATACTAATAAAATAATTAAAATAAAAAGCACTTAAGACTAAGCACAAACCCTAAAGGCAAAAATAGACAACTTACAACTAGCCCGGGTTTCAGTCTGTTACAAATCCACCCCCCTTACGGAGATTCCGTCCTCGGAATCTGGTCTTGGTCAAACAAATAAGGATAGCGGTTTCTCATCAACTCTTCCGTTTCCCACGTAAGATTAGAACCCAAACTGTGTTTCCACTCGATCAATACCATCGGTATCTCTTTATTTCTCAACTTAGTCACCTTTCGGTCAACTACACGGACCGGCTCTTCCACCAATTTCTTATTCAAATCGACCCTTAAATCTTCTAAAGGAAGAAGTTGTGTTTCATCATCGACTTTACACTTTCGAAGATATCACACGTTAAATGTATTATGAATACCGGCTAACTCTGGCGGAAGATCTAGCACCACAGTCTGATCATTCAACACTTCACTGATCAGAAATGGACCAATAAATCTCGGTGCTAACTTACCACGTTTACCGAATCTGATAACCCCTTTCCACGGCGAAACTTTCAGATACACTCGTTCACCCACATTAAAGGTTACCGGACGTCTACGCGGATCAGCATACATTTTCTGCCTATCTCTAGCGGCTTTCAACTTTTCTCTCGCAATTGCAACTTTTTCGGCTGTCATTTGAACAATTTCGGGACCTGCAAACTGCTTCTCCCCGGCTTCTAACCAACAAGTAGGAGTTCTGCAACGACGACCGTACAACATTTCATAGGGAGGCATTCCTATACTCGAATGATATGAATTATTATACGCAAATTCGACCAACGGTAAATGTGTATCCCACGAACCACCGTATTCTAACACACAAGCCCTTAACATATCCTCCAAAGTCTGTATCGTTCTTTCACTCTGACCATCTGTCTGAGGATGATAAGCTGTACTTAAATTCACACGTGTACCCAAATTTTGTTGAAGACTGTTCCAAAAATTCGACACAAATCTGGAATCTCTGTCTGAAACGATCGATAACGGCACACCATGTCGACTAACTATTTCTTTCACATACAAATCGGCTAACTCACTTAACGAAGCTGTCTCACGAGTAGCAAGAAAATGAGCACTTTTAGTTAGACGATCCACTATTACCCAGATCATATCATGTCGTTTCTGAGTTCGAGGTAATTTGGTCACAAAATCCATCGTTATATGTTCCCATTTCCACTCTGGAATCTGTAACTGACGTAGCGAACCATAAGGTTTCTGATGTTCTGCCTTCACTTGAGCACAAATATGACACTTTTCGACATATCGAGCGATATCTGTTTTCATTGTCGGCCACCAATACACTGTTTTCAAATCATGATACATCTTATTACTACCCGGATGTACTGTCAGTCTGGATTTGTGAGCTTCTGTCATGATTAAATCCCTCAAATCTCCAAGCTTAGGTACCCAAACACGATTATTTAAGGTCTTTAGTCCACGTGAGTCATCAATTAAGTCCAATTTTCGTTTGGTCATTTGTTCAGATTTAATATGTTTGTCCTCTAAAGCACAGGCCTGAATGGTTTTTAAGCTGTTAATCAAATCTGAAGTTATATCCAAACGAAGAAATTTCACATTTTCACTTGAATTTTTACGACTTAGCGCATCTGCAACCACATTTGCCTTACCCAGATGGTATTTAATTTCACAATCGTAATCTTTGATCTACTCTTGCCATCGTCTCTGACGCATATTCAATTCTTTCTGTGAGAAGATATACTGCAAACTCTTATGATCTGTACAAATAACACAATGAGTTCCATACAAATAATGTCTCCACAGTTTCAAAGCAAACACTACTGCAGCCATTTCAAGATCATGCACTGGATAATTCTTCTCATGAACTTTCAACTGTCGCGAGGCGTAGGCGATTACTTTATCTCTTTGCATTAATACACAACCCAACCCAGCATATGATGCGTCACAGTATACCACGAAGTTGTCTGAACCTTCTGGTAAAGCTAACACTGGTGCCTGACACAGTAGCTGTTTCAAAATCTGAAAAGCCTTTTCCTGTTCATCAGTCCATCGAAAGGCTACATCTTTACGAGTCAACTTAGTCAATGGACCCGCTATTTTAGAGAAATCTTTGATAAACCTGCGATAATAACCAGCCAATCCCAGAAAACTCTTAATCTCAGTCGGAGTCCTCGGAGAATTCCAATTCATTACCGCTTCTATCTTTGTCGGATCAACTTTTATACCCTCGGTACAAATCACATGACCCAAAAACTGCACTTCACGTAACCAAAATTCACACTTTGAAAATTTTGCAAATAGTTGCTCACGTTTTAACAAGTTCAAAACCAACCTCAGATGTTCAGCATGTTCACTCTCTATTTTCGAATACACCAATATGTCATCAATAAACCCAATCACAAACTTATCTAAGAATGGACGACACACTCTATTCATTAGATCCATGAAGACTGCTGGCGCATTCGTCAACCCAAAAGGCATGACAAGAAATTCATAATGACCATACCTTGTTCTGAACGCTGTTTTCGGTATATCTGATTCAGCAACACGAACCTGATGATATCCGGATCGTAAGTCTATCTTAGAAAAAAATGAAGCACCCTGTAACTGATCGAACAAATCATCTATTCGAGGTAACGGATATTTATTCTTCACAGTTCTTTTGTTCAATTTACGATAATCAATACACATACGCATTGACCCATCTTTCTTTTTAACAAACAATACCGGAGCACCCCACTCGGTCGGATAAACCCACGATCTAATAGTTCTTGAATCTGTGACATCATTTCACGGATTTCAGACGGCGCTAATCGGTATGGAGCTTTTGCAACTGGAGTTGTTCCAGGAACCAATTCAATCTTATATTCAACTTCCCTTACTGGCGGCAGACCTGGTAACTCATCTGGGAACACATCGGGAAATTCTGATACTATCGGAATATCGGCCACTGTTTTCTTTTCTTTCTTCGCATCAATCACATATGCAAGAAATGATTCACAACCCTTTGCCATCGACTTTTTCGCTTTCATCATGGTTATCAACAGAAAATTATACCCTCCCCGCTCCCCTCGGGCCACAACACGGGTTCCATCGGTCGAACGAAAGGTAATCATTTTCCTATCACACTTAATATTAGCCCTAAGCGAGCTCAGCCAATCCATTCCTAATACTACATCAAAGCTAGGAATAGGTAACACTAAACAAGTCACCGGGAAAGACTTCCCTTCAATTTCTATACAAACCCCAGTCACATAGGTTGTGACGGGTGTGGTCTTACCATCAGCTACTTCTACACTAACCGGCTTGGGTAACACAGTAGTTGGTAAATTCAACTTAGCACAGAAATCTAGGGACATAAAACACCTATTGGCACCACAATCAAACAATACATGAGCAGGTATTGAGTTGATTAGAAACATACCGGTGATTACTTTGTCAGTTGCCACAGCATTCTCAACTGACATCTGAAAAGCTCTAGCCTCTGCTGTTGGAGGGTTCTTCCTCTTCTGCCCACTCGAGGCAGTTGACCCTACGGCTGATGCTGAACGCGCCCCTGACCCTGCCCCGGAACTACCACTCTTCGACGGACAACTAATTGCACGATGCCCTGATTTGTGACAACTCCAACACACGCTATTCGGATACGGGCATGCTGAAGACTCATGCCCAACAACACCACACTTTAAGCATCTTCTTGTAGCCTCAGAACACTAACCACTGTGAGAAGATCGACACGTGTGACACCAATTCCCTTTACCTGATCCAGACCCAGAACTACTCTGACCACTTTTACCCTTCAATTTAAACCCACTAGACTTCTTGGGTTTAGATCCCGATTGACCAGATACTTGCCCACCTTGTTGTAGCACATTACCAAACATTCTGTTTCTGGCGGCCTGAACATCACTTTCTACCATCTTAGCCATCACAACCGCTTGAGACAACGACGTAGCCGTTCTAACAAAAGTTCGGTACTCTGGCAAAATGATATTAACAAAATGTTGTATACGAGACGCTTCGTCTGGCACCCACTGTTGTACAAACCTTAGTTTATCCATATACTTCTCTACTACCTCGTCGATCGTCATTTGAGGTGTCATCTTCATTTCAAGAAACTCAGTCTTGATTCGGTTCATATCAAATGGATTACAATATTGTTCACACACCTTCCCATGAAACTGCTCCCATGTGATCATACTCACTTGCTCTTTTGGTATACTAGAAATCAAAGAATCCCACCAAATCATAGCCCTACCTTTCAACAGTCTACTAGCATATGTTACCTTCAGCTCGGGTTCACACTGACACGCTTCAAATACCCTTTCAACTTCTCGCAACCAATTGAGAGTTATAGTCGGATCAGTACTTCCAGAGAACTCAGAGGGTTTGCAATCACGGAAGTTCTTATAAGTACACTTTTTGGGTGGTTGCATGTAAGGTTGTTGGAACATTTGCATTTGATATGGATTCATCATCATGGGATTTTGGTAAGTAAAAGTGTTTTGCGGTGGCATATAATATTGGTTAGGTATTTGATTCTGAAACTGGTTCTGGTGCACATTAGGTATCGTTTGGGATTGCGCGGTTGGGAATCCAGGTGGTGTATCATCATTTCCAGAATGCCTTGCCAATTCAAGCTCATTAATTTTGTCCTCAGCCTCTTTTAGCTTACTTTCTAATTGAAGGATGTAACTACTCTGATCATCATCAGACTCAACACCCTCTTCTGGTGCTCTGAATGTTCCGGGGTTAGATGGGCCAGTTGCGTTTCTATCAGACATACCTGTGCTACAAAACAGCTCACACAAAAGCTTAGTGGATAACAGTTAGTTCAATCACAACTAACACACGTATATCCTATTTTCACTTAGCCCCCACTCCCACAGACATGTTTGACTTGCCTCAGGGTTTGGGAACAAAATACGCGCACGTATTTGCTGCCAAACCATGCTCTGATACCAACTTGTAACACCGGCCATTTTTTTTTTTATATATATACACAGCGGAAGACTTCATTTACATAATTACCCTTATTCGATAACAACATGATTACCATAAATCCTTAGTTAATTACTTTATTACAAACCACAGGTGTTACGTTATTACAAAACATTATTTAAACAAAAGTCCACATCAGAGTTGGTTGTCAAACATGTCATCTGCTGTATCACCCATCCCGACTAGCAGTACCTAAACCTGCAAGGGGGAAAACATGTGGGGGATTAGCGCACCGCTAAGTGAATGGAATCTATCTAACAGATATAGCTTAAGTCACACACAAGCTATATACATCAACAATACCTGCTAACTACCAACTAGCATACAAAAGACAATACGAGGATCGGCAGCTTGTACGAGCACACGACTCCCAGCTGATCGGGCCTGAGTCTACCGATAGTCCCTGCTACTCAATTCACAGTATAGTTATCCAGATGCAGGGGATGCATCATTCACACTATACTCTACAATCAGTAGCCTATGGACCCAACCTCCCCTAGGCACGGTTGACCTCATACGGACTCTAACCTCTCCTAGGCACGGTCTCGAGTCCCCAGTCTCCCTAGGCCCGACTGGTGCCATTCACACAGTGTATACATAATTCACATACAACATCAGGCAAATGATATTATTCTATCGTGGCAATTCCTACACTATGCATGGTAAAAGAGTCAACCACAGTAGCATGATATGCTACTTAAACTCTATCCGTAGATAGACCCACTCACCAATTACCAGCAACTGCTCAGTTATTATTTCTGAGCTTCTTCCTTGTCCTTACCTCCTTGTTAGAATCACAACAACACAAGGAACGATTTGACACTAAAATCAAGCTTCAATTCGAGATCAAATGATTTAGGGTTGAGATGAAGATGGTGAAGTTTAGATTAGGTGAATGTGTGAGTGAGAGGAAAGTTCAGGAAACCTCAAGAAAAGAGCTGGTCACTAGCTTATATTTGTGTTAAAACACAATACCCCATCACACACGGGTATTTACCAGTTATCTGATATCTTTCGCACAAGATTAGGTAACCCAAACGAGGTCCAAATAAAATAAACAAACCTGTTCTGGGACCCTTGTCACAAACTGGTCACAACACAAATTATATTAAAATACTAATAAAATAATTAAAATAAAAAGCACTTAAGACTAAGCACAAACCCTAAAGGCAAAAATAGACAACTTACAACTAGCCCGGGTTTCAGTCTGTTACATCGACAATCTCTGGATGAGTAATTTGTGGTTCAGGAGGAATGATTA
Organism: Rutidosis leptorrhynchoides; assembly: GCF_046630445.1. NCBI lineage: Eukaryota > Viridiplantae > Streptophyta > Magnoliopsida > Asterales > Asteraceae > Rutidosis > Rutidosis leptorrhynchoides. Next base: position 150,465,161 of record NC_092334.1, read on the forward strand.
GTGGTTCAGGATCTCTGAATTGTTCTTGAATATCCTCCGGATTCTCAATTGTGAGGTCGGGTTCAAAAAATAGATTATCGGAAATTTGAATTGGACTACTTGGTCGACTAGATGACGATTCTAAAGAAAAACAACGGCGACAATGTTGGCTAGATGTCTTGATCGAGTTACAGGTGGTGAACATATAAAAGGTGGTGAACGTTTTGCTCGTTGCATTCACTGAATATCCTATTAGTTATAAAGATAAAAATTATATAAGTTATCAAATTAATAGACTTTTCTGATTTTGCCCACGTTTCGAATAGCCAATAGATGCAGCAGGTAGCCAGGACCCTTTAAATCGGAAGCCCACAACTCGCCACTAACAAATCCAACTATTACTACGAACCAAAAAATTTTGGATGTCTATCAATTTAACCGCTTAAAATAATTTTTCGTCCAAAATTTGAAATAAAAATCTATGTCCTAAAAACTAGAGCGTCGAGAAATAAGAAAGAAAAAGAGTGCGTAACGTCGAAAAATAAAAGGTCGAAAAATAATAATAAGAAAGTAAAGTATTGAAACTTAAAATTCTAAAAAAAAACTTAAGACTAAAAGTTGCGTCTAAAGGTATTAAAGCTTAAAAGGAATTCTATATTCAAAACGGCAATAACTTAATTAGGCACTAAAATCTATAAAATATTAAAGTGATAAGCGACGTCGTAAAATTCTAAGGCGTCTAAATCTTAATCTAAAGGAAAAGCACTAAAGGGATTTTACGAAAAATCTTAGAAATCTAACAATAAAAATAAACTACGGCAAAAACTAACTTAAAACTAATTACAAATGATAAAAATACAAATTACAATTAAACGATTAAAAAGATACAAAATTTAAAAATAAAACTAAAGTTATATAAAAAAAATATAATTTTTATAAAAATATAATTTTTATATTATTATTTAATAAAAGTATTAATTTTATATATTAATCAAACTTATTTAAAACTTAAATATACAAATTTAATTAAAGCTAAAATTAATTATTAAACAACTAAACCTTAATTATTATTAATTAATTATAATTAAAATTATATAAACCCTAACTGTGTAATTAATGCGTACCAGTTCAGGCGTGCCAGAATTCTCCGCGAGTGCGGATTTCTATAGCCCAATAACTCCGCGAGTGCGGAGGATGCATATTCAGATGATGTGCAGATTCAAATTACGCAGGTTCAGTTTTTTTATTTATTTTATTTTTAAATTTTAATTTTCTGTTTTGTTTTTTTATAAAATATAACTTAAATAAAACTTATATTTTAACGATTACTTATTAGATTTTTATAATTCTAAAAAAATAAACTTTTTAATTAAAATACCTAAATAGATATATATTTTTTATGTTTTTATATTTTTGTTTTTAATATTTAAAACTTATATTTTTACAAAAATAGATTAAAACTTAATAAAATCTTTTTTTTATAGCGTTTCGCTTCGGTGTTGAATTTTCCCCGGCAGCGGCGCCAAAAAATACTTGATGTGTGCGAGGTAGTATAGGAAATAGTTATATTTTTATTGCGAAATACTATTAAATACGATACAATTTTACACAAGTTATTTATTTATTTATAGAATGGATATACCTAAACCTTGCTACAACACTTATAGGCAGTGTACCTAATCGTACAGTAGTGTAGTTTTTAGTAAGTCCGGTTCGTTCCGCAGGGAGCTAGCCAAGTTTAACGCTATATTTTTTTAAAAACTATATTTGTATATATATATATATATATATATATATATATATATATATATATATATATATATATATATAAGTAATATTATTATTATTATAAAAGGGGGGTTTTGCCGTTTAATGACTGGTTTATCGATTTTATGTCTTAAGTCGCAATTAAAACCTAATGTAAAATATTAAATACATAAATGACTTAATTTAAAGCGTAAAGTAAATAACAATAATAAAAGTGCGATAATTTAAAGTGCGATAAATAAAATGACTATAAATAAAATTGCGATAATTAAAAAGTACGATAATTAAAAATGCAATAAGATATAAAATAAAGGAATTATGCTTATATAAACTTCCGTAATCATGATGTTCAACGTGTTGATTTTAATTTATTACCATGGGTTAATTGTCCTTTGTCCAGGATTATTCGATATGTCCATACGATTTTGTCCATAATAGTCCATCAGTCATAAATATAAAGTGCGAGAGTCCTCGTCAAATTATCCATATACCCGAAGTCAAATATTCCAACTAATTGGGGATTCGAACTGTAACAGGGTCTTAATACTTTGTTTAATGAATACACCAGGTTATCGACTGCGTGTAATCCAAGGTTTCAATACTTTGTTAACAATTACACCAATTACCCTTGAATGTAATCCACCCATGTTTCAACGAGTTCATTGACTATTAATCCATCCTCGTGTCCGGAAAAATGAACAATTATTGTTATTTATAGATATCCCGCCTACCGTACCCGATTAAGCGTATGTGGTTATTTATAGATATGTCGAATTGTAACCTTTAATATTAAATTAACGAGGTATCGTTTAGTTAATATAAAACCCATTAATAGCCCATAGTCTAATTTCCACTAGTGTCGTTCTTTTGTCCAAACCTCAATTATGGTACAAAGCCCAATAACCCCGTCTTTAATATTTAGCCCAACATCACGATTACTTCGGCTTAAATAAGCATAATAATAACTTAGCTACAAGACATTAATTTAAAAAGATTGAACATAACTTACAATGAGTATTAATAGCGTAGCGTTACACGGACAGAGTTTCGACTTACAAACTAAAAACATTCGCCACTATAACCTTATTATTATTAAACTTAAATTAAAATTAAAATTATAAAATATAAATATATCGTAGATAGATAGATAGAAAAAGGTGTGTTTAATCGATCAGAATGTGCGGCCTTTTATAGGCCCACGTTTAACTGTTGAGCTCCGCGAGTGCGGAGGTTTTCTTCATCACAGCTCCGCGAGTGCGGAGGTCTGGATTCCAGCTCATAGATCAAATTCAAAACGTGGGCTGCGTATAATTATAAGATATAATAATATATATAATTAATTATATATTATATTATATTCTTGTGCATAGTTGACTTGTAATTTTTGTTCCGTTGCGTCGCACGCTGAAAGTTGGTTCATGTCTCGGTTCCAGATTTTCGAACGCATTTTCGTACAATTTAATATCTTGTACTTTACTTTTTGCGTCTTGTACTCTTGTAAGTTTTAGACGTTTCTCATCAATAATTTGAACCACTTGGATTGTACTTTGTACTTTTTAGCTTTTTGGTCGTTTGCATCTTCAAATCATCGAATCTGTCTTTTGTCTTCACCTTTTATTATTTAAACGAATATAACTTGTAAATAGAACAATTGCAACTAAAAGCTTGTCTTTCTTGAAGGATAATGCTATGAAATATATGTTCGTTTTTAGCATTATCACGGATTTAGGCGAGTCTTAAACGAAAAGTCATCTACACAAACTGAACTATCTAGAAATCAACTTTCCAGAAGCTCCAGGAGTCAGATCAGGCCCTGAAAAACAGATTCAAGTGCTCCGGTGGGTTTCTTGGTGTTTGATGCTATCACGGTTCTCATCCTTGATGCGTATAAGCCTCAAGTGTACAACTCTTTGATGTTTTAGCATCATTTTAACCAAGTTTTAACCATCAACACACAATGTCTAGACTAAGAAAAGAAGTACAACTCATCTAAGAGTTTTAGGAAGATGATGAACCAAAGTCACATCAAATTCTTAGTTTCAACACAAGTACAAGTTCTATTTGGAATTTAAAGCTACAAACTTGGATTCAAACCAAACAAGCAAGACCTTAAGTTATAGAACTTAGATCTTAGCTAAATATTGAAGACCTTAGACTAGATAGTCTAGATCTTATGTTTTAGGTGAAACCCTAAGTTATAGAACTTAGACTTTCAACCTTTATAAAACCTTAAGTTATAAAACTTAGATTTTTAAAAAGTAGAGTGAATATAAGCTAAGGAGCTTTTGTTTTAACAAGTTGGATGACCATAAGTTACATAACTTGGATCAAACTTAGATGAGTGAAAGTTATAAGCTAGAAAGCTTAAACCTTCTTGTTCTTGAACATTCAAAGTTAGACTTTGGTTACAAGATGTATGAGATCAAAGTTATCAAGTAATCTTTGACCAAGGAAACATATACAAGTCAAAATACATAAGAACAAAGAGAAATTAAAGCTAGTAATAAACAAGTTCAAGCTTGGATTCTTTACATAAAGAGATATCAAGCTAGAAGCTTGAATCTTCATACAATAAACTTTAAGTTTCCAATACTTCAACAAAAGAAGATCTTAAAGTCTTTGAACTTTAGATCTTTACAAGTTTTCATGTAAAACCAAAAGCTACAAAGCTTTGATCCTTGTTCTTGCTTCTTCATCATACAAGAGATTGAAGCTTGCAAGATAGTATAAGGATTTAAGTTACAAAAACCAAAATCCAAGAATAATAAGAATGATGATGACGATTTCGGCTATGAGAGAAAAAAAGAAAGAAAATAAGTTTTGAAACTTACAAATGGGAGAGAATTTTAGAGTGAGAATGTAGAGAGAAGTGTGTTTGAGAAAAATGAATGAAGTGTGTGTATTTAAACAAGAGAGAAAAGAAAAAAATATATAAGAGTGGTGATGAGGAGGGCCAAAACCGACGGTTTTGGTGGAGGTGGTGGTGTGGTCTATGGTGGTGGTACAATGGTGATGTAGGCATGTTTGCTAGCATGGTGCATGGAGTTAAAAGATGTGGGAATTGGTACACAAGCATGCTAGTAAATTTGTCTTAACACTTAATGGGTCTTGTCTTATATCTTAATGGACTCGTAAGTCCATTAAGATGGGCTCATTTACTAGTCCATTAACTTGAGTAGGTTGGGCCATGGAAGTCCTAGTCCAATAAGGTGTTAAGCCCATGTGATTAACTAGTGTGCATTAGCAAAACACTAAGCGTAATTAAGCAATCATTAAGCTAAGTAATTGTCATTAAGAAATAACAATTACGATTAAGTAGTACTAAGTACGTATCTCGTTCTAAACGAAAAGTGACACTAACGGTCATAAAAGCATTCGAGGATCAAGTTAAGTGATTAAGCACTTGATAACATGTTGTAAGGTATTAACGAAAGTAATTAGCATGGATAATGATCTCAGAATATAATCTAGCTCAGTACGCACATATACGCAGTTTCGTGAAAGTATAAAGCATAAATACAATTCAAAAAATTCGGTTCGTTACACATGTTACCGACCCAAAATCATAAGTCAATCGGCCACTTTTTGTAACGGGTCAAGTATTTTATTTTGGTACGACTCTTGGGCAAACGGACACATTTTGGAAGACGGCTATCCTTCTTTGTTCCTTATTTGTTTTAAGCAACTTGCAACTGTGAAAGAATTTTGACTCTGTTCAAACAGTTCTTCGATTCAAGTTGGTTGGGAATTACATCTCCATTCTCCTTTATCACATTATGAAACTATTAAAGCAGCCGAGTTGCATTCATTTTTGTTGGGCTTCTGTTTGAACGAAATTGAAGATGTACAAGTACTGTGGAGTAAGTCACCAAACCAAACTTTTTTTGTTGCCAATGCCGTCACATTTATATTACAATATGGTAATCTTCTTCTTCCCGCCACAATTTGGGCTATCTGGCTTGCAAGGAACGAAATTATTTTCAATGACAAGTTCACATGTTGATCGGCTATTATGCGGAACATCAAGCTTTAAGTTTATGGGAAACTAATCTCAATCTTTGTTGTGGCTTTCATTCTCATGTATGGGATTAAAATCCCTTTATGTTGTGTTGTTAGGTGTTTATGGCCTCTTTTTTACCTTATCTCATGTCCGAACTTTTGTTCCGTCATTGTATCTTTTTCGATAGTTCTTCTTTATTACTTTAATGAAGAAATCTATCCCTTTTAATACATTTCAACTTTTTCTCCGAAAGCAAAAAAAAAAAAAAAAAAAAATATAAACTTTCACAATTTGAATCACCAAAATCCATTGAGTAAATATTGAGAAATGGTCACCACAAGTTGACACATGTTTTTGTTGAAGTCGGATTTTGATCATAAAGATAACTTATTAAAAACTATATTAAAAACAACCTGGATATGATTCCTTTTCAACATGTGTTCATTTACATTTTAAATGTCCTCTGTAAAAGTCTTAATTAAAAAAATGAGTTTTGCTTTTTTTAAGCTTGTGTAGAAGCTTATAGTGTAAAACATGGCTGTTTTGCACACTTGTAGAAAATAGTCATTTTAACTAAGTTTTACTTTGAATTAAGTTGCCACGCTTACATGGTTACTTAAAGGACTCAAAAATCTAACTTTAAAAAGTGGAATCATCAGATTTGAATAAATACTCAATGATTTATACTTGTGGGAGTTTGGTGATTCAAATCCGAAAATTATTACAACATAAACTATGAAAAACATGTACCTTACGAAATCGAAAACCCAAAACGAATACGTAAAACTTACCAAATCAGATCATAAAATTAATTAAACACTATATTTAGTACTAATATATTCTCTGACCTAAACCAATTGACCTAGGTACAATGTCTCGGATTTCATCTGTTGGCTTCGACACCGCGACTGACAACACGAACACTTGTTTATTGCATTGTGAGTTTTAATAGTTCCCTATTTCAATATTTTTGGGCTGAGAATCATGCTTACTGTTTTATACATGCTTTATGTTTTTCAAAACATGCTTATTGTTTGGTACACTTTATGTATTTCGAAGTTAATTATAAACAAGTTCACAGTCTCTCTTTTAAATGTTTTGTTACTTGGAATGAGAATCATGTTTGATCTATGTTTTACGTTGTGGACACGAGTAACTAAACTATATTCTACGGAGTAACTTTTATAGTCCACTGAATTTCCGATTCCAATATTGTTAATTACTGGATTATGGTAAACGCGAATAATGGGGATAGATCTTTCTGGGCTGGATAACAACATCCAGACTTAATAGTTAAACTAATCGGATGCTCAGACTTCGTCAAATGTCACTTTTGGACTATGAGTGACTAGGCTTTTCGGGTACGAATACTACGGTATTTAATGGTTAAGTTCAACATTGGGAGCTCTACTATATAGAATATACTTTTTAACTGTTTTTGAACCAACTTGATATATGTTTGGAAATTAGCTTTAGACGTGAACTCTTATAAACTGTGAAATCTTGTGGTCCACAAAAACTATTTGAAGACTATGAAATTTTATGGTTCATGAAACTGTTTATGAAATTGATAGTTTGAGATTCGCGTTATGGTCAAACTATTTATGAATTTGAAAACTTGTGATCCATGTTACGGTCAAACTATTTATAAAAACTGTTTTAAACTGTGAAACTTGGAGATCCAATTATTTTACGTGTTGTACAAAAACCTATGAACTCACCAACGTTATGTTGACCGTCTTTTTATGCATGCATTCTCAGGTATTTAAAATCACGCTTTTGCACTCTGGAAGACATGGATAATCACATCATGGTAGTCAGTCAACTTGACCAACTGATGTACGAATGTTTTTGGGATCCACAAATCTCGGCACATCCCGAAGGCTTCGGGCGGGGTCGTGACATAATAATAGTGTTTGGATTTGATTATGCTGTTTGAAAAATCAATAATATGATAATCAGTTGTGTTAAGTGTTTGGTAAATCGGATTATTTGATGAATTAACAAACATATACAAACAGGAAGAAAAATCGGCGAAAAATGAAAGAATTAGAAAATCTAAAAATCACGTTTTGCTACTGTAAGAGGTAACTTGCTTTTTCATTTTAACGTTTTGAGCCTCTCAAATCGCAAATAATTGATTTTAAAGTTGAGTTTTCCAAACACTATTATTCAATTATTTACAATTTGAAAACGTAATAATCAAATAATCATCTCTTAATCGCTAAGCCAAACACCCATAAATAAAGCCTTAATTAGAGTTAGAGTATAAATTTATCATTTTTTGTAGCCAATAATTTTATAAATACAAATACTATGAGAAACTGACAATTACAATAATTACAAAAGAAACATCGATTACATAATTTAAGGTGGTTATTATAGATCATAAACATAATAATTCTAATCAATTAACTATCATGAACACTTGGTGTCATCTGAATTAAACAATATTAAAAATGATTTTTTAAGAGCAACTCCTAGTAGAAAGCATGTAACTTTTTATATATATGTGATCTGTAGGGTATTGAAGGTGTGAAGAATTTGATCAAAGGAACAAGTCGAAGAGAGCTTATCTTGGTGAACAAGTCGTAGGGATCTTGATTTAGTGAACAAGTCGTAGGGAGCTTGACTTGGTGAACAAGTTATAGGGAGCTTGACTTGGTGAACAAGTCGTATAGATCTTGTTGCCTTAATTATATATTCTAGTAGGAATGGAGTATGGAGCAAGTAATAGATATTTATGGAATGTCTTTTGTTTGAAGGACAAGTGTAACTTGGTGGACAAGTTTAACTCTTCCTATAAATTGTAACCCCTAGCCTCATTGTAATGTGTGCACGAAAAAAATAGTGAAAAATCTATGGTTTGCTCCCGTGGAGTAAACCCTTCTCCACATTTTGGAGTTGGGATATAACCACGTTAAATCTCTGTGTCGTTTACATTTATCGTTTATGCTTTATTATTCGTTTTTTGGGTAAGTGATTCGCATAAATCACTTGTCTTGTTAGGGCCTACCGAATTCCTAACAAGTGGTATCAGAGCTTAAGGTTTGAGTATGGACACGATGGCGAATTGAAAGTATGGTGAACGAACGATGGGTATATGATATGATGCAACATGTATCATAATCATGGGATCAGTCAATGGGGTCGATGATCAGATCGATAGGTCTTGTTGCTGAGAGATTTTCGGGAAGATCCGGGTATCGGATCTAAGTTATCATTCCTTGCGGTCCCGTTCGAGGGAATGATGGAACTTTCAAAATTCAGATTCTACTACGCAGATGGAGGAGAAAAATCATAACAGGTTCGTTAACCGTTGGATTGGTTTGAAATTTTTACCTAAGGTGTTAGATATATAGGTCTAGTGGCCGTAAAAATTTGAGAAAGATCGAACCGTTAGATCTCGAGATATAGTTTTTTCAAAGCTGCTGCCATTCAGGTTTAAACTGTCAGGATTCGGAGCTGTTAGAGAATAAAAATCATTACGGGTTCGTTAACCGTCGGATCGCCTTGAAAATTTTACTGTAAGTAAAAGGCGTATAGATCTAATAGTGGTCAAAATTTGACAGTGATCATACCGTTAGGTCAAAATTTGACAGTGATCAAATCTGAAACCCACAAAACCCACAAAAATATTTTGCAAACACCGGTGAAGGGTTATTTCGGAAAACTTATCTAGGATAAAAGCTAGATTTAATTTTCAAAAGATCAAATGTTTTCATAAAGATCCAATTTCCTTAAGGATCTAAATTTTCATAGTCATGTGGGACTGTAAACCACATCGTTACTACCATTGTTCATACCGCCGTATAGAAATTACTGATGTACAAAGTGTGAAGAATAAAGAAGTAATTCTAGTATTTTTATTTCAAGACTATATTGCTTGAGGACAAGCAATGCTCAAGTGTGGGAATATTTGATAATTCTAAAAACGAACATATATTTCATAGCATTATCCCTCAAGAAAGACAAGCTTATAGTTGCAAGTGTTCTATTTACAAGTGGTATTCGTTTAAATAATAAAAGGTGAAGACAAAAGACAGATTCGAGGAATTGAAGACGCAAATGACCAAAAAGCTAAAAAGTACAAAGTACAATCAAAGTGGTTCAAATTATTGATGAGAAACGTCTCGAAATTACAAGAGTACAAGACGCGAAACGCAAAGTACAAGATATTAAATTGTACGCAAGGATGTTCGAAAATCCAGAACCAGGACCAGAGTCAACTCTCAACGCTCGACGCAACGGACTAAAAATTACAAGTCAACTATGCACACGAATATAATATAATACATAATTAATTCTTAAAATATATATATATATATATATATATATATATATATATATATATATATATATATATATATATATATATATATATATATTATATATATAAAACCGTCGGCAAACTAGGTGACAATCGAATGTGAGCTGAAATCCCAGGCCATGCGATCGCATGGCCAGCAAGACCAAATTCCATGCGATCGCATGGAGCAAAAAAGTTGGTGACATCCTATAAATTTCGCAGTTTTCGGCCGAATATTACACACTTTTTCTAATCCTCTCTATTTCTCTGTAATATATATATATATATATATATATATATATATATATATATATATATATATATATATATATATATATATATATTATAATTTTAATTTTAATTATAATTATAATTATAATTTTAATTTTAATTTTAATAATAATGAGGGTATGTTAGCGAATGTTGTAAGTGTGTAAGTCGAAATTCTGTCCGTGTAACGCTACGCTATTATTAATCATTGTAAGTTATGTTCAACCTTTTTAAATTAATGTCTCGTAGCTAAGTTATTATTATGCTTATTTAAATCGAAGTAATCATGATGTTGGGCTAAATATTAAAGACGGGGTAATTGGGCTTTGTACCATAATTGGGGTTTGGACAAAAGAACGACACTTGTGGAAATTAGACTATGGGCTATTAATGGGCTTTATATTTTTTTAATTAAATGATAGTTTGTTAATTTAATATAAAGATTTACAATTGGACGTACCTATAAATAACCACATACACTCGATCGGACACGGTGGGCGGGATATTTATAAGTACTAATAATCGTTCATTTAACCGGACACGGGAATGGATTAATAGTCAATGGACTTATTAAAACAGGGGTGAATTATATACAAGGAAAATTGGTGTAATTATAGTTTAAGTCCCCAATTAGTTGGAATATTTGACTTCGGATATAAGGATAATTTGAGGAGGACACTCGCACTTTATATTTATGACTGATGGACTGTTATGGACAAAAACCAGATGAACATATTCCTTTATTTCTTATTTCATCGCACTTTTATTTACTATCATTTTATTTAATTGCACTTTTAATTATCGTACTTTTTAATTATCGCAATTTTATTTATTGTCATTTATTTATCGCAATTTTATTTATCGCACTTTAATTATTGTCATTTACTTTACGCTTTAAATTAAGTTTTATTTTTAATATTTTACATTAGGTTTTAACTGCGACTAAAGGTTTAAAATCGACAAACCGGTCATTAAATGGTAAAAACCCCCTTTTATAATAATAATACTACTTATATATATATATATATATATATATATATATATATATATATATATATATATATATATATATATATATATATATATATATATATACAAATATAGTTTTAAAAATATAGCGTTAAACTTGGCTAGCTCCCTGTGGAACGAACCGGACTTACTAAAAACTACACTACTGTACGATTAGGTACACTGCCTATAAGTGTTGTAGCAAGGTTTAGGTATATCCAATCTATAAATAAATAAATCACTTGTGTAAAAAAAAATGTATCGTATTTAATAGTATTTTGTAGTAAAAATATAACTATTTCGTATACACCTCTACGCACATCAAGTATTTTTGGCGCCGCTGCCGGGGACTGCTTAAACGCCGGAAGCGAAATGCTATATAAAAAAAAAGATTTTTATTAAGTCTTAGTTTACTTTTGTAAAGATACGCTTTTGTACAAATACGTTTTAAATATTAAAAATACAAAAATATAAAAAGAAAAATAAAATATATATATTTTTTTAGAGTTTGTTAAATATATATAAAATTATAAAGTTTCTTTATTTTTATTTTAGTTTTTAAAATATAAGTTTTTATTTATTCTATTTAAATATTTTATAAAAACAAAAAAAATATATAAAAGCCTCGGCCCGATACTGTAGCAGCCCAAGATCAGACCTGGTATCCGATCTCATGCGATCGCATGAGAACAAGCCATGAAACCCATGCGACCACATGGCCTTGTCTGACACGCCAGAATGAACCTGGTACTGCATTAATTACGGAGTATAATTTAATTATAGTTAATATAAACCCTAATTAGGGTTAATTATAATAATAATTAAGTTTTAGTTTTATTATTTTTGTATTTTAAGTTTAATTAGTTTTATTAATATATAAAAATTAATACTTTTATAAAATAAATATAAAAATAATATTTTTATAAAAATAAGTTATTTTATCACTTTTTATATTTATATCTTTTTAATCGTTTAAGCGTAATTTTATAATTTTTCGTTAGTAATTAGTTTTTAATTTAGTATTTGCAATAGTTATTTATATTTCTAGATTTTTAGAATTTGCCGTAAAATCCCTTAAGTGCTTTTTCTTTAGACTAAGATTTAGGTGCTTTAGAATTTTGCGACGCCATTTTATAAATTTTAGTACTTTTTAAGTTATTGCCGTTTTGGATATAGAATTCTTTTTAAGCTTTAATACTTTTAGACGCAACTTTTAATTTTTAGTTTTTAGACTTTTAAGTTTCGACGCGCTACGTTCTTTTTATTATTTTATGACCTTTTATTTTTCGACATTTTCCGATGCGCTCTTTTTATTTCTTATTTCTCGACGCTTTAGTTTTTAGGACTTAGATTTTTTTTTCTATTTCTTCTCTAAAATTTCTTTAAATTTCGACGAAAAATTAAGATTTTTTTTTCTATTTCTTCTCTAAAATTTCTTTAAATTTCGACGAAAAATTATTTTAAGCGATTAAATTGATAGACATCCAAAATTTTCTGGTTCGTAGTAATAGTTGGATTTGTTAGTGGCGAGTTGTGGGCTTCCGATTTAAAAGGTGCTGGCTACCTGCTGCATCTATTGGCTATTCGAAACGAGGGCAAAATCAGAAAAGTCTATTAAGTTGATAACTTATATAAATTTTTTTTTTATAACTAATAGGATATTCAGTGAATGCACCGAGCAAAACGTTCACCACCTTTCATACGTTCACCACCTGTAACTCGATCAATACATCTAGCCAACATTGTCGTCGTTGATTTTTCTTTAGAATCGTCATCTAGTCGAATAAGTACTCCAATTCAAATTTCCGATAATCCATTTTTTGAACCCGACTTCAAAATTGAAAAGCCGGAGGATATTCAAGGACAATTCCAAGATCCAGAACCACTAATCATTCCTTCTGAACCACAAACCATTAAATCAGAATCCTCCAGTGATTCGTATTCAACAAATTCAATTATGGAAGTAACTGAACCTCTAAGTATGGAAGACCGAATGAGAGCCACACGCACGGGCCCAGGTCACGCCATTATTAAGCCAGATATTAATGCGCCAGATTATGAAATCAAAGGATAAATCCTACACATGGTAACTAATCAATGCCAATATAGTGGTACGCCAAAAGAAGATCCAAACGAACATCTTCGAACCTTTAATAGGATCTGTACTCTATTCAAAATCAGAGAAGTTGAGGATGAACAGATCTATCTCATGTTATTTTCCTGGACTTTAAAGGGAGAAGCCAAAGATTGGTTAGAATCGTTACCTGAAGGGGCGATTGATACATGGGATGTCTTAGTTGAAAATTTTCTTAAACAATTCTTTCCGGCATCTAAAGCCGTAAGACTTCAAGGAGAAATAGTTACGTTCACACAAAAGCCAAATGAAACATTATATGAAGCGTGGACAAGATTTGGAAAGTTGTTGGGAGGATGTCCGCAGCACGGTTTAGACACTTATCAAATAGTGCAAATATTCTACCAAGGTGTCAACGTTGCTACACGAAAATACATCGACATAATAGCTGGAGGTTCCATTATGAAGAAAACCGCAACTGAAGCTTACAAAATTATTGATAACACAGCATCCCACTCACATGAGTGGCATCAAGAAAAAGATATTTTTCAATCATCTAAAGCGGCTAGAGCTGATTCTAGCCATGACTTTGATTCCGTATCAGCAAAAATAGATGCTTTCGAGAGACGAATGGAAAAGATGAATAAAGATATTCATGCAATACGAATCAGTTGTGAGCAATGCGGTGGACTACACTTAACGAAAGATTGTAATGTTGAACAAACGATGGAACAACGAGAGAATGTTTCCTACATGAACCAAAGGCCGGGAAATAATTATCAAAATAATTATCAACCGCCAAGGCCGAACTTCAATCGAAATCAAAACATTCTTTATAATCCAAATGGACCCAACAACAACTCGTATAACCAACAAGGTTTGAATAACCAACCAACTCAAAACAACACTTTCAATCAACAAAGACCTGGCTTATATAAACCACCACAACAAAAATAAGAGAAAAAGTCAAATCTGGAAGAAATGATGGCAAAGTTAATAGAATCTCAAACACAATTTATTACATCTCAAACCCAAACGAATGAGAGGTTTGATCAGTCATTAAGAACTCAACAAGCTTCCATTTTGAATCTATAAAAACACGTAGGTACTCTTGCTAGCATGATGAGTGAAAGGGAACAAGGAAAGCTACTGAGTGATACTGAAGTAAATCCTCGAAATGAGAATGTTAATATGGTATCAACGAATTCTAAAAAACCAGCATCTGAAGATGGGAAGGTTTTAGATGTGAGTAACAATGAAGAAGTTACAACACCACCACCACCCTAGTATGTAAAGCCAGTGGTGGCACCATACAGACCACCCATCCCGTTTCTAAGAAAAGGAGTTGAGTATGAGCAAGTGATAGGTAATAAAGTTTGTGATACCTCTGGAAAGAAGAAGAAGAATAAGAAAGTACAAGAAACAAAAACCGTAAAGATAAACCCGGTGAAGACAGTTCCACCAAAACCTCCACCCAGGTTGGGTGATCTGGGTGAATTTATTGTTCCTTGTCTACTTAGTGATTGTGTCATGTATGATGCACTAGCAGATTTAGGTGTAAGTGTGAGTGTAATGCCTATTTCATTATATAAGAGATTAGGAATAGGTGAGTTAAGTCCAACAGAGATGAGTGTTCGACTCTTTGATCAAACCATTAGGCACCCAGTTGGAATTGCTGACAACCTACCTGTTCAAGTGGGTAATTTAACCTTTTTAGTCGAATTTATTTTCATTGACATAGAAGAGGACTCAAACATTCCTCTAATTTTAGGTCGACCATTCCTAGCATCGACCATGGCGTTATTTGATGTAAGAGAGGGTAGAATGACACTTAGTAATGATGAAAAATCGATTACCTTTGTGAGTCGAAAGTCTAAATATCCACCAACCAAAACCGTTGAACCGATAAAAATGATTGGTAAGAACCATGTTGTTTTACCAACTCCAACGGTAGTGCTTAATAATAATAAAATGCCTAAGTGTGGGGAAGATGAAGTAACACCTAATGATGACCTAATAACAAAGAACCCCGCTGTTGATACGAAATTAAAAGACACCGTTATTAATAGTTCAATGAAGAAACTTATTAAACGGATTCGCGATGCTAGAACCAAGGGGAACTTTAAGTTATGTAACCGGTTAGTATCCAATCTGTCGCCTAAAGAAAATGCAAAACTAGTTGAATTTGTGGAAATTACACAGGAATCCGACCAATGGCTTAAAGCAAAAGTCACATATATGCAAGTTGATTATGGTCCAAGAGAAATTGACAATGAAGTTAACCACAATTTTGACACCACAGCTACCTAAGTATGGGGAGATTCCAATGTTCTAAGAAAAAATGATGTCTAGAGTTAGTTGTTCTGTTCTCGTGTAGTTCTGAGAATGGAATCCGATTGGTCTTTTCCGCTAGCAGACACTAAAGAACTAGTTTTCTCCCCCAATTCTGAACTTTTGTTTTGTAGGTTTTGTATGAAATTAATTTGCATTTTTAAATTTAATTTTTGCGTGAATTTAAAAACAAAAAAATTACTTTATTTCATTAAGTTTAAAAAATGATTTCTAAAATTCATCGTAAGTTGAAGACTAGGTCATGGAACCGAAATTGCTTTACCCAAGGACGGGGCGAAAAATTTTGTTATCATTATTTTTAATATTATTGATCTAAAGTATACCAAAAAAAAATTTAAAAACCCAAAAACCCAAAAACCTTTGCTTTTAAAACAATCGCTTTAAAAACGACAAATTTTAAATTTTGTCGAGGGACGGACTAGGTAAACATACCGAAACTACCTAAAGTAAAAGGAAACAAAATTTTAAAAAAATTATTCATTTAAATTCTTTTAATAAATAAAGGTTTTATAAAAAAAATATTTTTATATATATTATATATATGTTTGTAGTTTATCTTATATACAAAACAGGGTAAAACAGCGCACTTTCAAAGACTGACATTAAGTTCAACAAAAGCTACTAATTTTGATGACAAGACGCAAAATATCAAATGTGATATAAAATAATATGTTTGCAAACTCGGTATTTTTAATCACTTTTCTACACTAATCACCCTCATGAATTTATAATTATAGTCTGATTTCATGTAAATGAGGGCATTGCAAGATCTTAAGTGTGGGAAGAGGTTAAATTCTTTCAGATTTTTAAAAATTTTTTGACTTAAACACTTGGTTACCATTAAAAATACTAGTAACGCAGTAGTTGTATTAGAATCTAGTGCTCTCTGATAATAAAGAACAGCCCTAGTCTTATATACTGACTACCCAATTCTAGTAAAATTTTTCAATATTTTCAAATAAATGAATTCAAAATCATGTTTATACAAATTTATGAACGATAAAACTAGGTGTTAACACCGAAATTATTGTTACCTCAGAAAGGACATAAATTGAGAAACAACCCAAAATGTTAGAATTCATTTAAAATAGAATAGAGGACAATAAAAAGGCAAAGAAAGGAAAATAAAAGCCAAGTGTGGGAAAAATTTACCAAGTTATTTAAAACATATATCACATATTTTTGTACAAATAATTGAAGATACTTTTGTTTTGGACAAAATTAACTGTTTTACCCAGTAAATTGTAATATATTTGAAAGAAAGATGGATCTACACGATGAATCAATTCCATCATTAAAAGGAAGTAAAGTCTTTCGAAAAAGAAACACGCTTCTTGATTTAGGTCAGGAAGTTGTTGTCCAGACCAGTTGTAGAGTCTACGAAAAAACTTGAAAAGTTTTCTCGAAAATCAGCTGGAAATCCACGGACCTCAGCATCAAACAGGGTCGCCAAGTGGTCAGACTTATCCTAACCATGAGAGAATCTGTCTCGTATAATGGGGGGGTACCGTGCAAATTAGCTTATAAGACTAATTAATCAGATCCCCAGAAAGGATAATCTCCTTAAAGATCAAAAATCAGCTTTTAAGACTGATATTACTCAATCCTTGAGATTGACTTTTAAAGATTGAGAATTACAAACTCATGGAATTCGATGATATCTAAACTCGAGCTTGAACGAGAAAATATTTTGATCAAATTACAAACCGATTTGTTTTCTGAAAACCCATTTTTAATGCGTTCATTACCATTGAACGTAAAATCCTAGGAATTCACTTGGAATTCATTAGGTCACCTGAACCAAATCGGGTGCCAGACCAAAAAAACTATAGGGTGATCTTTACTATTGCTCCTACAAAGGATAGTAATTGCATTCGACACATTATAGACCATAATCAAAAGCATGTCAGGGGACATTGCCTTAACAATTGCTTGTTCAACGCTTTCCTTTACAACCGGACGGTAGTTTACCAAAAGGTAATATGCAGAGCAAGTATACTGGACGTGTTGCTTTCCCAATACAAGGTTAGCAAGTGGGTGACACAAAACCATAAGTTTTGAGCTAAAATTTTCAAATCTGAAACCCACAAAACCCACAAAAATATTTTGTAAACACCGGTGAAGGGTTATTCTGGAAAACTTATCTAGGGTAAAAGCTAGATTTAATTTTCAAAAGATCAAATGTTTTCATAAAGATCCAATTTCCTTAAGGATCTAAATTTTCATAGTCATGTGGGACTGTAAACCACATCGTTACTACCATTGTTCATACCGCCGTATAGAAAACACTGATGTACAAAGTGTGAAGAATAAAGAAGTGATTCTAGTATTTTAATTTCAAGACTATATTGCTTGAGGACAAGCAACGCTCAAGTGTGGGAATATTTGATAATGCTAAAAATGAACATATATTTCATAGCATTATCCCTCAAGAAAGACAAGCTTTTAGTTGCAATTGTTCTATTTACAAGTGATATTCATTTAAATAATAAAAGGTGAAGACAAAAGACAGATTCGACGAATTGAAGACGCAAACGACCAAAAAGCTAAAAAGTACCAAGTACAATCAAAGTGGTTCAAATTATTAATGAGAAACGTCTCGAAATTACAAAAGTACAAGACGCGAAACGCAAAGTACAAGATATTAAATTGTACGCAAGGACGTTCGAAAATCCGGAACCGGGACCAGAGTCAACTCTCAACGCTCGACGCAACGGACTAAAAATTACAAGTCAACTATGCACATGAATATAATATAATATATAATTAATTCTTAAAATTATATATATATATATATATATATATATATATATATATATATATATATATTATATAAAACCGTCGGCAAACTAGGTGACAATCGAATGTGAGCTTGAATCCCAGACCATGCGATCGCATAGCCAGCAAGACCAAATTCCATGCGATCGCATGGAGCAAAAAAGTTGGTGACATCCTATAAATTTCGCAGTTTTCGGCCGAATATTACACACTTTTTCTAATCCTCTCTATCTCTCTGTAATATATATATATATATATATATATATATATATATATATATATATATATATATATATATATATATATATATATATATATATATATATATATATATATATATATATATATATATATATATATATATATATATATATATATATATATATATATATATAATTTTAATTATAATTATAATTATAATTATAATTTTAATTTTAATAATAATGAGGGTATGTTAGCGAATGTTGTAAGTGTGTAAGTCGAAATTCTGTCCGTGTAACGCTACGCTATTATTAATCATTGTAAGTTATGTTCAACCTTTTGAAATTAATGTCTCGTAGCTAAGTTATTATTATGCTTATTTAAATCGAAGTAATCATGATGTTGGGCTAAATATTAAAGACGGGGTAATTGGGCTTTGTACCATAATTGGGGTTTGGACAAAAGAACGACACTTGTGGAAATTAGACTATGGGCTATTAATGGGCTTTATATTTGTTTAATTAAATGATAGTTTGTTAATTTAATATAAAGATTTACAATTGGACGTACCTATAAATAACCACATACACTCGATCGGACACGATGGGCGGGATATTTATAAGTACTAATAATCGTTCATTTAATCGGACACGGGAATGGATTAATAGTCAATGGACTTATTAAAACAGGGGTGAATTATATACAAGGAAAATTGGTGTAATTATAGTTTTAAGTCCCCAATTAGTTGGAATATTTGACTTCGGATATAAGGATAATTTGACGAGGACACTCGCACTTTATATTTATGACTGATGGACTGTTATGGACAAAAAACCAGATGGACATATTGAATAATCCAGGACAAAGGACAATTAACCCATAGTAGTAAACTAAAATCAACACGTCAAACATCATGATTACGGAAGTTTAAATAAGCATAATTCCTTTATTTCTTATTTCATCGCACTTTTATTTACTGTCATTTTATTTAATTTCACTTTTAATTATCGTACTTTTTAATTATCGCAATTTTATTTATTGTCATTTATTTATCGCACTTTAATTATTGTCATTTACTTTACGCTTTAAATTAAGTTTTATTTTTAATATTTTACATTAGGTTTTAACTGCGACTAATGTTTTAAAATCGACAAACCGGTCATTAAACGGTAAAAACCCCCTTTTATAATAATAATACTACTTATATATATATATATGTATATGTATATATATATATATATATATATATATATATATATATATATATATATATATATATATATATATATATATTTATATACAAATATAGTTTTAAAAATATAGCGTTAAACTTGGCTAGCTCCCTGTGGAACGAACCGGATTTACTAAAAACTACACTACTGTATGATTAGATACACTGCCTATAAGTGTTGTAGCAAGGTTTAGGTATATCCAATCTATAAATAAATAAATCACTTGTGTAAAAAAAATGTATCGTATTTAATACTATTTTATAGTAAAAATATAACTATTTCGTATACACCTCTACGCACATCAGCGCTGTGGATGCACCTCTCAGCGTGCGTGCGTTCCCTTAGTAACGTTGAGTTAATCCTGAAGTCTTGTATCGAAATCTCACTGGTCCGCACATAAATAGTTTGAGAGTTCCATTTGGCTGCGGTAAAGGTTGGGTCTGAACTATCGTTGGAGGGGAAGCCCATATGGATTTGGGTTTGAGGGGAGGTTTGTTATGATGCAAACCAAAGTCATACATATGATATGGGGAAGAAACATATGTGTGCTTAATGGTTTCTCTCATGTTTAGGCGGTAAGGTAGCAAACAGTGGGACATTCGTTTGGAAATCGATAGTAGTAGTTATCGTGGAAGTTTGAATACTCGTAGGTTATAGTCTGGATGTGTGGATAGTGCAACGTGACATATGCAGCATGTCAACGGTTGGCTTAACCCCTTGGTTGGCACACGCGGTTGTGCACCCTCAGTGGATGAGTCTTAGAGCCTTGTACCGTAAGTCGACTTGATGTAGTCCCATTCAGGTTGTATTATGAGATTGCAGTAGGTACTAAATTAGGTTAGATCTGAACTATCATTGGAGGGAAGGCCTAGTTGAACTTGGATTTGAGGGGAGGTTTGATGGATTGCAAAACAAAGTCCAACATCAGATTATTAAACGGGTCAACTAATGTATTTAGTCGAATGTTCTATAGTATATGGAATATGTGGGCAGGGTTAGAGCTTCTCTCACTAAAGAAATTGGTTTGAAGTTGTCAGAAAGGACGTGTTCGACTGTGGCTCGGGTTTGGTTGATGGTTTGTTCAACAAAGCGAGCGGTTTTCTTCGGGGTGACCAATTAGGAATCTTTAGGTGATGGTAGAAGTGGATAATCTTGTAAGTCCTGGAACTTGAGGTTTCTAGAGGGTGTCAGGAATTTGATGGGAGTTTGGTAACCGATGGAAGTACTGAGCTAGTGGGAGTTTGACGACTAATGGGAGTTATGGAGATGGTTATGCAACGTGGGTCTCTGGTATTCACATGATTAGTGCGTATAACACTAGGGTACTTGGATGCTGCAAACATACCCTCGAATGGCAAATAGATTTGCAACTGATCGGTGGAACAAACCAGATTCTTCTAGGATAGCCAGGATTTTATTTCTTACTCGTACAGTGGGAGCGTGCTTGGGATGAGAATATGGGTTTTGTGAAATTCATAACTATGAGGTGGGTCCGTGTACCAGCGCGAAAGCGGTAGAAGTTCAAAGGTATAGATTCCAAGGTTGTGATTGCGTTCTCACTGGAGCCTTGATGAATAGTCTACAAAGGCATCTGTTGGGGTTTTTTCGATTGCTAGTAAAAGGAAATCATAGATAGACGGTGAAATCTTGTACGAGGGTGATCATTAATGTAGTGACCCGAACTTTTCCATGTTTATATATATTAATTGAGATTGATATTTACATGATTAAATGTTTCCAACATGTTAAGCAATCAAACTTGTTAAGATTTGATTAATTGAAATATGTTTCATATAGACAATTGACCACCCAAGTTGACCGGCGATTCACGAACGTTAAAACTTGTAAAAATGACATGACGATATATATATGGATATACATATGGTTAACATGAGATTATGATAAGTAAGTATCTCCATAAGTATATTAACAATGAGTTATATACATATAAACAAGACTACTAACTTAAGGATTTCGAAACGAGACATATATGTAACGATTATCGTTGTAACGACATTTAAATGTATATATATCATATTAAGATATATTAATATATCATAATATCATGATAATATAATAATTTAACATCTCATTAGATATAATAAACAATGGGTTAACAACATTAATTGAGATCGTTAACTTAAAGGTTTCAAAACAACACTTACATGTAACGACTAACGATGACTTAACGACTCAGTTAAAATGTATATACATGTAGTGTATTTAGATGTATTAAAATACTTTTGGAAGACTTCAAGACATATATCAAAACACTCATACTTAACGAAAATGGTTACAGTTACTTTCCCATTCTTT
This sequence comes from Rutidosis leptorrhynchoides, assembly GCF_046630445.1. Taxonomy (NCBI): domain Eukaryota; kingdom Viridiplantae; phylum Streptophyta; class Magnoliopsida; order Asterales; family Asteraceae; genus Rutidosis; species Rutidosis leptorrhynchoides. The sequence continues at coordinate 150,487,447 of NC_092334.1, forward strand.
TCTTTCATCAAGAATTCTAGTCGTATTCTTACCCGTATTATACACAGCTTCAAAACGTACTTACTATGGGTATATACCAATAGGAACTAGCATGGGATTCCACTCTTGATTATGTCATGTATGACTAATTAATTTTAACTTCTACCATGAGCTAGTTGATAATGCTAAAAACGAACATATATTTCATAGCATTATTCCTCAAGAAAGACAAGCTTTTAGTTGCAATTGTTCAATTTACAAGTGATATTCGTTTAAATAATAAAAGGTGAAGACAAAAGACAGATTCGACGAATTGAAGACGCAAACGACCAAAAAGCTCAAAAGTACAAAATACAATCAAAGAGGTTCCAATTATTGATAAGAAACGTCTCGAAATTACAAGAGTACAAGATTCAAAACGCAAAGTACAAGATATTAAATTGTACGCAAGGACGTTCGAAAATCCGGAACCGGGACCAGAGTCAACTCTCAACGCTCGACGCAACGGACTAAAAATTACAAGTTAACTATGTATATAAATATAATATAATATATAATTAATTCTATTAATTATATATATATTATATATATAAAATAAATCGTCGGCAAGAAAGACTCCAAACATGGGTGAGCTGTAAAAGTAAACTCCGCGACTCGCGGAGTTTGAAGGCAAAATTGGCCGCGAGTCGCGGAGCCCCAATTTCAGAAACTCCCTATAAAGCTCGCGCATTCTGATCGTAAAATATCATCTTTTTCTTCTTCTCCTCATTCATACGTAAAATATATATATATATTTATAATTTATATTTTAATTTTAATTATAATTCTAATAATAAGGGTATGTTAGCGAATGTTGTAAGGGTGTAAGTCAAAATTCTGTCCGTGTAACGCTACGCTATTTTTAATCATTGTAAGTTATGTTCAACCTTTTTATATTAATGTCTCGTAGCTAAGTTATTATTATGCTTATTTAAAACGAAGTAATCATGATGTTGGGCTAATTGCTAAAATTGGGTAATTGGGCTTTGTACCATAATTGGGGTTTAGACAAAAGAACGACACTTGTGGAAATTAGACTATGAGCTATTAATGGGCTTTATATTTGTTTAACTAAATGATAGTTTGTTAATGTTAATATAAAGATTTACAATTGGGCGTCCCTATAAATTACCATATACACTCAATCGGACACGATGGGCGGGGTATTTATATGTACGAATAATCGTTCATTTAACCAGACACGGAATGGATTAATAGTCACTAGAATAATTAAAACAGGGGTGAAATTATGTACAAGGACACTTGGTATAATTGATAACAAAATATTAAAACCTTGAGTTACACTCAGTCGACATCCTGGTGTAATTATTAAACAAAGTATTAAAATCTTGTTACAGTTTAAGTCCCCAATTAGTTGGAATATTTAACTTCGGGTATAAGGATAATTTGACGAGGACACTCGCACTTTATATTTATGACTGATGGACTGTTATGGACAAAAACCAGACGGACATATTAAATAATCCAGGACAAAGGACAATTAACCCATGGGCATAAAACTAAAATCAACACGTCAAACATCATGATTACGGAAGTTTAAATAAGCATAATTCTTTTTATTTCATATTTAATTTCCTTTATTTTATATTTAATTGCACTTCTAATTATCGCATTTTTATTGTTATTTTATTTAATTGCACTTTTAATTATCGTACTTTTTAATTATCGCAAGTTTATTTTATCGCATTTTTATTATTCGGAATTTCATTATCGTTATTTACTTTATGCTTTAATTTAAGTCTTGTATTTATTTTTAATATTTTACATTTGGTTTTAACTGCGACTAAAGTTTTAAAATCGACAAACCAGTCATTAAACGGTAAAAACCCCCCTTTATAATAATAATATTACTTATATATATATATATATATTTGTATTTTTATAAAAGTAAACTAATATAGCGTTAAGCTTTGTTTAAAAAGATTCCCTGTGGAACGAACCGGACTTACTAAAAACTACACTACTGTACGATTAGGTACACTGCCTATAAGTGTTGTAGCAAGGTTTAAGTATATCCATTCTATAAATAAATAAATATCTTGTGTAAAATTGTATCGTATTTAATAGTATTTTCTGTAAAAATATAAGCTATTTTTTATACTACTCTGCTAAAACATCAAGTATTTTTGGCGCCGCTGCCGAGGATGTGCTTTATAAGCCGGAAGCGCAATGCTAATATAAAAAAAAAAAAATTTACTTTTATTAAAATTCATTTTTATAAAAATACGTTTTAAATATTCGAAAATATAAAAAGAAAAACAAAAATATGGGTATTTTTAAGATTTTGATAAATATTTAAGTTTTATAAAGTTTCTTTAGTTTGTAAAAATATAAGTTTTATTTAATTTATTTTATAAATATATTTTATAAAAATAAAAAAAACTGAAAAAAAAAATATATATATATATATATATATATATCTAGCTTTAAGATTTTTATTTATAAAATTATAAAGTAGTCTATTTTTTTTTATTCTAGTTTTGTTTTAAATATAAGTTTTTATTATACACATATTTTTTTTATTTATATAAACAGAAAAATATAAAAACAGAAAAAAAAAATAATAATAATAATAAAAACGCGTCGAATTTTTAAACCTGTCAGTTGAATTTTGAAACCCCGCGAGTCGCGGGGTTTGATGCATTAAATACCGCAAGTCGCGGAGATAACCTGACACGCCGACAGAACCCTAATCAGGCATTAATTACGAATAATTATTATAATTATTAATATAAAACCCTAATTAGGTTTTAATTAAATAATTATTTTAGTTTTTATTAATATTTTGTTTAATTAGTTTAATTAATTTGTAAAATTAGTACGTTTTAATAAATAAATAATATAAAAATAATATTTTTATAAAAATTGTACTTTTTACAACTTTTTGTATATTTTTATATTTTGTCCCTTTTCAATCATTTTAACGTAATATTTGTATTTTTAGCTCATATTTAGTTTTAAACTTAGTTTTTGCCATAGTTATTTTTACTTCTAGATTTTTAGGCTTTGCCGTAGAATTCCTTAAGTGCTTTTTCTTTAGAATAAGATTTAGGTGCTTTAGAATTTTGTGACGCCTTTTTAAGTTTTTGTTTCTTTTTAAGTTATTTCCATTTGGGATTTAGTTTTTCCTGTAAGCTTTAATATTTTTAGACACCTTTTACTATGTATCAATTATCATTCCAATTAGTAATCTCAATTTGCGATTATAATTTTAAGTTAGTTGTAGTAATAAGGTTAGGTTAGTCAAGTACTTTTAAGTTTTTATAAGTTTCTTTTATTTTTCCGTCACCTTTTATTTTTCAACCATTTTTCTTTTTCAACCTTTTTCCGACGAACTCTTTTTCTTTCTTATTTCTCGCTTTTCTAGTTTTAGGACATAGATTTTTATTCTACTTCTTATCTAAATTTCTTAAAATTACGAAAATTTATTTTAAGTGGTTAAATTGATAGACATCAAAATTTTCTGGTTCGTAGTAATAGTTGGATTTGTACGTAGACCGGGTTATTGGAGCCAAACAGTCCTCAATTATATTGAGACCAAACGAATCCTGCCCCTCTGCTGCATCTTTTGGCTATTCGAAACGTGGGCAAAATCAGAAAAGTCTATTGGTTGGATAACTTATTATAATTTTTCTTTCCTTTTAAAAACTAATAGGATATTCAGTGAATGCACCGAGCAAGACGATCACCACCTTTTGTACGTTCACCACCTGTAACTAGATCAAGACATTTAGCAAATATAACCGCCGTTGATTTTTCTTTAGAATCGTCATCCAGTCGACCAAGTACTTTAGTTCAAATTTCCGATAATCCATTTTTTGAACCCGACCTCACAATTGAGAATCCGGAGAATATTCAGGAATGGTTCGTAGATCTTGAACCATTAAACTTTCCTCCGGAACCACCAATCATTCAAACAGAGATTGTTGAGGAACGAACCATTAAATCAGAATCCTCTAGTGATTCCGATTCAACAAATTCAATTATGGAGAATCTGGAACCTTTAAGTATGGAAGACCAAATGAGAGCTAAACGCACTGGCCAAGGTCACGCAATTACTCATCCAGACATTAATGCGCCAGATTATGAAATCAAAGGACAAATTCTACACATGGTGACTAATCAATGCCAATTTAGCGGTGCGCCGAAGGAAGATCCAAATGAACATCTACGTACCTTTAATAGGATCTGCACACTATTTAAAATCCGAGAAGTGGAGGATGAACAGATATATCTCATGTTATTTCCCTGGACTTTAAAGGGAGAAGCCAAAGATTGGTTGGAATCGTTACCTGAAGGGGCGATCGATACATGGGACGTATTAGTTGACAAATTTCTTAAACAATTCTTTCCTGCATCTAAAGCCGTAAGACTTCAAGTAGAAATTGTTACGTTTACACAGAAACCGAATGAAACTCTATATGAGGCATGGACTAGATATGGAAAGTTGTTAAGAGGATGTCCGCAACATGGTTTAGACACCTGTCAAATAGTACAAATATTCTACCAAGGATGCGACATCACTATAAGGAAAGACATAGATATAGCAGCTGGCGGTTCTATTATGAAGAAAACCGAAACTGATGCTTACAAAATTATTGATAACACTGCTTCCCACTCACATGAGTGGCACCAAGAAAAAGATATCGTTAGATCATCTAAAGTAGCTAGAGCCGATTCTAGCCATTACTTAGATTCCATTTCCGCAAAGATAGATGCTGTGGAGAGACGAATGGAAAAGATGACTAAAGATATTCACTCAATACGAATTAGTTGTGAGCAGTGTGGAGGACCACATTTGACAAAAGATTGTCTCAGTATTGAATTAACAATGGAACAAAGAGAGAATATTTCATATATAAACCAAAGGACTGGAAATAATTATCAGAATAATTATCAACCGCCAAGACCGATTTACAATCAAAACCAAAATTATAACCGAAATATTCCATACAACAACCAACAAGGTCCTAGCAATCAACAAGTATCCAATAATACTTACAATCAGCAAAGACCTAATTTTCAAAACAAACCACCACAACAAACCGATGATAAAAAGCCGAATTTAGAAGATATGATGACGAAGCTAGTTGAAACTCAAACGCAGTTTTTCACATCTCAAAAACAAACCAATGAACAAAATGCTCAAGCATTTAGAAATCAACAAGCTTCTATTCAAAATCTGGAACAAGAAGTGAGTAACCTAGCAAGGTTAATAGGTGAAAGAAAACCGGGAAGTCTACCTAGTGATACAAATGCTAACCCCCGGAATGAAACATCTAAAGCCATTACCACAAGAAGTGGTACAACACTTAAACCACCGGAAATACCTGTAACTTCTGATGAAACTATTCCTACTCCACAAGAACCATAACCTGATCAAGATAAGGAAAAAGAACCAGTAGTTGAAAAGGTTAATGAAGATAACACAGTTAAGGCTAAACCTTATGTTAAACCATACCAACCACCACTTCCTTACCCGAGTAAAATGAAGAAAGAGAAACTTGAAGCCGAGCAATCCAAATTCTTGGATATGTTTAAACAGATAAATGTAAATCTTCCTTTCATTGATGTGATTTCAGGAATGCCTAGATATGCTAAATTCTTGAAAGATCTAATCTCAAATAGAAAGAAAATGGAAGAACTCTCGGCTGTTACTATGAATGCTAATTGTTCAGCAGTGCTGTTGAATAAGATACCAGAAAAATTATCTGATCCAGGAAGTTTCACAATTCCATGTTTTCTGGGTAGTCTTAGTTCAATAGAAGCATTGGCAGACTTAGGTGCTAGTATAAATCTAATGCCATATTCACTATACACTAAACTAGACCTTGGAGAATTGAAACCAACAAGAATAAGCATACAACTAGCCGATAGATCAATAAAATATCCTCGAGGGATAATGGAGAACATGCTAGTTAAAGTTGGTACTTTAGTATTTCCAGTAGATTTTGTTGTTCTGGACATGGAAGAAGATTCTCAAGTTCCTCTCATATTAGGAAGACCATTCTTAAACACGGCTAAAGCAATGATAGACGTGTTCGGTAAGAAATTGACCCTAAGTATAGAGGATGAGAGTGTTACCTTTTCAGTTGATAGAGCAATTGTAACGACCCGTCAAAATCGCTATTGACGCGGCACGTTAATCATTGATTCCACAGTGAGGTTTTGACCTCTATATGATACGTTTTGATAAAATATTGCATTCATTAAAATAAGTGACTTTCTAAACATAGAAAGTTATAAACATGTGGGCGAGTGCTTAGGTATAAGCAAAACCCTGAAATACATAAGTCTTTAATTTACAGGTTGACATCACAGTCCAGTTATTTATTACACAACGCAGTTTTATTTTGAATGCAATAAACTTTGTACAAAGCATGAGAGACTCCATGCAGGCAACAAGCACATCACAGCGGAAGCATTCTAAGGACCTGAGAATAAAACATGCTAAAAAGTCAACACGAATGTTGGTGAGTTATAGGTTTAATTGCTCGAGTCATAAACATATATAAAGATAGACCACAAGATTTCATCAAAAGTTTATCAATAGATTCTACGTAATAGAGCACCCTGGTAACTAAACTTAACGCTATAGTGATAATTACCCCATTCGTTTTAATACACGCAAACCAACGTGTCTTAAACTCAAATAACATACGTCCGTTAAAAGGCTAGCGCTCTAGCTCGGACGGGGATGTCAAGCCCTATGGATCCATATACAATTATTCGCGCCCACCAATCCATATCCTATGTACTGGCAGCTACTAGTTACCAAAGCTAAGGGATTTTCGGTTTAACTCAGTGTAGAATTTTGTATGTACTTGTGTCTTATTGCGTTTAAAATAAATTGCATGTATTCTCAGCCCAAAAATATTTAAAGTATTTAAAAAGGGAGACTATAACTCACTGTTCAATATTGCGATTCAATATTGTAGGCAAATTGCGTAGACGTAATGATGGTAGATGACTGTATGGTTGGCCTTGGATTCAAGAACAATACCCCGAATAATACCTAATATTTCCTTAGCTTAAAGCGGTTTGAAACCCGAATTAAAAACACCCTCGTATATACCTTATTATTATTAAACTTAAATTTAAAATTATAATTATAATATAAATATAAATATTAAGAGAAATGTGAAAAACATTCGTCGAACGAACTGCGTATTTATATTACTTTTCGATTTACTGTAGCTCATGCGATCGCATGAGTTTTCAGTGTTTTTGCCATGCGATCGCATGGCCGCCTTTTCTGTTTTTGCCATGCGATCGCATGGCCGCCTTTTCTGTTTCTGTTTGCTAGTTCGCCGACATCAAATAGTGTTACTGTAGCAAATAGTGTTTACTGTAGCAAATAGTGTTTACTGTAGCAAATAGTGTTTACTGTAGCAAATAGTATGGTACTGTAGCAAATAGTGTTTTACTGTAGCAAATAGTGTTTTACTGTAGCAAATCACTGTAGCAAACTCGTTTTCACTGTAGCGCTGTAGCAAAATACGGTTTCACTGTAGCAAATAGTGTTTTACTGTAGCAAATTGTGTTTTACTGTAGCAAAGTAATTTTTACTGTAGGAAAGTCGTTTTTACTTGTACATATATATATATACATACATATAATTGTTCATGAATCGTCGAGAGTAGTCAAAGGTAATTGTATATATGTAACAGTTCTAAAATTTTGAGACTCAATCTAACAGACTTTGTTTAACGTGTTAAAATAATAAATCGTATAGAGAATTGGTTTAAATAAGTCAAAAATTTTCGGGTCATCACAGTACCTCCCCGTTAAGGAAAATTTCGTCCCGAAATTTTGAGTAGTACCTGTTTTATGAGCGATATCAGTGAACAAATGTGGATACTTTTGCTTCATTTGATCCTCACGTTCCCAAGTAAACTCGGGTCCTCGTCTTGCGTTCCAACGAACTCTAACTATCGGTATTTTGCTTTGTTTTAATTGTTTGACCTCACGGTCCATGATTTCAACAGGTTCTTCGACAAAATGGAGTTTATCATTGATTCGTATTTCGTCAAGAGGAATTATGACATCCTCTTCAGCTAAACATTTCTTCAAATTTGACACGTGAAATGTGTCGTGAACACTACTAAGTTCTTGCGGTAGCTTTAATCGATAAGCAACTGTTCCAATTCTTTCGGTGATTTCAAAGGGTCCCACGTACCTAGGACTTAGCTTTCCTCGTTTACCGAATCGTACAACGCCTTTCCAGGGTGACACTTTCAACATGACTTTGTCGCCCACTTGAAATTCTAGAGGTTTTCTTCTTACATCAGCATAACTCTTTTGGCGACTCATGGCCGTTTTCAATCGCTGTTGTATTTGAATGATCTTTTCGGTGGTTTCATGAATAATTTCTGGTCCAGTAAGTTGTCTTTCTCCTACTTCACTCCAACAGATAGGAGATCTGCACTTTCTACCGTAAAGTGCTTCAAATGGCGCTGCGTTGATGCTCGTATGATAGCTGTTATTGTATGAAAATTCTGCCAACGGTAAGTGTCGATCCCAACTGGTTCCAAAGTCAATCACGCATGCCCGTAACATGTCTTCCAATGTTTGTATTGTTCTTTCACTTTGACCATCTGTCTGTGGGTGATAAGCGGTGCTCATATCTAATCGAGTTCCCAATGCTTTTTGTAATGATTGCCAAAAACGTGATGTGAATCGGGTGTCACGATCAGATATGATAGAGATGGGTACACCATGCCTGGAAACTACTTCCTTCAAATATAGGCGTGCTAATTTCTCCATACTGTCTGTCTCCTTTATTGGTAGGAAGTGAGCTGATTTAGTTAGACGATCAACTATCACCCAAATAGTATCATGACTACTTGCAGTCCTTGGCAATTTCGTAATGAAATCCATGGTTATTCTTTCCCATTTCCACTGCGGAATTTCTGGTTGTTGCAGTAATCCTGACGGCTTTTGGTGCTCAGCTTTGACCTTTGCACACGTTAAACATTTGCTTACATAAGTAGCAATTTCTGTTTTCATATTAGGCCACCAATAAAACTTCTTGAGATCGTGGTACATTTTTCCATTTCCTGGGTGAATTGAGTACCTCGTTTTGTGTGCTTCATCCAGTACTAGTTGCCTTAGGTTACCATGTTTTGGTACCCATATCCTACCAGCAAAATACAGGGTTCCATCGGCTTTTACTTCAAGTTGTTTTTCTAACCCTTTGCTCATTTCGCCTTTTTCGTTTTCTTCTTTTAAAGCTTCTAACTGTGCTGTTTGAATTTGCTTTGTGAGATCAGTACGAATTGTAATATTCAAAGCTCGAACCCTAAGAGGTTTTACTCTTTCTTTTCGACTTAAGGCATCAGCTACAACATTAGCCTTTCCGGGGTGGTAACGGATTTCACAATCGTAATCGTTTAACAACTCTACCCAGCGACGTTGCCTCATATTGAGTTGTTTTTGATCAAAAATATGCTGAAGACTCTTATGGTCAGTGTACACTATACACTTGGTGCCATATAGATAGTGTCTCCATATTTTGAGTGCAAAAACTACTGCTCCAAGTTCTAAATCATGCGTCGTATAGTTCTTTTCATGAATTTTTAGTTGTCGTGAGGCATATGCGATGACTTTTGTGCGTTGCATTAATACACATCCTAAACCTTGGCGTGAAGCATCACAATAGATCACGAAATCATCATTTCCTTCCGGTAATGACAAAATGGGTGCAGACGTTAACTTCTTCTTTAATAACTGGAATGAGGATTCCTGTTCTGTGGACCAATCATACTTCTTTCCCTTTTGAGTCAATGCAGTTAAGGGTTTGGCGATTCTAGAGAAATCTTGAATGAATCTTCGGTAGTAACCAGCAAGACCTAAGAATTGGCGAATTTGTGTTGGAGTCTTCGGGATTTCCCATTTACTAATGGCTTCGATCTTGGCGGGGTCAACTTTAATTCCATGTTTACTGACAACATGGCCCAAAAATTGTACTTCTTGTAACCAGAAATCACACTTCGAAAATTTTGCGTACAATTCTTCTTTCTTGAGTATCTCTAGTACCAGTCTTAAGTGTTGCTCATGTTCTTCCTTGTTCTTCGAGTAAATCAATATGTCGTCGATAAAAACAATGACAAATTTGTCTAAATACGGTCTACAGATACGATTCATTAGATCCATGAATACTGCTGGAGCATTAGTCAATCCAAAAGGCATGACTAAAAATTCATAGTGACCGTAACGGGTTCTGAACGCTGTTTTAGGAACATCTTCTTCCTTTACTCTCAGCTGATGATATCCGGAGCGTAGATCAATCTTAGAATAAACACTTGATCCTTGCAATTGATCAAACAAATCATCAATCCTCGGTAATGGGTACCGATTCTTGATCGTTAATTTATTTAATTCTCGGTAATCTATGCACATTCTCATAGATCCATCCTTCTTCTTGACGAACAGAATAGGAGCACCCCAAGGTGAAAAACTAGGACGAATAAATCCACGGTCCGATAATTCTTGCAACTGGTCTTGTAATTCTTGCATTTCTGAAGGTGCAAGTCTATATGGAGATCGGGCTACAGGTGCAGCTCCTGGTATGAGATCAATCTGGAATTCTACACATCTGTGTGGAGGTAGCCCCGGTAATTCTTCTGGAAATACTCCGGGATATTCTCTTACAACCGGCATGTCATCAATGCTTCTTTCTTCAGTATCGATTTTCTTTACGTGTGCCAGAATAGCATAACAACCTTTTCTTATAAGTTTCTGGGCCTTCATACAGCTGATAAAGTTCAGTTTTGAGTTGTTCTTCTCCCCATAAATCATTAATGACGTTTCATCCTTACGAGGGATGCGGATTGCTTTCTCAGCGCAAACAACTTCCGCTCTTGTTTTGGACATCCAGTCCATGCCAACGATTACATCAAAACTTCCTAATTCTACGGGTATCAAATCAATTTTGAAGGTTTCACCAGCGAGATTCATTTCGCAACCATGGCAAATTTTATCGGCTTTTATCAGTTTACCATTAGCTAATTCAATAGTATATTTATCGTCTAGAGGTAATGATGCACATTTTAGTTTAAAACTAAAGTCTTTACACATATAACTTCTATCAGCACCCGTATCAAACATAATAGAAGCTAGTTGATTATTAACGGTAAACGTACCCGTGACAAGATTAGGATCCTCACGTGCTTTACTGGCACTAACATTAAATGCCCTCCCATGTGCGGGTTCTTTGTTCTTCTCCTTATCAGGGCATTGATTTATAAAGTGACCAGACTTCCCGCATCCATAACATTTCTTGACATCGGTCAATTTTGTCTTTACTTCAGAAACGGTGGCATAACAATCTTTCGCCACATGTCCTTTCTTGTTGCACTTATCACAGACCACTTGGCAATATCCTGCATGATGTGTGTAACACCTTTTGCAGAACGGATGAGGTCCCTTATAGTTTGGACTTGCAGTTGCCCCATCTTGTTTACCTTTAAAAGTTTCTTGTTTCTTCAGGTGAGTACTTTTTCCCTTATAGTCTTCCCATTTCCTCTTTCCTTCAGTTGTCTTGACTTCGGTAATTGGTGCCTTAATCGAACTCTCTGTGATCTGGTCCATGAGTTGGTGTGCCATTGTCATGGCTTCCTGCATCGTATTTGATTTGGACGATGTAACATTTCCTTTTATATTGATCGATAAACCATCAATATACATTTCTATCTTTCGTTTCTCATTTGGCACCAATTCGGGACACAACAAGGCTAGTTCCATGAAACGCTTTTCATAGTTATTGAGATTCGCACCGATAACCTTCAGATTACGTAACTCCGATTCCATTTTTCTGATCTCGTTTCGAGGACAGTACTCCTCGATTAGCATCTTTTTCAGTTCTTTCTAAGAGATATCATATGCCGTATCTATTCCTTCTGCTTTAGCATAATTGTTCCACCAAGTAAGTGCACCATCTTGCAACGTGCACGAAGCATACTTTGACTTGTCTCCATTCGCACAATTACTGATTTTGAAAACGGACTCCATCTTTTCAAACCATCGGGTTAGACCGACTGGTCCCTCAGTTCCACTAAACGTCTGTGGTTTGCATCCTTGAAAAGTTTTGTATGAGCATCCGTTTCGTGAATTTGTGTTTACGGCTGCTGCTTTGGCTGCTGCTTCGGCTGTTGCTTTTGCTGCTTCGGTTGCAGCAATTCTTTCATTCACACGTTTCTCGACTAGTTGTTCAAACTCAGCATCCGACATTTGAGACATGTTTCTTCAATAAACACAACAGATATAATTTAATCATATAGAATTTTATAGGTAAAATGAGTTGTCAATAGTTAATCGTAGCATATTAATAATATGAACCGATTATTATAAAAGCCTTTTCTTCTTATTAGCATTTTATAATTATTTCTAGGGTATTACCTACCTGTTAAGTTCATACATAATAGCTAGTACAAGGAATTAACTACTAAAATCCTAATAATATTCCACTATGAAAAATTATAGCGAGTTACTACATTATTATGTAATAATAATAATAAGAAGTAGTAATAATACAAATAATCATTCCATGCATTTATTATTAATAAACCAAAATAATACAATACCATACAATACTGATATTTTACATATGCTTATTTTACATAACAAGATAGAGTAGCACACATAAGCAATAAAATAGCGCATGGAAGATTTATGGTTGCGAGGTCGTTCATTCAGAACTATCAGAAACTTCTTCCCATTTGGTTCTCTCTGCCAATTGTTTGTGTGCACATGGTCCGACAGACATTCTGGCAGTGTATTTTATTTTTAGTTGGGGTTTTGAGGTACCCGTTTCCTCAGTGGGTTTAATACAATAAGGGTGGTTACGGATCGAATGGTCCTGTTCTTTTTTAATAATTAAGGGCATTTTATTATTGTGGTTGTTTTTATTATCTATAGCAAGTTGGAATTTCTCCTTAGTGATCTCTTTTATTTCATTAGTGAAATCCTCCTCCTTACTGATCTCGTCTGATGACGAACTGTCTGAGTCATGTGTAGGAGAATATGATGACGAACTGCAAGAATATGTACCGGTGGTCATGAACCGAAATCTGCCAGGCGTAATCGGCACAACCCGCCCGTCGGCGGTATATCTGGACCAATGTCCAAATTTGTTTAGAAATGGACGATCCTCGTTTACTCCAGGGATCATGGGTCCATGCCAACGATACTGTGGCTCCGGAAAACTAAAGCTGGGTGGAGCTGGAACCTCCTCTGGGTTTACCGGGAGTTGAGATTCCCCGGCTAACACAATTTCTTCTTTAATAGGTATTGGAACGCCCTTTTCAGTTGTGGATAGAATAGATTCAGTGTCCGATTCCGAGTCGTACAAAATGATAGGATTAGAAGAAGTCATCTATCACATAATTGAAACAACAATTACGTTAGCATATAAATATATCACATATAATGTTTTTGACCAAATAATAAGCAAAAATCAGTAAAAACAGATATGGTCATAGTCCAGACTCACTAATGCATCCTAACAATTACCAGTTAAACACACTAATGTAACTTCTGGTTCCCTATGACCTCAAGCTCTGATACCAACTGTAACGACCCGTCAAAATCGCTATTGACGCGGCACGTTAATCATTGATTCCACAGTGAGGTTTTGACCTCTATATGATACGTTTTGATAAAATATTGCATTCATTAAAATAAGTGACTTTCTAAACATAGAAAGTTATAAACATGTGGGCGAGTGCTTAGGTATAAGCAAAACCCCGAAATACATAAGTCTTTAATTTACAGGTTGACATCACAGTCCAGTTATTTATTACACAACGCAGTTTTATTTTGAATGCAATAAACTTTGTACAAAGCATGAGAGACTCCATGCAGGCAACAAGCACATCACAGCGGAAGCATTCTAAGGACCTGAGAATAAAACATGCTAAAAAGTCAACACGAATGTTGGTGAGTTATAGGTTTAATTGCTCGAGTCATAAACATATATAAAGATAGACCACAAGATTTCATCAAAAGTTTATCAATAGATTCTACGTAACAGAGCACCCTGGTAACTAAACTTAACGCTATAGTGATAATTACCCCATTCGTTTTAATACACGCAAACCAACGTGTCTTAAACTCAAATAACATACGTCCGTTAAAAGGCTAGCGCTCTAGCTCGGACGGGGATGTCAAGCCCTATGGATCCATATACAATTATTCGCGCCCACCAATCCATATCCTATGTACTGGCAGCTACTAGTTACCAAAGCTAAGGGATTTTCGGTTTAACTCAGTGTAGAATTTTGTATGTACTTGTGTCTTATTGCGTTTAAAATAAATTGCATGTATTCTCAGCCCAAAAATATTTAAAGTATTTAAAAAGGGAGACTATAACTCACTGTTCAATATTGCGATTCAATATTGTAGGCAAATTGCGTAGACGTAATGATGGTAGATGACTGTATGGTTGGCCTTGGATTCAAGAACAATACCCCGAATAATACCTAATATTTCCTTAGCTTAAAGCGGTTTGAAACCCGAATTAAAAACACCCTCGTATATACCTTATTATTATTAAACTTAAATTTAAAATTATAATTATAATATAAATATAAATATTAAGAGAAATGTGAAAAACATTCGTCGAACGAACTGCGTATTTATATTACTTTTCGATTTACTGTAGCTCATGCGATCGCATGAGTTTTCAGTGTTTTTGCCATGCGATCGCATGGCCGCCTTTTCTGTTTCTGTTTGCTAGTTCGTCGACATCAAATAGTGTACTGTAGCAAATAGTGTTTACTGTAGCAAATAGTGTTACTGTAGCAAATAGTGTTTACTGTAGCAAATAGTGTTTACTGTAGCAAATAGTGTTTTACTGTAGCAAATCACTGTAGCAAACTCGTTTTCACTGTAGCACTGTAGCAAAATACGGTTTCACTGTAGCAAATAGTGTTTTACTGTAGCAAATTGTGTTTTACTGTAGCAAAGTAATTTTTACTGTAGGAAAGTCGTTTTTACTTGTACATATATATATATATACATACATATAATTGTTCATGAATCGTCGAGAGTAGTCAAAGGTAATTGTATATATGTAACGGTTCTAAAATTTTGAGACTCAATCTAACAGACTTTGTTTAACGTGTTAAAATAATAAATCGTATAGAGAATTGGTTTAAATAAGTCAAAAAATTTCGGGTCATCACAGCAATGCAACAACCACAATCTGCAGATGATACATGCTATTATATTCAAACTATAGATGCACATGCAGAATTATTAGAAGAATTTCCAGAATTACAAGGAACAGGAGAATGTTCTTTAGGAGAAGGTAATGAACCAATTGATGAAGCTGAAATGTTAGCTACACTTATAGCTAATGGATATGAACCAACAACAGAAGAAATTCAAATGCTAAAAGAAGAAGACAGATATCGATACAAATCATCGATAGAAGAACCACCAAAATTAGAATTAAAGCCACTTCCAAACCATTTGGAATACGCTTATTTACATGGTGAATCTGAATTACCTGTAATAATATCGTCTTCTCTTACTGAAAATGAGAAATCACAACTCATTTCTGTGTTGAAAGCTCATAAACCAGTCATTGCATGGAAGATTCATGATATTAAAGGAATAAGTCCTTCGTATTGCACACATAAAATCCTTATGGAAGAAGGTCATAAAACGTATGTGCAACGCCAACGAAGACTAAATCCTAATATGCAAGATGTAGTTAAGAAAGAGATTATTAAACTGCTAGATGCAGGTCTAATTTATCCAATCTCTGATAGTCCATGGGTAAGCCCAGTTCAATGCGTACCTAAGAAGGGTGGCATGACTGTCATTACAAATGAGAAAAATGAGCTTATTCCTACTAGGACTGTAACAGGATGGCGTGTATGTATTGATTATAGAAATTTAAATGACGCCACCAGAAAAGATCACTTTCCCTTACCTTTCATAGATCAAATGTTGGAAAGATTAGCCGGAAATAGTTACTATTGTTTTCTAGATGGATTTTCCGGATATTTTCAAATTCCAATAGCACCCGAAGATCAAGAGAAAACCACATTCACGTGCCCTTATGGTACTTTTGCTTACAAACGCATGCCATTTGGACTTTGCAACGCCCCTGCAACCTTTCAAAGGTGTATGATGGCGATTTTTCACGACATGATAGAAGAATGCATGGAAGTATTCATGGATGACTTTTCAGTCTTCGGTGATACATTTGAATCATGTCTAGTTAATCTGGAACGAATGCTTCTTAGATGCGAACAATCAAATCTAGTACTTAATTGGGAGAAATGCCATTTCATGGTTAAAGAAGGCATCGTTCTTGGACATAAAATTTCAAAAGAAGGAATTGAAGTGGATAGAGCTAAAGTAAATGTAATTGCTAAACTTCCACATCCCACCAATGTTAGAGGAGTTAGGAGTTTTCTAGGGCATGCCGGTTTTTACCGACGTTTCATAAAAGATTTTTCTAAAATTGCCACTCCTATGAATAAACTCCTAGAAAAAGATGCTCCATTCATCTTTTTAGATGAGTGTATCAAATCTTTTAATATTCTTAAAGAGAAACTCACTAATGCGCTGATCATGATAACACCAAATTGGAATCTACCATTTGAACTAATGTGCGATGCAAGTGATTTTGCAATGGGAGCCGTTTTAGGACAAAGGATTGAAAAACGATTTCAACCTATATATTATGCTAGTAAGACGTTACAAGGAGCACAAACGAACTATACAACTACTGAAAAAGAACTCCTTGCTATTGTCTTTGTTTTTGACAAATTTTGATCATATCTCGTTCTAGCAAAAACGGTGGTCTATACCGACCATTCTGCTCTTAGATACCTATTTTCAAAACAAGATGCTAAACCAAAATTAATCCGTTGGATCTTACTCTTACAAGAGTTTGATATTGAAATCCGAGATAAAAGAGGAGCAGAAAATCTCGCCGCTGATCATCTTTCTCGTCTTGAAAATCCTGAGTTAGAAGTTCTAAATGAATCGGCCATACAAGACAACTTTCCTGATGAATATCTATTGAAGATAGATTATAAAGAAATTCCATGGTTTGCAGACTATGCAAACTACTTAGTTTATGGATTCCTTGAAAAAGGATTATCGTACCAAAGACGAAAGAAATTCTTCAGTGATATAAAACACTATTTTTGGGAAGATCCACATCTGTTTAAAAGTTGTCCCGATGGAATAATACGCCGATGTGTATTTGGAGATGAAGCTAGTAAAATTTTAAACCATTGTCACACAGGACCAACAGGAGGGCATTATGGGCCTCAACTAACAGCAAGAAAAGTTTATGATGCTGGATTCTATTGGCCTATAATTTACAAAGACGCACACCTTCTTTGCAAATCCTGTGATGCTTGTCAAAGGGCCGGAAAAATAAGTCAACGTGATGAAATGCCACAAAATGTCATCCAAGTATGTGAAGTATTTGACATTTGGGGTATTGACTTTATGGGTCCATTTCCAAAATCTCATAATAATCTATATATACTCGTAGCCATTGATTATGTATCTAAATGGGCGAAAGCACAAGCCCTCCCAACTAACGATGCACGAGTTGTAGTCAACTTTTTAAAACGTCTTTTTGCAAGGTTTGGAACACCGAAAGCTTTAATAAGTGATCGGGGTACTCATTTCTGTAATAATCAACTTGAGAAAGTTCTTAAAAGATATGGAGTAACTCATAAAATCTCCACCGCATATCACCCACAAACAAGTGGACAAGTTGAAAATACCAACCGAGCTTTAAAACGTATTCTAGAGAAAACCGTAGGATCAAATTCGAAGGAATGGTCCATTAAATTGGAGGATGCACTCTGGGCTTTTAGAACAGCCTACAAAACTCCAATTGGAACCACACCTTTTAGACTTGTTTATGGAAAAGCATGTCATCTTCCAGTAGAAATTGAACACAAAGCATTTTGGGCTTTGAAGACATGTAATCTTGATTTACATGAAGCTGGACGTCTACGATTAAGTCAATTAAACGAATTAGAAGAATTAAGACATGAAGCATACGAAAATTCGTTAATCTATAAAGAAAGAACGAAGAAATGGCATGATAAAAGAATCAGAAGTTCAAAAGAATTTAAAGAAGGAGACAGAGTTCTTCTTTTCAATTCACGATTCAAGCTATTTCCTGGAAAATTGAAATCAAGATGGTCTGGACCATTCATAGTCAAAAGAGTTTTCCCATACGGAACGATAGAATTAATAAATTCAAATGGGATTGAATTTAAAGTTAATGGTCACAGAGTTAAACATTACATACATGGTCCGATGGAAGTCGACAACGAAGTTAATCACAATTTCGACCCCACAGCTAACTAAGTGTGGGGTGAATCAAGTCTTTAAAAGATAATATGTATTTCTGTTAGAGTTAGATTGTCTGTTTTCGTGTAGTTCTCGAAAATGGAACCCGAATGGTCTTTCCCTAGCAGACCCTAAAGAACTAGTCTTCTCCCCTCATTCTGAATTTTTATTTTTTTTTAGGTTTTTACAAAATGAAGACTGCCTGTGAACTAAACCATGGTCTAATGCTACACGCTTTGATCACTAAACATAATAATGACATACTACCGAGTGAATTAGTATCAGTAATCAGAGAAAGAATGGACGGAGTTAGAAAAGAATCCAGATGCGAAGATAATAAATTACAATTTGGTAAAGGAAAATCAAAATCCGCAGCGAAAAGAAGAGCACGGCACCTAGAAAGATGTCACAAATACGGAAAATGGTCACATGGAGGTAAATGTTCAAATAATCAAACCTATTCAAATACCGAATTTGTTACTTTATGCAGAGACGGACCGTTCATATGTTTAGAAGAAAAGACACTGAATGCTCGAGGTTACGCCTATGTAGCCATGGAAAACCAATTAAACCGACTATCTTATGAATGGGATAGATCATATAACTAAGAAATCTATTTCACAGGTATGTCTGTACAGTTTTTATTTTTATTTTTATTTTTAACCTTTTGATAATAAACGCTAATTTGTTCGCTAAAAAGTATTAAATTGGTATTGAATAAAATTAGGTTTGGCGACCGAAATTATTGATATCATTCAAAAATTTATTACATCACTGCGAAATTTAACGTTTATTCTTAAGGTATAAATATCTTTAATCAATCAACCCAAAATATTTCAAAAATTCGTCATGAGTTAAATTAGGTCTTGGAACCGAAATTACTTTACCGAAAAGAGGGGCGCATATTTTTGATAATATTTGATTGATTAAAGTGGGATAAAAAGCCAAAAAGATTTTTAATTTTATTTTTACCATGTTTTTAAAATTAATATTTAAATCTTAAATTAATATTGTAAACTTTGTAAAAACAAGATATTTAAAATTGTAAATATTTGAAAAATTAATATAAGTTTGGTATGAATTTATAATATGAATTTTTAAATTAAGTTTGGTGTGAATTTTTAATTTTTAAAATATGAAATTTTAATTTTATGCAATTCAAATTTTAAGTTTGGTGTGAATTTTTAATATTAATTTTGAATTTTATATTTAAGTTGTGTGAATTTAAAAAAAAAATTTACTTTATCTCATTAAGTTAAAAATATGATTTTTAAAATTCGTCGTAAGTTGAAGAGTAGGTCTTTGAACCGAAATTGCTTTACCCGAGGGAGGGACGAGAACTTTTATTATCATTATTTTTAATCTTATTGAATTAAAGTATGCCAAAAACATTGAAAAAACCCAAAAATCTTAGCTTTTAAAACAATCGCTACAAAAAGACAAATTTTAGAATTTAGTCGAGGGACGGACTAGGACATCGATCCGAAACGACCTCGTCCTAAATAACAAGGGAAACAAAATTTTAAAATTAAGTACTTAATTGTTTTATAAGTTAATGATTATATAAAAAAAAATAGCAAACTCCGCGACTCGCGGAGTTTGGAGGTTTAATCCCCGCGAGTCGCGGGAGGACCAATTTACAGAAAAAAAATATAACGCAAGAACTGATCAGTCCCAACCCAAAACAAAAACATACTGCGAAATACTGCACGAAAAAACCCGAGAAAAAACCCCCAAAATCACAATTTTTAACCGTTAATCACCAAATCTTTTACTAAAATCATGTTGAGAAGGATGCTATCTAGGAATTACTCAAGAAAAACGGTAAATTTCTACACCTAAACACCATTTAATCCGAAATTAGTGTTCTTGAGCAATTTTTTTCCCCAATTTGATTTTGATGCTTTTTAGTGTAATTAGGCTTAAATTGTTTATGTATTATGCTTGTATAACCTAGATTGATGCTGTTTAACATGATTAGAAGCCTTAAACTTCAAATTTTGAGTAATCTAGTGTTTGTGTTCTTGAGCAAATTTGGGGCTTTTTGATATAAACAGGTTATGGCCGATTTTTGTCATGAATTGTTGCTAAATTAAGTAGTGTAACATGTCTAGGTAGTTAAATGATCCAAACTTAGAGCCTAAACATGATTTTTAGAATTAAAGTAGACTTTTTCAAGTCTAAAATTCATGAACTTGATTTTTGAGAGATAATGCCATTTGAAACTTGTTTAATTGCTAGTAATGATTATTTTGACATGTTATTTGAGTTGAATGCTTATGAACTTGGCGAACATTTTCGTATATGCTTATTTGAAAAAGTGTAGATTTGATGAAAATATGAAAATAAGCTTAAGTTTGATATAAATTGATCATGTCATTGTAATTATTTTGATTGATGATTTTGCTGACACTAATGCATATTTGGATGCACAAAAATTGTGTTTGATGTGTTTTGCAGACTGAAAGGGGTGAATCTTCATCCCAAGCTCGCAATGCTCCTGCTGAGAATGCAGAACAACAGGAGGTGGATAACTACTACAAGCAGGATATACCTCATCCAGTCATGACCTTTTCTGATATGCACTTGGAAGAGTTGCACCCGAACCTGAGATTTGACAGACTTTGGATAGATTATACAAAATACCAAAGGGGTTTGCATACTCTTCATTCTAAGGTTGTTGAGGTACCGAGGGTCATAGAATGGGGACCCTTAGAAGCTGTAGAATTGGTCAGGCCAATTAGGGAATTACTTGTACAGAGGTATGGTAATTCTACTTTTAATGACTGGGTACGTTTATTCACCATGCGTAGACCTGTATATAAAGTATGGTGTGAAGAATTGTTGTGTAGTATAGAGTTGAATGATCGGGTAGCTAGTTTAACCGATCGTTCTTTTATTAGATTTTTGTTAGGCGGTTCGATGCGCCACATGTCTTTACTGGACATGGCTCAGGCTTTACGTATATATACGCCTGAGGAGTTAGCATCTGCCGATTGTAGAGGGTTGATACTAAACGGTAGAAAGATAGATGAAAATTTTGATACACACGGTGTATGGAGTCAAATGACAAGCCATCACCGTTTCAAGGGGGGAAATTACTCTTATTTAGATATAGATAGAGCCGAATTAAGAGTGATTCATAGGTTTTTAGCTAATTCGATTACACAAAGGGGTAAGAACAAGGAAAAGGTAAATGAACGGGATTTGTTTTACCATATGTGTATTCGAGACCCACAAAGCGCTGTAAGTATACCGTATTGTGTGGGTTATTATTTATCAGCTATGGTTCGGGGGATGAGACCGCATAGCATAATAGGAGGTGGTATTTTTATTACTTTGATTGGTGAATATCTCGGTGTGGATATAAGTCGGGGGGGGGGGGGGGGGGATTATTAGTAGAAGAACCAGAACCCCGCGATACTATAGGTTTAAATGTATACCATGGTGCGAAAGTTTTGAAGAGGCGAAATAATGCCGCAGTACCATACCATGGTAGACATCCACAAGTTGAGAGAAACCAACAGCAAGGTAATATAGGAGGGGGAAATGAGATGCAAGAAATGCAAAGGTTTATAGCTTCACAGGAGTACGAAAATGCTAGACAGAGAGCATTTGAAGATTGGCAAGTTCATCAGAACCAAATCATAGATCATTGCCAACATATAGGTAGAAACTATATTCCTACACCGAAACCCATCTTCCCTCCCTGGTCTATAGAGATGCAACCACCGTATCCTACGTATAACCCTTCCGAAGCATTCTATAGCACCTATGGTTATGCCTGGAACCCCTATTGGTACCAGTATCATCCCTAGTATACTTAGTTTTATTTATTTTGTAATTTGTAATGATTGATATGTTTAATACTTTTGTTAATATTGTAATAGTTTTTATAATTGTCTAACTTTTATTCTTAGATTTTAATAATTTTTGAATGTGGGGTAATATACCAAACTTCAAAAATATGTATATATGTTTGCAGTTTATCTTATGTACACAACAGGGTAAAATAACGCATTTTCAAAGACTGGCATTAAGTTCAGCAAAAGCAACTAATTTTGACGACAAGATGCAAAATATATGTGAAATAACAACAAGACGGAATGAACAAATGATGTGCACCATTTATCATTCAGCAAACAAACGCCAATATATTTGGAAACTTTGGTAAAAATTTAATCATTTTCACACAAATCACCCTCAATAATTTAAATTATTACTGATTTCTTGCAAATGAGGGCATTGCAAGATCTTAAGTGTGGGAAGGGGTTAAATTCTTTCGGATTTTAAAATTTTTTACTTTATACACTTGGTTACCATTAAAAATACTAGTAAAGCAGTAGTTGTATTAGAATCTAGTGCTCTCTGATAATAAAGAACAGCCCTAGTCTTATATACTGACTACCCAATTCTAGTAAAATTTTTCAAAATTTTCAATTAAATGAACTCAAAATCATGTTTATACATATTTATGAACGATAAAACTAGGTTTTGACACCGAAATTATTGTTACCTCGGAAAGGACATAAATTGAGAAACAAACCAAAATGTTAAAATTCATTTAAAATGGAATAGAGGACGATAAAAAGGAAAATAAAAGCCAAGTGTGGGAAAATTTACCAAGTTATTTTAAACATATGTCACATATATCTGTAACAAATAACTGAAAATACTTTTGCTTTGGACTAAACTAAACTGTTTTACCCGATGAAAGAAAAGAAGAGATGAATCTACACGATGAATCAATTCCATCATTAAAAGGAAGTAAAGTCTTCCGAAAAAGACACGCGCTTCTTGATTTAGGTCATGAAGTTGTCATCCAGACCAGCTGTAGGTTGACTAAAAATCTAGAAAAGTCATCACTAAAATCAGCAGGAAATCCACGGACCTCAGCATTAAACAGGGTCGCCAAGTGGTCAGATTTATCCTAACCATGAGAAGGATTTATCTTGTAAAATGGGGGGGCACCATGCAAATTAGCTGGATAAGACTAATGAATCAGATCCCCAGAAAGGATAATCTCCTTAAAGATTAAAAATCAGCTTTTAAGACTGATATTACTCAATCCTAG
The DNA here is from genome assembly GCF_046630445.1 of Rutidosis leptorrhynchoides. Taxonomy (NCBI): domain Eukaryota; kingdom Viridiplantae; phylum Streptophyta; class Magnoliopsida; order Asterales; family Asteraceae; genus Rutidosis; species Rutidosis leptorrhynchoides. The sequence goes on from NC_092334.1 coordinate 150,510,899, forward strand.
AGATTGACCTTAAAGATTGAGAATTACAAACTCATGGAATTCAATGATATCTAAACTCGAGCTTGAACGAGAAAATATTTTGATCAAAATTACAAACCGATTTGTTTTCTGAAAACCCTATTTTCAATGCGTTCATTACCATTGAACGTAAAATCCTAGGAATTCACCTGGAATTCATTAGGTCACCTGAACCAAATCGGGTGTCAACCGTAAGAACGGTGGATGCATAGCATGGTCAAAGACAAGACCTTGTGCCAGACCAAAAAATTATAAGGGTGAGCTTTACTATTGCTCCTACCAAGGATAGTAATTGCGTCCGACACGTTATAGACCATAATTAAAAGCATGTCAGGGGACATTGCCTTAACAGTTGCTTGTTCAACGCTTTCCTTTACAACCGGACGGTAGTTTACCAAAAGGTAATATACGGGACAAGTAAACTGGACGTGTTGCTTTCCAAATACAAGGTTAGCAAGTGGGTGACACAAAACCATAAGTTTTGAGCTAAAATATTCAAATCTGAAACCCACCAAACCCACAAAAATATTTTGCAAACACCGGTAAAGGGTTATTCCGGAAAACTTATCTAGGGTAAAAACTAGATTTAATTTTCAAAAGATCAAATGTTTTCATAAAGATCCAATTTCCTTAATGGATCTAAATTTTTATAGTCATGTGGGACTGTAAACCATATCGTTACTACCATTGTTTATACCACCGTATAGAAATCACTGATGTTCAAAGTGTGAAGAATAAAGAAGTGATTCTAGTATTTCAAGACGATATTGCTTGAGGACAAGCAACGCTCAAGTGTGGGAATATTTGATAATGCTAAAAACAAACATATATTTCATAGCATTATTCCTCAAGAAAGACAAGCTTTTAGTTGCAATTGTTCTATTTACAAGTGATATTCGTTTAAATAATAAAAGGTGAAGACAAAAGACAGATTCGACGAATTGAAGACGCAAATGACCAAAAAGCTCAAAAGTACAAAATACAATCAAAGAGGTTCCAATTATTGATAAGAAACGTCTCGAAATTACAAGAGTACAAGATTCAAAACGCAAAGTACAAGATATTAAATTGTACGCAAGGACGTTCGAAAATCCGGAACCGGGACCAGAGTCAACTCTCAACGCTCGACGCAACGGACTAAAAATTACAAGTTAACTATGTATATAAATATAATATAATATATAATTAATTCTATTAATTATATATATATTATATATATAAAATAAATCGTCGGCAAGAAAGACTCCAAACATGGGTGAGCTGTAAAAGTAAACTCCGCGACTCGCGGAGTTTGAAGGCAAAATTGGCCGCGAGTCGCAGAGCCCCAATTTCAGAAACTCCCTATAAAGCTCGCGCATTCTGATCGTAAAATATCATCTTTTTCTTCTTCTCCTCATTCATACGTAAAATATATATATATATATATATATATATATATATATATATATATATATATATATATATATTTATAATTTATATTTTAATTTTAATTATAATTCTAATAATAAGGGTATGTTAGCGAATGTTGTAAGGGTGTAAGTCAAAATTCTGTCCGTGTAACGCTACGCTATTTTTAATCATTGTAAGTTATGTTCAACCTTTTTATATTAATGTCTCGTAGCTAAGTTATTATTATGCTTATTTAAAACGAAGTAATCATGATGTTGGGCTAATTACTAAAATTGGGTAATTGGGCTTTGTACCATAATTGGGGTTTAGACAAAAGAACGACACTTGTGGAAATTAGACTATGAGCTATTAATGGGCTTTATATTTGTTTAACTAAATGATAGTTTGTTAATGTTAATATAAAGATTTACAATTGGGCGTCCCTATAAATTACCATATACACTCAATCGGACACGATGGGCGGGGTATTTATATGTACGAATAATCGTTCATTTAACCGGACACGGGAATGGATTAATAGTCACTAGAATAATTAAAACAGGGGTGAAATTATGTACAAGGACACTTGGTATAATTGATAACAAAATATTAAAACCTTGAGTTACACTCAGTCGACATCCTGGTGTAATTATTAAACAAAGTATTAAAATCTTGTTACAGTTTAAGTCCCCAATTAGTTGGAATATTTAACTTCGGGTATAAGGATAATTTGACGAGGACACTCGCACTTTATATTTATGACTGATGGACTGTTATGGACAAAAACCAGACGGACATATTAAATAATCCAGGACAAAGGACAATTAACCCATGGGCATAAAACTAAAATCAACACGTCAAACATCATGATTACGGAAGTTTAAATAAGCATAATTCTTTTTATTTCATATTTAATTTCCTTTATTTTATATTTAATTGCACTTCTAATTATCGCATTTTTATTGTTATTTTATTTAATTGCACTTTTAATTATCGTACTTTTTAATTATCGCAAGTTTATTTTATCGCATTTTTATTATTCGCAATTTCATTATCGTTATTTACTTTATGCTTTAATTTAAGTCTTGTATTTATTTTTAATATTTTACATTTGGTTTTAACTGCGACTAAAGTTTTAAAATCGACAAACCGGTCATTAAACGGTAAAAACCCCCCTTTATAATAATAATATTACTTATATATATATATATATATATATATATATATATATATATATATATATATATATATATATATATATATATATATATATATATATATATATATATTTGTATTTTTATAAAAGTAAACTAATATAGCGTTAAGCTTTGTTTAAAAAGATTCCCTGTGGAACGAACCGGACTTACTAAAAACTACACTACTGTACGATTAGGTACACTGCCTATAAGTGTTGTAGCAAGGTTTAAGTATATCCATTCTATAAATAAATAAATATCTTGTGTAAAATTGTATCGTATTTAATAGTATTTTCTGTAAAAATATAAGCTATTTTATATACTACTCTGCTAAAACATCACTAGTCAACTAACTAGAACTCCTTTTAACCCCACTCACCACTCACCAATTACCACTCATCATTCACTCCATTTCACTTCCAATTCTCTTTCTAATTCTCTCTCAACACACACACACTATTATGAACGTATTTTTCCAGTAGTTAATCATCATCTTCATCAAAAATCACTTCAAGAATCAAGCTATAATCATCATAGGAAGAACACTTCAAGAACACTTCAAAAATCCCTTCAAGTTTACTAATTTACTTCCAAGCTTTCTAATCCATTCCAAGTAATCATCTAAGATCAAGAAACCTTTGTTATATACAGTAGGTTATCTTTCTTATTCAAGTTAATATTCATATTCAAACTTTGATTCAATTTCTATAACTATAAACTATCTTAATTCGAGTAAAAATCTTACTTGAACTTGTTTTTGTGTCATGATCCTACTTCAAGAACTTTCAAGCCATCCAAGATCCTTTGAAGCTAGATCATTTCTTGTCACTTCCAGTAGGTTTACCTACTAAACTTGAGGTAGTAATGATGTTCATAACATCATTCGATTCATATATATAAAACTATCTTATTCGAAGGTTTAAACTCGTAATCACTAGAACATAGTTTAGTTAATTCTAAACTTGTTCGCAAACAAAAGTTAATCCTTCTAACTTGACTTTTAAAATTAACTAAACACATGTTCTATATCTATATGATATGCTAACTTAATGATTTAAAACCTGGAAACACGAAAAACACCGTAAAACCGGATTTACGCCGTCGTAGTAACACCGCGGGCTGTTTTGGGTTAGTTAATTAAAAACTATGATAAACTTTGATTTAAAAGTTGTTATTCTGAGAAAATGATTTTTATTATGAACATGAAACTATATCCAAAAATTATGGTTAAACTCAAAGTGGAAGTATGTTTTCTAAAATGGTCATCTAGACGTCGTTCTTTCGACTGAAATGACTACCTTTACAAAAACGACTTGTAACTTATTTTTCTGACTATAAACCTATACTTTTTCTGTTTAGATTCATAAAATATAGTTCAATATGAAACCATAGCAATTTGATTCACTCAAAACGCATTTAAAATGAAGAAGTTATGGGTAAAACAAGATTGGATAATTTTTCTCATTTTAGCTACGTGAAAATTGGTAACAAATCTATTCCAACCATAACTTAATCAACTTGTATTGTATATTATGTAATCTTGAGATACCATAGACACGTATACAATGTTTCGACCTATCATGTTGACACATCTATATATATTTCGGAACAACCATAGACACTCTATATGTGAATGTTGGAGTTAGCTATACAGGGTTGAGGTTGATTCCAAAATATATATAGTTTGAGTTGTGATCAATACTGAGATACGTATACACTGGGTCGTGGATTGATTCAAGATAATATTTATCGATTTATTTCTGTACATCTAACTGTGGACAACTAGTTGTAGGTTACTAACGAGGACAGCTGACTTAATAAACTTAAAACATCAAAATATATTAAAAGTGTTGTAAATATATTTTGAACATACTTTAATATATATGTATATATTTTTATAGGTTCGTGAATCAACAGTGGCCAAGTCTTACTTCTCGACGAAGTAAAAATCTGTGAAAGTGAGTTATAGTCCCACTTTTAAAATCTAATATTTTTGGGATGAGAATACATGCAGGTTTTATAAATGATTTACAAAATAGACACAAGTACGTGAAACTACATTCTATGGTTGAATTATCGAAATCGAATATGCCCCTTTTTTATTAAGTCTGGTAATCTAAGAATTAGGGAACAGACACCCTAATTGACGCTAAAGATAGATCTATTGGGCCTAACAAACCCCATCCAAAGTACCGGATGCTTTAGTACTTCGAAATTTATATCATATCCGAAGGGTGTCCCGGAATGATGGGGATATTCTTATATATGCATCTTGTTAATGTCGGTTACCAGGTGTTCACCATATGAATGATTTTTATCTCTATGTATGGGATGTGTATTGAAATATGAAATCTTGTGGTCTATTGTTACGATTTGATATATATAGGTTAAACCTATAACTCACCAATATTTTTGTTGACGTTTAAAGCATGTTTATTCTCAGGTGAATATTAAGAGCTTCCGCTGTTGCATACTAAAATAAGGACAAGATTTGGAGTCCATGTTTGTATGATATTGTGTAAAAACTGCATTCAAGAAACTGATTTCGATGTAACATATTTGTATTGTAAACCATTATGTAATGGTCGTGTGTAAACAGGATATTTTAGATTATCATTATTTGATAATCTACGTAAAGCTTTTTAAACCTTCATTTATAAAATAAAGGTTATGGTTTGTTTTAAAAATGAATGCAGTCTTTGAAAAACGTCTCATATAGAGGTCAAAACCTCGCAACGAAATCAATTAATATGGAACATTTTTAATCAATAAGAACGTGACATTTCAGTTGGTATCCGAGCGTTGGTCTTAGAGAACCAGAATTTTTCATTAGTGTGTCTTATCGAGTTTGTTAGGATGCATTAGTGAGTCTGGACTTCGACCGTGTTTACTTGAAAAATGATTGCTTAACAAATTTTGTTGGAAACTATATATTTTTAACATGTGAATATTATATGATATATTAATCTCTTAACGCGTTTGATATTATGTGATAGATGTCTACCTCTAGAACAAGTCCCATTGACTCACCTAATAATAATGAAGACTCAAATGTAAATTGGAATGATTCGTGGACTGATTCACAAGTTCCCGAAGAGGAACCGGAAGAAGAGTCGGAACCAGAAGAAGAATCGGAATCGGAAGAAGAATCGGAACCGGATGAAGAAATAGAACCGGTGGGGGAAATAATAAAACGGTTAAGTAAAAGAAAATCCTCAACCAACCGACCAAGGTTAATTATGGTCAATGGTGTTTCCGCTAAGGAAGCAAAATATTGGGAGGATTACCAATTCTCCGGTGAATCGGATTCTGACGAGAATTCCGATGACGTTATAGAAATTACCCCAACTGAATTTAAAAAGGCAAAAGAAAATAATAAGGGAAAGGGCATAAAAATAGAGAAATCTAATTCCAATCCCGATGAACTTTATATGTATCGTCAACCCCCGAAGTCCTTAAGTTGTAACAATGACCCGGGAACCTCTAAACCACCAGGTTTTTCTAAACCAATGTGGAAAACGACGGCTCGTATTAGGGGAACATCATATATCCCTAGAAACTTGGAAAAACGAACCAAAACCGAAGCAGAAGAAACAAGCGAGTCGGAATAAGATAGTTGTATTCGTGTGGTGTAATATATGTAATATAGTGTGCTTATGCTTTATGATATATGTAAAAATTGCTTGTATTAATAAGTATTTTTTTATGAATCTAACTCTTGTCTATTTACAGTATAAAAACACAAAATGGATAGACAACCCAATATTTTAAGAGACCTACCCGGAGACATGATTGATGAAATCTTGTCTAGAGTCGGTCAGAATTCTTCGGCACAACTATTTAAGGCGAGATCAGTTTGTAAGACATTCGAAGAACGTTCCAAGAATGCCTTGGTTTATAAAAGGCTTTTGTTCGAAAGATGGGGGATATCACATTGGGAAATCCATAAGTTACGATGTGTTTACTTTGACGCATATATTGCGGGGAACCCAAATGCTATTTTACGCAATGGGTTAAGAAATTATTTTGACTCAATATATCCGAATATTGGACTTTGTGATTTAGAAAAAGCGGCTAACATGCAACATAAAGAAGCATGTTATGCTTACGGATTAGTAATGTTCGCTTCTCACCAAAGTGAGAACAAGAACATCGGCCTACAACTATTAAACAAAACGTTTCCACAAGTGACGGAGTCGGTAATTGGGGTAAGAAATGAGGTTTTTAGATTGTTACGGGACTGTTGGACATTACGTAACCCTCGTCCCTTTGACGACGTTACAACGCGCTGTCTTATCAACGGCCATAACTGTTATGTTCCACAAGACCAAGGATGGGAAGTAGTCCTAGTAAAACCAGAATGCATGACTTGTTTCTGGACGTATGAATTACGTGTCTTTATTGCCTTTGATGAACGACTTGTGTACTAGCTAGAATTATTTTCACAACTATCTTGTATCAAATTTATTGTGTGCTATATTTCATGCTTTATGTAAAATAAGCGGTATTGTAAGTTTGTAAAATATTGTATAAAAGTTTGAACGCGAAATATTTTTATAATCAGTTTTTCATATAGAATTGTAGTAGTTGAATTGTATATTAGCTACTAAGTATGAACTTAACGGGTAGGTACTACCCGAATTTAAACTTATAAAACGCTAATATGAAGAAAAAGCTTTTATAAATGAGTTCATATTATGCTACGAAATACTATTAACTACTCTTAATATTCTGTATGATTAACTTGTTCCATTTGACTATTTTGAAGAAAATGGCACCGACTACTCGACACACCGTAAATATGAGTGAAGAGGAATTCCGTACTTTTCTAGCTTCAAACATAGCCGCAGTACAGGCTGCGCTACATACCAACAATAACCTTGGATCTGGCAGTACAGGAAATCGTGTAAGATGCACCTACAAAGAATTCACTACCTGCAAACCTTTGGAATTTGATGGAACCGAAGGACCGATCGGATTGAAACGGTGGACCGAGAAGGTCGAATCGGTGTTTGCCATAAGTAAGTGTACTGAAGAGGACAAAGTAAAGTACGCTACGCATACCTTCACAGGTTCTGTGTTAACATGGTGGAATACCTATCTAGAGCAAGTGGGACAAGACGATGCGTACGCACTACCGTGGTTAGCATTCAAGCACTTGATGAATGAGAAGTACCGTCCCAGAACCGAGGTCAATAAGCTCAAGACAGAACTTAGAGGGTTACGAACCCAAGGATTTGATATTACCACGTACGAAAGGTGATTCACAGAATTTTGCCTATTGTGTCCGGGAGCATTCGAAGATGAGGAAGAGAAGATCGACGCGCTTGTGAAAGGATTACCGGAAAGAATCCAAGAAGATATAAGTTCACACGAGCCCGCCTCCATACAACAGGCATGTAGAATGGCTCACAAACTAGTGAGCCAGATTGAAGAAAGAATTAAAGAACAGACTACTGAAGAGGCCAATGTGAAGCAAGTCAAAAGAAAGTAGGAGGAAAATGGTGATAAGAATCACAAATACAAAAACAACAGCAATTACAACAATAATCGCAACAATTATCCCAACAATCGCAACATCAATCGCAACTACAACAAATGGCCCAACAACAACAACAACAACAGCAACTACAACAATCATCCCAACAACAATAATAACCGCAACAACAACAACAATTAGAAACAGCTATGCCAAACGTGTGAAAAGTATCACTCGGGGTTCTGCACCAAATTTTGCAACAAGTGTAAAAGAAACGGTCATAGCGCGGCGAAGTGTGAGGTCTACGGACCAGGGGTTAATAGAACGAAAGGAACAAATGGTGTCGGAACGAGTAATGGCGGAGCAAGTAGTGTCGGAGCAAGTTATGCCAATGTAGTTTGTTATAAATGTGGAAAACCGGGCCACATTATTAGAAATTGCCCGAACCAGGAGAACACGAATGGACAAGGCCGCGGAAGAGTTTTCAATATTAATGCGGCAGAGGCACAGGAAGACCCGGAGCTTGTTACGGGTACGTTTCTTATTGACAATAAATCTGCTTACGTTTTATTTGATTCGGGTGCGGATAGAAGCTATATGAGTAGAGATTTTTGTGCTAAATTAAGTTGTCCATTGACGCCTTTGGATAATAAATTTTTACTCGAATTAGCAAATGGTAAATTAATTTCAGCAGATAATATATGTCGGAATCGAGAAATTAAACTGGTTAGCGAAACATTTAAGATTGACTTGATACCAGTAGAGTTAGGGAGTTTTGATGTGATAATCGGTATGGACTGGTTGAAAGAAGTGAAAGCAGAGATCGTTTGTTACAAAAATGCAATTCGCATTATACGAGAAAAAGGAAAACCCTTAATGGTGTACGGAGAAAAGGGCAACACGAAGCTACATCTTATTAGTAATTTGAAGGCACAAAAACTAATAAGAAAAGGTTGCTATGCTGTTCTAGCACACGTCGAGAAAGTACAAACTGAAGAAAAGAGCATCAATGATGTTCCCGTCGCAAAAGAATTTCCCGATGTATTTCCGAAAGAATTACCGGGATTACCCCCACATCGATCCGTTGAATTTCAAATAGATCTTGTACCAGGAGCTGCACCAATAGCTCGTGCTCCTTACAGACTCGCACCCAGCGAGATGAAAGAACTGCAAAGCCAATTACAAGAACTTTTAGAGCATGGTTTCATTCGACCAAGCACATCACCGTGGGGAGCTCCTGTTTTGTTTGTCAAGAAGAAAGATGGTACATTCAGGTTGTGTATCGACTACCGAGAGTTGAACAAACTTACCATCAAGAACCGCTACCCACTACCGAGAATCGACGACTTATTTGATCAACTACAAGGCTCGTCTGTTTATTCAAAGATTGACTTACGTTCCGGGTATCATCAAATGCGGGTGAAAGAAGATGATATTCCAAAGACTGCTTTCAGAACACGTTACGGTCATTACGAGTTTATGGTCATGCCATTTGGTTTAACTAATGCACCAGCTGTGTTCATGGACCTTATGAACCGAGTGTGTGGACCATACCTTGACAAGTTTGTCATTGTTTTCATTGATGACATACTTATTTACTCAAAGAATGACCAAGAACACGGTGAACATTTGAGAAAGGTGTTAGCAGTATTGAGGAAGGAAGAATTGTACGCTAAATTTTCAAAGTGTGCATTTTGGTTGGAAGAAGTTCAATTCCTCGGTCACATAGTGAACAAAAAAGGTATTAAGGTGGATCCGGCAAAGATAGAAACTGTTGAAAAGTGGGAAACCCCGAAAACTCCGAAACACATACGCCAGTTTTTAGGACTAGCTGGTTACTACAGAAGGTTCATCCAAGACTTTTCCAGAATAGCAAAACCCTTGATTGCATTAACGCATAAAGGGAAGAAATTTGAATGGAAGGATGAACAAGAGAAAGCGTTTCAGTTATTGAAGAAAAAGCTAACTACGGCACCTATATTGTCATTGCCTGAAGGGAATGATGATTTTGTGATTTATTGTGACGCATCAAAGCAAGGTCTCGGTTGTGTATTAATGCAACGAACGAAGGTGATTGCTTATGCATCTAGACAATTGAAGATTCTCGAGCAAAATTATACGACGCATGATTTGAAATTAGGCGCGATTGTTTTTGCATTAAAGACTTGGAGGCACTACTTATATGGGGTCAAAAGTATTATATATACCGACCACAAAAGTCTTCAACACATATTTAATCAGAAACAACTGAATATGAGGCAGCGTAGGTGGATTGAATTGTTGAATGATTACGACTTTGAGATTCGTTACCACCCGAGGAAGGCAAATGTGGTAGCCGATGCCTTGAGCAGGAAGGACAGAGAACCCATTCGAGTAAAATCTATGAATATAATGATTCATAATAACCTTACTACTCAAATAAAGGAGGCGCAACAAGGAGTTTTAAAAGAAGGAAATTTAAAGGATGAAATACCCAAAGGATCGGAGCAGCATCTTAATATTCGGAAAGACGGAATCCGGTATAGGGCTGAAAGGATTTGGGTACCAAAATTTGGAGATATGAGAGAAATGGTACTTAGAGAAGCTCATAAAACCAGATACTCAATACATCCTGGAACGGGGAACATGTACAAGGATCTCAAGAAACATTTTTGGTGGCCGGGTATGAAAGCTGATGTTGCTAAATAAGTAGGAGAATGTTTGACGTGTTCTAAGGTCAAAGCTGAGCATCAGAAACCATCAGGTCTACTTCAACAACCCAAAATCCCAGAATGGAAATGGGAAAACATTACCATGGATTTCATCACTAAATTTCCAAGGACTGCAAGTGGTTTTGACACTATTTGGGTAATAGTTGATCGTCTCACCAAATCAGCACACTTCCTGCCAATAAGAGAAGATGACAAGATGGAGAAGTTAGCACGACTGTATTTGAAGGAAGGAAGTCGTCTCCAGACATGGAATACCAATCTCTATTATCTCTGATAGGGATGGCAGATTTACTTCAAGATTCTGGCAGACATTACAGCAAGCATTAGGAACTCGTCTAGACATGAGTACTGCCTATCATCCACAAACTGATGGGCAGAGCGAAAGGTCGATACAAACGCTTGAAGACATGCTACGAGCATGTGTTATTGATTTCGGAAACAGTTGGGATCGACATATACCGTTAGCAGAATTTTCCTACAACAACAGCTACCATTCAAGCATTGAGATGGCGCCGTTTGAAGCACTTTATGGTAGAAAGTGCAGGTCTCCGATTTGTTGGAGTGAAGTGGGGGATAGACAGATTACGGGTCCGGAGATTATACAAGAAACTACCGAGAAGATCATCCAAATTCAACAACGGTTGAAAACCGCCCAAAGTCGACAAAAGAGCTACGCTGACATTAAAAGAAACGATATAGAATTTGAAATTGGAGAGATGGTCATGCTTAAAGTTGCACCTTGAAAAGGCGTTGTTCGATTTGATAAACGAGGGAAATTAAATCCAAGGTATATTGGACCATTCAAGATTATTGATCGTGTCGGACCAGTAGCTTACCGACTTGAGTTACCTCAACAACTCGCGGCTGTACATAACACTTTCCACGTCTCGAATTTGAAGAAATATTTTGCTAAAGAAGATCTCACTATTCTGTTAGATGAAATCCAAATCAACGAAAAACTCCAATTCATCGAAGAACCCGTCGAAATAATGGATCGTGAGGTTAAAAGACTTAAGCAAAACAAGATACCAATTGTTAAGGTTCGATGGAATGCTCGTAGAGGACCCGAGTTCACCTGGGAGCGTGAAGATCAGATGAAGAAGAAATACCCACATCTATTTCCAGAAGATTCGTCAACACCTTAAACAGCTTAAAATTTTGGGACGAAATTTATTTAACGGGTAGGTACTGTAGTGACCCGAACTTTTCCATGTTTATATATATTAATTGAGATTGATATTTACATGATTAAATGTTTCCAACATGTTAAGCAATCAAACTTGTTAAGACTTGATTAATTGAAATATGTTTCATATAGACAATTGACCACCCAAGTTGACCGGAGATTCACGAACGTTAAAACTTGTAAAAACGACATGACGATATATATATGGATATACATATGGTTAACATGAGATTATTATAAGTAAGTATCTCCATAAGTATATTAACAATGAGTTATATACATATAAACAAGACTACTAACTTAAGGATTTCGAAACGAGACATATATGTAACGATTATCGTTGTAACGACATTTAAATGTATATATATCATATTAAGATATATTAATATATCATAATATCATTATAATATAATAATTTAACATCTCATTAGATATAATAAACAATGAGTTAACAACATTAATTGAGATCGTTAACTTAAAGGTTTCAAAACAACACTTACATGTAACGACTAACGATGACTTAACGACTCAGTTAAAATGTATATACATGTAGTGTCTTTAGATGTATTAAAATACTTTTGGAAGACTTCAAGACATATATCAAAACACTCATACTTAACAAAAATGGTTACAGTTACTTTCCCATTCTTTTCTTTCATCAAGAATTCTAGTCGTATTCTTACCCGTATTATACACAGCTTCAAAACGTACTTACTATGGGTATATACCAATAGGAACTAGCATGGGATTCCACTCTTGATTATGTCATGTATGACTAATCAATTTTAACTTCTACCATGAGCTAGTCAACTAACTAGAACTCCTTTTAACCCCACTCACCACTCACCAATTACCACTCATCATTCACTCCATTTCACTTCCAATTCTCTTTCTAATTCTCTCTCAACACACACACACTATTATGAACGTATTTTTCCAGCAGTTAATCATCATATTCATCAAAAATAACTTCAAGAATCAAGCTATAATCATCATAGGAAGAACACTTCAAGAACACTTCAAAAATCCCTTCAAGTTTACTAATTTACTTCCAAGCTTTCTAATCCATTCCAAGTAATCATCTAAGATCAAGAAACCTTTGTTATATACAGTAGGTTATCTTTCTTATTCAAGGTAATATTCATATTCAAACTTTTATTCAATTTCTATAACTATAAACTATCTTAATTCGAGTAAAAATCTTACTTGAACTTGTTTTTGTGTCATGATCCTACTTCAAGAACTTTCAAGCCATCCAAGATCCTTTGAAGCTAGATCATTTCTTGTCACTTCCAGTAGGTTTACCTACTAAACTTGAGGTATTAATGATGTTCATAACATCATTCGATTCATATATATAAAACTATCTTATTCGAAGGTTTAAACTCGTAATCACTAGAACATAGTTTAGTTAATTCTAAACTTGTTCGCAAACAAAAGTTAATCCTTCTAACTTGACTTTTAAAATTAACTAAACACATGTTCTATATCTATATGATATGCTAACTTAATGATTTAAAACCTGGAAACACGAAAAACACCGTAAAACCGGATTTACGCCGTCGTAGTAACACCGCGGGCTGTTTTGGGTTAGTTAATTAAAAACTATGATAAACTTTGATTTAAAAGTTATTATTCTGAGAAAATGATTTTTATTATGAACATGAAACTATATCCAAAAATTATGGTTAAACTCAAAGTGGAAGTATGTTTTCTAAAATGGTCATCTAGACATCGTTCTTTCGACTGAAATGACTACCTTTACAAAAACGACTTGTAACTTATTTTTCCGACAATAAACCTATACTTTTTCTGTTTATATTCATAAAATAGAGTTCAATATGAAACCATAGCAATTTGATTCACTCAAAACGGATTTAAAATGAAGAAGTTATGGGTAAAACAAGATTGGATAATTTTTCTCATTTTAGCTACGTGAAAATTGGTAACAAATCTATTCCAACCATAACTTAATCAACTTGTATTGTATATTATGTAATCTTGAGATACCATAGACACGTATACAATGTTTCGACCTATCATGTCGACACATCTATATATATTTCGGAACAACCATAGACACTCTATATGTGAATGTTGGAGTTAGCTATACAGGGTTGAGGTTGATTCCAAAATATATATAGTTTGAGTTGTGAACAGTACTGAGATACGTATACACTGGGTCGTGGATTGATTCAAGATAATATTTATCGATTTATTTCTGTACATCTAACTGTGGACAACTAGTTGTAGGTTACTAACGAGGACAGCTGACTTAATAAACTTAAAACATCAAAATATATTAAAAGTGTTGTAAATATATTTTGAACATACTTTAATATATATGTATATATTGTTATAGGTTCGTGAATCAACAGTGGCCAAGTCTTACTTCTCGACGAAGTAAAAATCTGTGAAAGTGAGTTATAGTCCCACTTTTAAAATCTAATATTTTTAGGATGAGAATACATGCAGGTTTTATAAATGATTTACAAAATAGACACAAGTACGTGAAACTACATTCTATGGTTGAATTATCGAAATCGAATATGCCCCTTTTTTATTAAGTCTGGTAATCTAAGAATTAGGGAACAGACACCCTAATTGACGCGAATCCTAAAGATAGATCTATTGGGCCTAACAAACCCCATCCAAAGTACCGGATGCTTTAGTACTTCGAAATTTATATCATATCCGAAGGGTGTCCCGGAATGATGGGGATATTCTTATATATGCATCTTGTTAATGTCGGTTACCAGGTATTCACCATATGAATGATTTTTATCTCTATGTATGGGATGTGTATTGAAATATGAAATCTTGTGGTCTATTGTTACGATTTGATATATATAGGTTAAACCTATAACTCACCAACATTTTAGTTGACGTTTAAAGCATGTTTATTCTCAGGTGAATATTAAGAGCTTCCGCTGTTGCATACTAAAATAAGGACAAGATTTAGAGTCCATGTTTGTATGATATTGTGTAAAAACTGCATTCAAGAAACTGATTTCGATGTAACATATTTGTATTGTAAACCATTATGTAATGGTCGTGTGTAAACAGGATATTTTAGATTATCATTATTTGATAATCTATGTAAAGCTTTTTAAACCTTCATTTATAAAATAAAGGTTATGGTTTGTTTTAAAAATGAATGCAGACTTTGAAAAACGTCTCATATAGAGGTCAAAACCTCGCAACGAAATCAATTAATATGAAACGTTTTTAATCAGTAAGAACGGGACATTTCAATTAACATGTGTGTTCGGGATTGGACATGTCTAGAGTGATCGGTGAGGCGGTGTACTCTCATGAAGAATCCTATAATTGAAGAGTTGCATACTTCAATTGATCTTCTTGTGTAAGAAGATGGTGGTGCAAGAAATCGAGATGGACCATGATAGTAACTGGAGATCGGGTTGAAGCTTAGCGGTTTTGATGTCGAAAGACTTCCTTCCCTCTGGTGTGGAAGAGCGGCGTGACCCGGATGTTTGATTTTGGCGGTATCAAAAGTCGTAGCTAAGAGAAGATTGGGAGTTGCTATGGGTGTTTGAACAACATTGACAATTGATGCGGTTATTGGTTTCTAGTTCCGACAAGTAGTGTTGAAGTCCTTGTATCGAAAGTCTGCTTATCCGAAGAATGTGATAAGAGTGTGCGTGTCCCAAATGGAGTTTGGCGGTATAATGGTGGTTTGACTTTCTTGGATGGAATGGAGATTGATGTTCGGGTTTGTTCAAAATCTTCAAGTGAGAGATTGTTGAGTAGTGAAGAGTTTGCTCAAAGTCTTCAAGTGGGAGATTGTTGAAGGTGTGAAGAATTTGATCAAAGGAATAAGTCGAAGAGAGCTTGACTTGGTGAACAAGTCGTATGGAGCTTTATTTGGTGAACAAGTCGTAGGGAGCTTGACTTGGTGAACAAGTCGTAGGGAGCTTAACTTGGTGAACAAGTCGTAGAGATCTTGTTGCCTTAATTAAATCTTCTAGTAGGAATGGAGTATGGAGCAAGTAATAGATATTTATGGAATGTCTTTTGCTTGAAGGACAGGTGTAACTTGGTGGACAAGTTTAACTCTTCCTATGAATTGTAACCCCTAGACTCATTGTAATGTGTACACGAAAAATATAGTGAAAAACTCTGATTTGCTCCCGTGGAGTAAACCCTTCTCTGCGTTTTGGAGTTGGGATACAACCACGTTAAATCCCTGTGTCGTTTACATTTATCGTTTATGCTTTCTTATTCGTTTTTTGGGTAAGTGATTCACATAAATCACTTGTCTTGTTAGGGCCTACCGAATTCCTAACATAGGGTGCGTCACTGCTATATAACTCAGGTAGATCGAAAATGCAAGTAGGAAGAATATCTTAAATTCGCATTGCTTATGGAAGAGCAATTGATAGGTGAGAATATTGTTTAAAGGTATCATTCCAATGGTGGAAATAATCGAGAACTTTACTATTCCATTGGTATATCTACAAAGATTTGGAGGGATTGTGATTTGTGGAGGAAAAGATACACAAGAAATGATTTGAAGATTTTATTCAAAAACACAAGATACAAAAATCGTTGAAGATCTAAATCAGATTTTTAATTAATTAACGATTATGAAGGGAAAAGATTCAAGATTCAACAAAAAATCGTTGAGGCCGTGCGTTGCATGAATGTGTAAAAAACCGTACAAAAAATGTAATTTGCAGTTCATATTGGTATGTAAATAACGATACTAAAAAAACAGAAAAATTATAAAAACTATTTAAGAGTCCGTGGTGTTGACAAATTTTAAACATTCTTTTGAGTTTAAGGGCCCGTGGTGTTGACAAATTTTAAAAATTCCTTTTGAGTTTAAGAGCCCGTGATATTGACGAATTTTAAAAGTTCTTTTGAGTTTAAGAGCCCGTGTGTTAAAAACTTTTAAAAATGATTTTGGATAGTGTTAGTAACTCATCAGCATAGTCGAAATGGGAGATGATCCCAACGGGTGATTTAGTCCCCCTCGGGTGATCCCAATCGCTGTTAAAAAAAAGTAACTTAGAATGTGTTCTCGAGTGTTTTTAAGTAAAAATGAATGTAATGGAAAAGAGAAGAGAGTATTATAATGGAGAGGAATGGAAAATAAAATATTTTATATGTATTCTCGAATTTGAAGGAAAATAAATGAAAAAAAATATATAAGTTATTAATTAATTGTACACAATAATATTTCAAATTTTCGTACATCATTATAGAGTGCAAACTGCAAATTAGTTGTAAACTGAATAAACAAAACTAAAATTCATATTTAATTCAGCAAAGCATGTCACAGAACTCTACATGACAAAGAACCAAAGTAAATAAGTATGCAGATATGAAGTGAAAGTAATTATGATTATTATATTATTATTATTATTATATTATTATTTGTAATGACCCAACCCGTCATTATATCGACCCAAATTTTTTTTCTTTATTACAACACATTAATATTAATAACATGTCACCACAATTTATGTTTTTGAAACACTTCCAATACTTGACAAGTTTAAACATCTTTTATTCATTCACTACATAAGACCAAGTGTCAAAATGGGCATAACGACCCAAGACTCGTTTGACATAATTCAAAAGATAATTTCGACCCATAGCGTTTAAATTCCAACATAAGACTGAGCATGGTGATTGGGAATGCATTATCCAATCCTAAATCAAATCCAAAAGCGAAGTCTTCTAAAGCAACCCGCAATAATCCACTAGTCCTCGTGCTTACCCTTGCCACCACCTCCTTACGAATCTATAAAAATGTAAACACGATTAATATGTTGGATGTACCCTAACTCGTCGACGGGTATTTTCAAGAAGATTAATAGAGTAATGGACAATGATATTTTTATAAGCATGTATGTCAATGAATATGTTATATTCCAACCGTATAGAATATCGGATCATTGCCCCGCGGTCATTAAAATTCCGATGAATGTTGTGAAGAAAGCAAAGTCATTTAAATTCTACAACTATGTTGCAAAGCATGCTGAATTCAGGTATGTTATTGCGGAGGGTTGGAAACATGAGGTTCATGCTCACACGATGTATCAGGTTGTGAAAAAATTACGCATGTTGAAGAATCCTATTCGGAAATCAATGTGGAACAAAGGAAATCTTCATGACAAGGTGATCAAATGCAGGGGTAGTTTGGATGAGGCGTAAAAAATTCTTGATGATAATCCCTATCTGTTATCGGCTCGAGAAAATGCAAGCCAGGCCCTCAAAGAATATAATGTGGCGAATCTGGAGGAAGAGTGTTTTCTAAAGAAAAAAGCGAAAGTTGAGTGGCTCCGAGTTGGTGACAATAATTCCTATTATTTTCATAAGGTGGTTAACAGTCTAAAGAATAGAAGCCGTATTGACTCCCTTATTGATGCTAATGGTAATGTGGTTGAAGGTTCTGATATACCTATTCTTATAGTGCAACACTATGAAAATTTTCTTGGATCTACTTTGGTTGCTACGGAAATTGCTGACCCGAGTTCTATGTTCACGAAAATGATAAGTCAAAGCCAAGCTCAAATGATGATTGCCCCTGTAACTGCTCATTAGGTTAAATATGCAATTTTCAGTATTGGGGAGAGTAAGTTCCCCTGTTCGGATGGCTTAACTTCTGTGTTCTTTAAAGAATCATGGGACATTATTGGTGAAGAGGTGGTCCTTGCGGTTCAAGAATTTTTCCGCAACGGGCAAATGTTAAAAGAAATCAATAATACGATCATCACTCTCTTACCGAAGGTTCAGAATCCTAGCAAGGTTACTGATATTCGTCCTATTTCATGCTGTAATATTTTATGTAAGTGCAACAGTAAGATAATTACAGGAAGGATAAAAACGAGCTTGGAGGAGGTAGTGAACAGTAACTAATCGGCCTTTATTCCCGGACGTAGAATTGCTAATAACATCCTTCTTACGCAACAGCTAATGAGGGGTTATCATCTTGACCGTGGTACTCCTAGATGCGCCTTTAAAGTTGATATTCAAAAGGCTTACGACACGGTAGATTGGAATTTTTTGGAGGAAGTCCTTATTTGTTTTGGTTATCCTTTAAAGATGATCAAATGGATTATGGCTTGCGTCACTTCTACGTCCTATTCGGTTTGTGTAAATGGTGACCTTCACGGTTTCTTTAAGGGTAAATGCGGATTGAGACAAGGTGATCCAATGTCGCCATACTTGTTCACTCTTGTGATGGAGGTGCTAACGTTGATATTAAAGAGAAATATTTCTCTATTTGGTGGTTTTCGCTATCATCCTCAATGTGATATGAAGCGACCCGTCCTAATCCATAAGGACGAATACAATAACATATGGTACATTGCGAGGTATTTGACCTCTATATGATACATTTTACAAACATTGCATTCGTTTTTAAAAGACAGCTTTCATTATAACGATAGTTGACAATATGCATACCATTTCCCAATATATCCAAACTATAAATGACTTAATAATCTTGATGACTTCAACGACTCGAATGCAACGTCTTTTGAAATATGTCATGAATGACTCCAAGTAATATCTTTAAAATGAGCAAATGCACAGCGAAAGGTTTCTTTAATACCTGAGAATAAACATCCTTAAAAGTGTCAACCAAAAGGTTGGTGAGTTCATTAGTTTATCATGATCAATCGTTTCCATAATTTTAATAGACCACAAGATTTCATTTTCATAGTTAACTGCAGGAACACTCATCTGCAAAAATCATTCATATGGTGAACACCTCGTAACCGACATTAACAAATGCATCTAGAATATCCCCAAATATACAGGTACACTCATCTGTATATAAAATCGAAGTACTAAAGCATCCGTAACCCGGATGGGACGTGTCAAAGTCCATAGATCTATCTTCAAGATTCGCGTCAATTTGGGGGTCTGTTCCCAAATTCTTAGGCTACCAAGCTAAAAAGGGTGATATCCAGTATAATAATTCAACCATAGAATGTAGTTTCAAGTACTTGTGTCTATTTTGTAAAACAGTTATAAAAGCAGCGCATGTATTCTCAGCCCAAAAATATATATTGCAAAAGCATTTAAAAAGGGATCAAATGAAACTCACAATACTGTATTTCGTAGCAATAATGCAATTGACGACACTGAACAAGTGCAGGGTTGGCCGCGGATTCACGAACCTATATTAAGTGTGTGTATATGTATATATATATATATATATATATATATATATATATATATATATATATATATATATATATATATATATATATATAATCATGATCATGATCATGATCATGATTATGATTATGATTATGATTATATTACTAACATATATATATATATATATATATATATATATATATATATATATATATATATATATATATATATATATATATATATATATATATATATATATATGTTAGTCAATATCTATCTAACAATTTAGGTCAAGTCATAGTGTATCACAATCCTAATGCTCGACACCGATATGCAAAAGTTAACAAAAATCAATTTGATTCAAAATGACATCCAAAATCTATACATGTTAATTATATAATTTAAATATAGTCGTTATATGTAATTACGTATATTTATCAGATTTTATTAGAGTAATTAATACAAGTCATTTATTAATAAAATTTATATTAAAATTTATATATGATAAAAATATATATTTTTTTATATATCTCAAGTATTAAAATTTATTAAATTCACTTAATATCATAAAAATATAGTGATATGTATTATTAATGTAATTATATTACGTGTGGTAAAAATATCCTTGTATCATATATTTATTCGATAAAATAATATTCATAATGATAATAATGAGTAAAAGTTGTATTATTTTGTAATAATAATAATTATTATTATTATTCTACTAATAATAACAATAACAATATTTATATTTACTAATGATGATATTAATTATAATAAAATGATTATTCTAATCATGATAATTTTAATAATAACGATACTTTTTATTATTAGCTGTAATAATAATATTTTATAAAAATAATAATTCTATTCAAAATGATAACTTTTAATAGTAATAATACTAAAATGATAATAATAATGATATTTAATAATAACAATGATATTTCTATTAAAATCATAATTTTAATAAAAATGATAGTTTTAATATTAATGATACTTTTATTAATAATAACGATAAAAATAATAAAATGATAGTTTTGATAAAAATATTAGTTATTTTAATAATAATAATAATAATAATAATAATATTGATTACTAGATAATAATAATAATAATAATAATAATAATAATAATAATAATAATAATAATAATAATAATAATAATAATAATAATAATAATAATAATAATAATAATAATAATAATAATAATAATGACGATAATAATGACGATAACGATAACGATAACGATAACGATAATGATAATAATAATAATTTTAACAATAATACTTAAAATTATAGATAATTCAATTGACGATATCTTTTAATCCGTTCATCGAAATGATACGCTTTCTAAATGAAAAGTTATTAATTTTTCGCCAGTTTTCCAACGACATGCATATCATATACCTTATCTCAGTCTCATATGTATCAAATTCGTGATTTATCTTAAACTATTTAACGACGAAACTAAGCATACAAGCATGCAATAACATATATACTCGAGCACTAGTCAGGGATACACTATTAATATATAAAAGATAGGATATGAGTGCTCACGTATCAATATTGTGATTCAATATTGCAGGAAAGTACGTAGACGCGACGGAGATGTGAAACACTAGTTTGACCTCACGAGCATACCCCCGAATCATACCCATAACCTCCTTAGCTATAACCCGTAATTTCCTTAGCTCTACCCCCTCGAAAAACCATTTTTGAAAACATGCGAGCAGAACCTCGTCGTAGTATTTTATGTATAATACTAATAATTATAATACTAATACTACTAATAATAATATAATTAATAATATATATATATATATATATATATATATATATATATATATATATATATATATATATATATATATATATATATATATATATATATATATATATATATATATATATATATATATAGAGAGAGAGAGATAGAGAGAGAGAGAGAGAGAGAGAGTACACGATAGATAGATAGATGAATGGGATAAATGAAAACTAAAAACGTACGACTTATAAAGGGACTTGGCACACCTAAACCTCTCATGCGATCGCATGAGTTTTAGTGGGTTAGGCCATGCGATCGCATGGTGATCTTTGCCAGCTTACATCCATTAATTTGAGGCTGCCGACACTTGATTTAATATTTAATATATATTTATTTAATTTATATAATTATATATATATATATTATATTAAATTTACGTGCATAGTTAGAACATAAAATTAGTTCCGATGACTCGTACGTTGTCACTCGACTTACGTCTCGGTTTCGATTTCTCGAGCGTATTTTCGTACTCCTAGAAAACTAGTACATTATGTTTAGTGACTCGTACTCTTAACAAAATATAGACTTAGATTATTAGTAACTATATCACTCAAGATGTATCTTAATCATTTGAGTGTTTTGGTCATTTGCTTCTATAAATCAATATCTTGTTGTTTACCAAAATATTTTATTTTAAAACAAAACGTTTTAATAACAAAGTTCTTTTTAAGCGTTTTCGTTCGTTTGAACTAAATCAGATAAATATGAAAATTTGTTTTCCTAGCTAAATATATTTAGGGATCATTTTGTTGAAAGATTTAAATAATGAAAATCGTTATCATAAAACCTTTTAGAAAAGTAAAATTATATGTACTTATAATAGGTTTTAAGTTTTTAGATTATTGTATAGTTGGTGAAGCATAGAATATAGTCTAATGGTTAATGTGTAAAACGTTGATTTACTTAACTTGTCGATATTCAACATCTAAGTTATCTACATTCTACATTCTTACTTTTACCATAAAATGAAAGTTAAAAATAGTTATCTTGACAAAGTCACGAGGAAAATATTGTAAAGCATGAGTTTGAAATCAAACAGAAATCTCCACTAACCTTTGTCTAGTTCTCATTAATTGACACTTTTGTTCTTACATGTAATTTACTTTACCAATTATTTCGAATACCATTAAAAATGAAAGGTTTCCCAAATCAAAGTGGACCTCTCAACAAAGACTCGTAATCATACAATGTATCTGATAAATCAATCATTTGATATCATCTTCTAATTCCATCGATAATCATATTGAACAAATACGTTCATGTAAAGTATTATGCGTTTAACACTTTGATAACGTTTTCAATTAAATATAAATATATATAATCATGTATGCACATCTAGTTATATATATTGTTCGTGATTCGTCGAGCATGGTCAAAGGGTGATTGATTACATGAATGTAGTTCCAAAATTTTGAGATTTAACATTATAGACTTTGCTTATCATGTCGGAAACATATAAAGATCAAGTTTAAATTTGGTCGAAAATTTTCGGGTTGTCACATGATAAATTAGAGTTAATTAATTTATGTTTCGCTGATGATCTTTTTATCTTCCCTTATGGCAGTGTTGCTTCGGTGGAGGTTATTCGAAAGTCTCTTGATGAATTTAAACAATGTTCTGGTTTGTCCGATAGTCTTTCGAAGAGTACCGCCTTTTTTCAAATGTTCGGTCTAATGTGAAGACTACTATCTTAGCGAATTTACAGTTTGAAGAAGGGAGTCTCCGGGTTAGATATCTTGGTATTCCCCTTGTGTCATCTCATTTGCTGTATCAGGATTGCAAATTATTAGTTGATAGAGTTCGAAATAAGATTAATGATTAGAAGAACAAGTTTCTTTCATTTGCGGGAAGGGTGCAATTAATTGTTTCGGTTCTTACTGCTATACAACTTTATTGGTTCTCAGTGTTCATCTTGCCGGATGGGATCGTTCAAGAAATCGAAAAGCTTATTTGAGGTTTGTAACACCCCGTTTTCCCGTGCACGTTTAAAGGTACAACCTTAATTATTAGCACGCTTATAACTTGTTCGTTTGTGTGATTAAGTGAGCCAAGTGTTAGTTTTTGTGTAAGTACATGTATGTATATGTGTGTGTATATATATATATATATATATATATATATATATATATATATATATATGCAAATGCGTGCGTGTACGTGTTTATGTATGTGTCGCGATGGTGTTGAGTCGTGTGAGACTTAAGGGCGAAGCTTAGACGTGCATAGGAATAGTGAACGAGGTGTGCTAGTTGTATAAACCTTCGTTTTATGATTTGTTTTCAAAGTGACCAGGAACAGGCCAATGCCGTGCCGCGAGGAATGGGGCCTCGACGCGACATGTAAAGCAAATCCAGATCAGAACTTGAGTTAAGAAGGGTCGTTTTTCCTTCTTTATGTCGCGCCGTGACAAAGGAGCTGCGCCGCGGCACCTCTGCAGTTCTGACTCCAATTTCAGCCCAATTTAAATAGGGCTTTAGGGGAAATTTAGTCTTTTTGCATATAGATCAGATTGGAGCCTTTAATCTCAGCCACTTATCCTCCATTTCTCATTTCTTTTCCATTTTCTTTCACATTTTCCTCCCAAAACATAAAACCCACTAAGTTTAATCTTGAGATTTGAAGGTGAAGAGTTGTGAATCAAACCTAGGAGCAAGAATTAAAGTTGTTCATTGTATCTCTAGCTACACGTTCATAGTCTTGGTAAGTTCTAACTCTAAGTCTTGAGTTTTAATTAGTTTAAGCTAGGGTTTGGTTCATATGGAACTAGTGTGACCTATTTGAGGGTTAAATGGGTGGGTTTTGGGTTGGATTGTTGAAAGGAAACCCTAAATAGCTATTATCTAGGGTTTGGTCTTGTGATTTGAGGTTGTAAGTGCTAAATGATGTTGTTAGTCATTAATGCACTTTTAAAAGGATGAAAGAGTTGTTATTGTGTAAGTTTGACTTGATTTATGAGTCAAATAATCAAAAGAGCACTAGTTGACCTAATCGGGTGAAATGGTTATGAAGTACATCAAGTTTATGTTAGTTGATGTTATTAAACCCTAATCACTAGCTTTTAGTGATTTATGACGAGGCATAGCTATTAACGTGCGGTTTTGGTGTAGTTGAGTCATTTAATGCAAACGGGTCATTAAATGCTCAAGGGTTAGTGGTTGGCATTTAATTCAACTAGATTGTATGTTAATAAATGCATAATGTAATATGTACATTACATTGAAGGGTTGCAAGATCGGTTAGCTTTCACAAGAGACTTGAGGTGAGTGGAATGATTATGCATATGTGTATATAATGTATTTACTTGTACGAGATTCGATGTGGGTTTAAGTTCGGGCGATCGATACCACAACGGGTCAATATATGATATGGGTTTAAGTTCGGGCGTTCGATGCCATGTCATATATGTGTGTGGGCATGTAGTGTGGGTTTAAAGTTCGGGCGTTTGATACCACATTACACGTGACGGGTGGGTTTAAAGTTCAGGCGATCGATACCACTCCGGGGGTTAGTGTCATAATTTGTTGTGCACTAACGGTTGTTGGGAACACCAATGGGAAATTCGAAGTACCATTCCTTGTACTATTGGTTAACCATGGCTATGTGTTTGTTGTGTGGTGTTTTCACATTATTCGAGTTATATATGTTATCGTTGTGCTAGCTTGTGGTCTTGGAGATTTAGCGTTATGCCTTGCGTTGGTATATTTTTTAAATTGCTAGCGTGTATGAGGTAATTGTGTATGTGATTACATGTAAGTAGGTTATATATGTATGTGTATAATTATTGCATTCACTAAGCGTTAGCTTACCCTCTCGTTGTTTATCTTTTTAGATGCAGGCGCAGTTAAGGGCAAGGGGGTTATCGGGCATTAGGTGTCCCGTGATGATGCTTTGTTGGAGTTTTGATGTTGGCCTAACGTTATGGGTAGTTTAGTCCCAAACCATGCTCGAAGTGTCGTTTGGATTGTAAACTATCATTTGTAATGGGTCAAACTTGTACTAAACTTTATTCGTGGCCCTAGTGCCTTTTGCAAATGATTAATTGTTGTGCGCCTTAAATGGAACTATCGAAATGGGTTACATATTTATTCGGCGTGTAATTGTGTTGCAATAAAAAAAATTTATCGTATGGAAACGGGTTGGGTTGTTACAAGTGGTATCAGAGCATGGTCTAAGGGATTTAGGTGACTTGAGATAGGCGCCTAGACTTAGACTTTTGTGTTGTGGAATTATATGTGGGACTTGTAGGACTACGGGTCAGTGCGGGGTTTGATTAGTTCTTTGATGCATAAGTGGACAACTATGCTATGTTATGATGTTACTAATCATGTGTTGTTGTTTTGAACATCGAGCAAGATGGTTGTGACACGTTTGAGCACGGTACGGCATGTGAGCATAATAGTGAGTCGCGACCACTATTACGGTTGCAAGTCAAGTCGAGCAAGGATGTACGACAAGTATCGAGCTAGATGTGGTGTGTGTGCGGTCATATGCATAGGTATATATGTGTATTAAATTGTTGGTGATGTATAATCCATTTTTAATCTTTAGAATGAAGACGAGAAACGGAACGAATACGAATGGCAATGGTGGTCCCTCTCATGTGGAGGAAGATGAGATGACTACCAAGATTGAGACCGCTTTAGAAAACTATGTTTCGGTTTTCTCACGAAGGGTTAAACAAATATTCGAAGAGTCGGTTTCGGAACAAATTGTCGATATGATTCAAGAACGGATGACTAATGCCGTTAAAGAAGAAGTTGAAAGGAGGTTTCCTAGACCTCAAAATGTGGGCGAGTTGGAGTTTAGCTATAAGAACTTCTTGGCGACTAAGCCTCCTCACTTTCACGGGGATCCCGACCCCATGAAGAGTGCGGCTTGGATTTCCGATGTTGAAGGTTGTTTTCGCACGACCGAGTGCCCTCCCGAAAAGAAAACAAGGCTTGCTACTAGTTTGTTAAGGGGCCATGCTAAATATTGGCTCGATGGCAAGATTGATATGGTGGGTGATGCGGCTTTTGTGGGATTATCTTGGGCGGATTTCAAGAAGGAGTTTGTCCTTGAATATCGTACGCAAGCAGATCTTTCTAAATTGCACAACGAGTTAAGGAACATGCGTCAAGGGTCTTTGGACCTAAACACTCTTAAAACCAACTTTCTTGCTAAGGCGCGTTTTTTCCGCGACTATGTGGGGAATGATCAATTGTTAATGGAAGACTTTCATGCGACCCTTAGAGATGATTTGAAGGGTAAAATTAGTATTGGTCATGTTGAGACCTTTGATAAGCTGTTGGCGGTGGCGAAGGGGTTTGAAGTGCAAGCTCCGAGTCCGGTTAGTTATGCGCCAAGTAAAC
This sequence comes from Rutidosis leptorrhynchoides, assembly GCF_046630445.1. Taxonomy (NCBI): domain Eukaryota; kingdom Viridiplantae; phylum Streptophyta; class Magnoliopsida; order Asterales; family Asteraceae; genus Rutidosis; species Rutidosis leptorrhynchoides. The sequence continues at coordinate 150,538,192 of NC_092334.1, forward strand.
GAAAGTTTGAAGTTTCTAATTTTTTGAACAAGAAGAGTAAGGGAGCATCCGAAAGTGTCGGTAGCGTGAAGAAGGGTGCTTCTAGTGGTCACATGGTCACTTGTTTCAATTGTGGGCAAAAAGGTCACTACTCTCGTGATTGCCCAAAACCGCGTACTAATGTGATCACATGTTTCAATTGTCAACAAGAAGGGCACCGAAAGTCGAAGTGCCCCGAACTCCGAAATGATCAAGTTAAGAGAATGGAGAAGGTGGCAGGGTCGGCTAGGGGATGTAATTATTTGATGACCCATGACGAAGCCAAGCAATCCAATGAAGTCGTTTCAGGTACTTTCATGGTTAACTCTAATCCGGCAAGGATCCTATTTGATAGCGGTGCAAATTTATCATTTGTGTCTCCAAAATTTGTGCCTAAACTTAATAAACCGTTAGCTAAGTTAAGTCGTCCGGTAGAATTCGAAATAGCGGATGGTAAGACGGTGCTAGTGGTTGATGTGTGTAAAAATTGTAACGTTGTGTTTGGTTCCGAGAACTTTAATATTGATCTCATTCCGATGACGTTGGGTGATTTTGATATCATGGTTAGTATGGATTGGCTCGATCATAATAGAGCCGATATTGCGTGCCATGAAAAATCTATTCGTGTGAAGACCCCAAGTGGGAGAGAGTTAATTATTCATGGTGATAAACGTAGAAGACTTGTACCGGGATGCACTTTTGCACGGGCACGTCGTTTCCTTGTTAGTGGTGGCATGGCTTTTCTCGCCCATGTTGTTGATACTCGTGATGAGCCACCACCCATTCGTGAAATTCTGGTGGAAAGTGAGTTTGATGATGTTTTCCGGATGAGTTACCGGGTGTTCCGGCGGAAAGACAAGTCGAATTTCGCATTGAGTTGGTTCCGGGAGCTACTCCCATTGCTAAAACTCCTTATCGTTTAGCACCGACGGAAATGCAAGAATTGTTGAATCAAATTCAAGAGTTACTTGAGAAGGGTTTTATTCGACCGAGTGCTTCACCATGGGGTGCTCCGGTTTTATTAGTGAAAAAGAAGGATGGAAGTATGCGGATGTGTATCGACTATCGGGAGTTGAACAAGGTGACGATCAAGAATCGTTATCCATTGCCTAGGATTGACGATTTGTTTGACCAAATCCAAGGTGCGACGTATTTCTCAAAAATTGACCTACGGTCCGGCTATCACCAAATGCGGGTCCGTGAGGAAGATATTGAGAAAACGGCCTTTCGAACGCGTTACGGGCATTTTGAATTTGTGGTTATGCCTTTTGGTCTTACGAATGCACCGGCGGCATTCATGGATCTTATGAACCGAGTGTGCCAACCTATGTTGGACAAGTCGGTAATTATGTTCATTGACGATATTCTTGTCTATTCTAAGAGCATGACGGAACATGAACACCACTTGCGCGAAGTATTGAAGACGTTGAGAAAAGAGAAGTTGTATGCTAAATTCTCAAAATGTGAATTTTGGCTAAGGGAGGTTCAATTCCTTGGCCATATTGTGAACAATGATGGTATTCAAGTGGATCCGGGGAAGATAGAGACGGTGAAGGATTGGGGACGACCGACTACGCCTACGGAAATCCGAAGTTTTCTCGGATTGACCGGTTACTGTCGTCGGTTTATCCAAGACTTTTCCAAGATTGCTTCGCCATTAACTAAGTTTACAAGGAAGAATACGAGATTCAATAGGGAGAACGAGCAAGAAATCGCTTTTCAATTGTTGAAAGAGAAATTATGTAAAGCTCCGGTCTTAGTATTGCCGGAAGGTGTAGATGATATGACGGTCTATTGTGATGCTTCTTTGAATGGGCTCGGGTGTGTTCTAATGCAACGAGGTAAAGTCATCGCTTACGCCTCTCGCCAATTAAAGGAACATGAAAAGAGATACCCGACTCATGATCTCGAATTAGCGGCGGTGGTCCATGATTTGAAAATTTGGCGCCATTACTTGTATGGTGTCAAGTGTACAATTTATTCAGATCACAAGAGTTTGAAACATCTTTTTGATCAACGGAATTTGAATTATCGTCAACGTAGATGGATGGATGTGGTGAAGGATTATGATTGTGAGATACTTTATCATCCAGGCAAGGCTAATGTGGTCACGGATGCGTTAAGCCGAAAGAGTCACCACCCGGTGTTACGATTGGGATTGTTACGTATGATTATTACTAACGATTTTCTTGAAAAACTTGGTGTGATTCAAATAGAGGCTTAAGTTCACAACAAGCATGCGGAACGAATTGTGGGGCAATCATAATTCATTACGATGGGTTCGCGTGGTTTATTGTCTTTTCAAGAAAGAGTGTGAGTGCCTAAGATGGGTGATTTCCGAAAGGTGCTTCTTGATGAGGCGCACAAGTCTAAGTATTCCATACATCCGGGTGCGACGAAGATGTACCATGATTTGAAGAAAGATTATTGGTGGCCGGGCATGAAACGCGACGTTGTTAAGTATGTTGAGCAATGCGTGTGACGATCGCTCCAAATCCATATGGACGAACACGTCATTCATTGATTTCATTGAGAGGTATTTGACCTCTATATGATACGTTTTGTAAACATTGCATTCTTTTGAAAAGGCACACCATAAATGAATATTTAAATCAAAGGTTTTCGACCTCTGATGATTTCTACATATAGACAATCACAATAAATAATAGTTTACAATAGTACTTCCGTTAACAATGCAGTCAAAATAAGATACATGGTGATGATTTGGTGAATGCAACGTTTCCTTGAAAAAATATGCCATGTAAGACTCCATGCACATAGCTTGTGTAACATATAATCAAACAGCGGAAGACTTCTAGGGAACCTGAGAATAAACATGCTAACAAGTGTCAACACAAAGGTTGGTGAGTTCATAGTTTTAATGTTTCGTATAATCTGTATATAAAGGTGGATCACAAGATTTCAGTTGTTTCATCCAGAAACGTTTATCAAAATATTCTACGAAATTGAGCACCCTGGTAACTAAACTTTAACGTATATATAATTTGTACCCTTTGTATAATCATCTTAATAATACACGCAAACCAACGTGTACGCTTCTCAAATAGCATACATCCGTTAAAAGGCTAGTTCTCTAGCTCGGACGGGGATATCAAGCCCTATGGATCCATATACTACTACTCGCGCCCACCAGTTCTTATAACTGGCAGTTACTAGTTACCAAAGCTAAGGGATTTTCGGTTCAAACTCAGTGTAGAATTTAGTATGTACTTGTATCCAATGCGTTTAAAATAAAGTGCATGTATTCTCAGCCCAAAAATATATATTGCAAAAGCAATTAAAAAGGGATCAATGAAACTCACCTTAGCAGCATATAAAGTCGTTCACCAAAATGTGATCGAAACTCGGATTACCAAATAATCGTAGATCTCAACCTAGAGAACATATGTTGGTCAATAAACGTCTATCAAGCTAGGTCAGGTCATAGTGTATCACAATCCTAATGCTCGAGATCGACATACAAAAGTTATCCAATGTCGTTTCAAAAAGTCAATTTTGACAGTTGTTTAACAAAACGAGACGTACCTTATATAAGGATTCATTAACTCGGTTGGTAATATTCAAAAATCCAAATTATCAATCTCGTAAACGAGTTGTTTAAATCTTAATTGTAGATTCAAAAGCAATTTCAATTAACGTCAATCATAATTCAGTTGATCATATCTTTTAATCCGTTCATCGAAATTATTCGATATCTAAATGAAAAGTTATTGATTTTTTGCCAGCCTTCCAAAAACATGTATATCATATACTTTTTACCAATAATATATGTATTTAATTCTTGATTCATTATAACTGTTTAACGACGAAATTTAGTATACCAGCATATATAAATATATATATACTCGAGCACTAGACATGGATACACAATTAATATATAAAAGATGAAATATGAGTGCTTACGTATAAATATTGAGATTCAATATTGTAGGAAAGTACGTAGACGTAACGGAGATGATAAACACTAGATTTGATTCACAAATATACCCCCGAACATTGCCCTTAACCTCCTTGGCAATAACCCATAATTTCCTTAGCTCTATCCCGCTCAAAAACCCATTTTGAAGGTGACATGCTCATAACCTCGTCGTAGTATTTTAGGTATATATACTACTAATAATAATATTATAATAAGATTAATAATAATAATATTAATCTCAATAATAATAATAATAATAATAATAATAATAATAATAATAATAATAATAATAATAATAATATAAAAAATAATAATTCCGAGGAATGAACTGAGCTTTTATAGTATGTGGCCTGCTACAGTACCTCATGCGATCGCATGAGTTTTCAGTGTTTTTGCCATGCGATCGCATGGCCGCCTTATCTGTTTTTGTTTGCTAGTTCGTCGACATCAAATAGTGTTTTACTGCAGCAAATAGTGTTTCACTGTAGCAAATAGTGTTTCACTGTAGCAAATAGTGTTTTACTGTAGCAAATAGTGGTTTACTGTACCAAATCACTGTAGCAAGTCGTTTTCACTGTAGCACTATAGCAAAATACAGTTTTACTGTAGCAAATAGTATTTTACTATAGAAAATAGTGTTTTACTATAGCAAAGTCATTTTACTTGTACATATGTATATATATATATATATATATACATACATATAATTGTTCATGAATCGTCGAGAGCAGTCAAATGTAATGAAACAGTTCTAAAATTTTGAGATTCAACTTCATAGACTTTGCTTATCGTGTCGGAAACTTTAAATCATTTAAAGATAAAGTTTAAATTTGGTCAAAAATTTCCGGGTTGTCACAGTACCTACCCGTTAAAGAAATTTCGTCCCGAAATTTGAGTGAGGTCGTCATGGCTGACAATAAAAATATTTTCATGACAGATATGAGTTGATAAATAGAATTTTATCACCGTTGAATTATATGGATAAAACAATCCGATTTCTCGAAGCGTATGAGAGAAGTTATCGTAAAAGAATGAAATGAAAGAATAGAGATTCGTCTTAACTTTTGACGTAGTTACGATTGATTTCCAGAATTTAAGGAATAGAAAATCTTCATAATCCAAATAAAATTTGATTCTTCGGAATTTGCGGAAATTAGGATTTTCTTTGATTAAATGCGTAATCTGCCTCGATTGCTATGTCTGATATTTCGCTATAAATTGACCTCTTCCGTTTCATTTATTTTCACCACTCCTATAATCTTCTTTCTTATTTCATACATCCCAATAGATTGTGAAAATGCTTAATCCAGTTCTGATTCTTGATATTTTCCTGGCTATCGTATCCTTCATTCTTCTTTTTCATCTGCCACCAGAGGAAGTTATTTTCTTCTACTATTACCTTGGGGTTATAGTGTTTTTCATTCTCCCGTGTCTTTATATTGCTATACGAATTGATGTACACGGTTTGTAAATTTCGGGGTTGTTATCGGGCTTTATATTCTCTATTATATTTCGGAGCTTCATGCTTTCGTTTTCTCTTCCCGACCTTAAGTCAAGCGGATAATGGACCAGAATTCGTAGGTATGAAGTTTCAGATGAACATAACTAATGTTCTAAGAAAGAAATAGTAATAGTACAATCTGACTTGTCAAATTACTAGAATACCTCGAAAAAGACCGAATCATCAAGAAATATATTTTCTTGATATATTTAGAGATTATATAGAATGAAAGAGTTATGTAACATGGTTCATGATGAGGGTGGGATCTGTGAACCTTTATCACGTTCCATTAGAAACTCAGCATGACTTACTGTAATATAATCAAGTTGATCAAATGTCATTATATTATACTAACTCATGCTTCAGTTCCCAACACTACTTCAAAGACATCCATTTTTCGAAATTTTCAGAATTTAGAAACTGAAACAGTTTCTTTTATGATATAACACAGATAGCGCGAAGAGATGAATGATTTCAGATAAGAATAGTTATGAAAATATCTTCAGAAATATGGAGGATATTTATAACGGAAGATACGATGATATCTTATAATATTTAAGATAAGATGATGATAAAGAATATTATACGTAAAGGTTTTAGAGTAAGGAACAAGGTATTCGCTAATGATTTCAGCAGACACTGAATCATTTGGATTATTTGAAGGTAGATTAAGTCTTTGTGATTTGTCCACAGCCTCCTTCATGGTCTGCTCAATCCGTTTTTCAGTTCCAAACCTTCTCTTTTTCTCAGCTTTACCACCATACTATTCTTTATCATCAAACTTTTGACTGTTAAGGTCGTTTACAGTTTTTGCTGCTTCATCAGCATTGTTCCAATTTCAGAGAACTATTTCATAGTTTGGGATGTTTTTCAGAAGCTTCACATTCGAAGTATGTAAGTCTAGAAGATAGATGTTATCTATATATAACTGTTGTCGTAGAAAATACTGTGAGATTCAAAATACCGATTGCTAATTCCCGGTAGTTGGTATGGCAATTACCGTTACAAGATGTGGATGAGTATATGATAGGGTTTCAATGAGTATAATGACTTTTCGGAAGGTCAAAGATCAATGAAGTTGTTGGTAAATTTACTGCTAATGTGGTGGAACATAAAAGGTTCTCAAGTAACAAAAATCTATATGTCAAGGTTATAATAAGACTAATCTGAAAAGTCGAAGTTGACTGGTTGGAAGTGTGGTAAAACTGGATACTTTGAACAGGGATTGCAAGATTATTTTCGGTAATAACAATGCTAAAGGATCTTTCACATTTTTAAAGTTAAAGTATAGCTTTGAAAGATGTAGAGATCTAAGAATGATGTCATCGGTTTAGAGTTATGGCTTGGATTCTGATACGTCGATATCAGAATATGTGATTGAATTTGTATGAAATGATTATGTATCATTGTGAAGATAGTGAGTATAGTTAATGATTTTTGAATCAAAATTGAAGAATGTACAATATAACATATTAATTGTGAACTTATATATTTCCCGGGAATTACCTACCCGTTAAACATTTCACAAGTAATATTTTGTACAAAAGAATTTTCATTACAGTCTTTATGAAAATATATGTATGTATATTTCTTCAGATGTAATGCAGATTTAATGAGTTAATATCATATTAAGCTCATTTGATTTTTGACTTGACTTAAAAATGATTAATCTCTAAAACATTAAAGATTGCATAGTCTTTGCGGAGTATTTCACTAATGAAATCAACACTTCATTATTTATTCTTATTGATATTCCTCAGTGAAGGATGTTGGTGCTCGTGGAATTTTTGTGAACCTTACAAGGCACAGATGATGTTTTTTTAAAAGTTTCGAGTACATCAAAAATGAAAATGTAAAATCAATTATGTAATTGAATAATACACTTGGTTTATTATGAAATAGAATTCATTAGGTTGAAACAGAGATTGTAGTTAACAATGGTTAAGTTGTTAAGGAAGGATGTACATCATTGCATATTAGTAATATGAACTAACCGAGTAGTACCTATCAGTTAAGATTCACACGTAATAGCTTAGTACGAAAAGATTTATTTTGATTTCAAAATTCATATATATTAAATATACATAAAATTTCTTCAGGGGAAATGAGTTAATACTTCATCGATTATTGTTGCTGGTATTAATTGGTAATTACGGTGCGTATGACATTGATGCTCGTGGAATAGATTGTGAAGTTGAGGTTTGTGATGCGGATGTTGTTGGTGGTGGTAATGGTATTATTGGTGTTGTTGTTGGTGGTACTGTTGCTACCGGTGATGCTGCTGGTGCTTGTAACCTTTGCACCGTATTCTCCAAAGCCACTACCCGAGCACGAAGCTCGTTGACTTCTTCTACTACTGTAACAACCCGTCCTTATCCCCCTGGACGAAATCATCAACATCTGGTTCCATTGCGATGATCGACTCCAAGTAATGTCCTTAAAATGAGCAAATGCACAGCAGAAGACTTAATTCGTACCTAAGAATAACATGCTTTAAAATGTCAACGTAAAGTTGGTGAGATATATAGGTTTGATGCTAGCAGCGTTATAACTATGGACCACAAGATTTCATATATAAAAAAAATATAATACACTCGTAAGTGTATAAAATCATTCTGCTTATGTTGAGGCCTCAGTAACCAACCTTAACAATAATATAATAAGTCATCTTCGCAAAGATGGATGTGTACACTCGCAAGTGTATAAATAAACCTCGAAGTACTAAACATCCGCCCACTAGTTCTTATGTCTAGTACAGCCTACTGGATGGGGGTGTTAAACCCGATAGATCTATCTTTAGGATTCGCGCTTACATGTTATTATAACATATAACTAAATTACCTAGCACATCAATCCGCAGAATATCATTTTTAATCACTTGTGTCCATAACGTAAATCATTTATAAAAAAATAGCGCATGTATTCTCAGCCCAAAATATTTAAAGTTTAAAAGGGGCTATATACTCACCATACTGTATTTTGTAGTAAAAATACATATAACATCATTTAACATGTGCAAGGTTGACCTCGGATTCACGAACCTATAACATTTATATTTATATTAACACATATAATCACATAATTCCTTCCATATAATATTTATATATATATTAAGTGTTGTAGTGAAATAAATATATGTACTAAAAAAATCAATAATTTATTATATGTAATTTTTATATAATTGATGTTAATATGTTTAATATAATTTTATGTAATATTAATATAAGTATATAGTATCTATTTGTTATATATAAAAAAATACTAATAATATTAATAATAATGATTCTAGTAATAATAAAAATGATAAAATTGATAGTTTTAGTAAAAATAATACTTTTAGTAATAATAATAATGATAATAATGATAATAATAATAATAATAGTAACTATAATCATAGTGGAAATGGAAAAAGAATGTATACCCTCCTAAAAAGAAAAGCTCCAAACGGGACTCGAACCCAAGACCTCTCGCTTAAACTCAACACCCCTCAACCACTTCACTGCCCATAACTTTCTGTTTTATTTCCCAGATTAAACCTTTATATCTAGTTAAACGTCTGGGTTTCTCATTAACACTAATTGATTGCAACCTCAGCAACCATTTGATTTGGTCCAATACAAAACTGAAACCATTGTGGTCCATATAATAGTCCGTTAAGAAAATCTCTATATCCAATCTTTCGGTCCAACATCATTAACTAAATTCACGGCCTCCTTCTGTTCTTGATTAACCCGATTATGTACACTTTATCACAAGGGAATACGGGACCCGTTAAACCAGGATAATCAAATCATCTCATCATCGTGTATCACTATCTCTCGTGTTTTTAACTCAAATAAAAAAATGGAAACAAGGACTCACAAGTAGTGGCCCATCGTTATATTGTAAATTTATTTAAATTATAATCGGTCAAAAGCATATGTATATCGTTTTCATACCAAGTCACCAATCAACAATTCCATCCTTTATCTTTTAATAGTCAAAAGGATTTATCACCTTTAATGGTTGTTGGCCACTTCCAAAAAGAATAACGTATTCCTAATTCCTAATCTTTATAAAAGAAAAACCGTAACTATATGAGCAACAAATATGTTTGGTATTGGTGGGTTCTTGTTGGCTATTAAACAGAAAAAGAATAGAAGGAGAAATAGCGTGGTAACATAGCAGGAGGATGGTATCGGCTGTTTTGGTGGTTGTTAATTGTGCAACAGAAACGCGTGGACAGCAGAAGGTGTATGCAATTTACGTTGGGTTTAGGTGACTCGATTTATGGTGATGGTTTGTTCGTTGATTGTTGCACAAACAGGAAAGAACGAAAGTGTGTTTATATGGTGGCTCATGTTTATGGTTCAAGAAAAGAGAGAGTAAAAGAGATAAGGAATAAGGGTGGCGGTTTAGGGTATTTCGGAATTAATTAGAAAAAGAATAGGGAGAGAAAAGAATGATCTCGTGGCTGTCTTTGACGAGATAAAGAAACAGAAATATGAAACGGTTAAAAGGGTGTTCGAAGGTGTTGGTTTCACGATGCTTTGGGACAGAAAAACAGGAGAGAGAGGGAGGAGAGATAGATAGTATGGCGACGGTGTAGGGATTGGGCGGTGGGTGTGTTGACCGGTGTTAGTGGTGGTGATTCTTGAAATGGTGGAGGAGATCAAATGGCGTGTAAAATGGGTCTTAGTGTTTGATGGAAAACCGAACACGAAAAGATCAAAAAGCTTGATGGCTATGGTTATGGTGGTTGATGGTTCGAATGACACATGAAGGTGTTGATGAGTTGATTAAAATGGGTCTCAAGTTGAGTTGAAGGTGGTGGGTGAAGGTGAAAGTAGAAGAAGAGAAGGGTGACGGATAATGTGATGATAACTCCATAATGCAAGTATATGTATATATAAAATATAAATATATAGCACATGTAATAATTTATATATAATAAAATATAACACAGTAAGGAGATCAAAGAATAATTGAAAACAGTTGGCAGGATGTTTGTAATTACTCTGCCGACGTTTGGATATTTTCACTTCGCGGAGTGCTATATCGTGTCTATTGCTAAACAGTTGACGTATGAAAGTGTTCCTAAAAATCTCAAACTTTTAGGTTAAATAAAATTAATTATTCCACTCATTAATTGTTTGAAACCTGATCAAAAACGTTAAATAATTGTTTATTTTATGTTCCAATTTATATATACGGAGTACAAAAACTTAGTTCGAAAAGGTAAAAAAAAATATTTATCAAAACTATTATCTTTTTATTAAATTTTTGGAACAACTTTTATTTTAAAACTTCATATATATATATATATATATATATATATATATATATATATATATATATATATATATATATATATATATATATATATATATATATATATATTAGACCTATTTTAGAAATAGTTAAACGTCAACCGAAAGTTACAGACATTTATCATTTAAACTCAAAATTAATTATATTCAATATATACTATGTATATATATAAACAGTTTTAAATAACAAAATTTGCTACGCAAATAAATATATATTAAATAATTAAATTAAATATAACAATATATAAACAAGAATTATACATATTAAATAATAGTTTTTATTACATAAATGAATATATTTAATATATAATTTGTACAGAATAATTTGAATTGTAACAATATATATATATATATATATATATATATATATATATATATATATATATATATATATATATATATATATATAAGATAATAGTTTTCATTACAATGCACATTATTATTTTACATATTTATAACAATATTTGTAATTCAGTTATATACACATATATTTTTATTTATGTACACATATTTACAAACAATGATTCGTGAATCGTCAGGCATGGTCATATGGTAATTGATTACCTAAATATAGATTTCAAACTTTCTAGACTCAACATTACATATTTTGCTTATCGTGTCGGAAACATATAAAGATTAAGGTTTAAATTTGGTCGGAAATTTCCGGGTCGTTACAGTACCCACCCGTTAAAGAAATTTCGTCCCCGAAATTTGAATGAGGTCGTCATGACTAACAATAAAATTGTTTTTATGACGAATAAGAGTTGATAATTAGAGTTTTATCATTATTGATTAATATGGATAAAACGATCCGATTATGTGAAGCGTACGAGTGAAGCTGTCACATAAGTGTGAACTGGAGAAACAAAGGTCCATCTTAACTTTTGACGTAGTCATGTTGAATTTCGGAATTCAAGGGATTTAAGGAAATATTCTAATCAGAAGGAAGATATATTAGCACGAATTATTAGCAACTGTTGGAATAACGGAAGAACAGAAATATCAAGGAAATATTTTCGTGATAAGCTTAGAGATTAAGTAGAATGAAAGAGTCGTGTAACATGGCACATGATGATGGTACTGTGAATCATCACATTCCATTAGAAACTTAACATGACTTACTATAATATAATGAAGTTGATCAAGTTTCATTATATTATACTAATTCATGCATCAGTTCCCAACACTACTTCAAAACATTCATATTTTAATTTCGAAGGTTTCAGAATTTAGAAACTAACACAGTTTCTTTTATTTAATAACGCAGATATTACGGAAAGATACATGATCGCAGATAGGAATAGTTGTGAAAATATCTCCTGAAATATGGAGAATATGTATAACAGAAGATATGAAGATATCTTATAATATCTAAGATAAGATAATGATGAAGAATATCATCCGAAAAGGTTTAGAATATCGAGTAGGGTTTTTACTAATGGTTTCAGCAGGTACTGAATCGTTTGGATTCTTTGAAAGCAGATTCAGTTCTTGTGATTTATCCACACCTTCTTTCATACTTTGCTCAATCCGTTTTTCCAGTTCCAAATCTCCTCTTTTTCTGAGCTTTACCATCACATTATACTTTATTGCCAACTTTTGACTGCTAAATTCGTTTACAGTTTTTGTTGCTTCATTAGCATTTTAAGAACTACTTCATAGTTCAGGGTGTTTTTCAGAAACTTCACATTCGGAGTATGAAATTCTTAGAGATAGACGCTATAGGTATAACTGGAGAAGTTCTACGAAATTTTCAAGATACTGATTGCGGATTTTGCCAAAGAGATGACGAACTGCTGGCACAACTGATGATGATTTCGTGGAATATAAAAGGTTCTCCGGTAACGATGGCGAAAAGACAAGGTATGAATATCAAGATTATAATAGGAGTAGTCTCACTGAGAAGTCGAAGTGGAGTGGTGACAAAATTAGCTTTTTGAAAAGGAATTGTAGGGTTGTTTTTGCTAGTGAATGATAAGGAATTCGACGCGGATAGGTTTTAACTACAACTTCGGTTTCGAAAGTTTTTCAGGTGCATATCTGTATGCATGAATCTTTCTTCCATAGACGAGGTGCGGCTGGTTCAACTTCTCGATCGAGGTGTTTTCAAGGATCATGAAAGATTTGAATGCAAATTGTAATCGTCAGGATACGAATGGGGTTTAAGATAAAATCAAGTGGCAAACTTGAAGATTAGTTTTAGTTTCATATGTTATAATCAATATTTTAATTCATTTTAATTATCCAAAGTTAGCAGTCCAATAGTCCGATTGTCCAATAGTCCAATGAATTCATATATAAATTAAATATATATAATATTCGAATTAATTAATACGTATCGTGACCCGTGTACCGGTCTCAGTGTCAATCACAACTCAAACCATATATATATTTTGGAATCAACTCCAACCCTGTATAGCCAACTCCCACCTTCACATATAGAGTGTCTGCGGTTGTTCCGAAATATATATATAGATGGGTCGATATGATAAGTCGAAACCTTGCATACGTGTCCCGTTATTTAAAGTGCGTAAAATAAATAAATATATATCATGACCCATTATACAACATGTTGTCTCAAAATTAATCCGACGTATTGTTGTACATGTGTCCCGACGGTATGTAAAGTGCAGAAATTAAATAACAATAAATAAAATTGCGAGAATGTAAATTGCGATAAATTAAATGTTAATTAGTTAGCTGGGAACAGTTAGCTAGGAACAGTTAGCGTGGAATCTTAACAATATTTCAATTAGTTAATCCGTTTGTTTCTAACAAATTTTATTCTGTCCAATGTTTTCTTCTTTATGCCACTTGTTGGATTTTGATAGGTCAAAATCCGAATATGAAATTTGAATGAAAATGGTTATTCCGGGGTGAGCGGATATGAATATCGGTGGTTGTAAGTAGGATAATAAATGACCGTTGAACCAGATTCGAAGAATGTACAGTGTAACTTGTTAATGTGAATTTTAAATATTCCTTGGGTACTACCCACCCGTTAAAATATTTTCATCATTAACAGTTCGTACGAAAGAATTTTTAATTACGATCTTTATGAAAATATACTTGCATATATATTTTCTTCAGATGTAATTATGGATTTAATGAGTCAATAAGATTTTATACTCATTTGATTTATTGCTAGCACTTGATTACATGATCTCTAAAACTTTAGAGATTACATAATTGCCATGTCGGACGAAGGTAAAATGAGGTGGAATGATACGTAAAGCGAAGATAATTGATGTAGATCGATGTGTAGAACGAAGTTCATACTCGAAGTACAGATGGTGATATTGAGGCGTGTAATGTTGATATTCGAGGTACAGATTGTGGTGTTGAGAGTTACGGCGCGGTTGTGGTTTGGGGGTGATAAGGGTATTGTCGGCGTTGATGATGGTGATGCTGATTATGCTGCTGGTGCTGCTGCTGAGGTTTGTAACCTTCGCACCATATTCTCCAAAGCCGTCACACGAGCGCGAAGTTTGTTAACTTCTGCTAGTACACCGGAATGATTGGTGGTTGGAACGAGCGAATGAACAAGATTCGAAATATGGGATAGTATATAGTCATGACGAGATACTCTAGAAATGAGTGAGAAAATGGTTTCTCGAACAGGTTCGCCGGTAAGTGCTTCAGGTTCATCGCCAAACGAGCAATTTGGTGGATGGAGGGGATCGTCGATGTGATATGATTTTCAGGTATCGGATGATATTCTGACTATATAGAATATCTATACATGTAATCCTAAAGATTTCGTTGACTACAGAGGAATTTACGGCATGAGTCAGGCAATTCTATAGTAACAGATACGCTAAGATATGAATTTTGTCTATACACTATCAATGCAGTAAATGCAGTAAGACGTGTCTAGACTTATGAATGATAAGCAGGCAATTCCTTAAGGATGATAAGCAGATGGCTTCCGACTAGAAATGATAAGCAAAACTTTTTGACATGTAGACACGGTTAAAGTCCAGACTCACTAATGTATCCTAACAACTACTAGTCAGACACACTAATGCAAGGCCTGGTTCGCTAAGACCACCGCTCTGATACCACATGTAACAACCCGTCCTTATCCCCCTGGACGAAATCATCAACATCTGGTTCCATTGCGATGATCGACTCCAAGTAATGTCCTTAAAATGAGCAAATGCACAGCGGAAGACTTAATTCGTACCTGAGAATAACATGCTTTAAAATGTCAACGTAAAGTTGGTGAGATATATAGGTTTGATGCTAGCAGCGTTATAACTATGGACCACAAGATTTCATATATAAAAAAAAATATAATACACTCGTAAGTGTATAAAATCATTCTGCTTATGTTGAGGCCTCAGTAACCAACCTTAACAATAATATAATAAGTCATCTTCGCAAAGATAGATGTGTACACTCGCAAGTGTATAAATAAACCTCGAAGTACTAAACATACGCCCACTGGTTCTTATGTCTAGTGCAGCCTACTGGATGGGGGTGTTAAACCCGATAGATCTATCTTTAGGATTCGCGCTTACATGCTATTATAACATATAACTAAATTACCTAGCACATCAATCCGCAGAATATCATTTTTAATCACTTGTGTCCATAACATAAATCATTTATAAAAAAATAGCGCATGTATTCTCAGCCCAAAATATTTAAAGTTTAAAAGGGGCTATATACTCACCATACTGTATTTTGTAGTAAAAATACATATAACATCATTTAACATGTGCAAGGTTGACCTCGGATTCACGAACCTATAACATTTATATTTATATTAACACATATAATCACATAATTCCTTCCATATAATATTTATATATATATTAAGTGTTGTAGTGAAATAAATATATGTACTAAAAAAATCAATAATTTATTATATGTAATTTTTATATAATTGATGTTAATATGTTTAATAGGATTTTATGTAATATTAATATAAGTATATAGTATCTATTTGTTATATAAAAAAAATACTAATAATATTAATAATAATGATTCTAGTAATAATAAAAATGATAAAATTGATAGTTTTAGTAAAAATAATACTTTTAGTAATAATAATAATGATAATAATGATAATAATAATAATAATAGTAACTATAATCATAGTGGAAATGGAAAAAGAATGTATACCCTCCTAAAAAGAAAAGCTCCAAACGGGACTCGAACCCAAGACCTCTCGCTTAAACTCAACACCCCTCAACCACTTCACTACCCATAACTTTCTGTTTTATTTCCCAGATTAAACCTTTATATCTAGTTAAACGTCTGGGTTTCTCATTAACACTAATCGATTGCAACCTCAGCAACCATTTGATTTGGCCCAATACAAAACTGAAACCATTGTGGTCCATATAATAGTCCGTTAAGAAAATCTCTATATCCAATCTTTCGGTCCAACATCATTAACTAAATTCACGGCCTCCTTCTGTTCTTGATTAACCCGATTATGTACACTTTATCACAAGGGAATACGGGACCCGTTAAACCAGGATAATCAAATCATCTCATCATCGTGTATCACTATCTCTCGTGTTTTTAACTCAAATAAAAAAATGGAAACAAGGACTCACAAGTAGTGGCCCATCGTTATATTGTAAATTTATTTAAATTATAATCGGTCAAAAGCATATGTATATCGTTTTCATACCAAGTCACCAATCAACAATTCCATCCTTTATCTTTTAATAGTCAAAAGGATTTATCACCTTTAATGGTTGTTGGCCACTTCCAAAAAGAATAACGTATTCCTAATTCCTAATCTTTATAAAAGAAAAACCGTAACTATATGAGCAACAAATATGTTTGGTATTGGTGGGTTCTTGTTGGCTATTAAACAGAAAAAGAATAGAAGGAGAAATAGCGTGGTAACATAGCAGGAGGATGGTATCGGCTGTTTTGGTGGTTGTTAATTGTGCAACAGAAACGCGTGGACAGCAGAAGGTGTATGCAATTTACGTTGGGTTTAGGTGACTCGATTTATGGTGATGGTTTGTTCGTTGATTGTTGCACAAACAGGAAAGAACGAAAGTGTGTTTATATGGTGGCTCATGTTTATGGTTCAAGAAAAGAGAGAGTAAAAGAGATAAGGAATAAGGGTGGCGGTTTAGGGTATTTCGGAATTAATTAGAAAAAGAATAGGGAGAGAAAAGAATGATCTCGTGGCTGTCTTTGATGAGATAAAGAAACAGAAATATGAAACGGTTAAAAGGGTGTTCGAAGGTGTTGGTTTCACGATGCTTTGGGACAGAAAAACAGGAGAGAGAGGGAGGAGAGATAGATAGTATGGCGACGGTGTAGGGATTGGGCGGTGGGTGTGTTGACCGGTGTTAGTGGTGGTGATTCTTGAAATGGTGGAGGAGATCAAATGGCGTGTAAAATGGGTCTTAGTGTTTGATGGAAAACCGAACACGAAAAGATCAAAAAGCTTGATGGCTATGGTTATGGTGGTTGATGGTTCGAATGACACATGAAGGTGTTGATGAGTTGATTAAAATGGGTCTCAAGTTGAGTTGAAGGTGGTGGGTGAAGGTGAAAGTAGAAGAAGAGAAGGGTGATGGATAATGTGATGATAACTCCATAATGCAAGTATATGTATATATAAAATATAAGTATATAGCACATGTAATAATTTATATATAATAAAATATAACACAGTAAGGAGATCAAAGAATAATTGAAAACAGTTGGCAGGATGTTTGTAATTACTCTGCCGACGTTTGGATATTTTCACTTCGCGGAGTGCTATATCGTGTCTATTGCTAAACAATTGACGTATGAAAGTGTTCCTAAAAATCTCAAACTTTTAGGTTA
The DNA here is from genome assembly GCF_046630445.1 of Rutidosis leptorrhynchoides. Lineage (NCBI taxonomy): Eukaryota > Viridiplantae > Streptophyta > Magnoliopsida > Asterales > Asteraceae > Rutidosis > Rutidosis leptorrhynchoides. Next base: position 150,555,770 of record NC_092334.1, read on the forward strand.
AATAAAATTAATTATTCCACTCATTAATTGTTTGAAACCTGATCAAAAACGTTAAATAATTGTTTATTTTATGTTCCAATTTATATATACGGAGTACAAAAACTTAGTTCGAAAAGGTAAAAAAAAATATTTATCAAAACTATTATCTTTTTATTAAATTTTTGGAACAACTTTTATTTTAAAACTTCATATATATATATATATATATATATATATATATATATATATATATATATATATTAGACCTATTTTAGAAATAGCTAAACGTCAACCGAAAGTTACAGACATTGATCATTTAAACTCAAAATTAATTATATTCAATATATACTATGTATATATATAAACAGTTTTAAATAACAAAATTTGCTACGCAAATAAATATATATTAAATAATTAAATTAAATATAACAATATATAAACAAGAATTATACATATTAAATAATAGTTTTTATTACATAAATGAATATATTTAATATATAATTTGTACAGAATAATTTGAATTGTAACAATATATATATATATATATATATATATATATATATATATATATATATATATATATATATATATATATATATAAGATAATAGTTTTCATTACAATGCACATTATTATTTTACATATTTATAACAATATTTGTAATTCAGTTATATACACATATATTTTTATTTATGTACACATATTTACAAACAATGATTCGTGAATCGTCAGGCATGGTCATATGGTAATTGATTACCTAAATATAGATTTCAAACTTTCTAGACTCAACATTACATATTTTGCTTATCGTGTCGGAAACATATAAAGATTAAGGTTTAAATTTGGTCGGAAATTTCCGGGTCGTTACAGTTACACCGGGATGATTGGTGGTTCGGACTAGCGGATGAATAAGATCCAGAATTTGAGAGAGTATATGATCATGACGAGATGTTCTGGAGATGAGAGAGAAAATGGTATTACGAACAGGTTCGCCGGTAAGTGCTTCAGGTTCTTCGCCAAGAGGGCAATGTGATGGATGGAAGGGATCGCCTTCTTCTTGTCTCCAATAATTAAGCAGGCTACGAACCCATCCCCAATTCATCCAGAATGGGTAATGGCTGATTATTTGATCCATTCCGGTTACACTGTCTTCGGAATTCAGGTGAATATCCATATCGGAATAGCTGTCGGAGTTTAAGGAATTTGAACTGGATACAGGATCCATCTTGTATAATTAGGGAGATGATTTTTGATATGAATTAGATTATAGAATTTAGTTTGGTATTCTTCAATACATAATTTACATATGTATATATAATACCAAATTCCATAAATCACGGAGAAATTTTCGGAAGATGTCAGGAAAAGTTTACAGTAACAGATACGCTAAGATATAAATTTTGTCTATACACTATTCATGCAATCAATGCAGTAAAACGTGTCTAGACTAGGAATGATAAGCAGGTAATTTCCGACAAAAAATGATAAGCAAAACTTTTGACATGCAGACACGGTCGAAGTCCAGACTTACTAATGCATCCTAACAACTATCAGTTAGACACACTCATGCAAGACCTGGTTCGCTAGGACCAACGCTCTGATACCAACTGTGACGATCGCTCCAAATCCATATGGACGAACACATCATTCATTGATTTCATAGCGAGGTATTTGACCTCTATATGATACGTTTTGTAAACATTGCATTCTTTTGAAAAGGCACACCATAAATGAATATTTAAATCAAAGGTTTTCGACATCTGATGATTTCTACATATATAAAATCACCATAAATAATAGTTTACAATAGTACTTCAGTTGACAATGCAGTCAAAATAAGATACATGGTGATGATTTGGTGAATGCAACGTTTCCTTGAAAAAATATGCCATGTAAGACTCCATGCACATAGCTTGTGTAACATATAATCAAACAGCGGAAGACTTCTAGGGAACCTGAGAATAAACATGCTAACAAGTGTCAACACAAAGGTTGGTGAGTTCATAGTTTTAATGTTTCGTATAATCTGTATATAAAGGTGGATCACAAGATTTCAGTTGTTTCATCCAGAAACGTTTATCAAAATATTCTACGAAATTGAGCACCCTGGTAACTAAACTTTAACGTATATATAATTTGTACCCTTTGTATAATCATCTTAATAATACACGCAAACCAACGTGTACGCTTCTCAAATAGCATACATCCGTTAAAAGGCTAGTTCTCTAGCTCGGACGGGGATATCAAGCCCTATGGATCCATATACTACTACTCGCGCCCACCAGTTCTTATAACTGGCAGTTACTAGTTACCAAAGCTAAGGGATTTTCGGTTCAAACTCAGTGTAGAATTTAGTATGTACTTGTATCCAATGCGTTTAAAATAAAGTGCATGTATTCTCAGCCCAAAAATATATATTGCAAAAGCAATTAAAAAGGGATCAATGAAACTCACCTTAGCAGCATATAAAGTCGTTCACCAAAATGTGATCGAAACTCGGATTACCAAATAATCGTAGATCTCAACCTAGAGAACATATGTTGGTCAATAAACGTCTATCAAGCTAGGTCAGGTCATAGTGTATCACAATCCTAATGCTCGAGATTGACATACAAAAGTTATCCAATGTCGTTTCAAAAAGTCAATTTTGACAGTTGTTTAACAAAACGAGACGTACCTTATATAAGGATTCATTAACTCGGTTGGTAATATTCAAAAATCCAAATTATCAATCTCGTAAACGAGTTGTTTAAATCTTAATTGTAGATTCAAAAGCAATTTCAATTAACGTCAATCATAATTCAGTTGATCATATCTTTTAATCCGTTCATCGAAATTATTCGATATCTAAATGAAAAGTTATTGATTTTTTGCCAGCCTTCCAAAAACATGTATATCATATACTTTTTACCAGTAATATATGTATTTAATTCGTGATTCATTATAACTGTTTAACGACGAAATTTAGTATACAAGCATATATAAATATATATATACTCGAGCACTAGACATGGATACACAATTAATATATAAAAGATAAAATATGAGTGCTTACGTATAAATATTGAGATTCAATATTGTAGGAAAGTACGTAGACGTAACGGAGATGATAAACACTAGATTTGATTCACAAATATACCCCCGAACATTACCCTTAACCTCCTTGGCAATAACCCATAATTTCCTTAGCTCTATCCCGCTCAAAAACCCATTTTGAAGGTGACACGCTCATAACCTCGTCGTAGTATTTTAGGTATATATACTACTAATAATAATATTATAATAAGATTAATAATAATAATATTAATCTTAATAATAATAATAATAATAATAATAATAATAATAATATAAAAAATAATAATTCCGAGGAATGAACCGAGCTTTTATAGTATGTGGCCTGCTACAGTACCTCATGCGATCGCATGAGTTTTCAGTGTTTTTTCCATGCGATCGCATGGCCGCCTTATCCGTTTTTGTTTGCTAGTTCGTCGACATCAAATAGTGTTTACTGTAGCAAATAGTATTTTACTGTAGCAAATAGTGTTTTACTGTAGCAAATAGTGTTTCACTGTAGTAAATAGTGTTTTCACTGTAGCAAAATACGGTTTCACTGTAGCAAATAGTGTTTTACTGTAGCAAATAGTGTTTTACTGTAGCAAAGTCATTTTACTTGTACATATATATATATATACATACATATAATTGTTCATGAATCGTCGAAAGCAGTTAAATGTAATGAAACAGTTCTAAAATTTTGAGATTCAACTTCATAGACTTTGCTTATCGTGTCGGAAACGTTAAATTATTTAAAGATAAAGTTTAAATTTGGTCAAAAATTTCCGGGTTGTCACAATGCGTCACGTATTTGCAAGTTAAAGCCGAACACCAAAAGCCGTAGGGTAAGTTGCAACCGCTAGAAATTCCGATGTGGAAGTGGGAGCATATTACCATGGATTTTATTACCAAGTTGCCAAAAACGGCAAGAACCCAATTTGACACTATTTGGGTGATTGTCGATAGATTAACGAAGAGTGCTTTGTTTCTTCCTATTAAAGAAGCAATTTCGTCAGAGGCACTCGCGAAGATGTTCATTAAAGAGGTGATATCGAGACATGGCGTTCCCGCGTCTATTGTTTTGGATCGGGACACGCGTTTTACTTCTCGATTTTGGAAGAAGTTTCATGAAGACATGGGTACGAGGGTGAATATGAGTACGGCATATCATCCTCAAACGGATGGGCAAACTGAATGTACGAATCAAACATTGGAGGATATGTTACGTGCGTGTATTATCGATTTTGGCGGTAGTTGGGACGAACATTTGCCATTGGTGGAATTCTCGTACAATAATAGTTTTCACTCTAGCATTGGAATGCCACCATATGAGATGTTATACGGTAGGAGGTGTCGAACCCCGATTTGTTGGGGTGATGTGGGTCAAAGGGAAGTTGGGAGCACCGACTTGGTATTGGAGACAAATAGCAAAATCGATATGATTCGGGCTCGTTTAAAGGCGGTGCAAGATAGACAGAAGTCTTACGTTGATAAACGTAGGCGACCGATCGAATTTGAAGAAGGCGATATGGTGATGCTTAAGGTTTTGCCATGGAAGGGTATCATTCGGTTTCGAAAATGGGGAAAGTTAGCTCCTCGGTTTATTGGGCCGTTTAAGGTTTTAGCTCGTGTTGGTGAAGTCGCGTATCGTTCGGAATTACCCGAAGAACTTGCGGGGATCCATAACACATTTCATGTTTCCCACCTCCGTAAGTGTCTTGCGGATGATTCTTCATAGATGCCTTTAGACGAAATTGAGCTAAACAACAAGTTAGAATACGTTGAAGAGCCGATTGCTATACTCGACGAGAAGGTAAAAATGTTGCGTAACAAAGAGGTGAGGACCTTTAAGGTCCAATGGCGTCGTAGTAAAGGTTCCGAGTTTACTTGGGAGCCCGAAGAATTCGTGTTGATTTACCTTCCCTCGTATCATGCGGCTTGGATCGCGAGGACGCGCTCCGATTTAAGTGGGGGAGAGTCGTAACACCCCGTTTTCCCGTGCACGTTTAAAGGTACAACCTTAATTATTAGCACGCTTATAACTTGTTCGTTTGTGTGATTAAGTGAGCCAAGTGTTAGTTTTTGTGTAAGTACATGTATGTATATGTATATATATATATATATATATATATATATATATATATATATATATATATATATATGCGAATGCGTGCGTGTACGTGTTTATGTATGTGTCGCGATGGTGTTGAGTCGTGTGAGACTTAAGGGCGAAGCTTAGACATGCATAGGAATAGTGAACGAGGTGTGCTAGTTGTATGAACCTTCGTTTTATGATTTGCTGTGAAAGTTACCAGGAACAGGCCAATGCCGCGACGCGACATGTAAAGCAAATCCAGATCAGAACTTGAGTTAAGAAGGGTCATTTTTCCTTCTTTATGTCGCGCCGCCACAAAGGAGCCGCGCCGCGGCACCTCTGCAGTTCTGACTCCAATTTCAGCCCAATTTAAATAGGACTTTAGGGGTAATTTGGTCTTTTGCGTATAGATCAGATTGGAGCCTTTAATCTCAGCCACTTATCCTCCATTTCTCATTTCTTTTCCATTTTCTTTCACATTTTCCTCCTAAAACATAAAACCCACTAAGTTTAATCTTGAGATTTGAAGGTGAAGAGTTGTGAATCAAACCTAGGAGCAAGAATTAAAGTTGTTCATTGTATCTTTAGCTACACATTCATAGTCTTGGTAAGTTCTAACTCTAAGTCTTGAGTTTTAATTAGTTTAAGCTAGGGTTTGGTTCATATGGAACTAGTGTGACCCATTTGAGGGTTAAATGGGTGGGTTTTTGGTTAGATTGTTGAAAGGAAGCCCTAAATAGCTATTATCTAGGGTTTGGTCTTGTGATTTGAGGTTGTAAGTGCTAAATGATGTTGTTAGTCATTAATGAACTTTTAAAAGGATGAAAGAGTTGTTATTGTGTAAGTTTGACTTGATTTATGAGTCAAATAGTCAAAAGAGCACTAGTTGACCTAATCGGGTGAAATGGTTATGAAGTACACCAAGTTTATGTTAGTTGATGTTATTAAACCCTAATCACTAGCTTTTAGTGATTTATGACGAGGCATGGCCATTAACGGGCGGTTTTGGTGTACTTGAGTCATTTAATGCAAACGGGTCATTAAATGCTCAAGGGTTAGTGGTTGGCATTTAATTCACCTAGATTGTATGTTAATAAATGCATAATGTAATAGATACGTTACATTGAAGGGTTGCAAGCTCGGTTAGCTTTCACAAGAGACTTGAGGTGAGTGGAATGATTATGCATATGTGTATATAATGTATTTACTTGTACGAGATTCTATGTGGGTTTAAGTTCAGGCGGTCGATACCACATCGGGTCAATATATGATATGGGTTTAAGTTCGGGCGTTCGATGCCATGTCATATATGTGTGTGGGCATGTAGTGTGGGATTAAAGTTCGGGCGTTCGATACCACATTACATGTGACGGGTGGGTTTAAAGTTCGGGCGATCGATACCACTCCGGGGTTAGTGTCATAATTTGTTGTGCACTAACGGTTGTTGGGAACACCAATGGGTAATTCGAAGTACCATTCCTTGTACTATTGGTTAACCATGGCTATGTGTTTGTTGTGTGGTGTTTTCACATTATTCGAGTTATATATGTTATCGTTGTGCTAGCTTGTGGTCTTGGAGATTTAGCATTATGCCTTGCGTTGGTATGTCTTTTAAATTGCTAGCGTGTATGAGGTAATTGTGTATGTGATTGCATGTAAGTAGGTTATATATGTATGTGTATAATTATTGCATTCACTAAGCGTTAGCTTACCCTCTCGTTGTTTATCTTTTTAGATGCAGGCGCAGTTAAGGGCAAGGGGGTTATCGGGCATTAGGTGTCCCGTGATGATGCTTTGTTGGAGTTTTGATGTTGGTCTAACGTTATGGGTAGTTTAGTCCCAAACCATGCTCGAAGTGTCGTTTGGATTGTAAACTATCATCTGTAATGGGTCAAACTTGTACTAAACTTTATTTGTGGCCCTCGTGCCTTTTGTAAACGATTAATTGTTGTGCGCTTTAAATGGAACTCGTGAAATGGGTTACATATTTATTCGGCGTGTAATTGTGTTGCATAAAAAAAATTTTATCGTATGGAAACGGGTTGGGTTGTTACAAGGTTTCTTATGGTGCCAAGGCGAGTTGAAGAGATGCAAAGCGAAAGTTCGATGGAATGATGTTTGCCTTCCAAAAGATGAGGGAGGGCTAGGTATTAAAAGTTTAAAGCTATGGAACCCGGCCCTAATGTCGTCTATGGAGGCTTATGACGTGTAAACAATCATTGTGGGTGCAGTGGACTCATTCTTATAAGCTTGTGAATCACAATTTGTGGGTTCTGATCTCTGCAAACGCGTCTTGGATCTGGCGTAAAATGTTTTAAATTAGACCTCTGGTGCGTCCCTTTTTCGTATATCAGATAGGTAATGGTCGTGATGCTTCTGCTTGGTTCGATTCATGGGGTCCTTATGGGCCTCTCATTAATATCATCTCTACTCATGATATAGTGCAAGCTGGTTTTTCCATGAAGGCTACTGTTAATGAAATTTGTATTTCGAGTGCATCTAGGTGGTTTCAAGATTGGAAACAAAGATACCCTGCCTTACAATATGTGATGTTTCCTTCATTTAATTCTAGTGATGATAAACTGTTATGGAAGGACATCGATGGTAAGTAACAACATTGGGCCGTGTCTCGTGTTTGGGACTCAATCAGGCCTCGGGCTACATGTGTTCCATGGTTTAGTGTGGTTTGGTTCTCGCATTATATTCCAAAGCATGCCTTTATTATGTGCTTATTAATGGGTGAACGTTTGAAAACTCAAGATAAGTTGAAACTGTGGGATCTTCGGTCTAACCCGGTTTTGAAATGTTGGTTGTGTGACATTAACAGTGATTCTTGTAACACCCCGCCAAAATCGCCATTGACGCGGATGTTAACTCTGGTCCCAGTGCTCGGCTTGACTTCTAAGTAACAGCAGAGTTCTACAATGGAAGCAATATATCTAAGTACCTGAGACAAAACATGCTTAAAAGTGTCAACCAACAATGGTTGAGTGAACAGCATAGGTCTCACCCCAAAGTTATAAAACAAGTATATAAAGATAGTTAAAAAGCGGGGCTATGAAGTTCACCTTAATAGCAGATAGATAATCCACGCAAGTTAAATGATCGGAGTGTTGAATACAGAGATCTCAACCTAGAGATATAATGTTAAATTAATTAATGTCTAATAGACATAAAGTTTATTTATTAATATAGCAAACTATATTAACAGTGACCATTCTCGAGAAAAGTTATATTTATATAAGTGATAATATACTTGGTGTACTTAAGTGTTACTATATAGATAAGTGTATGAGTTATAATAATAATAGTAGTATTATTCTTTAATTAATCAAGTATTAAGTAGTCTCATTAATACAAGTGTTATATACATCCTTACCTACATGTTACCTATACATATAAGCCATACTATGTATGTATATCTTTTATGTATGTGTTACATATATATTAGTGTAAAGGTGATACATATATATACATATAACTACTTATCATCTTTGTAATTTCTTATAATATTTACCTAATACATATACACACTCATACATACATACACACGTACATATACATATACATATACACCTATGTATATATTCACATATACACACACACATATATCTACAATGTATACATGTACATACGTACGTATGCATGCATGCATGCATGCATGTGTATCATTATTATTATTACTTACTAACCTTCTTTCATATATTACTAATCAACCCTTTAATCATAATCATAACCTATTTATACTCTTTAACTTATTAAACTAGTTTATCATTAACATAAAATCATAATCTTTTATCATAAACTTTTATCTATTTTAATTAACTTTTATAACAACAATCATGATCAACTTATATTCATACTTAATTTTATTACTAGTTCATAATCATAATTCTTTTAATTACAATCATTATCTATATTAACTAACTTCATATCCAAATCATGATCACAACTTAACCCTAATCTTATCAATAAAATTTTATATCATTAAGTTTATGTAACCTAGATAAAGTCAAAATTTTATCTTATCTCATGTATTTTTATCATTATCACTTTATATTTATTTTTAACTTTTTAAGTTGTTATTATCTTTTGAACTTTTACAATTATCCCTTTATTATAATAATTCTCAAGTATCATATTCAATATATTACTTTATCATAACACTAACTAATCATGATCAATTTAATTATTTAGTTCATATTCATTAGAGTTATTTATACATCATTCATAACTATCTTTAAGATCAAATCCTAATTAACAACATACTACTAAAACATAATAAATTAATAAGTAACATTAGTTTAGAGTTTAGGGATACCTTAAGGGTTTAGATCAAGAAAAAGGTGGTGACTAATATGAACCGAAAAGAAACAGATTCACAGCAGCAGGGATGACCCAAAACAGATGGGTTTTGGACTGTTTGAACACGCATAACCAACAGGAAAAAAATGCAGCAGCAGCAGGGTGCAAATCAGGTGGGTTTGGGCTATTTTTGGACGTGCAGAAATAGCAGGAAAGCTGCAGAAGAATGGAAGATGTTGGGGACGGTTTGGTGGTCGAACACAGTGTAGTGACCCGTCCTAATCCATCTGGACGAAGTCTTCAACATTTGGTCCCATTGCGAGGTTCTGACCTCTATATGCCATGAACGACTCCATGTAATATGAGCAAATGCACAGCGGAAGATTTCTTTCATACCTGAGAATTAACATGCTTTAAAGTGTCAACCAAAAGGTTGGTGAGTTCATAAGTTTATCGTAAAATAATAAAATTCATCATTTTGATAGACCACAAGATTTAAATCCTGCATGGTACAAATGGGCCCGAATCCTATACCCACCTGTAATGTACATGCGATATCTTTTAAATACAGTACACCTTTCTCGTGTACGAAATCCTTTTTCATAAATCTTAGTAACCGTACACATATCTCGTGTACAAAATATAACATACACATAACCTGTGTATAAAAAATTATTCTCTCGATACATAGCATTCATATCAATTGGTGGCAATTATCATGTCCACATAATTCAATGGTGGCAATTATCATGTCCACATAATTCAATCGTGGCATTATCATGTCCACATAATTCAATCGTGGCAATTATCATGTCCACATAATTCAATAATAATCCGCAGAACTTCTGTCTGCATAATAATTCATTCGAGGAATGTTTTGCTTGTGTCTATCTCGTCAAACATTTATAAAAGCATTTCATGTATTCGCAGTTAAAAATATATTTCAAAAGCATTTAATAAAGCAGTTATAAAAACAGCGCATGTATTCTCAGTCCCAAAAATGTAAAGAGTAAAAGGGAGCAAATGAAACTCACCTAATGTATTTTGTAGTAAAAAATGCATATGATGACATTGAACAATGCAGGGTTGGCCTCGGATTCACGAACCTATATCATTTATATTTATATTAAAACATATAATTGTAATCGAATAATTTATTCTTAGTTTATATGTCTTGTATATTTAATTTGTAATAAATGTATTCTTATTTAGAAAATATTTATTTGTTATAATAATATTTTTAATATGAAAGTAATGATAATAATATTTTATTATATTAATGTAGATGTTAATAATTCATAATAATACTAATCATAATAATAATAATAATATTAATGATCATAATAACATTAGCATTGGTGATTAATAATTTTTACTAATGATGATAATAATTCTATTAATAATACTAATAAAAATAAAAATTTATACTTTTAATAAAGATAATGATAATAATAATAATAATGTTAAATAATAATATTGTTAATAAAACTAAAAATACTTATAATACTAATAATAATGATAATACTAAAAAATGTTATATGTTAATACTTATATTATTAATAACAATAATGATAATAATAAAAATATTAATAATGATAATAATAATAATAATAATAATAATAATAATAATAATAATAATAATAATAATAATAATAACAATAATAATAATAATAACAAAAAATTTAGAATACAACCTTTGAAGAAACAAGCTTCTAAAAATAAAACGCCACTGCCCGGACTCGAACCCGAGACCTCTCGCCTAACCCACAACACTACAAACCAACGGTTCTATCTCGATTTTCTTACTTAAATAGTTACTTAAATCTATTTAACCCTTTTCCTGTTTTCATCTGCTTCTTCCCCATCATCATCGTTCTTCTACATCATCATCATACTACATAAACATAATCATCTAATATCACAATTTCATTATCATGACCATCATAAAATTATAATCTTCATCATCTTTACTTATCATCACTCTCATCGTTCATAATACACCCATCCTCACATAAAATCATACTCATAGACATCTTCTTTAATGTATCACTATCATCACGGTCCTCTTCTAAATCATCATCATATATATCATCATCTATTTCAAATCATCAACCTTTACCATCGAACATCATCCAAAACCAATTAAACGTCTACTTTATGATACTAGTTATTTATTCGGCCCAAGTTAAACCCAATTAGATTTTTAGTCCAATAATCAAGTTTAAATGGCCTAATCTTCCTTCGGTCCAACTTAGATAACAAATATACGGCCCAATCTAGAAAATGAACCCAATCGTTTTCATCAGTCAAGTTTAAGAGAACCAAAATGTGTCGGTGGTGTTGGAAAGATTACGCACCAGCATCCTCTTTTTTTTTTCCATCAAATAATTAAAGGCTTTGGTATCCAAATATATTTATAAGGCAATAGTGGCCGACAACATGAAGAGAAAAAGAAATATATGATTTGTTGAGAAAACACAAATGGCTAGACGTTTATTTGAAGCTGGACAGAAACAAAACAGATAGGTAGTAGCAACAGGCGATATATTTTGAGTCTAGGATCCAACGAATTAAAACAGAAAAAATTATGACGATGATAATGGTGGTGGTTATGAAATAGAAAAACGAGGAACATTATCACTATCATATGGGTTTCGTGTTTGAGAGAAAATATAATAGCAGCTAACCAGAAAAGTTAATGAGAAACAGCTAAAACAGAAGAAGAAATAAACGGAGTAATAAAAATGGTGTTGGCTTTGGTTGGTTGTTACGGTTTACGGAAATAGGAACATAAACAAAACAGTTGTAGTTTCACGGTGGTGAATAGCAGTAAGTGGTCACTGTTTTGGGTGGTTTTCCAGCTGCAATTAGCAGCACAAAGATGACAGTTGGGTGTGGATTTCGCCATACAGAAATAGAAGAAAGATAGGTAGAGAAGTGGTGGTTTAATGGGTAGGGTGAACAACTGCAACACAGCATCAAATTACAAGAGTGGTGATTGTCTTGATCGAAATTAGAAACATTAAACAGTAGCGACGTGGGTTCAATTGGTGGTGGTTTTGTGTTTTTGTAGGTGATGGTGGTTTGGTTCCCGATTGAAATGGTGATAGATTATAGTAGTAAAGGTGGTGATAGATGGAGGGTCATGGTTCACGATGAAAGGTGGTGAGGGTTCTCGATCATAAACATAAACGAAAAAGTAAGTGGGTTTAGGGTGGCATTAGGGTGGTCGTGGGAGGTGAGTGTTCGGTATAGGTTGAAGTGGGTTTCAAGAGGTTAGTGAAGGTCATGGTGGTTTATGGTGGAAGATTACGGTGTTGGAACGAGATGGTTGAGGTGGTTTTGTGGTACTGGATCTTTGAGGATGAATTGGAGTATAACTCTCCATTTGCAATATGATTCATAACTCTAACCCATTTTACTGAATATATATGTATTTTTAATATATATTTCATATAGTCACGAATTTATAAGAGTAAATGAACAATTTTTGAGATGTGGGAAAAGACATGAATTTATGGATTCATTGACGAATAAATAAAAAGTTTGTGGGTTTGATAGGAAGTAAAAGAAGCAGAGACATATTTTAAAGTGATGGTTGTTAAATCTCCAATCATAAGTATGTACGTATATGTTTAGATATTAGTTAGTGGAAATTATATATGTATATTATATCCTAATATCATAAAGAAGATAGTGACATGATATAGTAAAACAGCCGTCACAATTGTCTTATCCTATTATCGTCAATCATTAATAGTAATCAAATTAATCAATTAACAGAACTTAGTACAATAATGTAATAAAAATAATATAATAATAATTATAATATATTATAAAATAAAAACGCGTGAATTCTTAGCTGTCGTCTACTATTCCTTTCACGGACTAGATTTCGTACTCCTTTGCTAATCAGTAGTGGATAAAAGTACACAGAAAGATCCCAAATTTTTATATTAACTATATTTATTTATTTAAGTCATTATGGTATAAAAGTCGATCATCAATTTGTTAAATAAAAATTACATCAATTGTCCCTCTCAATTTTGGGTAAAATATAAAAAGTGTTAAAACTTAACAAATAGTTCCTAAATATATTTTTAATAAGCCTAAAACTTATCTAACTCATTTTTAGATCTCCGTTTATTTTATAATCACATAAGTTCGAATTTAACTTGCTTAATAACGATCGAAACATCAAACGAGTATTACAATTATTTAATATTTATTTTTAATATACTTTTATTTATATATAGATATATTTTTAAATAATAATTATTATAATATCATATTTCATAACAACATCATATAATATATTTCAAATTATACTTTCAATTATTATTTATATATATACACACATATCTATTTACAAATAGTTGTTCGTGAATCGTCGGGAATGATCGAAGGTCAATTGAATATATGAAACCGTTCAAAATTTTTAAGATTCAACATTACGAGTTTGCTTATCGTGTCAAATGTATCGAGAATTTGATTTAAAAATAGTCAAAATTTTCCGGGTCACTACAGTACCTACCCGTTAAAGAAATTTCATCCCGAAATTTGAGTGAGGTCGTCATGGCTAACAATAAGAATGTTTTCCTGACGAATATGAGTTGATAAATAGAATTTTATCAATATTGATTAATATAGATAAAAAGATTTGATTATGTGAAGCGTACGAGTGAGGCTGTCACAAAAGAGTGAAATGAAGCAAATAGAGGTTCGTCTTAACTTTTGACGTTGTCACTGTTGAATTCCGGAATTCAAGAAATTTAAAGAAAATCTTCAAAATCTTTATAAGATTTGACTCTTTGGTAAATAAGAAAATTAGGATCGTCTTTAATTAAATGTGGTCATCTGTCTTGATTGCTTTGTCTGATATTTCACTATAAATTCACCCTCTTTATTTCCTTATTTCCACAACTCGATTTGACTTGTCAAATTATCAGAAGTCACGAAAAAAGATAGAACTATCAAGAAAATATGCTCTTGATATGTTTAAAGATTAGATAGAATGTAAGAGTCGTGTAACATGGCACATGATGATGGTACTGAGAATCATCACGTTTCATTAGAAACTCAGCATGACTTACTGTAATATAATCACGTTGATCAAGTGTCATTATATTATACTAACTCATGCATCAGTTCCCAACACTACTTCAAAAACATTCATATTTTAAATTTGAATTTTTCAGAATTTAGAAACTAAAATAGTTTTCTTTTTATGATATGACACAGATAGAGCGGAGAGATAATTAATATCGGACAAGAATATTTATGAAGATATCTTCAGAAATATTGAGAATATTTATAATGAAAGATACGATAATATCTTAGGATTTTAGAATTAAATTGTGATGAAGAAATTCATTCACGATGATTTAGAGCGATTAAGGAGCAAGGTATTTGCTAAAAATTTCATCAGAACATAATCATCAGGATTCTTTATGTACAAGTTTAGTCCTTGTAATTCGTTCAGAGTCTCCTTCATGGTTTCACAAAATTCGCTTTTCGGTACTAAATTTTCTATTGAGCGTTTCCAACACTCCCTTCTTTATCTTCATACTTTTGACTGTTAATGTCATCAACAGTTTTCGCTGCTTTATCAGCTTTCTCAAAATTCGAAGAACTGATTCGTAGACTAGAGTGCTGTTCAGAATATCAGAATAGGAGATCATAATTCTAAGAGATAAATGTTATATGTATACATATAACTATTGATGTAGATACGCTGCGAGATTCAAAATACTGATTGCTAATTCCCGGTAATTGGTATGGTAATTCTCGTTATAAGATATGGATGAGTATATGGTAAGGTTTTAATGAACAACCATAATGATTCTTTGGAGAGACTTAAGTCAATGAGTAATGAAGTTGCTGCTCAGTTTTCTGATAATGTGATGGGGGGTAAACGGTTCCCCGGTAACAATGACGAAAGGTAAACTTATAAATCAAGGTTATAATAAGGCTAATCCGTCTGAAAAATTGAAGTTGACTGGCTGGAGCTGTGACAAAATTGGCTACTCGAACAGGAGTTGCAAAGTTATTTTCAGTAATAATAACGTCAAAGGAGCTAGCACAAATATGTGTTAAATGTTTTCTCAGGTTCCGAGTGTTTTCAGGTGCATAACTATATGTATCAATCTTTTCTTCCGTAGATGAAGTGCGGTTGGTTCATCCTCTCGATTGAGGTGTTTTCAAGGATTTTGAATGAAGATTGTAATTGTCAAGATATATATGATGTTTAAGATGAAATCAAGTGGCAACTTGAGGAAATATTTAACTGTAGTTGATGTAATTTATTTACGATATTTTTAAGTCAAAATGTGTTGTAATTAATATTTCCTAATCTTTTAATACTTTTTAATTGTCCAATGATAGTAGTTCAATAGTCCAATAGTTCAGCCAAAACTAGTATATTATAAGAAAATAGTCATATAGGAACAGTTAGCTAGGAACAATTAGCTAGGAACAGTTAGCGTGGATTCTTAACAAAATTTCTCATAGTTAATTTGTTTGTTTCTAACAAATTTTATTTTGTCCAATGTTTTCTTCATTATGCCACTTGTTGGATTTTGATAAATCAAAATCCAAATATGAAATTGAATGAAAATGGTTATTCTGTGGTGAACAGATTCGTATTATCGGTAGATGTAAGTAGGATAGTAAATGACTGTTGAATCAGATTCGAAGAATGTACAGTGTAACTTATTAATGTGAAATCTAAATATTCCTTGGGTATTACCTACCCGTTAAAATATCTTCACCATTAACAGTTTGTACAAAAGAATTTTTAATTACAATCCTTATGAAAATATATATACATATATATTTTCTTCAGATGTAGTCAGGGATTTTAATGAGTCAATATGATATTAGACTCATTTGATTTGCCGTTAGAATAAGAATATATAATCTCTAAAATATTAGAGATTACATAATCGCCATGTCGAACGAAGATAAATGATGTAGAACGATTCGTAGAACGATAATTATACTCGAGGTACAGAATGAGATGTTTAGGCATGGATTGTTGATGGTACTGGTGCTGTTACTGATGGTACTGTTGGTGTCGGTGATGTTGCTGAAGCTGGTACATTTTGCACCATATTCTCCAAATTGATTATTCGAGCGCGAAGTTCGTTGACTTCTTTCATTACTCCGGGATGATTGTCGGTCGGAACGAGTGGATGAATAAGGTTCAGAATTGTAGATAGAATATAATTGTGGTGAGATATTCGGGAAATGAGGGTGAAACTGGTGTTTCAGACTGGTTCGTCGGTAAGTGCTTCGGGTTCATCGCCAAGAGGTAAATTTGGTTGGTGGAAGGGATCGCCTTCTTCGCGTCTCCATTGATTAAGTCGACTACGAACCTATCAGATGAATTGGGGATGACTGATTGGTTGATCCATTCCAGTTATACTATTTTCAGAGCTCAGGTGGATATCCATATCGGAATAGCTGTCGGAATCCGAGAAATTCGAACTGGTTGAGAGATTCATCTCGTACGATCAGATGAATGATTTTCGATAAGAATTAGATTATAGGATATAGATTAGTACTCTGCAATACATAAGTTACATATGCATATATAATACTAAAATCCCATAAGTTACGGAGGCAAGTCTACAATAACAGATATGCTAAGATATGAATTAGCAGATACACTAAGATACGAATTTTGTCTATACACTATTCATGCAATCATTGTAGTAAGATGTGTCTAGACTAAGAATGATAAGCAGGTAATTTCCTAAGGATGATAAGCAGATGATTTTCGACACGAAATGATAAGCAAAACTTTTGACATGCAGACACGGTCGAAGTCTGGACTCACTAATGCATCCTAACAACTATCAGTTAGACACACTAATGCAAGACCTGGTTCGCTAAGACCACCGCTCTGATACCACCTGTAGTTACAGTGGGGACAACCCGTCCCACCCAGTGCCTTCCCAGCTAATCGCCTGGTGACCACTGAGTGTACCTCAGATACTGATTTTAGGGTCTGCCTCTCGGTAATTGCCAACCCTCGTAAGGGATAGCAAGGAGTAAGAGCCAATGCTTCGTCACACGTAACACTGTGAGAACCTCCTTTACGACTAACCCGCCACACATGGACGGCATTATATCAGCTCTGATGCCACCTGTAGTGACCCGTCCTAATCCATCTGGACGAAGTCTTCAACAGTTGGTCCCATTGCGAGGTTCTGACCTCTATATGCCATGAACGACTCCATGTAATATGAGCAAATGCACAGCGAAAGATTTCTTTCATACCTGAGAATAAACATGCTTTAAAGTGTCAACCAAAAGGTTGGTGAGTTCATAAGTTTATCATAAAATAATAAAATTCATCATTTTGATTGACCACAAGATTTAAATCCTGCATGGTACAAATGGGCCAGAATCCTATACCCACCTGTAATGTACATGCTATATCTTTTAAATACAGTACACCTTTCTCGTGTACGAAATCCTTTTTCATAAATCTTAGTAACCGTACACATATCTCGTGTATAAAATATAACATACACATAACCTGTGTATAAAAATCATTCTCTCGATACATAACATTCATATCAATTGATGGCAATTATCATGTCCACATAATTCAATGGTGGCAATTATCATGTCCACATAATTCAATCGTGGCATTATCATGTCCACATAATTCAATCGTGGCAATTATCATGTCCACATAATTCAATAATAATCCGCAGAACTTCTGTCTGCATAATAATTCATTCGAGGAATGTTTTGCTTGTGTCTATCTCGTCAAACATTTATAAAAGCATTTCATGTATTCGCAGATCAAAATATATTTCAAAAGCATTTAATAAAGCAGTTATAAAAACAGCGCATGTATTCTCAGTCCCAAAAATTTAAAGAGTAAAAGGGAGCAAATGAAACTCACCTAATGTATTTTGTAGTAAAAAAATACATATGATGGCATTGAACAATGCAGGGTTGGCCTCGGATTCACGAACCTATATCATTTATATTTATATTAAAACATATAATTGTAATCGAATAATTTATTCTTAATTTATATGTCTTGTATATTTAATTTGTAATAAATGTATTCTTATTTAGAAAATATTTATTTGTTATAATAATATTGTTAATATGAAAGTAATGATACTAATATTTTATTATATAAATGTAGATGTTAATAATTCATAATAATACTAATCATAATAATAATAATATTAATGATCATAATAACATTAGCATTGGTGATTAATAATTTTTACTAATGACGATAATAATTCTATTAATAATACTAATAAAAATAAAAATTTATACTTTTAATAAAGATAATGATAATAATAATAATAATGTTAAATAATAATATTGTTAATAAAACTGAAAATACTTATAATACTAATAATAATGATAATACTAAAAAATGTTATATGTTAATACTTATATTAATAATAATAATAATAATGATAATAATAAAAATAATAATAATGATAATAATAATAATAATAATAATAATAATAATAATAATAATAATAATAATAATAATAATAATAATAATAATATTAATAATAATATTATTAATAATAATAATAATAATAATAATAATAACAAAAAATTTAGAATACAACCTTTGAGGAAACAAGCTTCTAAAAATAAAACGTCACTGCCCGAACTCGAACCCGAGACCTCTCGCCTAACCCACAACACTACAAACCAACTGTTCTATCTCGATTTTCTTACTGAAATAGTTACTTAAATCTATTTAACCCTTTTCCTGTTTTCATCTGCTTCTTCCCCATCATCATCGTTCTTCAGCATCATCATCATACTACATAAACATAATCATCTAATATCACAATTTCATTATCATGACCATCATAAAATTATAATCTTCATCATCTTTACTTATCATCACTCTCATCGTTCATAATACACCCATCCTCACATAAAATCATACTCATAGACATCTTCTTTAATGTATCACTCTCATCACGGTCCTCTTCTAAATCATCATCATATATATCGTCATCTATTTCAAATCATCAACCTTTACCATCGAACATCATCCGAAACTAATTAAACGTCTACTTTATGATACTAGTTATTTATTCGGCCCAAGTTAAACCCAATTAGATTTTTAGTCCAATAATCAAGTTTAAATGGCCCAATCTTCCTTCGGCCCAACTTAGATAACAAATATACGGCCCAATCTAGAAAATGAACCCAATCGTTTCATCAGTCAAGTTTAAGAGAACCAAAATGTGTCGGTGGTGTTGGAAAGATTACGCACCAACATCCTCTTTTTTTTTGTTTCCATCAAATAATTAAAGGCTTTGGTATCCAAATATATTTATAAGGCAATAGTGGCCGACAACATGAAGAGAAAAAGAAATATATGGTTTATTGAGAAAACACAAATGGCTAGACGTTTATTTGAAGCTGGACAGAAACAAAACAGATAGGTAGTAGCAACAGGCGATATATTTTGAGTCTAGGATCCAACGAATTAAAACAGAAAAATTTATGATGACGATAATGGTGGTGGTTATGAAACAGAAAAACGAGGAACATTATCACTATCATATGGGTTTCGTGTTTGAGAGAAAATATAATAGCAGCTAACCAGAAAAGTTAATGAGAAACAGCTGAAACAGAAGAAGAAATAAACGGAGTAATAAAAATGGTGTTGGCTTTGGTTGGTTGTTACGGTTTACAGAAATAGGAACATAAACAAAACAGTTGTAGTTTCACGGTGGTGAATAGTAGTAAGTGGTCACTGTTTTGGGTGGTTTTCCAGCTGCAATTAGCAGCACAAAGATGACAGTTGGGTGTGGATTTCGCCAGACAGAAATAGAAGAGAGATAGGTAGAGAAGTGGTGGTTTAATGGGTAGGGTGAACAACTGCAACACAGCATCAAATTACAAGAGTGGTGATTGTCTTGATCGAAATTAGAAACATTAAACAGTAGCAACGTGGGTTCAATTGGTGGTGGTTTTGTGTTTTTGTAGGTGATGGTGGTTTGGTTCCCGATTGAAATGGTGATAGATTATAGTAGTAAAGGTGGTGATAGATGGAGGGTCATGATTCACGATGAAAGGTGGTGAGGGTTCTCGATCATAAACATAAACTAAAAAGTAAGTGGGTTTAGGGTGGCATTAGGGTGGTCGTGGGAGGTGAGTGTTCGGTATAGGTTGAAGTGGGTTTCAAGAGGTTAGTGAAGGTCATGGTGGTTTATGGTGGAAGATTACGGTGTTGGAACGAGATGGTTGAGGTGGTTTTGTGGTACCGGATCTTTGAGGATGAATTGGAGTATAACTCTCCATTTGCAATATGATTCATAACTCTAACCCATTTTACTGAATATATATGTATTTTTAATATATATTTCGTATAGTCACGAATTTATAAGAGTAAATGAACAATTTTTGAGGTGTGGGAAAAGACATGAATTTATGGATTCATTGACGAATAAATAAAAAGTTTGTGGGTTTGATAGGAAGTAAAAGAAGCAGAGACATATTTTAAAGTGATGGTTGTTAAATCTCCAATCATAAGTATGTACGTATATGTTTAGATATTAGTTAGTGGAAATTATATATGTATATTATATCCTAATATCATAAAGAAGATAGTAACATGATATAGTAAAACAGCCGTCACAATTGTCTTATCCTATTATCGTCAATCATTAATAGTAATCAAATTAATCAATTAACAGAACTTAGTACAATAATGTAATAAAAATAATATTATAATAATTATAATATATTATAAAATAAAAACGCATGAATTCTTAGCTGTCGTCTACTATTCCTTTCACGGACTAGATTTCGTACTCCTTAGCTAATCAGTAGTGGATAAAAGTACACAGAAAGATCCCAAATTTTTATATTAACTATATTTATTTATGTCAGTCATTATGGTATAAAAGTCGATCATCAATTTGTTAAATAAAAATTACATCAATTGTCCCTCTCAATTTTGGGTAAAATATAAAAAGTGTTAAAACTTAACAAATAGTTCCTAAATACATTTTTAATAAGCCTAAAACTTATCTAACTCATTTTCGGATCTCCGTTTATTTTATAATCACTTAAGTTCGAATTTAACTTGCTTAATAACGATCGAAACATCAAACGAGTATTACAATTATTTAATATTTATTTTTAATATACTTTTATTTATATATAGATATATTTTTAAATAATAATTATTATAATATCATATTTCATAACAACATCATATAATATATTTCAAATTATACTTTCAATTATTATTTATATATATACACACATATCTATTTACAAATAGTTGTTCGTGAATCGTCAGGAATGGTCGAAGGTCAATTGAATATATGAAACAGTTTAAAATTTTTAAGATTCAACATTACAGACTTTGCTTATCGTGTCAAACGTATCGAGAATTTGATTTAAAAATAGTCGAAATTTTCCGGGTCACTACACACAGCAGCAAATAGCTGCAGTTTTGGGGCTGTCTTAGGCTGCAAATACGCGGCAGGTGAGGGTGGTGAAAAGCTGCAGTAAACAGCAAGTTTGAAGGTGGTGGTGACAGTTTTTGAGGGTGAACGAATGGGTGGTGTAGGGTGGTGATTTGGACAGTTTGGGTGGCGGGTTTTGCTGCAGAAAAACGCAGCAGGTGTGGCGGCAACAGGTGGCTGTAAAAGTCAGCAGAAAACAGAAGATTTCGAGGAGTTTGCGGGCTGGAATGGGTATCGACTTGGAGCTGTTGAGGGGCTGTGATGGATGGTGTTTGTTAGTCAATGGTGGTGGACAAATGGGTGCAAAATCTGTCGAACACAAACAAGCAAAAGAGAGGGTTGTTGAGTTGACTAGAATGATGATGATAAGGTGATCAAAATCTGCCGAACACAAGAAAAGATGGAGAGGAAATTTGGGTGTGATTTTTAGAATGCAAGTTGAATGAAAAATCAAGAAACTAATGGATCCTTTTATAGAGTGTTAGCATGAGTCATGATCAAACACAAATTCCTTAATGATTAATCTAGAAATCACAATTGGATTATGATAAACTTGGAGTTTGAATGGGATTAGAACTTGGCTAAAAGGAATGGATAAAAATTGGATTAGAGTTAGGATTACATTACTTAGTTATCAAGTCATCCTTTTTTTTTATCCTAGCCGATTTATATATGCATTATTTTTTTTTTATATAGTTCGGCTTACATATTTAATTATATAGTTTATTTTATTATTATTTTTTATACATCTAATCAGTTTACATTATTTGTCCATATCATTTATTTAGGATAAGTTTTATTAAATCTTTTTATATTTTTGTCTGACTTCTGTTTATTTTATTTAGTTCACAAAAGGTTTCTTATTTATATAAATGTCTCATTTTATTATTTAGAAGGTTTAATATTTATATAACACAGAATTGCATAAACTTTAATTAGCAGTGAGTGTCGACTAAAAGTTTACTATTTGGTCAACGTTTTGCTAACTAGAAATTTATGAGCACAAAAGTCCTAAGGGTAAAACAGCAAAAAATAGAATTGGAAAAATGAGGGTCGTTATAGTACCTCCCCGTTAATAAAAACTTCGTCCCGAAGTTTTAGGTAGACTTCTCGGATGCATCTACGGTGGAGAAGGGATGCGGATATTTCCGCTTCATTTGGTCTTCACGTTCCCAGGTATACTCGGGGCCTCTACGTGAATTTCAACGGATTTTGACAATATGAACTGTTGTCCTGTTTTAAGCGTTTGGATCTCACGATCCACAACTTCTACGGATTCTTCTATGAAGTGCATTTTATTATCAATGCGGCGGTAATTAAATGGGATAACATGAGTGTCATCTGACCAGGTTTTTTTAAAAAGGGATTGTGATATTTTAGTCGTACAAGCATTTCAGTAAGTTGGATACCTGACATGTGCAACCAACATTGTTAAGTTTATTTGAAACCATGGGCGTTTATGTCGCCATTAGGGCAGACAATCAGAGAGGAGTACGTGGAGATCACAACCATGTAGTTTGATGCATGGCTTGTGTTTGTTAGATATGTTACCGACTTCAAATTCCGGAAGATAACCTTAGACATGATACCTTTGGTTTTCAAGAAATATCTAATGTGAATAGATGAAACGAGATTCCAGCTGAGGAGTCACTAATCGAGCTTATATGCAAAGTAAACCATAATTACTAAAATGCCCTCAGAATGGTTTGAGCGATCAATGAAAGCACCTTATGTTCAAGATTTCAGCTATATGTTAAAACAAAAGGTCGAAATTTGTCTAGGATAACATCTAGTTATAACTAGTGAGGAAGAAATTGTTTAGTGAAAACACATAGACACCATAATCATTTAAGGTAACTCCTTTAGAGAGGATAGCGAGGATCATAATTTATATTTCTGATAGGAAATCGCACGAGAGGTGTGATCTCTTGATGAGAAAGACGTTCTCGCACCTATGGCGAGTCAATCTATGATTCACTTATGAGTTTAAGTGCGGATGTAAAGAAATATGAATCATTGGCTACAAAGAATAATTTACACCGGGTGAGAAAATATCTGAAAAATGCTTTCTTGTGCCAAAAAGATATTAAATCATGGAATTGACATTTTACGAGGTTGCTGTGGTTTAGCCGTGAGATATTAAAAGTAAAATCTTCTCAACGGTCAACCTTACAAGGGAAAAGTTACGGAGAACATAGAGTTTCCAATGATGAACTCAATGGTAAGTTTCGAAGGGCAAGAGGAATTGTGACTACTACATGGTGTAGAATAATACGAAAATTTTTATATAAACAAGCAACGAAAATTTTTATAGAAGTTCGAGTCATTGAAGGTGACAATTTAAAAAAAAGGAAACGAAGTTCTTAGTAAAACTAGAGTTATGTACAACATGTACTATTTTAAGTAAAATATCTTTTAAATAAAAGAATTGATTTATAAAAGTCAAAGTATAATTTTATATGTACTAGTCAAAAATACGTAAGGGTAAATTACTTTATTATATACGATTTATAAAATTTGCAAGAATGACAGAATTTTCCCATTTTGGAGGTTACGGGTTGGAAAAAGTTCGATGAAAATCGGGTGATGGAATTTTGAAAATTTCGGGCTATTTTAAGCAAAAATCTTGCGTGGTAATGAATTCTATTGTATTTAAATGCGGTTGTTGACTATCATAAGTTTTTGGAATTCAAAATGTTCATGTGTGAAGCTGTTGCTGGCAAGTGAGATATGGATGGTAGAGTATGAGAACGGGACAGTGAATGTGGTGTTTATAATATCTTCGTTTGAATATTCAAATGAAAATCTTGCGAGTGGTTGTCGCTTATCTTCGACAGGTTTCCTAATGGGTTTATGAAAATCTACACTAGGAGTGTAATTGCAGATAACAGGAGGCATACTTCGAATACGTTTCGGGGGTGTCACTTGCCTATTGTTAGGACCATTAATATAGGATCATTTGATGATACATCTAACATGCTTTTAACACCGAGGTAAAATCGTAAGATTTTTCGTAAAAATGGTTAATGATTCAAGGGTCGCGACTTATTGTTTAGGTACAACAAATCACGCGTTGTTTGACCATAAGTAACGTAATGATAATCATATCAATGCTACCTTTGATCATATGGAGCATGTGAGGGATTACGTGCTTTTCAATATGGTGATGGAAATATATGTACACTTCAGCCTTAACTGGCCAGAAATGTGGATACTATCCACTAGAGTAGTTTCAGATGTGATTAGGGGGGTTTAGCTCAAGCCGCAGCTCGTGAGAAAATGGAAAAACTTCAGGTCACTTAAGAATATGCATCCTTCCTTCCAGCAAGGAGCTTTGAATATTAAGCGTCAAAGATAAAGAGATAGGTTGTTTAAGAAAGAAAGATTGCAAAGTTTTACAACCTTTATGGTATATGAGGGATTGTTAATCTACTCATGGATATGAGATAGATAGTTTGGTTAAAACGAGCTCTTGATATATCTGAAAATCGGATGATGATGATTACCCTTCATGTAATAACATTGAGATTTTCGAGTGAATGGCTTGGAAATTTTTCTTTGATTCATTTCTATTCCATATGTCATGATATTGGAATTTCTATATAAATTACCATAATATAATCACGTCGGTCAAGCGTCATTATATTTCACTAATTCATATTTCCATTCCAAGGTCACTCCATAAGGTCAGGACACGTGATCAAACTTAGATAGTTGACGTGGGAATGTTGAGTCATGAATGACATCCCTTCGTGTGAGTCAAAGAATACTTTGAATCACAATGGCGAATTCAGGTCATAAGATATGTTTGGATTTGATAACAATCACATATTAGCTGATCCTTCAGAGTCGGGATCATGTAAGATGATAGGGTTTTGGCTTGACATCCTTAGGAAAGGATACATAATGTCAGAAGAGGTAAAAGCATGTAGTAAGATGGATTGGCAGTATAAAGATTAAGGGAAAACACTCAAAACTAAGGTAGGAAAGGTTATAGACCTAAAGATTGCTAAGGCACCCACATAAGGCACACATAGAATGCAATCCTGGTTCTCTATAACAAGCCTTGGCTCTCCTAAATTACATAATGAGATAGGTAAAGATTTTGAATGGTATAGGAGTTCTAGGCATAACAAATATAAGTGAACTTAATGCACATAATCTAGAATGTAATGCAAATAATCAATGCAAATGAACAACTCAGTTATAGACTAGACTCACTAATGCATCCTAACTATTCATGTTAGTCACACTAATGTAACCTAGTTCCCTATAACCAGAGCTCTGATACCAACTGTAACACCCTGCCAAAATCGCCATTGACGCGGATGTTAACTCTGGTCCCAGTGCTCGACTTGACTTCTAAGTAACAGCAGAGTTCTACAGCGGAAGCAATATATCTAAGTACCTGAGACAAAACATGCTTAAAAGTGTCAACCAAAAATGGTTGAGTGAACAGCATAGGTTTATCAATAATAACCAAGTTTTTAGACCACAAGATTTAATTATAAAGTTTAATCAGTTCGGTAGTAGTGCTGAGGTGTATGATATCGAGACTAAACAAAGTTACCCCGTGACACCTTGAACTGCCAGTGTCGTTTTAATCATTATTATGTAACCAAAGACCAACAGTCAAATGGTTAGAGACGTCGCTCTTAGTAGGCCTACTCACAATAACTAAGTTTGCATTTATACGTAGCAATTAACGATATCATGGCAGGGATTTAGCATGAATCAAAGCATGCAGCACAGTTTGAACTAATCAAAAGAAATTTTTCATGTACTTGTGTCTAAGCGTAAAATAGTTTAAAAGGAAGCATGTGTCTCACCCCAAAGTTATAAAACAATTATATAAAGATAGTTAAAAAGCGGGGCTATGAAGTTCACCTTAATAGCAGATAGATATTCCACGCAAGTTAAATGATCGGAGTGTTGAACACGGACATCTCAACCTAGAGATATAATGTTAAATTAATTAATGTCTAATAGACATAAAGTTTGTTTATTAATATAGCAAACTATATTAACAGTGACCGTTCTCGAGAAAAGTTATATTTATATAAGTGATAATATACTTAGTGTACTTAAGTGTTACTATATAGATAAGTGTATGAGTTATAATAATAATAATAGTATTATTCTTTAATTAATCAAGTATTAAGTAGTCTCATTAATACAAGTGTTATATACATCCTTAC
The DNA here is from genome assembly GCF_046630445.1 of Rutidosis leptorrhynchoides. Taxonomy (NCBI): domain Eukaryota; kingdom Viridiplantae; phylum Streptophyta; class Magnoliopsida; order Asterales; family Asteraceae; genus Rutidosis; species Rutidosis leptorrhynchoides. Next base: position 150,582,890 of record NC_092334.1, read on the forward strand.
CTACATGTTACCTATACATATAAGCCATACTATGTATGTATATCTTTTATGTATGTGTTACATATATATTAGTGTAAAGGTGATACATATATATACATATAACTACTTATCATCTTTGTAATTTCTTATAATATTTACCTAATACATATACACACTCATACATACATACACACGTACATATACATATACATATACACCTATGTATATATTCACATATGCACACACACATATATCTACAATGTATACATGTACATACGTACGTATGCATGCATGCATGCATGTGTATCATTATTATTATTACTTACTAACCTTCTTTCATATATTACTAATCAACCCTTTAATCATAATCATAACCTATTTATACTCTTTAACTTATTAAACTAGTTTATCATTAACATAAAATCACAATCTTTTATCATAAACTTTTATCTATTTTAATTAACTTTTATAACAACAATCATGATCAACTTATATTCATACTTAATTTTATTACTAGTTCATAATCATAATTCTTTTAATTACAATCATTATCTATATTAACTAACTTCATATCCAAATCATGATCACAACTTAACCCTAATCTTATCAATAAAATTTTATATCATTAAGTTTATGTAACCTAGATAAGGTCAAACTTTTATCTTATGTCATGTATTTTTATCATTATCACTTTATATTTATTTTTAACTTTTTAAGTTGTTATTATCTTTTGAACTTTTACAATTATCCCTTTATTATAATAATTCTCAAGTATCATATTCAATATATTACTTTATCATAACACTAACTAATCATGATCAATTTAATTATTTAGTTCATATTCATTAGAGTTATTTATACATCATTCATAACTATCTTTAAGATCAAATCCTAATTAACAACATACTGCTAAAACATAATAAATTAATAAGTAACATTAGTTTAGAGTTTAGGGATACCTTAAGGGTTTAGATCAAGAAAAAGGTGGTGACTAATATGAACCGAAAAGAAACAGATTCACAGCAGCAGGGATGACCCAAAACAGATGGGTTTTGGACTGTTTGAACACGCATAACCAACAGGAAAAAAACGCAGCAGCAGCAGGGTGCAAATCAGGTGGGTTTGGGCTGTTTTTGGACGTGCAGAAACAGCAGGAAAGCTGCAGAAGAATGGCAGATGTTGGGGACTGTTTTGGGGCTGTTTGGTGGTCGAACACAGCAGCAAATAGCTGCAGTTTTGGGGCTGTCTTGGGCTGCAAATACGCGGCAGGTGAGGGTGGTGAAAAGCTGCAGTAAACAGCAAGTTTGAAGGTGGTGGTGACGGTTTTTGAGGGTGAACGAATGGGTGGTGTAGGGTGGTGATTTGGACAGTTTGGGTGGCGGGTTTTGCTGCAGAAAAACGCAGCAGGTGTGGCGGCAACAGGTGGCTGTAAAAGTCAGCAGAAAATAGAAGATTTCGAGGAGTTTGCGGGCTGGAATGGGTATCGACTTGGAGCTGTTGAGGGGCTGTGATGGATGGTGTTTGTTAGTAAATGGTGGTGGACAAATGGGTGCAAAATCTGTCGAAGACAAATAAGCAAAAGAGAGGGTTGTTGAGTTGACTAGAATGATGATGATAAGGTGATCAAAATCTGCCGAACACAAGAAAAGATGGAGAGGAAATTTGGGTGTGATTTTTAGAATGCAGGTTGAATGAAAAATCAAGAAACTAATGGATCCTTTTATAGAGTGTTAGCATGAGTCATGATCAAACACAAATTCCTTAATGATTAATCTAGAAATCACAATTGGATTATGATAAGCTTGGAGTTTGAATGGGATTAGAACTTGGCTAAAAGGAATGGATAAAAATTGGATTAGAGTTAGGATTACATTACTTAGTTATCAAGTCATCCTTTTTTTTTTTTTTTTTTTATCCTAGCCGATTTATATATGCATTATTTTTTTTTTATAGTTCGGCTCACATATTTAATTATATAGTTTATTTTTTTTTTATACATCTAATCAGTTTACATTATTTGTCCATATCATTTATTTAGGATAAGTTTTATTAAATCTTTTTATATTTTTGTCTGACTTCTGTTTATTTTATTTAGTTCACAAAAGGTTTCTTATTTATATAAATGTCTCATTTTATTATTTATAAGGTTTAATATTTATATAACACAGAATTGCATAAACTTTAATTAGCAGTGAGTGTCGACTAAAAGTTTACTATTTGGTCAACGTTTTGCTAACTAGAAATTTATGAGCACAAAAGTCCTAAGGGTAAAACAGCAAAAAATAGAATTGAAAAAATGAGGGTCGTTATAATTCTCATGCTTATCTTTTTTTCGAATGTCCCTACTCATCACAAGTATGGAACAAAATTAAGGGTTGTGTTCATCTACAGATGGCTAGCTCGGACTGGAGGAATTGTAGAGATGCTCTTATTCCCGTTGCTAAGAGGAATTCATCTAGGGTGGTTGTTGCTAAATTATGTTATGCTGCAACGATATATCATATATGGCAAGAAAGGAACTCCCGGATCTTTAATGGTACGCATAAAACGGTGGATCAGTTATTCGAGATTATTCGATCTAATGTACGCCTCAAGCTGATGTCTATTCAGTTCAATGTGTCATCGCATGTGGAGCAAATGAAGACCGATTGGCATCTATAATATGTATTGTCTGTTTTGTTTTGTTTCTAGCTTTCTTGTATTTAGTTAGCTAGCTGGCCATTTCCTGGGCTGTTAGGTTTGCTGCCAGCAGCTGAACTTCATTGTACCATTCTTTTTATTATTTTTATTAATATTTGCCGGGGTAACCCTTACCCAAAAAAAGGAAAAATCTATTTTATAATTGTTTTTATTACAATAAAAAACATTATAAATGGTTTTATAACATTGTAATTATTATTAATATAGTTGTTAATATTAATATTAATAGAATATTATATGGTAATAGATGAAAATATCTTAGGTAATTAAATATGTATATTAAATTAAATTAAGAAATCTAATAATTCAATTAATATATGGAAATAACTTATAAACTAATACATGACTGAAATAAGAGAGGAGTTGACACGTGACAGGAATTAATCAGGAGTTGACACGTAGGATTATTGTCACGCGCTATATATATATATATATATATATATATATATATATATATATATATATATATATATATATATATATATATATATATATATACCCAAGTGATTCACTATTTACCCCATAATAAGTAATGGTAAAAAATAAAAATATTAATGATTAGTATAACTTATCTACATCTATATGTATGATTTCTAAGAATTTAGATAGCAATAAAACTTTAATGAAATGTAAAGAAGCATCTTTTCAATTTCTTACCTTTATTTCAATTTTAATGGAATTCGTGTTAAAGATAATAAACAAATAGCTTATCGTATATGTACTTTTTATCATTATATTTTCATAGATGCAAACATGTTTTTCATTTTCTTGCATATTAATCTCATATTTGTATAATTGTATTATCGATGTAACTCCCAAAAGTATTAATGAAAGGTATATGATGTTATTCGCTTGCATATATAATTCACTATCAATCTTTCACTACTTTGATGAATGTGTGAATCGTGTGTCAAAAACCTCAAAGAAATAACTACTTGATCTCCAATATTAGTTAGGGGTATGTGTCATAATGAAAAGATGAATAATTGATAGAATCTTTATATCCTTATCTATGATCATCAATGAGGAGTACATACATAATATAAATGTAAGTTATATAATATTTAAAATTTGCTTAATATTAACGGTTTTACATAGGTATTATAGATATGGGTCATGTAATTCTCCTAAAATTATTCTTTTGCTTTTATATTAAACAATCTAAAATTTTACACTATAATGATGAGTAATTGGTTGCAAAAGATCAATAAACATGTTTGATTGTGTTGAATACAACTAACATTTACTAATGTAAGTTATATTATATTTAAAAATGCATCATTTAAAATCGGTTTAATTGCTAGTTTTAACATATCAATTGCCGCATCATTATTAGACGCATTATTTAGCGAAATTGTAAAAACTTTATCGATTAAATTATTTCTTCTAAAGTTTCTTGCACGGCTTTTCTTATATTAGTACCATTATGCAGATAAACAAATATTTTAAAAGCGATAACCCGTTTCATTAAAAGTCACGAATCGGGATGAAACCAATGAGCGGTAACGGCTAAATAAGAATTTGCCGTTCCATGTGGTGCGCTCCAAACATCACAAGTTATAGAAACACTATATTTATATGTTCGAAAACCTTCAACGATATCAAATTTAGCTTTTTTCTATAATTTAAATGTGTCACGTCATAAGGTAGAACGACTTACATTGTTATATTGCGGTTGTAGTCAATTCCGAATTAGCTCCGTAAGCTTTGGATTGTCGAAGTGGTTGAAAGAAAGCGCTTGTTGAATGACAAACCTTGACAAATCTTGTCGAAGAGCTTCGGCATCGTAATCAAAAATCAAACCATTGGCCCGAAGTGTTTGTTGTCTCGGGTCTTGCTTTGCGCTACAACTTTTTTCAAGATGTTTTCTTATCGTATTATTACCCGAAATACCCATGAACTTCGCACATTGTATACAACGAGCTTTTTCTACACCATCATTCATTACACTCAATTCGAATTTAGACCAAACGCTATATATTCGCTTTGTTTCTTTATTGTAATTAATATCGACCGTGGTGTATTCTCGTGAAGATATTGCTACTGAAGCGGAACCGGAAGCTTATAGGATAAGTAGAGAAATTGTATACATATTCATTTGGAAATTTTAGATTGTCACTGTTGAAATATACCACAATGGTAATAAGGGGTAAAGTAGTCAGAGCAAAGTACACCACCACATGTCCAATTGCTTTTTCCAATTTAAAAACGGACCCCACCAACTCTGCCCCACTATATATACATATTATCCTAAAACTAACAAAAACGCAATTCATGGAACAGTGGTTATGAAGGCAGCTATTAATTAAATTTTCTCGGGTTCGATCCCCACCTCACTTTATTTTTTAAAGAAATTCTGAAAACTCTATATTTTTAGATTTTAAATAAATAATGTTCTATTCATTATTGAATATTACTCATGGAAGAGTGGTTAGAAGTGCGTGTATTATTGAAGTGGTAAGGTGTTCAATTCCGAAAAGGTTTTTTTAAATAATTTTTACCAATTAGAAGTAAAATCCGATATATTTCAACAATAAAACATAATGTCTTAGTTAAACATACCTATTGTTTTATGGTTTACGTTAGCCTCACTAACGTTAAATTAATTTAAATGAAAACATATAGTTTTGTACGAAAAAAACTTTACGAAGACATTTACAAACAATATCCGTTAAAAGCTCTTACAAGATCAACCACACTTCAACCGCAGCGAAGTGCGGTGACCCAAAAACTTGTTATAGTGTAATTATAGAATATTTAGTGATTTAGAAAAAAATATGAGAATGTTTTTTGGTACGTTTTGAAACAAAGCTTTACCATCTATTTATAACACATTGTGCGGCTAAAATGGTCCAAAATCATACACACACAAAAAAACCGGCAATTTTTTTGAAAAAAAGGGGAGGTTTTTTTTTGAAAAAAAAAAAGGATCCGGTTTTGAACTAAACCCGTGTCCGGTAGGATCCGGATCGGATCCGGAACCAGTTTTTTGAGATCCGGTTTCTGTTTGATCCGGTTCCGGATCGGATCCACCGGATCGGATTGGATCCCCATTTTTTGCCATCTCTACTGCTAGCATACACGCTAATGGTTACAGATAACAAAATATGTATTTGGAGACGCACACAAATATAAATACAGCAATACTGAATCCCGCGTGCGAAGTACAGAACGAAAATTGTTCCTGCACCTCAAAATATGTATGTGAACAGGCACAAATGAACAGCAGAAATGTTGCAAATCAAAAGGCAATATCATCATTGGCAAGGTCTAGAAGAAAGAGTAGTAGATAAACGTTATCAATACTCACCAGAAAAATCTACCACATAATCCAACTCCTAAGTAACAAAACCTAACCTACCAATAATATTAGTAATATTGAATTTTAATATTAATAACTATAACTATCATATCATAATAATAATAACAATAATCATAAATCATAGCATTATCGCTACCAAAACCTTAACCCTAAACACTAGTGTCAACTGCTTATACCTGCCTGAGCTTCATCAAAACCATCTATCTAGGTCCTCTTCTTTCTCTTCTTTCCAGTCTTTGACCCACTCTTTGTGGTCTCTGCCGACTTTCCTTTGGTGCTTTCGGATGTTTTCACATCCTCGGGTTCTTTCGCATTGGACGAACCAGATTTTGTGCTGCCAGCTTGAGGGGTTTTACTCTTTGACTTGTTGACCGTCTTTGGAGTTTCTTGCTTGGTCTTGACTATGGTTTTAGGTGCCTCTTCATCCTCCTTATTAGACTTTCCACCAGTTTTCTTGGAAGTAGATTTTGCAGTCGTGGATTTAATCTCTCTTGAAGATGAACCTTTTGCCTTGCTAGATGAAGAAGCGCCACCCACTCTGATTGTAAAGTTTAGAAAGAGTCAAGATTGCTATTTGAGTTTTACATAAAACAAAAAATATAGCTGGTAAAGATGGAATATATATAAATAAAACTTACTTCTTAGCCGAAACTTTGTTCTTCTCTTGTGAAGCAGAAGTTGCAGAATCTGTTTTTGATTTCTTCTTCTTGTGTCTGGAGAAGAAGAACCAGTTATGAAGTAAAATAATAAAAAATGTAGACATTTCATACCAGCAGCAACTTAACTGATCATATAACGTAACTAAGCTTTAAAATATAGTAATTTATATATATAAAAGAAAACTTTATGGCTGATACGGAAGTAAATGATCATATTCAACTTTAAATATTTCAACAAGGTAATTTCGTATACACTTTAGATACTTTTCTTTGAGCAAACAATAGTGTTACTAAGAATTAAATTTGCCACTCACATAAAAGCACTACAAACCTCAATCTCTTATTGCCTGTTTATCGTTGTGAATAATTAGTCCATTAAATTCCATGCAGTAAAACCAGTTTTACCATCCAAAATTATAATCTTATTTTGGCATATGTATGTAATAACATGTATGTGCCTACTGGCTATCGCACTGTTATATTATTTTCAACTATATAATCAACGTATTTGGAAGAACAATAACAGATAAATACATATTATGTGCTGTAAGATTGTAGATACCATAGCTTAGTCCAAAGAATATTCACAACACTTAAGTCACTAGTCAAGTCCAATTTGACCCATTCACTAAAATCAATGATCATAGCTTATGGATTGTATACACACATAATAAAGCAAAGTATCAAACAGTAATACTTACGTTTCAGGAGAAGCTTCTTCACTTTGAGCTTCAGCGAATTGCTCTTGCTCCTGTCAACTAAACCTTGTTAGCACAAACAAAAAACATCACAGCAATAGAAACACACACCAAACAGCATGTTTCACCTCATCCCGCACAGAAAATTCTTGCAAAATTTCCCATTTTTGTGTCTTAAGGTTCAAAATTTCAGTATCTCCATCCAAATATGAAACCTGTTTAAAATGGAACGTTTTAGAACAAACCAGTTGATATCAGAAAAAAGTGAACTCCAGTGTCACAAGACGTTTCAGACCTTATGCTTCTTTTTAGCAGCATCAAAATGGTCGATCACCCCTTCATAATACCTACACGGAACGACAAAATGTCAGCGATCCAAGAAATTTAACATTTTTTATTGTATTTGTTCCTTTTCTATTCATTGGATTACTCATAGAAGTAAAGTTAGTTTGAGTCACAATCTGTGACTCATAAACCCTTTGTAATTATTGTTTTTCTGGCCCTTCTAGTTACTTGCTAGAGGGTTGTGTTTATATAAAATTTTGCCGTTAAAAAATAGAAGTCAGTGATCCGTGGATGGCAAAGTTTTATTAGTCAATACAGATGGCAAAGTTTTATTAGCCAATACAGATGGCAAAGTTAAGCTAACGAGTTATAAATACCAAAAGGCACTCACATTTTATCTTCAGGCCACCAAACTTTGACCTTCAAACCAACCAGGCTTTTATCATATTTTATTTCATCAGATACCTGTAAACATTTCATGCGACAGCATTAAGTAGTTAAACCGCACGACGACACAGTATTTTATTCGAATATTAAAAAAAAAAAAAAAGCAATTACTTTATCTTTGCTAGTTGAACGCTTCCGTTTGGCACTAGTCGCTGTTGTTTCTTTTATCTTACCCTCCCCTTTAGCTGAAGACTTTGGTGAAGAATCCATCTCCTTTAAGATCCAAAAAAAAAAGTAAGAACTTTTTAAATGAACTAACATGAGTAAAAACTGGAACAAAAAAGTCTTGAATTACTGACATCAACGTTGGATGATGATTTCGCTTGATCTTTCTTTTTTGAATTGCCTGTTTTAGCAGACGACTTAATTAGTTTATTTTCTGAATCACTTTCCTCTTCTTGGTTTTGCTCTTCTTCTTCTTCTTCGTCTTCTTCTTCTTCCATGTCTTCTTTCTGAATAGCAACTTTGCTTGTTTCCCCCTTCTTAGTACACTGTTTCAGCAGTTTATCATCTAAATCGATATCTTCCTTTTTCGCATCCACTTTCTTAGCGCCCTGTTTAGACTTCTTTGCATCTGATACTACCGGATCCACCTTCTTACCAGACTGCTTTGACTTCTTACCAGGTTGTTTTGTTGACTTTGACTTTGACTCTGACTTCTTCATAGGCGCCTCTGAGTCACTAGAAGCTTCACCATCTTCCGACTCATCTTTAGATAATGACTTAACCTCCTTCGTAACACCTGCTTTCTTTCCTGCTGTCTTTTGTGGCTTCAAATCCAAATCGCCAGTTTCTTCAGATGCATCTTCTTGAGTTGAACCCTTAGTTGCGGGCCCTACTTTTTTCGTTCGGGTCTCATCACAATGGGACCCGCTTTCGGATGAAGAAGCAATCTCATCTTGTTGAGGTACTTGTTTCTTTTTAGAACGAACACCCTTCTTAACACAGCTTTCATCTGGAAGACTGTTGCTTTGAGATGGGGAAGAAACACTTGCAGGTTTACTTTCTATTGGTTTTGGTGATGAAACGTTGACATCATCACCATCTTTATCAGTTTCTAAAGCAATAATAGGCTCAATATCTGACTCCTTCACATCACTATCTTTTTCAATTTCTGGTACTGGCTTTTCAGCTTCTTCTTCTTTATCACCTTCAATGTGTGAAGAATCGGACAGTTCGTTTGAATTTGCAATTGTATCAGATTTTCTCTCGCACTCCTTAGAAGTTTCTTCTGGCTTTGATTTTTTTTCAGCATCTGAATCATCTGTGTCTTCGTTATCATGATTTACCTCATTTATGTCTTCTTCATCTGGCTTCTTCGAAGGTTCTTGATCAACTGAAGCTTGTTCCTCGTTACACGTCACATTTACTCCATTACTCATTACTGAGTTTTGAGATCTGTCTAAAGTAGCATCTACCTCCTCAGAACAAGTCCCTTCTTTAACAACCTAAGTCAAAGTTACTTTCAACATCTTAAATAATCATTTTGAAACATAAGATATACATAGTAATTATTTAAGACGCCACAAAACATACCTGGTCTGCATGATCTGATGATGCTCTGGTAATCTTGCTCTCATCAGCCTGTAGCATGTTATACAAATTACATTTTGTTACTGAAGCAATTTGAGCAATAACGTTGAAATGAGCAAAAGTAACAATATTAAAACTTTAAAACTAAAAATTTGTAGGAAAAAAAAATGAGTGGTATACCTGCTGTACCTCGCCTTCCTTCTCCAATATGCTCCCATTGGTCTGACATAAAGGAGATTAATTATTTAAAGTAACTAAAGCATCTATTCAAATTCCCATGCATAAATTACAGATAATTAGATGTGCTTCACAAAGATCAAGGAAAAAAAGAATTATTTTGTCAATAATGAGATCATACAAGTTGTAGCGCAGATTCATTTTCATCGTTCTGTTCAACTGTAGCAGTCGTCCCTTCACATATTGAAGCCACAACTTTAGTGTATTCATCTAAAGTAACACCCAAAGATGTTACAGCTGGCATCAAGTAAGGCTTTAGTTTATCTGCAGACTTCATAAGTACACCTTCCCCCAACTTTCTAGCTACTGGCAAAACTCCCTAAATAAATTAATATTAATATTAATATTAATATTAATAATGACCAATAAAGAACTAGAAAAAAAGAATGTAAAGGTAATCTCATTAGTAAAGCTATCATAGACCTCACACCTTGTTATCTTTCTTAACGCTAGCCAATAATGGTTTGAGCAACTCAACTGAAATTTCTTCGCTTTCCTCCAAAACCAACACCATTATATTCTCCATTGATGAATATATGGATTCAAGATGATAGTCCCTGAAATTACAACATTACATACCTTTAAACGAATGATGAACAACTAAATTATATACTTCTCTTAAATAACTATAACACACCTTACTGATCTTAGAAAATGCTCAAACATTTCCACAATCAGTGCATCACATTCAAGATCAAGCATGATGACACATGATCTGACTTTGGAAACGGTTTCGAGAATCGAAGCTCTCTTCTCATAAGATCGGCTGGACTGATCAGCTAGATCCTCAAAGGAAGAAACAATCAACTTAAACACTTCCTGTGCATACATAAGACGTTAATATTACTGTAAAATGTGACTATCGAAGTCTAACAAGTAGGATTTAAGGTATTATCATTTACCCTCATTTGGTCATCATCATAAGGTGCATCAGGCGCTGTAATTCTAGTTATTTCACTAATGCACGAAGCAACAGAAACCTTCACATCAACATCTGAATGTTTCGAAAGATTATCGTGAATTAACGCCTTCATTGATGGTTTGAGTGCATCTAGCATTGACTTTCTTGGAGACTGGTCAACCTTTAATAGAAGTTTCTCTAATTGCTGAAGAGCACAGACCAGAAAACAAAATGAAATGAATACTCATTTTTTAAAGGTTTAATAAAATACAGCAACATATTCTTCCCAAAAACTGTCTACATTCAATCAGTAACCACATAATCACCTATATACACACAATCAGCTGGTTGCCAATATATAAAAAATTATAAAACAAGTCACAAACATCAGCTAAATATTAAAAATTCAAGCTTTGGCTCATAGAATTATTTTTCAAAACTAAAACTTTGCAGTTCTATCAACAATCTGCAAGCGAATCGTATGGTTAATTTCGCAGTCTATGTAATATAGCACACAAATACCTAACATAACTCTAATTAACTCAAACCAGTCAGGCATGCAACAAACAAAAAGATATAAATTAAAAACTAACTGTTTAGTAGTAAATTAAAAAAAGCTCAAACAGAGCTTACATCAAGAACAGAAAGCAGTTCATAAATGGAATCTGAAGGATGTGAGAGCTGTTTTCCTCTCTCTTTAAGCTGTCGTTCTAGCTCAACATCTGCACACTCCATATCTTCAATTGCGATCTTTTCAAACCCTAACAAAAATTACCGTCAAAAAAAAAAAAAAAAATCGTGCGTCGAAAACAAAATAGAAAATAAAATAAATATAAGGTGGTATAATAAATATTTAGAATTTATTTATTATTCAATAAAGGAAAAGAATCTAAGAGAAAACTACAGAACAATATAGAGGGTGTGTAATTGTGTATGTGTGTATATACATACGTGTATATTATTATTTATGTAAATATAAATAAATAAAAGAAGAAGAAAAGTAAGAAAGGAAAGAAGAGAGAAAAGATACCGATAAGCTGTGTATGTTGGAAATATGTATGTACAAGTAAAATAGAGATAGATAGATATAGAATAGATGCAGCAAAGGGGAAATTAGGGCTTGTTTTGTTACTGTATTTAAGTGAAGTGAAATCTGAAGGGAGGAGGAGTTTGAATGAAAGGGGTTGAGAAAATAGAGGAAATCTAGAAGGAACAAGTATTATGCATATTTAAATTTTAACATTTAAAATAAATAAATAAATGGAACAATTAGATACTCCTTGGCAATTTAGAAAAAGTTGGATGTTTACTTTTTTATACACTTTGTCAACGTGTAAGGTGTATTAATGAATTTTTTTAATATATAAATTACTTAATTAACAACAATCAAATACAAATACTATATTGAATTAACTAGATAAAAATTACTACTACAATAATAATTAAATTAAAACAACAACAAAACCTAATAATACATGAGTGTGTATGGGGATGTGAGATGTAGACAAATTTTTTTATCTAAGAATAAAAACAAGTAATTTCTCCACCCAGAGTTAAACACTATCAAAAGTAGAGAAAATCATCTATCTCTGTATTCGACGGATAGAGAAATTGCTTTCGAGTGGACCTCTGGTTAATAAGTATGAAATGTGAAGGAAAAAAAAAATTAAAAATAAAATTGAAACGTCGTAAAAATGATAGGTTTTAAATCTTGCTTGAAATTCAATTTTATGCTTTAAACGGCAGTCAAAAAGCCAATAAATCGACGCTTGCTGTTAACTAAAAATAGATCATACAATCAAAAAAATTACTTTAATATAAATACTAGTACAAGTACTAGATTGAATTAACAAGTAGAAAAAATAAATATAGATATTTACGACGTTAAATTTATAAAAACTTTTTAACATGAATTTCATCATGAAAAATAAGATGTAATGAATTACGGAGTATTAGTTTGTATTATCACTATCACTACACATAAAAAAAAAGTTATAAAACATTTATAAATTCATTAAGTAATCTGGTTTATAAGTTTATATGTTGTATAGTATATCTATTTATGAAGTTAAATCTATATAAACTTCTTAACATGAATTTCATCATAAAAAATAAGATTTTAACAAATTATTAGATTATTATTATTATTATTATTATTATTATTATTATTATTATTATTATTATTATTATTATTATAGACTATAGACTATAGATAATAATAATAATAATAAGTTATAAAACATTTATGTTTACATTAGAAGTTTATATGTTGTATGTTATATCTATTAAAATAAGCTACAGTACTAAACTTTCAAAATATGTTGTATGTTATATCTATTAAAATACCTTGAGCAAACTTCGACAACTTAAGAAACAAAGATATCTTAGTGTCTGTTTACTTCTTTCCATTAATATTCTATATGAATATAGATAAGACTATGGATAATGAAGAATTATATGCACTAAAAAGAGAATAAAATGTTTTATTAACAGTTTGCAGATTTTTTTACTATGCTTGGTTTTATTAATAGTAGGAGCGATACTTCTATCTTTATTTATCGCAATGGTACAGACATGGCTTATTTGTTACACTTCGTTGATGACATCATACTTACCACGTCGAGTGTTTCACTACGCTTATCTATCATTGATCTTTTATCACAAGAGTTTGCTATGAAAGATCTGGGTCTTTTGAGCTATTTTGGGTATCACTTTGCAACGTCATACGAACAGTCTTCTTGAGCCAATATATAACGACCCTCATTTTCTCATTCTATATTTTTCCATATTAAATGCCCAACAATATAATTAAACTTAACAATTAAACTTTAACGATTGTTAAGCATTAAGAATTATAAAATATAATAATTAACTTTGTGTAATAAACGACAAGTTAATAAAAGATAAAAATAATGAGCTTATTAATTTTTGTGAACAAAATAAATAACCTTAAACCTTGTACACTTAAATAATTAAACTTGGATGATTAAGGAACCATTTAAGCTAATCTAAAGTATAAGGACTAAAGTGAAAAAGTTCCAAACTCCTTCCCCTAAACCCTAGCCGAAATTTTAAAGGGAAAATTACCCTTTTACCCCTCCAAAATTGTAGTGACCCGAACTTTTCCATGATTATATATTAATTGAAAACTATATTTGCATGATTAAATGTTTCCAACATGTTAAGCAATCAAAGTTGTTAAGACTTGATTATTTGAAATGAGTTTCATGTAGACAATTGACCACCCAAGTTGACCGGTGATTCACGAACGTTAAAACTTGTAAAAACTATATGATGACATATATATGATTATATATATAGTTAACATGATATTATGATAAGTAAGTATCTCATTAGGTATTTTAACAATGAGTTATATACATAAAATTGAGTTTATTGAATTAAGAAACTCGAAACGATATATATAACGATTATCGTTATAACAACGTCTTACTAAATACATATGAATCATATTAAGACATTGATACACTATGTTTAATCATGATAAATGATAAGTAAACATGTCATTAAGTGTATTAACAATGAACTACATATGTAAAAACAAGACTACTAACTTAATGATTTCGAAACGAGACATATATGTAACGATTATCATTGTAACAACATTTAACTGTATATATATCATACTAAGATATATTAATATATCATAATATCATGATAATGTAATAATTTAACATCTCTTTAGATATAATAAACAATGGGTTAACAACATTTAACAAAATCGTTAACCTAAAGGTTTCAAAACAACATTTACATGTAACGACTAACGATGATTTAACGACTCAGTTAAAATGTATATACATGTAGTGTTTTAATATGTATTCATACACTTTTGAAAGACTTCAAGACACTTATCAAAATACTTCTACTTAACAAAAATGCTTACAATTACATCTTCGTTCAGTTTCATCAACAATTCTACTCGTATGCACCCGTATTCGTACTCGTACAATACACAGCTTTTAGATGTATGTACTATTGGTATATACACTCCAATGATCAGCTCTGTAACGACCCTAGATTTTCTAACGTTTAATTAATAATATTTATTATTAATACTTGTGTTTAATGAATGTATTTTATTACATTTACTTGTTACCGTACATGACTTTGCATGCCCCGATTCGTCTTTGTGACACACGAACTTCTCACGAATAATATTTAGAATATTATTTACATTCATGATTAATTTTTATTAATCATTTTTAATTAACTAAGGTTACTAGTTAATTACTTGGGCTTTGTTTATTTAATTGTTACTTACTTACATATTTGGGCCTTATAAATGTACATGGACTTAGAAGCCCACCCTACACACTTAATGGACTAAGTTAGCCCATCTTATTATGCAAGTATCACATTTAGATGAAACTAGGTTGATTAGCTTGTAAGGAGACTAGTTACTTGTACAATTACAACACTTTCCCATAGCAACTTAACTCTATACCATTTTGAGCTAAATACATGCAAATAACTAGTGGACTTTTCCCTCCCCCTTTTGTGTTGAAAACCGTCGGCCTAGATGGGGTAAAGGGGGGGTTCCAAACTTTTTTTTTAAGTTACTTATTACTTGTATTCTCTTCATTGTTTTACACACACTTACTTGCAACTTCTAATTTTCTCTCATTTTGATGTGCGTAGAGGTGTATACAAAATACTATTAATTTTTACTACGAAATACTATTAAATACGATACAATTTTACACAAGTTATTTATTTATTTATAGAGTGGATATACCTAAACCTTGCTACAACACTTATAGACAGTGTACCTAATCGTACAGTAGTGTAGTTTTTAGTAAGTCCGGTTCGTTCCACAGGGAGCTAGCCAAGTTTAACGTTATATTTTTAAAACTATATTTGTATAAATATAAATATAAATATAAGTAGTATTATTATTATAAAAGGGGGTTTTTACCGTTTAATGACCAATTTGTCGATTTTAAAACTTAAGTCGCAGTTAAAACCTAATGTAAAATATTAAATATATAAAAGACTTAATTTTAAGTGTAAAGTAAATGACAATAATGAAATTGCGATAAATAAAAGTGCGATAAATAAAATGACGATAAATATAATTGCGATAATTAAAAAGTACGATAATTAAAATGACAATAAATTAAAGTGCGATAATTAAAAGTGCAATTAAATATGAAATAAAGGAATTATGCTTATTTAAATTTCCGTAATCATGATGTTTGACGTGTTGATTTTAGTTTATTACCATGGGTTAATTGTCCTTTGTCTTGGATTATTCAATATGTCCATCTGGTTTTTGTCCATAACAGTCCATCAGTCATAAATATAAAGTGCGAGTGTCCTCGTCAAATTATCCTTATATCCGAAGTCAAATATTCCAACTAATTTGGGGACTTAAACTATAATTACACCAATTTTCCTTGTATATAATTCACCCCTGTTTTAATAAGTCCATAGACTATTAATCCATTCCCGTGTCCGGTTAAATGAACGATTATTAGTACTTATAAATATCCCGCCCATCGTGTCCGATCAAGTGTATATGGTTATTTATAGGTACATCCAATTGTAAATCTTTATATTAAATTAACAAACTATCATTTAATTAAACAGATATAAAGCCCATTAATAGCCCATAGTCTAATTTCCACAAGTGTCGTTCTTTTGTCTAAACCCCAATTATGGTACAAAGCTCAATTACCCCGTCTTAATATTTTAGCCCAACATCACGATTACTTCGGCTTAAATAAGCATAATAATAACTTAGCTACGAGACATTAATTTAAAAAGGTTGAAAATAACTTACAATGATTAATAATAGCGTAGCGTTACACGGACAGAATTTCGACTTACACCCTTACAACATTTGCTAACATACCCTTATTATTAAAATTAAAATTAAAATTAAAATTATAATATATATATTTATTTATATGTTGAGAGAAAGAAAAGAAAAAGATGCGTTTTTCTGTTCGACCAAAATTGCGAAATTTATAGATGTGGCCAGCATATTGGGGCCATGCGATCGCATGGAAATTACACTTCCAGGCCATGCGATCGCATGGCCTGCTTTTCCAGCTCACACAGGTTTATTTTCTTGTTTGCCGACGGTTTAATTAAATATATATAATATATAAACAATTTTAAGAATTATTTATATATTATATTATATTTATGTGCATAGTTGACTTGTAATTTTTAGTCCGTTGTGTGACAACCCAGGAATTTCCAATCAAATTTAAACTTTATCTTTATATTATTCCGACACGATAAGCAAAGTTTGTTAAGTTAAATCTCAAGAATTTTAAATTGTGTTCATACATTCATTATAACCTCGACCAAATTCAGACGATTCACGAACCGTTATATATAAATAAATATGTATATATATGTATATATATATATTATAACTTGAGAATATTAATAAAGTATTAAACGTATAATACTTTACATGATCGTATTTGTTTCAATATGTTTATCGATGGAATTAGAAGATAATATCAAATTGTTGATTTATCAGATACATTATGATATGATTACGGGTCTATGTTATGAGGTCCACTGTGATTTAAGAAATCTATTCTTTTTGACAACATTCGGAAAATGGTAAAGTGATTTATAAGTAAGAACGTGAAGTGTAAATAACTTAGATGTTGGATATCGACAAGTTAAGTAACTCGACATTTTTTATTAAGATGATTTCATACGTTTATTTAACCTTTGAACTTTATCCCATGCTTCACCAACAAACTGTAATTTAAAAACTTGAAACCTATTATGAATATATATGATTCTACTTTTTTAAAACATTTTATGATATAACGATTTCCATTATTTTAACCTTTAAACAAAATGATTCTTAAAAATATATTTGGTTTTGGAAAACAAAATTTTTATATTTATTTGATTTAGTTTCAAACGTACAAAAACGTTTTCAGTTTAAAAAGAACTTTATTATTAAAACGTATATAACTTTTATAAATATCTAGAACCACTTTTGACAACTCATTACTTAACCAGTATGATAAAGATAACGATATTTATATTTTATTTTATTAAATATATATAACGATTTAAATTAATATTATATATATTTATACGCGTATTATACGTACATAGTTTTATACTTTTACTATACTTAAACTTTACCTTTACTTTATTTTTACTTTACTTTAACTTTAATAATTCACTTTAATAATTCATACTTTAATAATTCACTTTAATAATTCATACTTTAATAATTCACTTTAATAATTCATACTTTAATAATTCACTTTAATAATTCATACTTTAATAATTCACTTTAATAATTCATACTTTAATAATTCACTTTAATAATTCAAAAATCTATTATAAATAGAATTCAATAGGTTTCATTATTTCATAGAAACTTGAAAATATTTTTCTCTAAACTCTCTCAATCGATTTACATATATATATTTACTCCGTATTATTTCAAGATATTATTAGTATACATAAAATATTACGTCAGAGTGCTGTCCGAGTGATTTCGAAATTGTTTTTCGAGTGGGATTGGATTAAGGAAATTATGTGTCATAACCCGTCCTTAACCATAAGAACGTGTTAGATAACGTATGATTTCATTGCGAGGTATTGACCTCTATATGCGACATTTTTAAAAAGGAAAACTGCATATATTATACATTACAAACCAAACCATTATTTTTGTTACAAGCTTTAGACAATAAAAAGATGATTATCGTTTAACGATAATCTTCGACTTACAAACTTTACAAATGATAATAACAACACGATTTCTAGCATATTTTACAACACACGTCCTCGGATATGCAGTTTTATTTTTGACACAAATATGAGTACGCATGATCCTGCTTAGATTCAACATAATGCAGCGGAAGCTTTAATTATCACCTGAGAATAAACATGTTTAAAAACGTCAACATAAAGTTGGTGAGATATAGGTTTAGTGCGCAGCAATATATATATATAGACCACAAGATTTCGTATATAAACATTTCAATAAAAATATTCTAAGTGGTTGAGCACTTGGTAACCATACTTAACATTTTCACGTCGCATATTCCCTTTAATATGAAATCTTACTACACCGTACCAAGTGTAGTCACAAAACGAAGTACTGTGCAACCGTTGAATACTGGTCGTCCAGTCCGGTTGGGGTTGTCAGGCCCGATAGATCTACCAACAGGATTCGCGTTTACAATACCGCTGTAAATATTAGTTACCAAGCTACAGGGAAGTATGCCAGTGGTACAACTCAACGTAGAATATATTTTCCAGTTACTTGTGTCCATATCGTAAAACATAAAATACATGTATTCTCATCCCGAAATATTTAGAGTTTAAAAGTGGGACTATATACTCACTCTTGTCTTGATGATATATATATTTTGACTCGGTCTTCCGGTTGATATCACGAACCTATCCATATATAATATATCAATATGTTTTCATTTTAAAACAAACGTTATATATATATATACTTGTTATACTTTTAATATTTTGAATATTTCCTTAGTCCGTAGTTAGCATTCCGATGTTAGTAATTCAATTTTTAATGGTTCATTTTTAGATGTTTAATATACCCGCAATAAACAAAACCCCCAACGAAATAAATAAAACCCCATCGTATATGTATTGGTCGAGATTAATCTTGACCCATGGTACCGGTGTTGTCAAATGACGTGTTGCGTACATAAAGTACCGGTGTTGTCAAATGACGTGTTGCGTACAATCATGGGATCTTATGATTAATCTTCTCGTGTTGTTTACGGGTGATCCTGAACCATATAAAATTGAATTATAAGTACATATATATAAAATATCATGTTATCTTAGAAATATGTGATTTATATCATTTTTTTCCAATTGATCCCGTAGTTGAAATGATCTAGGATAACCAATTTTGTTTCGGTCATAGTTTCTTCGTTACAAATCCGTTTTCGTTGATTCAAATTGCCATCTTCTTGGATCGAGTTCTTCTTTAAGACTATGAACTGTAAATACCTTGGTTTGTATTCAAAATCATACGGCATAAGTGAAACATTAGTGAAACATATGAAGTTAAACATTTTTGTTACAACAAAATCATTTAATGACCATTTTTCTAAAAATACTTATACTTTGAAAAACCAAGTTTTACCTTGTTAAATTAGTATATACATAAGTTATATTACAGGTCTTGAAGTATTTTAAAAGTTAAGTTAGAAGGATCTATTTAGTTTGCAAACAAGTTTGAAAACATTCAAACTATGTTCTTGTTGTTAAACTTTTGTACCACAAAATAAGATAGCTATATATATATGAATCAAATAAGGTTATGAACATAGATTCTACCTCAGGTTCCTTGGATAAAGTTGCTGTAAAAGAGAAGTAAGAAGCTAGAATAAAAAGGGTGATGGAAGTGGATGAAAGATTGGAAGTAAGTTGGTGTTCTTGGAAGGTTTTCTTGAAGTGTTTTTGTATGGTTTTCTTATGGTGTTTTAGTATGGTTTTTGAAGCTAGATCTTCATGGAACTTTGCTGGATTGTTGAAGGTGTTTAAGGCTTCAAAGTTTGTGTGTGTTTTGGCTAAAAAGTTGAAGTAAAAATGAACCAAAATGATCATGTATAAATACTACAAAAAAAACGTGGCATAAGGAGTATATGGACAAAATTTTCAAGTAATCATTTTATGTATCTAGTCCTAATTGTTTCCAAATACAATTACCTAGCCCTAAGGGCATGAACATGGCTGGTTAGGTGGTGATTTTGATGTGTATTTACTATTAGTAAATACGTATAGAAGCTAGGTATGATACGAGTACAAATACTCTAAATATACGTATAGAAATTTTGTGAAAAATGGAATGAGGATTCAAATATAGCTATCTTTTGTGAATACACTTATATGATTTTATGTATTTAAGTTCTTAAAAGTGATTAAATACATTACTTATACAATATATGTATAAACATTATAGTCTTAAGTATTTAAGTCAAATAACGTTACGTATTGTTATCGTTTTGAAAACTTAAGTTAGTAGTTTCAAAATACACATATAACTTGTTGTTATTAATACAAAATGAGATATTAAAACATTCATTAATCATGTTAAATATGTATATATACATATATATACACAAACGTATAATTATCATATATTGTATAGTTCGTGATATCATCGGTCAAACTAGACGGTCAAACGTTGTGTAAAACTCTTTTCGGAAATATAAGTCTCGACAATTTGGATTGCTTATCATGTTGGCAAGGTTTAATTTATGTAAATATTAATCTTATAAGTATAGTATGATCGAAAAAGTGCGGGTCGTTACATTACCTCCCCGTTAAATAAATTTCGTCCCGAAATTTTAAAATTGTACCTATTTTGCGTCATCGAGAAACAAGTGTGGATACTTTTGCTTCATCTGATCCTCTCGTTCCCAAGTAAACTCGGGACCTCTTCTAGCATTCCAACGAACCTTAACAATCGGTATATTACTCTGTTTGAGCTGTTTAACTTCACGGTCCATGATTTCGATTGGTTCTTCGACGAATTGTAGTTTCTCGTCGACATGAATTTCTTCAAGAGGAATGGTGAGGTCTTCCTTTGCAAGACACTTCTTAAGGTTTGAGACGTGAAAGGTATTATGTACTCCGGCGAGTTGTTGTGGTAACTCGAGTCGATAAGCTACCGGTCCAATGCGTTCGATGATCTTAAACGGGCCTACGTATCTTGGGTTCAGTTTACCCCTTTTGCCGAAACGTATTACACCTTTCCAAGGTGACACCTTTAGCATAACCATGTCCCCGACCTGAAACTCTAATGGTTTCCTTCGAACATCGGCGTAGCTCTTTTGGCGACTACGGGCTGTTTTCAATCTCTCCTTGATTTGCACTATCTTCTCAGTCGTTTCATGTATGATCTCGGGACCAGTTAAATGTCGATCTCCTACTTCATTCCAACAGATAGGAGATCTACACTTCCTTCCGTACAATGCTTCGAATGGCGCAGCTCCAATGCTCGCATGATAACTATTATTATACGAGAATTCTGCTAACGGTAGATATTTATCCCATCCGTTTCCAAAATCGATCACACATGCCCTGAGCATGTCTTCGAGAGTCTGAATCGTTCTTTCACTCTGTCCATCGGTTTGTGGATGATATGCGGTACTCATATCCAACCGAGTTCCTAGTGCCTCCTGTAGTGATTGCCAGAATTTTGAGGTAAATCTACTATCACGATCGGATATAATGGAAATAGGTATTCCATGCCTTGAAACAACTTCCTTTATATACAATCGTAATAGTTTCTCCATTCTATCCGTTTCCTTTATAGGCAAGAAATGTGCAGACTTGGTGAGACGATCAACAATCACCCAAATGGTGTCGTATCCCCAGGCAGTCTTTGGTAACTTCGTGATGAAATCCATGGTAATACCGTCCCATTTCCATTCTGGAATTTCTGGTTGTTGAAGTAACCCTGACGGCTTCTGGTGTTCTGCTTTAACCTTGGAACAAGTTAAACACTCCCCAACATATGTTGCAACGTCTGTTTTTAAATTAGGCCACCAATAATGCGTCTTAAGATCTTGGTACATCTTTCCAACTCCAGGATGTATCGAATATCTTGTCTTATGTGCCTCGTTCAATATCAACTTCCTTAATCCACCCAACTTCGGTACCCAAATACGATTTGCAAAATATCGAATTCCATCTTCCCGCATAACGAGTTGCTTCTCATACTTCTTCATTATTTCATTTCCTATATTTTCTTTAGTAAGTGCTTCTCGTTGAACTTCTTTGATTTGTGAGTTGAGATTCATGCGAATTTTTATGTTCATCGCTCGTACTCGAATTGGTTCTCGTTCCTTTCTGCTTAGAGCATCGGCCACCACGTTCGCTTTCCCGGGATGATAACGAATTTCACAATCATAGTCATTTATTAACTCAACCCACCTACGTTGCCTCATGTTCAGCTGTTTTTGATCGAAAATATGTTGAAGGCTTTTATGATCAGTAAACACAGTGAATTTAACCCCATACAAGTAATGTCTCCACATCTTCAATGCAAACACGACTGCTCCCAGTTCTAGATCATGCGTCGTATAATTCCGCTCGTGAATCTTCAATTGTCGGGATGCAAATGCAATTACTTTCTTTCGTTGCATAAGAACACAACCAAAACCTTGTCGCGAAGCGTCACAATATATTTCAAAATCATCGTTCCCTTCAGGTAACGATAAAATAGGCGCCGTAGTTAACTTCTTCTTCAATAATTGAAATGCGTTCTCCTGCTCCGAGGTCCATTCGTATTTCTTCCCTTTTTGCGTTAATGCTGTCAACGGCTTAGCTATTCGAGAAAAATCTTGAATAAACCTTCTATAATAACCGGCTAAACCCAAAAATTGGCGTATCTGCATTGGTGTCTTAGGAGTCTCCCATTTTTCAATGGCTTCAATTTTTGCTGGATCAACCTGAATTCCTTTGCTACTAACAACGTGGCCAAGAAATTGTACTTCTTTCAACCAGAAAGCACACTTAGAAAATTTAGCATAAAGTTGTTCTTTTCTCAACAACTCCAGTATCAACCTTAAATGCTCTTCATGCTCTTGCTCACTCTTGGAATAGATAAGAATATCATCAATGAAAACGATAACAAACTTATCTAAATACGGACTACAAACTCGATTCATGAGGTCCATGAATACAGCTGGCGCATTCGTCAATCCAAACGGCATAACCAAAAATTCGTAATGACCATAACGTGTCCGAAAAGCAGTTTTCGGAATGTCCTCTTCTTTGACGCGTAGTTGATGATAGCCCGATCTTAAGTCAATTTTCGAATAAACACATGATCCTTGCAATTGATCAAATAAGTCATCAATTCTCGGTAGTGGATACCGATTCTTGATAGTTAACTTATTTAATTCACGATAATCTATACACATTCGGAAAGATCCGTCTTTCTTCTTGACAAACAAAATTGGAGCTCCCCACGGTGATGTACTTGGTCGTATGAATCCACGGTCCAATAATTCTTTTAACTGACTTTGAAGTTCTTTTAATTCGGACGGTGCAAGTCTATATGGCGCACGAGCCACTGGTGCAGCTCCTGGTACTAAATCTATTTGAAATTCTACCGATCTAAATGGAGGTAATCCCGGCAATTCTTCCGGAAAAACTTCAGGAAAATCTCTTGCCACAGGCACGTCGTTGATGCACTTTTCTTTCTTTTCGATTTTATTAACATGTGCTAAAATAGCGTAACATCCCTTTTCTAAACACTTCTTGGCTTTCAAACAGCTAATGAGTTTTAGCTTTGAATTACCCTTCTCTCCATAAATCATCACCGGTATTTTATCCTTACCAGGAATACGAATTGCCTTCTTAGCACAAACAACTTCCGCTCCTATTTTGGACATCCAGTCCATGCCGACTATTACATCAAAACCTCCCAATTCTACGGGTATTAAGTCGATTTTAAACGTTTCTCCGGCTAAATTTATTTCACAATCACGACAAATTTTATCGGCTTCAATTAGTTTACCATTAGCTAACTCAATCAAGTACTTAGCATCTAAAGGTAATGATGAACAATTCAATTTAGTGTAAAAATTTATACACACGTAGCTTCTATCGGCGCCAGTATCAAATAAAATAGATGCTGATAAGTTATTAATGGTAAACGTACCCGTAACAAGCTCCGGGTCTTCTCGTGCCTCTCTAGCATTAATAACAAACGCTCTTCCACGTGCAGGTCCGCCATTCTGATTCGGGCACTGACTCTTATAGTGACCTTGTTTTCCACAACCAAAACAAGTAATGGTAGCCAAAGCAGTTCTATTTGCGTTGGTGGCAGGAGTCTTGTTGCCATTTGTAACGAGAGCCTTACAATCTTCCGCAAGATGACCTTGTCGATTACACTTGGTGCATAACACACTACAGTAACCAAAGTGATGTTTGTGGCAACGGTTGCATAAAGGACTTTGTCCTTTATAACCAAAACCTGAACCACTACTCGCACCTTTTGTGGTTTCTTGTTTCTTATAAGGTTGTTGTTGGTTACCTCGATCATAACTTCCATTCCACTTTTTCTTGTTTCCCAATACCTTCACCTCAGTATTGAATGCTTTCTTGTCCAAAATGACCTGATCCATTAGCTCGTTCGCCATGGTTATAGCTTCATGAATTGTCTTAGGTTTCGATGCTGTAACATTTGCCTTGACCTTTTTGGGCAAACCAGTTTTGTACATTTCAATCTTCCGTTCTTCGGTTGGAACCAATTCAGGACATAGCAAAACTAATTCCATGAATCGCTGGTTGTAGTTGGTGATTTCAGTACCAACCACCTTCAAACTTCGTAACTCATCTTCTAACTTAATAACCTCATTCCTTGGACAATACTCGGTGATTATCATTGCTTTGAATTCTTCCCATGGAGTATCATAAGCTACATCTCCTCCTACCGCCTTCACATAATTCTTCCACCATGTGAGTGCACTATCTTGTAAAGTGCACGATGCAAACTTGGTCATGTCTTTTTCATCACAACCACTGATTTTAAACACCGTCTCCATCTTTTCTATCCATCGGGTTAAACCGATCGGCCCTTCCGTTCCACTGAATGATGAAGGCTTGCAAGCTTGAAACGTCTTGTAGGAGCATCCTACACGAGGATTTGGATTAACTGCAGCAGCTCTTGCAGCCTCAACCCATAACATTCTGTCGTTCACTCGCTGGTTGATGAGTTCCTCGAGTTCTTGTTCCGTCATTCGATTCAATCGCGCCATTTCCTAATGAAAGAAAATAATTATTCACATGGAATATTATAGATGTAGTGTGTATTTATAGTACATTTATAGCTTGTTAATAATATGAACCAGGTATTATTATAAAAGCCTTTTCTTCTTATTAGCGTTTTATAATTATATCTTGGGTAGTACCTACCCGTTAATGTTCATACTTAATAGCTTAGTACAGAATCAATTACTACAATCTAAATAATACTTAACCATGGAAAATTATTGCATTTCATACTTCAATATTTTACATATGCTTATCTTACATCGAACATTAAGCAAACCACACTATTAATATTATACAAAACATTATTCGGTTCCATGGTTTGACACAGCAGCGCATCGTTTGATCTATTTTCTAGGACGTTTAGACACAAAGATTTGCTTAACGCTTATCCTAACTGTCTGCCTATATTTTGGCTGTGGGACTGAAGAACTGGATGCCGGGACAGAACGAATAGGAATAGCGGGGATAGGGGTGGTAGTGTTGAGTGGAATTGGTGCCACATCATTCTCATTAAACTCGGGATTTGGATTTTCTAATTCATTAGCCTTTCGTTTCTTTCCTAGTTCGAACTCGTCTTTTGTAATTTCCTGTATTTCTTCCTCGGGTTCACTTTCCTCCTCGGGTTCACTTTCCTCCTCGGGTTCATTTTCCTCCTCGGGTTCACTTTCCGGGTTCTCTATAGTTGGTTCATCCGGAATTTGTGAGTCTTCCCCAAGGATATCATTTTCGTCATCGGACAGGTTAATGACTGGAACGCCATCTGAAGATTCTGATTCGGAGTCGTTGATTGTGATAACAATTTTTGAGCTCGACATCTATCACACAACAACTAACCCATTAGTACTTATATAATATTTACATATAAATTTTAACCAACAGTGATAAGCAATGGTTTTTTTTTTTTTAAATCAGACCCGGTCAAAGTCCAGACTTTACTAATGTATCCTAACGACTTATCAGTTAGACACACTAATGCAAACCTGGTTCGCTAAGACCACCGCTCTGATACCACATGTCATAACCCGTCCTTAACCATAAGAACGTGTTAGATAACGTATGATTTCATTGCGAGGTATTGACCTCTATATGCGACATTTTTAAAAAGGAAAACTGCATATATTATACATTACAAACCAAACCATTATTTTTGTTACAAGCTTTAGACAATAAAAAGATGATTATCGTTTAACGATAATCTTCGACTTACAAACTTTACAAATGATAATAACAACACGATTTCTAGCATATTTTACAACACACGTCCTCGGATATGCAGTTTTATTTTTGACACAAATATGAGTACGCATGATCCTGCTTAGATTCAACATAATGCAGCGGAAGCTTTAATTATCACCTGAGAATAAACATGTTTAAAAACGTCAACATAAAGTTGGTGAGATATAGGTTTAGTGCGCAGCAATATATATATATAGACCACAAGATTTCGTATATAAACATTTCAATAAAAATATTCTAAGTGGTTGAGCACTTGGTAACCATACTTAACATTTTCACGTCGCATATTCCCTTTAATATGAAATCTTACTACACCGTACCAAGTGTAGTCACAAAACGAAGTACTGTGCAACCGTTGAATACTGGTCGTCCAGTCCGGTTGGGGTTGTCAGGCCCGATAGATCTACCAACAGGATTCGCGTTTACAATACCGCTGTAAATATTAGTTACCAAGCTACAGGGAAGTATGCCAGTGGTACAACTCAACGTAGAATATATTTTCCAGTTACTTGTGTCCATATCGTAAAACATAAAATACATGTATTCTCATCCCGAAATATTTAGAGTTTAAAAGTGGGACTATATACTCACTCTTGTCTTGATGATATATATATTTTGACTCGGTCTTCCGGTTGATATCACGAACCTATCCATATATAATATATCAATATGTTTTCATTTTAAAACAAACGTTATATATATATATACTTGTTATACTTTTAATATTTTGAATATTTCCTTAGTCCGTAGTTAGCATTCCGATGTTAGTAATTCAATTTTTAATGGTTCATTTTTAGATGTTTAATATACCCGCAATAAACAAAACCCCCAACGAAATAAATAAAACCCCATCGTATATGTATTGGTCGAGATTAATCTTGACCCATGGTACCGGTGTTGTCAAATGACGTGTTGCGTACATAAAGTACCGGTGTTGTCAAATGACGTGTTGCGTACAATCATGGGATCTTATGATTAATCTTCTCGTGTTGTTTACGGGTGATCCTGAACCATATAAAATTGAATTATAAGTACATATATATAAAATATCATGTTATCTTAGAAATATGTGATTTATATCATTTTTTTCCAATTGATCCCGTAGTTGAAATGATCTAGGATAACCAATTTTGTTTCGGTCATAGTTTCTTCGTTACAAATCCGTTTTCGTTGATTCAAATTGCCATCTTCTTGGATCGAGTTCTTCTTTAAGACTATGAACTGTAAATACCTTGGTTTGTATTCAAAATCATACGGCATAAGTGAAACATTAGTGAAACATATGAAGTTAAACATTTTTGTTACAACAAAATCATTTAATGACCATTTTTCTAAAAATACTTATACTTTGAAAAACCAAGTTTTACCTTGTTAAATTAGTATATACATAAGTTATATTACAGGTCTTGAAGTATTTTAAAAGTTAAGTTAGAAGGATCTATTTAGTTTGCAAACAAGTTTGAAAACATTCAAACTATGTTCTTGTTGTTAAACTTTTGTACCACAAAATAAGATAGCTATATATATATGAATCGAATAAGGTTATGAACATAGATTCTACCTCAGGTTCCTTGGATAAAGTTTCTGTAAAAGAGAAGTAAGAAGCTAGAATAAAAAGGGTGATGGAAGTGGATGAAAGATTGGAAGTAAGTTGGTGTTCTTGGAAGGTTTTCTTGAAGTGTTTTTGTATGGTTTTCTTATGGTGTTTTAGTATGGTTTTTGAAGCTAGATCTTCATGGAACTTTGCTGGATTGTTGAAGGTGTTTAAGGCTTCAAAGTTTGTGTGTGTTTTGGCTAAAAAGTTGAAGTAAAAATGAACCAAAATGATCATGTATAAATACTACAAAAAAAACGTGGCATAAGGAGTATATGGACAAAATTTTCAAGTAATCATTTTATGTATCTAGTCCTAATTGTTTCCAAATACAATTACCTAGCCCTAAGGGCATGAACATGGCTGGTTAGGTGGTGATTTTGATGTGTATTTACTATTAGTAAATACGTATAGAAGCTAGGTATGATACGAGTACAAATACTCTAAATATACGTATAGAAATTTTGTGAAAAATGGAATGAGGATTCAAATATAGCTATCTTTTGTGAATACACTTATATGATTTTATGTATTTAAGTTCTTAAAAGTGATTAAATACATTACTTATACAATATATGTATAAACATTATAGTCTTAAGTATTTAAGTCAAATAACGTTACGTATTGTTATCGTTTTGAAAACTTAAGTTAGTAGTTTCAAAATACACATATAACTTGTTGTTATTAATACAAAATGAGATATTAAAACATTCATTAATCATGTTAAATATGTATATATACATATATATACACAAACGTATAATTATCATATATTGTATAGTTCGTGATATCATCGGTCAAACTAGACGGTCAAACGTTGTGTAAAACTCTTTTCGGAAATATAAGTCTCGACAATTTGGATTGCTTATCATGTTGGCAAGGTTTAATTTATGTAAATATTAATCTTATAAGTATAGTATGATCGAAAAAGTGCGGGTCGTTACATTATGGGTTATAGCTATGGAGGTGATTGGTATGGTTCATGGGTATGCTCGTGAGGTCAATATAGTGTTTATCATCTCCGTTGCGTCTACGTACCTTTCCTGCAATATTGAATCTCAATATTGATACGTGAGTACTCATAATTTAACTTTTACATACTAATAGTGTATCCCTGACTAGTGCTCGAGTATATAGGATTATGCATGTTTGTACTTTTGATATTGTCTTTAGTTAGGTTATGTTGAATCCTGAATTAGTTATATATGCGACTGAGATAAGGTATAAGATATGCATGTCGTTGGAAAGCTAGCGAAAAATTAAGAACTTTTCATTTAGATATCGAATGATTTCGATGAACGGATTTGAAGTTATAGTCCATCGAATTTTTGTATTATTATTAAAAATGATTATTATTATCGTCGTTATTATCGTCGTTCTAGTTTTTTCTTCTTCTTATTATTATTATTATTATTATTATTATTATTATTATTATTATTATCTTTATTAATAAAAGGATTTATCATTAAAAATTGTTATTTTTTTTATTATTACTATCGTTATTATCATTAAAGTTATAATTAGTATTATTATTATTATTATCCAATTATTATTATTATTATTATTATTATTATTATTATTATTATTATTGGTATTATTATTATTATTATCATTATTAATATATATATCATTATTTAAAAATGGTTATTGTTATTGTTATTGTTATTATTATTATTACTATATTATCATTAAGATAATTATTAGTATTATCGTTAATAATGTGATAGTAACTATCATTATTAATATTAGTGTAATTAAAACAAATATTTGTAACACCTAATTATTTTGATTACTATTATTATCATTATTACGAACACGATATAAAAGACGATTAAAAGCTATTAAACGAAACGATTAGGAAATAATGGGTAAGAGTATCATGATGAAATTAAAATATTATAAGATATTGATTTAGATAAAATTATCGTTCTTATTATTTTTATCATTACTATTATTATTAAAATTATCGTTAGTATTAAAACTATCATTTTAACAAAAATTATCATTTTAATAGAAATGTCATTGTTACTATAAAATATCATTATTATTATTATTATTTTAAATAGAATTATTATTTTAAAGATAATATTAAAAATTATCGTAAATATTAAAGTTATCATAATTAGAATTATCGTTTTATCATAATGTCATCTTAGTAATTATAAATATTGATATTTTTATAATAATAATTATTATTACAAAATAATACAACTTTTACTTACTATCATTATAGATATTATTTTATCAAATAAATATTTGATACAAACATATTTTACTACGTGTAATAACTTACTTTAATAATACGTATCATATTATCTTTATAATATTAAATGAACCCTATAAATTTTATTACTTAATATATATAAAAGTATATTTTATTATATAAATATAATATAAAATTTTATTTATTAATAAATAAATTATATTATTTACTCTAATAAATCTTTTAAAAATATTTAAAAATATAAAACGACGATATTTAAACTATATATTAATCATGTATAAATTTTTGGAAATTATTTTGAGTCAAATTTACTTTTGTTGACTTTTGCATATTAGTCTCGAGCATTAGGATTGTGGTACACTATGACTTGACCTAATTTGTTAGACAAATATTGACCAACACATAAATATATATAATTAATTTAGATTCGTGAATCCGATGCCAACCTTGCACTTGTTCAATGACGTTATATGTATTTTTACTACGAAATACAGTATGGTGAGTTTCATTTGCTCCCTTTTACGCATTACATTTTTGGGCTGAGAATACATGCACTGTTTTAATAACTGTTTTACAATATTTATAAGCGTGAGTTTCATTTGCTCCCCTTTTACTCTTTACATTTTTGGGGCTGAGAATACATGCAAATGTTTTATTAACTGATTTACAATGATTATATGCGTGAGTTTCATTTGCTCCCCTTTTACTCTTTACATTTTTGGGGCTGAGAATACATGCAAATGTTTTATTAACTGTTTTACAATAATTATATGCGTGAGTTTCATTTGCTCCCTTTTACTCATTACATTTTTGGGCTGAGAATACATGCACTGTTTTACAATATTTATATGCGTGAGTTTCATTTGCCTTTTTACCCTTTATATTTTTGGGCTGAGAATACATGCGCAATTTTTATAAATGTTTTTCGAAATAGACACAAGTAATCGAAACTACATTATATGGTTGAATTATCGAAATCGAATATGCCCCTTTTTATTAAGTCTGGTAATCTAAGAATTAGGGAACAGACACCCTAATTGACGCGAATCCTAAAGATAGATCTATTGGGCCTAACAAACCCCATCCAAAGTACCGGATGCTTTAGTACTTCGAAATTATATCATGTCCGAAGGAGGATCCCGGAATGATAGGGGATATTCTTATATGTATCTTGTTAATGTCGGTTACCAGGTGTTCACCATATGAATGATTATTTTTTGTCTCTATGCATGGGACGTATATTTATGAGAACTGGAAATAAAATTCTTGTGGTCTATTAAAATGATGGAAATAAATGATTATGATAAACTAATGAACTCACCAACCTTTTGGTTGACACTTTAATGCATGTTTATTCTCAGGTGTTAAAGAAATCTTCCGCTGTGCATTTGCTCATTTTAAAGATATTACTTGGAGTCTTTCATAGCATATTTCGAAGAACGTTGCATTCGAGTCATTGAGTTCATTAAAGATTATTATTAAATCAATTTATAGTTGGATAGTGGATATTATGAAATGGTATGCATGCCTGTCAATTTTTGATGTAAAGAAAGATTGTCTTTTAAAAACGAATGCAATGTTTGTAAAATATATCATATATAGGTCAAATACCTCGCAATGTAATCAACTATTGTGAATCGTTTATAATGTATATGAACGGGTCCTTTCAGTTGGTATCAGAGCGGTGGTCTTAGCGAACCAGGTCTGCATTAGTGTGTCTAACTGATAAGTCGTTAGGATGCATTAGTGAGTCTGGACTTCGACCGTGTCTGCATGTCAAAAGTTTTGCTTATCATTTCTAGTCAGAAATCATCTGCTTATCATCCATAGGAAATTACCTGCTTATCATTATTAGTCTAGACACGTCTTGCTACATTAATTGCATGAGTAGTGTATAGACAAACTTCATATCTTAGCGTATCTGCTAAATCATATCTTATCGTATCTGTTACTTTAAACTTTACCTGACATACCCCGCAAATTCCTCCGTAATCTATGAAATCTTTTGATCTCTATATATAGATATCCTATGTAAATAGAATACCACCCGATAGCCGAAAAATCATTTTTATATCGAAAATCCTTTATCCAATCGTACGAAATGGAATTTGTCATCAGTTCAAGTCACTCGGATTCCGAAATGGAATCTCACTCAAGCTCCGAAAGCAGTGTGACCGAAATGGATCAACCAATCAGTCATCACCTATTCTGGATGAATTGTAGATGGGTTCGTAGCCTCCTCAATCATTGAAAACAAGAAGAAGGCGATCCTTTCCATCCACCACATTTCCCTCTTGGCGAAGAACCTGAAGCACTTACCGGCGAACCTGTTCGAGACACCATTTTCTCTCTCATTTCCAGGGTATCTCGTCACGATTATATACTACATCAAATTCTAGATTTTATTTATCCGCTCGTTCCGACCGACAATCATCCTGGAATAATAGAAGAAGTCAACGAACTTCGCGCTCGGGTAGTGGCTTTGGAGAATATGGTGCAGAGATTACAAACACCAGCAGCAGCACCAGCAGCATAACCAGTACCACCATCATTGTAGCGACCCCGACAAATCGTCAAGTGACGGCGTCGACTACGTAGGTCCCATTACATGGTCATAAGTCTTTAAGACAACGTTTGACCAAAATATGTCGCATTCATTTCAATGTAAAAGGGTGTTTCAAGTTTACAAAAGAAGTTCGACAGCTAGTTACATTACAATGTTAAACGTACAATTGAAACCTATGCGACACAATTTAAAAGTAGCCAAAAAGATGCTCCAAATATGCATGTATACTCGACATCCAAGCAAGTATCAAAAGAGTGCGGAAGCATGTATCACTTAAGCATTCAAAACCTGAGAAAAACATAGAAGAATCTGTCAACGAAAACGTTGGTGAAATCATAGGTTTAGTAAATGAGTATGTAAGTAAAATAAGTTGAACCACAAGTTATAGTATAAGTCGATTTTCCGAATCGTTTGAATTCCATAAGTATTGTTGTTTACCGAGCACCCAATTATCAAAGCTTAACCGTATCATTTACCTCAGCATAAAAGTGTTAGAACATACACCGTACCAGAATATATTTCATTCGCTTAACGGTAGCGAACCGTCCGAATGAGGGTTAGTCAAACCCGTATGGATCCACACAACATAGTCTCGCTTACACCATCTGATGTAATTAATGATAATTGAATTGAGGATTTTCGTTCAAACTCGTCCGTATCTTTGTATTCGTATTCATGTTCGATGTATAAAAGTATGAAAGGTATATATACATATGAAATGTATATAAGTATGTAACGTATATGTTTCTCAGCCCACGATTTAAAAATATAAAAGTTGTTGAAAAAGTGGGACTATGATCTCACCTCGAGTGCACGAGTATAAAAGTACTTCACAAAGTAAACGTGTGCATGAAAGTTGCTTAGCCTTGACCTAAACAAGTAAGTTGTATCAATTTACCGGTTACAACACAAGGTCGGGTGAAATGTGCTCAATTAGTCCTATGGCTCGTTACGACTCGAATAAATAGCATGTGAATCACGTTATCAAGTTTCATGCAAGAATCAAGTATAAAATAAGATTAGAACGATTGCATAAGTGTTTTGTTAAGTTTGACTAAAAGTCAAACTTGGTCAAAGTCAACGAAAAAGTCAATGGGGTCGGGTCGGGTCCCGAACTATTTTCCTAAGCTTAGAAATCATATATGAGCATGTTAGAACAAGTTACATGTGAATCGGAGGTGCGTAGCATAGCAAACATTATTCAAAAATCGACAAAGTTGGACAGACCACATTGGCGCGCCGCGCGGGTATATGGCGCGCCGCGCCATTACCTGTGCAGAGAAATCTGGCAGTTTTTAAGTTTTATGCACGAACCTAACTTCAAACAATCACCATTTATGACCCGCAAACAACCAAAACATGTATCTTATATCATCGGAAAGGTATTTTGACAAGGAACACAACTAACTACTTTTCATCAAGTGAAAACATCATTTACAATAACCGATTTCTCACCAAGTGGTCATTCAAGGTCCATTTTCAAAGTTTCAAGTTCTTGAAATGCATTACATGATTCGGGAATCCAATCCACACATATGATATGCCGTTTCGAAGGTAATTACTCATGCAATACAACTAAACACTTACTAACAACATTTCATGGCATCCAAAGTATCAAAAGTTCATTTCAAGTTCATCAAACCCTAATCAAAATTCACAAAAATCACAAATCATGTATTTGAAGTTTTCTTAATCAACCTACGCATCAAAACGAAGCTAGTGATACTAGTAACACAATTAAAACATGAACTTTAACAATTTAACAACATTTAATCTTCCAAAATCAAAGATTAAGCAAACCCATTTTCAAGTGTTCAAACTAGTTACTCAAATCAACAAATCGAACAAACAAAACATATATTCATGTTATACACGAGCCATAGACACTAATTAACACTTTTATAATTCAAAAACGTCAAGAACACAAAATCTAGTGATTTTAGAAAGTTACCCAAATGAGATGAAATTGGTATCAAGTCGAAGAGGATGAAGAGAGGATTCCAAATATGTAATTTGTTTTGATGTTAGCCTCCAAATCCGAAATTAGATGATGAATCTTGTTTGGGTTCTTGAGAGGAAAAATGGAAGTATGAAAAGAGATAAAGGGAGAAAATGAGAGGAGGAGGTTGAAGGTTTGACTAGTTGACCTAGTCAAATCTTTGGCCTCTTTGCAAGTTTAGTCCCTCTAGTTCGGGTGCGGGTGCGTGAATTAACCAAACGAATTATTTTGAATTACAGGAGAGTACGAGAGATGTTATAATCCAATAACGAAAATATTTTAAGAATGTTAGCTAATGGAGGATACGAATCGAGATACTGAGGATATTATTAAAATAAAAAGACGGGCGTTAAAATAATTTAAGGGGAAAATGCGGGATGTTACATTACCCACACCTTAAAAGAAATTTCGTCCCGAAATTTAGTTGGAAGCAATAGTCGTGGTTTCTTACTCGAGACCTAGTGTTGTCAATGCTGTGAATAAGTGAAGATACGTCCTCGGATATTCCCACAAATTTTGACAGTCGAGATCTCAGTTTGTATTAAGACTTGGTTTTACGATCCACAATTTCAACCAGTTTCCCATGAAGGGGAGTTTACCATCAATAGTAAGTTTATCTAGGAGAGTAGCACGTTCCTGTTCCGTAGGACACGTCTCTAAGTTTGTTGCATGGAACGTAGGGTAAATGGAAACTTAATTGAGTCGAAAGTTCTAAACGGTAGGAGCGGTTCCAATACGCCCCGAGGTTTCAAAAGGATTAATATATCGCGATTTTAACTTTCCCTGATTCCCGAAACGGATTACACCTTCCCAAGGTGCGAGTTCTCAATATTACACGGTTACTGGCTTAGGATTAGAGAGGTTTACGTCGAATATCGGTATAGCCCTTTTGGCGACTAAGAGTCGTCTTGAGTCCTTCTCGGACTTGTACGATCTCAACTGTTATTTCTTGAATGAGTTCGGATCCAGTGATTTGCTTGCCACATGCTTTGGTCCAACGAATAGGGGTATGACATTTGCGGTCATATAGGGTTTCGGAAGTGCGGCGTTAATACACGAATGGTAACTGTTGTGTGAGAGGAGACAACTAAAGGCAACAATACATGTTTGTAACATGTCTTTCCAAGATGTGAAACGTACGTTTGTTTGGTCCGTTGGTTGTGGATGATACATGGTACTCATGTTTAAACGTGTCTCTAAGGCTTCTTGTAACACTAGAAGTGAAACGAGTATTGTGATCCGAGATAATCGACAATGGTACATCGTGTTGGAATAGAATTAAGATATGTTTGAACAAGCTAGTTAGGGTTTGAAAACGTTCGTTGGAACAAGTTCCTTACCGGCTACAGAGAACATTTTTCAGGGCTATTCACCCTCGTGGTGAATACTAGTAATACATGATGAGTCTCTCTCTCCATTGAGAAAGTATATAAAAGGTTTCCTTATACAAAAGTACAAGCAAAAGGACAGGAGTGGAATGAGAACTTAGAATAGGATGAGCTCACATCCTGAGGTAGCCATATCGCGCATCTAGTGGTCAAATGTTGAGACCTGGTGGGAAAACGAGATAGAACATATAGTTGTCCGTATCAGGAGCATGAGGACGATAAGTCAAAGAGAAAGGAAGTATCCTTGGATTGTGTGTTATCTTGGGTCCCAGTAATATCAGACGGTCATAGTGAAATAACAGTGTTATGTAACGTGGTACGTGGTGATGAGAAGATTGATCGGATCCATAATTAAGTATTCCAATCGTTCGTGCAAAAATAACGAATTTCAGTTTCCTTGATTTCGAGTCGAGAGAGTATGCCTTTCGGGCGTTCGAGTAGAAATATTTCCATATTTGGATTTCATTGTGTTAAATGAATTTAGTTAGTAAGGTTGGGGTGAATAATCGCGTTAAAAGTTCGGACACGGAGAGGTTTAGTCCTTTCCTGGGGGAGTTAACGGGGTTAAAGGACGAGTAAAAGTCGAAAATGAATCTGCGGTAATAATCGGCGAGATCTAAGATTTTACGAGTACAAGTCAGAGTCGTGAGGGTTTCCCGATTACGTGTGGCTTCGATTGCGAGATTTATTGTAATACCCTGACCACTAACAACATGGTCTAGAAATTGGACTTTGTTTAACCAAAGTTCACACTTGGAGATTTTGGTATAGAGTTGCTCTTTCCTCAAGAGTTCAAGCGTAAGACAAAGATGTTGTTCGTTTTCTTCTTTGCTTGAATTGAATAGGTTAGAACATCACATATGAATATGATGACAGATCTGTCTAGATAAGTTTACATATGTAGCGACCCATCAGGCCCATCAGGCCCATGAATACGGAGGAAGCCTTTGTTAAACTGAACGACACTATAAGAAATTCATAACTATCGTAACGAATTTTGAAAACCGTTTTGGAGATAACCGGAATGGGGGTCGATTTTGGAATACACACGGAATTCTTGTGATTGATCAAAAGGTCATCGGTACGGGAAAGAGAATATCGGTTCTTAACCGAAAATTATTTAGTTCACGATAATCTATACACATGTAAGGGATCATTTTCTTCTTAACGAATAGGTTTTGAGTTCCCTAGTTCTATAGGTGTCAAGTCAAAATTCAAATTCTCCACCCAAAAAGTTTAACGTAATAGTTTTCCGTCGGTCACCTGAATGGCATAGGTAGTGTCTAGGGGATATGGTGGTGTGCAAAGAGTACGAGTCAAGGCCTTGGTTATAAAACGTCTAACGGTACCCGAATTGAATAAACATGAAATATAAGGGTTGTTGAGAAGAAACGTACCCGTGACTAGTTGTCATCTCGGGCTTCCTCGGTGTTAATGTTGAAAGCTCGGCCGCGTGTATTGGGGTTTGTCTTCTTCTCCGGGCACGCATTCTTAAAATGACCCGGTTGGCCACATTCGAAACAAACGCCCGTCCGGTGTGCATTGGGCGCCTTTTGGGCGACGGGGGCGACGCTCCTACAATCGTTGGCCGTATGACCACTTCCTTGGCACCGGTGGCAAGTTAACTTACCACATTCACCATAATGACGGTTGCAGCATTTGTTGCAAAATGGTTTGCTACATTCGCCATAATGATGTTTGTGGCACTTGTTGCAAGATGGTAGACTTCCGGCATAGCCTTTCTTGTCGTTGGAGGTGAAAGGCTTCTTGGCGGGGTTGTTGTTGTAGTTGCTCAATTCGGGGGCTTCCCATTTTCTTTTGTTGCCACCCGACTTATCCTCGGCTTTATATGCCGACACCTCAATTTCGTCCACCGTTTCGATCAATTGGCGGGCCATATTCAAAGCCTCTTGGTGATTAGCGGGTTTGGATGACATTACTCCTTGTTTGATGCTCTTAGGAAGACCATCCATGTACAGCTCAACCCTTAGAGACTCGGTACTCACGAGATTTGGGCACATCAAGGCTAGCTCAGAAAATCGTTGATTATAGGCCTTTAGGTCATTCCCGACCGCTTTTAAAGTTCTTAGCTCGTGTTCAAGCTTGCGGGTCTCTTCGCGCGGGAAGTATTCGGTGATCATCTTTCCTCTTAAGTCGACCCAAGAGAGAGCGTGGGCTTCGTGGATACCCACCGATTGTACATACGTATTCCACCATGTGAGAGCGATATCGGCGAAGGTGTGAGTGGAAAATCTGACCTTGTCTTGGTCCCGACAACCGCTTATGCTAAAGACGGCTTCTGTTTGCTCAAACCATCGGGTGAGCACGACCGGTCCCCCGGTTCCATCAAAAGTGTGAGGTTTGCACCCCATGAAGTTCTTATAGGAGCACCCTTCGTTTGAATTACCGGCTCCATTGTTGTTGTTGTTGTGATTGTTGTTATTGTTATTGTTGTTGGAAGAGTGACCGGCCATGGCCGCATCCACGGCGGTGGCTATCATTCGTTGTATAGCTTGTTCGGGAGTTTCGGGAGGAGCGCGTCGACGAGCCATTGTTCCTTCAAGACACAAGAATATCGTTGGTTAGTATTCTCAATAATACCAACCGTGATATGGAATAAGGATAAAGAGAAAATTTCCTTAACCCGCCTTAAATTCTTTATGTCATAATGTCGGAACGTACATGTGAACCACCGTAATATAATCTCGGAAATTATATTACCCTGATTCACATGTGCATTTAACATTACTTCATAAAGTCAAGGTGGCGTGTCAATCAAATTTAACAACGTGATATCAAAATCGAATAAGAGTTAGATATGATAGGAGAGTTCGAGTATAATGCACAAATAGTCAAGTAGTTCCTACCTCAGTCTATATGCCGGTTGTAGTCTAGATTCACTAATGTACCCTATGACTCGGGGTCGACACCAATGAACTCTAAATCCCTACAACCAACGCTCTGATACCACTTGTAGCGACCCCGACAAATCGTCAAGTGACGGCGTCGACTACGTAGGTCCCATTACATGGTCATAAGTCTTTAAGACAACGTTTGACCAAAATATGTCGCATTCATTTCAATGTAAAAGGGTGTTTCAAGTTTACAAAAGAAGTTCGACGGCTAGTTACATTACAATGTTAAACGTACAATTGAAACCTATGCGACACAATTTAAAAGTAGCCAAAAAGATGCTCCCAATATGCATGTATACTCGACATCCAAGCAAGTATCAAAAGAGTGCGGAAGCATGTATCACTTAAGCATTCAAAACCTGAGAAAAACATAGAAGAATCTGTCAACGAAAACGTTGGTGAAATCATAGGTTTAGTAAATGAGTATGTAAGTAAAATAAGTTGAACCACAAGTTATAGTATAAGTCGATTTTCCGAATCGTTTGAATTCCATAAGTATTGTTGTTTACCGAGCACCCAATTATCAAAGCTTAACCGTATCATTTACCTCAGCATAAAAGTGTTAGAATATACACCGTACCAGAATATATTTCATTCGCTTAACGGTAGTGAACCGTCCGAATGAGGGTTAGTCAAACCCGTATGGATCCACACAACATAGTCTCGCTTACACCATCTGATGTAATTAATGATAATTGAATTGAGGATTTTCGTTCAAACTCGTCCGTATCTTTGTATTCGTATTCGTGTTCGATGTATAAAAGTATGAAAGGTATATATACATATGAAATGTATATAAGTATGTAACGTATATGTTTCTCAGCCCACGATTTAAAAATATAAAAGTTGTTGAAAAAGTGGGACTATGATCTCACCTCGAGTGCACGAGTATAAAAGTACTTCACAAAGTAAACGTGTGCATGAAAGTTGCTTAGCCTTGACCTAAACAAGTAAGTTGTATCAATTTACCGGTTACGACACAAGGTCGGGTGAAATGTGCTCAATTAGTCCTATGGCTCGTTACGACTCGAATAAATAGCATGTGAATCACGTTATCAAGTTTCATGCAAGAATCAAGTATAAAATAAGATTAGAACGATTGCATAAGTGTTTTGTTAAGTTTGACTAAAAGTCAAACTTGGTCAAAGTCAACGAAAAAGTCAATGGGGTCGGATCGGGTCCCGAACTATTTTCCTAAGCTTAGAAATCATATATGAGCATGTTAGAACAAGTTACATGTGAATCGGAGGTGCGTAGCATAGCAAACATTATTCAAAAATCGACAAAGTTGGACAGACCACATTGGCGCGCCGCGCGGGTATATGGCGCGCCGCGCCATTACCTGTGCAGAGAAATCTGGCAGTTTTTAAGTTTTATGCACGAACCTAACTTCAAACAATCACCATTTATGACCCGCAAACAACCAAAACATGTATCTTATATCATCAGAAAGGTATTTTGACAAGGAACACAACTAACTACTTTTCATCAAGTGAAAACATCATTTACAATAACCGATTTCTCACCAAGTGGTCATTCAAGGTCCATTTTCAAAGTTTCAAGTTCTTGAAATGCATTACATGATTCGGGAATCCAATCCACACATATGATATGCCGTTTCGAAGGTAATTACTCATGCAATACAACTAAACACTTACTAACAACATTTCATGGCATCCAAAGTATCAAAAGTTCATTTCAAGTTCATCAAACCCTAATCAAAATTCACAAAAATCACAAATCATGTATTTGAAGTTTTCTTAATCAACCTACGCATCAAAACGAAGCTAGTGATACTAGTAACACAATTAAAACATGAACTTTAACAATTTAACAACATTTAATCTTCCAAAATCAAAGATTAAGCAAATCCATTTTCAAGTGTTCAAACTAGTTACTCAAATCAACAAATCGAACAAACAAAACATATATTCATGTTATACACGAGCCATAGACACTAATTAACACTTTTATAATTCAAAAACGTCAAGAACACAAAATCTAGTGATTTTAGAAAGTTACCCAAATGATATGAAATTGGTATCAAGTCGAAGAGGATGAAGAGAGGATTCCAAATATGTAATTTGTTTTGATGTTAGCCTCCAAATCCGAAATTAGATGATGAATCTTGTTTGAGTTCTTGAGAGGAAAAATGGAAGTATGAAAAGAGAGAAAGGGAGAAAATGAGAGGAGGAGGTTGAAGGTTTGACTAGTTGACCTAGTCAAATCTTTGGCCTCTTTGCAAGTTTAGTCCCTCTAGTTCGGGTGCGGGTGCGTGAATTAACCAAACGAATTATTTTGAATTACAGGAGAGTACGAGAGATGTTATAATCCAATAACGAAAATATTTTAAGAATGTTAGCTAATGGAGGATACGAATCGAGATACTGAGGATATTATTAAAATAAAAAGACGGGCGTTAAAATAATTTAAGGAAAAAATGCGGGATGTTACAATCATCAACGCCAACAGTACCATTACCACCTCCAACCACAAACGCGTTGTAAACCTCAACTTCACAATCTGTCCCACGAGCATCAACGTCATACGCACCATAGATACCAAGGAGTACCAACAACAATAACTGACGAAGTATTAATTCATAACTTCATTGGAGAAACATTCCGCGGCGATTATATAATCTCTAAAGTCTTAGAGATTATCTAATCTAGCCCTAACCATAAATCAGTTAAGCGAACCAAAATGATAGAAAGAAGAGTAGAAACCCTGACAAAAATGGTGTGTGATTAACAAGTTAAACTTGTTTTACCAACAGCATCAACAGTACCGTCAACGTCACCAGCATCGTCAGTACAGTCAACATCAGAATCAACAACACCTATAACATCACAAACTCCGTCAGTTCAAGAATCACTGTGGACATCATTACGAATCAATAACGTGTATATTGTATCAACAAGTTATAAAGAATTAACTCATTCCCTCTGAAGAAATTATATATATATATTATATATATATATATATATATTTTTTTTGAAATAAAAAAAACAAATCTTTCCGTGCTAAGCTATTGTGTGTGAATCTTAACTACTCAGTTAATTCATATTACAAATATGCAATAATGTACGTCCCTCACCCGCGACTTAACCATCGTTAACTACAATCTCTGTCTCAATTCAACAAATTCCAATTCCTAATAAATCAAGTGTATATTTGATTTTACACTTCATCATTGATGTAACCAAAACTTTTCAGATAACATCATTCGTACTTTGCGAAGTTCACAAGAATTTAACGAAAACCAACATCACTTCTCAACAAATAACGAATTATTGATTCATAATTTCAATATTATTGAAGAAATACTTATGTAACCTCTAAACCTTCAAGGAATTATTCAATTCTAGTTCCAACCGTAAATCGAATGAGTTTAATTTAGTATTAACTCATTAAAATCTATGTTACATCTGAGGAGAATATATACATATATATTTTCATAAAGACTGTAAGTTTGGTGTGAATTTTTAATATTAATTTTGAATTTTATATTTAAGTTGTATGAATTTAAAAACAAAAATTTACTTTATCTCATTAAGTTAAAAATATGATTTTTAAAATTCGTCGTAAGTTGAAGACTAGGTCTTTGAACCGAAATTGCTTTACCCGAGGGAGGGACGAGAACTTTTATTATCATTATTTTTAATCTTATTGAATTAAAATATGCCAAAAACATTGAAAAAACCCAAAAATCTTAGCTTTTAAAACAATCGCTACAAAAAGACAAATTTTAAAATTTTGTCGAGGGACGGACTAGGACATCGATCCGAAACGACCTCGTCCTAAATAACAAGGGAAACAAAATTTTAAAATTAAGTACTTAATTGTTTTATAAGTTAATGATTATAAAAAAAAAAAAAAAATAGCAAACTCCGCGACTCGCGGAGTTTGGATGTTTAATCCCCGCGAGTCGCGGGAGGACCAATTTACAGAAAAAAAATATAACGCAAGAACTGATCAGTCCAACCCACAACACAAAACACATACTGTGAAATACTGCTCGAAAATACACGAAAAGATCACTTTCCCTTACCTTTCATAGATCAAATGTTGGAAAGATTAGCCGGAAATAGTTACTATTGTTTTCTAGATGGATTTTCCGGATATTTTCAAATTCCAATAGCACCAGAAGATCAAGAGAAAACCACATTCACGTGCCCTTATGGTACTTTTGCTTACAAACGCATGCCATTTGGACTTTGCAACGCCCCTGCAACCTTTCAAAGGTGTATGATGGCGATTTTTCACGACATGATAGAAGAATGCATGGAAGTATTTATGGATGACTTTTCAGTCTTCGGTGATACATTTGAATCATGTCTAGTTAATCTTGAACGAATGCTAATTAGATGCGAAAAATCAAATCTAGTACTTAATTGGGAAAAATGCCATTTCATGGTTAAAGAAGGCATCGTTCTTGGTCATAAAATTTCAAAAGAAGGAATTGAAGTGGATAGAGCTAAAGTAGATGTAATTGCTAAACTTCCACATCCCACCAATGTTAGAGGAGTTAGGAGTTTTCTAGGGCATGCCGGTTTTTACCGACGTTTCATAAAAGATTTTTCAAAAATTGCCACTCCTATGAATAAACTCCTAGAAAAGGATGCTCCATTCATCTTTTCAGATGAGTGTATCAAATCTTTTAATATTCTTAAAGAAAAACTCACTAATGCCCCGATCATGATCACACCAAATTGGAATCTACCATTTGAACTAATGTGCGATGCAAGTGATTTTGCAATGGGAGCCGTTTTAGGACAAAGGATTGAAAAACGATTTCAACCTATATATTATGCTAGTAAGACGTTACAAGGAGCACAAACAAACTATACAACTACTGAAAAAGAACTCCTTGCTATTATCTTTGCTTTTGACAAATTTCGATCATATCTCGTTCTAGCAAAAACGGTGGTCTATACCGACCATTCTGCTCTTAGATACCTATTTTCGAAACAAGATGCTAAACCAAGATTAATCCGTTGGATCTTACTCTTACAAGAGTTTGATATTGAAATCCGAGATAAAAGAGGAGCAGAAAATCTCGCCGCTGATCATCTTTCTCGTCTTGAAAATCCCGAATTAGAAGTTCTAAATGAATCAGCCATACAAGACAACTTTCCTGATGAATATCTATTGAAGATAGATTATAAAGAAATACCATGGTTTGC
Source organism: Rutidosis leptorrhynchoides (assembly GCF_046630445.1). Lineage (NCBI taxonomy): Eukaryota > Viridiplantae > Streptophyta > Magnoliopsida > Asterales > Asteraceae > Rutidosis > Rutidosis leptorrhynchoides. The sequence continues at coordinate 150,627,549 of NC_092334.1, forward strand.
AGACTATGCAAACTATTTAGTATGTGGATTCCTTGAAAAAGGATTATCGTACCAAAGACGAAAGAAATTCTTCAGTGATATAAAACACTATTTTTGGGAAGATCCACATCTGTTTAAAAGTTGTCCAGATGGAATAATACGCCGATGTGTATTTGGAGATGAAGCTAGTAAAATTTTAAACCATTGTCACACAGGACCAACTGGAGGGCATAATGGGCCTCAACTAACAGCAAGAAAAGCTTATGATGCTGGATTCTATTGGCCTACAATTTACAAAGACGCACACCTTCTTTGCAAATCCTGTGATGCTTGTCAAAAGGCCGGAAAAATAAGTCAACGTGATGAAATGCCACAAAATGTCATCCAAGTATGTGAAGTATTTGACATTTGGGGTATTGACTTTATGGGTCCATTTCCAAAATCTCATAATAATCTATATATACTCGTAGCCATTGATTATGTATCTAAATGGGCGGAAGCACAAGCTCTCCCAACTAACGATGCACGAGTTGTAGTCAACTTTTTAAAACGTCTTTTTGCAAGGTTTGGAACACCGAAAGCTTTAATAAGTGATCGGGGTACTCATTTCTGTAATAATCAACTTGAGAAAGTTCTTAAAGATATGGAGTAACTCATAAAATCTCCACCGCATATCATCCACAAACAAGTGGACAAGTTGAAAATACCAACCGAACCTTAAAACGTATTCTAGAGAAAATCGTAGGATCAAATCCGAAGGAATGGTCCATTAAATTGGAGGATGCACTCTGGGCTTTTAGAACAGCCTACAAAACTCCAATTGGAACCACACCTTTTAGACTTGTTTATGGAAAAGCATGTCATCTTCCAGTAGAAATTGAACACAAAGCATTTTGAGCTTTGAAAACATGTAATCTTGATTTACATGAAGCTGGACGTCTACGATTAAGTCAACTAAATGAATTAGAAGAATTAAGACATGAAGCATATGAAAATTCGTTAATCTATAAAGAAAGAACGAAGAAATGGCATGATAAAAGAATCAGAAGTTCAAAAGAATTTAAAGAAGGAGACAGAGTTCTTCTTTTCAATTCACGATTCAAGCTATTTCCTGGAAAATTGAAATCAAGATGGTCTGGACCATTCATAGTCAAAAGAGTTTTCCCATACGGAACGATAGAATTAATAAATTCAAATGGGATTGAATTTAAAGTTAATGGTCACAGAGTTAAACATTACATACATGGTCCGATGGAAGTCGACAACGAAGTTAATCACAATTTCGACACCACAGCTAACTAAGTGTGGGGAGAATCAAGTCTTTAAAGGATAATATGTATTTCTGTTAGAGTTAGATTATCTGTTTTCGTGTAGTTCTCGAAAATGGAACCCGAATGGTCTTTCCCTAGCAGACCCTAAAGAACTAGTCTTCTCCCCCCATTCTGAATTTTTATTTTTTTTTAGGTTTTTACGAAATGAAGACTGCCTGTGAACTAAACCATGGTCTAATGCTACACGCTTTGATCACTAAACGTAATAATGACATACTACCGAGTGAATTAGTATCAGTAATCAGAGAAAGAATGGACGGAGTTAGAAAAGAATCCAGATGCGAAGATAATAAGTTACAATTTGGTAAAGGAAAATCAAAATCCGCAGCAAAAAGAAGAGCACGACACCTAGAACGATATCACAAATGCGGAAAATGGTCACATGGAGGTAAATGTTCAAATAATCAAACCTATTCAAATACCGAATTTGTTACTTTATGCAGAGACGGACCGTTCATATGTTTAGAAGAAAAGACACTGAATGCTCGAGGTTACGCCTATGTAGCTATGGAAAACCAATTAAACCGAGTATCTTATGAATGGGATAGATCATATAACTAAGAAATCTATTTCACAGGTATGTCTGTACAGTTTTTATTTTTATTTTTATTTTTAACCTTTTGATAATAAACGCTAATTTGTTCGCTAAAAAGTATTAAATTGGTATTGAATAAAATTAGGTTTGGCGACCGAAATTATTGATATCATTCAAAAATTTATTATATCACTGCGAAATTTAACGTTTATTCTTAAGGTATAAATATCTTTAATCAATCAACCCAAAATATTTTAAAAATTCGTCATGAGTTAAATTAGGTCTTGGAACCGAAATTACTTTACCGAAAAGAGGGGCGCATATTTTTGATAATATTTGATTGATTAAAGTGGGATAAAAAGCCGAAAAGATTTTTAATTTTATTTTTACCATGTTTTTAAAATTAATATTTAAATCTTAAATTAATATTGTAAACTTTGTAAAAACAATATATTTAAAATTGTAAATATTTGAAAAATTAATATAAGTTTGGTGTGAATTTATAATATGAATTTTTAAATTAAATTTGGTGTGAATTTTTAATTTTTAAAATATGAATTTTTAATTTTATGCATTTCAAATTTTAAATTTGGTGTGAATTTTTAATTTTTAAAATATGAATTTTTAATTTTATGCATTTCAAATTTTAAGTTTGGTGTGAATTTTTAATATTAATTTTGAATTTTATATTTAAGTTGTGTGAATTTAAAAACAAAAATTTACTTTATCTCATTAAGTTAAAAATATGATTTTTAAAATTCGTCGTAAGTTGAAGACTAGGTCTTTGAACCGAAATTGCTTTACCCGAGGGAGGGACGAGAACTTTTATTATCATTATTTTTAATCTTATTGAATTAAAATATGCCAAAAACATTGAAAAAACCCAAAAATCTTAGCTTTTAAAACAATCGCTACAAAAAGACAAATTTTAAAATTTTGTCGATGGACGGACTAGGACATTGATCCGAAACGACCTCGTCCTAAATATAAGGGAAACAAAATTTTAAAATTAAGTACTTAATTGTTTTATAAGTTAATGATTATAAAAAAAAAAAAAAAATAGCAAACTCCGCGACTCGCGGAGTTTGGAGGTTTAATCCCCGCGAGTCGCGGGAGGACCAATTTACAGAAAAAAAAATATAACGCAAGAACTGATCAGTCCAACCCACAACACAAAACACATACTGCGAAATACTGCTCGAAAATACACGAAAACACCCCCAAAAATCACAATTTTTAACCGTTAATCATGAAATCTTTTACTAAAATCATGTTGAGAAGGATGCTATCTAGGAATTACTCAAGAAAAACGGTAAATTTCTACAACTAAACACCATTTAATCCAAAATTAGTGTTCTTGAGCAATTTTTTTCCCCAATTTGATTTTGATGCTTTTTAGTGTAATTATGCTTAAATTGTTTATGTATTATGCTTGTATAACCTAGATTGATGCTATTTAACATGATTAGAAGCCTTAAACTTCAAAATTTGAGTAATCTAGGGTTTGTGTTCTTGAGCAAATTTGGGGCTTTTTGATATAAACAGGTTATGGCCGAATTATTGTCATGAATTGTTGCTAAATTAAGTAGTGTAACATGTTTAGGTAGTTAAATGATCCAAACTTTGAGCCTAAACATGATTTTGAGAATTAAAGTGGACTTTTTCAAAGTCTAAAATTCATGAACTTGATTTTTGAGAGATAATGCCATTTGAGACTTGTTTAATTGCTAGTAATGATTATTTTGACATGTTATTTGAGTTAAATGCTTATGAACTTGGCGAACATTTTCATATATGCTTATTTGAAAAAGTGTAGATTTGATAAAAATGTGAAAATGAGCTTAAGTTTGATATAAATTGATCATGTCATTGTAATTATTTTGATTGATGATTTTGCTGACACTAATGCATATTTGGATGCACAAAAATTGTGTTTGATGTGTTTTGCAGACTGAAAGGGGTGAATCTTCATCCCAAGCTCACAATGCTCCTGCTGAGAATGCGGAACAACAGGAGGTGGATAACTACTACAAGCAGGATATACCGCATCCAGTCATGACATTTTCTGATATGCACTTGGAAGAGTTGCACCCGAACCTGAGATTTGACAGACTTTGGATAGATTATCCAAAATATCAAAGGGGTTTGCATACTCTTCATTCTAAGGTTGTTGAGGTACCGAGGGTCATAGAATGGGGACCCTTAGAAGCTGTAGAATTGGCCGGGCCAATTAGGGAATTACTTGTACAGAGGTATGGTAATTCTACTTTTAATGACTGGGTACGTTTATTCACCATGCGTAGACCTGTATATAAAGTATGGTGTGAAGAATTATTGTGTAGTATAGAGTTGAATGATCGGGTAACTAGTTTAACCGATCGATCTTTTATTAGATTTTTGTTAGGCGGTTCGATGCGCCACATGTCTTTACTGGACATGGCTCAGGCTTTACGTATATATACGCCTGAGGAGTTAGCATCTGCCGATTGTAGAGGGTTGATACTAAACGGTAGAAAGATAGATAAAAATTTTGATACACACGGTGTGTGGAGTCAAATGACAAGCCATCACCGTTTCAAAGGGGGAAATTACTCTTATTTGGATATAGATAGAGCCGAATTAAGAGTGATTCATAGGTTTTTAGCTAATTCGATTACACAAAGGGGTAAGAACAAGGAAAAGGTAAATGAACAGGATTTGTTTTACCATATGTGTATTCGAGACCCACAAAGCGCTGTAAGTATACCGTATTGTGTGGGTTTTTATTTATCAGCTATGGTTCGGGGGATGAGACCGTATAGCATAATAGGAGGTGGTATTTTTATTACTTTGATTGGTGAATATCTCGGTGTGGATATAAGTCGGGGGGGATTATTAGTAGAAGAACCAGAACCCCGAGATACTATAGGTTTAAATGTATACCATGGTGCGAAAGTTTTGAAGAGGCGAAATAACGCCGCAGTACCATACCATGGTAGACATCCACAGGTTGAGAGAAACCAACAGCAAGGTAATGTAGGAGGGGGAAATGAGATGCAAGAAATGCAAAGGTTTATAGCTTCACAGGAGTACGAAAATGCTAGACAGAGAGCATTTGAAGATTAGCAAGTTCATCAGAACCAAATCATAGCTCATTGCCAACATATAGGTAGAAACTATATTCCTACACCGAAACCCATCTTCCCTCCCTGGTCTATAGAGATGCAACCACCTTATCCTACGTATAACCCTGCCGAAGCATTCTATAGAACCTATGGTTATGCCTGGAACCCCTATTGGTACCAGTATCATCCCTAGTCTACTTAGTTTTTTTTTATTTTTTTTATTTTGTAATTTGTAATGATTGATACGTTTAATACTTATGTTAATATTGTAATAGTTTTTATAATTTTCTAACTTTTATTCTTAGATTTTAATAATTTTTGAATGTGGGGTAATATACCAAACTTCAAAAATATGTATATATATTTGCAGTTTATCTTATGTACACAACAGGGTAAAACAACGCATTTTCAAAGACTGGAATTAAGTTCAGCAAAAGCAACTAATTTTGACGACAAGATGCAAAATATATGTGAAATAACAACAAGACGGAATGAACAAATGATGTGCACCATTTATCATTCAGCAAACAAACGCCAATATATTTGGAAACTTTGGTAAAAATTTAATCATTTTCACACAAATCACCCTCAATAATTTAAATTGTTACTGATTTCTTGCAAATGAGGGCATTGCAAGATCTTAAGTGTGGGAAGGAGTTAAATTCTTTCGGATTTTAAAATTTTTACTTTAAACACTGGGTTACCATTAAAAATACTAGTAAAGCAGTAGTTGTATTAGAATCTAGTGCTCTCTGATAATAAAGAACAGCCCTAGTCTTATATACTGACTACCCAAATCTAGTAAAAATTTTCAAAATTTTCAATTAAATGAACTCAAAATCATGTTTATACATATTTATGAACGATAAAACTAGGTTTTAACACCGAAATTATTGTTACCTCAGAAAGGACATAAATTAAGAAACAAACCAAAATGTTAAAAATCATTTAAAATGGAATAGAGGACGATAAAAAGGAAAATAAAAGCCAAGTGTGGGAAAATTTACCAAGTTTTCTTAAACATATGTCACATATATCTATAACAAATAACTGAAAATACTTTTGCTTTGGACTAAACTAAAAAGTTTTACCTGATTTACTGTAAGAAAGATGGATCTACACGATGAATCAATTCCATCATTAAAAGGAAGTAAAGTCTTCCGAAAAAGACACGCGCTTCTTGATTTAGGTCAGGAAGTTGTCGTCCAGACCAGCTGTAGGTTGACGAAAAATCTAGAAAAGTCATCACTAAAATCAGCAGGAAATCCACGGACCTCAGCATTAAACAGGGTCGCCAAGTGGTCAGATTTATCCTAACCATGAGAAGGATTTATCTCGTACAATGGGGGGGCACCATGCAAATTAGCTGGATAAGACTAATGAATCAGATCCCCAGAAAGGATAATCTCCTTAAAGATTAAAAATCAGCTTTTAAGACTGATATTACTCAATCCTAGAGATTGACCTTAAAGATTGAGAATTCATACTCATGGAATTCAATGATATCTAAACTCGAGCTTAAACGAGAAAATATTTTGATCAAAATTACAAACCGATTTGTTTTCTGAAAACCCTATTTTCAATGCGTTCATTACCATTGAACGTAAAATCCTAGGAATTCACCTGGAATTCATTAGGTCACCTGAACCAAATCGGGTGTCAACCGTAAGAACGGTGGTTGCATAGTGGTCAAAGACAGGACCTTGTGCCAGACCGAAAAATTATAAGGGTGAGCCTTACTATTGCTCCTACCAAGGATAGTAATTGCGTCCGACACGTTATAGACCATAATTAAAAGCATGTCAGGGGACATTGCCTTAACAGTTGCTTGTTCAACGCTTTCCTTTACAACCGGACGGTAGTTTACCAAAAGGTAATATACGGGACAAGTAAACTGGACGTGTTGCTTTCCAAATACAAGGTTAGCAAGTGGGTGACACAAAACCGCAAGTTTTGAGCTAAAATTTTCAAATCTGAAACCCACCAAACCCACAAAAATATTTTGCAAACACCGGTAAAGGGTTATTCCTGAAAACTTATCTAGGGTAAAAACTAGATTTAATTTTCAAAAGATCAAATGTTTTCATAAAGATCCAATTTCCTTAATGGATCTAAATTTTTATAGTCATGTGGGACTGTAAACCATATCGTTACTACCATTGTTTATACCGCCGTATAGAAATCACTGTTGTACAAAGTGTGAAGAATAAAGAAGTGATTCTAGTATTGCAAGACGATATTGCTTGAGGACAAGCAACGCTCAAGTGTGGGAATATTTGATAATGCTAAAAACAAACATATATTTCATAGCATTATTCCTCAAGAAAGACAAGCTTTTAGTTGCAAATGTTCTATTTACAAGTGATATTCGTTTAAATAATAAAAGGTGAAGACAAAAGACAGATTCGACGAATTGAAGACGCAAACGACCAAAAAGCTCAAAAGTACAAAAGACAATAAAAAAGGTTCCAATTATTGACAAGAAACGTCTCGAAATTAAAAAAGTACAAGATTCAAAACGCAAAGTACAAGATATTAAATTGTACGCAAGGACATTCGAAAATCCGGAACCGGGACCAGAGTCAACTCTCAACGCTCGACGCAACGGACTAAAAATTACAAGTCAACTATGCACATAAATATAATATAATATTTAAATAATTCTTATAATTATTTAATATATTATATTTATAATTAAAACCGTCGGCAAGAAAGACTCCAAAAGGGACTGAGCTGTAATTTCAATCTCCGCGACTCGCGGAGTTTGAAGGCCAAAAATTCCGCGAGTTGCGGAGCCCCAAAATGAGAAACTGCCTATAAAGCCAACCGAATTCTGATCATTTTAATCATCTTTTTCTTCTCCTCATTCAAACGTAAAATATATATATATATATATATATATATATATATATATATATATATATATTTATTTATATTTTAATTTTAATTATAATTCTAATAATAAGGGTATGTTAGCGAATGTTGTAAGGGTGTAAGTCGAAATTCTGTCCGTGTAACGCTACGCTATTTTTAATCATTGTAAGTTATGTTCAACCTTTTTACATTAATGTCTCGTAGCTAAGTTATTATTATGCTTATTTAAAACGAAGTAATCATGATGTTGGGCTAATTATTAAAATTGGGTAATTGGGCTTTGTACCATAATTGGGGTTTGGACAAAAGAACGACACTTGTGGAAATTAGACTATGAGCTATTAATGGGCTTTATATTTGTTTAACTAAATGATAGTTTGTTAATGTTAATATAAAGATTTACAATTGGGCGTCCCTATAAATTACCATATACACTCAATCGGACACGATGGGCGGGGTATTTATATGTACGAATAATCGTTCATTTAACCGGACACGGGAATGGATTAATAGCCACTAGAATAATTAAAACAGGGGTGAAATTATGTACAAGGACACTTGGTATAATTGATAACAAAATATTAAAACCTTGGGTTACACTCAGTCGACATCCTGGTGTAATTATTAAACAAAGTATTAAAATCTTGTTACAGTTTAAGTCCCCAATTAGTTGGAATATTTAACTTCGGGTATAAGAATAATTTGACGAGGACACTCGCACTTTATATTTATGACTGATGGACTGTTATGGACAAAAACCAGACGGACATATTAAATAATCCAGGACAAAGGACAATTAACCCATGGGCATAAAACTAAAATCAACACGTCAAACATCATGATTACGGAAGTTTAAATAAGCATAATTCTTTTATTTCATATTTAATTTCCTTTATTTTATATTTAATTGCACTTCTAATTATCGCATTTTTATTGTTATTGTATTTAATTGCACTTTTAATTATCGTACTTTTTAATTATCGCAAGTTTATTTTATCGCACTTTTATTATTCGCAATTTCATTATCGTTATTTACTTTATGCTTTAATTTAAAGTCTTGTATTTATTTGGTTTTAACTGCAACTAAAGTTTTAAAATCGACAAACCGGTCATTAAACGGTAAAAACCCCCCTTTATAATAATAATATTACTTATATATATATATATTTGTATTTTTATAAAAGTAAACTAATATAGCGTTAAGCTTTGTTTAAAAAGATTCCCCGTGGAACGAACCGGACTTACTAAAAACTACACTACTGTACGATTAGGTACACTGCCTATAAGTGTTGTAGCAAGGTTTAAGTATATCCATTCTATAAATAAATAAATATCTTGTGTAAAATTGTATCGTATTTAATAGTATTTTCTGTAAAAATAAGCTATTTTATATACTACTCTGCTAAAACATCAAGTATTTTTGGCGCCGCTGCCGGGGAGTCTCTTAAAAGCCGGAAGCGCAATGCTACATAAAAAAAAAAAAAAAGATTTTTATTTTACTTTTATTAAAATTCGTTTTTATAAAAGTACGTTTTAAATATTCGAAAATATAAAAAGAAAAACAAAAAAAAAAAATTTTATGTATTTTTAAGATTTTGTTAAATATTTAAGTTTTATAAAGTTTCTTTATTTTTATATAAGTTTTATTTAAGTATTTTGTTTTTATTTAAAAACATATAAAAAATATATATATAAATCTAGTTTTAAGATTTTTATTTATAAAATTATAAAGTGATTCTATTTTTATTTAAGTTTTAAATATAAGTTTTTATTATACACATATTTTTTTTATATAAACAGAAAAAATTAAAAACAGAAAATAAAAAAAAAACGCGTCAGTTTTAAACTGTTCCAGGTTTGAATTTCTGAACCCCGCGACTCGCGGGGTTTGATGCTTTGAATACCGCAACTCGCGGAGTAAACCTGACACGCTGACAGAAACCCTAATTCAGTATTAATTACGAGTAATTATTAATAATTATTATTTTAAACACTAATTAATTATTATTATTATAATTAGTTTTATTATAATTAGTTTTACTTTTTATTTAATTTGTTTTATTTAGTTAAATTAGTTTAATTAAATTGTAAAATTAGTAGTTTTATTAAATAAATAATATAAAAATAATATTTTTATAAAAATTGTACTTTTTACAACTTTTTGTATATTTTTATATTTTGTCCCTTTTTAATCGTTTTAGCGTAATATTTGTATATTTAGCTCATATTTAGTTTTAAACTTAGTTTTTGCTATAGTTATTTTTTACTTCTAGATTTTTAGGCTTTGCCGTAGAATTCCTTAAGTGCTTTTTTTTTAGAATAAGATTTAGGTGCTTTAGAATTTTGTGACGCCTTTTTAAGTTTTAGTTTCTTTTTAAGTTATTTCCATTTGGGATATAGTTTTACTTGTAAGCTTTAATATTTTTAGACACCTTTTACCTATGTATCAATTATCATTCCAATTAGTAATCTCAATTTGCGATTATAATTTTAAGTTAGTTGTACTAATAAGGTTAGGTTAGTCAAGTACTTTTAAGTTTTATAAGTTTCTTTAATTTTTCCGTCACCTTTTATTTTTCAACCATTTTTCCTTTTCCGACGAACTCTTTTTCTTTCTTATTTCTCGCTATTCTAGTTTTTAGGACATAGATTTTTATTCTACTTCTTATCTAATTTTCTTAAAATTACGAAAATTTATTTTAAGTGGTTAAATTGATAGACATCAAAATTTTCTGGTTCGTAGTAATAGTTGGATTTGTACGTGGACCGGGTTATTGGAGCCAAACAGTCCTCAATTATATTGAGACCAAACGAATCCTGCCCCTCTGCTGCATCTTTTGGCTATTCAAAACGTGGGCAAAATCAGAAAAGTCTATTAATTGGATAACTTATTATAATTTTTCTTTCCTTTTAAAAACTAATAGGATATTCAGTGAATGCACCGAGCAAGACGATCACCACCTTTTGTACGTTCACCACCAGTAACTAGATCAAGACATTTAGCAAATATAACAGCCGTTGATTTTTCTTTAGAATCGTCATCCAGTCGACCAAGTACTTCAGTTCAAATTTCCGATAATCCATTTTTTGAACCCGACCTCACAATTGAGAATCCGGAGAATATTCAGGAACGGTTCGTAGATCCTGAACCATTAAACTTTCCTCCGAAACCACCAATCATTCAAACAGAGATTGTTGAGGAACGAACCATTAAATCAGAATCATCTAGTGATACCGATTCAACAAATTCAATTATGGAGAATCTGGAACCTTTAAGTATGGAAGACCGAATGAGAGCTAAACGCACTGGCCAAGGTCACGCAATTACTCATCCAGACATTAATGCGCCAGATTATGAAATCAAAGGACAAATTCTACACATGGTTACTAATCAATGCCAATTTAGCGGTGCGCCGAAGGAAGATCCAAATGAACATCTACGTACCTTTAATAGGATCTGCACACTATTTAAAATCCGAGAAGTGGAGGATGAACAGATATATCTCATGTTATTTCCCTGGACTTTAAAGGGAGAAGCCAAAGATTGGTTGGAATCGTTACCTGAAGGGGCGATCGATACATGGGATGTTTTAGTTGACAAATTTCTTAAACAATTCTTTCCTGCATCTAAAGCCGTAAGACTTCAAGCAGAAATTGTTACGTTTACACAGAAACCGAATGAAACTCTATATGAGGCATGGACTAGATATGGAAAGTTATTAAGAGGATGTCCGCAACATGGTTTAGACACCTATCAAATAGTACGAATATTCTACCAAGGATGCGACATCACTACAAGAAAAGACATAGATATAGTAGCTGGTGGTTCTATTATGAAGAAAACCGAAACTGATGCTTACAAAATTATTGATAACACTGCTTTCCACTCACATGAGTGGCACCAAGAAAAAGATATCGTTAGATCATCTAAAGCAGCTAGAGCTGATTCTAGCCATGACTTAGATTCCATTTCCGCAAAGATAGATGCTGTCGAGAGACGAATGGAAAAGATGACTAAAGATATTCACTCAATACGAATTAGTTGTGAGCAGTGTGGAGGACCACATTTGACAAAAGATTGTCTCAGTATTGAATTAACAATGGAACAAAGAGAGAATATTTCATATATAAACCAAAGGCCTGAAAATAATTATCAGAATAATTATCAACCGCCAAGACCGATTTACAATCAAAACCAGAATTATAACAGAAATATTCCATACAACAACCAACAAGGTCCTAGCAATCAACAAGTATCCAATAATACTTACAATCAGCAAAGACCTAATTTTCAAAACAAACCACCACAACAAACCGATGATAAAAAGCCGAATTTAGAAGATATGATGACAAAGCTAGTTGAAACTCAAACGCAGTTTTTCACATCTAAAAAACAAACCAATGAACAAAATGCTCAAGCATTTAGAAATCAACAAGCTTCTATTCAAAATCTGGAACAAGAAGTGAGTAACCTAGCAAGGTTAATAGGTGAAAGAAAACCAGGAAGTCTACCTAGTGATACAAATGCTAACCCCCGGAATGAAACAGCTAAAGCCATTACCACAAGAAGTGGTACAACACTTAAACCACCTGAAATACCTGTAACTTCTGATGAAACTATTCCTACTCCACAAGAACCACAACCTGATCAAGATAAGGAAAAAGAACCGGTAGTTGAAAAGGTTAATGAAGATAACACAGTTAAGGATAAACCTTATGTTAAACCATACCAACCACCACTTCCTTACCCGAGTAAAATGAAGAAAGAGAAACTTGAAGACGAGCAATCCAAATTCTTGGATATGTTTAAACAGATAAATGTAAATCTTCCTTTCATTGATGTGATTTCAGGAATGCCTAGATATGCTAAATTCTTGAAAGATCTAATCTCAAATAGAAAGAAAATAGAAGAACTCTCGGCTGTTACTATGAATGCTAATTGTTCAGTAGTGCTGTTGAATAAGATACCAGAAAAACTATCTGATCCAGGAAGTTTCACAATTCCATGTTTTCTGGGTAGTCTTAGTTCAATAGAAGCATTGGCAGACTTAGGTGCTAGTATAAATCTAATGCCATATTCACTATACACTAAACTAGACCTTGGAGAATTGAAACCAACCAGAATAAGCATACAACTAGCCGATAGATCAATAAAATATCCTAGAGGGATAATGGAGAACATGCTAGTTAAATTTGGTACTTTAGTATTTCCAGTAGATTTTGTTGTTCTGGACATGGAAGAAGATTCTCAAGTTCCTCTCATATTAGGAAGACCATTCTTAAACACGGCTAAAGCAATGATAGACGTGTTCGGTAAGAAATTGACCCTAAGTATAGAGGATGAGAGTGTTACCTTTTCAGTTGATAGAGCAATGCAACAACCACAATCTGCAGATGATACATGTTATTATATTCAAACTATAGATGCACATGCAGAATTATTAGAAGAATTTCCAAAATTACAAGGAACAGGAGAATGTTCTTTAGGAGAAGGTAATGAACCAATTGATGAAGCTGAAATATTAGCTACACTAATAGCTAATGGATATGAACCAACAACAGAAGAAATTCAAATGCTAAAAGAAGAAGACAGATATCGATATAAATCATCGATAGAAGAACCTCTGAAATTAGAATTAAAGCCACTTCCAAACCATTTGGGATACGCTTATTTACATGGTGAATCTGAATTACCTGTAATAATATCGTCTTCTCTTACTGAAAATGAGAAATCACAACTCATTTCTGTGTTGAAAGCTCATAAACCAGCCATTGCGTGGAAGATTCATGATATTAAAGGAATAAGTTCTTCGTATTGCACACATAAAATCCTTATGGAAGAAGGTCATAAAACGTATGTACAACGCCAACGAAGACTAAATCCTAATATGCAAGATGTAGTTAAGAAAGAGATTATTAAACTGCTAGATGCAGGTCTAATTTATCCAATTTCTGATAGTCCATGGGTAAGCCCAGTTCAATGCGTACCTAAGAAGGGTGGCATGACTGTCATTACAAATGAGAAAAATGAGCTTATTCCTACTAGGACTGTAACAGGATGGCGTGTATGTATTGATTATAGAAAATTAAATGACGCCACCAGAAAAGATCACTTTCCCTTACCTTTCATAGATCAAATGTTGGAAAGATTAGCCGGAAATAGTTACTATTGTTTTCTAGATGGATTTTCCGGATATTTTCAAATTCCAATAGCACCAGAAGATCAAGATAAAACCACATTCACGTGCCCTTATGGTACTTTTGCTTACAAACGCATGCCATTTGGACTTTGCAACGCCCCTGCAACCTTTCAAAGGTGTATGATGGCAATTTTTCACGACATGATAGAAGAATGCATGGAAGTATTCATGGATGACTTTTCAGTCTTCGGTGATACATTTGAATCATGTCTAGTTAATCTTGAACGAATGCTAATTAGATGCGAAAAATCAAATCTAGTACTTAATTGGGAAAAATGCCATTTCATGGTTAAAGAAGGCATCGTTCTTGGTTATAAAATTTCAAAAGAAGGAATTGAAGTGGATAGAGCTAAAGTAGATGTAATTGCTAAACTTCCACATCCCACCAATGTTAGAGGAGTTAAGAGTTTTCTAGGGCATGCCGGTTTTTACCGACGTTTCATAAAAGATTTTTCAAAAATTGCCACTCCTATGAATAAACTCCTAGAAAAGGATGCTCCATTCATCTTTTCAGATAAGTGTATCAAATCTTTTAATATTCTTAAAGAAAAACTCACTAATGCGCCGATCATGATCACACCAAATTGGAATCTACCATTTGAACTAATGTGCGATGCAAGTGATTTTGCAATGGGAGCCGTTTTAGGACAAAGGATTGAAAAACGATTTCAACCTATATATTATGCTAGTAAGACGTTACAAGGAGCACAAACAAACTATACAACTACTGAAAAAGAACTCCTTGCTATTGTCTTTGCTTTTGACAAATTTCGATCATATCTCGTTCTAGCAAAAACGGTGGTCTATACCGACCATTCTGCTCTTAAATACCTATTTTCGAAACAAGATGCTAAACCAAGATTAATTCGTTGGATCTTACTCTTACAAGAGTTTGATATTGAAATCCGAGATAAAAGAGGAGCAGAAAATCTCGCCGCTGATCATCTTTCTCGTCTTGAAAATCCCGAATTAGAAGTTCTAAATGAATCAGCCATACAAGACAACTTTCCTGATGAATATCTATTGAAGATAGATTATAAAGAAATACCATGGTTTGCAGACTATGCAAACTATTTAGTATGTGGATTCCTTGAAAAAGGATTATCGTGTAACGACCCGACCAAAACCGTTATTGACGGCGTCGTTAACTTAGGTCCCGTTGCGTGGTCGTAGTCCCTATATGAGACTCGTTTGACCAAAATTATGTCGCATTCATTTGAAAGGTACAAGACTTGCAAGTTTAGTTTACAAAACTGTTTGACAACAAGTCTAAGTTTACAAAAGTCATAAAGTATAAATGAAATAACTTGCGACATAATTAGTTTAAAAACACAGTTGCTATAAATAGCGTAAGTATGTAAACAAAAGTTTGAATCCAAAGGTGCTATCACTAGCGTATGTATGTATGTATCTTGACTCCAAGCAAATAATCAGAGTGTATGCATGTATGCTTGACCCCAAGCAAGTATGAGTGTACGCGGAAGCATGTATCAAATAGCCAAGTATGAACCTGAGAAACATATAGAAAACTGTCAACGAAAAACGTTGGTGAAATCATAGGTGTTTGTAATAAACGTTGTTTTTGAACCACAAGATTTAGTATTCCCATAGTTGATTATCAAAATCGTTTGCATTCCAAAAGTATTGTTCGCGAGCACCCAATTATCAAGACTTAACGTTTCCTTCCATAGAACCCCATCACAATAGTGTTAGAACATACACTGTTTCTCGAAAATATATTTCATCCGTAGACGGTAGCGAACCGTCCGTAATGAGGGTTTGTCAAACCCGTATGGCCACACAATATAAGTTCTCGCTTACACCCTGCAAGTGTAACTAATGATAATCGAATTGAGGATTTTTGTTCTAACTCGCTGTGGAATGTTTGTTTTCCTTGTACTTGTGTTCAAAGTATAAAAGTAAGTAGTACAAAATGTAACCAAGTATATGTTTCTCAGCCCACAATTTAAAAGTATAAAAAGTTGTTGAAAAGGTGGGACTATGATCTCACCTCGAGTGCACGAGTATAAAAGTACTTCACAAAGTAAACGTGTGCATGAAAGTTGCTTAGCCTTGACCTAAACAAATAAGTTGTATCAATTAACCGGTTACGACACAAGGTCGGGTGAAATGTGTTCAATTAGTCCTATGGCTCGTTACGACTCGATTAAGTATAGCATGTGAATCACGTTGCCAAGTTTCATGCGAGAATCAAGTATAAAAGCATGTTAGAACGATTGCATAAAAGTTTGGTTAAGTTTGACTAAAAGTCAAACTTGGTCAAAGTCAACGAAAAAGTCAACGCGTTCGGGTCGGGTCCCGAACTATTTTTCTATGCTAATTATTCATATACAAGTATATTAAAACAAGTTTCATGTGAATCGGAGGTCGGTAGCTAGTCAAACATTTCGCGTGAAATGCGCCAAACAAGACAGAATCTGGCCAGGCCAATCCGCGCGCCGCGCGGGGATGGGGCGCGCCGCGCCACCATCTGGGCAGAGATTTCTGGTCAGTTTTTCAAAGTATGCACGAACCAAACATCAAACATTCACCATTTATGATCCGCAAACAACCAAAACATGTATCTTATATCGTCGAAAGGTATTTTGACGAGGAATACAACTAACCACATATCATCAATCAAAAACATCATTTACAATAACCGAAAACTCGTCAATTGATCAAGAAAGGTTTATTTTCAAAGTTTCAAGTTCGTAAAACGTATTTTATGATTCGGGAATCCAATTTACACATACGATATGCCGTTTTGAAGGTAATGAAGCATACATTACAACTAAACACTTACTAATAACATTTCATGGCATTCGAAACATCAAAAGCTCGTTTTAAGTCTATCAAACCCTAACCAAATCCGCAAAAATCAATATTCATGTTTTTGAAGTTTCCTTAATCAACCTACGCATCAAAACGAAGCTAGTGATACTAGTAACACAATTAAAACATGAACTTTAACAATTTAACAACATTAACTCATCCAAAATCAAAGATTTAGCACACCCATTTCAAATGTTCAAACTAGTTACTCAAAACAACGAATCGAGCAAACAAAACATATATTCATGTTATACACGAGCCATAGACACTAACTAACACAATTTCAAGTCAAGAACACGAATTTAAAGAAAATTAGTGATTTTAGAAAGTTACCCAAAATTGATGAAATCGGTACCAAATCGAAGAGGATGATGAGAGGATCACGAATATGTAATTTGTTTTGAAGTTTGCTTCCCGATCCGGATTTAGATGATGATTTATGTTTGTGTTCTTGAGAGAAAAAAAAAAAGAAAGAAAGAAAAAGAAATGGATGAATGAGTGGGTGGAGGTGGTGAGTGGTTGACTAGTCAACTACTAGCCACCTCTTTGGTCAAGTGGCGGAACTAGTCCCTCAAGTTTCAGAGCGGGTGCGGGAATTAACCAAACGAATATTTTTAAAATGCTCGAGTAAACAGGTGATGTCAAAATTGAATAGCGGAAATATTATGAACGTTAGTCAACGGAAACTGGGAATTTAAATAGCGAAAGATATTATTAAAAAAAAAGACGGTGTTAAAAATAAATTTAACGGAAAAACGCGGGATGTTACATTATCCACACCTCAAAAGAAATTTCGTCCCGAAATTTAGTTGGAAGTAGTAGTTGTTGAATCTTACTCGAGATCTTGCGTTGTAAATTCTACGAATAAGTGAAGGTACGTCCTTGAGTATTTCCACGAATTTTGACTGTCGGGATCATATGTTGTTTTAAGGTTTGGCTTCCATGATTCATGGTTTCAACCGGTCCTCCTAGGAAGTGAGGTTTATCGTCGATAGTGAGTTCATCAGAGGAGATAACAAGTTCTCGTTTCGCAAAACACGTCTTTGAGTTGATACATCGAATGTAGGATAAACGGAGACCCAAAATGAGTCGGAAAAGTCTAAACGGCTAGCGACGGGTCCAAAACACCCCAAGAATTTAAAGGATCAAAATATCGCGGATTTAGCTTCCTACGTTTTCCCGAAACGGATTGCACCTTCCCAAGGTGCGACTCTTAACGTGACGTGGTTTCCCACGTGGAATTTGAAATGTTTACGTCTAACATCGGCGTAGCTCTTGGTGATTACGAGTCGCGTAGGGTTTTACATGAATATGAATAAATTTTCTCGGTTGCTCATGAATAACCTCGGCCCCGGTGAATTGATCATCGTTTACTTGGTTCGACAAAGGAGAATGACGTTTCCGGTCTCATGTGGTTTCAAAAGGAGTGACGTTAAAACTCGAATGAAAATCATTGTAGTACGAGGATTCGGTTAAAGGAAAATACTTTTCTCAAGTAAATTTGAAGTTGGTAATACAAACTTGTATTATGGTTTCCAAGGTTTAAATCGCATGTTTGTTCGGTCCGTCGGGTTGTGGATGGTACGCGGTACTCATGTCTAAACGCGGTCCCAAGGCTTTTTGTAAGGTACTCCAAAATCTAGAGGTGAAACGAGGATCTCGATCCGAAACGGGGTACATTTCCCTAAGGCATATTGAACAATTTTGCTAGGAATTGAAAACGTTAGCTAGGACAAGTTTCTCAAGAAAATTCGCGTCGCGGAAGATTTATCGGTTTCCAAAAACGTTCGTCGGGGTAAGTTCTTATCGGGTTTTTGAAAACGATTGTTAGGACTATCCACCCTCGCGGCGAATACTTGTATGACGTGAAGAGTCGCTCTCCATTGAGAATTTAGAATAAGGACCTCCTGAACCGGAAGTACGAGGGTGATGCAAGAGAAGTTTCCGCCCCGATGTGAGCATAACGAGTAAATTGTAGTTAGTCAATAAGACTGCGCGAGGACAAGCTAGTATACCCGTGTGACATACGGTTGAAGTCGAATGGAATCGGTAATTCATTCGGAAGCATAAATATAATTTGACAATAATTGAAGGTGTGTCCCCGGTATGGTTGTTATAAATATTCTCGGAGTTTTCGGATGTCCAAACCTGAAAAGATGAAGTCATGTACATGGCACATGGTGGTGTTTAGGTTGATCGAGTCTAACCACCATCACGCGTCACTAGAACTTTGGTATGTCTTACCGTAATATAACCACGTTGATCGAGTGTCGTTATATTACGCTAACTCATACCTCCATTCCCACATCACTCTATAGATTCAAGTTCGTGTAATCGTGAAGTTTAAAATAAACAAAGTATAACGACGTCTCTAACGTGACTCGTATTGAATCGAAAGAATTAGTGCAACTATAAAGAAGCGTTCCCCGAGGGAAGTGTATAAATGATTGTTCACGTCAATGTGGTTCGAGTCAGACAATAAGGTATTCAGGTATGAAAAGAGTAACGAGTCATGATAACGAGTAGCACGCAACCGTAGTGATAAATGTTGATGACGATACTCACCTAGAGTAGTGATGGTAGTAACACCAAAAAGTAGATAGTAAGAAACACCAGTGGGAAACCGATAGTAAGTTGAAACGGTGGCAATTAACAATCCGGGAGACAGAGTTCCCGAACAAGTGTGACTAATGAAGTCGTCGTCATCCATACGTGTATGAATCATGAATTTACGTGTGTTACCAAAAAGTGGCGGAATACGAGTTCGTATGATGAAGGTTGGGTACCATTAAAAAGTTTGCCTAAGAATGATTCAAGTATAATGCACAAGTAGTCAAGTAAGTGCTATCTATAGCAAATGTATGTCAGAATGCAAATGCTAACTATCCGGTTGTAGTCTAGATTCACTAATGCGTCCTAACGACTCTGTCAGACACACTAATGCACATCCTAGTTCCCTACAACCAACGCTCTGATACCACTTGTAACTACCCGACCAAAACCATTATTGACGGCGTCGTTAACTTAGGTCCCGTTGCGTGGTCGTAGTCCCTATATGAGACTCGTTTGACCAAAATTATGTCGCATTCATTTAAAAGGTACAAGACTTGCAAGTTTAGTTTACAAAACCGTTCGACAACAAGTCTAAGTTTACAAAAGTCATAAAGTATAAATGAAATAACTTGCGACATAATTAGTTTAAAAACACAGTTGCTATAAATAGCGTAAGTATGTAAACAAAAGTTTGAATCCAAAGGTGCTATCACTAGCGTATGTATGTATGTATGTATCTTGACTCCAAGCAAATAATCAGAGTGTATGCATGTATGCTTGACCCCAAGCAAGTATGAGTGTACGCGGAAGCATGTATCAAATAGCCAAGTATGAACCTGAGAAACATATAGAAAACTGTCAACGAAAAACGTTGGTGAAATCATAGGTGTTTGTAATAAACGTTGTTTTTGAACCAAAAGATTTAGTATTCCCATAGTTGATTATCAAAATCGTTTGCATTCCAAAAGTATTGTTCGCGAGCACCCAATTATCAAGACTTAACGTTTCCTTCCATAGAACCCCATCACAATAGTGTTAGAACATACACTGTTTCTTGAAAATATATTTCATCCGTAGACGGTAGCGAACCGTCCGTAATGAGGGTTTGTCAAACCCGTATGGCCACACAATATAAGTTCTCGCTTACACCCTGCAAGTGTAACTAATGATAATCGAATTGAGGATTTTTGTTCTAACTCGCTGTGGAATGTTTGTTTTCCTTGTACTTGTGTTCAAAGTATAAAAGTAAGTAGTACAAAATGTAACCAAGTATATGTTTCTCAGCCCACAATTTAAAAGTATAAAAAGTTGTTGAAAAGGTGGGACTATGATCTCACCTCGAGTGCACGAGTATAAAAGTACTTCACAAAGTAAACGTGTGCATGAAAGTTGCTTAGCCTTGACCTAAACAAATAAGTTGTATCAATTAACCGGTTACGACACAAGGTCGGGTGAAATGTGTTCAATTAGTCCTATGGCTCGTTACGACTCGATTAAGTATAGCATGTGAATCACGTTGCCAAGTTTCATGCGAGAATCAAGTATAAAAGCATGTTAGAACGATTGCATAAAAGTTTGGTTAAGTTTGACTAAAAGTCAAACTTGGTCAAAGTCAACGAAAAAGTCAACGCGTTCGGGTCGGGTCCCGAACTATTTTTCTATGCTAATTATTCATATACAAGTATATTAAAACAAGTTTCATGTGAATCGGAGGTCGGTAGCTAGTCAAACATTTCGCGTGAAATGCGCCAAACAAGGCAGAATCTGGCCAGGCCAATCCGCGCGCCGCGCGGGGATGGGGCGCGCCGCGCCACCATCTGGGCAGAGATTTCTGGTCAGTTTTTCAAAGTATGCACGAACCAAACATCAAACATTCACCATTTATGATCCGCAAACAACCAAAACATGTATCTTATATCGTCGAAAGGTATTTTGACGAGGAATACAACTAACCACATATCATCAATCAAAAACATCATTTACAATAACCGAAAACTCGTCAATTGATCAAGAAAGGTTTATTTTCAAAGTTTCAAGTTCGTAAAACATATTTTATGATTCGGGAATCCAATTTACACATACGATATGCCGTTTTGAAGGTAATGAAGCATACATTACAACTAAACACTTACTAATAACATTTCATGGCATTCGAAACATCAAAAGCTCGTTTTAAGTCTATCAAACCCTAACCAAATCCGCAAAAATCAATATTCATGTTTTTGAAGTTTCCTTAATCAACCTACGCATCAAAACGAAGCTAGTGATACTAGTAACACAATTAAAACATGAACTTTAACAATTTAACAACATTAACTCATCCAAAATCAAAGATTTAGCACACCCATTTCAAATGTTCAAACTAGTTACTCAAAACAATGAATCGAGCAAACAAAACATATATTCATGTTATACACGAGCCATAGACACTAACTAACACAATTTCAAGTCAAGAACACGAATTTAAAGAAAATTAGTGATTTTAGAAAGTTACCCAAAATTGATGAAATCGGTACCAAATCGAAGAGGATGATGAGAGGATCACGAATATGTAATTTGTTTTGAAGTTTGCTTCCCGATCCGGATTTAGATGATGATTTATGTTTGTGTTCTTGAGAGAAAAAAAAAAGAAAGAAAGAAAAAGAAATGGATGAATGAGTGGGTGGAGGTGGTGAGTGGTTGACTAGTCAACTACTAGCCACCTCTTTGGTCAAGTGGCAGAACTAGTCCCTCAAGTTTCAGAGCGGGTGCGGGAATTAACCAAACGAATATTTTTAAAACGCTCGAGTAAACAGGTGATGTCAAAATTGAATAGCGGAAATATTATGAACGTTAGTCAACGGAAACTGGGAATTTAAATAGCGAAAGATATTATTAAAAAAAAAGACGGTGTTAAAAATAAATTTAACGGAAAAACGCGAGATGTTACATATCGTACCAAAGACGAAAGAAATTCTTCAGTGATATAATGAAATGTCCCGTTCTTATTGATTAAAAACGTTCCATATTAATTGATTTCGTTGCGAGGTTTTGACCTCTATATGAGACGTTTTTCAAAGACTGCATTCATTTTAAAACAAACCATAACCTTTATTTCATCAATAAAGGTTTAAAAAGCTTTACGTAGATTATCAAATAATGATAATCTAAAATATCCTGTTTACACACGACCATTACATAATGGTTTACAATACAAATATGTTACAACAAAATAAGTTTCTTGAATGCAGTTTTTACACAATATCATACAAGCATGGACTCCAAATCTCGTCCTTATTTAAGTATGCGACAGCGGAAGCTCTTAATAATCACCTGAGAATAAACATGCTTAAAACGTCAACAAAAATGTTGGTGAGTTATAGGTTTAACCTATATATATCAAATCATAATAATAGACCACAAGATTTCATATTTCAATACACATCCCATACATAGAGATAAAAATCATTCATATGGTGAACACCTGGTAACCGACAATAACAAGATGCATATATAAGAATATCCCCATCATTCCGGGACACCCTTCGGATATGATATAATTTCGAAGTACTAAAGCATCCGGTACTTTGGATGGGGTTTGTTAGGCCCAATAGATCTATCTTTAGGATTCGCGTCAATTAGGGTGTCTGTTCCCTAATTCTTAGATTACCAGACTTAATAAAAAGGGGCATATTCGATTTTGATAATTCAACCATAGAATGTAGTTTCACGTACTTGTGTCTATTTTGTAAATCATTTATAAAACCTGCATGTATTCTCATCCCAAAAATATTAGATTTTAAAAGTGGGACTATAACTCACTTTCACAGATTTTTACTTCGTCGAGAAGTAAGACTTGGCCACTGTTGATTCACGAACCTATAACAATATATACATATATATTAAAGTATGCTCAAAATATATTTACAACACTTTTAATATATTTTGATGTTTTAAGTTTATTAAGTCAGCTGTCCTCGTTAGTAACCTACAACTAGTTGTCCACAGTTAGATGTACAGAAATAAATCAATAAATATTATCTTGAATCAATCCACGACCCAGTGTATACGTATCTCAGTATTGATCACAACTCAAACTATATATATTTTGGAATCAACCTCAACCCTGTATAGCTAACTCCAACATTCACATATAGAGTGTCTATGGTTGTTCCGAAATATATATAGATGTGTCGACATGATAGGTCGAAACATTGTATACGTGTCTATGGTATCTCAAGATTACATAATATACAATACAAGTTGATTAAGTTATGGTTGGAATAGATTTGTTACCAATTTTCACGTAGCTAAAATGATAAAAATTATCCAATCTTGTTTTACCCATAACTTCTTCATTTTAAATCCGTTTTGAATGAATCAAATTGCTATGGTTTCATATTGAACTGTATTTTATGAATCTACACAGAAAAAGTATAGGTTTATAGTCGGAAAAATAAGTTACAAGTCGTTTTTGTAAAGGTAGTCATTTCAGTCGAAAGAACGACGTCTAGATGACCATTTTAGAAAACATACTTCCACTTTGAGTTTAACCATAATTTTTGGATATAGTTTCATGTTCATAATAAAAATCATTTTCTCAGAATAACAACTTTTAAATCAAAGTTTATCATAGTTTTTAATTAACTAACCCAAAACAGCCCGCGGTGTTACTACGACGGCGTAAATCCGGTTTTACGGTGTTTTTCGTGTTTCCAGGTTTTAAATCATTAAGTTAGCATATCATATAGATATAGAACATGTGTTTAGTTAATTTTAAAAGTCAAGTTAGAAGGATTAACTTTTATTTGCGAACAAGTTTAGAATTAACTAAACTATGTTCTAGTGATTACGAGTTTAAACCTTCGAATAAGATAGTTTTATATATATGAATCGAATGATGTTATGAACATCATTACTACCTCAAGTTTAGTAGGTAAACCTACTGGAAGAGACAAGAAATGATCTAGCTTCAAAGGATCTTGGATGGCTTGAAAGTTCTTGAAGTAGGATCATGACACAAAAACAAGTTCAAGTAAGATTTTTGCTCGAATTAAGATAGTTTATAGTTATAGAAATTGAATCAAAGTTTGAATATGAATATTACCTTGAATAAGAAAGATAACCTACTGTATATAACAAAGGTTTCTTGATCTTAGATGATTACTTGGAATGGATTAGAAAGCTTGGAAGTAAATTAGTAAACTTGAAGGGATTTTTGAAGTATTCTTGAAGTGTTCTTCCTATGATGATTATAGCTTGATTCTTGAAGTGATTTTTGATGAAGATGATGATTAACTACTGGAAAAATACGTTCATAATAGTGTGGGTGTGTTGAGAGAGAATTAGAAAGAGATTTGGAAGTGAAATGGAGTGAATGATGAGTGTTAATTGGTGAGTGGTGAGTGGGGTTAAAAGGAGTTCTAGTTAGTTGACTAGCTCATGGTAGAAGTTAAAATTGATTAGTCATACATGACATAATCAAGAGTGGAATCCCATGCTAGTTCCTATTGGTATATACCCATAGTAAGTACGTTTTGAAGCTGTGTATAATACGGGTAAGAATACGACTAGAATTCTTGATGAAAGAAAAGAATGGGAAAGTAACTGTAACCATTTTCGTTAAGTATGAGTGTTTCGATATATGTCTTGAAGTCTTCTAAAAGTATTTTAATACATCTAAATACACTACATGTATATACATTTTAACGGAGTCGTTAAGTCATCGTTAGTCGTTACATGTAAGTGTTGTTTTGAAACCTTTAAGTTAACGATCTCAATTAATGTTGTTAACCCATTGTTTATTATATCTAATGAGATGTTAAATTATTATATTATCATGATATTATGATATATTAATATATCTTAATATGATATATATACATTTAAATGTCGTTACAACGATAATCGTTACATATATGTCTCGTTTAAAAATCATTAAGTTAGTAGTCTTGTTTTTACATATGTAGTTCATTGTTAATATACTTAATGATATGTTTACTTATCATAATATCATGTTAACTATATATATAACCATATATATGTCATCATATAGTTTTTACAAGTTTTAACGTTCGTGAATCACCGGTCAACTTGGGTAGTCAATTGTCTATATGAAACCTATTTCAATTAATCAAGTCTTAACAAGTTTGATTGCTTAACATGTTGGAAACGTTTAATCATGTAAATATCAATCTCAATTAATATATATAAACATGGAAAAGTTCGGGTCACTACAGTACCTACCCGTTAAATAAATTTCGTCCCGAAATTTTAAGCTGTTGAAGGTGTTGACGAATCTTCTGGAAATAGATGCGGGTATTTCTTCTTCATCTGATCTTCACGCTCCCAGGTGAACTCGGGTCCTCTACGAGCATTCCATCGAACCTTAACAATTGGTATCTTGTTTTGCTTAAGTCTTTTAACCTCACGATCCATTATTTCGACGGGTTCTTCGATGAATTGAAGTTTTTCGTTGATTTGGATTTCATCTAACGGAATAGTGAGATCTTCTTTAGCAAAACATTTCTTCAAATTCGAGACGTGGAAAGTGTTATGTACAACCGCGAGTTGTTGAGGTAACTCTAGTCGGTAAGCTACTGGTCCGACACGATCAATAATCTTGAATGGTCCAATATACCTTGGATTTAATTTCCCTCGTTTACCAAATCGAACAACGCCTTTCCAAGGTGCAACTTTAAGCATGACCATCTCTCCAATTTCAAATTCTATATCTTTTCTTTTAATGTCAGCGTAGCTCTTTTGTCGACTTTGGGCAGTTTTCAACCGTTGTTGAATTTGGATGATCTTCTCGGTAGTTTCTTGTATAATCTCCGGACCCGTAATCTGTCTATCCCCCACTTCACTCCAACAAATCGGAGACCTGCACTTTCTACCATAAAGTGCTTCAAACGGCGCCATCTCAATGCTTGAATGGTAGCTGTTGTTGTAGGAAAATTCTGCTAACGGTAGATGTCGATCCCAACTGTTTCCGAAATCAATAACACATGCTCGTAGCATGTCTTCAAGCGTTTGTATCGTCCTTTCGCTCTGCCCATCGGTTTGTGGATGATAGGCAGTACTCATGTCTAGACGAGTTCCTAATGCTTGCTGTAATGTCTGGCAGAACCTTGAAATAAATCTGCCATCCCTATCAGAGATAATAGAGATTGGTATTCCATGTCTGGAGACGACTTCCTTCAAATACAGTCGTGCTAACTTCTCCATCTTGTCATCTTCTCTTATTGGCAGGAAGTGTGCTGATTTGGTGAGACGATCAACTATTACCCAAATAGTATCAAAACCACTTGCAGTCCTTGGCAATTTAGTGATGAAATCCATGGTAATGTTTTCCCATTTCCATTCCGGGATTTCGGGTTGTTGAAGTAGACCTGATGGTTTCTGATGCTCAGCTTTGACCTTAGAACACGTCAAACATTCTCCTACATATTTAGCAACATCGGCTTTCATACCCGGCCACCAAAAATGTTTCTTGAGATCCTTGTACATCTTCCCCGTTCCAGGATGTATTGAGTATCTGGTTTTATGAGCTTCTCTAAGTACCATTTCTCTCATATCTCCAAATTTTGGTACCCAAATCCTTTCAGCCCTATACCGGGTTCCGTCTTCCCGAATATTAAGATGCTTCTCCGATCCTTTGGGTATTTCATCCTTTAAATTTCCTTCTTTTAAAACTCCTTGTTGCGCCTCCTTTATTTGAGTAGTAAGGTTATTATGAATCATTATATTCATAGATTTTACTCGAATGGGTTCTCTGTCCTTCCTGCTCAAGGCATCGGCTACCACATTTGCCTTTCCCGGGTGGTAACGAATCTCAAAGTCGTAATCATTCAATAATTCAATCCACCTACGCTGCCTCATATTCAGTTGTTTCTGATTAAATATGTGTTGAAGACTTTTGTGGTCGGTATATATAATACTTTTGACCCCATATAAGTAGTGCCTCCAAGTCTTTAATGCAAAAACAACCGCACCTAATTCCAAATCATGCGTCGTATAATTTTGTTCGTGAATCTTCAATTGTCTAGACGCATAAGCAATCACCTTCGTTCGTTGCATTAATACACAACCGAGACCTTGCTTTGATGCGTCACAATAAATCACAAAATCATCATTCCCTTCAGGCAATGACAATATAGGTGCCGTAGTTAGCTTTTTCTTCAATAACTGAAACGCTTTCTCTTGTTCATCATTCCATTCAAATTTCTTCCCTTTATGCGTTAATGCAGTCAAGGGTTTTGCTATTCTGGAAAAGTCTTGGATGAACCTTCTGTAGTAACCAGCTAGTCCTAAAAACTGGCGTACGTGTTTCGGAGTTTTCGGTGTTTCCCACTTTTCAACAGTTTCTATCTTTGCTGGATCCACCTTAATACCTTCTTTGTTCACTATGTGACCGAGGAATTGAACTTCTTCCAGCCAAAATGCACACTTTGAAAACTTAGCGTACAATTCTTCCTTCCTCAATACTTCTAACACCTTTCTCAAATGTTCACCGTGTTCTTGGTCATTCTTTGAGTAAATAAGTATGTCATCAATGAAAACGATGACAAACTTGTCAAGGTATGGTCCACACACTCGGTTCATAAGGTCCATGAACACAGCTGGTGCATTAGTTAAACCAAACGGCATGACCATAAACTCGTAATGACCGTAACGTGTTCTGAAAGCAGTCTTTGGAATATCATCTTCTTTCACCCGCATTTGATGATACCCGGAACGTAAGTCAATCTTTGAATAAACAGACGAGCCTTGTAGTTGATCAAATAAGTCGTCGATTCTCGGTAGTGGGTAGCGGTTCTTGATGGTAAGTTTGTTCAACTCTCGGTAGTCGATACACAACCTGAATGTACCATCTTTCTTCTTGACAAACAAAACAGGAGCTCCCCACGGTGATGTGCTTGGTCGAATGAAACCACGCTCTAAAAGTTCTTGTAATTGGCTTTGCAGTTCTTTCATCTCGCTGGGTGCAAGTCTGTAAGGAGCACGAGCTATTGGTGCAACTCCTGGTACAAGATCTATTTGAAATTCAACGGATCGATGTGGGGGCAATCCCGGTAATTCTTTCGGAAATACATCGGGAAATTCTTTTGCAATGGGAACATCATTGATGCTCTTTTCTTCAGTTTGTACTTTCTCGACGTGTGCTAGAACAGCATAGCAACCTTTTCTTATTAGTTTTTGTGCCTTCAAATTACTAATAAGATGTAGCTTCGTGTTGCCCTTTTCTCCGTACACCATTAAGGGTTTTCCTTTTTCTCGTATAATGCGAATTGCATTTTTGTAACAGACGATCTCTGCTTTCACTTCTTTCAACCAGTCCATACCGATTATCACATCAAAACTCCCTAACTCTACTGGTATCAAATCAATCTTAAATGTTTCGCTAACCAGTTTAATTTCTCGATTCCGACATATATTATCTGCTGAAATTAATTTACCATTTGCTAATTCGAGTAAAAATTTACTATCCAAAGGCGTCAATGGACAACTTAATTTAGCACAAAAATCTCTACTCATATAGCTTCTATCCGCACCCGAATCAAATAAAACGTAAGCAGATTTATTGTCAATAAGAAACGTACCCGTAACAAGCTCCGGGTCTTCCTGTGCCTCTGCCGCATTAATATTGAAAACTCTTCCACGACCTTGTCCATTCGTGTTCTCCTGGTTCGGGCAATTTCTAATAATGTGGCCCGGTTTTCCACATTTATAACAAACTACATTGGCATAACTTGCTCCGACACTACTTGCTCCGCCATTACTCGTTCCGACACCATTTGTTCCTTTCGTTCTATTAACCCCTGGTCCGTAGACCTCACACTTCGCCGCGCTATGACCATTTCTTTTACACTTGTTGCAAAATTTGGTGCAGAACCCCGAGTGATTCTTTTCACACCTTTGGCATAGCTGCTTCTGATTGTTGTTGTTGTTGCGGTTATTATTGTTGTTAGGATGATTGTTGTAGTTGCTGTTGTTGTTGTTGTTGTTGGGCCGTTTGTTGTAGTTGCGATTGTTGGGATAATTGTTGCGATTATTGTTGTAATTGCTGTTGTTGCTGTATTGGCGATTCTTATCACCGTTTTCCTCCCACTTTCTTTTGACTTGCTTCACATTGGCCTCTTCAGCAGTCTGTTCTTTAATTCTTTCTTCAATCTGGTTCACTAGTTTGTGAGCCATTCTACATGCCTGTTGTATGGAGGCGGGCTCGTGTGAACTTATATCTTCTTGGATTCTTTCCGGTAATCCTTTCACAAACGCGTCGATCTTCTCTTCCTCATCTTCGAACGCTCCCGGACACAATAGGCACAATTCTGTGAATCGTCTTTCATACGTGGTAATATCAAATCCTTGGGTTCGTAACCCTCTAAGTTCTGTCTTGAGCTTATTGACCTCGGTTCTGGGACGGTACTTCTCGTTCATCAAGTGCTTGAATGCTGACCACGGTAGTGCGTACGCATCATCTTGTCCCACTTGCTCTAGATAGGTATTCCACCATGTTAACGCAGAACCTGTGAAGGTATGCGTAGCGTACTTCACTTTGTCCTCTTCAGTACACTTACTTATGGCAAACACCGATTCAACCTTCTCGGTCCACCGTTTCAATCCGATCGGTCCTTCGGTTCCATCAAATTCCAAAGGTTTGCAGGCAGTGAATTCTTTGTAGGTGCATCCTACACGATTTCCTGTACTGCCAGATCCAAGGTTATTGTTGGTATATAGCGCAGCCTGTACTGCGGCTATGTTTGAAGCTAGAAAAGTACGGAATTCCTCTTCATTCATATTCACGGTGTGTCGAGTAGTCGGTGCCATTTCCTTCAAAATAGTCAAATGGAACAAGTTAATCATACAGAATATTAAGAGTAGTTAATAGTATTTCGTAGCATAATATGAACTCATTTATAAAAGCTTTTTCTTCATATTAGCGTTTTATAAGTTTAAATTCGGGTAGTACCTACCCGTTAAGTTCATACTTAGTAGCTAATATACAATTCAACTACTACAATTCTATATGAAAAACTGATTATAATAATATTTCGCGTTCAAACTTTTATACAATATTTTACAAACTTACAATACCGCTTATTTTACATAAAGCATGAAATATAGCACACAATAACTTTGATACAAGATAGTTGTGAAGATAATTCTAGCTAGTACACAAGTCGTTCAGCAAAGGCAATAAAGACACGTAATTCATACGTCCAGAAACAAGTCATGCATTCTGGTTTTACTAGGACTACTTCCCATCCTTGGTCTTGTGGAACATAACCGTTATGGCCGTTGATAAGACAGCGTGTTGTAACGTCGTCAAAGGGACGAGGGTTACGTAATGACCAACAGTCTCGTAATAACCTAAAAACCTCATTTCTTACCCCAATTACCGACTCCGTCACTTGAGGGAACGTTTTGTTTAATAGTTGTAGCCCGATGTTCTTGTTCTCACTTTGGTGAGAAGCGAACATTACTAACCCGTAAGCATAACATGCTTCTTTATGTTGCATGTTAGCCGCTTTTTCTAAATCACGAAGTCCTATATTTGGATATACTGAGTCAAAATAATTTCTTAACCCGTTGCGTAAAATAGCATTTGGGTTCCCCGCAATATATGCGTCAAAGTAAACACATCGTAACTTATGGATTTCCCAATGTGATATCCCCCATCTTCCGAACGAAAGCCTTTTATAAACCAAATCATTCTTGGAACGTTCTTCGAATGTCTTACAAACTGATCTCGCCTTAAATAGTTGTGCCGAGGAATTCTGACCGACTCTAGACAAGATTTCATCAATCATGTCTCCGGGTAGGTCTCTTAAAATATTGGGTTGTCTATCCATTTTGTGTTTTTATACTGTAAAATAGACAAGAGTTAGATTCATAAAAAAAAAAAATACTTATTAATACAAGCAATTTTTACATATATCATAAAGCATAAGCACACTATATTACATATATTACACCACACGAATACAACTATCTTATTCCGACTCGCTTGTTTCTTCTTCTTCGGTTTTGGTTCGTTTTGCCAAGTTTCTAGGGATATATGATGTTCCCCTAATACGAGCCGTAATTTTCCACATTGGTTTAGAAAAACCTGGTGGTTTAGAGGTTCCCGGGTCATTGTTACAACTTAAGGACTTCGGGGGTTGACGATACATATAAAGTTCATCGGGGTTGGAATTAGATTTCTCTATTTTTATGCCCTTTCCCTTATTATTTTCTTTTGCCTTTTTAAATTCAGTTGGGGTAATTTCTATAACATCATCGGAATTCTCGTCGGAATCCGATTCATCGGAGAATTGGTAATCCTCCCAATATTTTGCTTCCTTGGCGGAAACACCATTGACCATAATTAACCTTGGTCGGTTGGTTGAGGATTCTCTTTTACTTAACCGTTTTATTATTTCCCCCACCGGTTCCGATTCTTCTTCCGGTTCCGATTCTTCTTCCGGTTCTGATTCTTCTTCCGGTTCCGACTCTTCTTCCGGTTCTGATTCTTCTTCCGGTTCTTCTTCGGGAACTTGTGAATCAGTCCACGAATCATTCCAATTTACATTTGACTCTTCATTATTATTAGGTGAGTCAATGGGACTTGTTCTAGAGGTAGACATCTATCACATAATATCAAACACGTTAAGAGATTATTATATCACATAATATTCATATGTTAAAAATATATAGTTTCCAACAAAAATGTTAAG
This sequence comes from Rutidosis leptorrhynchoides, assembly GCF_046630445.1. Classification (NCBI taxonomy): domain Eukaryota; kingdom Viridiplantae; phylum Streptophyta; class Magnoliopsida; order Asterales; family Asteraceae; genus Rutidosis; species Rutidosis leptorrhynchoides. Next base: position 150,659,658 of record NC_092334.1, read on the forward strand.
CAATCATTTTTAAAGAAAACACGGTCGAAGTCCAGACTCACTAATGCATCCTAACAAACTCGATAAGACACACTAATGCAAATTTTCTGGTTCTCTAAGACCAACGCTCGGATACCAACTGAAATGTCCCGTTCTTATTGATTAAAAACGTTCCATATTAATTGATTTCGTTGCGAGGTTTTGACCTCTATATGAGACGTTTTTCAAAGACTGCATTCATTTTAAAACAAACCATAACCTTTATTTCATCAATAAAGGTTTAAAAAGCTTTACGTAGATTATCAAATAATGATAATCTAAAATATTCTGTTTACACACGACCATTACATAATGGTTTACAATACAAATATGTTACAACAAAATAAGTTTCTTGAATGCAGTTTTTACACAATATCATACAAGCATGGACTCCAAATCTCGTCCTTATTTAAGTATGCGACAGCGGAAGCTCTTAATAATCACCTGAGAATAAACATGCTTAAAACGTCAACAAAAATGTTGGTGAGTTATAGGTTTAACCTATATATATCAAATCATAATAATAGACCACAAGATTTCATATTTCAATACACATCCCATACATAGAGATAAAAATCATTCATATGGTGAACACCTGGTAACCGACAATAACAAGATGCATATATAAGAATATCCCCATCATTCCGGGACACCCTTCGGATATGATATAATTTCGAAGTACTAAAGCATCCGGTACTTTGGATGGGGTTTGTTAGGCCCAATAGATCTATCTTTAGGATTCGCGTCAATTAGGGTGTCTGTTCCCTAATTCTTAGATTACCAGACTTAATAAAAAGGGGCATATTCGATTTTGATAATTCAACCATAGAATGTAGTTTCACGTACTTGTGTCTATTTTGTAAATCATTTATAAAACCTGCATGTATTCTCATCCCAAAAATATTAGATTTTAAAAGTGGGACTATAACTCACTTTCACAGATTTTTACTTCGTCGAGAAGTAAGACTTGGCCACTGTTGATTCACGAACCTATAACAATATATACATATATATTAAAGTATGCTCAAAATATATTTACAACACTTTTAATATATTTTGATGTTTTAAGTTTATTAAGTCAGCTGTCCTCGTTAGTAACCTACAACTAGTTGTCCACAGTTAGATGTACAGAAATAAATCAATAAATATTATCTTGAATCAATCCACGACCCAGTGTATACGTATCTCAGTATTGATCACAACTCAAACTATATATATTTTGGAATCAACCTCAACCCTGTATAGCTAACTCCAACATTCACATATAGAGTGTCTATGGTTGTTCCGAAATATATATAGATGTGTCGACATGATAGGTCGAAACATTGTATACGTGTCTATGGTATCTCAAGATTACATAATATACAATACAAGTTGATTAAGTTATGGTTGGAATAGATTTGTTACCAATTTTCACGTAGCTAAAATGATAAAAATTATCCAATCTTGTTTTACCCATAACTTCTTCATTTTAAATCCGTTTTGAATGAATCAAATTGCTATGGTTTCATATTGAACTGTATTTTATGAATCTACACAGAAAAAGTATAGGTTTATAGTCGGAAAAATAAGTTACAAGTCGTTTTTGTAAAGGTAGTCATTTCAGTCGAAAGAACGACGTCTAGATGACCATTTTAGAAAACATACTTCCACTTTGAGTTTAACCATAATTTTTGGATATAGTTTCATGTTCATAATAAAAATCATTTTCTCAGAATAACAACTTTTAAATCAAAGTTTATCATAGTTTTTAATTAACTAACCCAAAACAGCCCGCGGTGTTACTACGACGGCGTAAATCCGGTTTTACGGTGTTTTTCGTGTTTCCAGGTTTTAAATCATTAAGTTAGCATATCATATAGATATAGAACATGTGTTTAGTTAATTTTAAAAGTCAAGTTAGAAGGATTAACTTTTATTTGCGAACAAGTTTAGAATTAACTAAACTATGTTCTAGTGATTACGAGTTTAAACCTTCGAATAAGATAGTTTTATATATATGAATCGAATGATGTTATGAACATCATTACTACCTCAAGTTTAGTAGGTAAACCTACTGGAAGAGACAAGAAATGATCTAGCTTCAAAGGATCTTGGATGGCTTGAAAGTTCTTGAAGTAGGATCATGACACAAAAACAAGTTCAAGTAAGATTTTTGCTCGAATTAAGATAGTTTATAGTTATAGAAATTGAATCAAAGTTTGAATATGAATATTACCTTGAATAAGAAAGATAACCTACTGTATATAACAAAGGTTTCTTGATCTTAGATGATTACTTGGAATGGATTAGAAAGCTTGGAAGTAAATTAGTAAACTTGAAGGGATTTTTGAAGTATTCTTGAAGTGTTCTTCCTATGATGATTATAGCTTGATTCTTGAAGTGATTTTTGATGAAGATGATGATTAACTACTGGAAAAATACGTTCATAATAGTGTGGGTGTGTTGAGAGAGAATTAGAAAGAGATTTGGAAGTGAAATGGAGTGAATGATGAGTGTTAATTGGTGAGTGGTGAGTGGGGTTAAAAGGAGTTCTAGTTAGTTGACTAGCTCATGGTAGAAGTTAAAATTGATTAGTCATACATGACATAATCAAGAGTGGAATCCCATGCTAGTTCCTATTGGTATATACCCATAGTAAGTACGTTTTGAAGCTGTGTATAATACGGGTAAGAATACGACTAGAATTCTTGATGAAAGAAAAGAATGGGAAAGTAACTGTAACCATTTTCGTTAAGTATGAGTGTTTCGATATATGTCTTGAAGTCTTCTAAAAGTATTTTAATACATCTAAATACACTACATGTATATACATTTTAACGGAGTCGTTAAGTCATCGTTAGTCGTTACATGTAAGTGTTGTTTTGAAACCTTTAAGTTAACGATCTCAATTAATGTTGTTAACCCATTGTTTATTATATCTAATGAGATGTTAAATTATTATATTATCATGATATTATGATATATTAATATATCTTAATATGATATATATACATTTAAATGTCGTTACAACGATAATCGTTACATATATGTCTCGTTTAAAAATCATTAAGTTAGTAGTCTTGTTTTTACATATGTAGTTCATTGTTAATATACTTAATGATATGTTTACTTATCATAATATCATGTTAACTATATATATAACCATATATATGTCATCATATAGTTTTTACAAGTTTTAACGTTCGTGAATCACCGGTCAACTTGGGTAGTCAATTGTCTATATGAAACCTATTTCAATTAATCAAGTCTTAACAAGTTTGATTGCTTAACATGTTGGAAACGTTTAATCATGTAAATATCAATCTCAATTAATATATATAAACATGGAAAAGTTCGGGTCACTACATATAAAACACTATTTTTGGGAAGATCCACATCTGTTTAAAAGTTGTCCAGATGGAATAATACGCCGATGTGTATTTGGAGATGAAGCTAGTAAAATTTTAAACCATTGTCACACAGGATCAACTGGAGGGCATTATGGGCCTCAACTAATAGCAAGAAAAGCTTATGATGCTGGATTCTATTGGCCTACAATTTACAAAGACTCACACCTTCTTTGCAAATCCTGTGATGCTTGTCAAAAGGTCGGAAAAATAAGTCAACGTGATGAAATGCCACAAAATGTCATCCAAGTATGTGAAGTATTTGACATTTGGGGTATTGACTTTATGGGTCCATTTCCAAAATCTCATAATAATCTATATATACTCGTAGCCATTGATTATGTATCTAAATGGGCGGAAGCACAAGCTTTCCCAACTAACGATGCACGAGTTGTAGTCAACTTTTTAAAACGTCTTTTTGCAAGGTTTGGAACACCGAAAGCTTTAATAAGTGATCGGGGTACTCATTTCTGTAATAATCAACTTGAGAAAGTTCTTAAAAGATATGGAGTAACTCATAAAATCTCTACCGCATATCATCCACAAACAAGTGGACAAGTTGAAAATACCAACCGAACCTTAAAACGTATTCTAGAGAAAACCGTAGGATCAAATCCGAAGGAATGGTCCATTAAATTGGAGGATGCACTCTGGGCTTTTAGAACAGCCTACAAAACTCCAATTGGAACCACAACTTTTAGACTTGTTTATGGAAAAGCATGTCATCTTCCAGTAGAAATTGAACACAAAGCATTTTGGGCTTTGAAAACATGTAATCTTGATTTACATGAAGCTGGACGTCTACGATTAATTCAACTAAACGAATTAGAAGAATTAAGACATGAAGCATACGAAAATTCGTTAATCTATAAAGAAAGAACGAAGAAATGGCATGATAAAAGAATCAGAAGTTCAAAAGAATTTAAAGAAGGAGACAGAGTTCTTCTTTTCAATTCACGATTCAAGCTATTTCCTGGAAAATTGAAATCAAGATGGTCTGGACCATTCATAGTCAAAAGAGTTTTCCCATACGGAACGATAGAATTAATAAATTCAAATGGGATTGAATTTAAAGTTAATGGTCATAGAGTTAAACATTACATACATGGTCCGATGGAAGTCGACAACGAAGTTAATCACAATTTCGACACCACAGCTAACTAAGTGTGGGGAGAATCAAGTCTTTAAAGGATAATATGTATTTCTGTTAGAGTTAGATTGTCTGTTTTCGTGTAGTTCTCGAAAATGGAACCCGAATGGTCTTTCCCTAGCAGACCCTAAAGAACTAGTCTTCTCCCCCCATTCTGAATTTTTATTTTTTTTTAGGTTTTTACGAAATGAAGACTGCCTGTGAACTAAACCATGGTCTAATGCTACACGCTTTGATCACTAAACGTAATAATGACATACTACCGAGTGAATTAGTATCAGTAATCAGAGAAAGAATGGACGGAGTTAGAAAAGAATCCAGATGCGAAGATAATAAGTTACAATTTGGTAAAGGAAAATCAAAATCCGCAGCAAAAAGAAGAGCACGACACCTAGAACGATGTCACAAATGCTGAAAATGGTCACATGGAGGTAAATGTTCAAATAATCAAACCTATTCAAATACCGAATTTTTTACTTTATGCAGAGACGGACCGTTCATATGTTTAGAAGAAAAGACACTGAATGCTCGAGGTTACGCCTATGTAGCTATGGAAAACCAATTAAACCGACTATCTTATGAATGGGATAGATCATATAACTAAGAAATCTATTTCACAGGTATGTCTGTACAGTTTTTATTTTTATTTTTATTTTTAACCTTTTGATAATAAATGCTAATTTGTTCGCTAAAAAGTATTAAATTGGTATTGAATAAAATTAGGTTTGGCGACCGAAATTATTGATATCATTCAAAAATTTATTATATCACTGCGAAATTTAACGTTTATTCTTAAGGTATAAATATCTTTAATCAATCAACCCAAAATATTTCAAAAATTCGTCATGAGTTAAATTAGGTCTTGGAACCAAAATTACTTTACCGAAAAGAGGGGCGCATATTTTTGATAATATTTGATTGATTAAAGTGGGATAAAAAGCCAAAAACATTTTTAATTTTATTTTTACCATATTTTTAAAATTAATATTTAAATCTTAAATTAATATTGTAAACTTTGTAAAAACAATATATTTAAAATTGTAAATATTTGAAAAATTAATATAAGTTTGGTGTGAATTTATAATATGAATTTTTAAATTAAAGTTGGTGTGAATTTTTAATTTTTAAAATATGAATTTTTAATTTTATGCATTTCAAATTTTAAATTTGGTGTGAATTTTTAATTTTTAAAATATGAATTTTTAATTTTATGCATTTCAAATTTTAAGTTTGGTGTGAATTTTTAATATTAATTTTGAATTTTATATTTAAGTTGTGTGAATTTAAAACAAAAATTTACTTTATCTCATTAAGTTAAAAATATGATTTTTAAAATTCGCCGTAAGTTGGAGACTAGGTCTTTGAACCGAAATTGCTTTACCCGAGGGAGGGACGAGAACTTTTATTATGATTATTTTTAATCTTATTGAATTAAAATATGCCAAAAACATTGAAAAAACCCAAAAATCTTAGCTTTTAAAACAATCGCTACAAAAAGACAAATTTTAAAATTTTGTCGAGGGACGGACTAGGACATCGATCCGAAACGACCTCGTCCTAAATAACAAGGGAAACAAAATTTTAAAATTAAGTACTTAATTGTTTTATAAGTTAATGATTATAAAAAAAAAAAAATAGCAAACTCCGCGACTCGAGGAGTTTGGAGGTTTAATCCCCGCGAGTCGCGGGAGGACCAATTTACAGAAAAAAAATATAACGCAAGAACTGATCAGTCCAACCCACAACACAAAACACATACTGCGAAATACTGCTCGAAAATACACGAAAAACACCCCCAAAAATCACAATTTTTAACCGTTAATCATGAAATCTTTTACTAAAATCATGTTGAGAAGGATGCTATCTAGGAATTACTCAAGAAAAATGGTAAATTTCTACACCTAAACACCATTTAATCCGAAATTAGTGTTCTTGAGCAATTTTTTTCCCCAATTTGATTTTGATGCTTTTTAGTGTAATTATGCTTAAAGTATTTATGTATTATGCTTGTATAACCTAGATTGATGCTATTTAACATGATTAGAAGCCTTAAACTTCAAAATTTGAGTAATCTAGGGTTTGTGTTCTTGAGCAAATTTGGGGCTTTTTGATATAAACAGGTTATGGCCGAATTATTGTCATGAATTGTTGCTAAATTAAGTAGTGTAACATGTTTAGGTAGTTAAATGATCCAAACTTTGAGCCTAAACATGATTTTGAGAATTAAAGTGGACTTTTTCAAAGTCTAAAATTCATGAACTTGATTTTTGAGAGATAATGCCATTTGAGACTTGTTTAATTGCTAGTAATGATTATTTTGACATGTTATTTGAGTTAAATGCTTATGAACTTGGCGAACATTTTCATATATGCTTATTTGAAAAAGTGTAGATTTGATAAAAATGTGAAAATGAGCTTAAGTTTGATATAAATTGATCATGTCATTGTAATTATTTTGATTGATGATTTTGCTGACACTAATGCATATTTGGATGCACAAAAATTGTGTTTGATGTGTTTTGCAGACTGAAAGGGGTGAATCTTCATCCCAAGCTCGCAATGCTCCTGCTGAGAATGCGGAACAACAGGAGGTGGATAACTACTACAAGCAGGATATACCGCATCCAGTCATGACATTTTTTGATATGCACTTGGAAGAGTTTCACCCGAACCTGAGATTTGACAGACTTTGGATAGATTATCCAAAATATCAAAGGGGTTTGCATACTCTTCATTCTAAGGTTGTTGAGGTACCGAGGGTCATAGAATGGGGACCCTTAGAAGCTGTAGAATTGGCCGGGCCAATTAGGGAATTACTTGTACAGAGGTATGGTAATTCTACTTTTAATGACTGGGTACGTTTATTCACCATGCGTAGACCTGTATATAAAGTATGGTGTGAAGAATTATTGTGTAGTATAGAGTTGAATGATCGGGTAACTAGTTTAACCGATCGATCTTTTATTAGATTTTTGTTAGGCGGTTCGATGCGCCACATGTCTTTACTGGACATGGCTCAGGCTTTACGTATATATACGCCTGAGGAGTTAGCATCTGCCGATTGTAGAGGGTTGATACTAAACGGTAGAAAGATAGATGAAAATTTTGATACACACGGTGTGTGGAGTCAAATGACAAGCCATCACCGTTTCAAAGGGGGAAATTACTCTTATTTGGATATAGATAGAGCCGAATTAAGAGTGATTCATAGGTTTTTAGCTAATTCGATTACACAAAGGGGTAAGAACAAGGAAAAGGTAAATGAACAGGATTTGTTTTACCATATGTGTATTCGAGACCCACAAAGCGCTGTAAGTATACCGTATTGTGTGGGTTATTATTTATCAGCTATGGTTCGGGGGATGAGACCGCATAGCATAATAGGAGGTGGTATTTTTATTACTTTGATTGGTGAATATCTCGGTGTGGATATAAGTCGGGGGGGATTATTAGTAGAAGAACCAGAACCCCGAGATACTATAGGTTTAAATGTATACCATGGTGCGAAAGTTTTGAAGAGGCGAAATAACGCCGCAGTACCATACCATGGTAGACATCCACAGGTTGAGAGAAACCAACAGCAAGGTAATGTAGGAGGGGGAAATGAGATGCAAGAAATGCAAAGGTTTATAGCTTCACAGGAGTACGAAAATGCTAGACAGGGAGCATTTGAAGATTGGCAAGTTCATCAGAACCAAATCATAGCTCATTGCCAACATATAGGTAGAAACTATATTCCTACACCGAAACCCATCTTCCCTCCCTGGTCTATAGAGATGCAACCACCTTATCCTACGTATAACCCTGCCGAAGCATTCTATAGCACCTATGGTTATGCCTGGAACCCCTATTGGTACCAGTATCATCCCTAGTCTACTTAGTTTTTTTTTATTTTTTTTATTTTGTAATTTGTAATGATTGATACGTTTAATACTTATGTTAATATTGTAATAGTTTTTATAATTTTCTAACTTTTGTTCTTAGATTTTAATAATTTTTGAATGTGGGGTAATATACCAAACTTCAAAAATATGTATATATGTTTGCAGTTTATCTTATGTACACAACAGGGTAAAACAACGCATTTTCAAAGACTGGAATTAAGTTCAGCAAAAGCAACTAATTTTGACGACAAGATGCAAAATATATGTGAAATAACAACAAGACGGAATGAACAAATGATGTGCACCATTTATCATTCAGCAAACAAACGCCAATATATTTGGAAACTTTGGTAAAAATTTAATCATTTTCACACAAATCACCCTCAATAATTTAAATTGTTACTGATTTCTTGCAAATGAGGGCATTACAAGATCTTAAGTGTGGGAAGGAGTTAAATTCTTTCGGATTTTAAAATTTTTAATTTAAACACTGGGTTACCATTAAAAATACTAGTAAAGCAGTAGTTGTATTAGAATCTAGTGCTCTCTGATAATAAAGAACAGCCCTAGTCTTATATACTGACTACCCAAATCTAGTAAAAATTTTCAAAATTTTCAATTAAATGAACTCAAAATCATGTTTATACATATTTATGAACGATAAAACTAGGTTTTAACACCGAAATTATTGTTACCTCAGAAAGGACATAAATTAAGAAACAAACCAAAATGTTAAAAATCATTTAAAATGGAATAGAGGACGATAAAAAGGAAAATAAAAGCCAAGTGTGGGAAAATTTACCAAGTTTTCTTAAACATATGTCACATATATCTATAACAAATAACTGAAAATACTTTTGCTTTGGACTAAACTAAAAAGTTTTACCTGATTTACTGTAAGAAAGATGGATCTACACGATGAATCAATTCCATCATTAAAAGGAAGTAAAGTCTTCCGAAAAAGACACGCGCTTCTTGATTTAGGTCAGGAAGTTGTCGTCCAGGCCAGCTGTAGGTTGACGAAAAATCTAGAAAAGTCATCACTAAAATCAGCAGGAAATCCACGGACCTCAGCATTAAACAGGTTCGCCAAGTGGTCAGATTTATCCTAACCATGAGAAGGATTTATCTCGTACAATGGGGGGGCACCATGCAAATTAGCTGGATAAGACTAATGAATCAGATCCCCAGAAAGGATAATCTCCTTAAAGATTAAAAATCAGCTTTTAAGACTGATATTACTGAATCCTAGAGATTGACCTTAAAGATTGAGAATTCAAACTCATGGAATTCAATGATATCTAAACTCGAGCTTAAACGAGAAAATATTTTGATCAAAATTACAAACCGATTTGTTTTCTGAAAACCCTATTTTCAATGCGTTCATTACCATTGAACGTAAAATCCTAGGAATTCACCTGGAATTCATTAGGTCACCTGAACCAAATTGGGTGTCAACCGTAAGAACGGTGGTTGCATAGTGTTCAAAGACAGGACCTTGTGTCAGACCGAAAAATTATAAGGGTGAGCCTTACTATTGCTCCTACCAAGGATAGTAATTGCGTCCGACACGTTATAGACCATAATTAAAAGCATGTCAGGGGACATTGCCTTAACAGTTGCTTGTTCAACGCTTTCCTTTACAACCGGACGGTAGTTTACCAAAAGGTAATATACGGGACAAGTAAACTGGACGTGTTGCTTTCCAAATACAAGGTTAGCAAGTGGGTGACACAAAACCGCAAGTTTTGAGCTAAAATTTTCAAATCTGAAACCCACCAAACCCACAAAAATATTTTGCAAACACCGGTAAAGGGTTATTCCGGAAAACTTATCTAGGGTAAAAACTAGATTTAATTTTCAAAAGATCAAATGTTTTCATAAAGATCCAATTTTCTTAATGGATCTAAATTTTTATAGTCATGTGGGACTGTAAACCATATCGTTACTACCATTGTTTATACCGCCGTATAGAAATCACTGTTGTACAAAGTGTGAAGAATAAAGAAGTGATTCTAGTATTGCAAGACGATATTGCTTGAGGACAAGCAACGCTCAAGTGTGGGAATATTTGATAATGCTAAAAACAAACATATATTTCATAGCATTATTCCTCAAGAAAGACAAGCTTTTAGTTGCAAATGTTCTATTTACAAGTGATATTCGTTTAAATAATAAAAGGTGAAGACAAAAGACAGATTCGACGAATTGAAGACGCAAACGACCAAAAAGCTCAAAAGTACAAAAGACAATAAAAAAGGTTCCAATTATTGACAAGAAACGTCTCGAAATTAAAAAAGTACAAGATTCAAAACGCAAAGTACAAGATATTAAATTGTACGCAAGGACATTCGAAAATCCGGAACCGGGACCAGAGTCAACTCTCAACGCTCGACGCAACGGACTAAAAATTACAAGTCAACTATGCACATAAATATAATATAATATTTAAATAATTCTTATAATTATTTAATATATTATATTTATAATTAAAACCGTCGGCAAGAAAGACTCCAAAAGGGACTGAGCTGTAATTTCAATCTCTGCGACTCGCGGAGTTTGAAGGCCAAAAATGCCGCGAGTCGCGGAGCCCCAAAATGAGAAACTGCCTATAAATCCAACCGAATTCTGATCATTTTAATCATCTTTTTCTTCTCCTCATTCATACGTAATATATATATATATATATTTATTTATATTTTAATTTTAATTATAATTCTAATAATAAGGGTATGTTAGCGAATGTTGTAAGGGTGTAAGTCGAAATTCTGTCCGTGTAACGCTACGCTATTTTTAATCATTGTAAGTTATGTTCAACCTTTTTACATTAATGTCTCGTAGCTAAGTTATTATTATGCTTATTTAAAAAGAAGTAATCATGATGTTGGGCTAATTATTAAAATTGGGTAATTGGGCTTTGTACCATAATTGGGGTTTGGACAAAAGAACGACACTTGTGGAAATTAGACTATGAGCTATTAATGGGCTTTATATTTGTTTAACTAAATGATAGTTTGTTAATGTTAATATAAAGATTTACAATTGGGCGTCCCTATAAATTACCATATACACTCAATCGGACACGATGGGCGGGGTATTTATATGTACGAATAATCGTTCATTTAACCGGACACGGGAATGGATTAATAGCCACTAGAATAATTAAAACAGGGGTGAAATTATGTACAAGGACACTTGGTATAATTGATAACAAAATATTAAAACCTTGGGTTACACTCAGTCGACATCCTGGTGTAATTATTAAACAAAGTATTAAAATCTTGTTACAGTTTAAGTCCCCAATTAGTTGGAATATTTAACTTCGGGTATAAGAATAATTTGACGAGGACACTCGCACTTTATATTTATGACTGATGGACTGTTATGGACAAAAACCAGACGGACATATTAAATAATCCAGGACAAAGGACAATTAACCCATGGGCATAAAACTAAAATCAACACGTCAAACATCATGATTACGGAAGTTTAAATAAGCATAATTCTTTTATTTCATATTTAATTTCCTTTATTTTATATTTAATTGCACTTCTAATTATCGCATTTTTATTGTTATTGTATTTAATTGCACTTTTAATTATCGTACTTTTTAATTATCGCAAGTTTATTTTATCGCACTTTTATTATTCGCAATTTCATTATCGTTATTTACTTTATGCTTTAATTTAAAGTCTTGTATTTATTTGGTTTTAACTGTGACTAAATTTTAAAATCGACAAACCGGTCATTAAACGGTAAAAACCCCCCTTTATAATAATAATATTACTTATATATATATATTTGTATTTTTATAAAAGTAAACTAATATAGCGTTAAGCTTTGTTTAAAAAGATTCCCCGTAGAACGAACCGGACTTACTAAAAACTACACTACTGTACGATTAGGTACACTGCCTATAAGTGTTGTAGCAAGGTTTAAGTATATCCATTCTATAAATAAATAAATATCTTGTGTAAAATTGTATCGTATTTAATAGTATTTTCTGTAAAAATAAGCTATTTTATATACTACTCTGCTAAAACATCAAGTATTTTTGGCGCCGCTGCCGGGGAGTCTCTTAAAAGCCGGAAGCGCAACGCTACATAAAAAAAAAAGATTTTTATTTTACTTTTATTAAAATTCGTTTTTATAAAAGTACGTTTTAAATATTCGAAAATATAAAAAGAAAAACAAAAAAAAAAAATTTATGTATTTTTAAGATTTTGTTAAATATTTAAGTTTTATAAAGTTTCTTTATTTTTATATAAGTTTTATTTAAGTATTTTGTTTTTATTTAAAAACATATAAAAAAAATATATATAAATCTAGTTTTAAGATTTTTATTAAATTATAGGTACATCCAATTGTAAATCTTTATATTAAATTAACAAACTATCATTTAATTAAACAGATATAAAGCCCATTAATAGCCCATAGTCTAATTTCCACAAGTGTCGTTCTTTTGTCTAAACCCCAATTATGGTACAAAGCTCAATTACCCCGTCTTAATATTTTAGCCCAACATCACGATTACTTCGGCTTAAATAAGCATAATAATAACTTAGCTACGAGACATTAATTTAAAAAGGTTGAAAATAACTTACAATGATTAATAATAGCGTAGCGTTACACGGACAGAATTTCGACTTACACCCTTACAACATTTGCTAACATACCCTTATTATTAAAATTAAAATTAAAATTATAATATATATATTTATTTATATGTTGAGAGAAAGAAAAGAAAAAGATGTGTTTTTCTGTTCGACCAAAATTGCGAAATTTATAGATGTGGCCAGCATATTGGGGCCATGCGATCGCATGGAAATTACACTTCCAGGCCATGCGATCGCATGGCCTGCTTTTCCAGCTCACACAGGTTTATTTTCTTGTTTGTCGACGGTTTAATTAAATATATATAATATATAAATAATTTTAAGAATTATTTATATATTATATTATATTTATGTGCATAGTTGACTTGTAATTTTTAGTCCGTTGTGTGACAACCCAGGAATTTCCAATCAAATTTAAACTTTATCTTTATATTATTCCGACACGATAAGCAAAGTTTGTTAAGTTAAATCTCAAGAATTTTAAATTGTGTTCATACATTCATTATAACCTCGACCAAATTCAGACGATTCACGAACCGTTATATATAAATAAATATGTATATATATGTATATATATATATATTATAACTTGAGAATATTAATAAAGTATTAAACGTATAATACTTTACATGATCGTATTTGTTTCAATATGTTTATCGATGGAATTAGAAGATAATATCAAATTGTTGATTTATCAGATACATTATGATATGATTACGGGTCTATGTTATGAGGTCCACTGTGATTTAAGAAATCTATTCTTTTTGACAACATTCGGAAAATGGTAAAGTGATTTATAAGTAAGAACGTGAAGTGTAAATAACTTAGATGTTGGATATCGACAAGTTAAGTAACTCGACATTTTTCATTAAGATGATTTCATACGTTTATTTAACCTTTGAACTTTATCCCATGCTTCACCAACAAACTGTAATTTAAAAACTTGAAACCTATTATGAATATATATGATTCTACTTTTTTAAAACATTTTATGATATAACGATTTCCATTATTTTAACCTTTAAACAAAATGATTCTTAAAAATATATTTGGTTTTGGAAAACAAAATTTTTATATTTATTTGATTTAGTTTCAAACGTACAAAAACGTTTTCAGTTTAAAAAGAACTTTATTATTAAAACGTATATAACTTTTATAAATATCTAGAACCACTTTTGACAACTCATTACTTAACTAGTATGATAAAGATAACGATATTTATATTTTATTTTATTAAATATATATAACGATTTAAATTAATATTATATATATTTATACGCGTATTATACGTACATAGTTTTATACTTTTACTATACTTAAACTTTACCTTTACTTTATTTTTACTTTACTTTAACTTTAATAATTCACTTTAATAATTCATACTTTAATAATTCACTTTAATAATTCATACTTTAATAATTCACTTTAATAATTCATACTTTAATAATTCACTTTAATAATTCATACTTTAATAATTCACTTTAATAATTCATACTTTAATAATTCACTTTAATAATTCAAAAATCTATTATAAATAGAATTCAATAGGTTTCATTATTTCATAGAAACTTGAAAATATTTTTCTCTAAACTCTCTCAATCGATTTACATATATATATTTACTCCGTATTATTTCAAGATATTATTAGTATACATAAAATATTACGTCAGAGTGCTGTCCGAGTGATTTCGAAATTGTTTTTCGAGTGGGATTGGATTAAGGAAATTATGGGTTATAGCTATGGAGGTGATTGGTATGGTTCATGGGTATGCTCGTGAGGTCAATATAGTGTTTATCATCTTCGTTGCGTCTACGTACCTTTCCTGCAATATTGAATCTCAATATTGATACGTGAGTACTCATAATTTAACTTTTACATACTAATAGTGTATCCCTGACTAGTGCTCGAGTATATAGAATTATGCATGTTTGTACTTTTGATATTGTCTTTAGTTAGGTTATGTTGAATCCTGAATTAGTTATATATGCGACTGAGATAAGGTATAAGATATGCATGTCGTTGGAAAGCTAGCGAAAAATTAAGAACTTTTCATTTAGATATCGAATGATTTCGATGAACGGATTTGAAGTTATAGTCCATCGAATTTTTGTATTATTATTAAAAATGATTATTATTATCGTCGTTATTATCGTCGTTCTAGTTTTTTCTTATTATTATTATTATTATTATTATTATTATTATTATTATTATTATCTTTATTAATAAAAGGATTTATCATTAAAAATTGTTATTTTTTTTATTATTACTATCGTTATTATCATTAAAGTTATAATTAGTATTATTATTATTATCCAATTATTATTATTATTATTATTATTATTATTATTATTATTATTATTATTATTATTATTATTATTATTATTATTATTATTGGTATTATTATTATTATTATCATTATTAATATATATATCATTATTTAAAAATGGTTATTGTTATTGTTATTGTTATTATTATTATTACTATATTATCATTAAGATAATTATTAGTATTATCGTTAATAATGTGATAGTAACTATCATTATTAATATTAGTGTAATTAAAACAAATATTTGTAACACCTAATTATTTTGATTACTATTATTATCATTATTACGAACACGATATAAAAGACGATTAAAAGCTATTAAACGAAACGATTAGGAAATAATGGGTAAGAGTATCATGATGAAATTAAAATATTATAAGATATTGATTTAGATAAAATTATCGTTCTTATTATTTTTATCATTACTATTATTATTAAAATTATCGTTAGTATTAAAACTATCATTTTAACAAAAATTATCATTTTAATAGAAATGTCATTGTTACTATAAAAGATCATTATTATTATTATTATTTTAAATAGAATTATTATTTTAAAGATAATATTAAAAATTATCGTAAATATTAAAGTTATCATAATTAGAATTATCGTTTTATCATAATGTCATCTTAGTAATTATAAATATTGATATTTTTATAATAATAATTATTATTACAAAATAATACAACTTTTACTTACTATCATTATAGATATTATTTTATCAAATAAATATTTGATACAAACATATTTTACTACGTGTAATAACTTACTTTAATAATATGTATCATATTATCTTTATAATATTAAATGAACCCTATAAATTTTATTACTTAATATATATAAAAGTATATTTTATTATATAAATATAATATAAAATTTTATTTATTAATAAATAAATTATATTATTTACTCTAATAAATCTTTTAAAAATATTTAAAAATATAAAACGACGATATTTAAACTATATATTAATCATGTATAAATTTTTGGAAATTATTTTGAGTCAAATTTACTTTTGTTGACTTTTGCATATTAGTCTCGAGCATTAGGATTGTGGTACACTATGACTTGACCTAATTTGTTAGACAAATATTGACCAACACATAAATATATATAATTAATTTAGGTTCGTGAATCCGATGCCAACCTTGCACTTGTTCAATGACGTTATATGTATTTTTACTACGAAATACAGTATGGTGAGTTTCATTTGCTCCCTTTTACGCATTACATTTTTGGGCTGAGAATACATGCACTGTTTTAATAACTGTTTTACAATATTTATAAGCGTGAGTTTCATTTGCTCCCCTTTTACTCTTTACATTTTTGGGGCTGAGAATACATGCAAATGTTTTATTAACTGATTTACAATGATTATATGCGTGAGTTTCATTTGCTCCCCTTTTACTCTTTACATTTTTGGGGCTGAGAATACATGCAAATGTTTTATTAACTGTTTTACAATAATTATATGCGTGAGTTTCATTTGCTCCCTTTTACTCATTACATTTTTGGGCTGAGAATACATGCACTGTTTTACAATATTTATATGCGTGAGTTTCATTTGCCTTTTTACCCTTTATATTTTTGGGCTGAGAATACATGCGCAATTTTTATAAATGTTTTTCGAAATAGACATAAGTAATCGAAACTACATTATATGGTTGAATTATCGAAATCGAATATGCCCCTTTTTATTAAGTCTGGCAATCTAAGAATTAGGGAACAGACACCCTAATTGACGTGAATCCTAAAGATAGATCTATTGGGCCTAACAAACCCCATCCAAAGTACCGGATGCTTTAGTACTTCGAAATTATATCATGCCCGAAGGAGGATCCCGGAATGATAGGGGATATTCTTATATGTATCTAGTTAATGTCGGTTACCAGGTGTTCACCATATGAATGATTATTTTTTGTCTCTATGCATGGGACGTATATTTATGAGAACTGGAAATGAAATTCTTGTGGTCTATTAAAATGATGGAAATAAATGATTATGATAAACTAATGAACTCACCAACCTTTTGGTTGACACTTTAAAGCATGTTTATTCTCAGGTGTTAAAGAAATCTTCCGCTGTGCATTTGCTCATTTTAAAGATATTACTTGGAGTCTTTCATAGCATATTTCGAAGAACATTGCATTCGAGTCATTGAGTTTATCAAAGATTATTATTAAATCAATTTATAGTTGGATACTGGATATTATGAAATGGTATGCATGCCTGTCAATTTTTGATGTAAAGAAAGATTGTCTTTTAAAAACGAATGCAATGTTTGTAAAATATATCATATATAGGTCAAATACCTCGCAATGTAATCAACTATTGTGAATCGTTTATAATGTATATGAACGGGTCCTTTCACGTTGCGTCGAGCGTTGAGAGTTAACTCTGGTCCCGGTTCCGGATTTTCGAACGTCCTTTCGTACAATTTAATATCTTGTACTTTGCGTTTTGTGTCTTGTACTCTTATAATTTTGAGACGTTTCTCATCAATAATTTGAACCACTTTGATTGTACTTTGTACTTTTTAGCTTTCTGGTCATTTGCATCTTTAATTCGTCGAATCTGTCTTTTGTCTTCACCTTTTATTATTTAAACGAATATCACTTGTAAATAGAACAATTGCAACTAAAAGCTTGTCTTTCTTGAGGGATAATGCTATAAAATATATGTTCGTTTTTAGCATTATCAAATATTCCAACACTTGAGCGTTGCTTGTCCTCAAGCAATATAGTCTTGAAATAAAAATACTAGAATCACTTCTTTATTCTTCACACTTTGTACATCAGTGATTTTAATACGGCGGTATGAACAATGGTAGTAACATTGTGGTTTACAGTCCCACATGACTATGAAAATTTTAGATCCTTAAGGAAATTGGATCTTTATGAAAACATTTGATCTTTTGAAAATTAAATCTAGCTTTTACCCTAGATAAGTTTTCCGGAATAACCCTTCACCGGTGTTTGCAAATTGTTTTTGTGGGTTTGGTGGGTTTCATATTTGAAAATTTTAGCTCAAAACTTGCGGTTTTGTGTCACCCACTTGCTAACCTTGTATTGGGAAAGCAACACGTCCAGTATACTTGTTCCGTATATTACCTTTCGGTAAACTACCGTCCGGTTGTAAAGGAAAGTATTGAACAAACAACTGTTAAGGCAATGTCCCGTGACATGCTTTTGATTATGGTCTATGACGTGTCGGATGCAATTACTATCCTTGGTAGGAGCAATAGTAAAGCTCACCCTATGGTTTTTTGGTCTGGCACAAAATCCTGTTTTGATCATGCTATGTAACCACCGTTCTTACGGTTGACACCCGATTTGGTTCAGGTGACCTAATGAATTCCAGGTGAATTCCTAGGATTTTACGTTCAATGGTAATGAACGCATTAAAAATGGATTTTCAGAAAACAAATTGGTTTGTAATTTTGATCAAAATATTTTCTCGTTCAAGTTCGAGTTTAGATATCATCGAATTCCATGAGTTTGTAATTCTTAATCTTTAAAAGTCAATATCAAGGATTGAGTAATATCAGGCTTAAAAGCTGATTTTTGATCTTTTAAGGAGATTATCCTTTCTGGGGATCTGATTCATTAGTCTTATCAATCTAATTTGCATGACGCCCTCCCCATCTTACGAGACAGATCCTCTCATGGTTAGGATAAGTCTGACCACTTGGCGACCCTGTTTGATGCTGAGGTCCGTGGATTTCTAGCTGATTTTCGAGAAAACTTTTCAAGGTTTTTCGTAGACTCTACAACTGGTCTGGACGATAACTTCCTGACCTAAATCAAGAAGCGCGTTTCCTTTTCAGAAGACTTTACTTCCATTAAATGATGGAATTGATTCATCGTGTAGAACCATCTTTCTTTCAAATATATTATAAGAAATTGGGTAAAACTTGATAAAATTTTGTCCAAAACAAAAGTATCTTCAATTATTTGTACAAAAATATGTGATATATGTTTTAAATAACTTGGTAAATTTTCCCACACTTGGCTTTTATTTTCCTTTCTTTGCCTTTTTATTGTCCTCTATTCCATTTTAAATGAATTCTAACATTTTGGGTTGTTTCTCAATTTATGTCCTTTCCGAGGTAACAATAATTTCGGTGTTAACACCTAGTTTTACCGTTCATAAATATGTATAAACATGATTTTGAATTCATTTATTTGAAATTTTTTACTAGAATTGGGTAGTCAGTATATAAGACTAGGGCTGTTCTTTATTATCAGAGAGCACTAGTGTCACGACCCGGAAAATTTCGACTAATTTTAAACTAAACTCTCGATACAAATTTAATATTTTCGATGCGATAAGAAAAGTCTGTTAGGTTGAGTCTCAAAAATTTTGAACTGATTCATATATTCATTTGACCTTCTACCATTTCCGACGATTCACGAACAATTATTTGTATATATATATATATATATATATATATATATATATATATATATATATATATATATATATATATATATATATATATATAAATATTATTTGTAAAAAAAATGTAAAATTATATTAAATCTAATTGTTTAAAATTATATAACATATATTTATGTGGTAAACTTGTTATTTAAAAACTGATTATATGTATATAGTGAGAGAAAATGGAAAATGAATGATTTCGAGCTTAAATGGTGAACATCTGTAACACTCGGTTGACTTTTCGTTAGTGTTCATATGGATATAATATATATATACAAAGGATTAAGATAAAAGTTAAACTGTAAATTGATTACGAATATTTTAGATTGGTTAAAAATATTTTTACCTTTTAAAGTTTAAATATTAGTACTCCGTACATATAAATTGGAACAGAAAATAAATAATTTTCAAACCTTTTTGATCGGGTTTCAAACAGGTAATGAGTGAAATAATTAAATATGTTTAATCTAAAAATTTGGGATTTTTAGGAACACTTTTATATACTAACTGTTTAGCAGTGGACACGATACACTTTCCGTAAAATCTGTCGGCAGACATAATCCCTTTAAATTATGAGAAACACGTTTTTATTTTTAATTATATTATAATATTAATATTAATAATTATTAAGATTCACATTTTTCTGTAGTATAGATATAGATATATATATATACACGACATATTTATACATCTCAATCAACTTTTTAATTTCCTGTTAACCAGAGGAAAAACAATTGGGTTATTAAAGTTACTTTACTGTTTTTATTTTAACATTTATCCACTACCTAATCAACCTCATCTAACCTAACATCTAATATATATACTTAGACATAGACATGAGATATTGGAAACAACTAAACTATCATCTCTTTGCTTGATCTCCAAAACGCCATTCACCGGCCATAACCATACACCATTTACCACCACAAAAGCCACCATCTTAAACCCATTTAAAACACCTCCACGAACCACCACTGTAAACCGTGCTACACTTCTTTCGGTTTTATGTTTCGAGAATCAAACAATCACCACCATCGTAATGACCACTACAGATGATATCCATTTCTATTTTGGTAGCCCAATCATCCCTCATCTTGATCATCATCGGTAACCGCCACCACCACCCTTGGATCACCACATCTCTCTCGCTATCTCTTCTCTCTCTCATCCGAAAAACCACTAAACACCCATCGATTCCCTTCCTAATTAACTACTGCTACTGTTATTTGTGTTTCCTATTTGCAGCTAACAACCGCCATCTTCACATATGTTTTGAAGATGGAAAAATAACCATCAAAACCGCCATTATATTTTCCTTCTTTACTTCTTCTCATCGCTGCATAGTGAGTCCTGCTGCTGCAAATTTTGTTCCATTTTTTTAATGATAACGAGATGGAAGATGTGGTATTAGAGTATGGGTCGAGTAAAACTAAAGAAACAAAGAAGGTTGTGTATACTCCTAAGTTAGAGTTGTAAAGAGGAGTGTATTATAGTGCCTTATAAAAACATATAAAAAAAAAGGTTCAACACATGTTAGTGGGAGGAGGTCATTGTCGACCACTTTTAAAAAAAAGGACCGAAATTTTGTTAGTTTATATTATATGTTACTTTCATATTATGATCATGGATTAGGTGGTGAAATAATGATGATGTTAGGGTTATAAGGGTGATCGTGATTTCATGATAATGATGATACGATGTATGTAGATGATGAGAAAGCGATGGGTTTGATGATAGTTGAATTAGGAAAAAGAAAAGCAGAAGAACACTGAATAAAATGAATTAGTATGTAATTAAAACAGAAATCTTATAGCGGAGCATTGGTTAGAAGTGGTGTTGGTTGAACGAGAGGTCGGGTGTTCAATCCTAGGCTTCAGCAAGATATATTTGTTTAAAAAATAAAACAACTTGCTGTAGGCTTATTGTTGGACTACATGTTTCTGCTGGGCCGTAAATTAATTGTTATTGGGCCGGTAATTTCAGTTGGGTCGGATAGAAGAATATGGGTTAAATGAATTCGGGTGGGAGTTTAAATCAGAAAAACTGAATTGGTGGTGTGGTCGCGAGTGTTCTCAGGTAGCAAGGGGGTCACGGGTTTGAATCTCGATTTAGGCATTTATTTTAAATCTTTTTGAAGGTAGTTATTTATCTTATTATTATTATTATTATTATTATTATTATTATTATTATTATTATTATTATTATTATTATTATTATTATTATTATTATTATTATTATTATTATTAGATTATTAAAATTATTATTAAAAATATCATTAATATTATTATTAGTATTATTTTTATTAAAAATTATCATTATCATCATTACTATTATTATTATCATTATTAGAAAGAGTATCATATTTATCAAAATTATTATTATTACTATCATTATAATTATTTAAAAAAAAAATTAATATTATTATTTTCATATTATCAATGTTATTATCATAATAACTATTATTATTATTATTGTAAAATAAAACAACTTTTAGTTATTAAAAATATTATTTTGTCAAATAACTATTAGTATATATAAAGATATATTTACTACATATGACATAACTATAAATATTAATAAATGTAACTTATTAGGGTTTTAATGAAACACTTAATTAAGATAACAATTATATCACTATTAATATGTAAATTCGTTCGATTACAATTATATGTGTTAATATATATATAAATGATATAGGTTCGTGAATCCGAGGCCAACCCTATACTTGTTCAATGTCGTTATATGTATTTTTACTACAAAATACAATACGGTGAGTTTCATTTGCTCCCTTTTTAATTGCTTTTGCAATATATATTTTTGGGCTGAGAATACATGCGCTGCTTTTATAAATGTTTACAAAATAGACACAAGTACTTAAAAATATATTCTACGTTGAGTTGTACCACTGGCATACTTCCCTGTAGCTTGGTAACTACTATTTACATGTGGTATTGTAAACGCGAATCCTGTTGATAGATCTATCGGGCCTGACAACCTCAACCGGACTGGACGACCAGTATTCAACGGTTGCACAGTACTTCGTTTCGTGACTACACTTGGTACGGTGTAGTGAGATTTCATAATAAAGGGAATATGCGACGTTGATTAAATGTTAAGTATGGTTACCAAGTGCTCAACCACTTAGAATGCTTTACATACACTTGCGAGTGTATTATGTTTATGATTATGAAATCTTGTGGTCTATTAACATGTTGAAATGATTATTGCAATAAACCTATGAACTCACCAACCTTTTGGTTGACACTTTAAAGCATGTTTATTCTCAGGTAAGAATTAAGTCTTCCGCTGTGCATTTGCTCAATTTAAGGACATTATTTGGAGTCGATCATCGTAATGGGACCAAATGTTGATGACTTCGTCCAGGAGGATTAGGACGGGTCCTTTCAACTAGATTCTAATACAACTACTGCGTTACTAGTATTTTTAATGGTAACCAAGTGTATAAGTTAAAATTTTAAAAATCCGAAAGAATTTAACCCCTTCCCACACTTAAGATCTTGCAATGCCCTCATTTGCAAGAAATCAGTAACAATTTAAATTATTGAGGATGATTAGCGTAGAAAAATGATTAAATTTTACCAAAGTTTCCAAACATATTGGCGTTTGTTTGCTGAATGATAAATGGTGCACATCATTTGTTCATTCTGTCATGTTGTTACATCACATTTGTTTTTCGTTTTGTCGTCAAAATTAGTAGCTTTTGCTGAACTTAATGTCAGTCTTTGAAAATGCGCTGTTTTACTCTGTTGTGTATATGAAATAAAATACATACAATACAAATATAAACATGCATGGTAATTTGAAATGGGACTTAAAATCCCACTTTTAAATCAAATATGAAATATTAGTACAACATAATAAAAATATTAAACTTACATAAAAGTATCATAATATTATATGTTTAAACATAAATAAATAAATAAAATAAAAAAAATAAAAATCATAAAAATCACCAACGGAACTATATCAATCTGGATAGGGGTTCCAGTTCATGTCGTCGGGCGGGTTCCATGTGAAGCGACCCGTCCTAGTCCATCTGGACGAATACATTACATTTGGTTACATCGCGAGGTACTTGACCTCTATATGATACATTTTACAAACATTGCATTCGTTTTTAAAAGACAAACTTTCTTTACATTGAAAGAAGACGACATGCATACCATTTCATAATATATCCAACTATAATCGACTTACTAATAATCTTGATGAACTCAACGACTCGAATGCAACGTCTTTTGAAATATGTCATGAATGACTCCAAGTAATATCTCTAAAATGAGCAAATGCACAGCGAAAGATTTCTTTCATACCTGAGAATAAACATGCTTTAAAGTGTCAACCAAAATGTTGGTGAGTTCATAAGTTTATTGTAAACAATCATTTCCATAATTTAATAGACCACAAGATTTTCATTTCCATTTCTCATAAACATAATCTCATATCAGGCATTTCGCACGGCATAGAGATAAAAATCATTCATATGGTGAACACCTGGTAACCGACATTAACAAGATGCATATAAGAATATCCCCTATCATTCCGGGAAATCCTTCAGACATGATAAAAACGAATTCGAAGTACTAAAGCATCCGGTACTTTGGATGGGGTTCGTTAGGCCCAATAGATCTATCTTTAGGATTCGCGTCAATTAGTAGATCGGTTTACTAATTCTTAGGTTACCAAGCAAAAGGGGCATATTCGGCTTCGATCATCCACCCATATAATGTAGTTTCAATTACTTGTGTCTATTTCGTAAAACATTTATAAAAACAGCGCATGTATTCTCAGTCCCAAAAATATATATTGCAAAAGCATTTAAAAATGGAGCAAATGAAACTCACCATACTGTATTTTGTAGTAAAAATACAATGACATCATTTAACAAGTGTAAGGTTGACCTCAGATTCACGAACCTATATCATTTGTATGTTCATTAATACATATAATCGTAATCGAATAAATATATATTATTATTAGTGATGTAATATATTTAATAATTTATAAGTTTCATTATTTATATATATATTTTTTATCTTATATATATAACTGTTAATATAATTAAGTTAAATATATTTTATATAGGGATTACTTGTTTGTAATTAATAATTGTGATAATACTAATTTTTAGTAATAATATTGATACTTTATAATAATAATGCTAAAAGTGATAATAATAATGTTAATAATGATATTATTAATGATAATAATAATAGATTGTATTAAAATAACTATGATAATAATAATTATAATAAATCTTTTAAAACATACTTTAGTTAAAATTTTAATGATTTTCATAATAATATTTATATCTAAAATTTCTATTTTTAATCTTAACAATATTATTAAGCCTGTATTTTCATAGTTATAATAGTCATAGCGTTTATGTTTAATTTATAAACTACTGACTATGGTTTCTTTTGATAATAACTTGTATTCATAATCATAATCTACTTGTATTCATATAATTAAAATCAATCTCCGAATCTTTATCATAATACTTTTTATTATAAATTAATCTGTTTAGTATACTCGAAATCCTAATAATATTACTTATTAATGATACCAATATTCATAATAACAATGTTAGTTGTAGCAATAATTACATAGCAATAATCTTATTCATAATAATAATAATAACACTTATTCTAATAATAATAGTAATGATAATTAGGATAATTAATAATGCATAATAATACTAATACTTAACAATAATAATAATAATAATAATAATAATAATAATGATCATAATAATAACAATAGTAATTAAATTTATAATAATAATAACAGAAATTAATTTAAGAGTGTATACCCTTTTTTTAAAAGCCTTTTCTAAAAAGATTGCTCCATACGAGACTCGAACCCGTGACCTCCCGCTCACACACAAGTATTCTTAACCATTACTCTAAGTCTGCTTTTCTGAAACATCATCACAGTATATTTATTTAAACCAACTCGTTCTCTTTCTTCTTCTTCACCATCATCAAAATTAAATTGAACCCAAGACAACTCAATCTTGTCATTAGTTACCAAAACGAATTTTAGGATGTAATATCCAATCGCAGAGATAATTTACTTGTGATTATTTAAAAAAATAAAAAAAAATTATAGAAAGAAGTGTGCTGCTGCCGTCGGTATAAAAAAAAACTCAAAATTAATCTCGATTTATAAACATTTTTAGATCACGATTACTTCATGAAACATTTTCCAAATCACTCATAGAAACTACAAAAATTGTCAATTTAACTAAAAACATCGAAACGATTACGAATTTCGCGATGAACACAAACTTTGACTTTTTGACATTTAACTTTAACTCAAAAATTCAAGCTTGATATAATAAATTGATACATGAGATTTTGCAGAAAGATGGAGTGAAGGATTCCCAACAAGACTGCATTTAAGGATTTGGATAATTGATTCGATTTTGAGTTGTGGGTAAAAAGGTTCACGTACAGGGGAACTAGCTATGTTCTTGCTTTTTTTTCTGAGTACTTTGATAAATAAAAAGATTTGATAGAGAATGTATTTGATAAGAGTAATAATGTGCTCACTGAATTTCCTAGTAACACAGAGTAATTGCCAATTTTATATTGAATTGGTCATATTGTATTTATTAAAAAAAATTACGTACATACAAGAATATAGCAGGTGGATTTGATTTAACAGAATTTGGATTGTATTGAATTTTAAGTTCAACAATTAGAAACAGAAAGTTACCAATCAAATACAGTTTGAATGATTTAAAACATATTCGGTCGATTATATAATTAATAAATTTAAATATATTAATAATAATAATAAATAATAATAATACTAATAATAATTATATTAATAATACTAATAACAAAATAATAAAAATGATAAAAGTAATAAAAGTATTGATTTTAATAATATGAGTATAACAATATAATAACTTTTTCATATCAAATTATATATATATATATATATATATATATATATATATATATATATATATATATATATATATATATATATATATATATATATATTTTATTTTAACATAATAATATTAACAATACAAATATTAATATCAATATTAATAATAAAGTTGGTAAAAATACTACTAATATGATACTAATAAGGATAATGATAATTATAAAATAAAATTGATGTTTTTTTAGTAGTAATGATAATAATACTCATAGTACTGACTACAATTATACCTTCACTAATAATAATGATATTAATAATGATATCAATAATATTATTATAATGATGTAATAATTTAAGGGTATCAAATATATTAGCATAATAATAGTCTTAATACTGATATTACTATTATTATTTATTTTATTAATAAAGAATGGAATAATAACAACATTCATATATTAATTATATTTTAACTTGTAATAAAATTTGATATATTAATTTTACATATTATTAATTATGTATCATTTAATAATTACATCTTTATATAATAACATATAATATTTATACCTTTTATATATGATTCAATATACATATATCATAATAATTATTTATAGAATCCATATACTTTTATATATAGCTTTATCTTAAATACCTAATTTATTATCTTGTATATTATTTTTACATACTTAATTTTAAATGATCAATTGTATTTTTATTATTTAAATTTATTATACACACTTTTATATATATTTAGTTATTTACAATCAATTGTTCGTGAATCGTCGGGAATAGTCACAGGTTAATTGAATGTATGACAACAGTTCAAACCTTTTGAGACTTAACATAACAAACTTTGCTTTTTGTGTCGGAATTATATAAAGATCAAGTTTAAATTTGGTCGGAAATTTCCGGGTCATCACACTACCTACCCGTTAAAGAAATTTTGTCCAGAAATTTGAGTGAGGTCGTCATAACTAACAATAAGAATGGTTTCCTAACGAATTTGAGTCGATAAATAGAGTTTTATCATTATCATTTAATATGGATAAAATGATTCGATTATGTGAGGCATACGAGTGAATTTATCACAAAAGATTGAAATAGGAAAAATAAAGATCCGTCTTAACTTTTGACAGAGTCAGCGTTGAATTTAGAAAATAAGGTGCGTCTTAACTTTTGACGTAGAGGGCTGAATTTTGAAATTCAAGGGATTTAAAGAAAATCTTCGAAATCTAAAAGATTTGATTCTTCGGCGAATAAGGAAATTAAGATATCTATAAATAAATACGGTGATCTGTCTCGATTACTCTGTCTGATATTTCCATTATAAATTAAACTTCCGTTCCATTATTCTCACCATTCCTATACTTTCTTTCTTAGTTCATACATCCAAAAGATTGTGAAAATGCTTAATCCAGTTCTAATCCTTGATATTTTTCTAATTATCATTTCTGTCATCCTTCTTTTCAATCTTTCACCAGAACAATCTGTTTACTTCTACTATTACCTTGGGGTGATACTATTCTTAATTATACCGTGTCTTTATATTGCTATTCGTATTAATATCCATGGTTTGTAACCTCCGTGTTATTATTGGGCTTTATATTTTCTCTTATATTTTGGATCTCTTTGCCTTTTTATTATCCTCTCGACCTCTAGTAAAGCGAGCAACAGTCCAGAATTCGTAAGTACGGAGTTTCGAATGAACATGACTAATATTATAAGAGAGAGATTGTAATAGTACGATCTTGATTGGTTAAGTTACCAAAATTCAAGAGAAAAGATAGAACTATCAAGAGAACATGTTCTTGATACGTGTATAGATTAAATAGAATGTAAGAGTCGTGTAACATG
This sequence comes from Rutidosis leptorrhynchoides, assembly GCF_046630445.1. Classification (NCBI taxonomy): domain Eukaryota; kingdom Viridiplantae; phylum Streptophyta; class Magnoliopsida; order Asterales; family Asteraceae; genus Rutidosis; species Rutidosis leptorrhynchoides. Next base: position 150,688,254 of record NC_092334.1, read on the forward strand.
GCACATGATGACGTTATGGTATGTGAATCATCACGTTTCATTAGAAACTCAGCATGACTTACTGTAATATAATCACATTGATCAAGTGTCATTATATTATACTAACTCATGCATCAGTTCTCAACACTACTTCAAAACATTCATATTTTAAACTCGAAAGTTTACAGAATATAGAAACTAATAGTTTCTCATATGATGTAACACTGATAGCTCAAAGAGATAAATGATTTCAGGTAAGATTAGTTATGAAAATATATTCAGAAATATCGAGGATATTTATAACGAAAGATACGATAATATCTTTGAATATCTAAGATCAGAGGATGGAGACTATTGTCCGCAAGGGTTTAGGGTAAGGAGCAAGATATTCGCTAAAGACTTCAGCAGGCGTTGAATCATTTGGATTCTTTGAAGTCAAACTTATTCTTTGTGATTTGTCCACGGCTTCCTTCATAGTTTCGCATAATCTGCTTTTCGGTACTAAATTTTCTATTGGGTGTTTCCAATACTCCATTCTTTATCATCAAATTTTCGACGGTTAAGGTCGTGTACAGTTTTTGCTGCTGTATTCAGTTTTTTTTCCAGAATTTGTGGTATTGATTCGTAGACTGGGTGCTTTTCAGAATTTCAGAATTTAAGATCATAATTTTAAGAGATAAATGTTATATATATACAAATAACGGTTGATGTAGTAACGCTGCGAGTTTTCAAAATACTGATTGCTAGTTCTCGGTAATTGGTTTAGTAATTCTCGTTATAAGATACGGATGAGTATATGATGACACTTCAATAGATAAATATTGTGATTTGTCAGAGGGATTTAAACCAAGGAGCGACGAGGTTGTTGGTACATCTGCTGGTAATATGGTGGAATATAAAAGGTTCCCCGGTAACAATAAAAGAGCACGCATATATATCAAGGTTATAGTAAGGCTAGTCCGACTGAAAAGTCGAAGTTGACTTACTGGAGCTGTGACAAATTTGGCTAATTTGAAAAGAGTTACAATGTTATTTTCGATAGTAACAATGCCAAAGGATCTAGCACAGACACGTGTTAAACGTTTACTCAGGTTCCGAGTGTTTTCAGGTGCATAACTATATGCATCAATCTTTTCTTTCGTAGATGAAGTGCGGTTGGTTCATCCTCTCAATTGAAGTGTTTTCAAGATTCATGAAAGGCTTGAACGCATATTGAAATTGTCAAGATACAAATGAGGTTTAAGATGAAATCAAGTGGCAAACTTGAAGAAATGTTTAGTTTCATATATTATAATCAATATTTTAATTCATTTTAATTGTCCAATGTTATTAGTCCACAGTCGATAGTCCACAGTTAACAGTCCAATAATTCATATATAGTTTAATATATAATATTTGAATTAATTAATACGTATCGTGACCCATGTACATGTCTCAGACTCGATCACAACTCAAACTATATATATTATTGTAGAATCAACCTCAACCCTATATAGCGAACTCGATCATTACAGCATATAGAGTGTCTATGGTTATTCCAAATAATATATATAGATGTGTCGATATGATATGTCAAAACCTTGTATATGTGTCCCGATATTTAAAGTGCGTAAAAAAATTAAATTAAACCCAAGACAACTCAATCTTGTCATTAGTTACCAAAACGAATTTTAGGATGTAATATCCAATCGCAGAGATAATTTACTTGTGATTAATTAAAAAAATAAAAAAAAATTATAGAAAGAAGTATGCTGCTGCCGTCGGTATAAAAAAAAACTCAAAATTAATCTCGATTTATAAATGTTTTTAGATCACGATTACTTCATGAAACATTTTCCAAATCACTCATAGAAACTACAAAAATCATCAATTTAACTAAAAACATCGAAATGATTACGAATTTCGCGATGAACACAAACTTTGACTTTTTGACATTTAACTTTGACTCAAAAATTCAAGCTTGATATAATAAATTGATACATGAGATTTTTTGCAGAAAGATGGATTGAAGGATTCCCAACAAGACTGCATTTAAGGATTTGGATAATTGATTCGATTTTGAGTTGTGGGTAAAAAGGTTCACGTACAGGGGAACTAGCTATGTTCTTGCTTTTTTTTTCTGTGTACTTTGATAAATAAAAAGATTTGATAGAGAATGTATTTGATAAGAGTAATAACGTGCTCATTGAATTTCCTAGTAACACAGAGTAATTGCCAATTTTATATTGAATTAGTCATATTGTATTTATTAAAAAAAATTACGTACAGACAAGAATATAGCAGGTGGATTTGATTTAACAGAATTTGGATTGTATTGAATTTTAAGGTCAACAATTAGAAACAGAAAGTTACCAATCAAATACAGTTTGAATGATTTAAAACATATTCGGTCGATTATATAATTAATAAATTTAAATATATTAATAATAATAATAATAAATAATAATAATACTAATAATAATTATATTAATAATACTAATAACAAAATAATAAAAATGATAAAAGTAATAAAAGTTTTGATTTTAATAATATGAGTATAACAATATAATAACTTTTTCATATCAAATTTTATATATATATATATATATATATATATATATATATATATATATATATATATATATATATATATATATATATATATATATTATTTTAACATAATAATATTAACAATACAAATATTAATATCAATATTAATAATAAAGTTGGTAAAAATACTACTGATATGATACTAATAAGGATAATGATAATGATAAAATAAAATTGATGCTTTTTAGTAGTAATGATAATAATACTCATAGTACTGACTACAATTATACCTTCACTAATAATAATGATATTAATAATGATATCAATAATATTATTATAATGATGTAATAATTTAAGGGTATCAAATATATTAGCATAATAATAGTCTTAATACTGATATTATTATTATTATTTATTTTATTAATAAAGAATGGAATAATAACAACATTCATATATTAATTATATTTTAACTTGTAATAAAATTTGATATATTAATTTTACATATTATTAATTATGTATCATTTAATAATTACATCTTTATATAATAACATATAATATTTATACCTTTTATATATGATTCAATATACATATATCATAATAATTATTTACAGAATCCATATACTTTTATATATAGCTTTATCTTAAATACCTAATTTATTATCTTGTATATTATTTTTACATACTTAATTTTAAATGATCAATTGTATTTTTATTATTTAAATTTATTATACACACTTTTATATATATTTAGTTATTTACAATCAATTGTTCGTGAATCGTCGGGAATAGTCACAGGTTAATTGAATGTATGACAACAGTTCAAACCTTTTGAGACTTAACATAACAAACTTTGCTTTTCGTGTTGGAATTATATAAAGATCAAGTTTAAATTTGGTCGGAAATTTTCGGGTCATCACAGTACCTACCCGTTAAAGAAATTTCGTCCCAAAATTTGAGTGAGGTCATCATGGCTAACAATAAGAATGATTTCCTAACGAATTTGAGTCGATAAATAGAGTTTTATCATTATCATTTAATATGGATAAAATGATTCGATTATGTGAGGCATACGAGTGAAGTTATCACAAAAGATTGAAATAGAAAAAATAAAGATCCGTCTTAACTTTTGACAGAGTTAGTGTTGAATTTAGAAAATAAGGTGCATCTTAACTTTTGACGTAGAGAGCTGAATTCCGGAATTCAAGGGATTTAAAGAAAATCTTCGAAATCTAAAAGATTTGATTCTTTGGCGAATAAGGAAATTAAGATCTCTATAAATAAATAGGCATCAACATATTCTTGTTGCGGATCATAATAAGGTATGTGTTGATCAGGTTGTTGTTGTTGTTCCTGTTGTTGCTCCGGTTCATATTGCATTTCTGGTTCAGGTTCTGGAGCAGGTTGCCTAGATGATGATGATGCACCATCGGTATCAGTAAATCTCTGCAAAACACATTAAACACAAAATTTTTGCATCCAAATATGCATTAGTGTTAGCAAAATAACAACTTGAAACAATTACAATAACATGTTAAATCAAAATTAAACTTATACACATTATCACAATTTTTACAATTCTACACTTTTTTCAAATAAGCATTTATGAAAATGTTTACAAAGTTCATAAGCATTCAACTCAAATAACATGTTAAAATAAACATTACTAGCAATTAAACAAGTTTCAAATGACATTTACATCAATTTAATCAAGTTCATGAATTTTAGACCTAAAAAGTCTATTTTAATTCTCAAAAATCATGTTTAGGATCAAAGTTTGGATCATTTAGCTAGCTAAACATGTTCCACTACTTAATTTAGCAATAATTCATGAAAAAAATCGGCCATAACTTGTTTATATCAAAAAGCCCCAAATTGCTCAAGAACACAAACCCTAGATTCCTAAAAATTTTGAAGTTTATGGCTTCAAATCATGTTAAATAGCATCAATCTAGGTTATACATGCATAATATACTAACAATTTAACTCTAATTACACGAGAAATTAACAAAATCAAATTAGGTAAATTATAGCTCAAGAACACTAAAAATCAAATTTAAAGAGGTTTAGGGGTGAAATCTTTACCTTCTTTGAAAAGTTTCTGAACAATTTCATGATTAGAGCGAGAAATTTGACGAATTATGGTTAAAAATGGCGAATTTTTGAGTGTATGTGTGTATATGCTCGTGTATGTGTGTGTGTTTGTGGTGATGACAGAACAGCGAGCTGGGTTTTTCAATCTGACCAAAATTTTCACCCCATGCGACCGCATGGATTTTAAGGGAAAACCCCATGCGATCGCATGGGGTCTATTTTTTTTTTAAATGTTTTTGGCATACTTTAATTCAATAAGATTAAAAATAATGATAATAAAAGTTCTCGTCCCTCCCGTGGGTAGAGCAATTTCGGTTCAACGACCTAGTTTTCAACTCACGACGAATTTTAAAAATCACATTTTTAACTTAATGAAATAAAGTAATTTTTTTTGTTTTTAAATTCACACCAGACATAAATTTAAAATGCATTAAAAATTTAAATTAATATCATTAAAAATTCACACCAAATTTATATTATATTTTTGTTTTTATACATACAAACTTATATTAAAAATATTAATTTTTCAAATATTTACAAACTTAAATATATTGATTTTAAAAAGTTTACAATATTAATTTAATATTTATAAAAAACATGGTAAAAATTAAAATTAAAAATCTTTTTGGTCTTTTATCCCACTTTAATCAATCAAATATTATCAAAAATATACGCCCCTCTTTTCGGTAAAGTAATTTTGGTTTAACGATCTAGTTTTACTCCTGACGAATTTCTAAAATAATTTGGGTTGATTGATTAAAGATATTTATACCTTAAGAATAAACGATAAATTTCGCAGTGATGTAATAAATTTTTGTATGATATCAATAATTTCGGTTACGCATACCTAATTTTATTGAATACCAATTTAATACTTTATAGCGAACGATTCAATGTTTATTATCAAAAGGTTAAAAGCAATAAAAATAAAAATAAAAACTGTACATACTTACCTGTGAGAAAGAATTCTCAGAGACCTGCTTTAGCCGACTCATAGGAGAGTCGTGTGATTTGGTTCTCCATAGCTACGTAAGCGTATCCTCGATTCTTCAATATCTTTTCTTCTAAACATATGAACGGTCCTTCTCTGCATAGAGTAACAAATTCGGTATTTGAATATGTTTGATTATTTGAACATTTACCTTCGTGTGACCATTTTCCGCATTTATAACATCTTTCAAGGTATCGTGCTCTTCTTTTTGTTGCGGATTTTGATTTTCCTTTTCCAAAATGTATTTTATGATGATCTTTCCCGAGTTCTTTTCTTACTCCGTCCATTTTGCTTCTTATGAACGATACCAGTTCACTCGGAAGTGTGTCATTATTACGTTTAGTAATCATAGCGTGTAGCATTAGACCATAGTTCAGATCAAAGGAATTCTTCATCTCGTAAAACCTAAAAAAAATAAAAATTCAGAATGGGGGGAGAAGACTAGTTCTTTAGGCTCTGCTAGGGAAAGACCATTCGGATTCCATTCTCGGAAACTACACGAAAACAGAATATCTAACTCTAACAGAAATAACTATTACCCTAAAAAGATTCGAACCTTCCCACACTTAGTTAGTTGTGGTGTCGAAATTGTGATTAACTTCATCTTCAACTTCCATTAGATTATCTATGTAATGTTTAACTCTGTAACCATTAACCTTAAATTCAACCCCATTTGAATTTATTAATTCTACAGTTCCGTATGGGAAAACTCTTTTGACTATGAATGGTCCAGACCATCTTGATTTCAATTTTCCAGAAAATAGCTTGAATCGTGAATTGAAAAGAAGAACTTTGTCTCCTTCTTTGAATTCTTTTGAACTTCTGATTCTTTTATCATGCCATTTCTTCGTTCTTTCTTTATAGATTAACGAATTTTCATATGCTTCATGTCTTAATTCTTCTAATTCGTTTAGTTGACTTAACCGTAGACGTCCAGCTTCATGTAAATCAAGATTACATGTCTTCAAAGCCCAAAATGCTTTGTGCTCAATTTCTACTGGAAGATGACATGCTTTTCCGTAAACGAGTTTGAAAGGTGTGGTTCCAATTGGAGTTTTGTAGGCTGTTCTAAAAGCCCAGAGTGCATCCTCCAATTTCATAGACCATTCCTTCGGATTTGATCCTACGGTTTTCTCTAGAATACGTTTTAAAGCTCGGTTGGTATTTTCAACTTGTCCACTTGTTTGTGGATGATAAGCAGTGGAGATTCTATGAGTTACTCCATATCTTTTAAGAACTTTCTCAAGTTGATTATTACAAAAATGAGTACCCCGATCACTTATTAAAGCTTTCGGTGTTCCAAACCTTGAAAAAAGACATTTTAAAAAGTTGACTACAACTCGTGCATCGTTAGTTGGGAGAGCTTGTGCTTCCGCCCTTTTAGATACATAGTCAATGGCAACAAGAATGTAGAGATTATTATGAGATTTTGGAAATGGACCCATAAAGTCAATACCCCAAACGTCAAATACTTCACATACTTGAATGAAATTTTGTGGCATTTCATCACGTTGACTTATTTTTCCGGCCCTTTGACATGCATCACAAGATTTGCAAAGAAGGTGTGCGTCTTTGAAAATTGTAGGCCAATAGAATCCAGCATCGTTGTGATGACCCGGGAATTTCCAACCAAATTTAAACTTAATCTTATATGATTTCGACACGATAAGCAAAGTCTATTAAACTGAGTCTCATAATGTTTGAACTATTTCCATGAATGCATTTGACTTTTGACTATTCCCGACGATTCACGAAACTATAATCGTAAAAAGAAATGTTTATATATAAATAACTATACATGTAAATAATTATTTTACAAATTAGAATAGATTAATAAACTATTATGTGATTAGATAATATGAAATAAAATTTAAAACACAATTAAATATGTAGTAGTTGAAATATATATATATATACATATATATATATATATATATATATATATATATATATATATATATATATATATATATATATATATATATATATATATATATATATATATATACGATTAATATACTTGATTAGTGATTTTATAAATAACTTGTATACATATAAAACACTCAATATGTGTATTGATATAAGTATTTAATATACATAATTAATAATATGTAATATTAATGTATTAAATTACAAGTTAAACTATAATTGTTATTATTTTCATTATTAATATTAATATTAATGTCAGTAATAGTAATATTATTATCTTTAATACATATATAGATATAAAAGGTGATACATGTAACTTGTTACATCTTTATTATTATTAAGTACCATTACCATTATCATTTAAAATCATGATAATTATCAATATCATTATTATTACTATATATAAAAATTATGCAAATTATTATTTTTATCATTAATAAGATTAGTATTATCATTTATTACTTTTATTATTATTATTATTATTATTATTATTATTATTATTATTATTATTATTATTATTATTATTATTATTATTATTATTATTATTATTATTGTTATTATTAATATGTATTATTAATATATTTATATTTATTAATAATTAGTATAATTAAAAATGAATTAAAAACACAGAAAAATCTATCTATTAATCTGTTATATATATCACTGTCCCTTATATTTTTTCCCATGACTTTATATCTGATTGGAGATTGGTGTCGACATTTGCATCACTATAATACAAACGGTAATTGCTTGTGTTAGGTGAATCAAATTAGTTCCATTATCAAAATAGTTATATTACCAAATTTAAATAGTGGACATTTTCCTTATCATATATAGACACATATACTTGTCATATAGAGGACATAGATACATAACCTTATTGCGTTAGTGTTAGAAAGAAGTATCCTATGTAATTATAAATATTAAGTCTTGTCCCCCACTCACAATAAAAGCCAACAATGGTGTGTCAAGAAATATCACGGATATGGCATTGTTTCCTTTTAACTTTATTAATATGACTATGAGTTAAGAATATTAGTATTGTATTAGTTTAATTCTTTTCACATATCAAACTTTACAAAGCATTTATATATACAAACAACTGCATACTTATATTAAAACCTTGTTATTTCAAAAATCTATTTTGTAAAACCCATTACCATCCTCTATCACTACAAACTACCATATAAACCATCACCTTCATTAATCTATAATCTCTGATCGTGTACTGCTAACCGAGACCAAACCAGACACCACCTTCATTTTATTCTCTGGATTCGACCAATCTATAATTACACCCATTCCTATGTTTCTGTTGTTGATAGAACATAAACCATTTGATCACCATCATCGCCTAACTGTGCTACTACTGCTTTGATTTCGTGTTTGGTTTACAGCCCCAAAACCAAATCATTCTTTGTTGTTGATAATGAAGATCAAGGACACTAAACAACCCTCTTAAATTCCTACTGCTGTAACAATCGTGAACCTTCACCAAACCACCATGGGCCACTGCTACGCTGCTGAATACTTCTGTTTTCAGTTTTAAACCCCACTGTAAGTCATCAACACCATTACCACTATTGATTGAAAACCATAAACACCATTTGTGTTTATGTAGAAACCCAATCAACCCACAGAACCATCGAACACTGGAGTTGCTTTTCTGTTTCGAGCACAAGACTAAACCAAGAACACTACAACCATTCGAGAAACCCATCACCTCATCACTACCTTCAATACGTAACCCACCAAACCCACGACCACCTTAATTGATCACTACAAATCACCACTATAAACTACCATCTTTAAACCAAGAATCAAACTCTAAACTTGAACTTACTGCTAATGTATGTTGCTGTTTTCTGTTTCTACTTCGTTCGAACCAGGCCACTATACCATTTAACTGCAACAACCGTGATTCTTGTCTGTTATCCATGCCTGATTTAAACTGCAAATCATTTCACCATCAAACCACAACACCATAACCATTACCAACCGAATCAAGAACAACATTAATTACTACAATTGTTTTACCAAATAATTATACACAATTTATAGAGGAATTATAGAAATTAAGAGAATATGAGTGAAAGGATTACATACCTGGTTAATTAATGAACCGATTTCAAAATCAATTATGAGGATTGGATCGATGTTGATGATACAGTCTCTAAGATTACACGCTACTGTACAAATTGAGTTCTTCCTAGCTCGAACCAACCAAACCGTATCCCAATTTGCTAAATGCTGCTGTACCCCTGATTCGAAATTTTTCCCTTTTGCTGATCGATTGAATGATAGAAAAGATGACCTAGATCAAGGGGTTTATTGGCTGCGTTTTTTTTTCTTTCCTTCTGTTTGGACCGAACGACATAACAACTCATCCTTTGATTAAATTGGGTCACTTAAACCTAAATGGGATTGTAACTTGGGCTTCCTAATCAATTGGACTCTTAGGGACTAAGCCCATACGAATTTTAAGGTATAAATTAGAGTTATTGTAATTATTATTATTATTATTATTATTATTATTATTATTATTATTATTATTATCATTATTATTATTTTATTTATATTATTATATTTATAATTATTATTAATACAAATAAAAAGACTAATATTATTATCAAAATAATTATTATCAATATCATTATTAGTATTATTATCATTATTTTAGTATTATCATAATTATTATTTTTAGAAATAAAATATATTTATATAAAAATATAATTATTACATATATCATAAAATTATCTCATTTACTATTTTAATAAAAAAATAACATATATATATATATATATATATATATATATATATATATATATATATATATATATATATATATATATATATATATATATATATATATATATATATATATATATATATATATATATATATATATAACATTTGAAAATAATAAATACATTATAATAAATAATATATTATATAATTAATATATATATATAAACTGGTTTAATTTTTATTACATGTGTTAATATATATAAATGATATAGGTTCGTGAATCCGAGGCCAACCCTGCATTGTTCAATATAGTCATATGTATTTTTACTACAAAATACATTAGGTGAGTTTCATTAATCCCTTTTTAAATGCTTTCGCAATATATATTTTGGGACTGAGAATACATGCGCTGCTTTTATAACTGTTTTACGAAATAGACACAAGTACTTAAAACTACATTCTATGGCTGGATTATTAAACCAAATATGCCCCTTTTTATTAAGTCTGGTAATCTAAGAATTTGGGAACAGACACCCTAATTGACGCGAACTCTAAAGATAGATCTAACGGGCCCAACAAGCCCCATCCAAAGTACCGGATGCTTTAGTACTTCAAAATTTATATCATGTCCGAAGGAGGATCCCGGAATGATGGGGATATTCTTATATGCATATTGTGAATGTCGGTTACCAGGTGTTCAATCCATATGAATGATATTTTTGTCTCTATGCACGGGACGTATGTTTATGAGAAATGGAAATATGAAATCTTGTGGTTTATTAAAATTATGAAATGATTATTTATGTTGAACTAATGAACTCACCAACCTTTGGGTTGACACTTGAAAGCATGTTTATTCTCAGGTATGAAAGAAATCTTCCGCTGTGCATTTGCTCATTTTAGAGATATTACTTGGAGTCATTCATGACATATTTCAAAATACGTTGCATTCGATTCGTTGCGTTCATCAAGATTATTATTAAGTCAATTATAGTTAGATATATTATGAAATGGTATGCCTGCCGTCAACTTTTGATGTAATGAAAGATTGTCTTTTCAAAAACGAATGCAATGTTTGTAAAATGTATCATATAGAGGTCAAGTACCTCGCGATGAAATCAACTGTTGTGAATCGTTTATAATTGATATGGACTTCGTCCGGATGGATTAGGACGGGTCTTCACAATCGTAAACTTTTCTTGCTGTGAGTTGAGGCCCATAATGCCCTCCTGTTGGTCCTGTGTGACAATGGTTTAAGATTTGACTGGCTTCATCCCCGAATACACATCGGCGTATTATTCCATCGGGACAACTTTTAAACAAATGTGGATCTTCCTAGAAATAGTGTTTTATATCACTAAAGAATTTCTTTCGTTTTTGGTACGACAACCCTTTTTCAAGGAATCCACATACTAAGTAGTTTGTATAGTCTGTAAACCATGGAATTTCATTATAATCTATCTTCAATAGATATTCATCAGGAAAGTTATCTTGTATGGCCGATTCATTCAGAACTTCTAATTCAGGATTTTCAAGACGAGAAAGATGATCAGCGGCGAGATTTTCTGTTCCCTTTTTGTCTCTGATTTCAATATCGAACTCTTGTAAGAGTAAGATCCAACAGATTAATCGTGGTTTGACATCTTGTTTTGAAAACAGGTATCTAAGAGCAGAATGGTCGGTATAGACCACCGTTTTAGCTAGAACGAGATATGAACGAAATTTGTCAAAAGCAAAGACAATGGCAAGAAGTTCTTTTTCACTAGTTGTGTAATTTGTTTGTGCTCCTTGTAACGTCTTACTAGCATAATAAATAGGTTGAAATCGTTTTTCAATCCTTTGTCCTAAAACGGCTCCCATTGCAAAATCACTTGCATCGCACATTAGTTCAAACGGTAGATTCCAATTTAGAGTTATCATGATCGGCGCATTAGTGAGTTTTTCTTTAAGAATATTAAAAGATTTGATACATTCATCTGAAAAGATGAATGGAGCATCCTTTTCTAGGAGTTTATTCATAGGAGTGGCAATTTTAGAAAAATCTTTTATAAAACGTCGGTAAAAACCGGCATGCCCTATAAAACTCCTAACTCCTCTAACATTGGTGGGATGTGAAAGTTTAGCAATTACATCTACTTTAGCTCTATCCACTTCAATTCCTTCCTTTGAAATTTTATGACCGAGAACGATGCCTTCTTTAACCATGAAAAGTCATCCATGAAAACTTCCATGCATTCTTCTATCATGTCGTGAAAAATCGCCATCATGCACCTTTGAAAGGTTGCAGGGGCGTTGCAAAGTCCAAATGGCATGCGTTTGTAAGCAAAAGTACCATAAGGGTATGTGAACGTGGTTTTCTCTTGATCCTCGGGTGCTATTGGAATTTGAAAGTATCCGGAAAAACCATCAAGAAAATAATAGTAACTATTTTCGGCTAATCTTTCCAACATTTGATCAATGAAAGGTAAGGGAAAGTGATCTTTTCTGGTGGCGTCATTTAATTTTCTATAATCAATACAAACACGCCATCCTGTTACAGTCCTAGTAGGAATAAGCTCATTTTTTTCATTTGTGATGACAGTCATGCCACCCTTCTTAGGTACACATTGAACTGGGCTTACCCATGGAATATCAGAGATTGGATAAATTAAACCTACATCAAGCAGTTTAATAATTTCTTTCTTAACAACATCTTGCATATTAGGATTTAGTCTTCGTTGGCGTTGCACATACGTTTTATGACCTTCTTCCATAAGGATTTTATGTGTGCAATAAGAAGGACTTATGCCTTTAATATCATGAATCTTCCATGCAATAGCTGGTTTATGAGATTTTAGCACAGCAATGAGTTGAGATTTTTCATTTTCAGTAAGAGAATACGATATTATTACAGGTAATTCAGATTCACCATGTAAATAAGCATATTCCAAATGGTTTGAAAGTGGTTTTAACTCTAATGTCAGTGGTTCATCTATCGATGATTTATATCGATATCTGTCTTCTTCTTTTAGCATTTGAATTTCTTCTGTTGTTGGTTCATATCCATTGGTTCAGTTCCTTCTCCTAATGAACATTCTCCTGTTCCTTATAATTCTGGAAATTCTTCTAACAATTCTGCATGTGAATCCATAGTTTGAATATAATAACATGTATCATCTGCAGATTGCGTTTGTTGCATGGCTCTATCAACAGAAAAGGTAACACTCTCGTCCTCTATACTTAGGGTCAGTTTCTTACCAAACACGTCTATTATTGCTTTAGCCGTGTTTAAGAATGGTCTTCCTAATATGAGAGGAACTCGAGAGTCTTCTTCCATGTCCAGAATAACAAAATCTACTGGAAATACTAAAGTACCAACTTTAACTAACATTTTCTCCATTATCCCTCTAGGATATTTTACTGATCGATCTGCTAGTTGTATGCTTATTCGTGTTGGTTTCAATTCTCCAAGGTCTAGTTTAGCGTATAGTGAATATGGTATTAAATTTATACTAGCACCTAAGTCTGCCAATGCTTCTATTGAACTAAGACTACCCAGAAAATATGGAATTGTGAAACTTCCTGAATCTGATAATTTTTCTGATATCTTATTCAACAGCACTGTAGAACAATTAGCATTCATAGTAACAGCCGAGAGTTCTTCCATTTTCTTTCTATTTGTGATTAGATCTTTCAGAAATTTAACATATCTAGGCATTCCTGAAATCACATCAATGAAAGGAAGATTAACATTTATTTGTTTAAACATATCCAAGAATTTAGATTGCTCGGCTTCAAGTCATTCTTTTCTCATTTTACTCGAGTAAGGAAGTGGTGGTTGGTATGGTTTAACATAAGGTTTAGCCTTAACTGTGTTATCTTCATTAACCTTTTCAACTACCGGTTCTGTTTCCTTATCTTGCTCAGATTATGGTTCTTGTGGAGTAGGAATAGAGTCATCAGAAATTACAGGTATTTCAGGTGGTTTAAGTGTAATACCACTTCTTGTGGTAATGGATTTAGTTGTTTCATTCCGGGGGTTAGCATTTGTATCACTAGGTAAACTTCCCAGTTTTCTTTCACCTATCAACCTTGCTAGGTTGCTTACTTCTTGTTCCAAATTTTGAATAGAAGCTTGTTGATTTCTAAATGCTTGAGCATTTTGTTCATTCGTTTGTTTCTGAGATGTGAAAAACTGCGTTTGAGATTCAACTAGTTTTGACATCAAATCTTCTAAATTTGGCTTTTTATCATCGGTTTGTGGTGGTTTGTTTTGAAAAATAGGTCTTTGCTGATGGTGAGTATTATTGGATACTTGTTGATTACTAGGACCTTGTTGGTTGTTGTATTGAACATTTCGGCTATAATTCTGATTTTGATTGTAGATTGGTCTTGGCGGTTGATAATTATTTTGATAATTATTTCCAGGCCTTTAGTTTATATATGAAACATTCTCTCTTTGTTCCATTGTTTGTTCAATACTAAGACAATCTTTTGTCAAATGTGGTCCTCCACACTGCTCACAACTAATTCGTATTGAGTGAATATCTTTAGTCATCTTTTCCATTCGTCTCTCGATAGCATCTATCTTTGCAAAAATGGAATCAAAGTCATGGTTAGAATTGGCTCTAGCTGCTTTAGATGATCTAACGATATCTTTTTCTTGGTGCCACTCATGTGAGTGAGAAGCAGTGTTATCAATAACTTTGTAAGCGTCAGTTGCGGTTTTCTTCATAATGGAACCACCAGCTGCTATATCGATGTCTTTTCTTGTAGTGATGTCGCATCCTTGGTAGAATATTTATACTATTTGATAAGTGTCTAAACCATGTTGCGGACCTCCTCTTAACAACTTTCCAAATCTTGTCCACGCTTCATATAGAGTTTCATTTGGCTTTTGCGTGAACGTAACAATTTCTCCTTGAAGTCTCACGGCTTTAGATGCCGGAAAGAATTGTTTAAGAAAATTTTCAACTAAAACGTCCCATGTATCAATCGCCCCTTCAGGTAATGATTCTAACCAATCTTTGGCTTCTCCCTTTAAAGTCCAGGGAAATAACATGAGATATATCTGTTCATCCTCCACTTCTCTTATTTTGAATAAAGTACAAATCTTATTAAAGGTTCGAAGATGTTCATTTGGACCTTCCTTCGGCGCACTACTAAATTGGCATTGATTAGTTTCCATATGTAGGATTTGTCCTTTAATTTCATAATCTGGCGCATTAATATCTGGTTGAGTAATTGCGTGACCTTGGCCAGTGCGTTTAGCTCTCATTCGGTCTTCCATACTTAGAGGTTCCAGATTCTCCATGATTGAATTTGTTGAATCTGAATCACTAGAGGATTCTGATTTAATGGTTTATTCCTCAACAATCTCTGTTTAAATGATTGGTGGTTCCAGAGGAAAGATTAATGGTTCAGGATCTCTGAATTGTCCCTGAATATCCTCCGAATTTTCAATTGTGAGGTCGGGTTCAAAAAATGGATTATCGGAAATTTGAATTGGAGTACTTGGTCGACTGGATGACGATTCTAAAGAAAAATCAACGGCGACAATATTGGCTAGATGTCATGATCGAGTTACAGGTGGTGAACGTATGAAAGGTGGTGAACGTTTTGCTCGGTGCATTCACTGAATATCCTATTAGTTATAAAAATAAAAATTATATAAGTTATCAAATTAATAGACTTTTCTGATTTTGCCCACGTTTCGAATAGCCAATAGATGCAGCAGGGAGCCAGAACCCTTTAAATCGGAAGCTCACAACTCAGCCACTAACAAATCCAACTATTACTACGAACCAGAAAATTTTGGATGTCTATCAATTTAACCGCTTAAAATAATTTTTCGTTGAAATTTAAAGAAATTTTAGAGAAGAAATAGAAAATTCTATGTCCTAAAAACTAGAGCGTTGAGAAATAAGAAAGAAAAAGAGCGCGTCGAAAAACGTTGAAAAATAAAAGGTCGAAAAATAATAAAAAGAACGTAGCGCGTCGAAACTTAAAAGTCTAAAAACTAGGAATTAAAAGTTGCGTCTAAAGGTATTAAAGCTTAAAAGGAATTTTATATCCGAAACGGCAATTACTTAAAAAGGTACTAAAATTTATAAAACCGCGTCGCAAAATTCTAAAGCACCTAAATCTTAGTCTATAGAAAAAGTACTTAAGGGATTTTACGGCAAAGCCTAAGAGTCTAGAAATAAAAATAACTACGGCAAATACTATATTAAAACTAATTACGAGCGAAAAATACAAATATTACGCTAAAACAAATAAAAAGATACAAAATATAAAAATAAACTTAAAGTTGTAAAAAGTACAATTTTTATAAAAATATTATGTTTATATTATTTATTTTATAAAAGTATTAATTTTATATATTTATAAAACTAAATAAAACTAAAAATACAAAATAAACTAAAAATTAATTATTAAAATAACTAAACCCTAATTAACTAATTAATAAATAATAATTATTAAATAACCCTAATCCTAATCGACAGTCAAAGGTTTCAGACCTGTCAACTCACCTCATGCAATCGCATGAGGTGTTAGTTGTTTTACCATGCGATCGCATGGTCTGCGAATTTGGGCCAGATATTGGGCTGCTACAGGGTAGTGGCCCGATTGGTTTTTTTTTTTTTTTTTTTACTTTTTACTTTTGTTTTTAATTTTATGTTTTTATAAAATATTTATATAAATAAATAAAAACTTATATTTTAAAAACTAAAATAAAAATAAAGACACTTTATAATTTAACAAACTCTTAAAAATATATATTTTTCTTTTTTATATTTTTATATTTTTAATAACTAAAACGTATTTTTACAAAAGCGTATTTTTACAAAAGTAAACTAAGAATCTTTTTTTTATATATATAGCATTTCGCTTCCGACGTTTAAGCAGTCCCCGGCAGCGGCGCCAAAAATACTTGATGTGCGTAGAGGTGTATACAAAATACTATTAATTTTTACTACGAAATACTATTAAATACGATATAATTTTACACAAGTTATTTATTTATTTATAGAGTGGATATACCTAAACCTTGCTACAACACTTATAGGTAGTGTACCTAATCGTACAGTAGTGTAGTTTTTAGTAAGTCCGGTTCGTTCCACAGGGAGCTAGTCAAGTTTAACGCTATATTTTTAAAACTATATTTGTATAAATATAAATATAAATATAAGTAGTATTATTATTATAAAAGGAGGTTTTTACCATTTAATGACCGGTTTGTCGATTTTAAAACTTAAGTCACAGTTAAAACCTAATGTAAAATATTAAATATATAAAAGACTTAATTTAAAGTGTAAAGTAAATGACAATAATGAAATTGCGATAAATAAAAGTGCGATAAATAAAATGACGATAAATAAAATTGCGATAATTAAAAAGTACGATAATTAAAATGACAATAAATTAAAGTGCGATAATTAAAAGTGCAATTAAATATGAAATAAAGGAATTATGCTTATTTAAACTTCCGTAATCATGATGTTTGACGTGTTGATTTTAGTTTATTACCATGGGTTAATTGTCCTTTGTCCTGGATTATTCAATATGTCCATCTGATTTTTGTCCATAACAGTCCATCAGTCATAAATATAAAGTGCGAGTGTCCTCGTCAAATTATCCTTATATCCGAAGTCAAATATTCCAACTAATTTGGGGACTTAAACTATAATTTCACCAATTTTCCTTGTATATAATTCACCCCTGTTTTAATAAGTCCATAGACTATTAATCCATTCCCGTATCCAATTAAATGAACGATTATTAGTACTTATAAATATCCCGCCCATCATGTCCGATCGAGTGTATATGGTTATTTATAGGTACATCCAATTGTAAATCTTTATATTAAATTAACAAACTATCATTTAGTTAAACAAATATAAAGCCCATTAATAGCCCATAGTCTAATTTCCACAAGTGTCGTTCTTTTGTCTAAACCCCAATTATGGTACAAAGCCCAATTACCCCGTCTTAATATTTTAGCCCAACATCACGATTACTTCAGCTTAAATAAGCATAATAATAACTTAGCTATGAGAAATTAATTTAAAAAGGTTGAACATAACTTACAATGATTAATAATAGCGTAGAATTACACGGACAGAATTTCGACTTACACCCTTACAACATTCGCTAACATACCCTTATTATTAAAATTAAAATTAAAATTATAATATATATATTTATTTATACGTTGAGAGAAAGAAAAGAAAAAGATGTGTTTTTCTGTTCGATCAAAACTGCGAAATTTATAGATGTGGCCAGCATATTGGGGCCATGCGATCGCATGGAAATTACACTTCCAGGCCATGCGATCGCATGGCCTACTTTTCCAGCTCACACAGGTTTGTTTTCTTGTTTACCGACGGTTTAATTAAATATATATAATATATAAATAATTTTAAGAATTATTTATATATTATATTATATTTATGTGCATAGTTGACTTGTAATTTTTAGTCCGTTGCGTCGAGCGTTGAGAGTTGACTCTGGTCCCGGTTCCGGATTTTCGAACGTCCTTTCGTACAAATTAATATCTTGTACTTTGCGTTTTGTGTCTTGTACTCCTGTAATTTTGAGACGTTTCTCATCAATAATTTGAACCACTTTGATTGTACTTTGTACTTTTTAGCTTCCTGGTCGTTTGCGTCTTCAATTCGTCGAATCTGTCTTTTGTCTTCACCTTTTATTATTTAAACGAATATCACTTGTAAATAGAACAATTGCAACTAAAAGCTTGTCTTTCTTGAGGGATAATGCTATGAAATATATGTTCGTTTTTAACATTATCACATTTGCTCTCTACTTTGTAAGTAACTTGAGCTTTTTCTTCTTCTTTTTTCTTGTAAAAACCGAAATATATACATATACATCATCATCATTTGCTTGTTTTGATTACTTGTTCTTTGTTGTTAATTACTTACTTGTTGTTTATCTTTGTTAAAGATCAAGTTCTATAACTTGTATCTTCATCTAATCTTGGTTACTTTCATCTTTTGTTATAAAGAACCAAGAACAAAGAATCTAAACTTTATAGTTTATGGTTCTACACTTAATGTTTTAAAGATTTAAAGTTCATGAGTTGTAAAAACCATACTTGTATTCATGTTTGTAAACTTAAGGTTTACTTTCTTAAAGATCAAAGCCTTGGCTTGAATCTTTAAAGTATGAACAACCATGAACTTGTTACTTGTAAATTTAACTTATTTCTTCATTTTATACATATTTAAATTCATGATTCTTGTTGTGAGTGGTCAAGTGTTACTAGTTAATCTTGATCTCATTTTTCTTGAACAAAAGTTAACTTTATAAGTTCAAGAATATGGAAGTATAACTTTCTAGTTATAACTTCATATACTTATGAAAGATCTAAGTTTTTATAGCTGATGGTCTTCTAATTTTGTTGTAAACAAGATCATATGAGCTTACATACACTTTACAAGATGAGAATCTAAGTTTCATAACTTATGGTTTCATTAAAGTAAAGATTCAAGTGTTATGACTTAGGATTTAACTTAGTAACTTTAGATCTAGACTTTTGGGTCTTGGATCTTCAAGATCTAACTAAGAACTATGTTCTACAACTTAAGATCTTGATTATTTAGTTTACTTTCAAGTTTGTAGCTTAATATTACTTTTAGAGTTCATGTATATGTCGGATCTAAGATCTTGATGTAACTTTAGTTCATCAAACTACTTGCAACACTTAATTGAGTTGTGCTACTTATCTTAGACTTACACTTGTGTTATGATGGTCAAAACTTGGTAAAGATGATGCAAACACATCAACGAGTTGTACACTTGAAGCTATATGCATCAAGGATGAGAACCGTGATGAGCATCGAGCACCAAGAACCCACCGGAACACTAAACCTACTGTTTTTCGGGTCTGATAAGAATACCTGGGCTACTGTAAAGTTGATTTTCAGTTATCTCTGTTCGATTAGATAATTTTTCGTTTAAGACTAGTCTTAATCCGAGTTACGGTTTAGGATCTATGGCCCTCCAAACGTCACTATGTCCTTTTAACGTTGTGCTGAAAAATTCTGACCTACTCGCACTTAAACCGTCGCCACGGTCAAACGAAGATGAGTTTGCTTCTAGAATTTTTACAAAATCTAAAGGACTCATATACAGAGCCACGGCCACTGGTCCCACGTCAATTCAGTTTGTATAGAGGCCGTGGCGACTGATCGAAGTCAGCCTTTGTTTTAAACTCTTTTCTAGAATGAAACTTACTTTATACTTTTTGTTTGATGATGAATGATGATGATACTTAAGACCTAATTTACATACATTTAAACCTATTGGGACGATTTACTGACTTAGTAACTTTTGACTTAGGTTGAGGACCTTTTGGACAAACGTACTTGCTTACTTTTCCCGAGTCAACTTTACTACTACTTTTCCACTGTGAGTTATAGCATCCCTTTTTACTTTAACTATTTTGGGAACTGAGAATACATGCGCATTTTACATTTTACATACTAGGCACGAGTACTTAAACTTATTATATGTGTGGGTTATACAATGGCATAAACTTTCCCCTTAGCTCGGTAACGTTTAGTCATTGGTCTTTGAACCAGTGAACGCGAATCTTAGATATGGATCCATAGGGTTTAACATCCCCACTCGAGCTAGTAGCGCTAGCATTTAACGGGTGTTTAATACTTCATAAACATACGCACTCGCCAAGTGTACTTTTAGGGGGTGATAAACGTTAAGTTAGTTACCAAGTGCCCACGGTTATACATATACTTTTCATACTGATTTGAAACGCTGTTGAAGCACTGAAATCTCGTGGCCTACCTTACGTTACTGTTATACTTAAACTATAGCTCACCAACCTTTGTGTTGACGTTTTTAAGCATGTTTTTCTCAGATGATTAAGGTTGCTTGCTTCAGCTGTTGTACTAGTCATGCCTTGTAGACTCCGCTGCGCTTTTATAGAGATGTCACCGCATTAAACATTTTATCTTGCATTCAAACTTTATTACTTTTGAACAATGATTTGTAACGACCTAAGGGTCACGTACTGTTATCGCTTGCTATTCGTAGAAGCATACTTTTGGTTGTTAAACATTTGACGTTGGTTAAAACGTCACCTTTTATCGTGAATGCAAACTTATTTTAAAACCGCATATAGTATTTGACCTTGTAATGATCCTGTTGTTGATGATTCGTACATGGTGGTTTTGTACGGGGCATCACATTTGGTATCAGAGCATTGGTTGTAGGGAATTAGGTTGCATTAGTGAGTCTAAGACCGACCTGAGTAGGATTCACTAATAGGACTAATCTACAACTTGCTAGTTTACTTGTTTCTGCGGAACTTGCTGCATGCTGTTGCTTACTTTTACTGTTATATGTCGTATGCTACTACATGATTTCATTACTGCATGCTACTATCTGCTTTCGATTGCATGATTCTTCTGTATGGTTTGTTATTATTGCCATGCTATTCACTGCTATACATGATTTAGACTGTCATAGTTACTTTGCCTATTACGTGCTTGCTTTATGACTTACTGACATGGAAAAAGTTATTTTTCCTTGTTCAGATGTCGGATATTCCACCTGTCATCATTTTGGACAGCGACATAGACTCATCAGCCACCTCACCTACCATCGTTGCCGATTCTCAGATCCCGTCGTCGACACCCTTCAGTGACTCAGGCGCTTCGTCCTCCGGAGCTAGTGGCCATGCAGCTGGCCCAGTGATTACCTCAGACGGAGCCGAGGACCCACCGGAGATTCCAGCTCCACTTGCCCCAGGACCTCCGGAGCCACAACACCATCCCAGTGGTGCTGTGATTCCCGCGGATTTTGGGGAAGGTCCGGTCCGTAATGAGCATAACCATTGGTGCTGACGCCTTCCTGATGGACGTCTCGTGCCGATCGGACCAGGCAGATACCGACAGATGATGACCTTCCGAGGAGAGCCACCCGTGTAGCCACCCCCAGTCGATTTAGATGACCCATCATCTGCTGATTCTTCATCCAACGACTTATCCTCTGACGACTCTAGTGACGAGGATTCAGATGAGGACCCTGATGATGCAACTGTACAGCCACCCTCCACCCCGCTGAAGAAGCGGTACCGTTTCGATGGTACCGTCATTCCAGGGATTAATGGAGGTTGACCATTCGTTGACGCTCATGGTCGGCGTCGTAGGGTTACCGCCCGAAAGTGGCTTGTGCCATATCCGGCTGATCCTTTCATTCGTAAGCCTTACCGTTACGCAGCCTCTACTTCTGGAGCCGGACCGTCTGCACAACCAGCTCCACCAGCACCACCCGTACCGACTACACCGCCTGCCCCACCATCTCCCTCTGTCGAGGAACTGACGAGAGAGGTGGAGATCCTCTGTGCTCGGGTAGCTGAGCTCGAGGACCAGATGTCCCACGTATTGGACATCCTACACCCACCGTCACCGTAGGGCTTTTGTAGTAGATTTCATTATGTAATCTAGTTGTAGTTTCATGTTTCACTTATGTATTGTACGAATCTATGAGGATGCATGCAACTTATTATTAATGAATGTAACTTGTGTTGTTTAATTCTTGCACGGTGTTCTATTTACGTTATTGTATGATGATTCTGTGGTATCTGTATTTATTTGCATTACGTAATAAACATGTGATGTGTTGATTCCATGTTGGTTACCATATATTGTATTATTACTATTTGAATACTGGATTTTGACTTGAGTCAAAATTTTTGTTTAGAACATCATGGCCAACGGAAGATCAACACCCACCGCAGCCCAAATCGAGGAAATGATCAATGAACGAGTCACCGCGGCTTTAGCGAAAATGAACCCCCAAGCTCCACCAGCACCGATTATCCAGCCCATTCGTAATGGGTGCACATACAAAGAGTTTCAAAGCTGCAAGCCCCACAACTTTAGTGGAACGGAGGGGCCAGTTGGTCTCACTAGGTGGTTTGAGAAATTAGAATCTGTGTTTCGAGTTAGTAACTGCTCAGAGGCGAACAAAACCAAGTTTGCTTCATGTACGCTGTCTGACGGCGCACTAACATGGTGGAACACGTTGGCTCAAGCAAAGGGTATTGATGAGGCGTTTGCTACGCCGTGGGAAGAATTTAAAGGGGCCTTGATCGAGAAATATTGCCCTAGGACCTCAGAAAATGGATATTGAGTTTATGCAGTTGAAGGTTGTGGAAAACGATCTCAATGGTTACAATCGTAGGTATCTAGAATTAGCCCTGATGTATCCTACCATGGTTACCCCGGAGTTTAAGCATATGGAAAGGTACTTGTGGGGACTTCCTAAGTCCATTAAGGGAAATGCCACCTCGTCTAAACCACCCAATGTCCCAGAAGCAATGCGCATGGCATATACCTTAATGAACCATATCATCATCGATGAACCGGAAAAGGCAAAATCCGAAGCGGGTAGTAGTGATAAGCGGAAGTGGGATAACAATAAGGGGAGAGCCTATGATTAAACCCCCGCTAAGAGGCACAACGGCGGAAATCCCAATCCGAACATCAACTCAAACCCCAACTACAAGGGTACTCTACCATAATGCAAGAGGTGCTACAAGCACCATACCGGGTATTGTAATGTTGTTTGTGAAAAATGCAAAAAGACCGAGCATATTGGCAGGGACTGCAAGATCACCACCATGACTGGGAAGCCGAACACCAATGGACCGAGAAAGTGTTATGAATGCGGACAGACGGGCCATTTCAGAAATGAGTGTCCCAACAAGCGAAAGGACGGCGGACCACCACGTGGATGAGCTTTCAATGTAAATGCAAGGGATGCTCGTGAGAACCCCGACTTGGTGACAGGTATATTCACTATCAACAATCTATTAGCTTCTGTCCTATTTGATACTAGTGCCGATAGAAGTTATGTATGTAGACACTTTTGCGATAAGATAAATTGGTTGTTAGTTCATTTAAAGGAGAGTATGCTTGTAGAGGTAGCCAATGGGAAACTTGAGAAAGTCGACCAAATTAGCCGAGGAACTATTATCAACATAGCTGGTGTGGATTTCGAGATTGACTTGATACCCATTAAGTCGGGAAGCTTTGATATTATTGTCGGTATGGACTGGTTGACCAAGATAAGGGCTGACATTATCTGTGGAGATAAAGCTCTTCGTATACCACACGGAGACGGTGAACCACTGGTTATTTACGGAAAGAGATGTAGCTCGAAACTGAATCTCAATAGTTGCATGAAAGCACAAAAGATCATGAAGAAAGGACGTCTTGCTGTTTTGGCACATGTGAAAACCTTAGAAACTGAGGTGAAGAGCGTGGATGACGTACGAATTGTGAACGAATTTTCCGATGTCTTTCCAGAGGAATTTCCTGGATTACCGCCACCGAGAGCAGTAGAGTTTCAGATCGACTTAGTTCCAGGAGCTGTACCTGTAGCTCGCGCACCTTATCGACTCGTACCTTCCGAAATGCAAGAGTTGCAGAGCCAATTACAAGAACTGCTAGACCATGGATTTATCCAACCAAGTTTCTCGCCTTGGGGCGCACCTGTTTTATTTGTGAAGAAGAAGGACGAATCATTCCGTATGTGTATCGACTACCGCGAACTCAACAAATTGACGATCAAGAATCGGTATCCTCTTCCCCGAATTGACGATCTTTTTAATCAACTACAAGGATCAAGCATTTACTCTAAGATCGATTTGCGATCCGGTTATCACCAATTGAGGGTGAAAGAGAGCAACGTGATGAGACTGCATTCAGGACTCGTTATGGACATTATGTGTTTCTTGTAATGCCATTCGGTTTAAAAACACACCTGTCGTGTTTATGGATCTCATGAATCGTGTCTGCAAGCCATACCTGGATAAGTTCGTTATCGTCTTCATAGATGATATCCTCATCTACTCCAAGAGCGAAGAAGAACATGAATAACATTCTTCGTCTAGTGTTGGAACTCTTGAGACAAGAGCAACTTTATGCCAAATTCTCCAAGTGTGAATTTTGGTTGAAGGAAGTCCAATTTCTGGGTCATGTTGTGAGCGACCAGGGTATCAAAGTTGATCCCGCCAAGATTGAAGCTATCAGCAAGTGGGAGACCCCCACTACTTTCCAACTCATATTCGCCAATTTTTAGGCCTCGCCGGTTATTACCGAAGATTTATTGAAGGTTTCTCTCTGATTGCGCGTCTTTTGACTGCGCTGACTCACAAGGGGAAGAAGTTCATTTGGGAACCCGAACATGAATCGGCATTTCAAACCTTGAAAAAGAAGTTAACCACCGCACCTATCTTATCACTTCCTGAAGGCAGTGACGATTTGGTCGTTTATTGCGATGCTTCGAAAAGCGATTTTGGTTGTGTACTGATGCAACGCACAAAGGTTATTGCTTATGCTTCCCGTCAACTGAAGATTCACGAACGAAACTACACTACACACGATCTTGAACTTGGAGCCGTTGTCTTCACATTAAAACTGTGGAGACACTATCTTTATGGAACTAAGAGCACTATTTTCACCGATCATAAAAGCCTCCAACACATCTTCAATTAGAAGCAACTGAATATGAGACAGCGTCGATGGATCGAGACGCTGAACGACTATGATTGTGAACTTCATTATCATCCTGGCAAGGCCAATGTTGTAGCTGACGCTTTGAGCCGAAAGGAGAGGATGGAACCTCTTCGTGTTCGGGAACTGAACATCACCATTCATTCAAATCTCAATAGCCAGATCCGAGTAGCCCAAGATGAGGCTCTCAAGGAGGAGAATATATCTCATGAACATTTGAACATTCTTGTCTCTCGATTCGAGGTTAAGGAGACTGGACTTCGATATTTTGCCGGAAGGATTTGGGTACCTCTTTATGGAGATCTACGGAACCTTATACTAGATGAAGCCCACAAGTCAAGATATTCGATTCATCCCGGAGCGGGCAAAATGTACCACGATCTTAAGGAACAGTACTGGTGGCCGAATCTTAAGAAGGATGTTGCAACTTATGTTGGAAAATGTTTGACTTGCTCGAAAGTAAAGGTCGAGCATCAGAGACCCTCTAGATTACTTCAACAACCGGAAATCCCACAATGGAAGTGGGAAAGGATAACAATGGATTTCATTACTAATCTACCAAAGACGGTGGGCGGATACGATACCATCTGGGTTATCGTTGGCCATCTTACCAAATCTGCACACTTCCTAGCTATGAAGGAAACGGATACGATGGAGAGACTCGCTCAACTATACATCAAAGAGGTTGTATCTCGTCATGGTGTACCTTTATCGATCATCTCAGATCGCGATCCCCATTTTGCTTCTAGATTTTGGCGTTCTTTGCAAGAAGCCTTGGGAACTCGTCTCGACATGAGTACTGCTTATCACCCACAGACCGACGGACAAAGTGAACGCACGATTCAGACTTTGGATGACATGTTGCGTGCGTGTGTCATTGATTTCGGAAAGGCCTGGGAAAGGCATTTGCCGCTAGCTGAATTCTCTTACAACAACAGTTATCATTCGAGTATTAATGCCGCACCTTTTGAAGCGTTGTATGGCTGCAAGTGCCGATCTCCTATTTGTTGGGCCGAAGTAGGAGAAAAGTAAATCACCGGACCCGAGGTAGTCCATGAAACAACGGATAAGATTTCTCAGATTCAAGCGAGACTTAAGACGGCCCGTGATCGCTAAAAGAGTTATGCTGACCTTAAACGTAAGGACTTTGAATTCAACGTGGGTGACCGTGTAATATTGAAGGTCGCGCCTTGGAAAGGTGTGATCCATTTTGGAAAACGTGGGAAGCTCAACTCGTGATACATTGGTCCTTTTGAAATCTTGGAACGTGTTGGACCCGTTGCCTACCGTTTGGATCTTCCGACTCAATTGAGCTCAGTTCATCCTACTTTTCACGTATCGAATTTGAAGAAGTGTCTTGCTGAACCAGAACATGTCATACCACTAGAGGAACTTACAATTGATGACAAACTCCACTTCATGGAAGAACCTGTGGAAATTATGGACCGTGAGGTCAAACTTTGAAACACAACAAGATTCCGATCGTCCGAGTACGATGGAATGCCAAACGAGGACCTGAGTTTACCTGGGAACGAAAGGATCAAATGATGCAGAAGTATCCTCACCTTTTCCCGACTCCTCCATCTACCTCAGCATAAAATTTCGGAATGAAATTTTCTTTAACAGGTGGGTAATGTAATGACCCTGGATTTTCCAACGTTTAATTAATAATATTTATTATTAATGCTTGTGTTTAATGAATGTATTTTATTACATTTACTTGTTACCGTACATGACTTTGCATGCCCCGATTCGTCTTTGTGACACACGAACTTCTCAGGAATAATATTTAGAATATTATTTACATTCATGATTAATTTTTATTAATTATTTTTAATTAACTAAGGTTACTAGTTAATTACTTGGGCTTTGTTTATTTAATTGTTACTTACTTACATACTTGGGCCTTATAAATGTACATGGACTTAGAAGCCCACCCTACACACTTAATGGACTAAGTTAGCCCATCTTATTATGCAAGTATCACATTTAGATGAAACTAGGTTGATTAGCTTGTAAGGAGACTAGTTACTTGTATAATTACAACACTTTCCCATAACAACTTAACTCTATACCATTTTGAGCTAAATACATGCAAATAACTAGTGGACTTTTTCCTCCCCCTTTTGTGTTGAAAACCGTCGGCCTAGATGGGGTAAAGGGGGGTTCCAAACTTTTTTTTTGAGTTACTTATTACTTGTATTCTCTTCATTGTTTTACACACACTTACTTGCAACTTCTCATTTTCTCTCATTTGCTCTCTACTTTGTAAGTAACTTGAGCTTTTTCTTCTTCTTTTTTCTTGTAAAAACCGAAATATATACATATACATCACCATCATTTGCTTGTTTTGATTACTTGTTCTTTGTTGTTGATTACTTACTTGCTGTTTATCTTTGTTAAAGATCAAGTTCTATAACTTGTATCTTCATCTAATCTTGGTTACTTTCATCTTTTGTTGTAAAGAACCAAGAACAAAGAATCTAAACTTTCTAGTTTATGGTTCTACACTTAATGTTTTAAAGATTTAAAGTTCATGAGTTGTAAAAACCATACTTGTATTCATGTTTGTAAACTTAAGGTTTACTTTCTTAAAGATCAAAGCCTTGGCTTGAATCTTTAAAGTATGAACAACCATGAACTTGTTACTTGTAAATTTAACTTATTTCTTCATTTTATACATATTTAAATTCATGATTCTTGTTGTGAGTGGTCAAGTGTTACTAGTTAATCTTGATCTCATTTTTCTTGAACAAAAGTTAACTTTATAAGTTCAAGAACATGGAAGTATAACTTTCTAGTTATAACTTCATATACTTATGAAAGATCTAAGTTTCTATAGCTTATGGTCTTCTAATTTTGTTTTAAACAAGAGCATATGAGCTTACATACACTTTACAAGATGAGAATCTAAGTTTCATAACTTATGGTTTCATTAAAGTAAAGATTCAAGTGTTATGACTTAGGATTTAACTTAGTAACTTTAGATCTAGACTTTTGGGTCTTGGATCTTCAAGATCTAACTAAGAACTATGTTCTACAACTTAAGATCTTGATTATTTAGTTTACTTTCAAGTTTGTAGCTTAATATTACTTTTAGAGTTCATGTATATGTCGGATCTAAGATCTTGATGTAACTTTGGTTCATCAAACTACTTGCAACACTTAATTGAGTTGTGCTACTTATCTTAGACTTACACTTGTGTTATGATGGTCAAAACTTGGTAAAGATGATGCAAACACATCAACGAGTTGTACACTTGAAGCTATATGCATCAAGGATGAGAACCGTGATGAGCATCGAGCACCAAGAACCCACCGGAACACTAAACCTACTATTTTTTGGGTCTGATCAGAATACCTGGGCTACTGTAAAGTTGATTTTCAGTTAGCTATGTTCGATTATATAATTTTTCGTTTAAGACTCGTCTTAATCAGAGTTACGGTTTAGGATCTATGGCCCTCCGAACGTCACTATGTCCTTTTAACGTTGTGCTGAAAATTCTGACATACTCGCACTTAAACCGTCGCCATGGTCAAACGAAGATGAGTTTGGTTCTAAAATTTTTACAGCAACTAAAGGACTCATATACGGAGCCATGGCCACTGATCTTATCTTAATTAAGTTTGTATAGAGGTCGTGGCGACTGATCGAAGTCAGCCTTTATTTTAAACTCTTTTCTAGAATGAAACTTACTTTATACTTTTTGTTTGATGATGAATGATGATGATACTTAAGACCTAATTTACATACCTTTAAACCTATTGGGACGATTTACTGACTTAGTAACTTTTGACTTAGGTTGAGGACCTTTTGGACAAACGTACTTGCTTACTTTTCCCGAGTCAACTTTACTACTACTTTTCCACTGTGAGTTATAGCATCCCTTTTTACTTTAACTATTTTGGGAACTGAGAATACATGCGCATTTTACATTTTACATACTAGGCACGAGTACTTAAACTTATTATATGTGTGGGTTATACAACGGCATAAATTTTCCCCTTAGCTCGGTAACGTTTAGTCATTGGTCTTTGAACCGGTGAACGCGAATCTTAGATATGGATCCATAGGGTTTGACATCCCCACTCGGGCTAGTAGCACTAGCATTTAACGGGTGTTTAATACTTCGTAAACATACGCACTCGCCAAGTGTACTTTTAGGGGGTGATAAACGTTAAGTTAGTTACCAAGTGCCCACGGTTATACATATACTTTTCATACTGTTTTGAAACGCTGTTGAAGCACCTAAATCTCGTGGCCTACCTTACATTACTGTTATACTTAAACTATAGCTCACCAACCTTTGTGTTGACGTTTTTAAGCATGTTTTTCTCAGGTGCTTAAGGTTGCTTGCTTCAGTTGTTGTACTAGTCATGCCTTAACATTTTATCTTGCATTCAAACTTTATTACTTTTGAACAATGATTTATAATGACCTAAGGGTCACGTACTGTTATTGCTTGCTATTCGTAGAAGCATACTTTTGGTTGTTAAACATTTGACATTGATTAAGACTTCACCTTTTATTGTGAATGCAAACTTATTTTGAAACCGCATATAGTATTTGACCTTGTAATGATCCTGTTGTTGATGATTCATACACGATGGTTTTGTACGGGGCATCACAAGATCTTAGCAGTCCATGTGAGTCACCTAACACATGTGGGAACCATCATTTGGCAACTAGCATGAAATATCTCATAAAATTACAAAAACATTAGTAATCATTCATGACTTATTTACATGTAAACAAAATTACACATCCTTTATATCTAATCCATATACCAACGACCAAAAACACCTAAAAACACTTTCATTCTTCAATTTTATTCATCTAATTAATCTCTCTCAAGTTCTATCTTCAAGTTCTAAGTGTTCTTCATAAATTCTATAAGTTCTAGTTTCATAAAATCTAGAATACTTCCAAGTTTGCTAGCTTACTTCCAATCTTGTAAAGTGATCATCCAACCTCAAGAAATCTTTCTTATTACAGTAAGATATCATTCTAATACAAGGTAATACTCATATTCAAACTTTGATTCAATTTCTATAACTATAACAATCTTATTTCGAGTGGAAATCTTACTTGAACTTGTTTTCGTGTCATGATTCTGCTTCAAGAACTTTCAAGCCATCCAAAGATCCTTTGAAGCTCAAGTTATTTTTTCATCATTTCCAGTAGGTTTACCTACTAAACTTGAGGTAGTAATGATGTTCATAACATCATTAGATTCATATATATAAAACTACCTTATTCGAAGGTTTAAACTTGTAAACACAAGAACATAGTTTAGTTAATTCTAAACTTGTTCGCAAACAAAAGTTAATCCTTCTAACTTGACTTTTAAAAGCAACTAAACACATGTTCTATATCTATATGATATGCTAACTTAATGATTTAAAACCTGAAAACACGAAAAAAACACCGTAAAACCGGATATACGCCGTCGTAGTAACACCGCGGGCTGTTTTGGGTTTGATAATTAAAAACTATGATAAACTTTGATTTAAAAGTTGTTCTTCTGGGAAAATAATTTTTCTTATGAACATAAAACTATATCCAAAAATCATGGTTAAACTCAAAGTGGAAGTATGTTTTTCAAAATGGTCATCAAGACGTCGTTCTTTCGACTGAAATGACTATCTCTTACAAAAATGACTTGTAACTTATATTTCCAACTATAAACCTATACTTTTTCTGTTTAGATTCATAAAATAGAGTTCAATATGAAACCATAGCAATTTGATTCACTCAAAACGGATTTAAAACGAAGAAGTTATGGGTAAAACAAGATTGGATATTTTTTTGATTGTTTTAGCTACGGGAAATATTGTAACAATTCTATACAAATCATATCCTAGCTAACTTATATTGTATTATACATGTATTCTAATATATTCTGTAATCTTGGGATACCATAGACACGTATGCAAATGTTTTGACATATCATATCGACCCATGTATATATATTATTTGGAACAACCATAGACACTCTATATGCAGTAATGTTTGAGTTAGCTATACAAGGTTGAGGTTGATTCCAAAAATATATATACTTTGAGTTGTGATCTAGCCTGAGACGTGTATACACTGGGTTGTAGATTGATTCAAGATGATATATATCCATTTATTTCTGTACATCTAATTGTGGACAACTAGTTGTAGGATACTAACGAGGACAGCTGACTTAATAAACTTAAAACATAAACGTATTAAAAATTTTGTAAATATATTTTGAACATACTTTGATATATATGTACATATTTGTTATAGGTTCGTGAATCGACCAGTGGCCAAGTCTTACTTCCCGACGAAGTAAAAATCTGTGAAAGTGAGTTATAGTCCCACTTTTAAAATCTAATATTTTGGGATGAGAATACATGCAGTTTTATAAATGTTTTATGAAATAGACACAAGTAAATGAAACTACATTATATGGTTGAATGATCGAAGCCGAATATGCCCCTTTTTGCTTGGTAACCTAAGAATTAGTAAACCGATCTACTAATTGACACGAATCCTAAAGATAGATCTATTAGGCCTAACGAACCCCATCCATGGTTGCAGATGCTTTAGTACTTCGATGTTGTTTTATCATGTCCGATGGATTTCCCGGAATGATAGGGGATATTATCATATGCATCTTGTTAATGTCGGTTACCAGGTGTTCACCATATGAATGATTTTTATCTCTATGTATGGGATATATATTGAAATATGAAATCTTGTGGTCTATTATTACAATTTGATAAATATATAGGTTAAACCTATAACTCACTAACATTTTTGTTGACGTTTAAAGCATGTTTATTCTCAGGTGATTATTAAGGGCTTCCGCTATTGCATGCTAATATGTGGACAAGATTTGGTGTCAGCATGCTTGTATAATATTGTTTAAAACTGCATTCGAGATATATTTTGTTGTAACATATTAATATTGTAAACCAATATGTATTGGTAGTGTGTAAGTGTGATATTTTTATATTATCATTTCTGGATAATCTAGGTGGTGCCTTTTTAGCCTTGTCGATAAAATAAAGGTTATGGTTTGTTTTAAAAATGAATGCAGTCTTTGAAAAACGTCTCATATAGAGGTCAAAACCTCGAAACGAAATCAATTAATATGGAACATTTATAATCGATATGAACGGGACATTTCAGTTGGTATCAGAGCATTGGTCTTAGAGAACCAGAAATTCGCATTAGTGTGTCTTATCGAGTTTGTTAGGATACATTAGTGAGTCTGGACTTCGACCGTGTTTTCTTTAAAAATGATTGCTTAACACCGTTGTTGAAAACTATATATTATTAACATGTAAATATTATGTGATATATTAACCTCTTAATGTGTTTGATATTGTGTTATAGATGTCTACCACTAGTACAAATCCCATCGATTCACCTAATAATAATGAAGAGTCGAATATATTTTGAGAAGATTCACAAATTCCCGAAGAAGAACCAGAAGAGGAGGAACCAGAAGAGGAGGAACCGGAAGAGGAGGAACCGGAAGAGGAGGAATCGGAAGAAGAGGAACCGAAAGAGGAGGAACCGGAAGAGGAGGAACCGGAAGAAGAAGAGGTTCCGGAGGAAGAAATATTGAAACCTACAGTAATTCGATTAAATAAAAGAAAATCCTCAACCAATGGACCAAAGTTAATAATGGTCAATGGTGTTACCGCCGAGGAAGCAAAATATTGGGAAGATTACCAATTTTCCGATGAATCGGATCCCGATGAGGATTCCGATGATGTTATAGAAATTACCTCAACCCAATTTAATAAAGCGAAAGAAAATAATAGGGGAAAAGGTATAAAAATAGAGAAACCCGATTCCAACCCCGATGAACTTTATATGTATCGGCAACATCCGTATTTCCTAAAATGTAACAATGACCCGGGAACCTCTAAACCACCAGGTTTTTCTAAACCATTGTGGAAAACGACGGCTCATATTAGAGGAACACCATATATTCCTAGAAAATTAGGAAAATGAACCAAGTCCGAAGAAGAAGAAACTAGTGATTCAGATTAGAGGGTTGTAATCATGTTGTGTATTATATGTATTGTAGTGTGCTTGTACTTTTATGTTCTATGTAAAAATTGCTAGTATTGTTTGTTAATTATCTTTTACGAATCTAATCCTTGTCTATTTTACAGTATAAAAACAAAATGGACGTTAAGGGTAGACAAACGAATATTTTAGAAGATCTACCAGAGGATATGATTGAGGAAATCTTGTCTAGAGTCAGTAAGAATTCATCAGCACGATTAATTATGGCAAAATTAACTTGTCAAACATTTGAAAGACTTTCCAGCAATGCCTTAGTTTATAAAAGGCTTTCCTTTGATAGGGGGGTATATCACATTGGGGAGATCGTAAGTTACGCCGTGTTTTCTTTAAAGCGTTAAATGAGGGGAACCCAAATGCAATTTTACGCTACGGGTTAAGAACCTATTTTGACTCAACATATCCCAACAAAAGATTTCGTGAATTAGAAAGAGCTTTTAATATGCAACATAAAGAAGTATGTTATGCTTACGGGTTAGTGATGTTCGCTTCTTACCAAAGTGAGAAAAAGAACATCGAATTGCAACTTTTAAATAAAACCTTCCCACAAGTGACGGATTCAGTAGTTGGGGTGAGAAACAAGGTTTTTAGATTATTACGGGGCTGTTGGACATTACGAAACCCTCGTCCTTTTGACGACATTACAACATGCTGCCTAGCCAATGGTCATAACGGTTATTTTCCGCAAGACCAAGGATGGGAAGTCGTCTTAGTAAAACCAGAATGCATGACTTGTTTCTGGACTTATGAATTACGTGTCTTTATTTCTTTTGCTGAACAACTTGCGTATTAACTAGATTTATCTTCAAAACTGTCATGTATCAAAGTGTACTATATTTCATGTTATATGTAATATAGCGAAGTTGTAAGTTTGAAGAATATTTGTATGTGATATATTATTATAATCAGTTTTTCATATGGAATTGTAGTAGTTGAATTGTATATTAGCTACTAAGTATGAACTTAACGGGTAGGTAGTACCCGAATTAAAAACTATAAAACGCTAATATGAAGAAAAAGCTTTTATAAATAAGTTCATACTATGCTACGAAATACTATTGACTACTCTTAAAATTCTATATGATTAACTTAATTCTTTTGGGCTATTTTTGAA
Source organism: Rutidosis leptorrhynchoides (assembly GCF_046630445.1). Taxonomy (NCBI): domain Eukaryota; kingdom Viridiplantae; phylum Streptophyta; class Magnoliopsida; order Asterales; family Asteraceae; genus Rutidosis; species Rutidosis leptorrhynchoides. Next base: position 150,723,257 of record NC_092334.1, read on the forward strand.
GGAAATGGCACCGGCGACTCGTCAGAATTTGAACATGAGCGAGGAAGACTTCCGTGTTTTCCTTGCAGCAAACATAGCCGCAGTACAGGCTGCGATGCAAAATAACATTAACTCTGGATCTAGCAGTGGAACTAATTTCACAAGAAATCGTGTAGGATGCTCCTACAAAGAATTCACTACCTGCAAACCTTTGGAATTGGATGGAACCGAGGGTCCAATTGGATTGAAACGGTGGACCGAGAAGGTTGAATCGGTGTTTGCCATAAGTAAATGTACTGAAGAAGACAAAGTAAAGTACGCTACGCATGCCTTCACAGGTACGGCGCTAACATGGTGGAATACCTATCTCGAGCAGGTAGGACAAGATGCTGCTTACGCACTACCATGGTCAGCATTCAAGCAATTGATGAACGAGCAGTATCGTCCCAGAAACGAGGTCAACAAGCTCAAGGTAGAGCTTAGAGGATTACGAACGCAAGGTTTTGATATCACCACGTACGAACGACGATTCACCAAATTGTGCCTATTGAGCCCCAGAACGTTCGAAGACGAAGAAGAGAAGATCGACGCATTTGTAAAAGGGTTATCGGAAAGGATTCAAGAAGAGTGAGTTCACACGAGCCCGCCTCCATACAAAAGGCAAGTCGAATGGCTCACGAATTAGTGAACCAAATCGAAGGAAGGATTAAAGAGCAGACGACTGAAGAGGCTAACATGAAACAAGTCAAGAGAAAGTGGAAAGAAACCAATGACAAGAGTCACCAATACAACAACAACAATCATAACCACAATCTCAATAACTATCCCAACAACCGCAACATCAATCGCAACAACAACTTCAATAAACGTCCTAACAACAACTACAATAACCGTCCCAACAACAATAACAACAACAACAATAGCAACAATAACAATCCTAACAACAATCTCAATAACAACAATGGCAACAAAAACCAAAAACAGTCATGCCAAAGGTGTGAAGAGAATCACCAGGGGTTCTGCAAAACATTTTGCACTAGGTGTAGAAGAAATGGTCATAGTGCGGCAAAGTGTGAGGCCTACGGACCAAAGTTTAACAGAATTAAAAGAATAAATAATGTCAGAACAGATAATGCCGCCATAGTTTGCTTTGCATGTGGAAAACCAGGCCACATTAGTAGAAATTGCTCGAATCAGGGGAATAATAGTGGGCAGGGCCGCGAATGAGTTTTCAATATTAAAACAGCAGAAGCGCAGGAAGACCCGGTGAAGCGACCCTTCCTAATCCATCCGGACGAAGTCCATATCGATTATAAATGATTCACAACAGTTGATTACATCGTGAGGTATTTGACCTCTATATGATACATTTTACAAACATTGCATTCGTTTTTGAAAAGGCAATCTTTCATTTCATCGAAAGTTGACAACATGCATACCATTTCGTAATATATCTTACTATAATAGACTTAATAATAATCTTGATGAACTCAACGACTCGAATGCAACGTCTTTTGAAATATGTCATGAATGATTCCAAGTAATATCTCTAAGATGAGCAAATGCACATTGGAAGATTTCTTTCGTACCTGAAAATAAACATGCTTTAAAGTGTCAACCAAAAGGTTGGTGAGTTCATTAGTTTAACATAAATAATCATTTCATAATTTAATAGACCACAAGATTTCATACTTCCATTTCTCATAATCATACGTCCCATGCATAGAGACAAAAATATCATTCATATGGATTGAACACCTGGTAACCGACATTCACAATATGTATATAAGAATATCCCCATCATTCCGGGATCCTCCTTCGGACATGATATAAATTTCGAAGTACTAAAGCATCCGGTACTTCGGATGGGGCTTGTTGGGCCCAATAGATCTATCTTTAGAGTTCGCGTCAATCAGGGTGTCTGTTCCCTAATTCTTAGATTACCAGACTTAATAAAAAGGGGCATATTTGATTTCGATCATTCAACCATATAATGTAGTTTCGATTACTTGTGTCTATTTCGTAAAACATTTATAAAAGCGCATGCATTCTCAGTCCCAAAAATATATATTGCAAAAGCATTTAAAAAGGGAGTGATGAAACTCACCATACTGTATTTTGTAGTAAAAATACATATGACGACATTGAACAAGTGTAGGGTTGACCTTGAATTCACGAACCTATATCATTTATATATCTATTAACACATATAATGGAAATCACATCATTTCATTTATTACTATATATTATTTATGTATTTGTAGTTATATAGAATTTATACTAAATTCCATTTAAAAACGTATACTTATATTATATCTTAAATTATGTGTTATATATATTTATTTTGTATATATATATATATTTAAAAATGATTTTAATAATACTAATAAGTACATAATGATACTAATACTAATATTAATAATAATAATAATAATAATAATAATAATAATAATAATAATAATAATAATAATAATAATAATAATAATAGTTTGTGTTATTTTGATAATAATAATAATCCTAATCATAATAATAGTAATAATACATATATTAGTAATAATGATAATGATAAAAATTATAATTTTAGTAACAATAACAATAATAATAATAATAATAATAATTTTGGTAATGAAATCTACCTTCAAAAGCCTTTCTAAAAAAATGTCCCGAATCGGATTTGAACCCGAGACCTCTCGCTCACCCACAAACACCCTTAACTATTCTGCCATTCATGTCTTTCTTATTTAGTATGCAACCCAAATATATATATCTATTATCTATTTCAACTTGACTCATCTTCTTCATCTTCTACCTTAAATCCATTCAACCATAGAACTTCAAAAATCAAAATAACGAATTCGGATTTTCATTTATTACTTGAAAACAACATGAAACAAAAAAAATGTGTTCATGATATAAAAAAAAGAGAAAAAAAACAAAAGAAAATCCTACTACTTGCTGGTAGCCAAGAAAAAAAAAATTTGTTTTCAATTTTGAGTTCGTTTTGGACATTCTTTACAACATGAAACATGTTTCAAATCATTCCTAAAAACTATTGAAATCGTCAATTGAACTTAAAACATCAAAACAAGCTCTAATTTCTCCAATAACAAAACAGTTGACTTTTGACAATTTAACTTTGACTCACAAATTCGAATTCGTTATTAAGAATTAGAACTTGAGATTTTGCAGGAAGTTTAAGTAAATGATTCCTAACAACTCTGCATTTTTAGTTTTTGAAATTTGTTTCAAATTTACGTTAGTGTATATTACTGTGAAGAACTCAAGAACTCAAAAATTGATTTTTAGATTAAGAATGTTATAGGTTATGATTACAACATGAATTGTGTTGCAAATCATTCCTATAATCTTTATGGATCATCAAATTAACTGGAGATATCAAAACAAACTCGAATTTGATTCAAGAACACTTAGTTGACTTTGAAAACCAAAACTTTGACTCTCAAATTATAAATTGATAGAAAGAATTGAAGATTGAAAACTTACAGATAGTTTAGATAGACGATTCCTAACAAGACTGCATTATTACATTTTGGAAATTCATTTGAAATCAAAATATGGTTAAAAAGATGAAGAACAGAGGTGTCGAGCTTTATTTCATGAATTTTGTTGGTTTGGTTCTTTCTCAAAATGCAGGTGCCTATATAATGAAAGAGTTTTGTTCTGTATTCAAGATTGAAATGGACTTGTAACAACATCCGACAATTACAAAATCACAAATAGTTTTGAGGGATATATGTAACTGATTTTGATTCTCTATAATTATTTTTAATAAATATTAATAGTAAATGTACTAATAATAATTATATTAATTATAATCCTAAAATAACTAAATAATCTTAATAATATTATAAAATGATAATAAAAATAATAATAATTCATTTAAATCCTAAATAAATTTTATATATGAATATATATAATTACATTTTTATTTACACACAATTGTTCGTGAATCGTCGGGAATAGTCGCAGGTTAAATGAATCCATGTAAATAGTTCAAAAATTTTGAGACTCTACATTACAGACTTTGCTTATCGTGTCGAAATCATATCAAGATTAAGTTTAAATTTAGTCAGAAATTCTCGGGTCGTCACAGTACCTACCCGTTAAAGAAATTTCGTCCCGAAATTTGAGTGAGGTCGTCATGGCTAACGATAAATATGTTTTTCTGACGAATATGAGCTGATAAATAGAGTTTTATCATTATTGCATAATACAGATAAAATAATTCGATTATTCGAAGAGCACGAATGAAGCTATCACCAAAGAGTGAAATAGGAAAGTAAAGATTCATCTTAACTTTTGACAGAGTCAGGGTTGAATTTAGAAAATAAAGTTTGTCTTAACTTTTGACGTTGTCTTGATTAAATTCCGGAATTCAAGGGATATAAAGAAAATCTTCGAAATATAAAAGATTTGATTATTTGGCGAATAAGGAAATTAAGATCTCTATAATTAAATGCGACGATTTGTCCTGATTACTACATCTGATATTTCCATTATAAATTTACCTTTTCTGTTCCATTAGTTTTCACCACTTCTATACTCAATTCCCAAATCCAAAAGATTGTGAAAATGCTTAATCCAATACTAATCCTTGTCCTTATCCTGACTGTCGTAACATTCATTCTCCTTTTCCAACTTCCACTGGATGAATCTGTTTATTTCTACTATGCTCTAGGGATTATTGTATTTATAATCCTCCCGTGTCTTTATATTGCTATACGCACTGATATCCACAGTTTGTAATTTCGGTGTTGTTGTTGGGCTTTATATTCTTCCTTATATTTTAATGTCCCTATTCCTGTCTCCTATAATCACTGTCATCCACAGTTAATACTCCCCCCCTTATTTGCTGCGATTTATACTCCAATTTATATTTCGAAGCTTTGTCCCTTCGTTTCTTCTTCTTCTTCTTCTTCTTGCGATTGTGCATCTCTTGTAATGGTCCAGAATTCGCAGATATAAATTTCAGAATGAACATTGTTAGTGTCCTAAGAAAAGAAATGGTAATAGCACAATTTGATTTGTTAAATTACCAGAATTCAAGGAAAGATAGGACTATCAAGAAAAATATGTTCTTAATATGTTTATAGATTAGACAGAACGTAAGAGTCGTGAAACATGGCACATGATGACGTTATGATCTGTGAATCATCATGTTCCATTTAGAAACTCAGCATGACTTATTGTAATATAATCACGTTGATCAAGTGTCATTATATTATACTAACTCATGCTTCGGTTCCGAACATTACTTCAATAACATTCATATTTTAAGCTCAAAAGTTTACAGAATATAGAAACTAACAGTTTCTATATGATGTAACACTGATAGCACGAAGAGATTAATGATTTCAGATTAGAATAGTTATGAAAATATCTTCAGAAATATAGAGGATATTTATAATGAAAGATACGATGATATCTTGGAATTTCTAATATCGAAGGGTGGTGAAGAAAATTTATCCGCGAGAGTTTGGAGTCAGAAGCAAGGTATTCGCTAAAGATTTCATCAGAAACCGAATCATCAGGATTCTTAATGTACAAGCTTAGTTCTTGTGATTTGTTCAAAGACTCCTTCGTAGTTTGCTCAATCAGTTTTCCAGTTCTAACTTTTCTGAGCTTTTCCAACATACTATTCTTTGTCATCAAACTTCCGATGATTAAGGGCATTTATGGTTGTCTATGGTTTCTGCTGTTTCATTCAGCTTTTTCAACATTCAGAGTATTGATTTGTGACTGAGTGCTTTTCAGAATTTCAGAATGAAAGATCATAATTCTAAGAGATAAATGTCATACATATAACTGTTAATGTAGATATGCTGTGAGTTTTCAAAGTACTGATTGCTGATTCTCGGTAATTGGTATGGCAGTTCTCGTTACAAGATGCGGATGAGTATATGATAGGGTTTCAATGAATAAATATAATGATTTGTCAGAGAGATTTAATCCAAGAAGCAACAAGGTTGCTGGTACGTCTGCTGGTAATATGGTGGAATATAAAAGAATTCTCCGGTATCAAAAGGGTAATCGTATATATCAGGATTTATAGTAAGGTTACTTCGAATGAAAAGTCGAAGTTGACCTGCTGGAGCTATGACAAAATTGGCTACTTTGAAAAGGGATCGCAAAGTTATTTTTGCTAATAAATGCCAAAGGATCTGACGCGGCTACGTGTTAAACTTTTACTCAATTGCCGAGAGTTTCTTAGGTGCATAACTATATGCATAAATCTTTTCTTCCGTAGATGAAGTGCGGTTGATTTATCCTATCAATTGAGGTGTTTTCAAGAATCATGAAAGGTTTGAACGCAGACTGTAATCGTCAAGATACAAATGAGGTTTAAGATGAGACCAAGTGGCAAACTTGAAGAAATCTTTAGTTTCATATGTTATAATCAATATTTTAATTCATTTTAATTGTCCAATGTTGATAGTCCACAGTTAGCAGTGTACAAATAATAATTCATATATAGTTTATTATATAATATTCGAATTAATTAATACGTGTCGTGACCCGTATACGTCTCAGACTCGATCACAACTCAAAGTATATATATTATTATAGAATCAACCTCAACCCTGTATAGCTAACTCCCGCATTACTGCATATAGAGTGTCTATGGTTATTCCAAATAATATATATAGATGGGTCGATATGATATGTCAAAACCTTGTATACGTGGCCCGATATTTAAAGTGCGTAAAAATAAATAACAGAAATTAAATGACGATAAATAAAATTGCGAGAATGTAAATTGCGATAATTAAATTGCGATAAATAAAGTGTAATCAGTTAGCTGGGAACAATTAGTTAGGAACAGTTAGCGTGGATTCTTAACAAAATTTCTCATAGTTAATTTGTTTGTTTCTAACAAATTTTATTTTGTCAAATGTTTCCTTCATTATGCCACTTGATTTTTGATAAATCAAAATCCAAATATGAAATTGGATGAATATGGTTATTCTGTGGTGAACGGATTTGTATATCGGTGGACGTAAGTAGGATAGTAAACGACTTTTGAATTAGATTCGAAGAATGTACAGTGTAACTTATTAATGTGAAATCTAAATATTCCTCGGGTATTACCTACCCGTTAAAATATTTTCACCATTAACAGTTTGTACACAAGAATTTTTAATTACAATCTTTATGAAAATATATATACATATATATTTTCTTCAGATGTAATCATGGATTTAATGAGTCAATATGATATTAAACTCATTTGATTTATCATTGGAACAAGAATATATAATCTCTAAAACATTAGAGATTACATAATCACCATGTCGAATGAAGATAAATGATGTAGAACGATACGTAGAACGATAATTGTACTTAAGGTATAGAATGAGACATCGAGGCAGGGGTTGTTGATGGCACTGGTGTTGTTATTGATGGTACTGTTGGTGCCGGTGATGTTGTTGAAGCTTGGTAATTTTTGCACCATATTCTCCAGATTGATTACTCGAGCGCGAAGTTCGTTGACTTCTTCTATTATTTCGGGATGATTGTCAATCGATACGAGCGGATGAATAAGGTTTAGAATTTTAGATAGAATACAATCGTGGTGAGATATTCGGGAAATGGGGGTGAAAATGGTGTTTCAGACTGGTTCGCCGGTAAGTGCTTCAGGTTCATTGCCAAGAGGTAAATTCGGTTGGTGGGTGGAAAGGATCGCCTTCCTCACGTCTTCATCGGTTAAGTCGACTACAAACCCATCAGATGAATTGGGGATGATTGATTGGTTGATTCATTTTGGTGACGTTGCCTCCGGAGCTTAGGTGAACATCCATGTCGGAATAGCTGTCGGAATAACTATCGGATTAGCTATCGAAGTCTGAGGGACTTGAACTGGTTGAGGGATTCATCTCGTACGATCAGATGAAGTATTTTCGATAAGAAACAGATTATAGGATGTAGATTAGTACCCTGCAATACATAATTCACATATGCATATACAATACTAAAATCCCATATGTTACGGAGGAATCTACGGAAGTTGTCAGACAAAGTCTACAGTACAAGATATGCTAAGATATGAATTAGCAGATACGCTAAGATACGAATTTTGTCTATACACTATTCATGCAATCATTGCAGTAAGATGTGTCTAGACTAAGAATGATAAGCAGGTAATTTCCTAAGGGTGATAAATAGATGATTTCCGACAAAAAATGATAAGCAAAACTTTTGACATGCAGACACGGTCGAAGCCCAGACTCACTAATGCATACTAATGACTATCACTTAGACACACTAATGTAAGACCTGCTTCGCTAAGACCACTGCTCTGATACCAACTGAAGCGACCCTTCCTAATCCATCCAGACGAAGTCCATATCGATTATAAATGATTCGCAACAGTTGATTACATCGCGAGGTATTTGACCTCTATATGATACATTTTACAAACATTGCATTCGTTTTTGAAAAGGCAATCTTTCATTTCATCGAAAGTTGACAACATGCATACCATTTCGTAATATATCTTACTATAATAGACTTAATAATAATCTTGATGAACTCAACGACTCGAATGCAACGTCTTTTGAAATATGTCATGAATGATTCCAAGTAATATCTCTAAGATGAGCAAATGTACAGCGGAAGATTTCTTTTGTACCTGAGAATAAACATGCTTTAAAGTGTCAACCAAAAGGTTGGTGAGTTCATTAGTTTAACATAAATAATCATTTCATAATTTTAATAGACCACAAGATTTCATACTTCCATTTCTCATAATCATACGTCCCATGCATAGAGACAAAAATATCATTCATATGGATTGAACACCTGTTAACCGACATTCATAATATGTATATAAGAATATCCACATCATTCCGGGATCCTCCTTCGGACATGATATAAATTTCGAAGTACTAAAGCATCCGGTACTTTGGATGGGGCTTGTTGGGCCCGATAGATCTATCTTTAGAGTTCGCGTCAATCAGGGTGTCTGTTCCCTAATTCTTAGATTACCAGACTTAATAAAAAGGGGCATATTCGATTTCGATCATTCAACCATATAATGTAGTTTCGATTACTTGTGTCTATTTCGTAAAACATTTATAAAAGCGCATGCATTCTCAGTCCCAAAAATATATATTGCAAAAGCATTTAAAAAGGGAGTGATGAAACTCACCATACTGTATTTTGTAGTAAAAATACATATGACGACATTGAATAAGTGTAGGGTTGACCTTGGATTCACGAACCTATATCATTTATATATCTATTAACACATATAATGGAAATCACATCATTTCATTTATTACTATATATTATTTATGTATTTGTAGTTATATAGAATTTATACTAAATTCCATTTAAAAACGTATACTTATATTATATCTTAAATTATGTGTTATATATATTTATTTATATATATATATATATATATATATATATATATATATATATATATATATATATATATATATTTAAAAATGATTTTAATAATACTAATAAGTACATAATGATACTAATACTAATAATAATAATAATAATAATAATAATAATAATAATAATAATAATAATAATAATAATAATAATAATAATAATAATAATAGTTTGTGTTATTTTGATAATAATAATAATCCTAATCATAATAATAGTAATAATACATATATTAGTAATAATGATAATGATAAAAATTATAATTTTAGTAATAATAACAACAATAATAATAATAATTTTGGTAATGAAATCTACCTTCAAAAGCCTTTCTAAAAAAATGTCCCGAATCGGATTTGAACCCGAGACCTCTCGCTCACCCACAAACACCCTTAACCATTCTACCATTCATGTCTTTCTTATTTAGTATGCAACCCAAATATATATATCTATTATCTATTTCAACTTGACTCATCTTCTTCATCTTCTACCTTAAATCCATTCAACCATAGAACTTCAAAAATCAAAATAACGAATTCGGATTTTCATTTATTACTTGAAAACAACATGAAACAAAAAAAATGTGTTCATGATATAAAAAAAAATGAGAAAAAAAACAAAAGAAAATCCTACTGCTTGCTGGTAGCCAAGAAAAAAAAAATTTTGTTTTCAATTTTGAGTTCGTTTTGGATAATCTTTACAACATGAAACATGTTTCAAATCATTCCTAAAAACTATTGAAATCGTCAATTGAACTTAAAACATCAAAACAAGCTCTAATTTCTCCAAGAACAAAACAATTGACTTTTGACAATTTAACTTTGACTCGCAAATTCGAATTCGTTATTAAGAATTGGAACTTGAGATTTTGCAGGAAGTTTAAGTAAATGATTCCTAACAACTCTGCATTTTTAGTTTTTGAAATTTGTTTCGAATTTACGTTAGTGTATATTACTGTGAAGAACTCAAGAACTCAAAAATTGATTTTTAGATTAAGAGTGTTATAGGTTATGATTACAATATGAATTGTGTTGCAAATCATTCCTATAATCTTTATGGATCATCAAATTAACTGGAGATATCAAAACAAACTCGAATTTGATTCAAGAACACTTAGTTAACTTTGAAAACCAAAACTTTGACTCTCAAATTAGAAATTGATAGAAAGAATTGAAGATTGAAAACTTACAGATAGTTTAGATAGACGATTCCTAACAAGACTGCATTATTACATTTTGGAAATTCATTTGAAATCAAAATATGGTTAAAAAGATGAAGAACAGAGGTGTCGAGCTTTATTTCATGAATTTTGTTGGTTTGGTTCTTTCTCAAAATGCAGGTGCCTATATAATGAAAGAGTTTTTGTTCTGTATTCAAGATTGAAATGGACTTGTAACAACATCCGACAATTACAAAATCACAAATAGTTTTGAGGGATATATGTAACTGATTTTGATTCTCTATAATTATTTTTAATAAATATTAATAGTAAATGTACTAATAATATTAATAATAATTATATTAATTATAATCCTAAAAATAACTAAATAATAGTAATAATATTATAAAATGATAATAAAAAAATAATAATTCATTTAAATCATAAATAAATTTTATATATGAATATATATAATTACATTTTTATTTACACACAATTGTTCATGAATCGTCGGGAATAGTCGCAGGTTAAATGAATCAATGTAAATAGTTCAAAAATTTTGAGACTCTACATTACAGACTTTGCTTATCGTGTCGAAATCATATCAAGATTAAGTTTAAATTTAGTCGGAAATTCCCGGGTCGTCACACCCGGAGCTTGTTACGGGTACGTTTCTTATTGACAATAAATCTGCTTATGTTTTATTTGATTCGGATGCGGATAGAAGCTATATGAGTAGAGATTTTTGTGCTAAACTAAGTTATCCACTGACGCCTTTGGATAACAAATTTTTACTCGAATTAGCAAACGGTAAATTAATTACAGTGGATAATATATGTCGGAATCGAGAAATTAATTTGGTTAGCAAAACATTTAAAATTGATTTGATACCAGTAGAGTTAGGGAGTTTTGATGTGATAATTGGTATGGATTGGTTGAAAAAGGAGAGAGCAGAAATCGTATGTTACAAAAATGCAATTCGCATTGTACGAGAAAAAGGAAATCCCTTAATGGTGTACGGAGAAAAGAGCAATGCGAAGCTAAATCTTATTAGTAATTTAAAGGCACAAAAACTAATAAGAAAAGGTTGCTATGATGTTCTAGCACATGTCGAGAAAGTACAAACCGAAGAAAAGAACATCAATGATGTTCCCGTCGTAAAAGAATTTACCGATGTATTTTTGAAAGAATTACCGGGACTGCCTCCACACCGATCTGTTGAATTTCAAATAGATCTGGTACCAGGAGCTGCACCAATAGCTTGTGCTCCATACAAACTTGCACCCAGCGAAATGAAGGAACTCCAAAGCCAATTACAAGAACTTTTAGAGCGTGGTTTTATACAACCAAGTACATCACCATGGGGAGCTCCTATTTTGTTTGTCAAAAAGAAGGATGGTACATTCAGGTTGTGTATCGACTACCGAAAGTTGAACAAACTTACCATCAAGAATAGTTACCCACTACCGAGAATCGACGACTTATTTGATCAACTACAAGGCTCGTCGGTTTATTCGAAGATCGATTTACGTTTCGGGTATCATCAAATGCGGGTGAAGGAGGATGATACTCCGAAGACTGCTTTCAGTACGCGTTACGGTCATTACGAGTTTATGGTTATGCCGTTTGGGTTGACTAACGCACCAGCTGTGTTCATGGACCTCATGAACCGAGTGTGTGGACCATACCTTGACAAGTTTGTCATTTTTTTCATCGATGACTTACTTATTTACTCAAAGAATGATCAAGAGCACGAAGAACATTTGAGAAAAGTGCTAGAGTTATTGAGGAAAGAAAAACTGTACGCTAAGTTTTCAAAGTGTGCATTTTGGTTGGAAGAAGTCCAATTCCTCGGTTACATAGTGAACAAAGAAGGTATTCAAGTGGATCCGACAAAGATTGAAACCGTTGAAAAGTGGGAAACCCCAAAAACTCCGAAGCATATACGCCAATTTTTAGGACTGGCTGGTTATTACAGGAGATTCATCCAAGATTTTTTCAAAATAGCAAAACCCTTGACTGCATTAACGCATAAAGGGAAGAAATTTGAATGGAAGGATGAACAAGAGAAAGCGTTTCAATTATTGAAGAAAAAGTTAACTACGGCACCTATATTGTCATTACCTGAAGGGAATGATGATTTTGTGATATATTATGACGCCTCAAAGCAAGGTCTCGGTTGTGTATTAATACAACGAACGAAGGTAATTGCTTATGCGTCTAGATAATTGAAGATTCACGAGCAGAATTATACGACGCATGATTTGGAATTAGGCGCAGTTCTTTTTGCATTAAAGACTTGGAGGCACTACTTATATGGGGTCAAAAGTATTATATATACCGACCACAAAAGTCTTCAACACATATTTAATCAGAAACAACTGAATATGAGGCAGCGTAGGTGGATTGAATTGTTGAATGATTACGACTTTGAGATTCATTACCACCCGGGGAAGGCAAATGTGGTAGCCGACTCCTTGAGCAGAAAGGACAGAGAACCCATTCGAGTAAAAGCTATGAATATAATTATTCGTACTAACCTTACTACTCAAATAAATGAGGCGCAGCAGGGAGTTGTAAAAGAAGGAAAGTTGAAGAATGAAATACCCAAAGGATCGGAGAAACATCTTAATATTCGGGAAGACGGAACCCGGTATAGGGCTGAAAGGATTTAGGTACCAAAGTTTGGAGATGTGAGAGAAAAGGTACTTAAGGAAGCACATAAAACCAGATATTCAATACATCCCGGAGCGGGGAAGATGTACAAAGGTCTCAAGAAACACTTTTGGTGGCCGGGTATGAAAGCCTATATTGATAAATACGTAGGAGAATGTTTGACGTGTTCTAAGGTCAAAGCTGAACATCAGAAACCATCAGGTCTACTTCAACAACCTAAAATCCCGGAATGGAAATGGGAAAACATTACCATGGATTTCATTACTAAATTGCCAAGGACTGCAAGTGGTTATGATACAATTTGGGTAATAGTCGATCGTCTTACTAAGTCAGCGCACTTTCTACCAATGAGAGAAGATGATAAAATGGAGAAGTTAGCGCAATTATACTTGAAGGAAATTGTCTCCAGACATGGAATACCAGTCTCTATTATCTCAGATAGGGATGACAGATTTGTTTCAAGATTTTAGCAGACATTGCAACAAGCATTGTGGATTCGTCTAGACATGAGTACTGCTTATCATCCACAAACTGATGGGTAAAGTGAAAGGACGATACAAACCCTTGAAGACATGCTACGAGCATGTGTTATCGATTTCAAAAACAGTTGGGATCGACACCTACTTTTAGCAGAATTTTCCTACAACAACAATTACCATTCGAGTATTGAGATGGCGCTGTTTGAAGCACTTTATGGTAGAAAGTGCAGGTCTCTGATTTTTTGGAGTGAAGTGGGGGATAGACAGATTACGGGTCCAGAGATAATTCAAGAAACTACCGAGAAGATCATCCAAATTCAACAACGATTGAAAACTGCCCAAAGTCGACAAAAGAGCTATGCGGACATTAAAAGAAAAGATATAGAATTTGAGATTGGAGAGATGGTCATGTTTAAGGTTTCACTTTGGAAAGACATTGTTCGATTTGGTAAACGGGGGAATCTAAATCCAAGGTACATTGGACCATTCAAGATTATAGATCGTGTCGGACCAGTAGCTTACCGACTTAACTTACCGCAACAACTCGCCGGGGTACATAATACTTTTCATGTCTTGAATTTGAAGAAATGTTTTGCTAAAGAAGATCTCACCATTCCATTAGACGAGATTACAATTAACGAAAAACTACAATTCATTGAAGAACCCGTCGAAATAATGGATCGTGAGGTTAAAAGACTTAAGCAAAACAAGATACCAATTGTTAAGGTTCGATGGAATGCTCGTAGAGGACCCAAATTCACCTGGGAGCATGAAGATCAGATGAAGCTGAAATACCCTCACCTATTTCCAGAAGATGCGTCAACACCTTCAACAGCTTAAAATTTCGGGAAGAAATTTATTTAACGGGTAGGAACTGTAGTGACCCGAACTTTTCCATGACTATATATTAATTGAAAACTATATTTGCATGATTAAATGTTTCCAACATGTTAATCAATCAAACTTGTTAAGACTTGATTATTTGAAATGTGTTTCATGTAGACAATTGACCACCCAAGTTGCCCGGTGATTCACGAACGTTAAAACTTGTAAAAACTATATGATGACATATATATGATTATATATATAGTTAACATGATATTATGATAAGTAAGTATCTCATTAAATATTTTAACAATGAGTTATATACATAAAATTGAGTTTATTGAATTAAGAAACTCGAAACGATATATATAACGATTATCGTTATAACAACGTCTTACTAAATACATATGAATCATATTAAGATATTGATACACTATGTTTAATCATGATAAATGATAAGTAAACATGTCATTAAGTGTATTAACAATGAACTACATATGTAAAAACAAGACTACTAACTTAATGATTTCGAAACGAGACATATATGTAACGATTATCGTTGTAACAACATTTAACTGTATATATATATCATACTAAGATATATTGATATATCATAATATCAAAATAATGTAATAATTTAACATCTCTTTAGATATAATAAACAATGGGTTAACAACATTTAACAAGATCGTTAACCTAAAGGTTTCAAAACAACATTTACATGTAACGACTAACGATGATTTAACGACTCAGTTAAAATGTATATACATGTAGTATTTTAATATGTATTCATACACTTTTGAAAGACTCCAAGACACTTATCAAAATACTTCTACTTAACAAAAATGCTTACAATTACATCCTCGTTCAGTTTCATCAACAATTCTACTCGTATGCACCCGTATTCGTACTCGTACAATACACAGCTTTTAGATGTATGTACTATTGGTATATACACTCCAATGATCAGCTATTAGCAGCCTATGTGAGTCACCTAACACATGTGGGAACCATCATTTGGCAACTAGCATGAAATATCTCATAAAATTACAAAAAACATTAGTAATCATTCATGACTTATTTACATGTAAACAAAATTACACATCCTTTATATCTAATCCATATATCAGCGACCAAAAACACCTACAAACACTTTCATTCTTCAATTTTCTTTATCTAATTGATCTCTCTCAAGTTCTATCTTCAAGTTCTAAGTGTTCTTCATAAATTTTATAAGTTCTAGTTTCATAAAATCAAGAATACTTCCAAGTTTGCTAGCTTACTTCCAATCTTGTAAAGTGATCATCCAACCTCAAGAAATCTTTCTTATTTACAGTAAGATATCTTTCTAATACAAGGTAATACTCATATTCAAACTTTGATTCAATTTCTATAACTATAACAATCTTATTTCGAGTGGAAATCTTACTTGAACTTGTTTTCGTGTCATGATTCTGCTTCAAGAACTTTCAAGCCATCCAAAGATCCTTTGAAGCTCAAGTTATTTTTTCATCATTTACAGTAGGTTTACCTACTAAACCTGAGGTAGTAATGATGTTCATAACATCATTCAATTCATATATATAAAACTACCTTATTCGAAGGTTTAAACTTGTAATCACTAGAACATAGTTTAACTATCACTAGAACATAGTTTAGTTAATTCTAAACTTATTCGCAAACAAAAGTTAATCCTTCTAACTTGACTTTTAAAATCAACTAAACACATGTTATATATCTATATGATATGCTAACTTAATGATTTAAAACCCGAAAACACAAAGAAACACCGTAAAACCGGATATACGCCGTCGTAGTAACACCGCGGGCTGTTTTGGGTTTGATAATTAAAAACTATGATAAACTTTGATTTAAAAGTTATTCTTCTGGGAAAATGATTTTTCTTATGAACATGAAACTATATCCAAAATTCATGGTTAAACTCAAAGTGAAAGTATGTTTTTCAAAATGGTCATCAAGACGTCGTTCTTTCGACTGAAATGACTATCTCTTACAAAAATGACTTGTAACTTATATTTCCGACTATAAACCTATACTTTTTCTGTTTAGATTCATAAAATAGAGTTCAATATGAAACCATAGCAATTTGATTCACTCAAAACGGATTTAAAACGAAGAAGTTATGGGTAAAACAAGATTGGATATTTTTTTGATTGTTTTAGCTACGGGAAATATTGTAACAATTCAATACAAATCATATCCTAGCTAACTTATATTGTATTATACATGTATTCTAATATATTATGTAATTTTGGGATACCATACACACGTATGCAAATGTTTTGACATATCATATCGACCAATGTATATATATTATTTGGAACAACCATAGACACTCTATATGCAGTAATGTTTGAGTTAGCTATACAAGGTTGAGGTTGATTCCAAAAATATATATACTTTGAGTTATGATCTAGCCTGAGACGTGTATACACTGGGTCGTGGATTGATTCAAGATAATATATATCGATTTATTTCTGTACATCTAATTGTGGACAACTAGTTGTAGGTTACTAACGAGGACAGCTGACTTAATAAACTTAAAACATAAACGTATTAAAAATGTTGTAAATATATTTTGAACATACTTTGATATATATGTACATATTTGTTATAGGTTCGTGAATCGACCAGTGGTCAAGTCTTACTTCCCGACGAAGTAAAAATCTGTGAAAGTGAGTTATAGTCCCACTTTTAAAAACTAATATTTTGGGATGAGAATACATGCAGTTTTATAAATGTTTTATGAAATAGACACAAGTAAATGAAACTACATTATATGGTTGAATGATCGAAGCCGAATATGCCCCTTTTTGCTTGGTAACCTAAGAATTAGTAAACCGATCTACTAATTGACACGAATCCTAAAGATAGATCTATTAGGCCTAACGAACCCCATCCATGGTTGCAGATGCTTTAGTACTTCGATGTTGTTTTATCATGTCCGATGGATTTCCCGGAATGATAGGGGATATTATCATATGCATCTTGTTAATGTCGGTTACCAGGTGTTCACCATATGAATGATTTTTATCTCTATGTATGGGATGTATATTGAAATATGAAATCTTGTGGTCTATTATTACAATTTGATAAATATATAGGTTAAACCTATAACTCACTAACATTTTTGTTGACGTTTAAAGCATGTTTATTCTCAGGTGATTATTAAGGGCTTCCGCTATTTCATGCTAATATGTGGACAAGATTTGGTGTCAGCATGCTTGTATAATATTGTTTAAAACTGCATTCGAGATATATTTTGTTGTAACATATTAATATTGTAAACCAATATGTATTGGTAGTGTGTAAGTGTGATATTTTTATATTATCATTTCTGGATAATCTAGGTGGTGCCTTTTTAACCTTGTCGATAAAATAAAGGTTATGGTTTGTTTTAAAAATGAATGCAGTCTTTGAAAAACGTCTCATATAGAGGTCAAAACCTCGAAACGAAATCAATTAATATGGAACATTTATAATCGATATGAACGGGACATTTCAAAAATTTTGGCCAAATCACCCCCCATCACCTCCTCATTTAAACCTAACTTGTTCCCTAAGTATTACTTGCTAGATCCTAATTCTAGAATTCTCTAATCACTCCTATAAATAGAGACCTAGGCTAAAGCTTTTCATGCACCAAAACAAATTTACAATTCTCTCTCAAAAATCACAAATCTCTCTCCCCTCTCTCTTTGGTTTACGGCCAAGATCACCACCACAACACCACCATCTTCAAGCAATCTTCAAAGGATCTTCATCGTGTTCTTCGTGTTCTTCGTGATCTTCAAAGTGTTCTTGAGTTTTTCAAGTATTTGATCTTCATCACCAAATTATCTTCATCTTATTCTTGTTAATCTTCATCATCATTCATCAAGGTAAAAACCCTAGATCTAAAACTCTTAAATCTTACTTTCAATTCATGTTTATATTCATAATCATATTCATGCATGATCTTAACTCTTATATTGTTCATGTAAAAAAATAAATAAATAAATATACTTATACATACATATATACGGTTTTATAAAAAAAAAAAAGGGAAAAGGTTTAGATCTTGAAAACCCTAATGATTCACCAAGATTGTGTTAATGTTTAAAAATAGTACCAAGATATATACATGCTATAAATAGGTACACCATGCATATATGTAATATATATATATATATATATATATATATATATATATATATATATATATATATATATATATATATATATATATATATATATATATATACATATAGGTATATTATAGCCGAAATTTTTTTTTTTTTAAAAAAAAGAGTTTTGTTGAAACCTAAAAACCCTAAAAGATTTGTTAATGTGTAAAAAGGAAACAAAAATATACACATATATATACATATACGGCATATATATACACACACATATATATGAAATACTTAAACCCTAATTAAACCTAACCCTAATTTATTAAACCCTAATATTACCTAAACCATTTACATAACCCTAATAATCATTACATAATCATCTAATCATTACCTAATTATTTCTTTACTAAACCCTAAACATTAAATACTACTTTAATTAATTAAACCTAATTAATTAATACTACTTACTACTTAATACTACTACTCATTTACTTAATACTACTTATACTATACCCCGTACTACTTACACACGTATAATACTACTAACACTTATAGGGTACTACTTATATTATAACACTTATGTTATAAGATTAAAACATACACGATATTGTGAATTTGCTCGAACATCAACGCTACTTAAGGACTAGGGTGATCCTTGATACCACTATAGGACGCTTGTGGATTTTGAATGCCAAACATAGATTTTGGTCGAGAAATCCTGGGCCAACCGGTAACAATTGGTCATTCTGGTGACTCGACGGTGGAATAGATGTTTGGGTATGATGCACTATGTCAAACCAGAACTATAGTAATCATACACTTAGTTACTTTCACACTTAAAAAGTGGTAGACTTGCTAAGGACAACTCACTAGTGTTCAACACTAATAGACTTGCTAAGGACAACTCACTAGTGTTCAACACTAACTTACTAAAAGTAGAAACTTACTAAAAGTGGAAACTACTAAAAATGGAAACATTCTAAAAGTAGAAACTTACTAGGAATGGAACTTAGTAAAACGAACTATACTTAAAACACTTGCATACTTAAACTTAAATTTGGGCAAAACACTTAACTACTCTTAAATGCCAATAGGTTGACTTTCTGCTCATCCATCCAAACTTTCTATTCCAAGGAATAACGATCTCTCATCTGCTTACTAAGGTGAATTCATATCCCCACTCTTTATTGCTAGCAAACTTACTTACTTTTATTGGGGTGAGACACATACTACTTTTACTATTTACAATTTAGACACAAATACCAACTGTTAAACTATGCTATACCCGGCTATGTCTGACTAAGTCCCTACAGTGATATTTTCAATTGCTCGTTGAACGCATTCTTAATTATTGGGGGTAGGCCTATCGGGAGTAACGTCCCCGATACATTTGACCAAGTCATTGTATTACTTAATAATGAACTTAAACCGACAAGGACAGACACAACTTGTCATTGGGGCAAACTTTGAACGTTTAGTCTAAATATCACGAACTGGCATAATTTTTTGGTCCATGCGAGATCAACTTTTAAGATGTTTGTGATCTTCCTTGACAACTAAAGATCTGTGTGATCTTCTTTTGAAAACAAAATCTTGTGATCTAAAAACAACGATAACTACTTTTGTTAAACCTATGAACTTCACTCAACCTTTTTGATTGACACTTTAGCATGTTTGTCTCAGGTGCTGTTTGATCAAGCTTACTTATCTTTTACTTATGTAATGCTACTTGGACATAGGATCTCAATAACTATCGCATTTATTATTCTTGCATTTGAAACATTTATATCATTGTAATTTAAATTCTTGTAACGACATTTCATTTTCCGCTGCGTACTCAATAAAATCTATTTTTATCATTTAGAATTGTTCTCGTATTATAATATGTTGGTTTATTTGATATTAGTGACGTTTCTTCCAGACCCTATTTAGAGGACGTCACAGAGTGGTATCAGAGCAAAACCAGGCTGTTATAGAGAACCAGGATTGCATCTTTATGTGTGCCTTATTTGCTAGCTAGGGTGCCTTAGCAATCTAGGAAACTATAACATTTCCTGCCTTAAACTTTAAAGCACTCAGGATTTCCTTATAAGCTTAAAAACATATCCTCTACAATCTTATCTTAAAACTGATCGAAATCTCTATCCTAATGTTAGGATGCCTAACTCTCATCAAGCGAACAAAATGAATCTTTTCGAGCCAACCGAAAAAGATACTGAAAGGTCTTCCACTGAAAGACCAGTCCAAAGTCCACCTTATGGCATTGGTAGTCCACCCTCACCAAATTATAGCCCAGATACTCTATCTACTTCTCCTGATTTTCACCCGACTCAAGGATCTGAAAGCCCTGCTAATTCTGCCGACTCTGCCTCTTATCACTCACTGGTATATTAACCGATGAGTACTCCCGAATGGGATGCTCTTCAAGATCTCCCTAACTATGATAGTGACTTCTCAAATTATGAGCCGAAAGAAGAGCCTATTGAAGAATCATCTGAAAACTCAACTCTAAAGAGAAAGCAATCCGAACCCTCTACTACTGGTGAAACCAGTCCATTATTTTGTAATAACATGGAGCACATAATGGTGAAGCGTGATATCATCAACCTTCAGAGTAGTTGTGAGAAGAATAGAGAGTATAGCAGACGCCATGTTGCTCGGATAGAAGTACGTCTAAACAACCTAGAAAAATCTTAAAGGAAATCATCAAAGAGTCCTTCGACTCTCAAACCGAAAGGCTAGAGAAACTTGTGAAGAATAACATGGACAAAGTAATGGAGAAAGTGATGGCTGAGAAAGAGAAGAAATGAAGCGTATCTTGTTCTTTGTTTTCCCATTTATTTATTTTCCATTTTCCTATCTATGAAAAGGCTATGCCTTAAATTATTTCCCATTTCCAACTCGTGTAATAAAGGCTTATTTAATGCCTCGTTCTTAATAATATAAATTGTTTCGTTTATCTTTATCCCGCTTAAAATTTTTCAAACTTATGACCTATCAGATTTATCAAACTTCTATACACCCTTATGTAGTGAAGAATCATGGTTCGTCCAACTGCGCCAACTCTTACCACGACGTTTCATAACTTTCTCGTTTGACCACATCAATTTCATAACTTTCACGACTTCCATAACTTCCAAAGATATGAAAGTTGACCAAGTCTATAAAGACTGCAACTTAATACTAGCCAACTAAACTCGACGAGTTCATAACTGTTTTCATGGATGACATTTCGATCTGCTCCAAGAATGAGAAAGAACATGAGCAACATTTGCAAATTTATTCTTGAACTCTTAAGAAAAAGAGCAACTCTACGCAGACTTTTCCAAGTGCAAGTTTTGGCTTAAAATCGACATGTTGTCGATCCAGCTAAGATTACTGCTATCCTTAACACACTATATTAGAATTCATCATTGATCACATATCCTGACCTTATGGAGTGACCTTGGAATGGAAATATGAATTAGTGAAATATAATGACGGTGGCCAATGTGATTATATTACGGTAATTCATAGAAATATTCCAATATCATGACGTATGGAATAGAAAGTGAATCAAAGAAAACTCTCAAGCTATCTATTCAAAAACCCAAATGCAAGGGCATGAAAGGAGAAAAATGATCATCTTGATATTAGTAGATACGAAGAACTCATTCTAATCAAAATATATATCTATCTCATACTCATTTAACAAACTTTCATGTACCATAAAGGTTGTAAACAATCGAATCTTGAAGTTTTACATTCCTTTATCCTAAATGGATATCTCTTGAGCATTGATACTTAATCATCACTTGTTATATCCAAATCCTCTCTGTTATTACACTTTCAATGTAAATTTTCATATGACTTTCAAAAACCCATGTCATTTTCACCCTCAAACGTCGGTATTACAAACACCATGTCTAATATCACATTATCTATGTCGAAATGATAAATATCTCATATGCATAATCTTTTGAAGAATGGAACCTCCATACGTGTATCGTTTTGACGATCATAGTCCAGAAACTTCTGTACTCGTACATCTACTTATAATAGACTACTTGGCACCATGCAAGTAATGGTGTCATACTCAAACAATAATCGATCATTGTCAACTCGAAAATCAAAGGTGAAATACACTATCTCAAGTTGTGGCTTGAGCTAAACTCATCACATCTGAAAAACTGCTGTAACAATTGAAATGATTCCATCATACTTTAACGTATCCTCCTCTCAGACCAACTAAGGCTGAATTCAAACGATCATTACATAGTTGAAAGTCAGTGCTGTAGCATTTATTTATACTTGTCTATGCGACTGCCAGATTATTCATGACGAGTTCTCGAACTCTCACTATCACTCGAACGATTCAAAGTTGCAAATCTTATTTAAAGTTCTTTCATACATAACTCTAAATCCGAGGGATTTACTCATTTGATGATAACCACATTATCTTCCTTCTTACTTTAATGTTAACATTTTGAGTCCAAGAACTCATGCCCTGATAAAAGTCAATTCATTAGTTTTCATTACCTCGAAACAATCATTACACAATTATCCTCCAGAATTTTTGAATCTTCAATCAATGTTTCTCAAACAAATAAACTCTTAAATACAAATATCCTGTTATCCAAATATTTGTTACACGTGTCTTTATTTTCAAATTATCCCAGAATTTATAAAGAAAATGATTTTTCACTTATGCGATCTATAAAACCTTATACATAAATTTACCTATACATATTTTGACTAGTACATATCGAATTATACTTTCGCTTCTACAAATTCCCACTTTGATTAAATCGAAAATACTTTATAAATTTTAAGTAACCCTAGGTTTATTATGAACATCATTTTGTCACCTCCTCTAAAATTACTTTCACTAATTATATAAACACTTTCGTATTTTTATCAATTTACCTTTGTTTTATCAAATTAAACATTCTTTTAATCAACTCTTTTTCGTATTGTTCAAATTATCTCACGTAAAATAATACGTGTTGTACATAACTCAAGTCTTACTAATAGCTTCGCTTTCTTTTATATTGACACATCAAACGTCACAACTTTTCTAAAAATTACTTTGGCTTATTATTAAAACTTTCGTATTGCTCTCCAATGTGTTTGGATCATTCTCCGTGCAAGAACGAAACTTATCTCCCTACAAACATCATCTCTTCCTTCCTGTGATAGTCATTAAGAAATTTCTACTTCCGGTATTCCACGGCTAAACCACAACACCCTCGTAAACATCAATACTACGATCATTTGAACAAGGAAGCAAAGGTTCCTTCATGATAGAAACAATATCTTATAAACAATGATTCACATTTATTTGAATCCGCATTTAAACTCATAAGTAAATGATAGACCGACCCGCCATTTGTTCGAAAATGACTTTCTTACTCTGAAGGAGTTACCTTAAATATTTATGAAGATACTCTAAACATTTCTCCCTTTTTGGATTGCAACTAGATTTTATTCTAGTCAAGTTTTAATCTATGATTCGACATGAAACTGAAATCATAAATCTTGAAGCTACATCCTGAAACTATTTCTAAAGACAAGTTCTCATGTATACTGAATGATGTCTTTCATTTAATCACTCGTATTATCCTGGGGTCAATGAATCCTCAACTAACATCTCATTTGTCTATTAGACATCTCTTGAAAACCAAAGGTATTATGGTTACCTTTCGAAACTTGAAGCTGGTACTATCTCTAACAAATACCAGCCATACATCAAACTACGCAACTGAAATCTTTGCGTACTCTACTCTATCTTACCTGCCCTACTATTGCGGCATAAACACTCAAGATCTTAACGAGCTCAATAATACATTTCATAGCATCATCTTTCCTTTTAAAGGAAAACTAGTCAAACGACACTCTTGTTATTCCTTGGAAAAATCTCCGCATTTAATGCACTTTGCAAACGACCTATTAAGGTTAAGGATCATGAGATCAAATGCGTAAACAAAGCAATATACTTATTGTTAACACTCATTCAAATTCACGTAAGGGCCCGATTATACCAGGGAACGTGAAAAACAAACTCTATCATTAAAGTCCGCTGGGATTCGCGTAGAAGCCCCTAATATACATGGGAACGCAAAGACCAAATGATACGGAAATACTTCCATCTCTTCTCAACTGCTGATGCAAACGAGAAATCTACCTAAAACTTCAGGACGAAGTTTCTAATAACGGGGAGGTACTATAACGACCCTCATTTTCTCATTCTATATTTTTCCATATTAAATGCCCAACAATATAATTAAACTTAACAATTAAACTTTAACGATTGTTAAGCGTTAAGAATTATAAAATATAATAATTAACTTTGTGTAATAAACGACAAGTTAATAAAAGATAAAAATAATGAGCTTATTAATTTTTGTGAACAAAATAAATAACCTTAAACCTTGTACACTTAAATAATTTGTAACATCCCGCGTTTTTCCGTTAAATTTATTTTTAACACCGTCTTTTTTTTTTAAAATAATATCTTTCGCTATTTAAATTCCCAATTTCCGTTGACTAACGTTTATAATATTCTCGTTATTTAATTATAACATCACTCGTCTACTCGAGCGTTTTTAAAATATTTCGTTTGGTTAATTCCCGCACCCGACTACAAACATGAGGGACTTAAGTTGATAAGTGGGCAAAGTGGTGACTAGGTCAACTAGTCAACCACTTCACCTCCTCCATTCATTTCCACCAACACCTTCCACTTTTCTTCCTCTTTTTCTCTCTACTTCTCTTTTATGAACATAAACACCAAAATCACAAAATCATCATCTAAATCCGATTGGAGAAGCAAACATCAAAACAAATTACATATTCGTGATCCTCTCTTCATCCTCTTCGATTTGGTACCAATTTCATCCGTTTTGGGTAACTTTCTAAAATCACTAATTTTCTTTAAATTCGTGTTTTTGACTTGAAATTGTGTTAGTTAGTGTCTATGGCTCTTGTATAATATGAATATATGTTTTGTTGCTCGATTTGTTGATTTGAGTAACTAGTTTGAACTTTTGAAGTGGGTTAGCTTAATCTTTGATTTTGGATGATTAAAAGTTGTTTAATTGTTAAAGTTCATGTTTTAATTGTGTTACTAGTATCACTAGCTTCGTTTTGATGCGTAGGTTGATTAAGGAAACTTCAAAAACATGAATATTGATTTTTGCGGATTTTGGTTAGGGTTTGATAGACTTAAAACAAGCTTTTGATGTTTCAAATGCCATGAAATGTTATTAGTAAGTGTTTAGTTGTAATGTATGTTTCATTACCTTCAAAACGGCATATCGTATGTGTAAATTGGATTCCCGAATCATAAAATACGTTTTACGAACTTGAAACTTTGAAAATAAACCTTCCTTGATCAATTGACGAGTTTTCGGTTATTGTAAATGATGTTTTCGCTTGATGAAAAGTGGTTAGTTGTATTCCTTGTCAAAATACCTTTCCAACGATATAAGATACTTGTTTTGGATGTTTACGGTTTAAGATTTATGGGTATTTGAAGTTGGATTCGTGCATAAGTTGAAAACTGCAGAAAATAGCTGAACAGCATGGTGCGCGGCGCGCACCTCACCCCGCGCGGCGCGCAAATGGGTCTGGCCAGATTCTGCTCATTTTGTCCCATTTCACGTGAAATGTTTGACTAGCTACCGACCTCCGATTCACATGAAACTTGTTTTAATATACTTGTATATGAATATTTAGCATAGAAAAATAGTTCGGGACCCGACCCGAACGCGTTGACTTTTTCGTTGACTTTGACCAAGTTTGACTTTTAGTCAAACTTAACCAAACTTTTATACAATCATTCTAACATGCTTTTATACTTGTTTCTTGTATGAAACTTGACAACGTGATTCACATGCTATACTTAATCGAGTAGTAACGAGCCATAGGACTAATTGAACACATTTCACCCGACCTTGTGTCGTAACCGGTTAATTGATACAACTTATTTGTTTAGGTCAAGGCTAAGCAACTATCATGCACACATTTACTTCGTGAAGTACTTTTATACTCGTGCACTCGAGGTGAGATCATAGTCCCATCTTTCAACAACTTTTATACTTTTAAATTATGGGATGAGAAACATATACAGTTTTATACTACATACTTTTATACTTTGAACACAAGTACAAGGAAACAAACATTCCACAGCGAGTTAGAACAAAAATCCTCAATTCGATTATCATTAGTTACACTTGCAGGGTGTAAGCGAGAACTTATATTGTGTGGCCATACGGGTTTGACAAACCCTCATTACGGACGGTTCGCTACCGTCTACGGATGAAATATATTTTCGAGAAACAGTGTATGTTCTAACACTATTGTGATGGGGTTCTATGGAAGGAAACGTTAAGTCTTGATAATTGGGTGCTCGCGAACAATACTTTTGGAATGCAAACGATTTTGATAATCAACTATGGGAATACTAAATCTTGTGGTTCAAAAACAACGTTTACAAACACCTATGATTTCACCAACGTTTTTCGTTGACAGTTTTCTATATGTTTCTCAGGTTCATACTTGGCTATTTGATATATGCTTCCGCGTTCACTCATACTTGCTTGGGGTCAAGCATACATGCACATACTCTGATTTCTTGCTTGGGGTCAAGCATACATGCATATACTCTGATTTCTTGCTTGGAGTCAAGATACATACATACATACGCTAGTGATAGCACCTTTGGATTCAAACATATTGTTTACATACTTACGCTATTTATAGCAACTGTATTTTTAAACTAGTTATGTCGCAAGTTATTTCATTTATACTTTATGACTTTTGTAAACATAGACTTGTTGTCGAACGGTTTTGTAAACTAAACTTGCAAGTCTTGTACCTTTCAAATGAATGCGACATAATTTTGGTCAAACGAGTCTCATATAGGGACTACGACCACGCAACGGGACCTAAGTTAACGGCGCCGTCAATAACGGTTTTGGTCGGGTCGTTACAAGTGGTATCAGAGCGTTGGTTGTAGGGAACTAGGATGTGCATTAGTGTGTCTGACAGAGTCGTTGGGACGCATTAGTGAATCTAGACTACAACCGGATAGTTAGCCATTGCATTCTGACATACATTGCTATAGATAGCACTTACTTGACTACTTGTGCATTATACTTGAATCATTCTTAGGAAAACTTTTTAATGGTACCCAACCTTCATCATACGAACTCGTATTCTGCCACTTTGGTTCAGGAACTCTGACTCCTTGGTTGTTATTCACCCCGTCTCATCTTACTATCCATGAGTATTGTAAAGTCACTGTCACCACTCTAGGTGAGTATCGTCATCACTATTTATCGCTACAGTTGCGTACTACTCGCTATCATGACTCGTTACTCTTTTCATACCTGAATACCTTATTGTCTGACTCGAACCACATTGACGTGAACAATCATTTATACACTTCCCTCGGGGAACGCTTCTTTATAGTTGCACTAATTCTTTCGATTCAATACGAGTCACGTTAGAGACGTCGTTACACTTTGTTTATTTTAAATTTTCACGATTACACGAACTTGATTCTATGGAGTGATGTGGGAATGGAGGTATGAGTTAGCGTAATATAACGTCATTTGATCAACGTAGTTATATTACGGTAAGACATACCAAAGTTCTAGTGACACGTGATGGTGGTTAGACTCGATCAACCTAAACACCACCATGAGCCATGTACATGACTTTATTTTTCTTGTTTGGGATATCCGAAAACTCTGAGAATATTGATAACAACCATACCCGGGACACATCTTCGATTATTATCGAACCATATTTATGCTTCCGAATGAATGACAAATTCTTCCGACTTCAAACATATGTTACACGTGTGTACTATCTCGTTTTCTTATAGTTTTTATGGACGAACTACAAAATGCTTGGTATGCCCACATCGAGGCGGAAATTTCTCTCGTATTACACTCGTACTTCCGTTTAAGGAAAATATTTTATCTAAATTCTCAATGGAGGGAGAGACTCTTCACGTTATACTAGTATTCGCCACAAGGGTGAATAGTCCCGACGAACGTTTTTTTTTCAGAAACCGATGAGAACTTGCCCCGACGAACGTTTTTGGAAACCGATAAATCTTCCGCGACGCGAATTTTCTTGAGAAACTTGTCCTAGCTAACGTTTTCAATTCCTAGCAAACTTGTTCTATATGCCTTAGGGAAATGTACCCCGTTTCGGATCGAGATCCTCGTTTCACTTCTAGATTTTGGAGTACCTTACAAAAAGCCTCGGGACCGCGTTTAGACATGGGTACCGCGTATCATCCACAAACCGACGGACCAAGCAAACATATGATTCAAACCTTGGAAACCGTAATACGAATTTGTATTACTAACTTCAAATTTACTTGAGGAAAGTATTTTCCTTTAGCTTAATCCTCGTACTACAATGATTTTCATTCGAGTTTTAACGTCACTCCTTTTGAAACCACATGTGACCGGAAACGTCATTCCCCTTTGTCGAACCAAGTAAACGATGATCAATTCACCGGGGCCGAGGTTATTCATGAGCAACCGAGAAAAATTTATTCATATTCAGGTAAAACCCTACGCGACTCGTAATCACCAAGAGCTACGCCGATGTTAGACGTAAACATTTCAAATTCCACGTGGGAAACCGCGTCACGTTAAGAGTCGCACCTTGGAAAGGTGCAATCCGTTTCGGGAAACGTAGGAAGCTAAATCCGCGATATTTTGATCCTTTAAATTCTTGGGGTGTTTTGGACCCGTCGCTAGCCGTTTAGACTTTTCCGACTCATTTTGGGTCTCCGTTTATCCTACATTCGATGTATCAACTCAAAGACGTGTTTTGCGAAACGAGAACTTGTTATCTCCTTTGATGAACTCACTATCGACGATAAACCTCACTTCCCAGGAGGACCGGTTGAAACCATGAGTCATGGAAGCCAAACCTTAAAACAACATATGATCCCGACCGTCAAAATTCGTGGAAATACTCAAGGACGTACCTTCACTTATTCGTAGAATTTACAACGCAAGATCTCGAGTAAGATTCAACAACTACTACTTCCAACTAAATTTCGGGACGAAATTTCTTTTGAGGTGTGGATAATGTAACATCCCGCGTTTTTCCGTTAAATTTATTTTTAACACCGTCTTTTTTTTTTTAAAATAATATCTTTCGCTATTTAAATTCCCAATTTCCGTTGACTAACGTTTATAATATTCTCGTTATTTAATTATAACATCACTCGTCTACTCGAGCGTTTTTAAAATATTTCGTTTGGTTAATTCCCGCACCCGACTACAAACATGAGGGACTTAAGTTGACAAGTGGGCAAAGTGGTGACTAGGTCAACTAGTCAACCACTTCACCTCCTCCATTCATTTCCACCAACACCTTCCACTTTTCTTCCTCTTTTTCTCTCTACTTCTCTTTTATGAACATAAACACCAAAATCACAAAATCATCATCTAAATCCGATTGGAGAAGCAAACATCAAAACAAATTACATATTCGTGATCCTCTCTTCATCCTCTTCGATTTGGTACCAATTTCATCCGTTTTGGGTAACTTTCTAAAATCACTAATTTTCTTTAAATTCGTGTTTTTGACTTGAAATTGTGTTAGTTAGTGTCTATGGCTCTTGTATAATATGAATATATGTTTTGTTGCTCGATTTGTTGATTTGAGTAACTAGTTTGAACTTTTGAAGTGGGTTAGCTTAATCTTTGATTTTGGATGATTAAAAGTTGTTTAATTGTTAAAGTTCATGTTTTAATTGTGTTACTAGTATCACTAGCTTCGTTTTGATGCGTAGGTTGATTAAGGAAACTTCAAAAACATGAATATTGATTTTTGCGGATTTTGGTTAGGGTTTGATAGACTTAAAACAAGCTTTTGATGTTTCAAATGCCATGAAATGTTATTAGTAAGTGTTTAGTTGTAATGTATGTTTCATTACCTTCAAAACGGCATATCGTATGTGTAAATTGGATTCCCGAATCATAAAATACGTTTTACGAACTTGAAACTTTGAAAATAAACCTTCCTTGATCAATTGACGAGTTTTCGGTTATTGTAAATGATGTTTTCGCTTGATGAAAAGTGGTTAGTTGTATTCCTTGTCAAAATACCTTTCCAACGATATAAGATACTTGTTTTGGATGTTTACGGTTTAAGATTTATGGGTATTTGAAGTTGGATTCGTGCATAAGTTGAAAACTGCAGAAAATAGCTGAACAGCATGGTGCGCGGCGCGCACCTCACCCCGCGCGGCGCGCAAATGGGTCTGGCCAGATTCTGCTCATTTTGTCCCATTTCACGTGAAATGTTTGACTAGCTACCGACCTCCGATTCACATGAAACTTGTTTTAATATACTTGTATATGAATATTTAGCATAGAAAAATAGTTCGGGACCCGACCCGAACGCGTTGACTTTTTCGTTGACTTTGACCAAGTTTGACTTTTAGTCAAACTTAACCAAACTTTTATACAATCATTCTAACATGCTTTTATACTTGTTTCTTGTATGAAACTTGACAACGTGATTCACATGCTATACTTAATCGAGTAGTAACGAGCCATAGGACTAATTGAACACATTTCACCCGACCTTGTGTCGTAACCGGTTAATTGATACAACTTATTTGTTTAGGTCAAGGCTAAGCAACTATCATGCACACATTTACTTCGTGAAGTACTTTTATACTCGTGCACTCGAGGTGAGATCATAGTCCCATCTTTCAACAACTTTTATACTTTTAAATTATGGGATGAGAAACATATACAGTTTTATACTACATACTTTTATACTTTGAACACAAGTACAAGGAAACAAACATTCCACAGCGAGTTAGAACAAAAATCCTCAATTCGATTATCATTAGTTACACTTGCAGGGTGTAAGCGAGAACTTATATTGTGTGGCCATACGGGTTTGACAAACCCTCATTACGGACGGTTCGCTACCGTCTACGGATGAAATATATTTTCGAGAAACAGTGTATGTTCTAACACTATTGTGATGGGGTTCTATGGAAGGAAACGTTAAGTCTTGATAATTGGGTGCTCGCGAACAATACTTTTGGAATGCAAACGATTTTGATAATCAACTATGGGAATACTAAATCTTGTGGTTCAAAAACAACGTTTACAAACACCTATGATTTCACCAACGTTTTTCGTTGACAGTTTTCTATATGTTTCTCAGGTTCATACTTGGCTATTTGATATATGCTTCCGCGTTCACTCATACTTGCTTGGGGTCAAGCATACATGCACATACTCTGATTTCTTGCTTGGGGTCAAGCATACATGCATATACTCTGATTTCTTGCTTGGAGTCAAGATACATACATACATACGCTAGTGATAGCACCTTTGGATTCAAACATATTGTTTACATACTTACGCTATTTATAGCAACTGTATTTTTAAACTAGTTATGTCGCAAGTTATTTCATTTATACTTTACGACTTTTGTAAACATAGACTTGTTGTCGAACGGTTTTGTAAACTAAACTTGCAAGTCTTGTACCTTTCAAATGAATGCGACATAATTTTGGTCAAACGAGTCTCATATAGGGACTACGACCACGCAACGGGACCTAAGTTAACGGCGCCGTCAATAACGGTTTTGGTCGGGTCGTTACATAATTAAACTTAGTTGATTAAGGAACCATTTAAGCTAATCTAAAGTATAAGGACTAAAGTGAAAAAGTTCCAAACTCCTTCCCCTAAACCCTATCTGAAATTTTAAAGAGAAAATTACCCTTTTACCCCTCCAAAATTTCGGCCAAATCACCCCATCACCTCCTCATTTAAGCCTAACTTGTTCCCTAAGTATTACTTGCTAAACCCTAATTCTAGAATTCTCTAATCACTCCTATAAATAGAGACCTAGGCTAAAGCTTTTCATGCACCAAAACATATTTACAATTCTCTCTCAAAAATCACAAATCTCTCTCCCCTCTCTATTTGGTTTACGGCCAAGATCACCACCACAACACCACCATCTTCAAGCAATCTTCAAAGGATCTTCATCGTGTTCTTCGCGTTCATCGTGATCTTCAAGGTGTTCTTGAGTTTTTCAAGTATTTGATATTCATCACCAAGTTATCTTCATCTTATTCTTGTTAATCTTCATCATCATTCATCAAGGTAAAAACCCTAGATCTAAAACTCTTAAATCTTACTTTCAATTCATGTTTATATTCATAATCATATTCATGCTTGATCTTAACTCTTATATTGTTCATGTAAAAAAAATAAAAAATAATTATACTTATACATACATATATACGGTTTTATAAAAAAAAGGGGGAAAAGGTTTAGATCTTGAAAACCCTAATGATTCACCAAGATTGTGTTAATTTTTAAAAATGGTAACAAGATATATACATGCTATAAATAGATACACCATGCATATATGTAAAAAAAATAATATATATATACATATAGGTATATTATAGCTGAATTTTTTTTAAAAAAAAAAAAAAGAGTTTTGTTGAAACCTAAAAACCCTAAAAGATTTGTTAGTGTGTAAAAAGGAAACAAAAATATACACATATATATACATATACGGCATACACACACACACACACACACACACACACACACACACACACACACACACACACACACACACATATATATATATATATATATATATATATATATATATATATATATATATATATATATATATATATATATATATATATATATATATATATATATATATATATATATATATATATATTAAATACTTAAACCCTAATATTACCTAAACCATTTACATAATCCTAATAATCATTACATAATCATTTAAATCATTACCTAATCATTTCTTTACTAAACCCTAATCATTAAATACTTGTAACAACCCAACCCATATGCAATCGAAATATGCAAAATAAAAATAAAAAAATTGTACAGCATAGTGGCGCGGCGCGCCAAAATGGCCTGTCTAACTTTTCCTTTTTTGTGAAAAAGATCTTCGACTTCCCGACACATTTAGATCAAACGGTTTTCACAACATATTTCAATAGTTAAAACTAACATGTTCCAATAATAAAATGAGTCTTACGAGACCGGGCCCACATCGGCCGTTTTACGACTTTCGTACGAAAATACAAGTTTTCAACCACATGATTTGTAATACAAAATAAAGGCCGAGCATGGTGATTGGGGATACGCTACCCAATCCTAATCGAATCCAAAAGCATGCCTTTAAAGCAACTACGCAAGTCCACTAGTCCCCGCGCTTACCCGAGCCACCGCATCCATAAATCTATAAAAAAAGTCAACAACGAGAGGGTAAGCTAAAGCTTAGTGAGTGCAATAGTTACACACGTACATATATAATTTACCTACTTGCACTCCCTTACCCAAACCACACATTAATCCCGCATGTCAAAGCATAAGAAACTAGCATAATCAATCTTACCACAATGAACTCGTTTAACAAGCGTAAAAGCTAGTAACATCAAACGCACCATAAATACCTCGTGTATCAATTCGCACAAGCTAGTAACATCAAACGTACAACTAGCATAAACCTTAGCATAATCTCGCATATCATCTCGTAACAAAGCTAGTAGCATCATAATCGTAAAACTAGCAACACCATTAGCATAATAGTCATAATAATAATAATTAAATGCTACACAACAACTATAATCCATGGTTAACCAACTCTTCGTAGGGGAATGACTTCGCGAAACAAGTCATCGATGTTCATAACAACCGTTAGCGCCCAAACACGGCTATGGTATGCTAACCCCCGAGGTGTTCCAAAAACGGCTATGGCATCACCCCCAAGTGTTCCAAAAACGGCTATGGCATCACTTGATCAATGTGTGAGTAAAACAAGGCTATTACTCACATTCGTGTGCACAAACACGGCTATGTGCAACAATTAATACGGGCAACAACGTGGGAGTAAAACACGGCTATTACTCACCACCATATGCACAAACACGGCTATGTGCATAATTATCAATTGGACAAAACGGCTATGTCCCACAACTATGGTCACAAAAACGGCTATGTGACACCATTAATTAATGTGTGCAAAAACGGCTATGCAACACCTCAATGGTCACAAAAACGGCTATGTGACTCATCGTTAAATAATAGCATTACAATAAATATATCGGGTCCCCAAATCTTAAGTCACATGTAGCGCACAAAATCCGACTATTGTGTCACTATTCCCAAAGGTGTCCAAACAGCTATCGTCGCATCGATGTGCCCCAAAACCTGGCTATTGTGCACATCGCGCACAAGCAAATAAATTATATACATACATGTATAATTATTCCACTCACCTTGAAGTCTTGATGAAAACAAGCCAAATCCGTTGATCCGTCAATGAACGTACCTAATCCATTATCATAATAATAAACAACACAATTAGGGTGGATTACAAACCAACCCATATTGACACCTAGTGCAATATCGACCCGATTGCACTTCCAAGTACAAATCGAGCCCAAATTAACCAATAATCACTAACACAAGTGAGAATGGTCTTAATACGCCAATTAAACCCAATCATAGGTGTTAAACACCTATCTTGCCCATAATGACACTTAAACCCTAATTTTGACCCAAAGGAGTCAACATCACGCCATTAGCGAGTTTTGACACCAAAACATGTTTAACTCGGTTTTATACTTCAACTTAATCCATTTTAAGTTTATAAACCTTATTAAATCGACAATTGGGTCATAATCATCACCAAACCCTAATTTTGACTCAAGTCAAAATTAGTCAACCCAAATTCACCTAAAGTGATTCCAACACTTCCATAATCACTAAACCTAGTGATTAAACTCAAGATTAAAGCCTAATCAAGGCCAAATCATCAACCAACCCAAAACCCGCCAAGTGACAAGAATAACTAGTCACCATAAACCCATTTCATCATCTAAGAGGGTTTCACTACAAATCAAACTCAAACCCTAACTTGAATATCAAATCTAACAAATGAAATTCGGAGTTTGAACTTACCAATACCACCAAAATGATGCCGTTGACGAGTAGAACAACTTTAAAACCTGAGCTTTGGTGAGAATCCAACTCCTTCTTCTCCAAATCAAGCTCTCTCTCACTGAAAGTGGGTTTCTCTCACTAGGGTTTGAAGAGAGTGTGTAACGACCCGCACTTTTTCGATCATTCTATACTTATAAGATTAATATTTACATAAATTAAACCTTGCCAACATGATAAGCAATCCAAATTGTCGAGACTGATATTTCCGAAAAGAGTTTTACACAACGTTTGACCGTCTAGTTTGACCGATGATATCACGAACCATACAATATATGATAATTATACGTTTGTGTATATATATGTATATATACATATTTAACATGATTAAGGAATGTTTTAATACCTCATTTTATATTAATAACAACAAGTTATATGTGTATTTTGAAACTACTAACTTAAGTTTTCAAAACGATAACAATACGTAACGTTATTTGACTTAAATACTTAAGACTATAATGTTTATACATATATTGTATAAGTAATGTATTTAATCACTTTTAAGAACTTAAATACATAAAATCATATAAGTGTATTCCCAAAAGATAGCTATATTTGAATCCTCATTCCATTTTTCACAAAATTTCTATACGTATATTTAGAGTATTTGTACTCGTATCATACCTAGCTCCTATACGTATTTACTAATAGTAAATACACATCAAAATCACCACCTAACCAGCCATTATTCATGCCCTTAGAGCTAGGTAATTACTTTTGGATGATTACTTGACTAATTATAAAAATACAAACTAAAATTTTGTCATGTTATCCTTAAAGATCACATTTTTAGGAGTATATATGTATCATCATTTTTGATTCATTTTTACTTCAATCTCTTAACTAAAAACACACACTCTTTCTTACTCTCTAAACTCCATAACAATCCAGCAAAGTTCCATAAAGATCTAGCTTCAAAAACCATACTAAAACACCATAAGAAAACCATACAAAAACACTTCAAGAAAACCCTCCAAGAACACCAACTTACTACCAATCTTTCATCCACTTCTATCACCCTTTTGATTCTAGCTTCTTACTTCTCTTTTACAGCAAACTTATCCAAGGAACTTGAGGTAGAATCTATGTTCATAACCTTATTCGATTCATATATATATAGCTATCTTATTTTGTGGTACAAAAGTTTAACAACAAGAACATAGTTTGAATGTTTTCAAACTTGTTTGCAAACTAAATAGATCCTTCTAACTTAACTTTTAAAATACTTCAAGACCTGTAATATAACTTATGTATATGCTAATTTAACAAGGTAAAACTTGGTTTTTCAAAGTATAAGTATTTTTAGAAAAATGGTCATTAAATGATTTTGTTGTAACAAAAATGTTTAACTTCATATGTGTCACTAATGTTTCACTTATGCCGTATGATTTTGAATACAAACCAAGGTATTTACAGTTCATAGTCTTAAAGAAGAACTCGATCCAAGAAGATGGCAATTTGAATCAACGAAAACGGATTTGTAACGAAGAAACTATGACCGAAACAAAATTGGTTATCCTAGATCATTTCAACTACGGGATCAATTGGAAAAAAATGATATAAATCACATATTTCTAAGATAACATGATATTTTATATATATGTACTTATAATTCAATTTTATATGGTTCAGGATCACCCGTAAACAATACGAGAAGATTAATCATAAGATCCCGTGTTTGTACGCAACACGTCATTTGACAACACCGGTACTTTATGTACGCAACACGTCATTTGACAACACCGGTACCATGGGTCAAGATTAATCTCGACCAATACATATACGATGGGGTTTTATTTATTTCGTTGGGGGTTTTGTTTATTGCGGGTATATTAAACATCTAAAAATGAACCATTAAAAATTGAATTACTAACATCGGAATGCTAACTACGGACTAAGGAAATATTCAAAATATTAAAAGTATAACAAGTATATATATATATAACGTTTGTTTTAAAATGAAAACATATTGATATATTATATATGGATAGGTTCGTGATATCAACCGGAAGACCGAGTCAAAATATATATATCATCAAGACAAGAGTGAGTATATAGTCCCACTTTTAAACTCTAAAAATTTCGGGATGAGAATACATGTATTTTATGTTTTACGATATGGACACAAGTAACTGAAAAATATGTTCTACGTTGAGTTGTACCACTGGCATACTTCCCTGTAGCTTGGTAACTAATATTTACAGCGGTATTGTAAACGCGAATCCTGTTGATAGATCTATCGGGCCTGACAACCCCAACCGGACTGGACGACCAGTATTCAACGGTTGCACAGTACTTCGTTTTGTGACTACACTTGGTACGGTGTAGTAAGATTTCATATTAAAGGGAATATGCGACGTGAAAATGTTAAGTATGGTTACCAAGTGCTCAACCACTTAGAATATTTTTATTGAAATGTTTATATACGAAATCTTGTGGTCTATATATATATATTGCTGCGCACTAAACCTATATCTCACCAACTTTATGTTGACCTTTTAAAACATGTCTATTCTCAGGTGATTTCTAAAGCTTCCGCTGCATTATGTTGAATCTAAGCAGGATCATGCGTACTCATATTTGTGTCAAAAATAAAACTGCATATCCGAGGACGTGTGTTGTAAAATATGCTAGAAATCGTGTTGTTATTATCATTTGTAAAGTTTGTAAGTCGAAGATTATCGTTAAACGATAATCATCTTTTTATTGTCTAAAGCTTGTAACAAAAATAATGGTTTGGTTTGTAATGTATAATATATGCAGTTTTCCTTTTTAAAAATGTCGCATATAGAGGTCAATACCTCGCAATGAAATCATACGTTATCTAACACGTTCTTATGGTTAAGGACGGGTTATGACATGTGGTATCAGAGCGGTGGTCTTAGCGAACCAGGTTTGCATTAGTGTGTCTAACTGATAAGTCGTTAGGATACATTAGTAAAGTCTGGACTTTGACCGGGTCTGATTTAAAAAAAAAAACCATTGCTTATCACTGTTGGTTAAAATTTATATGTAAATATTATATAAGTACTAATGGGTTAGTTGTTGTGTGATAGATGTCGAGCTCAAAAATTGTTATCACAATCAACGACTCCGAATCAGAATCTTCAGATGGCGTTCCAGTCATTAACCTGTCCGATGACGAAAATGATATCCTTGGGGAAGACTCACAAATTCCGGATGAACCAACTATAAAGAACCCGGAAAGTGAACCCGAGGAGGAAAGTGAACCCGAGGAGGAAAGTGAACCCGAGGAGGAAAGTGAACCCGAGGAAGAAATACAGGAAATTACAAAAGACGAGTTCGAACTAGGAAAGAAACGAAAGGCTAATGAATTAGAAAATCCAAATCCCGAGTTTAATGAGAATGATGTGGCACCAATTCCACTCAACACTACCACCCCTATCCCCGCTATTCCTATTCGTTCTGTCCCGGCATCCAGTTCTTCAGTCCCACAGCCAAAATATAGGCAGACAGTTAGGATAAGCGTTAAGCAAATCTTTGTGTCTAAACGTCCTAGAAAATAGATCAAACGATGCGCTGCTGTGTCAAACCATGGAACCGAATAATGTTTTGTATAATATTAATAGTGTGGTTTGCTTAATGTTCGATGTAAGATAAGCATATGTAAAATATTGAAGTATGAAATGCAATAATTTTCCATGGTTAAGTATTATTTAGATTGTAGTAATTGATTCTGTACTAAGCTATTAAGTATGAACATTAACGGGTAGGTACTACCCAAGATATAATTATAAAACGCTAATAAGAAGAAAAGGCTTTTATAATAATACCTGGTTCATATTATTAACAAGCTATAAATGTACTATAAATACACACTACATCTATAATATTCCATGTGAATAATTATTTTCTTTCATTAGGAAATGGCGCGATTGAATCGAATGACGGAACAAGAACTCGAGGAACTCATCAACCAGCGAGTGAACGACAGAATGTTATGGGTTGAGGCTGCAAGAGCTGCTGCAGTTAATCCAAATCCTCGTGTAGGATGCTCCTACAAGACGTTTCAAGCTTGCAAGCCCTCATCATTCAGTGGAACGGAAGGACCGATCGGTTTAAACCGATGGATAGAAAAGATGGAGACGGTGTTCAAAATCAGTGGTTGTGATGAAAAAGACATGACCAAGTTTGCATCGTGCACTTTACAAGATAGTGCACTCACATGGTGGAAGAATTATGTGAAGGCGGTAGGAGGAGATGTAGCTTATGATACTCCATGGGAAGAATTCAAAGCGATGATAATCACCGAGTATTGTCCAAGGAATGAGGTTATTAAGTTAGAAGATGAGTTACGAAGTTTGAAGGTGGTTGGTACTGAAATCACCAACTACAATCAGCGATTCATGGAATTGGTTTTACTATGTCCTGAATTGGTTCCAACCGAAGCACGGAAGATTGAAATGTACAAAGGTGGTTTGCCCAAGAAGGTCAAGGCAAACGTTACGGCGTCGAAACCTAAGACAATTCATGAAGCTATAACCATGGCGAACGAGTTAATGGATCAGGTCATTCTGGATAAGAAAGCATTCACTACTGAGGTGAAGGTATCAAGTAACAAAAGGAAGTGGAACGGAAATTATGATCGAGGTTACCAACAGCAATCTTTTAAGAAACCAGAAACCCCGAAAGGTGCGGGTAGCGGTTCAGGCTTTGGTTACAAAGGACAAAGTCCTTTATGCAACCGTTGTCACAAACATCACTTTGGTTACTGTAGTGTGTTGTGCACCAAATGCAATCGACAGGGACATCTTGCTGAAGATTGTAAGGCTCTCGTTACAAATGCAAATGGTAACAAGACTCCTGCCACCAACGCAAATAGAACTGCTTTGGCTAACATTACTTGTTTTGGGTGTGGAAAACAAGGTCATTATAAGAGCCAGTGCCCGAATCAGAATGGCGGACCTGCACGTGGAAGAGCGTTTGTTATTAATGCTAGAGAGGCACGAGAAGACCCGGAGCTTGTTACGGGTACGTTTACCATTAATAACTTATCAGCATCTATTTTATTTGATACTGGCGCCGATAGAAGTTACGTGTGTATAAATTTTTACACTAAATTGAATTGTTCATCATTACCTCTAGATGCTAAGTACTTGATTGAGTTAGCTAATGGTAAACTAATTAAAGCCGATAAAATTTGTCGTGATTGTGAAATAAATCTAGCCGGAGAAACGTTTAAAATCGACTTAATACCCGTAGAATTAGGAGGTTTTGATGTAATAGTCGGCATGGACTGGATGTCCAAAATAGGAGCGGAAGTTGTTTGTGCCAAGAAAGCAATTCGTATTCCTGGTAAGGATAAAATACCGGTGATGATTTATGGAGAGAAGGGTAATTCAAAGCTAAAACTCATTAGCTGTTTGAAAGCCAAGAAGTGTTTAGAAAAGGGATGTTACGCTATTTTAGCACATGTTAATAAAGTCGAAAAGAAAGAAAAGTGCATCAACGACGTGCCTGTGGCAAGAGATTTTCCTGAAGTTTTTCCGGAAGAATTGCCGGGATTACCTCCATTTAGATCGGTAGAATTTCAAATAGATTTAGTACCAGGAGCTGCACCAGTGGCTCGTGCTCCATATAGACTTGCACCGTCCGAGTTAAAAGAACTTCAAAGTCAGTTAAAAGAATTACTGGACCGTGGATTCATACGACCGAGTACTTCACCGTGGGGAGCTCCAATTTTGTTTGTTAAGAAGAAAGATGGATCTTTTAGGATGTGTATAGACTATCGTGAATTAAATAAGTTAACTATCAAGAATCGGTATCCACTACCAAGAATTGATGACTTATTTGATCAATTGCAAGGATCATGTGTTTATTCGAAAATCGACTTAAGATCGGGCTATCATCAACTACGCGTCAAAGAAGAGGACATTCCGAAAACTGCTTTTCGGACACGTTATGGTCATTACGAATTTTTGGTTATGCCGTTTGGATTGACGAATGCGCCAGCTGTATTCATGGACCTCATGAATCGAGTTTGTAGTCCGTATTTAGATAAGTTTGTTATCGTTTTCATTGATGATATTCTTATCTATTCCAAGAGTGAGCAAGAGCATGAAGAGCATTTAAGGTTGATACTGGAGTTGTTGAGAAAAGAACAACTTTATGCTAAATTTTCTAAGTGTGCTTTCTGGTTGAAAGAAGTGCAATTTCTTGGTCACGTTGTTAATAGCGAAGGAATTCAGGTTGATCCAGCAAAAACTGAAGCCATTGAAAAATGGGAGACTCCTAAGACACCAACGCAGATACGCCAATTTTTGGGTTTAGCCGGTTATTATAGAAGGTTTATTCAAGATTTTTCCCGAATAGCTAAGCCGTTGACAGCATTAACGCAAAAAGGGAAGAAATACGAATGGACCTCGGAGCAGGAGAACGCATTTCAATTACTGAAGAAGAAGTTAACTACGGCGCCTATTTTATCGTTACCAGAAGGGAACGATGATTTTGAAATATATTGTGACGCTTCGCGACAAGGTTTTGGTTGTGTTCTTATGCAACGGAAGAAAGTTATTGCATTCGCATCCCGACAATTGAAGATTCACGAGCGAAATTATACGACGCATGATCTAGAATTGGGAGCAGTCGTGTTTGCATTGAAGATGTGGAGACACTACTTGTATGGGGTTAAATTCACTGTGTTTACTGATCATAAAAGCCTTCAACATATTTTCGATCAAAAACAGCTGAACATGAGGCAACGTAGGTGGGTCGAGCTGATAAACGACTATGATTGTGAAATTCGTTATCATCCCGGGAAGGCGAACGTGGTGGCCGATGCTCTAAGCAGAAAGGAACGAGAACCAATTCGAGTACGAGCGATGAACATAAAAATTCGCATGAATCTCAACTCATAAATCAAAGAAGTTCAACGAGAAGCACTTACTAAAGAAAATATAGGAAATGAAATAATGAAGAAGTATGAGAAGCAACTCGTTATGCGGGAAGATGGAATTCGATATTTTGCAAATCGTATTTGGGTACCGAAGTTGGGTGGATTAAGGAAGTTGATATTGAACGAGGCACATAAGACAAGATATTCGATACATCCTGGAGTTGGAAAGATGTACCAAGATCTTAAGACGCATTATTGGTGGCCTAATTTGAAGACAGACGTTGCAACATATGTTGGGGAATGTTTAACTTGTTCCAAAGTCAAAGCAGAACACCAGAAGCCGTCAGGGTTACTTCAACAACCAGAAATCCCAGAATGGAAATGGGATGGTATTACCATGGATTTCATCACGAAGTTACCAAAGACTGCCTGGGGATACGACACCATTTGGGTGATTGTTGATCGTCTCACCAAGTCTGCACATTTCTT
The DNA here is from genome assembly GCF_046630445.1 of Rutidosis leptorrhynchoides. Taxonomy (NCBI): domain Eukaryota; kingdom Viridiplantae; phylum Streptophyta; class Magnoliopsida; order Asterales; family Asteraceae; genus Rutidosis; species Rutidosis leptorrhynchoides. The sequence goes on from NC_092334.1 coordinate 150,766,324, forward strand.
GCCTATAAAGGAAACAGATAGAATGGAGAAACTATTACGATTGTATATAAAGGAAGTTGTTTCAAGGCATGGAATACCTATTTCCATTATATCCGATCGTGATAGTAGATTTACCTCAAAGTTTTGGCAATCACTACAGGAGGCACTAGGAACTCGGTTGGATATGAGTACCGCATATCATCCACAAACCGATGGACAGAGTGAAAGAACGATTCAGACTCTCGAAGACATGCTCAGGGCATGTGTGATCGATTTTGGAAACGGATGGGATAAATACCTACCGTTAGCAGAATTCTCGTATAATAATAGTTATCATGCGAGCATTGGAGCTGCGCCATTCGAAGCATTGTATGGAAGGAAGTGTAGATCTCCTATCTGTTGGAATGAAGTAGGAGATCGACAATTAACTGGTCCCGAGATCATACATGAAACGACTGAGAAGATAGTGCAAACCAAGGAGAGATTAAAAACAGCCAGCAGTCGCCAAATGAGCTACGCCGATGTCCGAAGGAAACCATTAGAGTTTCAGGTCGGGGACATGGTTATGCTAAAGGTTTCACCTTGGAAAGGTGTGATACGTTTTGGAAAAAGGGGTAAACTGAACCCAAGGTACGTAGGCCCGTTCAAGATCATCGAACGCATTGGACCGGTAGCTTATCGACTCGAGTTACCGCAACAACTCGCTGGAGTACATAATACCTTTCACGTTTCAAACCTGAAGAAGTGTCTTGCAAAGGAAGACCTCACCATTCCTCTTGAAGAAATTCATGTCGACGAGAAACTACAATTCGTCGAAGAACCAATCGAAATCATGGACCGTGAAGTTAAACAGCTCAAACAGAGTAATATACCGATTGTTAAGGTTCGTTGGAATGCTAGAAGAGGTCCTGAGTTTACTTGGGAACGAGAGGATCAGATGAAACGAAAGTATCCGCACTTGTTTCTCGATAACGCAAAATAGGTACAATTTTAAAATTTCGGGACGAAATTTATTTAACGGGGAGGTAATGTAACGACCCGCACTTTTTCGATCATTCTATACTTATAAGATTAATATTTACATAAATTAAACCTTGCCAACATGATAAGCAATCCAAATTGTCGAGACTGATATTTCCGAAAAGAGTTTTACACAACGTTTGACCGTCTAGTTTGACCGATGATATCACGAACCATACAATATATGATAATTATACGTTTGTGTATATATATGTATATATACATATTTAACATGATTAAGGAATGTTTTAATACCTCATTTTATATTAATAACAACAAGTTATATGTGTATTTTGAAACTACTAACTTAAGTTTTCAAAACGATAACAATACGTAACGTTATTTGACTTAAATACTTAAGACTATAATGTTTATACATATATTGTATAAGTAATGTATTTAATCACTTTTAAGAACTTAAATACATAAAATCATATAAGTGTATTCCCAAAAGATAGCTATATTTGAATCCTCATTCCATTTTTCACAAAATTTCTATACGTATATTTAGAGTATTTGTACTCGTATCATACCTAGCTCCTATATGTATTTACTAATAGTAAATACACATCAAAATCACCACCTAACCAGCCATTATTCATGCCCTTAGAGCTAGGTAATTACTTTTGGATGATTACTTGACTAATTACAAAAATACAAACTAAAATTTTGTCATGTTATCCTTAAAGATCACATTTTTAGGAGTATATATGTATCATCATTTTTGATTCATTTTTACTTCAATCTCTTAACTAAAAACACACACTCTTTCTTACTCTCTAAACTCCATAACAATCCAGCAAAGTTCCATAAAGATCTAGCTTCAAAAACCATACTAAAACACCATAAGAAAACCATACAAAAACACTTCAAGAAAACCCTCCAAGAACACCAACTTACTACCAATCTTTCATCCACTTCTATCACCCTTTTGATTCTAGCTTCTTACTTCTCTTTTACAGCAAACTTATCCAAGGAACTTGAGGTAGAATCTATGTTCATAACCTTATTCGATTCATATATATATAGCTATCTTATTTTGTGGTACAAAAGTTTAACAACAAGAACATAGTTTGAATGTTTTCAAACTTGTTTGCAAACTAAATAGATCCTTCTAACTTAACTTTTAAAATACTTCAAGACCTGTAATATAACTTATGTATATGCTAATTTAACAAGGTAAAACTTGGTTTTTCAAAGTATAAGTATTTTTAGAAAAATGGTCATTAAATGATTTTGTTGTAACAAAAATGTTTAACTTCATATGTGTCACTAATGTTTCACTTATGCCGTATGATTTTGAATACAAACCAAGGTATTTACAGTTCATAGTCTTAAAGAAGAACTCGATCCAAGAAGATGGCAATTTGAATCAACGAAAACGGATTTGTAACGAAGAAACTATGACCGAAACAAAATTGGTTATCCTAGATCATTTCAACTACGGGATCAATTGGAAAAAAATGATATAAATCACATATTTCTAAGATAACATGATATTTTATATATATGTACTTATAATTCAATTTTATATGGTTCAGGATCACCCGTAAACAATACGAGAAGATTAATCATAAGATCCCGTGTTTGTACGCAACACGTCATTTGACAACACCGGTACTTTATGTACGCAACACGTCATTTGACAACACCGGTACCATGGGTCAAGATTAATCTCGACCAATACATATACGATGGGGTTTTATTTATTTCGTTGGGGGTTTTGTTTATTGCGGGTATATTAAACATCTAAAAATGAACCATTAAAAATTGAATTACTAACATCGGAATGCTAACTACGGACTAAGGAAATATTCAAAATATTAAAAGTATAACAAGTATATATATATATAACGTTTGTTTTAAAATGAAAACATATTGATATATTATATATGGATAGGTTCGTGATATCAACCGGAAGACCGAGTCAAAATATATATATCATCAAGACAAGAGTGAGTATATAGTCCCACTTTTAAACTCTAAAAATTTCGGGATGAGAATACATGTATTTTATGTTTTACGATATGGACACAAGTAACTGAAAAATATGTTCTACGTTGAGTTGTACCACTGGCATACTTCCCTGTAGCTTGGTAACTAATATTTACAGCGGTATTGTAAACGCGAATCCTGTTGATAGATCTATCGGGCCTGACAACCCCAACCGGACTGGACGACCAGTATTCAACGGTTGCACAGTACTTCGTTTTGTGACTACACTTGGTACGGTGTAGTAAGATTTCATATTAAAGGGAATATGCGACGTGAAAATGTTAAGTATGGTTACCAAGTGCTCAACCACTTAGAATATTTTTATTGAAATGTTTATATACGAAATCTTGTGGTCTATATATATATATATTGCTGCGCACTAAACCTATATCTCACCAACTTTATGTTGACCTTTTAAAACATGTCTATTCTCAGGTGATTTCTAAAGCTTCCGCTGCATTATGTTGAATCTAAGCAGGATCATGCGTACTCATATTTGTGTCAAAAATAAAACTGCATATCCGAGGACGTGTGTTGTAAAATATGCTAGAAATCGTGTTGTTATTATCATTTGTAAAGTTTGTAAGTCGAAGATTATCGTTAAACGATAATCATCTTTTTATTGTCTAAAGCTTGTAACAAAAATAATAGTTTGGTTTGTAATGTATAATATATGCAGTTTTCCTTTTTAAAAATGTCGCATATAGAGGTCAATACCTCGCAATGAAATCATACGTTATCTAACACGTTCTTATGGTTAAGGACGGGTTATGACAGAGTGTTTGTGTGGGTGAAATGTGATCCAAAGTGATCAATGGATCAGTTTTGATGACCCCAAACCGACCCCTAGTGAAAAGACCAAAGTACCCCTCATTTAAACCTTTTAAAAAGGCTGAAAATGGCATCAGACGAGATCGGAGCGCTGCTCCAAATGGTGAAGCGCCGCTCCAACCTACAGGTCAGTTTTCAGAAACTTGTTTTGGCCATAACTTTTTGACCGTAGCTCCGTTTTCGATGAATCAAATATCGTTGGAAACGTAATAAGATTTTCTTTCCAATGGTAAGGCTTTGAAACATCAACACAAACTTTATTTGGGGTTGAAAAGATACGTACACACCTTGTCACTTCAGACAACGTCCAGTTTCCTTCGACGTTCGAGCAAGCAACACGTACGTGCTTCGTACACTTCATACACGCATCGTACACCATAAATACATTATGTACCATAAATATTTGGGTCTTACAATACTACTTTAATTAATTAATACTACTTACTACTTAATACTACTACTCATTTACTTAATACTACTTATACTATACCCCGTACTACTTACACACCTATACTACTACTAACACTTATAGGGTACTACTTATATTATAACACTTATGTTATAAGATTAAAACATACACGATATTGTGAATTTGCTCGAACGTCAACGCTACTTAAGGCCTAGGGTGATCCTTGGTACCACTATGAGACGCTTGTGGATTTCGAATGCCAAACATAGATTTTGGTCGAGAAATCCTGGGCCAACCGGTAACAATTGGTCATTCTGGTGACTCGGCGGTGGAATAGATGTTTGGGTATGATGCACAATGTCAAACTCGACTATAGTAATCATACACTTAGTTACTTTCACACTTAAAAAGTGGTAGACTTGCTAAGGACAACTCACTATTGTTCAACACTAACTTACTAAAAATAGAAACTTACTAAAAGTGGAAACTACTAAAAATGGAAACATTCTAAAAGTAGAAACTTACTAGGAATGGAACTTAGTAAAACGAACTATACTTAAAACACTTGCATACTTAAACTTAAATTTGGGCAAAACACTTAACTACTCTTAAATGCCAATAGGTTGACTTTCTGCTCATCCATCCAAACTTTCTATTCCGAGGAATAACGATCTCTCATCTGCTTAGTAAGGTGAATTCATAGTCCCACTCTTTATTACTAGCAAACTTACTTACTTTTATTGGGGTGAGACACATGCTACTTTTACTATTTACAATTTAGACACAAGTACCAACTGTTAAACTATGCTATACCCGGCTATGTCCGACTAAGTCCCTACAGTGATATTTTTAATTGCTCGTTGAACGCATTCTTAATTATTGAGGGTAAGCCTATCGGGAGTAACGTCCTCGATACATTTGACCAAGTCATTGTATTACTTAATAATGAAATTAAACCGACAAGGACAGACACAACTTGTCATTGGGGCAAACTTTGAACGTTTAGTTTAATATCACGAACTGGCATAATTTTTTTGTCCATGCGAGATCAACTTTTAAGATCTTTGTGATCTTCCTTGACAACTAAAGATCTGTGTGATCTACTTTTGAAAACAAAATCTTGTGATCTAAAAACAACGATAACTACTTTTGTTAAACCTATGAACTTCACTCAACCTTTTTGGTTGACACTTTAGCATGTTTGTCTCAGGTGCTGTTTGATCAAGCTTACTTATCTTCTACTTATGTGATGCTACTTGGACATAGGATCTCAAGAACTATCGCATTTATTATTCTTGCATTTGAAACATTTACATCATTGTAATTTAAATTCTTGTAATGACTTTTCATTTTCCGCTGCGTACTCAATAAAATCTATTTTTATCATTTAGAATTGTTCTCGTATTATAATATGTTGGTTTATTTGATATTAGTGACGTTTCTTCCAGACCCTATTTGGAGGACGTCACACAATATATTTATGCTAAAGACATTATAACGCGCACTGGTTTAACTTAATAATTGTAACCCGGTACGGACACCAGTGGACACCGTACGTAAGCTTAGTGCCTCCGATGCTAGTCTAGTCACTGATCCGACTAGATTTCGTAGTTTAGCAGGTGCCTTACAGTATTTGACCTTTATTCGATCGGATATATTTTATGATGTTCAACAAGTTTGTCTACACATGCATGATCCCCGAGAACTCATCTACACGAACTACTCCAAATTGTCCCATATTTACAGGGTACGCTAGAGTATGGTTTACGTATATTTAAATCCACTGCACAACGCCTCATTGCTTATATGGACTCCAAATACGGACTCCGATTTCAACTTCTGGGTATTGTGTTTATTTTGGCGATAATATCATCTCATGGTCTTCTAAGCGACAGCATACGCTTTCAGGGTCCAGTGCCGAAGCTGAATATCGCGGAGTTGCGAATGTTGTTTTCGATACTTGTTGGATCCGCAATCTTCTGTTGGAATTACAATGTCCTATTCCCAAATGCACACTGTGTTATGTGACGATGTCTCGGCTATTTATCTTTCGGGCAACCCAGTTCATCATCAACGCACAAAACATATTGAGATGGATATTCATTTTGTTTGTGAGAAGGTTGCACGCGATGAAATCCGTGTTCTTCACGTACCCTTGTGTTTTCATATCACAAATATTTTTACTAAAGGGTTACCGACTATTTGATGATTTCGAGACAACCTCAGCTTTCTGCTTCCTCTCGATGAGACTGCGGGTGTGTATTAGGAATATTATATTCTTATCATACGTAGAGATTTTCGTATCATTAGAATTGTTTCTTAACTATAATTGTATAGAGATAAGGATGATAAGTTATGGACTTGGCCAATACGGCATTATATTTGTATATATACTTGATTCTATTGAATGAGAATACACGATAGAATTCTGTAAATCTACAGACACCCCAGACGCCTCACAAATGCTTGTAGTGGGGCATTTTTGATAAAATGTTGTCCAACTTGGTATTCAAGAAATGCGAGTGAGAGGGGATGTTGTGGGTGATATAGCGAATTCTGACTGGTTGAAGCAATTCTATTGGTTCGCAAAATTATTATACATGGATTGAAATTTGCAAAAATAAAAAATGTGAAAGAAACCCGCAAGTTTAGAAATGTAGAAGACGATGATGTTCAAAGGATTTTTTTTAAATGTACACATAACCCCTTATAATTATGTAAAAGCTTACAAAAAATACAGAAGTTACTAAAAGATTCTAATTTAGCCCCCATGAGTTATTTTATGAATTTATTTTATTAACTTTTAACTTATATATAATATAGTTTTTACTTTATTTATATTATAATTTAATGTTGTTTTAAATGTAACAAATATATAAAAATAAAATGTTACTAATAAAGAAACATAATAAAAATGCCAGTAATTTTGTCAACAACCTTCTCCGTTACAACTCTCTTCCCCTATCATTGTCATGTCATAGACATACCTCCATAAAATTCCTCATGCATTCCATGTCACAGTCACAGGTATCCGTTATCTTAAATATATGTATATTAATAGTACCTTTTATCTTATCTAATCTATACAAGCATCACTCAAGCATCACTCAAATCTATGATATATTTCAATAACTATACATATTTATTGGTCCTAAAATTTCTATGATACATCATTAAAATTACGTAATACTAATTATTTTTCTCATTTGTTAGTTAGTTTATATATCAATTTATATTTTGTTTATAAAGATTATATGAATTATATTTGCTCATTCATATATTTTTTGAAGAAAAATACAGCAATGATTTACAATATGAGAGGGGTTTTTTTAAGGTGTAAGCGTTATTAACCTCCGACCTGTAAACCATGGATCACGATTTGCCCGCCGTTTGATGGACGGAATCGATCGACGACAAGGGAAAAAACCCTATGATGATCCGTAGGAAAAACCTTTACGACTGTGAGAGATCGTGGTTGTCGTGGAGAGGCATTAAGCAAGAGCAATATGTGGTGGAGGGAGTGTCTCCTTGATGTATATTTTTGCCCCATATTTATAGATGAGAATTAGAGTTTAGTTGGCTTGTAGGCCAAGTCAATCGTACAACCCTAACTTGGAAAAACCCTACATCATCAAGTATCACATCGAAATTCTCATTATGCTGTGAAAAACAAGTTGACAGGAAGCTGCGCAAATAACTGTGCATAAACCCGCGGACAGCTACACATAAAAACCGCGCGAACAACTATGCGTAAACCGCTGTCAACTGCGCATTAAACTGCATGAAAACTGCGCGTAAAACTGCAAACAACTGTGCAAAAAACGCGCGAAAACTGGGCAAGAAAGCGCGCGGATAGTTGCGCAAGCGCATACGGACAACATCGCGAAAGATTCATGTACTTATACAGCATATGACAAATTATAAGCTCAATAAGAAAAACAAACCTTCACAAACCAAACGCGTGACAATAGGAACTCGAGACATTATGTCGTGTGTCCCACGGATGGCGCCATTTGTTCATGCATATATTTTCCTAGAGAAAATACATCCATGATTTACGATATGAGAGGGATTATTTAAGCGTCAACTTCATTAACTTCCAGTCCGTAAACCGTGGATAACCCGTGGCCAAGATGATGATCTTGATAGTGTTGTTAACGATTTGCCCGCGGCTGATGGTCACAATCGATAGATGGCAAGGGAAAAAATCCTACGATGGTCCGTAGGAAAAAAAACCCATGCGATCATGGTTGTCGTGAAGAGGTATTTAGCAAAGCAAGATGTGGTAGAGGGAGTGTGTCCTTGATGTAGGTTTCGCCTTTTATTTATAGATGAGAATTAGGGTTTAGATGACTTGTGAGTCAAGTTAATCATACAAGCCTTAACTCTACGTCATCAATCAATATTTTTATTAGATAATTATTAATAAATGTAAATAAAGAGCAAACGAAAAGGACTAAGCAAGAAATATAATAAATACAAAATGACTAAATAAGGAATAAGGTGAAATAACATAAATGTGTGTTAGTTTAATAGACTAGCCATGGTGCAAGTTTGAAAATAAAGGACTAATCACATAAATTAAAAAAGTAAAGCACCAAATAAGTTTTTTGATATAACTACAAGGACTGACCACATAATTTTTCCAAAAAATTTTATAACGGTAGTTATGGCATCATTCGATCCATATCAAATTCATTGGAATAGCTAGCCCAGATTCATTCTCATCTTTGTGTTCAACAGTTGTCCTTTCACATATTGAAGCCACAACTTCAGTGTATTCATCTAATACAGCTTGCATTAGGTAAGGCTTTAGTTTATCTGCAGACTTCATAAGTACACCTTCTCCCAACTTTCTAGCTACAGGCAGAACTCCTTAAATAAAATAATACAGAATTAAGGAATACTAATAATAACAGATTAGGAATAGAGAAAAATAAAATAAAAGTAAAGGTAATTTTATTAGTAAAGCTATCATAGACCTCACACCTCGTTATCTTTCTTAACGCTAGCAAGTAGTGGTTTGAGCATCGCAACTGAAATTTCTTCGCTTTCTTCCAAAACCAACACCATTATATTTTCCATTGACGAATATATGCATTCAGGATGATAGTCCCTGGAATAAACATCATTACATCATTACATAACGTTACATGAATGCTGAACCTATAAATTAAATAACCATAACACACCTTACTGATCTTAAAAAATGCTCAAACATTTCCACAATCAGTGCATCACAATTAAGATCAAGCATGACGACACATAATCTGACTTTGGAAAAGATTTCGAGTATTGAAGCTCTTTTCTCATAAGATCGGCTGGACTGATCAGCTAGATCTTTAAAGGTAGAAACAATCAGTTGAAACACATCCTGTGCATACATAAGACGTTTAGAATTAAAGACGAAAAATATTAATATGTGACTATCAAAGTCTAACAAGTGGGATGTATGGTATTATCATGTACCCTCATTTGGTCATCATCATAAGGTGGATCAGGCGCTGTAATTCTTGTTATTTGACTAATGCAGGAAGCAACTGCAACCTTCACATCAACATTTGAATGTTTCAAAAGATTATCGTGAATTAACGCCTTCATTGATGGTTTGAGTGCTTCTAGCATTGACTTTCTAGGAAATTGGTCAACCTTAGATAGAAGTTTCCCTACTTGCTGAAAAGAACAGATGGAAACCAATTGAATTGAATACATTTTCTTGCCAACAATTGTCTACATTTAATCAGTAATCACATAAGCAACTACATACACAATCAGCTGGTTGCCAAAAAATAATTTTATAAAAGAAGTTGCAAACATTAGAATATTCAAATTTTGGCTCCTGGATTCACATTGAAGTAAGCATAGTGATCCAAAGAATCAGCAATGTTCATATACAAACAGATAATTTACTAGAATTATTTTTCAAAATAAAAATTTTGGAGTTCTATCAACAAGACTGCAAGCTAATCTTAATGTTCTATTTCGCAATCTATGTAATACAGCACACAAATAGCTGAAAATCCTGAAATTACTCTAATTAACTCAAAACCAGTAAGGCATGCAACACACAAAAAATATATAAAATTAGAAACAAACTCTAAAATATATTATTAAAGAAAACTCAATCAGAGCTTACATCAAGAACAGAAAGCAGATCATCGATGGAATGTGATAACTGTATTCCTCTGTCTTTAAGCTGTTGTTCTAGCTCAACATCTGCAGACTCCATTTGTTCAATTGCGATCTTTTTAAACCAGAAAAAAATCTATCGATATCAACCTCAGCACTTCACTCCATTCGAAACCCTAACAAAAATCGCCGTAAAAAAAAGAAAATCGTGCATCGAATACAAAAATACGAAAGAGAACAAATATATAAAGCTATAAATATTTAGAATTTTTTGCTCCGCCTTATATCCCAATTTGCTAACAGCCTCCTTTATTTTCTAATTTGGCTTTGAGCGTCTTTATTTATCAAAAATTTGTAATCAGCGTCCCTCCGTCTAAATTTCGTTAAAAAAATCTGTTAACCCTTGACATGGGCCTTGCATGTGAAGATATTTTTTGTCATTTTATATTATCCCTCCCTTTTTATTTAATTATTAATAATAATATAATAATAATAATAATAATAATTAATCTATATAGTCATATAAATCTCTAAAATAATGATATCATCATTAAACTAATTACCCTTTAATTTTCATAATGATGATGTTATAATTTTATATTAATTTAATTAAAAAAATAATACGAAATCTTTTATAAACGGAAATACGAATCTCTCCCTAATTGTAAAATCTTTTACAGAACACCCAAATTTAAAGCATATTGTACAACTTTTATATAATAAATGTATTTTAATTTTCTACAAAAATTTAAAAGACATTTATTATTACTAATTATTATTATTATTATTAAAAACATAAATACTTAACTTTGAGCTAACTTTATTATTATTATTTACTTTTAATATAATATATCTAATTATAATTATTATATTATTAATATTCAAATATGGATTCTTTTTACGAAATTTATTCGTTACATATGTATGCGAAAATACATGTCTATATATTTGTAAAAACAACGACAAGTTTCTTAGTCAAACGGGTCATCAAAATAAATGACTTTAGCATTTACATTCACTTAATACCTAAAACATGTCATTAAATTGTTTCGCTTAAACAAACTCGTGATTTCACGGGTCATTTCACTAGTATTAATATAATTCTATTAAGTAAAAAAAACAAACACAAATGGACTTATTAGCATTTATACTATTTAAACAATTAAGTCCTAAACAAACACGGGCTAAGAATTGTTAGATTTTTTTTTTATTTGTATTCAGAAAGTATACAAAGTGGAAATATCCATCACAATTTTTAATAAATTCATTAAACTTTTATATTAAACAGTATCTTGTTAATGAAAAAATCATAACTCATAGTAAATAGCTCGTTTATTATGTGTAACGACTGATTTTTGTAATGTTAACATAGCGCTTAGAGTTTAAGCTTATCATATTTAAAATGTTAAATTAACTACGGTCTATTAGTATTCCCTTTTAAAACTGAGTTTTTCTATTAACTTTGTTGCAAGTACATGGTAATTCTGAAATATACAGTATCTATTAAATTTTTAATTTGATGACATCATAAATAAATTATTTTCTTTATTAAAAAATTTTAAAATAAAAAAGAAAAAATTAGAGAACATGTAGATGATGGCATTAAACAATTTAATTACTATCTATAGTATCTATTAAATTACTAATTTGATGACATCATAAATAAGTATTTTCTTTGCAAAAAAAAATTCAAAAGAAAAAAGAAAAAATTAGAGGACATCTATGTGACAACTCGGAAATTTTCGACCAAATTTAAACTTAATCTTTATATTATTTCGACACGATAAGCAAAGTCTGTAATGTTGAGTCTCAAAAAGTTTTGGAACTATATTCATGTAATCAATTACCCTTTGACTGTGCTCGACGATTCACAAACATTTATGTGTATATAGTTATGTATATATAATATATAGTTATATTAATTGAAAATGTTAACAAAGTATTAGATGTATAATACTTTACATAAACGTATTTGTTTCAATATATGTTTAATATATTTATCGACGGAATTAAAAGATAATATCAAATTATTGAATTATCAGATACATTGTGATATGATTACGGGTCTATGTTATGAGGTCCACTGTGATTTATGAAATCTATTCTTTTTGATAACATTCGGAAAATGGAAAAGTGATTTATATGTAAGAACAAATATGTCAATTAACGGAAACTAGACAAGGGTTAGTAGAGATTCCTGTTTAATTTTCAATTCATGTTTTATAATATTTTCCTCGTGACTTTGATAAGATAACTATGTTAACTTTCATTTTATTTAATAACGTGGAATGTAAATAACTTAGATGTTGGATATCGACAAGTTAAGTAACTCGACATTTTTCATTAAGATGATTTCATACGTTTATTTAACCTTTGGACTTTATCCCATGCTTCACCAACAGACTATAATTTAAAAACTTGAAACCTATTATGAATATATATAATTCCACTTTTCTAAAACGTTTTATGATATAACGATTTCCATTATTTTAACCTTTTAACGAAATGATTCTTAAATATATTTAGTTTTGGAAAACAAAATTATCATATTTATTTGATTTAGTTTCAGACGTACAAAAACGTTTTCAGTTTAAAAAGGACTTATTTATTATTAAAACGTATATAACTTTTATACATATCTAGAACCACTTTTGACAACTCATTACTTAACCAATATGATAAAGATAACGATATTTATATTTTATTTTATTAAATATATATAACGAATTTAATTAATATTATATATATTTATACGCGTATTATACGTACATAGTTTTATACTTTTACTATACTTTAACTTTACCTTTACTTTACTTTTACTTTACTTTAACAATTCACTTTAATATTTCATACTCTAATAATTCACTTTAATAATTAATACTTTAATAATTCACTTTAATAATTCATACTTTAATAATTCACTTTAATAATTCATACTTTAATAATTTACTTTAATAATTCACTTTAATAATTCAAAAATCTATTATAAATAGAATTCAATAGGTTTCATTATTTCATAAAAACTTGAAAATATATTTCTCTAAACTCTCTCAATCGATTTATATATATATATATATATATATATATATATATATATACTCTGTATTATTTCAAGATATTATTAGTATACATAAAATACTACGACGAGGTTCTGCTCGCATGTTTTCAAAATGGGTTTTGCGAGCGGGATATGGCTAGGGAAATTATGGGTTATAGCTATGGAGGTTATGGATAATGTTCGAGAGTATGCTCATGAGGTCAAATTAGTGTTTATAATCTCCGTTGCATCTACATACTTTCCTACAATATTGAATCACAATATTGATACGTGAGCACTCATAACTTAACTTTTTTATATTAGTAATGTATCCCTGACTAGTGCTCGAGTATATATAATAATGCATGCTTGTATGTTTAATTTCCTCGTTAAATAGTTTATGATAGATCATGAGTTTAATACACATACTACTGAGATAAGGTATATGATATGCATGTCGTTGGAAAGTTGGCGAAAAATCAATAACTTTTCATTTAGATATCGAATAATTTCGATGAACGGATTAAAAGATGTAGTCAATTGAATTATCTATAATTTTAAGTATTATTGTTAATATAATTATTATTATTATTATCTTCATTATTATCGTCGTTATTATTATTATCTAAATAATAATAATAATAATTATTATTATTATCATTATCATTATTAGTATAAATATTATCATTAAAAATTGTTATTGTTATTACTATCGTTATTATCATTAAAAGTTATTGTTAATATTATTGATAATATTAATATTATTATTAGTATTATCATTAATATTTATTATTACTAGTATCATTATCAATTAAAACTAATATTAGTATCATCTAATTATTATGACTAATATTATTATCAATATTATGAATGCGATTTAAAAGAGGACTAAAAGCTATTAAATAAATTGATTAGGAAATAACGAGTATAAGTATCATAATGAAATTAAAATATTGTATGATATTGATTTAAGAGAAAAATATCCTTTTTCATTATTTTTATCATTATTATTATTATTATTAAAAGTATCATTTATATTAAAACTATCATTTTTAATAGAAATGCCATTGTTATTATAAAATATCATTTTTATTATCATTTTAGTATATTAAAAATTATCATTTTGAATAGAATTATTACTATTATATAAGATATTATTATTATTACAGTTAATATTAAAAAGTATCGTTATAATTATCATGATTAGAATTATCATTTTTGAAAGGACCCGTTCATATACATTATAAACGATTCACAATAGTTGATTACATTGCGAGGTGTTTGACCTCTATATGATACATTTTACAAATATTGCATTTGTTTTTAAAAGACAATCTTTCTTTACATTGAAAATTGACAGGCATGCATACCATTTCATAATATCCACTATCCAACTATAAATTGATTTAATAATAATCTTTGATGAACTCAATGACTCGAATGCAACGTTCTTCGAAATATGCTATGAAAGACTCCAAGTAATATCTTTAAAATGAGCAAATGCACAGCGGAAGATTTCTTTAACACCTGAGAATAAACATGCTTTAAAGTGTCAACCAAAAGGTTGGTGAGTTCATTAGTTTATCATAATCATTTATTTCCATCATTTTAATAGACCACAAGAATTTCATTTCCAGTTCTCATAAATATATGTCCCATGCATAGAGACAAAAATAATCATTCATATGGTGAACACCTGGTAACCGACATTAACAATATGCATATAAGAATATCCCCTATCATTCCGGGATCCTCCTTCGGACATGATATAAATTTCGAAGTACTAAAGCATCCGGTACTTTGGATGGGGTTTGTTAGGCCCGATAGATCTATCTTTAGGATTCGCGTCAATTAGGGTGTCTGTTCCCAAATTCTTAGATTACCAGACTTAATAAAAAGGGGCATATTCGATTTCGATAATTCAACCATAGAATGTAGTTTCACATACTTGTGTCTATTTCGTAAAACATTTATAAAAGTTGCGCATGTATTCTCAGCCCAAAAATATAAAGGGTAAAAAGGCAAATGAAACTCACGCATATAAATATTGTAAAACTGTTAATAAAGCATTTGCATGTATTCTCAGCCCAAAAGTGTAAAGAGAAAAGGGGCAAATGAAACTCACCATACTGTATTTTGTAGTAAAAATACATATAACATCATTGAACAAGTGTAAGGTTGTCCTTTGATTCACGAACCTAAATATATTTATATACAATTATGTATTTGTTAATATTTGTCTAATACATTAAGTTAAGTCATAGTGTACCACAATCCTAATGCTCGAGTCTAATATGCAAAGGTCGATAAAAATCTAGTTTGACTCAAAATGAATTCCAAATTCAAATAATTATAATTTTTAAATATCGTCGTTTTATATTTTTTAAAATATTTTTAAAAGATTTAATAGAGTAGAATATAATTCATTTATAAATACCATTTTATATCAAAGCATACTTTTATATATCTTAATTAATAAAGTTTGTAAAGTGCAATAATATTAAAAAAAAATATTGTGATAGATTCTATTGAGGTATTTATATAATTTGTATTCCATTTTTATTTGATAAACTAGTATTGATAATAATAATAAGTAACAGTCGTGTTATTTTGTAATAATAAATATTATTATTTTATTAATAAAATTAATATTTATTTTTACTAAAAATGATATTATAAAATGGTAATTCTAATTATTGTATCTTTAATTTTCACAATACTTTTTAATATTAACATTAAAGTAATAATAATAATAAATATTATGATAATGAATATATTAATAACTATTTTATGTGATAATAAAAATAATACTAATTATAACTTTAACGATAATGACTATAAAAATAACAATTCTTAATGATAATACTTTTATTGATAATAATAATAATAATAATAATAATAATAATGATAATGATAATAATAATAATAATAATAATAATAATAATAATGATAATGATAATGATAATGATAATAATAATAATTATAATAATAATAATAATAATATTAACAATTAGATAAAAATTAGAACAACGATGTTAACGACGATAATAATAATCATTTTTACGAAATTTCAATTGGCTATAACTTCTAATCCGTCCATCGGATCCCTTTGGCATCTAAAGGTAAAGTTATTAATTTTTCACTAGCTTTCCAATGACATGCATATCTTATACCTTATTTCATCCCTAGTATAACAACTTTTAAGATTCAACATAACCTATCTAACGGCAATATCAAATATACAAGCATGCACAATCCTATATTCTCGAGCACTAGTCAGGGATACACTATTAGTAAATAAAAGTTAAGTTATGAGTGCTCACGTATCAATATTGAGGTTCAATATTGTAGGAAAGGTACGTAGACGCAACGGAGATGATAATCACTAGATTTGACTTACGAGCATACCCATAAACCATACCCATCACTTCCATAGCCATAACCCATAATTTCCCTAGCCCTATCCTACTCATAAAACTTGTCTCGAAATGACCCGCTCATGACCTCGTCGTAATATTTTATGTACAAAAATACTAATAATACTAATTCCTAATAATAATAACAATAATAATAATGATAATAATAATAATAATATAATTATGAATATATACGGAGTAATATTGATGTTTAATGAAAAGTGATTTACAAACACAGCGAAAATCGATTTTATAGGCAAAGTTCACCACCTACCCACTTCCATCACTTTTGGGTCCACACGTTTTTTTTTACAACCGTAGACACTCATTCTTAATTTCATGGTTAAGATAAATAATATTAATTAATATATAATATATTAAATCTTTTGAATTAATTAAATATTATATTATATTTACGCTCATGGTAAAAATATAATTTTTACAAAAATGACACGGTCGCGGTCTCACGACTCATGTACCACTTTCGGTTTTTCGGGCGCACTTTCGTACGTTTAGAAAACTAGCCTTTTACGTTACGTGACGTGTACCTTTTACAAAAATTAGACTTACTTAACAATAAATTACCTTTATAAAAATATAACTTATAAAATTGAGTGTTGTGGTCATTTCCTTCTATAAATTAAAGTCTCGTTGTTTGTCAAAATATTTTATTTTAAATTAAACATTTTGTGACACGTATCTTTATTAATAACTAGACCTAAATTAATTAAAAACTAACCCACTCAAAGTGTTACTTAATCTTTTGAGTATTTTGGTCATTTCCTTTTATAACTCATAGTCCCATTATTTATCAAAACACTTTTAATAACATTAGTTTAAATCAAAACGTTTTGTGACTAATTTAAATTAACATTTATAATCTTATACATATTTTTGAAATATTTATCTAATAACATACTAGTTATCCTTTCAAAACTAATTATATAATTTAAGATCCTTTACAAAATCGAAAATTCTATAACGTTTATGCTTTAAAACTTAATTTGATTTCATTCTTTTATGCGTAATCATTTAGTTTAATTTCCTTAACTTTCTAAATAATATAACTTAATATAACATATCAAATGGGTTTATCTAGTCAACGAATCTTATCCCAATTATTCCTTCTATATGATAAATCGAGTATTATGAAATTCGATTCTCCACTAACTTTTGTCTAACTCTCGATAAGTGACACCTTGTTCTTATTCGAAGATCACTTCACCATTATTTCCGAATACCGTTAAAAGTAAGAGTTCTCTAATTCAAAGTGGACCTCATAACCGAGACTCGTAATCCTAATTCAATGTATTTGATAATTCAATCATTTGATATTATCTTTTAATCTCGTCGATGAACTTACGTTGAACAAATACCTTCATGTAACATATTATTCATTCAATACCTTGATAGCATTTCCAAGTTCATATGATAGATCTCATAGCTTATATTCATAATAACTAATCCGTTCAATGTTTCATTAATATAACTCAATTTAAAATCAGACATATGTATATGTATATATATATATATCTATTTACACCTAATTGTTCGTGAATCGTTTGGCATGGTCAAAGGATATTTGATTACAAAAATATAGTTTCAAAACTTTCGAGACTCAACATTACATATTTTTGCTCATCGTGTCAGGAACATATAAAGATTAAAGTTTAAATTTGATCGGAAATTTCCGGGTCATCACAGTACCTACCCGTTAAAAGAAATTTCGTCCCGAAATTTGATAGAGGTCGTCATGGCTAACAGTAAGAATGTTATTATGACGAATGTAAACTGATACATAGAGTTTTATCATCATTGAGTAATATAGATAACCCAATTTGATTATGCGAAGAGTATAAATGAAGCTATCGCAAAAGAGTGAAAAATGAATAAATGTAGGTTTGACTTAACCGGCGGCGTGTTCAAGATTGCTTTCCGGAATTTAAGGAATTTAGAAGAAATCTTCATAATAAGATTTGACTCTTCGGTAATTAAGGAGATTTAGATCTTCTTTGGTTGAACGCAATAATCTGCTTCGATTGTTATGTCGGATATTTCCTTATAAATCCGCCTTCTCCATTTCCTTACGACTCACACCCTCTATTCTTTCTTCCTCAATTCATACTTTAAAACATTCGTTAATATGCTCCATCCCATCCTGATCCTTGATATCCTCTTAACGTTCATATCCGTCATTCTTCTTATTAATCTGCCACCAGAAGAATCTATTTACTTTTACTATACCCTAGGGTTTATAGTATTTTTAGTTCTCCCGTGTCTTTACGTTGCTATATGCATCGATATATACGGTTTGTAATATTTCGGGTTGTTGCTAGATTTTTATATCTTCCCTGATATTTCGATGTCCCTGCTTCTGTCTTCTATAATCATCATCATCCATAGTTAATGCTCTCTTCTATTTGCTGCGGTTTATACCCCACATTTCCATTTCGAAGCTTTGTCCTTTCGTTTCTTCTTCTTGCGATTAAATAGCTCTTGTAATGGTCCGAAATTCATATGTATGGATTTAAGAAGGAATATAGTAATTGTTCTAAGAAGGAAAGGGTAATGGTAAATCCTGATTTTTTTAAATTACCAGAATACCCTGAAAAAGACCGAATCATCAAGAAATAGTTCCTTGATATGTTTAGAGATTAAGTAGAATGTAAGAGTCGTGTAAATGGTACATGATGACGGTATGTCCTGTGAATCATCACATCCATTAGAAACTCAGCATGAATTACTTTAATATAATGACGTTGATCAAGTGTCATTATATTATACTAACTCATGCATCAGTTCCCAACACTACTTCAAAACATTCATATTTGAATTTTTCAGAATTTAGAAACTAACACAGTTTCTTTTATGTTGCAGATATTACCGAGAGATAAATGATCTCAGATAAGGATAGTGGTGAAGATATCTCCAGAAATATGAAGAATATGTATAATGGGAGATACGAAGATATCTTATAATATTTAAGATATGATGATGATGAAGAATATCTGTCCGTGAAGGTTTAGAATAAGAAGTAAGGTGTTTGCTAACGAGTTCATTAGGCACTGAATCATTTGGATCCTTTGAAGGCAGAATCAGTCTCTGTGATTTGTCCACGGCTTCCTTCATACTTTGCTCAATTCGTTTTTCAGTACCAAATCCTTTCTTTTTCTGAGCTTTACCAACTCACTATCTTTTATCATCAAACTTTTGACCGTTTAAACCATCTACCATTTTTATGTTTCCTCTGCATTTAATGCTATAATATCTGAATCTCTGGTTATCAATCCGAGGTGGGTTCAGAAGAATCGTGTTTTAGATGATTAAACGCTGGTGGTAATATGGTGGAATATGAAAGGTTCCCCAGTAATAATGACGAAAGGGCAACGTATCTATCGGGGTTATAATAAGACTGGTCCGACTGAAAAATCGAAGTTGACTTGCTGGAGCTGTGACAAAATTGGCTACTTTGAAAAGAAATCGAAATGTTGTTTTTGCTAATAAATGAAAAAAAAATTGGATGCGGGTACGTGTAAAACTACGACCTTGGTTTCGAGAGCTTTTCAGGTACAAGGCTTCGGGTAATGTGTGGTTGGATCATCATCTCGATTGTTCAATGTTTGAAGTGTCTTCCGGAATTTCGAAGGGTTTTAATTGCAGATTGTCATAGTCAATATCCAAATGATGGAATTGTCCTGACTCCCGAATGATTTTCATATTCATCTGAGTGTTACGATTAAAAGTGACGTTCTATCACAGTTTTGAATTCAAAGTATAGCTTTGAAAAATATAAGGATCTAAGAGCGATGATTTCGGTTGTATCTCGAGTTGAATTCTGAAATTTCCAAAATCAGAATATGTAATTAGATTCGAATGAGTATGGTTATTTTGATTTCTATAAAGGAATGAATATTGGTATAGTTGATGATTGTTGAATCAGAATTGAAGAACGTAACATATTAATTGTGATTTTATATATCTCTCGGGTATTACCTACCCGTTAAAAAAAATTTCACAAATAATATTTTGAACCAGAGTGTTCATTACAATCTTTATAAAAATATATGTGGGTATATTTTCTTCAGATGTAATACAGATTCAATGAGTTGATATCATACTAAGCTCATCTGATTTTCGGCTTGAATTAGAAATGAAAAATCTCTAAAACATTAGAGATTACATAATTCTTGCGGAGTATTTCACTAATGTAATCAATACTTCAATATTTATAAGTATTTCCTTAGTGAATCATGCTGATGTTTATAGAACTTTTGTTAACTTCGCAAGATACGAATGTTGTTTTCCAGTAATTTTCGAGTACATCGAAGATGAAAGTGTAAAATCAAACATGTTATTGAATGATACACTTGATTTATTATGAAACCGAATTCATTTAATTGAAATAGAGGTTGTAGTTAACGATGGTTACGTAGCTAATGAAGGATGTACATCATAGCATATTAGTAATATGAATTAACCAGATAGTTAAGTTTCATACATAATAGCTTAGTACAGAAGGATTTATTATGGTTTAAAATTTTTATATATATATATATATAGGATATACATATAAATTCTTCGGAGGAACTGAGTTAATACTTCATAACTCATTGATACAATATACTCGTTATTAATTCGTAATGGTTTCCACAGTGATTTGTTTTTTTTTTTTTTTTTTTTTTTTTTGAACTGGCAGAGCTTGTGAGGTTAGAGGTGCTGACGATTCTAACGATGTTGACAACACAGACTGTGTTGACGAGGCTATGGGTACCGCTGATGTTGTTTGGTAAAACAAGTCTAGCTTGTAAACGGCGCATCATTCTTGACAGGGTTTCGATTCTTTTTTCTATCATCTCTGTCCACTCATCTGGTTTATGGTTAAAGCTGAGATAGATAATCTCTAAAACTTTAGAGATTACATAATCACCACAGAATGTTTCTCCGATGAAATTATGAATCAATACTTCATCGTTTGTTGTTGTTGGTACTCCTTAGTATCTTTGGTGCGTGTGACGTTGATATCCGATATACAAATTGGGATATTGAGGTATGTGGTGCGGATGTGATTGTTGGTGGTGGTAATGATCCTGTTGATATTAATAATGGTGGTTGTTGTTGATGCCGGTGATGCTGCTGGTGCTTATGATATTGAGGCTTGCGATGTTGATGTTACTGGCGGTACTTGTTATGCTGCTGGTGCTGCTGATGGTGTTTGTAACCTTCGTACCGTATTCTCCAAAGCCACTACCCGAGCGCGAAGCTCGTTGACTTCTTCTATCACACCGGGGTGATTATCGGTTCGGACGAGCGGATAAATATAATCTAGAATTTGGTGTAGTATATAGTCGTGACGAGATGCTCTGGAGATGAGAGAGAAAATGGTTTCTCGAACAGGTTCGCCGGTAAGTGCTTCAGGTTCATCGCCAAGAGGGCAATTTGGTGGATGGAAGGGATCACCTTCTTCTTGTCTCCAATGATTGAGGAGGCTACGAACCCATCCCCATTTCATCCAGAATAGATGATGGCTGATTGGTTGATCCATTCCGGTCACACTGTTTTCAGAGCTCGAATGAAACTCCATATCGGAAAAGCTATCATACTCTGAGGAATTCGAACTGGTTGAGGGATCCATCTCGTATGATCAAGGGAATGAAATTTTTGATATGAAATAGATTATAGGAATTAGATTTAGTATTCTTCAATACATAATTTACATATGTATATATATTACCAAAATCCCATAAATTACGGAGGAATCTTTGAAAAATGTCAGTCAAAGTTCACAGTAACAGATATGCCAGGATAAGATTTCGTCTATACACTATTATGCAATAAATGCAAGAAAACGCGTCTAGACTTAAGAATGATAAGCAGGTAATTTTTCTACAGATGATAAGTAGATGATTTTCGACACGAAATGATAAGCAAAAACTTTTGATATGCAGACAAGGTCGAAGTCCAGACTCACTAATGTATCCTAACGACTTATCAGTTAGACACACTAATGCAGACCTGGTTCGCTAAGACCACCGCTCTGATACCAACTGAAAGGACCCGTTCATATACATCATAAACGATTCACAATAGTTGATTACATTGCGAGGTGTTTGACCTCTATATGATACATTTTACAAATATTGCATTTGTTTTTAAAAGACAATCTTTCTTTACATCGAAAATTGACAGGCATGCATACCATTTCATAATATCCACTATCCAACTATAAATTGATTTAATAATAATCTTTGATGAACTCAATGACTCGAATGCAACGTTCTTCGAAATATGCTATGAAAGACTCCAAGTAATATCTTTAAAATGAGCAAATGCACAGCGGAAGATTTCTTTAACACCTGAGAATAAACATGCTTTAAAGTGTCAACCAAAAGGTTGGTGAGTTCATTAGTTTATCATAATCATTTATTTCCATCATTTTAATAGACCACAAGAATTTCATTTCCAGTTCTCATAAATATATGTCCCATGCATAGAGACAAAAATAATCATTCATATGGTGAACACCTGGTAACCGACATTAACAATATGCATATAAGAATATCCCCTATCATTCCGGGATCCTCCTTCGGACATGATATAAATTTTGAAGTACTAAAGCATCCGGTACTTTGGATGGGGTTTGTTAGGCCCGATAGATCTATCTTTAGGATTCGCGTCAATTAGGGTGTCTGTTCCCAAATTCTTAGATTACCAGACTTAATAAAAAGGGGCATATTCGATTTCAATAATTCAACCATAGAATGTAGTTTCACATACTTGTGTCTATTTCGTAAAACATTTATAAAAGTTGCGCATGTATTCTCAGCCCAAAAATATAAAGGGTAAAAAGGCAAATGAAACTCACGCATATAAATATTGTAAAACAGTTAATAAAGCATTTGCATGTATTCTCAGCCCAAAAGTGTAAAGAGAAAAGGGGCAAATGAAACTCACCATACTGTATTTTGTAGTAAAAATACATATAACATCATTGAACAAGTGTAAGGTTGGCCTTTGATTCACGAACCTAAATATATTTATATACAATTATGTATTTGTTAATATTTGTCTAATACATTAAGTTAAGTCATAGTGTACCACAATCCTAATGCTCGAGTCTAATATGCAAAGGTCGATAAAAATCTAGTTTGACTCAAAATGAATTCCAAATTCAAATAATTATAATTTTTAAATATCGTCGTTTTATATTTTTTAAAATATTTTTAAAAGATTTAATAGAGTAGAATATAATTCATTTATAAATACCATTTTATATCAAAGCATACTTTTATATATCTTAATTAATAAAGTTTGTAAAGTGCAATAATATTAAAAAAAAATATTGTGATAGATTCTATTGAGGTATTTATATAATTTGTATTCCATTTTTATTTGATAAACTAGTTTTGATAATAATAATAAGTAACAGTCGTGTTATTTTGTAATAATAAATATTATTATTTTATTAATAAAATTAATATTTATTTTTACTAAAAATGATATTATAAAATGGTAATTCTAATTATTGTATCTTTAATTTTCACAATACTTTTTAATATTAACATTAAAGTAATAATAATAATAAATATTATGATAATGAATATATTAATAACTATTTTATGTGATAATAAAAATAATACTAATTATAACTTTAACGATAATGACTATAAAAATAACAATTCTTAATGATAATACTTTTATTGATAATAATAATAATAATAATAATAATGATAATGATAATAATAATAATAATAATGATAATGATAATGATAATGATAATAATAATAATTATAATAATAATAATAATAATATTAACAATTAGATAAAAATTAGAACAACGATGTTAACGACGATAATAATAATCATTTTTACGAAATTTCAATTGGCTATAACTTCTAATCCGTCCATCGGATCCCTTTGGCATCTAAAGGTAAAGTTATTAATTTTTCACTAGCTTTCCAATGACATGCATATCTTATACCTTATTTCATCCCTAGTATAACAACTTTTAAGATTCAACATAACCTATCTAACGGTAATATCAAATATACAAGCATGCACAATCCTATATTCTCGAGCACTAGTCAGGGATACACTATTAGTAAATAAAAGTTAAGTTATGAGTGCTCACGTATCAATATTGAGGTTCAATATTGTAGGAAAGGTACGTAGACGCAACGGAGATGATAATCACTAGATTTGACTTACGAGCATACCCATAAACCATACCCATCACTTCCATAGCCATAACCCATAATTTCCCTAGCCCTATCCTACTCATAAAACTTGTCTCGAAATGACCCGCTCATGACCTCGTCGTAATATTTTATGTACAAAAATACTAATAATACTAATTCCTAATAATAATAACAATAATAATAATGATAATAATAATAATATAATTATGAATATATACGGAGTAATATTGATGTTTAATGAAAAGTGATTTACAAACACAGCGAAAATCGATTTTATAGGCAAAGTTCACCACCTACCCACTTCCATCACTTTTGGGTCCACACGTTTTTTTTTACAACCGTAGACACTCATTCTTAATTTCATGGTTAAGATAAATAATATTAATTAATATATAATATATTAAATCTTTTGAATTAATTAAATATTATATTATATTTACGCTCATGGTAAAAATATAATTTTTACAAAAATGACACGGTCGCGGTCTCACGACTCATGTACCACTTTCGGTTTTTCGGGCGCACTTTCGTACGTTTAGAAAACTAGCCTTTTACGTTACGTGACGTGTACCTTTTACAAAAATTAGACTTACTTAACAATAAATTACCTTTATAAAAATATAACTTATAAAATTGAGTGTTGTGGTCATTTCCTTCTATAAATTAAAGTCTCGTTGTTTGTCAAAATATTTTATTTTAAATTAAACATTTTGTGACACGTATCTTTATTAATAACTAGACCTAAATTAATTAAAAACTAACCCACTCAAAGTGTTACTTAATCTTTTGAGTATTTTGGTCATTTCCTTTTATAACTCATAGTCCCATTATATATCAAAACACTTTTAATAACATTAGTTTAAATCAAAACGTTTTGTGACTAATTTAAATTAACATTTATAATCTTATACATATTTTTGAAATATTTATCTAATAACATACTAGTTATCCTTTCAAAACTAATTATATAATTTAAGATCCTTTACAAAATCGAAAATTCTATAACGTTTATGCTTTAAAACTTAATTTGATTTCATTCTTTTATACGTAATCGTTTAGTTTAATTTCCTTAACTTTCTAAATAATATAACTTAATATAACATATCAAATGGGTTTATCTAGTCAACGAATCTTATCCCAATTATTCCTTCTATATGATAAATCGAGTATTATGAAATTCGATTCTCCACTAACTTTTGTCTAACTCTCGATAAGTGACACCTTGTTCTTATTCGAAGATCACTTCACCATTATTTCCGAATACCGTTAAAAGTAAGAGTTCTTTAATTCAAAGTGGACCTCATAACCGAGACTCGTAATCCTAATTCAATGTATTTGATAATTCAATCATTTGATATTATCTTTTAATCTCGTCGATGAACTTACGTTGAACAAATACCTTCATGTAACATATTATTCATTCAATACCTTGATAGCATTTCCAAGTTCATAAGATAGATCTCATAGCTTATATTCATAATAACTAATCCGTTCAATGTTTCATTAATATAACTCAATTTAAAATCAGACATATGTATATGTATATATATATATATATATATATATATATATATATATATATATATATATATATATATATATATATATATATATATATATATATATATATCTTTTTACACCTAATTGTTCGTGAATCGTTTGGCATGGTCAAAGGATATTTGATTACAAAAATATAGTTTCAAAACTTTCGAGACTCAACATTACATATTTTTGCTCATCGTGTCAGGAACATATAAAGATTAAAGTTTAAATTTGATCGGAAATTTCCGGGTCATCACAATTTTATCATAATTAATATCATCATTTGTAAATATAAATATTGTTATTATTATTAGTAGAATGATAATAATAATTATTATTATTATTACAAAATAATACAACTGTTACTTATTATTATTATTATCAATATTATTTTATCAAACAAATATGTAATACAAAGATATTTTTACCACACGTAATATAATTACATTAATAATACATATCACCATGTTTTTATAATATTGAGTGAACTGTATAAATTTTATTACTTAAAATATATAAAAGTATATTTTTATATATAAATTTTCATATAAATTTTTATTTATTAATAAATGACTTGTATTATTATTTACTCTAACAAAATTTGATAAATATATTTAAATATATATAACAACTATATTTAAGCTATATAATAAATACGTATGAATTTTTGGAAGTCATTTTGGGTCAAATTAATTTTGTTGACTTTTGCATGATAATCTTGAGCATTAGGATTGTGATACACTACGACTTGACATGAATTTGTTAGACAGATATTGACTAATATATAAATATATATATAGGTTCGTGAATCCGGGGTCAACCTTGCACTTGTTCAATGACGTCATATGTATTTTTACTATGAAATACAGTATAGTGAGTTTCATTTGCTCCCTTTTTAAATGCTTTTGCAATATATATTTTTGGGATTGAGAATACATGCGCTATTTTTATAAATGTTTGACAAAATAGACAAAAGTATTCGAAACTACATTCTATGGTTGAATTGTTATATCGGATATCGCCCTTGTTGAACTTGGTAGCCTAAGAATTGGTGTTTATTATAATTGCCACCAATTGACGCAAATCCTAAAGATAGATCTATGGGCTTTGACACGCTCCAGTCAGAGAATTTGAACTGCTTTAGTACTTCGATGTTTATATGTTTGGGGATATTCTAGATGCATTTTGTTAATGTCGGTTACCAGGTGTTCAATCCATATGAATGAATTTTAAATACTTGCGAGTGTATGATTATTGAATAAATGAAATTTTGTGGTCTATTAAAATTATGAAAATGATTGATTACGATAAACTAATGAACTCACCAACCTTTTGGTTGACACTTTAAAGCATGTTTATTCGCAGGTATTAAAGAAATCTTCCGCTGTGCATTAGCTCATTTTAAGGATATTACTCGGAGTCATTCATGGCATATTTCGAAAGACGTTGCATTCGAGTCATTAAGTTCATCAAGATTATTATTAAGTCAATTATAGTTGGATATATTATGAAATGTTATGCATGCTGTCAACTTTCGATGTAAAGAAAGTTTGTCTTTTAAAAACGAATGCAATGTTTGTAAAATGTATCATATAGAGGTCAAATACCTCGCGATGTAATCAACTATTGTGAATCGTTTATAATGTATATGAACGGGGCATTTCAGTTGGTATCAGAGCGGTGGTCTTAGCGAACCAGGTCTGCATTAGTGTGTTTAACTGATAGTCGTTAGGATGCATTAGTGAGTCTGGACTTCGACCGTGTCTGCATGTTAAAAGTTTTGCTTAACATTTTTGTCAGAAATTGCCTACTTATCACTCTTAGTCTAGACACATCTTATTGCATTGATTGCATGAATAGTGTATAGACAAAATTCATATCTTAGCGTATCTGCTAATTCATATCTTAGCGTATATGTTACTGTAAACTTTGCCTGACATATTCCGTAAATTCCTCCGTAATCTACGAAATCTTTTGCTATATATATAGATATCCTATGTAATTAGAATACCACCCGATAGCCGAAAAATCATTTCATATTGAAAAATCCTTTATTCAATCGTACGAAATGGAATTCGTCATTAGTTCAAGTCCCTCGGATTCCGAAATGGAATCCCACTCAAGCTCCGAAAGCAGTGTGACCGGATTGGATTAACCAATTAGCCATCATCTATTCTGGATGAATTGGGGATGGGTTCGTAGCCTCCTTAATCATTGGAGACAAGAAGAAGGCGATCATTTCCATCCACCACATTGTCTTATTAGCGAAGAACCTGAAGCACTTACCGGCGAACCTATCCGAAACACCATTTTCTCTCTCATTTCCAGAGTATCTCGTCATGATTATATGCTACATCAAATTTTAGATTTTATTTATCCGCTCGTCCGAACCGACAATCACCCCGGTGTAATAGAAGAAGTCAACGAGCTTCGCGCTCGGGTAGTGGCTTTGGAAAGTATGGTGCAAAGATTATAAACACTAGCAGCAGCACCAGCAGCATAACTAGTACCACCATCAGCAACACCAACAGTACCATCACCACCACCAACAGTAACATCCGCATCCCACACTTCAACATTACAACCTATATCCCACGAGCACCAATGTCATACGCTCTGTAGATACCAAGGAATACCAACAACAACAAACGATGAAGTATTGATTCATAAATTCATTGGAGAAACACTCCGCAACGATTATATAGTCTCTAAAGTCTTAGAGATTATCTATTCTAGCTCTAACCATAAATCAGATGAGTGAACCAAAAGGATAGAAGGAAGAATAGAAATCCTGACAAGAATGGTGCGTGATTTACAAGCTAGACTTGTTTTACCAACAGTATCAACAGTACCATTAGCATCACCAGCACGGTCAGTACCGTCAGCATCGTCAGAATCAGCAGCACCTATAACATCACAAACTCCGCCAGTTCAAGAATCACCGTGGACATCATCACTAATCAACAACACGTATATTGTATCAACAAGTTATGAAGTATTAACCCATTCCTCTGAAGGATTTATATGCATATCTTATATATACAAATTTTGAAACCATAATAAATCTTTCCGTACTAAGCTATTATGTGTGAATCTTAACTACTCGGTTGATTCATATTATTAATATGCAATGATGTACGTCCTTCGTCCGCAACTTAACCATCGTTAAATACAATCTCTGTCTAAATTCAATAAATTCCAATTCATAATAAATCAAGTGTATTATTCAAATATATGTTTGATTTTACACTTTCATCAGCGATGTACTCGAAACTTTTCAAATAACATCATTCGTACCTTGCGAAGTTCACAAGAATTCCACGAACACCAACATCATTCACTGAGTAAATATCAATGAAAATGAATAATAAAGTATTGATTCATAATTTCATTTACGTTGAAGTGATAATCTACGAAGATTATGAAATTTTTAAAGTTTTTGGGATTATTCATTTCTAGTTCTAGCTGAAAATCAAATGAGCTTAATATGATATTAATTCATTAAATCTGTAATACAACTGAAGAAAATATACACAAATTTTCATAAGGGCTGTAATAAAATTCTCTGTACAAAACATTACTTGTGAATTTTTTTTTTTTAACGGGTAGGTAATACCCGAGAAATATATAAGTTCACAAATAATATGTTACATTCTTCGCATCTGATTCAGCAAATCATCCATTATACTCCCTACTTTTACAATAATATACATTATTTCATAAAAATAAAAACGACCATACTCATTCAAGTTCAATTACATATTTTGATTTTGAAATCGCAGAATTCAATTCAAGATATAACTGGTATCATCACTCTTAGATTCCTATATCTTTCAAAGCTATACTTTGACTTCAAGACTGTGCTAGAACATCATATGTATATTAACGGCTTCAATCTGTGTTCAAACCCTCCAAAATTTCTGAAGACACTTCAAATAATGAACAATCGAGATGATGATCCAACCACATGTTACCCACAGTTAGGTATCTGAAAAATCCTCGAAACCAAAGTCATAGTTTAACACATATCCGTGTCAGACCCTTTGGCATTTACTAGCTAAAATAACTCTTCAATTCCTCTCCAAAGTAGTCAGCTTTGTCACAGCTCCAGCAAGGCAATTTCGACTTTTCAGTTGAAACAGTTTTATTATAACCTCGATATATAGGTTGCCCTTTCGCCATTATTACCAGGGAGCCGTTTATGTTCCACCACATTAGCAATAAACTTATTAACAACTTCACTAATCTTTGATTTTCTAAAAAATCATTTACTCATCTGCATCTTGTAACTAGAATTGCAATACGAATCATTGGGAATTAGCAATCAGTATTTTGAAATCTCGCAGCATGTCAACGCCAACAGTTATACATATAACATCTATCTCCTGGACTTACATACTGCGAATGTGAAGTTTCTGAAAAACACCCTAAACTGCGAACTAGTTCTCGAAATTTTGAAAAATGCTAATGAAGCAGCAAAAACTGTAAACGACCTTAACAGTAAAAAGTTGATGATAAAGAACAGTGTATTGGCAAAGCTCAGAAAAAGAGAAGTTTTGGAACTGGAAAATGGATAGAGCAAAGTATGAAGGAGGCTGTGGACAAATCACAAAGGCTGAACCTGCCTTCAAAGAATCCAAATGATTCAGTATCTGCTGAAGTCATTAACGAATACCTTGCTCCTGACTCTAAACCCCTGTAAACAATATTCTTCATCATCCTCTGATATTAGAAATTCTAAGATATCATCGTATCTTTCATTATAAATATCCTCCATATTTCTGAAGATATTTCCATAATTATTCTATCTAAAATCATTTACCTCTTCGCGCTATCTGTATTACATCATAAAAGAAACTATTTTAGTTTCTAAATTCTGAAACCTTCGAGTTCAAAATAGGAATGTTTTTGAAGAAGTATTGGGAACTGAAGCATGAATTAGTATAATATAATGACACTTGATCAACGTGATTATATTACAGTAAGTCATGATGAGTTTCTAAATGGAACGTGATGATTCACAGATCATAACGTCATCATGTGCTATATTACATGACCCTTGTATTCTATTTAACCTCTAAAAATATCAAGAAAATATTTTCTTGATGATTCGGTCTTTTTCGAGGTATTCTGGTAATATGACAAATCAAGATCGTGCCATTACAATTTCCTTCTTAGAACATTAGCCATGTTCATTCGAAACTCCATAACTACGAATTCTGAACCATTACTTGGTGTGTTTAATAAATAGAAGAGAAAACAGAGCATGAAGATCCAAAATAGAAATTGGAGTATAAATCGCAGCAAATAGAAGAGAGCATTAACTGGGGATGACAATGATTATAGAAGACAGAAGCAGGGACTTCGAAATATAAAGGAGGATATAAAGCTTAACGACAACTCAGAAATTATAAACCATATATATCGATGCATATAGCAATATAAAGACACGGGAGAACTAAAAACACTATAAAACCAAGAGTATAGTAGAAGTAAATAGATTCTTCCGGCGGTAGATGAAAAAGAAGAATGACAGATATGAAAGTAAGAAATATATTAAGAAGCAGAACTGGATGAAGTATATTGAAGAATGCTTTAAAGTATGAATTGAGAGAGAAAGAATAGAAGGTGTGAGTTGTAGAAATAAGGAAACGAAGGTGGTGGATATAAAGTAAAATATCTGACAGAGCAATCAAAACAGATTATCGCATTTAATCAAAGCGGATCCTAATTTCCATAATTACCGAAGAACCAAATCTTATTACGAAGATTTTCTTCTAAATTCCTTGAATTTCAGAAATCAACCGTGACTACGTCACCGGTTAAGTCAAACCTACATTTATTCATTTTCATTTTTTTGCGATAGCTTCACTCGTAATCTTCACATAAACGAATAGTTTATTCCATACTACTCACTGATGATAAAACTCTAATTTCCAACTCGTATGCGTCATGAAAACGTACTTATTGTCATCCATGACCATTCCACTCAAATTTCAGGAACGAGTA
Organism: Rutidosis leptorrhynchoides; assembly: GCF_046630445.1. Classification (NCBI taxonomy): domain Eukaryota; kingdom Viridiplantae; phylum Streptophyta; class Magnoliopsida; order Asterales; family Asteraceae; genus Rutidosis; species Rutidosis leptorrhynchoides. The sequence continues at coordinate 150,798,886 of NC_092334.1, forward strand.
GGTACTGAGACAACCCGGAAATTTCCGACCAAATTTAAACTTAATCTTTATATTATTTCGACACGATAAGCAAAGTCTGTAATGTTGAGTCTCAAAAAGTTTTGGAACTATATTCATGTAATCAATTACCCTTTGAATGTGCTCGACGATTCACGAAAATTTATGTGTATATAGTTATGTATATATAATATATAGTTATATTAATTGAAAATGTTAACAAAGTATTAGATGTATAATACTTTACATAAACGTATTTGTTTCAATATATGTTTAATATATTTATCGACGGAATTAAAAGATAATATCAAATTATTGAATTATCAGATACATTGTGATATGATTACGGGTCTATGTTATGAGGTCCACTGTGATTTATAAAATCTATTCTTTTTGATAACATTCAGAAAATGGTAAAGTGATTTATATGTAAGAACAAATATGTCAATTAACGAAAACTAGACAAGGGTTAGTAGAGATTCCTGTTTAATTTCCAATTCATGTTTTATAATATTTTCCTCGTGACTTTGATAAGATAACTATGTTAACTTTCATTTTATTTAATAACGTGGAGTGTAAATAACTTAGATGTTGGATATTGACAAGTTAAGTAACTCGATATTTTTTATTAAGATGATTTCATACGTTTATTTAACCTTTGGACTTTATCTCATGCTTCACCAACAGACTATAATTTAAAAACTTGAAACCTATTATGAATATATATAATTCTACTTTGCTAAAATGTTTTATGATATAACGATTTCCATTATTTTAACCTTTTAATGAAATGGTTCTTAAATATATTTAGTTTTGGAAAACAAAATTATCATATTTATTTGATTTAGTTTCAGATGTACAAAAACGTTTTCAGTTTAAAAATGACTTATTTATTATTAAAGCGTATATAACTTTTATACATATCTAGAACCACTTTTGACAACTCATTACTTAACCAATATGATAAAGATAACGATATTTATATTTATTTTATTAAATATATATAACAAATTAAATTAATATTATATATATTTATACGCGTACTATACGTACATAGTTTTATACTTTTACTATACTTTAACTTTACCTTTACTTTACTTTTACTTTACTTTAATAATTCACTTTAATAATTCATACTCTAATAATTCACTTTAATAATTAATACTTTAATAATTCACTTTAATAATTCATACTTTAATAATTCACTTTAATAATTCATACTTTAATAATTCACTTTAATAATTCACTTTAATAATTCAAATATCTATTATAAATAGAATTCAATAGGTTTCATTATTTCATAGAAACTTGAAAATATATTTCTCTAAACTCTCTCAATCGATTTACATATATATATATATATATATATATATATATATATATATATATATATATATATATATATATATATATATATATATATATATATATATATATATATATATATATATATATTTACTCTGTATTATTTTAAGATATTATTAGTATACATAAAATACTACGACGAGGTTCTGCTCGCATGTTTTCGAAATGGGTTTTGCAAGCGGGATAGGGCTAAGGAAATTATGGGTTATAGCTATGGAGGTTATGGATAATGTTCGGGAGTATGCTCATGAGGTCAAACTAGTGTTTATCATCTCCGTTGTGTCTACATACTTTCCTGCAATATTGAATCACAATATTGATACGTGAGCACTCATAACTTAACTTTTATATATTAGTAATGTATCCCTGACTAGTGCTCGGGTATATATAATAATGCATGCTTGTATGTTTAATTTCGTCATTAAATAGTTTATGATAGATCATGAGTTTAATACACATACTACTGAGATAAGGTATATGATATGCATGTCGTTGGAAAGCTGGCAAAAAATCAATAACTTTTCATTTAGATATCGAATAATTTCGATGAACGGATTAAAAGATGTAGCCAATTGAATTATCTATAATTTTAAGTATTATTGTTAAAATAATTATTATTATTACTATCGTCGTTATTATCGTGGTTATTATTATTATCTAAATTATTATTATTATTATTATTATTATTATTATTATTATTATTATTATTATTATTATTATTATTATTATTATTATTATCATTATCATTATTAGTATAAATATTATCATTAAAAATTGTTATTGTTATTACTATCGTTATTATCATTAAAAGTTATTGTTAATATTATTGATAATATTAATATTATTATTAGTATTATCATTAATATTTATTATTACTAGTATCATTATCAATTAAAACTAATATTAGTATCATCTAATTATTATGACTAATATTATTATCAATATTATGAATGCGATTTAAAAGAGGACTAAAAGCTATTAAACAAATCGATTAGGAAATAACGAGTATAAGTATCATAATGAAATTAAAATATTGTATGATATTGATTTAAGAGAAAAATATCCTTTTTCATTATTTTTATCATTATTATTATCATTATTATTAAAAGTATCATTTATATTAAAACTATCATTTTTAATAGAAATGTCATTGTTATTATAAAATATCATTTTTATTATCATTTTAGTATATTAAAAATTATCATTTTGAATAGAATTATTACTATTATATAAGATATTATTATTATTACAGTTAATATTAAAAAGTATCGTTATAATTATCATGATTAGAATTATTATTTTATCATAATTAATATCATCATTTGTAAATATAAATATTGTTATTATTATTATTAGTAGAATAATAATAATAATTATTATTATTATTACAAAATAATACAACTGTTACTTATTATTATTATTATCAATATTATTTTATCAAACAAATATGTAATACAAATATATTTTAACCACACGTAATATAATTACATTAATAATATATACCACCATGTTTTATAATATTGAGTGAACTGTATAAATTTTATTACTTAAAATATATAAAAGTATATTTTTATATATAAATTTTAATATAAATTTTTATTTATTAATAAATGACTTGTATTATTATTTACTATAATAAAATTTGATAAATATATTTAAATATATATAACAACTATATTTAAGCTATATAATAAACACGTATGAATTTTTGGAAGTCATTTTGGGTCAAATTGATTTTTGTTGACTTTTGCATGATAATCTCGAGCATTAGGATTGTGATACACTACGACTTGACCTGAATTTGTTTGACAGATATTGACCAATATATAAATATATATATATAGGTTTGTGAATTCGAGGTCAACCTTGCACTTGTTCAATGACGTCATATGTATATTTACTATGAAATACAGTATAGTGAGTTTCATTTGCTCCCTTTTTTAAATGTTTTTGCAATATATATTTTTGGGACTGAGAATACATGCGCTGTTTTTATAAATGTTTGACGAAATATACACAAGTATTCGAAACTACATTCCATGGTTGAATTGTTATACCGGATATCGCCCTTGTTGAACTTGGTAGCCTAAGAATTGGTGTTTATTATAATTGCCACCAATTGACGTGAATCCTTAAGATAGATCTATGGGCTTTGACACGCCCCAGTCAGAGAATTTGAACTGCTTTAGTACTTCGATGTTTATATGTTTGGGGATATTCTAGATGTATTTTGTTAATGTCGGTTACCAGGTGTTCAATCTATATGAATGAATTTTAAACACTTGTGAGTGTATGATTATTGAATAAATGAAATCTTGTGGTCTATTAAAATTATGGAAATGATTGATTACGATAAACTAATGAACTCACCAACCTTTTGTTTGACACTTTAAAGCATGTTTATTCTCAGGTATTAAAGAAATCTTTCGCTGTGCATTAGCTCATTTTAAGAATATTACTTGGAGTCATTCATGGCATATTTCAAAAGACGTTGCATTCGAGTCGTTGAGTTCATCAAGATTATTATTAAGTCAATTATAGTTGGATGTATTATGAAATGGTATGCATGCTATCAACTTTCGATGTAAAGAAAGTTTGTCTTTTAAAAACGAATGCAATGTTTGTAAAGTGTATCATATAGAGGTCAAATACCTCGCGATGTAATCAACTATTGTGAATCGTTTATAATGTATATGAACGGGGCATTTCAATCTAGATAATGTCATTAAATAATTTAATTATAATTAAAAAAATTAAGATTCATTAGATAATTCAAAAAAGCTTGAACGTGTATTCGGTCCATACAAACAAGTTGATTTTGTTTTTACGGATAATATTAGAACTTTTAAAAGTTATCTAGAATCGCAACTCTATCCGGCTATTCAATTGTATTTTCAATTTTAAACCGATTGTTTAGTTATATACTTATATGATTAAAAATATGTGTGATTGTTTATTATTAGTTTTATATATGTTAAATAATATTAACATGTTAGTTGTATAATATATGAAGTATTATGTACAACCTTATAATAAAATATCCTCATAACCACATGTACAATATTTGAAATATTATGTACAACCTTATGGTAAAACACTATGTACAATATTTGAAGCATTATGTACAACCTTGTGATAAAACACTCCCATGACCATATTTAAAAACTTTAAAATAAATTGTAAAATCTTTTACAAAATACTCCATGAACACATGTATAAATTTTGAAGCATATTGTAGAACCTTCATATAATAATTTAACTTTTAAGAAAATTTCAATAGGCATTTGTTATTACTAATAATTATTATTCAAAATATAAATACTCAATATTTAACCAAACTTTATTATTACTATCTATAATAATAATAATAATAATAATAATAATAATAATAATAATAATAATAATAATAATAATTATTATTATTATTATTATTATTATTATTATTATTATTATTATTATCTATACTTTCTATTAATATTATTATATTATTCAAATATGAGTTCTTTCTACGAAATTAATTACGTCATATATGTATGCGAAATATATATCTCAATAAAAGATTGTAATGTAGGCATTTATGACAAAGAAAATAATAATTGTGATGAAAATTGAAAGAGAGTGGTGGGAGAATAAATGTAGTTTATTTATTTTGACCAAGTTAAGTACATCAATATGTTTATAAAAACAACTACAAGCTTCTTAGTCGAAATTCGTGGTTCCACGGGTGATTAAACTAAATGACTTTAGCATTTACATTCACTTAATACCTAAAATATATCATTAAACTATTTTTTTTAATCAAACCCGTGATTTCACGGGTCATTTAACTAGAAATAATAATAATAATCTTTTAACCTTTATCTTCAAAACTATATGCGAAGCTATCACGACTACTCAATTCGAATTCATTAAAAACACAGAATTACAAGCTGTCACAAGTGATAAATGATGGGTTATTTTATTATTCAACAATTGTTGATTTATCCCGACTATTACATGAGAAGATACCATATAACCAAATAAGATATCATTACTATATTCTTTTTAACTACTCCTATTTTAGCTCCATCTTTCTCCCATACAATCAAAAATATCAATGGCAGTGGTCAAATACCAAAATCAAAAACATTGAAAATTTATAATCAAAATTAAATTATAAAAACCAAAATTACTACAATGATTCACTGATGCTACCATGTAAGTGCAAGAAATGGGTGATGGATGCTACCTTCATCGCGGTCGAATAACCCAACTTTGACGACCCGAAAATTTCCGACCAAATTTAAACTTAATCTTTATATGATTTTAACTAATTTTAAACCAAACTCTCGATACGATATATTAATTTTGACGCGATAAGAAAAGTCTATAATGTTGAATCTCAAAAATTTTGAACGGTTTAATATATTCATTTAACTTCGACCAATTCCGACGATTCACGAATAACTATTTGTAGATATATATATATATATATATATATATATATATATATATATATATATATATATATATATATATATATATATATATATATATATATATATATATATATTATAACTTGAAATACGTTAATAAACTGTTATATGATTTAGTTGTGATGAAAATAACTTACGATATAATTAAACTTGTAATTAAAATATATTTATATATATGGATTTAATCGTGGTGAAATTGTAAATACTAAGTTATCAAACCTACTAATATTTGAATACTTTAATTATTAGACCTACCTTAATTGTCTATGAACTTGGTAGATGATTAATAACTTTTGATGTTACCATATGGTATCACGTGTAAACATTATTATTATTACTGTTATCTTCTCATGACTTACTTCAAATTTCATCAAATTTCTTTTTCTCATTTGCTTTTCTATTTCTACAACTTGCAAGGTTTTCTCTAAATGATAAATCTAAAACTAAATACATATGTCATGTTTATAAAAATATCAGACAAGAATTCATGGGTTGGTTCTTGTGTGTCACGAGATTTAGATATAAAGAAAAATTAGTAATATGTCTTTGTTTTCTTTTACACACCCATCACTACAACTTGAAACTTTACAGCGGCTAATTGTTTTTCTTCGTGAACTTCTAATATAACTAGGACATAAATGAGATTCTTTTATGATTTTAGAGCCCACATATCATGACTTTGCATATATATACATACATGCATTCCCATCCATCCAACAACTACAAGTGGAACTCCTATGTACGTTTGTCTTTATTTTATATTTAATCAAACCACATCACACTAAAATTTGATGCTTGCCACGTACATGTTTTCTTTTTCTATCCCATTTCTTTTAAGCATAATCAAACCCACCATAATCAATCCATCATAACCACTTTCTACCATTAGAACCATCACAACTATCATCGGGTACTAGTGATCATCTCCACAAACAACCAAGTTCGATCACCATCATCAAAACCACTTGTTTCTTGTTTTTTTTTAAACTGACGTGAATAAGACCACACATCACACAAAAACTCGTGATCATCAACTAAAAAAAAAAGTCAACAAAAACATAAACAAGGTTGCTACTGTTTACGTGCTTGTTGTATGTTGTAATCGTCACCTCATCATCTTCACCATCAAACCGGAACACCATCAACTAAACATCGAACACCTAGTACGTTACGAGTCCTCTTCTATTTCTGAATCGTCAATCCAACATCCCAATAAAACCACAATCCACAATTTTGATCGATGGTAAGATACTGTCCTTTATTACTCAGCTGTTTTATACTTCTGTTTCGTATTCGTTTTAAACCTTCCATCATCGAACCCATTTCATCACCTTCATCTTAACTATCATTGAATAACACTAGCTGCTATGTTACTATTTCTGTCTTCGACTCACAACAACACCCATATTCGATAACCACCATTCACCATATGAATCACCATCACAGCCACCCTATCTCTTTTCTCCCTCTTCTCTTCTCCTACGGACAGCACCAAAACCCACTGAGTGTTTAATATTTCTGCTTTGAACCTCCAGCCTCATTACCTTCACAAACAAATTGCAACGATTGAAACTGCTATATAGTCTTTCTGTTTCGATAATTAATCCCAACAACACCTTTTGTAACAACACCTTTTGTAATATATCAATATGGGAAAGAGAATTGAGTAATTTAACGAGAGATAATGGAATGATTAAGTGCACAGTTAAAAGCTTTGATTAGGATGTAGTGTATATTAAAATACATTACTTTACCTATCTTCAAGACAAGATTATGCAAGTGGAAAATAAGTGCAAGGTGTGGCCGACAAAGACGTTTGAGTTAATATTTTATTTGATGATATGTGCTTAATAATGAAACATATAGATAAACTAAATCTTTGAATTATAAACGTCCCAAAAAGATTAGTTACTACACATCTCTTTGTGTTGGGCCGAGTATCACAAGATTTTATGTGGATCGAGACTTTATTCTGCTGTTGGGCCAAAGTGAATTGGGCCGCTATGTAACACCCTAGGCAAATCCCACATCGCCCATGGACATGCGTGATCATGGGATTATAAGGTAATACTCACGCTTAAATGACACAACGCGTTTTGGGATCACAGGCAGAGCAGATGTGCGAGTACATTGCAGTTAAGCGTGCTCAGGCGAGAGCACTACCGGGATGGGTGACCTCCTGGGAAAGTGCTTCTCGTGTGTGGTCGCCAAGAAAAAGCCGTGCGCCTGCGGGCAAAGCGGACAATATTGTGGTCATGTTAAGCTGGGGTGTTACAGAATGGTATCAGAGCCACTCATGTGCCGTTGGGGGTGGTGGGGCAAACCTCATCGAGGACGATGAGTCCCTAAGGGGGGGTGAATGTAACACCCTAGGCAAATCCCACATCGCCCATGGACATGAGTGATCATGGGATTATAAGGTAATACTCACGCTTAAATGACACAACGCGTTTTGGGATCACAGGCAGAGCAGATGTGCGAGTACGTTGCAGTTAAGCGTGCTCGGGCGAGAGCACTACCGGGATGGGTGACCTCCTGGGAAAGTGCTTCTCGTGTGTGGTCGCCAAGAAAAAGCCGTGCGCCTGCGGGCAAAGCGGACAATATTGTGGTCATGTTAAGCTGGGGTGTTACACGCTAGTTGCTATATCCCCTTCTGTCCACTCGAGATAGTTAGCTACCGTGTGTGAGATAGGAATATCGATTAAGAATTTGATTATTAATGATGCTATAGTTATGAAGAAAATAATTAAGATTATGATCATAAAAATAATTAAGATATGATAATTATGATTATGATAATCATGGTGATCATGATAAGAATTATTGAAATAATTATGATAGTGAGAGTGATGACAATATGATGGAAAGATGATGATGAATGGGGTTATTATGTTGTTATTGTGATTAGGATGATATGATGATTACCGTATGATGATGATGATGTTTAGATGATTTAGTTGTTATGATAATATAGTATTATGATCAATGGTTTAGATGATGATGATGATGCAATAAGAAGATGATGTTAAGTTATTAGTAATGAACATGATGATGGTTTGATACGATGATGGCACAATGGGATGTGTACGATGATGATTATGTTGATACACGAATGAATGGTGATGATGTCGAATGAAATGAATTATGATATGTATGATGATGATGATGATGACCTTCGGTGATGAATGACAAGAAATATAGAAACAGAAAAACGGGTTTAATAAATCTAAATCCTAGTTATAATTAGAAAAAGCAAGATCAGAGGAGTGGTTAAGGATGTTATCGGGACGTCGCGGGTTCAAACCCGGACTTGGGCATTTTTTTAGGACTACTTCTTTGAGGTAGTTTACTTATTACTCATTTTTATTATTATTATTATTATTATTATTATTATTATTATTATTATTATTATTATTATTATTATTATTATTATTATTATTATTATTATTATTATTATTATTATCATTTTTAATGTAAGTAGTATTAGTATTGAAACTAATTTTATTTTTATAATAATTATCATTTTTATTAATAGGACTATCATTATTATTATTATTATTATTAGAATTACCATTATTTTTATCATTATTATTTTTATTATCATTTTTATTATTTCTAACACTAATATTATTATTTTTATCATTATTATTAGTATTATTAACATATCAAATAAAGATTTTCTATATAAAAATATATTATTTACATAAACCATAACTATATTAATATGTTTGTAATAAATATTAATTATCTATATCTATTTAATGTATATAAAAAAATAAATATAGTGAATTTAGTTATTAAATTAATAATAATACTTAAATTCGTTCGATTACAATTATATGTGTTAATATATATATATAAATGATATAGGTTCGTGAATCCGAGGCCAACCTTGCATTGTTCAGTTTCGTCGTATGCATATTTTTACTACAAAATATTGTAGAGTGAGTTTCATTACTCCCTTTTTAAATGCTTTTGCAATATATATTTTTGGGACTGAGAATACATGCGCTTTATAAATGTTTTATGAAATAGACACAAGTAATCGAAACTACATTATATGGTTGAATGATCGAAGCCGAATATGCCCCTTTTTGCTTGGTAACCTAAGAATTAGTAAACCAGTCTACTAATTGACGCGAATCCAAAAGATAGATCTATTGGGCCTAACAAACCCCATCCGTTGTAGCGGATGCTTTAGTACTTCGAGTTTTTATATCATGTCCTATGGATGTCCCGGAATGATGGGGATATTCTTATATGCATCTTGTTAATGTCGGTTACCAGGTGTTCAATCCATATGAATGATTTTTGTCTCTATGCATGGGACGTATATTTATGAGAAATGAAAATGAAAATCTTGTGGTCTATTAAAATGATGGAAATGATTATTTATGTTAAACTAATGAACTCACCAACCTTTTGGTTGACACTTTAAAGCATGTTTATTCTCAGGTATGAAAGAAATCTTCCGCTGTGCATTTGCTTATTTTAAAGATATTACTTGGAGTCATTCATGACATATTTCAAAAGACGTTGCATTCGAGTCATTGAGTTCATCAAGATTATTATTAAGTCAATTATAGTTGGATATATTATAAAATGGTATGCATGCCATCAACTTTCGATGAAATGAAAGTTTGTATTTTATAAACGAATGCAATGTTTGTAAAATGTATCATATAGAGGTCAAGTACCTCTCGATGTAACCAAATGTAATGTATTCGTCCAGATGGATTAGGACAGGTCTCTACACCAACCAGATATAGGGTTTTTTGTTTTTTTTTTAATTTGTAATTCTTCTAATCTTGTATCTGCATATATTTTTTAAACTTTTTACAAAACTTTATTGTTGAACTAAATTAAGATTTGAGAAGTAATTGTGAGGTCTAATTATATAAAATCCAATAATTGTTTTGAAAAATCCAGATCTGTTGTTATTACATGATGATGAAGAACAAAAAGAACAAATCTGAGAAGATGATGAAGATGAAGAGGTTTCGATCCACTGAACATGTTTCCGGCGAGTTTATAGACGATGAAGATGATGGATGATAACGATGATGGATGAAGAAGATGGTAAATGATGAAGATGGAGATTTGTAAGACCATGTAAAATTATTTTTTTTTTAATTTATATTTGTAGGTTAGATCTGATTTTGAGTTACAGATCTTACAAAAATAAAGCGCGGAGATTTTTGTAAGGATATAATATATGATCGTTGGTGAAGACAGTGGAATGGATAAATGTAAAATAGACGGGAAAGAATAAATAAATAATTGTGGGGAATGAAAGTTTTTTATTGCTTACTTTCTTTTCTCTTTTAATTACATACAAGACAAATGTAAATTAAAAAACACCCCTTCTCTCTTTAGTAGATGCACACTCTCTGGTTACAGGTACTAAAGGCTATCTCTCTTCTCTTTGTACGTACAATATAGAATAGAGGCTTGTTCCCTCTTTGATTCACCATCGATACATTTATAGTAAGAAGTAAATCAAGCAACTTTCTCCATGTTTCTCACTGCCTGAAATCATGGGCACTTGCCAACGAACATGGGATTATGGAGTAACTAAATGAGGTAATGTAGATAACCTCCTTTGACCCTTTCCATCATCCTTGTTTTTCTCGGAGTCGGTTAGATCGTCTCGGATCATTCCTCCCTTTCTCCGGCAAAGCTCGACTCCTGTTGAGCCTAAAATGATAGGTTAGGAAAACGTTCCCGTGTTTATCCTTTTTTTTCTCTTTAATTACAAATACATGAATTTGGTAATTAAAGTGATGCTCTCTTCTATCTATGCTATAATATAAATAAAGCAAATGATGAAGCTTGAAGGTCACTTCTCTCCCTAGTTTCTACATTTACGTAGAGAAATAAAGTAGAGGCTTATTTCATTCTTTCACCTACAAATCCCATTTATAGCAATATGTAAATGAGGCAGTTTGTGTTCTCCATGACTTGTACGTTAAACTGATCATGGGTTCATGGTCATTTTGTGGAGCAAAATTATAGGAGATATAAATAAACTCTTATCGACTCTTCCACGTTCCCTCTTTTTTCTCGGAGATCGGTTGTGATAGAGATCGACCCGGATCATTACTCCCCTTCTCCGGAGAAAACGACTAGCTCCTGCTAGAGTGCTAGTCTTTAATTTTTTTGATGACGGTTCTCTCAAATTACAACACTCACCTAAAGATGCTCTGATACCACTTGATCCATTATGATTAAAAGAATGCTCGACGCTACAGGTAAGGATGTAATTTATGTTTTGTTTATAAGTTTTGATTTTGTGGAAATGGAGTGCAAATAATAATAAATGTATGGTGAAATGGTGTTGAGTTTGTACGTAAATAAAATGACAAATAATATAGGGAAAGATTTGCTTTATTGCATTTCTCTCTCTGAATACAAGTTACATAAACAGAGGCTATCCCTATTCTCTCTTTAGTAAAAGCACTCTTTGTACATTCTACTAAATAATGATACGCATATCCGCATGACCATGCGAATTACGCATCCAATGCCCTGAACCGCACATTAATTATCATATAAGGCATATGACACGGGTATAGTCACATCCCATGCGCCTATACCATCTGATGTGAGTTTCGTATACTTGCGTAAGGGTCTAGTATATTCTAGAAGAATGTACGGTATAATTAATTCGGATTCTTTTCCTTAAATAGTGAAAGTTAGTTGGGAAGAGATCTCATTTAATTAGGGAAAGGATTCTATTGAAACCCTAATTCGTGAGCCTATAAATACATAGCTCATAAACCCTAAAAACATATTCGTTTACTCATACGTAACAATAGCATACATCTTCATCGTACGAACAAAGCTTCATACGATCTTAAAGACTTTCAGGTATGTCTTGAACTGTAAAACCTTCATGTATTTGGGCCACTCAACCTCGTATGCTAGGTTGTTGGTGGACTCTCAAATCGGCCACCCTGTCGGAATCGAAACGATACCGGTGTGGGTTATCCACGACTAAGTGTCGGAGGTCCGAATGTTGTTAGTCCTTAAACCCTATTATGCACTCAAGCGTAAGTTCACCTTGACCTCGTGAAAATATGTTTGATCATTTGGCGCCATCCGTGGGACCGGTTATACGAAACAAATAAGATTGAAATTTATGTTGTATACGATTTATTATGCGTATCTTTTTCCGTAAAACTTTTTTGTTTAATTAATCGGTCACTTTCAGGTTTGAAAAAAAAATTGTCAGCAAAAATGGGTGGAGGAAGTAAGAATGCCAAAAATCAGGGGCGATCGGATTCTCCCGTAAGTCCAGGGTTTCAAACACCTACAACAACTGTTATTAATACACCGTCGACGCCACCTGCACCGGTCAAAGGTGCATCCAAGCCTCCATCGACATCAAACATCGAAACAGGATCAGTTGCATCAGGAACGGTCCTTACAGAATCATCTAAGAGTTGGTGGCATTCTCCGGATGGAAGCGTATTAGAGACAGGAACTAACTTCAAACCATTCGAGGATCTGCCTCCAAAAAATCTGAGCTTCGGTTCTCCAAGCGAGACCATTCCACCAGGTTTCAAAGTTAAAACTACCTATGTGGGCACCATGCCCATCATCACTTCGATTGAACCTGAAACTCCTATTGAAAGGGTTACCACCGAGAGCGCTCAGGAGAGAATCAGGCAGATGGGTCTGAGAAATCAAGGTGGTTCATATATCACGTTGACACCGCAACAAGGGTCAACGACGTATGCGTCTTCGCAACCTATCCCTAATGTTGCAAGCAACCAATATAGCGGGCCGCAACATGTCTTGAACCAACCAAATAGTTTTATATCCCAGTTGCAGCAGGTCGCACTACTGCATTTGGCACCAGTTTTTAATGAACTAGCAAGGGTTCAAGAATTCATGAATAACTGGTTCGCGGTAATGCAAGGACAAAAAGCTAGGAAAAGTCTTGAGCTAGCTCCTACAACTGTAAAGTTTGTACCACATATTGCAAATCATCCTTTTATAGTAGCGCCAGTGGTACCCTTAACTTTGGGAAGTTACGATAGATTGTCAGATCCAGATGATTTTTTGCAAAAATTTGAAGGAACTGCAAGAACACACAGCTGGGGTGATGCAGTAGTATGTCATGTGCTACCAATAGTACTGCAAGGGGTAGCAAGGGAACGGTTCAACAATTTTCCAGCGCAGAGCATCACAGGCTTTGCGGATCTACGCTCAAGAGTCATATTAAATTTCCACAACCTGCGCGCTCGCAAAAAAAAAACATGTTGAATGCCACGACATTAAACAAAATCGAAAAGAAAGTTTGGGGGAAATCATCGATAGGTACACCAAGGAAGTGGCGAAAATACAAGAACTCCCGTAGAGTCAGAAGGTGTCCGGTTTTATACACTGCATAGACACCGACATACATCTCTCTTTGTGGCAGCGGCTACGCAGAAAAGTACCAGAAACTTTCGCGGAGGCTATAAAAGAAACGCATGACTATATGCGTGCGCAAGAAGATATAAAACATAACCGCTGAAGCAACTCTTCGTACATGGACATTGATGAAGATTATTATCGGACGCAAGGAAGAGCGCCAGAGCATGGCAAACGGTACAACAACAATGGGCCGTCCCGAAGCGGTAATTACAATAACGATAAATACCGCAAGTTTAACAACAACAAAGGGGGAAGAAGTCAGCGGTACAAAAGTAATCACGCCAACAATGTCGCATTAGTAAAAGATCTCACAAAAACGCCAAAAGAAATGTTGGCTACAGAGGTAGTGTGCAAATACTTCGATCCCCCGGTCCCTATGTCAAAGTATGGTAATAAGGACAAAAGTAAGTTTTGTGACTTTCATGACGATTACGGTTAGGAAACAAATGAATGTCAGCATCTAATCGAAAAGCTGGTTGCCGAACTTAAAAAGGGAAGATTGCAACACTTGAAGAAAGGCGAAAAAGCATCAAGTGAGAAGCCAAAGGGAGAAAAAGAGTATCCATGGTAGAAAAACAATGATGGAAGGGAAACAGACAAAACTATCAACATGGTTATCGGCGGAAGAGCAAATCAGCAACGCAAAATTGAATTGCCTGAAGATTGGGAAAACGCTCCCATCGTGTTCCCGGAAGTTGCGCAGGAACCCTCAGATGTGCCAATTACAATTAAAGGGCACGTTAAGAGCTGTGGGTATATGATCAAACGATTGCACATAGATACTGGTTGCGGGGTCGATATAATGTATGAACATTGCTTCCAGCATCTACCAGGAACAGTTCGGGCTAAGTTAATAGCTCCCAGCACCACATTATCGGGATTTTCTGGCGAATCCGCATGGCCAGTCGGTATTATTGAGCTAGAATTAGAGTTAGTAGATGATGATAACAAGGAGTTAGTAAGAAGTAATTTGCTGTAGTCAGATTTTACTCAAAATATAATGCACTCTTGGGACGCACAACACCGCAGCGGTTGGTGGCCATTCCTTCCACAGTGCACGGTCTTATAAAATTCCCAACTCCATTGGGGATCGCGACAATAAGGTCATAAAAGCAGGATGCAAGTGTTGTGGCTGTAGAACATGCGGAGAAACAGCCAAGCGAAGAAGAACAGTTGCGAAGCTGCATGATAATCGCAAATCCGCGATATCTGGATCAAAAAATCAGGATCGGCGGAGGATTATCTGATGAAACAAAATTTAAGCTTCGTAACATACTAGGCTCTAATACGGATGTTTTCGCATGGAAAGAAGCGGACATGACCGGAGTACAAGAGAAATAGCTGAGCATAGGCTTAACGCGAATCCAAGTCTAACGCATGTACGCCAAAAGAAACGTGGTATGGCACCAGATAGAAGTGAATGGTTGAAAGAAGAAGTCGACAAGTTGGTCAAAGCAAACATATTACGAGAAGTACGGTACCAAACTTGGGTAGCAAACCCGGTACTAGTAAAAAAGCCTGATGGGTCCTGGCGCATGTGCATTGACTTCACAGACATTAATAAAGCTTGTCCTAAGGATAATTATCCTTTACCTGAAATTGATTGGAAAGTCAAATCACTAGCAGGTTTCCGGTACAAATGTTTTCTAGATGCGTATAAGGGGTACCATCAAATACAGATGGTTGCGGATGATGAGGACAAAACTGCCTTTCACACTAGCCATGGCATCTATTGCTATACAAAGATGCTGTTTGGTTTAAAGAATGCCGGGGCAACATACCAACGCGTGATAGATGAAGCTTTTAAAAGTCAAATTGGTAGAAGTTTAGAGGCGTACGTGGATGATTTGGTCATAAAAAGCCCAACAGAGCAAGGTTTATTGGATGATATATTAGAAACGTTTGCGTCATTAAGGAAGATAAACATGAAGCTCAACCCGTCGAAGTGTAGCTTCAGAGAAGGAGAAGGGAAATTGCTCGGGCATATCATTACTGAGCGGTGAATATGCGCAAATCCAAAGAAAATAGAAGCTATTGAAAGCATACCGTCACCTCGAAGTAAGAAGGAAGTGCAAAGTTTGACGAGTAAGCTGGCCGCATTAATGAGATTATTTTCAAAATTCGCAGAACGATCACTGTCATTTTTTGGAACGCTGAAAAATTGTTTGAAGAAAACGGATTTCAAATGGACAGAGGAAGCAGAAGTCGCTTTTCAAGAGATGAAAAAGCCGTTGAAGGAGTTGCCCACAATGACCGTGCCTATTGCAGGGGAAACACTAATACTCTACTTAGCGGCGTCAAAAGAAGCAATAAGTTCAGTATTGATAGCAAACAGGGGACAAGTACGTGCCTCAAATCAAAATCTAGTTGTTTCTTATTCAATAGTCTTTTATCATATATATATTATGCTATGCGAACAAGTACAAATGCCTGTATATTTTGTTAGCAAAGCTTTAACAGGAAGCAAATTAAACTACCCTGCAATTGAAAAACTGGTTTATGCACTCGTGCATATGACTAGACGCTTAAGGAGATATTTTCAAGCGCATCCAATAATGGTCCTAACAGACCAACCAATAAAGCAGATATGACAAGACACAATGTATTGTCAATTAAAAAAAAACTTAAAATTGCTTGATAAATTCTAGCAAACTTATATTCGCTGATACTTGTTGAGCAGGTGCTATATAAACCAGAAAATTCTGGTCACATGGCCAAATGGGCTATTGAATTAGGTGAGCATGAGATAAGCTACTCACCAAGAAGTGCGGAAAAAGGGCAAGTCCTAGCAGATTATCTGGCTGAAACAGCCGGAGATATCGAAGTCTCGCATGAATCAAAAGAAATACCACCTCAGCCCGAACAGCTGTGGGAAATGCACATAGATGGGGCTTGCGGTCCAGAAGACGCAGGGGCAAGAATAGTCCTAAAAAGTCCAGAAGGAGAAGAATATACCTTCACGCTGCGCTTTAACTTCCCTGTAACAAACAATGAAGCTAAATATGAAGCGTTATTATCCGGAATACGGGTAGTAAAATATTTGGAGGTAAAAGAACAGTCAGTATATGTTGATTCACAGCTAGTTGCTAACCAATGCAAAGGGATATTCGAAGCACATGATGAATCGATGCAAAAGTATCTGGCACTTGTGCAAGAGCTCGCGGTGGACTTCGATTTATTCCAGATAACTCAGGTTTCAAGAACATTAAATAAAAAGGCAGATGCACTCAGTAAGTTAGCCACCTTAACATTCAGCCATTTTAAGAAAGAAATTTAGGTTGAGGAAGTGAAAGTAAAATCCATTGAGACCGATGGTGTATCCACCGCAGTTGAAGAAGAGGAGCAGAGTTGGATGACACCGATAGTAGAATTTCTGAACAAAGGTACATTACCGATAGATTCAATAGAAGCAAGAAAGATTAAGATGAAAGCACCGATGTATTTGTTAGATAAAGGAATTCTATACAGAAAGTCTTTCCTGGGACCCCATTTATGGTGTCTTAATCAAACTCAAGCGGAGTTGATCATACGGGAAGTGAACGAGGGAATGTACGCTTTGCACTCAGGACATAAAACAGTTGCGTCCAAAATAATGCGGCTCGGATACTATTGGCCGTCAATGTACAAAGATGCTGCAGAAGTGATACTAATCATGCATATATTTTCCAAGAGGCTAATATGCATGTTCAATACATTTAAAAGAGGTTTAAGGATCTTAGAACTTAGCTCTCCGGTCCGGCTACCGTGAATAACCCTGGCCGACATGATGATGTCGGCGGGGTGGCTAGGTGATTATGTCCACCTTCGATGACGGTCGTCGAGTGAAGGCCCGAATAAGGTTGTAGGAAACCGTCGAGAGTGACTAACCTGTTAACCTTTGATGAATGATGATAATGATTACATATTGTGAGCCACGTAAATTTGATGTCCCTGGAATGATAATTAGGGTTAGTATATATCGGCAATCCCTAATTCTAGAATCATCCAAGGTCATGATAATTCTTTCCATAACAAACTCCCCGAATCTCGGATATAATTATGGAAAAGATATTTAGGCATGATGGACAAGTAACCGCCATTCCGGGAACAAAGGCATTCAATACGCTACCGCATACCGCATATAAAGTACAAGCGTACGCACGCTAGTTATTTCCCGCATACGTATAGAATGCGCATGCGGGTTGTGGTATCATTATGTCCCCCCAGTTTGATGTTATGTGACGCAAACCATATGATATCAAACTATTAAGCGAAAAATAAAAAAGAAAAAAGAAAACATCCAGCATTAAATTCTCCGAGTGCAGTTCGAGGCCATTTAATGCCTGACACTGCCACAGAAGCCTGTTCGGCTGACAAGACATAAAACAATATCAACACATCGCGCGTGAGCCACGCGCCCTGTGGTGGAAACGGCAACCAATGATGACTTAGTGATTGCAAATAAGGACCGTCAGATCAAGACACGTGTAAATCCACGATAACATTACCATTTCACATTTGCCTATAAATACACGCAAAAATGTCTCATTTCCACTTTTCAGCAATTCAGTCTCCAACATGCTTTATAAACAATTCCGATCACCCTACGCATATCTCCGATCATCCGATATATATTTCGGCCAGTACAACCTGATTCCTCCCATTGCCCATCAACGTGCACACGAACCCCCGGAGAAGAAGGTGGCCATATATGAGCACGCCTTTAAACATGGCAATTTTAGGGTACCGTCGTCAGATTTTTTCTTAGGCGTTCTAGATCATTACCACGTAGGACTAGGGCAACTGCACCCTTACGCTATCGGAAAGATCGTACTTTTCAAAATGTGGTGCGTAGCTTTAAACAAGGTGCCGATGATTAATGTGTTTTGTCATCTGTATCGTCTTGCGATTCATCACAAATCCTGGTATACCTTTTTCGCACACCAAAATTTTACCAAAACCCCAAAATCCAACGCCGGCCAATGGAAAGAAACGTTTTTCTATGTCGACCAAACCGTTGTGGGAACCAACTTTCTGCAAATACTGGTATGGTGCTAAAGCGTGGCCAAAGATGTGAACAAGACCCCAAAATTAGATGATGAGGAAGCAAAGCTGATTGCGGAATGCGCGAACGCACAGCTTATTCACCGCGCTTATGGAAACGTGATGCTGCGGTTGGGGAAGATATCTGCCCATTGGCCATGGGAGAACCTGCGACCAGCCATAGTCGCACCAAGTGGCAAGGGTAGGAATAGTAACGTATATTTTAATTTACGCAGCCACATATATCTATATTTAACCTGCGTGTTTATGTACGCAGAAATGAGGATGAAGAAAGTGTTAACCATGGAGGAGATTGCGACAATCTCCTTCTGCAAACAGAATATAAATGAGCCACTGGAGCAGGAAAAGTCTGGTGAGAACGAGGTTCCTGCCCCGCAGACATCTGCAAACAAGAGCAAGACAACCACAACCCCGCAAACAAACGCATCCAAGAAGAAAAAGCTGAATCCGAAACAAAGGGAGGATATGCGGAACGACAACTTCGTTCCCGTAGAGCAGCCCTCTACAAACCTGCCTCCTCTAGTCACTGGTAAGCATTTCATTATTACTGCATAACCAACATTATTGCTTCGTTAACTAACTTACGCAAGTCCTCGCAGAGCATTTGGATGACACGCATCATACACCGCCGCAGGTGAACCCCGACCTCGAAGCAACCGCCACTTCCAAAGACCGGGCCATTGAACTGGATTCGGACACTGCGCGGATACCACTGCACGGTAGCTTCCGATTAGCTAACCTGACGCAGCTCACCCAGTCATCCGCCGAAAATGCCACAGAGCAATCTGCTTTTTTGCAGCAAATTTTCCCGACCGAATTCCACGAGCAACTAGCTGCACTGCCCTTCCACCAAGCGCACAACGCCTTTATCCAAAATGGCCTTGTATTTTTGGCATGTTCACGGATGAAGTATGTCGTGCTACTAATTTGTACCAATTGGACTTGCGGAAAGAAACTGAGCTAGGCTTGCTACAAGCGGGTGTTGATCAGTTGAGTAACTATAGGAGAGACGCAGAGGAGGCACGCTGTAGTGACCCGAACTTTTCCATGTTTATATATATTAATTGAGATTGATATTTACATGATTAAATGTTTCCAACATGTTAAGCAATCAAACTTGTTAAGACTTGATTAATTGAAATAGGTTTCATATAGACAATTGACCACCCAAGTTGACCGGTGATTCACGAACGTTAAAACTTGTAAAAACTATATGATGACATATATATGGTTATATATATAGTTAACATGATATTATGATAAGTAAACATATCATTAAGTATATTAACAATGAACTACATATGTAAAAACAAGACTACTAACTTAATGATTTTGAAACGAGACATATATGTAACGATTATCGTTGTAACGACATTTAATGTATATATATCATATTAAGAGATATTCGTACATCATAATATCATGATAATATAATAATTTAAAATCTCTTTTGATATTATAAACATTGGGTTAACAACATTTAACAAGATCGTTAACCTAAAGGTTTCAAAACAACATTTACATGTAACGACTAACGATGACTTAACGACTCAGTTAAAATGTATATACATGTAGTGTTTTAATATGTATTCATACACTTTTGAAAGACTTCAAGACACTTATCAAAATACTTCTACTTAACAAAAATGCTTACAATTACATCCTCGTTCAGTTTCATCAACAATTCTACTCGTATGCACCCGTATTCGTACTCGTACAATACACAACTTTTAGATGTATGTACTATTGGTATATACACTCCAATGATCAGCTCTTAGCAGCCCATGTGAGTCACCTAACACATGTAGGAACCATCATTTGGCAACTAGCATGAAATATCTCATAAAATTACAAAAATATGAGTAATCATTCATGACTTATTTACATGAAAACAAAATTACATATCCTTTATATCTAATCCATACACCAACGACCAAAAACACCTACAAACACTTTCATTCTTCAATTTTCTTCATCTAATTGATCTCTCTCAAGTTCTATCTTCAAGTTCTAAGTGTTCTTCATAAATTCCAAAAGTTCTAGTTTCATAAAATCAAGAATACTTTCAAGTTTGCTAGCTCACTTCCAATCTTGTAAGGTGATCATCCAACCTCAAGAAATCTTTGTTTCTTACAGTAGGTTATCATTCTAATACAAGGTAATAATCATATTCAAACTTTGGTTCAATTTCTATAACTATAACAATCTTATTTCAAGTGATGATCTTACTTGAACTTGTTTTCGTGTCATGATTTTGCTTCAAGAACTTCGAGCCATCCAAGGATCCATTGAAGCTAGATCCATTTTTCTCTTTTCTAGTAGGTTTATCCAAGGAACTTAAGGTAGTAATGATGTTCATAACATCATTCGATTCATACATATAAAGCTATCTTATTCGAAGGTTTAAACTTGTAATCACTAGAACATAGTTTAGTTAATTCTAAACTTGTTCGCAAACAAAAGTTAATCCTTCTAACTTGACTTTTAAAATCAACTAAACACATGTTCTATATCTATATGATATGCTAACTTAATGATTTAAAACCTGGAAACACGAAAAACACCGTAAAACCGGATTTACGCCGTCGTAGTAACACCGCGAGCTGTTTTGGGTTAGTTAATTAAAAACTATGATAAACTTTGATTTAAAAGTTGTTATTCTGAGAAAATGATTTTTATTATGAACATGAAACTATATCCAAAAATTATGGTTAAACTCAAAGTGGAAGTATGTTTTCTAAAATGGTCATCTAGACGTCGTTCTTTCGACTGAAATGACTACCTTTACAAAAATGACTTGTAACTTATTTTTCCGACTATAAACCTATACTTTTCTGTTTAGATTCATAAAATAGAGTTCAATATGAAACCATAGCAATTTGATTCACTCAAAACGGATTTAAAATGAAGAAGTTATGGGTAAAACAAGATTGGATAATTTTTCTCATTTTAGCTACGTGAAAATTGGTAACAAATCTATTCCAACCATAACTTAATCAACTTGTATTGTATATTATGTAATCTTGAGATACCATAGACACGTATACAATGTTTCGACCTATCATGTCGACACATCTATATATATTTCGGAACAACCATAGACACTCTATATGTGAATGTTGGAGTTAGCTATACAGGGTTGAGGTTGATTCCAAAATATATATAGTTTGAGTTGTGATCAATACTGAGATACGTATACACTGGGTCGTGGATTGATTCAAGATAATATTTATCGATTTATTTCTGTACATCTAACTGTGGACAACTAGTTGTAGGTTACTAACGAGGACAGCTGACTTAATAAACTTAAAACATCAAAATATATTAAAAGTGTTGTAAATATATTTTGAACATACTTTGATATATATGTATATATTGTTATAGGTTCGTGAATCAACCAGTGGCCAAGTCTTACTTCTCGACGAAGTAAAAATCTGTGAAAGTGAGTTATAGTCCCACTTTTAAAATCTAATATTTTTGGGATGAGAATACATGCAGGTTTTATAAATGATTTATAAAATAGACACAAGTACGTGAAACTACATTCTATGGTTGAATTATCGAAATCGAATATGCCCCTTTTTATTAAGTCTGGTAATCTAAGAATTAGGGAACAGACACCCTAATTGATGCGAATCCTAAAGATAGATCTATCGGGCCCAACAAGCCCCATCCAAAGTACCGGATGCTTTAGTACTTCGAAATTTATATCATATCCGAAGGGTGTCCCGGAATGATGGGGATATTCATATATATGCATCTTGTTAATGTCGATTACCAGGTGTTCACCATATGAATGATTTTTATCTCTATGTATGGGATGTGTATTGAAATATGAAATCTTGTGGTCTATTATTATGATTTGATATATATAGGTTAAACCTATAACTCACCAATATTTTTGTTGACGTTTTAAGCATGTTTATTCTCAGGTGATTATTAAGAGCTTCCGCTGTCGCATACTTAAATAAGGACGAGATTTGGAGTCCATGCTTGTATGATATTGTGTAAAAACTGCATTCAAGAAACTTATTTTGTTGTAACATATTTGTATTGTAAACCATTATGTAATGGTCGTGTGTAAACAGGATATTTTAGATTATCATTATTTGATAATCTACGTAAAGCTTTTTAAACCTTTATTGATGAAATAAAGGTTATGGTTTGTTTAAAAATGAATGCAGTCTTTGAAAAACGTCTCATATAGAGGTCAAAACCTCGCAACGAAATCAATTAATATGGAACGTTTTTAATCAATAAGAACGGGACATTTCAGTTGGTATCCGAGCGTTGGTCTTAGAGAACCAGAATTTTGCATTAGTGTGTCTTATCGAGTTTGTTAGGATGCATTAGTGAGTCTGGACTTCGACCGTGTTTACTTGAAAAATGATTGCTTAACAAATTTTGTTGGAAACTATATATTTTTAACATGTGAATATTATGTGATATATTAATCTCTTAACGCGTTTGATATTATGTGATAGATGTATACCTCTAGAACAAGTCCCATTGACTCACCTAATAATAATGAAGAGTCAAATGTAAATTGGAATGATTCGTGGACTGATTCACAAGTTCCCGAAGAGGAACCGGAAGAAGAGTCGGAATCGGAAGAAGAATCGGAACCGGAAGAAGAATCGGAACCGGATGAAGAAATAGAACCGGTGGGGGAAATAATAAAACGGTTAAGTAAAAGAAAATCCTCAACCAACCGACCAAGGTTAATTATGGTCAATGGTGTTTCCGCCAAGGAAGCAAAATATTGGGAGGATTACCAATTCTCCGATGAATCGGATTCCGACGAGAATTCCGATGATGTTATAGAAATTACCCCAACTGAATTTAAAAAGGCAAAAGAAATATAATAAGGGAAAGGGCATAAAAATAGAGAAATCTAATTCCAACCCCGATGAACTTTATATGTATCGTCAACCCCCGAAGTCCTTAAGTTGTAACAATGACCCGAGAACCTCTAAACCACCAGGTTTTTCTAAACCAATGTGGACAACGACGGCTCGTATTAGGGGAACATCATATATCCCTAGAAACTTGGCAAAACGATCCAAAACCGAAGAGGAAGAAACAAGCGAGTCGGAATAAGATAGTTGTATTCGTGTGGCGTAATATATGTAATATAGTGTGCTTATGCTTTATGATATATGTAAAAATTACTTGTATTAATAAGTATTTTTTTTTATGAATCTAACTCTTGTGTATTTTACAGTATAAAAACACAAAATGGATAGACAACCCAATATTTTAAGAGACCTACCCGGAGACATGATTGATGAAATCTTGTCTAGAGTCGGTCAGAATTCTTCGGCACAACTATTTAAGGCGAGATCAGTTTGTAAGACATTCGAAGAACGTTCCAAGAATGCCTTGGTTTATAAAAGGCTTTCGTTTGGAAGATGGGGAATATCACATTGGGAAATCCATAAGTTACGATGTGTTTACTTTGACGCATATATTACGGGGAACCCAAATGCTATTTTACGCAACGGGTTAAGAAATTATTTTGACTCAGTATATCCGAATATAGGACTTCGTGATTTAGAAAAAGCGGCTAACATGCAACATAAAGAAGCATGTTATGCTTACGGGTTAGTAATGTTCGCTTCTCACCAAAGTGAGAACAAGAACATCGAGCTACAACTATTAAACAAAACGTTCCCATAAGTGACGGAGTCGGTAATTGGGGTAAGAAATGAGGTTTTTAGGTTATTACGAGACTGTTGGTCATTACGTAACCCTCGTCCCTTTGATGACGTTACAACACGCTGTCTTATCAACGGCCATAACGGTTATGTTCCACAAGACCAAGGATGGGAAGTAGTCCTAGTAAAACCAGAATGCATGACTTGTTTCTGGACGTATGAATTACGTGTCTTTATTGCCTTTGCTGAACGACTTGTGTACTAGCTAGAATTATCTTCACAACTATCTTGTATCAAAGTTATTGTGTGCTATATTTCATGCTTTATGTAAAATAAGCGGTATTGTAAGTTTGTAAAATATTGTATAAAAGTTTGAACGCGAAATATTATTACAATCAGTTTTTCATATAGAATTGTAGTAGTTGAATTGTATATTAGCTACTAAGTATGAACTTAACGGGTAGGTACTACCCGAATTTAAACTTATAAAACGCTAATATGAAGAAAAAGCTTTTATAAATGAGTTCATATTATGCTACGAAATACTATTAACTACTCTTAATATTCTGTATGATTAACTTGTTCCATTTGACTATTTTGAAGGAAATGGCACCGACTACTCGACACACCGTGAATATGAATGAAGAGGAATTCCGTACTTTTCTAGCTTCAAACATAGCCGCAGTACAGGCTGCGCTACATACCAACAATAACCTTGGATCTGGCAGTACAGGAAATCGTGTAGGATGCACCTACAAAGAATTCACTGCCTGCAAACCTTTGGAATTTGATGGAACCGAAGGACCGATCGGATTGAAACGGTGGACCGAGAAGGTCGAATCGGTGTTTGCTATAAGTAAGTGTACTGAAGAGAACAAAGTGAAGTACGCTACGCATACCTTCACAGGTTCTGCGTTAACATGGTGGAATACCTATCTAGAGCAAGTGGGACAAGATGATGCGTACGCACTACCGTGGTCAGCATTCAAGCACTTGATGAACGAAAAGTACCGTCCCAGAACCGAGGTCAATAAGCTCAAGACAGAACTTAGAGGGTTACGAACCCAAGGATTTGATATTACCACGTACGAAAGACGATTCACAGAATTGTGCCTATTGTGTCCGGGAGCATTCGAAGATGAGGAAGAGAAGATCGACGCGTTTGTGAAAGGATTACCGGAAAGTATCCAAGAAGATATAAGTTCACACAAGCCCGCCTCCATACAACAGGCATGTAGAATGGCTCACAAACTAGTGAACCAGATTGAAGAAAGAATTAAAGAACAGACTGCTGAAGAGGCCAATGTGAAGCAAGTCAAAAGAAAGTGGGAGGAAAACGGTGATAAGAATCACCAATACAACAACAACAGCAATTACAACAATAATCGCAACAATTATCCCAACAATCGCAACATCAATCGCAACTACAACAAATGGCCCAACAACAGCAACAACAACAACAACAACAACAACAACAACAATCAGAAGCAGCTATGCCAAAGGTGTGAAAAGTATCACTCGGGGTTCTGCACCAAATTTTGCAACAAGTGTAAAAGAAATGGTCATAGCGCGGCGAAGTGTGAGGTCTACGGACCAGGGGTTAATAGAACGAAAGGAACAAATGGTGTCGGAACGAGTAATGGCAGAGCAAGTAGTGTCGGAGCAAGTTATGCCAATGTAGTTTGTTATAAATGTGGAAAACCGGGCCACATTATTAGAAATTGCCCGAACCAGGAGAACACGAATGGACAAGGCCGCGGAAGAGATTTCAATATTAATGCGGCAGAGGCACAGGAAGACCCGGAGCTTGTTACGGGTACGTTTCTTATTGACAATAAATCTGCTTACGTTTTATTTGATTCGGGTGCGGATAGAAGCTATATGAGTAGAGATTTTTGTGCTAAATTAAGTTATCCATTGACGCCTTTGGATAGTAAATTTTTACTCGAATTAGCAAATGGTAAATTAATTTCAGCAGATAATATATGTCGGAATCGAGAAATTAAACTGGTTAGTGAAACATTTAAGATTGATTTGAGACCAGTAGAGTTAGGGAGTTTTGATGTGATAATCGGTATGGACTGGTTGAAAGAAGTGAAAGCAGAGATCGTTTGTTACAAAAATGCAATTCGCATTATACGAGAAAAAGGAAAACCCTTAATGGTGTACGGAGAAAAGGGCAACATGAAGCTACATCTTATTAGTAATTTGAAGGCACAAAAACTAATAAGAAAAGGTTGCTATGCTGTTCTAGCACACGTCGAGAAAGTACAAACTGAAGAAAAGAGCATCAATGATGTTCCCATTGCAAAAGAATTTCCCGATGTATTTCCGAAAGAATTACCGGGATTACCCCCACATCGATCCGTTGAATTTCAAATAGATCTTGTACCAGGAGCTGCACCAATAGCTCGTGCTCCTTACAGACTCGCACCCAACGAGATGAAAGAACTGCAAAGCCAATTACAAGAACTTTTAGAGCGTGGTTTCATTCGACCAAGCACATCACCGTGGGGAGCTCCTGTTTTGTTTGTCAAGAAGAAAGATGGTACATTCAGGTTGTGTATCGACTACCGAGAGTTGAACAAACTTACCATCAAGAACCGCTACCCACTATCGAGAATCGATGACTTATTTGATCAACTACAAGGCTCGTCTGTTTATTCAAAGATTGACTTACGTTCCGGGTATCATCAAATGCGGGTGAAAGAAGATGATATTCCAAAGACTGCTTTCAGAACACGTTACGGTCATTACGAGTTTATGGTCATGCCGTTTGGTTTAACTAATGCACCAGCTGTGTTCATGGACCTTATGAACCGAGTGTGTGGACCATACCTTGACAAGTTTGTCATTGTTTTCATTGATGACATACTTATTTACTCAAAGAATGACCAAGAACACGGTGAACATTTGAGAAAGGTGTTAGAAGTATTGAGGAAGGAAGAATTGTACGCTAAGTTTTCAAAGTGTGCATTTTGGTTGGAAGAAGTTCAATTCCTCGGTCACATAGTGAACAAAGAAGGTATTAAGGTGGATCCGGCAAAGATAGAAACTGTTGAAAGGTGGGAAACCCCGAAAACTCCGAAACACATACGCCAGTTTTTAGGACTAGCTGGTTACTACAGAAGGTTCATCCAAGACTTTTCCAGAATAGCAAAACCCTTGACTGCATTAACGCATAAAGGGAAAAATTTGAATGGAATGATGAACAAGAGAAAGCGTTTCAGTTATTGAAGAAAAAGCTAACTACGGCACCTATATTGTCATTGCCTGAAGGGAATGATGATTTTGTGATTTATTGTGACGCATCAAAGCAAGGTCTCGGTTGTGTATTAATGCAACGAACGAAGGTGATTGCTTATGCGTCTAGACAATTGAAGATTCATGAACAAAATTATACGACGCATGATTTGGAATTAGGCGCGGTTGTTTTTGCATTAAAGACTTGGAGGCACTACTTATATGGGGTCAAAAGTATTATATATACCGACCACAAAAGTCTTCAACACATATTTAATCAGAAACAACTGAATATGAGGCAGCGTAGGTGGATTGAATTATTGAATGATTACGACTTTCAGATTCGTTACCACCCGGGGAAGGCAAATGTGGTAGCCGATGCCTTGAGCAGGAAGGACAGAGAACCCATTCGAGTAAAATCTATGAATATAATGATTCATAATAACCTTACTACTCAAATAAAGGAGGCGCAACAAGGAGTTTTAAAAGAGGGAAATTTAAAGGATGAAATACCCAAAGGATCGGAGAAACATCTTAATATTCGGGAAGACGGAACCCGGTATAGGGCTGAAAGGATTTGGGTACCAAAATTTGGAGATATGAGAGAAATGGTACTTAGAGAAGCTCATAAAACCAGATACTCAATACATCCTGGAACGGGGAAGATGTACAAGGATCTCAAGAAACATTTTTGGTGGCCGGGTATGAAAGCCGATGTTGCTAAATACGTAGGAGAATGTTTGACGTGTTCTAAGGTCAAAGCTGAGCATCAGAAACCATCAGGTCTACTTCAACAACCCGAAATCCCGGAATGGAAATGGGAAAACATTACCATGGATTTCATCACTAAATTGCCAAGGACTGCAAGTGGTTTTGATACTATTTGGGTAATAGTTGATCGTCTCACCAAATCAGCACACTTCTTGCCAATAAGAGAAGATGACAAGATGGAGAAGTTAGCACGACTGTATTTGAAGGAAGTCATCTCCGGACATGGAATACCAATCTCTATTATCTCTGATAGGGATGGCAGATTTATTTCAAGATTCTGGCAGACATTACAGCAAGCATTAGGAACTCGTCTAGACATGAGTACTGCCTATCATCCACAAACTGATGGGCAGAGCGAAAGGACGATACAAACGCTTGAAGACATGCTACGATCATGTGTTATTGATTTCGGAAACAGTTGGGATCGACATCTACCATTAGCAGAATTTTCCTACAACAACAGCTACCATTCAAGCATTGAGATGGCGCCGTTTGAAGCACTTTATGGTAGAAAGTGCAGGTCTCCGATTTGTTGGAGTGAAGTGGGGGATAGACAGATTACGGGTCCAGAGATTATACAAGAAACTACCGAGAAGATCATCCAAATTCAACAACGGTTGAAAACCGCCCAAAGTCGACAAAAGAGCTACGCTGACATTAAAAGAAAAGATATAGAATTTGAAATTGGAGAGATGGTCATGCTTAAAGTTGCACCTTGGAAAGGTGTTGTTCGATTTGGTAAACAAGGCAAATTAAATCCAAGGTATATTGGACCATTCAAGATTATTGATCGTGTCGGACCAGTAGCTTACCGACTTGAGTTACCTCAACAACTCGTGGCTGTACATAACACTTTCCACGTCTCGAATTTGAAGAAATGTTTTGCTAAAGAAGATCTCACTATTCCGTTAGATGAAATCCAAATCAACGAAAAACTTCAATTCATCGAAGAACCCGTCGAAATAATGGATCGTGAGGTTAAAAGACTTAAGCAAAACAAGATACCAATTGTTAAGGTTCGATGGAATGCTCGTAGAGGACCCGAGTTCACCTGGGAGCGTGAAGATCAGATGAAGAAGAAATACCCGCATCTATTTCCAGAAGATTCGTCAACACCTTCAACAGCTTAAAATTTCGGGACGAAATTTATTTAACGGGTAGGTACTGTAGTGACCCGAACTTTTCCATGTTTATATATATTAATTGAGATTGATATTTACATGATTAAATGTTTCCAACATGTTAAGCAATCAAACTTGTTAAGACTTGATTAATTGAAATAGGTTTCATATAGACAATTGACCACCCAAGTTGACCGGTGATTCACGAACGTTAAAACTTGTAAAAACTATATGATGACATATATATGGTTATATATATAGTTAATATGATATTATGATAAGTAAACATATCATTAAGTATATTAACAATGAACTACATATGTAAAAACAAGACTACTAACTTAATGATTTTGAAACGAGACATATATGTAACGATTATCGTTGTAACGACATTTAATGTATATATATCATATTAAGAGATATTCGTACATCATAATATCATGATAATATAATAATTTAAAATCTCTTTTAATATTATAAACATTGGGTTAACAACATTTAACAAGATCGTTAACCTAAAGGTTTCAAAACAACATTTACATGTAACGACTAACGATGACTTAACGACTCAGTTAAAATGTATATACATGTAGTGTTTTAATATGTATTCATACACTTTTGAAAGACTTCAATACACTTATCAAAATACTTCTACTTAACAAAAATGCTTACAATTACATCCTCGTTCAGTTTCATCATCAATTCTACTCGTACGCACCCGTATTCGTACTCGTACAATACACAACTTTTAGATGTATGTACTATTGGTATATACACTCCAATGATCAGCTCTTAGCAGCCCATGTGAGTCACCTAACATATGTGGGAACCATCATTTGGCAACTAGCATGAAATATCTCATAAAATTACAAAAATATGAGTAATCATTCATGACTTATTTACATGAAAACAAAATTACATATCCTTTATATCTAATCCATACACCAACGACCAAAAACACCTACAAACACTTTCATTCTTCAATTTTCTTCATCTAATTGATCTCTCTCAAGTTCTATCTTCAAGTTCTAAGTGTTCTTCATAAATTCCAAAAGTTCTAGTTTCATAAAATCAAGAATACTTTCAAGTTTGCTAGCTCACTTTCAATCTTGTAAGGTGATCATCCAACCTCAAGAAATCTTTGTTTCTTACAGTAGGTTATCATTCTAATACAAGGTAATAATCATATTCAAACTTTGGTTCAATTTCTATAACTATAACAATCTTATTTCAAGTGATGATCTTACTTGAACTTGTTTTCGTGTCATGATTTTGCTTCAAGAACTTCGAGCCATCTAAGGATCCATTGAAGCTAGATCCATTTTTCTCTTTTCCAGTAGGTTTATCCAAGGAAATTAAGGTAGTAATGATGTTCATAACATCATTCGATTCATACATATAAAGCTATCTTATTCGAAGGTTTAAACTTGTAATCACTAGAACATAGTTTAGTTAATTCTAAACTTGTTCGCAAACAAAAGTTAATCCTTCTAACTTGAATTTTAAAATCAACTAAACACATGTTCTATATCTATATGATATGCTAACTTAATGATTTAAAACCTGTAAACACGAAAAACACCGTAAAACCGGATTTACGCCGTCGTAGTAACACCGCGGGCTGTTTTGGGTTAGTTAATTAAAAACTATGATAAACTTTGATTTAAAAGTTGTTATTCTGAGAAAATGATTTTTATTATGAACATGAAACTATATCCAAAAATTATGGTTAAACTCAAAGTGGAAGTATGTTTTCTAAAATGGTCATCTAGACGTCGTTCTTTCGACTGAAATGACTATCTTTACAAAAATGACTTGTAACTTATTTTTCCGACTATAAACCTATACTTTTCTGTTTAGATTCATAAAATAGAGTTCAATATGAAACCATAGCAATTTGATTCACTCAAAACGGATTTAAAATGAAGAAGTTATGGGTAAAACAAGATTGGATAATTTTTCTCATTTTAGCTACGTGAAAATTGGTAACAAATCTATTCCAACCATAACTTAATCAACTTGTATTGTATATTATGTAATCTTGAGATACCATAGACACGTATACAATGTTATGACCTATCATGTCGACACATCTATATATATTTCAGAACAACCATAGACACTCTATATGTGAATGTTGGAGTTAGCTATACAGGGTTGAGGTTGATTCCAAAATATATATAGTTTGAGTTGTGATCAATACTGAGATACGTATACACTGGGTCGTGGATTGATTCAAGATAATATTTATCGATTTATTTCTGTACATCTAACTGTGGACAACTAGTTGTAGGTTACTAACGAGGACAGCTGACTTAATAAACTTAAAACATCAAAATATATTAAAAGTGTTGTAAATATATTTTGAACATACTTTGATATATATGTATATATTGTTATAGGTTCGTGAATCACCCAGTGGCCAAGTCTTACTTCCCGACGAAGTAAAAATCTGTGAAAGTGAGTTATAGTCCCACTTTTAAAATCTAATATTTTTGGGATGAGAATACATGCAGGTTTTATAAATGATTTACAAAATAGACACAAGTACGTGAAACTACATTCTATGGTTGAATTATCGAAATCGAATATGCCCCTTTTTATTAAGTCTGGTAATCTAAGAATTAGGGAACAGACACCCTAATTGATGTGAATCCTAAAGATAGATCTATCGGGCCCAACAAGCCCCATCCAAAGTACCGGATGCTTTAGTACTTCGAAATATATATCATATCCGAAGGGTGTCCCGAAATGATGGGGATATTCATATATATGCATCTTGTTAATGTCGATTACCAGGTGTTCACCATATGAATGATTTTTATCTCTATGTATGGGATGTGTATTGAAATATGAAATCTTGTGGTCTATTATTATGATTTGATATATATAGGTTAAACCAATAACTCACCAACATTTTTGTTGACGTTTTAAGCATGTTTATTCTCAGGTGATTATTAAGAGCTTCCGCTGTCGCATACTTAAATAAGGACGAGATTTGGAGTCCATACTTGTATGATATTGTGTAAAAACTGCATTCAAGAAACTTATTTTGTTGTAACATATTTGTATTGTAAACCATTATGTAATGGTCGTGTGTAAACAGGATATTTTAGATTATCATTATTTGATAATCTACGTAAAGCTTTTTAAACCTTTATTGATGAAATAAAGGTTATGGTTTGTTTAAAAATGAATGCAGTCTTTGAAAAACGTCTCATATAGAGGTCAAAACCTCGCAACGAAATCAATTAATATGGAACGTTTTTAATCAATAAGAACGGGACATTTCACACGCAAGGCTGCCGAGGCGTCTGCGGATGAAATGAAAACTTCCTTGATTGCGGAAAGGAAGAAAAATCAAGAGCTGGTGGGGGCTGTTGATCAGGCCAAGGGTGAAGTGGAACATTTACGGGCTGACCTAGACAGGGTCAGCTGAGAGAAGGATGACGCGGTAACTGGCCGCGAGCTGGAAGAGGTGGACCTGACGAAACTATGTACCTCTCTTCTGGTCCTTGCGCAAAAGGTTATGGATTCAGACCCCGTAACCGAAAAATTCAACGCATATGTAGAAGCGGCCCTCGACCATGAGCGTAAAAAGGTCGTGAGAGAGGTGCTCAAATGCTGCAACCTCACGCCCCCTACCCAGATGCAGTCCAGAAGCATATCAAAGAGGACACCGCTGCCATACTCATGGACGCAGAACAAGCGATCCAAAATATTGACATCCCTAAGCTTGTCGTGTTCTCCAATGATCCCAACGCCCCAATTGATCAGCTTTTAAAGGAAAATTTGTAGGTATCAAATAGTATCCCACCAATTGCGCTGTAAGTCCTATGCTTAATGATGTGGGAAATCGTGTCTATAATTTATAATGGAAAATGCCGATTTAAAGATTACTAAACACTAACGGGCAGTGTACACGATCGTGTAATAGTATAAAGTTGGTAATTCCGAAATCGTTCCAAGGACAGTTTAAACGTGAGAATTAAGACTGTAACTAATAAAATAAACTAAGTTAATCTATGAAAATCAAAAGTACGAGATAGTTTGTTTTGTGGCTATTTAATGATTAGCCAAATCAAAGATTGATTAAAAGTAAAAGACGATATTTTTGTGTTTTTAAGTTTATAAAAATAAATGCTGACTCAACGAAAAGTAAAGATATTTGAATTCAATGGATAAAAGAATGTTCGCCTAGATCTCCTATTCGTAGTGTCGGATGATTTGTTATTAAGCACCAGTTCAAATTATTAATACATGCAACTACAGAGTCGGTTTACCCAGAGTTCTCTTTTAGCAAACACATCAAACTTGGATTTATTGGCTTAGGGTTCCCTTTCACCAAAGACCTCTTTCGTTTGTGACTTAGTAATTAACTAATTACAAGATTAAGATTCAATTGGTTACGCGTTCGCTCCGCACAATTCATCCCTGTTTTGTATAATCTATGTTACCCGGTTTACCCCCTTGGTCCAGTAAGCACTCAATTGGTTAAGACAAATCAACTGAAAACTAGTGTACTAAATTGAAACAGGTTTCCCTTTGTTCAAACAAGATCACTAATCAACCTAGTAACAATAATCAACACCCACAAGAATGGTTCTTAATCAAAACTCATAATTATCATGCATTAATCAATTAAACGTTAAAGTATCATCCAAACACACACGAATATTCAATCTAGACAAACATTAAAAAGCTTAGCCATTCATGGCTAAAACCAAAATCACAATTAAACAATTAAAAGTATTCATAATGATGATAAGAATTAAACCTAATGAAAATTGTGTTCTTGAATGATAGACGGATCGAGACTTGTTTCCGGAATGATTGATGTGTTAGAATGAGCTTGGGAATCCCCAAAAATCACCTTGGTTCATCAAAAAGCTGCTGGAAATCGTCTGGATACGAAAGTGAATAATTAGGGTATTTTTCGGGCCTTAAATAGGACAAAAATCTGAACCCGGCTGAAGATGGCGCGGCGCGCCAAAGGCTCGCGCGGCGCGTCAAGTGCTGTAAACCTGCTTTCTGGTCTTCTGAAAACTGTCGACTTACTTTTTATGCCTACTGGAGCGGCGCTCAAGGTTTTGGAGCGGCGCTCCAGGCCCTTTTTGCTGAATCTGAGCTGAAAACTCACTAATATTCGTCAAAACTCGAATCGGACCAAACTCTTTCACTCGTTTACATAGAAAATCACCAAAACCATCAAATAACTTCAAATTTAACCTTCTTGGTCTTGTAACTCCAACTTTCGCAACACTTATCAAAATAACACCAAATCGTATCCAAAAGGACCAAAATGTACCCGATATCGCTAAGGAAAACGCGTATGAGATATGCGATATCAAACAACCCCACACTAGAGTTTTGCTAGTCCTCAAGCAATTAAACTCGATAATAATCTTCTACCATATAATAACTCTTCAAACATGAATGTAAAACCAAACGAACAAGAAACCAAACAAACAACTAGCGTGGGCACGATTTGGAGTAAATAACAACCATGGTTCCCACTTGCATTCCCCCGAAAGAACTTCCCAAACCGCAATCAATATGTAATGGCTAAAGTAACCAAAGATAATCTCAAATAACGTACCAAATAAAATAAGGCAAAGAATCTCGAACCATAGTGTAAGTCTTCAAAGGAACCGGGAATCAAGTGGGAGCCAAACACCAAAGATATGACAATCGAACACATGTGCCAAAAAGAACTCACGGGCTACCCCTCAATTGGTCAAGCCAATGCCTCCCACAGTACCTAACATCTTGAAATGTCGGTAAGAAAATAATGTGCTTAGGAGGATACACATTACGTCCGGATATCATCGATAATCATGAGGTGATCATCTAATCACTTAAGTCAACCATAAAGATTGAAGTTCATCAGGCTTAAAAGCTGATATATTACCTTTCCGGAGGTTATCCACTGGGAATCTGATCAATCACTGACATTTTGTGTATCATGGTGCGCTTCCCATTTGGCTAGCAAATCTCCCTCATTGAGACAAGCTTTGACTATCAGTTTCCCTGTTTGACGTTGAGGCCTGGTAGATTTCCAGTCGATTTTAGCAATGACTTTTCAAGATTTTTCGTCACCCTACAACTGGGCTGGACTACATCTTCTGAAACAAATCAGCAAGTGTGTCGTTCGGGAGACTTGACTCCCTTAAGGATGGAATAGATACATCCTATGTAGTTAAATAAAGTGGTCGGGTGCAACATTGTCCTTGTTAGGAGAAACAATGAGGATCACCCTGTTTAAGTTTTCGATCTAGCGCATGGTCTGGTTTCGACCACACGCTATTATCACCGTTCATTCGGTTGACACCAGCCTTGGTGCAGATGACCTACGTATGAATTTTTATGTTCATGTAGGATTTCACATTCAAAATAATGAACATGTTTTGAAAGTTCAAGACTTTCTCCTCTAACAGTACCTCATCGTGAAATGATGGGTAATGAAATGGTACAGCTTAAGAGGTATACGTACCAAGTAAAACAGTCGGAAGACTTTACTTCCTTAATGAGTGGATCCGAGTCACTCGGGAATGCCAATCTATTTCAATTGACACTCGGTTTAAATCCCAAAAACCTTTGGGTACCATAGCTTTTGGCTGTGGGTTGTGTTGTCTAAGCAAACACAAGCACGTAGCTATTGTTCCTAAAAAGGACAACACTGGTGAAGCTCTAGGCTCCTCTTCCCACAGTATCACACCATTAAATGATTTAATAATAAAATGATATAGTTTCGGAAGTCTGCTATATCAAGTAACCAAAAGTTTGTGATCAGGCACGTGATTCGCTCACAATCACACTATGCAATCACCGCTCTCTCACGGTTTACACCCGTTTTGGTACAGGTGACCTACTATTGAGTTCCCCGAACTCGTAGGATTTCATGTTCAAAATAATGAACATGTGGGACAATTTTGGCTTCTTTGAAAACACGAATTATACCATAAAATACCAAGCCAATTTTCATAATAAAGGTTTTGGCCGAATTTTCAATTGTTTTTTCTACTTTTTTTTTATATTTTAAACTAACTTTTCTGTTTTTTTTTTATTTTACCCCTAATTTTTCAATTTGTTTTACGACCAAAACCCGTGAAACGTCAAGTCTTTTTAAATCAAAACTAATGTGATGATGATTCCATTAACAACCAACCCGAGAGATTTTACATCCCCACCCCACACTTGAGATCAAGTAATGTCCCCATCACTTGAGATCAAAAATTATATAAAAATCGAAAGGGTTATGTGAGAAAGAAAATAATAAAAACTTATCGAGCTTAACCACTGATCGCGAAATACCAGTGACAGATGGCGCTGAACTGACTGCCAGCATAAGAACATCGTCCATTCCCGATCATCACACCAATATCATCAATCATGCAGTTTTGATGAACTTAATGCCAGACTTGAAAAATCGTTTCACCAACAAACCTAAGAAAATAAAAACATACGAACTACATAACAGGACAAGGTGGCACCACCCGATGCCGAAACGCCTTGTCCCTCAAATAAGTTTCAGAGTACATAACAGAAAATAAAATTTTTCAAGTACTGACCAAATGAAAAGGAAATAGTTTCAAATAAATACAACATAACATGCGCAACAATCAATCACTCCTCGGCCAAAATCTCTAGTAGGGTCCCAATCCACACCATAGGTATCCTGACAAGCTTGGTACGGGTTATATGAAGGATCCGGTCTCGGAGGAGTAACTGACGTATAATCAGGAATGGTAGTTCGCGTCGGAATATACGCCTCCGGGTTCTGACGCATCTGACGCTGAATTTGTCGCTGATGAACCTCCCACTAATTGTGGGCCCGAATTCCCCTAACATCATACTCTACCCTGTCAACACGCTCTCCCAAATGACCCATCTCTGTTCCAAACTATCCTAGCGTTGTGTTAATCGACCCATAATTGTTTTGGTGCCAAGTCATCAAATCCTCGTTATGCCTACGCTGCTCCGCTAACATCCGCTGATTATGCTCAACCTGAGCATCATACGCTGACCTGCTGTCCCTATACTCCAAATGAAGACCGTCTACACTGTTAACCAACGAATTCCAACTCTCTTCACCAAATGACCACGTACCCTGTACGTTCACAGCACTCGAGCTACCTGCCTCATACGTGGATCGACTAACACCACATCCACGACCACGACCTACACCATCTCCCGGTTGTTGCTGTTCATCAGACCATAAAACCCAACCTGTTAGTCCTCGTCGGATAAACTCGGCTTTAGAGAAAAACAGAATATTAGTGGGCATCGCCTCAACTCCCACTACATCACACCTACTAGTCGGGACCAAAAACGCCCGAGCAAACCTAGTGACCAAATGCCCACCTAACAATGGGCATTCCGTGCGTGTATCTGTTCCGATCTCTTGCAACCATACTCCTAACATACACGGAACATCGATTGGCTCCCTCAATATAATTTGCTGAAGGATCCAAAGATCCCTTCGCTGAATCTTATTCGCGTTTCTCCTAGCCATGAACATACTAGCAATCATCTTAAAAATTATTCGATCCTCAGGAAGTCTAAGCATCGACTGAACACTCCTACTTGAACTAAACGGACCAGCATTATCATTTGCCACAGTTGGCCAATAATTACTCTCACTGAAAGCTTCCTGCCCAAACACTTTGCAATTTAACAAATGCCACTTCAAATCATTATCAGTCAACTCGGGATATAGATCTAACGCCCGAGCCAACGCAATTTTAGACATGCGAAGCTCTAACCCGCCAAGCCTAAATGTCAAGAAATCTGCCTCGGTCGGAGAGGCTCGCGGTCGACAACTAACAGTTGAGAAGAACTCTATAGTTATCTGCTCAAAAATATCTTCATTAATTTCAAATAACCTTTCATAAGGTCTCAACTCATTACCCGCATAAACTACCCACAAGTAACGACGCAACTCCCGAACAATATTATTACCCAATAATGAAAGTTGCGACCAATCCAAATAAAAAGTTCGCTCAATCGGACGAGCGCTATTTGTTGTGAACCTTTCTTCCAAATCCTCATCATTAGAGATGTGGGATAACCATAATTCAGGATTATTTAGTGGTTGCCTTTGTTGTTCCTGGTTTCCTCTCGATCTCTACATTCATGAAACAAGTAAAGAAAACAAAACGCCAAACTCAAAAGTTAATGTTAGTCATAATAATAAGCACCAAGTACCCTTTACAACCAAACCATGTTTCATGTCAATCCACTTTTGAAAACAATCTCCAAGTTAACAAATAACACTTGTAAAATAATGCCAAGACCACAAATCTATCTCATATCATACTATCATTTAAAACAATTCATCATATCAACGACACTCACTTAACACCATTACCAAAATATTAACAAACATGACTACTCATAACACTTTTTAATTTCCACAAATCTAGAAAAGTTCATCATGTTTACCAATGTTTACCAATGTAAATTACTACTACCAACATACTCATCACAACTCAAAAACACATGTTTAATACTCACTAGCATGGCATCATACATAACTAAACCAATTTTGCATCAAGTCATTCAAACCAATATGACCCGCCCATATGAACACAACCCCACACTAGTTCAAAAACACATAAACAATTCAAAAACTAGAGCAATTTCAAGCATGTAACTCCTTTATCACCTACAAATTCGCATTCCCAAACATACAAACCCTAGTATCAATTGCAACTTCTAAAAACACAAAATTAATTATGAATTCAAAGCATGCAATCATAATCTAACAAAACCCATCACTAATTTGAACATAAAACCCCAATTGAACAAACCCCACACTAATTCATCATATAAATCAAAGACTAAGCAAGTAATTACATATAATAAGATGAAATTAGTAAGATAGGAAACAAATTCGGACCTTAGGGTTAACCATTCTTGCAAGATTTGAAGTTAAGTGAACAAGAAATTGAAGTATTTGAAATTAGGGTTCTTGGATCTATGTGTTTGTATGTGAAGAAAATGAGATAGAATAGAAAGAATAAGTGTTTTGGGGTGAATAAAGGCTGTAAAATCCGACTCCTATTTTGTGTGGTTAAGAAAATTCGTTTTTTTATATTTAAAAACAAATCAGGCTGCCTGACAGCAATCGGCGCGGCGCTCCAGGTTATCGCGCGGCGCGCCAAAGCACCGCGCAGCGCTCCATTCAACTGAAAATGCATGTCGAGGCTTTTCAAAGATCTGGCACCTCAGGTCTTTTCATGTAGAGCGGCGCACAAGGGTATGGAGTGGCGCTCCAGGTACTGTTTTCTCAGAAATTCGAAATTTTAAGCCATTTTAACCCATTTTCCCAACCTAAAAACTAACAAACAACCCCAACAAAAATCCGAGCATGATCACATTGCACATATCATCAAACAAGCATAAAAACATACAAACTCTACAACAATGTGAAGTTCATTACCGAGTCATTCACAAGACTCGTTTACAACTT
Organism: Rutidosis leptorrhynchoides; assembly: GCF_046630445.1. Taxonomy (NCBI): domain Eukaryota; kingdom Viridiplantae; phylum Streptophyta; class Magnoliopsida; order Asterales; family Asteraceae; genus Rutidosis; species Rutidosis leptorrhynchoides. The sequence continues at coordinate 150,839,456 of NC_092334.1, forward strand.
CAAGTGACGTTAGGATCGGGTTCAATGTGAACCCCGTCATCAATCTCCAATGGACCATCGAAATATTTCTTTACACGATGTCCATTCACCTTAAAGTTAGTACCACTAGCATTTTTCAACTCAATCGCACCGTATGGGTACACCTTAACAACCTCAAATGGTCCCGTCCACCGGGACTTAAGTTTTCCCGGTAAAAGCTTCAACCGAGAGTTAAACAAGAGCACTCGATCGCCCTCATTAAACTCTTTCGGACCCTTTAACCTTCTATCATGCCATTGCTTGGTTTTCTCTTTATAAATCAACGAATTCTCATACGCATCAAGGCGTAATTCACCAAGCTCATTCAATTGCCCAGCCCTGAGGCGTCCGGCTTCCTTCAAATCTAAATTGCAATTTTTAAGTGCCCACATCGCTTTATGCTCAATCTCCAATGGGAGATGGCACGCTTTCCCATAAACCAACCGATAAGGAGTGGTACCAATTGGCGTTTTGTAAGCGGTTTGAAACGCCCACAAAGATTCATCGAGCTTATTCGCCCACTCCTTCGGATTTGACCCCACAGTTTTCTCAAGAATCCCTTTAAGAGCTCGATTGGTATTCTCAACTTGTCTGCTCGTTTAGGGATGGTATGAAGTAGAAACTTTATGGAGAACTCCATATCGCTTCAATACCTTCTCCATTTGGGCGTTACAAAAATGAGTACCCCTATCGCTAATTAAAGCTTTAGGAGTTCCAAATCGAGAGAATAAACGCTGAAGGAACGAAATCACAACTCGTGCATCGTTTGTAGCCAAAGCTTGCGCTTCGGCCCATTTAGACACGTAGTCAATGGCAACGAGTATGTAACTATAATTCTGAGACTTCGAAAATGGCCCCATAAAGTCAATTCCCCAAACGTCAAATACTTCGCAAACTTGGATGCTTTGTTGAGGCATCTCATCCCGTTTGGTGACTTTACCGGCCCTTTGACAAGAATCGCATTATTTGCAAATTCGGTGGGCATCCTTGAAAATTCTTGGCCAAAAGAAGCCGGCATCATAGACTTTACGCCCCGTGATTTGTGGTCCAAAATGCCCACCGGTAGGCCCATTATGGCACTCGATCAAAATACGCATACACTCCTCACCGGAAACACATCGGCGGATAACCCTATTGGGACAACAACAAAAAAGATAAGGAGCCTCCCAGAAATAGTACTTAAGGTCACTGAAGAATTTCTTCCTCTTTGATGTGACCACCCTTTTTCCAAGAATCCCCCAACGAGATAATTAGCAATGTCTACGTACCAAGGCTCGTCCACCTTGTCCATCGCCATGAGATATTCATCAGGAAAATCATCATGGATACTAGATTCATGGAGGACTTCGAGATTCGGATTCTTGAGTCTAGATAAGTGGTCAGCCGCTAGATTTTCAGGACCCTTCTTATCCCGAATCTCGATATAGAATTCTTGCAAAAGCAAGATCCATCTAAGCAGTCGAGGTTTTGCATCCGGTTTCAAAAATAGGTACTTCAGAGCAGAATGGTCCGTAAAAACAATAGTCTTAGACAAGACTAAGTAGGACCGGAACTTATCAAATGAAAAGACCACCGCAAGGAGCTCCTTTTCAGTGGTAGTATAATTCAATTGCGCTCCCTACAAGGTCTTTCTTGCATAGTAAATGGGTCGGAAGTGTTTCTCGACCCTTTGTCCCAAAACAGAGCCAACAGCAAAATCAGAAGCATCACACATAAGCTCGAATGGAAGGGACCAATTCGGAGCAATTATGATTGGTTCATTGATCAGTTTCTCCTTAAGAAGATTGAATGCCTTTAGGCACTCTTCAGAGAAATTCCAAGGCGTGTCCTTTTCGAGGAGTTTGTTCATCGGGTTAACAATTTTAGAAAAATCCTTAATAAACCGCCGGTAAAAACCGGCGTGCCCGAGAAAACTCCGAACACCCTTAACATCGGTAGGAGGTGGAAGGTTCTTAATAGCCATTATCTTTGCGGGATCCACCTCGATACCGTCCCTAGAAATCTTATGCCCGAGAACTATGCCCCCTTGAACCATGAAATGGCACTTTTCCCAATTGAGCACAAGATTAGACTTCTCACACCTTTCCAACATCCGTTCTAAATTAAGAAGGCATGAATCAAAAGTGTCACCAAAGACCGAAAAGTCATCCATGAACACCTCCATGCAATCCTCTATCATATCGTGGAATATGGCCATCATGCACCTTTGAAAAGTGGCCGGAGCATTACAAAAGCCAAAGGGCATGCGTCGGTATGAGAATGTGCCATACGGGCACGTGAAAGTAGATTTCTCCTGGTCTTCGGGCGAGATAGGAATTTGGAAATAGCCCGAAAAACCATCAAGAAAACAATAAAAGCTATTTCCCGCCAACCTCTCTAGCATTTGATCCATGAAAGGTAACGGGAAATGGTCTTTGCGTGTGGCGTCATTCAACTTACGATAGTCAATACAAACACGCCACCCCGTGACAGTCCTAGTGGAAATTAACTCATTTTTATCGTTGGTGGTAACAGTCATACCACCTTTCTTAGGTACACAGTGTACCGGGCTAATCCAAGGACTGTCAGAGATCGGGTAAATCAGACCTGCATCGAGGAACTTAATGATCTCTTTCTTCACGACATCTTGCATGTGCGGGTTCAACCTCCTTTGTCGTTGCACCACAGGTTTGGAGCTATCCTCCATTAGGATTTTGTGGGTGCAATAGGAGGGACTAATACCCTTAATGTCATGAATTTTCCATGCAATGTCCAGTTTATGGGCCTGCAGCATGGTTACAATCTCAGTTTTCTGACCTGTAGTAAGAGAAGAAGAAATAATTACCGGGAGCTTAGATTCCTCCTGCAAATAAGCATATTCCAAATGATCTGGAAGTGGCTTCAATTCTAACTCGGGAGGTTCTTCAATTGAAGACTTGCTCCGGTAATCCGCATTACGTTCGAGTTCTTTGAACTCCTCCTCAGTCGGCTCATAGCCGTTTTCCATCAAGGTGGTCAAAATATCCACCTCCTCAACCTGCAACTCTTCATCAATTTCAACCAATGAACATTCTCCTGAACCCTATAACTCTGGGAATTCCTGCAACAACTCAGACTGGACATTCACAGGGTTAAAAAAATAACATGTATCATCAGTGTAGGCAGGGTATTTTAAAGCATGGTCGATTGAGAAAGTTGCATGCAAATCATCTATCCTAAGGGTTAACTGTTGGCCATAGACATCAATGATACACCTAGCAGTATTTAAAAATGGCCGAACTAAAATAAGTTGAATCCTCTCATCCACTTCCATATCCAACACCACGAAATCGGCCGAGAAAACCAACGACCCGGTCTTAACTAGCATATTCTCTATAATTCCACGAGGGAATTTAATGGAGCGGTCCGCTAGCTGAATTGCCATACGCGTGGGTTTCAACTCCCCGGGGTCTAGCTTCAAGTAAATAGAATAGGGCATTAAATTTATGCTAGCCCCCAAATCTTCCAATGCCCTCATACAATCCAAGTTACCCAGTAAGCAAGGAATGGTAAAACTCCCAGGATCCTCAAGCTTCTCGGGAAGCTTGTTTGCAACTACCGCTGAACATGCAGCATTAAACCTGACTGAAGACACGTTCTCCAGCTTCTTCCTATTAGTTAGCAAGTGCTTAAGAAACCTTGCATACTTGGGCATACCTGCAATCACATCAATAAAAGGCAAATTAATGTTAACTTTTTTAATCAAGTCCATGAACTTGGACTTTTCTGCCTCCAACTTTTCCAATCTCTGCTTCCTCGGGAATGGGAGCGGTGGTTGATACTCTTTAACTACCGGTTTCGCAGCAATAGTTTCTGGTATCCTCACAACCTTCTCAATCACCTGTTCCGGCTCCTTATCCCCCTCCGGTTCACTAACAACTACCGGCTCGCTATCCTTAACCAACGGCACTCACAAATCATACTCATCGGGCTTCCTCGGTGAATCATATGCTAAACCACTTCGGGTGGTGATAGCGTTAACGTGCCCATTATTCGGGTTATTATCCGTCTTACTCGGTAACTCTCCCGGTTTCCTCTCATTATTCTGATTAGTAAGTTGACCAATTTGTTTCTCCAAATTCTGAATAGCTGCTTGTTAATTTCGAAACATTTGATCATTCTTCTCATTGTTCTGAGTAAAAGTAGTAACAAGCTGAGTTTGAGACATCACAAGCTTCTCGATCATAGCTTCAAGGTTGGACATTTTCTCTTCGGCTTGGGGTTTCTGAAAATACCCGGGAGCTTGCTGTTGATATCCTCCACTAGAACCTGGCTAGAACCTCGAACCTTTATTACCTTGAGGATTATAGGGATTGTTGAAATTCCTATTAAACTGCGCACGTCCCTGAAACTGATTGTTGTTCTGTTGACTAATATAAGCGATCTCTTCCTTTTGCCCTATCGTTAGCCCCGCATCACAATCTTTTGCCAGATGTAATCCCCCACAATACTCACAACCAACCTTCATACCATGAATATCCTTATTTATCTTCTCCAAATTCCTACCAAAAGAATCCAACTTAGCACTTATAGACCCAAAATCGTCATATGTACCAGTGGTTTCGGTTCTCTTAACTGACGCTGAACGAGTTGACTCATGATCTTGATGCCATTCGTGAGTGTAAGCAGCTTGCTTTTCAATAATATCAAGTGCCTCTTCTTCGGTTTTATCCATTAAAGTTCCACCTGCTGCTTGATCAATACTCTGATGAGTTGGGATGTCACACCCCTTATAGAAAATCTGGACCTTCTGTAAATCATTCAACCCGTGTTGCGGACACGGGCGTAATATATTCGAATAACGGTCCCAAGCATCAAATAGTGTCTCGTTGCTCTTTTGTCTGAATTGAGAAATATCTGCTTGAAGTCTTGCAGCTCGAGACGCAGGGAAAAACTTTGATAAGAACTTATCTACCAATGTATCCCAAGAGGTAATCGCTCCTTCCGGTTGCTTATCTAACCATCTCTTGGCTTCTCCCTTAAGAGTCCACGGAAAAAGCCTCGTCTTGATCGAAGTATCGGCAACCTCTTGCAGTTTGAAAAGGTTTCAAACATCATTGAAAATATGAAGATGCTTGTTAGCATCCTCACTATCCTTGCCATGAAAATGGTAGTCAGAAAAAATCAAACTCAGGATCGGCCCTGTAATTTGAAAAGGCTGAGTGATGTTCGATTGAGTAATCGAATTGCCTTGGCCCCCTCGTATGGCCTTCAACTTTTCTGCCATAGTCTGAGGAAAATTTGGTTGATCAGCTTGGTCAGCCATATCTTCAGTCTCGAAAAGATCTAATGAAATGTAAGATTCTTCTTCTTCTCTGATTTCAGGTGGTGTATCGGGTACCACAGTCTCAGAACTACTACCCAAATTAATAATATTAGCACTCGAAGAAAAAGATGAATCCACCGTAGACTGTTGTTCTTGACTTAACGCTCTGAATAACTCTATTTCGGGTTCTGCAAATGGTTGAAGAATCGAAGAATTAGAAGAACGCGTATGTGGCATGCACTACCTGTTATCTGCGAAATCAAAACTAACAACTGATTAATCGCACCGATTCAACTGAGAATAACGTAAAGAAATAATAAACTATAACTAAACTAAACTAAGAACAATTAGATAACAATCTTAATTTTTGACACAACTGTCCCCGGCAGTGGCGCCAAAATCTTGATGTGTGAAATCGTGTCTATAATTTATAATGGAAAATGCCGATTTAAAGATTACTACACACTAACGGGCAGTGTACCCGATCGTGTAATAGTATAAAGTTGGTAATTCTGAAATCGTTCCAAGGACAGTTTAAACGTGAGAATTAAGATTGTAACTAATAAAATAAACTAAGTTAATCTAAAGTACGAGATAGTTTGTTTTGTGGCAATTTAATGATTAGCCAAATCAAATATTGATTAAAAGTAAAAGATGATATTTTTGTGTTTTTAAGTTTATAAAAATAAATGCTGACTCAATGAAAAGTAAAGATATTTGAATTCAATGGATAAAAGAATGTTCGCCTAGATCTCCTATTCGCAGTGTTGGATGATTTGTTATTAAGCACCAGTTCAATTTATTAATACATGCAACTACAGAGTCGGTTTACCCAGAGTTCTCTTTTAGCAAACACGTCAAACTTGGATTTATTGGCTTAGGGTTCCCTTTCACCAAAGACCTCTTTCGTTTGTGACTTAGTAATTAACTAATTACAAGATTAAGATTCAATTGGTTACGCGTTCGCTCCACACAATTCACCCCTGTTTTGTTTAATCTATGTTACCCGGTTTACCCATTGGTCCAGTAAGCACTCAATTAGTTAAGACAAATCAACTGAAAACTAGTGTACTAAATTGAAACAGGGTTCCCTTTGTTCAATCAAGATCACTAATCAACCTAGTAACAATAATCAACACCCACAAGAATGGTTCTTAATCAAAACTCATAATTATCATGCATTAATCAATTAAATGTTAAAGTATCATCCAAACACACACGAATATTCAATCTAGACAAACATTAAAAAGCTTAGCCAATCATGGCTAAAACCAAAATCACAATTAAACAATTAAGAGTATTCATAATGATGATAAGATTTAAACCTAATGAAAATTGTGTTCTTGAATGATAGACGGATCGAGACTTGTTTCCGGAATGATTGATGTGTTAAAATGAGCTTGGGAATCCCCAAAAATCACCTTGGTTCGTCAAAAAGCTGTTGGAAATCGTCTGGATACGAAAGTGAATAATTAGGGTATTTTTCGGGCCTTAAATAGGACAAAAATCTGAACCCGGCTGAAGATGGCGCGGCGCGCCAGATACTCGCGCGGCGCGCCAAGTGCTGTAAACCTGCTTTCTGGTCTTCTGAAAACTGTCGACTTACTTTTTATGCCTACTGGAGCGGCGCTCAAGGTTTTGGAGCGGCGCTCCAGGCCCTTTTTGCTGAATCTGAGCTGAAAACTCACTAATATTCGTCAAAACTCGAATCGGACCAAACTCTTTCACTCGTTTACATAGAAAATCACCAAAACCATCAAATAACTTCAAATTTAGCCTTCTTGGTCTTGGAACTCCAACTTTCGCAACACTTATCAAAATAACACCAAATCGTATCCAAAAGGACCAAAATGTACCCGATATCGCTAAGAAAAATGCGTATGAAATATGCGATATCACTTAGGCAGGTTTATGTATTTATTTTGGAGCCCTAAGTCCCATGTTGGGCAGGCGTTTAAAACAATTTGCATTTGTAATAACTTATTTTGTTATATATTTGTATTATGCATGCGTGGTAGTGTAGTTGTTTATATATCGCGAGTCAAAACAAAATGTAAACCGCATGCCTGTACGTGTTAGTTAACCAAAACTCACACGCATACGCGAGCGCTGCGTAAAATAACCCAATACTTTAGCGAATTTACCCCTAGATTTTTAGACTCAAAAGCTACTGCGTTCTTGCTTTGTCATGTGCTAGAGGTGCACTTTAGCTGTATGGTAAGCAATGCAACTAAAAATAAACTAATGCTTTTATACTTAAGAGTTACTCAAGCAAACCAATGCGAGAGTAATTACGCACAAACAAACCAATGCTTGTATTTTTAAGTCGACTTGGCAGCCATCTAGTCTGCGTGGCGCTTGATTAGGGGAAACCCAATTCCCTTTACCTGCCGTTTGTCTAGCCTTGTAACCAAACATGCTTCTGCCACGCGGGGGCTAGAGGACACCCCTTAAGTAGGCAGGAACCGCATACAAAAAGAAAAATAAATATAAAGTATGCGCGAGTAAATATTTTAATTTGCATTAATTATGATTACAACCGTGACACATCCAAACAGACGGAAATTACATAGAGAAAAAATAATGCGCTAAAATATATTGGAGTGATCAGGTCCATCCAGCTACATGTAACACTTTTTTAATAACGTCGCGTGCCAAGTGCGCTTCACAGGTTTTCCATCTAGTGTCGCGAGATGGTATGCCCCGGTGTTGCTTGTTCCTACTACCTTGTATGGACCTTCCCAACGGGGGCCCAATTTCCCAGTATCTTCCGCATGACTCACGTCATTTTGACGCCAAACTAGGTCCCCGCACTTATAAGAGCGCGAACTCACACACTGATTGTAGTACTTTCCGATTTTCTATTTATTATTAGCTTCGTTAACCGCTTCAGAGAGTCTGCGTTCTTCCAGCAAATTAAGATTTTCCCGCAAAGCCTCTGAGTTATTTTGTGCATCAAAATTCTGTACGCGGAACGTTGGTACCCCAATCTCTGCGGGTACACCAGCCTCCGATCCATATACCAAACTGAACGGAGTCTCACCAGTGCTTGCTTTAGGTGTTGTTCTATGCGTCCATAATACCTTTGGTAGTTTGTCCACCCAAATGATGCGACTGTGGCCTAATCTAGCCTTAATTCCAGCTACTATATCCCGGTTGGTAACTTCGCACTGGCCATTCGCTTGCAGATGCGCGACGGACGTGAAAGTTTGCTTAATATTAAGCCATGCGCACCAACTTCGAAAAGGATCCCCTGCAAACTGCGTTCCATTATCGCTAACAATTTCGTTTGGTATGCCGAATCGACAGACAATGTCTTTCCATACAAAATTCCGTACTCTCTTTCCTGAAATTGTTGCCAGCGGTCTTGCTTCCACCCACTTTGTGAAATAGTCAATTGCAACAATCAAGAACTTAATGTTTCCTGCGTGTGCAGAGTATGCGTAAGATACTGATGTAAGTAGCATATGGTAGAAAATAAATGGTTATATTACCTCGGCCTTTTGGAAATGGTCCGACTATGTCAATTGCCCATTTGAGGAATGGCCATGGTGAGGAGATCGGAATCATTGGATGCGTAGGTGCTCTGCTGATAGGTGCATGAATTTGGCAGGACTCACAGTGTTTAACTATGCGTGCGGTATCTGCGTACATGGTTGGCCAATAATAGCACAACCGCATAACCTTTAACATAATGGACCTGTGCCCTGAGTGAAGAGCGCATGCACCCTCATGCACTTCGTGTATAACCTCCTCTACTTCATTTGGACCAATGCAACTTAAATCTGGTCCTAAATAATTCTTTCGATACAGGACGTCACCCTCCAGGGCGTACATTGGTGCCTTGGTACGAACTTTTTTTGCTTCGACAGAGTCTGCGGGTAATGCGCCATCTCGCAGGAAAGCAATGATGGGCGTCATCCATGTTGAGTTGGATTCCTCAACAGGTGCCACTAAAGGCATCATAACAATGGATTTCACGTGTAATTCTTCTATGAGAACTTTTTTCCCCAGATGATCAAAGGCCAATGCAGCCAATTTGCTAAGCGCATCTGCCTTTTTGTTTTGTCCTCGCATTACATGGGAAATTTGAAAAGCCTCAAACTGGTCAGCGAGGTTACGAACAAGCGACATATATTGCTGCATGGTTATGTCATGCACTTCAAAATCTCCACTAACTTGGCTGCATACCAACTTTGAATCCACATAAGCGTGCAACACTTTAATATTTAATTTATGCGCAATCCGCATACCTGCTAACAAAGCTTCGTATTCTGCTTCGTTATTTGTAACAGCAAATTAAACCGCAGCGCATATGTATGCTCTTCGCCATCCAGGCCAGTTAAAATTATGCCTGCACCCACTCCAGTGGCGCTGCAAGCACCATCGGTGTATAACTCCCATGGTGTTAAAATTGGTGCGGGCATATCCTGATGTTCGGCCGATGCCTCAACGTCCGCGGGTAACTCTGCTAGGTAATCCGCAAGTATCTGACCTTTAACCGCGCTTCGCGAAGAAAAATTTATTTCGTGTTCTCCTAACTCAACTGCCCATTTAGCCATTCGGCCAGAAATCTCAGGCTTATATAGCACCTGAAAGAAAAATGATTGCGTTAGTCAATGCGGTTGAACCCGGACATTGCCACAAATTAGGTATTTACCAACCTATTTGATTGGCTGATCAGTTAGAATCACAATTGGATGTGCTTGAAAATACCGACGCAAACGTCGCGCTGTATGGACCAGCGCATTCACTAGTTTCTCCATTGGTGAATAGTTTACTTCGCTTACTATCAGCATCTTGCTTACAAAGTAGACCGGCATTTGCGTCTGAGAAAACCTCAGTGTTACGAAATAAATAATTCATATGTAAATAAAATAAAAAAATGGATTACCTTTTCGCGGTCCGCGATAAGAACCGAGCTAATAGCTTCTTTTGATGCCGCAAGGTACAGCGTAAGCGTTTCTCCTGACACTGGTGCGATAAGTGTTGGTAATTCAGCAAGTAGCCTTTTCATTTCTTGAAAAGCTGATTCTGCTTCCTGAGTCCATACGAAGTCTTTTTTCTTTAAACAATTCTTCAAAGTATTGAAGAATGGCAGCTGCCTCTCTGCGGCTTTTGACAGAAACCGTGTAATCGCTGCGAGCTTCCCGGTTAGACTCTGCACGTGTTTCTTTGTTCTTGGGGATGGCAAACTATCAATGGCCTCTATCTTTTTGGGATTCGCCTTGATACCACGCGCTGTCACCACATGACCTAGAAATTTGCCTTCCTCTTCCTCAAAACTACATTTGAGCGGGTTAAGCTTCATGTTGACCTGCGTAAAGACGCAAATGTTTCTAGGATGTCCGCAAGCATTTCTTCTTCGGTGTTACTTTTAACTACCAAATCATCGACATATGCTTCAATATTTCTACCAATTTGGTGCTTGAAGGCTGCGTCAATTACGCGCTGATAGGTAGCTCCTGCGTTCTTTAATCCAAAGGGCATCTTAGTATAATAATAAATTCCCTGCGGCGTATGAAAAGCAGTTTTGTCCTCATCTTTTGCAGCCATGAGGACTATTCTACCTTCTAGGAAACATTTATATCGAAAACCTGATAACGATTCTACCTTCCAGTCAATCTCCGGGAGAGGGTAGTTATCTTTAGGACACACTTTGTTAATGTCCTTAAAATCAATGCACATCCGCCAGTTACCATCATCCTTTTTCACCAACACAGGGTTAGCAACCCATGTCTGGTACCGCACTTCCGGCAAAATGTTTGCTCTGACTAGGTTATCAACTTCTGCACATAACCAATCACTGCGCTCAAGGGCCATGTGTCGCTTCTTCTGCCTGACGGGTGTAAGTGACGGATTAACATTCAACTTATGTTCCGCAATGTCCCGCGGGACCCCCGTCATGTCTGATTCTTGCCATGCGAAAACATTTGCGTTATCGGACAATATACCGTACAATTTAGCCTTAGTTTCGGCTGACAAGCCTACGCCAATTTTGATTCGCTTGTCCGGATGCAAGCGGTTAGCTATGACTGCACTGCTTTTAAGCTATTCTCCTATGCTGGGAATGCTTACATGCACAACTGAACCACATAACTCGGTTGCTTGATGTGACGCAATTGTGGCAATTCCACCCATGGTAGGAAACTTGATCAAGCCATGCACTACTGAGGGTATAATGTTAAAACGCCGTATGAAATTTCTCCCCATTGTGGCAATTCCACCCATTGTAGCGCGAAGTCGAACGGACCACGTAAAAGTCAATTAACTCGCTTTTAACCAACTGCGGATTCTTGTCATTCGCAAGCTCTACTACAAGCTCTATGCGGCCAAGCGGCCACGAGCTTTCCCCTGAGAATCCTGGTAGCGTAATATCGGGCTGGCGTAACTGCGCTTTGACTTCTGTGGGAAGAAAACGATAGCAACGTTCGTACATAATGTCGACACCACTGCCGATATCAACATGCTTGCATTTAATCTGTATACTTTGATCAGGAATGCGACACTTGACGATGACAGGTTCGTTAGCTGTGTCGATTGACATTACAGGAGGGAATGAAATTGGAATGAGTTCCCAATCCTGGTAATCATTGCACTTTCTTCGTTGACCGACTCTTTCTGCGTCAACCATATTGATGGTTACATTGGCGCTTTTAGCTTTATTTGCTTTTTGCCATGCGAATGTTTTGGCTTTTGAACTCTCTTTCACGGACTTTCCCTTATCTTTCTTTGGCGGCTTGAGATGATCTAATTTTCCTGCGCGTAACGCTTCCAGCACTCGCTCCATTAAATTTTTACACCGATTGGTGTCATGGCCGTGATCGTCATGGAACTCGCAGTATTTTGTTTTATCCCACTTGCCAAATGCTGTCAGCGGGGTTGGAACCGCGAAGGTTGCACACACTGGTTCAGTGGTAAGAATCTCTTTTGGTGTTTTGGATAGACTTTTGAGCAATGCATAGTTCTGATTATTAATGTTGCGCTGATTATTATTTCGAAAACCACTACTTGTTCGCCCTTTATCATTTCTTATAGGACCACCACTAGGGTATCTTCCGCGAGAGCTATTACCGCATTTTGATCACGCGAACGATCATCATCGTCTTTCCTTTCGTTGCGTGAGCTAGCTGTGGGAATATCATTATCTTCACCACTCCACATATAATCATGGCATTCATTAAGTGCTTCAGCATAATTTGTTGGCACTGTGTGGTGCAGACGCCTAACCAGCGTCGGATGACGCTCCGTACTTATACCATGTATGAGTCCAGAAATTTGCTGCTCCGGTTTTAAGCCCGGTATGCGCAAGCACTCATTAGTATATCTCGTGAGAAATTCGCCCAAAGATTCCTTGGGCTTCTGTACAATATCATGACATTCGATATGAGTGCGTTTGCACGACCTTTGATTTTGATACTGCAGCAAGAACTTTGTCCGCAAATCCATGAACCCCGATATGCTACCTGCTGGAAGTTTATTGAACCATTCGCGCGCAATGCCCTACAACGTCATGGAAAATATCTGACATGCAACCGGATCAACCCACCCTTGGGTGCGCATTGCGCCTTCAAAACGCTGCAGGAAATCATCTGGATCAGTCAAGCCATTGTAGGTACCTAACGTGTGAGGTATCTTTGGTGTTGATGGAAATGGATACGAGGTTATATGAGGAGGAAACTTATTAAAAGTGGTTGGTAGCTCAAAGGGTGGTTTAACAGGATCCCCTTTGAGTCCTGCGAAGAAACGCTTCATCATATCCTGAACAAAATTAGGTTGCAAAAATAAATGGACCATGTCAGGAGGTGCCGCCTGCATAAATTGGCTTGCGAGATTAGCCTGCCCCTGAATATTTTTGCCAAGGTTGCCCTGGCGTCTACGGATATAACCAAGGCTGCTGCATTAGAAAAAAAGGCAGGCTTGACGGCGCAGAGTATACAGGTGGCTAAAAGGTGCCTAAACCTGTGGTGCAGATGCCTGCGAGACCTGAGGATATGCCGTTATGAGTCCAACCGTATGTGCAGTGCTTTGCTGTTCTGCGGTTATCAGCGTCCAATGAGAATTGGCGTCTGGAATGACACCAAATCCTTAACTATTAAGTAATGCCTGGGCATCCGCAGGGGTTAGAAACTACGAAATTGGGCGCGGCGGCTGCCAAGGCTGCAGTGGTGTAAATGAAGAATTCTGCAGACAACCCTGCGCCTGCAGAGGGATTGAAACCGTGGTGCTGTAAATAGGCACCTAGCCGCAGCATACTACATGCGAGCCTACAGTTTCGCCGCTAGTGCCTGCAAAGATAACTCTTGGATCCACTGCAGAAAAATCTAGCCGCGTGGTAGTAACCGTCGAGTTTGCCCTTGGCGATGTAATTCCATCCGAGAATATCGGCTTATACCTTTGGAAAGGTTTGCCGAACACGGGTGGGGGGTAAGGCGTGTATCCCGCCCTCGTAGTCATAGCTTGTGTATGCTGATTACCAGACGGCGTGTTCTGGTTGTCCGTTTGAGTACGTTCCGATGATTCCCCGGAAGTCATGATTCTGTTAAAGAAATAAGAAATTCGAGAATTTTGTGAGTAATGAGCCTTATAATTCAAAACTTTAAAAGAAAAAACAATTAAGCACGTCTTGAATTAGTTCAGCTCTTAATGAAAGCACCACTTGATCGTGCATATATTTTCCAAGAGGCTAATATGCATGTTCAATACGTTTAAAAGAGGTTTAAGGATCTTAGAACTTAGCTCTCCGGTCTGGCTACCGTGAATAACCCTGGCCGACATGATGATGTCGGAAGGGTGGCTAGGTGATTAAGTCCACCTTCGATGACGGTCGTCGATCGAAGGCCCGAATAAGGTTGTAGGAAACCGTCGAGAGTGATTAACCTGTTAACCTTTGATGAATGATGATAATGATTACGTATTGTGAGCCACGTACATGTGATGTCCCTGGAATGATAATTAGGGTTAGTATATATAGGCAAACCCTAATTCTAGAATCATCCAAGGTCATGATAATTCTTTCCATAACAAACTCCCCGAATCTCGGATATAATTATCGAAAAGATATTTAGGCTTGATGGCTAAGTAACCGCCATTCCGGGAACAAAGGCATTCAATACACTACCACATACTGCATACCGCATATAAAGTACATGCGTACGCACGCTAGTGATTTCCCGCATACGTATAGAATGTGCATGCGGGTTGTGGTATCATTAGATACACAAATGTTAGTCGTGTCAGCTTCACGCACCTGTAATCAAGGCTTCGTGATATCCAATGATACCGGTCGCGTCTCCGTGGCCATTCTGCAAATGGGCAATTGACATAGTGGGGCCATTCCCCGTAGGACCAGGAGGTGTAAAGTTTCTGGTAATGGCCATTGATTATTTTACGAAGTGGGTAGAAGCGAAACCGTTGAAAACAATTTCGGGCAAACAAATCCGAAATTTTGTATGGGAAAATATCGTTTGCCGGTTTGGAATACCAAATGAAATAGTAAGTGACAATAGTACACAGTTTGAAGGTAATCCATTCAGCGATTGGTGCCAAGAACTAAACATAAAGCAAACATTCACATCAGTTGCTGATAGTGCTCCAAATGAACATATATTTAGTCGCAATATCATCCCAATATGTAAAGCTTTTAGTTGCAATTGTTCTAATTCCAAGTAATATTCGTTTAAATAAATAAGTGCGAAGACTGAAGATGCAAAAAAAGGTTTGAAGACGCAAATGACCAAAAAGCTAAAAAGTACAAGTTACAATCCAAGTGGTTCAAATTATTGATGAGAAACGTCTAAAAATTACAAGAGTACAAGCCGCGGAACGCAAAGTACAAGATATCTAAATGTACAAAAGGACGTTTGAAAATCCGGAACCGAGACATAAACCGAGCATCAACGCGCGAGACAATGGACCTTAAATTACAAGTCTACTATGCACAAGAATATAATATAATATATATATAATTATATAAAATCATATATATTATATATATATATATATTAATTAAATCAAAGCCGCCCACGTTTTTAGCAAGCAAGTGACCTAATATAGCTAGCCATGTGATTACATGACCAGGAAGAAGAATTATCATGCGATCGCATGAAGCAAAAAGGTTAGCCAAGTGCTATAAATAGCCACGAATTCGGAAGCAAAGACACACTCTTTTCATTCTTTCTTCCTCTGTAAAGAAACATATATATTTATATTTATAATATTAAGTTTAAATTAAGTTTAATAATAATTTGGTTAATGTAAGAAATGTTTTAAGTTTTTGTAAGTCGGAACTCTGTCCGTGTAACGCTACGCGATTAATCACCACTGTAAGCTATGTTCTTCATTTTTCAATTAATGTCTCGTAACTAAGTTATTATTATGCTTATTTGAACCGAAGTAATCATGATGTTGGACTAAATATTAAGATGGGGTTATTGGATTTTGTACCATAATTTGGGTTTGGACAAAAGACCGACACTTGTGAACATTGGACTATGGACTATAAATAGATGGGAGGTATTGTCTAATCGAATTACAATTCGTTAGAATCTGTCGAACCTATCTTCAAATTAGTTAATCTAATAATTATTAAATGATTATGCATGTCCTATTTAGTGACGTTTATACGACATCTTTTACAAATCATTTAATTTAATCAATTGGATTGGGTAATTTATTATTCATTATGGCCAAGTGAATAAATTAATATATCATGGACTAATTATAACAGGGGTGGATTACAGACAAGGGTAATTGGTGTAATTGTTAACAAAGTATTAAAACCTTGGATTACATGCAGTCGATAACCTGGTGTAATAAATAATAAATTAAAACTTCAAACATCATGGTTACGGAAGTTTAAATAAGCATAATTGTTTTATTTTATATCTCATCGTACTTTTATTTACTGTCATTTATTTATTGTCATTTTAAATATTGTTATTTATTTTACACATTTTAATTATCGTCATTTATCTTTACGCTTAATATTTAAAATTGACAAACCGGTCATTAAACGGTAAAACCCCCTTTTATAATATTACTACCTATATATAATTATATATATTTGTATAAATATAGTTGTTAAAAATATAGTACGTAATCACTAGCTCCCTGTGGAACGAACCGGACTTACTAAAAACTACACTACTCTACGATTAGGTACACTGCCTATAATGTTGTAGCAAGGTTTAGGTATATCCCATAAATAAATAAATAAATAAAACTTGTGTAATTTTGTCGTATTTCGTAATAGACAACAATAGTATTTCGTACCCCACCTCGCATACATCAGTCGCACACCCCCAGGCGAACGGTCAGTGTGAAGTCACAAATCGGGATATCGTGTTAGGAATCAAAGCAAGACTTGGATTATGCCGAAGGGGTTGGATAGATGAACTGCCAAATGTACTGTGGGCACACCCCACAACTCCAAAAAGCGCGACCAATGAAACACCTTTTAGTTTAGTGTACGGGTCCGAGGCTGTGATACCCGCGGAAATAAATGTGCCAACTATGCGCATAGCTTCCTTCGATGAAAGTAGCAATAGCGAAGAACTGCGTGAAAATCTGAACTTAGTTGAAGAACGCAGGGAAATGGTGGCCATAAAAGCAGCAATCAACAAACAAAGAATCGCAAGCTACTATAATAAGCGCGTACAACCATTATCTTTCCAATTGGATGACTTGGTGTGGCGTAAAGACGAAGCAAGCAGAGCAGAGGACACGGGTAAACTTGGACCTAAATGGGAAGGACCATACAAGGTTATTGGCGTAAGCGATACAGGGGCGTATCGACTAGCAAGTTTAGATGGAAAAGCAATAAAACGCACCTGGCATGCACAAACACTGAAACGGTGCTACATATGAAAAAACTACAGAGGAATTGATTACCCCAAATAAATGTTTGTTTGTTATGTAAATTTTTTATTTTCCATTGTAAACATGACAACTAAGTGTTGGTCAAGTGATATGTTTGAAATAAATTGAATCATGCAATTTAAGCCAATAACTTGTGCATTTTTATATTTGTTGATTGCATGCCCTTTAAGCTGCACAGGGACACACTCCGAGTCTCAAGTGGCATAGTTTAGTTTGGTTACTAATACTATTTTTTAATGGTGACAGTAGTAAAACATATGTTTGTTTCAAACGCTCGTACACCGCGCAAGACGGAGACTTGCACAGTCTAGACTATAAAACACAAGTTTGGTTTACTTGTTTAAATAACCCGGACAATGGCATAGCCGGAAGACTCTTGAATATAGACATTGGTTTGTCTATAATACGGGTAAATTACATTGGATTGTATATGCGTACACACTTATAAAATATTTATAAAAGTCTTGAGTAGAAATTTATAAGCATTGGTTTGCTTACTTTTGCGTATAACATTAGATTGTTAGGGCAAGAATAAAAAGATCATGAAACGATTGAAGGGTCGCTCTTGTCATGAAGTCATGGCATTTATTCTAAATAAGAGTTATTGAATGCATAATATTGTAATGAATCATTATAACCGCCATAGTGACTTCATAAAAACGCAATAATTGCACTGTAACCAAAAGAGATATCCAATTATATTCAGTCGAAGCTAACAAATTACAGTTAGATAAAAGATATAAATTCAACCACTTAGCATAAAAGCGGGATATGTACCAAAATTCGACCTAATATATGCTAATATAAAAAATAAAAAAAGGGGAAGTGGAATTGGCTGGAACGATTGCCCTACACTAAGGAGAATATGCCATCCTCGTACGCAGCGATCAGACGCATACCCTGCTTTAAACAGAAAAGAAAAATATAAAATAGGGATGTGAAACCTCCAAGGTTGCAAGGCCCATCCCTCACTAGCAAAAATGCTACCCAAGCATAGATAGGTAATATCCATCATGGGTAGCTTAACAAACTCAGTCGAGTTTGTCATTGATTATCTCCTGAGCGGAGATGGTGGGATCATTGATGAGAAATTGTAGACAGGGGATCGGGATCTGTTAAAGTCGAGCGCAAGCTTCTTCACATTTTTCTTTGGCTACATAAGAGAGTAGCTCAGCAATATTTGGAGGAATCACGGGGGGTACATACAACTCCTGGCGAACTACATTCCAGAACAGGGTTCGCTCATACGCACGTGCGGCAACCATGGCTGCACCAAATTGCTGCTCGATGACTTTGCAGTCGAGAGCATGCTGGACAATGTTCGGTAAACCCTTTCGGAGAATGTCATACTCCGCCTTTATAGCATCGTGTTTCGCGCCCCACGACTCCTGGGACGTAATCCAATCACTAAAGCTTTCGTTTAAAAAGATGACATGATTCTCTGCCTCTTTAAGCTTTGCAGACAATGATGCAATCTCAGACTCTATAAACCTTTTTTTAGCAACATGCTGATCCTCCTCTTGCTGCCTTTTAAACATCAGAACATTAATCCGCTCTTCTACCTGCACGTGCACGGTTACCGCAACCACGAGTTGGGCAGTTAGCTTTGCATTATCCTCTTGCAAGCCATTTATCTTGAACGTCTCTGTTGATGAGGGCGGTGGGGGATGAGCAAGCATAGCAGATTTAAGTTGCAAACGATTCAGATCCTTGGCAAAGTTAAACAGCGTCAATTATGTGTCCATGTAAAGTTCTTCGAAAGGTGAAAGTGAGGAAAATTTCTGCATTAGCTGCTGAGGGGCACATGATTGTAAAAAAGAGAACTGTTTTGCAAAATCTGGAAGAGGAACCTTCATGAACTCATTTGCATTCGGAATCAGTAAAGATGAATCATCAGGATTCGAGCATACACGCTTGGAGTGATGGGATACACCACTTGGACCTGCAAATACGATAAACATGGCGTATAAAAACTTAAAGTCAATATTCAATAAAAAGTCTGTTGAAATTAATACCTTCATCATGTAACCTTTTGTGGTTACCCAAGATTCTGGTATCAGGAGTTTGGTATAGTGAAGGTATTGCATCTGAATGACTGACCGGCGAACGAGAATGGTTACCGAAGTCGGTGGTAGGAATGGGTGCGTAAGATTCCAACTTCATCTACAATGTCAGAATCAGAACAATATATGAATGATACATAAAAAATGTAACTAGGGTTACATAGTATAATGCAGAGTATAAGAGTATGAAATATACCTTTTTTACAATCAAGAACAGGTTTTTGCAGAGAAGATGAAAAGGGTTGAATGATTTAAAAGGGAAAAGATTGTGAGATACGAAAAATCCAAAATCCCATTTATAGAGAAAATACGGGAGTCAAAAAGTAACAAGGGTATAATGGTAGCCGTACACGTGTATCAATCTTAAGCTAAACACTTTGTTAAGATGTCCGGTGCACGTTAGCATCAACAGGTGGTTGCATAATTACAATCATTACCTTTTCGATAAACAGTGATAGATGTCACCTCGGGTGCAGGAAATGCAGCCGAAAAGACAGTTTGGTGAATGCACGCATACATTGCATTTAATGCTAATATAGTATCCGGTTACGCATATATATTTAAATAATCTTATGCACTGACCGGTTACATTTGGAATCCAACTAGGATTTTAGGCGGAATTACTAAGCATGATAATTTGATCAATGGGTATTTTTGTGTTTTATTTTGTGTACGTTTTCTTACTAGTTCGATGTCATACACTAAATTTCATTGTATATAACATCGAACTGGGGCGACTTAATGATACGCATATTCGCATGACCATGCGGATTACGCATCCAATGCCCTGAACCGCACATTAATTGTCATATAAGGCATATGACACGGCTATAGTCGCATCCCATGCGCATATACCATCTGATGCGAATTTCATATACTTGCATAAGGATCTAGTATATTCTAGAAGAATGTACGGTATAATCAATTCGGATTCTTTTCCTTAAATAGCGAAAGTTAGTTGGAAGAGATCGCATTTAATTAGGGAAAGGATTCTATTGAAACCCTAATTCGTAAGCCTATAAATACATAGCTCATAAACCCTAAAAACATATTCGTTTACTCGTACGTAACAACAGCATACATCTTCATCGTACGAACAAAGCTTCATACGATCTTAAAGACTTTCAGGTATGTCTTGAACTATAAAACCTTCATGTCTTTGGGCCACTCAACCTCGTATGCTAGGTTGTTGGTGGACTCTCAAATCCGCCACCCTGTTAGAATCGAAACGATACCGGTGTGGGTTATCCACGACTAAGTGTCGGAGGTCCGAATGTTGTTAGTCCTTAAACCCTATTATGCACTCAAGCGTAAGTTCACCTTAACCTCGTGAAAATATGCTTGATCACTAAAGGCCATCTTTTTCATCTCTCAATTACATAACTTATATAATGAAATATAATTGAGGCCATGTTCGCCATGATCCACGCATCTAGCAACATCATGGGCAACTTCTGACATATGGAGGCAAATAAGGAAGACCAACTATATTTTCCTTTGATCATTCATATTTTAACCGTAAGGTTTAATATGCCTGCTCAATACATAAAGAGGGGTTTAAGGATCTTAGAACGTGGCTCTCCGATCCGGCTACCGTGAATAACCCTGGCCGACATGATGATGTCGGCGGGGTGGCCAAGTGATTAAGTCCACCTCCGATAACGGTCGTCGATCAAGAGGCCCCAAATAAGGTCGTAGGTACTAGCTTACAAAAGACTAACCTGTTAACCTTGAAAAGATGCTGAATGATGCTGTTTTACGTAATGTGTATCGTATGTGATGGTTACGTAATGTGCCGCGTGTGGTAAATGATGATTAGGGTTTGTATTTATAGGCAAACCCTAATTCTAGAACCATCCCAGATCATGATAATCTCATCCATAACTGACTCCCCCGAATCACGGATATAATTATGGAAAAGATATTTACTTGACAGCTAAGCAACCGCCGTACCGGGAACAAAGGCAATCGCACACCGCATACCGCACACAAGAACACGCATACGCACAATAATGATTGCCCGCATACATATGTGGTGCGACTGCGGGTTGCGGTATCATTATATCCCCCCAGTTTGATGTTATATGGCACGAGGCGTATGATATCAAACTATTAAGCGAAAAAGAAAAAACAAGAAAACGGCTAGCCTTTAATATTCCGCGTGCGTTTCGATGCCATAAATGCCTGTCACAATCGCAGAAGCCCATTCGGCTGACATGACATAAAGTGGCAGTGTGGCAGGCGCGTGCCAACCACGCGCGTATATGTAATCATACCCAACTGGCATCTACGCGCGTAAAAAAATGCTACCCGTCGATTGCGTTACACGTGTACAGCCATGATCACACCACTCCATCCCATTACCCTCAATCTTCCCTATAAATAGCCCATTTTGCAGCTCACTTCCACTTTCTTGCATCAAGCTTCCTCGTTACGCTGCCAATTTGAATTCCGATCAAAAATCAAACATTCCGGCCACCATTTAAAGGTTAGTATTCATCCGATTACTCCTAGAAAATGACTAAAGCTAACGAGACGTATGTAGATAGCGTAGAGTCTGTTATAGAGCAGAAGCACATAGATTACTTAGTGAAACAGTACCCCCCCCCCCTAGCCAAGTACAATCCGGTGCCCCCTTTGTCCAATCAGCGAGCCCACGAGCCACCGGAGAAAAAGGTGGCTATTTACGAACATGCTTTTAAGCATGGCAACTTTAGGGTTCCTCCCACCAATTTCTTTCTGGGCATGCTAGATCACTTTAAGGTTGGATTAGGTCAGTTACATCCTTACGCTATAGGAAAAATAGTCTTGTTCGAGATGTGGTGCGTTGCACTCAACAAAGTGCCCCTGGTGAAGGTGTTTTGCCATTTATACCGACTAGCCAACCACCACAAATCGTGGTTCACCTTCTTCGCTCTTCAAAACTTCACAAAGACCCCAAAATCGAATGCGGGGAATTGGAAAGAGACATTCTTTTTCATCGACCAAACTGTGGTGAGTGCAAACTTCTCGCAAACGCTGATATGGTTCGAGAAAGTGGAGAAGGATGTAAACAAGACCCCCACCCTGAATGACGACGAAAGGAAACTATTAGCGGAGTGTGCAAACGCACAGCTAGTGCATCGATCATATGGGAACGTGATGCTACGGCTAGGGAAGATATCCGTACATTGGCCATGGGAGGATGTGCGCCCAGCCATAGTCGGACCGGATGGAAAGGGTAGGGATAGTATAATCACATACTAAACTGTTTTTGTATGTATATTATCTAACGCATGCGCGTATCTTTGCAGAAATGAGGATGAAGAAGGTGCTGACTGCGGAAGAGATTGCGGGAATCTCCTTCCGCAAGCAAGACGTGAACGTACAGCTAGAGCAGGAGAAAGCTAGCAAAAATGCGAAGCAATCACCTGCGGCATCTGGCAACAAACGCAAAGCAGCTGAGACCTCTGCGGCTCAGCAGAAGAAGAAGAAGATGACTAACAAACAAAGGGAGGACATGCGGAATGATAACTTTGTTCCAATCAAGCCACGCTCCGCAGAACTACTTCCCCCCATTACTGGTAAGCGTCCATTCCTTGCGTGTTTACCGCATACTAAAGTTCACGTTATAACTATTTACTGATATGCAGAGCATGTGGAGGAGACGCAGCCATCCACCCCGCGGGTCAACCCAGATCTCCAAGCTACCGCCACATCAAAGGATAAGACAATACACGTGGATTCCGATTCCACACCAACTCCTCCGCAAGGTTGCTTCCGACTTGCCAACCTTAGCCAACTCAAACAGTCTTCTGCGGAAAATGCCGCAGAGTAGTCTGCATTCCTGCAGCAAATCTTTCCGGCCGAATTCCGCGAGCAACTAGCCGCTCTACCGTTTAACCAGGCGCACAATGCCTTCATTCAAAACGGCCTGGTATTTTTCGGCATGTTTGCGGATCAGGCCCGCCGCTCTTCCAGCATATACCAGCTAGCTTTGCGCAAAGAGGTAGAACTAGGGCTACTGCAGGCGGGTGTAGATCAGGTCAAGAAGGATAGGGATGTTGCTGAGGAGGCGCGCAAGGCGGTTGAGTCGACCGCGAATGAAACCAAAACTGTGCTGATTGAGGAAAGAAAAAAGAGCCGTGAGCTGGTTGGTGCTGTTGAGCAGGCGAAGGGGGATGCAGAACGTTTGCGATCGGAGCTTGAGAAAGTGACGAGGGAAAGGGATGACGCGGTAACCAACCGCGAACTGGCAGAGGCGGATCTAGCGAAGCTGCGCACCGCACTCCCTACCATTGTGCAAAAGGTGATGGACTCAGAGTCTGTGTCCGACAAGTTCAATGCCTACGTTGATGCGGTCAGGGACCATATAATCAACAAGGCTGTGCAGGAGTTAATCCAAGCTTGCGGTCTAACACCGCCGCTCCCCGACATCGTTCAAAAGAAGCTAAAAGAGGGAACGGCTGCGGCGTTAATGGAGGCGGAAGAAGCCATCAAGTCCATCCCTATCCCCCTAATCAACGCATTTGCTGCGGACCCGAACATGTCGATCGATGGGTTTTTGAAGGAGGATTATTAGTGTTGGATTGCGCCGTAAGTCCTATGCTTAGGCAGGTATTTGTATTTTTGCAGCCCTAAGTCCCGTGTTGGGTAGGTGTTACAAACAATTACCTCTTATGTAACAACTTAATTTGATGTATATATATTTCTGATATGCATGCGTAGTGTGTTTAGTTGTTTATATATCGCGAATCAAAACAAAATGTGAACCGCATGCCCATGCGCATAGTTAACCAAAACTCATGCGTATGCGGATGGTACTGCGTAAAATAAAACAATACTTTAACAATTTATCCTTAACAATTTAGACTCAGAAGCTACTGCGTTTTTGCTTTGTCATGTACTAGAGGTGCACGGTAGCTGTATGGTAAGCAACGCAACTAAAAACAAGCCAATGTCTTTATGCTTAAGAGTTCCTCAAGCAAACCAATGCGAGAGTAAGTACGCACAAGCAAACCAATGCTTGTAATTTTTTAAGTCGACTTGGCAGCCTTCTAGTCTGCGTGGCACTTGGCTAGGGGAAAACCAATTCCCTTCGCCTGCCGTTAATGTCTAGCCTTGTAACCAAACAGGCTTCTGCCGCACGGGGGCTAGAGGACACCCCTTAAGTAGGCAGGACCGACATACAAAAAGAAATAAACAATAAAAGTATGCGCGAGTAAATATTCAATTGGCATTAATAATGATTACAACCACGATACATCCAAACGGACGGAAAATACATAGAAAAAATAATGTGCCAAAATAAATTGGAGTGATCAGGTCCATCCAGCTACATATAACATTTTTTCAACAATGTCGCGTGCCAAGTGCGTTTCACAGGTTTTCCATCTAATGTCTCGAGATGGTATGCCCCGGTGTTGCTTGCTTTTGCTACCCTATACGGACCTTCCCAGCGGGGGCCCAATTTCCCAGTATCCTCCGCATGACTTGCGTCATTCTGACGCCAAACTAAATCCCCGCACTTGTAAGAGCGCGAACGCACACGCTGATTATAGTACTTTGCCATTTTTTGCATGTTATTTGCTTCGTTGACAGCCGCAGAGAGTCTGCGCTCTTCCAGCAAATTAAGATTTTCCCGCAAAGCTTCAGAGTTATTTTGCTCATCAAAATTTTGTATGCGGAACGTTGGTACCCCAATTTCTGCGGGTACAACAGCTTCTGATCCATAGACCAAACTGAACGGGGTCTCACCAGTGCTTGCTTTGGGTGTTGTTCTATGCGCCCATAAAACCTTCGGTAGTTCATCTACCCAACCAACGCGACCATGACCCAACCTAGCTTTGATTCCAGCTACTATATCCCGGTTGGTGACTTCGCACTGGCCATTCGCCTGCGGATGCGCAACAGATGTAAAAGTTTGCTTAATATTAAGCTCCGCGCACCAGCTGCGAAAAGGGTCACCCGCGAACTGCGTACCATTATCACTAACAATTTCATTTGGTATACCAAATCGACAGACGATGTCTTCCCATACAAAATTTTGCACCCTTTTTCCTGAGATTGCTGCCAGCGGTCTCGCTTCGACCCACTTTGTGAAATAGTCGATTGCAACAATCAAGAATTTGATGTTTCCTGCATGTGCAGAATGTGCGTAAGGTACTGATGTGAGTAACATGTTTAGAAAATAAATGATAAAATTACCTCGGCCTTTTGGGAATGGTCCGACTATGTCGATTGCCCATTTTCAGAATGGCCACGGTGAGGAGACTGGTATCATTGGATGCGCAGGTGCTCTGTTAATAGGTGCATGTATTTGGCATGATTCACATTGCTTAACTATGCGCGCAGTATCCGCGTACATGGTGGGCCAATAATATCCTAGCCGCATTATTTTTGACACAATGGACCTGTGCCCCGAATGGAGTGCGCATGCACCCGCATGCACCTCGCGTACAACTTCCTCTGCCTCTTTCGGGCCAATGCACCTTAAGTGCGGTCCCAAATAATTCTTTCGATATAGGACGTCACCCTCAAGGGCATACAGCGGTGCCTTAACGCGGACTTTCTTTGCATCAGCGGAATCCGCAGGAGATGTGCCATCCCGCAGAAAAGCCACAATGGGCGTCATCCATGTTGAGCTTGATTCCTCAACTGGTGCCACTAAAGGCATCATAACAATGGATTTCGCATTGAGTTCTTCTATTAGAACTTTCTTCCCCATATGATCAAAAGCCAAGGCAGCCAGTTTGCTTAGCGCATCCGCCTTCTTATTTTGCCCCCGCATTACGTGGGAGATTTGAAAAGCTTCAAATTGGTCAGCGAGGTTGTGAACAAGCGATAGATATTGCTGCATGGCTATGTCATGCGCTTCGAAATCTCCGCTGACCTAACTGCATACTAGCTTTGAATCCACATATGCGTGCAAAATTTTAACATTTAACTTATGCGCAATGCGCATACCTGCTAACAGAGCCTCATACTCTGCTTCGTTGTTCGTTACAGCAAAATTAAACCGCAGTGCGTATGTATGCTCTTCGCCATCTGGGCCTGTTAAAATTACACCCGCACCTGCACCAGATGCGCTGCACGCACCATCTGTGTACAATTCCCATGGTGACAAAGTTGGTGCAGGTGGATCCTGATGTTCTGCTGATGCCTCAACATCCGCAGGTAATTCTGCTAGGTAATCAGCAAGTATTTGACCCTTAACCGCACTGCGCGAAGAAAAATTTATTTCATGTTCACCTAATTCAACTGCCCACTTAGCCATTCGGCCAGAAATCTCAGGCTTGTATAACACCTGAAAGAAAAATGTTTGCGTTAGTCAATGCGGTAACCCCGGTCATTGCCGCAAAGTAGGCGTTTACCAACCTGTTTGATTGGTTGATCAGTTAGAACCACGATTGGATGTGCTTGAAAATATCGGCGCAAACGCCGCGCCGTATGGACCAGCGCATATACAAGCTTTTCTATTGGTGAGTAGTTTACTTCGCTTGATGTCAGCGTCTTGCTTACGAAGTAGACCGGAATTTGCGTCTGAGAAAAACCTCAGTCGTTAAATTTCTGCGATATAAATAAAGCATGTAAATTAATGGATTACCTTTCCGCGATCCGCGATCCGCGATGAGGACTGAGCTGACAGCTTCCTTCGATGCTGCGAGGTACAGCGTTAGCGTTTATCCTGATACTGGCGCAGTAAGTGTTGGTAATTCTGCAAGCACCTTTTTCATCTCCTGAAAGGTTGATTCTGCTTCCTGAGTCCATACGAAGTCTTTTTTCTTCAAACAATTTTTCAAAGTATTGAAGAATGGTAACTGTCGTTCTGCGGCTTTCGACAGAAACCGTGTGATAGCCGCAAGCTTCCCCGTTAGACTCTGCACATCTTTCTTTATCTTCGGAGATGGCAAATTATCAATAGCTTCAATCTTTTTGGGATTGGCCTTGATACCCCGCGCTGTCACCACATGACCTAAAAACTTGCCTTCCTCTTCCCCAAAACTACATTTAAGCGGGTTAAGCTTCATGTTGATCCTACGCAGAGATGCAAACGTTTCCAGGATGTCCGCGAGCATGTCTTCTTCGGTGTTACTTTTAATTACCAAGTCGTCGACGTACGCTTCAAGATTTCTACCGATTTGGTGCTTGAATGCTGCGTCAATTACACGTTGATAGGTCGCGCCCGCATTCTTTAAACTGAAAGGCATCTTCGTGTAATAATAAATACCCTGCGGCGTATGAAAAGCAGTCTTGTCCTCATCTTCCGCAGCCATTAAGATTTGGTGATAACCCTTGTATGCGTCCAAAAAACACTTGTACCTAAATCCCAACAGTGATTCTACCTTCCAGTCTATCTCCGGGAGAGGGTAGTTGTCCTTAGGACATGCCTTATTAATGTCTTTGAAATCAACGCACATTCGCGAGTTACCGTCAGCCTTTTTTACCAATGCAGGATTTGCAACCCATGTCTGATAACGCACTTCCCGCAGAATGTTTGCTTTGACAAGGTTGTCCACCTCTGCGCACAACCAATCACTGCGGTCTAGAGCCATATGCCGCTTCTTTTGCCTAACGGGTGTCAATGATGGATTAACGTTTAACTTATGTTCCGCAATATCCCGCGGAACCCCGATCATGTCTGACTCGCGCCATGCGAAAATATCTGCGTTAGCTGACAATATTCCATGCAACTTGCCCTTCGTTTCGGCTGACAAGCCTGCGCCGATTTTAATTCGCTTATCCGGATGCAAGCGATTTGCTATTACTGCACAGTTTGCAAGTTGCTCTTCTACGCTAGGAGCGCTTACAGACGCGACAGAGCCACACAACTCGGTTGCTTGATGTGACGCAACTGTGGCGACGCCTCCTACTGTGGGAAACTTAATCAAACCATGCACTACCGATGGTATGATGTTGAAACGCCGTATGAAGTTTCTCCCTAGCAGTGCGTTATATCGTGAATTTGAACGAACCACATAAAAATCGACCAATTCATGTCTGATCATTTGTGAGTTCCTGTCATCCGCAAGCTCTATCATTAATTCTATCTGGCCTAGCGGCCACGAGTTTTCTCCGGAAAACCCTGATAGCGTAATATCAGGCTGGCGTAACTGTGCTTTGACTTCTGCCGGAAAGAAACGATAACAATGCTCATACATAATATCGACACCGCTGCCAGTGTCAACATGCATGCGCTTAATCTGGATTCCGCAATTAGGGATGCGACACTTGAAGATAATGGAGTCATTAATTGTATCAATTGACATTATAGGAGGGAAAGTGATTGGGAGAAGCTCCCAATCCTGGTGATCATTGTACTTTCTCCGCTGGCTGATTTTCTCTGCGTCAACCATGTTAATGGTTAAGTCGGAATTTTTCGCTTTGTCAACTTTCTGCCACGCGAAAGTCTTAGACTTCGAAGCCTCTTCTGCGGCCTTTCCCTTATCCTTTTTAGGTGGTTTTAAATGATCCAATTTGCTCACGCGAAGCGCTTCCAGAACCCGTTCCATCAAGTTTTTACACCGATTGGTGTCGTGACCATAATCGTCATGAAATTCACAATACTTTGTTTTGTCCCGCTTGCCAAATTTTTTAAGCGGAGTTAGAACCGCGAAGGTCACGCATACTGGCTCCGTTGCCAAAATTTCCTTGGGCGTTTTGGACAAACTTTTGAGCAGCGCATAGTTCTGATTATTGATGCCGCGCTGATTATTGTTTCGATAATTGCCACTTGATTTCCCTTTATCATTCCTGATAGGACCACTGCTAGGATACCTTCCGCGAGAGTTGTTACCACGATTTTGATCGCGCGAATGATCATCATCGTCCTTCCTCTCGTTGCGTGAGCTAGCTGTTGGGATGTCATTATCTTCGCCACTCCGTATATAGTCGTGGCATTCATTAAGCGCCTCAGCATAAGTTGTTGGGACTGTATGGCACAGACGCCTTACTAGTGTTGGATGACGTTCTGAGTTTATACCTTGTATGAGTCCGTAAATCTGTTGCTCTGGTTTGAGATCTGGTATACGCAGGCACTCATTAGTATACCTTGTGAGAAATTCGCCCAAAGATTCCATGGACTTCTGCACGATGTCATGGCATTCAATGCGAGTGCGCTTGCGTGGTCTCTAATTCTGATATTGCAGTAAAAACTTTGTCCGCAGATCCATAAACCCGGCAATACTACCCGCTGGCAATTTATTAAACCACTCACGGGCAATACCCTGTAGTGTCATAGGAAATATCTGACACGCAACCGGATCCACCCAGCCCTGAGTGCGCATTGCGCCCTCGAAACGCTGTAAAAAATCATCTGGATCGGTCAGGCCATTGTAAGTACCCAACGTGCTAGGTATCTTTGGTGCTGATGGAAACGGATATGCGGTTATATGCGGAGGAAACTTGTCAAAGGTAGTCGGTAGCTCGAAGGGTGGTTTAACAGGATCCCCTTTCAAGTTCGCAAAGAAATGCTTCATCATGTCCTGAACAAAGTCAGGTTGTGAAAATAAGTGAACCATATCAGGAGGTGCGGCCTGCATGAATTGACTTGCAAGATTTGCCTGTCCTTGAACATTTTGCCAAGGTTAACCCTGCGTCTGCGGATATAACCAAGGCTGCTGCGTTGGAAAATAGGGATGACTTGAAGTCGCAGAGTACACGGGTGGTTGTAAAGGAGGCGAAACCTGTGGCGCAGATATCTGCGAAACCTGAGGATACACACTTAAAAGCCCAACTGTATGCGCTGTGCTTTGCTGCTGTGCTATTATCGGCGCCCAATGAGAGTTTGCATCTGGGATGACACCAAACCCCCAACTATTAAGTAACGCCTGCGCATCCGCAGGAGTTACAAATTGCGAAACTGGGCGCGGTGGTTGCCAAGGTTGCAATGGTGTAAATGACGAATTCTGCTGAATGCTCTGCGTATGCAGAGGTATTGAAACAGTGGTACTGTAAATAGGTATCTGGCCGCAGCAAACCACATGCGGCCCCGTTGTTCCACCGCTAGTGCCTGCCAAGATGACCCTTGGATCTACTGACGAAAAGTCCAACCGCGTGGTTGTGACTGGTGAGTTTGCTCTTGGCGGTGTAACCCCGTATGAATATATCGGCTTGTACCTCTGAAAGGGTTCGCAGGATATAGGTGGAGGGTACATCATGTACCCCGCCTGAATAGCCGCCCTCGTAGTCATAACCGGTGTCTGTTGACTACCAGACGGTGCGTTCTGAATATCTGTTTGGGTATGTTCCGATGATTCCTCGGAAGTCATGATACTGTTAAAGAAAAAATTCAAAAATTTTGTAAATAACGAGTCATACAATTCAAAACCTTAAAAGAAAAAGCAATTAAACAGTATTGAATTAATTCGACTCTCAATGAAAGCACCACTTGATCATGCATATTTTAACCGTCGGGTTTAATATGCCTGCTCAATACATAAAGAGGGGTTTAAGGATCTTAGAACGTGGCTCTCTGGTCCGGCTACCGTGAATAACACTGGCCGACATGATGATGTCGGCGGGGTGGCCAAGTGATTAAGTCCACCTCCGATAACGGTCGTCGATCAAGAGGCCCCAAATAAGGTCGTAGGTACTAGCTTACAAAAGACTAACCTGTTAACCTTGAAAAGATGCTGAATGATGCTGTTTTACGTAATGTGTATCGTATGTGATGGTTACGTAATGTGCCGCGTGTGGTAAATGATGATTAGGGTTTGTATTTATAGGCAAACCCTAATTCTAGAACCGTCCCAGATCATGATAATCTCATCCATAACTGACTCCCCCGAATCACGGATATAATTATGGAAAAGATATTTACTTGACAGCTAAGCAACCGACGTACCGTTAACAAAGGCAATCGCACGCCGCATACCGCACACAAGAACACGCATACGCACAATAATGATTGCCCGCATACATATGTGGTGCGCCTGCAGGTTGCGGTATCATTATCCTTTGACTCTCTCTCTCTCCACATCCATAATTCTCAGAGAGAGGTTGAAATCCACCCGGATCACTCCACCCCTTATACGGCAAAAAGGGAACATCTCCTGCTGTTACTAAAATCGTGGATTGGAAGATTGGCTCGTACCAACTTCCTTAGAATACTCTGTCACAACACTTGGACATCTTTTATAACTAGCTGTAACCAAATTAACAAAATTTGGAGTCTTGCTTTTGTTGACAAGATACTTTTTGCCATCTTTGTTGAGTTGATAACGTTGTGCACGTCGAAAATAAATTGCATCTCGTTCCCATAAATATGGACTTTCGAGAATCACTTGGCAAATGTCGAGTGGAACCACCTCGCACGTGACTTCATCGATATATTTGTTGGTCATGGCAAAACGGAACTTGCATTGTTGGTTGACTTGCGTATGTACGCCGTTTTAAATCCACCCAAGTGAATATGGGTGAGGATGTGGTGTTGTCTCTAACCCCAAACGTTGAACGAGACTAGCCGATATTAAATTTTTTTCACTTCCAGTATCAATTATCGCCTCGACCACCTCTGGTTTCACTTGAAATTTTAAGTTAAACAATTCTTCTTTTTTTTGGTTGTAAACTTCTCTTTTGGTTTCATCATGAGTGAGAGACTTTTGTCCACCTCCTCAACAGTCCCGAGTTCAACCACGTTGTTTGAAACCGTGTTCACTTTTTACCCATTTTTTTGGAAAGAATTCTGGATGGGCCTTCTAACACTCATCTTCTACATGACCTGTGATTTTACAATAATCACAAAATATGTTAGCATCAGTTGACAACATGACCTGTGCGATTAGGTACACTGCCTATATGTTACCATTTCCTTTTAATCTGTCACCAACACTTTGACCATCATTTTTATTTTTTCTTTCTACTGCCACTGCCAAACTGCTTGCATCAGAAATGCTCGACACCTTATGTAAACGCAGCTCAATCTGAATTTGTTTTACCAAACCTGCTACATATTTGGTGAGAATCTCTTCACTGTCGATAGGTATGCCCAACGCCACCGCGAGTCGTCGAAACTCGGTGGTGTATTCCTGTATAGACTGCCCTTGTTGTTGGCGCATTTATGCCATTGAGTCCAGCGGTCTTGAGAATAACCCATCGGGTAAAATTCTTGGCGTAGTAACCTTTTAAACTCGGGCCATCTTACTTCATCGGTTGCCATAATTTTCAGTTGTGAGTTCCACCATGCTATAGCATGGCTCGTTAACTTCAATTGTGCAAAGGAGACTTTCTCGGTGCTCTTGAAACCATATAGTGTAAAATAGGTTTCCAATTGATTGATCCACTAGTTGAGTTTTTTCGTCATAGGACGTGATATCAATCTTGGCCTCGACCTTGAAGGGTCTGTTAGCATCCCGTATTCGTGGTGAACTAGTCCCGCTCTTTCGCTCATTTTCAGTCTCACTATCGGACTCGTCCTCGATCGTCTTCTTGATTGGGGTCTCACGAGCTTTAAGCTTCGTTTGTATATGAATCCATTCTAATACGGACTCAAGTAGACTTGCCAATCGATCGACCTTCGCAGAAAGTTCATCAAGAACTGTTGTTTGTTTAGTCCCTTCTTCTGCCATTGTTGAAGATTCTTTATTTTTGTTGGTGAAATTTCGATGCTACGTTATATCTAATAAGGGCTCACCGGTAGTTTGATATGCGGATTTAGTGTGCGCCATACACGAGGTAGGAACACGGCTTTGAATACCACTTGATCCGTTACAAAAATAAAGCATATATGATCGTTGGTGAACACAGTGGAATGGATAAACGTAAAATAGACGGGAAAGAATAAATAATTGTGGGGAATGAAAGTTTTTTTATTGCTTGCTTTCTTTTCTCTTTTAATTACATACAAGACAAATGTAAATTAAAAGGCACCCCCTTCTCTCTTTAGTAGATGCACACTCTTTAGTTACAAGTACTAAAGGTTATCTCTCTAATTCTCTTTGTACGTACAAAGAAGAATAGAGGCTTGTTCCCTCTTTGATTCACCATCGATACATTTATAGTAAGAAGTAAATCAAGCAACTTTCTCCATGTTTCTCACTGCGTGGAATCACGGGCACTTGCCAACGAACATGGGATTATGGAGTAACTAAATGAGGTAATGTAGATAACCTCCTTTGACCCTTTCCATCGTCCATGTTTTTCTCGGAGTCGGTTAGATCGTTTGGGATCAATGCCCACAGATCAAACAACTTCAAACATTCATTACTATTATTGTGAATTTATATTTGTGGCAAGTAAGGTTGTTAGAATATTGGTTTTGATTACTTTGATTACTTTTGGAGAAAACAAGTTAGAGCAGGTGGGTTTCAGATTCATATGAAGATGAAGGTTATGAAGACAAAAATACCTTCACATGCCAAGGGTTTGATAAATAAAGGACGCGCAAAACCAAATTAGAAATCGAGGGACGCTGTTAGCAAATTGGGGTATAACTGAGGGACCAACGGAGCAACAAAGTCTTTATTCAATAAACGAAAAGAATTGAATGGTGCTTTTGCGTTGTGGTATTTTGATGGATTTCGTGGAATTTGCATTTCGATCTCATTGAATTTTATGTTTGGTTAAAGATTTTTGGAAGGGATTTTGATTTGAAATTCTATGAACATGAGATTTCAAAATCCTTTGTATATGTGAGGGATTTCAAAATCCTTTCGAGTGGACCTCCGGCTCTAGTTATTGAGTCGACAGCAAGCCTCGATTTATTGGCGACTTGACTGACTCTTAGAGCCTAAAATAAATTTCAGGCAGGATTTAAAACCAATGAAAATTTGATTTTTTAACATTTTCATGGCGTCTCAATTCATTTTTAATTTAAGTTTTTTTTTAAAAAAAATTTCCTACTTATTAGCCGGAGGTCCACTCGGAAGCAATCTCTCTATCCGTCGAATAGAGAGAGGGATGACTTTCTATACCTTTGAGAGTTTTTCACTCTAGGTAGAGAAATGACTTGTCTTTATTCTCGGATAGGGGAAGGTTTGTCTACATCTCACCTCCCCCATGCACCACTTATGTGGTATTGGGTTTTGTTGTTGATCATTTTTACATTTACTATTACGGTTTACGATTTACGTTTACGTGTTATTTGTTACGTTTACGTGTTACGGGTTGCGTGTTATGGGTTGCATTTTATGTTTACGTGTTACGTTTTACGAGTTGCGTTTTACGTTTACGTGTTAAGTTTTATGTTTACGTTTTACGCGTTACGTTTTACGTTTATGTGTTAAGTTTTACGTTTACATTTTGCGCGTTACGTTTTACATTTACGTCACCGGAGGTAAGGATTAGTGACTTTGGAACGAAGAGAATTGAGATGAAGCGCAATACGAAAGGATACAGAGGCTTAGATGTATGCACAAATAATCTTCCAAGCCATGAGAAACTAGAGGCTATCTGAGGAACATGTGGTGATATTTGGCACAATTGCAAACCGTTATATGAAAAAGTTATACCAAATACCTCGGCATCCTATATGCAGACTGTTTTCGATCCGTTCAGCGATCGGGGAAGAATCAGGGAGTCGGAAGCAAGGGTAGCTGGAATCACAAGCACATCAATCAGAGTAATAGGAAAGATTAAGCTGTAAGTTATGCTGGGAATTTACTCTCTTATTAGGACTGAAATTGTTGACTTTATAGTCCTGGAGGGTAACTCGAGGTTTAGCGCATGTTGAGCTATGATGTCCTACGCCAAATGGCGTTGCTATGATTCATTTGAAATATGTTGCTCCAGCAAGAGAAAAGTCTGATGTTCGTGGAACAAATGATGAAACTCCCAGGTAGGCAATGCAAAGGCAACCGTTCAGCAGAACTAGACACAACCAACAACAACGATATTTTAGAGGAACAATCAAAATTGTTACACAGTTAAATCATCAGCCAGACAATTGAATTTTGACAACATTTAAAGCAAGGCATAAACACAAGATGAAGGGCAGCAAGAAGAAAAAACATTTTTTAGTTGGAGTCAAGAATATCAATACATGTAGTGAACAATTAGCATGATATGTCAAAGAAACAATAGTTAGAAAAATAAGGAAGGAATAAGCCACATTTTTTCCAGATAGAATTGATTGTTATAATAATAATGATAATAATAATAATATAGATATGGATAGTCAATTTTGGTGTATACATATAGTCAATTTTGGTACATAAAGTATGTATTTTTATATTGAGATTTTAGGCTATAAATACTCATGAATGCAAGCATTAAACTTGCACTATTTCTCACACTTACAAAGTATTTCTTTCTTTCTCTCCATTATCATCTACTTTCTTACACTTCATTATTAGTATTCTTAATCAAGAATCAAACCACTAATGGTAGTTATAAGCCTACTGAATTATAACACGTTATCAGCACGAAGAGCTCCATATAATCAAGATGATTCTTCTAGTTGCCCAACCACCACTACCACCTCTCAAGATTCCCGCCAGCCACCGTCCTCCGTCGCTGAAACCGTCGGAAGATTTTGAAACCTCCGATGTGTCTTCTGATCAAGAATTTATCAGCTTGGGTTCTTCCACCACTGAGTTATACTCATCAGGTTACATCTCCTACATTTCTTCCTCTTCATCTTTCAATTCATTCATATCATAAATCATAAAAAAAAATATATTATAACACACTCCATATTATATCATATTCTAAAAATTAAAAAAAAAAAAAAAAAAAAAAACCTCGATAAGCTCATTTTATAAATGTTACAAGTTGATCTAACTCCCTCGGCTTATCCATAAAACGCGGATTGATTTAAACAACAAAATGGAACATATAAATTAATTAACAATTAGTTCCGATTATTTCGCATGTAGTAAAAAAAGGGGAATACTGAATCAACAAAAAATAACAGACCTAAATTACCTTTTTTTAACATTTTGTTGATAAATTTGGAACTCGCTTCAGCGCCGCGGCTAACAAATTGATATAACAAAGTGCGATTGGACTTCAAGGTTTGATGTGAGAGTTTAATTTATATTTTTGATTTTGATGTGATTAAAATTCAATAATAAAAGGAAGAGACGTTAATGAAGAAGATGAAAATTTTAGTCAGATTGTAGTGACACAATGAAAATTTACAATAAGAATGATTAAATTAAATGATACGTAGGGATATAATATATAAAGATTTTTGAGCAAGTGGACAAATGAAGTAGTTATAATTTTGTCAAAATTTTAGGTGTGAAAGGTAGAAAAGTAGCATCATTAAATTGATTGAGTTAAAAAAAAAAAAAGGGAAAGAAACAAACACATCGTTTCAATTGGTGAAAAGTAAAAAAAAAAATAATAAAAAAAATGAATCTTTTGAAAACCATGTAAACCCTTAGCAATCTTAGACTTAAATAATCTGAATTATCTAAGATGTCTAGATTTTTATGTGCACTCTTAATCTACTTAATAGTCTTAATTAATTTTGTTTTACTAAGTAGGAGTAGATATATTTTAATATCTTCTAGTGTGATCCACAACATACAAACATTATTTACTCCATTTAAAACATAAAATCCTCCTTGCTAGATATACTAGTATTCTAGTCTGAGAACTATAGATCTTTGATTGGCTATTACCTAGATAACCATTTAACTACGGTGTCAAGATTAGAAACTAACTCTATATATATGCTTCAATGGACTGAAGTTTATATAGTTGAAAAATAAAGACCATATATGTTATTAAGTCTTATATAGTACTCCGTAACCGTTATTAAAATAAAATTATGCAAATAATAGAGGTTAACTAATCCAACTAAAACTCCATCCAAATATATGTTTATTAGGTGTTATCATTTATGTACTGCGGATTGTAACTTGTTTTCAGGTAATAAAATTTGATTATCTTGATGAAATATTTACTCATTATTTACTTATCTTATTTAAAGTTTTAGCATGAATCTTGCTGAAATACAATATTAATTAGATGATAGAGACCTATGTATTGCAGATAGTTGTAACACACATTATAATCAAATCTAAGAAATATTTCATTAATTTGAAATCAACTGAAAGAATTATTAATACTATATCAGGTCCTGCGAACTTGATAAAAAGAACGCCAAAATTCATGTTACCAAATGGTACAAATTTTCTGGTAAATAATGCTTTGTTTTCTCTCAAAATCAAAGAGAAATTGATTAAGTTTCTCTGATATATATCATAACGCATATGAAGAAAAGCGGATATGAAGAAAAGCGCAGCGCATATGATGAACAGCGCATATGATAAAAAGCGCATATGATTAAAAGCGCATATGATGAAAAGTGCATATAATGAAAAGCACAGCGCATATGATTAAAAGCGCATATGATGAAAAGTGCATATGATGAAAAGCGCAGCGCATATGATTAAAAGCGCATATGGTGAAAAGGATATATGATGAAAAGCGCATATGGTGATTAATGAAAAAGCACATACGGTGATTAATGAAAAGCACATATGGTGATTAATGAAAAGAATATTGAGAAAGAATCACCAATGTTTCTTGAAAGAATTCAAGGTTAGATATATGGACCAATTCATCCATCATGTGGACCTTTTTGATATTTCATGGTTCTAATAGACGCATCTAGCGGATGGTCTCATGTTTGTGTGTTATCAAGCCGTAATATGGCATTTGCAAAGTTTCTTGCACAAATTATTAAATTAAGAACATATTATTCTGATTACACAATTAAAAGGATGAGACTTGATAATGCTGGTGAGTTAACATCTCAAGCATTTAATGATTATTATATGTCTACAGGGATTGTTGTTGAACATCCAGTTGCTCATGTGCATACACAAAATTGGTTTAGCTGAATCAATAGATAAACGCTTGCAGCTAATAACTAGACAATTGGTAATGAGTACAAAACTCTCAATATTTATATGGGGACATGTAAATTTACATGATGCGACATTAATTCGCATTAAACCAAGTGCAAGTCATAAATATTCTCCATTACCAACTTAATTTTGGTCGAGATCAAATATTTTCCATCTTAGAATATTTGGTTGTGCAGTGTATTTTTAATTGCACCACCACAACAAATGGTTTCTCAAAGAAGGATTAAAATATATGTTGGATATGAAACATCTTCAATCATAAGATATATTGAACCCATGATGGGTGATGTTTTTACAGCACGTTTTGCTGATTGTCACTTTAATGAAACATTGATCCCTCTATTAGGGGGAGAAATGAAATATAAATAAAATGATGTTTCATGGTGTGAACATCAATTAAGGTATGTTGACCCTCGCACAAAAGAATGCAAAAAGAAAGTTCAAATATAATGCATATGCAAGAACTTGCAAATTAATTACTTTATGCATTTAAAGATATAAAAATAAGTGACTAAATCATATATACCAGCAGTAAATGCTTCAGCTAGAATTGAAATTACAAAAGCTGGCAATAATGTCACTCATGAGTCTTTGCTACATCAGAAACGTGGGAGACCAATTGGTTCCAATGATAAAAATTCTCGAAAAATAAAATCAGCTAATAATGAGGTAAAAGAAAGTGTTCAAGAAGAACCATAAATCAATATTCTTTCTGCAGAGGATATTGATAAATGTAAATATATAAATTGCGATAAATTATGCAATATTATGGACCCGAAATGAAATGAAAAATCTTGATGAGATATTTTCATATAATATTACAATGACATCATGAATAAAGATGATGATCTAGAACCAAAATCTGTCATTGAATATCAAAATAGACATGATTGAGCTCAATGGAAAGGAGCACTACGAGCTGAATTAGAATCGCTCAATAAAAGAAAAAGTTTTCGGATCAATCGTTATCACTTTTAAAGATGTGAAACATATGGGATACAAATGAATTTTTTTATCCGAAAAAGAAATGTGCAAATGAAGTTACAATGCAAAACTAGACTTGTAACTCAAGATTTCCCACAAAGACCAGAAATGAATTATGAGGAAAACTTATCCTCTTGTAATGGATACAATTACTTATTAGATACTTAATCAATCTGGTAGTTACTTAAATGCATCTCATGGACGTTGTTGCTACTTATCTGTATGGATCACTTGATAGTGATATATATGAATATACCTGAATGGTTTAAGGTATCATAAGCATCTAATGCAAAAACACAAGGAAATGTATTCCATTGAATCACAAAGATTTTTATATGGGTTGAAACAATCGAATCGCATATGGTATACCCGATTAAGTGATTACTTGATAAAAAAAGGGGTATACAAATAATCTTATTTGCGCATGTGTTCTTATTAAGAAAACAATGTTCGGATATGTGATTGTAAGTTGTTTATGTCAATGATCATAACATCATATGAACAAATAAAGAGATCAGTATTGACTTGGATTGCAAATTGAGCATATGCCTAATGGTCTACTTGTACATCAAACAACTTATACCGAAAAGATTTTAAAACATTTTTAAAGACAAAACCATTGGTTGTTAGATCACTCAATATTGACACTGATTCATTTTATCACTGTGAAGATCACGAAGATCTTAACGGATCAGAAATTCCATATATTAGTGAAATTGGGGCTCTTATATATCTTACAAATTATACAAGACCTGACATTTCTTTTGCAGTTAATTTGTTGGCAAGGTTCAACTCTGCTCCTACCAAAAGATACTTGAATAGGATCAAACACATATTTCGATACCTTCTAGGAACTACTGATTTAGGATTATTTTATTCTAACGAATTAAAACAAGATTTGATTGGTTATGCAGATGCAGGTTATTTATCTGATCCACATAAAGCTAAATCTCAAGCTGGATATGTATTCCTAAATGGAGGTACTGCAATATCATGGCGTTCTAAAAAACAAACACTTGTTGCTACATCATCAAATCATGTTGAAGTGATTGCATTACATGAAGCTACTCGGGGATGTTTTTGGTTGAGATCAATGACACAACTCATTACTGATTCTTGTGGACTAGAACGCGATAAAAATCCAACAACTATCTATGAAGATAATGCAGCTTGTATAGCACAGATGAAAGAAGAGTACATCAAAAGTGACCAAACAAAACACATACCTCCTAGATTCTTCTCATACACTCAAAATCTCATTAAGGACAACCATATTGAAATAAGATATGTGCA
This sequence comes from Rutidosis leptorrhynchoides, assembly GCF_046630445.1. Classification (NCBI taxonomy): domain Eukaryota; kingdom Viridiplantae; phylum Streptophyta; class Magnoliopsida; order Asterales; family Asteraceae; genus Rutidosis; species Rutidosis leptorrhynchoides. The sequence goes on from NC_092334.1 coordinate 150,879,778, forward strand.
ATCCAGCAAAAACTCTGCTGATCTTTTCACGAAAGCACTTCCAACTGCTATTTTCAGAACACACCTTCATAACATTGGCATGAGACATGTTCAAAAGATGTAACAGCTGAAGCGATGTCTACTTGAGGGGGAGTCAACTCCATGCTGCACTCTTTTTTCCTTAGCTAAAGTTTTTTCCCACTGGATTTTCTTTAGCAAGGTTTTTAACGAGGCAGTAATTTATAGTTGATCTTCAACAAAACAAAATTGCTATCCAAGGGGGAGTGTTATAATAATAATAATAATAATATAGATATGGATAGTCAATTTTGGTGTATACATATAGTCAATTTTGGTACATAAAGTATGTATTTTTATATTGAGATTTTAGGCTATAAATACTCATGAATAAAAGCATTAAACTTGCACCATTTCTCACACTTACAAAGTATTTCTTTCTTTCTCTCCATTATCATCTACTTTCTTACACTTCATTATTAGTATTCTTAATCAAGAATCAAACCACTAAAGGTAGTTATAAGCCTACTGAATTATAACATAATCAAACCACTAAAGGTAGTTAAAAGCCTACTGAATTATAACATTGATCACTTTATTTCTAAAAAATTGTGAGCAAAAAAATTGTATGATATGCAAATTATCAATGAACGTTTCTTTTTCACAAGTATTTTTATCACTTGTTAAGAATGCAAGCAAAGTATTCACATATGATGCCCGCATAAGGAAAATATTTATTTCCGATGAAAGAAAGCCTTCGCGCTGGCTAAGAAAATGGTATAACAAAAGGGATCGGCTAGCGATTGAATGTAGATCTCGCTAGAAGCATCGAAGTGTATTCAATTTCTACAATTGCCTTGACAAAATTAAAATGATTTATTGCAAAAACGTAAAATCATTTAGAAAAATTATATAAAGCTTTGGCAAAAATTCAAAGTATTATTTCAAAACCGCATAACTCTAAGCGCAAACGCACGATACATGACAGACAACAAAAATAACACTTGGTTAAAATTCTTACTCAATTACTCTCCAACAATATATGGTTAGCAAATTTTGCAACATGGCAAAAAAGCAAAAACATCACAAGCAATGACATGAATAAGATTAATATGTTCCTCTCTGATGTCGTGCGAGGTGTATATAAAATAGCTATTAATTTTTACAAGAAATACTATTAAATACGATACAATTTTACACAAGATATTTATTTATTTACAGAATGGATATACTTAAACCTTACTACAACACTTATAGGCAGTGTACCTAATCGTACAGTAGTGTAGTTTTTAGTAAGTCCGGTTCGTTCCACAGGGAAAATCTTTAAACAAAGCTTAACGCTATATTAGTTTACTTTTATAAAAATACAAATATATATATATAAGTAATATTATTATTATAAAGGGGGGTTTTTACCGTTTAATGACCGGTTTGTCGATTTTAAAACTTTAGTCGCAGTTAAAACCAAATGTAAAATAATAAATAAATACAAGACTTAATTTAAAGTGTAAAGTAAATAACGATAATGAAATTGCGATTAATAAAAATGCGATAGAATAAACTTGCGATAATTAAAAAGTACGATAATTAAAAGTGCAATTAAATAAAATAACAATAAAAATGCGATAATTAGAAGTGCAATTAAATTTAAAATAAAGGAAATTAAATATGAAATAAAAGAATTATGCTTATTTAAACTTCCGTAATCATGATGGTTGACGTGTTGATTTTAGTTTTATGCCCATGGGTTAATTGTCCTTTGTCCTGGATTATTTAATATGTCCGTCTGGTTTTTGTCCATAACAGTCCATCAGTCATAAATATAAAGTGCGAGTGTCCTCGTCAAATTATCCTTATACCCAAAGTTAAATATTCCAACTAATTGGGGACTTAAACTGTAACAAGATTTTAATACTTTGTTTAATAATTACACCAGGATGTCGACTGAGTGTAACCCAAGGTTTTAATATTTTGTTATCAATTATACCAAGTGTCCTTGTACATAATTTCACCCCTGTTTTAATTATTCTAGTGGCTATTAATCCATTCCCGTGTCCGGTTAAATGAACGATTATTCGTACATATAAATACCCTGCCCATCGTGTCCGATCGAGTGTATATGGTAATTTATAGGGACGCCCAATTGTAAATCTTTATATTAACATTAACAAACTATCATTTAGTTAAACAAATATAAAGTCCATTAATATCCCATAGTCTAATTTCCACAAGTGTCGTTCTTTTGTCCAAACCCCAATTATGGTACAAAGCCCAATTACCCAATTTTAGCAATTAGCCCAACATCATGATTACTTCGTTTTAAATAAGCATAATAATAAATTAGCTACGAGACATTAAATTAAAAAGGTTGAACATAACTTACAATGATTAAAAATAGCGTAGCGTTACACGGACAGAATTTCGACTTACACCCTTACAACATTTGCAAACATACCCTTATTATTAGGATTTAAAATTAAAATTAAAATTAAAATATAAATTATAAATATATATTACGATATAGATAGAGAGATGGATGGATATATGTTATATGAAAAATGATTAGAATTCGGTTGGCTTTATAGGGAATTGCAGAATTTGGGGCTCCGCGACTCGCGGCCCTTTTTGCCTTCAAACTCCGCGAGTCGCGGAGTTTGTAAATACAGCTCACACAATTTGGAGTCTTTCTTGCCGACGGTTTTTATTTATTTATATAATATATAAATAATTATAAGAATTATTTAAATATTATATTATATTTATGTGCATAGTTGACTTGTAATTTTTAGTCCGTTGCGTCGAGCGTTGAGAGTTGACTCATGTCCCAGTTCCGGATTTTCGAACGTCCTTGCGTACAATTTAATATCTTGTACTTTGCGTTTTGAATCTTGTACTCTTGTAATTTCGAGACGTTTCTTATCAATAATTGGAACCTCTTTGATTGTCTTTTGTACTTTTGAGCTTTTTGGTCGTTTGCGTCTTCAATTCGTCGAATCTGTCTTTTGTCTTCACCTTTTATTATTTAAACGAATATCACTTTTAAATAGAACAATTGCAACTAAAAGCTTGTCTTTGTTGAGGAATAATGCTATGAAATATATGTTCGTTTTTAGCATTATCAAATATTCCCACACTTGAGCGTTGCTTGTCCTCAAGCAATATCGTCTTGAAATACTAGAATCACTTCTTTATTCTTCACACTTTGTACATCAGTGATTTCTATACGGCGGTATAAACAATGGTAGTAACGATATGGTTTACAGTCCCACATGACTATAAAAATTTAGATCCATTAAGAAAATTGGATCTTTATGAAAACATTTGATCTTTTGAAAATTAAATCTAGTTTTTACCCTAGATAAGTTTTCCAGAATAACCCTTTACCGGTGTTTGCAAAATATTTTTGTGGGTTTGGTGGGTTTCAGATTTGAAAATTTTAGCTCAAAACTTGCGGTTTTGTGTCACCCACTTGCTAACCTTGTATTTGGAAAGCAACACGTCCAGTTTACTTGTCCCGTATATTACCTTTCGGTAAACTACCGTCCGGTTGTAAAGGAAAGCGTTGAACAAGCAACTGTTAAGGCAATGTCCCCAGACATGCTTTTAATTATGGTCTATAACGTGTCGGACGCAATTACTATCCTTGGTAGGAGCAATAGTAAAGCTCACCCTTATAATTTTTCGGTCTGGTACAAGGTCCTGTCTTTGACCACTATGCAACCACCGTTCTTACGGTTGACACCCAATTTGGTTCAGGTGACCTAATGAATTCCAGGTGAATTCCTAGGATTTTACGTTCAATGGTAATGAACGCATTGAAAATAGGATTTTCAGAAAACAAATCGGTTTGTAATTTTGATCAAAATATTTTCTCGTTCAAGCTCGAGTTTAGATATCATTGAATTCCATGAGTTTGTAATTCTTAATCTTTAAGGTCAATCTCAAGGATTGAGTAATATCAGTCTTAAAAGCTGATTTTTGATCTTTAAGGAGATTATCCTTTCTGGGGATCTGATTCATTAGTCTTATCCAGCTAATTTGCATGGTGCCCCCCCATTGTACGAGATAAATCCTTCTCATGGTTAGGATAAATCTGACCACTTGGCGACCCTGTTTAATGCTGAGGTCCGTGAATTTCCTGCTGATTTTAGTGATGACTTTTCTAGATTTTTCGTCAACCTACAGCTGGTCTGGACGACAACTTCATGACCTAAATCAAGAAGCGCGTTTCTTTTTCGGAAGACTTTACTTCCTTTTAATGATGGAATTGATTCATCGTGTAGATCCATCTCTTCTTTTCTTTCATCGGGTAAAACAGTTTAGTTTAGTCCAAAGCAGAAGTATTTTCAGTTATTTGTTACAGATATATGTGACATATGTTTAAGATAACTTGGTAAATTTTCCCACACTTGGCTTTTATTTTCCTTTTTATCGTCCTCTATTCCATTTTAAATGAATTTTAACATTTTGGTTTGTTTCTCAATTTATGTCCTTTCTGAGGTAACAATAATTTCGGTGTTAAAACCTAGTTTTATCGTTCATAAATATGTATAAACATGATTTTGAGTTCATTTAATTGAAAATTTTGAAAAATTTTACTAGAATTGAGTAGTCAGTATATAAGACTAGGGCTGTTCTTTATTATCAGAGAGCACTAGATTCTAATACAACTACTACTTTACTAGTATTTTTAATGGTAACCAAGTGTTTAAGATAAAAATTTTAAAATCCGAAAGAATTTAACCCCTTCCCACACTTAAGATCTTGCAATGCCCTCATTTGCAAGAAATCAGTAACAATTTAAATTATTGAGGGTGATTTGTGTGAAAATGATTAAATTTTATCAAAGTTTCCAAACATATTTGTGTTTGTTTGCTAAATGATAAATGGTGCACATCATTTGTTCATTCCGTCTTGTTGTTATTTCACATATATTTTGCATCTTATCGTCAAAATTAGTTGCTTTTGCTGAACTTAATGCCAGTCTTTGAAAATGCGTTGTTTTACCCTGTTGTGTACATAAGATAAACTGCAAACATATATACATATTTTTGAAGTTTGGTATATTACCCCACATTCAAAAATTATTAAAATCTAAGAATAAAAGTTAGAAAATTATAAAAACTATTACAATATTAACATAAGTATTAAACGTATCAACATTACAAATTACAAAATAAATAAAACTAAGTAGACTAGGGATGATACTGGTACCAATAGGGGTTCCAAGCATAACCATAGGTGCTATAAAATGCTTCGGCAGGGTTATACGTAGGATACGGTGGTTGCATCTCTATAGACCAGGGAGGGAATATAGGTTTTGGAGTAGGAATATAGTTTCTACCTATATGTTGGCAATGAGCTATAATTTGGTTTTGATGAACTTGCCAATCTTCAAATGCTCTCTGTCTAGCATTTTCGTACTCCTGTGAAGCTATAAACCTTTGCATTTCTTGCATTTCATTTCCCCCTCCTACATTACCTTGCTGTTGATTTCTCTCAACCTGTGGATGTCTACCATGGTATTGTAATGCGGCGTTATTTCCCCTCTTCAAAAATTTCGCACCATGGTATACATTTAAACCTATAGTATCGCGGGGTTCTGGTTCTTCGACTAATAATCCCCCCCCCCCCGACTTATATCCACACCGAGATTTTCAGCAATCAAAGTAATAAAAATACCACCTCCTATTATGCTATGCGGTCTCATTCCCCTAACCATAGCTGATAAATAATAACCCACACAATAAGGTATACTTACAGCGCTTTGTGGGTCTCGAATACACATATGGTAAAACAAATCCTGTTCATTTACCTGTTCCTTGTTCTTACCTCTTTGTGTAATCGAATTAGCTAAAAACCTATGAATCACTCTTAATTCAGCTCTATCTATATCCAAATAAGAGTAATTTCCCCCTTTGAATCGGTGATGGCTTGTCATTTGACTCCATACACCATGTGTATCAAAATTTTCATCTATTTTTCTACCATTTAGTATCAACCCTCTACAATCGGCAGATGCTAACTCCTCAGGCGTATATATACGTAAAGCCTGAGCCATGTCTAGTAAAGACATGTGGCGCATCGAACCTCCTAACAAAAATCTAATAAAAGATCGATCGGTTAAACTAGCTACCCGATCATTTAATTCTATACTACACAACAATTCTTCACACCATACTTTATATACAGGTCTACGCATGGTGAATAAACATACCCAGTCGTTAAAAGTAGAATTACCATACCTCTGTGCAAGTAATTCCCTAATTGGCCCGGCCAATTCTACAGCTTCTAATGGTCCCCATTCTATGACCCTAGGTACCTCAACAACTTTAGAATGAAGAGTATGCAAACCCCTTTGGTATTTTGGATAATCTATCCAAAGTCTGTCAAATCTCAGGTTCGGGTGCAAATCTTCCAAGTGCATATCAGAAAATGTCATGACTGGATGAGGTATATCTTGTTTGTAGAAGTTATCCACCTCCTGTTGTTCCGCATTCTCAGCAGGAGCATTGCGAGCTTGGGATGAAGATTCACCCCTTTCAGTCTGCAAAACACATCAAACACAATTTTTGTGCATCCAAATATGCATTAGTGTCAGCAAAATTATCAATCAAAATAATTATAATGACATGATCAATTTATATCAAACTTAAGCTCATTTTCATATTTTTATCAAATCTACACTTTTTCAAATAAGCATATACGAAAATGTTCGCCAAGTTCATAAGCATTTAACTCAAATAACATGTCAAAATAATCATTACTAGCAATTAAACAAGTTTCAAATGGCATTATCTCTCAAAAATCAAGTTCATGAATTTTTAGACTTGAAAAAGTCCACTTTAATTCTCAAAATCATGTTTAGGCTCAAAGTTTGGATCATTTAACTACCTAAACATGTTACACTACTTAATTTAACAACAATTCATGACAAAAATCGGCCATAACCTGTTTATATCAAAAAGCCCCAAATTTGCTCAAGAACACAAACCCTAGATTACTCAAAATTTGAAGTTTAAGGCTTCTAATCATGTTAAATAGCATCAATCTAGGTTATACAAGCATAATACATAAACAATTTAAGCATAATTACACTAAAAAGCATCAAAATCAAATTGGGTATAAAATTGCTCAAGAACACTAATTTTCGGATTAAATGGTGTTTAGGTGTAGAAATTTACCGTTTTTCTTGAGTAATTCCTTGATAGCATCCTTCTCAACATGATTTTAGTAAAAGATTTGATGATTAACGGTTAAAAATTGTGATTTTAGGGGTGTTTTTGCGTGTTTTTTCGGCAGTTATTTCGCAGTATTGGTGTGTTTGTGGGTTGGGACTGATCTGTTCCAGCTCTTATATTTTTTTTCTGTAATTCGATACCTCCGGGAGTCGCGGTGTTTGAAACTGCAAACTCCGCGAGTCGCGGGGTTTGTATTTTTTTTTTTTTTTTACATCTTATACTAATTAAAACAATTAAGTAATTAATTTTAAAATTTTGTTTTCCTTGTTATTTAGGACGAGGTCGTTTCGGATCGATGTCCTAGTCCGTCCTTCGACAAAATTTTAAAATTTGTCTTTTTGTAGCGATTGTTTTAAAAGCTAAGATTTTTGGGTTTTTTAATGTTTTTGGCATACTTTAATTCAATAAGATTAAAAATAATGATAATAAAAGTTCCCGTCCCTCCCTCGGGTAAAGCAATTTCGGTTCAAAGACCTAGTCTTCAACTTACGACGAATTTTAAAAATCATATTTTTAACTTAGCGAAATAAAGTAAATTTTTGTTTTTAAATTCACACAATTTAAATATAAAATTCAAAATTAATATTAAAAATTCACACCAAACTTAAAATTTGAAATGCATAAAATTAAAAATTCATATTTTAAAAATAAAAAAAAAATTCACACCAAACTTAATTTAAAAATTCATATTATAAATTCACACCAAACTTATATTTATTTTTCAAATATTTACAATTTTAAATATATTGTTTTTACAAAGTTTACAATATTAATTTAAGATTTATATATTAATTTTAAAACATGGTAAAAATAAAATTAAAAAACTTTTTGGCTTTTTATCCCACTTTAATCAATCAAATATTATCAAAAATATGCGCCCCTCTTTTCGGTAAAGTAATTTCGGTTCCAAGACCTAATTTAACTCATGACGAATTTTTGAAATATTTTGGGTTGATTGATTAAAGATATTTATACCTTAAGAATAAACGTTAAATTTCGCAGTGATGTAATAAATTTTTGAATGATATCAATAATTTCCGTCGCCAAACCTAATTTTATTCAACACCAATTTAATACTTTATAGCGAACAAATTAGCGTTTATTATCAAAAGGTTAAAAATAAAAATAAAAATAAAGACTGTACAAACATACCTGTGAGATAGTATTCTTAGTTATATGATCTATCCCATTCATAAGATAGTCGGTTTAATTGGTTTTCCATAGCTACATAGGCGTAACCTCGAGCATTCAGTGTCTTTTCTTCTAAACATATGAACGGTCCGTCTCTGTATAAAGCAACAAATTCGGTATTTGAATAGGTTTGATTATTTGAACATTTACCTCCATGTGACCATTTTCCGCATTTGTGGCATCTTTCTAGGTATCGTGCTCTTCTTTTTGCTGCGGATTTCGATTTTCCTTTACCAAATTGTAACTTATTATCTTCGCATCTGGATTCTTTTCTAACTCCGTCCATTCTTTCTCTGATTACTGATACTATTTCACTCGGAAGTGTGTCATTATTACGTTTAGTAATCATAGCATGTAGCATTAGACCATGGTTTAGTTCACAGGCAGTCTTCATTTCCTAAAAAAAAAATAAAAATTCAGAATGGGGGGAGAAGACTAGTTCTTTAGGGTCTGCTAGGGAAAGACCATTCGGGTTCCATTTTTGAGAACTACATGAAAACAGACAATCTAACTCTAACAGAAATACATATTATCCTTTAAAGACTTGATTCTCCCCACACTTAGTTAGCTGTGGTGTCGAAATTGTGATTAACTTCATTGTCGACTTCCATCGGACTATCTATGTAGTGTTTAACTCTGTGACCATTAACTTTAAATTCAATCCCATTTGAATTTATTAATTCTATCGTTCCGTATGGGAAAACTCTTATGACTATGAATGGTCCAGACCATCTTGATTTCAATTTTCCAGGAAATAGCTTGAATCGTGAATTGAAAAGAAGAACTCTGTCTCCTTCTTTAAATTCTTTTGAACTTCTGATTCTTTTATCATGCCATTTCTTCGTTCTTTCTTTATAGATTAACGAATTTTCGTATGCTTCATGTCTTAATTCTTCTAATTCTTTTAGTTGACTTAATCGTAGACGTCCGGCTTCATGTAAATCAAGATTACATGTCTTCAAAGCCCAAAATGCTTTGTGTTCAATTTCTACTGGAAGATGACATGCTTTTCCGTAAACCAGTCTAAAAGGTGTATCCAATTGAAGTTTTGTAGGCTGTTCTAAAAGCCCAGAGTGCATCCTCCAATTTAATGGACCATTCCTTCGGATTTGATCCTGCGGTTTTCTCTAGAATACGTTTTAAAGCTCGGTTGGTATTTTCAACTTGTCCACTTGTTTATGGATGATATGCCGTGGAGATTTTATGAGTTACTCCATATCTTTTAAGAACTTTCTCAAGTTGATTATTACAGAAATGAGTACCCCGATCACTTATTAAAGCTTTCGGTGTTCCAAACCTTGCAAAAAGACGTTTTAAAAAGTTGACTACAACTCGTGCATCGTTAGTTGGGAGAGCTTGTGCTTCCGCCCATTTAGATACATAATCAATGGCTACGAGTATATATAGATTATTATGAGATTTTGGAAATGGACCCATAAAGTCAATACCCCAAATGTCAAATACTTCACATACTTGGATGACATTTTGTGGCATTTCATCACGTTGACTTATTTTTCCGGCCCTTTGACAAGCATCACAGGATTTGTAAAGAAGGTGTGAGTCTTTGTAAATTGTAGGCCAATAGAATCCAGCATCATAAACTTTTCTTGCCGTTAGTTGAGGCCCATAATGCCCCCTGTTGGTCCTGTGTGACAATGGTTTAATATTTTACTAGCTTCATCTCCAAATACACATCGGCGTACTATTCCATCGGGACAACTTTAAACAAATGTGGATCTTCCCAAAAATAGTGTTTTATATCACTGAAGAATTTCTTTCGTCTTTGGTACGATAATCCTTTTTCAAGGAATCCACAAACTAAGTAGTTTGCATAGTCTTCAAACCATGGAATTTCTTTATAATCTATCTTCAATAGATATTCATCAGGAAAGTTGTCTTGTATGGCCGATTCATTTAGAACTTCTAATTCGGGATTTTCAAGACGAGAAAGATGATCAGCGGCGAGATTTTCTGCTCCTCTTTTATCTCGAATTTCAATATCAAACTCTTGTAAGAGTAAGATCCAACGGATTAATCTTGGTTTAGCATCTTGTTTTGAAAATAGGTATCTAAGGGCAGAATGGTCGGTATAAACCACCGTTTTTGCTAGAACGAGATATGATCGAAATTTGTCAAAAGCAAAGACAATAGCAAGGAGTTCTTTTTCAGTAGTTGTATAGTTCGTTTGTGCTCCTTGTAACGTCTTACTAGCATAATATATAGGTTGAAATCGTTTTTCAATCCTTTGTCCTAAAACGGCTCCCATTGCAAAATCACTTGCATCGCACATTAGTTCAAATGGTAGATTCCTATTTGGTGTTATCATGATCGGCGCATTAGTGAGTTTCTCTTTAAGAATATTAAAAGATTTGATACACTCATCTGAAAAGATGAATGGAGCATCCTTTTCTAGGAGTTTATTCATAGGAGTGGCAATTTTAGAAAAATCTTTTATGAAACGTCGGTAAAAACCGGCATGCCCTAGAAAACTCCTAACTCCTCTAACATTGGTGGGATGTGGAAGTTTAGCAATTACATCTACTTTAGCTCTATCCACTTCAATTCCTTCTTTTGAAATTTTATGTCCAAGAACGATGCCTTCTTTAACCATGAAATGGCATTTCTCCCAATTAAGTACTAGATTTGATTGTTCGCATCTAATAAGCATTCGTTCCAGATTAACTAGACATGTTTCAAATGTATCACCGAAGACTGAAAAGTCATCCATGAAAACTTCCATGCATTCTTCTATCATGTCGTGAAAAATCGCCATCATACACCTTTGAAAGGTTGCAGGGGCGTTGCAAAGTCCAAATGGCATGCGTTTGTAAGCAAAAGTACCATAAGGGCACGTGAATGTGGTTTTCTCTTGGTCCTCGGGTGCTATTGGAATTTGAAAATATCCGGAAAATCCATCTAGAAAACAATAGTAACTATTTCCGGCTAATCTTTCCAACATTTGATCTATGAAAGGTAAGGGAAAGTGATCTTTTCTGGTGGCGTCATTTAATTTTCTATAATCAATACATACACGCCATCCTGTTACAGTCCTAGTAGGAATAAGCTCATTTTTCTCATTTGTAATGACAGTCATGCCACCCTTCTTAGGCACGCATTGAACTGGGCTTACCCATGGACTATCAGAAATTGGATAAATTAAACCTGCATCTAGCAGTTTAATAATCTCTTTCTTAACTACATCTTGCATATTAGGATTTAGTCTTCGTTGGCGTTGCACATACGTTTTATGACCTTCTTCCATAAGGATTTTATGTGTGCAATACGAAGGACTTATTCCTTTAATATCATGAATCTTCCGTGCAATGGCTGGTTTATGAGCTTTCAACACAGAAATGAGTTATGATTTCTCATTTTCAGTAAGAGAAGACGATATTATTACAGGTAATTCAGATTCACCATGTAAATAAGCGTATTCCAAATGGTTTGGAAGTGGCTTTAACTCTAATTTCGGTGGTTCTTCTATCGATGATTTGTATCGATATCTGTCTTCTTCTTTTAGCATTTGAATTTCTTCTGTTGTTGGTTCATATCCATTAGCTATAAGTGTAGCTAACATTTCAGCTTCATCAATTGGTTCATTACCTTCTCCTAAAGAACATTCTCCTGTTCCTTGTAATTCTGGAAATTCTTCTAACAATTCTGCATGTGCATCTATAGTTTGAATATAATAACATGTATCATCTGCAGATTGTGGTTGTTGCATTGCTCTATCAACTGAAAAGGTAACACTCTCATCCTCTATACTTAGGGTCAATTTCTTACCGAACACGTCTATCATTGTTTTAGCCGTGTTTAAGAATGGTCTTCCTAATATGAGAGGAACTTGAGAATCTTCTTCTATGTCCAGAACAACAAAATCTACTGGAAATACTAAAGTACCAACTTTAACTAGCATGTTCTCCATTATCCCTCTAGGATATTTTATTGATCTATCGGCTAGTTGTATGCTTATTCTGGTTGGTTTCAATTCTCCAAGGTCTAGTTTAGCGTATAGTGAATATGGCATTAGACTTATACTAGCACCTAAGTCTGCCAATGCTTCTATTGAACTAAGACTACCCAGAAAACATGGAATTGTGAAACTTCCTGGATCAGATAATTTTTCTGGTATCTTATTCAACAGTACTGCTGAACAATTAGCATTCATGGTAACAGCCGAGAGTTCTTCCATTTTCTTTCTATTTGAGATTAGATCTTTCAAGAATTTAGCATATCTAGGCATTCCTGAAATCACATCAATGAAAGGAAGATTTACATTTATCTGTTTAAACATATCCAAGAATTTGGATTGCTCGGCTTCAAGTTTCTCTTTCTTCATTTTACTCGGGTAAGGAAGTGGTGGTTGGTATGGTTTAACATAAGGTTTAGCCTTAACTGTGTTATCTTCATTAACCTTCTCAACTACCGGTTCTTTTTCCTTATCTTGATTAGGTTGTGGTTCTTGTGGAGTAGGAATAGCTTCATCAGAAGTTACAGGTATTTCATGTGGTTTAAGTGTTGTACCACTTCTTGTGGTAATGGCTTTAGCTGTTTCATTCCGGGGGTTAGCATTTGTATCACTAGGTAGACTTCCCGGTTTTCTTTCACCTATTAACCTTGCTAGGTTACTTACTTCTTGTTCCAGATTTTGAATAGAAGCTTGTTGATTTCTAAATGCTTGAGCATTTTGTTCATTAGTTTGTTTCTGAGATGTGAAAAACTGCGTTTGAGTTTCAACTAGCTTCGTCATCATATCTTCTAAATTTGGCTTTTTATCATCGGTTTGTTGTGGTGGTTTTTTTTGAAAATTAGGTCTTTGCTGATTGTAAGTATTATTGGATACTTGTTGATTGCTAGGACCTTGTTGGTTGTTGTATGGAATATTTCGGTTATAATTCTGGTTTTGATTGTAAATTGGTCTTGGCGGTTGATAATTATTCTGATAATTATTTCCAGGCCTTTGGTTTATGTATGAAATATTCTCTCTTTGTTCCATTGTTAATTCAATACTGAGACAATCTTTTGTCAAATGTGGTCCTCCACACTGCTCACAACTAATTCGTATTGAGTGAATATCTTTAGTCATCTTTTTCATTCGTCTCTCGACAGCATCTATCTTTGCGGAAATGGAATTTAAGTCATGGCTAGAATCGGCTCTAGATGCTTTAGATGATCTAACGATATCTTTTTCTTGGTGCCACTCGTGTGAGTGGGAAGCAGTGTTATCAATAATTTTGTAAGCATCAGTTTCGGTTTTCTTCATAATAGAACCACCAGCTGCTATATCTATGTCTTTCCTTGTAGTGATGTCGCATCCTTGGTAGAATATGTGTACTATTTGACAGGTATCTAAACCATGTTGCGGACATCCTCTTAATAACTTTCCAAATCTTGTCCACGCCTCATATAGAGTTTCATTTGGCTTCTGTGTAAATGTAACAATTTCTCCTTGAAGTCTTACGGCTTTAGATGCCGGAAAGAATTGTTTAAGAAATTTTTCAACTAAAACGTCCCATGTATCAATCGCCCCTTCAGGTAACGATTCCAACCAATCTTTGGCTTCTCCCTTTAAAGTCCAGGGAAATAACATGAGATATATCTGTTCATCCTCCACTTCTCGGATTTTAAATAGTGTGCAGATCCTATTAAAGGTACGTAGATGTTCATTTGGATCTTCCTTCGGCGCACCACTAAATTGGCATTGATTAGTCACCATGTGTAGAATTTGTCCTTTGATTTCATAATCTGGCGCATTAATGTCTGGATGAGTAATTGCGTGACCTTGGCCAGTGCGTTTAGCTCTCATTCGGTCTTCCATACTTAAAGGTTCCAGATTCTCCATAATTGAATTTGTTGAATCGGAATCACTAGAGGATTCTGATTTAATGGTTCGTTCCTCAACAATCTCTGTTTGAATGATTGGTGGTTCTGGAGGAAAGTTTAGTGGTTCAGGATCTATGAATCGTTCCTGAATATTCTCCGGATTCTCAATTGTGAGGTCGGGTTCAAAAAATGGATTATCGAAAATTTGAACTGGAGTACTTGGTCGACTGGATGACGATTCTAAAGAAAAATCAACGGCAGTAATATTTGCTAAATGTCTTGATCTAGTTACAGGTGGTGAACGTACAAAAGGCGGTGAACGTCTTGCTCGGTGCATTCACTGAATATCCTATTAGTTTTTAAAAGGAAAGAAAAATTATAATAAGTTATCCAATCAATAGACTTTTCTGATTTTGCCCACGTTTCGAATAGCCAAAAGATGCAGCAGAGGGGCAGGATTCGTTTGGTCTCAATATAATTGAGGACTGTTTGGCTCCAATAACCCAGTCCACGTACAAATCCAACTATTATTACGAACCAGAAAATTTTGATGTCTATTAATTTAACCACTTAAAATAAATTTTCGTAATTTTAAGAAATTTAGATAAGAAGTAGAATAAAAATCTATGTCCTAAAACTAGAATAGCGAGAAATAAGAAAGAAAAAGAGTTCGTCGAAAAAGATCGAAAAAGAAAAATGGTTGAAAAATAAAAGGTGACGGAAAAATAAAAGAAACTTATAAAACTTAAAAATACTTGACTAACCTAACCTTATTACTTCAACTAACTTAAAATTATAATCGCAAATTGAGATTACTAATTGGAATGATAATTGATACATAGGTAAAAGTCGTCTAAAAATATTAAAGCTTACAGGAAAAACTATATCCCAAATGGAAATAACTTAAAAAGAAACTAAAACTTAAAAAGGCGTCGCAAAATTCTAAAGTACCTAAATCTTAGTCTAAAGAAAAAGCACTTAAGGAATTCTACGGCAAAGCCTAAAAATCTAGAAATAAAAATAACTATGGTAAAAAAAACTAAGTTTAAAACTAAATATGAGCTAAAAATACAAATATTACGCTAAAACGAATAAAAAGAGACAAAATATAAAAATATACAAAAAGTTGTAAAAAGTACAATTTTTTTATAAAAATATTATTTTTATATTATTTTATAAAAGCATTAATTTAAATATATAAATAAAACTAATTAAAACTTAATATAACTAAATAATTAAAATTAAATATTAATTTAATTAAAACCTAAATCTTAATTAATTAATAATTATAATTATTACACCGTATTAAATGCGATTAGGGTTTCTGGTCTGGCAGGTCAGGGCTGCTCCGCGAGTTGCGGTGCCCGAAGCAGAAAACTCCGCGAATCGCGGGGTTCAAATTTTCAGATGACAGGTTAAATAAAATTCGACGCGATTTTTTTTTTTTTCTGTTTTATATTTTTCTGTTTTAAAATCTAAATATTTATATAATAAAAACTTATATTTTAAAAACTTAAATAAAAATAGAACTACTTTATAATTTTAAAAATATCTTAAAAATAGATTTATATATATTAAATTTTTTTTTCGGTTTTTTTTTTATGTTTTAAATAAAAACAAAATACTTAAATAAAACTTATATAAAAATAAAGAAACTTTATAAAACTTAAATATTTAAAAAAATCTTAAAAATACTTATATTTTTGTTTTTCTTTTTATATTTTTGAATATTTAAAACGTATTTTTTTAAAAACGAATTTTAATAAAAGTAAACTAAAAATAATTTTTTTTTTTTTTTTTATATTAGCGTTGCGCTTCCGGCTTTTAAGCTAGATTGTTCCCCGGCAGCGGCGCCAAAAATTACTTGATGTCGTGCGAGGTGTATATAAAATAGCTATTATTTTTTACAAGAAATACTATTAAATACGATACAATTTTACACAAGATATTTATTTATTTAGAGAATGGATATACTTAAACCTTGCTACAACACTTATAGGCAGTGTACCTAATCGTACAGTAGTGTAGTTTTTAGTAAGTCCGGTTCGTTCCACAGGGAAAATCTTTAAACAAAGCTTAACGCTATATTAGTTTACTTTTATAAAAATACAAATATATATATAAATAATATTATTATTATAAAGGGGGGTTTTTACCGTTTAATGACCGGTTTGTCGATTTTAAAACTTTAGTCGCAGTTAAAACCAAATGTAAAATAATAAATAAATACAAGACTTAATTTAAAGTGTAAAGTAAATAACGATAATGAAATTGCGATTAATAAAAATGCGATAAAATAAACTTGCGATAATTAAAAAGTACGATAATTAAAAGTGCAATTAAATAAAATAACAATAAAAATGCGATAATTAGAAGTGCAATTAAATATAAAATAAAGGAAATTAAATATGAAATAAAAGAATTATGCTTATTTAAACTTCCGTAATCATGATGGTTGACGTGTTGATTTTAGTTTTATGCCCATGGGTTAATTGTCCTTTGTCCTGGATTATTTAATATGTCCGTCTGGTTTTTGTCCATAACAGTCCATCAGTCATAAATATAAAGTGCGAGTGTCCTCGTCAAATTATCCTTATACCCGAAGTTAAATATTCCAACTAATTGGGGACTTAAACTGTAACAAGATTTTAATACTTTGTTTAATAATTACACCAGGATGTCGACTGAGTGTAACCCAAGGTTTTAATATTTTGTTATCAATTATACCAAGTGTCCTTGTACATAATTTCACCCCTGTTTTAATTATTCTAGTGGCTATTAATCCATTCCCGTGTCCGGTTAAATGAACGATTATTCGTACATATAAATACCCTGCCCATCGTGTCCGATCGAGTGTATATGGTAATTTATAGGGACGCCCAATTGTAAATCTTTATATTAACATTAACAAACTATCATTTAGTTAAACAAATATAAAGCCCATTAATAGCCCATAGTCTAATTTCCACAAGTGTCGTTCTTTTGTCCAAACCCCAATTATGGTACAAAGCCCAATTACCCAATTTTAGTAATTAGCCCAACATCATGATTACTTCGTTTTAAATAAGCATAATAATAACTTAGCTACGAGACATTAAATTAAAAAGGTTGAACATAACTTACAATGATTAATAATAGCGTAGCGTTACACGGACAGAATTTCGACTTACACCCTTACAACATTTGCAAACATACCCTTATTATTAGGATTTAAAATTAAAATTAAAATTAAAATATAAATTATAAATATATATTACGATATAGATAGATAGATGGATGGATATATGTTATATGAAAAATGATCAGAATTCGGTTGGCTTTATAGGGAATTGCAGAATTTGGGGCTCCGCGACTCGCGGCCCTTTTTGCCTTCAAACTCCGCGAGTCGCGGAGTTTGTAAATACAGCTCACACAATTTGGAGTCTTTCTTGCCGACGGTTTTTATTTATTTATATAATATATAAATAATTATAAGAATTATTTAAATATTATATTATATTTATGTGCATAGTTGACTTGTAATTTTTAGTCCGTTGCGTCGAGCGTTGAGAGTTGACTCATGTCCCGGTTCCGGATTTTCGAACGTCCTTGCGTACAATTTAATATCTTGTACTTTGCGTTTTGAATCTTGTACTCTTGTAATTTCGAGACGTTTCTTATCAATAATTGGAACCTCTTTGATTGTCTTTTGTACTTTTGAGCTTTTTGATCGTTTGCGTCTTCAATTCGTCGAATCTGTCTTTTGTCTTCACCTTTTATTATTTAAACGAATATCACTTTTAAATAGAACAATTGCAACTAAAAGCTTGTCTTTCTTGAGGAATAATGCTATGAAATATATGTTCGTTTTTAGCATTATCACTCTCTCCGTCTCAGTTTTAGGAAATCCCACTAACTTCATTCTCCACCAATTAGAAATCTTATCTCTCCAAAATAACATCTTCTCATTGATTGAAAGTTGAAACATAAAATGGACACTTGAAATGGGACATCCCAAAATGAAAATGTGGACACTTGTGGTGAGACGGAGGTAGTATTACTCACAACGCAAGATCTGCAATCATTACAACAAAAACAACGGCATGGTAACATATCAATAATATTCACAGGAAACAGATAAATTCTTAAACACAAGAAAAATATAGCTATATTAACAGACCAAACAAATTTTATCAAAAACAAATAAAATTGTTCATAAGGGAACACCCAATATCTCGTCCACAGTTGCATCAGTCTTCTCACAAACATCTATGATGGGTTGGATCTTCAAACTCACAACAACATCCTGAGCTTCCTTAAGCTTCTCCGCGGCGTCCGGTACAAATAGTTCCGCCACTTTCTCCGGCAACGGATTTGGAAGGTCTGGAACATGCTCTTGGACCGTTTCCACAGCATTAGACGCAGCATAAACAACAAGAGCAGTTGTATAATTCATGAAGGGATCATTGAAGGCGTTGGAGTCCAAAAGCCTAGCAATAAGCCCAGGGAGACCATTCTTTAGCTTCTCAAACTTTGCTTCAGATGCATCAGCCCTCTTCAAAGCTTCATCTAAAGACACATTTTTTGCTCTGTAACTGTCTCTCAAGACTTTCAATTTTCTCCTTCATTAGACTTTGCTCCACCACGACCTTCAACAATTTCTCAACATCTATTAATTTGGAAAGGATGAGATCAGTGGATTTTGATGGAGAAGTGTTGTCATCCTTAGCTTTGTTATCAGAAATGGCCACTGCAACAAGGACAAAATAATTATAAACAAAAAACAGAAATATATAAGGTAAAAAGTGTTGGACCAATCTTGACATAAAATAATAGTTAGAGTCTTAGAGGTTGCTTTGTAAAGATGTTTTTAATTTAGGAAATTATATCTAAAATGGAATTGAGATTATTCTAGATTTACTTAACTTGATGGACAAGGTTAATCAATTATAAATAGGGATAGTTTTTTCTGTAATCGATGGATTGATTAATAGTTTTTTCTATCAATATGAATTTGAGAAGGATTTCGAATACGTTCTTTTTCTTATATTTTTACTTATTTTTCAGTTTTCATAATTAGGTACGAGTTTTCTTCAAAAAGGTAAATAGTAAAAGGTAGAAGGTTTTCCCTGTTCGGGCTACCCGGGAGGGCGAGTAATCCGACCCCATACTCTGATGTACCGACCCAGCAGGATTACTCCCTGGCCGTTTTCAACCCTTCCCTGGCACCACTAAATATTCGTCCCAGACGGATTCGAACCTGAGACCTCTTGAAAAAAGCAGAAATATATAAGGTATCATGGATAAATTAATTAAAACAAGAACACATACTTTTGCTACGCTTGGAGGGAACACGCTTGACAGACTTATCCGCCGGACGTTTGCCACCTTTTTTCTTGGCAGAGGGCGGAGAATCAACAACTTCAATTTCAGGAGGGAACATGTCTGAATCATCATTTTCTTCATTATCATTATTTACCTCATTTGTGTCTTTTTCTTCCTCTAGCTTGTTCGAAAGTTTTTGATCAACAGAAGCTTGTTCCTCGTTACCAGTTATATTTACTCCATTACTAATTACTGAGTTTTGAGATCTGTCTAAAGTAGCATCTACCTCCTCATGACAAGCCCCTTCTTTAACAACCTACGTCACATTTATTTTCAACATCTCAAAAATATTTAAATATTTTTTTGAAATTTAAGATATACACTGTAATTATTTAAGATGCCAAATAACATACCGGGTCTGCATGATCTGATGATGCTCTAGTAATCTTGCTCTCATCAGCCTGTTGCAATATGCTCCCATTGGCCTGAAATATAGGGGGGATTAATTCAAAGCAATGAAAAAATATTAATTCAACATACCCGTGCATAAAATACAGATCATTAGATGTGGACTTTTTTGCTCCGTTGGTCTCTGTATTATACCCCATATTGCTAACAGCGTCTGTCGGGGGTTTTTTTTTGCCTTTAGAATCCTTTGATTTTCAAAAACTTGCAATCGGCATCCCTCCGTCAAATTGTTGTTAAAAAAGTTTGCTGAGTCTTGACATGTGGATTGCATGTGAGGGTAAAATCATCTTATTTAACGGAAGTTAGACGGAGGGATGCTGATTGCAAATTTATGATAAACAAAGGATTCTAAAGGCATAAAAAAAACCCGAGGGACGCCGTTAGCAATACGGGGTATAATAGAGGGACCAACGGAGCAAAAAATCTCATTAGATGTAAAAATGTTTTACAGTCAATAATGAAATCATACAGGTTGTAGCCCAGATTCATTTTTGTCATTCTGTTCAACTGTAGCAGTTGTCCCTTCACATATCGAAGCCACAACTTTAGAGTATTCATCTAACCTAGCACCCAGAGATGTTACAGCTGGCATCATGTAAGGCTTTAGTTTATCTGCAGACTTCATAAGTATACCTTCCTCCAATTTTCTAGCTATTGGCAGAACTCCCTAAATAAAATAATAATAACAATAACCGATCAAGAAATAGGAAGAAAAAAAAAGGATGTAAAGGTAATTTTATTAGTAAAGCTATCATAGACCTCACACCTGGTTATCTTTCTTAACGCTAGCCAGTAATGGTTTGAGCAACTCAACTGAAATTTCTTCGCTTTCCTCCAAAACCACCACCATTATATCTTCCATTGACGAATATATGAGTTTAGGATGATAGTCCCTGGAATAAATATCATTACATAAAGTTACATGAATGCTGAACCTATAAATAGAATATTTATATTAAACAACTATAACACACCTTACTGATCTTAGAAAATGCTCAAACATTTCCACAATCAGTGCATCACATTCAAGATCAAGCATGATGAAACATAATTTGTATCTGGAAACGATTTCGATTATTGAGGCTCTTTTCTTATAAGATCGACTAGACTGATCAGCTAGATCCTCAAAGGAAGAAACAATCAACTTAAACACTTCCTGTGCACGCGTTACACGTTTAGAATTAAAGACATAAATATTACTCCGTAATATGTAACTATCAAAGTCTAACAAATGGGATTTATGGTAATATCATGTACCCTCATTTGGTCATCAACATAAGGTGGATCAGGCGCTGTAATTCTCGTTATTTGAATAATGCAGGAAGCAACTGCAACCTTCACATCATCATCTGAATGTTTGGAAAGATTATCGTGAATTAACTCATTCTTCAACGGTTTGAGTGCATCTAGAAAAGACTTTGTAGGAGATTGGTCAACCTTTGATAGAAATTTCTCTACATGCTGAAAAGCACAGATGGAAACAAATAAAATTGAATACTCATTTTTAAAGATATAATAAAATACAGCAACATATTCTTGCCAACAACGGTCTACATTCAATCAGTAACAACATAGTCAAATATATACACAATCAGCAGGTTGCCAATAAAAAGAAATTATAATAGAAGTCATAAACATTAGCTAAATATTCAAAATAAAAACTTTGGTCCTGGATTCACATTGAAGTAAGCATTGTGATCCAATGAATCACCAAAGATTTCTATACAACCAGATAATTTACTAGAATTATTATGCAAAATTAAAAACTTTGAAGTTCTATCAACAAGTCTGCAAGTGAATCTTCATGTTCGATAATGCACGCAGCAGTTTGTTATTCTGATTTACTATTTATCAAGGTTGGAGAATTCGGATCTCGGGGAGATCTCGTTTGGACTTTTATAGGGAGATCTCGGCATCTCGGAATAATCTCGGGGAGATCTTGAACGTTGACTTACGTTGACTTTATAGTTTTTTTAATAAAAATATACATTAAAACATAAATATATGTATATTTATATACGTTTTTACGAGATTTTACAAAAATATCCGAGAAATGAGCGAAAAAATCTTAGAAATTACGAATTTTACAAGAAAATATTACAGATTTGCAAGAAAATTCGAGAAATCGTGGCTTTGACTAAGTTTGACCCCGTTGAACGAGAAATCTCGGGAGATCGGGAGATGAACATCTCGTCTCGGTTGCCTTCTAAAAACGAGATCTCGAGATCTCGGGAGATTTACAACACTGCTATTTATTAAGCATAAGCATTTTATTTTTAGAAGTAATCATCCAGAAAAAAATGGTTTATTCTTTATCGTTTTGCATTCCTTCAGTATGAATATAGCATATTATCTCTGTTACTTGAATTGTGTTTATTTGGTGTATTGTAATCTGGTATTACCAACATACACCACACAAATAGCTAACATAACTCTAATTAACTCAAAGACAGTAAGGCATGCAACATACAAAACCAATAAAATTAGAAACAAATTGTATATAATATATTATAAAAAAAACTCGATCAGAGCTTACATCAAGAACAGAAAGCAATTCATCAATGGAATCTGAAGGATGTGAGAGCTGTTTTCCTCTCTCTTTAAGCTGTCGTTCTAGCTCAACATCTGCAGATTCCATATCTTCAATTGCGATCTTTTTAAGCCACAAACAAATCTATCGATATCAACCTCAGTCACTTCACACCTTTTGAAACCCTAACAAATATCGCAGAGACAAAAAAAACGTGCATCGAATACAAAAATAGAAAAGAGAACAAATATAAGAAGCTATAATAGATATTTGGAATTTATTATTCAATAAGGCTTTCTAGAGTTTAAGGGTTGTTCGATAGTTTAAGGGACCCATAGTTTTAACTGTCAAATAAAAGAAATGAGGTGAAGACCGAAGAGGACTGAAAAAAAAAAAACAAACAAAAAAAAAAAAAAAAAAAAAAAAAACCAAGAAAACTTAATTTTTTAAGAGTAAATTATATTATTGGTCCTGTGATTATATTATATTATATTATTTTATTATAAGGAATTATTATTATTATTATTATTATTATTATTATTATTATTATTTTATTATTATTATTATTATTATTATTATTTTATTATTTTATTATTATTTTATTATTATTATTAGGGGGATGATTCTCACACACTGTTTTTTGATCCTCACACACCCTTTTACCCTATTATTAGGGAGGAGTTCAAGTAAATTGGTGTGTGAGGATCAAAAAACAGTGTGTGAGAATCTTCCCCATTATTATTATTATTATTATTATTATTATTATTATTATTATTATTATTATTATTATTATTATTATTATTATAATAAACTTAAAAGTATTAAAACTTACAAAAAATTAGTGGGGAGCCTAGAGACAATCTGGGCCCCCACACCTCTAGCAATAGCAAAACCTATCCTAGTAAAAATATGAGCAGCAGCACCGGCACCAATATCTTGCGCCATCGAACTCTTCTGAACCCGCTTTAGCAAAGAAACAGCATCCTTTTCTAATTCCCCAAGGGAAGAAAATGAGAAAGGAATGAAACCATAACCAATCATCTGACAGCTAGATTCGTACTTGACCCGCTTCCGACGAGCCGCATCAACCACAGCACGTCCAGGGACAAAGTCAGAAAGCCCAGACTGTGTCAAAGGAGAAGACCCTGTCAAGTCAACACAAACATCGCGACCACAATCCCAGGAATAAAGAAACACATCTGCAGGTCTGAGGGCCCTGTCGTTCCCTCCAGACAACCCAATGTCAACCTCATTTCTCGCTGAAATCCCAGATCGATAACAAACATCAACAAGGGAATCCGGAACAACATTATGTCGATGCTTAATACCCACCATACCAGCACAAGACACCGCGTGATCCCCGAAAATATCCCCAGTAAAAACCCTTGAACAGGCAGAGCATGCCGTCGAGATAGAGAACAATGGAACACCCAACCGGTAGCACAACACACATCGGTAAGTGAGACGACCCGACCCAATCCATAGGGACGAATACAATAACATATGATAACATTGCGAGGTACTTGACCTCTATATGATACATTTTACAAACGTTGCATTTATTCTTAAAAGGAAACCTATCATTACATCAATATTTGACATTTTCGTCTAACATTTCATAATATTCAAATGACCTAATCTGTCATTTACTTATTAATATTCTCTATTGAACTCCAATGACTCGAATGCAATGTCTTTGTATCATGGCTTAAAAGGTCCCAAGTAGTATCCTTAACATGAGCTAATGCACAGCGGAAGACTTAATTCATACCTGAGAATAACATGCTTTAAAACGTCAACATAAAGTTGGTGAGATATATAGGTTTGATGCTAGCAGCGTTATAACAATGGAACACAAGATTTCATATATAAACATTTTAATAAAAATATTCTAAGTGGTTGAGCACTTGGTAACCATACTTAACATTTAATCACGTCGCATATTCCCTTTATTATGAAATCTTACTACACTGTACCAAGTGTAGTCACGAAACGAAGTACTGTGCAACCGTTGAATACTGGTCGTCCAGTCCGGTTGGGGTTGTCAGGCCCGATAGATCTATCAACAGGATTCGCGTTTACAATACCGTTGTAAATATTAGTTACCAAGCTACAGGGAAGTATGCTAGTGGTACAACTCAACGTAGAATATATTTTTCAGTTACTTGTGTCCATAACATAAAACATAAAATACATGTATTCTCATCCCGAAATATTTAGAGTTTAAAAGTGGGACTATATACTCACTTTGCCTTGAAGATATATATTTTGACTTGGTCTCCGATTGATATCACGAACCTATCCATACATAATATATCAATACCTTTTCTTTTTAAAACAATCGTCACATATATATACTTGTTATACTTTTAATACTTTTAATAATTCCTTAGTCCGTAGTTAGCAGTCCGATGTTAGTAATTCAATTTTAATGGCTCATATTTAGATGTTTAATAAACCCCCAATGAAATAAATAAAACCCCCATCGTATATGTATTGGTCGGGATTAATCTTGACCCACGGTACCGGTGTTGTCAAATGACGTGTTGCGTACATAAAGTACCGGTGTTGTCAAATGACGTGTTGCGTACAATCATGGGATCTTATGATTAATCTTCTCGTATTGTTTACGGGTGATCCTGAACCATATAAAATTAAATTATGAGTACATATATATAAAATATCATGTTATTTTAAAAAAATGTGATTTATATAATTTTTCTCCAATTATTTTCGTGGCTAAACTAGTCTTAGATATCCGATCTCGTTTTGGTCATAGTTTCTTCGTTACAACTCCGTTTTCGTTGGTTCAACTTGCCACTTCCTTGGATCGAGTCCCTCTTTAAGACTATGAACTGTAAATACCTTAGTTTGTATTCGAAATCACAGGTCATAGGTCAAACTTTAGTGAAACTTATGAAGTTAATCATTTTTGTTACAAAAATATCATTTAATAACCATTTTTCTAAAAATACTTATACTTTGAATTAAATCATGAAATTTTTATGTGTTAACATATTCATAAGAAATATCATTTTTCCAGAATATAAACCTCCAATTCAAAGTTCAAGATAGTTTTTAATTATCCAACCCAAAACAGCCCCCGGTTGCACTCCGACGTCGTAAAAACTGTTTTTAAGGTGTTCTTTTGAAAAACCAAGTTATACCTTGTTAAATTAGCATATATTTATGTTATATTACAGGTCTTGAAGTATTTTAAAAGTTAAGTTATAAGGATATATTTAGTTTGCAAACAAGTTTGAAAACATTCAAACTATGTTCTTGTTGTTAAAATTGTATACCATACAATAAGATAGCTATATATATATGAATCGAATAAGTTTATGAACAAAGTTACTACCTCAAGTTACTTGGACAAGATTGCTGTAAAAGAGGAGTAAAAACTTAGAACCAAAAGAGTGATGAAATTGGATGAAAGATTGGAAGCAACTTAAGACATAAACTTGAATTGAAAGTTGTATTTGTGTAGTGTTTTTGTTGATCTTTTTATGGTGGTGTTTAAGGTGATTCTTGAGAGGATTTTTGCTGGAGTTCTTAGAGAGACATGAGGCTAGTAAGTGTGTGTGTTTAGCTAGAGAAATAATATTCCAAAAATTGAAAATGGATGCATGTATTTATGGTGGTGTAAAAGGTGTATAAGTTTGTAATTTTGTGAAAAGATCTTTTAATCATGTGAAATTGTCATACTAAATAACAAAAGTAGTTACCTTATACATAAGGCATGAACAAGGGCTGGTTGGTGGTGATTTGATGTGTATATACCAATAGTAAATACGTATAGAAGCTAGGTATGATACGAGTACATGTACTCTAGATATACGTATAGAAAATCTTGTGAAAACGGAACGAGGATTCAAATATAGCTATCTTTTGTGAATACACTTATATTGTTTTATGTATTTAAGTCCTTTAAAAGTGATTAAATACATTATATATACGATATATGTATAAACATTATAGGTCATATTTATTTATGTCAAATAACGTTACGTATGGTTATCGTTTTGAAAACTTAAGTTAGTAGTTTCAAAATATACTTATAACTTATTGTTATTAATACAAAATGAGATATTAAAAGATCCTTAGATCATGTTAAATATGTATATATACATATATATACACAAACGTATAATTATCATATATTGTATAGTTCGTGATATCATCGGTCAAACTAGACGGTCAATCGTTGTGTAAAACTCTCTTTGAAAACATACGTCTCAACAATTTGGATTGCTTATCATGTTGGTAAGGTTTAATTTATGTAGATATTAATCTTATATAAGTGTAAAACTATCGCAAAAAATCCGGGTCGTTACAGTAAGTCTTTGCGTTCATCGTCTGACCCAACCCCAAAATAGGGACTGCCCTTAGCCAAGCAGAGGTGTGATCACCCTGCTGCGATTTCCATAAAGCCGATTGTCGGGGAGATAACGAAAAAGTGGATTCTGCAGAAGCGGTAACCTTTGTGAAATAAACATCTGCCAATTTCTTCATGAGTATTGGGGCAGCGACCTCACTCGGATTACCTAAAATATCAAACCCAACTGTTTTATTAAACAGACCCAATGCATCTTCAAAAGCACGACCAAGACCAACAATACTCGCATGACGAAGTAGCTTGGTCTGCAATCCAGCAGACTGTAATCGAGAAGCCAGAAAAGCATAATGACGAACATCTCCCGCAGAATAAACACCAAGCCCTCCAAATGCAAATGGCAAGGTGGCAAGCCGCCACTGCCAATCACCAAACCCAGGCCCTGAAGCAGTAACAATACGCTCCAAGGAAGATCGAAGGGCTCCATCGAAAGCGCGTTGAGCCGCCTCAAATATACTAGGAGGACAAGTACGCAAGGAAAAGTAGAGTTTAGAAACTCCCGTACATGCCCTAAGCAACAACAACTCACACTGAGGATCATCAAGCTTAGCAACCTTATCCATAAGCGCAATGGACTTGGTCACCCTTTGCATCACCAGTTCACTACTAAAACCAGGATCGGAACTTGCGGGGGCCCCAAGCAACTTAACACCATTTAAAGGCCGAGCAATATTAGGAGGAAAGACACCTACTTGCCTGCTGCGAGGGTCCTCCGTAGGCCAGAAAATTTCTGTTTTTTCAACGTTGAGATGCAGCCCAAAACGAGGCCCATCCTCCATAATCAAATGCAAAACCTTCCCCACCACCAAAGTGTCCCCAATAATAGTACCATCATCCAAATACCACGCCTGAAGACAAACCTCAAAATTATCTCTGATTTTAGAAACCAAGGGTTGTAGGACCAAAGCAAAAAGCAGCGGACCAAGGGGATCACCCTGTTGCACCCCCTGAGAAGACCATAATGTGTGGTTCCCATAATACAATCTGGCTGGATTAGAGTAGCAAAATTCAACCCACCGAGAAAGGCTCGGACAAAGGCGGCGAACTTCACGTAACATGACCGTACGATCAACTAGATTGAAGGCATTTTGAAAATCAACTAATAACATAGAGAGGCCAACATCAGAGCCACGATCCTCAATCAGCCGATTCACAGCATGAAGAATAGCCTCACCACCTGAAGAAACACCAACACCAAACTGAAGACCATCGAAGTAACTTCCCAAAGACTGGCCAACCATAGCAGCGCCAACCTTCGAAACAAGACGTCGCCAAACAGTACCCACAGCTATAGGACGAAGACCACCGCCGGGCTTGACAAACACCTCCACACTTTATCCAAAAAATTAAATCCACCCCCCAAACAGGGGGTAAAGTGTCAATTAACCATTCTCATAAAAAAATCTTAAACAAACTCTACCCAAATATTCAACGGGCCATATCTTCGCACTCGCAACGAGTTAAATTTTTCCGCCACCATCGTTAAACTCGAAATAATTTTAGGAACACAATGTCACTAGCTATACGCAAAACGGACGCTTTTTAAAAAATGCTAAATATTTGGGGTACTTTTCATACACGTTAATTCTCCGTTAAATTTTTAAAAGTCGAAAACTCCATAGCGAAATGCGGAGATGCACATATATTGTTAATTTTAAATAACATTTAAATATTTCACGGGTTATACCTTTTAGTTCGACTCGAGTTGCGCTTCAACGACATCATCGTTAGCCACAAAAAAATTTTACAAACTAAACGCAATAAAATATATTGAAAACTGAACCCCCGGCGCGAAGCGAGGGTTCGAACACTAGTTTACTCTAAATTGTACTAATAATACTTTTTAAAATTATACCGATAGGTCAAAAGTTCAATACATAACTTTTTTAATGTGCACAAGTGTATTTTTGTGCACAAATACAAATTTTTTTTAACGTACATTATTGTACAAAAGTGTAAATCTGTGCACATTAATTAGTTCTGTAGCTTTTTAGTTCTGTATTAAACATCTCCCATACCGATACTTCCTATAGTTTGATAAATGCACGGAGCTAGTCCAAAATCTATTGCTAGTTGAATGATTCTGTAGATTTATTACATGTGCCTTGCACATGATAAGCAGTATGATAATTTTGAATACAAAATCTCTATTTTTCAACTCTTAAATTCGAACTATGATGTAGCTAGGTTTTTTTCATTGTTTCATTCAAGTTTGCTAACAAATATTCATCATCTCTCTAAAAAACCCTTACTCTCCTACCTCTCTCTAAAAAACCCGAAACATATTTCCCTCTTTCTTTTATCTCCTGGAATTTTTTTCCTTTAAAATAAAATTATTTCCAAGGTATATTACAAAAATAGAAATTCAAACTCAATTTTTATAAACATAGATAAACCGATCAATGAAATGCCGGTTTGCCAGATTTGAAGCCAAACCGGTGTTTCATTTGTCGGTTTGAGTACACGTGGGCCACAGAAACACTTTTAAGATTCTGTAAGTCACGTGTGCTCTAAAAAGGTCAAACCGGCATTTCGAAAGCCGTTTTATGTGTGTTTTTTTCATATTATGTTATGTTTTTCTTATGTAATATTTATTATGTAACCATAAAATTATTTATTAGTTTATTAATAATTATTAGTTTATTAATAATGAGTTTTCGTATTTATTATGTAACTAGTAGAGGGGTCCGCGCGTTACGGTGGATTGTGTGCAACGATTTGGAACCCAGTTGTAGTTAATGAGATACATAGATTTGATCTAATACCATCTTTAATACAACACTATAATACACTATAAACATAACCAAAACCTCCCTCGCCTATCTTTTTCTGGACTGAAATCTTGAGTAGCAACATGCAAATCTTTGAATGCATACAATCTCATTATGTCAACATTCAAAGATTATGTCAACATTCAAAGGTGAAACAATCATATAATATGAAATATCTAATAAGAATAAGATGTTTATAGAAGTGCAAATAGTAAAGGTCTCATTCAACATGTATGACTGTTAGTAGGTGGTGCTACTTATACTAACATCAATGTTGTTTTTGCAATTGTTTACTAATATATATAAAACATAATAGAAGGTTAGCGAAATGCTATTTGAAAAAGTAACGAAAACATGTAAGTTGTGAAATTAAAAAGTAACAATTCAGTCATGTACCATACCAAGAATTTACCCAACTTGTAAATTATCACTTTTAGGTGTATCTCAGCAGCTCAGCTATAACCTTCTTTAACCGGCTTCTTTTTCAAACATTAATTCTAGATTACGATATTTCTGATGTGTCTCGCGATCGCCAATGTCCATATAATAATATGAAAACACCTACAC
The DNA here is from genome assembly GCF_046630445.1 of Rutidosis leptorrhynchoides. Taxonomy (NCBI): domain Eukaryota; kingdom Viridiplantae; phylum Streptophyta; class Magnoliopsida; order Asterales; family Asteraceae; genus Rutidosis; species Rutidosis leptorrhynchoides. Next base: position 150,910,066 of record NC_092334.1, read on the forward strand.
AACATATCAAATGGTTATAAATATGTAACAAAAATATTTGTATCTGCAAGAGAAAGTGATGAACATAAAACACTAACACATATGTGACTCCTGATAACAATTACAAACTAAAAGGCCATCTAAATTTAACTACTACATTCTTTTTGTCTTTGTTTCTTCTCTGTATTCTTTATTTTTTTTTTTTTTTTTTTTTTTTTTAATGTATCTTGAATCCTAATCATAAAGATCTTTATGTGTTTTTTTTGTTATGTCTATATACGTTTTAAAATTTATTTCTTATTAAAATTGTTTTCAATAAAAATGTCTATTATGATTTGTAGAAAATAACAACGGTAGATCATCATGTATATAACGGAGTATTAGTATGTGGTTTTGAATAATTATTTTCTCAAAAACAAAAATGAGGTATTTCCTTTATTATCTTTACTTTTGTAGATCTGTTTAGTCACCGACCGCCCCCTTAAGCTCAAAACGCCGTTTAATCGGTCGTCCTTGTACATTACAAATCTTGTTTTCAAACACACATATGTCACATATGTAGATCTTGTTGACATATCACTACTACACAAAAGAGTATACAAACCCCTTTTCGAAACCGGTTTTGTGAATAAGAGATAAAAACCAGTCTAAAAGAGCATAGGAACCGGTTTTTAATAACACGGAAATCTTGTAAAAACCGGCTCCGGAAATATATTTTCCAAACCGGTTTTTTTACATAAAAACCGGTTTCAAGTTTGCAAACATGTTTTATTTTTTAATCCGGTCTGCTTTTTACACGGGATACGAAAAAGTTGAAATTAACTTAACATGTCAATTGCCAGCTGTTTCCCATCCCATTACATCTCGATATACTCGTTTCCCATCCCATTACATCTCTACTTCATACGGAGTATTATTTAATTTAATTCCTATCTTAAAAAGTAAAAGTTATTTAGCTTTTCATATTTTAGATCTATATTCTTTTAATTGAGCCGTAAACAGATTCAATTTATTCAAGTTTATTGATTTTTATCAGCCTCATCGTACATCGTAAGTTTTTAATCAATTCATTCAGATTTACCCCGATGTAACTTATTTGTTCGGTTCGTATATGAACGACTTGAGTATTTTGTTTTCTTTTGCTTATTTGTAAACAGGTTCGATTCGACTGTGAACATGTTCGATTCTTGTAAAAAGGTTCGACTCCTGAAGTCTATTGTTTTATTTTGCTTATCTGTCTCTGATTCGTGTATTTTGATTTGATTATATGGTTTGTTCTTTGTATTAGCGAATTACTGGATGAAGATGAAGATCGATTAGCGAATGGATGAAGATCGATTCCCGAAAGGATGAAGATTAGCGAAGATGAAGATTAGCAGATTAATATTTTTTCTTTAAAAAAGGGAGAATCCAAACCGGTTTTTACAATAGACCCGTGACAAAAGGTCTAGTAACCGGTCTCAACTGTTTGCATTTCCTTTTTTTGTAGTAGTGCATGTAGATCTTGTTTTCATATCTTGTTTTCAGATCTTGTTATCAGATCTGGTTTTCAAGTACACATATGTAGATCTTGTTTCTTGTTTTCAGATCTTTGTTCAAAGACACATGCACATACTCCTATTTTGATTTCGATTTCAGGTATGTGTTCGGATCTTGTTTTCTGATCTCTGTTCAAACAAATACACATACTTCGATTTCGATTTTATTGGTTGCAAGTGGTCTGCGGTGGTTGTCGGTTGCCGGCGGTGGTTGCAGGAAACTCATAAACTGCAACTCAAAAGATGAGAAGGTTCATAAGATGGTGGCTCAAAAAAAAAAAAAAACCGCTACAGTGATATTGCTACAGTAATTGCTACATTGTAACAGTGATTTGCTACAGTATGAAAGGACCCGTCATAAAATTGAGCATGTACGATCCCTCGATCCTGAAAAGCGTGAAATTCATGATGAACTACTCAGCATTGAAGAACACAAAGGGCTGCTTTGAAAAGAAATGTTAAGTTCATGATCAAATATGATAGAAAGAAAGCAAAGTTGTATGCTGAGCGAGCAGACAGAATTAAGAAGATGACACCTGAACAGATGAGAGATTACTTAGCTTCTACTGAGTCAGGAGGAGTGAGAGCTGATGTATTCATGAAATGGCTAGATGCAATGTTAGAAACCTGCCATTCCTCTCGACCAGCATCTTCTGCTCAGCCAGCTACATAACAACAGCCAGCAGAAATTATAAACCTTGATGACGATGATACTCAGGGGGAGCACTTAGCAATTGTTCCCTATCTGCCTCCACAAGAACCAGTATCAACACAAGAACTATCAGCTGAACCCATGCCAATCGACAAACAAAGGGTAAAATCTGCTCCTAGGGACAACCAGCCCCTAAGGAAATTACCCCTATTTGAGGCAGCTGATGAAGATACTGTGGCAGTTGTGCCAGCTAATACTAATCAGTCAGCTAGTACTGAAGACACAACAAGGAGTGCTGTGAATGAAGACCCAGCCAGTAGTGTGCTGCTGGGTGAAACAAGTGTTGAAGACTCAGCCAATGTGGCTGAGCTGGGTGCTAAACAAGATACTGATACTGTTGATCCTGCTGATTTCATAGTCTAGGGCAGAGGAGATCATCTATTTGTCCAATCACCTATCTCTGCCCGGACTCTTGCTTATTTTGACAGAACATAGGATGAACGTATTAATCATCAGTAAGTTCTTCTGACATAGATGAATCAATCATGTATCCTCTATCTTCCCCAAAACGTCATGATAAACACACAACTTGGAAAGATGACTCAGTTGCCCGAGGTGAGCCAGATCTAAGAAGGATGAATCCAGATGAAATAGAGGCTTACAGGCTGGAGATCACTGTACCTGAATTGCTTGAGCAAAGACAAGCAGCTATTTTTGAAAGGATACGCCAAGTTAGATTGCTGCATCATCCTCTTGATCAGCCATTCTACATCACTGCCTTAACTTATGGCATTGAAATTGGCGTGTATCTAAATAACAGTGGTCAAAGGCTACATACTGATGAAGAGAAAGCTCAATTTCATGAGGCTCGACAACTGGGTATGGATCTAAGGCAATATCGCGAGGCTCTTAGAACTGTTGAGGGCAGGAAAATGATTGAAACAGCAAAATCCCTGAACATTACTACCGATGACTATCTTTTGGGTCTAGAAGTTGAAAGGCAAAGAAGGGAGGATGCTGATGCCGAATTTGTTGAGAGGCTAAGGCTTCAGGAGGAAGAAGATAAGTTGGCTGCTGATAGAAAGCAAGAGGCTGAGTCCCTCAAGCTAGTCAAAGCTATTGTTAAGGAACAAGATAAAGCTCTTGATGAACTGGAAGCTGCTGAGAAAGCACCTGCTACTGCTCCTATAGAAACTAAACAAACAATAGAGCTATTTGATCACTATTATAGGAGCAAGTATGGTGATGTACTGACCAGGAGATCAAATCCCAGCAAGATCATCAAAGTGCACAGAGTTACAAAAAGAGCTTTCAGTATCAGCAGGGAAGATAACATTCAAGAGAGGGTAGACTACACCGAATTGAGAACCTTCGGATTTAGTGAATGGATGGAGATATTGGAATACTTCATTGGTAAGGCTAAAAGTGGTATTAAAGATACATTGAAGCCTGAAATCCAAGAGCTCTTCAACAAAGCAACAAAATTTGAGAATGCACCAGTAGTAAACGTAGAAGAAGTACTTTTTCAAAAGCCTAAAGGAAATAAATCAACTGGTGAAGGCCCACACAGAAGAGATCCCATCATTCTACCTCCTCATGTTCCAGTTTATGACCCTGCTGAGCTGCCTTACTAATTTCCTGAATCCTGGGCTGCCTGGAAAGTGAAAGAAGAAGAGCTATCTGGTGATGAACTAGAAAAGGATAAAGATAGAGACAGATAGCCTTCTAGTGCTCAAAATTATCTTTTGTTGCTTCATTTTTCATTATGATGTTTTGTAATTACTGTATATACTCTGTTGTAATGAAAATGAAATGAGTTTATCTTCAAAATCATATCAAGTTATAAGATATAGATAACTCAGCAAAAGATCCCAAAAACAAACTTAAAAGGGACAAATGTACTGCCTATTTTTCATTAGGTCCCTCAGTGCTGGCTTTAGTGTTTTCTCTAAATGTCATAAGTTTTGTCATCATCAAATAGGGGGAGATTGTTGAGTCCCCAAAATAATTAAGGATTTAATTATGACAAAACTGTAATTTATTTGCACTAAAATGTTATGTGCAGCCAACACAAGTTTGTTTATGTATAGACAGCAAATATTGCTGTGTCAAGTGTTCAGTATGCTGCCTAGTCTACCAGCACAAGGTAGAGTGTATTCTTCGAATCAGCACATGATGAGTACCCAGTAATTCAAGAATATCAAGTGACTCATCATAAGAAGAACCAGTAAACCTGGTAAGCAGCATACAACACAAGACAGCCACGCTCCATTACAAGCATGGTGATTTCCTGAGTGGTCTACATCAATTGTACTATTCAACAGAAGTCATAGACAAAGTTGAACATGAAATGAATATATATATATATATATATATATATATATATATATATATATATATATACACACACACACACACATACAAATTAATTTAAAAATAAAAATATATATAATTAATTTAAATACATAATTAATTATATTTAAATACAAATTTAACTATATACTAATTAGCGTAATTTTATCTACCCTTAGATCCACCGTTCAACTGTAGCGAGTTTTTTTTTTTTTCCGGCCACAGTAGCTACATTAACGGACATGGGTACTTTTGCTATACCAAAAAAAAAAAAAAAAAAGAAAACCTCTAAACAAATCAGATAAACAAGATCATACAACTGCAAAAAAAAAAAAAAAAAAAAAAAAAAAAAAAAAAAAAAAAAAAACCCGGATCATACACCACCCCTGCTCACCATTCGCCACCTTCCACCACCACCATCAACCTCCTTCCACCGCCACCGTCAACCTCTTCCAACCGAACGATTTGGATTACAATAACTAGCTGATCTAAACACGAATCTAATAATACATAAACTAAATTTACAAACGGTAAACATTTTCGGCGCTACCGTCGTCGCCGTTCACCACCACACACAACTGGCACCAACTAGATCTAAAAAACAAAAAATATCGATCTAAAAACACGAGAATAATAGAAATCAAAACAAAAATATTGAACTTAACACGGATCTAAACAAAAATATAGATCCAAACACGTTTTTATTCATAAATAAATAAAGATCTAAACACTATCTATTACAAAAAAAAAAAAAAAAAAAAAAAAAAAAAAAAAAAAAAAAAAAAAAATTACCAAAAATATTACGAATTGTTTTCGATCAACTTCGAGATCTGGCCTTAAAACAACCGTCACTTTCGGCATTATGCGGCAGGTCACGGTGGCTAAAAGCCGTTCTTGAAAACCGCAGATCTCACCATAAAACCAACGCCAGTGAAGACTTTTTAACGATTTTCTGCGATTTTATGTGAACGATGGCTTAGGAGAGAGGCGTCGATATAACCGGGAATAGAGCATGGCGGCGATGGTTTGCGCGGAAATGGTCGCCGGATTATAGACTGTTCACCAGACCGGTTTAGTTAAACCGGGAAGTGACGGAACCCTAGATATAGAAGATGAAAGAGATGTTTGGAAAAAATTGAAGATGCCAATGATCAGAAGTGGAAGAATGGTGGTGTTGGTCGCCAGATTTGTAAGAATAATGGATTTGTAAGAATACTGGTGGTATCGGCATTAATTGTGAGGGAGGCAGAGAGAAAGAGAGAGCAGATAAGAGTTTTTTTTTTTTTTTTTTTTTTTTTTTCTTAAGAATTAGATGAGATAATTTTATTGTTAGGATTGGTTAAAAAAACTCCATTATTAAGTTACTCTGTAAAAACGATGGACTTTGTCCTCAAAAGCCTAAAAAGCTTTTATATTGGTTGATTTTGAAAAACCCAAACTTGAAACCACAACTCTAAGTAATTTTTATTCCATTTATATACATGACTCGAATATGTGATGTAACTCTATATATCTCTTCTCTCTTCTATACATTATAATAAAGTCATAAATGAGATATGTTTAAAAATTTCCATGAATCTCAACTCATTAGTCTAGCATTTTACAATCACCTACCCCTTTCCTGAAGTCTTGGATTTAATTATCACTCAATAAGTACCTTCTAATCATTTAGTTTACGAAAATACCCCTGAATTAACATTAACGCGGGCTATCAAAAAATAAAATAAAAAACAAGATCTCAGATCAATTACAGACCACATTTCAATACATGCGATCGACACCCACAATCATCCTAAAATCACCGACTACACAGCCTCACAACTTGCGAAATTCAGAAGAAAAAAACCCCTCTCCTAATCTTCGACTAAAATCGAAATCGATTGGTCAGCAAATCATCAAGAAATCGATTGAACAAATCGTCGTCTTCATAAAGTCACGCTTTGGCAATCGACCTCTCATCTTCATCAGGTACTCTTAAAATCAAGGATACATATATTTATCGTTCACGTTAACCGGTATTTGCTTAATTTTTAGGTTTGTTATTTTGGTTGAAGTTGAAGGTTGTAGTTTGCCTTTGGTCTTTCTTGCGATCATTATTTTCTTATGCTTCATGTATTGTTATCGTGTATGATAATGATAATGATCTTTAGTGGATAGTGCTTTTTGTCCTCATAGACTTCCATTTGTGGTTTTTTTTCTGTTTAATTATTTTGTTTCTAAGTAAACGGAATAATCACCAAAATGAAAAAGGATGTGAAAGTTCATGAAGTAAATAACCAGTTTGGGATCAATGAGATCAATTTATTTCATGGTTTTGGCAAGGGAGTCTTCTCTTGAAGGTATGTTATGAGTGTGCTATCTGGAAATGTTAATACATCCTTGGGGCTTTTGATCGTCACGGTTGGGGTTTGACATCAAGACCAAGGTGAGGGAAATGAGAAACTAACAACTTGCCAAACCCTTACATGCTTGATACTCATGTGTTGTTTCACATGTTTTAATACATATTTTAAAATAATTATTTATTTTCTTAAGGAAGTTTGCATTTGTTATATAACTGGTATACAACATATGAACCCCTTTTTTATGTGTGCGTATATATTTTCCAGGTCGACATGGTCCTTTCATTTTCTTCTTTTGTGTTTGTTGGCCATGATGATGGAGGACTGCTTAATTGCTTTGAAGGCTGCACAAAGAGTCAAAGCATTTCCAAGTCTTCTTCATGTAAGCTAATCCATTTTGTATATTTCTTTGAAATCTTTGACTCCAACGATAATAAAGATACTGGTAATCTTTGTATATATATGTGTGTGTGTGATTGAGTTTATTGTTATGCAGTGGGGATACACCACTTTTAGCTATCACTCGACCTGGAATATGCCTTTGTTCCTTTTAAAACAGTTCAAGTCATGGCATCCAAGTTTGTAATTTCTGTGTGTATGATCTCTCTGTCCAATTCTCTTATTATTATAACAAGATGGCTTTTTAAAGTCAAGGGTGGAGGTGACCAGATGGGCGGGTTAGATGGTTGAGTACAAACATTTTTGCAGTTATTTTTTGAAGTCATTATTACTTATGTTTGATATAATTTTACATAAAACATATATAACTACATAATAATACTTGAGCTTTTTGAATAAAACAATTTAGGAGGTTATATTCTATGAAAATAGACTGTCTAACTTTAGAGTTTCAAGACATTTTCATTTTTGCTAATCTTCATATTCGATAAATAAGAGGTATAACATAATCTGAATATTTACCCAATTTATAAGTAATTGGGTTGAAATCGCCACATAGTACTCCACCAGAGAAGATAAGAGGAAGCTTTAGACCTGGTCACATTATTGACTCACCAAGTAAAGCTCTTAAATCAACTCTCACATGGTTTAAGTAGCTTCACAAAAGCTACTGTCAATGGACTTATTGGGGTTTTGATTTATCGCTAACGTTTTAAATTAAATTTTCCCTATAATGGAGACATCTCAAGTGGGTCAAAATCTAACGGATGTGTAATTTTTACGTTTACGGACCAAAGCCCGTTTTGAACTGTAGTAAAAGCAACACATGTGTTCACGTATCAACGGGATCTGACTTTTCTTACTGTAAGACATGTTTATTAGCTACCGTACATTAGATATGCATTGAATCTCTAATTGCTCTATTTAATTGACTGGTCCATGATAATTTTTTCAATTCTAAATGTTTTTTTGAGTTCTCATTATACCCTTATCTTTATTAAGATGCATTAGCATAAATATGCATACTAATGCATCACATCAAGTTATTAATGTCTTGTGAACTTGTATACTGCAGGTTCGCTTAGACTGGCTGCTTTGCTTTACGATTTCTATCGCATGAATCAAGCAGCGATGTTAAGGTATTTTATTTGATATAATGAAGCATCAATTGTTACCAATATATACTTTTTTGGTTACTTTATTCTATTATGAAGTTATAGTTGTGGATGGGTCATTTTGAATCAGGCATGTATAGTCATTTTTAATGATGTCATAACTTGACATAATTTTGTAAGGATGTTACTGTTTTATTCACTATATGTGTAAAAGGGTTGTAACTATATTTAGTTTTATACGTTTTGAATAATAGAAGGTTTTGCTTCAATCTAAGCAATTTAGCTAAAATGGGATCAGGTCACATGATTTTAGTGCTTATCTTGAAGCCGTCAACCTACTTGCTTAGCTTGACGCTTGGCATGTAACTATCAAGTCAAGGTAAATTAGTTGTCTTTTTTATGTATAAGGTGACATTACATTGATTGTTTGTGTCACAATCTTATTGACATATTGCAAGTACATGGTATGCAGATTTTGAGAAATTAATGGGCAAGTTAAACGCCTGAATCATGATGCTCGATGCGTTAATGTTTCTACTATAGGCAGACTGTATGTATGTTGTATAACTATACACTACTAAACTTGTGAAAATTCATTCTTTGAGAAGCTATTGGTAAAAACTTATATGTTGGTTGCCTTCTTTGGTATTTGTTATTTATATGTAATCCATCCATACAAAATCATTTAAATTATATGTTAGTTTCTCTCCTGGGTATGGTTGCTATAGATTCATTTGCATATTGATTATCTTTAAATATGCTTGCTTTTGAAACAACATAGGTTGGTTGATAGAGGGGCAAAAACAGGTTCATATTGGGTTTGCATGTTAAAACATATGGGCCAAGTCAATCGGACCAGACGGGCACCATGGTTAATTTGTTAAGAACCTCAACTTTTTATATACAACATTCTTATCACAATAAAAACCAGTATTTTAATAACACTGTTGTGAGACACAATTTGTGTAAATTGTTATTATATATAAGATGGGATCATTCCATAAGATGATGCTTAGTAGAAAACTATTAGTGTGTATTACCAGATGTAGTCATATTGTATTGTTACCAAGTTCAAATGGTGAAAAAAAATAAAAATGCGGGAGGTTCAAAACTGCATATGGACATTTAGTGAGATTGCAAGTAGTTTTCTATTAACTTAACTTTTGGCTAGCAAGAATATAAGTATGCCCAATGTGCATCATATCACAAGTCATCAAGGATTGTAGTTCCTATTATGCTGATTATTAATGATCTTGCAAACTTTTCAATTAATGTATTTTATTTTACTAACATTTATAACTTAGATAGTCATTATTGTAACGCCTTATATTATCTTGCAGACTTTGCAATTGAATCACGTCGAATTGTCATCAAATCAAATCGGAAAAAGAAATGGAATCATTGAAATTACCTACTTTGCAAAAAGAGATCTAAATTTCATATGATATGGATAACTTGAAAAAAAGATAGTAGACACATTTTCTGGGAAGTCATTCGTTAACAAATGAGATCATACCACTTCCGATCATAATAAAGCAAGCGGCTTTTACTCCATATAAATTCATCAACACGTTAAGAGATTTGAATCATGGAGTAAGTTGTGGGAAACTCGACCTAAAAGTTAACTACAAAGTCTCGCTTTATGTGATGCTTAGGTTTACAACTTTGTGTTATGTGGTTTTTTCAATATTAATACAACATTTCTTATGATATTGTTTTGGTTTCCAGACAGCATAACAAATTGTGATGACCCGAAAAATTTCGACTTATTTAAATCAATTCTCTATACGATTTATTATTTTGACACGTTAAACAAAGTCTGTTAGATAGAGTCTCAAAATTTTAGAACTGTTTCGTATATTCAATTACCTCTGACTACTCTCGACGATTCATGAACAATTATATATATATATATATATATATATATATATATATATATATATATATATATATATATATATATATATATATATATATATATATTATAAGATGTACAAGTAAAAAAAATAACGACTTTCCTACAGTAAAAACGACTTTGCTACAGTAAAACACTATTTGCTACAGTGAAACCGACTTTGCTACAGTAAAACACTATTTGCTACATTAAAAACGACTTTGCTACAGTAAAACACTATTTGCTACAGTAAACACTATTTGATGTCGACGAACTAGCAAACAAAAGCGGATCAGGCGGCCATGCGATCGCATGGCAAAAACACTGAAAACTCATGCGATCGCATGAGCTACAGGAAATGAAAAAGCACTATAAATACGCCAGTTTGCTCGACACAGAAATGCACCTTATTTCTCTCAATATTTATATTTATATTATAATTATAATTTTAAATTTAAGTTTAATAATAATAAGGTATATACGAGGGTGTTTTTAATTCGGGTTTCAAACCGTTTTAAGCTAAGGAAATATTGGGTATTGTTCGGGGTATTGTTCTTGAATCAAAGGCCAACCACACAGTCGTCTACCATCATTACGTCTACGCAATTTGCCTACAATATTGAGTCTCAATATTGAACCGTGAGTTTATAGTCTTCCTTTTTAAATACTTTAAATATTTTTGGGCTGAGAATACATGCAATTTATTTTAAACGCAATAAGACACAAGTACATACTAAATTCTACATTGAGTTTTAAACCGAAAATCCCTTAGCTTTGGTAACTAGTAGCTGCCAGTATGTAGGATATGGACTGGTGGGCGCGAATAATTGTATATGGATCCATAGGGTTTGACATCCACGTCCGAGCTAGAGCGCTAGCCTTTTAACGGACGTATGTTATTTGAGCTTATGACACGTTGGTTTGCGTGTATTAAAACGAATGGGGTAATTATCATTATAACATTAAATTTTAGTTACCAGGGTGCTCTGTTACGTAGAATCTATTGATAAATTTTTGATGAAATCTTGTGATCTATCTTTATATATAATTATGACTCGAGCAATTAAACCTATAACTCACCAACATTCGTGTTGACTTTTTAGCATGTTTTATTCTCAGGTCCTTAGAATGCTTCCGTTGTGATGTGCTTGTTGCCTACATGGAGTCTCTCATGCTTTGTATAAAGTTTATTGCATTCGAAATAAAACTGCGTTGTGTAATAAATAATTTGACTGTGATGTCAAACTGTATGATAAAAACTTATGTATTTTGGGGATTTGCTTATACCTAAGCACTCACCCACATGTTTATAACTTTCTATGTTTAGAAAGTCACTTATTTTAATGAATGCAATATTTTATCAAAACGTATCATATAGAGGTCAAAACCTCACCGTGGAATCAATGATTAACGTGCCGCATCAATAGCGATTTTGACGGGTCGTTACAGTTGGTATCCGAGCTTGAGTTTATAGGGAACCAGAATTTGCATTAATGTGTTTAACTGGTAATTGTTAGGATACATTAGTGAGTCTGGACTATGACTATATCTGTTTTTACCTATTTTTTCTTATCATCTTGTCAAAAACATTATATGTGATATATTTATATACTAACATAATTGTTGTTTCAATTATGTGATAGATGACTTCTTCTAATCCTATCATTTTGTACGACTCGGAATCAGACACTGAATCTATTCTATCCACAACTGAAAAGGGCGTTCCAATACCTATTAAAGAAGAAACTGTGTCAGCCGTGGAATCTCAACTCCCGGTAAACCCAGAGGAGGTTCCAGCTCCACCCAACTCTAGTTTTTCGGAGCCACAGTATCGTTGGCATGGACCCATGATCCCTGAAATAAACGAGGATCGTCCATTTCTAAACGAACATGGACATTGGGCCAGATACACCGCCGACGGGCGGGTTGTGAACATTACGCCTGGCATATTTCGGTTCATGACCACCGGTACATATTCTCGTTCACATGATTCAGACAGTTCGTCATCATATTCTCCTACAGATGACTCAGATAGTTCGTCATCAGACGAGATCAGTGAGGAAGAGGATTTCGCTAATGAAATAAAAGAAGTCACTAAGGAGAAATTCCAACTTGCTATAGATAATAAAAACAACCACAAAAATAAAAAGTCCTTAATTATTAAAAAGGAACAGGACCATTCGATCCGTAACCACCCTTATTGTATTAAACCCACTGAGGCAACGGGTACCTCAAAACCCCAACCAAAAATTAAATACATTGCTAGAATGTCTGTCGGACCATGCACACACAAAAAATTGGCAGAGAGAACCAAATGGGAAGAAGTTTCTGATAGTTCTGAATAAACGACCTCGCAACCATAAATCTTCCATGCGCTATTCTATTGCTTATGAGTGCTACTCTATCTTGTTATGTAGAATAAGCATATGTAAAATATCGGTATTGTATGGTATTGTATTATTTTGGTTTATTAATAATAAATGCATGGAATGATTATTTGTATTATTACTACTTCTTATTATTATTATTACATAATAACGTAGTAACTCGCTATAATTTTTCATAGTGGAATATTATTAGGATTTTAGTAGTTAATTCCTTGTACTAGCTATTATGTATGAACTTAACGGGTAGGTAATACCCAAGAAATAATTATAAAATGCTAATAAGAAGAAAAGGCTTTTATAATAATTGGTTCATATTATTAATATGCTACGATTAACTATTGACAACTCATTTTACCTATAATATTCTATATGATTAAATTATCTCTGTTGTATTTATTGAAGAAACATGTCTCAAATGTCGGATGCTAAGTTCGAGGAACTAGTCGAGAAACGTGTGAATGAAAGAATTTCTGCAGCCGAGGCAGCAAAAGCAGCAACTGAAGCAGCAGCCAAAGATGCAACCATGAACACAAATTCACGAAACGGATGCTCATACAAAACTTTTCAAGGATACAAACCACAGACGTTTAGTGGGACCGAGGGACCAGTCGGTCTAACCCGATGGTTTGAAAAGATGGAGTCCGTTTTCAAAATCAGTAATTGTGCGGACGGAGACAAGTCAATGTATGCTTCGTGCACGTTGCAAGACGGTGCACTTACTTGGTGGAACAATTATGCTAAAGCAGAAGGAGTAGATACGGCATATGATATCTCTTGGGAAGAACTGAAAAAGATGCTAATCGAGGAGTACTGTCCTCGAAATGAGATCAGAAAAATGGAATCTGAGTTACGTAATTTGAAGGTTTTCGACGCGAATCTCAATAACTATGAAAAGCGTTTTATGGAACTAGCCTTGTTGTGTCCCGAATTGGTGCCAAACGAGAAACAAAAAATAGAAATGTATATTGACGGTTTATCGATCAATATCAAAGAAAATGTTACATCGTCCAAACCGAATACGATGCAGGAAGCCATGATAATGGCACACCAACTCATGGACCAGATCACAGAGAGTTCGATTAAGGCACCAATTACCGAAGTCAAGACAACTGAAGGAAAGAGGAAATGGGAAGACTATAAGGGCAAAAGTACTCACCTGAAGAAACAAGAAACTTTTAAAGGTAAACATGATGGGGCAACTGCAAGTCCAAACTATAAGGGACCCCATCCTTTCTGCAAAAGATGTTACACACATCATGAAGGTTATTGCCAAGTGGTCTGTGATAAGTGCAACAAGAAAGGACATGTGGCGAAAGATTGTTATGCCACCGTTTATGAAGTAAAGACAAAACCGACCGATTTCAAGAAATGTTTTGGATGCGGGAAGTCTGGTCACTTTATAAATCAATGCCCTGATAAGGAGAAGAACAAAGAACCCGCATGTGGGAGGGCATTTAATGTTAGTGCCAGTCAGTGTTGTAAATCTCCTTATTTCTCCCCGAGATCTCGTTTTTGGAAAGCCGCCGAGACGAGATGCCCATCTCCCGAGATTCCTCGGTCAGCAGGATTAAACTTGGTCAAAGTCACGATTTCTCGAATTTTCTCGCTCATTTCTCGAATTTTCTCCTAAAATCTACTATTTTTTCGAATTTTCTAGCTCATTTCTTCGATTTACTTGTAAAATCTCGTAAAAATGTATATAAATGTACATATTTTTACTATTTATTCATATTTATATTAAAAAAAATTAAAAAGTCAACGTAAGTCAACGCCCGAGATCTCCCCGAGATTTTTTCGAGATGCCGAGATCTCCCCAAAAATGTCCAAACGAGATCTCCAACCTTGGTGCCAGTGAAGCACGTGAGGATCCTAATCTTGTCACGGGTACGTTTACCGTTAATAATCAACTAGCTTCTATTATGTTTGATACGGGTGCTGATAGAAGTTATATGTATAAATACTTTAGTTATAAACTAAAATGTGCATCATTGCCTCTAGACGATAAATATACTATCGAATTAGCTAATGGTAAACTAATAAAATCCGATAAAATTTGCCATGGTTGCGAAATAAATCTCGTTGGTGAAACCTTCAAAATTGATTTGATACCCGTAGAATTAGGAAGTTTTGACGTAATCGTTGGCATGGACTGGATGTCCAAAACAAGAACGAAAGTTGTTTGCTCTGAGAAAGCGATCTGCATCCCTCGTAAGGATGAAACGTCATTAATGATTTATGGGGAGAAGAGCAACTCGAAGCTGAACCTTATCAGCTGTATGAAGGCCCAGAAACTTATAAGAAAAGGTTGTTATGCTATTCTCGCACACGTAAAGAAAATCGATACTGAAGAAAGAAGCATTGATGACATGTCGGTTGTAAGAGAATATCCCGGAGTATTTCCAGAAGAATTACCAGGGCTACCTCCATATAGATGTGTAGAATTCCAGATTGATCTCGTACCAGGAGCTGCACCTGTAGCCCGATCCCCATATAGACTTGCACCTTCAGAAATGCAAGAATTACAAAACCAGTTGCAAGAATTATCGGACCATGGATTTATTCGCCCCAGTTTTTCACCTTGGGGTGCTCCTATTCTGTTCGTCAAGAAGAAGGATGGATCTATGAGAATGTGCATAGATTACCGAGAATTAAACAAATTAATGATCAAGAATCGGTACCCATTACCGAGGATTGATGATTTGTTTGATCAATTGCAAGGATCAAGTGTTTATTCCAAGATTGATCTACGCTCCGGATATCATCAGCTGAGAGTGAAGGAAGAAGATGTTCCTAAAACTGCGTTCAGAACCCGTTACGGTTACTATGAGTTTCTAGTCATGCTTTTTGGATTAACTAATGCTCCAGCAGTATTCATGGATCTAATGAATCGTATCTGTAGACCGTATTTAGACAAATTTGTCATTGTTTTTATCGACGACATATTGATTTACTTGAAGAACAAGGAAGAACATGAGCAACACTTAAGACTGGTACTAGAGATACTCAAGAAAGAAGAATTGTACGCAAAATTTTCAAAGTGTGATTTTTTGGTTACAAGAAGTACAGTGTTTGGGCCATGTTGTCAGTAAACATGGAATTAAAGTTGACCCCTCCTAGATCGAAGCCATTAGTAAATGGAAAACCCCGAAGACTCCAACACAAATTCGCCAATTCTTAGGTCTTGCTGGTTACTACCGAAGATTCATTCAAGATTTTTCTAAAATCGCAAAACCCTTAACTACATTAACTCAAAAGGGAAAGAAGTATGATTGGTCCACGGAACAGGAATCCTCATTCCAGTTATTAAAGAAGAAGTTAACGTCTGCACCCATTTTGTCATTACCGGAAGGAAATGATGATTTCGTGATCTATTGTGACGCTTCGCGCCAAGGTTTAGGATGTGTATTAATGCAACGCACAAAAGTTATCGCATATGACTCACGACAACTAAAAATTCATGA
The DNA here is from genome assembly GCF_046630445.1 of Rutidosis leptorrhynchoides. Lineage (NCBI taxonomy): Eukaryota > Viridiplantae > Streptophyta > Magnoliopsida > Asterales > Asteraceae > Rutidosis > Rutidosis leptorrhynchoides. The sequence continues at coordinate 150,926,185 of NC_092334.1, forward strand.
AAAGAACTATACGACGCACGATTTGGAACTTGGAGCAGTAGTTTTTGCACTCAAAATATGGAGACACTATCTATATGGCACCAAGTGTACAGTGTACATCGACCATAAGAGTCTTCAGCATATTTTTGATCAAAAACAACTCAATATGAGGCAACGTCACTGGGTAGAGTTATTGAACGATTACGATTGTGAAATCCGTTACCACCCCAGAAAGGCTAATGTTGTAGCTGATGCTCTAAGTCGGAAAGAAAGAGTAAAACCTCTTAGGGTCCGAGCTTTGAACATTGCAATACATACCGATCTCACAAAGCAAATTCAAGCAGCACAGTTAGAGGCTTTAAAAGAAGAAAATGGAAAAAGCGAAATTAGCAGAGGGTTAGAAAAACAGCTTGAAGTAAAAGCCGATGGAACTCTGTATTTTGCTGGTAGGATATGGGTACCAAAACATGGTAACCTAAGGCAACTAATATTGGATGAAGCACACAAAACGAGGTACTCAATTCATCCAGGAAACGGGAAAATGTACCACGATCTCAAGAAGTTCTATTGGTGGCCTAATATGAAGACAGATGATAATGCTAAAAACGAACATATATTTCATAGCATTATTCCTCAAGAAAGACAAGCTTTTAGTTGCAATTGTTCTATTTACAAGTGATATTCGTTTAAATAATAAAAGGTGAAGACAAAAGACAGATTCGACGAATTGAAGACGCAAACGACCAAAAAGCTCAAAAGTACAAAAGACAATCAAAAAGGTTCCAATTATTGATAAGAAACGTCTCGAAATTACAAGAGTACAAGATTCAAAACGCAAAGTACAAGATATTAAATTGTACGCAAGGACGTTCGAAAATCCGGAACCGGGACCAGAGTCAACTCTTAACGCTCGACGCAACGGACTAAAAATTACAAGTTAACTATGTATATAAATATAATATAATATATAATTAATTATATTAATTATATATATATTATATATATATATATATTATAAACCGTCGGCAGAGAAAGACTCCAAGGGTGTGAGCTGTAAATACATTCTCCGCGACTCGCGGAGTTTGAAGAGGATTTTGCCGCGAGTCGCGGAGCCCCAAAAATCAACTCTGCCTATAAAGCAAACCGAATTCTGATCAAAAATTCATAATCTATTTCTCTCTTCTCTCATATATACGATATATATATATATATAATTTATATTTTAATTTTAATTTTAATTATAATTCTAATAATAAGGGTATGTTAGCGAATGTTGTAAGGGTGTAAGTCGAAATTCTGTCCGTGTAACGCTACGCTATTTTTAATCATTGTAAGTTATGTTCAACCTTTTTATATTAATGTCTCGTAGCTAAGTTATTATTATGCTTATTTAAAACGAAGTAATCATGATGTTGGGCTAATTACTAAAATTGGGTAATTAGGCTTTGTACCATAATTGGGGTTTGGACAAAAGAACGACACTTGTGGAAATTAGACTATGGGCTATTAATGGGCTTTATATTTGTTTAACTAAATGAAAGTTTGTTAATGTTAATATAAAGATTTACAATTGGGCGTCCCTATAAATTACCATATACACTCGATCGGACACGATGGGCGGGGTATTTATATGTACGAATAATCGTTCATTTAACCGGACACGGGAATGGATTAATAGCCACTAGAATAATTAAAACAGGGGTGAAATTACATTCAAGGATAATTGGTGTAATTGTTAACAAAGTAGTAAAACCTTGGTTTACACGCAGTCGATAACCTGGTGTATTCATTAAACAAAGTATTAAAACCTTGTTACAATTCGAATCCCCAATTAGTTGGAATATTTAACTTCGGGTATAATAATAATTTGACGAGGACACTCGCACTTTATATTTATGACTGATGGACTGTTATGGACAAAAACCAGACGGACATATTAAATAATCCAGGACAAAGGACAATTAACCCATGGGCATAAAACTAAAATCAACACGTCAAACATCATGATTACGGAAGTTTAAATAAGCATAATTCTTTTATTTCATATTTAATTTCCTTTATTTTATATTTAATTGCACTTCTAATTATCGCACTTTTATTTATTGTTATTTAATCGCACTTTTAATTATCGTACTTTTTAATTATCGCAAGTTTATTTTATCGCACTTTTATTATTCGCAATTTCATTATCGTTATTTACTTTACGCTTTAAATTAAGTCTTTTATTTATTTAATATTTTACAATAGGTTTTAACTGCGACTAAAGTTTTAAAATCGACAAACCGGTCATTAAACGGTAAAAACCCCCCTTTATAATAATAATATTATATATATATATATTTGTATTTTTATAAAAGTAAACTAATATAGTGTTGAGCTTTGTTTAAAAATTTCCCTGTGGAACGAACAGGACTTACTAAAAACTACACTACTGTACGATTAGGTACACTGCCTATAAGTGTTGTAGCAAGGTTTAAGTATATCCATTCTATAAATAAATAAATATCTTGTGTAAAATTGTATCGTATTTAATAGTTTTTCCTAGTAAAATATAAACTATTTTATATACACCTCGCATAACATCAAGTATTTTTGGCGCCGCTGCCGGGGATTCTCATAAACGCCGGAAGCGCAACGCTAATATAAAAAAAAAAAGATTTTTAGTTAACTTTTATTAAAATTCGTTTTTGTAAAAATACGTTTTAATTATTCAAAAATATAAAAAGAAAAACAAAAATATAAGTATTCTTTTTAGTATTTTTTTAAATATTTAAGTTTTATAAGTTTCTTTATTTTTAGTTTAGTTTATAAAAATATAAGTTTTATTTTAATATCTTTTATTTATATAAAAATAGAAAACAGAAAATAAAAATAAATAAATAAAGAAAAAACGCGTCGAAGATTAAATCTGTCAACTGAATTTCTGAACCCCGCGAGTCGCGGGGTTTGATGCAAAAATATACCGCAAGTCGCGGAGCTTCTCTGACACGCGAACAGGAAGCCCTAATTCAGCATTAATTACGGTTTATTATTAATTATAATTATTATTTAACCCTAATTATTATTATTATTATTATTAGTTTTATTTTTACTTTTACTTTTTATTTAATTTATGTATTTAGTATTAATTAGTTTTATTAAATTATAAAATTAATAGTTTAATTAAATAAGTAATATAAAAATAATATTTTTATAAAAATTGTACTTTTTACAACTTTTTGTATATTTTTATATTTTGTCCCTTTTTAATCGTTTTAGCGTAATATTTGTATTTTTCTCTCATTTTTAATTTTAAACTTAGTTTTTGCTATAGTTATTTTTACTCCTAGATTTTTAGGCTTTGCCGTAGAATTCCTTAAGTGCTTTTTCTTTAGACTAAGATTTAGGTACTTTAGAATTTTGCGACGCCTTTTTAAGTTTTAGTTTCTTTTTAAGTTATTTCCATTTGGGATTTAGTTTTTCCTGTAAGCTTTAATATTTTTAGACACCTTTTACTATGTATCAATTATCATTCCAATTAGTAATTTCAATTTGCGATTATAATTTTAAGTTAGTTGTAGTAATAAGGTTAGGTTAGTCAAGTATTTTTAAGTTTTTATAAGTTTCTTTTATTTTTTTTCGTCACCTTTTTTTTTTTTTTCAACCATTTTTCGTTTTTCGACCTTTTGCGACGAACTCTTTTTCTCTCTTATTTCTCGCCATTCTAGTTTTTAGGACTTAGAATTTTTTCTACTTCTTATCTAAATTTCTTAAAATTACGAAAATTTATTTTAAGTGGTTAAATTGATAGACATCAAAATTTTCTAGTTCGTAGTAATAGTTGAATTTGTACGTGGACCGGGTTATTGGAGCCAAACAGTCCTCAATTATATTGAGACCAAACGAATCCTGCCCCTCTGCTGCATCTTTTGGCTATTCGAAACGTGGGCAAAATCAGAAAAGTCTATTGATTGGATAACTTATTATAATTTTTCTTTCCTTTTTAAAAACTAATAGGATATTCAGTGAATGCACCGAGCAAGACGTTCATCACCTTTTGTACGTTCACCACCTGTAACTAGATCAAGACATTTAGCAAATATAACCGCCGTTGATTTTTCTTTAGAATCGTCATCCAGTCGACCAAGTACTTCAGTTCAAATTTCCGATAATCCATTTTTTGAACCCAACCTCACAATTGAGAATCCGGAAAATATTCAGGAACGGTTCGTAGATCCTGAACCATTAAACTTTCCTCCGGAGCCACCAATCATTCAAACAAAGATTGTTGAGGAATGAGCCATTAAATCAGAATCATCTAGTGATACCGATTCAACAAATTCAATTATGGAGAATCTGGAACCTTTAAGTATGGAAGACCGAATGAGAGCTAAACGTACTGGCCAAGGTTACGCAATTACTCATCCAGACATTAATGCGCCAGATTATGAAATCAAAGGACAAATTCTACACATGGTGACTAATCAATGCCAATTTAGTGGTGCGCCGAAGGAAGATCCAAATGAACATCTACGTACCTTTAATAGGATCTGCACACTATTTAAAATTCGAGAAGTGGAGGATGAACAGATATATCTCATGTTATTTCCCTGGACTTTAAAGGGAGAAGCCAAAGATTGGTTGGAATCGTTACCTGAAGGGGCGATTGATACATGGGACGTTTTAGTTGACAAATTTCTTAAACAATTCTTTCCTGCATCTAAAGCCGTAAGACTTCAAGCAGAAATTGTTACGTTTACACAGAAACCAAATGAAACTCTATATGAGGCGTGGACTAGATATGGAAAGTTGTTAAGAGGATGTCCGCAACATGGTTTAGACACCTGTCAAATAGTACAAATATTCTACCAAGGATGCGACATCACTACAAGGAAAGACATAGATATAGCAGCTGGTGGTTCTATTATGAAGAAAACCGAAACTGATGCTTACAAAATTATTGATAACACTGCTTCCCACTCACATGAGTGGCACCAAGAAAAAGATATCATTAGATCATCTAAAGCAGCTAGAGCCGATTCTAGCCATGACTTGGATTCCATTTCCGCAAAGATAGATGCTGTGGAGAGACGAATGGAAAAGATGACTAAAGATATTCACTCAATACGAATTAGTTGTGAGCAGTGTGGAGGACCACATTTGACAAAAGATTGTCTCAGTATTGAATTAACAATGGAACAAAGAGAGAATATTTCATACATAAACCAAAGGCCTGGAAATAATTATCAGAATAATTATCAACCGCCAAGACCGATTTACAATCAAAACCAGAATTATAACCGAAATATTCCATACAACAACCAACAAGGTCCTAGCAATCAACAAGTATCCAATAATACTTACAATCAGCAAAGACCGAATTTTCAAAACAAACCACCACAACAAACCGATGATAAAAAACCGAATTTAGAAGATATGATGACGAAGCTAGTTGAAACTCAAACAAAGTTTTCCACATCTCAGAAACAAACCAATGAACAAAATGCTCAAGCATTTAGAAATCAACAAGCTTCTATTCAAAATCTGGAACAAGAAGTAAGTAACCTAGCAAGGTTAATAGGTGAAAGAAAACCGGGAAGTCTACCTAGTGATACAAATGCTAACCCCCGGAATGAAACAGCTAAAGCCATTACCACAAGAAGTGGTACAACACTTAAACCACCTGAAATACCTGTAACTTCTGATGAAACTATTCCTACTCCACAAGAACCACAACCTGATCAAGATAAGGAAAAAGAACCGGTAGTTGAAAAGGTTAATGAAAATAACACAGTTAAGGATAAACCTTATGTTAAACCATATCAACCACCACTTCCTTACCCGAGTAAAATGAAGAAAGAAAAACTTGAAGCCGAGCAATCCAAATTCTTGGATATGTTTAAACAGATAAATGTAAATCTTCCTTTCATTGATGTGATTTCAGGAATGCCAAGATATGCTAAATTCTTGAAAGATCTAATCTCAAATAGAAAGAAAATGGAAGAACTCTCGGCTGTTACTATGAATGCTAATTGTTCAGCAGTGCTGTTGAATAAGATACCAGAAAAATTATCTGATCCAGGAAGTTTCACAATTCCATGTTTTCTGGGTAGTCTTAGTTCAATAGAAGCATTGGCAGACTTAGGTGCTAGTATAAATCTAATGCCGTATTCACTATACGCTAAACTAGACCTTGGAGAATTGAAACCAACCAGAATAAGCATACAACTAGCCGATAGATCAATAAAATATCCTAGAGGGATAATGGAGAACATGCTAGTTAAAGTTGGTACTTTAGTATTTCCAGTAGATTTTGTTGTTTTGGACATGGAAGAAGATTCTCAAGTTCCTCTCATATTAGGAAGACCATTTTTAAACACGGCTAAAGCAATGATAGACGTGTTCGGTAAGAAACTGACCCTAAGTATAGAGGATGAGAGTGTTACCTTTTCAGTGGATAGAGCCATGCAACAACCGCAATCTGCAGATGATACATGCTATTATATTCAAACTGTAGATCCATATGCTGAATTGTTAGAAGAATTTCCAGAATTACAAGGAACGGGAGAATGTTCTGTAGGAGAAGGAACTGAACCAATTGATGAAACTGAAATGTTAGCTACACTTATGGATAATGGATATGAACCAACAACAGAAGAACTTCAAATGTTAAAAGAGGAAGACTGATATCGATACAAATCATCGATAGAAGAACCGCCGATATTAGAGTTAAAGCCACTTCCAACCCATTTGGAATACGCTTATTTACATGGTGAATCTGAATTACCTGTAATAATATCGTCTTCTCTCACAAATGATGAAAAATCTCAACTCATTTCTGTGTTGAAAGCTCATAAACCAGCCATTGCATGGAAGATTCATGATATTAAAGGAATAAGTCCTTCATATTGCACACATAAAATCCTTATGGAAGAAGGTCATAAAACGTATGTGCAACGCCAACGAAGACTAAATCCTAATATGCAAGATGTAGTTAAGAAAGAGATTATTAAACTGCTAGATGCAGGTTTGATATATCCAATTTCTGATAGTCCATGGGTAAGCCCAGTTCAATGCGTGCCTAAGAAGGGTGGCATGACTGTCATTACAAATGAGAAAAATGAGCTTATTCCTACTAGGACTGTAACAGGATGGCGTGTATGTATTGATTATAGAAAATTAAATGATGCCACCAGAAAAGATCACTTTCCCTTACCTTTCATTGATCAAATGTTGGAAAGATTAGCCGGAAATAGTTACTATTGTTTTCTAGATGGATTTTCCGGATATTTTCAAATTCCAATAGCACCCGAAGATCAAGAGAAAACCACATTCACGTACCCTTATGGTACTTTTGCTTACAAACGAATGCCATTTGGACTTTGCAACGCCCCTGCAACCTTTCAAAGGTGTATGATGGCGATTTTTCACGACATGATAGAAGAATGCATGGAAGTTTTCATGGATGACTTTTCAGTCTTTGGTGATACATTTGAATCATGTCTAGTTAATCTGGAACGAATGCTTCTTAGATGCGAACAATCCAATCTAGTACTTAATTGGGAGAAATGCCATTTCATGGTTAAAGAAGGCATCGTTCTTGGACATAAAATTTCAAAAGAAGGAATTGAAGTGGATAGAGCTAAAGTAGATGTAATTGCTAAACTTCCACATCCCACCAATGTTAGAGGAGTTAGGAGTTTTCTAGGGCATGCCGGTTTTTACCGACGTTTCATAAAAGATTTTTCAAAAATTGCCACTCCTATGAATAAACTCCTAGAAAAGGATGCTCCATTCATCTTTTCAGATGAGTGTATCAAATCTTTTAATATTCTTAAAGAAAAACTCACTAATGCACCGATCATGATAACACCAAATTGGAATCTACCATTTGAACTAATGTGCGATGCAAGTGATTTTGCAATGGGAGCCGTTTTAGGACAAAGGATTGAAAAACGATTTCAACCTATATATTATGCTAGTAAGACGTTACAAGGAGCACAAACGAACTATACAACTACTGAAAAAGAACTCCTTGCTATTGTCTTTGCTTTTGACAAATTTCGATCATATCTCGTTCTAGCAAAAACGGTGGTCTATACCGACCATTCTGCTCTTAGATACCTATTTTCAAAACAAGATGCTAAACCAAGATTAATCCGTTGGATCTTACTCTTACAAGAGTTTGATATTGAAATCCGAGATAAAAGAGGAGCAGAAAATCTCGCCGCTGATCATCTTTCTCGTCTTGAAAATCCCGAATTAGAAGTTCTAAATGAATCAGCCATACAAGACAACTTTCCTGATGAATATCTATTGAAGATAGATTATAAAGAAATCCCATGGTTTGCAGACTATGCAAACTACTTAGTTTGTGGATTCCTTGAAAAAGGATTATCGTACCAAAGACGAAAGAAATTCTTCAGTGATATAAAACACTATTTCTGGGAAGATCCACACCTGTTTAAAAGTTGTCCCGATGGAATAATACGCCGATGTGTATTTGGAGATGAAGCTAGTAAAATATTAAACCATTGTCACACAGGACCAACAGGAGGGCATTATGGGCCTCAACTAACAGCAAGAAAAGTTTATGAAGCTGGATTCTATTGGCCTACAATTTACAAAGACGCACACCTTCTTTGCAAATCCTGTGATGCATGTCAAAGGGCCGGAAAAATAAGTCAACGTGATGAAATGCCACAAAATGTCATCCAAGTATGTGAAGTATTTGACATTTGGGGTATTGACTTTATGGGTCCATTTCCAAAATCTCATAATAATCTATATATACTCGTAGCCATTGATTATGTATCTAAATGGGCGGAAGCACAAGCTCTCCCAACTAACGATGCACGAGTTGTAGTCAACTTTTTAAAACGTCTTTTTGCAAGGTTTGGAACACCGAAAGCTTTAATAAGTGATCGGGGTACTCATTTCTGTAATAATCAACTTGAGAAAGTTCTTAAAAGATATGGAGTAACTCATAAAATCTCCACCGCATATCATCCACAAACAAGTGGACAAGTTGAAAATACCAACCGAGCTTTAACACGTATTCTAGAGAAAACCGTAGGATCAAATCCGAAGGAATGGTCCATTAAATTGGAGGATGCACTCTGGGCTTTTAGAACAGCCTACAAAACTCCAATTGGAACCACACCTTTTAGACTTGTTTATGAAAAAGCATGTCATCTTCCAGTAGAAATTGAACACAAAGCATTTTGGGCTTTGAAAACATGTAATCTTGATTTACATGAAGCCGGACGTCTACGATTAAGTCAACTAAACGAATTAGAAGAATTAAGACATGAAGCATACGAAAATTCGTTAATCTATAAAGAAAGAACGAAGAAATGGCATGATAAAAGAATCAGAAGTTCAAAAGAATTTAAAGAAGGAGACAGAGTTCTTCTTTTCAATTCACGATTCAAGCTATTTCCTGGAAAATTGAAATCAAGATGGTCTGGACCATTCATAGTCAAAAAAGTTTTCCCATACGGAACGATAAAATTAATAAATTCAAATGGGATTGAATTTAAAGTAAATGGTCACAGAGTTAAACATTACATACATGGTCCGATGGAAGTCGACAACGAAGTTAATCACAATTTTGACACCACAGCTAACTAAGTGTGGGGAGAATCAAGTCTTTAAAGGATAATATGTATTTCTGTTAGAGTTAGATTGTCTGTTTTCGTGTAGTTCTCGAAAATGGAACCCGAATGGTCTTTCCCTAGCAGACCCTAAAGAACTAGTCTTCTCCCCCCATTCTGAATTTTTATTTTTTTAGGTTTTTACGAAATGAAGACTGCCTGTGAACTAAACCATGGTCTAATGCTACACGCTTTGATCACTAAACGTAATAATGACATACTACCGAGTGAAATAGTATCAGTAATCAGAGAAAGAATGGACGGAGTTAGAAAAGAATCCAGATGCGAAGATAATAAGTTACAATTTGGTAAAGGAAAATCAAAATCCGCAGCGAAAAGAAGAGCACGACACCTAGAAAGATGTCACAAATGCGGAAAATGGTCACATGGAGGTAAATGTTCAAATAATCAAACCTATTCAAATACCGAATTTGTTACTTTATGCAGAGACGGACCGTTCATATGTTTAGAAGAAAAGATACTGAATGCTCGAGGTTACGCCTATGTAGCCATGGAAAATCAATTAAACTGACTATCTTATGAATGGGATAGATCATATAACTAAGAAATCTATTTCACAGGTATGTCTGTACAGTTTTTATTTTTATTTTTATTTTTAACCTTTTGATAATAAACGCTAATTTGTTCGCTAAAAAGTATTAAATTGGTATTGAATAAAATTAGGTTTGGCGACCGAAATTATTGATATCATTCAAAAATTTATTACATCACTGCGAAATTTAACGTTTATTCTTAAGGTATAAATATCTTTAAACAATCAACCCAAAATATTTCAAAAATTCGTCATGAGTTAAATTAGGTCTTGGAACCGAAATTACTTTACCGAAAAGAGGGGCGCATATTTTTGATAATATTTGATTGATTAAAGTGGGATAAAAAGACAAAAAAGATTTTTAATTTTATTTTTACCATGTTTTTAAAATTAATATTTAAATCTTAAATTAATATTGTAAACTTTGTAAAAACAATATTTTTAAAATTATAAATATTTGAAAAATTAATATAAGTTTGGTATGAATTTATAAATTTTTAAATTAAGTTTGGTGTGAATTTTTAATTTTTAAAATATAAATTTTTAATTTTATGCATTTTAAATTTTAAGTTTGGTGTGAATTTTTAATATTAATTTTGAATTTTATATTTAAGTTGTGTGAATTTAAAAACAAAAATTTACTTTATCTCATTAAGTTAAGAATATGATTTTTAAAATTCGTCGTAAGTTGAAGACTAGGTCTTTGAACCGAAATTGCTTTACCCGAGGGAGGGACGAGAACTTTTATTATCATTATTTTTAATCTTATTGAATTAAAGTATGCCAAAAACATTGAAAAAACCCAAAAAAATCTTAGCTTTTAAAACAATCGCTACAAAAAGACAAATTTTAAAATTTTGTCGAAGGACGGACTAGGACATCGATCCGAAACGACCTCGTCCTAAATAACAAGGGAAACAAAATTTTAAAATTAATTACTTAATTGTTTTAATAAGTTAATGATTATAAAAAAAAAAAAAAAATATACCAAACTCCGCGACTCGCGGAGTTTGGAGGGTAAATCCCCGCGACTCGCGGAGGGGCCGGATTACAGAAAAAAAATAAAGAGCTGCAACAGCTCAGTTTCAACCACAAAACAGAAAAATAGCTGCGAAAACTGCACCCGAAAAACCCGAGAAAAAACCCCAAAAATCACAATTTTTAACCGTTAATCACCAAATCTTTTGCTAAAATCATGTTGAGAAGGATGCTATCTAAGAATTACTCAAGAAAAACGGTAAATTTCTACACCTAAACACCATTTAATCCGAAATTTGGTGTTCTTGAGCTATTTTTTCCCCAATTTGATTTTGATGCTTTTTAGTGTAATTAGGCTTAAATTGTTTATGTATTATGCTTGTATAACCTAGATTGATGCTGTTTAACATGATTAGAAGCCTTAAACTTCAAATTTTGAATAATCTAGGGTTTGTGTTCTTGAGCAAATTTGGGGCTTTTTGATATAAACAGGTTATGGCCGATTTTTGTCATGAATTGTTGCTAAATTAAGTAGTGTAACATGTTTAGGTAGTTAAATGATCCAAACTTTGAGCCTAAACATGATTTTGAGAATTAAAGTGGACTTTTTCAAGTCTAAAATTCATGAACTTGATTTTTGAAAGATAATGCCATTTGAGACTTGTTTAATTGCTAGTAATGATTATTTTGACATGTTATTTGAGTTGAATGCTTATGAACTTGGCCAACATTTTCGTATATGCTTATTTGAAAAAGTGTAGATTTGATAAAAATGTGAAAATGAGCTTAAGTTTGATATAAATTGATAATGTCATTGTAATTATTTTGATTGATGATTTTGCTGACACTAATGCATATTTGGATGCACAAAAATTGTGTTTGATGTGTTTTGCAGAATGAAAGGGGTGAATCTTCATCCCAAGCCCGCAATGCTCCTGCTGAGAATTTGGAACAACAGGAGGTGGATAACTACTACAAGCAGGATATACCTCATCCAGTCATGACCTTTTCCGATATGCACTTGGAAGAGTTGCACCCGAACCTGAGATTTGACAGACTTTGGATAGATTATCCAAAATATCAACGGGGTTTGCATACTCTTCATTCTAAGGTTGTTGAGGTACCGAGGGTCATAGAATGGGGACCCTTAGAAGCTGTAGAATTGGCCGGGCCAATTAGGGAATTACTTGTACAGAGGTATGGTAATTCTTCTTTTAATGACTGGATATGTTTATTCACCATACGTAGACCTGTATATAAAGTATGGTGTGAAGAATTGTTATGTAGTATAGAGTTGAATGATCGGGTAGCTAGTTTAACCGATCGTTCTTTTATTAGATTTTTGTTAGGCGGTTCGATGCGCCACATGTCTTTACTGGACATGGCTCAGGCTTTACGTATATATACGCCTGAGGAGTTAGCGTCTGCCGATTGTAGAGGATTGATACTAAACGGTAGAAAGATAGATGGGAATTTTGATACACACGGTGTGTGGAGTCAAATGACAAGCTATCACCGTTTCAAAGGGGGAAATTACTCTTATTTGGATATAGATAGAGCCGAATTAAGAGTGATACATAGGTTTTTAGCTAATTCGATTACACAAAGGGGTAAAAACAAGGAAAAAGTAAATGAACAGGATTTGTTTTACCATATGTGTATTCGAGACCCACAAAGCGCTGTAAGTATACCATATTGTGTGGGTTATTATTTATCAGCTATGGTTCGGGGGATGCGACCACATAGCATAATAGGAGGTGGTATTTTTATTACTTTGATTGGTGAATATCTCGGTGTGGATATAAGTCGGGGGGGATTATTACTAGAAGAGCCGGAACCCCGCGATACTATAGGTTTAAATGTATACCATGGTGCGAAAGTTTTGAAGAGGCGAAATAACGCCGCAGTACGATACCATGGTAGACATCCATAGGTGGAGAGAAACCAGCAACAAGGTAATGTAGGAGGGGGGAATGAGATGCAAGAAATGCATAGGTTTATAGCTTCTCAGGAATACGAAAATGCTAGACAGAGAGCATTTGAAGATTGGCAAGTTCATCAGAACCAAATCATAGCTCATTGCCAACATATAGGTAGAAACTATATTCCTACACCGAAACCCATCTTCCCTCCTTGGTCTATAGAGATGCAGCCACCATATCCTACGTATGACCCTGCCGAAGCATTCTATAGCACTTATGGTTATGCCTGGAACCCCTATTGGTACCAATATCATCCTTAGTTTACTTATTTTTTTTTATTTTGTAATTTGTAATTATTGATACATTTAATATTTTTGTTAATATTGTAATCATTTTTATAATTATCTAACTTTTATTCTTAGATTTTAATAATTTTTTGAATGTGGGGTAATATACCAAACTTCAAAAATATGTATATATGTTTGCAGTTTATCTTATGTACACAACAGGGTAAAACAACGCATTTTCAAAGACTGGCATTAAGTTCAGCAAAAGCAAGTAATTTTGACGACAAGATGCAAAATATATGTGAAATAACAACAAGACGGAATGAACAAATGATGTGCACCATTTATCATTCAGCAAACAAACGCCAATATAATTGGAAACTTTGGTAAAAATTTAATCATTTTCACACTAATCACCCTCAATAATTTAAATTGTTACTGATTTCTTGCAAATGAGGGCATTGCAAGATCTTAAGTGTGGGAAGGGGTTAAATTCTTTCGGATTTTAAAATTTTTATCTTAAACACTTGGTTACCATTAAAAATACTAGTAAAGCAGTAGTTGTATTAGAATCTAGTGCTCTCTGATAAAAAAGAACAGCCCTAGTCTTATATACTGACTACCCAATTCTAGTAAAATTTTTCAAAATTTTCAATTAAATGAATTCAAAATCATGTTTATACATATTTATGAACGATAAAACTAGGTTTTAACACCGAAATTATTGTTACCTCGGAAAGGACATAAATTAAGAAACAAACTAAAATGTTAAAATTCATTTAAAATGGAATAGATGACGATAAAAAGGAAAATAAAAGCCAAGTGTGGGAAAATTTACCAAGTTATCTTAAACATATGTCACATATATCTGTAACAAATAACTGAAAATACTTTTGCTTTGGACTAAACTAAACTGTTTTACCCAATGAAAGAAAAGAAGAGATGGATCTACACGATGAATCAATTCCATCACTAAAAGGAAGTAAAGTCTTCCGAAAAAGAAACGCGCTTCTTGATTTAGGTCATGAAGTTGTCGTCCAGACCAGCTGTAGGTTGACGAAAAATCTAGAAAAGTCATCACTAAAATCAGCAGGAAATCCACGGACCTCAGCATTAAACAGGGTCGCCAAGTGGTCAGATTTATCCTAACCATGAGAAGGATTTATCTCGTACAATGGGGGGCACCATGCAAATTAGCTGGATAAGACTAATGAATCAGATCCCGAGAAAGGATAATCTCCTTAAAGATTAAAAATCAGCTTTTAAGACTGATATTACTCAATCCTAGAGATTGACCTTAAAGATTGAGAATTACAAACTCATGGAATTCGATGATATCTAAACTCGAGCTTAAACGAGAAAATATTTTGATCAAAATTATAAACCGATTTGTTTTCTGAAAACCCTATTTTCAATGCGTTCATTACCATTGAACGTAAAATCCTAGGAATTCACCTGAAATTCATTAGGTCACCTGAACTAAATCGGGTGTCAACCGTAAGAACGGTGGTTGCATAGTGGTCAAAGACAGGACCTTGTGCCAGACCAAAAAATTATAAGGGTGAGCTTTACTATTGCTCCTACCAAGGATAGTAATTGCGTCCGACACGTTATAGACCATAATTAAAAGCATGTCAGGGGACATTGCCTTAACAGTTGCTTGTTCAACGCTTTCCTTTACAACCGGACGGTAGTTTACCGAAAGGTAATATACGGGACAAGTAAACTGGACGTGTTGCTTTCCAAATACAAGGTTAGCAAGTGGGTGACACAAAACCGCAAGTTTTGAGCTAAAATTTTCAAATCTGAAACCCACCAAACCCACAAAAATATTTTGCAAACACCGGTAAAGGGTTATTCCGGAAAACTTATCTAGGGTAAAAACTAGATTTCAAAAGATCAAATGTTTTCATAAAGATCCAATTTCCTTAATGGATCTAAATTTTTATAGTCATGTGGGACTGTAAACCATATCGTTACTACCATTGTTTATACCGCCGTATAGAAATCACTGATGTACAAAGTGTGAAGAATAAAGAAGTGATTCTAGTATTTCAAGACGATATTGTTTGAGGACAAGCAACGCTCAAGTGTGGGAATATTTGATAATGCTAAAAACGAACATATATTTCATAGCATTATTCCTCAAGAAAGACAAGCTTTTAGTTGCAATTGTTCTATTTACAAGTGATATTCGTTTAAATAATAAAAGGTGAAGACAAAAGACAGATTCGACGAATTGAAGACGCAAACGACCAAAAAGCTCAAAAGTACAAAAGACAATCAAAAAGGTTCCAATTATTGATAAGAAACGTCTCGAAATTACAAGAGTACAAGATTCAAAACGCAAAGTACAAGATATTAAATTGTACGCAAGGACGTTCGAAAATCCGGAACCGGGACCAGAGTCAACTCTTAACGCTCGACGCAACGGACTAAAAATTACAAGTTAACTATGTATATAAATATAATATAATATATAATTAATTATATTAATTATATATATATATTATATATATATATATATTATAAACCGTCGGCAGAGAAAGACTCCAAGGGTGTGAGCTGTAAATACATTCTCCGCGACTCGCGGAGTTTGAAGAGGATTTTGCCGTGAGTCGCGGAGCCCCAAAAATCAACTCTGCCTATAAAGCAAACCGAATTCTGATCAAAAATTCATAATCTATTTCTCTCTTCTCTCATATATACGATATATATATATATATATATATATATATATATATAATTTATATTTTAATTTTAATTTTAATTATAATTCTAATAATAAGGGTATGTTAGCGAATGTTGTAAGGGTGTAAGTCGAAATTCTGTCCGTGTAACGCTACGCTATTTTTAATCATTGTAAGTTATGTTCAACCTTTTTATATTAATGTCTCGTAGCTAAGTTATTATTATGCTTATTTAAAACGAAGTAATCATGATGTTGGGCTAATTACTAAAATTGGGTAATTAGGCTTTGTACCATAATTGGGGTTTGGACAAAAGAACGACACTTGTGGAAATTAGACTATGGGCTATTAATGGGCTTTATATTTGTTTAACTAAATGAAAGTTTGTTAATGTTAATATAAAGATTTACAATTGGGCGTCCCTATAAATTACCATATACACTCGATCGGACACGATGGGTGGGGTATTTATATGTACGAATAATCGTTCATTTAACCGGACACGGGAATGGATTAATAGCCACTAGAATAATTAAAACAGGGGTGAAATTACATTCAAGGATAATTGGTGTAATTGTTAACAAAGTAGTAAAACCTTGGTTTACACGCAGTCGATAACCTGGTGTATTCATTAAACAAAGTATTAAAACCTTGTTACAATTCGAATCCCCAATTAGTTGGAATATTTAACTTCGGGTATAATAATAATTTGACGAGGACACTCGCACTTTATATTTATGACTGATGGACTGTTATGGACAAAAACCAGACGGACATATTAAATAATCCAGGACAAAGGACAATTAACCCATGGGCATAAAACTAAAATCAACACGTCAAACATCATGATTACGGAAGTTTAAATAAGCATAATTCTTTTATTTCATATTTAATTTCCTTTATTTTATATTTAATTGCACTTCTAATTATCGCACTTTTATTTATTGTTATTTAATCGCACTTTTAATTATCGTACTTTTTAATTATCGCAAGTTTATTTTATCGCACTTTTATTATTCGCAATTTCATTATCGTTATTTACTTTACGCTTTAAATTAAGTCTTTTATTTATTTAATATTTTACAATAGGTTTTAACTGCGACTAAAGTTTTAAAATCGACAAACCGGTCATTAAACGGTAAAAACTCCCCTTTATAATAATAATATTATATATATATATATATTTGTATTTTTATAAAAGTAAACTAATATAGCGTTGAGCTTTGTTTAAAAATTTCCCTGTGGAACGAACCGGACTTACTAAAAACTACACTACTGTACGATTAGGTACACTGCCTATAAGTGTTGTAGCAAGGTTTAAGTATATCCATTCTATAAATAAATAAATATCTTGTGTAAAATTGTATCGTATTTAATAGTTTTTCCTAGTAAAATATAAACTATTTTATATACACCTCGCATAACATCAACAGAAATTGCTACTTATGTAAGCAAATGTTTGACATGTGCGAAGGTCAAAGCTGAGCACCAAAAGCCGTCAGGATTATTGCAACAACCAGAAATTCTGCAATGGAAATAGGAAAGAATAACCATGGATTTCATTACGAAATTGCCAAGGACTGCAAGTAGTCATGATACTATTTGGGTGATAGTTGATCGTCTAACTAAATCAGCTCACTTTCTACCAATAAAGGAGACAGACAGTATGGAAAAATTAGCACACCTATATTTGAAGGAAGTAGTTTCCAGGCATGGTTTACCTATCTCCATCATATCTGATCGCGACACCCGATTCACATCATGTTTTTGGCAGTCATTACAAAAAGCATTGGGAACTCGATTAGATATGAGCACCGCTTATCACCCACAGACAGATGGTCAAAGTGAAATAACTATACAAACATTAGAAGACATGTTACGAGCATGTGTGATTGACTTTGGAACCGGTTAGGATCGACACTTACCGTTGGCAGAATTTTCATACAATAACAGCTATCATACGAGCATCAACGCGGCACCATTTGAAGCACTTTATGGTAGAAAGTGCATATCTCCTATCTGTTGGCGTGAAGTAGAAGAAATACAACTTACTGGACTAGAAATTATTCATGAAACCACCAAAAAGATCATTCAAATACAACAGCGATTGAAAACGGTCATGAGTCACCAAAAGAGTTATGCTGATATAAGAAGAAAATCGCTAGAATTTCAAGTGGGCGACAAAGTCATGTTGAAAGTGTCACCCTGGAAAGGCGTTGTACGATTCGGTAAACGAGGAAAGCTAAGTCCTAGGTACGTAGGACCCTTTGAAATCATCGAAAGAATTGGAACAGTTGCTTATCGATTAAAGCTACCGCAAGAACTTAGTAGTGTTCATGACACATTTCACGTGTCAAATTTAAAGAAATGTTTAGCTGAAGAGGATGTCGTAATTCCTCTTGACGAAATACGAATCAATGATAAACTCCATTTTATCGAAGAACCTGTTGAAATCATGGATCGTGAGGTCAAACAATTAAAACAAAGCAAAATATCGATAGTTAGAGTTCGTTGGAACGCAAGAAGGGGACCCAGTTTACTTGGGAACGTGAAAATCAAATGAAGCAAAAGTATTCACATTTGTTCACTGATATCGCTCATAAAACAGGTACTACTCAAAATTTCGAGACGAAATTTTCTTTAACGGGGAGGTACTGTGATGACCCAGAAAATTTCGACTTATTTAAACCAATTCTCTATACGATTTATTATTTTGACACGTTAAACAAAGTCTGTTAGATTGAGTCTCAAAATTTTAGAACTGTTTCGTATATTCAATTACCTCTGACTACTCTCGACGATTCATGAACAATTATATGTATGTATGTATATATATATATATATATATATATATATATATATATATATATATATATATATATATATATATATATATATATATATATATATATATATATATATATATATATATTATAAGATGTACAAGTAAAAAAAAACGACTTTCCTACAGTAAAAACGACTTTGCTATAGTAAAACACTATTTGCTACAGTGAAACCGACTTTGCTATAGTGCTACAGTAAAAACGACTTGCTGCAGTAAAACACTATTTGCTACAGTGAACACTATTTGCTACAATGAATACTATTTGCTACAGTAAACACTATTTGATGTCGACGAACTAGCAAACAAAAGCGGATCAGGCGGCCAAGCGATCGCATGGCAAAAACAATGAAAACTCATGCGATCGTATGAGCTACAGGAAATGAAAAAGTACTATAAATACGCCAGTTTGCTCGACGCAGAAATGTACTTTATTTCTCTCAATATTTATTTATATTTATATTATAATTATAATTTTAAATTTAAGTTTAATAATAATAAGGTATATACGAGGGTGTTTTTAATTCGGGTTTCAAACCGTTTTAAGCTAAGGAAATATTGGGTATTGTTCGGGGTATTGTTCTTGAATCCAAGGCTAACCATACAGTCGTCTACCATCATTACGTCTACGCAATTTGCCTACAATATTGAGTCTCAATATTGAACCGTGAGTTTATAGTCTCCCTTTTTAAATACTTTAAATATTTTTGGGCTGAGAATACATGCAGTTTATTTTAAACGCAATAAGACACAAGTACATACTAAATTCTACACTGAGTTAAACCGAAAATCCCTTAGCTTTGGTAACTAGTAGCTGCCAGTACATAGGATATGGACTGGTGGGCGCGAATAATTGTATATGGATCCATAGGGTTTGACATCCCCGTCCGAGCTAGAGCGCTAGCCTTTTAACGGACGTATGTTATTTGAGTTTATGACACGTTGGTTTGCGTGTATTAAAACGAATGGGGTAATTATCATTATAACGTTAAAGTTTAGTTACCAGGGTGCTCTGTTACGTAGAATCTATTGATAAATTTTTGATGAAATCTTGTGGTCTATCTTTATATATAATTATGACTCGAGCAATTAAACCTATAACTCACCAACATTCGTATTGAATTTTTAGCATGTTTTATTCTCAGGTCCTTAGAATGCTTCCGATGTGATGTGTTTGTTGCCTACATGGAGTCTCTCATGCTTTGTATAAAGTTTATTGCATTCGAAATAAAACTGCGTTGTGTAATAAATAATTTGACTGTGATGTCAAACTGTATGATAAAAACTTATGTATTTTGGGGATTTGCTTATACCTAAGCACTCACCCACATGTTTATAACTTTCTATGTTTAGAAAGTCACTTATTTTAATGAATGCAATATTTTATCAAAACGTATCATATAGAGGTCAAAACCTCACTGTGGAATCAATGATTAACGTGCTGCGTCAATAGCGATTTTGACGGGTCGTTACACAAATACTATATAAAATCATATTAATCGAACAAATCTAAATTTGATATGACCCTTAAAAAAAACCCGCAAATTTTGCGGGTCTTAAGCTAGTATATATTTAAAATAGCATTTTATTAATCGTATCAATATCAAAGTTAAAACTTAATGTCTATTTTTTAAGGTTATACTTATTTAAATTTGAAAAGAAAAAAGTCTATGATGTGAATAAGGTATGGGAAGTACTATGGTTGAAAGTATATTGATAGAGTTAAAAGTGGTTTGTGTTACTAGCATGTTTGAAGTTCAAAGCCTAAAAATAAAAGTGAGTCGGTCATTTTAGTACAACTAATAATTCCCTTTGTGCACACAATTTTATTTTTATTTTTTTAAATTGCCAACGAGAAAAGATGAGCAGTTTGTTGTTAATTTTTTTTACCCATTTTTTTTTTGTTAAATTGACGATTTGAAAGTAAACATCCATTTACGCATTCACCGATTGTAATGAATTACTCCATATGACGAGAAAATGTTTTTACTAAAGTTAGTATTCATATTAATTGTTGATGCACGTATTTTTATTATAAGCTTTTAATGATATAAAGCAAACTGAAGAGAAGTGAAAGGGTATATGGATGGGAAGTTATGGTCAGTTTTAAGAGAGATTGTTCTCTGTCTGAAACTCGAATTTGAAAGTAAAATAAATTGTAGTGTTTAGTTCCCCCTTTCATTAGAATAGCAACATAAAATTTTTACCATTTATCGTCAAATAATAGGAGTATATGTTAACAGTTTTAACCATTTTGAATTTTTTAGTAAATTATTTTCCTAGAATTTATTATATTATACAATATACTAACACTAATGAGTGTAAAATGGTGGCACGATTTGATTGGTCTAGAGCCCCAAATTCACTGTACCCGCCCGGGTTTTTTTTTTGGTTTCCTTTAGATTTTTTTTCATTCCGCAGCGAAGTGCGGACCTGAAAACTAGTTATATATAATTTACATTTAATTACATTTAATTATACGAATTAATTTAAATACGAATTAATTACATTTAAATACAAATAAATTAAAATACAACATAATTTAAATACAAATTAATTACATGTAAATATACAAATATATATAATTTAAATACAAATTAATTATTTAAAAGTAAGTACAAATTAATCATATTAACTGGTTATATAAATACGAATTAATTGGTTATATAAATATAAATATACGAATTATATATTACATATATACAAATTAATTGGTTAAAAAACATTTTACCAATTGGGAAGTGGAAGATATGCGTCTCCGGCCTCCAACATTCAACCAACACTGAAATAAGAGCGTGATCCAATAGTTGGTATCCTATTTTAAAATTTTTCCATAAACCCGTTTGTTCAATATAAGCGTAAATCCGTTCGTCTATAAACTCGTCTGCAGCTTTGAGACCTTCCATATGATGCCATAAACCCCGATCCGATCGTCTTGGTTTAACTTTTTCTGCTTTATCAGGAACATGAACATCTTGAACAACACCCATAAAAACCTTGTACGCTATGTGAGTTCCTTGACATTGTAAGAATAACAGTGCTTCATCGACCGGGGTTGCTCGAGGTTGTGCGGGATTCATTGTAAAATCACAGTATGTGTTTATATGTGTTTTAAAAATGGAGTGGGGAGTGAAGAAGTGATAGAAACCATTGTACCAGAGGTCGGATTATATGTTAATGCAAACCGGCGTTTCATTTGCCGGTTTGGACACGTGGCCAGTTTTTATTGGCCAATATTTAAACACAAGGATTGTGGTGATAAATGTAGGCAGTTGGTAAGCGAAACTGTTCCAGTCAAACCGGCATTTCATTTGCCGGTTTGAAAGAGAATCTTTCACGTGGCGAAACCGGTAAATGTAACACCGATTTGGCCCCAAATCTGGCAAACCGGCATTCCATTGATCGGTTTACCCATTTTTGTAAAAATTGAGTTTGAATTTCTATTTTTGTAACATACCTTGGAATTAATTCTATTTTAAAAAAATTCTATCTCCTGCTGCGGCCACCATATCATTTCCTCCATCTCCTGAGTTTTGAAGTTTTTCAGTGATCGGTCCCTCTCCACCCACGACATCTCTCCGGCGGTGAGGTAGTTTATTCTTTTCTTCATGTTTTTCTGGCGATTTGTTGTGGATCTTTCCCTTTGGCGGCCGGAGAGTGTTCGGATGCCCATAGCCTCGCTACTGACGTTCCACAACGATTACATCAACAATTTCATCAATAATTACTTTATTAATCCATTCAATTGATAACTCTTTTCATGTATTGGTTTTTGATTTTTAAGTTTCAATAGCAAATGTTCAAATATTGTAAGTTTCAATCGTTAGAGTTTCAATTGTTAGAGTTTGACGATCCCAATAAATTACGTGTTTGTCGCTGTTAATTTGGATCGTAAGTATTGATGTTCATGGGACTTAGAGTGTATGTAATGATGCTGATGTGTAGTTGCTTACGAAAGAAGAAAGCTAAATCGTTAAGTAGTACTCTGTAACATATTGTATGATAATTTTTAAGCTTTATCAATATGGTTTTTTTTTTATATTTTGAATTTGATTTGATATTTATAAAAGTGAAAATACATTACAACTAGATTGTGGAGTTAATTCTCTTAGTTTGTTTTCTTAGATCTTCATTGCTATGTTTAAAATTACTTAATTGACCATCATATGGAATGCAAATGTATGTATTTAACGCTATAATTTAACTGTCGTTAGGTATTGGACCAGCGACATGCATTTTAAAAACCATAGAGACTACCAGTATAATTTTAAGAAGATAAGGACTACCGGTATAATTTTGGATAAATCACAGGGACCAATTACATAATTAACTCTTTTTTTAATCTGAAAGGAAAGTTTTAGGAAGGATTAGGTTAAATCTATTATTCACTTCCTTCCATTTCTTTTATGGGAGTTGATATTTTCAGTTGTTTTTTTATAGATTCATTATAATTTTAAATTAGTTTTCAGATATATCCTCCAATAAATATCAACAAGAAATTTATGCAAAAAAGTATTTAAGGGTAAATTAGGACATTTGAGTGGATTTATAAGAAATTAAAGCGGAAATATCATTAGCCTTCTTTTATGTTAAAACTCTGGAACACCAATTTCATTTACCTTTTTTCCTATTATTTTGTTTTCTCTCCAAAATTAAAATCTGAAAAGTGCCTAACGAAATGAGGTGAAAGAAAATGAAAGGGGAGGAAGTGAGATACTTTTGAAAAGAAAGATTTGAAGGAAAAAATAAATTATGTTATAAAAGTCAATATTGGATGCTAATTTTATTATTATTATAGATATTGTATAGTAGATTTTTTTGAGTATAAATATGTGTGTTATGAGTTCATAATTCACCCACTTCAAACATATATAAAACACATACTTCTCTCATATTCTCTCTATATACTTATTAGTCTACAGTCAAGAACCAGGACACTAAAGGTAGTTATAAGCCTACTGAATTATAACACGTTATCAACACGAAGTGCTCCGTATAATCAAGGTTTATCTAAGCAAGCACACGTCACTAATCAAGGTAAGAAATTGTTTAACTTTTATTAACTTCACTAACATTTATATTTATGTTATTTAAGTTATATGTGGTCGGTTATACCGCCTGAATTATATTTCTGTAATCTAACTTTTATTAACTTCACTAACATTTATATTTATGTTATTTAAGTTATATATGGTCGGTTATACCGCCTAAATTATATTTCTGTAATCTAACTTTTACTAACTTCACTAACATTTATATTTATGTTATTTAAGTTATATATGGTCGGTTATACCGCCTGAATTATATTTCTGTAATCTAACTTTTACTAACTTCACTAACATTTATATTTATGTTATTTAAGTTATATATGGTTGGTTATACCGCCTGAATTATATTTCTGTAATCTAACTTTTATTAACTTCAATAACATTTATATTTATGTTATTTAAGTTATATATGGTCGGTTATATCGCCTGAATTATATTTTCTGTAATCTAACTCTTATTAACTTCACTAACATTTATATTTATGTTATCTAACATTTATGATTACTTATGCAATTAATCATTATTTATTTCATGCATACTAATGTTTATTCTTAAATTTATTATTTATGCATAATATGTTTATTCTCTTAATCTTCGTATTTATACTAAACGTATTTATACTAAATGTATTTTATAGTAATCATATCTATACTAATAAAATTATTTTATTAAAATTATTTTAATACAACGGCAACATAACGATCGTTAACATTAATTAACGACGTTACAACGATCATATATATATAATGTTTGTTAATGTCGATTGACGACGTTACAACGACTATATTTTTCAAATATAAATTAAACATCCCCGTTTTCACATTTTCACAAATCAATCTTCATTTTCTCAAATTACTACTCTCCAATTTTTTTTATTAAAAGATGATTAACTCAAGGATGATTTTTCCTACTGTATTGGTCATAATAGCTATCATCCTTGTTGCTTGTACACCACTAGATGAACCTATATTCTATCCTTCCCTTATGGTTTTATTATTTGTAATCATACCATTATTCCTTTGTTTGCTACTTATGAATCTAAACTAATTCTAATTTCATGTTGTTATTTGTCTATGAAAAAAAATTGATTATGATTATGATTATGATTTATGTTGTTCATCTTTCTGAAAATAGAAAATGTCAAACTTATCAAAGCTTGAGTTTGATGCCTTAGACGTATCGGGAACAAACTACACATCATGGGTTATGGACGTAGAAATAAATCTTGGATCACTGGGTATTCTAGAAACTTTAAAAGAAAACAAAACTTGTTTCGATCAAGATAAATTAAAATCAATTGCTTTTATTCGCAAACATATTGATACCACCTTAAAACATATGTTTCTCACTATCAAAGATCCACATGTTTTATGGGAGAGTATCAAGAGTAGATTCGATAATCAAAAGGAAATATTACTCCCAGCTGCGAGGGAAGAATGGAGAAATCTAAGGTTCCAAGATTTCAAAAAGGTAAGTGAATACAGCTCGGCCATGTTCAAGATCCGTTCAAAGCTTCAATTCTGTGATCAAGAAATAAGTGATGCTGATATGATGGAGAAAACTTTCTCCACAATGCATTCTGCAAACATAACTGTGCAAGAAAATTTAAGATTGCAGAATTATAAAACTTTTTCCAAACTTCAAACTTATCTCTTAGTTGCAGAAGTTAATAAAGAATTACTGATGAAAAATCAAGAATCTCGTCATACCGGTGCGCTAGCATTTCCTGAAGCTAATGCTATTAACAATAATAATAATAAAAGAAGAAATGCACATGGACGAGGGCGTGGACAAGGTAGTGGCCATATTGGCCAAAACCATCATCATGGAAATTACCATAACAATAATAAAAATCATAACTATGTTCAAAATCACCCTTATGGTAATGGTCGTGGTCGTGGTCGTGGTGGTCGTGGTCGTGGATAAAGAAATAATAATCCACAAAATTATAAAATCCAAACACCATATAATCCCACAAATCACAATGTTGAAGAAGGCTCTTCAAAGAATGTTGAAAATTCTTGTTACCGATGTGATAAAATTGGCCACTGGTCTAAAAACTGCCGAACAAATCAGCATTCTGTTAATCGGTATCAAGAATCCCTAAAGGGAAAACGAAAAGAAGCAAATCTTGTGGATGACCTTGATACAAAAATCACTAAGCCAACTTGTGACTACTTTAATGAATAAAATTCTAATATCTATATATATAGATATCCTATTGTATGTTCCCGTTAAATAAATGGTTGTAGATTTTCAATCTACACCATATCTAGTTTACTACATATTTCCTTATTTTGTGCTATCAATTTTAACATGTTTTGAATGTAATATATTGATGAATTATGTACTCATTATTTTTTTCTCATATTTTTTTTTGAAGTTCATGATGTATATTGCTGGAGTAAAAAATCAGTCAAATGGTGGAGATATTTGTATTGCAGACAGTGGTGCCACTCACACCATACTCAAATCTAAAAAATATTTCACAGACTTGAAAGCAACGGAAGGAACTATACATACTATATCAGGTCCTGTAGACTTAATAAAAGGAATGGGAAAGGCAAAACTCATGTTACCAAATGGTACGAATTTTCTGATAAATAATGCCTTATTTTCTCCCATGTCAAAGAGAAATTTGTTAAGTTTCTCTGAGATATACCAAAATGAATATGATTATCAGTCAGTGACAACAGAAAATGAAAAATATTTAAGTATCACTGATAAGAATTGTGTAATTGAAAAACTACTAAGACTTCATTCTGGTTTACATTATACACATATAAATGTACCTGAAGTAAATGTGGTAGTTAAAGAAAAATCATGTGATCATGTAATGATCAGTTTGTGGCATGAGAGATTAGGCCACGCAGGATCAACAATGATGAAAAGAATAATACAAAATACACATGGACATCCATTGGCGGATCAAAGGATCCCTCATGATGCACTTATCCCATGTACATCATGCTCACTTGGAAAGTTGATAATGAGACCATCACCTCTTAAGGTTGAAAAAGAATCACCAATGTTTCTTGAAAGAATTCAAGGTGATATATGTGGACCAATACATCCACCATGTGGACCATTTAGATATTTTATGGTTCTAATAGACGCATCTAGTAGATGGTCTCATGTTTGTCTATTATCAAGTCGAAATATGGCATTTGAAAAATTTCTTGCTCAAATTATTAAATTGAGAGCACATTTCCCTGATTATACTATTAAAAGGGTGAGACTAGATAATGTCGGTGAGTTTACGTCTCAAACATTTAATAACTTTTGCATGTCTATTGGGATTATTGTTGAACATCCCGTTGCCCATGTGCATACACAAAATGGTTTAGCAGAATCATTAATTAAACGATTGCAGCTAATAGCTAGACCATTGATAATGCGAACAAAACCCCCAGTATCTGTATGGGGCAATGCAATTTTGCATGCTACATCATTGATTCGCATTAGACCAAGCGCAAGTCATACATATTCTCCCTTGCAACTTGCTTTTGACCATCAGTGTAACACCCTGTTTCTATTTCTGAAATTTCAGTATTACGGGACGCCGTCCAAGGGATAGGACACCATCCAGATGTGAAGCGTGGGACGCCGTCCAAGGGTCGGGACGCCGTCCAACTTGTCTGTCGAGCCAGCTGTGTTTTTATTTTAAAAAGGGGTAAAATGGTCATTTCACTTGGGTACCGGTTTGGAGCCTTCAAGGCTGGTTCCTTGGTCATTTTGGATCATATTTCACACACACAAACACACTCCTCTAACCCTAGTGAGAGAAACTCACTTTTAGTGAGAGAGAGAGAGAGAGAGAGCTTGGTTTGGAAGGGAAGGAGTCGATTTCTCGCAAAAGCTCGGGTTCTAAAGTTGTTAATCTCGCTCCTAGCTACGTGTGGTGGTATTGGTAAGCTCAAACTCCGAATTTCATTTGTTAGATTTGATATTCAAGTTAGGGCTTTGAGCTAGATTGTTGTAAAACCTTTTAGGTGATGAAATGGGTTTAAGGTGACTTGTTATTCTTATCACTTGGCGGGTTTTGGGTCGGTTGACATTTTGGCCTTGATTAGGGTTTGATAATGAGTTTAATCACTAGGCTTAGTGATTTTGGAAGTGTTGGAACACTTTTGGGTGTGTTTGGTTAACTAATTTTGAAATGGGTCAAAACTAGGGTTTTGGTGTCAAAATGAGTATGACACGTGTTTAACACTTGTGTTCGGGTTTAATTGGTATGTTAGGACCATTTTCACTCGTGTTAGTGATTATTAGTTAGTTTTAGGCGCGGTTTGTACTTGGAAGTGCATTTGGGTCGAAATTGCACTAAGTGTCATATGGGTTGGTTTGTAAGTCAACCCTAATCGTGTTATTGTATTTGTGATAATGGAATAGGTACTTTCCATTGGCGCGTTGCAGATTATTCGGAAGCATTCATCAAGACGACGAGGTGAGTGTTAATATCCTATGTGCATATGTATGTGTAGGATGGGTGCAGGTCGGGGTGAAGTGTTTCTTGGTTATAGAGCTCACTTCACATATAGGTGGATTTGATGGACTTGTGTATAGGTCCAATTGGCATGGTTGTGCGTTTTGGTTGGCCACCTTTGGCGGGGTACACAATTTGTGTGTACATTATCACACGCGGTATGATGTGGATTATATAACCCCAATGGCGAAGGGTTAATATTGTAATATGGACTTAGATATAACCCCAATGGCGAAGGGTAGTATTGTGAGTGGAATAATTATACGTATATGTATATGGCGTATTTATTTGTGAATGTTATGGTATGAACCATCGAGCCGGTAGTGCCATAATGTGTGTGTGTGATAGGATGTGAACCACGAGCCGGTAGCATCGAGTGTGAACCACGAGCCGGTAGCACTATAAAATAATTGATGTGAACCACGTGCCGGTAGCATCGAGTGTGAACCACGAGCCGGTAGCACTATAAAATAATTGATGTGAACCACGTGCCGGTAGCATCGAGTGTGAACCACGAGCCGGTAGCACTATAAAATAATTGATGTGAACCACGAGCCGGTAGCATCGAGTGTGAACTACAAGCCGGTAGCACTATAAAAGAGTATGACTCAATTACGTATGGTGTGAACCACGAGCCGGTAGCACCAGAGCGTTATGGTTAACCTTGGGAGTTTTACGCGTTGTTATATATATATATATTGTATACGTATAATGTTGTATTGACGTGATGTAGCTAACCTTCTGGTTGTAGATTATTGGCATTGTTCGCAACGTTGTTTGCGAGCTTACTATATTGTTGATGTTGTTAGCTTGTGCTTAGTGAACGTACGGTATGCTAGGTTTAGCTTGCCTTATACTTGGATGCTTCGGTATGCGCTATTTGATTATTATTGTGGCGTGTCCATTTTATACATATATATGTATGTAGTATATTTTCACTCACTAAGCGTTAGCTTACCCTCTCGTTGTTTACATTTTTATAGATTGCATGGATGCGGTGGCTCGGGTAAGCGCGGGGACTAGTGGACTTGCGTAGTTGCTTTAGAAGACTTGCTTTTGGATTTGGTTAGAATTGGGTAGCGTGTCCCCAATCCCATGCTCGGTCTATGTTTTGTATAAACTAATGGGTCGAAATAGTCACTTGTGGTATTTTGGGTCGATGTGGGCCCGGTGTCGTAAAACTCGGTTTTTATTATGAAAAACTCTTAGTTTAACCTATTGCAATATATTGTGAAAGTGTGTTGGTTTAAAAGTGTCGGGAAGCGGGTTTTTCACCCGTGTGTAAAATGTAAAACTGATCAGAATCTGGCAGCACATCTGGATGCCGTCCCAGATGGCTGGACGCCGTCCTGGTTTTTACAACTGGACGCCGTCCAGATTACTGGACGCCGTCCAGATCAACTGGCTCTCAAATTTTTTTTTATGGCACTTTTACGGATGGTTAACGGGTTGGGTTGTTACAAGTGGTATCAGAGCATGGTCTAAGGGATTTAGGTGACTTTAGATAGGTGCCTAGACTTAGACTTTTGTGTGTGCTTATTTGTTACGGGACTTGTAGGATTACGGGTCGGAATGGGTTTAGTTAGTGCCTTGATTGTAGGTTGACTAACGTTTATATTAGTAATGCAGATATTATTAATATGCTATTGTGTTGCGATATTGATTCTTGCGTTGTGTTTTGTTTGTGGTTGTGTTTGTTTATATCATCGAGCGAGGCGGTCGTTGTACTAACGAGTCGATGCGGCGTGTGTGCGTAATAAGGACTTGCAAACCTTATTACGGGTGCAAATCGTGTCTAACGAGTGATGTACGACGAGTGTTTAGCAAGATGGGACGGTGTTATGCGTGCGGTTTTATACGTTCGTGGACTAATCGTTTTGCATTCTTTAGAATGACGACGCGAAACGAAATCGAGGCGAATAACGCGGAGTTTAACGCTAGAGTTGCGGCCGCCGTTGCGGAGAAAATGAGTGCGTTTCGAGAAGAAATGGATAGGAAGTATTCCGAACTTCAAAGTAGTGGTGAAATGGAGCGTTGTCTTAAGATCTTCATGAGGACTAAACCCCCGATGTATGACGGAAAACCGGATCCTTTGGTAAGCACAACTTGGATCTCGAATGTTGAAGGGTGTTTTCGTACTATTGATTGCCCTCCCGAGAAAAAGACGAGACTCGCTACGAGTTTGTTGCGGGGTAGGGCGAGGGATTGGTTGGATGGTAAGATTGATCTTGTCGGTGGCGAAATATTTATGGCCTTATCGTGGGACGAGTTTAAAGAGGAATTCTTCGAGGAGTTCCGGACTTCGGCCGACTTGTGGGAAATTGCGTAATGAGTTGCGAAATTTGTAACAGGGTTCTATGGATTTGAATACTCTCAAGACGACCTTTATGGCGAAGGCTCGTTTTTGCCCGGAGTATTTGGAGAATGATCATTTGTTGATGCAAGATTTCTATCGAACCTTGAATGATGACTTGAAGAGTAAGATTAGCAGAGTTCAGGCGAAATCATTTGCGGAGTTATTCGCCGCGGCTAGAGGTTTCGAGTCGTATTCGCGATCGAAGGTTGGTGAACCTTCAAGTGAGAGAAGGGTTGTTTCTTACGGTGCTCCAAGTAAGAGGACTAAGGGTCCGAGCGTGAGCACGGGTGGTACACGGATGGGTATATCGGATTCTAGTGCATCTAGATGTTACAATTGTGGCATGAGGGGTCACAAGTCTTGGGAATGTTCGGTACCAAAGGGTGATGGTATGGTGTGTTTCAATTGCCAAGAAGAAGGACATCATAATTCGGAGTGTCCCAAGTTAGCAGGGACAGGTGCGGCAAGGAGACGTTAAGGTACGTTTCATTTTAATAAATATGTCCTTTGATTATTTATTATGTGCCGTTGAGTTGAGTTTATTAGATGCATTATGTTGTGCTTGATATTGTTGTTATGGGTGACGTTCCTAATGGAAGTACCCTATGGTGACGTTTTGATTGTTGGGCGAAGGGCGTAAGACTTGGTGCAACCAAGCATTCCTTAGTATTGGGAAATGTTTCTACCAAGCCATGTGGATGGGCTTAGGTGTTCGGATGTTAGAGCGTGTTCGCCCTCGTGTTAAAGTTGATGAACCGTGAGGTTCGTCGGGTGGTTGGAACCCTCGAGATCGAGTGTTTTGGACCTTGATGTATGTTGGTAATGGAGTCTACATGACGCGATATTAGGTGCCTCTCTTATACCTACTAGCGTAGTGTTCGACTCCGATAGTGATGCGGTTACGTTGTACTTAGGGTACCGGAGAAACCCTTAGGTACATGAGTGACTGGGTTGAAATCTGACAAACTAAAGCAATTGGATGATTGCAAGAGTATAGTTTGTGCATTTTGTGGTACACTTTTCATTTGAAGTGTTTAAGGATCGTTTGAAATCCTTTGTATGCTCATGGTTGGAGCATGATGTAGTGATGGGTCGTGTGAACCCAATTGTTGGTAAAGTCTACCTTTGGTAGCATTGTACGAGTTGTGGATATTGGAACGTAGTTCCAAGTGGGGGAGTTACACTCCCGCACGAGGAAGTTTTAGTGTGAGATTTCGGATGATGCTTTTGGTAGATCCGGAAATTTGGTCGAGACACAGTTTGGGTCGATTTGTGGTAGAGTACAATTTTGGTTAACTTGTACTTATGATATTGGATTTGTAAATTATCACTGAGGTGGTATGTTGGTGAATCTCGTTGAGAGATAATGGACGTGTTTGGCGAGCAAGGTAACATCCCTCGGTTAAGGGATGTGTGTGAGTCGGGTTCTCTTTTGGAGAATTATTGTTTGGTACCTATGTTCGATATAGGTGGTTCTTGCTCGATTATGGATGGTTAGTGGTATCCGCTAGGGTTCACTATAGTGTAACAGAGCGCGATGTTGCACTACTCGTTGTTTGAGGCTGAAAGTGCGAATGTGATTGATGAAGCATGACCTTCGGGGTCCGCTGAATTCATCGTGGTATTGATGAATGATGAAGCATGACTTTCGGAGTCCGCTGACTTCATCATGGGATTGTTGATTAATGAAGTGTGACCTTCAGGGTCCGCTGACTTCATTATGGTGTGGT
The DNA here is from genome assembly GCF_046630445.1 of Rutidosis leptorrhynchoides. Lineage (NCBI taxonomy): Eukaryota > Viridiplantae > Streptophyta > Magnoliopsida > Asterales > Asteraceae > Rutidosis > Rutidosis leptorrhynchoides. The sequence continues at coordinate 150,958,691 of NC_092334.1, forward strand.
TGATTGGTGAAGCATGATCTTCGGGTCCGCTGACTTCATCATGGTTGTTGATTGGTGGAGCATGACCTTTAGGGTCCGCTGACTTCATCATGGGAGTATGCGATTAGTGAAGCATGATCTTCGGGTCCGCTGACTTCATCATGAGCGAGGTGATATATCGGTGAAGCATGAATTTCGGGTCCGCTGACTTCATCCGGTGTTGAGATTGGTGAAGCATGGCCTTCGGGGTCCACTGACTTCATCAGGAGAGTAGTGTTACATCGGCATGGCATAACATTATCGGGAAATGCGAGTACCGGTGGGAAATGAGAGTACCATTCTTGAGTTGTGTTGTGGGAACTATCGGTTGTTTTATACGCCGATGGTGGGGTCGTGAGGACCGTGTGGTGTGATTTGTGATGCGATAGCCGTGTTTCGCTCACATGTTGTCACGGGTGTGACAATAGCCGATTTTGTACACCTTAGGACTAGCGTTGCCATAGTCGCTCTGGGCGCTTTTGGTTTTAGCCGTTGTTTATGATGTTAGGATAGTGGCGTATTGGTTGTATTGCGCACTACAAAGGATGTTTAGTGGTAAGTGTAATCCGTAAGGATTCATGTGGTTCGGTCTTCATCGTTTCGGATTGTTGACTTTAGGATTGAGACTTGGTTGCTTCTAGCATTGTACCTGTAATGGTACGCTGAAGGTTTGATATCTCAGTCAGAGATTGGTTGAGTTTTCCCGATGTTAGGGAATGAGCATGGTCTTAGTGCTCGGAATTGTGGATTGATAAATCGCGGGTGACGATTTTAGTTGTTAGAAGCGATTCATTGGGAAGAATTGCTTAGGAAATTCGGATTGGGACTTATGTTTGAGGACCGTGGAGTGTGGTCCGTGTGGGTTAGTGACGAGGATCACGAGGACGTGATCGATTCTAAGTGGGGGAGAGTTGTAACACCCTGTTTCTATTTCTGAAATTTCAGTAGTATGGGACGCCGTCCAAGGGATGGGATGCCGTCCAGATGTGAACCGTGGGACGCCATCTAAGGGTCGGGACGCCGTCCAACTTGTCTATCGAGCCAGCTGTGTTTTTATTTTAAAAAGGGGTAAAATGGTCATTTCACTTGGGTGCCGGTTTGGAGCCTTCAAGGCTGGTTCCTTGGTCATTTTGGATCATATTTCACACACACAAACACACTCCTCAAACCCTAGCGAGAGAAACTCACTTTTAGTGAGAGAGAGAGCTTGATTTGGAAGGGAAGGAGTCGATTTCTCGCAAAATCTCGGGTTCTAAAGTTGTTCATCTCGCTCCTAGCTACGTGTGGTGGTATTGGTAAGCTCAAACTCCGAATTTCATTTGTTAGATTTAATATTCAAGTTAGGGCTTTGAGCTAGATTGTTGTAAAACCTTTTTAGGTGATGAAATGGGTTTAAGGTGACTTGTTATTCTTATCACTTGGCGGGTTTTGGGTCGGTTGACGTTTTGGCCTTGATTAGGGTTTGATAATGAGTTTAATCACTAGGCTTAGTGATTTTGGAAGTGTTGGAACACTTTTGGGTGTGTTTGGTTAACTAATTTTGAAATGGGTCAAAACTAGGGTTTTGGTGTCAAAATGGGTATGACACGTGTTTAACACTTGTGTTCGGGTTTAATTGGTGTGTTAGGACCATTTTCACTCGTGTTAGTGATTATTGGTTAGTTTTGGGCGCGGTTTGTATTTGGAAGTGCATTTGGGTCGAAATTGCACTAAGTGTCATATGGGTTGTTTTGTAAGTCAACACTAATCGTGTTATTGTATTTGTGATAATGGAATAGGTACTTTCCATTGGCGCGTTGCGGATTATTCGGAAGCATTCATCAAGACGACGAGGTGAGTGTTAATATCCTATGTGCATATGTATGTGTAGGATGGGTGCGGGTCGGGGTGAAGTGTTTCTTGGTTATAGAGCTCACTTCACATATAGGTGGATATGATGGACTTGTGTATAGGTCCAATTAGCACGGTTGTGCATTTTGGTTGGCCACCTTTGGTGGGGTACACAATTTGTGTGTACATTATCACACGCGGTATGATGTGGATTATATAACCCCAATGGCGAAGGGTTAATATTGTGATGCGGACTTAGATATAACCCCAATGGCGAAGGGTAGTATTGTGAGTGGAATAATTATACGTATGTGTATATGGCGTATTTATTTGTGAATATTATGGTATGAACCATCGGACCGGTAGTGCCATAATGTGTGTGTGTGATAGGATGTGAACCACAAGCCGGTAGCATCGAGTGTGAACCACGAGCCGGTAGCACTATAAAATAATTGATGTGAACCACGTGCCGGTAGCATCGAGTGTGAACCACGAGCCGGTAGCACTATAAAATAATTGATTTGAACCACGTGACGGTAGCATCGAGTGTGAACCACGAGCCGGTAGCACTATAAAATAATTGATGTGAACTACGAGCCGGTAGCATCGAGTGTGAACCACGAGCCGGTAGCACTATAAAAGAGTATGACTCAATTGTGTATGGTGTGAACCACGAGCCGGTAGCACCATAGCGTTATGGTTAACCTTGGGAGTTTTACGCATTGTTATATATATATTGTATACGTATAATGTTGTATTGACGTGATGTAGCTAACCTTCTGGTTGTAGCTTATTGGCATTGTTCGCAACGTTGTTTGCGAACTTACTATATTGTTGGTGTTGTTAGCTTGTGCTTAGTGAACGTACGGTATGCTAGGTTTAGCTTGCCTTATACTTGGATGCTTCGGTATGCGCTATTTGATTATTATTGTGGCGTGTCCATTTTATACATATATATGTATGTAGTATATTTTCACTCACTAAGCGTTAGCTTACCCTCTCGTTGTTTACATTTTTATAGATTGCATGGATGCGGTGGCTCGGGTAAGCGCGGAGACTAGTGGACTTGCGTAGTTGCTTTAGAAGACTTGCTTTTGGATTTGTTTAGGATTGGGTAGCGTGTCCCCAATCCCATGCTCGGTCTATATTTTGTATAAACTAATGGGTCGAAATAGTCACTTGTGGTATTTTGGGTCGATGTGGGTCCGGTGTTGTAAAACTCGATTTTTATTATGAAAAACTCTTAGTTTAACCTATTGTAATATATTGTGAAAGTGTGTTGGTTTAAAAGTGTCGGGAAGCGGGTTTTTCACCCTTGTGTAAAACGTAAAACTGATCAGAATCTGGCAGCACATCTGGACGCCGTCCCAGATGGCTGGATGCCGTCCTGGTTTTTACAACTGGACGCCGTCCAGATTACTGGATGCCGTCCAGATCAACTGGTTCTCAAATTTTTTTTATGGCACTTTTACGGATGGTTAACGGGTTGGGTTGTTACAATCATCCAAATATTTTCCACCTTAGAACATTTGGTTGTGCGGTTTATGTCCCTATCGCACTACCACAACGCACTAAAATGGGTCCTCAAAGAAGGATGGGAATATATGTTGGATATGAAACATCTTCAATAATAAGATATATTGAACCCATGACGGGTGATGTTTTTACAGCACGTTTTGCTGATTGTCACTTTAATGAAACATTATTCCCTAGATTAGAGGGAGAAATAAAAAATAAAGAAAATGATGTTTCATGGTGTGAACCTCAATTAATGTATCTTGATCCTCGCACAAAAGAATGCGAGACCGAAGTTCAAAAAATAATGCATATGCAAGAGCTTGCGAATAAATTGCCTGATGCATTTACAGATACAAAAAGAGTGACTAAATCATATATACCAGCAGCAAATGCTCCAGCTCGAATTGAAATTCCAAAAACTGGCAATAATGTCATTCTTGAGTCTTTGTCACGCCAGAAACGTGGGAGACCAATTGGTTCCAAAGATAAAAATCATCGAAAAAGAAAATCAGCTGATAATGAGGTAAAAGAAAGTGTTCAAGAAGAACTACAAATCAATACTCCTTCTACAGAGGAGATTGATGATGTCAATACGGAATTTTTAATCAATTATGCACATTTAAAAATATTATGGAACCGAAATGAAATGAAAAATCTTGATGAGATATTTTCATATAATGTTGCATATGGCATCATGAATGATGATGATGATCCAGAACCAAAATCTGTCATGGAATGTCAAAATAGACATGATTGGGATCATTGGAAAGGAGCAATACGAGCTGAATTTGAATCGCTCAATAAAAGAAAAGTTTTCGGATCTATCATTCTCACACCTAAAGATGTGAAACCTGTGGGATATAGATGGGTTTTTGTGCGAAAAAGAAATGAGAAAAATGAAGTTACAAGGTATAAAGCTAGACTTGTAGCTCAAGGTTTTTCTCAAAGACTAGGAATTGATTATGAGGAAACTTATTCTCCTGTTATGGATGCAATTACTTTTAGATACTTAATCAGCCTGGCAATTTCTAAAAATTTAGAAATGCATCTCATGGATGTTGTGACTGCTTATCTTTATGGATCACTTGATAGTGATATATATATGAAGATACCTGAAGGATTTAAGGTATCAGAAGCAACCAATGCAAATCCCAAAGAAATGTACTCAATCAAGTTACAAAGGTCTTTATATGGGTTGAAACAATCGGGTCGCATGTGGTATAAACGATTAAGTGATTACTTGATAAGCAAAGGGTATACCAATAATCTTATTTGCCCATGTGTTTTCATTAAGAAAACAACATCCGGATATGTGATCATAGCTGTTTATGTTGATGATCTTAATATCATAGGTACAAATAAAGAGATCCATGAAGCCATTCAACTTCTAAAGAAAGAATTTGAAATGAAAGATCTCGGAAAAACCAAGTATTGCCTTGGTTTACAAATTGAACATATGCCTAATGGTTTACTTGTACATCAAACAACATATACTGAAAAGATTTTAAAACGTTTTAATATGGACAAGGCAAAACCATTAAGTACTCCTATGGTTGTTAGATCACTTAATGTTGACACTGATCCATTTCGTCCCTGTGAAGATCATGAAGATATCCTGGGACCAGAAGTACCATATCTTAGAACAATTAGAGCTCTTATGTATCTTACAAATTGTACAAGACCTGATATTTCTTTTGCAGTTAATTTGTTGGCAAGGTTCAGCTCAGCTCCTACCAAAAGACACTGGAATGGGATCAAACACATATTTCGATATCTTCGAGGAACTACTGATTTAGGATTATTTTATTCTAACGAATCGAAACAAGATTTGGTTGGTTATGCAGATGCAGGTTATTTATCTGATCCACATAAAGCTAAATCTCAAAATAGATATGTATTCCTAAATGGAGGTACCGCAATATCATGGCGTTCTAAAAAACAAACACTTGTTGCAACATCATCAAATCATGCCGAAGTGATTGCATTACATGAAGCTACTCGGGAATGTTTTTGGTTGAGATCAATGACACAACTCATTACTGATTCTTGTGGACTAGAACGCGATAAAAGTCCAACAACTATCTATGAAGATAATGTAGCTTGCATAACACAGATGAAAGAAGGGTATATCAAAAGTGACCGAACAAAACACATACCTCCTAGATTCTTCTCATACACTCAAAATCTCATTAAGGACAACCAGATTGAAATGAGATATGTTCAGTCCAGCAAAAACTCTGCTGACCTTTTCACCAAAGCACTTCCAACTGCTATTTTCAGAACACACGTTCATAATATTGGCATGAGGCATGTTCAGAAGATGTAACAACTTAGGCGTTGCCTACTTGAGGGGGAGTCAACTCTATGCTGCACTCTTTTTTCCTTAGCTAAAGTTTTATCCCAATGGGTTTTCTTTAGCAAGGTTTTTAACGAGGCAGTACTAGTTATTCTCTAATAAAATTGTCATCCAAGGGGGAGTGTCATAAAAGTCAATATTGGATGCTAATTTTATTATTATTATAGATATTGTATAGTAGATTTTTTTGAGTATAAATATGTGTGTTATGAGTTCATAATTCACACACTTCAAACATATATAAAACACATACTTCTCTCATATTCTCTCTATATACTTATTAGTCTACAATCAAGAACCAGACCACTAAAGGTAGTTATAAGCCTACTGAATTATAACAAATTATAATAATTCATCAACTTTTTTTCTTTTCCTTTATGTTAAAACTCGGAAACACGAATTATTTTTAGTTTCCTTTCAGTTCCATTCCTTTCTATCCAAAAACAAAACTCGAGAACAAAAGCCTAAACGAAAAGAATCTAAATAGAGTGAAGTAAAAAAAAGAGGTTGTTTATAACCGATCCTTTTTTATGGGTCAATAGGGTTAAAACCTATTGATATTGATAAACTTAATAAAGAGGTTGCATCAAATGGGCTATTGAGTTCCGATCCTTTTGACTTATTATAGTTAGTTTTTAGTTTGGGTTTTCATGTGATAAAATATATAATAATCAAGCATGGATCATAGCATACTGTTTGTATTTATTGTGTGCGTTTGTAAGTTGTTGGGTTAATTATATCTTTTCTATTGAGACAAAAAAAGAATTGACCCTGATTAGTCCACTTGTTCCCCTCCTCTTCCAATCAGGTACTATTCACGTTTTTTGGTTTTTTTTTATTCTAGAAAAAACATTTAAGGAGGTAGCGTGTAAACTTGCATCCACAGCTATGTACCTCCACGTCTTTCGTCAGCTCCATACCCATCTTCTTAGGCCCATCTTCTTCACCCTACCTTACTAAATCCCTTCCGCTTCCCAATCTATTACTATATGGTTTATTCACACCGTTTGGTGTGTGCGCCTGCGATCTTAAATTAGGGTTTTCCACTTTTAGGTTTTATGCGTGCGATTTGAGCGCTGGATGTAGGTGGGAGCACTTTATTCAATTGCATTCATCGGTCCGGCCAATCGATGAGAGGTTCGGGTTCTATCTGCTCTCTTTCACATTTTATATTCATAGATTGCTTTTCAGAAACCCTATTTGACCATTTTTGATTCGATTAGGGTTACTAATTTTTTCGATTGTCTATATGTGATGTTGAATGCAATTAATTTGTGTTGTACTGTTGGAACTCCTGTTAATCTGAATCTTCGTTACTTTGTTGGATTGTATTTCATTTTATTTTTGTTTTCCAATTTTGGTGACTGTTCATTTCTATGTTATTGATGGTGCAGGTAACGTTGATAGTTATATTGATGGACGAAATATTGAAGGTCAGGAATATAAGATAACAGGAGTTCAAGCTGGACGTACACTTGCACTACTACGTACCCACTTGAACAAAAAGCCAACCATCTCTCTCTTATAAACTATGCAACTCTTTCCTTTCTATTCATGGACTATTAATTTGGTACATCCCAAAATGGAAAAACAGGACTATCTAATTGGGACGAAGATAGTAGTATATGATTATACAGTATATATATGAGTGATAGTTTTAAGGAAATTAATCCTGAAAACCCCCTGAAAACCGCACATAGGATGAACAAAATGCATTGACTAATACTGTAATATGTATTTTTTAAATTGATGTTACATATTTTATTTACTTCTGTAAAACTTACGTCAAACTTGATATATCTTGATTTTCTTGCTAGCATTGATAATACAACACAAGAGAACACCGATTTCAAATAATTAACTCCTTTTTAATTTTTCATCTTTTTCCAGTTAATCATTCTGCCTGATAAAAACAATACAGATCTATATTTTACTTTAATGTTCTATGATTTTTGACTAATTTTTTTTATCACTAATGTTGATAAGGTTATTGGTCAAGGTTTGTTTTGTTATTTCTAATTTCTACAAGTATGTTATTATTTATTTTTAAATTTTTTGGTTTTATTTTTAGATGTTCAATTCTTAATTTAAGTTATTGTGGATATTATTTGTGCAGGCAACAACTTTATATCAGCTTTATATGTATCTCAGCCATGTGTTTCAGGTTTCTGTTATTATAATCTTTTATTTACAAACAATTGAACTTGGTTCTTTGGTTTTAAAGAGTTTTTTGTACGTGATTATATGTATTGGTTGTTGTGCAGACTTTAGTGATTCAAGGTCTTTATTCTGTTGATAGTTTATACTACTATGATCATCTAGCTCTTTGATCTATTATATTATATTATATTATTATATTATATTATATTATTATATTATACTATACTTATATACTAAACCTCCTCCCAAATTTGGTCGTTTCAGTTTTAACGAGTTGTCGTTTTGAGTTTGCGTTCACACTAGAAATGGTCCTCCAACTTTCGCACAAATTACACAATAACCCCTTAACTTTACACTTTTTCAGGGGTAAAAACCGTAAATTTATAATTTAATTAAAATAAAAAAACCTTACTCCACCCGAATTTCTAACGGGTCCTATCTTCTCGCTTGGTGCGAGTTAAATTTTTCCGAGGCCACCGTTCAACTCGAAAAAATCTCACGAACCCAACGGGACTAACTATATGCAAAACGGACATCGTTAAAAAAACACTAAATAACGGGCCCTATATTCACGCTCGGTGCGAGTTAAATTTTTCCGAGACCACCGTTCAACTCGAAATAATTTTACGAACACAACGCGACTAACTATACGCGAAACGGACATCGTTAAAAAAATAAATATTTCGGGTTATATTACATACATATATATACATATACAACACGACTAACTATACGCGAAACGGACATCGTATATCCAAATTGGACCGCACGTCGAATACAACCGCAGCAACGCGCGGTCGGATTTTTTCTAGTTTGTTCCATTGTAACAAGGTTTACAGGTGTTGTTTTTTTATCAATGGTTTTCATCATTATTTGTAAAGATTGTGGAAAATTAATGTTTCATACAATGTTTGTTGCATAAGTATTGTGTCTTTAATAACCTTTTATGTTTTTATATTGTTGATGAACTTGGTTGTGCTTTTGTTTGTTCTTTTTTATGTTTATGTATTAGAGAAATATTCAAATGAATCAAACTTTGAAGTTGAGATTCAAGGAACCAATTAGAGTGCGACATGTGACGCGACAATCATATTTGATTGAAAAAAGAAAAAAAAAAAAAAAAAAATTCAGAAATTTTTTTTTCTATCACATGTGATTGTATTTGACATACAGTAAATCACACGTGATTCTGTATGCCAATCACATGTGATTGTAAAACACAATCACATGTGATTCTGCATGTTAAATCCAATCACATGTGATTGGAAAAAAATTTGAAATTCTTTTTTTTTAAAAAGAAAAATTTTGAATCACATGTGATTCAAATACATATGATTGAATTTGACATGCAGAATCACATGTGATTGCATATGATATGCTAAATTTCAAAAAAAAAAATTAAAAAAAAATTTCGAAAAAACTTGTTTTAAAAAAAAAAATTTATAAAAGTTTTGAATTTTTTTTTTCAATCACATGTGATTGTCGTGCCACATGTCGCAAATTATTGGATTCAAAGGATTACAACTGTTATGTATAATTAAATGATTATAGGATTCATTTCCATCAAATGCTAATTCTTATCTTCTCAATCTTACTAGAACTAGTGTTTTAATTAGTGGTAGTCATTAAATTTAATCGAAACAGGTCGTAAGATGTTGTTTGGAGCATACATGTAGCACTCTGAGATCGGGCCTAGGTGTAAATGACCAAATTACCCTTGTATGTTGTTAGTTAGTGATTTAATTAACTATGTGTTTATGATTATGCGATTGTTTAGTTGAGACTAGTTCGTGACAAGGGTCATAGAACAAGTTTGTTTATTTCATTTGGACCTCGGTATGATCACTTATCGATGTACGAAAGATATCAGATAACTGATAAATACCCGTGTGTTATGGGGTATGAGTTTTAACCCATTATATAAACATTGTTGCAGATAGTTCTATTTCATTCCCAAATTTAGAACGTAGCTTACTTCTTGCCAAAGTGAAACCCTATCTCTCTCTCTCTCTCTCTCTCTCTCTCTCTCTCTCTCTCTCTCTCGTTAAAATCAATTTAAACAAGTTGTGGATTCAGATTCCTAGTGATTTCATGATCAATATAAGGTAAGTAATTCCCATATTCATGTATTAATCTTGTTGCAATTTGAGTTTTTGGTGCAAAATGAGTTTGGTTAGATTTTGCTTGTTTCTTGATCTAAATGTGTGTTAGAAGTGCTTAATTGTTGTTAGAAATAGTTTTTATAGACGTTGTATGATGTTTTTGAAGTGGTTTTGTGATTAAAACAAGTAGAAAACGAGTTTTGGGTGTTAAAAACCCAAAATCAGCGAACTGGTGCTGTTCTTCAACACCCCCGCGTTTGAAAGCTCAACCATATGGTTGACTATACGGTTGAGGTCTCAACCACACGGTTGAGGGCTCAACCTTGTCAGCCCATACTTAATGACATTTCAACATTTTGTGAAATTTGTTTTGGTCGTAACTTTCAAACCGAAACTTTGTTTTTGATGAATCAAATATCGTTGGAATCGTAATGAAGAATAATTTTCAATGGTAACCTTTTAAAGAGCTAGATCACACTGTATTTGGATCAGAAAAATAGGTTTTAACGTGTATGTCTGATATCGGCCAAAAAGTCATATTTTTACCCCCGACATTGAGCCCTAAAACCATAAATTCCAAAATTTATCGCCAAAATAATCACTTTGTTGGTTAATTTGGTAGATTTAGTCATTATGAAGGCTATGTTTTAAGAATCACTAAAAACGGGAAAAAACGAGCAAAACCGGCTAAGACGATTAACTCGCGTTTAAATAACTTACCTTGTAATTTTTGAAAAAGTTTATTTATTTAATCTCATGTTTTAGGATATTTAATTACGAACGCGTGGATGCAAGAATCGCCAGAAACGGAGTTAAAATGAAGATTCTAGAGCGAAAACGGTGAAAGACAAGTTACGATCCAGCAAACGGCTTGCCAAACGGCCTGCCATAAAGGAAAACGGCCTGCCAGCAAACGGGCACAAAAAATGGCTTACCCTGGAAAATGGCCTTGGCAAACAGCCTGCCAGCCGTTTGCCCGGAAAATTTTGCCTATTTAAAGAGCTTTTTGCATTCATTTCAACACACACCATTCTTCACTTCTCTCTCTAAATATCTCTCTATAGTCGCTCTCTAGTGATCTATAGGAGATTAGTTCTCTCTCTACTTTCTCTCTCTAGATTCTAGAGAGAGAAAAGTACAGAGATTAGGAAATGTAATTATCTCTTTATTGTCGCTCTCTAGTGATCAATATGAGATTAGTATGTAGTAAGTAGTAGAAGCTATCGAGCATTGTAACGCTACGGATATTATGAAGAAATACAAGTGTTATTCTGACGACATTATTCGATAATATCTATCCTTTCTTTTATTAATTCATTATAATATTCTTGTTCGATGTTTATGATTTATTAATATTAGAAATGCTTGTTGCCATAACGTGTGAGTAAATGCTTAATTATTTGCCATGATTTAATAATGTTAGTTAGGGATGATTATTGTTTCGTATTCGTTTTCTGTCTATGATATTAAACCTCATTATTATCGTCCTTCCACCACTAAACGTGATTAAAACCTTTTATAAAGTCGACAATTATAAGGTAATTAATTATCTGTGTTTATACATTGGTCAAGGTATGAACCTATTGGAAATACTATAAAGTACATTGGGAATCACTGTAGGACCAGATCAAGACATTGGTCAAGAGTATAAAACTCGAGGAAATACTGTTGCAACAGTAGAGTACAGTATTGATGTACTATAGGACCACTTGAGCATGGTCAAAGTTAGAAGCTATGGAACCACTATAAGTCTAGTACATGGTGGATAAATAAGGGATTTATTGGGTAGATTTAAGTAAGGGCTGGTTTAGATCATAAATGGGAATTTACGCACTACAATACAAACTAAGCTTATAAATCTTTAATGACGACTGAGAACTATCAGAGGTTCTAATTCGTCTACAAACCTTTAGATTTTATCAAACCATTGACAGAAAGGAATTCGAAACACAATCATAACTACTCACTTGGGTGATACGCTAAGGTGTTAAGAAAGGTTGGATATTATATATATATGGCTATGCTACTTTATTCGTGCGCCCAAAGTATGCATAGCATCCAAGGTGGCCGCTTATATCCTTAAACCGGATAAAGCGTTTAGATTTCAGCATAGTCCATCCGATCAGAATCACGATAGCCTAGTTCCTCGTGACATGCTAATCGAGAAATCAATTAGTAAGGAATCTAATGTTTACACCAAGGTATATCTATCCAATGAGTGTCTTGCAATCATCCCGACACTGCTTATCTTAAATCATGGTGAACCACGCCTTCTCTGTCCTTAGTTGTTGCATGCTAGCTATCTTATTTTAATTATATTGCTTTAATATTTTAAATACAATTATAAATTAAATCAACCCAACTATTGCCTTTACACAATTTGATATTCCGGATAAAATTGGTGTCTAGAATAAACCGGTTGGACTTGGTTGTTGGATTTTTCGAACAGTCGCCAATTTATTGGGACCAAAAGGATCTTGCCTCTCCACACAAGGTATACCTGGCCACTAGTCTTGGATACTAAATTGTGTACAAACCAATCTTAATCACTAAATTATCTGAATAAGCTCCGTTTCAAATTCGACCGCTCAAGGAACGATCCTAGGTCATATTTTCCCTTGCTAACCCATAGGAAGGAATAATAGATGTAGGCCCAGCATATATAAATTAAACAATCAACTTCTTCTGTTGATATCCTGAATTGACGTTTTGCGACCTAACGACACCGCATAAATAAACCCTCCGATTCGGGCATATCACGGTAGTAGTTAATTTTTGGCGCCACTGCCCGGGAGCGGTAATACGATTTCGAGCCTGTTTAGATTAGTTAGTTTTTAAGAGACTCTTTCGACTGAGACTAGCTTAGTCAGAAGTTATTAGTTTTCCGTAGTTAGGTTAGATAATATTAGCTTAATTTAGATTATATTAAAAAGTTTAAAATGAATTTTCTTATTAGTGAACCTTTAGGATGGTTTAAACTACTTAGACTGCTAAGAATTCTTCCGACACATCCTTTCTTCTATCTGATATCATACATTGTACCCATCCGACGAGATCCACGCTTACCTGCCGATAGTTCGACGATGGCCGCACGCATCACTCTCGCTGACATCACTAAACCCTCGTTAGAAGGACGAGGAGGACCGATACTCTATCCAGAGGTTAAAGGAGCGTCTTTTGTGCTTAAGCATAACATCATAGAACTCATTCACAACCATTTCCAGTTCCACGGCTTACCAAATGACGATCCCAACTCTCACTTAGATAGATTCCTCTCCTTATCCAACTCATATAAGCAAAACGGAGTTGAACAAGATGTAGTTCGTCTGTATCTGTTCCCCTATTCCTTAACTCTTTATGCAAAAACCTGGTTCGCGCGGTTAGAACCCAACTCTATCACCTCATAGGAGGAAATGGCAACAACTTTCTTAATCAAGTACTTTCCCCATCAAAACAAATCAGACTTAGGAATGATATCGTAAACTTTCAACAAACATACGATGAATCACTCTACACTGCATGGGATAGATTCAAAATTTTGCTTCGAAGATGCCTAAACCACCGTCTTGAGAGCTCTGATCAGATTTTGACCTTCTACAAACAAGTCTACTCTTGATGCTGTTTCTCAGGGTAACTTCATGAACTTCACTGCTGACGAGGCCTGGAGACTGATCGAGGAAATGACTATGCACCATCACGACTGGAACACAGAAGAGCACATTTCATCAGCAACATCGCTTTCCGCCTCCGATCCAATCGAAAAAAACCCATCAAATTTCTCTCGGACCAAATAGAAAACCTCACCAAAGAAGTCAGAGAGCTAAAGAAATTCCCGCAACATGTGTCTCAAGTGAAATTATGCCAGAATTGTACTGACCCACATCCAGCCAAGGTATATGAGGCTGAATGTGAGGACTCTGTTGTCTACTCTGATAAGATCCTAGCTCATCCGCACAACCAACCCACCAAACCCACTACCCCACCAGAGATAAGTCAAGACTAAAATCATCAAAATGATCACCGCAAGACAAGACGCAGCTGACTTAGTCATGACTAATCACTTGAGTAGTCTTGAAAATCAAATAAGCCAGCTAAGTCAACGTCTCGATTCTCTAGGTTATCCTAAAAATGACTCAAATTTGGCACATAGCCAACCTTCAGTTTCTTCAAAGGAGAAGAAACTAACTAATGCCCGTTCGGTAGTAGTAATTGAGTCATCACCTAAACCTACTGGAAAAACACCCATTCCATTCCCGGGCCGTCTCAAGTAAAGACATAACAAGATGAAATCTTTCAAACTTGACGGTAAATTTTTGGATACTGTGTCTAAAAATCCTCATAGTAAGAAGTATTTTAGGAAACTGCTATCAACCAAGGATAAGGTACCCGAAGTACCCAATGTCCCGTTGAACGCGGATTGTTCAGCCATTCTCTTAAATACTCTTCCTGAAAAACTAAGGGACACCGGACGATTTACTCTTCCTTGTTCTGTCTACCAATTTGGTACTATCTATTCTCTCGCTGACATTGGTGCCAACATTAATCCATTGCCCAACTCACTGTTCCAAAGACTCGAAATTGGAAACCTTAACCCTACCAAAATGAGCATCCAGCTAGCTGACCAATCCACTAGATATCCTAAGGGAAAAACTGAGAATGTCATGGTTAAGGTTGACAAATTCCTCTTTCCGATCGACTTTGTGGTTATGGATTATAAAGAAGACATGAAAACCCATATCATCTTAGGAAGGCCTTTCATGAATACAGCCAAAGCAATCGTTGACATTTATTCACGGACTATCACCTTGAGAGCCCGTGAAGAATAGGTCACTTTCACGATCAACGAGTCTGTATGTCCTTCTGATGGGAACGGCGAAGTAAATACCATCTCCACTAGAAAAGTCGCCTCTTATTCCGAGAATGAAGAGAAGAAGATAGAAGTAGAAGTAGAAGACAAGAAGAATAACCACTCCACACCAACCCAATCTTCACTCCCACCTTATTTTGATCTTTTAATGACAGGAGAAGATTTCGTTCTAGAAGAACTCTCTAAACCAATTATACTTGAAGATCTCGAGCAGAGTGACGAGGAGGTGGATGAAGAAATTGAAATGGAGAGTCTGAATGAGAAGAAAGAGTTGGAGGATTCTAGCATCGAAGTAGTTGTTAATGTTAATACCATATTGGAGACATCATTGGACATCGTCCCACCTCCATCCTTAAAGTACAACATTACAGACAACCTGAAGTCATAAAGAAGAAACACGGGTTTTGCGTTAGGGATACCCTATAAACCATCACTCAAATACATAATGACATACACATCATGGAGTGATGGGCCTCTTTGACCACCTCGTTCCAATAAAGAGGTAAAAGAAATTGATAGCTTTATTATACCTCAAGTTAAACAAAGCATTAATTTCAAACAACCTTCTCCTTTCATTAGACATACCTTATTCTATGTCCGCTTCAATCCCAACGTTATGTTCCAATATTACCTCTTGTGTCTACTGATAGATGCAAGGAAGCCGCCTAGATTTCCCAATAAATAAGGCTAGATTCAGGCTCGTGACTCGGTGAAAAACAAACGCTTCTCGGGAGGCAACCCGTGTGTTTATTTTTCTATAGCTTTAGTAGTAGTTAAATTAGGATAATTAGGTTAAGTGAATAAAGTGAAAAGTGAAACTTAAAATAAAATTTTCAACGTTTCTTAGGACGAATTCATTTCTCCTACTTGTCTTGGGCTTAAGTGAATTAATTGCTACATTATTTCAAAAGTCTTTAAATTAAAGGTAGTCAACACTTTAAGTGTGGGATTAAGCCTTTTAGTCATACACTGATTTGTTGAATATTCAAAAATCTAATTTTGAAACCTTCAAGTTTCCAAATAACTTTTTCATCAAACGCAAATCAGTGAGTCTATGGCCTAAAGCTTAATCACCTGTCTAGGTATGATCTTTTCCATTTTTACAAGTAATAGACAGTTATTGATGCCTGTGGTGGAGACTCTTTGAATAATGACGAAACGACAAGAAAACCCGTTGATTATTTCATTTCAAGTATTGGTGGATGGTGGATGGAGGATGAAAATGCCCTAATGAGCTCGAGTACACTTCAAGAAGATCGATTTGAATCCAACAGAAGATGGTTCCGACTCAGTCTACCTTCAGATCCTCAGCTCACAGTCGCACCTAAGGGGAGTAATTTGTTTCTTTCTCTTCGTTTATTTAGTTTGCTTCGTTATATCCTTAAACTATACCCTATCCTAAGCTTATCACTAAGTGTGGGATTCCAACCCAATATTGAGCTTAGATACATTTTCCGACATGTTCAAACTCTAAGTGTGGGATTTTATCTCCCTAAAATCTTAGAATGAACATTAGGGACAATGTTCCTCTAAGTGTGTGATAGCGGTGTAGTACACCGTATTTAGCTATGAGATGCTCGAAAAATGTTCTTAACTTAAAATTTTACTAAGCTTTTCGAGTATACCTACTATTTAGATTCTTTGTCCTCAACGTAAATTTTTCAAAAAATTTGATTAAATGATACTTTCTGAAAAAGTACTTTCGAAAATTAAGCGTGTTTGTTCTAAAATTAAGACAAATGAGGACATAAATCTTCTTAAAGATGAACCAATTCTCTAAAAGAGTATTGCATGACTAGGCATTATCAACCCAATATAATTATTGTGAGGCACCCCAAAAATGGCCCAATAAGCATTCATTTTTAATGCTTCACTATCTTTTCCGTTGAGAGTGCCTATGTTAGCATTTAGAGTTAGAACTTAACCTTGACATACATTTCGAGGCCAATGGTTAGTAAGCGCCATACGTGGTGTAGGTGCGATACTTCTTCCGAAATCATTCTGAATAGAGAAGATAAAAACCATCCGTTTCCATTTCCACTTCACGCATTTAAACCAACCAACTCACGCCAAAGAGTTGATGAATCAGAAAATACTCACCCCCAAATTCACTAACAAATGCGTTACCCTTTCCACTCTCTTTCCTTTCTCATTTCCAAAATCTAGAAATTCAAAGAGATAGATCGACCGAGTTTACTTCAAACCCTTGTCGAAAAATTCTGAAATTTCAGACTGTTTTTGATAGGTCAAAAAGACTTACTTCTGGTGAAATACCTTTCTCTCTGGGCACAAAAAGTAATAGGAAAAGTTATGAAGATGGGATATGCAAAAAAAAAAAAAAAAAGAAAAAAAAAAGTTGTTGAGCAAAGTCTCAAAAATAAAGAAGAGAAAAGTCTTCGAATAAAAGCATACATCCCCCAAAAAATGAAGATTGTGACCCAAGAGGAATGCAGAAAAGAAGCAATGTATTCGCTGAAAATCAGTACCCTCTAAAGGAACTCTTCAACAAAAATAGAGTACCATCTTTCGTAGAAAAAGTATATCCTTATGAAACCGAAATCTATCGAATCTCTCTAAATTTCAATGATTCGAAATCACCCTTTTCGCCATATCAAAACCTTCACTTTTTTCTGCAAACCAGCCTTTAAACCCGCTCTTCCTCTTGAAAGAATGATTAGGGAGAAGATCAGTGCCGTCCTTATCTAACCGGTGGAGATTTGATTCTTGGTCAAGCCTATGACAATACTTGCAACATGACTGTCTATGAGCTAATTCATTTCATAGAGTAATAGGGAACCCCAAACATTTCAGCGATCTGAGTGACCCGTGTAAGGAAGCCAGTGTCATGTAACCTTCCCTCGTGCTTGCAGAGATAGTTTCTACCCCTTTTAGAAGATAGTTTGTATGATCTTGCCCTTATAATAAATAACAAGCCACTTGAATAATAGACAGAAAACCTCGGAAGCATCCTTGAACTCAAAATAAAAGAAAGGTTTGCTTGAGGACAAGCAAAGTCTAAGTGTGGGATATTTGATATCGGCCAAAAAGTCATGTTTTTACCCCCGACATTGAGCCCTAAAACCATAAAGTTTCAAACTTTATTGCCAAAATAATCACTTTTTTGGTTAATTTGGTAGATTTAGTCATTATGAAGGCTATGTTTCAAGAATCACTAAAAAATGAATGAAAAACGGGGAAAAATGAGCAAAACCGGCTAAGACGATTAACTCTCGTTTAAATAACTTATTTTATAATTTTTAAAAAAGTTTATTTACTTAATCTCATGTTGTAAGATATTTAATTATGAACGTGTGGACGTAAGAATCGTCAGAAACGGAGTTAAAACGAAGATTCTAGAGCGAAAACGGTGAAAGATAAGTTACGATCCAGCAAACGGCTTGCCAAACGGCCTGCCAAACGGCCTGCCAAAAGGGAAAACGGCTTTCCAGCAAACGGGCACTAAAAACAGCTTACCCTAGCAAACGGCCTTGGTAAACGGTCTGCCAAACGGCCTGCCAGCTGTTTGCCAGGAAAATTTTTCCTATTTAAAGAGTTTTTTGCATCATTTCAACACACACCATTCTTCACTTCTCTCTCTAAATATCTCTCTATAGTCGCTCTCTGGTGATCTATAGGAGATTAGTTCTCTCTCTAGATTCTAGATAGAGAAAAGTACAGAGATTAGGAAATATAATTATCTCTCTATTGTCGCTCTCTAGTGATCAATAGGAGATTAGTATGTAGTTGGTAGTAGAAGCTATCGAGCATTGTAACACTACAGATATTATGAAGAAATACAAGTGTTATTCTACCGACATTATTCGGTAATATCTATCCTTTCTTTTATTAATTCATTTTAATATTCTTGTTCGATGTTTATGATTTATTAATATTAGAAATGCTTGTTGTCATAATGTGTGAGTAATTGCTTGATTGTTTGCCATGATTTAATAATGTTAGTTAGGGATGATTATCGTTTCGTATTCGTTTTCTGTCTATGATATTAAACCTCATTATTATCGTCCTTCCACCAATAAATGTGATTAAAACCTTTTATAAAGTCGACAATTATAAGGTAATTAATTATCTGTGTTTATACATTGGTCAGGGTATGAACCCATTGGAAATACTATAAAGTACATGGGGAATTACTGTAGGACTAGATCAAGACATTGGTCAAGAGTATAAGACTCGAGGAAATACTGTTGCAATAATAGAGTACAGTGTTGATGTACTATAGGACCACTTGAGCATGGTTAAGGTTAGAAGCTATGGAACCACTATAAGTCTAGCACATGGTGGATAACTAAGGGATTTATTGGGTAGATTTAAGTAAGGGCTGGTTTAGATCATAAATGGAAATTTATGCACTACAATACAAACTAAGCTTATAAATCTTTAAGGATGACTGAGAACTATCAGAGGTTCTAATTCGTCTACAAACCTTTAGATTTTACCAAACCATTGACAGAAAGGAATTCGAAACACAATCATAAACACTCACTTGGGTGATACGCTAAGGTGTTAAGAAAGGTTGGATATTCTATATATATGGCTATGCTACTTTATTCATGCGCCCAAAGTATGCATTGCATCCAAGGTGGGCCGCTTATATCCTTAGAATGGATAAAGCGTCGGGAGTTGAGCATAGTCCATCCGATCAGAATCATGATAGCCTAGTTCCTCGTGACATGCTAATCGAGAAATCAATTAGTAAGGAATCTAGTGTTTACACCAAGGTATATCTATCCAATGAGTGTCTTGCAATCATCCCGACACTGCATTATCTTAAATCACGGTGAACCACGTCTTCTCTATCCTTAGTTGTTGCATGCTAGCTAGCTTATTTTAATTATATTGCTTTAATATTTTAAATACAATTATAAATCAAATCAACCCAACTATTTCCTTTACACAATTTGATATTCTGGATAAAAGTGGTGTCTAGAATCAATCGGTTGGACTTGGTTGTTGGATTTTCCAAACAGTCGCCAATTTATTGGGACCAAAAGTATCCTGCCTCTCCGCACAAGGTGTACCTAGCCACTAGTCTTGGATACTAAATTGTGTACAAACCAATCTTAATCACTAAATTATCTGAATAAGCTCCGTTTCAAATTCGACAGCTCAAGGAACGACCCTAGGTCATTATTTGCCCTTGCTAACTCATAGGAAGGAATAATAGATTTAGGCCCATCATATCTAAATTATAGAATCAACTTCTTCTGTTGATATCCTGAATTGACATTTTGCGACCTAACGACATAAATAAACCATCCGATTCGGGCATATAAATGTCTTGTTTTGCACGCTTCTGCATGTTGTTATTGATTGAAGTCATGATGTAGACTTATAAAATTGTGAATATTTGGTGTTATAACTTTGTGTATAGTATGAATCGATTATATTATTGATTAGAATACTATACTGACTTTGTTTATGATTTTTTTTGGTGATCAGAAGAAGTGAAGACTCAGAAATATAAGACCTCTGAGTTCTTCTCGTGTTGGTATTCGGTGAGTGGGTTAATCTAGCCATTAAGACATATAGTGACATTACCTAGACCGTTGACCTAGTTGCTATGCTTTGAACCTATGTTGTTGTGTGTTCTGGAGTGTGACCTCGAGCGCTAGTTGGACCGACCTTGCTTCTGATCAGATCGGGAGAGATCAACCTTGCTTCTGATCAGGTTAGGCTCATTGATTTTGTATGGTCAGTATAAGTCAGAAATCACGCGTTCGTCGCGTGTGGAAGACTTGTACTAGTGATACAGGGTTATAAGTTTTCTGTTGAATCTAGTCTGATCAACTGGGGTCATTGGCCCGTCCAGGCCGCCGAGTCTCTCCAGGGGTTGCTTTGGATTATCCAGGGTTGCTTCGGATCACCCACACAGTTGCTTCTTATTGACCATTGCTTATGGTTATCACGGTCGCTTTGGATTGAACTTTTGTAGATGTTTTTATGTTGTGGTGGTCTTTGGATTTAGTTGATTGTTAGCTATTGTATGATATTGTATTTATATTGCATTTTATGTTGTATGCTAATGGGTAGATTGCTCTGTTTCTGCATGTTCTAGTGGTTGTCTGATTAACTGTCTGCCTAATTTAATGCTGCATGTTCTAGTAATTGTACCTATGTGCTTTAGCTGTTAGATTAGTCCATTCACTTAGCTTCGTGCTAACTTCTCCACCTTTCCCCTTACTAATGTTGTAGGTCTTTTTCTTTTGTGGACATAGGTGAAGATAGGTGTGTTGGGTTGTGTTCAACAAGTCTAGAACTCTGATGTTGTCTATATGAGATCAGATATTAACGTAACACTGGCTGTTTGATAACAATGTATTTATGAATAAAGTTGTAATAATTATGTTTACATAAGGGCATGTTCTGTAAATAAGACTTCCGCTGTGTTATAAAAAATACGGTGTTACAATGCATCATCAGTTGCAAAAACCTTCTGTTGGTTGAATGTGGGTTAATGCACTAAACGATAAACTTAAGTATCATTAACCAAAAAATATGTTTTGATGATGACAGACACATATGCATAAGTGATGACTGACATCTTAACATATAAACACGCAAGGTCACTAATCCATACTTTATCTTGCAAACGACCAAGTCAAACATAGGTTAAAGAATGAAATTAAAAGTTCAGCTAAATACACGGTCGAGGTACGGTCGAACGCATAGTCAACCGTGAAACCCCAAACTGAATTGCAACGCAGTTTTGTGAAAAACGTTGCACGGTCGCCACCACGGTCAACCGCAGTGCGACTGCAATTTTCTCTGTTACCATTTTCGACCAAATAAAGTTTGACTAGTTCCCGACATCTATAATTCATGAAACCTTTCTCAACATGCTTAGAATAGATGCCTTCTCTATACTCAATTGAGTTTTGGTCATAAAAACACTAATTGTGATTAATTACCCCTAATGACACTTTAATGACAAATTAACCAAGATTAGGCATAACACACAAGTGTTAATTCATAACTTGTGATCTTAACTCTTATCTAGATATCGTTAGTATGATCATCAAGTACCAACACACTTAAGCCAATATCACTAGAACAATAATTGCTATTAGAAATGACTTAGTGATTAACTAAGGCTAAATGAGAAACAATGCTCTCAAGGTTAACTAGTAATGACTTGTAATCCTAAAACACACTTAGATACATTTAGGATGGTCACCAAGTCCCAACTAGAGATTGTTCTTCCCTTGTGCATGTGTTGGACATTAATGTGTGCTTACACAATAATCAAGCAATATGTTATATTGCACTTAAACTTGTTAAAGCTTGAATTATAAGTTGTGCAAGTATCTATATGATTGATTCTAGAATAACTATCTCTTACTATGTGAGTATTACTTGCTACTTGCCAATATGATTAATACTCATAAACTTGTCAACTTGATTAATATGTTTTCTAGGTGCTCACTAGTTAGGATTCAAGTAACTAACCTACTCTAATAGATTAAGTGTAAAATTGTTCACAACGAAGGTATAGTCAATTGTCTATTTTGTCTAGTTTAAGTAACTAAGGGTGATTGCTTATGACTTAACTTTTATGTCTCTACATACTTCATGATTATCTTATAGAGACATTATTCAATTAATCTCTAACCAAACTCAAAAAGAACATGACTTGTGATTAATTAAAACTAGGAAGTTAATGACATAGTGACTAGTCTTTAGAATTGAACCGAAGGCATTAATGTGACTAACTAAGTCTTGACCAAACTGAGATTTCCCTAAATATCAATCAAGACACTTCTCCAAGAATGTTGGGTTTGCTACTTTTGGAATGATTAGTCACTTTCATGCATTAAGACCAAATCTCACACACTTAATGCATATAGTACTTGTATAGGATGTTTGGTTTCTTTTTTGCAGGTGCTAGAAGTAGTAAAGGTGCCAAAATGTAGTGTTCAAATTTGAGTCAAACGGCTATACAATGGATACTAATTTTGGACTGGAGCACGCACGGTCGCACCATGGTCGACCGTAATGGAAACCGTGTGTCAACGGCTACTTTTTAAATCCCACTATAATTGGCAAACATTTAAAAGCATTTAAAGCTGACCCTCTTGCATATTTCAAAGGCTTATTTCCAGAGATCACAAGGGCTCCAGTTACTACTCAAATGTGATCTAGCAAGAGAATATTCTATGATCTTATAGATATAGAATTGGGTTGTTGTAAACTTACTAATCAAAATCATTTATCTTGTGAGTTTACTTAATGTAATGTATGTCCTAGTATTGTCTTAAGATCATCATTACAAAGTGTATAAGTCTTGTAACTTCAATTAGTAGAAGCATAGGCTAGCTTAGTGATCTACTTCCTTAAAGGGACTTAGGAAGTTGATTAATCTTGTTTGGAGATTAATACTTGTCCAAGGTGAAGACAAGTTGATCTAGGTTGGAGTTGATCTTTCAATGGGATAGAAAGATTAGGTTTGTTGTCTACCAAAAAAGTTGAAGACTTGTAAATCGGATCTCCACCGGGTTTGGAGAAAAGTGCTTAGTGAAACAACAAATCCCGATTAGTGTAATCGGGGAGTGGATTAAGGTGGATTTGTTAACATCCACCCGAACCACTATAAATCCTTGTGTCTATGTATTTTACATTACTTCATTTATCATTTTGAACATATACACTACACACATCATGTTTGAGTTGAGTTGGTTGATCAAAGTTAAATCGAATTTGGTGATCATTCGAAAAAATGTTAAAAACGTATCAAGTAACTATTCACCCTCCTCTAGTTACTTACAATTGGTATCAGAGCAGTTGCTCAAATCATTGCTCTACAAACGTTTTTAAAAGTGTCAAAATTCGTTTTGTGCAAAAACTTGAGTCAATGATTCTCGGATCAACTCATACTATGGGATACCTGGAAGAATTGGTGAAAGAAGCACCAATCTTTGATTAGATGAATATTGATGTGTGGAAATTAAGATTTGAGTCTTATCTCAAATCTAAGGATTACTACTTGTGGAGAATAATCAATGTAGGAGACTTTGTACCACAAGCTAGTTCAAGACTAGTGAAGTCAACATTTTAAAACAATGATGTTTTGAAACAATTTGATGCAATTTTACTACTTCATGGAATTCTTTCTAGTGAAGAAAGATTAAAGATAATCTCATGTGAAAGTGCAAAAGAATGTTGGGATTCACTATGTTCTCAAGAAGATTTAAACTCTAGGAGTTTAAAGGGTAAAGGAATAGAGAAGGATTTGGAAAAGGTTGGTAATTCTCAAGCAAAAGGGTTGAATGGAAATGAAGACTTTTGCCTCATGAGTTCTTGGAATGATTTGGATCAAGATGGTCAAAGTGAAGAAGGGGTTGAATCTCCATTCAAAGAAGATGATGTCTCAAGCATGGATTGCAATGAGGTACATGTATTCTATCCTTCTAATTATGAAGAATTGTTAAATGATTACAAGACTATTAAATTTGTGTATGATAGTAGTCGTGACAAAGTAAAACTTTTGAAGAAAGAATTACACAAAGTTAGACAACTTAACTAAGTTTTAATTGATGAAAATAACACCTTGAAGAGAAAACTTGAAAGGATAACTATTTGTGATTCATCAAGAGGTAAACATGAAATGAATATATGTCACGACTCTAGCAAACACAAATCTTGTAATCAAAGTCTATTGTCTATTATTAGGAAAATTGAAAATATGGGAACAATAGACCAAGCTAGCAATTCTATGGTAGGGATAAGTCAAGGATTGGGTAACCTTAAAATCAATCAAAATCAATGATCAAAATGCTAATGAGAATAACCTTCTCAAAAAGACTTTGTATTAATGAAAGGTTTTTCTTACAAATGCAAAATTGTTTTTGAAAAGTGATTTTAAAAGATTAGTGTAGGAAGCTTACTTGCCTTAGGATTGTGTGTTTATGTAAAAATATATATTGCATGCTAAATACTATATTGATGCATTTTGTGTATACTATGTAAATGATTGAATATGAATATATATATATATATATATATACACATATATATATATATACATACATATATATATATATATATATATATATATATATATATATATATATATATATATATATATATATATATATATATATATATATATATATATATATATATATACATACATATAGATATAGTATATTACGTGTCATTGATGACTAAACATTGGGAGGATGTAATCATTCAGTGTTAGGTAAAGAAAACTTGTCCTCAAGTATTCTATAGAACCTAAGAATCGTCAAAACGCGCTCGAAAAAAGAAGAAGTGAAGAAATAAGTGATCAGAAGGATCCACGGCAGCACCACGGCTGACCGTATACTTGATCGCAGATTCCTGTCCTGTACGTGTACAAATTCATGCACGGCTAACACCAGGGTCGACCGTGCGTGGTCTGATTCTGTTTTAAATTAAATTAAACCCTCTCTTTTATTTCTTTTCAACCCACTTCAAAACACACACACTTACACACGGCTGAGGAGATCGACCGCACAAAGAAGAACGCTCATTCCTTCAATTTTAGTTCCTACTTTCGGTATGATTAATCCTTGCTTTCATAGCATTCAATTGTATTTGTATGATGAATTAGGGTTATGAAGAAACTCTAACTAGAATGAATCAAAACCTAAATTGATGCAAACAATCGAAATTGTTCTTGAAGAACAACCTGAAAACGATTATAGTAGTACCTATCTATGCGTTAATTTAACATTGAATGATTCTAAGGTTCGTTATAGATCTAGGTTAGATTTTCATAGAAGCATTGTTCATATGATATGAATGACTTTGTTGCTAATTGAGTGTAATAATGTTGAATGTCAAAACATGTGTTGATGATGATCTCAAAAGTCTAGAACACATATGAACTTTGTAAAAATCTTAATCTAGTTGCAAACTCATTGACACTAATGAAGAGTGAAAATGTGAAGAACATTAACATCAAAACATCTAAGTATTGATGATAATTAAAGTTTGCAAAACTTGTTGCCTACAATTGAATTATACACTTTGAATTAATCTGAAGTATCATCGTGTAGAAAATGGCAAGAGGAAAGGGAAAGAGCAGTGAACCAAGAAGAAAGGACTCATATGATCCACCGTCAGATCCTACAGAGAGAATTAAGTACAACACTTGGTTTCTCTCTAGACGTCCTATTACTGAAGGAAGAAAAGTTGCCCACGATCAAATGCCAGAGCTTGTGAGACAATTCAAAACTCTTCAATGGGAAGCATTTCTTACTCTTGATGGTCCCATTTATCCATCTCTCATTCGCGAATTTTATGCAAATTTCAATTTCGTGAACAATGAAGTCTTCTTCAGTCTTCAAGGCACCAATTACCACTACTCACTTGTGGAATTCGGGTACATTCTCCAAGTTCCAACAGATGGTGAAGAATTCTTCAGTTCGCATCATGGACTGGCATATCTTTTTCGAGTTTTATCTCCAACAAAACAGCATTGATAGATATACTGTGCAAAGACAGTGCTCCTCACGCTGAAATTGAGAGATCTGGAGTACTGAGTAGACACCTCTCTTCTGAGTATGAAGTTGGGAACAGAGTCATTGACTACAACATCTACTGCAGATCAGGAAATCACTCAAACATTCATGCTACTCAATTTAGGCAACCAGGATGAGTGGACTCATCACTGAAACAACTCGAGGATTGCCTTATGGAATGCATCTAAACAAACTGTTTAGGCACCTCAAAATCATAAGTGATGACTCTCTTCCACTCACTCATCAACCAATCCTACCACCAAAATCAACAGGAGGATCAACCTCCAAATGAAGGAGAACTACCAATGAGGCAGGAACAAGCAGAGGAGCTATTGAGATATCAGACAGTGAAAATGAAGAAGAAAATGAATCGGTAAGGGATCTTGGGGTCAATGCCAAGATGGATAAGATCTATCAGACTCAAATCAAAAGTCTGAAAAAGGAATCAATGGTGAAGAAATTACTGAAAGGAGTGATCAGAAGCTTGAACTGTAGGTCAGGAAATGAGGAAGATGATGATTCGAGTGAAGAATTCTAACAAATTCTCATGAAAACTTTCTATGGTTGAATGGTTAAGACAATAATGTTTGTGAACTTTAAATATGCATGTTTAATAAAGTATTCGTGTGTGCTTACTACATGTTTTTAATTAAAAGTCCAAGCATGTCAGATTTATATACGGCTGAACTACGATCGACCGTAAACCTAACCGTGTATGTCCTATACCAACGAGTTTAAGTTTTTTCCAAAATGGTTAATCCACGGCTTACATCACGGACGACCACAGCTCAAACGCAGAATAAGCCTTGCATAAACTGACGAACCATTTTGTCCTATTATGCTCAATAACTTTTCTCAAGTGAAAATTGACTTGTCAACCAAAAGACTTTGCTCATTTAACCTACCTCTCTTTTGAAAAAGTAAAGTGATTCCTAGTAGGTCTCTATAAAAACTAGTACATTCAACCATACTCACCATCACAATCCCTAAAAACCCACAATCAAATCATGAGACAAATTGCAAAAGGAAGAGAAGTGTCCACTCATCAACTCTCAACTTATTCACTGGCAAACTTCTCTAGTGTGAATTAGAATGTCTTTCTCAATCTTCGAGGACCTCTATATCCTCTTCATGTGAATGAATTCTATGCAAACTTCCAATTCCATGATGATATGAAGATATCATTCACTCTCTATGGCAAAAGTTATTCCTTGACACTTGGAGAATTTGGAAACATCATGGATGTTCCAAGTAATGGAATCAAATTCTTTCTTAACCCAAACTTATTTGATGAGTTTTCGGAATGGTTAGAAAAAGAATGTGTTCTTGAAACACTGAGTGAAGGACCACTCAAATTTGAGTCCATCAACAAAGAGGGTTTCTTAGTGCATCATCTTGCTTCAACATATGATCTATGGCAACATATCATCACCATAAACGTATATGGAAAAGGTGAAATACTTTGGAGAATGAATGCAAATGAGGTTACTCTTTTGTGGTGTCTCAAACACTCACTTAAGGCAAACATTGCATTTCTGATGGCATCTAGAATGCAACAAGCAGCTCAAGAACCCTTCTTGAAACTACCTTATGGCCTTCACTTAACTAAACTCTTTTCTCATCTCAAATTGACGACTTCTTATCACTATGCTGCTCAAGTTTCGTCATACCCGATATGCAGAGCTTCAACTAGACCATTTGTCGAACCTTCTCTTGATAACCCTCCAAACATTAACCTCCTTTCGACCGCAGGACAAAGCAGTGTCATTCACGAGAATGTTCTAAAAATTGGACGACATCTAAACAAACTAGAAGGAATTATAAGAGACACTCATCACTACATTCACCTCAAGAAATAGGCCAAGGAAATTTGAAGAATGCCTACCTATACATCTAATTTATGTGCCTTCCATGCATATTTTCATATATGCATTACTATGTTTCGTGCTTACTTTGAATAAATTGTGTGCTTGTTATGTTTTAATATATGTTTTCCAAAGTGCACAATTTAAGGGGGAGTTTTGCTCTAAGGGCGAGCTTAGTTTTAGGGGGAGCTAACATTTTTACTTCGACAAAAGGGGGAGAAAGATGGATACAAGTGATTGTTAACACTTGCGTATTTATAGCAAAATGTCCCTCATCACTTATATGTTTGTCATCATCAAAAAGAGGGAGAATGTTGGTTGAATGTGAGTTAATGCACTAAACGATAAACTTAAGTATGATTAGATGGAATTCAACATAACAACAAGTTCTTAATGTTAACATAATCACAAAGCCATTTTATGATAGTTAAAGCAAGCGGAAGCATAATTATTAAGAAAACAAGTTTATATGTTTAGCCATTTTGTTAAATTCCATGTTAATATCAAGTCTTGAAACATATGCTTACATATAAGAATAAGGAGAGGAGATTCATACCTCCTCAAGGTAGTTGAGGGTTGTTTTTTTCAAAGAGTAAGATGATGATAAAGATGATGGAAAGTAAGCTTCTAACTTGAAGCCTCAAGTGTGTAATACCCCAAGCCCTTTTGCACCAACACCACCTTTAATTAGTTAGGATTTTAGACACTTGAATGAGCTAAATTAGCAAGCAAAAACTGCCTTCTTTTCCTTGGTAACTCATGGCTAGAATACAGCAAAAGGGGAGAGAAAAGTGCAGTTTTTTTGATGTCTAATCTCTTGTATTACTTGAGTCAAACCTTGGTTTTAAAACCCTTGCATGCACTTAAGGAATATTGTATTAAAAGTAACAAAATGGCATGGGTTGGTCTTCCTTGGAGACCCAAAAAAACGTCCACCAAGAAGGTTTTAAAAAAAAGAGATTTTTTATAAAACTAAATAAATAACCCATGTATTGTTAAGTTACTTACATATTTTATAAATCATTTATAAAATATAACACAATATAATTATTTAAACCTATAAATAATTAAATCCTTAATGTATATAAATTATCCAAATAATTTATCTCAAGTGATAACATTTTAGAAAACCGATTTTCTAAAGTTCAAGTGTCGCGTATTTATTTAACGATCTAATCATTAAGATTAAATACATATAAGGTGTCGGTAAGCTTGTTATTGGGTATGACTCGACTTGGATCATAACATATTATCCACATTAATTTAATATGTCTCTTGGGCATACGAAATACCTCCCACTTTGCAGAGAAACATAAGAAATTAATGCAAGTGACGGATACCACCTAACGACCGTCCATCACCCCCAATATGTTATGACTAAGTGCCATTCAATAACATCATCCCTTTCGAGTTCCCATCTCGAATATGATTAGGTGAATCTTTCATTATATCCTTTCATCCTAGATGTCATGTTAAATCCAAGAGACATAGAGTGATCACTCTCTTCTAGATTTAACTTTATCAGGCCTTAGACATCTGACTCTCAACGAATAAGAGGGAAAAATTCCATCTTGACTACATACGTCCTACATATATACCTTGCATCATACCTGAGCTCTTCCTTATGAACTACCATATTTTAGAATAGCGAAGGAAAGAATCAAGGCACAATACTTGGTAAATATCCGAACCCAATATGTATCTCAGGTCAGAGGATACAATGATATTCGCCTTTACTCAAGATTACATGTGATCAACCACAAAGGCTCCATTTAGTAGATCTTGAGGGCGGGTCTTCCAATATTTGTATCCCACAAATATCTATGAACCTTGGTTGCAACCTTGCCCCACATTCATCCCGTGAATGTATACCAATCCAAGTTCATAATAGTCTAAACCTCACACTTGTTCCCACAAATGTGATCGACTACGGAATTTAGAATAATTTCTTATTCATGGATAAAATATGCAAAATAGGAACTTGACTCAAAATAAATTAATACCATAATTATATTAATGAGTTTAAACAATTTCGTTCCTTTACAATACTTAAAACAGATCATGACCAATCACTAGAATATCGAAGCCCTAATGCACAAACATGTCCTGTATGTTTTGCTCCATGTAAGAGCTTCGTGAGAGGATCCGCTATATTAACATCTGTGTGAACTTTGCGAATACATATCTTTCCCTTTTCAACTTCATCCCTTATGTAGTTGAATCTCCGCTCAATGTGACGGGTCTTTTGGTGAGCACGAGGTTCCTTGATTTGAGCAATCGCACCCTCGTTGTCACAAAAGATCTCAAGAGGGTCCTGAATGGAAGGGACCACTCCTAAGTCGTCAATGAATTTCTTCATCCATGCAGCTTCCTGAGCTGCCAATGAGGCCGCAATGTACTCTGACTCTGTAGTGGATAATGCAACAACATCCTGTTTTGAACTCTTCCAAGAGACCGCACCTCCATTTAACGTGAAGACATAACCGGACTGTGATCGAGAATCATCTCGATCAGTTTGGAAACTCGCGTCCACGTAACCTTTTACAGCGAGTTCCTCCTCACCAGACCCATATATTAGAAACATATCCTTAGTCCTCCTAAGGTATTTCAATATACTTTTAACCGCAATCCAATGACTGTTTCCGGGGTTATTCTGGTATCTACTTGTCAAGCTAAGAGCGCATGACACATCCGGTCTAGTGCATATCATTGCATACATGATTGACCCAATAGCAGATGCGTACGGGACTTTCTTCATTCTATTTTGTTCATCTTTTGTGGTAGGGCACTGAGATGAACTGAGAAGCGTTCCTCTTTGAATAGGTACCAAACCATTCTTAGAGTTCTCCATCTTGAACCTTTTCAAGACCTTTTCAATGTATGCACTTTGATTCAAACCTATCAGATTCTTGGATCTATCCCTATAGATCCCAATCCCCAAAATGTATTGTGCTTCTCCAAGATCCTTAATGGAGAAGCATTTACTTAACCAAGTTTTAACTCCTTGCATTGCCGGAATATCATTTCCAAATAATAATATATCATCCACATATAGTACAAGGAACATGATAGTGCTCCTACTAGCTTTCTTGTATACACAAGCTTCATCACCATTTTTAATGAAGCCAAATTTCTTGGCCTCCTCATTAAAACGATGATTCCACATTCTAGATGCTTGTTTCAATCCGTAGATTGACTTCTTCAACTTGCATACATTTTTAGGATATTTCGGATCAACAAAACCTTCAGGCTGAACCATATAGACATCTTCCTCAAGATGTCCATTTAGGAAAGCGATCTTGACATCCATTTACCATATTTCATAATCATAATGAGCAGCAATAGCAAGTAATATCCTAATAGACTTTAGCATTACCACAGGCGAAAAAGTTTCATCATAGTCAACCCCTTGAGTTTGAGTGAAACCTTTTGCTACAAGTCTAGCTTTATATGTATCCAAGTTTCCATGTATGTCGGTTTTCATTTTGAAAAGCCATTTACAATCAACTAGCCTTGAGCCAATAGGTTGTGCAACAAGTTCCCAAACTTGGTTGTCATACATGGATTACATCTCAGCGTTCATGGCTTCCTGCCATTTATCTTTATCAATCCTTGATAAAGCATCTTGGTAGTTTGTTGGTTCATCCAAATCAACCACGTAGCAACCATCCATGAGAAACCCATATCTCTCAGGAGGATTACTAATCCTACCAGATCTGCGAACGTCTTGTATACTTTGATCATCCATTTGATCATTCTCAACATTTTCATGTTGAGCGCTAGTGTCAAACAATTGTGTATTATCTACTTGATCTTGCACCTCTTCAAGATCTATCTTCCTTGTACTATTACCTTCCATTAGGAACTTAGTTTCAAGGAATTCAGCCTTCCGAGCAACAAATACATTTTGCTCGGATGGATCATAGAAATAGTATCCCATATCATCCTTGGGATATCCTATGAAGATACACTTCGTGGATCGAGCATTCAACTTATTAGGGACGTAACGCTTAGGATAAGCTTCACATCCCCATACCCTTAAGTATGATAGAGATGGAGGTTTTCCAAATCATATCTCATGAGGAGTTCGTTCCACTTTCTTGGTTGGGGCCATATTTAAAATACGAGCCGCGAAGCATAGACAATAACCCCAAAATGATAGAGGTAACGAGCTTCTAGCCATCATAGATCGAATCATATCCATTAGGGTTCGGTTCCTCCTTTCGGATACTCCATTAAGTTGGGGTGTTCCAAGAGGAGTAAGTTGCGATATAATCCCACAACCTTTAAGATGATCTTGGAAAGCATCGCTTAGGTATTCACCTCCTCTATCGGTACGAAGTACCTTGATTGTCTTATTAAGTTGATTTTGTACTTCGTTTTGATATTCCTTGAATGCTTCAAAAGTTTCGTCCTTGTGTCTTAATAAGTAGACATATCCGAAACGACTGAAGTCATCAATGAAAGTAACGAAGTATCTTTCACCATTCCTAGTCATGGGCTTAAATGGTCCACATACATCCGAATGTATTAATCCCAATAAGTCTTTAGCCCTTTCATAGGTCCCTTTGAAAGGTGTTTTAGTCATTTTGCCTTGTAAACAAGATTCACATACATCAAATGATTCTAGCTCACTTGATTTCAAAAGGCCATCCTTTTGAAGTGTATGCATTCGGTTCTTATTTATGTGACCAAGGCGACAATGCCATAAGTAGGAATCACTCAAATCCCTTTTGAGTTTCTTGGTGTTTGCATGGTATATTGAGCTATTGTATGATGTGTCATCATGAACCAATTCATAAATACCATTCAAAGGCCAAGCCTTGAAATAGAACACATTATCTAAAGAAATATGGATATCATCATTAATGAAATTAAGATTAAAACCACATTGTTTCAAACGGGATACAGAAATAATGTTTCGAGATAAATCGGGTGCATACAAAACATTTTTCAAAATAAGCTCCAAACCACTTGGAAGCTTCAAAATAAAGTCTCCTTGAGCTACTACGTGCACCTTAGCTCCATTTCCCATGAAGAGACTTGATGTTCTCGCTTCTTGTTTACTTCTTTTGAACCCCTGCATAGAATTGCAAATTTGAGTTCCACATCCTGTGTCTAATACCCATGTATTAGAAGAAGTAATACTAAGCTCAATGTATACCATATATACATTACCCGAGGTTTGCCCTGCATCCCTCTTTTCTTTCAACTCCTTTAGGTAGACCGGGCAGTTGCTTTTCCAGTGACCCATTTCACCGCAACCAAAGCACGGATCTTCCTTGGGGTTAGCTTTACCGGCAACCTTTTGCTTCTTGTTATTATTGGTTGGGGTAACCATCTTCCCCTTTCCCTTGCCTTGGTAGGCGGGTCCTTTCCTCTTAGCCGCCTTCAGCTTAGAAAGTGTTATGGTTTTTGGACCCGCCTTCATTGATCATAAGCACGGGTGAAGCCCTTTTACCCATGCTTGCTTCGGCCGTCTTAAGCATAGCATGTAATTCGCCAATGCTCTTATCCCAACCATTCATATTGTAATTCATTACGAATGTGTCAAACCTCTTTGATAAAGAATTAAGGGTAAGGTCCGTGGCTAATTCATTAGACACGTTGCAGTTTAGACGGTTCGCTCGATCAATTAGGCTTTTCATCTTAAGGACATAAGATGAAACAGATTGGGAGTCGTCCATCCGACATGCATGAAGCGCTCGAACCATTTCGAAGCGCTCGACACGAGCTTGTTGAATGAACATCTCCTTCAATTGTATGATCATGTCATATGCACTATGATGCTCGAAGTCTTTTTGGAGTTCGGGTATCATAGTCCCAAGCATAAGGCAAGCGACTTGCACTGAATCGGTGCAATACTTATCCCAATAAGCCATACCTTCCGTATCATCCTCGTTCGATTGATCGGGAATGGGGTCTTCCAACACATACGCCTTATCCTCTAGTTTGAGGACAATTCTTAGATTGCGAAACCAATCCATGAAGTTCGTATGGTTGAGTTTTTCCTTTTCGAGGATTGACCTCAACGATAGGTTGTTAAAGTTGATTGGTGCGTTTGGAATGTTGTTGTTATTGGCGGCCATCTACGAAATTTAACAAAGTTGTTTAAGTATTAATTTTAATTTAACAATCAATACCCTTTAAATCCAATTGATATTTATTAAATTTTAGAATCCAACGATAAACTAAATTTCGGTTAGGTGACCTTTATCCCGTCATTTTATTTAGCTAGGTAGTCATTATTTGACAATTGCAATCCTTTTGCAACTTCTAAGTTACGGGATCATGCAATCCTTTTGCATGGCATATTTATCCCATCAACGCCTATTTGTTCCTCATGCTTCGGTGACCCTAAATTCATGATTCCCAAATCAAGTCGTCCTATTTGTGTAAACGTTTAACATACAAGTGGTTAGGTGACCTTTATCCCACAAGTGTGCGAAATTCACCTTAATCATATTAGTTTGCTCATAACGGTTAGGTGACCTTTATCCCATTAAGAGTTCCCTAATATTTTTAAGTGTCATACAAAAGGATGGCGTTTAACTTGTTTGCCTAGTTAATAAGGGATTTTAAGTTTTCATTATTTCTAGTTTAAGAAAACTATTATACCATACACCAACATGCATTTAGTGTATGGTTTATTTGAAAATCCATTTTTCATGTTATGTAATAAAGCCAATTTCATTACATTGATATAAACCATTTTATATGTCTTAATAACCAATTATTAAATCCTTTTCATGTTCTTAATAACCGTTTATCAATGTCCTTTTGCCACTTTTAATTTAACCAATTAAATTGTAGTTTTGCATGTCGTTAATAATGTCTAATTTAACCAATTAAATTGTCATTTTTCTTGTTGTTAACTTGTGATATTCTTGTAGCAACCAAATATACAAACACAATAAACAACCATGCATGCAAAACAAATATGTTCACAATCAAGCTAATTTGGTAGACATATGTTTAGCCGAAAACAAATGCCACCGGTTAAGGGGTTATAACACAAAGTAGGAGATTTTAAATCTCCCACTTAATCTTGCATCCAAATGCTTCTTCTTGTGTTCTTCCAAGTCTTCATCTTGTATCTTCATCTTTTACAAAAAAATATATCATAATACATTTTTTTTCTAAAAAATGAAAATACAACCTAATCTATTTTACATACCAAATATAAAATAAATTACATAACCAAACTTAATATTACATACCAAATGAATAATTAATATTACAAACCAAATTGAATGAATATTACAACCATATTGAAAGATTAACAAATCAACCAAAGAAACATTCATTCATACACAAGGTCTTGGCTATGATTGTGAACATCAATATATCAACAAATATTAACCAAATGGCAAACCCAAAACCACCTTTTGGACCCTCCTAAATTCGGCCTAAACTATATACCCACCCAAATCCATTAATTTTTGCATTCTACTTTCATGCATGTTAATAGAATGTAAAGTTGGTGGGTCTTAAATACCATATATAAGAAGCATATTTCATAGACTTCGGCTCTAGATACCATTGATGAAATTCAACATAACAACAAGTTCTTAATGTTAACATAATCACAAAGCCATTTTATGATAGTTAAAGCAAGAGGAAGCATAATTATTAAGAAAAAAAGTTTATATGTTTAGCCATTTAGTTAAATTCCATGTTAATATCAAGTCTTGAAACATATGCTTACATATAAGAATAAGGAGAGAAGATTCATACCTCCTCAAGCTAGTTGAGGGTTGTTTTTTTCAAAGAGTAAGATGATGATAAAGATGATGGAAAGTAAGCTTCTAACTTGAAGCCTCAAGTGTGTAATACCCCAAGCCCTTTTGCACTAACACCACCTTTAATTAGTTAGGATTTTAGACACTTGAATGAGCTAAATTAGCAAGCTAAAACTGCCTTCTTTTCCTTAGTAACTCACGGCCAGAATACAGCAAAAGGGGAGAGAAAAGTGCAGTTTTTTTGATGTCTAATCTCTTGTATTACTTGAGTCAAACCTTGGTTTTAAAACCCTTGCATGCACTTAAGGAATATTGTATTAAAAGTAACAAAATGGCATGGGTTGGTCTTCCTTGGAGACCCAAAAAAACGTCCACCAAGAAGGTTTTTAAAAAAAGATATTTTTTATAAAACTAAATAAATAACTCATGTATTGTTAAGTTACTTACATATTTTATAAATCATTTATAAAATATAACACAATATGATTATTTAAACCTATAAATAATTAAATCCTTAATGTATATAAATTATCCAAATAATTTATCTCAAGTGATAACATTTTAGAAAACCGATTTTCTAAAGTTCAAGTGTCGCGTATTTATTTAACGATCCAATCGTTAAGATTAAATACATATAAGGTGTCAGTAAGCTTGTTATTGGGTATGACCCGACTTGGATCATAAAATATTAGCCACATTAATTTAATATGTCTCTTGGGCATACGAAATACCTTCATGATTAACCAAAGAATATGTTTTGATGATGACACACACATATGCTAAGTGATGACTGACATCTTAACATATAAACACACAAGGTCACTAACCAATACTTTATCTTGCAAACGACCAAGTCAAATATAGGTTAAAGAATGAAATTAAAAGTTCATCTATGTGACGACCCGAAAAATTTCGACTAATTTTAAACAAAACTCTCGATACGATTTAATATTTTTGACACGATAAGAAAAGTATGTTAGATTGAGTCTCAAAATTTTTGAACTGTTTTATATATTCAATTGACCTTCGCTGTTCTCGACGATTCTCGAACTACTATTTGTAAATAGATGTATATATATGAATAGATAATTTGATATATTATATGATTTAATTATAAGAATTTATTATGTAAAATAAAATAAAATGTGATACTATAATAATTATTATTTAAAATATATCAATATATATATAGTTGAAGTATATTATATATATATATATATATATATATATATATATATATATATATATATATATATATATATATATATATATATATGATTTTGAATTTATTTAGTAAACGTTAGTAATACTCATTTGTCGTTTCGATCGATATTAAATAAGTTTAATTCAAACTTATGAAAAAAAAATGAATGATTAGCCCCACTTAAGATGCACTCACATTATTCGAATATATCGTATAATTTCTTAAATGATATATGAACCAAAGAAGTAGCAGTTCACCTTTATCTCTTAACATGTTGTAGATTTTTTTTTATAGATATATATGTGGTGGGCCGAAATGTTACAATAATACAAATTGTGATTAGAAAGAAATTGACTGAAGGTGATACACAACTGTTTTTCTAACAAACCTATGATAATATATATATGCATCACCCACCATCTCAACTTTTCTTCTTTTAAACTGTCTATTCTTTTTCTGTTTGGTATCACAAGAATATCTTCATCCTCATCTAATCACCAGCCCATCTCAATTACAACCCATCTCAATTACAACTCACTACTGCTAGATACAAACCAAATCACTGTATATGATTGATTAATACTATTTTAGATTAATTACTTTGATCATTGTTTTTACTAACCTATAAATCTTATATATATGCATGCATATACCGTGCTTTATCACTAACATATATAAACCCACTTTCACATCTTCATCCAAAATTTGTTACCAATCGCTTTCTAATCTTTTCAATTTGTCTGGTAGATTGAAACTTGCATAACTTTTTCCAATTATATACATGCATGCACATGTGAATTCAATTATCAACTAGATGAAGGGCCACAAAATGCAATAACATTTTATCTTTAAGCATTTGTTTTATTCGGTGTGGAGCCACTCAATTAGAGTTGGAGATTAACCGTATATATTTCAATATTAATCAACTCAAAAATAAAAAGAAGACTCTACTTTATATATTTACGATTATACTAATGTGTTCCTTTATGAATGAGTGAAAATCTTTAAATAACCATTAACTTATTAGGTGGTAGTCATTATCAATAATCTCATTTCAATTCACATGTTATTTGATGTATAAACTAACGGGCGGTGAAGTGATCCAGATATTAAACAGAACTCTTCTATATATAATATACATGCATATGCATATAGATTCAACATAACCAAACCTCGCCATCATTTTCTCTTTCTGATTAATTGGCGGAGACCATCACCCAAAACCACCACCATTACGATAACCACCAACCGTCGCTTTTTAAATCACCAATCCTCACTCTCATGATCACCTTAATCAACAACCACTCACCACCACCGTGAGATTTAACTCACCGGCCACCAAAAACCACCACTTACACCACAACATCATCACTACCAAGACCACCGTAAACCATCCAACAAAAAGCGACCAACTGCTCGCTGCAATACTTGTTTCTGCTACGGCTGATTCATGTTTCTTTTTAGATGAACAAACGCCAACCATAACCACCACTATCATCGTTAGTATAACAGAAAACCGGAGCCAAGACCACCTGTCATTATCTGTTCGATCACAAACCTGTAAAACCCACTTAATATTACTATCCACGGCTGCTAGCTGCAACTTATATTTTTTTATTTTCTGGTTCAAACAATTCACCAACCCAACACCACCATGTACGATTGCTACTGCATACTCCTGCTGCTGTTTCGTTTCTGTCATGAAGAACTACTCGAAGAACCCACCATGGGAACCCACGGTAAAGATCAAATATCATAAGGTTACTGCTATTTACTGCTGCTACTTTTATAACCGTAAACAACCATCAAACCACCCTTGAACCGTCATCCCTCATGTTAAATTTCACGACTACAATTACTCAAAATTATTATACACCATCGATATTAGATAAAAGGATAATGATAATTGGTTGTTATAGTTAATGGGTGTTTCATTAGGGCCGACACCCACATCCCACCACTAGCTCTTTGTTTAAAAAAAAAAGAAAGAAAAGAAAACGCGTATTGTTGATTGATAATTACAGAAATTTAAAAGCTAATCTATCATGGGTTTTTGTTAAATGGGTTACAAAAGTTGTTGGGCCGAGATTTATTTTTCGATTAGGTGTGTTGGGCCGAGATTAACATGGACTATTAGTTTGATAAGAAGAAGACAGTGGACATGGGTTAAAAGTATTTTATTCGAGAATTTAGTCAGGAGGTATTAGATAGAGGAATGGTTTGGTGGTGTGTTGGATAAACGAGAGGTTTCGAGTTCGAGCCTCGGGTGTGGCATTTTTTTTTAGAAAAAGAAGAAGAAAGGGAAACAGGAAGAAAATTAGTTATATAAATATAAGTATCATATTTATCAGGGAAAAATAGACACATATGAATGGTTAAGGTTGTTTTTGGGTTAGCGGGACGTCGCGAGTTCAAACCCGAACTTGGCATTTTTTTTAAGGGCTACTTCTTTGAGGTAGTATTATTATCCTATTTGTTATCATTAACATTATTATATTTTTTTATTATTATTATGAATATTAATATTAATCATTATGATATAAAAGAAAATATAAATTAAGAAATGTTAAGATGAAAGTAGATATGGTTATGATTAAGCTTAATGATACAATTAAAACACTAAGTATTAAGAACGATGTTTTATGTTATAATCATCAAATTTAATCAAGTATTATTTTATTATCCATATTAATATTATTAACATTATTATTATTAATACAAATAAAATGACAAATGTTAGTACCAAAATTATTATTTTCAATATCATTACTAAATATAATTATTACTATTAATATTATTAATTTAGTACTATTATAGTTATTAATATTACAAACAAAATATTTATATAAAAATATAGTTATTACATAACAACTCTATTAGTATTTTTATAATTATTTATGTAAAATATATAAAACAAATATATTTAAGTTATTAATGAAACCTATAATTTATCAAGATAATATTTATATCACTAATAATATATAAATTTGTTCGACTTCCATTATATGTGTTAATATATACATAAATGATATAGGTTCGTGAATCCAAGGCCAACCCTGCATTGTTCAGTTCCGTCATATGTATTTTTACTACAAAATACAATATAGTGAGTTTCATTTGATCCCTTTTATTCTTTATATTTTTGGGCTGAGAATACATGCAAATGCTTTATTAACTGTTTTATAATATTTATATGCATGAGTTTCATTATTCCCTTTTTAAATGCTTTCACCATATATATTTTTGGGACTGAGAATACATGCGCTATTTTTATAACTGTTTTACGAAATAGACACAAGTAATTGAAACAACATTATATGGTTGAATGATCGAAATCGAATATGACCCTTTTTATTAAGTCTGGTAATCTAAGAATTAAGGAACAGACACCCTAATTGATGCGAACTCTAAAGATAGATCTATCGGGCCCAACAAGCCCCATCCAAAGTACCGGATGCTTTAGTACTTCGAAAATTATATCATGTTCGAAGGAGGATCCCGGAATGATGGGGATATTCTTAAATACATATTGTGAATGTCGGTTACTAGGTGTTCAATCCATATGAATGATATTTTTGTCTCTATGCATGGGACGTATGTTTATGAGAAATGGAAAAATGAAATCTTGTGGTCTATTAAAATATTGAAATGATTGTTATGATAAACTAATGAACTCACCAACCTTTTGGTTGACACTTGAAAGCATGTTTATTCTCAGGTACGAAAGAAATCTTCCACTGTGCATTTACTCATTTTAAAGATATTACTTGGAGTCATTCATGACATATTTCAAAAGACGTTGCATTCGAGTCGTTGAGTTCATCAAGATTATTATTAAGTCAATTATATTTGAATATATTATGAAATACTATACATGCCTGTAAACTGTCGATGTAACGAAAGTTTGTCTTTTCAAAACGAATGCAATGTTTATAAAATGTATCATATAGAGGTCAGTTACCTCGCGATGTAATCAACTGTTGTGAATCATTTGTAATCGATATGGACTTCGTCCGGATGGATTAGGATGGGTCTTCACAGTTGGTATCAGAGTGGTGGTCTAGCGAACTGGGTCTTGTATTAGTGTGTCTAACTGATAGTCGTTAGGATGCATTAGTGAGTCTGGACTTCGACCGTGTCTGCCTGTCAAAAGTTTTGCTTATCACTTCGTGTCAAAAATTACCTGCTTATCATTCTTAGAGAATCACTAGCTTATCATTCTTAGTCTAGACACGTTTTACTGCATTGATTGCATGATTAGTGTATGGACAAAATTCATATCTTAGCATATCTGCTAATTCATATCTTAGCGTATCTGTTATTGTAAACTTTGCCTGACATTTTCTGTAGATTCCTCTGTAACTTATGGAATTTTAGTATTATATATGCATATGTAAATTATGTATTGCAAGGTACTAATCTACATCCAATAATCTATTTCTTATCGAAAATCCTTCATCTGATCGTACGAGATGAATCCCTCAACCAGTTCGAGTCCCTCAGATTTCGATAGCTATTCCGATAGTTATTCTGACAGCTATTCCGACATGGATATTCACCTAAGCTCCGAAAGCAGTGTCACCAGAATGAATCCATCAATCAGCCATCCCCAATTCATCTGATGGGTTCGTAGTCGACTTAATCAATGGAGACGCGAAGAAGGCGATCCTTTTCACCAACCGAATTTACCTCTTGACGAAGAACCCGAAGCACTTATCAGCGAACTAGTCCGAAACACCATATTTACCCCCAATTCCAGGATATCTCACAATGATTATATGATATCCCAAAATCCTCAACCTTATTCATCCGCTTGTTTCAACCGACAATCATCCCAGTGTAATAGAAGAAGTCGACGAGCTTCGCGCATGGGTAATCAATCTAGAATATATGGTGCAAAACGTACCAGCTCCAGCAACATTACTGACACCAACAGTACCACCATCAGTAGCACCAGTAGCATAACCAGTACCAACAACAACAACATCATCACACGTCTCAACCTCGCAATCTATACCTCAAGCATAATCATTGTTCTACGAATCGTTCTACATAAACTATCTTCGTCATTCGTGATGATTATGTAATCTCTAATGTTTTAGAGATTATGTACCCTAGTTCTAGCCGTAAATCTGATGAGGTTAATATCACATTGACTCATTAAATCCATGATTTCTTCTGAAGAAAATATATATGTATATATATTTTCATAAATATTGTAATTAAAAATTCTTTCGTACAAACTGTTAATGGTGAAAATATTTTAACGGGTAGGTAATACCCGTGGAATATTTATATTTCACATTAATAAGTTACGCTGTACATTCTTCAAGTCAGATTTAGCAGTCATTAACAACACTGCTCAAATTCACACATATACGTATCCGTTCACCAAAGAACAACTATTTTCATCCAAGTTCAATTTCATATTCAGATTTTGACCGATCAGAATCCAAGTCAAGATTTGACAAGTGGCATAATGAAGAAAATAATGAACAAAATAAAATTGATTAGTAACCAATTAATTAACTACGTAAAACTTTAAAACTATATTAACCAAATCCTAGCTAACTGTTCCTAGCTAACTGTTCCTATAAGACTATTTCCTTAAAATATACTAGTTTTGGTGGAACTATTGAACTATTGGATTATTGGACTACTATCATGGATAATTAAAAAGTATTAAAAGAGTAGAAAATATTAAATACAACATATTTCGACTTAAAAAGATTGTAAATAAATTACATCTACTACAGTTAATATTTCCTCAAGTTTGCCACTTGATTTCGTCTTAAACATCATTTGTATCTTCACGATTACATTCTGCGTTCAAACCTTTCATGATTCTTGAAAACACCTCAATCGAGAGGATGAATCAACCGCACTTCATTAACGGAAGGAAAGATTTATGCATATAGTTATGCACCTGAGAAACTCTCGGCAACTGAGTAAAAGTTTAACACGTAGCCGCATCAGATCCTTTGACATTTATTAGCAAAAATAACTTTGTCATCCCTTTTTGAAGTAGCCAATTTTGTCACAGCTCCAGCAAGTCAACTTCGACTTTTCATTCGAAGTAGCCTTACTATAATCCTGATATATACAATTACCCTTTTGATACTGGAGAATTCTTTTATATTCCATCATATTACCAGCAGATGTATCAGCAACCTCGTTACTCCTTGGCTTAAATCTCTCCGGAAAATCATTATATTTATTCATTGAAACCCTATCATATACGCATTCGCATCTTATAACAAGAACTGACATACCAATTACCGGGAATCAGCAATCAGTACTTTGAAAACTCACAGCATATCTACATCAACAGTTATATGTATAACATTCAT
The DNA here is from genome assembly GCF_046630445.1 of Rutidosis leptorrhynchoides. Taxonomy (NCBI): domain Eukaryota; kingdom Viridiplantae; phylum Streptophyta; class Magnoliopsida; order Asterales; family Asteraceae; genus Rutidosis; species Rutidosis leptorrhynchoides. Next base: position 151,002,225 of record NC_092334.1, read on the forward strand.
CTCTTAGAATTATGATCTTTCATTATGAAATTCTGAAAAGCACTCAGTCTACGAATCAATACTCAAAAATTTGAGGAAGCTGAATGAAGCAGCAGAAACCGTAGACAACCGTAAACGACCTTAACCGTCGAAAGTTTGATGATAAAGAATGGAGTATTGGAAACACTCAATAGAAAATTTAGTACCGAAAAGCGGATTATGCGAAACCATGAAGGAAGCCGTGGACAAATCACAAAGAATAAGTTTGACTTCAAAGAATCCAAATGATTCAATGCCTGCTGAAGTCTTTAGGGAATATCTTGCTCCTTACTCTAAACCCTTGCGGATAATAGTTTTCATCATCCTCTGATCTTAGATATTCAAAGATATTATCGTATATTTCATTACAAATATCCTCCATATTCTGAAGATATTTTCATAACTATTCTTATCTGAAATCATTCATCTCTTCGTGCTATCAGTGTTACATCATATAGAAACTATTAGTTTCTATATTCTGTAAACTTTCGAGCTTAAAATATGAATGTTATTGAAGTAATGTTGGGAACTGATGCATGGGTTAGTATAATATAATGACATTTGATCAACGTGATTATATTACAATAAGTCATGCTGAGTTTCTAATGGAACGTGATGATTCACAGATCATATCGTCATCATGTGCCATGTTACATAACTCTTCCATTCTGATTAACTTCTGAACATATCAAGAAAATATATTCTTGATAGTTCTATTCTCAGTGATTCTGGTAATTTGACAAATCAAATCGTGCTATTATGTTCTTTCTCGTTTAGAACATAAAGTTCATTCGAAACTCCATACTTATGAATTCGGGACCGTTACTCGCTTTACTAGAGGTCGAGAAGAGAATAAAAAGGCAAAGAGCTCCAAAATATAAGAGAAAATATAAAGCCCAAAAACAACACGGAGGTTACAAACCGTGGATATTAATAGGAATAACAATATAAAGACACGGCATAATTAAGAATATATCACCCCAAGGTTATATTAAAAGTAATCAGATTTTTCTAGTGGAAGATTGAAAAGAAGGATGACATAAATGATAATTAGGAAAATATCAAGGATGAGAACGGGATTAAGCATTTTCACTATCTATTGGATGTACGAACTAAGGAAAGAAAGTATGGGAATGGTGAGAATAATGGAACGGAAGAGTTTATTTTATAATGGAAATTCCAGACAGAGTAATCAAGTCAGATCTCCACATTTAATTAGAGAGATCCTGATTTTCCTAATTCGCCGAAGAATCAGATCTTATAGATTTCCAAAGATTTTCTTTTAAATCTCTTGAATTCCGGAATTCAACCCTGACTCTGTCAAAAGCTAAGGCAAATCCTTATCTTTTCATTTCACTATTTTATGATAGCTTCACTCGTACGCTCCGTATAATCGAATCGTTTTATTTATATTAATCAATAATGATAAAACGATATTTATCAACTCATATTCGTCATGAAAACATTTTTATTGTTAGCCATGACCACCTCACTCAAATTTCGGGACGAAATTTCTTTAACGGGTAGGTACTGTGACGACCCGAAAAATTTCGACTAATTTTAAACCAAACTCTCGATACGATTTAATATTTTTGACACGATAAGAAAAGTATGTTAGATTGAGTCTCAAAATTTTTGAACTGTTTTATATATTCAATTGACCTTCGCTGTTATCGACGATTCTCGAACTACTATTTGTAAATAGATGTATATATATGAATAGATAATTTGATATATTATATGATTTAATTATTAGAATTTATTATGTAAAATAAAATAAAATGTGATACTATAATAATTATTATTTAAAATATATCAATATATATATAGTTGAAGTATATTAAATATATATATATATATATATATATATATATATATATATATATATATATATATATATATATATATATATATATATATATATATATATATATGTGATTTTGAATTTATTTAGTAAACGTTAGTAATACTCATTTGTCGTTTCGATCGATATTAAATAAGTTTAATTCAAACTTATGAAAAAAAATGAATGATTAGCCCCACTTAAGATGCACTCACATTATTCGAATATATCGTATAATTTCTTAAATGATATATGAACCAAAGAAGTGGCAGTTCACCTTTATCTCTTAACATGTTGTAGATTTTTTTTTATAGATATATATGTGGTGGGCCGAAATGTTACAATAATACAATTTGTGATTAGAAAGAAATTGACTGAAGGTGATACACAACTGTTTTTCTAACAAACCTATGATAATATATATATGCATCACCCACCATCTCAACTTTTCTTCTTTTAAACTGTCTATTCTTTTTCTGTTTGGTATCACAAGAATATCTTCATCCTCATCTAATCACCAGCCCATCTCAATTACAACCCATCTCAATTACAACTCACTACTGCTAGATACAAACCAAATCACTGTATATGATTGATTAATACTATTTTAGATTAATTACTTTGATTATTTTTTTTATTAACCTATAAATCTTATATATATGCATGCATATACCGTGCTTTATCACTAACATATATAAACCCACTTTCACATCTTCATCCAAAATTTGTTACCAATCGCTTTCTAATCTTTTCAATTTGTCTGGTAGATTGAAACTTGCATAACTTTTTCCAATTATATACATGCATGCACATGTGAATTCAATTATCAACTAGATGAAGGGCCACAAAATGTGATTGTTTCCCTGGTTTGTTCGATTGTTCTTTGAAGAAAATTGGGAGTGTTTTGCGAAATTAGGGTTTTGCCTGATTTCATCTGTTCCAATGCTTGGATTATTGATCTGAGTGATTGTTCTTCATCTTTTGGGATCAGTTTCGCACTGTGGTGTATTGATCCATCTGGTTGGATTTGTAAATTCTAATTCTTCAAATTAGGGTTAAAGTTCTGCCATTCGTAGAGACTTCTCATCCGGTGATTATTTCTCGTTATTTCTTTCTTGAAAAGAAATCAATTTAAGTCTTCTATTCTCTACTCTTTTTCTAAATCTGAGTCTAGTCTTGAGTTCAAAGTGACGTTATTGATGAAATCGTGGTGAAAAATAAGTTGAAATATTTTGAACAACTGGTGGAGGTTTTAGATTATAATGCGAAACAGCTTAGAAATAATTCGGTAATGTTATCAAAGGTACAATGGAGGTTTAAGAGAGGATTTGAGTTTACTTGGGTAGCAGAAGATTAGCTGATGGTTTATTGTCCTTCTGTGTATCAGGAGTGATTCGTGTCAGCTCAACGGTGGAGAGTTGTAATCGCTCAAGCATTTCAGCATTGGTGCGTGCTGCACACCTTTGCTTTGCGCGCCGCGCACACTGCCAGATAGAAAAGGCCAGTTTTATTAATTGTAGAATATGGGAGGTGTTTATTGTGAATAATTTGTAAACACATCCCAAATCTTAAAGCTTACAGATTTCTTTTCCCATTTATTCATTTACCAAAATAAGAAAAGAAATAGAAAAGTAATTGATGGTTTTGGGTGAGAAGGGAGAATTAGGGTTTCAAAGAATTGAAGCTAAACTAGTTATTTTCTAGTAAATTGAAGCAACTAGTTTTCGAACCCTCGCTTCGCGGCGGGGGTTTCGATTTTTAATGTATTTTATTGTGTTTAGTTACGGAGCCTGCGAGTGAAAAATCAACATATATGAAAAGTACCCTAAATATTTAGCTTTTTTTAAAAGTGTCTGTTTTGCGTATAGTTAGTGACATTGTGTTCATAAAATTATTTCGAGTTTAAAGATGATGTCGGAAAAATTTAACTCGTTGCGAGCGAGAAGATATGACCTGTTGATCATTTGAGTGGAGTTTATTTAAGATATTTTATGAAAATTTTGATTTAACGTTTTAACCCCCTGTGTTGGGGACTGATTCTAATTTTTGAACAAAGTGTGGGGGGCTTTTGTGGTGTTACTTGAAAGAAAGAAGGAAAAAAAAGGTGAAAAGACGAAAATACCCCTGATACTATTCATAAGTTTTGTCTAATAGTTAATATGGTAATATCTATCAAGGAGAAAGTATCAAGGAGAATGCTGAATATCTGCTAAACACAAGTGGTTTTCCAAACATAAATAATATATATAACAAGAAAAGTAACTTGCACAAGGGTAAACCCTTACGAAAGGATCGAACAATTAAGAGCTTAAATCAAATATTCAACTAAGCAAACCGCTCCCCGGCAGCGGCATCAAGAAAGTATTGATGCTGTGCGTGATAATACATATTTTACCCTCAAAATTTATATATGATTCAAATACTACAAATAAGCACACACAACTAACGAGCACTTAGAACCCGGTTATTATAACACTTTAATGTATGTATTCGTATCAAGTTCATCCCAAGAGAGCGGTGTAAGTTAAATAATTGAAACTATTAATTGTCCTAGAGTTTGTTTGATTGGGGGTTTTGATTATTTTTAAATAACACTAAAACTTGCACAATTAAACAAACTTAAACATAACGAGTAAAACTAGTAGCAAGTAACAAGTAACGAAATATTAAGAACTTAAATCAATTAACTAAGTAGTGTTCACTTACCTAATTAATCATCTCTATGTTTGGATTGCCCTGTTTTACCTAAATTGCTATCGCATTAGTCGTTGAACTATTAAATGTTTAGCATTACTACCAAACCTTAATCAAATAACACTTTGCGAATTCACATAAGCATTGCATTCTAAGATTAAGTTAAGCATGATTAGTTATTGAGATTATACTTGGGATGAAATCACTTAGAACCCTTCAACTATCGAAATCACTTAAGATAATCGAACACTGCTACGTTGACTAAAGGCCAATTGAAAACCAACCTAGATCAAGAACACAATCACTTGAAATCCTTAAGCTAGTTGTCTAGATCACTCAAGGTGTTGAAGCACAAATTGATTCACTTCTCAAATCACTAAGAGAGCTAATCAACTTATGTAATCAAAGGAAAGCCTAAAACAAATGCATAGCAATGGATCTATAGCTAACACAATAACACTTGATCATGTATTTCATTCAAAAAACATCATTCAATTGATTTAGGGGCAAACACTTGCATTAGAGATTCATAGATAAGCAAACACAAGAGATTTAGCCAATCATGGCTAAGATTACACTAATCATAAGCATTGAAACACAAATAAACATCATCTTAAAGTTATTACAAGCAATGGATTCAAAATTGATAAAGAAAGCTGGAGATTACAACCTAAATACAAAGAGATGAAGATCTAGAGCTAAAACTATGATGAATCTTGAGCTATCTTCCTTCAATCCACCTTCAAACTCCGATGGATGATAAAATTAGGGTTTTGTAGGTGAAAATCGGACTTTGAATGGCAGCTCTCTCTCAAATGATCTAATCTCTTTTCTTTTATAGTGCTGAAAATTCTGGGCTGAATCAGCGACATGAGCGCCGCTTTTGGAGCAGGAGCGGTACTTTTGGCATTCTTCAGGAGCGGCGCTTTTGGTTCGTGAGCGCTGCTTTTGGCATCATTCAGGGGCGGCGCTTTGTGGTTAGGAGCGGCGTTTTTTCTGATCAGGAGCGGCGCTTTTGGCAATGAGGAACGACGCTTCTGGCCACTGGTGGAAACTGGTGCCAAAACGTGCACAAGAACGTCGCTTTTCATTGAGGTGCAGCACTTTTGCTCCACAGGAGTGACGCTCTTATATTAGGAGCGGCACTTTTGAGCTGATTTATGCACTTTTCGTTTTCTTTGCCAGTTTTGATCAAGACTTGGTCAATTTTACATCAAATCAAGCTCTTAGCCCCCAAATTGCCATTAAGCTCATAAGCATATCAAATAGTCTCCATAATCATAAAAAACTGAGCAAAGTGAGGGAGATATTGCGAGATAAAACATGTATAATTAGAGCAATATCAAACCCCCTACATTTGAACCTTTAATTGTCCTCAAGCAAATCAACAAAACAAGCTTTGGAGATAGAGAACAAATAGACAATCAAAGCCAAAGTGCAAAGAGTTTGGGCAACAATTAATACCTTTCATGGACATGCACTTTGATGACTTGAATGACCTCCAAAACTTGCACTTGCTTAGGATCAAGCACAAACTCCTCTTTTCTTCTTCCTCTTGTGACGACCCGGAAAATTTCGACTAATTTTAAACCAAACTCTCGAATACGATTTAATATTTTTAACACGATAAGCAAAGTCTGTTAGGTTGAGTCTCAAAAATTTTGAACTATTTCATATACTCAATTGACCTTCTACCATTTCCTACGAATTCACGAACAATTGTGTGTAAATAAATGTGTGTATATATATATATATATATATATATATATATATATATATATATATATATATGATGTCTATATAATTGATGATTATATATATTGAAATATATCAAATATTCAATATATGTTAATATATAATTATTAAATATTAAATAATTAATAAATTATAATATTAATATATGTAACTGCAATTTAAAATATAGTTATACTATTAGTATCACTTTCATTATCAATCTTAAAATAAATATTAATATTAATGTTAATATCATTATTATGAATATTATCATTTCAACATAATATATAGATATAAAATTCGATACATTTAGTTTGACATATTATTATTATTATTACTAATATTATTGTTATCATTATTAATATCATTATTATTATAATTAGTAGTAAAATTATGATTTTTGTTATTATTAAGATTATTAATATGATAATTTTATAATTACCATTATGATTAGAATCATTATTAATATTGTAAATAATATGGTAAAAATAATACAATCTATCCTTAATATCATAAATAATAACATTTTATATAATAATTATTATTATTAGTAATATTATTAATATACTTATTTATTTATTTATTTATTTATTAATACTAAATTGATAAAACAAATATAGAATTGGAATCAGTTTTACATCACAATCAAACTGTAATCTATTTTGTTTCATGCCTCTGAATTTGTTAATACATTCAAATCACTCGTACAAATCAAATCCCTATCAATAACAGTTAAGCGTACAAATTTGTTACAGATCACTATCTGATTTGTTTTTCTTTCTTGACTTCCTCTGCTAGAACATTATGCCGACAATCATACGAGAACGGTTCTTGGTTTCTTCTTGAACCTTGTCAATCACTGAAGAAAGAAAAGCAAAACAAATCAACAATAGATATAATAATTCAGTAAGATACAAAGATTGCTAGATATTAATCAGATATAAAGCAAATTTGAATAGAAATCAGTAACATAAAAATGTACGGATTTGTTTTCTTCTTCTTGTTTGAAGAACCCTGTCTGCGTTTTATACGTGTCGACTGTCCTTCCCTCCCCTGCTCAAGATTCTTGGACGACTTCAATTAAACACTACAAAACAATTTCAATCGAATTTGTTAGCTATCAATAACAGTTAAAGCATACGAATCCGTTACACTTCACTATCTACTTTATTTTTTTCTTGTTTGATCCTTCTAGATCGAATCTTCCTGTCGACTCCTTCAATTGTATATAACAAGCATATCATATATTTTTTTTCATCAACACCCTACAAACACCTTCGAAAACTATTACATGTTTCTGTTTCCTTTCGAACACCATCTTACTTCCACTACTATACGAGTAAACTCAAAAACCACCCAACGAAACTCACAGCTGCAACTATTCTGCTTCTACTTCATACTTATCATTATCGTTGCTTATTCACTAACATTTTTTTTTCTCAACTCAAGCACAAGCCCAAAGGGCCGTTAAAATGAGCCTGTTACCAAGCTAATCGTTGTTGATGTTTGATAACCAACACACCCACAAGCGATTTAATTCTTTCAACCACCACCAAGGACCACCCTGCATTGTTCTCCCTTTCTTATTTGGTCGATCTTCACAACTTCCTTTTTCGTTGAATCAATCACCAACTACCCTCATCACCTATTTTCTGACGTGAACAACCAATCACCACCATAGCCCATGCCACCACCACTTCTCTTAACCCATAACCAACTCGCCATTTTTTTGTTGCAACTAGAAACGAAAACACAAACACCTACAACCATGAATAACTCGTCCCCATGATTCCACCAATCCACCATCTTCACTACCATAACCATCCCCCTCACTAACACCTTTCTCCTCAAACAAAAACCGCCATGTTTCTTTCTCTCTCTCTCCCCTAATTTCTTAGTGAACACCATGAACTCACTCATTTTACCACTGCTAATTCGAAACCTGCTTGTTTTGCATTGCTCCATTTGAAAACCACCAAAAACCGCCACCTGTTGAAACCACTTCTATCACTCGCTGAATTTTTTATGTTTTAACCAATTCAATTTGCAAATGAGGCATGCGAATAAAAGATGGGCATATATATATATATATATATATATATATATATATATATATATATATATATATATATATATATATATATATATATATATATATATATATATATATATATATATATATATATATATATATATGAATATGGCCAACAATCTTTAATAAGTTACCCAATTATAAATATCCTTTTGCTAGTGGATTACAGTGGGAAGTTATAAAGAAAATCGACTCCCATCATTATTAATTTTTTTTACACGTGATGATGTGAAGATGAGGGAAAGATAGTGGTAATAAAATATTCGTGGTAGATTGCTTCTTTTTGTTTGTAATCGAACCCCACAGATACATGGAGCAAACCGAACTTGTGTTTTTTTTGTTACGGGCTTTTAATTTAATTGTGCTAGTAAGAATCAAGTAAGCCTTGTTCAAATCTAAGTGATGTTGGGCCGTTGGTATTAGACTAAGCCCAATAGATCAATAAGCCAATCACTCTATTGAAATTGATTGCCAACTGGTACTGCAATTATTCTGTTTCTTTTAACAAACAATTATGAAGATGCCTATGGTGTATTAAGATCATGAAGCATGATGAAAGAAGTTTAGATAATGATAGTATTATGATAGAAATAGAGTGATGATCATAATAATGAAAGGATTAGGATTATGGTTTTTGATTATGATTAAGATAATGATATAGATGATGAAGAGATAAGAAGGTGATGATTATACGATCATGAATGATATACGTGATGTATGATAAATCACGATAGAAGATGATGATTACTCGGTTCTGTTTTCTATTTTGGCAAACTAAGATGAAACGATGTTAAAGTGAGGCGAGATGCATAATAGGATGTATGATAATAGATGACACGATGAATGTTGATACTACAGGGATTAGATAAAAAAATATAATGATATTAGATAATGGTTATGATGTACGACGATGATGATAAGAATGATGGTGATTCACGATGTAAATGATGATGGTGATGAAGGTAACATAAAGATAATGAATACGTAAATAATTGATGATGATATAAGATGAATAATCTGGGTTTTGTTTTAAGGAAGAAGAAGAAGAAGAAAGCAATTAGCGGGTTAACATAATTATTTGGGGTATTGAAGCAAGAAAAGCAGACTAGATCAGGTGGTTGGGGTTATGTCGGGTTAACGAGAGGTCGCGGGTTCGAGTCTCGGTTGTGGCATTTTTTTTAGAAAAGAAGATGGAAACAGATAGATATATTAGATATATAGATTGGGTATTAATTCAGAAAAGCAGCTGATGGTTCAATGGTTAAGGATATTATTGGGTTAGCGGGACGTCGCGGGTTGAAACCCGGACTTGGGCATTTTTTTAGGGATACTTCTTTGAGGTAGTATTACTATTACCATTTTTATTATTTTTATTATTATTATTATCATTATAGATATTAAAATAGATATTAGTATTATTATTATTTGTAAAATTATTATTTTATAGTTATTATTATTATTAGTATTATCATTATAATCAAAAACAACTTTTATTACTATTATTGATATTATGTGACCAAATAAACATTTCGTATATAAAAATATACTTTTAGTAATATTACATATAAGTAAGTATTAATCACATTAACATTTTTATATAAATATTCATATATAATGAATTAGGTATTTTTAATATAATATTAACCAAATATATATTAATATAACTATATAAATATTAGTCATTATAAATGTATATACACAAATTAAATATATATAATATAAGTTATATGAAATTGTTCAATTACAATTATAGGTATATATATATATATATATATATATATATATATATATATATATATATATATATATATATATATATATATATATATATATATATATATATATATATATATATATATATATATAAATGATATAGGTTCTTGAATCCGAGGCCAACCCTGCATTGTTCAGTTTCGTCGTATGCATATTTTTACTACTAAATATCGTATTGTGAGTTCATTTGATTCCCTTTTACTCTTTACATTTTTGGGACTGAGAATACATGCGCTGATTTTATAACTGCTTTATTAAATGCTTTTGAAATATATTTTTGAACTGCAAATACATGAAATGCTTTTATAAATGTTTGACGAGATAGACACAAGCAAAACATTCCTCGAATGAATTATTATGCAGACGGAAGTTCTGTGGATTATTATTGAATTATGTGGACATGATAATTGCCACCATTATATTATGTGGACATGATAATTGCCACCAATTGATGAATATATTTTCCCCTGATTATTATTGCTTGATAACCTAACAATTAGAATCGGGTATGGCCCTAATTCACGCGAATCCTAAAGGTAGCTACCGGGTTTAACACGCCCACCCAGAATGTTCACTAGTCGAAAGAGCTAGTGGGTGTGGTGTTTAGTACTTCGAAGTTTATATATTATATAGATGAAATGTTCTGCTTTGGGGATATTATTGATGCGCATTATATGTTAAGATCGGTTACCAAGCCAAGCTATGAAAGCAAAGTGAATGCTATGTATCGAGAGAATGATTTTATACACAGGTTATGTGTATGCTATTTTTGTGCACGAGATATGTATACGGTTATTAAAAAAAACCGCGAGGCAACCTACGGGGGAGAATAGGATACGAACCTACTCTACTAAGCATTATGAAAAAATGGTTTTGTACACGAGATAGGTGTACTGTATTTAAATCTTGTGGTCTATCAAAATGATGAATTTTATTGCTTATGATAAACCTATGAACTCACCAACCTTTTGGTTGACACTTGAAAGCATGTTTATTCTCAGGTATGAAAGAAATCTTCTGCTGTGCATTTGCTCATTTAGAGATATTACTTGGAGTCATTCATGACATATTTCAAAAGACGTTGCATTCGAGTCGTCGAGTTCATCAAGATCATTGTTAAGTCAATTATAGTTGTATATATTATGAAATGGTATGCATGCCGTCAACTTTCGATGTGATGAAAGTTTGTCTTTTAAAAACGAATGCAATGTTTGTAAAATGTATCATTTAGAGGTCAAATATCTCGCAATGAAATCAACTATTGTGAATCGTTTATAATAGGTATGAACGGGTCCTTTCATTTGGTATCAGAGCGTTAGTCTTAGCGAACCAGGTGTTGCATTAGTGTGTCTAACAGATAGTCATTAAGATGCATTAGTGAGTCTGGACTTCGATCGTGTCTGCATGCCAAAAGTTTTGCATATCATTTCTTGTCGAAAAATATCTACTTATCATTTTCAGTCTCGACACATCTTATTGCAGTTATTGCATGGATGGTGAACAGAAAAATTCATATCCCATCACATTAAACTTTGTATGACACGTTTCCTTAATTCCCTCTGTAATCTACGGGATCTTCTGTATTATATATAGGTATTCTATGTAATTAGAATATCATCCTATATCCGAAAATCATTTCATATCGAAAATCCTTTATCTAACCGTGCAAGATGAATTCTGCAACTAGTTCAAGTTCCTAGGATTCCGACAGCTATTCCGACATGGATATTCACCTAAGCTCCGAAAGCAGTGTAAACGAAATGGATCAACCAATTAGTCATCTTCAATTCTGGATGAATTGGGGATGGGTTCGTAGTCGACTTAACCGATGGAGACGAGAAGAAAGCGATCCTTTCCACCCATTAACCTACACTCTTGGCGAAGAACCTGAAGCACTTACCGGCGAACCCATTCGAAACACCATTTTCACTCTCATTTCCAGAGTATTTCGCCATGATTATATTATATCTAAAATTCTAAACCTTATTCATCCGCTCGTTCCGACCGAAAATCATCCTGGAATAATGGAAGAAGTCAACGAACTTCGCGCTTGAGTAATAAATTTGGAGAATATGGTGTAAAACTTACCAGCTTCAGCAACACCACCAGCACTAACAGTACCACCAACATCAACACTAGTACCACCAACAACCCAAGTTTCAACAACACATGCTTCAACCTCACAATCTGTACATCGAGCATAATCATCATTCTACATATCGTCCTACATCATTTATCTTCGTTCGACATGGCGATTATGTAATCTCTAATGTTTTAGAGATTATGTATTCTAGTTCTAATGGTAAACCAAATGAGTTTAATATCATATTGACTCATTAAATCCATGATTATATCTGAAGAAAATATATATGTAAGTATATTTTCATAAAGATTGTAATTAAAAATTCTTTTGTACAAACTGTTAATGGTGAAAATATTTTAACGGGTAGGTAATACCCGAGGAATATTTAGATTTCACGTTGATAAGTTACACTGTACATTCTTCAATTCTGATTCAACAGTCATTCCTATTTGTATTCGTAAATATACGTATCCGTTCATCCACGAATAACCATTTTCATACCAATTCAATTCCATATACAAATTTTTACCAACCAAAATCCAAGTCAAGATTTGACAAGTGGCATAATGAAGAAAATAATGAATAAAATAAAATTTATTAGTAACCAGTTAATTAACCACGTAAAAATTTCTTCACCATCTTCTAATCTTAAATATTTTAAATTCTAAGATTATATATTGGACTACTGAACTACTAACATTGGACTACTAACCTTGAACAATTAAAAAGTATTAAAAGAATAGGAAATATAAATTATAACACATTTTGGTTTAAAAGATCGTTAATAAGCTACATCTTCTACAACTAAACATTTCTTCAAGTTTGCCACTTGATTTCATCTTAAATATCATATATATATCTTGACAATTACAATCTTCATTCAAAATCCTTGAAAACACCTCGGATCGATAACCAATGATTCAAATATGAGAATGCTGATGAAGCAGCAAAAGTCGTAGATGGTCTTAATGATCGAAAGCTTGATAACAAAAGAATGGTACATTGGAAAAGCTCGGAAAACGATCGAAATCTTCTTTTCTATTCATAATATCTTCAATATTTCTATGATATTGTTATATCATCCTTAACTATGAATATCCGGGACATTTCTGAAGGTATCTTTATATCGTTTTCGTTCGTAATTATTTTCACATTCGTTTTATCCATAGTACCTCATATCAGAAACTGCATTGACTTCTAAATTCTAGCGAAAATGTAACGACCCGACTTCGTTTTACCAAAAACACGCCCTAAAAAAAATTCTGGGACAGTACATCTGGACGGCGTCCAGTTATCTGGACGGCGTCCAGCAGAGAAGACCAGGACGGCGTCCAAGCCATTTGGACGACGTCCAATTGAACTAAAAGTTCCTGATCAGTTTTTCAAATTCACGCGAGCTGAAAACCCGCTTCCTGACACTTTTAAACGAAACAACTTTCACAACACCTCATATTAAGTAAAACTAAGAGATTTCCGCAATGAAAATAAGTTTTACAACACCGGGCCCACAATGACCCGTTTTATAAATAAAGTAGCGATTACGACCCATTTATCTCCTTAGACGAATTAGGACTCTACAACCCAACCCAATACCAAGAGCATAATCCCGGGGACTACCAAATCCCCATTCCGCGTCCAAACATCCAAAAGCTACCCCATCGAGCCCAAGTGCTCCTACGCATCTAGTCTAATCAACTAGCTAGCTTCATAACACAATACCTGTAAAAAGGTAAACAACGAGAGGGGTAAGCAAAAAGCTTAGTAAATGCAATAATTATACACATACATATATAACCTACTTACTTGCAATCACTTACACATTTACCGCATACACGCTAGGAATATAATTAGCATACCATCCCAAAGTATAACGCTAAATCTCCAATACACAAGCTGGCACAAACGATAGCATATAAGTCGAACAATATAATATGCTACACTACAACACATAACCTGTGATGACCCGGGAATTTCTGACCAAATTTAAACATAATCTTATATGATTCGACTCGATAAGCAAAGTCTATTAAACCGAGTCTCATTATGTTTGAACTATTTTATGATAACATTTGACCTTTAACTATTTCCGACGATTCACGAACCTTTAATTGTAACTAAGAATGTAAATATAAATAATTATATATAAAACTAATTATATTAGTATTAATGAACTATTAAGTAATTTTGTTATTATAAAAGATAACATTTAATAACTAAAGATTTTCATTTTGAATATATATAGTATATTGTATATAAATGATTCAAACATATTTTACCAACGTTATCAAAATATTAAATGTACAATGTTATACTTTGTAGTTAATTGTTTAATATACATAATTAATCATCTACTCAACATTTAAAACATGATTTTATATATATGGTAGTATACATATATACATAAATATAACTATATATATATGATTTTATACATAATTATTATATTATGTATATGTAGAAATTTATAATATATCTATGATGAAATAATGTACTATTTTAATAAATATATATAATACTTACATATATAAAAAATTTATATTTTTCATAATTACATACATAAGTATAATATAATTAGTATGTAAATAAATATTATAATATATTTATATTAAAATGCATAAATATATAATATTCAGTATATGTTACAATACATATTACATAATTATTAAATATTACATAATAATAGATGATATTAATAAATTAAATTTAAATACAAATATAGTTGTTGTAGTAATGTTATTTGTATCGTCAAATATCAATATTTGTATTCATAATATCACTTTATATCATATAAAGATGAAATTGGATGTATATATTAGATTATTATTACTAATATTATTATTATCGATAAAATATTAATATTATCATAATTAGTATGGTATTATTATTATTATTATTATTATTATTATCATTTTTACAATTATTATTATCATTAATATTATATTTATCATTATTATTAATTTTATTAATATTATTAGATATTAATAGTATTGTTATTATATATTATTATTATTAATTAAAAAAAAAACAGTAGGGATCTATATTATACGCGTGACCTCTGTATCCTTTATCTCTATTATTATTATTTTTTTTTTGTTTCTTTCCTGCTCCCAACTCGTGAACCTGTGTTGACATTTTCTCCATTTTTATCAACCGATCTCTATTATTACAACATGATTATGTATAATTGCAAATCAAATAAAAAGGAAATCCAATGGGATTAAAAAGCACATCGATATTTTTTTTTTCTTCTTCTCTGCACGCTCCAATTTTTTTTTCTCTTAATTCAATTTCGAATAAAGTTTCAAAATCTAAAAATTCAGAAAGGTTAGAAATCTTTCTTTGAATCTATCTGCAAAATCTCAACTCTCAAATCTTTATATCGATCTTGAATTTTGAAGTCAAATTTAGTTTTAAAAAAGTCAACAATTGTTCTTGAGACAAATTCGCGTTCATGTATATGTTTCTGATCAAATTGACGATTCCAGTAGTTTTTATACATGTTTAGAAAACTATTTCATGTTATAAACATTATCTATAATGTTATCTATTACAAAATCAATTTTTTTTGTTCCAAGAACCGATGCTGCAGTAGGCCTTTAGTATATTTTTTTTTATTTTAGAACCCAAATTATTTTTTTTCTGTAATGTTTTGAAGCTTTAAAGGGAACCCCGATTTTGTTTTTTTTTGGTTATTGATGTTTTGTTGAATCCATGAGACTTGTGGAGAAGAAGAGGAATAGAAGAAAAACAGTTTATATATAAAATTTAAATTCGATATTAGTACAGAGAATCAGAGTTGGTGGGATGGTCGAGAGTGTTTGCGTGTGAGCATGTGGTCACGAGATCGAGTCCAGAGGACGGCAGTTTCTTTTTTTTTTGAAACTCTTTTCATGTGAGGTAGTTTTCTTTTCTAATTTTATTATTGTTATTATATATTAATTATTATTAGTATTATTATTATTAGTGTGATTGTTTTGATTGTTATTGTTATTGTTATTATTAGTATCATACTTGTTATCATATTTGATAGTATTATAGACATTACTATTATTATTATGATAGGTATTAATAATATTATTATTAGTAATAAACTTATCATTTTAGTATTTTAGCATCATTAGGATTATGATTATGATTATCATTATTATTATTATGAAGGAAATAAAAATATATTATTATCATCAATATTAGAATTTGTACCGGTTTATAAATAATAGTATCATCAGTACATTTACAATTAATAATATCATATTTATCAGTATCATCATTAATATTTACTAGTATTATTATGATTATCATTTATCATTTTATAAATATTAGAACCCTTATTATTAACATAAGTATGGTATTAGTATTAATATTATTTTAGAGTTATTATTATTAGTATCATTAACAGTTATCATTTTCATTTTTTTTTGCTATTAGTATTATCATTATTAATAAAATTATTATTATTATTAGTAATTCATTATTATCTAAATTATTATTTTAACAAATAAATCTTTTGTACACTATATATATACTTATGGTATATACTAGGATTGTATTAATAATTCACATAACAAACTAATAAAATTTCATAAATACAATACTAACCAAAAATATATGTATATAAATATATTAATGTCACTATTTATATAAACGTAAATCATTATAGATATATATACATAAAATCGATATATATATATATATATATATATATATATATATATATATATATATATATATATATATATATATATATATATATATATATATATATATATATATATATAATATAACTTAAAATATAATATAAGTATACGTTTTAAAATAAACGTTAGAATAAATTCTACAAAACTATAATATATAAATAATACATATTAATAAATGAAATTTTGTAACTTACATTATACGTATTAATATATACACAATTGATATAGGTTCGTAAATCCGAGGCTAACCCTGCATTGTTCAATGACGTCATATATATTTTTACTACAAAATACAGTATCGTGAGTTTCATTTGCCTTTTTACCCTTTATATTTTTGGGCTGAGAATACATGCGCAACTTTTATAACTGTTTTACGAAATTGACACAAGTACGTGAAACTACATTCTATGGTTGGATTATCGAAGTCGAATATGCCCCTTTTTATTAAGTCTGGTAATCTAAGAATTAGGGAACAGACACCCTAATTGACGCGAATCCTAAAGATAGATCTATCGGGCCCAACAAGCCCCATCCAAAGTACCGGATGTTTTAGTACTTCGAAATTTATATCATGTCCGAAGGAGGATCCCGGAATGATGGGGATATTCTTATATATGCATATTGTTAATGTCGTTTACCAGGTGTTCAATCCATATGAATGATATTTTTGTCTCTATGCATGGGACGTATGTTTATGAGAAATGGAATTCTGAAATCTTGTGGTCTATTAAAATGATGGAAACGATTGTTTAAGTTAAACTAATGAACTCACCAACCTTTTGGTTGACACTTTAAAGCATGTTTATTCTCAGGTATGAAAGAAATCTTTCGCTGTGTATTTGCTCATTTTATAGATATTACTTGGAGTCATTCATGGCATATTTCAAAAGACGTTGCATTCGAGTCGTCGAGTTCATCAAGATTATTATCAAGTCAATTATAGTTGGATATATTATGAAATGGTATGCATGCCTGTCAACTTTCGATGTAATGAAAGTTTGTCTTTTCAAAAACGAATGCAATGTTTGTAAAATGTATCATATAGAGGTCAAGTACCTCGCGATGTAATCAACTGTTATGAATCGTTTATAATGGATATGGACTTCGTCCGGATGGATTAGGACGGGTCTTCACAGTTGGTATCAGAGCGGTGGTCTTAGCGAACCAGGTCTTGCATTAGTGAGTCTAACTGATAGTCGTTAGAATGCATTAATGAGTCTGGACTTCGACCGTGTCTGCATGTCAAAAGTTTTGCTTATCATTTAGTGTCAAAAAATTATTTGCTTATCATCCTTAAAGTCTGAGACACATCTTACTGCCTTTATTGCATAGACAGTGTATAGTTAAATTCATATCTTAGCGTATCTGTTATTGTTACCTTTGCCTGACAGCTTCCGTAGATTCCTCCGTAGCTTATGGGATTTTAGTATTATATATGCATATGTAAATTATGTATTGCAGGGTACTAATCTACATCCTATAATCTATTTCTTATCGAAAATCCTTCATCTGATCGTACGAGATGAATCCCTCAATGTAACGACCCGAATTTTTCCAATCGTTTTATACTTATGAGATTAATATTTACATAAATTAAACCTTACCAACATGATAAGCAATCCAAATTGTTGAGACTTGTGTTTTTGAAAAGATTTTTACACAACGTTTGACCGTCCAATTTAACCGATGATATCACGAACTATATAACATACGATAATTATACGTTTGTGTATATATATGTATTTATATATATTTAACATGATCTAAGGATGGTTTAACATCTCATTGTGTACTAATGACAATGAGTTATAAGTATATTTTGAAACTACTAACTTAAGTTTTCAAAACGATAACTATACGTAACATTCTTTGATATATATACTTATAACCTATAATGCTTATACATGTATCGTATATATAATGTATTTAATCACTTTTTAAGGACTTAAATACATAAAACAATATAAGTATATTCACAAAAGATAGCTATATTTGAATTCTCATTCCGTTTCCTCAAGATTTCTATACGTATATCTAGGGTATATGTACCCGTATCATACCCAGCTTCTATATGTATTTACTATTGGTATATACACATAAAATCAACATCCTAATCAACATTATTACTGCCCTAGATATGAGGTAACTAGGATTTGTCAAGTAGCATGAATTATTAGTAAGAAAACAAAATTAGGAATCCTTTTCTTTCTTTATAAACTAAAAACGTTTTTATGAATGAACACCATTTCTTCACTCCATTTTCTCATACCTACAACCTCATTTCTCTCTCAAAATACTCCTAACTTCATACTTGATCATCTTCAAGCATTTTCCCCATCATTTAGCTTCAATTACAAGCCTTAAACACCATAAGAAAACTCTTTCAAGAACATATCAAAATAACCACCCATTTGAAGAAGTATACTTCCAACCTTTTGATCTAACTCCACCACTCTTTGATTCCAAGATTTTTTCTTATCTCTTACAGTAACTTTGTCCAAGTAACTTGAGGTAGTAACCTTGTTCATAATCTTGTTCGATTCATAATTATATAGCTATCTTATTTTATGTTGTAAAATTTTAACAACAAGAACATAGTTTGAATGATTTCAAACTTGTTTGCAAACTAAATAGATCCTTCTAACTTAACTTTTAAAATACTTCAAGACCTGTAATATATCATAATGATATGCTAACTTAACAAGATATAACTTGGTTTTACAAAGAACACCTTAAAAACTGAATCTACGTCGTCGGAGTGCAACCGGGGGCTGTTTTGGGTTGGATAATTAAAAACCATCTTGAACTTTGAATTGGAAGTTCATGTTCTGGAAAAATGATATTTCTTATGAATATGTTAACACATAAAAATTTCATGGTTTAACTCAAAGTGTAAGTATTTTTAGAAAAATGATCATTAAATGTTGTTTTTATGATGGAAAATGATCACTTTCATAAGTTTTACCAAAGTTTGACGTATAACCTGTGATTTCGAATACAAACTAAGGTATTTTCAGTTCATATTCTTAAAATGTGACTCGATCCAAGTAAGTGGCAAGTTGAACCAACAAAAATGGAGTTGTAATGAAGAAACTACGACTAAAACAAGATTGGGTATCCGAAGCTAGTTTAGCTACGAAAATATTTGGAGATAAAGTAAATTAATCATATCTTTTCTAATTAATATGATATTTTATATATAATTACTTATGATTTGATTTTATATATTTCAGGACCACCCGTAAACAACACGAGAAGATTAATCATAAGACCTCATGATTGTACGCAACACGTCATTTGACAACACGGTACTTTATGTACGCAACACGTCATTTGACAACATGGTACCATGGGTCGAGATTAATTCTGATCAATACGAATACGATGGGGTCTTTATTTATTTTATTGAGCAACTAATTGTGGACCACTAACATCGGACTGCTAACTACGGACTAAGAAAATATTAAAAGTATAATAAGTGTGTGTATATATATATATATATATATATATATATATATATATGTAACGATTACTTGAAAAGAAAATATGTTGATATATTATATATATATATATATATATATATATATATATATATATATATATATATATATATATATATATATATATATATATATATATATATATTAGTTAGGTTCGTGATATCTATCGGAGACCAAGTCGAGTTAAATACCTTCAAGGCAAAAGTGAGTATATAGTCCCACTTTTAAACTCTAAATATTTTGGGATGAGAATACATGCATTTTAAGATTTACGTTATTGACACAAGTGATTAAAAATATATATTCTACGTTGAGTTGTACCACTGGCATACTTCCCTGTAACTTGGTAACTACTATTTATATGCGGTATTGTAAACGCGAATCCTGTTGATAGATCTATCGGGCCTGACAACCCCAACCGGACTGGACGACCAGTATTCAACGGTTGCACAGTACTTCGTTTTGGTGACTACACTTGGTACGGTGTAGTGAGATTTCATAATAAAGGGAATATGCGACGTTGATTAAATGTTAAGTATGGTTATCAAGTGCTCAACCACTTAGAATATTTTTATTAAAACGTTTATGTATATGAAATCTTGTGGTCTATATTTATAACGCTGCTAGCATTAAAGCTATATCTCACCAACTTTATGTTGACGTTTAAAGCATGTTTATTCTCAGGTTCCTAGAAGTCTTCCGCTGTTTGAATATATGTTAGAGAAACCATGTGCATGGAGTCATACATGTTTTATTCGAGGAAGCATTGCATTCACAAAATCATCACCGTGTATTTATTTTGACTGCATTGTCAACGGAAGTATTCTTGTACACTGTTATTTACGGTGATTGTCTATATGTAGAAATCATCAGATATCGAAAACATTGAATTTTAAATATTCATTTATGGTATATCTTTTCAAAAGAATGCAATGTTTATAAAACGTATCATATAGAGGTCAAATGCCTCGCGATGTAATCATATGTTATTGTATTCATCCCTATGGATTGGGTCGGGTCGTTTCATGTGGTATCAGAGCGGTGGTCTTAGCGAACCAGGTCTGCATTAGTGTGTCTAACTGATAAGTCGTTAGGTTGCATTAGTGAGTCTGGACTTCGACCGTGTCTGCATGTCAAAATTTTGCTTATCATTTTGTGTCGAAAATCATCTACTTATCATCTGTAGGAAATTACCTGCTTATCATCTTAAGTCTAAACGCGTCTTACTGCATTCATTGCATGAATGGTGTATAGACAAAATTCATATCTTAGCGTATTTGCTAATTCATATCTACGCGTATCTGTTACTGTAAACTTTGTCTGACATATTCCGTAAATTCCTCCGTAATCTATGAGATCTTTTGTTCTATATATGTGGATATTCTATATAATTAGAATACCACCCAATAGCCAAAAAATCATTTCATATCGAAAAATCCTTTATTCAATCATACGAAATGGAACTCGTCACTAGTTGAAGTCCCTCGGATTCCGATATGGAATACCACTCAAGCTCCGAAAGCAGTGTGACCGGAATGGATCAACCAATCAGTCATCATCTATTTTGGATGGATTGGGGATGGGTTCGTAGCCTCCTCAATCATTGGAGACAAGAAGAAGGTGATCCCTTCCATCCACCAAATTGCCCTCTTGACGATGAACCTGA
Source organism: Rutidosis leptorrhynchoides (assembly GCF_046630445.1). Classification (NCBI taxonomy): domain Eukaryota; kingdom Viridiplantae; phylum Streptophyta; class Magnoliopsida; order Asterales; family Asteraceae; genus Rutidosis; species Rutidosis leptorrhynchoides. The sequence goes on from NC_092334.1 coordinate 151,024,322, forward strand.
AGCACTTACCGGTGAACCTGTTTGAGAAACCATTTTCTCTCTCATTTCCAGAGTATCTCGTCACGATTATATACTACATCAAATTCTAGATTTTATTTATCCGCTCGTCCGAACCGACAATCACCCCGGTGTAATAGAAGAAGTCAACGAGCTTCCCACTCGGGTAGTGGCTTTGGAGAATACGGTACGAAGGTTACAAACACCATCAGCAGCATCAGCAGCATAACCAGTACCGTCAATAACATCAACATCGCAAGCCTCAATACCCTAAGCACCAGCAGCATCACCAGCATCAACGTTATCACCATCATCAACATCAACAGGATCATTACCACCACCAACAATCACATCCGCATCACACGCCTCAATATCACCATCCGTACCTCGGATATTAATGTCACACACACCATAGATACCAAGAAGTACCAACAACAACAAACGATGAAGTATTGATTCATAACTTCATCGGAGAAACATTCTATGGTAATTATGTAACCTCTAAAGACATAGAGATTACCTATTTCTGCCTTAACCATAAATCAGATGAGTGGACAGAAATGATAAAAGGAAGAGTAGAAACCCCGACAAGAATGATGCGTAAGGTACAAGCTAGACTTGTTTTACCAACAGCATCAGCAGTACCCTTAGCCTCACCAACACAGTCAGTGCTGTCAACATCGTTAGAATCGTCAGCAACTTTAACATCACAAGCTCCACCAGTTGAAGAATCACCGTGTACATCATCAGTAACGCGTATATTGCATCAACGAGTTATGAAGTATTAACTCATTCTTATGAAGAATTTATATAAATATTTTATATATATGAATTCGAAAACCAAAATAAATCTTTTTGTACTAAGCTATTAAGTATGAATTGAAAAAGGGTAGATACTACTCGTTTAAATTCATACTACAAATATGCAATGATGTACGTCCTTCGTCAGCAACTTAATCATCGTTAACTACAATCTCTGTTTCAATTCAATGAATTTCGTTTTATAATAAACCAAGTGTATTATTCAATAATATGTTTGATTTTACACTTTCATCTTCAATGTACTCGAAGCTTACTGGGAAACAACATTCATATCTTGCGAAGTTAGCAAGAGTTCAATGAGTATCAGCATGATTCACTAAGGAAATATATATAAGAATAAATAATGAAGTATTGATCCATAACTTCATTAATATTCTGTGAAGAATATGTGGTTCCTAATCGTTTTAGAGATTACTTATTCTAGCTCAAACCGAAAATCAAATGAGTCTAATATTATATTGACTTATTAAATTCATGATTACATCTGAAGAAGATATATATGTACATATATTTTCATAAAGATTGTAATAAAATTCTCTGGTACAAAACATTACTCGTGAATTTTTTTTTAACGGGTAGGTAATAACCGAGAGATATATAAATTCACAATTAATATGATTATATTCTTCGACTTTGATTCAACAATCATCAACTATACTCACTACCTTCACAATAATATACATTCTTTCATAGAAATCAAAACAACCATTCTCATCCAAATTTGATTACTACAAAACGAAATCCAAGTCAAGACTTAACAGAAGACATCACTCTTAGGACTCTTACATCTTTCAAAACTATACTTTGACTTCAAAACTATGCTAGAACATCATTCGATTCTTGGAACCCAGAAAAATATTTGTATCATTCAAAGTCCTAAAACATCATATGTATATTAACAATTACAATCTATGATCAAACCCTTCGAAATTCCTGAAGACACTTCAAATAATGGACAATTGAGATGATGATCCAACCACACATTACCCGCAGTCTTGCACCTGAAAAGCTCTCGAAACCAAGGACATAATTTAACACGTATCCGCGTTAAATCTTTTAGCATTTATTAGCAAAAATAACTTTGCGATTCCTTTTCAAAATAGCAAATTTTGTCACAGTTTCAGCAAGTCAACCTCGACTTTCCATTCGAAGTAGCCTTATTATAACCTGTAATACATACGATTACCCTTTTGTTACCAGGGAACCTTTTATATTCCACGACATTATCAGCAGATGTACCAGCAACTCGTTACCCCTTTGGCGGAATCAACAATTGGTATTTTGAAATCTCGCAGCATTTCTATTTCGGCAGTTATATATATATATATATATATACAACGTCTATCCCCAAGAATTACATATTTCAAATGTGAAGTTTTTGAAAAATGCTCCAGTCTACGAATTAGTGCTATTAAGTTTTGGAAAAGACTGATAAAGTGGTAAAGACAGTAGACAACAATTACGGTCAGAAGTTTGACAAATAATAGATTGGAAAAGCTCGAACGAAAAATTTGGTACTGGAAAACGGATTGAGCAAAGTATAAAGGAGGTCGTGGATAAATCATAATGACGAAATCTACCTTCAAAGGATTCAAATGATTCAGTGTCTGCTGAAACCGTTAGTAAGAACCTTACTCCTTATTCTAAACCTTCACAGACAGATTTTCCGCGTCATTCCCTGATCTTAGATATTCTAAGATATCATCATATTTTTCATTATAAATATCTCCGATATTCCTGAAGATATATTCCCAACTATCCTCATCAAAAATCATTTATCTCTTCACAATATTTGCGTTACAACATAAAAGAAACTGTGTTAGTTTCTAAATTCTGAAAAATTCGAGTTTAAAATATGAATGTTTTGAAGTAGTATTGGAAACTGAAGCATGAATTAGTATAATATAATGACACTTGATCAACGTGATTATATTACAGTAATTCATGCTGAGTTTCTAAATGGAACATAATGATTCACAGATCATAACGTCATCATGTGCCATGTTATACAACTCTTACATTCTACCCAATCTCCAAACATATTAAGAACATATCTCCTTGATAATTCTATCTTTTCGGACATTCTGGTAACTTACCAAATCAAGATCGTACAATTACTATTTCCTTCTTAGAACATTAACTATGTTTATTTCAAAATCCGTACCTACGAATTCCGGACCATTATTCACTTGACTCGAAGTCGGGAAGAGGAAACAGAAGTATGGAACTGTTGAATATAAAAGAAAATATAAAGCTCGACAACAACAAATAAATTACAAATCGTGTATATCAATACGTATTGCAACGTAAAGGCACGGGAGAATTAACAATACTATAACCCCAAGGTAATAGTAGAAATAAATAAAATCCTCCGGAGGTAGATGAAAAAGAAGAATGACAGAGATGAAAGTTAAGAGTATATCCAGGATCAGTACTAGATGAAGCATACTGATAAATATTTTAAAGTATGAATTGAGGGAGGAAGAATAGAAGGTATGAGTTGTAAGGAAATGAAGGGAGGTGGATTTATAGTAAAAGATCCGACAGAGCAATCAAAATAGATGATCGCATTTAAAGCGGATTCTAATTTTCTTGATTATCGAAGAATCAAATCTCATTATGAAGATTTTACTCCAAATCTCTTGAACTTGGAAATCAATCCTATCTATGTCAAAAGATATGACGAATCTATACCTACTCATTTCACCCTTTGGTGATAGCCTCACTCGTACTCTTCACAAAAATCAAATTGCTTTATCAATATTACTTGATGATAATAAAACTATAATTTCCAACTCGTATATGTCATGAAAACATACTTATTGTCAGCCATGACCATCCCATTCAAATTTCGGGACGAAATTTATTTAACAGGTAGGTACTGTAACGACCCGAATTTTTCCAATTGTTTTATACTTATGAGATTAATATTTACATAAATTAAACCTTACCAACATGATAAGCAATCCAAATTGTTGAGACTTGTGTTTTTGAAAAGATTTTTACACAACGTTTGACCGTCCAATTTAACCAATGATATCACGAACTATATAACATACGATAATTATACGTTTGTGTATATATATGTATTTATATATATTTAACATGATCTAAGGATGGTTTAACATCTCATTGTGTACTAATGACAATGAGTTATAAGTATATTTTGAAACTACTAACTTAAGTTTTCAAAACGATAACTATACGTAACATTCTTTGATATATATACTTATAACCTATAATGCTTATACATGTATCGTATATATAATGTATTTAATCACTTTTTAAGGACTTAAATACATAAAACAATATAAGTATATTCACAAAAGATAGCTATATTTGAATTCTCATTCCGTTTCCTCAAGATTTCTATACGTATATCTAGGGTATATGTACCCGTATCATACCCAGCTTCTATATGTATTTACTATTGGTATATACACATAAAATCAACATCCTAATCAACATTATTACTGCCCTAGATATGAGGTAACTAGGATTTGTCAAGTAGCATGAATTATTAGTAAGAAAACAAAATTAGGAATCCTTTTCTTTCTTTATAAACTAAAAACGTTTTTATGAATGAACACCATTTCTTCACTCCATTTTCTCATACCTACAACCTCATTTCTCTCTCAAAATACTCCTAACTTCATACTTGATCATCTTCAAGCATTTTCCCCATCATTTAGCTTCAATTACAAGCCTTAAACACCATAAGAAAACTCTTTCAAGAACATATCAAAATAACCACCCATTTGAAGAAGTATACTTCCAACCTTTTGATCTAACTCCACCACTCTTTGATTCCAAGATTTTTTCTTATCTCTTATAGTAACTTTGTCCAAGTAACTTGAGGTAGTAACCTTGTTCATAATCTTGTTCGATTCATAATTATATAGCTATCTTATTTTATGTTGTAAAATTTTAACAACAAGAACATAGTTTGAATGATTTCAAACTTGTTTGCAAACTAAATAGATCCTTCTAACTTAACTTTTAAAATACTTCAAGACCTGTAATATATCATAATGATATGCTAACTTAACAAGATATAACTTGGTTTTACAAAGAACACCTTAAAAACTGAATCTACGTCGTCGGAGTGCAACCGGGGGCTGTTTTGGGTTGGATAATTAAAAACCATCTTGAACTTTGAATTGGAAGTTCATGTTCTGGAAAAATGATATTTCTTATGAATATGTTAACACATAAAAATTTCATGGTTTAACTCAAAGTGTAAGTATTTTTAGAAAAATGATCATTAAATGTTGTTTTTATGATGGAAAATGATCACTTTCATAAGTTTTACCAAAGTTTGACGTATAACCTGTGATTTCGAATACAAACTAAGGTATTTTCAGTTCATATTCTTAAAATGTGACTCGATCCAAGTAAGTGGCAAGTTGAACCAACAAAAATGGAGTTGTAATGAAGAAACTACGACTAAAACAAGATTGGGTATCCGAAGCTAGTTTAGCTACGAAAATATTTGGAGATAAAGTAAATTAATCATATCTTTTCTAATTAATATGATATTTTATATATAATTACTTATGATTTGATTTTATATATTTCAGGACCACCCGTAAACAACACGAGAAGATTAATCATAAGACCTCATGATTGTACGCAACACGTCATTTGACAACACGGTACTTTATGTACGCAACACGTCATTTGACAACATGGTACCATGGGTCGAGATTAATTCTGATCAATACGAATACGATGGGGTCTTTATTTATTTTATTGAGCAACTAATTGTGGACCACTAACATCGGACTGCTAACTACGGACTAAGAAAATATTAAAAGTATAATAAGTGTGTGTATATATATATATATATATATATATATATATATATATATATATATGTAACGATTACTTGAAAAGAAAATATGTTGATATATTATATATATATATATATATATATATATATATATATATATATATATATATATATATATATATATATATAGTTAGGTTCGTGATATCTATCGGAGACCAAGTCGAGTTAAATACCTTCAAGGCAAAAGTGAGTATATAGTCCCACTTTTAAACTCTAAATATTTTGGGATGAGAATACATGCATTTTAAGATTTACGTTATTGACACAAGTGATTAAAAATATATATTCTACGTTGAGTTGTACCACTGGCATACTTCCCTGTAACTTGGTAACTACTATTTACATGCGGTATTGTAAACGCGAATCCTGTTGATAGATCTATCGGGCCTGACAACCCCAACCGGACTGGACGACCAGTATTCAACGGTTGCACAGTACTTCGTTTTGGTGACTACACTTGGTACGGTGTAGTGAGATTTCATAATAAAGGGAATATGCGACGTTGATTAAATGTTAAGTATGGTTATCAAGTGCTCAACCACTTAGAATATTTTTATTAAAACGTTTATGTATATGAAATCTTGTGGTCTATATTTATAACGCTGCTAGCATTAAACCTATATCTCACCAACTTTATGTTGACGTTTAAAGCATGTTTATTCTCAGGTTCCTAGAAGTCTTCCGCTGTTTGAATATATGTTAGAGAAACCATGTGCATGGAGTCATACATGTTTTATTCGAGGAAGCATTGCATTCACAAAATCATCACCGTGTATTTATTTTGACTGCATTGTCAACGGAAGTATTCTTGTACACTGTTATTTACGGTGATTGTCTATATGTAGAAATCATCAGATATCGAAAACATTGAATTTTAAATATTCATTTATGGTATATCTTTTCAAAAGAATGCAATGTTTATAAAACGTATCATATAGAGGTCAAATGCCTCGCGATGTAATCATATGTTATTGTATTCATCCCTATGGATTGGGTCGGGTCGTTTCACTCAACCAGTTCGAGTCCATCAGATTTCGATAGCTATTTCGATAGTTATTCCGACAGCTATTTCGATATGGATTTCCACTCGAGCTCCGAAAGCAGAGTAACCGGAATGAATCGATCAATTAGCCATCATCTATTCTGAATGAAATGGAGATGGGTTCGTAGTCGACTTAATCAATGGAAACGCAAAGAAGGCGATCATTTCCACTAACCAAATTCACCTCTTGACAATGAACCTAAAACGTTTACCGGAGAACCTGTTCGAGACACCATTTTCTCTCTCATTTTCAAAGTATCTCATCACGATCATATACTATCTCAGATTCTAAACCTCATTCATCCGCTCGTCCGAACCGACAATCATCCCGGTGTAATAGAAGAAGTTAACGAACTTCGCACATAAGTTGTAGTCTTGGAAAATATGGTGCAAAACGTACCAGCTTCATCCAAATCACCGGCACCAACAGTACCACCAACAACCCAAATTTCAATATCACATGCCTCAACATCTCAATCTATACCTCGAGTATAATCATCATTCTACATGACGTTCTACATCAGTTATCTTCGTTCGACATGGTGATTATGTAATCTCTAATGTTTTAGAGATTATTTATTCTAGTTCCAACTGAAAACTAAATGAGTTTAATATCATGTTAACTCATTAAATTCATGATTACATCTGAAGAAAATATATATGTATATATGTTTTCATAAAGATTGTAATTAAAAATTCTTTTGTACAAACTGTTAATAATAAAAATATTTTAACGGGTAGGTAATACCCGAGGAATATTTAAATTTCACATTAATAAGTTACACTGTATATTCTTCGAATCTGATTCAACAGTTATTCACTATCCTATTTACAACCACCGGGATACTTATCCGTTCACTAAAGAATAATATTTTCATTCAAATTCAATTTCATATTTGGATTTTGACATATCAGAATCCAACAAGTGACATAATGAAGAAATAATGGACACAATAAAAATTGATTAGAAACAGACTAATTAACAATATTAAATTTTATCAAGAAACCACGCTAACAAAATCCTAGCTAACTGTTCCTAGCTAACTGTTAATTCCGTATTACATTTTATTTATCGCAATTTATTTTATCGCAATTTATATTCTTGCAATTTTATTTATTGTCATTTAATTTCTGTTATTTACTTTACGCACTTTATTTATCGTCATTTAATTTATGTTATTTATTTTACGCACTTTAAATATCGGGACACGTATACAAGGTTTTGACATATCATATCGACACATCTATATATATTATTTGGAATCACCATAGACACTCTATATGCAGTAATGATCGAGTTCTCTATACTGGGTTGAGGTTGATTCTATAATAATATATATACTTTGAGTTGTGATCGAGTCTGAGACATGTACACGGGTCACGATACGTATTAATTAATTCAAATATTATATATTAAACTATATATGAATGATTGCACTTTCAACTGTGGACTATCGACTGTGGACTAATAACATTGGACAATTAAAATGAATTAAAATATTGAATATAACATATGAAACTAAACAATTCTTCAAGTTTGCCACTTGATTTCGTCTTAAACCTCATTTGTATCTTCACGATTACATTCTGCGTTCAAACCTTTTATGATTCTTGAAAACACCTCAATCGATAGGATGAATCAACCGCACTTCATCTACGGAAGGAAAGATTTATGCATATAGTTATGCACCTGAGAAACTCTCGGCAATTGAGTAAAAGTTCAACACGTAGCCGCGTCAGATCCTTTGGAATTTATTAACAAAAACAACTTTGCGATTCCTTTTCAAAATTAGCCAATTTTGTCACAGCTCCAACAAGTCAACTTCGACTTTTCGTACGAAACAACCTTATTATAACGTTTATATATACGCGTGCTCTTTTATTGTTACCAGGTAACCTTTCATATTCCATCATATTACCATCAGCGTTTAATCATCTAAAAACACAATTCTCCTGAAACCACCTCGGATTAATAACCGATGATTCAGATATCATAGCATTAAATGCAGAGGAAATAGAAAAATGGTAAATGGTCTAAACGGACAAAAGTTTGATGATAAAGAAAGGAGTGTTAGGAACGCTCGATAGAAAATTGGGTATTGAAAAACAGATTGAGTTACCCATGAAGGAGACCAAGGACAAATACAAGGACCAAATCCTATATTCAAAGGATTCAGGTAATTCTGGATCTGTTGAAATCTTTAGAGAATATCTTGCTCCGAAGTCATGTTAAAATCTTGCAGAAATCTTTCTCCATCAACCGTCGAACTTAGAAATTCCAAAATATCATCATCAATATCTTTGATATTTCTGAGGATATTTTCATAAATATTCTCGTCCGAAATTATATACCTCTTCGTGCTTCCTGTGTATCAATATATTGGAAACATTCAATTGAAAATATAGTACCGAAAAGCAGATTATGCGAAACTATGAAGAAAGCCGTGGATAAATCACAAAGAATAAGTTTGACTTCAAAGAATTCAATGTCTGCTAAAGTCTATAGTGAATAACTTGCTCCTTACTCTAAACCCTTGCAGACAATAGTTTCTATCATCCTCTGATCTTAGATATTCTGAGATATTATCGTACCTTTCATTATAAATATCCTCCATATTTCTGGAGATATTTTTATAACTATTCTTATCTGAAATCATTAATATTTTCGTGCTATCAGTATTACATCATATAGAAACTGTTAGTTTCTATATTCTGTAAATTTTCAAGCTTAAAATATGAATGTTATTGAAGTAATGATGGGAACTGATGCATGAGTTAGTATAATATAATGACACTTGATCAACGTGATTATATTACAGTAAGTCATGCTGAGTTTCTAAATGAAACGTGATGATTCACAGATCATAACGTCATCATGTGCCATGTTACATAACTCTTTCATCCTACTTAACTCCGTAACAAATCAAGAAAATGTATTCTTGATGGTTCTATCTTCCGTGATGTTGATAAATTTGAAAATCAAATCGTGCTATCACGTTCCTTCATGCTTAGAACATTATAATCATTCGAAACTCTATATCTATAAATTCTGGACCATTATTCGCTTGACTTGAAGTCGGGAAGAGAAAACAAAAGCATAGAGCTTTGAAATATAAGGGAGAATATAAAGTCCGATAACAACACATAAATTACAAACCGTGTATATCAATGTTTATCGCAACATAAAGACACGGGAGAATTAAAAACATTATAATCCCGAGGGCGAAGTAGAAGAAAGCAGATTCCTCTGGTGGAAGTTGGAAAAGGAGAATGATTGTTGCGATAGTAAGGATGAGGACAAGGATCAGAACTGGATTAATCATTTTCAGAATCTTTTGGATGTATGAACTAAGAAAGAAAGTATAAGAATGGTGAGAATAATGGAAAGGAAGAGCTTAATTTATACTGGAAATATCAGACGTAGTAATCGGGGCAGATCACTGTATTTAATTAAAGAGATCTTAATTTCCATAAATCCCGAAGAATCAGATTTTATAGATCTTCAAGATTTTCTTTAAATCCCTTAAATTCCGGAATTCAACCAAGGCAATGTCAAAAGTTAAGACGCGCCTTATTTTCTAAATTCAAACCTGACTACGTCAAAAGTTAAAAACAAATCTTTGTTTCTCATTTCATCCTTTTGTGAATAGCTTCATTCGCACTCTTCGAATAATCGAATTATTTTTATCCATATTACTCAATGATGATAAAACTCAAGTTATCAACTCATATTCGTCAGGAAAACATATTTATTGTTAGCTATGACGACCTCACTCAAATTTCGGGACGAAATTTCTTTAACGGGTAGGTACTGTGATGACCCGGGAATTTCTGACCAAATTTAAACATAATCTTATATGATTCGATTCGATAAGCAAAGTCTATTAAACCGAGTCTCATTATGTTTGAACTATTTTATGATAACATTTGACCTTTAACTATTTCCGACGATTCACGAACCTTTAATTGTAACTAAGAATGTAAATATAAATAATTATATATAAAACTAATTATATTAGTATTAATGAACTATTAAGTAATTTTGTTATTATAAAAGATAACATTTAATAACTAAAGATTTTCATTTTGAATATATATAGTATATTGTATATAAATGATTCAAACATATTTTACCAACGTTATCAAAATATTAAATGTACAATGTTATACTTTGTAGTTAATTGTTTAATATACATAATTAATCATCTACTCAACATTTAAAACATGATTTTATATATATGGTAGTATACATATATACATAAATATAACTATATATATATATGATTTTATACATAATTATTATATTATGTATATGTAGAAATTTATAATATATCTATGATGAAATAATGTACTATTTTAATAAATATATATAATACTTACATATATAAAACATTTATATTTTTCATAATTACATACATAAGTATAATATAATTAGTATGTAAATAAATATTATAATATATTTATATTAAAATGCATAAATATATAATATTCAGTATATGTTACAATACATATTACATAATAATAGATGATATTAATAAATTAAATTTAAATACAAATATAGTTGTTGTAGTAATGTTATTTGTATCGTCAAATATCAATATTTGTATTCATAATATCACTTTATATCATATAAAGATGAAATTGGATGTATATATTAGATTATTATTACTAATATTATTATTATCGATAAAATATTAATATTATCATAATTAGTATGGTATTATTATTATTATTATTATTATTATTATTATTATCATTTTTACAATTATTATTATCATTAATATTATATTTATCATTATTATTAATTTTATTAATATTATTAGATATTAATAGTATTGTTATTATATATTATTATTATTAATTAAAAAAAAACAGTAGGGATCTATATTATACGCGTGACCTCTGTATCCTTTATCTCTATTATTATTATTATTTTTTTTGTTTCTTTCCTGCTCCCAACTCGTGAACCTGTGTTGACATTTTCTCCATTTTTATCAACCGATCTCTATTATTACAACATGATTATGTATAATTGCAAATCAAATAAAAAGGAAATCCAATGGGATTAAAAAGCACATCGATATTTTTTTTTTCTTCTTCTCTGCACGCTCCAATTTTTTTTTTCTCTTAATTCAATTTCGAATAAAGTTTCAAAATCTAAAAATGCAGAAAGGTTAGAAATCTTTCTTTGAATCTATCTGCAAAATCTCAACTCTCAAATCTTTATATCGATCTTGAATTTTGAAGTCAAATTTAGTTTTAAAAAAGTCAACAATTGTTCTTGAGACAAATTCGCGTTCATGTATATGTTTCTGATCAAATTGACGATTCCAGTAGTTTTTATACATGTTTAGAAAACTATTTCGTGTTATAAACATTATCTATAATGTTATCTATTACGAAATCAATTTTTTTTTGTTCCAAGAACCGACGCCGCAGTAGGCCTTTAGTATATTTTATTTTTATTTTAGAACCCAAATTATTTTTTTCTGTAATGTTTTGAAGCTTTAAAGGGAACCCCGATTTTGTTTTTTTTTTGTTATTGATGTTTTGTTGAATCCATGAGACTTGTGGAGAAGAAGAGGAATAGAAGAAAAACAGTTTATATATAAAATTTAAATTCGATATTAGTACAGAGAATCAGAGTTGGTGGGATGGTCGAGAGTGTTTGCGTGTGAGCATGTGGTCACGAGATCGAGTCCAGAGGACGGCAGTTTCTTTTTTTTTGAAACTCTTTTCATGTGAGGTAGTTTTCTTTTCTAATTTTATTATTGTTATTATATATTAATTATTATTAGTATTATTATTATTAGTGTGATTGTTTTGATTGTTATTGTTATTGTTATTATTAGTATCATACTTGTTATCATATTTGAAAGTATTATAGACATTACTATTATTATTATGATAGGTATTAATAATATTATTATTAGTAATAAACTTATCATTTTAGTATTTTAGCATCATTAGGATTATGATTATGATTATCATTATTATTATTATGAAGGAAATAAAAATATATTATTATCATCAATATTAGAATTTGTACCGGTTTATAAATAATAGTATCATCAGTACATTTACAATTAATAATATCATATTTATCAGTATCATCATTAATATTTACTAGTATTATTATGATTATCATTTATCATTTTATAAATATTAGAACCCTTATTATTAACATAAGTATGGTATTAGTATTAATATTATTTTAGAGTTATTATTATTAGTATCATTAACAGTTATCATTTTCATTTTTTTTTGCTATTAGTATTATCATTATTAATAAAATTATTATTATTATTAGTAAATCATTATTATCTAAATTATTATTTTAACAAATAAATCTTTTGTACACTATATATATACTTATGGTATATACTAGGATTGTATTAATAATTCACATAACAAACTAATAAAATTTCATAAATACAATACTAACCACAAATATATGTATATAAATATATTAATGTCACTATTTATATAAACGTAAATCATTATAGATATATATACATAAAATCGATATATATATATATATATATATATATAATATAACTTAAAATATAATATAAGTATACGTTTTAAAATAAACGTTAGAATAAATTCTACAAAACTATAATATATAAATAATACATATTAATAAATGAAATTTTGTAACTTACATTATACGTATTAATATATACACAATTGATATAGGTTCGTGAATCCGAGGCTAACCCTGCATTGTTCAATGACGTCATATATATTTTTACTACAAAATACAGTATCGTGAGTTTCATTTGCCTTTTTACCATTTATATTTTTGGGCTGAGAATACATGCGCAACTTTTATAACTGTTTTACGAAATTGACACAAGTACGTGAAACTACATTCTATGGTTGGATTATCGAAGTCGAATATGCCCCTTTTTATTAAGTCTGGTAATCTAAGAATTAGGGAACAGACACCCTAATTGACGCGAATCCTAAAGATAGATCTATCGGGCCCAACAAGCCCCATCCAAAGTACCGGATGTTTTAGTACTTCGAAATTTATATCATGTCCGAAGGAGGATCCCGGAATGATGGGGATATTCTTATATATGCATATTGTTAATGTCGGTTACCAGGTGTTCAATCCATATGAATGATATTTTTGTCTCTATGCATGGGACGTATGTTTATGAGAAATGGAAATCTGAAATCTTGTGGTCTATTAAAATGATGGAAACGATTGTTTAAGTTAAACTAATGAACTCACCAACCTTTTGGTTGACACTTTAAAGCATGTTTATTCTCAGGTATGAAAGAAATCTTCCGCTGTGTATTTGCTCATTTTATAGATATTACTTGGAGTCATTCATGGCATATTTCAAAAGACGTTGCATTCGAGTCATCGAGTTCATCAAGATTATTATCAAGTCAATTATAGTTGGATATATTATGAAATGGTATGCATGCCTGTCAACTTTCGATGTAATGAAAGTTTGTCTTTTCAAAAACGAATGCAATGTTTGTAAAATGTATCATATAGAGGTCAAGTACCTCGCGATGTAATCAACTGTTGTGAATTGTTTATAATCGATATGGACTTCGTCCGGATGGATTAGGACGGGTCTTCACATAACCATGGTTAACTAATCGTACAAGGGAATAACGCCCGCGAAAGGCCATCGGAGTTCACAACATCCATTAGTGTACTTAGCACCTCGTATCACTAACCCCAGGGTGGCATCTTAACACCTCGATACTTCACCCTCGGGTGGCATCTTAACACCTCGACACTTCACCCTTTATTATGGAATGGCATCTTAACACCTCGACACTTCACTCCTAGGTGGCATCTTAACACCTCGATGCTTCACCTCGAGTGGCATCTTAACACCTCGATGATTCACTCGTCACGTAAAACGTGGTGTCTTAACACCTTGATACTTCACATCTCACGCTACAACAAATAAATACATTATATACCTACGCATATAATTATTCCACTCACCTTGAAATGCCCGCACAAGTCATGTACAACATGATCTCCGTCCTCAAATCTGAGCAAGTAATCACCTATATTACACATAGGAAAAAATATACACATAAATAGTCATTCTCTAAAAGAGAACACGACACAAACATCCCTTAGTCGAGGGATCACACCTTGCTCGCCAAAACCCGTCCATTTAACACCTAATGGACATAAACCGATTACCACTTCGGGTGGTAATTCATACTCAATCTACAAAGTACAATTTAACTCAAATTATACTTAACACCAATTAGTCCAACCTAGGTCCCGACACTATGTTACTACTTAGGTAGTGACCATTTCAAACGCCTTTTACATCAAAAAACATAACACGTGCAATATGACCCATATTGCATTTGACTACCTTTGACTTATGTTAAAATATCACTTTAACCCATAATTACTTCTCGCGAGTAATTACATCCAAAAACATCATTTAACACCTAACAAAATCGTTTAACATTCATTTAATCCAAAATTAGTGTCATCATCAATTTTGACCTAAAATCAAAGTCAACCCATTTGACATAATTCTTAAAACGCCCAAAATCACTAACGACTAGTGATTCTACTTCCAAAACACCAATTAACACTTCAATCAAGTATTTACATACTTGATTCACCAAAACTTAACTCGAATCTTAGTTTGACACTAAATCAAAGTCAACACCCATTTTGACCAACTAACATGTTCTTATGAACATCTATACACTAACACATTTATGAACTAGTGATTTACACCCAAAACGATGACCAAAATCGTCATCAAACCCTAACCCACCAATAATGGGTCAAAACCCATCTATTAACCACAACAAACCCATTTCACAACCATTAAAGGGTTTCTAACAAAATCAAGCTCAAACCCTAATTTGAATATCAAAATCAAATAATGAAAATCGGAGTAAGAACTTACCAACACTACCAAGACGTATCCGTTAACGAGATGAACAACTTTAAAACTTGTGACTCGACCCGACTCACCCTCCTTCTTCCCCAAACCAAGTTCTCTCACTCTAAAATGGTCTCTCTCTCTCTCTAGGAATGGATGAGAGTGTTTTGTGTGAGTGAGAATGAGCTCCAATGGAGTTCTAGATCAGTTTTGATGATCCCAAACTGACCCCAAGTGAAAAGACCAAAGTACCCCTTTTAAAATGAGAAAAATAGAGCTGCTGGCCCGTCAGGCCTTTTGGACGGCGTCCAAAAAGGTTGGACGGCGTCCAAATTAACTGAATCAGTTTTCTGAACTTGTTTTGGTCGTAACTTTCAAACCGTAACTCCGTTTTCGATGAATCAAATATCGTTAGAAATGTAATGAGATTTCCTATCCAATGGTAAGGTTTTAGAACATCAAATCCAAATTTATTTAGGATCGAAATATACGCTTACATGCCTCATATTTCGAATGTCGTTCGAAATAACACGTAACTGAAAACGGGTGTTACAACTCTCCCCCACTTACATTGGATCACATCCTCGTGATCCGCACCAACACTAGAAGTTAAGCACTTCTCCCTCAAACATTTTCACTTCCAACGCGGAGTCACACAAGTAGTAAGCTCATCTGAATTCTCGCTTCGTGCACTAACGCATCATATTACAACAAAATCGGGCAATCAACCCACGAGTCAAAACAACCGTAACCGTTGCTCCTACGCCGAGTATCCAAACTCGTACCATGGACCTCACAATCGTCCTAATAGTAGAACAATTTACTGACAATCACCGTTGTCACGCCTCCTGATCCTACGAAACACAACCAAGCCCGTCATCCATAACATCATACGGGAATTCTAAGATCTCACCACACGCTAATGATTACTAGCGCGCATTACCGTAACAAACGGTATCTCATACACTCAACGTTTAGAATTCCCACTTCGGAAAATACGGGAAACACCATTATCCCTTCAAATAATCTCGGCTACAACTCGTAATAAGCTATATCCATAACTATATCACCCAACGCGATCTACTAAATCCACCACGTCTTGAACCATGTCTTGCATTAATCCCAATCAAGAAGGATTCATGCTTCCTTGAAACTCCGTGCTCCATCGGTTCATAAACGTACTACTCAACCGGTCATTCATGAACATTCTCTGGACTGAGAACCCACTTCCTCCGGCTCCACAACTGGGTCATTCCTTCAACGAAGAAATTTCGGTAACCCCAAAATAATCACTTAGGAGCACCACTTTCCCACCAATCGATCCGCACACGACCATCCATCACTGGATTAATCCAGGACGACAATAATACACCACGAGTTAGACGAAACATCAACACTCGACACAAGGTTTCTCCCTTAAACCCTACAACACATCCATACACTATGGCTTCCTAGTACTATCATGGAAACTATTCGTGTACTAGAATCCCGTCAGCAGCGAATTATCAACATAACAATTCGCAATTCGCCACACGACCCACAAAATATTCACCAACGCCGGGTGAATCCTCCTACCTAGACCGTCCATTGAGGATGGCTTCGACATTTCGATACAACCAACAGGTCACATCACTAGGGAAAACACTCTTGCAAACAAACAACATCAGCGTGTCTCGATGTGAGACAATCAGAATTGACACTTTCCTCTTCACAATCATCCGTAAAGTGGAATAATCCACTGACAATCTCCACGATTGCGTTTACCGATAGGGAAAATACGATATTCACCACGATATCGAACTCGTTCTCATTCAATTATACTGTCCGGGTTTCACGATAACCCAGATTTTTCACTACAAGAGCACCCACAACGACAACTTCTTTCTCTCACTCCGGGATCTCAAACTTCACATTTGGTCTCATACCGCACATTGGTACTACACGACCACCTTACATAGGAAGTCTTACACTTCCTTCGATCCCATCATCACAAACTTCACTCATAACATTCCAGAGTTGTAACTCATAATCGTAAAGCACGATCTCGAGTCGACATTAGCAACCCGTCACTCTTCCTTGTTAGGAACTCCGAATACCTATTGAGGCTTATCACGGTACACTTCGAACTTTGCTATATATAACACCACTGGAGCTTCCTCGGGCAGCAGTAAAAACTCCCCCACTTAGAATTTGGCTCCACATTCTCACCGCCAAGATGTTAACATCCTGAGGAATTAGCATTCCACGAAACACATGACCATTCTCGTCACTGGTCATACACTCCAAATCACCACGAATTCAATTCGGGCTCTCAGAGCCGACATTTACACATTCGATTAAAGTGACATACACGTGATAACATCGCATCCTCATACCATAAATACAATTAATAGTCCTTCATCGTTTGCAAAGCGAACTCCATCAAAGTGTCACATACGCCTCTACGACTAGGCATATGCCACTCCACTTAACCAGTCGTGCATCTCAGTCGAGATCACCCGCCCTTCCACTCAACGAACCTTTATCGACAATTGCTCACTCTTATGGAGAAGAGTGACCAATTCCGACACCCTAATTGTGTCCACCACAATATCAACACTTCATCATACCCTTCGAACTAACCGACCATTAAGTCCGTCACCGGCTTACCGGTCATCTTTACCCGTCTATCACTTAAGAGCAACAAGATTCGCTCACCCGTCACTTCATAAGAAGTATTCATCACAATGCTCTTAAACTTCGACTTTTGCAACCGTCGAATTACTATCACCCGTCGATCACTATTATAATCTCCGATGCTTCCAAGGGTATCTCAAGGACACCCTAAGCACAAAGTGATCACACCATCACTTGGAGTTGAACATTACACTAGCAGGTATAAAAAGGTACCTGACACAGTGTCATGCAGACTCCCACCACAATCAACCGAATTTTAGAAACTCGATCTTTAGGTTCCGTACACTCGATGTCACCCATCTCTCTATAATAATGACCCGAAGTCATACCTACCTGACAACCTTACGGTTTATTGTCTTATCGAAAGTTCCAAGCGATCACATGCTACCCGCAATTTTTACAAGGCCAAACGATATGGCCTAATGAATCCCTTCACCTAACACTAAGGAGATGCTCGGGAACACCAAGTCTTACACCCTTCTACATCTCGATAAAACCACTACTACAAGGGATATTCCATTAGGAATGTTACCTTATAAGCCACAACACACTAACACAATCATCGTTATACGGGTCCCACTCCCATGAGTTTAACGACCCGACGATTCCTCGATTCGCCAATTCCAAGGCGACTCACAACTAGAATCCTAACACGATTCTCTAACCACACACTTTATCGAGTGTAAATCAAACTATAATCATTAGACTTGTCGCATTCCATTACGGAATTCAAGTCCTCGTCGCACACACGCAAGTGTAAATCGGTCATCCTAGTTACGATGGGTAACTAAAACCAATAACAATCTCAACAGTGCACCCGCTACTTAGGGTGACTAAACACGTGCCAAACTCGTGAGTTGGCTCGCTCACTTAACTAATCGAATCCATCGTACACTTCCCGACTCACAAAGAACCTGATGTAATAACAAGCACATCACCGAGACCACTATAAACTAGGAACCAATAAAAGATTCCTAACTCGTCCCGTTCTACCCCAACCATGCCACGTTTCCTCCGTTCGGTACTTGTCATGTCATGCTTAGTGTCAAGGTACACGGTTGTAATAATGGTGATCAGTCACTATTATAATTGCGTACCTTACCATTTCCACA
Source organism: Rutidosis leptorrhynchoides (assembly GCF_046630445.1). Lineage (NCBI taxonomy): Eukaryota > Viridiplantae > Streptophyta > Magnoliopsida > Asterales > Asteraceae > Rutidosis > Rutidosis leptorrhynchoides. Next base: position 151,043,720 of record NC_092334.1, read on the forward strand.
TGGTCATGCAAAGTACTTTACCCGAACTGGCGCAACATTCACACAAAATAACAAGCGATAACTCCTAGTACCCGAGTGACCAAAGTCTTTACCGTGAACATGATCACTCAAACCGCCAAACATGCGAATCTCTCTAATAGATTCATCTCTAGAACACCGCACTAATAGATACCTGTATATATATACCAATATACAATATAGTAATAACGTACACAAGTACACCACAACAACAAGTCAACCTACATCCTAGGTGACTATCACTAAAATAACGTCCAAGTTCGCCTACTTACATTAGGCACTAGCTATCTAAGGCACTAATTTACACACAAAATAAGGCCCCACATAATCACACTTTGGACAAACACAAGTCCTAGTTAGTCACCTACTCTAAGGCACTAACAAATCTCAATCCGACCCGTATTCCTACAAGTCCCGCAAATAATGCACAACGGCCAATAAGTCTAATACTAGGCACCTATTCCAAGGTCACCTAATTCCCTTAGACTATGCTCTGATACCACTTGTAATGACCCGACTTCGTTTTACCAAAAACACGCCCTAAAAAAAATCTGGGATAGTACATCTGGACGGCGTCCAGTTATCTGGACGGCGTCCAGCAGAGAAGACCAGGACGGCGTCCAAGCCATTTGGACGGCGTCCAATTGAACTAAAAGTTCCTGATCAGTTTTTCAAATTCACGCGAGCGGAAAACCCGCTTCCCGACACTTTTAAACGAAACAACTTTCACAACACCTCATATTAAGTAAAACTAAGAGATTTCCGCAATGAAAATAAGTTTTACAACACCGGGCCTACAATGACCTGTTTTACAAATAAAGTAGCGATTACGACCCATTTATCTCTTTAGACGGATCAGGACTCTACAACCCAACCCAATACCAAGAGCATAATCCCGGGGACTACCAAATCCCCAATCCGCGTCCAAACATCCAAAAGCTACCCAATCGAGCCCAAGTGCTCCTACGCATCTAGTCTAATCAACTAGCTAGCTTCATAACACAATACCTGTAAAAAGGTAAACAACGAGAGGGGTAAGCAAAAAGCTTAGTGAATGCAATAATTATACACATACATATATAACCTACTTACTTGCAATCACTTACACATTTACCGCATACACGCTAGCAATATAATTAGCATACCATCGTAAAGTATAACGCTAAATCACCAATACGCAAGCTGGCACAAACGATAGCATATAAGTCGAACAATATAATATGCTACACTACAAAACATAACCATGGTTAACCAATCGTACAAGGGAATGGCGCCCGCGAAAGGCCATCGGAGTTCACAACATCCATTAGTGTACTTAGCACCTCGTATCACTAACCCTCGGGTGGCATCTTAACACCTCGATACTTTACCCTCGGGTGGCGTCTTAACACCTCGACACTTCACCCTTTATTATGGAGTGGCGTCTTAACACCTCGACACTTCACTCCTAGGTGGTATCTTAACACCTCGATACTTCACCTCGAGTGGCATCTTAACACCTCGATGCTTCACTCGTCACGTGAAACGTGGTGTCTTAACACCTCGACACTTCACATCTCACGCTACAACAAATAAATACATTATATACCTACGCATATAATTATTCCACTCACCTTGGAATGCCCGCACAAGTCATGTACAACATGATCTCCTTCCTCAAATCCGAGCAAGTAATCACCTATATTACACATAGGCAAAAATATACACATAAATAGTCATTCTCTAAAAGATAACCCGACACAAACATCCCTTAGCCGAGGGATCACACCTTGCTCGCCAAAACCCGCCCATTTAACACCTAATGGACATAAATCGATTACCACTTCCGGTGGTAATTCATACTCAATCTACAAAGTACAATTTAACTTAAATTATACTTAACACCAATTAGACCAACCTAGGTCCCGACACTATGTTACTACTTAGGTAGTGACCATTTCAAAAGCCTTTTACATCAAAAAACATAACACTTGCAATATCGACCCATATTGCATTTGACTACCTTTGACTTATGTTAAAATATCACTTTAACCCATAATTACTTCTCGCGAGTAATTACATCCAAAAACATCATTTAACACCTAACAAAATCGTTTAACATTCATTTAAACCAAAATTAGCGTCATCATCAATTTTGACCCAAAATCAAAGTCAACCCATTTGACATAAGTCTCAAAATGCCCAAAATCACTAACGACTAGTGATTCTACTTCCAAAACACCAATTAACACTTAAATCAAGTATTTACATACTTGATTCACCAAAACTTAACTCGAATCTTAGTTTGACACTAAATCAAAGTCAACACCCATTTTGACCAACTAACATGTTCTTATGAACATCTATACACTAACACATTTATGAACTAGTGATTTACACCCAAAACCATGACCAAAATCGTCATCAAACCCTAACCCACCAATAACGGGTCAAAACTCATCTATTAACCACAACAAACCCATTTCACAACCATTAAAGGGTTTCTAACAAAATCAAGCTCAAACCCTAATTTGAATATCAAAATCAAATAATGAAAATCGGAGTTAGAACTTACCAACACTACCAAGACGTATCCGTTAACGAGATGAACAACTTTAAAAATCGTGACTTGACCCGACTCACCCTTCTTCTTCCCCAAACCAAGTTCTCTCACTCTAAAATGGTCCCTCTCTCTCTAGGAATGGATGAGAGTGTTTTGTGTGAGTGAGAATGAGCTTCAATGGAGTTCTAGATCAGTTTTGATGATCCCAAACCGACCCCAAGTGAAAAGACCAAAGTACCCCTTTTAAAATAAGAAAAATAGAGCTGCTGGCCCGTCAGGCCTTTTGGACGGCGTCCAAAAAGGTTGGACGGCGTCCAGATTAACTGAATCAGTTTTCTGAACTTGTTTTGGTCGTAACTTTCAAACCGTAACTCCGTTTTCGATGAATCAAATATCGTTAGAAACGTAATGAGATTTCCTATCCAATGGTAAGGTTTTAGAACATCAAATCCAACTTTATTTGGGATCCAAATATACGCTTACATGCCTCGTATTTCGAATGTCGTTCGAAATAACACGTAACTGAAAATGGGTGTTACAGAAAACCTAGAAGTTTTAAATCCTTGGATATTCTTGAGTAATATTGGAATGAAAGCATGAGTTAATGTAATATAATGACACTTGATCAACGTAATTATATTACGGTAAGTCATGCGGAAGTTCTAATGGAACGTGATGATGGTAATACTTGATCAACATTACCATCACCACGAACCGTGTTACTTGACTTGTATTCATCACGAACCATGTTACTTGATTCGAATTCATCATGAAACAGAACTCGACCCGATAAGGGCATTCATAAACTATCTAAGTATCAATCTCGAAGAAAATCTCTACTCATATCATTTTTCTTCGATGAAACATTCTTGGACGGCAAAAATCTTTCTATTAATAACCTGAGTTCAAATCTGGTACTAAAACATTCTCAATTTCAATTCCAACTATCACCACTCAAATTTCGGGACGAAATTTCTTTAACGGGTAGGTACTGTGATGACCCGAAAAATTTCGACTAATTTTAAACCAAACTCTCGAATACGATTTAATATTTTTAACACGATAAGCAAAGTCTGTTAGGTTGAGTCTAAAATTTTTTGAACTATTTCATATATTCAATTGACCTTCAACCATTTCCTACGATTCACGAACAATTGTGTGTAACTAAATGTGTGTGTGTGTGTATATATATATATATATATATATATATATATATATGATGTCTATATAATTGATGATTATATGTATATTATAATATATTAAATATATGTTAATATTATTATTAAATATTAAATAGTTAATAAATTGTAATATTAATATATGTAGCTGCAATTTAAAATATAGTTATACTATTAGTATCACTTTCATTATCAATCTTAAAATTAAATATTAATATTAATGTTAATATCATTATTATGAATATTATCATTTCAACATAATATATAGATATAAAATTCGATACATTTAGTTTATCATATTATTATTATTATTACTAATATTATTGTTATCATTATTAATATCATTATTATTATAATTAGTAGTAAAATTATGATTTTTGTTATTATTAAGATTATTAATATGATAATTTTATAATTACCATTATGTTTAGAATCATTATTAATATTGTAAGTAATATGGCAAAAATAATAAAATCTATCCTTAATATCATAAATAATAACATTTTATATAATAATTGTTATTATTATTAGTAATATTATTAATATACTTATTTATTTATTTATTAATACTAAATTGATAAAACAGATATAGAATTGGAATCAGTTTTACATCACAATCAAACTGTAATCTATTTTTTTTCATGCCTCTGAATTTGTTAATACATTCAAATCACTCGTACAAATCAAATCCCTATCAATAGCAGTTAAGCGTACAAATTTGTTACAGATCACTATCTGATTTGTTTTTCTTTCTTGACTTCCTCTGCTAGAATATTATGCCGACAATCATACGAGAACGATTCTTGGTTTCTTCTTGAACCTTGTCAATCACTGAAGAAAGAAAAGAAAAACAAATCAACAATAGATATAATAATTCAGTAAGATACAAATATTGCTAGATATTAATCAGATATAAAGCAAATTTGAATAGAAATCAGTAACAGAAAAATGTACGAATTTGTTACCTGTCATAATCTGATTTATTATTCTTGTTTTCTTCTTCTTGTTTAAAGAACTCTGTCTGCGTTTTATACATGTCGACTGTCCTTCCTTCCCCTGCTCAAGAATCTTGGATGACTTCAATTAAACACTACAAAACAATTTCAATCGAATTTGTTAGCTGTCAATAACAGTTAATGCGTACGAATCCGTTACACTTCAATATCTACTTTATTTTTTTCTTGTTTGATCCTTCTAGCTCGAATCTTCCTGTCGACTCCTTCAATTGTATATAACAAGCATATCATTTTTTTTTCATCAACACCCTACAAACACCTTCGAAAACTATTACATGTTTCTGTTTCCTTTCGAACACCATCTTACTTCCACTACTATACGAGTAAACTCAAAAACCACCCAACGAAACTCACAGCTGCAACTATTCTGCTTCTACTTCGTACTTATCATTATCGTTGCTTATTCACTAACATTTTTTTTTCTCAACTCAATCACAAGCCCAAAGGGCCGTTAAAATGAGCCTGTTACCAAGCTAATCATTGTTGATGTTTGATAACCAACACACCCACAAGCGATTTAATTCTTTCAACCACCACCAAGGACCACCCTGCTGTGACGACCCGGAAATTTCTGACCAAATTTAAATCTAATCTTTATATGATTTCGACAAGATAAGCATAGTATGTAATGTTGAGTCTCGAAAATTTTGGAACTATGATTATATATGCAACTACCAATCGACTGCTCCCGACGATTCACGAACCATTAATTGTAAATAAATGTGTATACAGATAAATATAAAAATAAATATAAATATATGACATAATAATATATGATTTAACTGCTTAAATTAAATATGAAAAATATGATACAAAAATATTTAAGTCATAAGTGAAATGAATCTATATAAAGATATATGATTTCTATACATAATTATTATTTGTATATTGGGATGTATATAAAAGTTATAAATATTATATAATACATAATTAATAATAAGTAAAATTAATATATTATATAATTACAAGTTAAGGATATAGTATCATAATATTATTATTATTATTACTTTCATTATTATTATTATTATTAATACTAATATCAATATTAGTATTAATTATTTTATTGTTATATTTGGAATTAATAAATTCTAATAATCTTAGGGTTATCATAATAAAGATCCTTATTATAAATATTATTATGAAAGAGATTGAAATTACAAATTTATTATGAATTAAATAAATTATTAGTTATTATTATCTTTAAAAAAATAAAAAAATAAAAAAATAAATATTTATAATTTTTATTATGTTTATCATTACTATTATTAAATATTATTAATATTATAAATATGAAATTTGATATATATAAATATTATTATCAATACTAAAATAATTATTATTATTAATATAATTATCATTAATAATATTATTATTATCAAATTCACAAAAATTATTATTAGTATGACTTAATATTAATATTACTCTTATTAATACTATTATTATTATTAATATTTAATGTATTATTATTAAGATTTATTAATACTGATAATATATAATAGATTATATATCCAAATTCTATTTCACGTATCTATCAGACTTATTTCCTGTCTCTAAATTTGTTAACCATCGGTATCAATTCACCAATACAGATATGAAATCAATTAGAAGTCCATATCACTTTTATATTTTTTTTTCTTATTCTTGTCTGCACGAATATTATCTGTCGACTTTTTGAAGCTAGCAAACAAATGCAAACTGGATCAATTGAGCTGTAAAGATATCAATTATCCTCCATATAACCACCTGCTAACACAATTCTAAGGATAGTATAGGAATTCAATTTCAATATTTAAGAAAAGGGGTCGTCTGCTCTATTTTTACTTCTATTTTCCAGAAGCTCGATTTCTTGATAATTTTTAAAATATATTATTGCAGTATTTCTATAAATCTTTCATGTAAACCAGGTGCAAAGTTTCAAGGTTCAATTTCTAAAATCGAGTGTTAATTTTGGAGTCAAAGTTTCTGATTGAAAAAGTCAACAATTGATCATCGATCAAATTCAAATTCTCTGTGATGTTTCTGGTTAAATTTACGATTTGAAAAGTTTCTAACAATGATTTAACACCTTTTTCATATTAACATCGTGGGCTAAAACATTCTGCATTTAAAAATTAGATGTGGAGTTCATAGAATTTAAAAACAAGCTGTTAACAGCTTCTGTTATTTTGTTGTTGTTGTTGTTTGATGTCTGATAAATAAATATGTTTATTACAGGTCGTTTTAATTAAATTGCAAACTTTAATTTAGACCTTAATTCGTTTTAGATTAAATTGAGTTTGATTTCTGGGTTTATAAACGAAGATATGCTGTTACAGCCTTTTTTAATATTTATTTTAAATAATTTTAATCAACCAAATATCGATTTTGTATTGTTTAAGAATTCTAAATATTAAAGAGATAACTTATTGTTGCAATGGTTTGATCTTGGGTTAATTTTAAATTGTGAAGAGGAAGAAGTTAGAACACAGGAATACGATTTTATAATTATATCGAATGGGTTTAAATCAGAAAAATTGAACCAGCTGGATGGTATAGTGTGTTTTCGGGTGGGCGAGTGGTTAAGGGTTCGAATCTTGGTCCCTGCCATTTTTTTTTGAAAACTATTTAAGGTAGTTTTCTTTATTATTATTATTATTATTATTATTATTATTATTATTATTATTATTATTATTATTATTATTATTATTATTATTATTATTATTGTTGTTGTTGTTGTTGTTGTTGTTGTTGTTGTTGTTGTTGTTGTTGTTGTTGTTGTTGTTGTTGTTGTTGTTGTTGTTGTTGTTGTTGTTGTTGTTGTTGTTGTTGTTGTTGTTATTATTATTATTATTGTTGTTATTATTATGATTATTATTATTATTATTGATGTTATTATTAGTATTATAGTAACTATTATCATTAATATCATAGTTACAAGTATTATAAGTATTACTAATGTTATTATTATTACTATTATTATTATTATTATTATTATTATAATTAATTTTATCATTTTTAGTATTTTTAACATTATTATGGTTATAATTATTGTTATTATTATGAAAATAATAAAATTAGTAGTTTTCATAAACATTAGTATTAGTATCATTATAAAATATTAGAGTTATTATTATTACTAACATATGTATTATTATAAATATTATCATTATTATTAATATGTTTACAATTATTAGTATTGTTATTAGTAAAAATTACTATTATTACTATTATCATTTTTACTAAAATTATTAGTTTGATATCACTAAAACTATCATTATTATTGCTATCAGTATTATTATGTAGTTACTAAAACCATTATTATCATTAAAATTAATATTTTTACAATTGTAATCATTAAAATTATTATTTTTATTATTAATAGAATTACTAACATTATTATCTTATTAATAATATCAAGTATTATAATCATTTTACCACTATTAATAATATTTTAGTATTATTATAACTATTATTATTAATATAAAAATGATATATGTAATACATATAACATAAAAAAATTAATATTTTATATATACAAAAATGAATATATAAAAGATATATATACTATTAATATAAAAGGGTATAACTTATAAATTTATATGTATATTTGTGTTCGATTACAATTATGTATATTAACAAATATACAAATGATATAGGTTCGTGAATCCGAGGCCAACCCTGCATTGTTCAATGTCGTCATATGTATTTTTACTACAAAATACAGTATCGTGAGTTTCATTTGCTCCCTTTTTAAATGCTTTTGCAATATATATTTTTGGGACTGAGAATACATGCGCTATTTTTATAACTGTTTTATGAAATAGACACAAGTAATTAAAACTACATTATATGGTTGAATGGATCGAAGCCGAATATGCCCCTTTTAGCTTGGTAGCCTAAGAATTAGGGAACAGACCCCCTAATTGACACGAATCCTAAAGATAGATCTATCGGGCCCAATAAGCCCCATTCTGGAATTTGGAATGCTTTAGTACTTCGATTTTATCATGTCCGATGGGTGTCCCAGAATGATGGGGATATTCTATATGCATCTTGTTAATGTCGGTTACCAGGTGTTCAATCCATATGAATGATTTTTGTCTCTATGCACGGGACGTATATTTATGAGAAATGGAAATGAAAATCTTGTGGTCTATTAAAATGATGAAAATGATCATTTATGATAAACTAATGAACTCACCAACCTTTTGGTTGACACTTTAAAGCATGTTTATTCTCATGTATGAAAGAAATCTTCCGCTGTGCATTAGCTCATTCTAGAGATATTACTTGGAGTCATTCATGACATATTTCAAAAGACGTTGCATTCGAGTAGTTGAGTTCATCAAGATTATTATTAAGTCAATTTTAGTTGAATATATTATGAAATGGTATGCATGCCGTCAACTTTCGATGTAAAAAAAGTTTGTCTTTTAAAAACGAATGCAATGTTTGTAAAATGTATCATATAGAGGTCAAATACCTCGCGATGTAATCATATGTTATTGTATTCATCCTTATGGATTAGGACGGGTCGCTTCACCAGCGTTATTCTCCCTTTCTTATTTGGTCGATCTTCACAACTTCCTTTTTCGTTGAATCAATCACCAACTACCCTCATCACCTATTTTCTGACGTGAACAACCAATCACCACCACAACCCATGTTACCACCACTTCTCTTAACCCATAACCAACTCGCCATTTTTTTGTTGCAACTAGAAGCGAAAACACAAACACCTACAACCATGAATAACCCGTCCCCATGATTCCACCAATCCACCATCTTTACTACCATAACCATCACCCTCACTAACACCTTTTTCCTCAAACAAAAACCGCCATCTCTCTCTCTCTCTCCCTCTCCCTCTCTCTCTCTCTCCCCTAATTTCTTAGTGAACACCATGAACTCACTCGTTTTACAACTGCTAATTCGAAACCTGCTTGTTTTGCATTGCTCCGTTTGAAAACCACCAAAAACCGCCACCTGTTGAAACCACTTCTATCACTCGCTAAATTTTTTCTGTTTTAACCTATTCAATTTGCAAATGAGGCATGCGAATAAAAGATGGCCATATATATATATATATATATATATATATATATATATATATATATATATATATATATATATATATATATATATATATATATATATATATATCTGAATATGGCCGACAATGTTTAATAAGTTACCCAATTATAAATATCCTTTTGCTAGTGGATTACAGTGGGAAGATATAAAGAAAATCGACTCCCATCATTATTAATTTTTGTTACACGTGATGATGTGAAGATGAGGGAAAGATAGTGGTAATAAAATATTCGTGGAAGATTGCTTCTTTTTGTTTATAATCGAACCCCACAGATACATGGAGCAAACCGAACTTGTGTTTTTTTTTTTGTTACGGGCTTTTAATTTATTTTGTGCTAGTAAGAATCAAGTAAGCCTTGTTCAATTCTAAGTGATGTTGGGCCGTTGGTAGTAGATTAAGCCCAATAGATCAATAAGCCAATCACTCTACTGAAATTGATTGCTAACTGGTACTGCAATTATTCTGTTTCTTTTAACAAACAATTATGAATATGCCTATGGTGTATTAAGATCATGAAGCATGATGAAAGAAGTTTAGATAATGATAGTATTATGATAGAAATGGAGTGATGATCATAATAATGAAAGGATTAGGATTATGGTTTTTGATTATGATTAAGATAATGATATAGATGATGAAGAGATAAGAAGGTGATGATTATACGATCATGAATGATATACGTGATGTATGATAAATCACGATAGAAAATGATGATTACTCGGTTCTGTTTTCTGTTTTGGCAAACTAAGATGAAACGATGTTAAAGTGAGATGCATAATAGGATGTATGATAATAGATGACACGATGAATGTTGATACTACAGGGATTAGATAAAAATGATAATGATATTAGATAATGGTTATGATGCTCGACGATGATGATAAGAATGATGGTGATTCACGATGTAAATGATGATGGTGATGAAGGTAACATAAAGATAATGAATACGTAAATAATTGATGATGATATAAGATGAATAATCTGGGTTTTGTTTTAAGGAAGAAGAAAAAGAAAGGAATTAGCGGGTTAACATAATTATTTGGGGTATTGACGCAAGAAAAGCAGACTAGATCAGGTGGTTGGGGTTATGTCGGGTTAACGAGAGGTCGCGGGTTCGAGTCTCGGTTGTGGCATATTTTTTTTAGAAAAGAAGATGGAAACAGATAGATATATTAGATATATAGATTGGGTATTAATTCAGAAAAGCAGCAGATGGTTCAATGGTTAAGGATATTATTGGGTTAGCGGGACGTCGTGGGTTCAAACCCGGACTTGGGCATTTTTTTTAGGGATACTTCTTTGAAGTAGTATTACTATTACCATTTTTATTATTTTTATTATTATTATTGTCATTATAGATATTAAAATAGATATTAGTATTAATATTATTTGTAAAATTATTATTTTTATAGTTATTATTATTATTAGTATTATCATTATAATCAAAAACAACTTTTATTACTATTATTGATATTATGTGACCAAATAAACATTTCGTATATAAAAAGATACTTTTAGTAATATTACATATAAGTAAGTATTAATCACATTAACATTTTTATATAGATATTCATATATAACGAATTAGGTATTTTTAATATAATATTAACCAAATATACATTAATATAACTATATAAATATTAGTCATTATAAATGTATATACACAAATTAAATATATATAATATAAGTTATATGAAATTGTTCAATTACGATTATAGGTATTAATATATATATATATATATATATATATATATATATATATATATATATATATATATATATATATATATATATATATATATATATATATATATATATATATATATATATATATATATATATATATATATATATATATATAAAAGATATAGGTTCGTGAATCCGATGCCAACCCTGCATTGTTCAGTTTCGTCGTATGCATATTTTTACTACTAAATATCGTATTGTGAGTTCATTTGATTCCCTTTTACTCTTTACATTTTTGGGACTGAGAATACATGCGCTGATTTTATAACTGCTTTATTAAATGCTTTTGAAATATATTTTTGAACTGCGAATACATGAAATGCTTTTATAAATATTTGACGAGATAGACACAAGCAAAACATTCCTCGAATGAATTATTATGCAGACGGAAGTTCTGTGGATTATTATTGAATTATGTGGACATGATAATTGCCACCATTGAATTATGTGGACATGATAATTGCCACAAATTGATGAATATATTTTCCCCTGATTATTATTTCTTGGTAACCTAAGAATTAGAATCGTAAAGGTAGCTACCGGGTTTAACACTCCCACCCAGAATGTTCACTAGACGGAAGAGCTAGTGGGTGTGGTGTTTAGTACTTCGAAGTTTATATATTATACAGATGAGATGTTCTGCTTTGGGGATATTATTGATGCGCATTATATGTTAAGGTCGGTTACCAAGCCAAGCTATGAAAGCAAAGTGAATGTTATGTATCGAGAGAATGATTTTATACACAGGTTATGTGTATGTTATTTTTGTGCATGAGATATGTGTACGGTCATTAAAACAAAAAAAATCGCGAGGCAACCTACGGGGGAGAACAGGATGCGAACCTACTCTGCTAAGCATTATGAAAAAATAGTTTTGTACACGAGATAGGTGTACTGTATTTAAATCTTGTGGTCTATCAAAATGATGAATTTTATTGCTTATGATTAACCTATGAACTCACCAACCTTTTGGTTAACACTTGAAAGCATGTTTATTCTCAGGTATGAAAGAAATCTTCCGCTGTGCATTTGTTCATTTAGAGATATTACTTGGAGTCATTCATGACATATTTCAAAAGACATTGCATTCGAGTCGTCGAGTTCATCAAGATCATTGTTAAGTCAATTATAGTTGGATATATTATGAAATGGTATGCATGCCGTCAACTTTCGATGTGATGAAAGTTTGTCTTTTAAAAACGAATGCAATGTTTGTAAAATGTATCATTTAGAGGTCAAATACCTCGCAATGAAATCAACTATTGTGAATCATTTATAAACGGTATGAACGGGTCCTTTCACGTCTAACACTTAACAAAAACTCAATGTAATCTTCAAACAATCTCCTCGACTAGTACACCTTCAAATCTTTAATCCTCAAATACCAACACAATCAAACTTCAAGCCTAAATCTACCCGAATCAACCATTCCCCAGTCAAAGTCATTTTCATCTTCGAGAAGGTCATCAAACATCAATAATCAAGCATCAAATTTTTACAAACTCAAACTTTGACCTCCTTGACCTTGACCAAATATGTAGGATTCACGGGATAGCTATTAATTCACCAAAATATCAATCAAATCTCAAATTCATTTACAATCTTCTCAAATTCAACTAATTAGACCCAAAGTGTACCCAAATGATCCCAAATGCACCCCAAATGAATAAGGGCCATGAATATCATAAAAATTACCACTCACCAAGAAGTACATCTTGTAAAGTGTACGCCTCCAAAAAGTATGCTCACCTAAGCAACCCGCGATGGCTATCCCTCTTCTACCTCTATGCCCTCAAAACACCAATAATCATCAATTCCAAATAATGATCGTCAATTCCAATCGTCAATTCCAAATTTAGGGTTAAGGTGGGTGTGCCAAAGGTAAGGGACTGGGTACCCCACCTTTATAGGTCAACCCGAGCTCGGGATGATCGGCACTCATCAAGCTTTCTATCACAGCTCTATGGTTTCTCTCATAGTAGGGCAAAAGCATTGACGGAGGTTCGTGGAATTAGGGCCCCACATGGCTAAATAAGAGAGTCCATCAATTCCAAAATTTGAAGCGCTAGGAAGACTTTACTTCCTTAAAAAGGGTGAATTTGACTTGGGAGACTTTACTCCCAAGCTTGGAACACAATAAAACTTGGAAGACTTTACTTCCAAGTTTGGAAGACTTAATTTCCAAAATGAAACATTGGGAGGACTCTATTCTTCTGGGAGTGTCAAAGCTTAAAGCTTTTATTCACTCGTCTACTTCTCACATAACAAGCTTTTATGCTTATGTTGAGAAAAGGTAGGAAGTAGCTACTACCTTTCCGTTAATTGATTGCAGAAGTGTGTCATAGATTTTCGCTATGGCATGTGTTGTCTAGCAACACTAGCACGAAGCCATTACTCTTTATCAAGAAGATAGCACACGGTGAAGCTCAGTGGCTCCTCTTCCTACGGTATGATACATCGGTTGAAACATTGTGAAATGATGAAACAATCAATGTCAATATAAAATGGTGTGGATTAGGAAGTCTCCCACACCAAGTAAAATGAAATTCGGGAGACTTGATTCCCTATCATGGATGGACTCGACTCATCTGGAACTGTTAAAGCATAATACTTTAAATACTTGGTTTTAGAACAACGCATGGAAGACTTTACTTCCATGCAAAAGTAAGGAAAAGAATTTACTTTTCCCAAAAATTTTGCACGTTTTAATCATTTTAGTGATTATGATATAATTTAATGTAATGGTTAAAAACTTGTTCTAAAAATTGATCAACATTGCAAGTTTAAATCTTTGTAGAGTATGTGACAAGTTTACCCGAAAAAGTTTAAAATGACCCTATATTTTAACTCTCCCCCTACATTTAGTTTGATGCAATGCCCTCATTGCATTGAAACGATAGAATAAGTAAAAATGGGGGGGGGGGAGGCATTTTGAAAATATGATAGATAAGAGAAAAGAAAGTAAAAATCGGATTCGATCAAACGATCTTTGTTATCACCATTCGAGAAAACTTAATCACCAAAGAATGCAAGTCGATGAGCTTGATGCCTGAACTTAATGCCAGGCTTGGATCAATCATCAAAAAGTGTATCCTGCCACTAAGAACCACAACAAGAAAGAGAAACACAAATAACCACAATAATATCCACGCACGCACAATTATCGAATTATTACAAACATGAGTGTGATAATGTGTGAGAGTACCAATACAAGTGTACTACCTCAAACCAAATCATTAATCCCAAGTTTTCACACACGATGATTAAGTTAATTAAAGTTACATGCCAAATCATAAAGATAAATTGTTTCACAAACCATAATGAAGATTGATTACCAATTACCCATTGCGTATCGGGGTTGCCTTCTAGATGCACCTCCATATGCATTCATGATATCCCAAACGAGGCATAGGGATCTTCTCTAACTCATTAAGATTGAGCTTCAAGAACTTTGCAATTCGAGTCACTTAATGACCACCAACACTTGGGAGCAGAGACTTCTTGCCACTTCCATCAAATAGGTAACTTGCGATGAGGTTGGGGATATGGATGTGCTTTTTCTTGTAAACACGATGGATCAACCAAATATCGAACAACGTCATCTGGTCAACATCCTCCGTTCAGTGGAAGATCGATTAGGCGAAGAACCTTTGAATGCAACAAAGTGTGGGACTCTTAAGAGCACTAGGAACTTGATTGGCTGGATTAAATTCAATATTACTAATTTTGTGCCATACTCGCTTTGGATCAAACTCGTTCGGATTGAAAGTTTCGCATTTGGCCAAGTGCATGTAGGTGAAATCGTGATGAGAATCCATGTAGAGACCTAGACATGCCATGAATTGGCTCATGTTCAATTGCCTTTCCGTACCCCCTAACCTAAATGTGAGGTAGTTGTTGAACCATGGTGAGCCGACCTTGAAATGAACCCTCAAGGTCGTTAAGAACTCACGGGTCAGTAGCGGGTATACATCTTCTTGCATGTAAAGGAGAGGCTCACATGGGCGCATAACGTTATGAAGATCTTCAATTTTGAACGCATCTCGAATCTCGTGACCTAAATCCGCTAATTCAAATCCGGTGCAATAGATGTACTTGGCTGGGCACACCGGCATATTAATCTTATTCATCATTCGAGAACTTAGTGCATCATCCATCAAAATCACTTGCAACCATTCATGAACATCAAGTCCTTTTCCTTTTTCACTCACCTGAAATGTATTCAACAACAAACGCAAGGATGGTCCGCAACATTAGCACAAATCAAATATCTAGCATGCAAACAGTGATGGGGCAACATGCCACCTACATTTAACTTTAAAGCAAAAGCTTCACAATCAATGCAACTATGGACAATATGACTTAATTGCAAAAATTCAACTCTAGTCAATGTCAAATGTCAAATCAACCTTAAGACTAGGAATATGCAATTTAGTATAGCAATTAGACATATCATCTCAAGTATAATCACTAACAAGTAAGTTTCAATTGCAAATATACCCGAATTGGTCAAACTTAGTCAATAGTCAAAGAATCAAGAACCCTAAATTCAATTTAACTGCATACAAGCATGAAAGTTGGATTCTTTTTTATCTAGACATACAATAGAAGCATAGAATAACCAATTGTACCATTACATTCTCAATTAAACATCATCTTTGAAAACCCCCAAATTGGGAAGAACCCTAAAAATTCAAGTTGCAAATTCTCAAAATCAAGCATGCAAAACATGTTAGAAATCATGATAACAACAAGGGTTCATCACCAATTTAGCATAATCATCATCAATTGCTTAGAAATCTAGAAATAAGTAGAAACAAGAACATAACAATAATCATGCAAAGAATTGAAGATATGTGTTAATGAAGCATGAATCTTACTTTACCCATGTTAAATGTTGAAAAGAATGCAATAAATCTTCACAAAAGATGTTAATTTGGTGCTAGGATTCAATGTAGATGAGACTTGGCCGTTTTGTGAGAGAATAAATGAAGTAGGTGAAGAGAATGAAGATTTTGGGTCGTGCAGAAATTTTACCTACCCAGGTCCAGGAGCGCCGCTTCTAAAATCAAAATTGTCGCCCTTGACCACTGTCCAATTTTGGTCCAAAAACACAGCCCAAAGCGTCGCTTTTAAAAACAGGAGCGCCGCTTTTGTAGAGCAAAAGCGACGCTTCTATAACAAAAACTCCGCTTTTGAACCTGAATGAAGTTTTTGCAGTTTTGAAGTCCATTTTGACCCCTTCACTAATTCTTTTTAGTATTTTTCCAGTTTGCCCATATGCATGGAATGCATCTACATGCAAATGCAACTAACAAACGAAATATCATACAATCCTAAATGCAATGTATTCCTACAAGAAAAATTTATATACAAGTTTTGTGATGTTTTTGGGTCACGGGTCCATCACTTGACCCGTTTTAGCACAAGGGTGGTCATAGGGGTTTAAAGCCGATGTCATCAAGCCCGATTGGCTTGACTTCATCATTGAAGGATTTCAAATGATCCCTATGAACTTTGAAGGGGTTACCCTTTCCAATTAACTCGGCAAATCCTTTTTCAAGCATGCTTTTAATAATAAACGGCCCATGCCATCTTGACTTAGACCGACCGGGTGACTTTTTGAAATCAAGATTAAATAATAAGACCTTGTCACCCGGTTTGAACCTTTGGTGTTTCACATAGTGATTATCAACATTGGCTTTTTCCTTTAAAACCGGTTTTTACAATGATTTCTTTTTAACCTTTCCGAGAACAAATCTCCCACCCTTTTTAAGAACTTGGGTGGGTTTAACCTCCTTCTCAACAACGGTTTTCACAATTGGGTCCAACAAGACCTTTTCACCAACAACATTCCCCCCTACATTTAGGTTCAAACTCATTCCCGTGACCATTTTGGGATTACTTAAAGCATTTTCACAAAGTTTCCCAATAATACTTTCACAAGCGTTTTCAAAACCGTTTTCATCACAAGATTTCATAAACATTTCAAACTCTTTATCAACTTCAAAATCCTCAATTTTATCAAATTGGTCAACATCCGAAGTGTCAACCGCCAATAAAGCTTTTAATTCATTTTCTTCACACAAATCCATGACCTCGATTTGACAAAAAGACTTAACATTTGACAAGTTTGGTTTCTTATCAACATCACGCACATAAAAATCAAGTCTTTCATATTTCACCACGATACTTAATTTGTTTTGTTGCACGAAAATAATTGTATCGGTGGTGTTTAGAAAAGGTTGTCCTAAAACTATTGGGACATGTTCATCCTCGAGCATTTCGAGGATCAAAAATCGACCGGAAAGGTCAATTTACCAACTTTGACCATAAGGTCTTCGGCTATGCCAATTGGTGTATCAAACGTTTGGATTCCCATTTTTAATACCATCCGGGTCGGTTTTAGTTCCCCAAGATTTAGCTTTTTGTAAATTGAATAGGGCATAAGATTTACACTAGCTCCCAAGTTGACAAGTGCATCATACACTTCTGACCCGCCCATGTTGCATGGGATTACAAAATGACCCGGATCACCCAATTTGGGAGGCATCTTTTGCTTTTGCAAGATGGCCGAACATTCCTCTACGAGAAATGTGGCCGACACCTCCTCATATTTTCCTTTTGAAGATAACATATTTTTAATGAACTTCCCATAATTAGGCATGCCCTTAAGTACTTGGATGAGAAGCATGTTGACATGAACTTGTTTCATCATTTCCATGAAGTCCCTTCATTGCGTTTCGACTTTTTCCTTCCTCAAAGCTTGTAGATATGGAATGGGTTCCTTGTACTTCCTCAAAGGTGCTCCTTCATTTTTTTTACCCTTAACCCTTTGTGGTTCACTCCTTTCAACCCTTTCTTCTTGCGAATCCCCATTAACACTTGATTCATTTTCAACGGTTTGTGTAGTAGGTGTAATAGGGGTTTGTGTTTGGTTTGGGGGTGTTTGGATTTGTGATTCTTCATAAGTTAAACCGCTTCTTGTTGAAATGGCATTGACAAACTCAATTTGGTTGATGTTTTCAATGGGGATGGTTCTTGTGTTGTTGTTTTGTTGGCTTTGGTTTTGTTGTCAGTTATTGTTAGGATTTACTTGAGTGTTGGATGGTAAGTTCCTTGTGGTCTTTCGGCAACTTGATTTGAAAGTCTCCTAACGGTACTTTCTAGGGTTTGAAATGATGCTTTTTGGTGCTTCAATTGTTGCTTCAAGAACTCATTCTCCTTTAATAAGAATGTTTTGGTTGATTCTATCTTTTTGATATAATTTTGCATGATTTCTTCTAGACTCTTTGAAGGTTGAGATTGTTGAGTGTTTTGTTGAGGTTATTGATTGTAACCTTGGTTATTTTGCATTTGATTATAACCTTGGTTGTTTTGATAATTCGAATTTGATTGGTTGTTATAAGGTTGGTTGTTAGTTTTCGTATTGGAAGTTGTTGTTTCAGTTTTGGTTATAACTGTTGTTGTAACTTTGGTTTCGGTTTTGGTTTGTAAATTCTGGTGGTGTATTGGTTTGATTGTTGAATGAGACTTGCTTTTGATTAGGATTGTAGTAGCCTTGGTTCAATGTTCCACCTCGTTGATAGTTTTGATTACTCACGTAATTTACATGAGCATCTGAATTTATGGGAATTTCATCAAGAGCGATATGATTGCATTGATTAATTTGAGGACAATTCTTCGTGAGATGTGGACCCTCGCATCATTGACAACCTACTTGCATTGCCACTATCGATTGTTGTAGCTTTTTCAACTCTTTTCCATACCTTTGAAATTGATTGTTTAAACTTGCAAGCGTCACTTGCTCATTATCACTCTCGACTTGTGCTACACTTTTCTTTGTCAAATCTCGCGGTGAAGGTGCCCATTCATATGTATTAACCGAGATGTCTTCTAACAAAACTTCAGCCGCATTAGGTGATTTATACATAAACACTCCACCGGATGAAGAATCAAGATATTGCCTTGTCAAAGCATTAGTACCCCGGTAGAACGTGTTAATATATGAGACGACCCGTCCTAATTCATAAGGACGAATACAATAACATATGGATACATTGCGAGTTATTTGACCTCTACAAACATTGCATTCATTTTAAAAGACAAACTTTCATTACATCGAAAGTTGTCAGGTATGCATACCATTTCATAATATATCTAAACTATAAATGACTTAATCTGTCATTTACTTAATAATAATCTTTATTGAACTCAACGACTTGAATGCAACGTCTTTTGAAATATGTCATGAATGACTCCAAGTAATATCTTTAAAATGAGCAAATGAACAGCGGAAGATTTCTTTCAAACCTGAGAATAAACATGCTTAAAAGTGTCAACCAAAAGGTTGGTGAGTTCATTAGTTTATCGTAATCAATTATTTCCATAATTTTAATAGATCACAAGATTTCATTTTCAAATAATATGCAGGTCTGCTCACGGCTAAAAATCATTCATATGAAGAACACCTGATGGAAATACGGAAAGTGCAAAACAATCTCACCGGCGGTAGCTAATGCAAAAATGCAAAACAATCTCACCGACGATAGCTAATGCAATCGAAATGCAAAACAATCTCACCGACAGTAGCTAATGCAATCAAAATGCAAAACAATCTTACCGACGGTAGCTAATGCAATCTGTATAGAAGATGGGAATACGGAAAGTGCAAAAATATCTCACCGGCGATAGCTAATGCAATCAAAATGCAAAACAATCTCACCGATGGTAGCTAATGCAATCTGTATAGAAAATGGGAATACAGAAAGTGCAAAAATATCTCACCAGCGGTAGCTAATGCAAAAATGCAAAAAATCTCACCGACGGTAGCTGATGCAATCAAGATGCAAAACAATCTCACCAACTGTAGCTAATGCAATCAAAATGCAAAACAATCTCACCGATGGTAGCTAATGCAATCTTTATAGAAATCGAACCATTGAATCCAGATAATTCTATCATAGAATGTAGTTCATGTACTTGTGTCTATTTTGTCAAACATTTATAAAACAGCGCATGTATTCTCAGTCCCAAAAATATATATTGCAAAAGCATTTAAAAAGGGAGTAATGAAACTCACGTAAAAATCAGTTTTAGTATTTGTATCCATTTAGTAAAACAGTTATAAAAGCATTGCATGTATTCTCAGCCCAAAAATGTAAAGAGTAAAAGGGATCAAATGAAACTCACAATACAATATTTTATAGTAAAAATATTCATACGACGATACTGAACAATGCAGGGTTGGCCTCGGGTTCGTATATCATTTGTATATATATTAACACACATAATTGTAATCGAACAAATATATATATATATATATATATATATATATATACATATATATATATATATATATATATATTATTAGTGATGTAATTTTTATATATAATAAATTAATAAGTTTCATTATATAAATTTTAATTTTATATATATAGAAATATTAGTATAGTTAGGTTAAATATATTTTATGAAGATCATTTGTTTGTGAAATTAATAATTATGATAATACTAGTATTAGTAATAATATTGATACTATATAATAATAATGATAAAAGTGATAATAATAATGTTAATAAAAATTATGATATTAATAATGATAGTAATACTAAATTGTATAAAGATAACTATGATAACAACAATTATAAGACTTTTAATAATTCCTTTAAAACATACTTTAATTAAAATTTTAATCATTTTCATAATAATATTTATATCCACAATTTCCTTGTTTATAATATTAACAATATTATTAAAACTTGTATATTCATAGTTATAATAATCATAATCATAATAATGATAATAATACTTAAACTAATAATAAAATGATAAAATTTTATAGTCTAAATGATAATAATAATAATAATAATATTAGTAAATACAATAATTATAATAATAATCATTTTTGAAATCATAATAATATTAATAAATGATAATGTCTATCATAATACTTATATTAATAATAATAATAATAATAATTATTATTATATTTCTAATAATAATAACAATAATAATAATAATGATAATAATAATAATAATAATGATATCTATAATACTTTATAATAATAATACTAATTATAATACTAATACTTAATAATAATAATAATAATAATAATAATAATAATAATAATAATAATAATAATAATAATAAATTTTAATAAATAAAACTACCTCAAAAAGTTTTCCTAAAAAATATGCCACGAACCGGACTCGAACCCGAGACCTCTCGGTATCCAACTGATATCGGCCAAAAATTCACGTTTTTACCCCCGATATTGAGCCCTAAAACCATAAAGTTCCAAACTTTATCGCCAAAATAATCACTTTGTTGGTTAATTTGGTAGATTTAGTCATTACAAAGGCTATGTTTCAAGAATCACTAAAAACGGATGAGAAACGAGGAAAAACGAGCAAAACTGGCTAAGACGATTAACTCGCGTTTAAATAACTTATTTTATAATTTTTGGAAAAGTATAATTACTTAACCTCATGTTGTAGGATATTCAAGTACGAACGCGTGGGCGCAAGAATCATCAAAAACGGAGCTAAAACGAAGATTCTAGAGTGAAAACGGTAAAAGACAAGAAATCAAGTTACGATCCAGTGAATCAAGGCTGGCCAGCACCAAATACGGCCTGCCATATGGGCTGCCATACGGCCTGCTGATGTGCGTAGAGGTGTATACAAAATAGTAGTAATTTTTACAAGGAAATATGATGTCAAAGCAGAGGGGTATAAAATACTATTAAATTTTTGCAGGAAATACTATTAAATACGATACAATTTTACACAAGATATTTATTTATTTATAGAATGGATATACTTAAACCTTGCTACAACACTTATAGGCAGTGTACCTAATCGTACAGTAGTGTAGTTTTTAGTAAGTCCGGTTCGTTCCACAGGGAAATCTTTAAACAAAGCTCAACGCTATATTAGTTTACTTTTATAAAAATACAAATATATATATAAGTAATATTATTATTATAAAGGGGAGTTTTTACCGTTTAATGACCGGTTTGTCGATTTTAAGATTTTAGTCGCAGTTAAAACCTAATGTAAAATATAAAATAAATACAAGACTTAAATTAAAGTGTAAAGTAAATAACGATAATGAAATTGCGAATAATAAAAATGCGATAAAATAAAATTGCGATAATTAAAAAGTACGATAATTAAAAGTATGATTAAATAACAATAAATAAAAATGCGATAATTAGAAGTGCAATTAAATATAAAATAAAGGAAATTAAATATGAAATAAAAGAATTATGCTTATTTAAACTTCCGTAATCATGATGTTTGACGTGTTGATTTTAGTTTTATGCCCATGGGTTAATTGTCCTTTGTCCTGGATTATTTAATATGTCCGTCTGGTTTTTGTCCATAACAGTCCATCAGTCATAAATATAAATTGCAAGTGTCCTCGTCAAATTATTATTATACCCGAAGTTAAATATTCCAACTAATTGGGGATTCGAATTGTAACAAGGTTTTAATACTTTGTTTAATGAATACACCAGGTTATCGACTGCGTGTAAACCAAGGTTTTACTACTTTGTTAACAATTACACCAATTACCCTTGAATGTAATTTCACCCCTGTTTTAATTATTCTAGTGGCTATTAATCCATTCCCGTGTCCGGTTAAATGAACGATTATTCGTACATATAAATACCCCGCCCATCGTGTCCGATCGAGTGTATATGGTAATTTATAGGGACGCCCAATTGTAAATCTTTATATTAATATTAACAAACTTTCATTTAGTTAAACAAATATAAAGCCCATTAATAGCCCATAGTCTAATTTCCACAAGTGTCGTTCTTTTGTCCAAACCCCAATTATGGTACAAAGCCCAATTACCCAATTTTAGTAATTAGCCCAACATCATGATTACTTCGTTTTAAATAAGCATAATAATAACTTAGCTACGAGACATTAATGTAAAAAGGTTGAACATAACTTACAATGATTAAAAATAGCGTAGCGTTACACGGACAGAATTTCGACTTACACCCTTACAACATTCGCTAACATACCCTTATTATTAGGATTTAAAATTAAAATTAAAATTAAAATATAAATTATATATATATATATATATATCGTATATATTGAGAGAGATAGAGAAATAAGATATGAAATTTGATCAGAATTCGGTTTGCTTTATAGCCAGAGTTGAAAATTGGGGCTCCGCGACTCGCGGCAAAATGCCCTTCAAACTCCGCGAGTCGCGGAGATAGTATTTACAGCTCAGTCCTTGGAGTTTTCTCTGCCGACGGTTTTTTTATATATATATATAATATATATATAATTAATATAATTAATTATATATTATATTATATTTATATACATAGTTAACTTGTAATTTTTAGTCCGTTGCGTCGAGCGTTAAGAGTTAACTCTGGTCCCGGTTCCGGATTTTCGAACGTCCTTGCGTACAATTTAATATCTTGTACTTTGCGTTTTGAATCTTGTACTCTTGTGATTTCGAGACGTTTCTTATCAATAATTGGAACCTTTTTGATTGTCTTTTGTACTTTTGAGCTTTTTGGTCGTTTGCGTCTTCAATTCGTCGAATCTGTCTTTTGTCTTCACCTTTTATTATTTAAACGAATATCACTTGTAAATAGAACAATTGCAACTAAAAGCTTGTCTTTCTTGAGGAATAATGCTATGAAATATATGTTCGTTTTTAGCATTATCAAATATTCCCACACTTGAGCGTTGCTTGTCCTCAAGCAATATTGTCTTGAAATACTAGAATCACTTCTTTATTCTTCACACTTTGTACATCAGTGATTTCTATACGGCGGTATAAACAATGGTAGTAACGATATGGTTTACAGTCCCACATGACTATAAAAATTTAGATCCATTAAGGAAATTGGATCTTTATGAAAACATTTGATCTTTTGAAAATTAAATCTAGTTTTTACCCTAGATAAGTTTTCCGGAATAACCCTTTACCGGTGTTTGCAAAATATTTTTGTGGGTTTGGTGGGTTTCAGATTTGAAAATTTTAGCTCAAAACTTGAGGTTTTGTGTCACCCACTTGCTAACCTTGTATTTGGAAAGCAACACGTCCAGTTTACTTGTCCCGTATATTACCTTTCGGTAAACTACCGTCCGGTTGAAAAGGAAGCCGTTGAACAAGCAACTGTTAAGGCAATGTCCCGTGACATGCTTTTGATTATGGTCTATAACGTGTCGGACGCAATTACTATCCTTGGTAGGAGCAATAGTAAAGCTCACCCTTATAATTTTTCGGCCTGGCACAAGGTCCTGTCTTTGACCATGCTATGCAACCACCGTTCTTACGGTTGACACCCGATTTAGTTCAGGTGACCTAATGAATTCCAGGTGAATTCCTAGGATTTTACGTTCAATGGTAATGAACGCATTGAAAATAGGGTTTTCAGAAAACAAATCGGTTTGTAATTTTGATCAAAATATTTTCTCGTTCAAGCTCGAGTTTAGATATCATCGAATTCCATGAGTTTGTAATTCTCAATCTTTAAGGTCAATCTCTAGGATTAAGTAATATCAGTCTTAAAAGCTGATTTTTAATCTTTAAGGAGATTATCCTTTCTGGGGATCTGATTCATTAGTCTTATCAAGCTAATTTGCACGGTGCCTCCCCATTGTACGAGATAAATCCTTCTCATGGTTAGGATAAATCTGACCACTTGGCGACCCTGTTTGATGCTGAGGTCCGTGGATTTCCTGCTGATTTTAGTGATGACTTTTCTAGATTTTTCGTCAACCTACAGCTGGTCTGGACGACAACTTCATGACCTAAATCAAGAAGTGCGTTTCTTTTTCGGAAGACTTTACTTCCTTTTAATGATGGAATTGATTCATCGTGTAGATCCATCTCTTCTTTTCTTTCATTGGGTAAAACAGTTTAGTTTAGTCCAAAGCAAAAGTATTTTCAGTTATTTGTTACAGATATATGTGACATATGTTTAAAATAACTTGGTAAATTTTCCCACACTTGGCTTTTATTTTCCTTTTTATCGTCCTCTATTCCATTTTAAATGAATTTTAACATTTTAGTTTGTTTCTCAATTTATGTCCTTTCCGAGGTAACAATAATTTCGGTGTTAAAACCTAGTTTTATCGTTCATAAATATGTATAAACATGATTTTGAATTCATTTAATTGAAAATTTTGAAAAATTTTACTAGAATTGGGTAGTCAGTATATAAGACTAGGGCTGTTCTTTTTTATCAGAGAGCACTAGATTCTAATACAACTACTGCTTTACTAGTATTTTTAATGGTAACCAAGTGTTTAATATAAAAATTTTAAAATCCGAAAGAATTTAACCCCTTCCCACACTTAAGATCTTGCAATGCCCTCATTTGCAAGAAATCAGTAACAATTTAAATTATTGAGGGTGATTTGTGTGAAAATGATTAAATTTTTACCAAAGTTTCCAAATATATTGGCGTTTGTTTGCTGAATGATAAATGGTGCACATCATTTGTTCATTCCGTCTTGTTGTTATTTCACATATATTTTGCATCTTGTCGTCAAAATTAGTTGCTTTTGCTGAACTTAATGCCAGTCTTTGAAAATGCGTTGTTTTACCCTGTTGTATACATAAGATAAACTGCAAACATATATACATATTTTTGAAGTTTGGTATATTACCCCACATTCAAAAATTATTAAAATCTAAGAATAAAAGTTAGATAATTATAAAAATGATTACAATATTAACAAAAATATTAAATGTATCAATAATTACAAATTACAAAATAAAAAAATAAAATAAAAAGTAAACTAAGGATGATATTGGTACCAATAGGGGTTCCAGGCATAACCATAAGTGCTATAGAATGCTTCGGCAGGGTCATACGTAGGATATGGTGGCTGCATCTCTATCGACCAAGGAGGGAAGACGGGTTTCGGTGTAGGAATATAGTTTCTACCTATATGTTGGCAATGCGCTATGATCTGGTTCTGATGAACTTGCCAATCTTCAAATGCTCTCTGTCTAGCATTTTCGTATTCCTGAGAAGCTATAAACCTATGCATTTCTTGCATCTCATTCCCCCCTCCTACATTACCTTGCTCCTGGTTTCTCTCCACCTGTGGATGTCTACCATGGTATCGTACTGCGGCGTTATTTCGCCGCTTCAAAACTTTCGCACCATGGTATACATTTAAACCTATAGTGTCGCAGGGTTCCGGCTCTTCTAGTAATAATCCCCCCCGACTTATATCCACACCGAGATATTCACCAATCAAAGTAATAAAAATACCACCTCCTATTATGCTATGTGGACGCATCCCCCGAACCATAGCTGATAAATAATAACCCACACAATATGGTATACTTACAGCGCTCTGTGGGTCTCGAATACACATATGGTAAAACAAATCTTGTTCATTTACTTTTTCTTTGTTCTTACCCCTCTGTGTAATCGAATTAGCTAAAAACCTATGTATCACTCTTAATTCGGCTCTATCTATATCCAAATAAGAGTAGTTTCCCCCTTTGAAACGGTGATGGCTTGTCATTTGACTCCACACACCGTGTGTATCAAAATTCTCATCTATCTTTCTACCGTTTAGTATCAATCCTCTACAATCGGCAGACGCTAATTCCTCAGGCGTATATATACGTAAAGCCTGAGCCATGTCCAGTAAAGACATGTGGCGCATCGAACCGCCTAACAAAAATCTAATAAAAGAACGATCGGTTAAACTAGCTACCCGATCATTCAACTCTATACTACATAACAACTCTTCACACCATACTTTATATACAGGTCTGCGTATGGTGAATAAACATATCCAGTCATTAAAAGAAGAATTACCATACCTTTGTACAAGTAATTCCCTAATTGGCCCGGCCAATTCTACAGCTTCTAAGGGTCCCCATTCTATGACCCTCGGTACCTCAACAACCTTAGAGTGAAGAGTATGCAAACCCCGTTGATATTTTGGATAATCTATCCAAAGTCTGTCAAATCTCAGGTTCGGGTGCAACTGTTCCAAGTGCATATCTGAAAAGGTCATGACTGGATGAGGTACATCCTGCTTGTAGTAGTTATCTACCTCCTGTTGTTCCAAATTCTCAGCAGGAGCATTGCGGGCTTGGGATGAAGATTCACCCCTTTCATTCTGCAAAACACATCAAACACAAATTTTGTGCATCCAAATATGCATTAGTGTCAGCAAAATCATCAATCAAAATAATTACAATGACATTATCAATTTATATCAAACTTAAGCTTATTTTCACATTTTTATCAAATCTACACTTTTTCAAATAAGCATATACGAAAATTTTCGCCAAGTTCATAAGCATTCAACTCAAATAACATGTCAAAATAATCATTACTAGCAATCAAATAAGTCTCAAATGGCATTATCTTTCAAAAATCAAGTTCATGAATTTTAGACTTGAAAAAGTCCACTTTAATTCTCAAAATCATGTTTAGGCTCAAAGTTTGGATCATTTAACTACCTAGACATGTTACACTACTCATCTTAGCAACAATTCATGACAAAAATCGGCCATAACCTGTTTATATCAAAAAGCCCCAAATTTGCTCAAGAACACAAACCCTAGATTATTCAAAATTTGAAGTTTAAGGCTTCTAATCATGTTAAACAGCATCAATCTAGGCTATACAAGCATAATACATAAACAATTTAAGTCTAATTACACTAAAAAGCATCAAAATCAAATTGGGGAAAAAATAGCTCAAGAACACAAAATTTCGAATTAAATGGTGTTTAGGTGTAGAAATTTACCGTTTTTCTTGAGTAATTCTTAGATATCATCCTTCTCAACATGATTTTAGCAAAAAATTTGGTGATTAACGGTTAAAAATTGGGATTTTTGGGGGTGTTTTTCGGGTTTTTTTTCGTGGGTTTTCGCTGTTATTTTGCAGTGTTTTTGAGTGTGGGAGAAGTGAACTGATCGTGCAGCTCGTTTTATTTTTTTTTCTGATTTTTGGTCCCTCCGCCAGTCGCGGAGGTTTGCACTTCAAACTCCGCGAGTCGCGGAGTTTGCTTTTTTTTTTTTTTTTTTTTATATATAATCTTTAACTTATAAAACAATTAAGTATTTAATTTTAAAATTTTGTTTCCCTTGTTATTTAGGACGAGGTCGTTTCGGATCGATGTCCTAGTCCGTCCTTCGACAAAATTTTAAAATTTGTCTTTTTGTAGCGATTGTTTTAAAAGCTAAGATTTTTGGGTTTTTTCAATGTTTTTGGCATACTTTAAATCAATAAGATTAAAAATAATGATAATAAAAGTTCTCGTCCCTCCCTCGGGTAAAGCAATTTCGGTTCAAAGACCTAGTCTTCAACTTACGACGAATTTTAAAAATCATATTCTTAACTTAATGAGATAAAGTAAATTTTTGTTTTTAAATTGACACAACTTAAATATAAAATTCAAAATTAAAAATTAAAAATTCACACCAAACTTAAAATTTGAAATGCATAAAATTAAAAATTTATATTTTAAAAATTAAAAATTCACACCAAACTTAATTTAAAAATTTATAAATTCATATCAAACTTATATTAATTTTTCAAATATTTACAATTTTAAATATATTGTTTTTACAAAATTTACAATATTAATTTAAGATTTAAATATTAATTTTAAAAACATGGTAAAAATAAAATTAAAAATCTTTTTGTCTTTTTATCCCACTTTAATCAATCAAATATTATCAAAAATATGCGCCCCTCTTTTCGGTAAAGTAATTTCGGTTCAAAGACCTAATTTAACTCATGACGAATTTTTGAAATATTTTGGGTTGATTGATTAAAGATATTTATACCTTAAGAATAAACGTTAAATTTCGCAGTGATGTAATAAATTTTTGAATGATATCAATAATTTCGGTCGCCAAACCTAATTTTATTTAATACCAATTTAATACTTTTTAGCGAACAAATTAGCGTTTATTATCAAAAGGTTAAAAATAAAAATAAAAATAAAAACTGTACAGACATACCTGTGAAATAGATTTCTTAGTTATATGATCTATTATATTCATAAGATAGTCGGTTTAATTGATTTTCCATGGCTACATAGGCGTAACCTCGAGCATTCAGTATCTTTTCTTCTAAACATATGAACGGTCCGTCTCTGCATAAAGTAACAAATTCGATATTTGAATAGGTTTGATTATTTGAACATTTACCTCCATGTGACCATTTTCCGCATTTGTGACATCGTTCTAGGTGTCGTGCTCTTCTTTTCGCTGCGGATTTTGATTTTCCTTTACCAAATTGTAACTTATTATCTTCGCATATGGATCCTTTTCTAACTCCGTCCATTCTTTCTCTGATTACTGATACTAATTCGCTCGGTAGTATATCATTATTTCTTTTAGTGATCAAAGCGTGTAGCATTAGACCATGGTTTAGTTCACAGGCAGTCTTCATTTCGTAAAAACCTAAAAAAATAAAAATTCAGAATGGGGGAAGAAGACTAGTTCTTTAGGGTCTGCTAGGGAAAGACCATACGTGTTCCATTTTCGAGAACTACACGAAAACAGACAATCTAACTCTAACAGAAATACATATTATCCTTTAAAGACTTGATTCTCCCCACACTTAGTTAGCTGTGGTGTCGAAATTGTGATTAACTTCGTTGTCGACTTCCATCGGACCATGTATGTAATGTTTAACTCTGTGACCATTAACTTTAAATTCAATCCCATTTGAATTTATTAATTCTATCGTTCCGTATGGGAAAACTCTTTTGACTATGAATGGTCCAGACCATCTTGATTTCAATTTTCCAGGAAATAGCTTGAATCGTGAATTGAAAAGAAGAACTCTGTCTCCTTCTTTAAATTCTTTTGAACTTCTGATTCTTTTATCATGCCATTTCTTCGTTCTTTCTTTATAGATTAACGAATTTTCGTATGCTTCATGTCTTAATTCTTCTAATTCGTTTAGTTGACTTAATCGTAGACGTCCAGCTTCATGTAAATCAAGATTACATGTCTTCAAAGCCCAAAATGCTTTGTGTTCAATTTCTACTGGAAGATGACATGCTTTTCCATAAACAAGTCTAAAAGGTGTGGTTCCAATTGGAGTTTTGTAGGCTGTTCTAAAAGCCCAGAGTGCATCCTCCAATTTAATGGACCATTCCTTCGAATTTGATCCTACGGTTTTCTCTAGAATACGTTTTAAAGCTCGGTTGGTATTTTCAACTTGTCCACTTGTTTGTGGATGATATGCGGTGGAGATTTTATGAGTTACTCCATATCTTTTAAGAACTTTCTCAAGTTGATTATTACAGAAATGAGTACCTCGATCACTTATTAAAGCTTTCGGTGTTCCAAACCTTGCAAAAAGACGTTTTAAAAAGTTGACTACAACTCGTGCATCATTAGTTGGGAGAGCTTGTGCTTCTGCCCATTTAGATACATAATCAATGGCGACGAGTATATATAAATTATTATGAGATTTTGGAAATGGACCCATAAAGTCAATACCCCAAATGTCAAATACTTCACATACTTGGATGACATTTTGTAGCATTTCATCACGTTGACTTATTTTTCCGGCCCTTTGACATGCATCACAGGATTTGCAAAGAAGGTGTGCGTCTTTGTAAATTGTAGGCCAATAGAATCCAGCTTCATAAACTTTTCTTGCTGTTAGTTGAGGCCCATAATGCCCTCCTGTTGGTCCTGTGTGACAATGGTTTAAAATTTTACTAGCTTCATCTCCAAATACACATCGGCGTATTATTCCATCGGGACAACTTTTAAACAGATGTGGATCTTCCCAGAAATAGTGTTTTATATCACTGAAGAATTTCTTTCGTCTTTGGTACGATAATCCTTTTTCAAGGAATCCACAAACTAAGTAGTTTGCATAGTCTGCAAACCATGGGATTTCTTTATAATCTATCTTCAATAGATATTCATCAGGAAAGTTGTCTTTTATGGCCGATTCATTCAGAACTTCTAATTCGGGATTTTCAAGACGAGAAAGATGATCAGCGGCGAGATTTTCTGCTCCTCTTTTATCTCGGATTTCAATATCAAACTCTTGTAAGAGTAAGATCCAACGGATTAGTCTTGGTTTAGCATCTTGTTTTGAAAATAGGTATCTAAGAGCAGAATGGTCGGTATAGACCACCGTTTTTGCTAGAACGAGATATGATCGAAATTTGTCAAAAGCAAAGACAATAGCAAGGAGTTCTTTTTCAGTAGTTGTATAGTTCGTTTGTGCTCCTTGTAATGTCTTACTAGCATAATATATAGGTTGAAATCGTTTTTCAATCCTTTGTCCTAAAACGGCTCCCATTGCAAAATCACTTGCATCGCACATTAGTTCAAATGGTAGATTCCAATTTGGTGTTATCATGATCGATGCATTAGTGAGTTTCTCTTTAAGAATATTAAAAGATTTGATACACTCATCTGAAAAGATGAATGGCGCATCCTTTTCTAGGAGTTTATTCATAGGAGTGGCAATTTTAGAAAAATCTTTTATAAAACGTCGGTAAAAACCGGCATGCCCTAGAAAACTCCTAACTCCTCTAACATTTGTGGGATGTGGAAGTTTAGCAATTACATCTACTTTAGCTCTATCCACTTCAATTCCTTCTTTTGAAATTTTATGTCCAAGAACGATGCCTTCTTTAACTATGAAATGGCATTTCTCCCAATTAAGTACTAGATTTGATTTTTCGCATCTAATTAGCATTCGTTCCAGATTAACTAGACATGATTTAAATGTATCACCGAAGACTGAAAAGTCATCCATGAATACTTCCATGCATTCTTCTATCATGTCGTGAAAAATCGCCATCATGCACCTTTGAAAGGTTGCAGGGGCGTTACAAAGTCCAAATGGCATGCGTTTGTAAGCAAACGTACCATAAGGGCACGTGAATGTGGTTTTCTCTTGATCTTCGGGTGCTATTGGAATTTGAAAATATCCGGAAAATCCATCTAGAAAACAATAGTAACTATTTTCGGCTAATCTTTCCAACATTTGATCTATGAAAGGTAAGGGAAAGTGATCTTTTCTGGTGGCGTCATTTAATTTTCTATAATCAATACATACACGCCATCCTGTTAAAGTCCTAGTAGGAATAAGCTCATTTTTCTCATTTGTGATGACAGTCATGCCACCCTTCTTAGGCACGCATTGAACTGGGCTTACCCATGGACTATCAGAAATTGGATATATCAAACCTGCATCTAGCAGTTTAATAATCTCTTTCTTAACAACATCTTGCATATTAGGATTTAGTCTTCGTTGGCGTTGCACATACGTTTTATGACTTTCTTCCATAAGGATTTTATGTGTGCAATACGAAGGACTTATTCCTTTAATATCATGAATCTTCCATGCAATGGCTGGTTTATGAGCTTTCAACACAGAAATGAGCTGTGATTTCTCATTTTCAGTAAGAGAAGACGATATTATTACAGGTAATTCAGATTCACCATGTAAATAAGCGTATTCTAAATGGTTTGGAAGTGGCTTTAACTCTAATTTCGGAGGTTCTTCTATCGATGATTTATATCGATATCTGTCTTCTTCTTTTAGCATTTGAATTTCTTCTGTTGTTGGTTCATATCCATTAGCTATAAGTGTAGCTAACATTTCAGCTTCATCAATTGGTTCATTACCTTCTCCTAAAGAACATTCTCCTGTTCCTTGTAATTCTGGAAATTCTTCTAATAATGCTGCATGTGCATCTATAGTTTGAATATAATAACATGTATCATCTGCAGATTGTGGTTGTTGCATTGTTCTATCAACTGAAAAGGTAACACTCTCATCCTCTATACTTAGGGTCAGTTTCTTACCGAACACGTCTATCATTGCTTTAGCCGTGTTTAAGAATGGTCTTCCTAATATGAGAGGAACTTGAGAATCTTCTTCCATGTCCAAAACAACAAAATCTACTGGAAATACTAAAGTACCAACTTTAACTAGCATGTTCTCCATTATCCCTCTAGGATATTTTATTGATCTATCGGCTAGTTGTATGCTTATTCTGGTTGGTTTTAATTCTCCAAGGTCTAGTTTAGCGTATAGTGAATACGGCATTAGATTTATACTAGCACCTAAGTCTGCTAATGCTTCTATTGAACTAAGACTACCCAGAAAACATGGAATTGTGAAACTTCCTGGATCAGATAGTTTTTCTGGTATCTTATTCAACAGCACTGCTGAACAATTAGCATTCATAGTAACAGCCGAAAGTTCTTCCATTTTCTTTCTATTTGAGATTAGATCTTTCAAGAATTTAGCATATCTTGGCATTCCTGAAATCACATCAATGAAAGGAAGATTTACATTTATCTGTTTAAACATATCCAAGAATTTGGATTGCTCGGCTTCAAGTTTCTCTTTCTTCATTTTACTCGGGTAAGGAAGTGGTGGTTGGTATGGTTTAACATAAGGTTTATCCTTAACTGTGTTATTTTCATTAACCTTTTCAACTACCGGTTCTTTTTCCTTATCTTGATCAGGTTGTGGTTCTTGTGGAGTAGGAATAGTTTCATCAGAAGTTACAGGTATTTCAGGTGGTTTAAGTGTTGTACCACTTCTTGTGGTAATAGCTTTAGCTGTTTCATTCCGGGGGTTAGCATTTGTATCACTAGGTAGACTTCCCGGTTTTCTTTCACCTATTAACCTTGCTAGGTTACTTACTTCTTGTTCCAGATTTTGAATAGAAGCTTGTTGATTTCTAAATGCTTGAGCATTTTGTTCATTTGTTTGTTTTTGAGATGTGAAAAACTGCGTTTGAGTTTCAACTAGCTTCGTCATCATATCTTCTAAATTCGGCTTTTTATCATCGGTTTGTTGTGGTGGTTTGTTTTGAAAATTCGGTCTTTGCTGATTATAAGTATTATTGGATACTTGTTGATTGCTAGGACCTTGTTGGTTGTTGTATGGAATATTTCGGTTATAATTCTGGTTTTGATTGTAAATTGGTCTTGGCGGTTGATAATTATTCTGATAATTATTTCCAGGCCTTTGGTTTATGTATGAAATATTCTCTCTTTGTTCCATTGTTAATTCAATACTGAGACAATCTTTTGTCAAATGTGGTCCTCCACACTGCTCACAACTAATTCGTATAGCATGAATATCTTTAGTCATCTTTTCCATTCGTCTCTCGAAAGCATCTATCTTTGCGGAAATGGAATCTAAGTCATGGCTAGAATCGGCTCTAGCTGCTTTAGATGATCTAATGATATCTTTTTCTTGGTGCCACTCATGTGAGTGGGAAGCAGTATTATCAATAATTTTGTAAGCATCAGTTTCGGTTTTCTTCATAATAGAACCACCAGCTGCTATATCTATGTCTTTTCTTGTAGTGATGTCGCATCCTCGGTAGAATATTTGTACTATTTGACAGGTGTCTAAACCATGTTGCGGACATCCTCTTAATAACTTTCCATATCTTGTCCACGCCTCATATAGAGTTTCATTTGGCTTCTGTGTGAACGTAACAATTTCTGCTTGAAGTCTTACGGCTTTAGATGCAGGAAAGAATTGTTTAAGAAATTTGTGAATTAAAACGTCCCATGTATCGATCGCCCCTTCAGGTAACGATTCCAACCAATCTTTGGCTTCTCCCTTTAAAGTCCAGGGAAATAACATGAGATATATCTGTTCATCCTCTACTTCTCGGATTTTAAATAGTGTGCAGATCCTATTAAAGGTACGTAGATGTTCATTTGGATCTTCCTTCGGCGCACCACTAAATTGGCATTGATTAGTCACCATGTGTAGAATTTGTCCTTTGATTTCATAATCTGGCGCATTAATGTCTGGATGAGTAATTGCGTGACCTTGGCCAGTGCGTTTAGCTCTCATTCGGTCTTCCATACTTAAAGGTTCTAGATTCTCCATAATTGAATTTGTTGAATCGGTATCACTAGATGATTCTGATTTAATGGTTCGTTCCTCAACAATCTCTATTTGAATGATTGGTGGTTCCGGAGGAAAGTTTAATGGTTCAGGATCTATGAACCGTTCCTGAATATTCTCTGGATTCTCAATTGTGATGTCGGGTTCAAAAAATGGATTTTCGGAAATTTGAACTGAAGTACTTGGTCGACTGGATGACGATTCTAAAGAAAAATCAACGGCGGTTATATTTGTTAAACGATGTCTTGATCGAGTTACAGGTGGTGAACGTACAAAAGGTGATGAACGTCTTGCTCGGTGCATTCACTGAATATCCTATTAGTTTTTAAAAGGAAAGAAAAATTATAATAAGTTATCCAATCAATAGACTTTTCTGATTTTGCCCACGTTTCGAATAGCCAAAAGATGCAGCAGAGGGGCAGGATTCGTTTGGTCTCAATATAATTGAGGACTGTTTGGCTCCAATAACCCGGTCCACGTACAAATCCAACTATTACTACGAACCAGAAAATTTTGATGTCTATTAATTTAACCACTTAAAATAAATTTTCGTAATTTTAAGAAATTTAGATAAGAAGTAGAATAAAAATCTATGTCCTAAAAACTAGAATGGCGAGAAATAAGAGAGAAAAAGAGTTCGTTGAAAAATGTTGAAAAAGAAAAAATGGTTGAAAAATAAAAGGTGACGGAAAAATAAAAGAAACTTATAAAAACTTAAAAATACTTAACTAACCTAACCTTATTACTACAACTAACTTAAAATTATAATCGCAAATTGAAATTACTAATTGGAATGATAATTGATACATAGTAAAAGGTCTAAAAATATTAAAGCTTACAGGAAAAACTAAATCCCAAATGGAAATAACTTAAAAAGAAACTAAAACTTAAAAAGGCGTCGCAAAATTCTAAAGCACCTAAATCTTAGTCTAAAGAAAAAGCACTTAAGGAATTCTATGGCAAAGCCTAAAAATCTAGGAGTAAAAATAACTATAGCAAAAACTAAGTTTAAAATTAAATATGAGCTAAAAAAAAAAAATACAAATATTACGCTACAACGATTAAAAAGGTACAAAATATAAAAATATACAAAAAGTTGTAAAAATTACAATTTTTATAAAAATATTATTTTTATATTATTTATTTTATTAAACTATTAATTTTACAATTTTAATAAAACTAATTAAACAAAATACATAAATTAATAAAAAGTAAAAATAAAACTAAAACTAATAATAATAATAATAGTAATTAGGTTAAATAATAATTATAATTAATAATATCCCGTAATTAATGCAGTTTTAGGATTTCTGTTCGCGTGTCAGATGGCCTCCGCGAGTTGCGGTGATTAATGAGGAAAACCCCGCGAGTCGCGGGGATCCAGAATTCAGTTGACAGGTTTGAGTTTTTACGCGTTTTTATTTATTTATTTATTTTTTTTTTGTTTTCTGTTTTTTTTTAAATAAATAAAAGATTTTAAAATAAAACTTATATTTTTATAAACTAAAATAGAAATAAAGAAACTTATAAAACTTAAATATTTAACAAAATCTTAAAAATGCTTATATTTTTGTTTTTCTTTTTATATTTTCGAATAATTAAAACGTATTTTTACAAAAACGACTTTTAATAAAAGTAACTAAAAATCTTTTTTTTTTTTATATATTAGCGTTGCGCTTCCGGCTTTTAAGAGTTGTCCCCGGCAGCGGCGCCAAAAATACTTGATGTCAAAGCAGAGGGGTATAAAATACTATTAAATTTTTGCAGGAAATACTATTAAATACGATACAATTTTACACAAGATATTTATTTATTTATAGAATGGATATACTTAAACCTTGCTACAACACTTATAGGCAGTGTACCTAATCGTACAGTAGTGTAGTTTTTAGTAAGTCCGGTTCGTTCCACAGGGAAATCTTTAAACAAAGCTCAACGCTATATTAGTTTACTTTTATAAAAATACAAATATATATATAAGTAATATTATTATTATAAAGGGGGGTTTTTACCGTTTAATGACTGGTTTGTCGATTTTAAGATTTTAGTCGCAGTTAAAACCTAATGTAAAATATAAAATAAATACAAGACTTAAATTAAAGTGTAAAGTAAATAACGATAATGAAATTGCGAATAATAAAAATGCGATAAAATAAAATTGCGATAATTAAAAAGTACGATAATTAAAAGTATGATTAAATAACAATAAATAAAAATGCGATAATTAGAAGTGCAATTAAATATAAAATAAAGGAAATTAAATATGAAATAAAAGAATTATGCTTATTTAAACTTCCGTAATCATGATGTTTGACGTGTTGATTTTAGTTTTATGCCCATGGGTTAATTGTCCTTTGTCCTGGATTATTTAATATGTCCGTCTGGTTTTTGTCCATAACAGTCCATCAGTCATAAATATAAATTGCAAGTGTCCTCGTCAAATTATTATTATACCCGAAGTTAAATATTCCAACTAATTGGGGATTCGAATTGTAACAAGGTTTTAATACTTTGTTTAATGAATACACTAGGTTATCGACTGCGTGTAAACCAAGGTTTTACTATTTTGTTAACAATTACACCAATTACCCTTGAATGTAATTTCACCCCTGTTTTAATTATTCTAGTGGCTATTAATCCATTCCCGTGTCCGGTTAAATGAACGATTATTCGTACATATAAATACCCCGCCCATCGTGTCCGATCGAGTGTATATGGTAATTTATAGGGACGCCCAATTGTAAATCTTTATATTAATATTAACAAACTTTCATTTAGTTAAACAAATATAAAGCCCATTAATAGCCCATAGTCTAATTTCCACAAGTGTCGTTCTTTTGTCCAAACCCCAATTATGGTACAAAGCCCAATTACCCAATTTTAGTAATTAGCCCAACATCATGATTACTTCGTTTTAAATAAGCATAATAATAACTTAGCTACGAGACATTAATGTAAAAAGGTTGAACATAACTTACAATGATTAAAAATAGCGTAGCGTTACACGGACAGAATTTCGACTTACACCCTTACAACATTCGCTAACATACCCTTATTATTAGGATTTAAAATTAAAATTAAAATTAAAATATAAATTATATATATATATATCGTATATATTGAGAGAGATAGAGAAATAAGATATGAAATTTGATCAGAATTCGGTTTGCTTTATAGCCAGAGTTGAAAATTGGGGCTCCGCGACTCGCGGCAAAATGCCCTTCAAACTCCGCGAGTCGCGGAGATAGTATTTACAGCTCAGTCCTTGGAGTTTTCTCTGCCGACGGTTTTTTTATATATATATAATATATATATAATTAATATAATTAATTATATATTATATTATATTTATATACATAGTTAACTTGTAATTTTTAGTCCGTTGCGTCGAGCGTTAAGAGTTGACTCTGGTCCCGGTTCCGGATTTTCGAACGTCCTTGCGTACAATTTAATATCTTGTACTTTGCGTTTTGAATCTTGTACTCTTGTGATTTCGAGACGTTTCTTATCAATAATTGGAACCTTTTTGATTGTCTTTTGTACTTTTGAGCTT
The DNA here is from genome assembly GCF_046630445.1 of Rutidosis leptorrhynchoides. NCBI lineage: Eukaryota > Viridiplantae > Streptophyta > Magnoliopsida > Asterales > Asteraceae > Rutidosis > Rutidosis leptorrhynchoides. The sequence goes on from NC_092334.1 coordinate 151,082,756, forward strand.
TTTGGTCGTTTGCGTCTTCAATTCGTCGAATCTGTCTTTTGTCTTCACCTTTTATTATTTAAACGAATATCACTTGTAAATAGAACAATTGCAACTAAAAGCTTGTCTTTCTTGAGGAATAATGCTATGAAATATATGTTCGTTTTTAGCATTATCAAAATACTATTAAATACGATACAATTTTACACAAGTTATTTATTTATTTATAGAATGGATATACATAAACCTTGCTACAACACTTATAGGCAGTGTACCTAATCGCACAGTAGTGTAGTTTTTAGTAAGTCCGGTTCGTTCCACATGGATCTTAGCCAAGTTTAACGCTATATTTTTAAAACTATATTTGTAAAAATATAAATATATATAAGTAGTATTATTATTATAAAAGAGGATTTTTACCGTTTAATGACCGGTTTGTCGATTTTAAAACTTTTAGTCGCAGTTAAAACCTAATGTAAAATATTAAAAATAAATATAACTTAATTTTAAGCGTAAAGTAAATAATGATAATGAAATTGTGATAAATAAAATGACGATAAATTGCGATAATTAAAAAGTACGATAATTAAAAGTGCAATTAAATACAATGACAGTAATTAAAAGTGCGATAGTTAAAAGTGCAATTAAATATGAAATAAAGGAATTATGCTTATTTAAACTTCCGTAATCATGATGTTCGACGTGCTGTTTTTAGTTTAGTACCATGGGTTAATTGTCCTTTGTCCTGGATTATTTGATATATCCATACAGTTTTGTCCATAATAGTCCATCAGTCATAAATATAAAGTGCGAGAGTCTTCGTCAAATTATCCTTATACCCGAAGTCAAATATTTCAACTAATTGGGGATTCGAATTGTAACAAGGTCTTAATACTTTTTTTAATGAATACACCAGGTTATCGACTGCGTGTAGTTTAAGGTTTTACTGCTTTGTTAACAATTACACCAATTACCCTTGAATGTAATCCACCCCTGTTTCAACAAGTCTATTAACTATTAATCCAGTTCCGTGTCCGGTAAATTGAACAATTATTGCTATTTATAGATATCCCGCCTACCGTACCCAGTCAAGTGTATGTGGTTATATATAAATACGTCAAATTATAAGTCTATATATTAAATTAACGAGGTATCATTTAGTTAATATAAAGCCCATTAATAGCCCATAGTCTAATTTCCACAAGTGTCGTTCTTTTGTCCAAACCCCAATTATGGTACAAAGCCCAATTACCCAAATTTAATATTTAGCCCAACATCACGATTACTTCAGCTTAAATAAGCATAATAATAACTTAGCTATGAGACATTAATTTAAAAAGGTTGAACATAACTTACAATGATTAAAAATAGCGTAGCGTTACACGGACAGAATTTCGACTTACACCCTTACAACATTCGCTAACATACCCTTATTATTAGAATTTAAAATTAAAATTAAAATTAAAATTAAAATTTATATATATATATATATATATATATATATATATATATATATATATATATATATATATATATATATATATATATATATATATATATATATACGTTGATAGATGAAGAAGAAAAAGATGTTGAAAACTGGCCAAAACACGAGAAATTTATAGCACCTCAGCTGCTACAGGTGCTCATGCGATCGCATGGATTTTGGCCTTCCTGGCCATGCGATCGCATGGCTTACTTTTCCAGCTTACAAGAGTTTGTTTGCTTCTTGCCGACGGTTTTATAAATATAATTTAATATATATATATATATATATATATATATATATATATATATATATATATATATATATATATATATATATATATATATATAATTTTAAGAATTAATTATATATTATATTATATTCATGTGCATAGTTGACTTGTAATTTTTAGTCCGTTGCGTCGAGCGTTGAGAGTTGACTCTGGTCCCGGTTCCGGATTTTCGAACGTCCTTGCGTACAATTTAATATCTTGTACTTTGCGTTTTGCGTCTTGTACTCTTGTAATTTTGAGACGTTTCTCATCAATAATTTGAACCACTTTGATTGTACTTTGTACTTTTGAGCTTTTTGGTCGTTTGCATCTTCAATTCGTCGAATCTGTCTTTTATCTTCACCTTTTATTATTTAAACGAATATCACTTGTAAATAGAACAATTGCAACTAAAAGCTTGTCTTTCTTGAGGGATAATGCTATGAAATATATGTTCGTTTTTAGCATTATCAAATATTCCCACACTTGAGCGTTGCTTGTCCTCAAGCAATATAGTCTTGAAATACAAATACTAGAATCACTTCTTTATTCTTCACACTTTGTACATCAGTGGTTTCTATACGGCGGTATGAACAATGGTAGTAACGATGTGGTTTACAGTCCCACATGACTATGAAAATTTAGATCCTTAAGGAAATTGGATCTTTTTGAAAACATTTGATCTTTTGAAAATTCAATCTAGCTTTTATCCTAGATAAGTTTTCCGGAATAACCCTTCACCGGTGTTTGCAAAATTGTTTTTGTGGGTTTCAGATTTGAAAATTTTAGTTCAAAACTTGCGGTTTTGTATCACCCACTTGCTAACCTTGTATTGGGAAAGCAACACGTCCAGTATACTTGCTCCATATATTACCTTTCGGTAAACTACCGTCCGGTTGTAAAGGAAAGCGTTGAACAAGCAACTGTTAAGGCAATGTCCCCTGACATGCTTTTAATTATGGTCTATAACGTGTCGGATGCAATTACTATCCTTGGTAGGAGCAATAGTAAAGATCACCCTATAGTTTTTCGGTCTGGCACAAGGTCCTGTCTTCGACCATGCTATGCAACCACCGTTCTTACGGTTGACACCCGATTTGGTTCAGGTGACCTAATGAATTCCAGGTGAATTCCCAGGATTTTACGTTCAATGGTAATGAACGCATTAAAAATGGGTTTTCAGAAAACAAATCGGTTTGTAATTTTGATCAAAATATTTTCTCATTCAAGCTCGAGTTTAGATATCATTGAATTCCATGAGTTTGTAATTCTCAATCTTTAAAGATCAATCTCAAGGATTGAGTAATATCAGTCTTAAAAGCTGATTATTTGATCTTTAAGGAGATTATCCTTTCTGGGGATCGGATTCATTAGTCTTATCAAGCTAATTTGCACGACGCCCTCCCCATTTTACGAGACAGATCCTCTCATGGTTAGGATAAGTCTGACCACTTGGCGACCCTGTTTGATGCTGAGGTCCGTGGATTTCCTGCTGATTTTAGAGATGACTTTTATAGATTTTTCGTCAACCTACAGCTGGTCTGGATGACAACTTCCTGACCTAAATCAAGAAGCGCGTGTCTTTTTCGGAAGACTTTACTTCCTTTTAATGATGGAATTGATTCATCGTGTAGATCCATCTTTCTTTTAAATATATTACAATTTACCGGGTAAAACGGTTAATTTTGTCCAAAACAAAAGTATCTTCAGTTATTTGTATAAAAATATGTGATATATGTTTTAAATAACTTGGTAAATTTTTCTCACACTTGGCTTTTATTTTCCTTTCTTTGCCTTTTTATTGCCATCTATTCCATTTTAAATGAATTCTAACATTTTGGGTTGTTTCTCAATTTATGTCCTTTCCGAGGTAACAATAATTTCGGTGTCAACACCTAGTTTTATCGTTCATAAATATGTATAAACATGATTTTGAATTCATTTATTTGAAAATTTTGAAATTTTTTACTAGAATTGGGTAGTCAGTATATAAGACTAGGGCTGTTCTTTATTATCAGAGAGCACTAGATTCTAATACAACTACTGCGTTACTAGTATTTTTAATGGTAACCAAGTGTATAAGTTAAAATTTTAAAAATTCGAAAGAATTTAACCCCTTCCCACACTTAAGATCTTGCAATGCCCTCATTTGCAAGAAATCAGTAACAATTTAAATTATTGAGGGTGATTAGCGTAGAAAAATGATTAAATTTTACCAAAGTTTCCAAACATATTGGCGTTTGTTGGTTGAATGATAAATGATGCACATCATTTGTTCATTCCGTCTTATTGTTACATCACATTTGTTTTTCATTTTGTCGTCAAAATTAGTAGGTTTTGCTGAACTTAATGCCAGTCTTTGAAAATGCGTTGTTTTTACCCTGTTGTGTACATGAAATAAAATACATACAATACAAATATAAATATGCATGGTAATTTGAAATGGGACTTAACATCACACTTTCAAATCAAATATGAAATATTAGTACAACATAATAAAAAAAATGTTAAACTTACATAAAAGTATCAATATTTGTATGTTTAACATAAATAAATAAAAATAATAAAAAGATAAAAATCATAAAAATCACCAACGGAACTATATCAATCTGGATCGGGGTTCCAGTTCATGTCATCGGTCGGGTTCCATGGTTGGTGATAGGTGTACTGGTAGGCCTGGTTAGGGTCGTAGAGAGTATATGGTGGTCTCATCTCAGGCTGGTGTGGAGGATAGTAAGCGGGTCGGGTCGGTACGTAGTGATCCTGAGGTGATAGCTGACTCATGATCTGACGATGATGATAGTCCCATCTATCATGCTGTCATTGCCTAGAATGCTCGTACTCATTCCGGGCTTGCCACTGCTCGTACCGTCTATGTCTCTCCTCATTTGTCATTTCTACCTCATCTACACGCTGGTAGACGTCAGTCATAGCCTCCCTAATGACATCCCTAATGTCATCTGCTTCCTCCATTTCCTCATCTGAACCTCTCTCTACCTGAGGATGATTACCAACATATGGTATTGCATGATTGCGTCTGCTCTTTAATACCTTAGCACCCTGATAAACCCTCAATCCTAAAGGCTCAACCTGTTCCCTACATACTAAAAGTAGACCCCCTTAATCCCTATCTACACCCAAATACTCTCCAATGAGAGTAACAAAAATACCTCCTCCTATTATTCTCCCTTCCTGTATTCCTTCCACCATCTTAGACAAATAAAAACCAACACAGTAAGGGATATTAACAAAGTCTCTTGGGTCTCGAATACACTTTAGGTAAAATAAATCATGTAAGGTCATTTTCTCCTTGTTGTGACCTCTCTGTGTAATCGAGTTAGCCAGAAATCTATGAATTATACGAAGCTCGGCTCTGTAAATATGTAAGTAGGTGTGTATTCCTGCCCGCCCAAAAACATTAAAATCTGACATACGCCTCCAGACGGCGTTGGCATCAAAATTCCTATCTACCCTTTCACCATGATAAATCAAATTCATACAATAGGGTAGTAGTAATTCAGTGGGCGTATATATCTGTAAAGCCCTGGCCATGTCCTGCATGGACATCCTGTACATCCTACGGCCAAGTATAAATCTAAGAAAACTTCTATCATCTAACCTATCTACATCCGCTTTAAGTGAAATAGTACTCATAAGCTCAACACACCATTCCTTATATACAGGCCTACGAATGGTGAATAAACGTTCCCTATCGGGAAAAAAAGAGCTGCCATACCTTTGGATCAAATGCTGTCTAACTGAGTTAACTAGTTGGACCCTTTCCAAAGGCTCCCAATCGATTACCCTCGGCACTTCTACATTTTTCGGTACCAGTTTGAATTGTTACTTTGATATGTTGGGTAATCTTCCCAACTTCGATCAAATCTCAGATTGGGATGCAACTGTTCTTCATGAATCGTCGGATGTTGTACTATCAGATGCTTCGGAAATATTACGAAGGCATCAACATATTCTTGATGCGGATCATAATAAGGTACATGTTGATCAGGTTGTTGTTGTTGTTCCTGTTGTTGCTCCTGTTCAGGTTCATATTGCATTTCTGGTTCAGGTTCTGGAGCAGGTTGTCTAGATGATGATGATGCACCATCAGTATTGGTAAATCTCTGCAAAACACATTAAACACAAAATTTTTGCATCCAAATATGCATTAGTGTTAGCAAAATAACAAATTAACACAATTACAATAACATGTTAAATCAAAATTAAACTTATACGCATTTTCACAATTTTAACAATTCTACACTTTTTCAAATAAGCATTTATGAAAATGTTTACAAAGTTCTTAAGCATTCAACTCAAATAACATGTTAAAACAACCATTACTAGTAATTAAACAAGTTTCAAATGGCATTTACATCAATTTAATCAAGTTCATGAATTTTATACCTAAAAAGTCCACTTTAATTCTTAAAAATCATGTTTAGGATCAAAGTTTGGATCATTTAGCTACCTAAACATGTTACACTACTTAATTTAGCAATAATTCATGACAAAAATCAGCCATAACCTGTTTATATCAAAAAGTCCCAAATTGCTCAAGAACACAAACCCTAGATTCCTAAAATTTTTGAAGTTTTTGGCTTCAAATCATTTTAAATAGCATCAATCTAGGTTATACATGCATAATATACTAACAATTTAACTCTAATTACACTAGAAATTAACAAAAATCAAATTAGGTAAAATATTGGTAAATATCACAAAAATTAGGAATTTTAAGAGTTTAGGGGTGTAATTTTTACCTTCTTGCTGAAAAATCCGAACCTAGGCATGATTAGAGCGGATTGTAGGACGAAATTTGGTTGAATTTGGTGAAAAAATGATGAAAATTGAGAGGGTTTGGGAGGTATTTTCGTGTATGTGTGTGTTTGTTTTGAGAAGCAGCAACAGCTCGCTGAGCTTTTTGATTCTGACCAAAAATTGGGCCTCATGCGATCGCATGAGGTCGAAGGCCAAACCCCATGCGATCGCATGAGGGTCTGGTATTTTTTTTTTTTAAATAAAACCTTATATACTTTTTAAAACAAAAATTAATTAAATATTAAAATTTTGTTGTCCTTGTTAGGAGTGAGGGTGTTTCGGATCGTTGTCCTAGTCCGTCCCTCAACAAAATTTTAGAATTTGTTACTTTTAAGCGCGGTTTTAAAAGCAAAGATTTTTGGGTTTTTTAAATGTTTTTGGCATACTTTAATTTAATAAGATTAAAAATAATGATAATAAAAGTTCTCGTCCCTCCCTTGGGTAGAGCAATTTCGGTTCAACGACCTATTTTTCAACTCACGACGAATTTTAAAAATCAAATTTTTAACTTAGTGAAATAAAGTAAATTTTTGTTTTTAAATTCACACCAAACTTAAATTCAAAATGCATAAAATTAAAAATTCATATAAATATCATTTTTATACATACAAACTTATATTAAAAATATTAATTTTTTCAAATATTTACAAACTTAAATATATTGATTTTAACAAGTTTACAATATTAATTTAATATTTATATATTAATTTTAAAAACATAGTAAAAATAAATTTAAAAATCTTTTTGGTCTTTTATCCCACTTTAATTAATCAAATATTATCAAAAATTTACGCCCCTCTTTTCGGTAAAGTAATTTCGGCTAAACGACCTAGTTTTACTCCTGACGAATTTCTGAAATATTTTGGGTTGATTGATTAAAGATATTTATACCTTAAGAATAAACGGTAAATTTCGCAGTGATGTAATAAATTTTTGTATGATATCAATAATTTCGGTTATGCATACCTAATTTTATTGAATACCAATTTAATACTTTATAGCGAACGATTCAGCATTTATTATCAAAAGGTTAAAAGCAATAAAAATAAAAATAAAAATAAAAACTGTACATACTTACCTGTGAGAAAGAATTCTCAGAGACCTGCTTTAGCTGACTCATAGGAGAGTCGTGTGATTTGGTTCTCCATAGCTACGTAAGCATAACCTCGAATCTTCAATATCTTTTCTTCTAAACATATAAACGGTCCTTCTCTGCATAGAGTAACAAATTTGGTATTTGAATATGTTTGATTATTTGAACATTTACCTTAGTGTGACCATTTTCCGCATTTATAACATCTTTCAAGGTGTCGTGCTCTTCTTTTTGTTGCGGATTTTGATTTTCCTTTTCCAAAATGTATTTTATGATGATCTTTCCTGAGTTCTTTTCTTACTCAGTCCATTTTATCTCTTATGAATGATACCAGTTCACTCGGAAGTGTCATTATTGATTTTAGTAATCATAGCATGTAGCATTAGACCATGGTTCAGATCAAAGGAATTCTTCATCTCGTAAAACTTAAAAAAAATAAAAATTCAGAATGGGGGGAGAAGACTAGTTCTTTAGAGTCTGCTAGGGAAAGACCATTCGGATTCCATTCTCGAAAACTACACAAAAACAGAATATCTAACTCTAACAGAAATAACTATTATCCTTAAAAAACTTGATTCTCCCCACACTTAGTTAGCTGTGGTGTGGAAATTGTGATTAACTTCGTTTTCAATTGGACTATCAACAACTTGTATATCTCTGAATTTTGCTTCAAGCTAATTGTTGATTTCCTCTGTAACTCTCACATATTTAACTAACATTGCCTTTTTTTTGGCGATAAATTGGATACTAATCGGTTACATAACTTAAAGTTTCCCTTAATCCTATCATCGTGAATCCGTTTATAAAGTTTCTTCGTTGAACTGTTAAAAAAGGGTTCATCTAATTTCGTATCATAAATATGAGTCTTTGTTATCGGATCATCATTAAGTGTTTCTTCATCTTCCCCATACTTAGGCATTTTTATTGGTTTGACAGTTTTGGTTGGTGGAGATCTAAACTTTCGGTTCACAAAGGTGATCGATTTATCACCATCCCTAAGTGTCATTCTACCTTCTCTTACATCAATGAATGCTTCGGTGGTTGCTAAAGATGGGCGGCCTAAAACTAGAGGAATATCAAGGTTTTCCTCCATATTAATAACTATGAAATTTGCAACAAAGGTCAAACTTTCCACGTTAACAAGTAAATTATTTGCTATTCTAACCGAGTGTTTAATGGTTAGGTCAAATGATTGAACACCTATTTTGGTTGGTTTTAATTTTCCCATACCTAATCTTTTGTATAAGGAAAGATGCATAATATTTGCACTTGCTCCTAAATCTGCGAGTCCATTATATATAGCACCATCATTAAGCAAGTAAGAAATGATAAATTCACCCGGGTCTCCTACTTTAGTAAGTCGAGTTGGTTTGTTAATCTTTTTCGGGTGTTCTTTTCTTGGTTCTTTCACTTCTATTTGAACTTCTTTTTCTTTATTTCTTGGAATGGGAGGTTTGTATAGAAATTCTTCTTCATCACTCCAATTTGAATCCTCCCCATTTTTCAATTTTGATTTTTCATATGTTGTTGATAACATATTTATGTTTTCATTTTGAAGGTTTTCTTGGGTGGTGAAACTATGATTGACTTCATTGTCAACTTCCATCGGACCATGTATGTAATGTTTAACTCTGTGACCATTAATTTTAAATTCAATCCCATTTGAATTTATTAACTCTATTGTTCCGTATGGGAAAACTCTTTTGACTATGAATGGTCCAGACCATCTTGATTTTAATTTTTTAGGAAATAGCTTGAATCGTTAATTGAAAAGAAGAACTCTGTCTCCTTCTTTAAATTCTTTTGAACTTCTGATTCTTTTATCATGCCATTTCTTTGTTCTTTCCTTATAGATTAACAAATTTTCATATGCTTCATGTCTTAATTCTTCTAATTCGTTTAGTTGACTTAACCGTAGACGTCCAGCTTCATGTAGATCAAGATTACATGTCTTCAAAGCCCAAAATACTTTGTGTTCAATTTCTACTGGAAGATGACATAATTTTTCGTAAACGAGTTTGAAAGGTGTGGTTCCAATTGGAGTTTTATAGACTGTTCTAAAAGCCCAGAGTGCATCTTCCAATTTCATGGACCATTCCTTCGGATTTGATCCTACCATTTTCTCTAGAATACGTTTTAAAGCTCGGATGGTATTTTCAACTTGTCCACTTGTTTGTGGATGATAAGCGGTTGAGATTTTATGAGTTACTCCATATCTTTTGAGAACTTTCTCAAGTTGATTATTACAAAAATGAGTACCCCGATTACTTATTAAAGCTTTCGGTGTTCCAAACCTAGCAAAAAGACGTTTTAAAAAGTTGACTACAACTCGTGCATCGTTAGTTGGGAGAGCTTGTGCTTCCGCCCATTTAGATACATAATCAATGGCAACGAGAATGTAGAGATTATTATGAGATTTTGGAAATGGACCCATAAAGTCAATACCCCAAATGTCAAATACTTCACATACTTGAATGACATTTTGTGGCATTTCATCACGTTGACTTATTTTTTCGACCCTTTGACAAGCATCACAGGATTTGCAAAGAAGGTGTGCGTCTTTGAAAATTGTAGGCTAATAGAATCCAGCATCGTAAACTTTTCTTGCTGTTAGTTGAGGCCCATAATGCCCTCCTGTTGGTCCTGTGTGACAATGGTTTAAAATTTGACTAGCTTCATTTCCAAATACACATCGGCATATTATTCCATCGGGACAACTTTTAAACAAATGTGGATCTTCCCAGAAATAGTGTTTTATATCACTAAAGAATTTTTTTCGTTTTTAGTATGATAATCCTTTTTCAAGGAATCCACATACTAAGTAGTTTGCATAGTCTGCAAACCATGGAATTTCACTATAATCTATCTTCAATAGATATTCATCAGGAAAGTTGTCTTGTATGGCCGATTCATTCAGAACTTCTAATTCAGGATTTTCAAGACGAGAAAGATGATCAGTAGCGAGATTTTCTGCCCCCTTTTTATCTCGGATTTCAATATCGAACTCTTGTAAGAGTAAGATCCAACGGATTAATCGTGGTTTAGCATCTTGTTTTGAAAATAGATATCTAAGAGGAGAATGGTCGGTATAGACCACCGTTTTAGCTAGAACGAGATATGAACGAAATTTGTCAAAAGCAAAGACAATAGCAAGGAGTTATTTTTCAATAGTTGTGTAATTCGTTTGTGCTCCTTGTAATGTCTTACTAGCGTAATAAATAGGTTGAAATCATTTTTCAATCCTTTGTCCTAAAACGGCTCCCATTGCAAAATCACTTGCATCGCACATAAGTTCAAACGGTAGATTCTAATTTGGAGTTATCATGATCGGCGCATTAGTGAGTTTCTCTTTAAGAATATTAAAAGATTTGATGCATTCATCTGAAAAGATGAATGGAGCATCCTTTTCTAGGAGTTTATTCATAGGAGTGGCAATTTTAGAAAAATCTTTTATGAAACGTCGGTAAAAACCGGCATGCCCTAGAAAACTCCTAACTCCTCTAACATTGGTGGGATGTGGAAGTTTAGCAATTACATCTACTTTAGCTCTATCCACTTCAATTCTTTCCTTTGAAATTTTATGTCCAAGAACGATGCCTTCTTTAACCATGAAATGGCATTTCTCCCAATTAAGTACTAGATTTGATTGTTCGCATCTAATAAGCATTCGTTCAAGATTGACTAGACATGATTCAAATGTATCACCGAATACTGAAAAGTCATCCATGAAAACTTCCATGCATTCTTCTATCATGTCGTTAAAAATCGCCATCATGCACCTTTAAAAGGTCGCAGGGGTGTTGCAAAGTCCAAATGGCATACGTTTATAAGAAAAAGTACCATAAGGGCACGTGAAAGTGGTTTTCTCTTGATCCTCGGGTGCTATTGGAATTTGAAAGTATCTGGAGAAACCGTCAAGAAAACAATAGTAACTATTTCCGGCTAATCTTTCCAACATTTGATCAATGAAAGGTAACAGAAAGTGATCTTTTCTGGTGGCATCATTTAATTTTCTATAATCAATACAAACACGCCATCCTGTTACAGTCCTAGTAGGAATAAGCTCATTTTTCTTATTTGTGATGACAGTCATGCCACCCTTCTTAGGTACGCATTGAACTGGGCTTACCCATGGACTATCAGAGATTGGATAAATTAAACCTGCATCTAGCAGTTTAATAATTTCTTTTTTAACAACATCTTGCATATTAGGATTTAGTCTTCATTGGCGTTTCACATACGTTTTATGACCTTCTTCCATAAGGATTTTATATGTGCAATACGAAGGACTTATTCCTTTAATATCATGAATCTTCCATGCAATAGCTGGTTTATGAGCTTTTAGCATAGAAATGAGTTGAGATTTTTCATTTTCAGTAAGAGAAGACGATATTATTACAGGTAATTCAGATTCACCATGTAAATAAGCATATTCCAAATGGTTTGGAAGTGGTTTTAACTCTAATTTCGGTGGTTCTTCTATCGATGATTTATATTGATATCTGTCTTCTTCTTTTAGCATTTGAATTTCTTCTGTTGTTGGTTCATATCCATTAGCCATAAGTGTAGCTAACATTTCAGTTTCATCAATTGGTTCAGTTCCTTCTCCTAAAGAACATTCTCCCGTTCCTTGTAATTCTGGAAATTCTTCTAACAATTCTGCATGTGAATCTATAGTTTGAATATAATAACATGTATCATCTGCAGATTGCGATTATTGCATGGCTCTATCAACTGAAAAGGTAACAATCTCGTCCTCTATACTTAGGGTCAGTTTCTTACCGAACACGTCTATTATTGCTTTAGCCGTGTTTAAGAATGGTCTTCCTAATATGAGAGGAACTCGAGAATCTTCTTCCATGTCCAGAATAACAAAATCTACTGGAAATACTAAAGTACCAACTTTAACTAGCATGTTCTCCATTATCCCTCTAGGATATTTTACTGATCGATCGGCTAGTTGTATGCTTATTCGTGTTGGTTTCAATTTTCCAAGGTCTAGTTTAGCGTATAGTAAATACGGCATTAAATTTATACTAGCACCTAAGTCTGCCAATGCTTCTATTGAACTAAGACTACCCAGAAAACATGGAATCGTGAAACTTCCTGGATCTGATAATTTTTCTGGTATCTTATTCAACAGCGCTGCAGAACAATTAGCATTCATAGTAACAGCAGAGAGTTCTTCCATTTTCTTTCTATTTGTGATTAGATCTTTCAAGAATTTAGCATATCTAGGCATTCCTGAAATCACATCCATGAAAGGAAGATTGACATTTATTTGTTTAAACATATCCAAGAATTTGGATTGCTCGGCTTCAAGTCTCTCTTTTCTCATTTTACTCGGGTAAGGAAGTGGTGGTTGGTATGGTTTAACATAAGGTTTAGCCTTAACTGTGTTATCTTCATTAACCTTTTCAACTACCGTTTCTGTTTCCTTATCTTGCTCATGTTGTGGTTCTTGTGGAGTAGGAATAGAGTCATCAGAAATTACAGGCATTTCAGGTGGTTTAAGTGTAATACCACTTCTTGTGGTAATGGCTTTAGCTGTTTTATTCCGGGGGTTAGCATTTGTATCGCTAGGTAGACTTTCCGGTTTTCTTTCACCTATCAACCTTGCTAGGTTGCTCACTTCTTGTTCCAAATTTTGAATAGAAGCTTGTTGATTTCTAAATGCTTGAGCATTTTGTTCATTGGTTTGTTTCTGAAATGTGAAAAACTGCGTTTGAGATTCAACTAGCTTTGACATCATATCTTCTAAATTTGGCTTTTTATCATCGGTTTGTGGTGGTTTATTTTGAAAAATAGGTCTTTGCTGATTGTAAGTATTGTTAGATACTTGTTGATTGCTAGGACCTTGTTGGTTGTTGTATGGAACATTTCGGTTATAATTCTGATTTTGATTGTAGATTGGTCTTGGCGGTTGATAATTATTCTGATAATTATTTCCAAGCCTTTAGTTTATATATGAAACATTCTCTCTTTGTTCCATTGTTTGTTCAATACTGAGACAATCTTTTGTCAAATGTGGTCCTCCACACTGCTCACAACTAATTCGTATTGAGTGAATATCTTTAGTCATCTTTTCCATTCGTCTCTCGACAGCATCTATCTTTGCAGAAATGGAATCAAAGTCATGGCTAGAATCGGCTCTAGCTGCTTTAGATGATCTAACGATATCTTTTTCTTGGTGCTACTCAAGTGAGTGGGAAGCAGTGTTATCAATAATTTTGTAAGCGTCAGTTGCGGTTTTCTTCATAATGGAACCACCACCTGCTATATCGATGTCTTTTCGTGTAGTGATGTCGCATTCTTGGTAGAATATTTGTACTATTTGACAAGTGTCTAAACCATGTTGCGGACATCCTCTTAATAACTTTCCAAATCTTGTCCACGCTTCATATAGAGTTTCATTTGGCTTTTGCGTGAACGTAACAATTTCTCCTTGAAGTCTCACGGCTTTAGATGCCAGAAAGAATTGTTTAAGAAATTTTTCAACTAAGACATCCCATGTATCAATCGCCCCTTCAGGTAACGATTCTAACCAATCTTTGGCTTCTCCCTTTAAAGTGCAGGGAAATGACATGAGATATATCTGTTCATCCTCAACTTCTCTAATTTTAAATAAAGTACAAATCCTATTAAAGCTACGAAGATGTTCATTTAGATCTTCCTTTGGCTCACCACTAAATTGGCATTGATTAGTCACCATGTGTAGGATTTGTCCTTTGATTTCATAATCTGGCGCATTAATGTCTGGTTGTGTAATTGCGTGACCTTGGCCAGTCCGTTTAGCTCTCATTCGGTCTTCCATACTTAGAGGTTCCAGATTCTCCATTATTGAATTTGTTGAATCTGAATCACTAGAGGATTCTGATTTAATGTGTTGTTCTTCGACAATCTCCGTTTGAATGATTGGTGGTTCCAGAGGAAAGATTAGTGGTTCAGGATCTCTGAATTGTCCCTGAATATCCTCCGGATTCTCAATTGTGAGGTCGGGTTCAAAAAATGGATTATCGGAAATTTGAATTGGAGTACTTGGTCGACTAGATGACGATTCTAAAGAAAAATCAACGGCGAGAATATTGGCTAAATATCTTGATCGAGTTACAGGTGGTGAACGTATAAAAGATGGTGAACATTTTGCTCGGTGCATTCACTGAATATCCTATTAGTTATAAAAGATAAAAATTATATAAGTTATCAAATTAATAGACTTTTCTGCTTTTGCCCACGTTTCGAATAGCCAATAGATGCAGCAGGGAGCCAGAACCCTTTAAATCGGAAGCTCACAACTCAGCCACTAACAAATCCAACTATTACTACGAAGCAGAAAATTTGGATGTCTATCAATTTAACCACTTAAAATAATTTTTCGTTGAAATTTAAAGAAATTTTAGAGAAGAAATAGAAAATTCTATGTCCTAAAAACTAGAGCGGCGAGAAATAAGAAAGAAAAAGATCGCGTCGAAAAACGTCGAAAAATAAAAGGTCGAAAAATAATAAAAAGAACGTAGCGCGTCGAAACTTAAAAGTCTAAAACTAAGAATTAAAGGTTGCGTCTAAAGGTATTAAAGTTTAAAAGAAATTCTATATCCAAAACGGCAATTACTTAAAAAGGTACTCAAATATAAAAAAAAAAAAGGCGTCGCAAAATTATAAAGCACCTAAATCTTAGTCTAAAGAAAAAGTACTTAAGGGATTTTACGGCAAAGCCTAAAAATCTAGAAATAAAAATAACTATGGCAAAAACTATGACTTAAAACTAAATACGAACGAAAAATAACAAAAATATGCTTTAACGATTAAAAAGATATGAAATATAAAAATAAACTTAAAGTTGTAAAAAGTACAATTTTTTATAAAAATATTATTTTTATATTATTTATTTTATAAAAGTATTAATTTAGTAATTATTAAAACTAATTATAACTAAAAATACAAATTAAATACTAAAACTAAAATAAAAACTAATTAAATATCTATAACCTAATTAGGGTTAATAATAATAATTATTATTATTTAAAAACCCTAATCGTATAGACTTAGGTACCAGGCCTGTCAACTCAGCTCATGCGATCGCATGAGTTGAGGGTTAATTTTCCATGGGGTCGCATGGATCCAGAAATCAGGCTGGACAGTTGGGCTGCTACACTGTTCGGGCCCGAGAGTTTTTATATTTAATTTTTTTCTGTTTTAATAAAATATATTTATATAAACAAATAAAAACTTATATTTTAAAAACTAAAATAAAAATAAAGAAACTTTATAATTTTATTTATTTTTAACAATCTCTTAAAAATATATATATATATTTAATTTTCTTACTTTTATATTTTTGTATTAAAATGTAATTTTACAAAAGTGTATTTTTACAAAAGTAAACTAAGACTTAATAAAAATCTTTTTTTTTTATATATATATAGCGTTGCGCTTTCGGCGTTTAACTTTTCCCCGGCAGCGGCCCCAAAAATACATGATGTGCGTAGAGGTGTATACAAAATAGTAGTAATTTTTGCAAGGAAATACTATTAAATACGATACAATTTTATACAAGTTATTTATTTATTTATAGAATGGATATACCTAAACCTTACTACAACACTTATAGGCAGTGTACCTAATCGTACAGTAGTGTAGTTTTTAGTAAGTCCGGTTCGTTCCACAGGGATCTTAGCCACGTTTAACGCTATATTTTTAAAACTATATTTGTAAAAATATAAATATATATAAGTAGTATTATTATTATAAAAGGGGGTTTTTACCGTTTAATGACCGGTTTGTCGATTTTAAAACTTTTAGTCGCAGTTAAAACCTAATGTAAAATATTAAAAATAAATATAACTTAATTTTAAGCATAAAATAAATAATGATAATGAAATTGCGATAAATAAAATGACGATAAATTGGGATAATTAAAAAGTACGATAATTAAAAGTGCAATTAAATACAATGACAGTAAATAAAAGTGCGATAATTAAAAGTACAATTAAATATGAAATAAAGGAATTATGCTTATTTAAACTTCCGTAATCATGATGTTCGACGTGTTGTTTATAGTTTAGTACCATGGGTTAATTGTCCTTTGTCTTGGATTATTTGATATGTCCATACGGTTTTGTCCATAATAGTCCATCAGTCATAAATATAAAGTGCGAGAGTCTTCATCAAATTATCCTTATACCCGAAGTCAAATATTCCAACTAATTGGGGATTCGAATTGTAACAAGGTCTTAATACTTTGTTTAATGAATACACCAGGTTATCGACTGCGTGTAGTTCAAGGTTTTACTACTTTGTTTACAATTACACCAATTACCCTTGAATGTAATCCACCCCTGTTTCAACAACTCTATTAACTATTAATCCAGTTCCGTGTCCGGTAAATTGAACAATTATTAGTATTTATAGATATCTCGCCCACCGTACCCAGTCAAGCGTATGTGGTTATATATAAATACGTCAAATTATAAGTCTATATATTAAATTAACGAGGTATCATTTAGTAAATGTAAAGCTCATTAATAGCCCATAGTCTAATTTCCACAAGTGTCGTTCTTTTGTCCAAACTCCAATTATGGTACAAAGCCCAATTACCCAAATTTAATATTTAGCCCAACATCACGATTACTTCGGCTTAAATAAGCAGAATAATAACTTAGCTACGAGACATTAATTTAAAAAGGTTGAACATAACTTACAATGATTAAAAATAGCGTAGCGTTACACTGACAGATTTTCGACTTACACCCTTACAACATTCGCTAACATACCCTTATTATTAGAATTTAAAATTAAAATTAAAATTAAAATTAATATATATATATATATATATATATATATATATATATATATATATATATATATATATATATATATATATATATATATATATATATATATATACGTTGATAGATGAAGAAGAAAAAGATGTTGAAAACTGGCCAAAACACGCGAAATTTATAGCACCTCAGCTGCTACAGGTGCTCATGCGATCGCATGGCTTTTGGCCTTCCTGGCCATGCGATCGCATGGCTTACTTTTCCAGCTCACAAGAATTTATTTGCTTCTTGCCGACGGTTTTATAAATATAATATAATATATATATAATTTTAAGAATTAATTATATATTATATTATATTCATGTGCATAGTTGACTTGTAATTTTTAGACCGTTGCGTCGAGCATTGAGAGTTGACTCTGGTCCCGGTTCCGGATTTTCGAACGTCCTTGCGTACAATTTAATATCTTGTACTTTGCGTTTTGCGTCTTGTACTCTTGTAATTTTGAGACGTTTCTCATCAATAATTTGAACCACTTTGATTGTACTTTGTACTTTTGAGCTTTTTGGTCGTTTGCGTCTTCAATAAATCGAATCTGTCTTTTGTCTTCACCTTTTATTATTTAAACGAATGTCACTTGTAAATAGAACAATTGCAACTAAAAGCTTGTCTTTCTTGAGGGATAATGCTATGAAATATATGTTCGTTTTTAGCATTATCACCTGCCAGTATGGGGTACGGCCTGCCAGTGACCCTTCCCAGTACCCCTTGCCAAACAGCCTGCCAGGCGTTTTTCAGAAAAAACGGCCTAACAGGCGTTTTTCAGAAAAAACCCCCTGCCAGTGCCCCTTGCCAGGCGTTTTTTGGCCAAAAGTTATAATTTTGCCCTCAAGCTTTGCTTATAAAAGGAGGGCTTCATTTCTCATTTCAACACACACCTTACACACCAATTCTTCACTTCTCTCTCAAATATCTCTCTATAGTCGCTCTCTAGTGATCTATAGGAGATTAGTTCTCTCTCTACTTTCTCTCTCTAGATTCTAGAGAGAGAAAAGTACAGAGATTAGGAAATGTAATTATCTCTCTATTGTCGCTCTCTAGTGATCAATAGGAGATTAGTATGTAGTTAGTAGTAGAAGCTATCGAGCATTGTAACGCTATGAATATTATGAAGAAATACAAGTGTTATTCTGCCGACATTATTCGATAATATCTATCCTTTCTTTTATTAATTTATTATAATATTCTTGTTCGATGTTTGCGATCTATTAATGATTGAAATGCTTGTTGCCATAATGTGTGAGTAATTGCTTGATTGTTTGCCATGATTTAATAATGTTAGTTAGGGATGATTATCGTTTCGTACTCACTTTCTGTCTATGATATTAAACCTCGTTATTAACGTCCTTCCACTAATAAACGTGATTAAAACCTTTTATAAAGTCGACATTATAAAGGTAATTAGTTATCTGTGTTTATATATTGGTCAAGGTATGAACCCATCGGTAATACTATAAAGTACATGGGGAATTACCGTAGGACCAGATCAAGACATTGGTTAAGAGTATAAGACTCGAGGAAATACTGTTGCAACAGTAGAGTACAGTGTTGATGTACTATAGGACCACTTGAGCATGGTCAAGGTTAGAAAATATGGAACCACAATAAGTCTAGTACATGGTGGATAACTAAGGGATTTATTGGGTAGATTTAAGTAAGGGCTGGTTTAAATCATAAATGGGAGTTTAATGCACTACAATACAAACTAAGCTTATAAATCTTTAAGGATGACTGAGAACTATCAGATGTTCTAATTTGTCTACAAACCCTTAGATTTTACCAAACCATTGACAGAAAGGGATTCGAAACACAACCATAACCACCCACTTGGGCAGTACACTAAGGTGTTAAGAAAGGTTGGATATCATATGTATATGGCTATGCTACTTTATTCGTGTGCCCAAGGTATGCATTGCATCCAAGATAGGCCTCTTATATCCTTAAACCGGATGAAGCGTTGGGAGTTGAGCATAGTCCATCCGATCAGAATCTTCAAAGCCTAGTCCCTCGTGACATGCTAATCGGGAAACCGCTTAGTAGGGAAGCTAGTGTTCACACCAAGGTATATCTATCCAAGGAGTGTCTCATTATCATCCCGACACTACGATATCTTAAATCATGGTGAACCACGTCTTCTCTGTCCTTAGCTGTTGCATGCTAGCTAGCTTATTTTAATTATATTGCTTTAATATCTTAATTACAATTATACAAACTATTCAACCCAACTATTGCCTTTACACAATTTGATATTCCGAATAAAAGTGGTGTCTAGAATAAACCGGTTGGACTTGGTTGTTGGATTTTCCGAACAGTCACCAATTTATTGGGACCAAAAGGATCCTGCCTCTCCACACAAGGTGTACTTGGCCACTAATCTTGGATACTAAATTGTGTATAAACCCAATCTTAATTACTAAATTATCTAGATAAGCTCCGTTTCAAATTTGACTGCTCAAGGAACGACCCTAGGTCATATTTGCCCTTGCTAACCCATAGGAAGGAATAATATATTTAGGCCCAGCATATATAAATTAAATATGTAGCGACCCGACCAAATCATGTTTGACGGCGCCGACTACTTAGGTCCCGTTATGTGGTCATAAGTCTTTAACATGACGTTTGACCAAAATATGTCGCATTCATTTCATAAGTAAAAGGTTGTTTCAAGTTTACAAAAGTAGTTCAAAGACTAGTTACATTACAAAGTTTAACGTACGAATGAAACCGATGCGACACAATTTAAAAGTTGTCAAAAGACGCTCCAACTATGCATGTATATTCGACATCCAAGCAAGTATCAAAAAGAGTGCGGAAGCATGTATCAAGTAGCATTCTAGGACCTGAGAAAACATATAGAAAACTGTCAACGAAAACGTTGGTGAAATCATAGGTGTTTTAGTAAGCGTTGCATTTGAACCACAAGATTTAATATAATATGATTATCAAAATCATTTGCATTCCAAAGTTGTTATTTGTTTCGCGGGCACCCAATTATCAAACTTAACTGTTTTGCACCCTTTGCGTAGTGTTAGAACATACACTAGACCCGAAAATATATATCATCCGCTAACGGTAGCGAACCGTCCGAATGAGGCTCGTCAAGCCCATGTGATCACATAATATAAGTTCACGTTTACACCCTGCAAGTGTAACTAATGATAATTGAATTGAGGATTTTCGTTCAAACTCGTTCGTGGAATGTTCATTTTCGTACTTGTGTTCAAAGTGTAAAAGTATGATACGTATGTTTCTCATCCCATAGTTTAAAGCATAAAAGTTGTTTGAAAGATGGGACTATGATCTCACCTTGAGTGCACGTATGAAAAGTACTTCACAAAGTAACGTGTGCGAAGGATAATGATAGTCTTGACCTAAACAAATAGGTCGTATCAATAACGGTAAACACGATAGGTCAAAGATGTTCAATTAGTCCTATGGCTCGTTACGACTCGATTATGTAGCATGTGAATCAAATTGTCAAGTTTCATGCAAGATACAAGTATAGAATCAAGTTAGGAAGGTCGCATAATCATGTGGTTAGGTTTGACAAAAAGTCAAACTTTGGTCGGTCAAAGTCAACGAAAAAGTCAACACGTTCGGGTCGGGTCCCGAATTATTTTTCTGAGGTTTTTATTCATATATAAACATGTTAGAACAAGTCTCATGTGAATCGGAGGTCCATAGGGTGCCAAACATTTTTCATATAATTGACATGTAGGTCAGAACCTGAACACGGCTTAGGCCGCGCCGCGACCCAGGATTGCCGCGCCGCGACAATACACGGGAGCTGGTACCTGGTCAGTCTCAAATGTCCAAGTCTCAATTCAAAACACTTTCAAGCATAACTCGCAAACCGCTAATACTTAGAACTCGTATTTTATATCGTTAGAAAGGTAATTTGACAAAGAACACAACTAAATACATTTCACCAACCAAAAACATTATTTGTAACAATCGCCTTTCCAAAGTAAATGATCAATTAATGCACATATTTAATACTCAAATTTGATAAGTGCACATTTATGATTCGGGCATTTAATGCATACATACAACATGCCATTTTGTAGGTAATCGAGCATACAATACAACTAACTACTTACTAACAATAATTCATGGCATTCAATGCATCAAATATTCATTTCAAGCTTATCAAATCCTAACCCAAATTCACCAAAATTACTAATCAAGTTTATGGAGTTTTCTCAAGCAACCTACACATGAAATTGAAGCTAGTGATGTTAGGAACACATTTAATACATGCATTTATGGCATTTAACATCATTAAATCAACCAAATCACCAAATCAAACACACCAAAGTTTATGTTCATGCTAGTTACTTCAAATAACAAAATCGAACATATGAATCATATATTCATGTTAGACTTGAGCCATAGACACTAATTAACAACTTTATAAGTTAAAAACATCAAGAACACCAAATCTAGTGATTTTAGAAAGTTACCCAAATGTAATGAAGTCAGTATGGAATCGAAGAGGAAGTTGCAAGGATTCCAAATATGTAATTTGTTTTGCAAGACACCCGCTAGCTTGGATTTAGATGATGATTCTTCAAAATGGAGAATTGAAAGAAAATGTGTAAGTAGAAGAAGAAAAGGAAAATGAAAATGAAAAAGATAGGTGGTGGGGTGACTAGTCACAAGTTAGTCACCTCTTTGGCTCTTTGGCGAAACTAGTCCCTCGAGTTAGGTTGCGGGTGCGTGAATTACCTAAACGAGATATTTTTAAAACGCGAATTAACGAGGGATGTCATAATCATATAACGAAATTTAAATAGTTAAACGGAAAAAGTAAACGGAAAAAGGTGGGATGTTACATTACCTACTCCTTAAAAGAAATTTCGTCCCGAAATTTAAGTAGGCGTAGTAGTCGTTGTTTCTCCCTCGGGATCTTGCGTTTCCGGAGTCGGGAATAAGTGAGGGTATTTCTTTTGCATTTGATCTTTCCTTTCCCAAGTAAAATCGGGTACTCTTTTGGCATTCCAACGAACCTTGACAATCGGGATTCGGCTTTGTTTCAACGTCTTGACGGAGGTGTCCACAATTTCAACCGGTTCTTCCACAAAATGAAGTTTGTCATCAATAGTAAGTTCCTCGAGAGGGATGACGATATCGGGTTCGGCAAGACACTTTTTCAAGTTAGATACATGGAAGGTAGAATGAACGGAGCTCAATTGGGGCGGAAGATCTAAACGATAAGAAACGGTTCCAATACGCTCCAAGATTTCGAAAGGACCAATATACCGCGGATTTAATTTCCCACTTTTTCCAAAACGAATGACACCTTTCCAAGGTGCGACTTTTAACATGACGCGGTCATCGACTTGAAATTCAAGGTCGTTGCGTCTTTTGTTGGTATAGCACTTTTGACGACTCCGGGCAGTCCGAAGCCTATCTCGGATTTAAACGATCTTCTCGGTGGTTTCGTGAATGAGTTCGGGTCCGGTGATTTGTACGTCGCCTACCTCGGCCCAACAAAGAGGTGAACGACATTTTCGGCCATATAGCGCTTCAAAAGGTGCGGCTTTAATACTCGCGTGATAACTATTGTTGTAAGAGAACTCGGCGAGAGGTAAGTGCTTGTCCCAACCTTTTCCAAAATCAACAACACAAGCCCGTAACATGTCCTCTAAGGTTTGAATTGTGCGTTCGCTTTGTCCATCGGTTTGGGGATGATATGCGGTGCTCATGTCTAAACGCGTTCCCAACGCTTCTTACAAAGTACGCCAAAATCTGGAAACAAAACGTCCATCTCGGTTAGAGATAATCGATAAAGGTACACCGTGTCAGGCTACGATCTCCTTGATGTAAAGTTGTGCAAGTTTCTCCATTTTGTCGGTCTCCTTCATAGCGAGAAAGTGTGCGGATTTGGTGAGACGATCAACAATAACCCAAATGGTATCATAACCACCCGTCGTTTTTAGTAGTTTGGTGATAAAATCCATCGTTTTCCTTTCCCACTTCCATTGCGGGATCTCGGGTTGTTGGAGTAGTTCGGACGGTCTTTGGTGTTTGGCTTTGACTTTGGAACATGTCAAACACTTGGAAACATAGGAGCTACATCCCTTTTGATGTTCGGCCACCAATATTGTTGTTTAAGGTCGTGGTACATCTTATTGGCACCGGGGTGAATCGAGTATCGTGACTTATGGGCTTCATCTAAAATAAGACTTCGTAGGTCCCCATAACTAGGCACCCAAATCCTTCCGGCGAAATATCGGAGTCCGGTTTCCTTAGTTTCGAATCGAGAGACGAGAATGTTCAAGAGCTCGTGTGAAACGTTTTCATCCTTGAGAGCTTCATCTTGGGCTACCCGAATTTGGCTATTAAGGTTTGTGTGGATGGTGATGTTTAAGGCTCGGACACGAAGAGGCACCGCTCTTTCTTTTCAACTTAATGCATCGGCTACTACATTTGCCTTTCCGGGATGGTAACGAAGCTCGCAATCGTAATCGTTTAAGGTTTCAATCCACCTTCATTGTCTCATGTTTAATTGCTTTTGATCGAAGATGTGTTGGAGACTTTTGTGATCGGTAAAGATAGTACTCTTGGTTCCATAAAGATAGTGTCTCCACATTTTAAGTGCAAAGACAACAGCTCCGAGTTCGAGATCATGTGTTGTGTAGTTTCGTTCATGAATTTTGAGTTGTCGAGAAGCATAAGAAATGACTTTCGTTCGTTGCATCAACACACACCCAAAACCATGTTTCGAGGCATCGCAATACATAACAAAATCATCGTTGCCTTCGAGAAGTGACAAGATAGGAGCGGTGGTCAGCTTTGTTTTCAAGATTTGAAATGCGGATTCTTGTTCGGTTGCCAAAACGAATTTTCTTCCCTTATGTGTTAACGCGGTTAGAGGACGAGCGGCCAAAGAGAAATCTTTGATGAATCTACGATAGTATCCGGCGAGACCCAAGAATTGATGAATGTGAGTAGGAGTAGTAGGAGTCTCCCATTTACTAATGGCTTCAATTTTCGTTGGATCGACTTTAATACCTTGGTCACTTACAACATAACCAAGAAATTGAACTTCCTTTAACCAAAATTCACACTTGGAGAATTTGGCATAGAGTCGTTCTTGTCTTAAAAGTTCAAGCACAAGTCGAAGATGTTCCTCGTGTTCTTCTTTGCTTTTAGAATAAACCAAAATATCATCGATGAACACGATAACGAATTTGTCAAGATACGGTTTGCACACGCGGTTCATAAGATCCATGAACACCGCCGGTACGTTAGTGAGACCAAATGGCATGACAAGGAATTCATAACTACCATAACGAGTTCGGAAAGCGTTTTTGGAGATATCTTCCCCTTTAACCCTTAGTTGATGATAACCCGAGCGGAGATCGATTTTCGAATATACACAAGACCCTTGTAGTTGATCAAAGAGGTCATCGATGCGAGGAAGAGGATATCAGTTCTTAACCGTCAATTTCTTTAGTTCACGATAATCAATGCACATTCGTAGGGATCCGTTTTTCTTTTTAACAAACAAAATCGGAGCGCCCCAAGGTGAATGGCTAGGTTGGATAAAACTACAATCAAGTAGTTCTTGGATTTGACTTTGCAATTCTTGCATTTCGGATGGAGCGAGTCTATATGGTGCACGTGCTACGGGCGCGGCTCCCGGAATAAGATCGATTTGGAATTCAACCGGTCGATGAGGTGGAAGACCCGGAAATTCGTCGGGAAATGCATCGGAATAGTCACTAACAATTGGCACATCATCGATGTGCTTCTCATCGGACTCGACTTTCTTAACGTGAGCAAGGATCGCAAAACAACCCTTACGGAGTAGTTTTCTAACTTTAATGCATGAAACGAGGTTGAGTCCGGTGCAACTCTTATCGCCATAGACGATCAAAGGTTCACCATTCTCGATAGGAATTTGGATTGCGTTAAGATCACAAAGGATGTGAGATTTCGTTTTGGCTAGCCAATTCATACCGATTATTACATCGAAGCTTCCTAGTTCCATGGGTATCAAGTCAATTTCAAACTCATTACCCAAAATGTTTAACGTATACCCCCGGTAATATGTGTCGGCACTCAATAGTTTTCCGTTGGCCACTTCAATGGTATAAGTGGTATCTAGTGGAAGTGGTGGAGTATTAAAAGAATGAGTCAAAGTCTTGGATACAAAACTCTTATCGGCACCCGAATCGAATAAACAAGTAACATAAATGTTGTTGAGGAGAAACGTACCCGTGACTAATTCATTGTCATCTCGGGCTTCCTCGGTGTTGATGTTGAAAGCTTGTCTGCGCGTGTTGGTGTTGGCTTTCTTCTTCGGACACGCATTTCTAAAATGACCCGTTTGGCCACATTCATAACAAGTACCCGGTTTTGGTGCATTGGGCACCTTTTGAGCGACGGGGGCGGCACTTCTACAATCGTTGGCCACATGACCACCCCTTTGGCACCGGTGGCAAAATAGATTGCTACATTCACCATAGTGGTGTTTGTGGCATTTGTTGCAAAAGGGTTTATTTCCGCCATAACTTTTCTTGGCGTCGGAGGTGAAAGGCTTTTTGGTAAAGTTGTTGTTGTAGTTGTTGCTTGATTGGGGGGCTTCCCATTTTCTTTTGTTGCCGCCCGATTTATCCTCGGCCCTAGGTGCCGGAACTACTATTTCGTCAACTGTTTCGATCAATTGGCGGGCCATGTTCAAGGCTTGTTGTAGGTTAGCGGGTTTGGATGACATCACTCCTTGTTTGATGCTCTTTGGAAGACCATCCATGTAGAGTTCAACCCTTTGAGATTCGGGGTTCACGAGGTTGGGACACATCAAGGATAGCTCAGCGAATCGTTGATTGTAGGACTTGAGATCGTTTCCGACCACCTTTAAAGTTCTTAGCTCTTGCTCGAGCTTTCGGGTTTCTTCACGAGGGAAAAACTCGACGATCAACCTTTCCCTTAAATCGGCCCAAGAGAGGGCGTGAGCTTCGTCGGTACCCACCGATTGTACATACGTATTCCACCACGTGAGGGCGATACCGGCAAAGGTGTGGGTGGAATATTTGACTTTATCTTGGTCCCGACAACCGCTTATGCTAAAAACGGCTTCCGTTTGTTCGAACCATCGAGTGAGTACAACCGGTCCCCCGGTCCCATCAAAGGTGTGAGGTTTGCACCCCATGAAGGCTTTGTAGGAGCACCCTTCGCTTGAGTTACCGACTCCATTGTTGTTGTTGTTGTTATTGTTATTATTGTTGGAGGAGTGATCGGCCATGGCCGCTTCCACGGCGGTGGCTATCATTCGTTGTAGAGCTTGTTCGGGAGTCTCATGGCGTGGCACACGACGAGGAGGCATTGTTCCTTCAAAACACAAGAATACTGTTGATTAGTATTCTTAATAATACTAACCATGATATGGAATAAGGATAGAGAGAAATTTTCCTTGACTCGCCTTAAATTCTTTATGTCATAATGTCGGAATGTTCATATGAGTCACCGTAATATAATCCCGGAAATTATATTACCCTAATTCATATGTGCATTCGACACTAACTCATATAGTCAAGGTGGCGCGTCAATTAAATCAAGTAACATGAGATTAAGATTGAATAAGAATTAGATATGATAGACGAGTTTGAATATAATGCACAAGTAGTCAAGTAATTCCTACTTCAAGTCTATATGCCGGTTGTAGTCTAGACTCACCATTGTACCCTATGACTCAGGGTCGACACCAATGAACTCTAAATCCCTACAACCAATGCTCTGATACCATCTGTAGCGACCCGACCAAATCATGTTTGACGGCGCCGACTACTTAGGTCCCGTTACGTGGTCATAAGTCTTTAACATGACGTTTGACCAAAATATGTCGCATTCATTTCATAAGTAAAAGGATGTTTCAAGTTTACAAAAGTAGTTCAAAGACTAGTTACATTACAAAGTTTAACGTACGAATGAAACCGATGCGACACAATTTAAAAGTTGTCAAAAGACGCTCTAACTATGCATGTATACTCGACATCCAAGCAAGTATCAAAAAGAGTGCGGAAGCATGTATCAAGTAGCATTCAAGGACCTGAGAAAACATATAGAAAACTGTCAACGAAAACGTTGGTGAAATCATAGGTGTTTTAGTAAGCATTGCATTTGAACCACAAGATTTAATATAATATGATTATCAAAATCATTTGCATTCCAAAGTTGTTATTTGTTTCGCGGGAACCCAATTATCAAACTTAACTGTTTTGCACCCTTTGCGTAGTGTTAGAACATACACTAGACCTGAAAATATATATCATCCACTAACGGTAGCGAACCGTCCGAATGAGGCTCGTCAAGCCCATGTGATCACATAATATAAGTTCACGTTTACACCCTGCAAGTGTAACTAATGATAATTGAATTGAGGATTTTAGTTCAAACCCGTACGTGGAATGTTCGTTTTCGTACTTGTGTTCAAAGTGTAAAAGTATGATACGTATGTTTCTCATTCCATAGTTTAAAGCATAAAAGTTGTTTAAAAGATGGGACTATGATCTCACCTTGAGTGCACGTATGAAAAGTACTTCACAAAGTAATGTGTGCGAAGGATAATGCTAGTCTTGACCTAAACAAATAGGTCGTATCAATAACGGTAAACACGATAGGTCAAAGATGTTCAATTAGTCCTATGGCTCGTTACGACTCGATTATGTAGCATGTGAATCAAATTGTCAAGTTTCATGCAAGATACAAGTATAGAATCAAGTTAGGAAGGTCGCATAATCATGTGGTTAGGTTTGACAAAAAGTCAAACTTTGGTCGGTCAAAGTCAACGAAAAAGTCAACACGTTTGGGTCGGGTCCCGAACTATTTTTCTGAGGTTTTTATTCATATATAAACATGTTAGAATAAGTCTCATGTGAATCGGAGGTCCATAGGGTGCCAAACATTTTTCATATAATTGACATGTAGGTCAGAACCTGAACACGGCTTAGGCCGAGCCGTGACCCAGGATTGCAGCGCCGCGACAATACACTGGAGCTGGTACCTGGTCAGTCTCAAATGTCTAAGTCTTAATTCAAAACACTTTCAAGCATAACTCGTAAATCGCTAATACTTAGAACTCGTATTTTATATCGTTAGAAAGGTAATTTGACAAAGAACACAACTAAATACATTTCACCAACCAAAAACATTATTTGTAACAATCGGCTTTCCAAAGTAAATGATCAATTAATGCACACATTTAATACTCAAATTTGATAAGTGCACATTTATGATTCGGGCATTTAATGCATACATACAACATGCCATTTTGTAGGTAATCGAGTATACAATACAACTAACTACTTACTAACAATAATTCATGGCATTCAATGCATCAAATATTCATTTCAAGCTTATCAAACCCTAACCCAAATTCACCAAAATCACTAATCAAGTTTATGGAGTTTTCTCAAGCAACCTACACATGAAATTGAAGCTAGTGATGTTAGGAACACATTTAATACATGCATTTATGGCATTTAACATCATTAAATCAACCAAATCACCAAATCAAACACACCAAAGTTTATGTTCATGCTAGTTACTTCAAATAACAAAATCGAACATATGAATCATATATTCATGTTAGACTTGAGCCATAAACACTAATTAACAACTTTATAAGTTAAAAACATCAAGAACACCAAATCTAGTGATTTTAGAAAGTTACCCAAATATAATGAAGTCGGTATGGAATCGAAGAGGAAGTTGCAAGGATTCCAAATATGTAATTTGTTTTGCAAGACACCCGCTAGCTTGGATTTAGATGATGATTCTTCAAAATGGAGAATTGAAAGAAAATGTGGAAGTAGAAGAAGAAAAGGAAAATGAAAATGAAAAAGATAGGTGGTGGGGTGACTAGTCACAAGTTAGTCACCTCTTTGGCTCTTTGGCGAAACTAGTCCCTCGAGTTCGGTTGCGGGTGCGTGAATTACCTAAACGAGATATTTTTAAAACGCGAATTAATGAGGGATGTCATAATCATATAACGGAATTTAAATAGTTAAACGGAAAAAGTAAACGGAAAAAGGCGGGATGTTACAAAATAATCAACTTCTTCTCTTGGTAACCTGAATTGACTTTTTGCGACCTAACGACACCGCATAAATAAAACTGTCCGATTCGGGCATATCACGGGGTAGTTAATTTTTGGCGCCGCTGCCGGGGAGCGGTAGTACGATTTGGAGCCTGTTTAGACTAGTTAGTTTTTAAGAGACCCTTTTGACTGGGGCTAGCTTTGTCAGAAGTTACTAGTTTGCCGTAGTTAGGTTAGATAATATTAGCTTAATTTAGTTTAATTAAAAAGTTTAGAATGGACTTCCATATTAGTGAACCTTTAGGATGGTTTAACCTACTTAGACCACTATGAATTCTTCCGACACATCCTTTCTTCTATCCGATATCATACATTGTACCCATCCGACGAGATCCACACTTACCTGACGATAGTTCGACGATGGTCGCACGCATCACTCTCGCTGACATCACCAAACCCTCGTTAGAAGGATGAGGAGGACCGATACTCTATCCAGAGGTTAACGGAGCGTCTTTTGTGCTTAAGCATAGCATCATACAACTCATTCAGCATCACTGTCTATTCCATGGCTTACCAATTGACGATCCCAACTCTAACTTAGATAGATTTCTCTCCTTATCCAACTCATATAAGCAAAATGTTGTTGAGCAAGATGTAGTTCGTCTACATTTGTTCCCCTATTCCTTAACTCTTCATGCACAAACCTGGTTTGAGGGGTTAGAACCCAATTCTATCACCTCATAGGAGGAAATGGCAACAACTTTCTTAATCAAGTACTTTCCCCCATCAAAACAAATCAGACTTAGGAATGATATCATAAACTTTCAACAAGCATACGATGAATCACTCTACACTGCATGGGAAAGATTCAAACACTTGCTTCGAAGATGCCTGAATCACCGTCTTGAGAGCTCTGATCAGATTGTGACCTTCTACAAAGGTCTGAATCAGAACAATACGTCTACTTTTGATGTTGTTTCTCAAGGTAACTTCATGAACTTCACTGCTGATGAGGCCTGGAGATTGATCGAGGAGATGACTATGCACCATCATGATTGGAACACGGAAGAGCACATTTGTAAAGACCCGCCCTTATCCACCTGGACGAAGTCTTCAACATTTGGTCCCATTGCGATGATCAACTCCAAATAATGTCCTTAAAATGAGCAAATGCACAGCGGAAGACTTAATTCGTACCTGAGAATAAACATGCTTAAAAGTGTCAACCAAAAGGTTGGTGAGTTCATTAGTTTATCATAATCAATTATTTCCGTAATAGTAATAGACCACAAGATTTCATATACATAAACGTTTTAATAAAAATATTCTAAGTTGTGGACACTTGATAACCATACTTAACATTTAATCAACGTCGCATATTCCCTTTATTATGAAATCTTACTACACCGTACCAAGTGTAGTCACCGAAACGAAGTATTGTGCAACCGTTGAATACTGGTCGTCCAGTCCGGTTGGGGTTGTCAGGCCCGATAGATCTATCAATAGGATTCGCGTTTACAATACCCATGTAAATAGTAGTTACCAAGCTACATGGAAGTATGCCAGTGGTACAACTCAACGTAGAATATATTTTTAAGTACTTGTGTCTATTTCGTAAACATTTATAAAAGCAGCGCATGTATTCTCAGCCCAAAATATATATTGCAAAAGCAATTAAAAAGGGAGCAAATGAAACTCACCTAATGTATTTTGTAGTAAAAATACATATGACGATATTGAACAAGTATATGGTTGGCCTCGGATTCACGAACCTATATTAATTGTATATCCATTAACACCAAATAGTAATCGAACAATTCTATATATGTTATTATTATTAGTATACTTGTTATATTATATCCAATAATGTTAACACATATAATTATATTAAACAAGTATATTTCTATTTATAATCTTAACAAAGTTATTAAAAATCTAAATTTTTCATAGTATTAATAATAATAATATTGATAAAATATAACAATATTAATGATAATGAAATTATAATAACTTTAATAATAATGTTAGTTGTTAATAAGAAGATAGTTTTATAAAAATAATTTTGATATTAAAAATATTTTAGTAATAATGATAATAAAAATACCAATAATAATAATTATATCCATAATACTTAATAGTAATAATAATAAAATTAATGATAATGATAATAATAAATAATATTAATTATAATAATAAAACCATTTTTAATGATAATAATAATATGATGATATTGTTAATAATAATAATAATTAGATAATAATAATAAAATAAATAAGTAACTACCTCAAATGAGTAAATCTAAAATAAACTGCCTTGGCCTGGATTTGAACCCACAACCTCTTGTATAATAAACACACCCTTAAACCATTCGTCTGCCTTCGCTTTTCTGTTTTTAATTACCCCATAATACTGTTATAACTCGTATATCTGTTTCCTTTAATACTAAAACTATCTTTCTCATCCTAATCTTCATCATACAAATTATCAACACATTATTATCATCATCAATATTATTGTGATATCGTCATCATCATTAACGTTAACACCCTTGTCAATTTTATCTTTATCTAACTTTTATTATCATCATCAAATCATCATGTCTTCATCATGTTCTATCATCCATGTCATCATAATTATAATCATAACCATAATTATAACAACTTCATCGTATCCTCTCCTCATCTTCTTCAGCAGGAACAAAGCGTACAGTAATAGCAATACGCCAAGCAACATTAGTTAGCCCAAGTGGGTCGTCGGGCCGATTAAGATTGATTATGTATGAATTGTGTAATGGGCTTCGGCCCACACTACATCAAAAGCCCAACAATAAAACGTAATTTAAAACAGCTCATGTTTGTCACATTAGCATATTATACAGAGATTAAATTGTTGACAGCTCATATTTCCAACTCATCATCCCACCATCGCCATTCATTATCACACTAATATTATAATTATACTTAGTAGGAATCCTAGGCTTGTGATATATCTTTTTTTTTTTTTTATATCCGACAGCAACAACCACTAAAGGGAATTGTGGGGTTCGATTATTCCCAGTTTCGAACAATAACAGATAGACACAAAAAGCAGCAGCGATTGTGGTAGAAACAAATGAGAATTTAGTGGGTTTATATGTTGTTTAATCTCGTTTTAACAGCTAAACAAGATCAATCGTAGGGTAGCAGTTGAAGTTACCCGAATTAAGTTTGTTTGAGCAATAATTATGACAAGAAACTGGGTATAGATCGATGGTGGTGAGTTTTGGGTAATAGGAGGGATAGGTGATGTTTAAATGGGTTGTCGAAAGGAAAGAAGGCAATTTATGAGATGGTTCTAGGGTGCATGGCGTATGGTGAGGATTGGAAGGTGGTTGTGTTTATCGTAACCAAACAAGAAATAAATCAAATGATTTACGGTTGATTGTAATGATCCTTGTGGTTGAAACTGAAAATAAATGAAACATAAAATGGAGTTGGTGATTAAATAGTTGTGGTTATGGTGAGTGTTTGAGGATGGATGCGGTTAATAGAATAATCGAGCAAGTTGTCTTGTTGGGGATCGTTAGACAGTAAAACAGCAACTATGGTTATGGATTATGATTTTAAGTTGAGATGGTTTCATTCATGCCTTAATAGTAGCAACCTCGAATCAACGAGCCCGTAATCAGGATATTAATATTGAGTGATAATAGGGTGGAAGATGGTTTTCTAATCATACCGAAGAGAGATATAGATGAGAGAGTGAAAAAGAAGGGTGACGAGGTGAGGGTTTATGTGTAACATCCCGCCTTTTTCCGTTTACTTTTCCGTTTAACTATTTAAATCCCGTTATATATTTATAACATCTCCCGTTAGTACGTGTTTTAAAAAAATATCTCGTCTAGGTAATTCACGCACCCGCACCCGAACTAGAGGGACTAAACTTGCAAAGAGGCCAAAGATTTGACTAGGTCAACTAGTCAAACCTTCAACCTCCTCCTCTCATTTTCTCTCTTTCTCTCTTTTCATACTTCCATTTTCCTCTCAAGAACTCAACCAAGATTCATCATCTAATTTCGGATTTGGAGGCTAACATCAAAACAAATTACATATTTGGAATCCTCTCTTCATCCTCTTCGATTTGGTACCAATTTCATCCATTTTGGGTAACTTTCTAAAATCACTAATTTTCTTTAAATTCGTGTTTTTGACTTGAAATTGTGTTAGTTAGTGTCTATGGCTCGTGTATAATATGAATATATGTTTTGTTTGCTCGATTTGTTGATTTGGAGTAACTAGTATGAACTTTGAAATGGGTGTGCTTAATCTTTGATTTTGGATGATTAAATGTTGTTTAGTTGTTAAAGTTCATGTATTAAATGTGTTACTAGCATCATTAGCTTCAATTTGATGTGTAGGTTGATTAAGAAAACTTCAAAAGCATGATTATTGATTTTGAGATGTTTGACTAGGGTTTGATAGTTCTTGACATGAATTTTTGGATGCTTGAATGCCATGGAATGTTAATTGTTAGTGTTTAGTTGTAATGTATGCCTCATTACCTTCAAAACGGCATATCATATGTGTGAATTGGATTCCCGAAACTTAAAATGCATTTTGTGAACTTGAAACTTGAAAATGGACTTTGAATGATCACTTGGTTTGAAAACTCGGTTGTTACAAATGAGGTTTTTGATTGATGAATTGTGTTTAGTTGCATTCTACGTCAAAAGAGCTTTCCAACGATATAAGGTGCGAGTCCTAAGTGTTAGCGGTTTGTGTTTTATGCACAAAAAGGTTTTGGATTGAGACTTGAACATTTGGGACTGGCCAGGCACCAGCACCCGGCCTTTGCCGCGGCGCGGCCTTTCCTGTCGCGGCGCGACATATAAGGGGGTCAGGTTCTGACCTCCAAGTCTAAAATACGAAAAATGTTTGGCATACTACGGACCTCCGATTCACATGAAACTTGTTCTAACATGCTCATATATGATTAAAAACCTCAGAAAAATAGTTCGGGACACGACCCGAACATGTTGACTTTTTCGTTGACTTTGACCCGACCAAGTTGACTTTTAATCAAACTTAACCAAATGGTTGTGCAATCGTTCTAACATGCTTTTATACTTGTATCTTGCATGAAACGTGACAATTTGATTCACATGCTACATAATCGAGTCGTAACGAGCCATAGGACTAATTGAACATCTTTGACCTATCGTGTTTACCGTTATTGATAAAACCTATTGTTTAGGTCAAGATTAGCATTGTTCTTTGCACACGTTTACTTGTTGAAGTACTTTACTACTCGTGCACTCAAGGTGAGATCATAGTCCCACTTTTACTCTTTTTGAACTTACATTTGGGATGAGAAAACATAAACATTTCTTTACTAAGTGAACACAAGTACAGGAAAACAAATATTCTACATATGAGTTTAGAACAAAATCCTCAATTCGATTATCATTAGTTACACTTGCCGGGTGTAAGCGAGAACTTATGTTGTATGGATCCATATGGGTTTGACAAACCCTCATTTAAACGGTTCGCTACCGTTTACGAATGAAATATATTTTCGAGAAACAGTGTATGTTCTAGCACTAAGTGATGGGGTTCTATGGAAGGAATGTTAAGCATTGATAATTGGGTGCTCGTGAAACAAACTTTTGGAATGTATTACTATTATTTCATTGATGCAAATCTTGTGGTTCACTTGTACTTACTTACTTAAACCTATGATTTCACCAACGTTTTCGTTGACAGATTTCTATGTTTTTCTCAGGTCCTTGAACGATACATGATACATGCTTCCGCTCATTGTTTGATACTTGCATTGGATGTCGAGTATATGTGCATACATGGAGCGTCTTTTGACTTTATTTAAAACTGTGTCGCATAGGATTTCGTTTGTACTTAACTTTGTGACGTAACTTTTGGATGAACAATTCTTGTAAACTGGGGAACAATCTTTACTTTTGAAATGAATGCGACATCTTTTGGTCAAACGTTGTTTTAAAGACTTATGACCACGTAACGGGACCTAAGTAGACGACGCCGTCAAATATGATTTGGTCGGGTCGCTACAGATGGTATCAGAGCGTTGGTTGTAGGGATTTAGAGTTCATTGGTGTCGACCCCGAGTCATAGGGTACATTGGTGAGTCTAGACTACAACCGGCATATAGACTTGAAGTAGGAATTACTTGACTACTTGTGCATTTATACTCGAACGCTTCTACTCATATCTACTCTTAGTCATCTTAATCTCACGTTGTTTAATTTGATTGACACGCCACCTTGACTATATGAAATGATGTCGAATGCACATATGAATCAGGGTAATATAATTTCCGGGATTATATTACGGTGACTCATATGAACGTTCCGACATTATGACATAAAGAATTTAAGGCGAGTCGAAGAAAAACTTCTCTTTATCTTTATTCTATATCACGGTTAGTATTATTGAGAATACTAATCAATGATATCCTTGTGTCTTGAAGGAACAATGGCTCCTCGTCGGGTACGCCGCAATGAAACTCCCGAACAAGCTCTCGAACGGATGATAGCTACCGCCGTAGATGCGGCCATGGCCGGTCACTCATCCAACAATAATAATAATAACAACCACAACAACAACAACAACAACAACAACAACAACAACAACAACAATGGAGCCGGTAACTCAAACGAGGGATGCTCCTATAAAGCTTTCATGGGGTGCAAACCTCACACTTTTGATGGAACCGGGGGACCGGTCGTGCTCACTCGATGGTTTGAGCAAACGGAAGCCGTCTTTAGCATAAGCGGTTGTCGGGACCAAGACAAGGTCAAATACTCCACTCACACCTTCGCCGGTGTCGCTCTTACATGGTGGAATACTTATGTACAATCGGTGGGTACCGATGAAGCTCACGCCCTCTCTTGGGCCGACTTGAGGGAAAAGATGATTGTCGAATATTTCCCTCGTGAAGAAACCCGAAGGCTCGAACAAGAGCTAAGAACTTTAAAGGCGATCGGAGATGATCTCAAGGCTTATAATCAACGATTTTCCGAACTAGCCTTGATGTGCCCAAATCTTGTGAACCCCGAAGCTTTAAGGGTTGAACTTTACATGGATGGTCTTCCAAAGAGCATCAAACACGGAGTAATGTCATCCAAACCCCCTAATCATCAAGAAGCTTTGAACATGGCCCGCAAATTGATAGAGACAGTGGACGAAATTGTAGTACCGACACCTAAAGCCGAGGACAAGTCGGGTAACAACAAAAGAAAATGGGAAGCTCCCCAATCAAGCAACAACAACTTTGCCAAGAAATCTTTCACCTCCGACGGCAAGAAGGGTTATGCCGGAATTCTACCTCTTTGCAACAAATGCAACAAACATCACTTTGGCGAATGTAGTAAGCTAATTTGCCATCGGTGCCAAGGAATTGGTCATAAGGCCAATGATTGTAAAAGTGCCACTCCCGTCGCTCGAAAGTGGCCCAATGCACCAAAGACGGGCACTTGTTACGAATGTGGCCAAACGGGCCATTATAGAAATGCATGCCCGAAGAGGAAAGATAACCCCAATACGCGCGGCCGAGCTTTCAACATCAACACTGAGGAAGCCCGGGATGACACTGAACTAGTCACGGGTACGTTTCTTCTCAAAAATTCTTATGTCTCTTGCTTATTCGATTCGGGTGCCGATAAATGCTTTGTATCCAAGACTTTGACTCATTCTTTTAGCACTCCACCTCTTCCATTAGATACCACTTATACCATTGAAGTGGCTAACGGGAAACTATTAAGTGCCGACACATATTACCGAGGGTGTACGTTAAACATTTTGGGTAAGGAATTTGAAATTGACTTGATGCCCATAGAACTAGGAAGCTTTGATGTAATAATCGGTATGAATTGGTTAGTCAAAACAAAATCTCACATCCTTTGTGATCTTAACGCAATCCGAATTCCTATCGAGAATGGTGAACATTGGATTGTTTATGGCGATAAGAGTTGCACCAGACTCAACCTCGTTTCATGCCTTAAAGTTAGAAAACTACTCCGTAAGGGTTGTTTTGCGATCCTTGCCCACGTTAAGAAAGTCGAGTCCGATGATAAGCATATCGATGATGTGCCAATTGTTAGTGACTTTTCCGATGTATTTCCCGACGAATTGCCGGGTCTTCCACCTCATCGACCGGTAGAATTCCAAATCGATCTTATCCCAGGAGCCGCACCCGTAGCACGTGCACCATATAGACTCGCTCCATCCGAAATGCAAGAATTGCAAAGTCAAATCGAAGAACTACTTGATCGTGGTTTTATCCAACCTAGCCATTCACCTTGGGGCGCTCCGATTTTGTTTGTTAAAAAGAAAGACGGATCCCTACGAATGTGCATTGATTATCGTGAACTGAATAAATTGACGGTTAAGAACCGATATCCTCTTCCTCGCATTGATGACCTCTTTGATCAACTACAAGGGTCTTGTGTATATTCGAAAATCGATCTCCGCTCGGGTTATCATCAATTGAGGGTTAAGGGGGAAGATGTCTCCAAAACCGCTTTCCGAACTCGTTATGGTAGTTATGAATTCCTTGTCATGCCATTTGGTCTCACTAACGCACCGGCGGTGTTCATGGATCTTATGAACCACGTGTGCAAACCGTATCTTGACAAATTCGTTATCGTGTTCATCGATGATATTTTAGTCTATTCAAAAAGCGAAGAAGAACACGAGGAACACCTCCGACTTGTGCTTGAACTTTTAAGACAAGAAAAACTCTATGCCAAATTCTCCAAGTGTGAATTTTGGTTAAAGGAAGTTCAATATCTTGGTCATGTTGTAAGTGACCAAGGTATTAAAGTCGATCCAACAAAAATCGAAGCCATTAGCAAATGGGAGACTCCTACTACTCCTACTCACATTCGTCAATTCTTGGGTCTCGCCGGATACAACCGTAGATTCATCAAGGATTTTTCTTTGGTTGCTCGTCCCCTAACCGCTTTAACTCACAAGGGAAAGAAATTCATTTGGGCGACCGAGCAAGAATCCGCGTTCCAAATCTTGAAGACAAAGCTTACCACCGCTCCTATCTTGTCACTTCCCGAAGGCAACGATGATTTTGTTGTGTATTGCGACGCCTCGAAACATGGTTTTGGGTGTGTGTTGATGCAACGAACGAAAGTCATTTCTTATGCTTCTCGACAACTCAAAATTCATGAACGAAACTACACGACACATGATCTCGAACTCGGAGCTGTTGTCTTTGCACTTAAAATGTGGAGACACTATCTTTATGGAACCAAGAGTACTATCTTTACCGATCACAAAAGTCTCCAACACATCTTCGATCAAAAGCAACTAAACATGAGACAACGAAGGTGGATTGAAACCTTAAACGATTACGATTGCGAACTTCGTTACCATCCCGGGAAGGCAAACGTAGTGACGATGCCTTAAGTCGAAAAGAAAGAGCGGTGCCTCTTCGTGTCCGAGCCTTAAACATCACCATCCACACCAACCTTAATAGCCAAATTCGGGTAGCCCAAGATGAGGCTCTCAAGGACGAAAACGTTTCACACGAGCTCTTGAACATTCTCGTCTCTCGATTCGAAACTAAGGAAACCGGACTCCGATATTTCGCCGGAAGGATTTGGGTGCCTAGTTATGGGAACCTACGAAGTCTTATTTTAGATGAAGCCCATAAGTCACGATACTCGGTCCACCCCGGTGCCAATAAGATGTACCACGACCTTAAACAACTATATTGGTGGCCGAACATCAAAAGGGACGTAGCTACTTATGTTTCCAAGTGTTTGACATGTTCCAAAGTCAAAGCCGAACACCAAAGACCGTCCGGACTACTTCAACAACCCGAGATCCCGCAATGGAAGTGGGAAAGGATAACGATGGATTTTATCACCAAGCTACCAAAAACGACGGACGGTTATGATACCATTTGGGTTATTGTTGACCGTCTCACCAAATCCGCACACTTCCTTGCCATGAAAGAAACGGACAAAATGGAGAAACTTGCACAACTTTACATTAAGGAGATCGTAGCCCGACACGGTGTACCTTTATCGATTATCTCCGACCGAGATGGCCGTTTCGTTTCTAGATTTTGGCGTACTTTGCAAGAAGCATTGGGAACGCGTTTAGACATGAGCACCGCATATCATCCTCAAACCGATGGACAAAGCGAACGTACAATTCAAACCTTGGAAGACATGTTACGAGCTTGCGTGGTTGATTTTGGAAAAGCTTGGGACAAGCACTTGCCTCTCGCCGAGTTCTCTTACAACAATAGTTATCACGCGAGTATTAAAGCCGCACCTTTTGAAGCGCTATATGGCCGAAAATATCGTTCACCTCTTTGTTGGGCCGAGGTAGGCGACGTGCAAATCACCGGACCCGAACTCATTCACGAAACCACCGAGAAAATCGTTCAAATCCGAGATAGGCTTAGGACGGCCCGAAGTCGTCAAAAGAGCTATACCGACAAACGATGCAACGATCTTGAATTTCAAGTCGGTGACCGAGTAATGTTAAAAGTAGCACCTTGGAAGGGTGTAATCCGTTTTGGGAAACGCGGGAAGCTAAATCCGCGGTATATTGGTCCTTTCGAAATCTTGGAGCGTATTGGAACCGTTGCTTATCATTTAGATCTTCCGCCTCAACTGAGTTCCGTTCATCCTACCTTCCATGTATCTAACTTGAAAAAGTGTCTTGCCGAACCCGATATCGTCATTCCTCTCGAGGAACTTACTATTGATGACAAACTTCATTTTGTGGAGGAACCGGTTGAAATTGTGGACACCTCCGTCAAGACATTGAAACAAAGCCGAATCCCGATTGTTAAAGTCCGTTGGAACGCAAAAAGAGGACCCGAGTTTACTTGGGAAAGGCAAGATCAAATGCAAAAGAAATACCCTCATTTATTCCCAATTCCGGAAACGCAGGATTCCGAGGAAGAAACAACGACTACTACGCCTACTTAAATTTCGGGACGAAATTTCTTTTAAGGAGTAGGTAATGTAACATCCCGCCTTTTTCCGTTTACTTTTCCGTTTAACTATTTAAATCCCGTTATATATTTATAACATCTCCCGTTAATACGTGTTTTAAAAAAATATCTCGTCTAGGTAATTCACGCACCCGCACCCGAACTAGAGGGACTAAACTTGCAAAGAGGCCAAAGATTTGACTAGGTCAACTAGTCAAACCTTCAACCTCCTCCTCTCATTTTCTCTCTTTCTCTCTTTTCATACTTCCATTTTCCTCTCAAGAACTCAACCAAGATTCATCATCTAATTTCGGATTTGGAGGCTAACATCAAAACAAATTACATATTTGGAATCCTCTCTTCATCCTCTTCGATTTGGTACCAATTTCATCCATTTTGGGTAACTTTCTAAAATCACTAATTTTCTTTAAATTCGTGTTTTTGACTTAAAATTGTGTTAGTTAGTGTCTATGGCTCGTGTATAATATGAATATATGTTTTGTTTGCTCGATTTGTTGATTTGTAGTAACTAGTATGAACTTTGAAATGGGTGTGCTTAATCTTTGATTTTGAATGATTAAATGTTGTTTAGTTGTTAAAGTTCATGTATTAAATGTGTTACTAGCATCATTAGCTTCAATTTGATGTGTAGGTTGATTAAGAAAACTTCAAAAGCATGATTATTGATTTTGAGATGTTTGACTAGGGTTTGATAGTTCTTGACATGAATTTTTGGATGCTTGAATGCCATGGAATGTTAATTGTTAGTGTTTAGTTGTAATGTATGCCTCATTACCTTCAAAACGGCATATCATATGTGTGAATTGGATTCCCGAAACTTAAAATGCATTTTGTGAACTTGAAACTTGAAAATGGACTTTGAATGATCACTTGGTTTGAAAACTCGGTTGTTACAAATGAGGTTTTTGATTGATGAATTGTGTTTAGTTGCATTCTACGTCAAAAGAGCTTTCCAACGATATAAGGTGCGAGTCCTAAGTGTTAGCGGTTTGTGTTTTATGCACAAAAAGGTTTTGGATTGAGACTTGAACATTTGGGACTGGCCAGGCACCAGCACCCGGCCTTTGCCGCGGCGCGGCCTTTCCTGTCGCGGCGCGACATATAAGGGGGTCAGGTTCTGACCTCCAAGTCTAAAATACGAAAAATGTTTGGCATACTACGGACCTCCGATTCACATGAAACTTGTTCTAACATGCTCATATATGATTAAAAACCTCAGAAAAATAGTTCGGGACCCGACCCGAACATGTTGACTTTTTCGTTGACTTTGACCCGACCAAGTTGACTTTTAATCAAACTTAACCAAATGGTTGTGCAATCGTTCTAACATGCTTTTATACTTGTATCTTGCATGAAACGTGACAATTTGATTCACATGCTACATAATCGAGTCGTAACGAGCCATAGGACTAATTGAACATCTTTGACCTATCGTGTTTACCGTTATTGATACAACCTATTGTTTAGGTCAAGATTAGCATTGTTCTTTGCACACGTTTACTTGTTGAAGTACTTTACTACTCGTGCACTCAAGGTGAGATCATAGTCCCACTTTCACTCTTTTTGAACTTACATTTGGGATGAGAAAACATAAACATTTCTTTACTAAGTGAACACAAGTACAGGAAAACAAACATTCTACATACGAGTTTAGAACAAAATCCTCAATTCGATTATCATTAGTTACACTTGCCGGGTGTAAGCGAGAACTTATGTTGTATGGATCCATATGGGTTTGACAAACCCTCATTTAAACGGTTCGCTACCGTTTACGAATGAAATATATTTTCGAGAAACAGTGTATGTTCTAGCACTAAGTGATGGGGTTCTATGGAAGGAATGTTAAGCATTGATAATTGGGTGCTCGTGAAACAAACTTTTGGAATGTATTACTATTATTTCATTGATGCAAATCTTGTGGTTCACTTGTACTTACTTACTTAAACCTATGATTTCACCAACGTTTTCGTTGACAGATTTCTATGTTTTTCTCAGGTCCTTGAACGATACATGATACATGCTTCCGCTCATTGTTTGATACTTGCATTGGATGTCGAGTATATGTGCATACATAGAGCGTCTTTTGACTTTATTTAAAACTGTGTCGCATAGGATTTCGTTTGTACTTAACTTTGTGACGTAACTTTTGGATGAACAATTCTTGTAAACTGGGGAACAATCTTTACTTTTGAAATGAATGCGACATCTTTTGGTCAAACGTTATTTTAAAGACTTATGACCACGTAACGGGACCTAAGTAGACGGCGCCGTCAAACATGATTTGGTCGGGTCGCTACATTATGTATGGTGGTCGTGGTGATGTAGGTTGGTGGTTGTAGATGATAGTTGCCTGTGTTAGAGGGTGGTAGAAAGTGGTTGATATTCTATCTCATTGTAATGCATATATATATATATATATATATGTATATATGTACCCCATAAATAATTGTGAGAAGAGAAAAGGAGAGAAGAAAGTAATAGAGTGAAAGAAGATAGATTGAGTGATGGTGTTCTCTAGGTGTAAATGTATATATTTATATATATAAACCATATGATCGGGTTATATGATTGAGTGGGTGAAACATATAAACAAATATAATGCCAATCATGATATCAATTTATAATGAATAGTAATTCATTCATAATTCGGGAAATAGATGTATAGTATGATGTACGTGTTATATCTCTACAACTCATGCTTGTATATATGCATACTTGTGAAGAAAAAGGAGTATCAATCAACAACAGTACGGAGTAATAAATATCTAAATTAAGCACAATAATCAAATAGTAATAGGAATTGATTTTTAGTGAAGATTGATACATATCATAATATATATTCATATTCATAATATCTGTAAAGTAGTACTATATTTATATTTATATTCATTTATATTTATTTATTTATAATATAATAATAATCATAATCAATACACAGTTTTTAATATAGATATTAAGAATAAGTAGTAGTGGGTTTAAAAGATGAAAAGTTGGGGTTGAGTAGTAAATGAAGTTCGGATTAAAATGAAGACATGTAAAGCCTTTCAATAAACTAAACATGTAGTAATCATCCATATATCTATATACCTAATGTATATGTGTATATATATGTATTTAAATATATATGTATCTATTTACAAATAACTGTTCGTGAATCGTCGGACACAGTCAAAGGTCAATTGAATATATGAAATAGTTCAAAATTTTTGAGACTCAACCTAACAGACTTTGCTAATCGTGTCAAAGGTAAGAAATCGTATCAAGAATTTGGTTTAAAATTAGTCGAAATTTTCCGGGTCGTTACAGTACCCACCCGTTAAAGAAATTTCGTCCCCGAAATTTGAGTGAGGTTGTCATGGTTAACAATAAAATTGTTTTTATGACGAATATGAGGTGATAATGAAGTTTTATCATCATTGAGTAATATAGATAAAACAATTTGATCATTCGAAGCGTACGAGTGAAGCTATCACAAAAGAGTGAAAAGTTTTGTCTTAACGTAGTCATGGTGGATTCCCGGAATTCAAGGAATTTAAGGAAATCTTCTAATCAGAAAGAAAATGTGATAGCACGATTTATTAGCAACTGTTGGAATTACGGAAGAACGTAATTATCAAGGAAATAATTCCGTGATATGCTTAGTGATTAAGTAGAATGAAAGAGTCATGTAACATGGCACATGATGAGGGTAAGATCTGAACCATCATCACATTCCATTAGAAATTTAGCATGACTTACTGTAATATAACCACGTTGGCCCGGCGTCATTATATTATACTAACTCATGCTTCAATTCCTTACACTTCTCTAAAAATCATCCATAATTTAAACTCAAATTTTATAGAAGGATAGAAACTAAAACAGTTTTTTTTTTTATGAGGTAACATAGATAGCACGAGAAGATAGATAATTTCGGACGAAAATATCTATGAAGATATCTTCAGAAATATTGAAGATATTTATGACAATATTTTGAAATTTCTAGATCGAAGGATGATGAAGAAAATGTTTCCGCAAGGATTTAGAATAAGTAAGGA
Source organism: Rutidosis leptorrhynchoides (assembly GCF_046630445.1). Taxonomy (NCBI): domain Eukaryota; kingdom Viridiplantae; phylum Streptophyta; class Magnoliopsida; order Asterales; family Asteraceae; genus Rutidosis; species Rutidosis leptorrhynchoides. Next base: position 151,127,329 of record NC_092334.1, read on the forward strand.
ACAAGATATTCGTTTAAAGGTTTCAGTAGATACTGAATCATCTGAATTCGTTAAGTACAGGTTTAGTGTTTGTGATTTGTCCACAGTCTCCTTCATGTTTTGCTCAATCCGATTTTCAGTACCAAATTTTCTATCGAGCATTCCTAACACTTCTTTCTTTATCATCAACTTTTTGGCCATTAAGACCATCTACAACATGCTGCTTCGTCAGCATATTTAAAGTTAACGGATCTGTGTCATCGGTTATCAAATCAAGATGGTTTCAGGAGAATTATGTTTTTAGATGATTAAACGCTGATGGTAATATGGTGGAATATAAAAGATTTTCCGGTAACGAGGGCGAAAAGACAGCGTATATATCAAGGTGATAGTAAGGTTAGTCCGACTGAAAAGTCGAAGTTGACTTGCTGGAGCTGTGACAAAATTTGCCACCTTGAAAAGGATTACCAAATTATTTTGGGTAATAATAATACTAAAGGAATTAACACTGCTACGTGTTAAACGTTGATTCAGTTTCCGAGAGTTTTCAGGTGCATAACTATATGCAAGAATCTTTTCTTCCATAGATGAGATGCGGTTGGTTCAACTTCTCGATTGGGGTATTTTCAAGAATTGTGAAAGATTTAAACGTGGATTGTAATCGTTGAGATACAAATGAGGTTTAAGATGAAATCAAGTGGCAAACTTGAAGAATTGTTTAGTTTCATATGTTATAGTCAATATTTTAATTCATTTTAATTGTCCAAAGTTAGCAGTCCAATAATCCGATTGTCCAATGGTCCAATAAATTCATATATAAATTAAATATATAATATTCGAATTAATTAATACGTATCGTGACCCGTGTACTGGTCTCAGTATTGATCACAACTCAAACCATATATATATTTCGGAATCAACTCCAACCCTGTATAGCCAACTCCCACATTCACATATAGAGTGTCTACGGTTGTTCCGAAATATGTATATAGATGGGTCGATATGATAAGTCGAAACCTTGCATACGTGTCCCGTTATTTAAAATGCGTAAAATAAATAAATATATATCATGACCCATTATACAACGTGTTGTCTCAGAATTAATCCGACGTATTGTTGTACATGTGTCCCGACGGTATGAAAAGTGCGGAAATTAAATAACAATAAATAAAATTGCGAGAATGTAAATTGCGATAAATTAAATGTTAATCAGTTAGCTGGGAACAGTTAGCTAGGAACAGTTAGCGTGGAATCTTAACAATATTTCAATTAGTTAATCCATTTGTTTCTAACAAATTTTATTTGTCCAATGTTTTCTTCATTATGCCACTTGTTGGATTCTGATCGGTTAAAATCCGAATATGAAATTGAACTTGAATGAAAATAGTTGTTCTTTGGTGAACGAATACGTATATGTGCGAACTTGAGCAGTATTGTTAATGACTGCTGAATTAGAACTGAAGAGTGTTCAATGTAGCTTATTAATGTGAAATCTAAATATTTCTCGGGTATTACCCACCCGTTAAAATATTTTCACCATTAACAGTTTGTACAAAAGAATTTTTAATTACCATCTTTATGAAAATATACTTGCATATATATTTTTTTCAGATGTAAACATGGATTTAATGAGTCAATTAGATATTAAACTCATTTGAATTACCGTTAGAACTAGAATACGTAATCTCTAAAACATTAGAGATTACATAATTGACGTGTTGGATGAAGATAAATGAGGTAGAACGATACGTAAAGCGAAGATAATCGATGTAGAATGATATGTAGAACGAAGATCATACTCGAGGTACAGATGGTGATATTGAGGCGTGTGATGTTGAGGCTTGTGTTATTGGTGGTACCGGTGCCGATGCTGGAGCTGGTAGGTTTTGCACCATATTTTCCAAAACTACAACTCGAGCGCGAAATTCGTTGACTTCTTCTATTATTCCGGGATGATTGTCGGTCGAAACGAGCGGATGAATAAGGTTTAGAATTTTAGGTAAAATATAATCGTGTTGAGATATTCGGGAAATGGGGGTGAAAATAGGGTTTCGGACTGATTCGTCGGTAAATGCTTCAGGTTCATCGCCAAGAGGTAAATTCGGTTGGTGAAAAGGATCGCCCTCTTTGCGTTTCCATTGATTAAATTGACTACGAACCCATCAGATGAATCGGGGATGACTGATTGATTGATTCATTCTGGTGACGCTACTTTCAGAGCTGAAGTGGGACTCCGTATCGGAATCCGAGGGACTTGAACTAGTGGTGAGTTCCATTGCGTACGATTGAATGAAGGATTTTTTGATATGAAATGATTTTCGGATATTAGATGATATTCTATCTACATAGAATACCTGTACGTAGTACAGAAGATCCCGTAGATTACGAAGGGATTTAAGGAAACGTGTCAGATAAAGTCTACAGTAATAGATACGCTAAGATATGAATTTGTCTGTTCACTATCTATCAAATAAGTGCAGGAAGTCGTGTCTAGTACCTAGGAATGATAAGCAGGTAATTTTCCACTAGAAATGATAAACAATACTTATAATATGCAGCTAAGGTCGAAGTCCAGACTCGCAAATGCATTCTAACAACTAACAGTTAGACACACTAATGCAAGACCTGGTTCACTAGGACCAACGCTCTGATACCACCTGTAAAGACCCGCCCTTATCCACCTGGACGAAGTCTTCAACATTTGGTCCCATTGCGATGATCAACTCCAAATAATGTCCTTAAAATGAGCAAATGCACAGCGGAAGACTTAATTCGTACCTGAGAATAAACATGCTTAAAAGTGTCAACCAAAAGGTTGGTGAGTTCATTAGTTTATCATAATCAATTATTTCCGTAATAGTAATAGACCACAAGATTTCATATACATAAACGTTTTAATAAAAATATTCTAAGTTGTTGAGCACTTGATAACCATACTTAACATTTAATCAACGTCGCATATTCCCTTTATTATGAAATCTTACTACACCGTACCAAGTGTAGTCACCGACACGAAGTACTGTGCAACCGTTGAATACTGGTCGTCCAGTCCGGTTGGGGTTGTCAGGCCCGATAGATCTATCAACAGGATTCGCGTTTACAATACCCATGTAAATAGTAGTTACCAAGCTACAGGGAAGTATGCCAGTGGTACAACTCAACGTAGAATATATTTTTAAGTACTTGTGTCTATTTCGTAAACATTTATAAAAGCAGCGCATGTATTCTCAGCCCAAAATATATTTTGCAAAAGAAATTAAAAAGGGAGCAAATGAAACTCACCTAATGTATTTTGTAGTAAAAATACATATGACGATATTGAACAAGTATATGGTTGGCCTCGGATTCACGAACCTATATTAATTGTATATCCATTAACACCAAATAGTAATCGAACAATTCTATATATGTTATTATTATTAGTATACTTGTTATATTATATCCAATAATGTTAACACATATAATTATATTAAACAAGTATATTTCTATTTATAATCTTAACAAAGTTATTAAAAATCTAAATTTTTCATAGTATTAATAATAATAATATTGATAAAATATAACAATATTAATGATAATGAAATTATAATAACTTTAATAATAATGTTAGTTGTTAATAAGAAGATAGTTTTATAAAAATAATTTTGATATTAAAAATATTTTAGTAATAATGATAATAATAATACCAATAATAATAATTATATCCATAATACTTAATAGTAATAATAATAAAATTAATGATAATGATAATAATAAATAATATTAATTATAATAATAAAACCATTTTTAATGATAATAATAATATGATGATATTGTTAATAATAATAATAATAATTAGATAATAATAATAAAATAAATAAGTAACTACCTCAAATGAGTAAATCTAAAATAAACTGCCTTGGCCTGGATTTGAACCCACAACCTCTTGTATAATAAACACACCCTTAAACCATTCGTCTGCCTTCGCTTTTCTGTTTTTAATTACCCCATAATACTGTTATAACTCGTATATCTGTTTCCTTTAATACTAAAACTATCTTTCTCATCCTAATCTTCATCATACAAATTATCAACACATTATTATCATCATCAATATTATTGTGATATCGTCATCATCATTAACGTTAACACCCTTGTCAATTTTATCTTTATCTAACTTTTATTATCATCATCATGTCTTCATCATGTTCTATCATCCATGTCATCATAATTATAATCATAACCATAATTATAACAACTTCATCGTATCCTCTCCTCGTCTTCTTCAGCAGGAACAAAGCGTACAGTAATAGCAATACACCAAGCAACATTAGTTAGCCCAAGTGGGTCGTCGGGCTGATTAAGATTGATTATGTATGAATTGTGTAATGGGCTTCGGCCCACACTACATCAAAAGCCCAACAATAAAACATAATTTAAAACAGCTCATGTTTGTCACATTAGCATATTATACAGAGATTAAATTGTTGACAGCTCATATTTCTAACTCATCATCCCACCATCGCCATTCATTATCACACTAATATTATAATTATACTTAGTAGGAATCCTAGGCTTGTGATATATCTTTTTTTTTTTTTTAAATCCGACAGCAACAACCACTAAAGGGAATTGTGGGGTTCGATTATTCCCAGTTTCGAACAATAACAGATAGACACAAAAAGCAGTAGCGATTGTGGTAGAAACAAATGAGAATTTAGTGGGTTTATATGTTGTTTAATCTCGTTTTAACAGCTAAACAAGATCAATCGTAGGGTAGCAGTTGAAGTTACCCAGATTAAGTTTGTTTGAGCAATAATTATGACAAGAAACTGGGTATAGATCGATGGTGGTGAGTTTTGGGTAATAGGAGGGATAGGTGATGTTTAAATGGGTTGTCGAAAGGAAAGAAGGCAATTTATGAGATGGTTCTAGGGTGCATGGCGTATGGTGAGGATTGGAAGGTGGTTGTGTTTATCGTAACCAAACAAGAAATAAATCAAATGATTTACGGTTGATTGTAATGATCCTTGTGGTTGAAACTGAAAACAAATGAAACATAAAATGGAGTTGGTGATTAAATAGTTGTGGTTATGGTGAGTGTTTGAGGATGGATGCGGTTAATAGAATAATCGAGCAAGTTGTCTTGTTGGGGATCGTTAGACAGTAAAACAGCAACTATGGTTATGGTTTATGATTTTAAGTTGAGATGGTTTCATTCATGCCTTAATAGTAGCAACCTCGAATCAACGAGCCCGTAATCATGATATTAATATTGAGTGATAATAGGGTGGAAGATAGTTTTCTAATCATACCGAAGAGAGATATAGATGAGAGAGTGAAAAATAAGGGTGACGAGGTGAGGGTTTATGTATGGTGGTCGTGGTGATGTAGGTTGGTGGTTGTAGATGATAGTTGCCTGTGTTAGAGGGTGGTAGAAAGTGGTTGATATTCTATCTCATTGTAATGCATATATATATATATGTATATATGTACCCCGTAAATAATTGTGAGAAGAGAAAAGGAGAGAAGAAAGTAATAGAGTGAAAGAAGATAGATTGAGTGATGGTGTTCTCTAGGTGTAAATGTATATATTTATATATATAAACCATATGATCGGGTTATATGATTGAGTGGGTGAAACATATAAACAAATATAATGCCAATCATGATATCAATTTATAATGAATAGTAATTCATTCATAATTCGGGAAATAGATGTATAGTATGATGTACGTGTTATATCTCTACAACTCATGCTTGTATATATGCATACTTGTGAAGAAAAAGGAGTATCAATCAACAACAGTACGGAGTAATAAATATCTAAATTAAGCACAATAATCAAATAGTAATAGGAATTGATTTTTAGTGAAGATTGATACATATCATAATATATATTCATATTCATAATATCTGTAAAGTAGTACTATATTTATATTTATATTCATTTATATTTATTTATTTATAATATAATAATAATCATAATCAATACACAGTTTTTAATATAGATATTAAGAATAAGTAGTAGTGGGTTTAAAAGATGAAAAGTTGGGGTTGAGTAGTAAATGAAGTTCGGATTAAAATGAAGACATGTAAAGCCTTTCAATAAACTAAACATGTAGTAATCATCCATATATCTATATACCTAATGTATATGTGTATATATATGTATTTAAATATATATGTATCTATTTACAAATAACTGTTCGTGAATCGTCGGACACAGTCAAAGGTCAATTGAATATATGAAATAATTCAAAATTTTTGAGACTCAACCTAACAGACTTTGCTAATCGTGTCAAAGGTAAGAAATCGTATCAAGAATTTGGTTTAAAATTAGTCGAAATTTTCCGGGTCGTTACAACATTTCATCAGCAACACCGCTTTCCGCCTCCGATCCTATATAAACCATAAAATATTTCTCGGAACAAATAGAAAACCTCACCAAAGAAGTTGGAGAGCTAAAGAAACTCCCACAACATGTGTCTGAAGTGCAATTATGCCAGAATTTTACTGAACCACATCCGACCAAGGTATGCGAGGCTGAATGTGAGGACTCTGTTGTCTACTCTGATAAGATCCTAGCTCATTCGCACAACCCACCCACTAAACCCACTACCCCACCAGAGACAAGTCTAGACGATGTCCAACTGCGAATTATCCACATGATCACAGCAAGACAAGACGCAGCTGACTTAGTCATGACTAATCACTTGAGTAGTCTTGAAAATCAAATAAGCCAGCTAAATCAACGTCTCGATTCTCTAGGTTATCCTGATAATGACTCAGAGGTGGCACATAGCCAACCTTCAGTTTCTTCTAAGGAGAAGAAACTAACTAATACCCATTCGGTAATAGTCATTGAGTCATCACCTACACCCGATGGGAAAGCACCCATTCCATTCCTGGGCCGTCTCAAGCAAAGACATAACAAGATGAAATCTTTCAAGCTTGACGGTAAATTTTTGGACACTGTGTCTAAAAATCCTCATAGTAAGAAGTATTTTAGGAAACCGCTATCAATGTCCCACGTAAGAAGTACCCAATGTCCCGCTGAACGCGAATTGTTCAGCCATTCTTTTAAATACTCTTCCTGAAAACCTAGGGGATACCAGACGATTTACCCTTCCTTGTTCTAGCTACCAATCTGGTACTATCTATTCTCTCGCTGACCTTAGTGCCAGCATCAATCTCATGCCCTACTCACTGTTCCAGAGACTCAAAATTGGAAACCTTAACCCTACCAAAATGAACATCCAGCTAGCTAACCAGTCTACTAGATATCCTAAGGGAATAGCTGAGAATGTCATGGTTAAGGTCGACAAATTCCTCTTTCCAACTGACTTTGTGGTTATGGACTATAAAGAAGACATGAAAAATCCTATCATCTTAGGAAGGCCTTTCATGAATACAGCCAAAGCGATCGTTGACGTTTATTCACGGGCAATCACCTTGAGAGCCCTTGGAGAAGAGGTCACTTTCACGATCGACAAGTCTGTATGTCCTTTTAATGGGAACGCCGAAGTAAATACCATCTCCACTAGGAAAGTCACATTCTATTCTTAGAATGAAGAGAAGAAGATAGAAGTAGAAGACAAGATGAATAACCACTCCACACCAACCCAATCTTCACTCCAACCTTATTTTGATCTTTTAATGACTGGAAAGGATTTCGTTCTAGAAGAACTCTCTGAACCAATTATTCTTGAAACTCCCGACCAGAGTGATGAGGAGGTGGATGAAGAAATAGAAATGGAGAGCCCGGAGAAGAAGAAAGAGATGGAGGATTCTAGCATCAAAGTAGTTGTTAATGTTGTAACCATATTGGAGACGTCAATGGACATCGTCCCACCTCCATCCTTAGAGTACAACATTACGACCAACCTGAAGTCACAAAGAAGAAAGACGGGTTTTGCATCAGGGGTACCCTATAAACCATCACTCAAATACATAATGACATACACATCATGGAGTGATGAGGACCCCTTTGACCAACCCACACAAATCAAGGAGGTAGAAGAAACTGATAGCTTTGTTACACCTCAAGTTAAACAAAGCATTCACTTCAAACCACCTTCTCCTCTCATTGGACATACCTTATTCTATGTCCGCCTCAATCCCATCGGTATGTTCCAATATTACCTCTTGTGTCCGCTGATGGATGCAAGGGAGCCACCTAGATTTCCTAAGAAATAAGGCTAGAGTCAGGCTCGCGAATCGAACAAAAACAAACGCTTCTCGGGAGGCAACCCGTGTGTTTTATTTTTAGTAGTTGTTAGATTAGGATAATTAGGTTAATTGAATAAATAAAAACTTAAAATGAGATTTTCAAAGTTTCTTACTTGTCATGAACTTAATTGCAATATTTACATCATTTTCAAAGTCTTAAAATTAAAGGCAGTCAACACTTTAAGTGTGGGATTAAGCTTTTTAGTCATACACTGATTTGTTGAATTTTCAAAAACCTAATTTTGAAACCCTCAAGTTTCCAAATAACTTTTTCATCAAAACGCAAACCAGTGACTCTATGGCCTAAAGCTTAATCACCTGTCTAGGATTAATGTTTTCTATCTTTACAAGTAATAGACATTTATTGATGCCTGTGATGGAGACTCTTTTAAATAATGATGAAACGACAAGGAAACCATTGATTATTTTATTACAAGTATTGGTGGATGTTGTTTGGAGGATGTGAACGCCCTAATGAGCTCGAGTACACTTCAAGAAGACCGATTGAAATCCAGCAGAAGATAGTTCCGACTCAGTCTACCTTCAGATCCTCAGCTCATAGCCGCACCTAAGGGGAGTAATTCATTTCTTTCTCTTCATTTATTTAGTTTGCTTCGTTATATCCTTAAACTATACCCTATCCTAAGCTTATCACTAAGTGTGGGATTCCAACCCAAAATTGAGCTTAGATACATTTTCCTCTAAGTGTGGGATAGCGGTGTATTACACCGTAATTAGCTAGGAGATGCTCGGAAAATGTTCTTAACATAAAATATTACTAAGCTTTTCGAGTATACCTACTATTTAGATCCTTTATCCTCAACGTAAATTTTTCAAAAATTTTGACTAAATGATACTTTCTGAAAAAGTACTTTCGAAAATCAAGTTTGTTTGTTCTAAAATTAAGACAAATGAGGACATAAATCTTCTTAAGGATGAACCGATTCTCTAAAAGAGCATTGCATGACTAGGCATTATCAACCCAATATAATTGCTGTGAGGCACCCCAAAAATGGCCTAATAAGCATTCATTTTTTAACGCTTCACTATCTTTCCGTTGAGAGTGCCGATGTTAGCATTTAGAGTTAGAACTTGACCTTGACATACATTTCGAGGCCAATGGTTAGTAAGCGCCATACATGGTGTAGGTGCGATACTCCTTCCGAAATCATTCTGAATAGAGAAGACAAAAACCATCCGTTTTCGTTTCCACTCCAATTTAAACCGACCAACTCACCCTAAAGAGTTGATGAATCAGAAAATACTCGCCCCAAATTCACTATCAAATACGTTACCTTTTCCAGCCACTTTCCTTTCTCATTTCCAAAATCTAGAAATTCAAAGAGATAGATCGAACAAGTTTACTTCAAACACTTGTCGAAAAATTCCAAAATTCCAGACTGTTTTTGATAGGTCAAAAAGACCTATTTCTAGTGAAATACCTTTCTCTCTGGGCACAAGAAAAAATAGACAAAGTTATGAAGATGGGATATCAAAAAAAAAAAAAAAAAAATTGTTGAGCAAAGTCTCAAAAATAAAGAAGAGAAAAGTCTTCAAATAAAAGCATATATCCCCCAAGAAAATGAAGATTGTGACCCAGAAGGATTGCAGAAAATAAGCTAAGTAAATTCTTCGCTGAAAATCAGCACCCTCTAAAGGAACTCTTCAACAAAAATAGAGTACCATCTTTCCTAGAAAAAGTATATCCTCATGAAACCGAAATCTATCGAATCTCGCTAAATTTCAATGATTCGAAAATCACCCTTTTCACCATATCAAAAACTTCGCTTTTCTCCGTAAACCAACCTTTAAACCCGATCTTCCTCTTGAAAGAATGATTAGGGAGAAGATCAGTACCGTCCTTATCTAACCGGTGGAGATTTGATTCCTGGTCAAGCCTATGACAATACTTGCAACATGACTGGCTATGAGCGAATTCATTTCATAGATTGATAGGGAACCCCAAACACTTGAGTGATTTGAGTAACCCGTGTAAGGAAGCCAATGTCATGTAACCTCCCCTCATGCTTGCAGAGATAGTTTCTACCTTTTTAGAAGACGGTTTGTCTGATTTTGCTTTTATAATAAATAATAATCCATTTGAATAATAGAATGGAAACCTCAGAAGCATCCTTGAACTCAAAATAAAAGAAAGGTTTGCTTGAGGACAAGCAAAGTCTAAGTGTGGGATATTTGATATCAGCCAAAAAGTCACATTTTTACCCCGATATTGAGCCCTAAAACCATAAAGTTCCAAATTTTATCGCCAAAATAATCACTTTGTTGGTTAATTTGGTAGATTTAGTCATTACAAAGGCTATGTTTCAAGAATCACTAAAAACGGATGAGAAATGAGGAAAAACGAGCAAAACCGGCTAAGACGATTAACTCGCATTTAAATAACTTATTTTATAATTTTTGGAAAAGTTTAATTACTTAACCTCATGTTGTAGGATATTCAAGTACGAACACGTGGGTGCAAGAATCGTCAAAAACAGAGCTAAAACGAAGATTCTAGAGCGAAAACGGTGAAAGATAAGAAATCAAGTTACGATCCAGTGAATCAAGGCTGACCAGTATCAAATACGACCTGCCATATGGGCTGTCATACGGCCTGCCAGTATGGGGTATGGCCTGCCAGTGCCCCTTGCCAGTACCCCTTGCCAAACGGCCTGCCAGGCGTTTTTCAGAAAAAACGGCCTGCCAGTACCCTTGCCAAACGGCCTGCCAGGCGTTTTTTAGAAAAAACCCCCTACCAGTGCCCCTTTCCAGTACCCCTTGTCAGGCATTTTTGGCCAAAAATTACAATTTTGCCCTCAAGCTTTGCTTATAAAAGGAGGGCTTCATTTCTCATTTTAACACACACTACACACCAATTCTTCACTTCTCTCTCAAATATCTCTCTATAATCGCTCACTAGTGATATATAGGAGATTAGTTCTCTCTCTACTTTCTCTCTCTAGATTCTAGAGAGAGAAAAGTACAGAGATTAGGAAATGTAATTATCTCTCTATTGTCGCTCTCTAGTGATCAATAGGAGATTAGTATGTAGTTAGTAGTAGAAGCTATCGAGCATTGTAACGCTATGGATATTATGAAGAAATACAAGTGTTATTCTGCCGACATTATTCGGTAATATCTATCCTTTCTTTTATTAATTTATTATAATATTCTTGTTCGATGTTTCTGATTTATTAATGATTGAAATGCTTGTTGCCATAATGTGTGAGTAATTGCTTGATTGTTTTCCATGATTTAATAATATTAGTTAGGGATGATTATCGTTTCGTACTCACTTTCTGTCTATGATATTAAACCTCGTTATTATCGTCCTACCACCAATAAACGTGATTAAAACCTTTTATAAAGTTGACATTATAAAGGTAATTAGTTATCTGTGTTTATCTATTGGTCAAGGTATGAACCCATCGGAAATACTATAAAGTACATGGGGAATTACCGTAGGACCAGATCAAGACATTGGTTAAGAGTATAAGACTCGAGGAAATACTGTTGCAACAATAGAGTACAGTGTTGATGTACTATAGGACCACTTGAGCATGGTCAAGGTTAGAAAATATGGAACCACTATAAGTCTAGTACATGGTGGATAACTAAGGGATTTATTGGGTAGATTTAAGTAAGGGCTGGTTTAAATCATAAATGGGAGTTTAATGCACTACAATACAAACTAAGCTTATAAATCTTTAAGGATGACTGAGAACTATCAGATGTTCTAATTTGTCTACAAACCCTTAGATTTTACCAAACCATTGACAGAAAGGGATTCGAAACACAACCATAACCACCCACTTGGGCGGTACACTAAGGTGTTAAGAAAGGTTGGATATCATATGTATATGGCTATGCTACTTTATTCGTGTGCCCAAGGTATGCATTGCATCCAAGATAGGCCGCTTATATCCTTAAACCGGATGAAGCGTCGGGAGTTGAGCATAGTCCATCCGATCATAATCTTCAAAGCCTAGTTTCTCGTGACATGCTAATCGGGAAACCACTTAGTAGGGAATCTAGTGTTCACACCAAGGTATATCTATCCAAGGAGTGTCTCATAATCATCCCGACACTACGTTATCTTAAATCATGGTGAACCACGTCTTCTCTGTCCTTAGCTGTTGCATGCTAGCTAGCTTATTTTAATTATATTGCTTTAATATCTTAATTACAATTATACAAACTATTCAACCCAACTATTGCCTTTACACAATTTGATATTTCGAATAAAAGTGGTGTCTAGAATAAACCGGTTGGACTTGGTTGTTAGATTTTCCAAACAGTCGCCAATTTATTGGGACCAAAAGGATCCTGCCTCTCCACACAAGGTGTACCTGGCCACTAATCTTGGATACTAAATTGTGTATAAACCCAATCTTAATTAATAAATTATCTAGATAAGCTCTGTTTCAAATTTGACCGCTCAAGGAATGACCCTAGGTCATATTTGCCCTTGCAAACCCATAGGAAGGAATAATAGATTTAGGCCCAGCATATATAAATTAAATAATGAACTTCTTCTCTTGGTATCCTGAATTGATGTTTTGCGACCTAACGACACCGCATAAATAAAATTGTCCGATTCGGGCATATCACCAACACACTACGCTAACCATCCCTTCTGTCATCCATTTCTGAATTAAACCCAGACCATATGTATGCATAACTGTATTCTGTGTTCTTAATTCTTCTTCTTCATTAATAAGCTCAAATCGATCAAATCAAAATCCCTCACTCCAAATAAGTTAATTGTTTAGTTCTAATACATTCAAGTGAAACAGAAACGTCTACAAGGTGATTGGGATTAATTGGATTAACAAATAAAAAAAATAACAGAACACAGGTGTTGTTGCTGTCGTGAGTAAAAAATAAAAATAAAAATAAATAATTTCGATTTTTAGGCCATTTTGGCTTATGATTCCTACATGAATTATACTCTAAATCTTCATTAGAAACCTTATGAATCCTTAATTGATCCTAAAACTTCAAAACAAATTCAAATTTCTTGAAGAACAAATCTGTTGACTTTTAGATTCTAAACTTTGACTCAAAAATTCAAATTCGTCTTGAGAAATTTGAAAGTGAAACTTTACAGAAAGTTCAACTAGATGAATCCTAACAGTCAAGAATTCATGATTACTATGAACACTATGAACACTAAATCGAATTTTAAGTTTAAGATTGTTTTAGATCATGATTACTACATGAATTAGATTTTAAATTACTCCTAGAAACTTTCTGAATCATCAATTGATTCAGAAACTTCAAAATGAACTCTAATTTCACGATGAAAAAAAAACCTTTGACTTTTTGAATTTAATATTTGACTTCAAAATTTGAGAGTAATAGAAAGAATTGATGATTGAAAACTTACAGATAGTTTTTATGGACGATTCCTAACACAACCACATTATTAGATTTTGAAGAATTATTCGGATTTGAACTTTTTGATAAAAAAAAATACTGCGTACGGTGTTCATGTGGTTCTTGATTTTTTTTGGGGGGGGGGGGGTTTGATTTTCCTTAGCAGACACGAATGACATAATATTTAGTGTATATATAAATGATAATAATGTTCTTAATCGACTAACTGAAACAAAAATATGATTTGATTGAATTTGTAGTATTGTGATGGTGGTCGACAAGGATTAGATATCAAATATAGAGCAGAAGGGAAAAAAAAAGTGAAAGAGATAGCTACAAATTCGTACCAGTTTTATTTATATCTGAATTATTATATTTTAGTATTACAATTTATAGATGTAATATGTTTAAATAAAATACTATTTATTTAATATTATTACTGATAATAAAGATATTAATAATAATAATAATAATAATAATAATAATAATAATAATAATAATAATAATAATAATAATAATAATAGAAATAATAATAATAATATTAATAATAATAACATCAAAACAATACTAATAATAAGAATGATATCATTAATATTGATATTTAATAAAGAAAATTTTGAAAATTATAACTAATAACTTTAGTAAAGTTATTGAAATCTTAACTTTTATAATATTAATAATAATATTAATAATTATAAAATAATAATAATCATAATAATACTAATAATAATCATAACAAATTCCATGTATCAACTCGAATATATTAACATTAATGCTAGTATTAATAATAATAATGAAAGTAATAATAATATTAATATAACAACTATATTTTAGCTTGTAATTAAATTAAATTTATTAATATTACATATTATTAATTATATAATATATTATATAATAACATATTTTGAGTATTTAATATTTATACAGTTTAATATATCTATATATTATTATATAATATGTGTTTGCATATTAATTATATTATAACTATACATATAAATATGAATGTCTTAACCATGTTTTATATATTTAAGTATTATATATTTAATTAAGATATTATTTTATTTCATAATAACTATTATATATTTCGACATATAATATTTATACTCTTTATATATATTCCCAAAATTTCACTTTCACATTTAATAATATGAAATCTAAATAGTTAACGCATATATAGGAAATCGAATAGAAAACTCCACTAACCCTTGTCTAGTTCCTGTTAATTGACACTTTTGTTCTTACATGTAAATCACTTTACCATTTTCCGAATATTGTTAAAAAGAACATATTTCTTAAATCACAGTGGACCACACAATAGAGACTCATAATCATATCACAATGTATCTGATATTTCAATCATTTGATATTATCTTTTAATTCCGTCGATAAATATTTAAAATATATATTGAAACAAATACATTCATGTAAAGTATTATACATCTAAAATTTTGTTAACGTTATCAATTAATATATATTATATACATATCTATATACACATAAATGTTTGTGAATCATCGAGCACGGTCATAGGGTAATTGATTATATGAATTTAGTTCCAAAATTTTCGAGACTCAACATTACAGACTTTGCTTATCATGTCGAAATCATATAAAGATTAAGTTTAAATTTGGTCAGAAATTTCTGGGTCGTCACAATGTACTCCTTCTTAGTCAAACCGTGCGGTGGGCAAGCTCTTAGCTTCTTCTTGAAATATACCCACGCATCATACAAAGTCTCGTCACCACGTTGGGTGAATCCATTGACGGTGGGAAGAAGTGATTGATAAACTCATTAGTAAAATCTTGAAAAGACCTTATGGAATCGGATGGCAAACACCTTATCCAAATCTTTACATCTCCTTAAAGTGCAAAGGGGAATGCCCTTTGAAATGTCCCGTTCATATGGATTATAAATTTTTCATATTAATTGGTTTCGTTGCGAGGTTTTGACCTCTATATGAGACGTTTTTCAAAGACTGCATTCATTTTTAAAACAATACATAACCTTTATATTGTCGACAAAGATTTAAAGGACATAGCGTAGATTATCAAATAATGATAATCTAAAATATAGCGTTTACACACGACCATTACATAATGGTTTACATTAATATGTTACAACAAAAGGTAATTCTAAATGCAGTTTTTAAACAATATAATACAAGCATGCTGACTCCAAATCTTGTCTTTAATTAGCATGCAACAACGGAAGCTCTTAATAATCACCTGAGTATAAACATGCTTTAAACGTCAACAAAAATGTTAGTAAGTTATAGGTTTAATCTTTATTATAAATTATAATAATAATAATAATAGGCTACAAGATTTCAATTATAACCGCACACGTAACCCGTGTATAAAATAATACGCGTAACCCGCTAATTAAAAATCATTCATATGGTGAACACCTGGTAACCGAAATTAACAAAAATGCATCTAGAATATCCCCATCATTCCGGGACTCTCATCGGACATGATAAAATCGAAGTACTAAAGCATCCGTACCCCAGATGGGGTTTGTTAGGCCCAATAGATCTATCTTTAGGATTCGCGTCAATTAGGGTTTCTGTTCCCTAATTCTTAGATTACCAGACTAAAAAGGGTGATATTCGGTTTAATAATCCAACCATAGAATGTTGTTTCAAGTACTTGTTCATATTTTGTAAAACATTTATAAAACTGCATGTATTCTCATCCTGAAAATATTTGGTAGTAAAAATGGGACTATAACTCACTTTCACAGATTATCAATTCGTCGAGAATTAGACTTTGCCAGGATTCGATTCACGAACCTATAACAAATATATACATATATATTAAAGTATGATCGAAATATATTAACAATATTTTTATATTACTTTTTAACGATTTAAATTTGTTAAGTTAACAGTCCAACGTTAGTAGTCCACAATTAATTGTCCACAGTTAGTAGTACATAAATAAATCAATATATATTATCTTGAATCAATCCACGACCTAGTGTATACAAGTCTCAGACTCGATCACAACTCAAAGTATATATATTATTTTGGAATCAACCTCAACTCTGTATAGCTAACTCGAGCATTACCGCATATAGAGTGTCTATGGTTATTCCAAATAATATATATAGATGACGTCGATATGATATGTCAAAACATTGTATACGTGTCTATGGTCTATCTAGATTACATAATATATGTTAGATTACATGTATAATACAATATAAGTTGGTTAAGTTATGGTTAGTATAGATTTGTTATAAAATTTTCGTAGCTAAACTAGTAAATCTAACCAATTTTGTTTTACCCATAATTTCTTCGTTATAAATTCGTTTTGAGTGAATAAAGTTACTATGGTTTCATAATGAACTGAAATTTATGAAACTAAACAGAAAAAAAGTATAAGTTTATAGTCATAAATTCAGGTTACAAGTCATTTTTGAAAGACGTAGTCATTTCCGTCGAAAGAACGATATCTTGATGACCATTTTGAAAAACATACTTCCACTTTGAGTTTAACCATGATATTTGGATATAGTTTCATGTTCATAAGAAAAATTATTTTCCCAGAAGAACAACTTTTAAATCAAAGTTTATCATAGTTTTTAATTATCTAACCCAAAACAGCCCCCGGTTTCACTATGACGGCGTATGTCCGGTTTTACGGTGTTCTTTGTGTTTCCAGGTTTTAAATCATTAAGTTAGCATATCATATAGGTATAGAACATGTGTTTAGTTGATTGTAAAAGTTAAGTTAGAAGAATTCACTTTGTTTGCGAACAAGTTTAGAATTAACTAAACTATGTTCTAGTGATTACAAGTTTAAATCTTCGAATAAGATAGTTTTATAAATATGAATCAAATGATGTTATGAACATCATTTATATCTCAAGTATATTAAGTAAACCTACTGGAAATGACAAAAAATGATCTAGAGCTTCAAAGGATCTTGGATGGCTTGAAAGTTCTTGAAGTAGAATCATGACAAGAAAATAAGTTCAAGTAAGATTTCTACTAGAATTAAGATTGATATAGTTATGGAAATTGAATTAAAGTTTGAATATCATTATTACCTTGAATTAGAAAGAAAATTTCCTGAGATAAATTGGATGTTCTTGAAGTAGTTTTTGATGAAGTTGAAGGTTATTTCTCTGGAAATGAAAGTGTTCTTGGAGTAGGTAGTTAGAGAGGATTTGTATGTGAAATTATGGAATGAAAATGATGTAGTAAATGATGGTGGTGGCGTGATTTTTATCATGGAACAAAGGCTCCTCATTTTGTTATTTTGTATAATAATTCATACATGAAGACAAGTAATGGTTCCCACATGTTGTGGACTCATTCATGACTGATCATTGGTGTTTACTATTGGTATATACCAATTCTAAATACATCTAGAAGCTGGGTGTTTGTACGAGTATGAATATGAATTGAATACGAGTAAATAGTGTTACTGTAGTAAATAGTTTTTATTGTAGCAAATAATTTTTTACTGTAGCAAATAGTATTTTGATGTAGGCAAATAGTAGTTACTGTAGCAAATAGTGTTTTACTTTAGCATAGCAAAAATTTACTGTAGCAAATAGTGTTTTACTGTATATCTTTGATTTAATTGTATTTCTTCTTATATATATATATATATATATATATATATATATATATATATATATATATATATATATATATATATATATATATAATAAAAACTTACATCATAAAATAAATAAAACGATTATATAATTATCACAAGTTATGACGTTCGTGAATCATCAGGCAAACTGAGTGGTCAAACGTTAACACTAAATCTGTTTCAGTTAATCAAGTCTTAACAAGTTTGATTGCTTAACATGTTAGAAACATTTATTCATGTAAATATTAATCTCATATAATATATAATCATGGAAAAGTTCGGGTCACTACAGTACCTGCCCGGTAAATAAAATTTTGTCCCGGAATTTTAAGCAGTTGGAGGTGTTGACGTATCATCTGGAAATAAGTGCGGGTATTTCTTCTTCATCTGGTCTTCAAGCTCCCAGGTGAACTCAGGTCCTCTACGATCATTCCATCGAACCTTAACGATTGGTATTTTATTTTGCTTAATTCTTTTAACCTCAAGATCCATTATTTTGACGGGTTCTTCAATGAATTGAAGTTTTTCATTGATTTGGATTTTGTCTAAAGGAATAGTTGTAGTGACCCGAACTTTTCCATGTTTATATATATTAATTGAGATTGATATTTACATGATTAAATGTTTCCAACATGTTAAGCAATCAAACTTGTTAAGACTTGATTAATTGAAATATGTTTCATATAGACAATTGACCACCCAAGTTGACCGGTGATTCACGAACGTTAAAACTTGTAAAAACTATATGATGACATATATATGGATATATATATATAGTTAACATGATACTATGATAAGTAAACATATTATTAAGTATATTAACAATGAACTACATATGCAAAAACAAGACTACTAACTTAATGATTTTTAAACGAGACATATATGTAACGATTATCGTTGTAAAGACATTTAATGTATATATATCATATTAAGAGATATTCATACATGATAATATCATGATAATATAATAATTTAAAATCTCATTTGATATTATAAACATTGGGTTAACAACATTTAACAAGATCGTTAACCTAAAGGTTTCAAAACAACACTTACATGTAACGACTAATGATGACTTAACGACTCAGTTAAAATGTATATACATGTAGTGTTTTAATATGTATTTATACACTTTTGAAAGACTTCAATACACTTATCAAAATACTTCTACTTAATAAAAATTCTTACAATTACATCCTCGTTCAGTTTCATCAACAATTCTACTCGTATGCACCCGTATTCGTACTCGTACAATACACAGCTTTTAGATGTATGTACTATTGGTATATACACTCCAATGATCAGCTATTAGCAGCCCATGTGAGTCACCTAACACATGTGGGAACCATCATTTGGCAACTAGCATGAAATATCTCATAAAATTACAAAAATATGAGTAATCATTCATGACTTATTTACATGAAAACAAAATTACATATCCTTTATATCTAATCCATACACCAACGACCAAAAACACCTACAAACACTTTCATTCTTCAATTTTCTTCATCTAATTGATCTCTCTCAAGTTTTATCTTCAAGTTCTAAGTGTTCTTCATATATTCTACAAGTTCTAGTTACATAAAATCATGAATACTTTCAAGTTTGCTAGCTCACTTCCAATCTTGTAAGGTGATCATCCAACCTCAAGAAATCTTTGTTTCTTACAGTAGGTTATCATTCTAATACAAGGTAATAATCATATTCAAACTTTGGTTCAATTTCTATAACTATAACAATCTTATTTCAAGTGATGATCTTACTTGAACTTGTTTTCGTGTCATGATTCTGCTTCAAGAACTTCGAGCCATCCAAGGATTCGTTGAAGCTAGATCCATTTTTCTCTTTTCCAGTAGGTTTATCCAAGGAACTTAAGGTAGTAATGATGTTCATAACATCATTCGATTCATATATATAAAGCTATCTTATTCGAAGGTTTAAACTTGTAATCACTAGAACATAGTTTAGTTAATTCTAAACTTGTTCGCAAACAAAAGTTAATCCTTCTAACTTGACTTTTAAAATCAACTAAACACATTTTCTATATCTATATGATATGCTAACTTAATGATTTAAAACCTGGAAACACGAAAAACACCGTAAAACCGGATTTACGCCGTCGTAGTAACACCGCGGGCTGTTTTGGGTTAGTTAATTAAAAACTATGATAAACTTTGATTTAAAAGTTGTTATTCTGAGAAAATGATTTTTATTATGAACATGAAACTATATCCAAAAATTATGGTTAAACTAGAAGTGTAAGTATGTTTTCTAAAATGGTCATCTAGACGTCGTTCTTTCGACTGAAATGACTACCTTTACAAAAATGACTTGTAACTTATTTTTCCGACTATAAACCTATACTTTTTCTGTTTAGATTCATAAAATAGAGTTCAATATGAAACCATAGCAATTTGATTCACTAAAACGGATTTAAAATGAAGAAGTTATGGGTAAAACAAGATTGGATAATTTTTCTCATTTTAGCTACGTGAAAATTGGTAACAAATCTATTCCAACCATAACTTAATCAACTTGTATTGTATATTATGTAATCTTGAGATACCATAGACACGTATACAATGTTTTGACCTATCATGTCGACACATCTATATATATTTCGGAACAACCATAGACACTCTATATGTGAATGTTGGAGTTAGCTATACAGGGTTGAGGTTGATTCCAAAATATATATAGTTTGAGTTGTGATCAATACTGAGATACGTATACACTGGGTCGTGGATTGATTCAAGATAATATTTATCGATTTATTTCTGTACATCTAACTGTGGACAACTAGTTGTAGGTTACTAACGAGGACAGCTGACTTAATAAACTTAAAACATCAAAATATATTAAAAGTGTTGTAAATATATTTTGAACATACTTTGATATATATGTATATATTGTTATAGGTTCGTGAATCAACCAGTGGCCAAGTCTTACTTCCCGATGAAGTAAAAATCTGTGAAAGTGAGTTATAGTCCCACTTTTAAAATCTAATATTTTTGGGATGAGAATACATGCAGGTTTTATAAATGATTTACAAAATAGACACAAGTACGTGAAACTACATTCTATGGTTGAATTATCGAAATCGAATATGCCCCTTTTTATTAAGTCTGGTAATCTAAGAATTAGGGAACAGACACCCTAATTGATGCGAATCCTAAAGATAGATCTATTGGGCCTAACAAACCCCATCCAAAGTACCGGATGCTTTAGTACTTCGAAATTTATATCATATCCGAAGGGTGTCCCGGAATGATGGGGATATTCTTATATATGCATCTTGTTAATGTCGGTTACCAGGTGTTCACCATATGAATGATTTTTATCCCTATGTATGGGATGTGTATTGAAATATGAAATCTTGTGGTCTATTATTATGATTTGATATATATAGGTTAAACCTATAACTCACCAACATTTTTGTTGACGTTTTAAGCATGTTTATTCTCAGGTGATTATTAAGAGCTTCCGCTGTCGCATACTTAAATAAGGACGAGATTTGGAGTCCATGCTTGTATGATATTGTGTAAAAACTGCATTCAAGAAACTTATTTTGTTGTAACATATTTGTATTGTAAACCATTATGTAATGGTCGTGTGTAAACAGAATATTTTAGATTATCATTATTTGATAATCTACGTAAAGCTTTTTAAACCTTTATTGATTAAATAAAGGTTATGGTTTGTTTTAAAATGAATGCAGCCTTTGAAAAACGTCTCATATAGAGGTTAAAACCTCGCAACGAAATCAATTAATATGGAACGTTTTTAATCAATTATGTCAAAACCCGTCCTTAACCATAAGAACGTGTTAGATAACGTATGATTTCATTGCGAGGTATTGACCTCTATATGCGACATTTTTAAAAGAAACTACATATATTATACATTACAAACCACAACCGTTATTTTTGTTACAAGCTTTAGACAATAAAAAGATGATTATCGTTTAGCGATAATCTTCGACTTACAAACTTTACAAATGATAATAACAACACGGTTTCTAGCATATTTTACAGTACAACATCTCGGATATGCAGTTTTATTTTTGACACAAACATGCGTACGCAAGATCCTGGTTAGATCCAACATGATGCAGCGGAAGCTTTAGAAATCACCTGAGAATAAACATGTTTTAAAAGGTCAACATAAAGTTGGTGAGATATAGGTTTAGTGCCGGCAGCAATATATATATATAGACCACAAGATTTCGTATATAAACAGTTTCATAAAAGTATTCTAAGTGGTTGAGCACTTGGTAACCATACTTAACATTTTCACGTCGCATATTCCCTTTAATATGAAATCTTACTACACCGTACCAAGTGTAGTCACCAAACGAAGTACTGTGCAACCGTTGAATACTGGTCGTCCAGTCCGGTTGGGGTTGTCAGGCCCGATAGATCTATCAACAGGATTCGCGTTTACAATACCGCTGTAAATATTAGTTACCAAGCTACAGGGAAGTATGCCAGTGGTACAACTCAACGTAGAATATATTTTTCAGTTACTTGTGTCCATAATGTAAAACATAAAATACATGTATTCTCATCCCGAAATATTTAGAGTTTAAAAGTGGGACTATATACTCACTCTTGTCTTGATGATATAAATAATTTGACTCGGTCTTCCGGTTGATATCACGAACCTATCCATATATAATATATCAATATGTTTTCATTTTTAAACAAACGTTATAAATATATACTTGTTATACTTTTAATACTTTGAATAATTCCTTAGTCCGTAGTTAGCAGTCCGATGTTAGTAATTCAATTTTAATGGTTCATTTTTAGATGTTTAATATACCCGCAATGAAATAAATAAAACCCCCAACGAAATCAACAAAACCCCATCGTATATGTGTTGGTCGAGATTAATCTTGACCCACGGTACCGGTGTTGTCAAATGACGTGTTGCGTACATAAAGTACCGGTGTTGTCAAATGACGTGTTGCGTACAAACATGGGATCTTATGATTAATCTTCTCGTATTGTTTACGGGTGATCCTGAACCATATAAAATTGAATTATAAGTACATATATATAAAATATCATGTTATCTTAGAAATATGTGATTTATATCATTTTTTTCCAATTGATCCCGTAGTTGAAATGATCTAGGATAACCAATTTTGTTTCGGTCATAGTTTCTTCGTTACAAATCCGTTTTCGTTGATTCAAATTGCCATCTTCTTGGATCGAGTTCTTCTTTAAGACTATGAACTGTAAATACCTTGGTTTGTATTCAAAATCATACGGCATAAGTGAAACATTAGTGAAACATATGAAGTTAAACATTTTTGTTATAACAAAATCATTTAATGACCATTTTTCTAAAAATACTTATACTTTGAAAAACCAAGTTTTACCTTGTTAAATTAGCATATACATAAGTTATATTACAGGTCTTGAAGTATTTTAAAAGTTAAGTTAGAAGGATCTATTTAGTTTGCAAACAAGTTTGAAAACATTCAAACTATGTTCTTGTTGTTAAACTTTTGTACCACAAAATAAGATAGCTATATATATATGAATTGAATAAGGTTATGAACATAGATTCTACCTCAAGTTCCTTGGATAAGTTTGCTGTAAAAGAGGAGTAAGAAGCTAGAATCAAAAGGGTGATAGAAGTGGATGAAAGATTGGGAGTAAGTTGGTGTTCTTGGAGGGTTTTCTTGAAGTGTTTTTGTATGGTTTTCTTATGGTGTTTTAGTATGGTTTTTGAAGCTAGATCTTCTTGGAAACTTTGCTGAATTGATTAAGGGTTTTAAGGGTTGTGAAAGAGTGTGTGTTTAACTAAAAATGAGGTTAGAAAATGAACTAGAAATGGTGATACTTATAACCTAAAAAAAACGTGTATCATGTAATACATGATAAGATTTTTAGTTTGTAATTTTGTTAATTAGTCAAGTAATCATCCAAAAGTAATTACCTAGCTCTAAGGGCATGAATAATGGCTGGTTAGGTGGTGATTTTGATGTGTATTTACTATTAGTAAATACGTATAGGAGCTAGGTATGATACGAGTACAAATACTCTAGGTATACGTATAGAAATTTTGTGAAAAATGAAATGAGGATTCAAATATAGCTATCTTTTGTGAATACACTTATATGGTTTTATGTATTTAAGTTCTTTAAAAGTAATTAAATACATTACTTATACAATATATGTATAACATTATAAGTCTTAAGTATTTATGTCAAATAACGTTACGTATAGTTATTGTTTTGAAAACTTAAGTTAGTAGTTTCAAAATACACATATAACTTGTTGTTATTAATACAAAATGAGATATTAAAACATTTATTAATCATGTTAAATATGTATATATACATTTATATACAAAAACGTATAATTATCATATATTGTATAGTTCGTGATATCATCGGTCAAACTAGACGGTCAAACGTTGTGTAAAACTCTTTTCGGAAATATAAGTCTCGACAATTTGGATTTCTTATCATGTTGGCAAGGTTTAATTTATGTAAATATTAATCTTATAAGTATAGTATGATCGAAAAAGTGCGGGTCGTTACATTACCTCCCCGTTAAATAAATTTCGTCCCGAAATTTTAAAATTGTACCTATTTTGCGTCATCGAGAAACAAGTGTGGATACTTTTGCTTCATCTGATCCTCTCGTTCCCAAGTAAACTCGGGACCTCTTCTAGCATTCCAACGAACCTTAACAATCGGTATATTGCTCTGTTTGAGCTGTTTAACTTCACGGTCCATGATTTCGATTGGTTCTTCGACGAATTGTAGTTTCTCGTCGACATGGATTTCTTCAAGAGGAATGGTGAGGTCTTCCTTTGCAAGACACTTCTTCAGGTTTGAGACGTGAAAGGTATTATGTACTCCAGCGAGTTGTTGCGGTAACTCGAGCCGATAAGCTACCGGTCCAATGCGTTCGATGATCTTAAACGGGCCTACGTACCTTGGGTTCAGTTTACCCCTTTTTCCAAAACGTATCACACCTTTCCAAGGTGACACCTTTAGCATAACCATGTCCCCGACCTGAAACTCTAATGGTTTCCTTCGGACATCGGCGTAGCTCTTTTGGCGACTACGGGCTGTTTTCAATCTCTCCTTGATCTGTACTATCTTCTCGGTCGTTTCGTGTATGATTTCGGGACCAGTTAAATGTCGATCTCCTACTTCATTCCAACAGATAGGAGATCTACACTTCCTTCCGTACAATGCTTCGAATGGCGCAGCTCCAATGCTCGCATGATAACTATTATTATACGAGAATTCTGCTAACGGTAGATATTTATCCCATCCGTTTCCAAAATCGATCACACATGCCCTGAGCATGTCTTCAAGAGTCTGAATTGTTCTTTCACTCTGCCCGTCGGTCTGCGGATGATATGCGGTACTCATATCCAAACGAGTTCCTAATGCCTCCTGTAGTGATTGCCAGAATTTTGAGGTAAATCTACTATCACGATCGGATATAATGGAAATAGGTATTCCATGCCTTGAAACAACTTCCTTTATATACAATCGTAATAGTTTCTCCATTCTATCCGTTTCCTTTATAGGTAAGAAATGTGCAGACTTGGTGAGACGATCAACAATCACCCAAATGGTGTCGTATCCCCAGGCAGTCTTTGGTAACTTCGTGATGAAATCCATAGTAATACCATCCCATTTCCATTCTGGAATTTCTGGTTGTTGAAGTAACCCTGACGGCTTTTGGTGTTCTGCTTTGACTTTGGAACAAGTCAAACATTCCCCAACATATGTTGCAACGTCGGTCTTTAAATTTGGCCACCAATAACGTGTCTTAAGATCTTGATACATCTTTCCAACTCCAGGATGTATCGAGTATCTTGTCTTATGTGCCTCATTCAATATCAACTTCCTTAATCCACCCAACTTCGGTACCCAAATACGATTTGCAAAATACCGAATTCCATCTTCCCGTACAACAAGTTGTTTCTCGTACTTTTTCATTATTTCATTCTTTATGTTTTCTTCATTGAGTGCTTCTCGTTGAACTTCTTTGATTTGTGAGTTGAGATTCATGCGAATTTTTATATTCATTGCTCGAACTCGAATTGGTTCTCGTTCCTTTCTGCTTAAAGCATCGGCCACCACGTTCGCCTTTCCGGGATGATAACGAATTTCACAATCATAGTCGTTTATTAACTCGACCCACCTACGTTGCCTCATGTTCAATTGTTTCTGATCAAAAATATGTTGAAGGCTTTTATGATCAGTAAACACAGTGAATTTAACCCCATACAAGTAGTGTCTCCACATCTTCAATGCAAACACGACTGCTCCCAATTCTAGATCATGCGTCGTATAATTCCGCTCGTGAATCTTCAATTGTCGGGATGCAAATGCAATAACTTTCTTCCGTTGCATAAGAACGCAACCAAAACCTTGTCGCGAAGCGTCACAATATATTTCAAAATCATCGTTCCCTTCTGGTAACGATAAAATAGGCGCCGTAGTCAATTTCTTTTTCAGTAATTGAAATGCACTCTCCTGCTCCGAGGTCCATTCGTATTTCTTCCCTTTTTACGTTAATGCTGTCAACGGCTTAGCTATTCGGGAAAAATCTTGAATAAACCTTCTATAATAACCGGCTAAACCCAAAAATTGGCGTATCTGTGTTGGTGTCTTAGGAGTCTCCCATTTTTCAATAGCTTCAGTTTTTGCTGGATCAACCTGAATTCCTTCGCTATTAACAACGTGACCAAGAAATTGCACTTCTTTCAACCAGAAAGCACACTTAGAAAATTTAGCATAAAGTTGTTCTTTTCTCAACAACTCCAGTATCAACCTTAAATGCTCTTCATGCTCTTGCTCACTCTTGGAATAGATAAGAATATCATCAATGAAAACGATAACAAACTTATCTAAATACGGACTACAAACTCGATTCATGAGGTCCATGAATACAGCTGGCGCATTCGTCAATCCAAACGGCATAACCAAAAATTCGTAATGACCATAACGTGTCCGAAAAGCAGTTTTCGGAATGTCCTCTTCTTTGACGCGTAGTTGATGATAGCCCGATCTTAAGTCGATTTTCGAATAAACACATGATCCTTGCAATTGATCAAATAAGTCATCAATTCTCGGTAGTGGATACCGATTCTTGATAGTGAACTTATTTAATTCACGATAATCTATACACATCCTGAAAGATCCATCTTTCTTCTTAACAAACAAAATTGGAGCTCCCCACGGTGAAGTACTTGGTCGTATGAATCCACGGTCCAGTAATTCTTTTAACTGACTTTGAAGTTCTTTTAACTCGGACGGTGCAAGTCTATATGGAGCACGAGCCACTGGTGCAGCTCCTGGTACTAAATCTATTTGAAATTCTACCGATCTAAATGGAGGTAATCCCGGCAATTCTTCCGGAAAAACTTCAGGAAAATCTCTTGCCACAGGCACGTCGTTGATGCACTTTTCTTTCTTTTCGACTTTATTAACATGTGCTAAAATAGCGTAACATCCCTTTTCTAAACACTTCTTGGCTTTCAAACAGCTAATGAGTTTTAGCTTTGAATTACCCTTCTCTCCATAAATCATCACCGGTATTTTATCCTTACCAGGAATACGAATTGCCTTCTTGGCACAAACAACTTCCGCTCCTATTTTGGACATCCAGTCCATGCCGACTATTACATCAAAACCTCCTAATTCTACGGGTATTAAGTCGATTTTAAACGTTTCTCCGGCTAGATTTATTTCACAATCACGACAAATTTTATCGGCTTTGATTAGTTTACCATTAGCTAACTCAATCAAGTACTTAGCATCTAGAGGTAATGATGAACAATTCAATTTAGTGTAAAAATTTATACACACGTAACTTCTATCGGCGCCAGTATCAAATAAAACAGATGCTGATAAGTTATTGATGGTAAACGTACCCGTAACAAGCTCCGGGTCTTCACGTGCCTCTCTAGCATTAATAACAAACGCTCTTCCACGTGCAGGTCCGCCATTCTTTTCTGGATTCGGGCACTGACTCTTATAATGACCTTGTTTTCCACACCCAAAACAAGTAACGTTAGCCAAAGCAGTTCTATTTGCGTTGGTAGCAGGAGTCTTGTTACCATTCGTAACGAGAGCCTTACAATCTTCAGCAAGATGACCCTGTCGATTGCATTTGGTGCACAACACACTACAGTAACCAAAGTGATGTTTGTGACAACGGTTGCATAAAGGACTTTGTCCTTTGTAACCAAAGCCTGAACCGCTACCCGCACCTTTCGGGGTTTCTGGTTTCTTAAAAGATTGCTGTTGGTAACCTCGATCATAATTTCAGTTCCACTTCCTTTTGTTACTCGATACCTTCACCTCAGTAGTGAATGCTTTCTTATCCAGAATGACCTGATCCATTAACTCGTTCGCCATGGTTATAGCTTCATGAATTGTCTTAGGTTTCGACGCCGTAACGTTTGCCTTGACCTTTCTAGGCAAACCACCTTTGTACATTTCAATCTTCCGTGCTTCGGTTGGAACCAATTCAGGACATAGTAAAACCAATTCCATGAATCGCTGATTATAGTTGGTGATTTCAGTACCAACCACCTTCAAACTTCGTAACTCATCTTCTAACTTAATAACCTCATTCCTTGGACAATACTCGGTGATTATCATTGCTTTGAATTCTTCCCATGGAGTATCATAAGCTACATCTCCTCCTACCGCCTTCACATAATTCTTCCACCATGTGAGTGCACTATCTTGTAAAGTGCACGATGCATACTTGGTCATGTCTTTTTCATCACAACCACTGATTTTGAACACCGTCTCCATCTTTTCTATCCATCGGGTTAAACCGATCGGTCCTTCCGTTCCACTGAATGATGAGGGCTTGCAAGCTTGAAAAGTTTTGTAAGTGCACCCCACACGAGGATTTGGGTTAACTGCAGCACCTCTTGCAGCCTCGACCCATAACATTCTGTCGTTCACTCGCTGGTTGATGAGTTCCTCGAGTTCTTGTTCCGTCATTCGATTCAATCGCGCCATTTCCTAATGAAAGAAAATAATTATTCACATGGAATATTATAGATGTAGTGTGTATTTATAGTACATTTATAGCTTGTTAATAATATGAACCAGGTATTATTATAAAAGCCTTTTCTTCTTATTAGCGTTTTATAATTATATCTTGGGTAGTACCTACCCGTTAATGTTCATACTTAATAGCTTAGTACAGAATCAATTACTACAATCTAAATAATACTTAACCATGGAAAATTATTGCATTTCATACTTCGCTATTTTACATATGCTTACATCAAACTTTAAACAAACCACACTAATAATATTATACAAAACATTATGTGATTCCATGGTTTAATACGGTAGCGCATCATTTGGTCTATTTCCCAAAACATTTATGTCCAGGGAATCCCCCAACGCGAATCCTAGCTGTCTCCCTACGTTTTGGCTGAGGTGCCGAAGAACTAGATGCGGGGATAGCACTAATAGGAATAGCGGGGATAGGGGTGGTAGTGTTGAGTGGAATTGGTGCCACATCATCCTTATTAAACTCAGGATTTGAATTTTCTAATTCATTAGCCTTTCGTTTCTTTCCTAGTTCGAACTCGTCTTTTGTAATTTCCTGTATTTCTTCCTCGGGTTCACTTTCCTCCTCGGGTTCACTTTCCGGGTTCTCTATAGTTGGTTCATCCGGAATTTGTGAGTCTTCCCCAAAAATACCACTTTCGTCATCGGATATGTTAATGACTGAAACACAATCTGAAGGTTCTGATTCGGAGTCGCTGAATGTGATAATAAGTTTCGAGCCCGACATCTATCACACAACAACTAACCCATTAGTACTTACATAATATTTACACATAAATTTTAACCAACAGTGATAAGCAATGGTTTTTTTTTAAAATCAGACCCGGTCAAAGTCCAGACTTTACTAATGTATCCTAACGACTTCTCGGTTAGACACACTATTGCAAACCTGGTTCGCTAAGACCAACGCTCTGATACCACATGTCAAAACCCGTCCTTAACCATAAGAACGTGTTAGATAACGTATGATTTCATTGCGAGGTATTGACCTCTATATGCGACATTTTTAAAAGAAACTGCATATATTATACATTACAAACCACAACCGTTATTTTTGTTACAAGCTTTAGACAATAAAAAGATGATTATCGTTTAGCGATAATCTTCGACTTACAAACTTTACAAATGATAATAACAACACGGTTTCTAGCATATTTTACAGTACAACATCTCGGATATGCAGTTTTATTTTTGACACAAACATGCGTACGCAAGATCCTGGTTAGATCCAACATGATGCAGCGGAAGCTTTAGAAATCACCTGAGAATAAACATGTTTTAAAAGGTCAACATAAAGTTGGTGAGATATAGGTTTAGTGCCGGCAGCAATATATATATATAGACCACAAGATTTCGTATATAAACAGTTTCATAAAAGTATTCTAAGTGGTTGAGCACTTGGTAACCATACTTAACATTTTCACGTCGCATATTCCCTTTAATATGAAATCTTACTACACCGTACCAAGTGTAGTCACCAAACGAAGTACTGTGCAACCGTTGAATACTGGTCGTCCAGTCCGGTTGGGGTTGTCAGGCCCGATAGATCTATCAACAGGATTCGCGTTTACAATACCGCTGTAAATATTAGTTACCAAGCTACAGGGAAGTATGCCAGTGGTACAACTCAACGTAGAATATATTTTTCAGTTACTTGTGTCCATAATGTAAAACATAAAATACATGTATTCTCATCCCGAAATATTTAGAGTTTAAAAGTGGGACTATATACTCACTCTTGTCTTGATGATATAAATAATTTGACTCGGTCTTCCGGTTGATATCACGAACCTATCCATATATAATATATCAATATGTTTTCATTTTTAAACAAACGTTATAAATATATACTTGTTATACTTTTAATACTTTGAATAATTCCTTAGTCCGTAGTTAGCAGTCCGATGTTAGTAATTCAATTTTAATGGTTCATTTTTAGATGTTTAATATACCCGCAATGAAATAAATAAAACCCCCAACGAAATCAACAAAACCCCATCGTATATGTGTTGGTCGAGATTAATCTTGACCCACGCTACCGGTGTTGTCAAATGACGTGTTGCGTACATAAAGTACCGGTGTTGTCAAATGACGTGTTGCGTACAAACATGGGATCTTATGATTAATCTTCTCGTATTGTTTACGGGTGATCCTGAACCATATAAAATTGAATTATAAGTACATATATATAAAATATCATGTTATCTTAGAAATATGTGATTTATATCATTTTTTTCCAATTGATCCCGTAGTTGAAATGATCTAGGATAACCAATTTTGTTTCGGTCATAGTTTCTTCGTTACAAATCCGTTTTCGTTGATTCAAATTGCCATCTTCTTGGATCGAGTTCTTCTTTAAGACTATGAACTGTAAATACCTTGGTTTGTATTCAAAATCATACGGCATAAGTGAAACATTAGTGAAACATATGAAGTTAAACATTTTTGTTATAACAAAATCATTTAATGACCATTTTTCTAAAAATACTTATACTTTGAAAAACCAAGTTTTACCTTGTTAAATTAGCATATACATAAGTTATATTACAGGTCTTGAAGTATTTTAAAAGTTAAGTTAGAAGGATCTATTTAGTTTGCAAACAAGTTTGAAAACATTCAAACTATGTTCTTGTTGTTAAACTTTTGTACCACAAAATAAGATAGCTATATATATATGAATTGAATAAGGTTATGAACATAGATTCTACCTCAAGTTCCTTGGATAAGTTTGCTGTAAAAGAGGAGTAAGAAGCTAGAATCAAAAGGGT
This sequence comes from Rutidosis leptorrhynchoides, assembly GCF_046630445.1. NCBI lineage: Eukaryota > Viridiplantae > Streptophyta > Magnoliopsida > Asterales > Asteraceae > Rutidosis > Rutidosis leptorrhynchoides. Next base: position 151,159,362 of record NC_092334.1, read on the forward strand.
GATAGAAGTGGATGAAAGATTGGGAGTAAGTTGGTGTTCTTGGAGGGTTTTCTTGAAGTGTTTTTGTATGGTTTTCTTATGGTGTTTTAGTATGGTTTTTGAAGCTAGATCTTCTTGGAAACTTTGCTGAATTGATTAAGGGTTTTAAGGGTTGTGAAAGAGTGTGTGTTTAACTAAAAATGAGGTTAGAAAATGAACTAGAAATGGTGATACTTATAACCTAAAAAAAACGTGTATCATGTAATACATGATAAGATTTTTAGTTTGTAATTTTGTTAATTAGTCAAGTAATCATCCAAAAGTAATTACCTAGCTCTAAGGGCATGAATAATGGCTGGTTAGGTGGTGATTTTGATGTGTATTTACTATTAGTAAATACGTATAGGAGCTAGGTATGATACGAGTACAAATACTCTAGGTATACGTATAGAAATTTTGTGAAAAATGAAATGAGGATTCAAATATAGCTATCTTTTGTGAATACACTTATATGGTTTTATGTATTTAAGTTCTTTAAAAGTAATTAAATACATTACTTATACAATATATGTATAACATTATAAGTCTTAAGTATTTATGTCAAATAACGTTACGTATAGTTATTGTTTTGAAAACTTAAGTTAGTAGTTTCAAAATACACATATAACTTGTTGTTATTAATACAAAATGAGATATTAAAACATTTATTAATCATGTTAAATATGTATATATACATTTATATACACAAACGTATAATTATCATATATTGTATAGTTCGTGATATCATCGGTCAAACTAGACGGTCAAACGTTGTGTAAAACTCTTTTCGGAAATATAAGTCTCGACAATTTGGATTTCTTATCATGTTGGCAAGGTTTAATTTATGTAAATATTAATCTTATAAGTATAGTATGATCGAAAAAGTGCGGGTCGTTACAAATTAGAACGGGACATTTCAGTTGGTATCCGAGCGTTGGTCTTAGAGAACCAGAATTTTGCATTAGTGTGTCTTATCGAGTTTGTTAGGATGCATTAGTGAGTCTGGACTTCGACCGTGTTTACTTGAAAAATGATTGCTTAACAAATTTTGTTGGAAACTATATATTTTTAACATGTGAATATTATGTGATATATTAATCTCTTAACGCGTTTGATATTATGTGATAGATGTCTACCTCTAGAACAAGTCCCATTGACTCACCTAATAATAATGAAGAGTCAAATGTAAATTGGAATGATTCGTGGACTGATTCACAAGTTCCCGAAGAGGAACCGGAAGAAGAGTAGGAACCGGAAGAAGAATCGGAACCGGAAGAAGAATCGGAACCGGATGAAGAAATAGAACCGGTGGGGGAAATAATAAAACGGTTAAGTAAAAGAAAATCCTCAACCAACCGACCAAGGTTAATTATGGTCAATGGTGTTTCCGCCAAGGAAGCAAAATATTGGGAGGATTACCAATTCTCCGATGAATCGGATTCCGACGAGAATTCCGATGATGTTATAGAAATTACCCCAACTGAATTTAAAAAGGCAAAAGAAAATAATAAGGGAAAGGGCATAAAAATAGAGAAATCTAATTCCAACCCCGATGAACTTTATATGTATCGTCAACCCCCGAAGTCCTTAAGTTGTAACAATGACCCAGGAACCTCTAAACCACCAGGTTTTTCTAAATCAATGTGGAAAACGACGGCTCGTATTAGGGGAACATCATATATCCCTAGAAACTTGGCAAAACGAACCAAAACCGAAGAAGAAGAAACAAGCAAGTCGGAATAAGATAGTTGTATTCGTGTGGTGTAATATATGTAATATAGTGTGCTTATGCTTTAAGATATATGTAAAAATTGATTGTATTAATAAGTATTTTTTTTATGAATCTAACTCTTGTCTATTTTACAGTATAAAAACACAAAATGGATAGACAACCCAATATTTTAAGAGACCTACCCGGAGACATGATTGATGAAATCTTGTCTAGAGTCGGTCAGAATTCTTCGGCACAACTATTTAAGGCGAGATCAGTTTGTAAGACATTCGAAGAACGTTCCAAGAATGCCTTGGTTTATAAAAGGCTTTCGTTCGAAATATGGGGGATATCACATTGGGAAATCCATAAGTTACGATGTGTTTACTTTGACGCATATATTGCGGGGAACCCAAATGCTATTTTACGCAATGGGTTAAGAAATTATTTTGACTCAATATATCCGAATATTGGACTTCATGATTTAGAAAAAGTGGCTAACATGCAACATAAAGAAGCATGTTATGCTTACGGATTAGTAATGTTCGCTTCTCACCAAAGTGAGAACAAGAACATCGGGCTACAACTATTAAACAAAACATTCCCACAAGTGACAGAGTCGGTAATTGGGGTAAGAAATGAGGTTTTTAGATTGTTACGGGACTGTTGGACATTACGTAACCCTCGTCCCTTTGACGACGTTACAACACGCTGTCTTATCAACGGCCATAACGGTTATGTTCCACAAGACCAAGGATGGGAAGTAATCCTAGTAAAACCAGAATGCATGACTTGTTTCTGGACGTATGAATTACGTGTCTTTATTGCCTTTGCTGAACGACTTGTGTACTAGCTAGAATTATCTTCACAACCATCTTGTATCAAATTTATTGTGTGCTATATTTCATGCTATATGTAAAATAAGCGGTATTGTAAGTTTGTAAAATATTGTGTAAAAGTTTGAACGCGAAATATTATTATAATCAGTTTTTCATATAGAATTGTAGTAGTTGAATTGTATATTAGCTACTAAGTATGAACTTAACGGGTAGGTACTACCCGAATTTAAACTTATAAAACGCTAATATAAAGAAAAAGCTTTTATAAATGAGTTCATATTATGCTACGAAATACTATTAACTACTCTTAATATTCTGTATGATTAACTTGTTCCATTTGACTATTTTGAAGGAAATGGCACCGACTACTCGACACACCGTGAATATGAATGAAGAGGAATTCCGTACTTTTCTAGCTTCAAACATAGCCGCAGTACAGGCTGTCCTACATACCAACAATAACCTTGGATCTAGCAGTACAGGAAATCTTGTAGGATGCACCTACAAAGAACTCACTGCCTGCAAACCTTTGGAATTTGATGGAACCGAATGACCTATCGGATTGAAACGGTGGACCGAGAAGGTCGAATCGGTGTTTGCCATAAGTAAGTGTACTGAAGAGGACAAAGTGAAGTACGCTACGCATACTTTCACAGGTTCTACGTTAACATGGTGGAATACCTATCTAGAGCAAGTGGGACAAGACGATGCGTACGCACTACCGTGGTCAGCATTCAAGCACTTGATGAACGAGAAGTACCGTCCCAGAACCGAGGTCAATAAGCTCAAGACAGAACTTAGAGGGTTACGAACCCAAGGATTTGATATTACCACGTACAAAAGACGATTCACAGAATTGTACCTATTGTGTCCGGGAGCATTCGAAGATGAGGAAGAGAAGATCGACGCGTTTGTGAAAGGATTACCGGAAAGAATCCAAGAAGATATAAGTTCACATGAGCCCGCCTCCATACAACAGGCATGTAGAATGGCTCACAAACTAGTGAACCAGATTGAAGAAAGAATTAAAGAACAGACTGCTGAAGAGGCCAATGTGAAGCAAGTCAAAAGAAAGTGGGAGGAAAATGGTGATAAGAATCACCAATACAACAACAACAGCAATTACAACAATAATCGCAACAATTATCCCAACAATCGCAACATCAATCGCAACTACAACAAACGGCCCAACAACAACAACAACAACAACAACAACAACAGCAACTACAACAATCATCCCAACAACAATAATAACCGCAACAACAACAACAATCAGAAGCAGCTATGCCAAAGGTGTGAAAAGTATCACTCGGGGTTCTGCACCAAATTTTGCAACAAGTGTAAAAGAAATGGTCATAGCGCGGCGAAGTGTGAGGTCTACGGACCAGGGGTTAATAGAACGAAAGGAACAAATGGTGTCGGAATGAGTAATGGCGGAGCAAGTAGTGTCGGAGCAAGTTATGCCAATGTAGTTTGTTATAAATGTGGAAAACCGGGCCACATTATTAGAAATTGCCCGAACCAAGAGAACACGAATGGACAAGGCCGCGTAAGAGTTTTCAATATTAATGCGGCAAAGGCACAGGAAGACCCGGAGCTTGTTACGGGTACGTTTCTTATTGACAATAAATCTACATACGTTTTATTTGATTCGGGTGCGGATAGAAGCTATATGAGTAGAGATTTTTGTGCTAAATTAAGTTGTCCATTGACGCCTTTGGATAGTAAATTTTTACTCGAATTAGCAAATGGTAAATTAATTTCAGCAGATAATATATGTCGGAATCGAGAAATTAAACTGGTTAGCGAAACATTTAAGATTGATTTGATACCAGTAGAGTTAGGGAGTTTTGATGTGATAATCGGTATGGACTGGTTGAAAGAAGTGAAAGCAGAGATCGTTTGTTACAAAAATGCAATTCGCATTATACGAGAAAAAGGAAAACCCTTAATGGTGTAAAGAGAAAAGGGCAACACGAAGCTACATCTTATTAGTAATTTGAAGGCACAAAAACTAATAAGAAAAGGTTGCTATGCTGTTCTAGCACACGTCGAGAAAGTACAAACTGAAGAAAAGAGCATCAATGATGTTCCCATTGCAAAAGAATTTCCCAATGTATTTCCGAAAGAATTACCGGGATTACCCCCACATCGATCCGTTGAATTTCAAATAGATCTTGTACCAGGAGCTGCACCAATAGCTCGTGCTCCTTACAGACTCGCACCCAGCGAGATGAAAGAACTGCAAAGCCAATTACAAGAACTTTTAGAGCGTGGTTTCATTCGACCAAGCACATCACCGTGGGGAGCTCCTGTTTTGTTTGTCAAGAAGAAAGATGGTACATTCAGGTTGTGTATCGACTACCGAGAGTTGAACAAACTTACCATCAAGAACCGCTACCCACTACCGAGAATTGACGACTTATTTGATCAACTACAAGGCTCGTCTGTTTATTCAAAGATTGACTTACGTTCCGGGTATCATCAAATGTGGGTGAAAGAAGATGATATTCCAAAGACTGCTTTCAGAACACGTTACGGTCATTACGAGTTTATGGTCATGCCGTTTGGTTTAACTAATGCACCAGCTGTGTTCATGGACCTTATGAACCGAGTGTGTAGACCATACCTTGACAAGTTTGTCATTGTTTTCATTGATGACATACTTATTTACTCAAAGAATGACCAAGAACACGGTGAACATTTGAGAAAGGTGTTAGAAGTATTGAGGAAGGAAGAATTGTACGCTAAGTTTTCAAAGTGTGCATTTTGGTTGGAAGAAGTTCAATTCCTCGGTCACATAGTGAACAAAGAAGGTATTAAGGTGGATCCGGCAAAGATAGAAACTGTTGAAAAGTGGAAAACCCCGAAAACTCCGAAACACATACGCCAGTTTTTAGGACTAGCTGGTTACTACAGAAGGTTCATCCAATACTTTTCCAGAATAGCAAAACCCTTGACTGCATTAACGCATAAAGGGAAGAAATTTGAATGGAATGATGAACAAGAGAAAGCGTTTCAGTTATTGAAGAAAAAGCTAACTACGGCACCTATATTGTCATTGCCTGAAGGGAATGATGATTTAGTGATTTATTGTGACGCATCAAAGCAAGGTCTCGGTTGTGTATTAATGCAACGAACGAAGGTGATTGCTTATGCGTCTAGACAATTGAAGATTCACGAACAAAATTATACGACGCATGATTTGGAATTATGCGCGGTTGTTTTTGCATTAAAGACTTGGAGGCACTACTTATATGGGGTCAAAAGTATTATATATACCGAGCACAAAAGTCTTCAACACATATTTAATCAGAAACAACTGAATATGAGGCAGCGTAGGTGGATTGAATTATTGAATGATTACGAATTTGAGATTCGTTACCACCCGGGGAAGGCAAATGTGGTAGCCGGTGCCTTGAGCAGGAAGGACAGAGAACCCATTCGAGTAAAATCTATGAATATAATGATTCATAATAACCTTACTACTCAAATAAAGGAGGTGCAACAAGGAGTTTTAAAAGAGGGAAATTTAAAGGATGAAATACCCAAAGGATCGGAGAAGCATCTCAATATTCGGGAAGACGGAACCCGGTATAGGGCTGAAAGGATTTGGGTACCAAAATTTGGAGATATGAGAGAAATGGTACTTAGAGAAGCTCATAAAACCAGATACTCAATACATCCTGGAACGGGGAAGATGTACAAGGATCTCAAGAAACATTTGTGGTGGCCGGGTATGAAAGCCGATGTTGCTAAATACGTAGGAGAATGTTTGATGTGTTCTAAGGTCAAAGCTGAGCATCAGAAACCATCAGGTCTACTTCAACAACCCGAAATCCTGGAATAGAAATGGGAAAACATTACCATGGATTTCATCACTAAATTGCCAAGGACTGCAAGTGGTTTTGATACTATTTGGGTAATAGTTGATCATCTCACCAAATCAACACACTTCCTGGCAATAAGAGAAGATGACAAGATGGAGAAGTTAGCACGACTGTATTTGAAGGAAGTCGTCTCCAGACATGGAATACCAATCTCTATTATCTCTGATAGGGATGGCAGATTTATTTCAAGATTCTGGCAGACATTACAGCAAGCATTAGGAACTCGTCTAGACATGAGTACTGCCTATCATCCATAAACTGATGGGCAGAGTGAAAGGATGATACAAACGCTTGAAGACATGCTACAAGCATATGTTATTGATTTCGGAAACAGTTGGGATCGACATCTACCGTTAGCAGAATTTTCCTACAACAACAACTACCATTCAAGCATTGAGATGGCGCCGTTTGAAGCACTTTATGGTAGAAAGTGCAGGTCTCCGATTTGTTGGAGTGAAGTGGGGGATAGACAGATTACAGGTTCGGAGATTATACAAGAAACTACCGAGAAGATCATCCAAATTCAACAACGGTTGAAAACCGCCCAAAGTTGACAAAAGAGCTACGCTGACATTAAAAGAAAAGATATAGAATTTGAAATTGGAGAGATGGTCATGCTTAAAGTTGCACCTTGGAAAGGCGTTGTTCAATTTGGTAAATGAGGGAAATTAAATCCAAGGTATATTGGACCATTCAAGATTATTGATCGTGTCGGACCAGTAGCTTACCGACTTGAGTTACCTCAACAACTCGCGGCTGTACATAACACTTTCCACGTCTTGAATTTGTAGAAATATTTTGCTAAAGAAGATCTCACAATTCCGTTAGATGAAATCCAAATCAACGAAAAACTTCAATTCATCGAAGAACCCGTCGAAATAATGGATCGTGAGGTTAAAAGACTTAAGCAAAACAAGATACCAATTGTTAAGGTTGGATGGAATGCTCGTAGAGGACCCGAGTTCACCTGGGAGCGTGAAGATCAGATGAAGAAGAAATACCCGCATCTATTTCCAGAAGATTCGTCAACACCTTCAACAGGTTAAAATTTCAGGACGAAATTTATTTAACGGGTAGGTACTGTAGTGACCCGAACTTTTCCATGTTTATATATATTAATTGAGATTGATATTTACATGATTAAATGTTTCCAACATGTTAAGCAATCCAACTTGTTAAGACTTGATTAATTGAAATATGTTTCATATAGACAATTGACCACCCAAGTTGACCGGTGATTCACGAACGTTAAAACTTGTAAAAACTATATAATGACATTTATATGGATATATATATATATATATATATATATATATATATATATATATATATATATATATATATATATATATATATATATATATATATATATATATATATATATATATATATATATATATATATATATATAGTTAACATGATACTATGATAAGTAAACATATCATTAAGTATATTAACAATGAACTACATATGCAAAAACAAGACTACTAACTTAATGATTTTTAAACGAGACATATATGTAACTATTATCGTTGTAAAGACATTTAATGTATATATATCATATTAAGAGATATTCATACATGATAATATCATGATAATATAATAATTTAAAATCTCATTTGATATTATAAACATTGGGTTAACAACATTTAACAAGATCGTTAACCTAAAGGTTTCAAAACAACACTTACATGTAACGACTAACGATGACTTAACGACTCAGTTAAAATGTATATACATGTAGTGTTTTAATATGTATTTATACACTTTTTAAAGACTTCAATACACTTATCAAAATACTTCTACTTAACAAAAATTCTTACAATTACATCCTCGTTCAGTTTCATCAACAATTCTACTCGTATGCACCCGTATTCGTACTCGTACAATACACAGCTTTTAGATGTATGTACTATTGGTATATACACTCCAATGATCAGCTCTTAGCAGCCCATGTGAGTCACCTAACACATGTGGGAACCATCATTTGGCAACTAGCATGAAATATCTCATAAAATTACAAAAATATGAGTAATCATTCATGACTTATTTACATGAAAACAAAATTACATATCCTTTATATCTAATCGATACACCAACGACCAAAAACACCTACAAACACTTTCATTCTTCAATTTTCTTCATCTAATTGATCTCTCTCAAGTTCTATCTTCAATTTCTAAGTGTTCTTCATATATTCTACAAGTTCTAGTTACATAAAATCAAGAATACTTTCAAGTTTGCTAGCTCACTTCAAATCTTGTAAGGTGATCATCCAACCTCAAGAAATCTTTGTTTCTTACAGTAGGTTATCATTCTAATACAAAGTAATAATCATATTCAAACTTTGGTTCAATTTCTATAACTATAACAATCTTATTTCAAGTGATGATCTTACTTGAACTTGTTTTCGTGTCATGATTCTGCTTCAAGAACTTCGAGCCATCCAAGGATCCGTTGAAGCTAGATCCATTTTTCTATTTTCCAGTAGGTTTATCCAAGGAACTTAAGGTAGTAATGATGTTCATAACATCATTCGATTCATATATATAAAGCTATCTTATTCGAAGGTTTAAACTTGTAATCACTATAATATAGTTTAGTTAATTCTAAACTTGTTCGCAAACAAAAGTTAATCCTTCTAACTTGACTTTTAAAATCAACTAAACACATGTTATATATCTATATGATATGCTAACTTAATGATTTAAAACCTGGAAACACGAAAAACACCGTAAAACCGGATTTACGCCGTCGTAGTAACACCGCGGGGTGTTTTGGGTTAGTTAATTAAAAACTATGATAAACTTTGATTTAAAAGTTGTTATTCTGAGAAAATGATTTTTATTATGAACATGAAACTATATCCAAAAATTATGGTTAAACTCAAAGTGGAAGTATGTATTCTAAAATGGTCATCTAGACGTCGTTCTTTCGACTGAAATGACTACCTTTACAAAAACGACTTGTAACTTATTTTTCCTACTATAAACCTATACTTTTTCTGTTTAGATTCATAAAATAGAGTTCAATATGAAACCATAGCAATTTGATTCACTCAAAATGGATTTAAAATGAAGAAGTTATGGGTAAAACAAGATTGGATAATTTTTCTCATTTTAGCTACGTGAAAATTGGTAACAAATCTATTCCAACCATAACTTAATCAACTTGTATTGTATATTATGTAATCTTGAGATACCATAGACACGTATACAATGTTTCGACCGATCATGTCGACACATCTATATATATTTCGAAACAATCATAGACACTCTATATGTGAATGTTGGAGTTAGCTATACAGGGTTGAGGTTGATTCCAAAATATATATAGTTTGAGTTGTGATCAATACTGAGATACGTATACACTGGATCGTGGATTGATTCAAGATAATATTTATCGATTCATTTCTGTACATCTAACTGTGGACAACTAGTTGTAGGTTACTAACGAGGACAGCTGACTTAATAAACTTAAAACATCAAAATATATTAAAAGTGTTGTAAATATATTTTGAACATACTTTGATATATATGTATATATTGTTATAGGTTCGTGAATCAACCAGTGGCCAAGTCTTACTTCCCGACGAAGTAAAAATCTGTGAAAGTGAGTTATAGTCCCACTTTTAAAATCTAATATTTTTGGGATGAGAATACATGCAGGTTTTATAAATGATTTACAAAATAGACACAAGTACGTGAAACTACATTCTATGGTTGAATTATTGAAATCGAATATGCCCCTTTTTATTAAGTCTGGTAATCTAAGAATTAGGGAACAGACACCCTAATTGACGCGAATACTAAAGATAGATCTATTGGGCCTAACAAACCCCATCCAAAGTACCGGATGCTTTAGTACTTCGAAATTTATATCATATCCGAAGGGTGTCCCGGAATGATGGGGATATTCTTATATATGCATCTTGTTAATGTCGGTTACCAGGTGTTCACCATATGAATGATTTTTATCTCTATGTATGGGATGTGTATTGAAATATGAAATCTTGTGGTCTATTATTATGATTTGATATATATAGGTTACACCTATAACTCACCAACATTTTTGTTGACGTTTTAAGCATGTTTATTCTCAGGTGATTATTAAGAGCTTCCGCTGTCGCATACTTAAATAAGGACGAGATTTGGAGTCCATGCTTGTATGATATTGTGTAAAAACTGCATTCAAGAAACTTATTTTGTTGTAACATATTTGTATTGTAAACCATTATGTAATGGTCGTGTGTAAACAGGATATTTTAGATTATCATTATTTGATAATCTACGTAAAGCTTTTTAAACCTTTATTGATGAAATAAAGGTTATGGTTTGTTTTAAAATGAATGCAGTCTTTGAAAAATGTCTCATATAGAGGTTAAAACCTCGCAACGAAATCAATTAATATGGAACATTTTTAATAAATAAGAACGGGACATTTCAATAGTGGGATCTTCTTTGGCTAAGAATTTCTTCAGATTCGATACGTGAAAAGTATCAAGTACGCTGGCGAGTTGTTGAGGTAATTCAAGTCGGTAAGCTACTGGTCCGACACGATCTATAATCTTGAATGGTCCAATGTTCCTTGGATTCAGTTTCTGTAACATCCCGCGTTTTTCCGTTAAATTTAATTTTAACACCGTCTTTTTTTTTTAAAAACATAATCTTTCGTATTTAAATTAATAGTTTCCGTGAGTAACGTTCATTATATTCCCGCTATTTAATTTTGACATCACCCGTTTACTCGAGCGTTTTAAAAATATTCGATCGGTTAAATCCCGCACCCGCTTTGAAACTCGAGGGACCGGAGTTGCCAAATGGGCAAACTAGTTGACTAGGTCAACTAGTCAACCCATTTTTCATTCATTCCATCATCTCCCTCCTCTCTTTTCTCTCCATCTCAAGAACACACACACAAACCCATTCCATTCATTCATCATCTAAATTCAATCTTGGAAGCTCACAACAAATCCGACTACATATTCTTGATCCTCTCATCATCCTCTACGATTTGATACTAACTTCATTGATTTTGGGTAACATTTCTAAAACTCTAGATTTCTCTAAATTCGTGTTTTTGACTTGAAATGTTGTTAGTTAGTGTCTATGGCTCGTGTATAACATGAATATATGATTTGTATGTTCGATCTTGATGTTTTGGTGTAACTAGCTTGAAAATGAAAAGTGTATGCTTAATCTTTGATTTTGGATGATGAAATGTGTTTAGATGTTAATGTTTGTGTGTTCAAAGTGTTAGTTACTTCAATAGCTTCGTTTTGGTGTGTTGATTGACATGAAAACCTTACATTAACATGATTAGTGATTTTGAGGTTTGGTTAGGGTTTGACAACTCTTAAAACGAACTTTTGATGCGTTGAATGCTTATTAATGTTATTGATAAGTGTTTAGTTGTATTACATGTTTCATTACCTTCAAAACGGCATATCATATGTATAAATCGGATTCCCGAAACTTGAATTGCAATTGATGAACTTGAAACCTTGTTTTGGAACGTTTAACGAACTTTCGACGAGATTTTTGTTGTCTAAAATGATAAATTTGATTTAGGAAATGTATCTAGTTGTGTTCCTTGTCGAAAGAGCTTTCCGGTGATATAAAATACATGTCTTGATTGTTTGCGGATCATAAACTAGGATTGATTGAAGTTTGGCTCGTGCCTTGTGTTTTCTGCAAACAGGACCTGTAAGCCTCTTGGGACGCCGTCCCAACCTCCTAGACGCCGTCCCACCTTTTGAACCTAGACGCCGTCTAGGATATCAGGACGCCGTCCCACCCTTCAATGTGGGACGCCGTCTAGCCATTTGGGACGCCGTCCCATTGTACTAAAACTGGCTGTTTTGCTTGGTCATTTGACGTAAAATGTTTGATATGTTACGGACCTCCGATTAACATGAAACTTGACCAACATGCTCATATATGATTATGTAACTTAGAAAAATTGTCGGATACCCGACCCGACATCGTTGACTTGACTTTGACCAAGTTTGACTTTTAGCCAAACTTAACCAAACTTTTATACAATCATTCTAACATGTTTTTATACTTGTTTCTTGTATGAAACTTGACAACGTGATTCACATGCTATACTTAATCGAGTCGTAACGAGCCATAGGACTAATTGAACACATTTCACCCGACCTTGTGTCGTAACCGGTTAATTGATACAACTTACTTGTTTAGGTCAAGGCTAAGCAACTTTCATGCATACGTTACTTTGTGAAGTACTTTTATACTCGTGCACTCGAGGTGAGATCATAGTCCCACTTTTTCAACAACTTTTTATACTTTTAAATTGTGGGCTGAGAAACATATACTTTGTTACATTTTGTACTACTTGCTTTTATACTTTGAACACAAGTACAAGGAAAACAAACATTCCACAGCGAGTTAGAACAAAAATCCTCAATTCGATTATCATTAGTTACACTTGCAGGGTGTAAGCGAGAACTTATATTGTGTGGCCATACGGGTTTGACAAACCCTCATTCGGACGGTTCGCTACCGTTATGCGGATGAAATATATTTTTGAGAAACAGTGTATGTTCTAACACTATTGTGATGGGGTTCTATGGAAGGAAACGTTAAGTCTTGATAATTGGGTGCTCGCGAACAATACTTTTGGAATGCAAACGATTTGATAATCAACTATGGGAATACTAAATCTTGTGGTTCAAAAACAACGTTTACAAATACATCTATGATTTCACCAACGTTTTTCGTTGACAGTTTTCTATATGTTTCTCAGGTTCATACTTGGCTATTTGATACATGCTTCCGCGTACACTCATACTTGCTTGGAGTCGAGCATACATGCATACACTCTGATTTCTTGCTTGGGGTCAAGCATACATACATACATACGCTAGGGATAGCACTTTTGGATTCAAACATATTGTTTACATACTTACGCTATTTATAGCAACTGTGATTTTCAACTTATATTATGTCGCAAGTTATGTCATTTATACTTTACAACTTTTGTAAACTTAGACTTGTTGTCGAACGGTTTTGTAAACTAAACTTGCAAGTCTTGTACCTTTCAAATGAATGCGACATAATTTTGGTCAAACGAGTCTCATATAGGGACTACGACCACGCAACAGGACCTAAGTTAACGGCGCCGTCAATAACGGTTTTGGTCGGGTCGCTACAAGTGGTATCAGAGCGTTGGTTGTAGGGAACTAGGACGTGCATTAGTGTGTCTAACAGAGTCGTTAGGACGCATTAGTGAGTCTAGACTACAACCGGATAGTTAGCAATTGCATTCTGACATACATTTGCTATAGATAGCACTTACTTGACTACTTGTGCATTATACTTGAATCATTCTTAGGCAAACTTTTTAATGGTACCCAACCTTCATCATACGAACTCGTATTCCGCCACTTTTTGGTAACACGCGTAAATTCATGATTCATACACGTATGGATGACGACGACTTCATTAGTCACACTTGTTCGGGAACTCTGTCTCCCGGATTGTTATTTGCCACCGTTTCAACTTACTATCGGTTTCCCACTGGTGTTTCTTACTATCTACTTTTTGGTGTTACTACCATCACTACTCTAGGTGAGTATCGTCATCAACATTTATCACTACGGTTGCGTGCTACTCGTTACTCTTTTCATACCTGAATACCTTATTGTCTGACTCGAACCACATTGACGTGAACAATCATTTATACACTTCCCTCGGGGAACGCTTGTTTATAGTTGCACTAATTCTTTCGATTTAATACGAGTCACGTTTGAGACGTCGTTACATTTTGTTCATTTTAGATTTTTGCGATGACATGAATCTATAGAGTGATGTGGGGATGGAGGTATGAGTTAGCGTAATATAACGACACTCGATCAACGTGGTTATATTACGGTAAGACATACCAAAGTTCTAGTGACACGTGATGGTGGTTAGACTCGATCAACCTAAACACCACCATGTGCCATGTACATGACTTCATCTTTTCAGGTTTGGACATCCGAAAACTCCGAGAATATTTATAACAACCATACCAGGGACACACCTTCAATTATTGTCAAATTATATTTATGCTTCCGAATGAATTACCGATTCCATTCGACTTCAACCGTATGTCACACGGGTATACTAGCTCGTCCTCGCACAGTCTTATTGACTAACTACAATTTACTCGTTATGCTCACATCGGGGCGGAAACTTCTTTTGCATCACCCTCGTACTTCCGGTTCAGGAGGTCCTTATTCTAAATTCCCAATGGAGAGAGACTCTCCACGTTATACTAGTATTCACCTCGAGGGTGAATAGTTCCGACGAACGTTTTTGGAAACCGATAAATCTTCCGCGACGCGAATTTTCTTGAGAAACTTGTCCTAGCTAACGTTTTCAATTCCTAGCAAACTTGTTCAAATATACCTTACGGAATGTACTCCGTTTCGGACCGAGATCCTCGTTTCACTTCTAGATTTTGGAGTGCCTCACAAAAAGTCTCGGGACCACGTTTAGACATGAGTACCGCACATCAACCATAACCCGACGGACCGAACAAACATACGATTTAAGTCTTGAAAACCATAATACGAATTTGTATTAAAACGTCATTCTCTTTTGTCGAACAAATTAAACAATGATCAATTCACCGGGGCCGAGTTTATTCATGAACAACCGAGAAAATTTATACATATTCAAGCAAGACTCAACACGACTCGTTGTCGCCAAATGAGCTACGCCGATGTTAGACGTAAACATTTCAAATTCCACGTGGGAAACCGCATCACGTTAAGAGTCGCACCTTGGAAAGGTGCAATCCGTTTCGGGAAAACGTAGGAAGCTAAATCTGCGATATTTTGATCCTTTAAATTCTTGGGGTGTTTTGGACCCGTCGCTAGCCGTTTAGACTTTTCCGACTCATTTTGGGTCTCCGTTTATCCTACATTCGATGTATCAACTCAAAGACGTGTTTTGCGAAACGAGAACTTGTTATCTTCTTTGATGAACTCACTATCGACGATAAACCTCACTTCCTAGGAGGACCGGAAACCATAAAATCATGGAACCAAACCTTAAAACAACATACGACCCCGACCTTCAGGTTCGTTGAAATACCCTAGAACGTACTTCTCCCTCATTCGTAGAATTGGCAACACAAAATCTCGAGGAAGATTCAACAACTACTACTTCCAACTAAATTTCGGGACGAAATTTCTTTTGAGGTGTGGATAATGTAACATCCCGCGTTTTTCCGTTAAATTTAATTTTAACACCGTCTTTTTTTTTTAAAAACATAATCTTTCGTATTTAAATTAATAGTTTCCGTGAGTAACGTTCATTATATTCCCGCTATTTAATTTTGACATCACCCGTTTACTCGAGCGTTTTAAAAATATTCGATCGGTTAAATCCCGCACCCGCTTTGAAACTCGAGGGACCGGAGTTGCCAAATGGGCAAACTAGTTGACTAGGTCAACTAGTCAACCCATTTTTCATTCATTCCATCATCTCCCTCCTCTCTTTTCTCTCCATCTCAAGAACACACACACAAACCCATTCCATTCATTCATCATCTAAATTCAATCTTGGAAGCTCACAACAAATCCGACTACATATTCTTGATCCTCTCATCATCCTCTACGATTTGATACTAACTTCATTGATTTTGGGTAACATTTCTAAAACTCTAGATTTCTCTAAATTCGTGTTTTTGACTTGAAATGTTGTTAGTTAGTGTCTATGGCTCGTGTATAACATGAATATATGATTTGTATGTTCGATCTTGATGTTTTGGTGTAACTAGCTTGAAAATGAAAAGTGTATGCTTAATCTTTGATTTTGGATGATGAAATGTGTTTAGATGTTAATGTTTGTGTGTTCAAAGTGTTAGTTACTTCAATAGCTTCGTTTTGGTGTGTTGATTGACATGAAAACCTTACATTAACATGATTAGTGATTTTGAGGTTTGGTTAGGGTTTGACAACTCTTAAAACGAACTTTTGATGCGTTGAATGCTTATTAATGTTATTGATAAGTGTTTAGTTGTATTACATGTTTCATTACCTTCAAAACGGCATATCATATGTATAAATCGGATTCCCGAAACTTGAATTGCAATTGATGAACTTGAAACCTTGTTTTGGAACGTTTAACGAACTTTCGACGAGATTTTTGTTGTCTAAAATGATAAATTTGATTTAGGAAATGTATCTAGTTGTGTTCCTTGTCGAAAGAGCTTTCCGGTGATATAAAATACATGTCTTGATTGTTTGCGGATCATAAACTAGGATTGATTGAAGTTTGGCTCGTGCCTTGTGTTTTCTGCAAACAGGACCTGTAAGCCTCTTGGGACGCCGTCCCAACCTCCTAGACGCCGTCCCACCTTTTGAACCTAGACGCCGTCTAGGATATCAGGACGCCGTCCCACCCTTCAATGTGGGACGCCGTCTAGCCATTTGGGACGCCGTCCCATTGTACTAAAACTGGCTGTTTTGCTTGGTCATTTGACGTAAAATGTTTGATATGTTACGGACCTCCGATTAACATGAAACTTGGCCAACATGCTCATATATGATTATGTAACTTAGAAAAATTGTCGGATACCCGACCCGACATCGTTGACTTGACTTTGACCAAGTTTGACTTTTAGCCAAACTTAACCAAACTTTTATACAATCATTCTAACATGTTTTTATACTTGTTTCTTGTATGAAACTTGACAACGTGATTCACATGCTATACTTAATCGAGTTGTAATGAGCCATAGGACTAATTGAACACATTTCACCCGACCTTGTGTCGTAACCGGTTAATTGATACAACTTACTTGTTTAGGTCAAGGCTAAGCAACTTTCATGCATACGTTACTTTGTGAAGTACTTTTATACTCGTGCACTCGAGGTGAGATCATAGTCCCACTTTTTCAACAACTTTTTATACTTTTAAATTGTGGGCTGAGAAACATATACTTTGTTACATTTTGTACTACTTTCTTTTATACTTTGAACACAAGTACAAGGAAAACAAACATTCCACAGCGAGTTAGAACAAAAATCCTCAATTCGATTATCATTAGTTACACTTGCAGGGTGTAAGCGAGAACTTATATTGTGTGGCCATACGGGTTTGACAAACCCTCATTCGGACGGTTCGCTACCGTTATGCGGATGAAATATATTTTTGAGAAACAGTGTATGTTCTAACACTATTGTGATGGGGTTCTATGGAAGGAAACGTTAAGTCTTGATAATTGGGTGCTCGCGAACAATACTTTTGGAATGCAAACGATTTGATAATCAACTATGGGAATACTAAATCTTGTGGTTCAAAAACAACGTTTACAAATACATCTATGATTTCACCAACGTTTTTCGTTGACAGTTTTCTATATGTTTCTCAGGTTCATACTTGGCTATTTGATACATGCTTCCGCGTACACTCATACTTGCTTGGAGTCGAGCATACATGCATACACTCTGATTTCTTGCTTGGGGTCAAGCATACATACATACATACGCTAGGGATAGCACTTTTGGATTCAAACATATTGTTTACATACTTACGCTATTTATAGCAACTGTGATTTTCAACTTATATTATGTCGCAAGTTATGTCATTTATACTTTACAACTTTTGTAAACTTAGACTTGTTGTCGAACGGTTTTGTAAACTAAACTTGCAAGTCTTGTACCTTTCAAATGAATGCGACATAATTTTGGTCAAACGAGTCTCATATAGGGACTACGACCACGCAACGGGACCTAAGTTAACGGCGCCGTCAATAACGGTTTTGGTCGGGTCGCTACAGTTTCCCCCGTTTACCAAATCGAACAACACCTTTCCAAGGTGATACCTTGAGCATGACCATGTCACCAATTTCAAATCCTATATCTTTTCTTTTACTGTCCGCGTAGCTCTTCTGTCGACTTTGGGCGGTTTTCAACCGTTGTTGAATTTGAATGATTTTCTCGGTAGTTTCTTGAATAATTTTTGGACCCGTAATTTGTCTATCCCCCACTTCACTCCAACAAATCGGAGACCTGCACTTTCTGCCATAAAGTGCCTCAAACGGTGCCATCTCAATACTCGAGTGGTAACTGTTTTTGTAGGAAAATTCTGCTAATGGTAGATGTCGATCCCAATTGTTTCCAAAATCAATAACACATGCTCGTAGCATGTCTTCAAGAGTCTGTATCGTCCTTTCACTCTGCCCCTCGGTTTGTGGATGATAGGTAGTACTCATATCTAGACGAGTTCCCAATGCTTGTTGTAACGTTTGCCAAAACCTTGAAACAAACCTACCGTCTCTATCAGAGATAATAGAGATTGGTATTCCGTGTCTGGAGACGACTTCCTTCAAGTATAGTCATGCTAACTTTTTCATTTTATCATCTTCGCGCATTGGTAGAAAGTGTGCTGATTTGGTGAGACGATCGACTATTACCTAAATAGTATCATAACCACTTGCAGTCCTTGGAAATTTAGTTATGAAATCCATGGTAATGTTTTCCCATTTCCATTCTGGGATTTCAGGTTGTTGAAGTAGACCTGATGGTTTCTGATGTTCAGCTTTGACCTTAGAACACGTCAAACATTCTCCTACATATGTGGCGATATTGGCTTTCATACCCGGCCACCAAAAGTGTTTCTTGAGATCTTGGTACATCTTTCCAGCTCCAGGGTGTATTGAATATCTGGTTTTATGTGCCTCCCTAAGTACCATTTCCCTCACATCTCCAAACCTTGGTACCCAAATTCTTTCAGCCCTATACCGGGTTCCATCTTCCCGAATATTAAGTTTCTCTGATCCTTTGGGTATTTCCTTCTTCAAATTACCTTCTTTCAAAATTCCTTGTTGCGCCTCTTTTATTCGAGTAGTAAGGTTAGTATGAATAATTATATTCATAGCTTTTACTCGAATAGGTTCCCTGTCTTTTATACTTTAGGCGTCGGCTACCACATTTGCCTTTCCCGGGTGGTAACGAATCTGAAAATCGTAATCATTTAACAGCTCAATCCACCTACGTTGCCTCATGTTCAGTTGTTTTTGATCAAATATATGTTGGAGACTTTTGTGGTCGGTATATATGGTACATTTAACCCCATATAAGTAATGCCTCCATATTTTAATGCAAAAACAACAGCACCCAATTCCAAATTGTGAGTCGTATAATTCTGTTCATGGATCTTCAATTGTCTAGACGCATAAGCAATTACTTTATTTCGTTGCATTAATACACAACTGAGACCTTGCTTTGATGCGTCACAATAGATCACAAAATCATCACTCCCTTCAGGCAGTGACAATATAGGTGTCGTAGTTAACTTTTTCTTCAACAATTGAAACGCTTTCTCTTGCTCATCCTTCCATTCAAATTTCTTCCCTTTATGCGTTAATGCAGTCAAGAGTTTTGCTATTTTGCAAAAATCTTGGATGAATCTTCTGTAGTAACCAGTCAATCCAAAAAATTGGCGTATCTGCGTCGGATTTTTTGGGGTTTCCCATTTCTCAACTGTTTCAATCTTTGCCGGATCAACCTGAATATCTTCTTTGCTCACTATGTGACCGAGGAATTGAACTTCTTTCAAATAAAATCTACACTTTGAAAACTTGGCGTACAGTTTTTATTTTCTTAACAATTCTAGCACTTTTCTCAAATGTTCTTCGTGCTCTTGATCATTTTTAGAGTAAATAAGTATGTCATCGATGAAGACAATGACAAACTTATCAAGATATGGTCCACAAACTCGGTTCATGAGGTCCATGAATATAGTTGGTGCGTTAGTTAATCCAAATGGCATAACCATAAACTCATAATGACCGTAATGTGTTCTAAAAGCAGTCTTCGGAATATCATCCTCCTTCACCCGCATTTGATGATATCCGGATCGTAAATCGATCTTTGAATAAACCGACGAGCCTTGTAGTTGATCAAATAAGTCGTCGATTCTCGGTAGTGGATAACAGTTCTTGATGCTAAGTTTGTTCAACTCTCTGTAGTCGATACACAACCTGAATGTACCATCCTTCTTTTTGACAAACAAAACAGGAGCTCCCTATAGTGATGTACATGGTCGAATGAAACCACGCTCTAAAAGTTATTGTAATTGGCTCTGGAGTTCCTTCATTTCGCTGGGTGCAAGTCTGTATGGCGCACGAGTAATCGGTGCAGCCCCGGGTACAAGATCTATTTGAAATTCAACGGATCAATGTGGAGGTAGTCCCCGGTAATTCTTTTGGAAATACATCGGGAAATTCTTTTGCGACGGGAACATCATCGATGTTCTTTTATTCGGGTTTGACTTCTTCGATGTGTGCTAGAACGGTATAGCAACCTTTTCTTATTAGTTTTTGCGCCTTCAAATTACAAATAAGATTTAACTTCGCGTTGCTCTTCTCTCCGTAGACCATTAAGGATTTTCTCTTTCCGCGCATAATGCGAATCGCATTTTTGTAATAAACGATCTCTGCTTTCACCTCTTTCAACCAGTCCATGCCAATTATCACATCAAAACTCCCTAACTCTACTGGTATCAAATCAATCTTAAACGTTTCGCTAACCAGTTTAATTTCTCGATTCCGACATATTTTATGTGATGTAATTAATTTACCGTTTGCTAATTCGAGTAAAAATTTATTATCCAAAGGCGTTAATGTACAACTTAATTTGGCACAAAAATCTCTACTCATATAGCTTCTATCTGCACCCGAGTCAAATAAAACATAAGCAGGTTTATCATCGATAAGAAACGTACCTGTAACAAGCTCTGGGTCTTCCTGTGCTTCTGCCGCATTAATATTGAAAACTCTTCCTCGGTCTTGACCATTATTATTCCCCTGGTTGGGACACTTACTTTTGTAATGGCCCTTTTTCCCACATCCGAAACAAGTAACGTCGGCATTTTCTGTTCCATTAACCCATGGTCCGTAAACTTCATACTTTGCTGCCCTGTGCCCCTTTCTCTGATTTTGGTTGCCATTTTTGTTATTGAGATAGTTGTTGGGATTGTTGTTGTTGGGACGTTTGTTGTAGTTGTTATGGTGGTTATTGTAGTTGTTGTTGGGATTGCGATTGTTGTTGCGGTTGTTGTGGTTGTTATAACGATTGTTGTTGCTGTTGGATTGATGACCCTTGTCACTGTTTTCTTCCCACTTTCTCTTGACTTGCTTCATTTTGGCCTCTTCAGCCGTCTGCTCTTTAATTCTTCCCTCAATCTGATTTATGAGTTTGTGAGCCAGTCGACTTGCCTTTTGTATGGAGGTGGGCTCGTTTGAACTCACATCCTCCTGAATCCTTTCTGGTAGTCCTTTTACAAATGCGTCGATCTTCTCCTCTTCATCCTCGAACACTCCTGGACACAATAGGAACAACTCTGTGAATCATCGTTCGTATGTGGTAATATCGAACCCATGTGTTCGTAATCCTCTAAGCTCTGCCTTGAGCTTATTGACCTAGTTTCTGGGACGGTACTGCTCATTCATCAAGTGTTTGAATGCTGACCACGGTAGTGTGTAAGAAGCATCTTGTCCCACTTGTTTAAGATAGGTGTTCCACCATGTTAACGCAGTACCTGTGAAGGTATATGTGGCGTACTTTACCTTGTCTTCTTCAGCACATTAGCTTATAGCAAACACATATTTGACCTTCTCGGTCCAATGTTTCAGTCCGACTGGTCCTTCAGTCCCGTCGAATTCCAGAGGCTTACAGGCAGTGAAAGCCTTGTAGGAGCATCCTACACGGTTTCTTGTGGAATTAACTCCACTGCTAGACCCTGAGTTATTGTTGTTGTTTTGCATTGCAGCCTGTACTGCGGCTATGTTTGCAGCAAAGAATGCACGGAAATCTTCTTCGTTCATATTCAGGTTCTGTCGAGTAGTCGGTGCCATTTCCTTCAAAAATAGCCAAAAGAGTTAAGTTAATCATATAGAATATTAGGAGTAGTCAATAGTATTTCATAGCATAATATGAACTTATTTATAAAAGTCTTTTCTTCATATTAGCGTTTTATAATTTTAGTTCGGGTAGTACCTACCCGTTAAAGTTCTTACTTAATAGCTAGCACAAAAATTAACTACTACTATCGAAATAAAATTCTATCATGAAAAACTTAATTCATTAACATTTCACGCTTAAACTTTCGAAACAATATCATACAATCATACAATACCGTTAATTTACATACAACATGAAATATAGCACATAATAACTTTGATACTAAGCAGCTGTGAAGACAATTTTAGTGAAGCTCAAATTGTTCAGTGAAGGCAATGAAGACACATAATTCATAAGACCAGAAACAAGTCATGCATTCGGGTTTTACTAATACTATTTCCCATCCTTGATCAAGTGGGAAATAACCGTTGTTGCCGTTGGCAAGGCAGTACGTTACAACGTCATCAAAAGGACGGGGGTTAGGAAATATCCAACAGCCTCGTAACAAGTTAAAAACCTTATTTCTCACCCCAACTACTGAATCCGTCACCTGTGGGAATGTTTTATTTGAAATGTCCTGTTCATATTGATTATAAACGTTCCATATTAATTGATTTCGTCGCGAGGTTTTGACCTCTATATGAGACGTTTTTCAAAGACTGCATTCATTTTTTTAAAACAAGCATAACCTTTATTTTATCGATAAAGGTTTAAAAAGCATTACGTAGATTATCAAATAATGATAATCTAAAATATACTGTTTACACACGACCATTACATAATGGTTTACAATAAGAATATATTACATCAAAAATAAGTTTCTTGAATGCAGTTTTTACATAATATCATACAAGCATGAACTCCAAATCTTGTCCTTATTTTAGTATGCAACAGCGGAAGCTCTTAATAATCACCTGAGAATAAACATGCTTAAAACGTCAACAAAAATGTTGGTGAGTTATAGGTTTAACCTATATATTATCAAATCATAATAATAGACCACAACATTTCATATTTCAATACATCCCATACATAGAGATAAAAATCATTCATATGGTGAACACCTGGTAACCGACATTAACAAGATGCATATAGAATATCCCCATCATTCCGGGACACCTATCGAACATGATAATTTTGAAGTACTAAAGCATTCCAAATTCCAGAATGGGGCTTGTTGGGCCCGATAGATCTATCTTTAGGATTCACATCAATTTGGGGGTCTGTTCCCAAATTCTTAGGCTACCAAGCTAAAAGGGGCATATTCGGCTTCGATCATTCACCCATATAATGTAGTTTCATTTACTTGTGTCTATTTCGTAAAACATTTATAAAGTTGCATGTATTCTCATCCCAAAATATTAGATTTTAAAAGTGGACTATAACTCACTTTCACAGATTTTTACTTCGTCGGGAAGTAAGACCTGTCCACTGGTCGATTCACGAACCTATAACAAATATGTACATATATATCAAAGTATATTCAAAATATATTTACAACATTTTTAATACGTTTTAATATTTTAAGTTTATTAAGTCAGCTGTCCTCGTTAATAACCCACAACTAGTTGTCCATAGTTAGATGTACAGAAATAAATTGATATATATTATCTTGGATCAATCCACGACCCAGTGTATACACATCTCAGGCTAGATCACAACTCAAAGCATATATATTTTTGGAATCAACCTCAACCCTGTATAGCTAACTCCAACATTACTGCATATAGAGTGTCTATGGTTGTTCCAAATAATATATATACATGGGTCGATATGATATGTCAAAACATTTGCATACATGTCTATGGTATCCCAAGATTACATAATATATTAGAATACATGTATAATACAATATAAGTTAGCTAGGATATGATTTGTATAGAATTGTTACAATATTTCCCGTAGCTACAACAATAAAAAAAATATCCAATCTTGTTTTACCCATAACTTCTTCGTTTTAAATCCGTTTTGAGTGAATCAAATTGCTATGGTTTCATATTAAACTCTATTTTATGAATCTAAACAGAAAAAGTATAGGTTTATAGTCGGAAATATAATTTACAAGTTGTTTTTGTAAGAGGTAGTCATTTCAGTCGAAAGAATGACGTCTTGATGACCATTTTGAAAAACATACTTTCACTTTGAGTTTAACCATGATTTTTGGATGTAGTTTCATGTTCATAAGAAAAATCATTTTCCCAGAAGAACAACTTTTAAATAAAAGTTTATCATAGTTTTTAATTATCAAACCCAAAACAGCCCGCGGTGTTACTACGACGGCGTATGTCCGGTTTTACGGTGTTTTTCGTGTTTTCTGGTTTTAAATCATTAAGTTAGCATATCATATAGATATAGAAAATGTGTTTAGTTGATTTTAAAAGTCAAGTTAGAAGGATTAACTTTTGTTTGCGAACAAGTTTAGAATTAACTAAACTATGTTCTAGTGATTACATGTTCAAATCTTAGAATAAGATAGTTTTATATGTATGAATAAAATGATGTTATGAACATAATTACTACCTCAAGTTTAGTAGGTAAACCTACTGGAAGTGACAAGAAATGATCTAGCTTCAAAGGATCTTGGATAGCTTGAAAGTTCTTGAAGTAGAATCATGACACAAAAACAAGTTCAAGTAAGATTATCACTCGAATTAAGATAGTTATAGTTATAGGAATTGAATCAAAGTTTGTATATGAGTATTACCTTGATTTAGAATGATATATTACTGTAAACAACAAGGATTTCTTGAGGTTGGATGATCACTTTACAAGATTGGAAGTGAGCTAGTAAACTTGGAAGTATTCTTGATTTTATGAAACTAGAACTTGTAGAATTTATGAAGAACACTTAGAACTTGAAGATAGAACTTGAGAGAGATCAACTAGATGAAAAAAATTGAACCTTAACAATTGGTATTTCTTCTTCATCAGATCTTCTCGTTCCCAGGTGAACTCGGGTCCTCTACGGGCATTCCATTGAACCTTAACAATTGGTATCTTGTTTTGCTTAAGTCTTTTAACCTCACGATCCATTATTTCGATGGGTTCCTCGATGAATTGAAGTTTTTCGTTGATTTGGATTTTGTCTAATGGAATAGTGAGATCATCTTTAGCAAAATATTTCTTCAAATTCGAGACGTGGAAAGTGTTATGTACAGCCGTGAGTTATTGAGGTAACTCAAGTCGGTAAGCTAATGGTCTGACACGATCAATAATCTTGAATGGTCCAATATACCTTGGATTTAATTTCTCTCATTTACCAAATCGAACAACACCTTTCCAAGGTGCAAATTTAAGCATGACCATCTCTCCAATTTCAAATTCTATATCTTTTCTTTTAATGTCAGCGTAGCTCTTTTGTCGACTTTGGGCGGTTTTCAACCGTTGTTGAATTTGGATGATCTTCTCTGTAGTTTCTTGTATTATCTCCGGACCCGTAATCTGTCTATCCCCCACTTCACTCCAACAAATCGGAGACCTGCACTTTCTACCATAAAGTGCTTCAAACGGCACCATCTCAATGTAGCTGTTGTTGTAGAAAAATTCTGCTAATGGAAGGTGTCGATCCCAACTGTTTTCGAAATCAATAACACATGCTTGTAGCATGTCTTCAAGCGTTTGTATCGTCCTTTCACTCTACCCATCAGTTTGTGGATGATAAGCAGTACTCATGTCTAGACGAGTTCCTAATGCTTGCTGTAATGTCTGCCAGAATCTTGAAATAAATCTGCCATCCCTATCATAGATAATAGAGATTGGTATTCCATGTCTGGAGACGACTTCCTTCAAATACAGACGTGCTAACTTCTCCATCTTGTCATCTTCTCTTATTGGCAGGAAGTGTGCTGATTTGGTGAGACGATCAACTATTACCCAAATAGAATCAAAACCACTTGCAGTCCTTGACAATTTAGTGATGAAATCCATGGTAATGTTTTCCCATTTCTATTCCGGGATTTCAGGTTGTTGAAGTAGACCTGATGGTTTTTGATGCTCCGCTTTGACCTTAGAACACGTCAAACACTCTCCTACGTATTTAGCAACATCGGCTTTCATACCCGGCCACCAAAAATGTTTCTTGAGATCCTTGTACATCTTCCCCGTTCCAGGATGTATTGAGTATCTGGTTTTATGAGCTTCTCTAAGTACCATTTCTCTCATGTCTCCAAATTTTGGTACCCAAATCCTTTCAGCCCTATACCGGGTTCCGTCTTCTCGAATATTAGATGCTTCTCCGATCCTTTGGGTATTTCATCCTTTAAATTTTCCTCTTTTAAAACTCCTTGTTGCGCCTCCTTTATTTGAGTAGTAAGGTTATTGTGAATCATTATATTCATAGCTTTTACTCGAATGGGTTCTTTGTCCTTTCTGTTCAAGGCGTCGGCTACCACATTTGCCTTCCCCTGGTGGTAACGAATCTCAAAGTCATAATCATTTAACAATTCAATCCACCTGTGCTGCCTCATGTTCAGTTGTTTCTGATTAAATATGTGTTGAAGACTTTTGTGGTCGGTATATATATTACTTTTGACCCCATATAAGTAGTGCCTCCAAGTCTTTAATGCAAAAACAACCGCGCCTAATTCCAAATCATGCATCGTATAATTCTGTTCGTGAATCTTCAATTTTCTAGACGCATAAGCAATTACTTTCGTTCGTTGCATTAATACACAACCGAGACCTTGCTTTGAGGCGTCACAATATATCACAAAATCATCATTCCCTTCAGGTAATGATAAGATAGGTGTCGTAGTTAACTTTTTCTTTAACAATTGAAACACTTTCTCTTGTTCATCATTCCATTCAAATTTCTTCCCTTTATGCGTTAATGCAGTCAAGGGTTTTGCTATTTTGGAAAAATCTTGGATGAATCTTCTATAGTAACCAGCTAGTCCTAAAAATTGGCGTATATGCTTCGGAGTTTTCGGGGTTTCCCACTTTTCAACGGTTTCAATCTTTGCCGGATCCACTTGAATACCTTCTTTGTTTACTATGTAACCGAGGAATTGAACTTCTTCCAACCAAAATGCACACTTTGAAAACTTAGCGTACAGTTTTTCTTTCCTCAATAACTCTAGCACTTTTCTCAAATGTTCTTCGTGCTCTTGGTCATTCTTTGAGTAAATAAGTAAGTCATCGATGAAAACAATGACAAACTTATCAAGGTATGGTCCAAACACTCGGTTCATGAGGTCCATGAACACAGCTGGTGCCTTAGTCAACCCAAATGGCATAACTATAAACTCGTAATGACCGTAACGCGTCCTAAAAGCAGTCTTTGGAATATCATCCTCCTTCACCCGCATTTGATGATATCCAGAACGTAAATCGATCTTCGAATAAACAAACGAGCCTTGTAGTTGATCAAATAAGTCATCAATTCTCGGTAGTGGGTAGCGGTTCTTGATGGTAAGTTTGTTCAACTCTCGGTAGTTGATATATAACCTGAATGTACCATCTTTCTTCTTGACAAACAAAACAGGAGCTCCCCATGGTGATGTGCTTGGTCGAATGAAACCACGCACTAAAAGTTCCTGTAACTGACTTTGTAATTCTTTCATTTCGCTGGGTACGAGTCTGTATGGAGCACGAGCTATTGGTGCAGCTCCTGGTACAAGGTCTATTTGAAATTCAACGGATCGATGTGGGGGTAATCCCGGTAATTCTTTCGAAAATACATCGAGAAATTCTTTTGCCACGGGAACATCACTGATGTTCTTTTCTTCAGGTTTAACTTCCTCGATGTGTGCTAGAATGACGTAACAACCTTTTCTTATTAGTTTTTGCGCCTTCAAACTACTAATAAGATTTAATTTCGCGTTGTTCTTTTCTCCGTACACCATTAAAGGTTTTCCTTTTTCACGCATAATGCGAATCGTATTTTTGTAACAAACAACCTCTGCTCTCACCTTCTTCAACCAGTCCATGCCAATTACTACATCAAAACTCCCTAACTCGACTGATATTAAATCAATCTTAAAAGTTTCATCACCCAGTTTAATTTCTCTATCCCGACATATATTATCTGCTGAAATTAATTTACCGTTTGCTAATTCGAGTAAAAATTTACTATCCAAAGGCGTCAATGGGCAACTTAACTTAGCACAAAAATCTCTACTCATATAAATTCTATCCGCACCCGAATCAAATAAAACATAAGCAGATTTATTATCAATAAGAAACGTACCCGTAACAAGCTCCGGGTCTTCCTGCGCTTCTGCCGTATTAATATTGAAAACTCTTCCGCGGTCCTGCCCATTAGTATTCCCCAGATTCGGGCAATTACTTCTAATGTGGCCCGGTTTTCCACATCCATAACAAACAAATGCGGCA
The DNA here is from genome assembly GCF_046630445.1 of Rutidosis leptorrhynchoides. Lineage (NCBI taxonomy): Eukaryota > Viridiplantae > Streptophyta > Magnoliopsida > Asterales > Asteraceae > Rutidosis > Rutidosis leptorrhynchoides. Next base: position 151,188,075 of record NC_092334.1, read on the forward strand.
TTACTTGTTTCGCCACTATTTGTTCCTTTAGTTCTGTTAAACTTTGGTCCGTAGACCTCACACTTTTTCGCACCATGGCCAGTTCTTTTACACTTGGTGCAAAATGTCGTGCAGAACCCATTCTGGTGGTACTCTTCATACCTTTGGCATTTTTGGTTTTTGTTGCCGTTGTTGTTATTGAGGTTGTTGTTGGAATTGTTATTGTTGTTGGAATGGTTGTTGTAGTTGTTGTTGTTGTTGGGATGTTTGTTGTAGTTATTGTTAGGATTGCGGTTATTGTTGCGATTGTTGTTGCGGTTGTGGTTGTAATTGTTGTTGTTGTTGTTGTATTGGTGACCCTTGTCACTAGTTTCTTCCCACTTTCTCTTGAGTTGTTTCGTGTTGGCTTCTTCAGCCGCCCTCTTTAATTCTTCCCTCAATCTGATTTATGAGTTTATGAGCCATTCTACTTGCCTTTTGTATGGAAGCGGGCTCGTGTGAACTCACATCTTCTTGAATCCTTACTGGTAACCCTTTTACAAATGCGTCGATCTTCTCTTCTTCATCTTCGAACGCTCCCGGACACAATAGGCACAACTCTATGAATCGTCGTTCATACGTGGTAACGTCGAACCCTTGTGTTCGTAACTCTCTAAGTTCTGCCTTGAGCTTATTGACTTCGTTTCTAGGACGGTACTGCTCGTTCATCAATTGCTTGAATGCCGACCATGGTAGTACGTAAGCAGCATTTTGTCCTACCTGTTCAAGATAGGTGTTCCACCACGTTAACGCAGTACCTGTGAAGGTATGCGTAGCGTACTTAACTTTGTCCTCTTCAGTACACTTACTTATGGCAAACACCAATTCGACCTTCTCGGTCCACCGTTTCAATCTAATTGGTCCTTCGATTCCATCAAATTCCAAAGGTTTGCAGGCAGTGAATTCTTCGTAGGTGCATCCTAAACAATTTCTTGTGGAATTAGTTCCACTGCTAGATTCAGAGTTATTGTTATTTTGCATCGCAGCCTGTACTACGGCTATGTTTGCTGCAAGGAAAACACAGAAGTCTTCCTCGCTCATGTTCAAATTCTAACGAGTCGTCGGTGCCATTTCCTTCAAAAAATAGCCAAAAGAATTGAGTTAATCATATAGAATTTAAGAGTAGTCAATAGTATCTCGTAGCATTATATGAACTTATTTATAAAAGCTTTTTCTTCATATTAGCGTTTTATAAGTTTAAATTCGGGTACTACCTACCCGTTAAGTTCATACTTAGTAGCTAATATACAATTCAACTACTACAATTCCATATGAAAAACTGATTTTAATAATATATCACATACAAATATACTTCAAACTTACAACTTCGCTATATTACATATAACATGAAATATAGTACACTTTGATACAGAATAGTTTTGAAGATAAAACTAGTTAATACGCAAGTTGTTCAGCAAAGGAAATAAAGACACGTAATTCATAAGTCCAGAAACATGTCATGCATTCAGGTTTTACTAAGACGACTTCCCATCCTTGGTCTTGTGGAAAATAACCATTATGACCATTGGCTAGGCAGCATGTTGTAATGTCGTCAAAAGGACGAGGGTTTCGTAATGTCCAACAGCCCCGTAATAATCTAAAAACCTTGTTTCTCACCCCAACTACTGAATCCGTCACTTTTGGGAAGGTTTTATTTAAAAGTTGTAACCTGATATTCTTTTTCTCGGTTTGGTAAGAAGCGAACATCACTAACCCGTAAGTATAACATGCTTCTTTATATTGCATGTTGGAAGCTCTTTCTAACTCACTAAGACACACTAATGCAAATTTCTGGTTCTCTAAGACCAATGCTCGGATATCAACTGAAATGTCTCGTTCATATGGATTATAAACGTTTCATATTAATTGGTTTCGTTGCGAGGTTTTGGCCTCTATATGAGACGTTTTTCAAAGACTGCATTCGTTTTTAAAACAACCCATAACCTTTATTTTACCGACAAAGATTTAAAGGACATAGCGTAGATTATCAAATAATGATAATCTAAAATATAGCGTTTACACACGACCATTACATAATGGTTTACATTAATACGTTACAACAAAAGGTAATTCCGAATGCAGTTTTTAAACAATATAATACAAGCATGCTGACTCCAAATCTTGTCTTTAATTAGCATGCAACAGCGGAACCTCTTAATAATCACCTGAGAATAAACATGCTTTAAACGTCAACAAAAATGTTGGTGAGTTATAGGTTTAATCTTTATCATAAATAATAATAATAATAATAATAATAATAATAATAATAATAATAATAATAATAATAATAATAATAATAATAATAATAATAATAATAATAATAGGCCACAAGATTTCAATTATAACCGCACACGTAACCCGTGTACAAAATAATACGCGTAACCCGTTAATTAAAAATCATTCATATGGTGAATAGCTGATAACCGACATTAACAAAAATGCATCTAGAATATCCCCATCATTTCGGGACTCTCATCGGACATGATAAAATCGAAGTACTAAATCATCTGTAACCCGGATGGGGTTTGTTAGGCCCAATAGATCTATCTTTAGGATTCGCGTCAATTAGGGTTTCTGTTCCCTAATTCTTAGATTACCAGACAAAAAAGGGTGATATTCGGTTTAATAATCCAACCATAGAATGTTGTTTCAAGTACTTGTGCTTATTTTGTAAAATATTTATAAAACTGCATGTATTCTCATCCCGAAAATATTTGGTAGTAAAAATGGGACTATAACTCACTTTCACATATTATCAATTCGTCGAGAATTAGACTTGGCCACGGGTCGATTCACGAATCTATAACAAATATATACATATATATTAAAGTATGATCGAAATATATTAACAACATTTTTTTATTACTTTTTAACGATTTAAATTTGTTAAGTTAACAGTCCAACGTTAGTAGTCCACAATTAATTGTCCACAGTTAGTAGTACAGAAATAAATCAATATATATTATCTCAAATCAATCCACGACCCAGTGTATACAAGTCTCAGACTCGATCACCACTCAAAGTATATATATAATTTTAGAATCAACCTCAACCCTGTATAGCTAACTCGAGAATTACCGCATATAGAGTGTCTATGGTTATTCCAAATAATATATATAGATGACGTCGATATGATATGTCAAAACATTGTATACGTATTGATAATGCTAAAAACGAACATATATTTCATAGCATTATTCCTCTAGAAAGACAAGCTTTTAGTTGCAATTGTTCTATTTACAAGTGATATTCGTTTAAATAATAAAAGGTGAAGACAAAAGACAGATTCGACGAATTGAAGACGCAAACGACCAAAAAGCTCAAAAGTACAAAAGACAATCAAAGAGGTTCCAATTATTGATAAGAAACGTCTCTAAATTACAAGAGTACAAGATTCAAAACGCAAAGTACAAAATATAAAATTGTACGCAAGGACGTTCGAAAATCCGGAACCGGGACCAGAGTCAACTCTCAACGCTCGACGCAACGGACTAAAAATTACAAGTTAACTATGTATATAAATATAATATAATATATAATTAATTATATTAATTATATATATATATTATATTTATAAATAAAAACCGTCGGCAGAGAAAGACTCCAAAGTTGTGAGCTGTAATTTCAATCTCCGCGACTCGCGGAGTTTGAAGGCCAAAAAGGCCGCGAGTCGCGGAGCCCCAATTTCAGAAAATCCCTATAAAGCTCGCGCATTCTGATCGTAATCATCATCTTTTTCTTCTTCTCCTCATACGTAAAATATATATATATATATATATATATATATATATATATATATATATATATATATATATATATATATATATATATATATATATATATATATATAATTTATATTTTAATTTTAATTATAATTCTAAATAATAAGGTTATGTTAGCGAATGTTGTAAGGGTGTAAGTCGAAATTCTGTCCGTGTAACGCTACGCTATTTTTAATCATTGTAAGTTATGTTCAACCTTTTTACATTAATGTCTCGTAGCTAAGTTATTATTATGCTTATTTAAAATGAAGTAATCATGATGTTGGGCTAATTACTAAAATTGGGTAATTGGGCTTTGTACCATAATTGGGGTTTGGACAAAAGAATGACACTTGTGAAAATTAGACTATGGGCTATTAATGGGCTTTATATTTGTTTAACTAAACGATAGTTTGTTAATGTTAATATAAAGATTTACAATTGGGCGTCCCTATAAATTACCATATACACTCAATCGGACACGATGGGCGGGGTATTTATATGTACGAATAATCGTTCATCTAACCAGACACGGGAATGGATTAATAGCCACTAGAATAATTAAAACAGGGGTGAAATTATGTACAAGGACACTTGGTATAATTGATAACAAAATATTAAAACCTTGGATTACACTCAGTCGACATCCTGGTGTAATTATTAAACAAAATATTAAAATCTTGTTACAGTTTAAGTCCCCAATTAGTTGGAATATTTAACTTCGGGTATAAGAATAATTTGACGAGGACACTCGCACTTTATATTTATGACTGATGGACTGTTATGGACAAAAACCAGACGGACATATTAAATAATCCAGGACAAAGGACAATTAACCCATGGGCATAAAATTAAAATCAACACGTCAAACATCATGATTACGGAAGTTTAAATAAGCATAATTCTTTTATTTCATATTTAATTTCCTTTATTTTATATTTAATTGCACTTCTAATTATCGCATTTTTATTATTATTGTATTTAATTGCACTTTTAATTATCATACTTTTTAATTATCGCAAGTTTATTTTATCGCACTTTTATTATTCGCAATTTCATTATCGTTATTTACTTTACGCTTAAAATTAAGTCTTGTATTTATTTATTATTTTACATTTGGTTTTAACTGCGACTAAAGTTTTAAAATCGACAAACCGGTCATTAAACGGTAAACCCCCCCCCCCCTTTATAATAATAATATTACTTATATATATGTTTGTATTTTTATAAAAGTAAACTAATATAGCGTTGAGCTTTGTTAAAAAAAAGATTCCCTGTGGAACGAACCGGACTTACTAAAAATTACACTACTGTACGATTAGGTACACTGCCTATAAGTGTTGTAGCAAGGTTTAAGTATATCCATTCAATAAATAAATAAATATCTTGTGTAAAATTGTATCGTATTTAATAGTATTTCCTGCAAAAATTTAATAGTATTTTATACCACTCCGCTACCACATCAAGTATTTTTGGCGCCGCTGCCGGGGAACTTTCTAAACACCGGAAGTGCAACGCTAATATAAAAAAAAAAGATTTTTAGTTTACTTTTATTAAAATTCATTTTTGTAAAAAAAACGTTTTAAATATTCGAAAATATAAAAAGAAAAACAAAAATATAAATATTTTTAAGATTTTGTTAAATATTTAAGTTTTATAAAGTTTCTTTATTTTTATAAAAGTTTTATTTAAGTGTTTTATATTTTTAAAAAAAACATAAAATCAAAAACCGAAAAAAAAATATATATATATATATATATATATATATATATAATTCTAGTTTTAAGATTTTTATTTATAAAATTATAAAATATTTCTATTTTAGTTTTTAGATATAAGTTTTTATTATATAAATACTTTTATTAAAACAGAAAATTAAAAACAGAAATTAAAAATATAAAAAAAAAGAAGAAAAACGCGTAAAATTTCAAACTGCTCCAGAGTTGAATTTTGGAACCCCGCGACTCGCGAGGTTTGATGCTTTAAATACCGCGACTCGCAGAGAAAACCTGACACGCCGACAGAAGCCCTAATTCAGCATTAATTACGGGTAATTATTAATTATTATTATTATAACCCTAACTAATTATTATTATTATAATTACTTTTACTTTTTTATTTAATTTATATACTTTAGTTAAATTAGTTTTATTAAATTGTAAAATTAATAGTTTTAATAAATAAATAATATAAAAATAATATTTTTATAAAAATTGTACTTTTTACAACTTTTTGTATATTTTTATATTTTGTCCCTTTTTAATCGTTTTAGCATAATATTTATATTTTTCGCTCATATTTAGTTTTAAACTTAGATTTTGCCATAGTTATTTTTACTTCTAGATTTTTAGGCTTTGCCGTAGAATTCCTTAAGTACTTTTTCTCTAGACTAAGATTTAGGTACTTTAGAATTTTGCAACGCCTTTTTAAGTTTTAGTTTTTTTTTAAGTTAATTCTATTTGCGATTTAGTTTTTCTTGTAAGCTTTAATATTTTTAGACGACTTTTACCTATGTATCAATTATCATTCCAATTAGTAATCTCAATTTGCGATTATAATTTTAAGTTAGTTGTAGTAATAAGGTTAGGTTAGTCAAGTATTTTTAAGTTTTATAAGTTTCTTTTATTTTTCCGTCACCTTTTATTTTTCAACCATTTTTCTTTTTCGACCTTTTTCGACGAACTCTTTTTCTTTCTTATTTCTCGCTATTCTAGTTTTAGGACATAGATTTTTATTCTACTTCTTATCTAAATTTCTTAAAATTACGAAAATTTATTTTAAGTGGTTAAATTGATAGACATCAAAATTTTCTGGTTCGTAATAATAGTTGGATTTGTACGTGGACCGGGTTATTGGAGCCAAACAGTCCTCAATTATATTGAGACCAAACGAATCCTGCCCCTCTGCTGCATCTTTTGGCTATTCGAAACGTGGGCAAAATCGGAAAAGTCTATTAATTGGATAACTTATTATAATTTTTCTTTCCTTTTTAAAACTAATAGGATATTCAGTGAATGCACCGAGCAAGAAGTTCATCACCTTTTGTACGTTCACCACCTGTAACTAGATCAAGACATTTAGCAAATATAACCGCCGTTGATTTTTCTTTAGAATCGTCATCCAGTCGACCAAGTACTTCAGTTCAAATTTCCGATAATCCATTTTTTGAACCCGACCTCACAATTGAGAATCCGGAGAATATTCAGGAACGGTTCGTAGATCCTGAACCACTAAACTTTCCTCCGGAACCACCAATCATTCAAATAGAGATTATTGAGGAACGAACCATTAAATCAGAATCCTCTAGTGATTCCGATTCAACAAATTCAATTATGGAGAATCTGGAACCTTTAAGTATGGAAGACCGAATGAGAGCTAAACGCACTGGCCAAGGTCACGCAATTACTCATCCAGACATTAATGCGCCAGATTATGAAATCAAAGGACAAATTCTACACATGGTGACTAATCAATGCCAATTTAGTGGTGCGCCGAAGGAAGATCCAAATGAACATCTACGTACCTTTAATAGGATCTGCACACTATTTAAAATCCGAGAAGTGGAGGATGAACAGATATATCTCATGTTATTTCCCTGGACTTTAAAGGGAGAAGCCAAAGATTGGTTAGAATCTTTACCTGAAGGGGCGATTGATACTTGGGATGTTTTAGTTGACAAATTTCTTAAACAATTCTTTCCTGCATCTAAAGCCGTAAGACTTCAAGCAGAAATTGTTACATTCACACAAAAACCGAATGAAACTCTATATGAGGCATGGACAAGATATGGAAAGTTGTTAAGAGGATGTCCGCAACATGGTTTAGACACCTGTCAAATAGTACAAATATTCTACCAAGGATGCGACATCACTACAAGAAAAGACATAGATATAGCAGCTGGTGGTTCTATTATGAAGAAAACCGAAACTGATGCTTACAAAATTATTGATAACACTGCTTCCCACTCACATGAGTGGCACCAAGAAAAAGACATCGTTAGATCATCTAAAGCAGCTAGAGCCGATTCTAGCCATGACTTAGATTCCATTTCTGCAAAGATAGATGCTGTGGAAAGACGAATGGAAAAGATGACTAAGGATATTCACTCAATACGAATTAGTTGTGAGCAGTGTGGAGGACCACATTTGACAAAAGATTGTCTCAGTATTGAATTAACAATGGAACAAAGAGAGAATATTTCATACATAAACCAAAGGCCTGGAAATAATTATCAGAATAATTATCAACCGCCAAGACCGATTTACAATCAAAACCAGAATTATAACCAAAATATTCCATACAACAACCAACAAGGTCCTAGCAATCAACAAGTATCCAATAATACTTACAATCAGCAAAGACCTAATTTTCAAAACAAGCCACCACAACAAACCGATGATAAAAAGCCAAATTTAGAAGATATGATGACGAAGCTAGTTGAAACTCAAACGCAGTTTTTCACATCTCAGAAACAAACTAATGAACAAAATGCTCAAGCATTTAGAAATCAACAAGCTTCTATTCAAAATCTAGAACAAGAAGTGAGTAACCTAGCAAGGTTAATAGGTGAAAGAAAATCGGGAAGTCTACCTAGTGATACAAATGCTAACCCCCGGAATGAAACAGCTAAAGCTATTACCACAAGAAGTGGTACAACACTTAAACCACCTGAAATACCTGTAACTTCTGATGAAGCTATTCCTACTCCACAAGAACCACAACCTGATCAAGATAAGGAAAAAGAACCGGTAGTTGAAAAGGTTAATGAAGATAACACAACTAAGGCTAAACCTTATGTTAAACCATACAAACCACCACTTCCTTACCCGAGTAAAATGAAGAAAGAGAAACTTGAAGCCGAGCAATCCAAATTCTTGGATATGTTTAAACAGATAAATGTAAATCTACCTTTCATTGATGTGATTTCAGGAATGCCTAGATATGCTAAATTCTTGAAAGATCTAATCTCAAATAGAAAGAAAAATGGAAGAACTCTCGGCTGTTACCATGAATGCTAATTGTTCGGCAGTGCTGTTGAATAAGATACCAGAAAAATTATCTGATCCAGGAAGTTTCACAATTCCATGTTTTCTGGGTAGTCTTAGTTCAATAGAAGCATTGGCAGACTTAGGTGCTAGTATAAATTTAATGCCATATTCACTATACACTAAACTAGACCTTGGAGAATTGAAACCAACAAGAATAAGCATACAACTAGCCGATAGATCAATAAAATATCCTAGAGGGATAATGGAGAACATGCTAGTTAAAGTTGGTACTTTAGTATTTCCAGTAGATTTTGTTGTTCTGGACATGGAAGAAGATTCTCAAGTTCCTCTCATATTAGGAAGACCATTCTTAAACACGGCTAAAGCAATGATAGACGTGTTCGGTAAGAAATTGACTCTAAGTATAGAGGATGAGAGTGTTACCTTTTCAGTTGATAGAGCAATGCAACAACCACAATCTGCAGATGATACATGTTATTATATTCAAACTATAGATGCACATGCAGAATTATTAGAAGAATTTCCAGAATTACAAGGAAGGAGAATGTTCTTTAGGAGAAGGTAATGAACCAATTGATGAAGCTGAAATGTTAGCTACACTAATAGCTAATGGATATGAACCAACAACAGAAGAAATTCAAATGCTAAAAGAAGAAGACAGATATCGATATAAATCATCGATAGAAGAACCTCCGAAATTAGAGTTAAAATCACTTCCAAACCATTTGGAATACGTTTATTTACATGGTGAATCTGAATTACCTGTAATAATATCGTCTTCTCTTACTGAAAATGAGAAATCACAACTCATTTCTATGTTGAAAGATCATAAACCAGCCATTGCATGGAAGATTCATGATATTAAAGGAATAAGTCCTTCGTATTGCACACATAAAATCCTTATGGAAGAAGGTCATAAAACGTATGTGCAACGCCAACGAAGACTAAATCCTAATATGCAAGATGTAGTTAAGAAAGAGATTATTAAACTACTAGATGCAGGTTTAATTTATCCAATCTCTGATAGTCCATGGGTAAGCCCAGTTCAATGCGAACCTAAGAAGGGTGGCATGACTGTCATTACAAATGAGAAAAATGAGCTTATTCCTACTAGGACTGTAACAGGATGGCGTGTATGTATTGATTATAGAAAATTAAATGACGCCACCAGAAAAGATCACTTTCCCTTACCTTTCATAGATCAAATGTTGGAAAGATTAGCCGGAAATAGTTACTATTGTTTTCTAGATGGATTTTCCGGATATTTTCAAATTCCAATAGCACCCGAGGACCAAGACAAAACCACATTCACGTGCCCTTATGGTACTTTTGCTTACAAACGCATGCCATTTGGACTTTGTAACGCCCTTGCAACCTTTCAAAGGTGTATGATGGCGATTTTTCATGACATGATAGAAGAATGCATGGAAGTTTTCATGGATAACTTTTTAGTCTTCGGTGATACATTTGAATCATGTCTAGTTAATCTGGAACGAATGCTTCTTAGATGCGAACAATCAAATCTAGTAATTGGGAGAAATGCCATTTCATGGTTAAAGAAGGCATCGTTCTTGGACATAAAATTTCAAAAGAAGGAATTGAAGTGGATAGAGCTAAAGTAGATGTAATTGCTAAACTTCCACATCCCACCAATGTTAGAGGAGTTAGGAGTTTTCTAGGGCATGCCGGTTTTTACCGACGTTTCATAAAAGATTTTTCTAAAATTGCCACTCCTATGAATAAACTCCTAGAAAAAGATGCTCCATTCATCTTTTCAGATGAGTGTATCAAATCTTTTAATATTCTTAAAGAAAAACTCACTAATGCGCCGATCATGATAACACCAAATTGGAATCTACCATTTGAACTAATGTGCGATGCAAGTGATTTTGCAATGGGAGCCGTTTTAGGACAAAGGATTGAAAAACGATTTCAACCTATATATTATGCTAGTAAGACGTTACAAGGAGCACAAACGAACTATACAACTACTAAAAAAGAACTCCTTGCTATTGTCTTTGCTTTTGACAAATTTTGATCATATCTCGTTCTAGCAAAAACGGTGGTCTATACCGACCATTCTGCTCTTAGATACCTATTTTCGAAACAAGATGCTAAACCAAGATTAATCCGTTGGATCTTACTCCTACAAGAATTTGATATTGAAATCCGAGATAAAAGAGGAGCAGAAAATCTCGCCGCTGATCATCTTTCTCGTCTTGAAAATCCTGAGTTAGAAGTTCTAAATGAATCGGCCATACAAGACAACTTTCCTGATGAATATCTATTGAAGATAGATTATAAAGAAATTCCATGGTTTGCAGACTATGCAAACTACTTAGTTTGTGGATTCCTTGAAAAAGGATTATCGTACCAAAGACGAAAGAAATTCTTCAGTGATATAAAACACTATTTTTGGGAAGATCCACATCTTTTTAAAAGTTATCCCGATTGAATAATACGCCGATGTGTATTTGGAGATGAAGCTAGTAAAATATTAAACCATTGTCACACAGGACCAACAGGAGGGCATTATGGGCCTCAACTAACAGCAAGAAAAGTTTATGAAGCTGGATTCTATTGGCCTACAATTTACAAAGATGCACACCTTCTTTGCAAATCCTGTGATGCTTGTCAAAGGGCCGGAAAAATAAGTCAACGTGATGAAATGCCACAAAATGTCATCCAAGTATGTGAAGTATTTGACATTTGGGGTATTGACTTTATGGGTCCATTTCCAAAATCTCATAATAATCTATATATACTCGTAGCCATTGATTATGTATCTAAATGGACGGAAGCACAAGCTCTCCCAACTAACGATGCACGAGTTGTAGTCAACTTTTTAAAACGTCTTTTTGCAAGGTTTGGAACACCGAAAGCTTTAATAAGTGATCGGGGTACTCATTTCTGTAATAATCAACTTGAGAAAGTTCTTAAAAGATATGGAGTAACTCATAAAATCTCCACCGCATATCATCCACAAACAAGTGGACAAGTTGAAAATACCAACCGAGCTTTAAAACTTATTCTAGAGAAAACCGTAGGATCAAATCCGAAGGAATGGTCCATTAAATTGGAGCATGCACTCTGGGCTTTTAGAACAGCCTACAAAACTCCAATTGGAACCACACCTTTTAGACTTGTTTATGGAAAAGCATGTCATCTTCCAGTAGAAATTGAACACAAAGCATTTTGGGCTTTGAAGACATGTAATCTTGATTTACATGAAGCCGGACGTCTACGATTAAGTCAACTAAACGAATTAGAAGAATTAAGACATGAAGCATACGATAATTCGTTAATCTATAAAGAAAGAACGAAGAAATGGCATGATAAAAGAATCAGAAGTTCAAAAGAATTTAAAGAAGGAGACAGAGTTCTTCTTTTCAATTCACGATTCAAGCTATTTCCTGGAAAATTGAAATCAAGATGGTCTGGACCATTCATGGTCAAAAGAGTTTTCCCATACGGAACGATAGAATTAATAAATTCAAATGGGATTGAATTTAAAGTTAATGGTCACAGAGTTAAACATTACATACATGGTCCGATGGAAGTCGACAACGAAGTTAATCACAATTTCGACCCAACAGCTAACTAAGTGTGGGGAGAATCAAGTCTTTAAAGGATAATATGTATTTCTATTAGAGTTAGATTGTCTGTTTTCGTGTAGTTCTCGAAAATGGAACCCGAATGGTCTTTCCCTAGCAGACCCTAAAGAACTAGTCTTCTCCCCCCATTCTGAATTTTTATTTTTTTTAGGTTTTTACAAAATGAAGACTGCCTGTGAACTAAACCATGGTCTAATGCTACACGCTTTGATCACTAAAAGAAATAATGACATACTACCAAGTGAAATAGTATCAGTAATCAGAGAAAGAATGGACGGAGTTAGAAAAGAATCCAGATGCGAAGATAATAAGTTACAATTTGGTAAAGGAAAATCAAAATCCGCAGCGAAAAGAAGAGCACGACACCTAGAAAGATGTCACAAATGCGGAAAATGGTCACATGGAGGTATATGTTCAAATAATCAAACCTATTCAAACACTGAATTTGTTACTTTATGCAGAGACGGACCGTTCATATGTTTAGAAGAAAAGACACTGAATGCTCGAGGTTACGCCTATGTAGCCATGGAAAACCAATTAAACCGACTATCTTATGAATGGGATAGATCATATAACTAAGAAATCTATTTCACAGGTATGTCTGTACAGTTTTTATTTTTATTTTTTTTTATTTTTAACCTTTTGATAATAAACGCTAATTTGTTCGCTAAAAAGTATTAAATTGGTATTGAATAAAATTAGGTTTGGCGATCGAAATTATTGATATCATTCAAAAATTTATTACATCACTGCGAAATTTAACGTTTATTCTTAAGGTATAAATATCTTTAATCAATCAACCCAAAATATTTCAAAAATTCGTCATGAGTTAAATTAGGTTTTGGAACCGAAATTACTTTACCGAAAAGAGGGGCGCATATTTTTGATAATATTTGATTGATTAAAGTGGGATAAAAAGACAAAAAGATTTTTAATTTTATTTTTACCATGTTTTTAAAATTAATATTTAAATCTTAAATTAATATTGTAAACTTTGTAAAAACAATATATTTAAAATTGTAAATATTTGAAAAATTAATATAAGTTTGGTGTGAATTTATAATATGAATTTTTAAATTAAGTTGGTGTGAATTTTTAAAATATAAATTTTTAATTTTATGCATTTTAAATTTTAAGTTTAGTGTGAATTTTTAATATTAATTTTGAATTTCATATTTAAGTTGTGTGAATTTAAAAACAAAAATTTACTTTATCTCATTAAGTTAAAAATATGATTTTTAAAATTCGTCGTAAGTTGAAGACTAGGTCTTTGAACCGAAATTGCTTTACCCGAGGGAGGGACGAGAACTTTTATTATCATTATTTTTAATCTTATTGAATTAAAGTATGCCAAAAACATTAAAAAACCAAAAATCTTAGCTTTTAAAACAATCGCTACAAAAAGACAAATTTTAAAATTTTGTCGAGGGACGGACTAGGACATCGATTCGAAACGACCTCGTCCTAAATAACAAGGGAAACAAAATTTTAAAATTAATTACTTAATTGTTTTAATAAGTTAAAGTTTATAAAAAAAAAAATAAAAATTACCAAACTCCGCGACTCGCGGAGTTTGGAGGGTTAATCCCCGCGACTCGCGGGAGGACTGGATTACAGAAAAAAAATAAGAGCTGAACCAGCTCATTCCACACAAAACCCACAGAAAAAACTGCGAACATACTGCCGCAAAAACACGAAAAACACCCCCAAAAATCACAATTTTTAACCGTTAATCACCAAATCTTTTACTAAAATCATGTTGAGAAGGATGCTATCTAGGAATTACTCAAGAAAAAACGGTAAATTTCTACACCTAAACACCATTTAATCCGAAATTAGTGTTCTTGAGCCATTTTTTCCCAATTTGATTTTGATGCTTTTTTACTGTAATTATGCTTAAATTGTTTATGTATTATGCTTGTATAACCTAGATTGATGCTGTTTAACATGATTAGAAGCCTTAAACTTCAAATTTTGAATAATCTAGTGTGACAACCCAGAAATTTCCAACCAAATTTAAACTTTAATCTTTATATGTTTCCGACACGATAAGCAATATTTGTTAAGTTAAATTTCAAGAATTTTAAACTATGTTCATACATTCATTCAACCTCGACCAAGTTCCAACGATTAACGAACCATTAAACGAATATGATTATATATGTATATGTGTATATATATTATAACTTGAAACGTAAACAAAATATTAGATTAAATACTTTATATGATTGTATCTGTTTCAAAATGTTTATCAATGGAATTAGAAGATAAGATCAAATGATTGAATTATCAGATATATTGAATTATGATTACAAGTCTCTGTTGAAAGGCCCACGTTGATTTGAGAAATCTTTTCATTTTAACAATATTCGGAAAATGGTAAAGTGATTTATAAATATGAATAAATTGTCAATCATTGAGAACTAGACAAAGGATAGTGGAAGATTGAATCTCATAAAGACTCGATTGATCTATTTAGTTTCAAACGTACAAAAACATTTTCAGTTTAAAAAGAACTTTATTATTAAAACGTATATAACTTTTATAAATATCTAGAACCACTTTTGACAACTCATTACTTAACTAGTATGATAAAGATAACGATATTTATATTTTATTTTATTAAATATATATAACGATTTAAATTAATATTATATATATTTATACGCGTATTATACGTACATAGTTTTATACTTTTACTATACTTAAACTTTACCTTTACTTTATTTTTACTTTACTTTAACTTTAATAATTCATACTTTAATAATTCACTTTAATAATTCATACTTTAATAATTCACTTTAATAATTCATACTTTAATAATTCACTTTAATAATTCATACTTTAATAATTCACTTTAATAATTCAAAAATCTATTATAAATAGAATTCAATAGGTTTCATTATTTCATAGAAACTTGAAAATAGTTTTCTCTAAACTCTCTCAATCGATTTACATATATATATATTTACTCCGTATTATCTCAAGATATTATTAGTATACATAAAATATTACGACGGAGTGCTGTCCGAGTGAGTTATAGTCCCACTTTTAAAATCTAATATTTTTGGGATGAGAATACATGCAGGTTTTATAAATGATTTACAAAATAGACACAAGTACGTGAAACTACATTCTATGGTTGAATTATCGAAATCGAATATGCCCCTTTTTATTAAAGTCTGGTAATCTAAGAATTAGGGAACAGACACCCTAATTGACGCGAATCCTAAAGATAGATCTATTGGGCCTAACAAACCCCATCCAAAGTACCGGATGCTTTAGTACTTCGAAATTTATATCATGTCCGAAGGAGGATCCCGGAATGATAGGGGATATTCTTATATGCATATTGTTAATGTCGGTTACCAGGTGTTCACCATATGAATGATTATTTTTGTCTCTATGCATGGGACGTATATTTATGAGAACTGGAAATGAAATTCTTGTGGTCTATTAAAATGATGGAAATAAATGATTATGATAAACTAATGAACTCACCAACCTTTTGGTTGACACTTTAAAGCATGTTTATTCTCAGGTGTTAAAGAAATCTTCCGCTGTGCATTTACTCATTTTAAAGATATTACTTGGAGTCTTTCATAGCATATTTCGAAGAACGTTGCATTCGAGTCATTGAGTTCATCAAAGATTATTATTAAATCAATTTATAGTTGGATAGTGGATATTATGAAATGGTATGCATGCCTGTCAATTTTCGATGTAAAGAAAGATTGTCTTTTAAAAACGAATGCAATGTTTGTAAAATGTATAATATAGAGGTCAAATACCTCGCAATGTAATCAACTATTGTGAATCGTTTATAATGTATATGAACGGGTCCTTTCAGTTGGTATCAGATCGGTGGTCTTAGCGAACCAGGTCTGCATTAGTGTGTCTAACTGATAAGTCGTTAGGATGCATTAGTGAGTCTGGACTTCGACCGTGTCTGCATGTCAAAAGTTTTGCTTATCATTTCTAGTCGGAAATCATCTGCTTATCATCCATAGGAAATTACCTGCTTATCATTATTAGTCTAGACACGTCTTGCTACATTAATTGCATGAGTAGTGTATAGACAAAATTCATATCATAGCGTATCTGCTAAATCATATCTTATCGTATCTGTTACTTTAAACTTTGCCTGACATATCCCACAAATTACTCCGTAATCTATGAAATCTTTTGATCTCTATATATAGATATCCTATGTAAATAGAATACCACCCGATAGCCGAAAAATCATTTTTATATAGAAAATCCTTTATCCAATCGTACGAAATAGAATTTGTCATCAGTTCAAGTCACTCGGATTCCGAAATGGAATCTCACTCAAGCTCCGAAAGCAGTGTGACCGTAATGGATCAACCAATCAGACATCACCTATTCTGGATGAATTGGGGATGGGTTCGTAGCCTCCTCAATCATTGGAAACAGGAAGAAGGCGATCCTTTCCATCCACCACATTGCCCTCTTGGCGAAGAACCTGAAGCACTTACCGGTGAACCTGTTCGAAACACCATTTTCTCGCTCATTTCCAGAGTATCTCGTCACGATTATATATTACATCAAATTTTAGATTTTATTTATCCGCTCGTTCCGACCGACAATCATCCTGGAATAATAGAAGAAGTCAACGAACTTCGCGCTCGGGTAGTGGCTTTGGAGAATATGGTGAAGAGATTACAAACACCAGCAGCAGCATCAGCAGCATAACCAGTAACACCATCATCAATGCCAATAGTACCATTACCACCCCAACCACAACCACGTCGTAAACCTCAACTTTACACTCTGTCCCACAAGCACCAATGTCATACCCCCTGTAGATACCAAGGAATACCAACAACAATAACCGACGAAGTATTAATTCATAACTTCATTGGAGAAACATTCCGCGCAGATTATGTAATCTCTAAAGTCTTAGAGATTATCTAATCTAGCCCTAACCATAAATCAGTTAAGCGAACCAAAATGATAGAAGGAAGAGTAGAAACCCTGACAAAAATGGTGTGTGATTAACAAGCTAAACTTGTTTTACCAACAGCATCAACAGTACCGTCAGCGTCACCAGCATCATCAGTACAATCAACATCAGAATCAACAACACATATAACATCACAAACTCCGTCAGCTCAAGAATCACTATGGACATCATTACGAATCAATAACCCGTATATTGTATCAACGAGTTATGAAGAATTAACTCATTCCCTTTGAAGAAATTATATGTATATTTTTATATTTTGAAATAAAAATAAATCTTTCCGTGCTAAGCTATTGTGTGTGAATCTTAACAACTCGGTTAATTCATATTACAAATATGCAATAATGTACATCCTTCAGCCGCAACTTAACCAGCGTTAACTACAATCTTTGTCGCAATTCAACAAATTCCAATTCATAATAAATCAAGTATATATTTGATTTTACACTTTCATCATCGATGTACCCGAAACTTTTCAGATAACATCATTCGTACTTTGCGAAATTCACAAGAATTCCACGAACCGAACATCATACATCAACAAATAACGAAGTATTGATTCATAATTTCAATGTCATTAAAGAAATACTGCGTAAAAGTTATGTACTTTTTAAAGCCTTTAGAGATTATTCAATTCTAGTTTCAACCGTAAATCAAATGAGTTTAATTTAACATTAACTCATTAAATCTATGTTATATCTGAAGAAAATATACATATATATATTTTCATAAAGACTGTAATAAAATTCTTTTGTACAAAATATTAATTGTGAAATTTTTTTTAACGGGTAGGTAATACCCGAGAGATATATAAATTCACAATTAATATATTACATTCTTCGAATCTGATTCAGCAAATCATCCATTATACTCCCTACTTTCACAACAATATACATTCTTTTATAGAAATCAAAACAACCATACTCATTCAAAATTTAATTACATATTCTAATTTTGAAATCTCAAAATTCAACTTGAGATATGACCAAAATCATCACTCTTAGATTCTTACATCTTTCACAAGCTATATTTTGACTTCAAAACTGTGTTAGAACATCAAATGTATGTTAATGATTACAATCTGTGTTCAAACCCTTCGAAAATTTCTGAAGACACTTCGAATGATGAGCAATCGAGATGATGATCCAACCACATGTTACCCACAGTTATGTACCCGAAAAACTCTTGAAACCAAAGTAAAAGTTTAAACAACGTATCCGCGTCAGATTCTTTAGCATTTATTAGAAAAAATAACTTTGCGACTCCTATTCAAAGTAGCTAGTTTTGTCACAGCTCCAGCAAGTCAACTTCGACTTTTCAGTCAGACTAACCTTATTATAACCTTGAGATATACACCATCGTTACCAGGGAACCTTTTACATTCCACCACATTATTAACAGATGTATCAACAACTTCATTACCCTTTGACTTTAGCCTCTCCAAAAAGTCATTATAATTATTCATTGAAACCCCATCATTTACTCATTCGCATCTTGTAATGAGAATTTCCATACGAATCATTGGGAATTAGCAATCAGTATTTTGAAATCTCGCAGCATGTCTACGCCAACAGTTATATGTGTATATATAACGTCTATCTTCTGGACTTAATTTGAATGTGAAGATTCTGAAAAACACTTCGAACTACGAATTGGTTCTCCGAAAATGGAAAAATACTGATGAAGCAGCAAAAAAACTATAAACGACCTTAACAGTAAAAGTTTGATGATAATGAATAGGTGTGCTGGCAAAGCGCAGAAAAAGAGAAGTCTTGGAACTGGAAAATGGATTGAGCAAAGTAGGAAGGAGGCTGTGGACAAATTACAAAGACTGAACCTGACTTCAAAGGATCCAAATAATTCAGTATCTGTCGAAGCCATTAACGAATACCTTGCTCCTGACTCTAAACCCCTGCGGACAATATTCTTCATCATCCTCTGATATTAGAAATTCTAAAATATCATCATATCTTTCAATATAAATATCCTCCATATTTCTGAAGATATTTTCTTAATTTTTCTTATTTGAAATCATTTACCTCTTCGCGCTATCTGTATTACATCATAAAAGAAACTATTTTAGTTTCTAAATTCTGAAACATTCAAGTTTAAAATAGGAATATTTTGAAGTAGTGTTGGGAACTGAAGCATGAATTAGTATAATATAATGACACTTGATCAATGTGATTATATTACAGTAAGTCATGCTGAGTTTCTAAATGGAACGTGATGATTCACAGATCATAACATCATCATGTGCCATGTTATACGACTCTTGTATTCTATTTAACCTCTAAAATATCAAGAAAATATTTCTTGATGATTCGGCCTTTTCCAAGGTATTTTAGTAATTTGACAAGTCAAGATTGTGCCATCACGATTTCCTTCCCAGAACATTAACAATGTTCATTTCGAAATTCATATCTGTGAATTCTGGACCATTACAAGCGGTGCTTAATCGCAAGAAGAAGAAACGAAAAGACAAAACTCCGAAATAGAAATTGGGGTATAAATTGCAGCAAATAAAAGAGAGCATTAACTGTGAATGATAATGATTATAGAAGACAGAAGCAGAGACTTTGAAATATAAGGGAACATATAAAGCCCAATGACAAACCAGAAATTATAAACCATATATATCGATGCATATAGCAATATAAAGACACGGGAGAACTAGGAACACTATAAACCCAAGAGTATAGTAGAAGTAAATAGATTCTTCCGGCGGTAGATAAAAAAAAAGAAGAATGACCGATATGAAAGTTAGAAGTATATCGAGAATCAGAACTGGATGGAGCATATTGATGAATACTTTAAAATATGAGTTGAGGGGGAAAGAATAGAAGGTGATGAAACATGACTAGGAACTTAGAAATCAACAGATTTAACTCACACAATGGCAGAATAAGTGAATCAAACCCTCTAGTGAATAGGTTAAGTTTTTTTTTGATTAATTTAGTCAAACCACAACTAAATCAAGTGTGATTAGATCAACACCTAGAGCTATTATTCACCACCTGGGTAATTTGGACTGAGAGAGAATCGAAGGAGCTCACTAGATCTGAGTGTGTGTAACAAATGAGAGGCTTAACCTAAAATGAAGAACATAAGACTTTATATACCCCTGCTGTTGACACACCCATACGATTCATTCATCACACGTACGAGTTGGCTTCATCAACCGTACGGGTGATCACTCACTCGTGTCTTATCATTTAGGTTGTAATTGTGACTTAGCTCAGCATCAACCATGCGTATGAGCCTGTCAGCCGTACTAGTGAGGCTTCACTCGTACGTCTGACTAAGTCTAACATAGTCAAACATCTAAATCTCGTTCCTGCAGTTCCTGTAACCACATACAAACACGGATAGGATAATAACGAGCAATCATGGTGGCCTGTAAATTGTTGTACCTGCAATGGACGTGGGTAGATGTCTAGGGACTTGCATAAAATGCATCAACAGATGGTGTGAGTTGTAAGGAAACGAAGGAGGTGAATTTATAAGAAAATCTCTGACAGAACAATTAAAATGGACGATCGCATTTAAAGCGGATCCTAATTCCCTTGATTACCGGAGAGTCAAATCTTATTAAGAAGATTTTCTTCAAATCCCTTAAAATCTGGGAATCAATCATATCTACGTCAAATGATAAGATGAATCTACACTTACTCATTTCACTCTTCTATGTTACCTTCATTCGTACTCTTCATATAAATGGATTGTTTATCCAAAGTATTCGCTGATGATAAAACTCTAATTTTCAGCCCGTATGCATCATGAAAACATACTTATTATCATTCACGACCTTTCCACTCAAATTTCGGGACGAAATTTCTTTAACGGGTAGGTACTGTGACAACCCAGAAATTTCCAACCAAATTTAAACTTTAATCTTTATATGTTTCCGACACGATAAGCAATATTTGTTAAGTTAAATTTCAAGAATTTTAAACTATGTTCATACATTCATTCAACCTCGACCAAGTTCCAACGATTAACGAACCATTAAACGAATATGATTATATATGTATATGTGTATATATATTATAACTTGAAACGTAAACAAAATATTAGATTAAATACTTTATATGATTGTATCTGTTTCAAAATGTTTATCAATGGAATTAGAAGATAAGATCAAATGATTGAATTATCAGATATATTGAATTATGATTACAAGTCTCTGTTGAAAGGCCCACGTTGATTTGAGAAATCTTTTCATTTTAACAATATTCGGAAAATGGTAAAGTGATTTATAAATATGAATAAATTGTCAATCATTGAGAACTAGACAAAGGATAGTGGAAGATTGAATCTCATAAAGACTCGATTGATCTATTTAGTTTCAAACGTACAAAAACATTTTCAGTTTAAAAAGAACTTTATTATTAAAACGTATATAACTTTTATAAATATCTAGAACCACTTTTGACAACTCATTACTTAACTAGTATGATAAAGATAACGATATTTATATTTTATTTTATTAAATATATATAACGATTTAAATTAATATTATATATATTTATACGCGTATTATACGTACATAGTTTTATACTTTTACTATACTTAAACTTTACCTTTACTTTATTTTTACTTTACTTTAACTTTAATAATTCATACTTTAATAATTCACTTTAATAATTCATACTTTAATAATTCACTTTAATAATTCATACTTTAATAATTCACTTTAATAATTCATACTTTAATAATTCACTTTAATAATTCAAAAATCTATTATAAATAGAATTCAATAGGTTTCATTATTTCATAGAAACTTGAAAATAGTTTTCTCTAAACTCTCTCAATCGATTTACATATATATATATTTACTCCGTATTATCTCAAGATATTATTAGTATACATAAAATATTACGACGGAGTGCTGTCCGAGTGAGTTATAGTCCCACTTTTAAAATCTAATATTTTTGGGATGAGAATACATGCAGGTTTTATAAATGATTTACAAAATAGACACAAGTACGTGAAACTACATTCTATGGTTGAATTATCCAAATCGAATATGCCCCTTTTTATTAAAGTCTGGTAATCTAAGAATTAGGGAACAGACACCCTAATTGACGCGAATCCTAAAGATAGATCTATTGGGCCTAACAAACCCCATCCAAAGTACCGGATGCTTTAGTACTTCGAAATTTATATCATGTCCGAAGGAGGATCCCGGAATGATAGGGGATATTCTTATATGCATATTGTTAATGTCGGTTACCAGGTGTTCACCATATGAATGATTATTTTTGTCTCTATGCATGGGACGTATATTTATGAGAACTGGAAATGAAATTCTTGTGGTCTATTAAAATGATGGAAATAAATGATTATGATAAACTAATGAACTCACCAACCTTTTGGTTGACACTTTAAAGCATGTTTATTCTCAGGTGTTAAAGAAATCTTTCGCTGTGCATTTACTCATTTTAAAGATATTACTTGGAGTCTTTCATAGCATATTTCGAAGAACGTTGCATTCGAGTCATTGAGTTCATCAAAGATTATTATTAAATCAATTTATAGTTGGATAGTGGATATTATGAAATGGTATGCATGCCTGTCAATTTTCGATGTAAAGAAAGATTGTCTTTTAAAAACGAATGCAATGTTTGTAAAATGTATAATATAGAGGTCAAATACCTCGCAATGTAATCAACTATTGTGAATCGTTTATAATGTATATGAACGGGTCCTTTCATCTAGGGTTTGTGTTCTTGAGCAAATTTGGGGCTTTTTGATATAAACAGGTTATGGCCAATTTTTGTCATGAATTGTTGCTAAATTAAGTAGTGTAACATGTCTAGGTAGTTAAATGATCCAAACTTTGAGCCTAAACATGATTTTGAGAATTAAAGTGGACTTTTTCAAGTCTAAAAATTCATGAACTTGATTTTTGAAAGATAATGCCATTTGAGACTTGTTTGATTGCTAGTAATGATTATTTTGACATGTTGTTTGAGTTGAATGCTTATGAACTTGGCGAACATTTTCGTATATGCTTATTTGAAAAAGTGTAGATTTGATAAAAATGTGAAAATGAGCTTAAGTTTGATATAAATTGATCATGTCATTGTAATTATTTTGATTTATGATTTTGCTGACACTAATGCATATTTGGATGCACAAAAATTGTGTTTGATGTGTTTTGCAGACTGAAAGGGGTGAATCTTCATCCCAAGCCCGTAATGCTCCTGCTGAGAATGCGGAACAACAGGAGGTGGATAACTACTACAAGCAGGATATACCTCATCCAGTCATGACCTTTTCTGATATGCACTTGGAAGAGTTGTATCCGAACCTGAGATTTGACAGACTTTGGATAGATTATCCAAAATATCAACGGGGTTTGCATACTCTTCATTCTAAGGTTGTTGAGGTACCGAGGGTCATAGAATGGGGACCCTTAGAAGCTGTAGAATTGGCCAGGCCAATTAGGGAATTACTTGTACAGAGGTATGGTAATTCTACTTTTAATGACTGGGTACGTTTATTCACCATGCGTAGACCTGTATATAAAGTATGGTGTGAAGAATTGTTGTGTAGTATAGAGTTGAATGATCGGGTAGCTAGTTTAACCGATCGTTCTTTTATTAGATTTTTGTTAGGCGGTTCGATGCGCCACATGTCTTTACTAGACATGGCTCAGGCTTTACGTATATATACGCCTGAGGAGTTAGCATCTGCCGATTGTAGAGGGTTGATACTAAACGGTAGAAAGATAGATGAAAATTTTGATACACACGGTGTGTGGAGTCAAATGACAAGCCATCACCGTTTCAAAGGGGGAAATTACTCTTATTTGAATATAGATAGAGCCGAATTAAGAGTGATTCATAGGTTTTTAGCTAATTCGATTACACAAAGGG
The DNA here is from genome assembly GCF_046630445.1 of Rutidosis leptorrhynchoides. NCBI lineage: Eukaryota > Viridiplantae > Streptophyta > Magnoliopsida > Asterales > Asteraceae > Rutidosis > Rutidosis leptorrhynchoides. Next base: position 151,212,348 of record NC_092334.1, read on the forward strand.
GTAAGAACAAGGAAAAAGTAAATGAACAGGATTTGTTTTACCATATGTGTATTCGAGACCCACAAAGCGCTGTAAGTATACCATATTGTGTGGGTTATTATTTATCAGCTATGGTTCGGGGGATGCGACCGCATAGCATAATAGGAGGTGGTATTTTTATTACTTTGATTGGTGAATATCTCGGTGTGGATATAAGTCGGGGGGGATTATTAGTAGAAGAACCAGAACCCCGCGATACTATAGGTTTAAATGTATACCATGGTGCGAAAGTTTTGAAAAGGCGAAATAACGCCGCAGTACAATACCATGGTAGACATCCACAGGTTGAGAGAAACCAACAGCAAGGTAATGTAGGAGGGGGGAATGAGATGCAAGAAATGCAAAGGTTTATAGCTTCTCAGGAGTACGAAAATGCTAGACAGAGAGCATTTGAAGATTGGCAAGTTCATCAGAACCAAATCATAGCTCATTGCCAACATATAGGTAGAAACTATATTCCTACACCGAAACCCATCTTCCCTCCCTGGTCTATAGAGATGCAGCCACCATATCCTACGTATAACCCTGCCGAAGCATTCTATAGCACCTATGGTTATGCCTGGAACCCCTATTGGTACCAGTATCATCCCTAGTATACTTAGTTTTATTTTTTTTGTAATTTGTAATTATTGATACGTTTAATACTTTTGTTAATATTGTAATCATTTTTATAATTGTCTAACTTTTATTCTTAGATTTTAATAATTTTTGAATGTGGGGTAATATACCAAACTTCAAAAATATGTATATATGTTTGCAGTTTATCTTATGTACACAACAGGGTAAAACAACGCATTTTCAAAGACTGGCATTAAGTTCAGCAAAAGCAACTAATTTTGACGACAAGATGCAAAATATATGTGAAATAACAACAAGACAGAATGAACAAATGATGTGCACCATTTATCATTCAGCAAACAAACGCCAATATATTTGGAAACTTTGATAAAAATTTAATCATTTTCACACAAATCACCCTCAATAATTTAAATTATTACTGATTTCTTGCAAATGAGGGCATTGCAAGATCTTAAGTGTGGGAAGGGGTTAAATTCTTTCGGATTTTAAAACTTTTTACTTTATACACTTGGTTACCATTAAAAATACTAGTAAAGCAGTAGTTGTATTAGAATCTAGTGCTCTCTGATAATAAAGAACAGCCCAAGTCTTATATACTGACTACCCAATTCTAGTAAAATTTTTCAAAATTTTCAATTAAATGAACTCAAAATCATATTTATACATATTTATGAACAATAAAACTAGGTTTTAACACCGAAATTATTGTTACCTCGGAAAGGACATAAATTGAGAAACAAACTAAAATGTTAAAATTCATTTAAAATGGAATAGAGGACGATAAAAAGGAAAATAAAAGCCAAGTGTGGGAAAATTTACCAAGTTATCTTAAACATATGTCACATATATCTGTAACAAATAACTGAAAATACTTTTGCTTTGGACTAAACTAAACTGTTTTACCCGATGAAAGAAAAGAAAAGATGGATCTACACGATGAATCAATTCCATCATTAAAAGGAAGTAAAGTCTTCCGAAAAAGACACGCGCTTCTTGATTTAGGTCATGAAGTTGTCGTCCAGACCAGCTGTAGGTTGACGTAAAATCTAGAAAAGTCATCACTAAAATCAGCAGGAAATCCACGGACCTCAGAATTAAACAGGGTCGCCAAGTGGTCAGATTTATTCTAACCATGAGAAGGATTTATCTTGTAAAATGGGGGGGGCACCATGCAAATTAGCTTGATAAGACTAATGAATCAGATCCCCAGAAAGGATAATCTCCTTAAAGATTAAAAATCAGCTTTTAAGACTGATATTACTCAATCCTAGAGATTGACCTTAAAGATTGAGAATTCAAACTCATGAAATTCAATGATATCTAAACTTGAGCTTGAACGAGAAAATATTTTGATCAAAATTACAAACCGATTTGTTTTCTGAAAACCCTATTTTCAATGCGTTTATTACCATTGAACGTAAAATCCTAGGAATTCACCTGGAATTCATTAGGTCACCTGAACTAAAACGGGTGTCAACCGTAAGAACGGTGGTTGCATAGTGGTCAAAGACAGGACCTTGTGCCATACCGAAAAATTATAAGGGTGAGCTTTACTATTGCTCCTACCAAGGATAGTAATTGCGTCCGACACGTTATAGACCATAATTAAAAGCATGTCAGGGGACATTGCCTTAACAGTTGCTTGTTCAACGCTTTCCTTTACAACCGGACGGTAGTTTACCGAAAGGTAATATACGGGACAAGTGAACTGGACGTTTTGCTTTTCAAATACAAGGTTAGCAAGTGGGTGACACAAAACCATAAGTTTTGAGCTAAAATTTTCAAAACTGAAACCCACCAAGCCCACAAAAATATTTTGCAAACACCGGTAAAGGGTTATTCCGGAAAACTTATCTAGGGTAAAAACTAGATTTAATTTTCAAAAAGATCAAATGTTTTCATAAAGATCCAATTTTCTTAATGGATCTAAATTTTTATAGTCATGTGGGACTGTAAACCATATCGTTACTACCATTGTTCATACCACCGTATAGAAATCTCTGATGTACAAAGTGTGAAGAATAAAGAAGTGATTCTAGTATTTCAAGACGATATTGCTTGAGGACAAGCAATGCTCAAGTGTGGGAATATTTGATAATGCTAAAAACGAACATATATTTCATAGCATTATTCCTCTAGAAAGACAAGCTTTTAGTTGCAATTGTTCTATTTACAAGTGATATTCGTTTAAATAATAAAAGGTGAAGACAAAAGACAGATTCGACGAATTGAAGACGCAAACGACCAAAAAGCTCAAAAGTACAAAAGACAATCAAAGAGGTTCCAATTATTGATAAGAAACGTCTCGAAATTACAAGAGTACAAGATTCAAAACGCAAAGTACAAAATATAAAATTGTACGCAAGGACGTTCGAAAATCCGGAACCGGGACCAGAGTCAACTCTCAACGCTCGACGCAACGGACTAAAAATTACAAGTTAACTATGTATATAAATATAATATAATATATAATTAATTATATTAATTATATATATATTATATTTATAAATAAAAACCGTCGGCAGAGAAAGACTCCAAAGTTGTGAGCTGTAATTTCAATCTCCACGCTCGCGGAGTTTGAAGGCCAAAAAGGTCGCGAGTCGCGGAGCCCCAATTTCAGAAAATCCCTATAAAGCTCGCGCATTCTGATCGTAATCATCATCTTTTTCTTCTTCTCCTCATACGTAAAATATATATATATATATTTATAATTTATATTTTAATTTTAATTATAATTCTAAATAATAAGGGTATGTTAGCGAATGTTGTAAGGGTGTAAGTCGAAATTCTGTCCGTGTAACGCTACGCTATTTTTAATCATTGTAAGTTATGTTCAACCTTTTTACATTAATGTCTCGTAGCTAAGTTATTATTATGCTTATTTAAAATGAAGTAATCATGATGTTGGGCTAATTACTAAAATTGGGTAATTGGGCTTTGTACCATAATTGGGGTTTGGACAAAAGAATGACACTTGTGGAAATTAGACTATGGGCTATTAATGGGCTTTATATTTGTTTAACTAAACGATAGTTTGTTAATGTTAATATAAAGATTTACAATTGGGCGTCCCTATAAATTACCATATACACTCAATCGGACACGATGGGCGGGGTATTTATATGTACGAATAATCGTTCATCTAACCGGACACGGGAATGGATTAATAGCCACTAGAATAATTAAAACAGGGGTAAAATTATGTACAAGGACACTTGGTATAATTGATAACAAAATATTAAAACCTTGGATTACACTCAGTCGACATCCTGGTGTAATTATTAAACAAAATATTAAAATCTTGTTACAGTTTAAGTCCCCAATTAGTTGGAATATTTAACTTCGGGTATAAGAATAATTTGACGAGGACACTCGCACTTTATATTTATGACTGATGGACTGTTATGGACAAAAACCAGACGGACATATTAAATAATCCAGGACAAAGGACAATTAACCCATGGGCATAAAATTAAAATCAACACTTCAAACATCATGATTACGGAAGTTTAAATAAGCATAATTCTTTTATTTCATATTTAATTTCCTTTATTTTATATTTAATTGCACTTCTAATTATCGCATTTTTATTATTATTGTATTTAATTGCACTTTTAATTATCATACTTTTTAATTATCGCAAGTTTATTTTATCGCACTTTTATTATTCGCAATTTCATTATCGTTATTTACTTTACGCTTAAAATTAAGTCTTGTATTTATTTATTATTTTACATTTGGTTTTAACTGCGACTAAAGTTTTAAAATCGACAAACCGGTCATTAAACGGTAAAAACCCCCCTTTATAATAATAATATTACTTATATATATGTTTGTATTTTTATAAAAGTAAACTAATATAGCGTTGAGCTTTGTTAAAAAAAAAAAAGATTCCCTGTGGAACGAACCGGACTTACTAAAAATTACACTACTGTACGATTAGGTACAATGCCTATAAGTGTTGTAGCAAGGTTTAAGTATATCCATTCAATAAATAAATAAATATCTTGTGTAAAATTGTATCGTATTTAATAGTATTTCCTGCAAAAATTTAATAGTATTTTATACCACTCCGCTACCACATCACGTATCTATGGTCTATCAATATTACATAATATATGTTAGATTACATGTATAATACAATATAAGTTAGTTAAGTTATGGTTAGTATAGATTTGTTATAAAATTTTCGTAGCTAAACTAGTAAATCTAACCAATTTTGTTTTACCCATAATTTCTTCGTTATAAATCCATTTTGAGTGAATCAAGTTGCTATGGTTTCATAATGAACTGAAATTTATGAAACTAAACAAAAAAAAGTATAAGTTTATAGTCAGAAATACAGGTTACAAGTTATTTTTGAAAGAGGTAGTCATTTTCGTCGAAAGAACGATATCTTGATGACCATTTTGAAAAACATACTTCCACTTTGAGTTTAACGATGATTTTTGGATATAGTTTCATGTTCATAAGTAAAATTATTTTCCCAGAAGAACAAATTTTAAATCCAAGTTTATCATAGTTTTTAATTATCTAACCCAAAACAGCCCCCGGTTTCACTATGACGGCGTATGTCCAGTTTTACGGTGTTCTTCGTGTTTCCAGATTTTAAATCATTAAGTTAGCATATCATATAGATTTCGAACATGTGTTTATTTGATTTTAAAAGTTAATTTAGAAGGATTAACTTTGTTTGAGAACAAGTTTAGAATTAACTAAACTATATTCTAGTGGTTACAAGTTTAAATCTTCGAATAAGATAGTTTTATATATATGAATCGAATGATGTTATGAACATCATTTCTACCTCAAGTATAGTAGGTAAACCTACTGAAAATGACAAGAAATGATCTAGAGCTTCAAAGGATCTTGGATGGCTTGAAAGTTCTTGAAGTAGAATCATGACACGAAAACAAGTTCAAGTAAGATTTCTACTAGAATTAAGATTGTTATAGTTATAGAAATTGAATTAAAGTTTGAATATGATTATTACCTTGAATTAGAAAGAAAAGTTACTGAGATAAATTGGATGTTCTTGATGTAGTTTTTGATGAAGTTGAAGGTTATTTCTCTGGAAATGAAAGTGTTCTTGGAGTAGGTAGTTAGAGAGGATTTGTATGTGAAATTATGGAATGAAAATGATGTAGTAAATGATGGTGGTGGCGTGATTTTTATCATGGAACAAAGGCTCCTCATTTTGTTATTTGGTGTAATAATTCATACATGAAGACAAGTAATGGTTCCCACATGTTGTGGACTCATTCATGGCTGATCATTGGTGTTTACTATTAGTATATACCAATAGTAAATACATCTAGAAGCTGGGTATTGTACGAGTACGAATACGGATTGAATACGAGTAAATAGTGTTACTGTAGTAAATAGTATTTACTGTAGCAAATATTATTTTACTGTTACAAATAGTACTTTGATGTAGGCAAATAGTGTTTTACTGTAGCAAATAGTGTTTTACTGTATATCTTTGATTTAATTGTATTTCATCTTATATATATATATATATATATATATATATATATATATATATATATATATATATATATATATATATATATATATATATATATATATATATATAATAAAAAATTACATCATAAAATAAATAAAACGATTATATAATTATCACAAGTTATGACGTTCGTGAATCATCAGGCAAACTGGGTGGTCAAACGTTAACACTAAATCTGTTTCAGTTAATCAAGTCTTAACAAGTTTGATTGCTTAACATGTTGGAAATATTTATTCATGTAAATATTAATCTCATATAATATATAATCATGGTAAAGTTCGGGTCACTACACCCTTAACTTAAAAGCGTCATCGGTGACATCTTTGGTTTTGTAGATATCACAAATATCGTTAAAGTGTTGGATGTGTTCAAACGGATTTTCTTCTATTAAACTATGGAATAACGTATCTTTGATCATTGTGAAAAAGTTACCCTCGATCTTCCAATTATCTGCTCCAATTGGTGGTTTTGTGATCGCCGGAGCTATCACCGTTGGTGCTACCAATCTAGCATTCCACATCGGCGTGTCATTTGGATCATTTAATTGCTCTTGATTAACCGGTATTTGCTTGATTGGGTTACCATCTTCATTGTGAATAAGTTGACCGTTAGGATCCATCTCTTCTAAACAAAATTGCAAAACCTTAAAAATTTCTCTTTAATACCCGTTATTCTCTACGCTTGTAAACCCCGTGCACGTGTTTTTCTGGATTGGATAATGGATGTGTGAACTCTTGATCCTTTTGGGATCTCCTTTTCATACACCAAAGGTACCTATCCTTCAATCACGACACAAACACAAGCGGTTTTCCAAACACAAATAATATATATAACAAGAAAAGTAACTTTCGTAAGGAAAAACCCTTACGAAAGGATCGAACAAATAAGAGGTTAAACCAAATATTCAACTAAGCTAACCGCTCCCCGGCAGCGGCGCCAAGAAAGTATTAATGATGTGCGTGATAATAAATCTTTTACCCTTAAAATTTATATATGATTCAAACACTACAAATAAGCACACACAACTTGCGAGCACTTAGAACCCGGTTATTATATCACTTTAATGTAAGTATTCATATCAAGTTCGTCCCAAGAGAGCGGTGTAAGTTGAATAATTGAAACTATTAATTGTCATAGGGTTTGTTTGATTGGGGGGTTTTAATTGATTTTAATTAACACTAAAACTTGTACAATTAAACAAACTTAAACTTAACGAGTAAAACTAGTAGCTAGTAACAAGTAACGAAATATTAAGAACTTAAATCAGTTAACTAAGTAATATTCACTTACCTAATCCTCTCTATGCTTGGATTGCCCCGTTTTACCCAAATTGCTATAGCATTAGTTGTTGAAATATTAAATTTTTAGCACTACTACCAAACCTTAATCAAATAACACTTTGCGAATTCACATAAGCATTGCATTCTAAGATCAAGTTAATCATGATTAGTTATTGAGATTATGCTTGGGTTGAAATCACTTAGAACCCTTCAACTATCGAAATCACTTAAGATAATCGAACACTACTATGTTGACTAAAGGCTAACTGAAAACCAACCTAGATCAAGAATACAATCACTTGAAATCCTTAAGCTAGTTGTCTAGATCACTCAAGGTGTTGAAGTACAAATTGATTCACTTCACAAATCACTAAGAGAGCTACTCAACCTATGTAATCGAATTAAAGCCTAAAACAAATGCATAGCAATGGATCTATAGCTAACACAATAACACTTGATCATGTATTTCATTCAAACAACATCATTCAATTGATTTAGGGGCAAACACTTGCATTAGAGATTCATAGATAAGTAAACACAAGAGATTTAGCCAATCATGGTTAAGATTACACTAATCATAAGCATTGAAACACAAATAAAGATCATCTTAAAGTTATTTCAAGCAATGGATTCAAAATAGATAAAGAAAGGTGGAGAATACAACCCCAAATACAAAGAGATGAAGATCTAGAGCTAAAACTATGATGGATCTTGAGCTAGCTTCCTTCAATCCACCTTCAAACTCCAATGGATGATGAAATTAGGGTTTTGTAGGTGAAAATCGGACTTAGAATGGCAGCTCTCTCTCAAATGACCTAATCTCTTTCCTTTTATAGTGCTGAAAATTCTGGGCTGAATCAGCGACAGGAGCGCCGCTTTTGGAGTAGGAGCGACGGTTTTGGCATTCTTCAGGAGCGGCACTTTTGGTTCAGGAGCGCCGCTTTTGGCATCATTCAGCGGCGGCGCTTTGTGGTTAGGAGCGGCGCTTTTTCTGATCAGGAGCGGCGCTTTTGGCAATGAGGAACGGCGCTTCGGGCCACTGGTGAAAAATGGTGCCAAAACGTGCACAAGAACGTTGCTTTTCATTGAGGAGCGGCGCTTTTGCTCCACAGGAGCAGCGCTCTTATATTAGGAGCGGCGCTTTTGAGCTGATTTCTGCAATTTTTTTTTTTTTTTTGCCACTTTTGATTAAGACTTGGTCAATTTTACACTAAATCAAGCTCTTAGCCCCCAAATTGTCATTAAGCTTATAAGCATATCAAATAGGCTCCATAATCATCAAAAAAGTCGAGCAAAGTGAGAGAGATATTGCGAGATAAAACATTTATAATTAGAGCAATATCATGAAGCTTCATGTAGTGTTGTCATTGTTAGTATTTATGGAAAATATAGTCTATTAGCTAGCTTGAATTTTAAGTTTAAAGTTTTTTTTTAGAAGTAAAATCGTTCGATTGTTGAGTCACTTGTAATAGTTAGTAGTGAAGATGTGTTTCATTAAGTGCGGGATTAATGTTGAATTTTAGAAGGTGTCAAAATGGGTATTGACTTGGGTCATAGTGTGCTTGGTAGAGAAAAGTGTATGAACAACACACTTCTAGAACGTAACGTAAACCTAAAACGTAACGTATAAAAAGTAACTTTAATATGTAAAACGTAACGTAAACATAAAATGCGAAACGTAAACATAAAATGTGACGCAAACATAAAACATAAACGTATAATGTAAACGTACAAGTAAACGTAAACGTAAAACATAAATAAAAAAACGTAACACGTAAACGTAAAACGTAAACTTTAAACGTAAAGCGTAAAACGTAACATGTAAAACGTAAACCTAACACGTAAACATACAACGTTAATGTAAACGTAAAACGTAAATGTAAGGCGTAAACGTAACACGTAAAATGAAAACGTAAATGTAAATCGTAAATCATAATAGTAAACGTGAAAAATGACAAACATAGAATTTGAAATCCCACACATGCAGTGACGGATGAAGGAATTTTTTTCACCGGGGGAAAAAATATTAAAACCGTAGCAATTTTTTTGGGCAAAATATGGAAGTTTTAGGTAAATTATGGAGGTTTTGGGGCAAAATTTGAAGGTATGTGGGCAAAATTTGAAGGTTTTGAGGCAAAATATATAGGTTTTGGAAAGAAAAAAAATCCACCGGATGCAAAGTCGAAAAATTTAAAATTTTTACACTAAAAATTGAAAATCCACTGAGACGGGCGCCCCCGGTCCCCACATAAATCCGCCCCTGCTGACATGTACAAAGGATTTTGAAATCCCTTGTTCATGGGATTTCAAATCGAAATTTCTTGGGATTTGGAATCCAAATCACACGAAATCTCTCGAAATCCCACGAACTATAGGCACCTCAAAGATTTTTACCAACAAAAATCAATTTTTGTAAATGAAAAACTCGGCAAAACGCAATTATTCAATTATCAAAATCTATGCTTAAAATTATTGAGAAGAATTTGAGCATGTTAGTTAGCATCACTAAAAAAGTGAAGTTTGATCTATATTAAAATATGTAAACGCCAAAATGGCAACTATAGAAGAAGATGCGTCTCAAATAGTTTTGAGCTAAAAAACAACTTAAAAGGTTTTGTCGATATTTACTTTACTTTTAGTCTTATCACACAAACAGAAGATTGCACCATGTATATTTTGTATGTACTTGTATCTTACTGTGACGTGGATGCTATAAAGTGTCCATATACGATACAAATACAAAGAAACATAATACTGTTATAATTCAGTAGGCTTATAACTACCTTTAGTGGTTTGATTCTTGATGTTATAATTCAGTAGGCTTATAACTACCTTTAGTGGTTTGATTCTTGATGTTATAATTCAGTAGGCTTATAACTACCTTTAGTGATTTGATTCTTGATTTAGAATACTAATAATGAAGTGTAAGAACAAAGATGATAATGGAGAGAAAGAAAGAAACACTTTGTAAGTGTGAGAAATGGTGCAAGTTTAATGCTTGCATTCATGAGTATTTATAGCCTAAAATCTCAATATAAAAATACATACTTTGTGTACCAAAATTGACTATATGTATACACCAAAATTGACTATCCATATCTATATTATTATTATTATTATAACACTCCCCCTTGGATAGCAATTTTATTTTGTTGAAGATCAACTATAAATTAGTGCCTCGTTAAAAACCTTGCTAAAGAAAACCCAGTGGGAAAAAACTTTAGCTAAGGGAAAAAGAGTGCAGCATGGAGTTGACTCCCCCTCAAGTAGACATCGCTTCAGCTGTTACATCTTTTGAACATGTCTCATGCCAATGTTATGAACGTGTGTTCTGAAAATAGCAGTTGGAAGTGCTTTCGTGAAAAGATCAGCAGAGTTTTTGCTAGATTGCACATATCTCATTTCAATCTGGTTGTCCTTAATGAGATTTTGAGTGTATGAGAAGAATCTAGGTGGTATGTGTTTTGTTCGGTCACTTTTGATATACCCTTCTTTCATCTGTGCTATGCAAGCTGCATTATCTTCATAGATAGTTGTTGGACTTTTATCGCGTTCTAGTCCACAAGAATCAGTAATGAGTTGTGTCATTGATCTCAACCAAAAACATTCTCGAGTAGCTTCATGTAATGCAATCACTTCGGCATGATTTGACGATGTAGCAACAAGTGTTTGTTTTTGAGAACGCCATGATATTGCAGTACCTCCATTTAGGAATACATATCCAGTTTGAGATTTAGCTTTATGTGGATCAGATAAATAACCTGCATCTGCATAACCAACCAAATCTTGTTTTGATTCGTTAGAATAAAATAATCCTAAATCAGTAGTTCCTCGAAGGTATCGAAATATGTGTTTGATCCCATTCCAGTGTCTTTTGGTAGGAGCAGAGCTGAACCTTGCCAACAAATTAACTGCAAAAGAAATGTCAGGTCTTGTACAATTTGTAAGATACATAAGAGCTCCAATTGCACTAAGATATGGTACTTCTGGTCCAAGAATGTCTTCTTGATCTTCACATGGACGAAATGGATCAGCTTCAACATTGAGTGATCTAACAACCATAGGAGTACTTAATGGTTTTACCTTGTCCATATTGAAACGTTTCAAAATCTTTTCAGTATATGTTGTTTGATGTACAAGTAAACCATTAGGCATATGCTCAATTTGTAAACCAAGACAATACTTGGTTTTTCCGAGATCTTTCATTTCAAATTCTTTCTTTAGAAGTTGAATGGCTTCATGGATCTCTTTATTTGTACCTATGATGTTAAGATCATCAACATAAACAGCTATGATCACATATCCGGATGTTGTTTTCTTAATGAAAACACAAGGGCAAGTAAGATTATTTGTATACCCTTTGCTTATCAAGTAATCACTTAATCGGTTATACCACATACGTCCCGATTGTTTTAACCCATATAAAGATCTTTGTAATTTAATCGAATACATTTCTTTGGGTTTTGCATTTGATGCTTCTGGTACCTTAAATCCTTCAGGTATCTTCATATATATATCACTATCAAGTGATCCATATAGATAAGCAGTCACAACATCCATGAGATGCATTTCTAAATTTTTAGAAACTGCCAGACTGATTAAGTACCTAAAAGTAATTGCATCCATAACAGGAGAATAAGTTTCTTCATAATCAATTCCCGGTCTTTGAGAAAAACCTTGAGCTACAAGTCTAGCTTTATACCTTGTAACTTCATTTTTCTCATTTCTTTTTCGGACAAAAATCCATCTGTATCCTACAGGTTTCACATCTTTAGGAGTGAGAATGATGGATCCGAAAACTTTTCTTTTATTGAGTGATTCTAATTCAGCTCGTATTGCTTCTTTCCATTGAGCCCAATCATGTCTATTTTGACATTCAACCATAGATGTTGGTTCTGGATCATCATCATTATTCATGATGTCATATGCAACATTAAATGAAAATTTCTCATCAAGATTTTTCATTTCATTTCGGTTCCATAATATTTTTGAATATGCATAATTGATTGCAATTTCTGTATTGACATCATCAATCTCCTCTGCAGTAGGAGTACTGATTTGTGGTTCTTCTTGAACACTTTCTTTTACTTCATTATCAGCTGATTTTCTTTTTCGAGGATTTTTATCCTTTGAACCGATTGGTCTTCCACGTTTCTGACGTGGCAAAGATTCATGAGTGACGTTATTGCCAGCTTTTGGAATTTCAATTCGAGCTGGAGTATTTACTGCTGGTATATATGATTTTGTCACCGTTTTTGTATCTGTAAATGCATCAGGCAATTGATTTGCAAGTTCTTGTATATGCATTATCTTTTGAACTTCTGTCTCGCATTCTTTTGTGCGAGGATCAAGATACTTTAATTGAGGTTCACACCATGAAACATCATTTTCTTTATTTTTCATTTCTCCCCCTAATCTAGGGAACAATGTTTCATTAAAATGACAATCAGCAAAACGTGCTGTAAAAACGTCACCTGTCATAGGTTCAATATACCTTAATATTGAAGATGTTTCATATCCAACATATATTCCCAACCTCCTTTGAGGACCCATTTTTGTACGTTGTGGTGTCGCAATTGGAACATACACTGCACAACCAAATGTTCTAAGATGGGAAATATTTGGCTCTTGACCAAAAGCAAGTTGTAGGGGGGAATATTTATGACTTGCACTTGGTCTGATGCGAATCAATGCAGCAGCATGTAAAATTGCATGACCCCATATAGATACAGGGAGTTTTGTTCTCATTATCAATGGTCTAGCGATTAACTGTAAACGTTTAATCAATGACTCGGCTAAACCATTTTGTGTATGCACATGAGCAACAGAATGTTCAACAACAATTCCTATAGACATGCAATAGTCATTAAATGCTTGAGATGTAAATTCACCAGCATTATCAAGTCTCACCCTTTTAATGGTGTAATCAGGAAAATGAGCTCTCAATTTAATAATTTGGGCAAGAAATTTTGCAAATGCCACATTACGGCTTGATAACAGACAAACATGAGACCATCTGCTAGATGCGTCTATTAGAACCATGAAATATCTAAATGGTCCACATGGTGGATGAATTGGTCCACATATATCACCTTGAATTCTTTCAAGAAACATTGGTGATTCTTTCTCAACCTTAAGTGGTGAGGGTCTAGTTATCAATTTTCCAAGAGAGCAAGATGTACATGGAACCATTGTATCATGATGGATTTTTCTATCCTTTAGTGGATGTCCATGAGTACATTCAATAATCCTTTTCATCATTGTTGATCCTGGATGGCCTAATCTGTTATGCCATAAACTGAATACACCAGGATCAATATATTTTTCGTTAACTACCATATGTATTTCTGGTACATTTATATGTGTATAATGTAATCCAGAACTAAGTCTTGGCAGTTTTTCAACCACATGACTCTTGTCAGTGATACTTAAATATTTCTCATTTTCTGTTGTCACTGACTGATAATCATACCCGTTAAGGTATATGTCGGAGAAACTCAATAAATTTCTGCTTGACTTGGGAGAAAATAAGGCATCATTTATTAAAAATTTTGTACCATTTGGTAGTATGAAATTTGCCTTTCCTATCCCTTTTATCAAGTTAGCAGGTCCTGATATTGTATGTATAGTTCCTTCCGTTGGTTTTAGATCAATAAAATATTTCTCGGATTTAAGTATAGTGTGTGTAGTTCCACTGTCTGCTATACAGAGATCTCCACCACTTGATTGATGTTGTATTCCAGCAAAATTCATATTGAACTTCATATATAAGAAATAAATAGTGAGTACATTAATATTACACAATATTTTAAACGCAAATAGATAGTACTGAAACATTTAGCAAACATAATGACAAAGACAGACGATATTAAATCGTTTATTTTTCAAAAGACACACAACTTAAACATTCAAGAAATCTTCATATAAATCAGATGGTTTCTCAGTGACTGTTGGATCAATATTATCCACAAAATTTACTTCCTTTTCTTTACCTTTCAGCGAATCCTGATACATCTTAACAAGATGTTTAGATGTTCGGCAAGTATTAGCCCAGTGGCCCATTCTACCACATCTGTAGCAAGATTCTTCAGAATTTTTAGAAGAATTTTCTTCAACATCTTGTTTAATGGGCTTGTTTTGTGGTTGATATTTATATTTTCGTGGATTACTATTTCTTTGACCACCACGGCCACGACCACGACCACGTCCACGCCCATTACCATTACCATAAGGATGGTTTCTACCATAGTTATGGCTTTTGGCATGATGATGGTGATGGTTATTATAACCACGACCTTGCCCGCGTCCTTGTCCCTGTTTATAATTATTTGCAGTATTTGCTTCAGGGATTGCAAGTGTACCAGTAGGACGGGATTGCTGATTTTTCATTAATAGCTCATCATTTTGCTCTGCAACTAAGAGATATGAATTAAGTTCAGGATATGTTTTGAACTTTAGCATTCTCAAATTTCTTTGCACTGTGATGTTTGCAGCATTCATTGTGGAGAAAGTTTTCTCCATCATGTCTGCATCACTAATTTCATGTCCACAGAATTTAAGTTGTGAACATGTATTATACAGAGCTGAGCTGTATTCATTTACTTTCTTAAAGTCTTGGAACCTTAATGTTCTCCATTGTTCCATTGCAGCTGGAAGTAAAATTTCTCTTTGATTATTGAATCTGCTTTTGAGACCTTCCCATAAAACATGGGGATCTTCTACAGTCACATAATTATTTTGTAAGCATTCATCAATATGTTGATGAATAAAGCAACATGCCGTAGCTTGTTCTTTTTCAGAACAAGTGTTGTTTTCATTTATGGTTTCAAGAATGCCCATTGATTTAAGATGCATTTTTACTTTTATAACCCATGGCATGTAGTTGTTTCCAGTTGATTCTAAAGGAGTAAATTTAAGCTTTTCCAGATTCGACATTTTCTATTATCAAAAATTAAAACAAACATCATGATAAATTAGAGTCAATTTATATTCATAAGTATATAAACATTAAACATAAATTTAATATAACATAAATGATAAGTAGGTGACAGTGTCGACCATGTGTAAGCAATCATAAATAAATGTTATATAACAAAAATATAAATATTAGTAAACATAAATGAAAATTTGGCGACAGTGTCGACCATATATTTTTTCAGGTGGTATAACCGACCTATATCATTCTGGTGGTATAACCGACCATATATCATTTTGGTGGTATAACCGACCATATATCATTTTGGTGGTATAACCGACCATATATCATTTTGGTGGCAGAGCCAACCATATTTAGTATTAAGATTATCGTGCTGATAACGTGTTATAATTCAGTAGGCTTATAACTACCTTTAGTGGTTTGATTCTTGATGTTATAATTCAGTAGGCTTATAACTACCTTTAGTGGTTTGATTCTTGATGTTATAATTCAGTAGGCTTATAACTACCTTTAGTGATTTGATTCTTGATTTAGAATACTAATAATGAAGTGTAAGAACAAAGATGATAATGGAGAGAAAGAAAGAAACACTTTGTAAGTGTGAGAAATGGTGCAAGTTTAATGCTTGCATTCATGAGTATTTATAGCCTAAAATCTCAATATAAAAATACATACTTTGTGTACCAAAATTGACTATATGTATACACCAAAATTGACTATCCATATCTATATTATTATTATTATTATAACAAATACAATGATATAATGATTCAGTTGAAAAGATCTTCACTGGCAACTCTGAAGTGTCAAATAGTAATAAAATTCATTAAGATATCATGACAGTTATTAATTAATCCATATGTTATCATTATCATACCTTCTGATTGCCAAAATGATGAACAATAACCAGGGGCAAAATCGTCAATTCACTCCATCTGACACCTGTCGTCGCTATACACCGTCGAATCAGGGGTAGGATCGTCATTTCGCATCAAACGCCACATGTCGTCGTTATATGCTGTGTGGCATTAGTGGGTGCTACGTGTTAGTTTCTTCTCCACTGCTTACTTCTTTTTATCTGCTTGGTTTTTTTTATTTATTGTTCTTTCAGTCGGCAGGTTGTACGCTTGTTTTAGCTTCTGTGTAAGTCTTACATTGACTAATTTTTTTTTTGCTCGGTTGTGTTCGATTCGTTATACTTTCTGTCAGATGTAGATTTATTTGTTGCTTGAAAAAATTGTGCAAACGATTGTAGAATTTTCGTGATGTTGTTGTGTTTGTTTGAATTTTTTAACGGTCTAGCATATTGGTGCGGCGACTTTCGGTTACCGGGTGTGGTGTGACGTGGCAATCATTGTGTTGCAGCCATGGCATGGTCTGGTAGCCAAAATGTTGCAACCATATTGTTACAACACATTCTCTTGATGGAATTTATGCATTTGGTAGTGTATGATTCGTTATGCCTTTCGTCAGATGTCGGTTAACCGATTTGTATTGTAAGTCTTCGGTTAACTAATTTTTAGTTATTCGATTTTGTATGATTTAGCTTTTTGATTAACTGATTTGAGATTCGGCTTAACTTTTATCAATTTGTGTTACTAGCTTACGAAATCTTTTTGTTTTATTTTAATGTTGATGAAGTAATTTGTTTTGTTGTGCCTTTTGTCAGATGTCGATTAACCGATTTATATTGTAAGTCTTCGGTTAACTAATTTTTAGTTATTCAATTTTGTATGATTTAGCTTTTTGATTAACTGATTTGAGATTCGGCTTAGCTTTTATCAATTTGTGTTACTCACTTACGAAATCTTTTTGTTTTATATTAATACTGATGAAGTAATTTGTTTTGTTGCTTGAAAAAAATATGAAAGCGATTGAAGAATTTTCGTTATGTTGTTGTGATTGTTTAATTATTATCCTTTTGAGCTTTTTGTTTCATTTTAATGGTGATGAAGTGATTTGTTTTTGTTGCATGAAAAAATTATGAAAACGATTGAAGAATTTTTGTTATGCTGATGTGTTTGTTTGATTTTTTCTTCTTTTGACGGTTTACGATCTTAGTGCAGCGATCTCCGGTTACCGGCTGTAATGTGGCGTGGCAATTTTTGTGTTACAGCCATGACATGGTCTGGCAGCTATGCCTTTTTAAACAGAAAGGTACTAAGTTGAAAGGTTGTGATGATTGATATGCGAGTTTTGGTTACTGGCTGTGGTGTGGTGATAATGCTAAAAACGAACATATATTTCATAGCATTATTCCTCAAGAAAGACAAGCTTTTAGTTGCAATTGTTCTATTTACAAGTGATATTCGTTTAAATAATAAAAGGTGAAGACAAAAGACAGATTCGACGAATTGAAGACGCAAACGACCAAAAAGCTCAAAAGTACAAAATACAATCAAAGAGGTTCCAATTATTGATAAGAAACGTCTCGAAATTACAAGAGTACAAGAATCAAAACGCAAAGTACAAGATATTAAATTATACGCAAGGACGTTCGAAAATCCGGAACCGGGACCAGAGTCAACTCTCAACGCTCGACGCAACGGACTAAAAATTACAAGTCAACTATGCACATAAATATAATATAATATTTAAATAATTCTTATAATTATTTATTATATTATATTATTTATAAAACCGTCGGCAGAAGAAAACAACCAAAAATGAGCCTCCCCAGCTGGCCATGCGATCGCATGGCCTGGAAGGCATAAATCCATGCGATCGCATGAGCCCCAGTTCCAGCCCACATGCCTATAAAAATCGAGCTTTGGTGAACCAAAATATCCATCCATCTTTCTCTTTTCTCTCATATATACGTAAAACATATATATATATATTTATAATTTATATTTTAATTTTAATTATAATTCTAATAATAAGGGTATGT
This sequence comes from Rutidosis leptorrhynchoides, assembly GCF_046630445.1. Classification (NCBI taxonomy): domain Eukaryota; kingdom Viridiplantae; phylum Streptophyta; class Magnoliopsida; order Asterales; family Asteraceae; genus Rutidosis; species Rutidosis leptorrhynchoides. The sequence goes on from NC_092334.1 coordinate 151,230,599, forward strand.
TAGCGAATATTATAAGGGTGTAAGTCGAAATTCTGTCCGTGTAACGCTACGCTATTTTTAATCATTGTAAGTTATGTTCAACCTTTTTATATTAATGTCTCGTAGCTAAGTTATTATTATGCTTATTTAATCCGAAGTAATCATGATGTTGGGCTAATTACTAAAATTGGGTAATTGGGCTTTGTACCATAATTGAGGTTTGAACAAAAGAACGACACTTGTGGAAATTAGACTATGGGCTATTAATGGGCTTTATATTTGTTTAACTAAATGATAGTTTGTTAATGTTAATATAAAGATTTACAATTGGGCGTCCCTATAAATTACCATATACACTCAATCGGACACGATGGGCGGGATATTTATATGTACGCATAATCGTTCATTTAACCGGACACGGGAATGGATTAATAGCCACTAGAATAATTAAAACAGGGGTGAAATTATGTACAAAGGACACTTGGTATAATTGATAACAAAATATTAAAACCTTGGGTTACACTCAGTCGACATCCTGGTGTAATTATTAAACAAAGTATTAAAATCTTGTTACAGTTTAAATCCCCAATTAGTTGGAATATTTAACTTCGGGTATAAGGATAATTTGACGAGGGCACTCGCACTTTATATTTATGACTGATGGACTGTTATGGACAAAAACCAGACGGACATATTAAATAATCCAGGACAAAGGACAATTAACCCATGGGCATAAAACTAAAATCAACACGTCAAACATCATGATTACGGAAGTTTAAATAAGCATAATTCTTTTATTTCATATTTAATTTCCTTTATTTTATATTTAATTGCACTTCTAATTATCGCACTTTTATTTATTGTTATTTAATCGCACTTTTAATTATCGTACTTTTTAATTATCGCAAGTTTATTTTATCGCACTTTTATTGCAATTTCATTATCGTTATTTATTTTACGCTTTAAATTAAGTCTTTTATTTATTTAATATTTTACATTAGGTTTTAACTGCGACTAAAGTTTTAAAATTGACAAACCGGTCATTAAACGGTAAAAACCCCCCTTTTATAATAATAATATTACTTATATATATGTTTGTATTTTTATAAAAGTAAACTAATATAGCGTTGAGCTTTGTTTAAAAAAGATTCCCTGTGGAACGAACCGGACTTACTAAAAACTACACTACTGTACGATTAGGTACACTGCCTATAAGTGTTGTAGCAAGGTTTAGGTATATCCGTTCTCTAAATAAATAAATATCTTGTGTAAAAATGTATCGTATTTAATAGTATTTCCTGCTAAAATTAATAAGTATTTTGTATACACCCCGCTGCACATCAAGTATTTTTGGCGCCGCTGCCGGGGACTCGCTTAAAAGCCGGAAGCGCAACGCTAATATATATATAAAAAAAAAGATTTTTAGTTTACTTTTATTAAAATTCATTTTTTTTTTAAAAAAAAAATATACGTTTTAAATATTCAAAAATATAAAAAGAAAAACAAAAATATAAATATTTTTAGGTGTTTGATAAATATTTAAGTTTTATAAAGTTTCTTTAGTTTGTAAAAATATAAGTTTTATTTAATTTATTTTATAAATATATTTTAAAAAAAAAATAATTATATATAAATCTATTTTTTTTAGATTGTTATTTATAAAATCATAAAGTATTTTATTTTTATCTTAGTTTTTTTTAGATAAGTTTTATTTAATTTATATAAGTACTTTTTATAAATATTAAAACAGAAAAAAATAAGTAGTAAAAAAAAAAAAACCACTCGGCCCGATCACTGTTGCAGCCCAAAGTGTGGCCCGAATTCGCGAGTCATGCGATCGCATGGTAAAACAACTAACACCTCATGCGATCACATGAGGTGAGTTGACAGGTCTGGTAACCTAGTCCGACCAGTTTAGGGTTTAAATTAATTATAATTATTATTAATTAACCCTAATTAGGGTATTGTTATTTTATTATTTAGTTTATTTTGTATTCTTTTTTAGTTTTAATTAATTTTATTTTGTTTTAATAAATTATAAAATTGATACCTTTAAAAATAAATAATATAATATTTTTATAAAAATTTTTACTTTTTACAACTTTAAGTTTATTTTTATATTTTGTAATTTTTTATTGGTTTTAGCGTAATATTTGTATTTTTCGCTCATATTTAGTTTTAATTCATAGTTTTTGCCATAATTATTTTTACTTCTAGATTTTTAGGCTTTGCCGTAAAATTCCTTAAGTGCTTTTTCTTTAGACTAAGATTTAAGTGCTTTAGAATTTTGCGACGCCTTTTTAAGTTTTAGTTTCTTTTTAAGTTAATTCCATTTGGGATTTAGTTTTTCCTGTAAGCTTTAATATTTTTAGACGACTTTTTACTATGTATCAATTATCATTCCAATTAGTAATTTCAATTTGCGATTATAATTTTAAGTTAGTTGTAGTAATAAGGTTAGGTTAGTCAAGTTTTTTTTTTAAGTTTTATAAGTTTCTTTTATTTTTCCGTCACCTTTTATTTTTCAACCATTTTTCTTTTTCGACCTTTTTCGACGAACTCTTTTTCTTTCTTATTTCTCGCTATTCTAGTTTTAGGACATAGATTTTTATTCTACTTCTTATCTAAATTTCTTAAAATTACGAAAATTTATTTTGAGTGGTTAAATTGATAGACATCAAAATTTTCTGGTTCGTAGTAATAGTTGGATTTGTACGTGGACCGGGTTATTGGAGCCAAACAGTCCTCAATTATATTGAGACCAAACGAATCCTGCCCCTCTGCTGCATCTTTTGGCTATTCGAAACGTGGGCAAAATCAGAAAAGTCTATTGATTGGATAACTTATTATAATTTTTCTTTCCTTTTAAAAACTAATAGGATATTCAGTGAATGCACCGAGCAAGACGTTCACCACCTTTTGTACGTTCGCCACCTGTAACTAGATCAAGACATTTAGAAAATATAACCGCCGTTGATTTTTCTTTAGAATCGTCATCCAGTCGACCAAGTACTTCAGTTCAAATTTCCGATAATCCATTTTTTGAACCCGACCTCACAATTGAGAATCCGGAGAATATTCAGGAACGGTTCGTAGATCCTGAACCATTAAACTTTCCTCCAGAACCACCAATCATTCAAACAGAGATTGTTGAGGAACGAATCATTAAATCAGAATCATCTAGTGATACCGATTCAACAAATTCAATTATGGAGAATCTGGAACCTTTAAGTATGGAAGACCGAATGAGAGCTAAACGCACTGGCCAAGGTCACGCAATTACTCATCCAGACATTAATGCGCCAGATTATGAAATCAAAGGACAAATTCTACACATGGTGACTAATCAATGCCAATTTAGTGGTGCGCCGAAGGAAGATCCAAATGAACATCTACGTACCTTTAATAGGATCTGCACACTATTTAAAATCCGAGAAGTAGAGGATGAACAGATATATCTCATGTTATTTCCCTGGACATTAAAGGGAGAAGCCAAAGATTGGTTGGAATCGTTACCTGAAGGGGCGATTGATACATGGGATGTTTTAGTTGACAAATTTCTTAAACAATTCTTTCCTGCATCTAAAGCCGTAAGACTTCAAGCAGAAATTGTTACGTTTACACAGCAGCCAAATGAAACTCTATATGAGGCATGGAAAAGATATGGAAAGTTGTTAAGAGGATGTCCGCAACATGGTTTAGACACCTGTCAAATAGTACAAATATTCTACCAAGGATGCGACATCACTACAAGGAAAGACATAGATATAGCAGCTGGTGGTTCTATTATGAAGAAAACCGAAACTGATGCTTACAAAATTATTGATAACACTGCTTCCCACTCACATGAGTGGCACCAAGAAAAAGACATCGTTAGATCATCTAAAGCAGCTAGAGCCGATTCTAGCCATGACTTAGATTCCATTTCCGCAAAGATAGATGCTGTGGAGAGACGAATGGAAAAGATGACTAAAGATATTCACTCAATACGAATTAGTTGTGAGCAGTGTGGAGGACCACATTTGACAAAAGATTGTCTCAGTATTGAATTAACAATGGAACAAAGAGAGAATATTTCATACCTAAACCAAAGGCCTGGAAATAATTATCAGAATAATTATCAACCGCCAAGACTGATTTACAATCAAAACCAGAATTATAACCGAAATATTCCATACAACAACCAACAAGGTCCTAGCAATCAACAAGTATCCAATAATACTTACAACCAGCAAAGACCTAATTTTCAAAACAAACCACCACAACAAACCGATGATAAAAATCCGAATTTAGAAGATATGATGACAAAGCTAGTTGAAACTCAAACGCAATTTTTCACATCTCAAAAACAAACTAATGAACAAAATGCTCAAGCATTTAGAAATCAACAAGCTTCTATTCAAAATCTAGAACAAGAAGTGAGTAACCTAGCAAGGTTAATAGGTGAAAGAAAACCGGGAAGTCTACCTAGTGATACAAATGCTAAACCCCGGAATGAAACAGCTAAAGCCATTACCACAAGAAGTGGTACAACACTTAAACCACCTGAAATACCCGTAACTTCTGATGAAGCTATTCCTACTCCACAAGAACCACAACCTGATCAAAATAAGGAAAAAGAACCGGTAGTTGAAAAGGTTAATGAAGATAACACAGTTAAGGCTAAACCTTATGTTAAACCGTATCAACCACCACTTCCTTACCCAAGTAAAATGAAGAAAGAGAAACTTGAAGCCGAGCAATCCAAATTCTTGGATATGTTTAAACAGATAAATGTAAATCTTCCTTTCATTGATGTGATTTCAGGAATGCCTAGATATGCTAAATTCTTGAAAGATCTAATCTCAAATAGAAAGAAAATGGAAGAACTCTCGGCTGTTACTATGAATGCTAATTGTTCAGCAGTGCTGTAGAATAAGATACCAGAAAAACTATCTGATCCAGGAAGTTTCACAATTCCATATTTTCTGGGTAGTCTTAGTTCAATAGAAGCATTGGCAGACTTAGGTGCTAGTATAAATCTAATGCCGTATTCACTATACACTAAACTAGACCTTGGAGAATTGAAACCAACAAGAATAAGCATACAACTAGCCGATAGATCAATAAAATATCCTAGAGGGATAATGGAGAACATGCTAGTTAAAGTTGGTACTTTAGTATTTCCAGTAGATTTTGTTGTTTTGGACATGGAAGAAGATTCTCAAGTTCCTCTCATATTAGGAAGACCATTCTTAAACACAGCTAAAGCAATGATAGACGTGTTCGGTAAGAAATTGACCCTAAGTATAAAAGATGAGAGTGTTACCTTTTCAGTTGATAGAGCAATGCAACAACCGCAATCTGCAGATGATACATGTTATTATATTCAAACTATAGATGCACATGCAGAATTATTAGAAGAATTTCCAGAATTACAAGGAACAGGAGAATGTTCTTTAGGAGAAGGTAATGAACGAATTGATGAAGCTGAAATGTTAGCTACACTTATAGCTAATGGATATGAACCAACAACAGAAGAAATTCAAATGCTAAAAGAAGAAGACAGATATCGATACAAATCATCGATAGAAGAACCTCCGAAATTAGAGTTAAAGCCACTTCCAAACCATTTGGAATACGCTTATTTACATGGTGAATCTGAATTACCTGTAATAATATCGTCTTCTCTTACTGAAAATGAGAAATCACAACTCATTTCTATGTTGAAAGCTCATAAACCAGCCATTGCATGGAAGATTCATGATATTAAAGGAATAAGTCCTTCGTATTGCACACATAAAATCCTTATGGAAGAAGGTCATAAAACGTATGTGCAACGCCAACGAAGACTAAATCCTAATATGCAAGATGTAGTTAAAAAAGAGATTATTAAACAGCTAGATGCAGGTTTAATTTATCCAATCTCTGATAGTCCATGGGTAAGCCCAGTTCAATGCGTACCTAAGAAGGGTGGCATGACTGTCATTACAAATGAGAAAAATGAGCTTATTCCTACTAGGACTGTAACAGGATGGCGTGTATGTATTGATTATAGAAAATTAAATGACGCCACCAGAAAAGATCACTTTCCCTTACCTTTCATAGATCAAATGTTGGAAAGATTAGCCGGAAATAGTTACTATTGTTTTCTAGATGGATTTTCCGGATATTTTCAAATTCCAATAGCACCCGAAGATCAAGAGAAAACCACATTCACGTGCCCTTATGGTACTTTTGCTTACAAACGCATGCCATTTGGACTTTGCAACGCCCCTGCAACCTTTCAAAGGTGTATGATGGCGATTTTTCACGACATGATAGAAGAATGCATGGAAGTTTTCATGGATGACTTTTCAGTCTTCGGTGATACATTTGAATCATGTCTAGTTAATCTGGAATGAATGCTTCTTAGATGCGAACAATCAAATCTAGTACTTAATTGGGAGAAATGCCATTTCATGGTTAAAGAAGGCATCGTTCTTGGACATAAAATTTCAAAAGAAGGAATTGAAGTGGATAGAGCTAAAGTAGATGTAATTGCTAAACTTCCACATCCCACCAATGTTAGAGGAGTTAGGAGTTTTCTAGGGCATGCCGGTTTTTACCGACGTTTCATAAAAGATTTTTCTAAAATTGCCACTCCTATGAATAAACTCCTAGAAAAGGATGCTCCATTCATCTTTTCAGATGAGTGTATCAAATCTTTTAATATTCTTAAAGAAAAACTCACTAATGTGCCGATCATGATAACGCCAAATTGAAATCTACCATTTGAACTAATGTGCGATGCAAGTGATTTTGCAATGGGAGCCGTTTTAGGACAAAGGATTGAAAAACGATTTCAACCTATATATTATGCTAGTAAGACATTACAAGGAGCACAAACGAACTATACAACTACTGAAAAAGAACTCCTTGCTATTGTCTTTGCTTTTGACAAATTTCGATCATATCTCGTTCTAGCAAAAACGGTGGTTTATACCGACCATTCTGCTCTTAGATACCTATTTTCAAAACAAGATGCTAAACCAAGATTAATCCGTTGGATCTTACTCTTACAAGAATTTGATATTGAAATCCGAGATAAAAGAGGAGCAGAAAATCTCGCCGCTGATCATCTTTCTCGTCTTGAAAATCCCGAATTAGAAGTTCTAAATGAATCGGCCATACAAGACAATTTTCCTGATGAATATCTATTGAAGATAGATTATAAAGAAATCCCATGGTTTGCAGACTATGCAAACTACTTAGTTTGTGGATTCCTCGAAAAAGGATTATCGTACCAAAGACGAAAGAAATTCTTCAGTGATATAAAACACTATTTCTGGGAAGATCCACATTTGTTTAAAAGTTGTCCCGATGGAATAATACGCCGATGTGTATTTGGAGATGAAGCTAGTAAAATATTAAACCATTGTCACACAGGACCAACAGGAGGGCATTATGGGCCACAACTAACAGCAAGAAAAGTTTATGATTCTGGATTCTATTGGCCAACAATTTACAAAGACGCACACCTTCTTTGCAAATCCTGTAATGCTTGTCAAAGGGCCGGAAAAATAAGTCAACGTGATGAAATGCCACAAAATGTCATCCAAGTATGTGAAGTATTTGACATTTGGGGTATTGACTTTATGGGTCCATTTCCAAAATCTCATGATAATCTATATATACTCGTAGCCATTGATTATGTATCTAAATGGGCGGAAGCACAAGCTCTCCCAACTAACGATGCACGAGTTGACTACAACTTTTTAAAACGTCTTTTTGCAAGGTTTGGAACACCGAAAGCTTTAATAAGTGATCGGGGTACTCATTTCTGTAATAATCAACTTGAGAAAGTTCTTAAAAGATATGGAGTAACTCATAAAATCTCCACCGCATATCATCCACAAACAAGTGGACAAGTTGAAAACACCAACCGAGCTTTAAAACGTATTCTAGAGAAAACCGTAGGATCAAATCCGAAGGAATGGTCCATTAAATTGGAGGATGCACTCTGGGCTTTTAGAACAGCCTACAAAACTCCAATTGGAACCACACCTTTTAGACTTGTTTATGGAAAAGCATGTCATCTTCCAGTAGAAATTGAACACAAAGCATTTTGGGCTTTGAAGACATGTAATTTTGATTTACATGAAGCTGGACGTTTACGATTAAGTCAACTAAACGAATTAGAAGAATTAAGACATGAAGCATACGATAATTCGTTAATCTATAAAGAAAGAACGAAGAAATGGCATGATAAAAGAATCAGAAGTTCAAAAGAATTTAAAGAAGGAGACAGAGTTCTTCTTTTCAATTCAAGATTCAAGCTATTTCCTGGAAAATTGAAATCAAGATGGTCTGGACCATTCATAGTCAAAAGAGTTTTCCCATACGGAACGATAGAATTGATAAATTCAAATGGGATTGAATTTAAAGTTAATGGTCACAGAGTTAAACATTACATACATGGTCCGATGGAAGTCGACAACGAAGTTAATCACAATTTCGACACCACAGCTAACTAAGCGTGGGGAGAATCAAGTCTTTAAAGGATAATATGTATTTCTGTTAGAGTTAGATTGTCTGTTTTCATATAGTTCTCGAAAATGGAACCCGAATGGTCTTTCCCTAGCAGACCCTAAAGAACTAGTCTTCTCCCCCCATTCTAAATTTTTATTTTTTTTAGGTTTTTACGAAATGAAGACTGCCTGTGAACTAAACCATGGTCTAATGCTACACGCTTTGATCACTAAACGTAATAATGACATACTACCGAGTGAATTAGTATCAGTAATCAGAGAAAGAATGGACGGAGTTAGAAAAGAATCTAGATGCGAAGATAATAAGTTACAATTTGGTAAAGGAAAATCAAAATCCGCAGCGAAAATAAGAGCACGACACCTAGAAAGATGTCACAAATGCGGAAAATGGTCACATGGAGGTAAATGTTCAAATAATCAAACCTATTCAAATACCGAATTTGTTACTTTATGCAGAGACGGACCGTTCATATGTTTAGAAGAAAAGACACTGAATGCTCGAGGTTACGCCTATGTAGCTATGGAAAACCAATTAAACCGACTATCTTATGAATGGGATAGATCATATAACTAAGAAATCTATTTCACAGGTATGTCTGTACAGTTTTTATTTTTTTATTTATTTTTATTTTTAACCTTTTGATAATAAACGCTAATTTGTTCGCTAAAAAGTATTAAATTGGTATTGAATAAAATTAGGTTTGGCGACCGAAATTATTGATATCATTCAAAAATTTATTACATCACTGCGAAATTTAACGTTTATTCTTAAGGTATAAATATCTTTAATCAATCAACCCAAAATATTTTAAAAATTCGTCATGAGTTAAATTAGGTCTTGGAACCGAAATTACTTTACCGAAAAGAGGGGCGCATGTTTTTGATAATATTTGATTGACTAAAGTGGGATAAAAAGCCAAAAAGATTTTTAATTTTATTTTTACCATGTTTTTAAAATTAATATTTAAATCTTAAATTAATATTGTAAACTTTGTAAAAACAATATTTTTTAATAAAATGTAAATATTTGAATTTTTTAAATTAAGTTTGGTGTGAATTTTTAATTTTTAAAATATGAATTTTTAATTTTATGCATTTCAAATTTTAAGTTTGGTGTGAATTTTTAATATTAATTTTGAATTTTATATTTAAATTGTGTGAATTTAAAAACAAAAATTTACTTTATCTCATTAAGTTAAAAATATGATTTTTAAAATTCGTCGTAAGTTGAAGACTAGGTCATTGAACCGAAATTGCTTTACCCGAGGGAGGGACGAGAACTTTTATTATCATTATTTTTAATCTTATTGAATTAAAGTATGCCAAAAACATTAAAAAAAAACCCAAAAATCTTTACTTTTAAAAACAGCGCTTTGATTTGACAAATTTTAAAATTTTGTCGAGGGACAGACTAGGACAACGATCCGAAACGCCCTCGCTCCTAAAGGAAACCAAATTTTTAAAATTTAAATAATTATAAGTTTTATAAAGTATAAGGTTTTATAAAAAAAAAAAAAAAAAAAAAAAAAAAAAAAAAAAAAACCTGAAAACACTGTACCCGGACCCCCATGCGATCGCATGGGTTTTACACTTCAACTCCATGCGATCGCATGGAGCTGAAGTCCAGACCTGATACATACAGCAGCCTGTTCTGCCTTCCTCACCACAACACACACACATTCACGAAACTCACCCAAAAATTCACCAATTTTCGCCATTTTTCCACCGTAATTCATCATTTTTCTTGCTCTAATCATGCCTAGATTCTCATTCCTCAGCAAATTGGTAAAAATTACACCCCTAAACTCTATAAATTCCTAGTTTTTGTGATAATTACCAATTTTTTACCTAATGCAATTTTGTTAATTTCTAGTGTAATTAGTGTTAAATTGTTAGTATTTTATGCATGTATAACCTAGATTGATGCTATTTAACATGATTTGAAGCCAAAAACTTCTAAATTTTTAGAAATCTAGGGTTTGTGTTCTTGAGCAATTTGGGGCTTTTTGATATAAACAGGTTATGGCCGATTTTTGTCATGAATTATTGCTAAATTGAGTAGTGTAACATGTTTAGATAGTTAAATGATCCAAACAATGATCCTAAACATGATTTTTGGAGATTAAAGTGGACTTTTTAAGTCCAAAATTCATGAACTTGATTAATTTGATATATTTGCCATTTGAGACTTGTTTAATTATTAATAATGAATATTTTGACATGTTATTTGAGTTAAATGCTTATGAATTTTGTATACATTTTCATATGCGCTTATTTGAAAAGTGTAGAATTGTGAAAAATTGTGAAAATGTGTATTAGTTTAATTTTGATTTAACATGTTATAGTGATTGTTTTAAGTTGTTATTTTGCTAACACTAATGCATATTTGGATACACGATTTTTGTGTTTAATGTGTTTTACAGAGAGCCGACACTGGAGGTTCAGGAGCATCATCATCTAGACGACCAGCACCAGCACAAGAACCACAGCCAGAAATGCAACACGAACAAGAACCACAACAGGAACAACAACAGCCTGATCAGCACATACCTTATTATGATCCGGTACAGTTTGTTGATGAATTCATAGTATTCCCAATGAGGCCGCCAGTAGAATTCCCAACGATTCCTGAGCACACTCTACATCCTAATCTGAGATTTGATAGAAGATGGAGAGATTACGAGACATATCAAAGGAACAAATTCAAATTGGTAACAAAAAATGTAGAGGTGCCAAGGGTAATTGATTGGGCCCCTTTGGAAACGGTCCATCTAGCTGACCGTGTTAGACAGCTTTTAGTTCAAAGGTGCGGCAGTTCTTCTTTTACAGATTGGGAACGTCTTTTCACCATTCGTAGACCTGTATATAAAGAATGGTGTGTTGAGTTGATGAGTACTGTATCACTTGATACAAATATAGTTAGAATAGATGATAGAAGATTTCTTAGGTTTATCCTTGGCGGTAGGATGTACAGAATGTCCATGCTGGACATGGCCAGGGCCTTACAGATATATACTCCTGGTGAGTTGCTATTACCCGATTGTACAAACTTGATTCATTATGGTGAACGGGTAGATAGTAACTTTGACGCTGACGCCATTTGGAGGCGTATGTCACATTTTGATGTTTTTACACGAGCAGGAGGACACTCCTATACACATATTGACAGAGCCGAGCTTCGTATTATTCATAGATTTTTGGCCAACTCGATTACACAAAGAGGTCATAATAAAGAAAAAATAACCTTATATGATTTATTCTACCTAAAGTGTATTCGGGATCCTAGAAGCTTTGTCAATATCCCTTACTGTGTTGCTTTTTATTTATCTAAAATGGTAGAGGGAATGCAGGACGGGAGTATAATAGGAGGAGGTATTTTTGTTACTCTCATTGGAGAGTATTTAGGTGTTGATAGGAACCAAGGGGGTCCATTACAGATTTGTAGAGAATAGGTTGAGCCCTTAGGATTGAAAGTTTATGTGGGTGCTAAGGTATTGAAAAGTAGACGTAACCAGGCAGTACCCTATGAGGGATCTCATCCTCAGGTAGAGAGAGGCTCAGACGAGGAAATGGAGGAGGCGGAAGACATTAGGGATGTCTTTCGAGATGCTATTCTTGACGTCCACGTTCGTATAGATGAGGAAGCAATGACGAACGCGGCAAGACATAGTATGTATGAGCAGTGGAACTCCGAGCGAGTATACGAGGATTATAGGTGACGCCAACACGATAGCTGGTTAGTTCATCAGCACCAAATCATGAGCCAGCTATCATATCAGGTACCAAATAACTATGTACCTACTCGACCTGCTCATTTTCCGCCACATAGCCCCGATATCCGACCACCCTTTAACCGGTATGACTATGACCAAGCCTATCAGAACACCTATAACCAACAATGGAACCCACCCGATGAGATGAACTGGAACCCCTATCCAGACTGATTTAGTTCCATTTGGTTATTTTTATGATTTTTATGTTTTTATCTTTTGACTTTTTCATGTTTAAACTTATGTTATTGGATATATTTGTGTAATTTTTATTATTTTATTATTATTGTGTACTAATATTTCATATTTAGAATTTGAAAGTGGGATATTAAGTCCCATTTCAAATTGCCATGCATGATTATATTTGTATGTATGTATATTATCAATTGTACAAAACAGGGTAAAACAGCGCATTTTCAAAGACTGGCATTAAGTTCAGCAAAAGCTACTAATTTTGACGACAAGATGACAAATAAATGTGATGTAACAACAGACGAAATGAACAAATGATATGCAGCATTTATCATTCAGCAAACAAACGCCAATATGTTTGGAAACTTTGGTAAAATTTAATCATTTCTACACTAATAACCCTCAATAATTTAAATTGTACTGATTTCTTGCAAATGAGGGCATTGCAAGATCTTAAGTGTGGGAAGGGGTTAAATTCTTTCGGATTTTTAAAATTTTTATCTTTATACACTTGGTTACCATTAAAAATACTAGTAACGTAGTAGTTGTATTAGAATCTAGTGCTCTCTGATAATAAAGAACAGCCCTAGTCTTATATACTGACTACCCAATTCTAGTAAAATTTTTCAAAATTTTCAATTAAATGAACTTAAAATCATGTTTATACATATTTATGAACGATAAAACTAGGTGTTAACACCGAAATTATTGTAACCTCGGAAAGGACATAAATTGAGAAACAAACCAAAATGTTGAAATTCATTTAAAATGGAATAGAGGACGATAAAAAAGGAAAATAAAAGCCAAGTGTGGGAAAATTTACCAAGTTATCTTAAACATATGTCACATATATCTGTAACAAATAACTGAAAATACTTTTGCTTTGGACTAAACTAAACCATTTTACCCGATGAAAGAAAAGAAGAGATGGATCTACACGATGAATCAATTCCATCATTAAAAGGAAGTAAAGTCTTCCGAAAAAGACACGCGCTTCTTGATTTAGGTCAAGAAGTTGTCGTCCAGACCAGCTGTAGGTTGACGAAAAATCTAGAAAAGTCATCACTAAAATCAGCAGGAAATCCACGGACCTCAGCATTAAACAGGGTCGCCAAGTGGTCAGATTTATCCTAACCATGAGAAGGATTTATCTCGTACAATGGGGGGCACCATGCAAATTAGCTGGACAAGACTAATGAATCAGATCCCCAGAAAGGATAATCTCCTTAAAGATTAAAAATCAGCTTTTAAGACTGATATTACTCAATCCTAGAGATTGACCTTAAAGATTGAGAATTACAAACTCATGGAATTCAATGATATCTAAACTCGAGCTTGAACGAGAAAATATTTTGATCAAATTAAAACCGATTTGTTTTCTGAAAACCCATTTTCGATGCGTTCATTACCATTGAACGTAAAATCCTAGGAATTCACCTGGAATTCATTAGGTCACCTGAACCAAATCGGGTGTCAACCGTAAGAACGGTGTTTGCATAGTGGTCAAAGACAGGACCTTGTGCCAGACCGAAAAATCATAAGGGTGAGCTTTACTATTGCTCCTACCAAGGATAGTAATTGCATCCGACACGTTATAGACCATAATTAAAAGCATGTCAGGGGACATTACCTTAATAGTTGCTTGTTCAACGCTTTCCTTTACAACCAGACGGTAGTTTATCGAAAGGTAATATACGGGACAAGTAAACTGGACGTGTTGCTTTCCAAATACAAGGTTAGCAAGTGGGTGACACAAAACCGCAAGTTTTGAGCTAACATTTTCAAATCTGAAACCCACCAAAACCACAAAAATATTTTGCAAACACCGGTGAAGGGTTATTCCGGAAAACTTATCAAGGGTAAAAGCTAGATTGAATTGTCAAAAGATCAAATATTTTCATAAAGATCCAATTTCCTTAAGGATCTACATTTTCATAGTCATGTGGGACTGTAAACCGCCTTTCAAATGTGCACTTTGCTTTGAAAACCGAAAGTAAATCGGCTATTTGATTGCAAGTGTCGTTGACCTAAACCCGAGGCAACTATGGATGACACACCCACCTTTAACCATGGTTCTATCATTACTATCATTGTTTATACCGCCGTATAGAAATCACTGATGTACAAAGTGTGAAGAATAAAGAAGTGATTCTAGTATTTCAAGACGATATTGCTTGAGGACAAGCAACGCTCAAGTGTGGGAATATTTGATAATGCTAAAAACGAACATATATTTCATAGCATTATTCCTCAAGAAAGACAAGCTTTTAGTTGCAATAGTTCTATTTACAAGTGATATTCGTTTAAATAATAAAAGGTGAAGACAAAAGACATATTCGACGAATTGAAGACGCAAACGACCAAAAAGCTCAAAAGTACAAAATACAATCAAAGAGGTTCCAATTATTGATAAGAAACGTCTCGAAATTACAAGAGTACAAGATTCAAAACGCAAAGTACAAGATATTAAATTATACGCAAGGACGTTCGAAAATCCGGAACCGGGACCAGAGTCAACTCTTAACGCTCGACGCAACGGACTAAAAATTACAAGTCAACTATGCACATAAATATAATATAATATTTAAATAATTCTTATAATTATTTATTATATTATATTATTTATAAAACCGTCGGCAGAAGAAAACAACCAAAAATGAGCCTCCCCAGCTGGCCATGCGATCGCATGGCCTGGAAGGCATAAATCCATGCGATCGCATGAGCCCCAGTTCCAGCCCACATGCCTATAAAAATCGAGCTTTGGTGAACCAAAATATCCATCCATCTTTCTCTTTTCTCTCATATATACGTAAAACATATATATATATATATATATTTATAATTTATATTTTAATTTTAATTATAATTCTAATAATAAGGGTATGTTAGCGAATATTATAAGGGTGTAAGTCGAAATTCTGTCCGTGTAACGCTACGCTATTTTTAATCATTGTAAGTTATGTTCAACCTTTTTATATTAATGTCTCGTAGCTAAGTTATTATTATGCTTATTTAATCCGAAGTAATCATGATGTTGGGCTAATTACTAAAATTGGGTAATTGGGCTTTGTACCATAATTGGGGTTTGAACAAAAGAACGACACTTGTGGAAATTAGACTATGGGCTATTAATGGGCTTTATATTTGTTTAACTAAATGATAGTTTGTTAATGTTAATATAAAGATTTACAATTGGGCGTCCTTATAAATTACCATATACACTCAATCGGACACGATGGGCGGGATATTTATATGTACGCATAATCGTTCATTTAACCGGACACGGAAATGGATTAATAGCCACTAGAATAATTAAAACAGGGGTGAAATTATGTACAAAGGACACTTGGTATAATTGATACAAAATATTAAAACCTTGGGTTACACTCAGTCAACATCCTGGTGTAATTATTAAACAAAGTATTAAAATCTTGTTACAGTTTAAATCCCCAATTAGTTGGAATATTTAACTTCGGGTATAAGGATAATTTGACGAGGGCACTCGCACTTTATATTTATGACTGATGGACTGTTATGGACAAAAACTAGACGGACATATTAAATAATCCAGGACAAAGGACAATTAACCCATGGGCATAAAACTAAAATCAACACGTCAAACATCATGATTACGAAAGTTTAAATAAACATAATTCTTTTATTTCATATTTAATTTCCTTTATTTTATATTTAATTGCACTTCTAATTATCGCACTTTTATTTATTGTTATTTAATCGCACTTTTAATTATCGTACTTTTTAATTATCGCAAGTTTATTTTATCGCACTTTTATTGCAATTTCATTATCGTTATTTATTTTACGCTTTAAATTAAGTCTTTTATTTATTTAATATTTTACATTAGGTTTTAACTGCGACTAAAGTTTTAAAATCGACAAACCGGTCATTAAACGGTAAAAACCCCCCTTTTATAATAATAATATTACTTATATATATGTTTGTATTTTTATAAAAGTAAACTAATATAGCGTTGAGCTTTGTTTAAAAAAGATTCCCTGTGGAACGAACCGGACTTACTAAAAACTACACTACTGTACGATTAGGTACACTGCCTATAAGTGTTGTAGCAAGGTTTAGGTATATCCGTTCTCTAAATAAATAAATATCTTGTGTAAAAATGTATCGTATTTAATAGTATTTCCTGCTAAAATTAATAAGTATTTTGTATACACCCCGCTGCACAACATGTGGCGTGGTCACATTTGTGTTGCAGCCTCCAGCCAAAATATTGCAGCCATATAATGATCATCATTATCATTATCATTATCATACCTTCTAATTGCCAAAATGATGTACAATAACCAGGGGTAAAATCATCATTACTGGACCTTGAACCATATTGTTGCCGTTGTGGGGTAGCTAAAAGATTGCAGCCATGTTGTTACCATATGTTTTCTTGCTGCAACGCATGCATATTATTGAGCCTTGATCTTATTTTACAGATATTTATTTGTATGTGTGTTGAGCTTTGATTGAAAGGTTGTGATGATTGATATGTGCTGCCTTGATGGAGTATTGAGAGAAATGGTTGCGCCTTCTGCTTACCGGCTGTGGTGTAGTCTGGTAACCTTTGTGTTGCAGCCATGGCATGGTGTGGCAGCTGAAAGATTGCAGCCATGTTGTTACCATATGTTTTCTTGCTGCAGTGTATGTATATTGTTTAGCCTTGATCCTATTTTGTTTCGTTTAGGAATTTTAAGGTTTCCTAAGGTATATTGTTGCCATACATATTGTTGGTTCACTATATGCATGTTACTTAACCTTGCTCCATGTTGTTTTCTACAGAAAGGTATTTGTCTGTCGGTTGAGCTTTAATTGAAAGGATGTGATGACTGATTTGTGTTGCCTTAATTTACCATTAAGACTTATGGTTTTTGATATCAGTTCAGCACTTTTCGGTTACTGGCTGTGTTGTGGCGTGGTAACCTTTGTGTTGGAAACATGGCATGCCAGGGCAGCCGAACGATTGCAACGTCATTCTAATATTTTGTGTGGTGTTTGCTGGTCCTACGTGTTGCTTATCGGGTTCTTTTTTCTCTACCGTTTATTTCCTTAGCTTATTATCCATGCTTCTAATTACCAAAATGATAGGCATTTTATTACCGATTGTGGCTATATTGTTATATGTTGTATTGTGTCGACAATATTGGTGTTGTTAATCGGTCAAAGTAACAACGTCTCTATTTTGCTATTTGACTCGGTTGAAAACCATTTGACTGCTGGTATGTTTATGTATTTATCTGTTTGTTGGACTTGAATCGAAAGGCTGTGATGATTGACGTGTCCTGGCTTAATTGAGTATTGAGAAAAATGGTTTTCCATATTGGTGCGTGGAATTTCGGTTACCGGCTATGGTGTGGCATGACAATGTCTCTTTTGCAGCCATGGCATAGTGTGGCAGCCGAAATATTGCAGCCATGATGTTACCATACGTTCTCATACTCCGGTTTGGTGCATATTGCTGAGCCTTGATTATATTTTGTTTTGCTTGAGAAATAGAAGGTGTGTCGTCCTGTTTTTTTACAAAAGAGTACTACTTTTAATTGAACAACTGTATTGATTGATATGTGTTGCCTTAATTGAGTCTTTATCGGTTACTGACTGTGGTGTGGTGTGGCAACCTATGTGCTATAGCCATGTCGATGTGTTGCAGCTGAAATGTTGCAGCTATATTGTTATTATATGTTTTCTTCCTCCAGTTTGTGAAATGTTGCATTTTTTGTTTGTCTATGTTTAGTTTTAAGTTTTTTACTTTTTCTTACTGTTTTTATTACATTAAGTTATTCCATACTTATTTACTGATATGTATGACTCTCTGTGATTTTTAAAAGGCATCACACTTTGAGGTTTAACAGATTACTACAGAGCAACATTCGTGTGTTAGGATGTATAACAATGGATCAAGGTATATGTCGTCAAATTTGTTTTGTGCTTTTATTATATGGAAATCGGTTAGCCATTAATATTTTTTTTCCTTTGTAGTAGCGGTGAAGAGGGTCGAATTTTAATGGATATATTTTACGGTGGAAGCTTTTCCCTTAGTTGGAGGTGGTACGTGACGGGAAAAAAATGTCGTTTAACGTATATGAGTCAACGATTTTTTTTCCTGGAATGGCTGCACGATTTACTTGGACATGAGATACCGTCGGAACTTCGGTTTTGTATTTTGATGAAGGCGAGGAGAAATTTAAGTTTCTTTATGATGATGAACAAATTGAGGAGATAAAGAATCATGTTGCACGGAACAATTCAAGGGTTAGGTTGTACTTGCTTCGCGAAGATAGCTCGAGCAGTGAAGCAGAGTAATTTTGCAGCGACTTTCTTTTTATGTAACTGTGGTTTTCTGCATCCCTATTACGCACGTGCGTTTAAGGATATTTATAGTTTGTACATATATACTTATAATTAAGTGTATTTTTACGTAACTAGATGTGTTTTGGTATGTATATTTGTTTTAATGAAGATAAGTTCAGTTTGTCTGTTACTTTTATTGTTATTCTAAATTTTTTCAGTTTTTGATTGTGTTATCGCGTTTATGAAACAAAACAACATGTTATGTCATAGAATGTATATTTCCGCATTGAAAGTAAGCATGATGGAAATTATGGTTGCTCTATCAATATTTTGTATATATATGATTTACGTGTTTACTACTTTCTACTTTGAGTCTTGGTTGTTATCTGTTTGTTGATATCATATTTGTGTTTGAACAAAATAATAGGTATTTTTCATTAAAGTGTAAATAGGTTTATTTTCGTTTACCTAAGGAAAAGGAAAGTTGCTTCATTGGTATACACATGGTTTAGTATCTTGATTGTTACAGGTTTGATTCTTGGCAGTTTATTTATTTATTTTTAGAAGTTCTAACACCAAATGTCATGTCAGTTGTTCTCTTTATATATTTTTCTTTCTCTGAAATCCACCAAATCTATGTTTTCGTTTTCATTTACCTACAAACTCAACTTTCTTTCTCCTTATCAAAATTATATATATGTATACTCTGGAGACAAGGTAGCATATAAGGATATTGCTGCAATCGTAAATGGTTTCCAGCCGACATTGTTAGCGGCAATTGTAAGGTTATTTTTTTCTATTAATTTATATAGTTGTCTTTATTCCTAATCTAATTATACTGCTAAGAATTGTTGTAATATTCAGCATTTGTATGTGTATCTGTTTCTTTCATAGCTGGTCCATTACTAACCCGAAATTTTAATACAAAATGAGGCCCATATCGTTTTTGCTTAATCCAAGATTCCTAGGCCCAACTTAAGTCATTTTTTTATTATAATTGTTATAGTTTTACCAAGGCTTAGTATGTTAGATACGCTATTAGATACTGTAGCAGTTAAAATCTAATCTTCTTCAACCTTTCATCTTTTCATCTCCAGAACAACTACCTACCGTCATGTAAGTATCCTTTCTTTTATACTACTTTATTTTTTTTGTTTATATAAACTTTAGTCTTATACATGATGTCATCTTTAAATAAAGTTAGATTGAAACCTGTAATCATTTATATGTCATCTTATGAGCCCTGTAATTAGGTTTTGTTATTATTTAATTTTAAACATAGTCTTATCAGTGAATAATGTGTTATTTACCAAGTGCTAGAATATACTCATTCTTTAACCCCTGCATGTTTTTATTAACATCACAACACATATTTTCAACAGGAGTTTGAACTTGATGCTATCTTCATATGGTCATTTACCTTCCTTTGTTGTCGAAATTGAGTCTAAAGATGCTTATTATCAGGTTTATTTTTATTGTATTTTTCACGTTACTATACCAATGTCATTCTATTTTGATTACATACATTAGTTAGAATTTGTATACTGTACATAACCATTTAGTTTTTTTTAATCAAGGACCTACCAGAACACTTTGTAAAAACAAAATACAATAAATATATGCCTTTAGGGACTATCTTCATTCGCACCACAAATGGTTATCGAGAAGCGGTACGTATGCGTTGGGATGGTAAAGAACTGCAGTTTGCATCTGGATGGTCCAAAATTTTCAAAGACTTGAAATTGAAAGCTAAAGATATTCTTTGTTTTACTGTCATCGATCCAATAACTTTTGAAGTCACCATTTTTAGCAACGATGAGTATCAAAAACACGTGCCACCATCTGAAGACCCGATGTGGATTGCATGTTTAGATGATGAAGATTGCAAAGAGCTGGTAGTTGTTTCTTTATGCTAAATTAATTAATTTTCATATATTTAACTATATGCTTTTTAAGTAAATTTTTACATTCAATATTTTGCCGTTATGGTAATTACTAACATCGCTTATACTTAGGTCTCTTTCCAATGACTTTTTACATTCAATATTTTGTCGTTATCGTAATTAGTAATATCGCTTATAGTTAGGTCTTTCAACCTAAGTGTCCAAATATCAAACACCACACGATATGTGGAACAACACGGTTCGTGGTTTTCATCAACGTGTTCTACTTTCTACAACTAGAAAACAGATGTCATTATCTTTCAGCTGGTGAAATATTGTTCATAAACTTGAAATTTGTTCGCTTGAACTGCTGATTTTCAAAGGTGTCGATGTCAATGCTTTTGAGCTATCCGTCTATGAAGCTAATGGTTGTGAAAAAAAGACAACAACATCGGTATATGAAAACGTTAGAAAAACAACTTCCAACACTAACATTCGTTATCTTATTTTAGAGCCTCCACATTTGTCACTGACGAACGCACCCGCAGAAGAAAACGTTAGTGCAAACACTTCTGAAGCAACACCACAACTCCTACCAATGAATACACCATCCGAAACAAACATTAATGCAAACACCTACAACAACTAACACTAAAAGGAGATTGTTTCAAGATTAAGGTAAACATAGACAATAACGATAATGTTATACAGAACGCACAATAACTATTTAACCATAACAACTTATATTACTTACAGGCACAAACGCGATGGATTCAAAGAAGAAAAAGGAACAGAAGACACCACCGATTAACAACCATCTCTTTCACTCTTTTGAAATAAGCTACAACATTTTGTTTAAAAGTTGACAATGTAGAATAGGTCAACTACTTACCTTAACAATTAACGTTATGTAATAATCGTATTCATTATGTAATAATCGTATCCGTAGACTAACAACTGCCCGTATCTATTATAACACACAAACCCGGCTCAACGCAAGGATTACTACACTAGTTAAAACTGTAAGCAAAAGTCACATATAATTGAATTTGCACTTGTAATGTGTTATATACTTGTGATATTAGTAAATTAGTAGTATATGTTGATGACACATTTTGTTCTTTTTGGAAATTAGAATATTGCCCCTTCAACGGCTATAGTTATTGAGTCGACAGTAAGCGTCTATTTATTGGAGACTTAACTGACTCTTAGAGCCTAAATTAAATTTCTGACAAGTTTTAAAATCCATGGAAATTTGATTTTACCATTTTCATGGCGTCTCAATTTTATTTTTAATTTTATTTTATTTTTTTAAAAACTTTTTCCAACGTATTGGTCGGAGGTCTACTTGGAAACAATCTATCTGTCGAATAGAGAGAGAGAGAGAGATGACTTTCTCTACTTTTAAAAGTGTTTTCACTATGGGTGGAGAAATGACTTGTTATTATTCTCGGATAGGGGAAAGATTGTCTACATCTCACCTCCCCATACACCACTTATATGGTATTGGGTTTTATTGTTGTTGTTGTTGTTGTTGTTGTTGTAGAATATTGCCCCTTCAATAGTCTACGATATATTATTGATGGTTCTTTCGGGTGTTGGTGCTTGAAATCGTGGGAATGAAAGATCCAAATAGATTTTGCATTGTATGGTTTTATGTCAATTCAATGTTGTTAGTTGTATCAATGTTTCAAGGTCTGCCTTGATCGTTGTTACAAGCACGTCGTGTCACATAGCGTCACATAGATAGTTTGATCTATTAGATCACGAATATAGTGACGTTGATGTGGAGTGGATGATGGTTTTTTAGGTTATACATGTGACGATTTAAGTATGGTGGTTGTAATAAGGAAAGTTGTTAAGAGCGTTTGTGTGTGATGTGATATAATATAATTGGAGGTTGAGTTAAAAAGTGGTGAAAATGTAGGAAAAGTATTAAAAAAATATTAAAATAATATAAAACGCTTCTTACTTCGTGCATTTTATTTTTGAAAAACACCTTAAAAAAATTAACCACAAACGCCCCGACTACAGACATTTGTGGGCGTTTGTGAGTGCCACATCAAAGGGGAAGGGGGGCAAATGCCTCGTTATCCATTGTCTTAACATCTAATTCAAGTGATGTTATATCATACTCTCTCCGTCTCACTATAAGTGTTCACTTACTTTTTGCAAAAAGTTTTGAGAAATTGCACTAACTTCATTATCCACCAATCATAAATCTTTTCTCTCCAGAATAACCTCTTTTGATTGGTTAAAATATCAAGTGGACACTTGAAATGTGACATCTCAAAATGAAAAGGTGAACACTTAGGCCGTGTTCCCAAGTTGTAAATTGGAAGGAAATGATATGAAGGGAAGGAAAATAAAAAGAAATGGTGTTCATGAGTTTCTGGGAGAGAAGGGGAAGGAAATGGAGGTGTTATGTAATGTAATTCTCCTTCCATTGATTCCTTCCGATTTGAAAGAATCCTCTTCCTCTCTCCTTCATTTCATTTCATTTCATTTCATTTCATTTCCTTCCCTTTCATTTCCTTTAATTTAAAACTTGGGAACACAAACTTAAGCTTTCTTCTCAAGTTGTAAATTGAAAGGAAATGAAACGAAGGAGAAGGAAAATAAAAAAGAAACAGTGTTTTTGAGTTTCATTTGAAAGAGAATGGAAAGGAAATGGAAGTGTTATATAGTGTAATTTTCCTCTTCCTCTCCCTTTCATTTCATTTCATTCCCTTTTTTAATTTATAACTTGGGAACACTGCTTTAAGATGGGATACAAGTAGTAGTATTTATTTAAATTCCCCTTTTTTTTCAAAGAAAAATTAATTCTAGAAAACATAGGTACATTGTTGTAAAAGACAAATTTACACCAAAGATTATATGTCTACCATAAATACATTATACATAGATCCCAAAACTCATTGGCCGTCTAGTAGTACTCTAAGACCAACAACAAGCTAAGGACATCATCATACATAACTAAGCAGAAGTTTAAGTTAACAATGAGGTAGCTAGGAATACATATTACAATGATCTTCTCAAAATGGCAAACTCTTTGAAGTTGACATTGATGTGAGTGATCTAAAACGCTCGGATGGCACAAAATCTTGTTGCAAATTCGCCCTTTTTACGATCCTTCTCATGTTAGTATGCAAACTTTGTTGTACCAAATGTTTAACCGCTTTGTTCTCGTCACTCATCATTCTATCATCCTCTGAATCCTTAGGATCTTTCGACCTCATTGACCTGGAATTTGCAGAACCATATAAGGGCTCGGAAACATTTGAACCCATGGTTGCTACAAATGTTTCCGACACTTGTTTCCCTTTATCTGTCCTTAAAATTTCTAAAATTCTAGAAGCTCGTTTTTGTGCTAAAGTGCTTCCTAGGAGTGTTAACTCGAGAAGAGAAGATGAAACTCCCGACTCAATCATTGCTTGCCTATCTCTATACGATTTATGAGCCATTACCATCAAAATGTAAGTCGCGTGTTCTTGACAATTAGGTGAATCATTCCAACTTAAAACATCAACCAATATAACAAATGAATCATGAACACTACTAAATGCCTTTCGCCCTTCAGGAGTCGATACCACATTGCTTAAAATTGACAATATTCTATCACTAACTTCCATATCTCCCAGTGTTGTCAATAAAAGTGACACAAAATCATTAATTTCGATCATTGGCAATACATTAGTAGGCAAGATAGATAAATTGTAAAGCGCCCGCAAACAATCTTGAACTACTTGTTTATCGACCTTACCTTCGGTCGAATTTATGAAAGTTTTGACCAAAAACGAAATGGCTCCGGATGATCCGATAATAGGTTTGTTCGAGTCAAGTGCAGTCAATCCGAGAAAATTGGCAACAATTGCTGCTGACACATCAGGGTTAGGAACTTCACTTGGAGATTTAATTAGATCAAGCATCTTGTGTACTGCTCCTGCTTTAACAATTGCAGCTTTGTTCCTGAAATTCATTAAAGTACAAAACTTTATCATTTTAGGTCCAAGATTTTATCATTTCGAGCCAAACCCATGACTGAAATAACAGATATACACATAAGGTAGGACCAATTTGCTAGCTTAATACAGTAATTGCTAAATAGTAGTAGTAAGTCAAACCCAAATGGTCAAACACGACTAATTATGACAAAATATTGAGAAATTGAGTATAATTAATGATTAAATTAAATGCCAAATCAAAACAAAAAGTTAATAACACCCAATCCACTTAAAGCATGTCAAACAAAGTTAAATTCATCAAAACCCTACATTTATAACTCCAACTATAAACCCCAATTTTAATTAATTTTATCAAAACAACAAAATTAATATTATAAAGTGCTTACGTGTCATTTCCTATTCCAAGATTTAACAGTGCATAGAGACCAGCAATTTGGGAATCAAGATCATCGGAAACAAGCATTCCGACCAACGGCGGAATTGCTCCGAGCAAAGCTAACGTCGTTCTAGCACCGGAATCTTCTTTCGCTAATCTCCGTACATCTTTCGCGGCACTCAAAACGTCATCGTTCCCACCGCACTGCAACCGCTTCACCACCGCTTTCAAGTCTTCCAAAGTTTCCACCTTTTTCTTCACCGCTTCCTCTTCTTCCTCCAATAACTCCGACATCATTAATAACTCCGACAACTTGTCGGACTTTTTATTTTTAACATTACAATTATTTTTTAAATTTTCATTATTCTTCTCATTCACATCAGATCTGCATTCTGTTTTCTTTCCGATCACCTGAGACTGAACTGTGTGACGATGATGGTGACGGTAACCACCACATCTCATCGTGTCGATGATTTTGCGGCGAAATGATGACCATACGCCGGTGTTGGATTGATGGTGGTCAAGAACAACTGATGCAAGGTTGTTTTGTTGAAGTTTTCCCATTTAAATGAATGCCCTTTTGTAAAAATGTAAACTTGATATTAATTGTGTAACACCCACATTGCAGAAATGTATACCCAAGATTGATACACACAGTAGAAACACTAGTTGTATGTGTGTGGATCGTAAGACTTGAGAAAAGCTTCTGAAACAAAGGGAGGGAGGGACAGTATGGTGATGTGTCAGAAAGAAAAAGTATGAATTTGGAGGTGGGGTATTCATTATATAGTAGGATTACACTTACCTACCTTATTAATATGTTTGCTTACTTTTTTGTCCTTATAGAAAGTTTTTTTGTACTGTAACATTTTAAGCCTAATTTTGTTAACGTCATGTTAATTGGCAAGCCGGAGAATTGGGGAGACTCGGGGTGCTTAGCATTTCTATTTATTATTATTATTATTATTATTATTATTATTTTTTGCCGGAGCTTCTCTCGGAAGCAATCTCTCTACCTTGAAGTAGAGAGGGATGACATTCTCTTTCGGTGGGTGGAGAAGTTTTCTCAACGCATGATTAGAGAGACGACTTCTCTTTTATTCTAGGGTAGAGAAAGAATTGTCTACTTCTCTTTTATGCGCGAGATTGTGTATTGTTGTTGTTGTTGTTGTTGTTGTTGTTTTTGTTATTGTTTCAAAGTCCAAACATCAATATAATGTTATGGCTTTTTAAGGTAGTTTTTTTTCCTATAATTATCTGATTAACGACTAAGCCACCTCCCTCTGTAAATCCTGGATTCGCCTCTGTTAATTGATTAAGGGTCATACTAATATACTACTCCATACAAATTTAGAATGCGTTTAATAAAACTGAATAATTAACCATTGAATGGTTTATAATCTGAATGATTCAGAGGTAATGAATGACTTTGGTTCTGAATAACAATAAGCTGCTTGATAATGATTTAAATGAGCAATGTTAATGATGTAAAATTATCATATTAACCTTTATATGAATAATAATTAGAAATTAGAATATAATTGTTTAATAAGAGTTCTTGACTGGCTCTAGTTATTGAGTCGACATCAAACTTCGATTTATTGGCGACTTGACTGACTCTTAGAGCCTAATAATTTCAGGCAAGATTTAAAACCCATGGAAGTTTGATTTTACCATTTTCATGGCGTCTCAATTTTATTTTTAATTTAATTTTATTTTTTAGAAAATTCTTTCCTACTTATTAACCGGAGGTTCACTCGGATGCAATCAATCTATCTGTTGAAAAGAGAGAGTGATGATTTTCTCTACTTTTGAGAGTGTTTTCACTATGTGTGGAGAAATAACGTCTTTATTCTCGGATATGGGAAGGATTGTCTACATATCACCTCCTCCATACACCACTTATGTGGTATTGTGTTTTGTTGTTGTGTTGTTGATATAATTTAAAAAGATATTACATAAATCTACGTACTTAATGGTTAAGAGAGTATTTCAGCTCTGAATGGTTTAACACTGAATATCTGAGCCATTTAGCATCATCCGTCATTCAGAGGTCGGAAAAAACGGGTTAAATGTCGATGATTCAACATTCAACGCTAAACCATTCCATTTAGAGCCAAACAAACTGTGACGACCAGGAAATTTTCGATCAAATTTAAACTTTAATTCTTATAAGATTCTGGCACGATAAGCAAAGTCTATTAAACCGAGTTCCAAAATGTTTGAACTATTTTTCATGAATGCATTTGACCTTTGACCATTCCCGATGATTCACAAACAATTTATTTGAAAATAAATATGTAATGAAATATATATACATATATATAAATGTAAGTATATATATCTGATAATTAAAAATAATAAAATAGGATTTAAACATTTGATTTAAAAAGGTAAAATAATTATAAAATAATTATGTTGTAATTTAAAAAGAATCTATGTATAAATATATCTAAATTTTATGTATATTACAATATGTGTATAGAGTATAGATATTCAATTACATATCATATAATTAGAAACTATGATATAATGGTGATATTAACATATCAAGTGTAATTACAAAAAAAAAAAAAAATAATAATTTGTTACATTAGGAATATTATTTATTATCATCAAAATTAAAAATATTAATATTAAAACCCGTATTAGTTAAATTATATACATATATATATATACATATATACATATATACATATATATACATATATATACATATATATATACATATATATATATATATATACATATATGTATACACACACACATATATATATATATATATATATATATATATATATATATATATATATATATATATATATATATATATATATATATATATATATATATATATATATATATATATATATATATATGTATATAAATGATACATTTAATTTGTTAAAATATTATTATTACCAATAGTATTATTATCATTATTAAATAATATTATCATCACTAATATTATTAGTAATATTGTTAGTATAATCAATATTACTAAAAATTTTAAATTTTTTATAATTATGATTATTATCATTATAATACAACTTATTAAATTTTATCATTAAAATAATTACCATTATTATTAGTAACATTGTAAGTATTAACTTTATTACTAAAATTGTTAAAATTATTATAATTCTTGTTATTGTATTATAATAGTTATCATTGTTATTATTAATATAAAAATAATACAATTTATTAATATTAACATTAATGTTATCATTATAAACATTATTATAATTATTAGTAATATTATTCTAAATACTATTATTATTATCATGAAGATTGTTATTAACAGAATTATTAAATTATTATTATTAATTAATATTATCAGTATTATTATTCATTATTATAATTATTATTAAAATGTATATATATTTACCAATTATTAATAGTAAATATAATTTATATATATAAATAAGATATAATACGCGTATGTATCAACTAGCAATCACTATCTGCTTTAATTCCTTTTTTTCTTGTTTTGGATTCATGTATGTGAATCTGTTTGATGTCGAACTCAGACCCCAAATACAAACAAGATTAATTAACAATCCATATCACAGTTTACTTTATTTTTTATTTATTTATGTACGATCAATTGATCCTTGTCGATTTTATTTTGCTACAAAACAATTGAGAACGAATCTGGTACTGTGTTAATATCTAAATTACGTCCTATATAATACCTACAGCATTCTGTAAATGAATTAAAAACCAAAAATATAAGTCGACACCCTCTGTTTTGAAACCCAAACTGCAAAACCACAATTTCGAAACAAATTTAAAAAATGTAAAATTGCAGTTAGGATAGGAATTAGCTAGTCAAACTTTTTTCAAAATCCCACCTTCCAATTCTTTGAAACGAAGACTAATTTTGGAGTCAAACATATAAATTAAAAAGTTAAACGATTTGTTCATAAGAAAATTCGAGATCGATTTTGAGTTTATGGAACAATTGATGATTTCTAAAGTTTGTATACATGATTTCCAAACTTTTTCGTGTAAAAAGTTTCTGTTAAAACGTTCTTAAAATACGAAATCAATTTTTATTTTTTTTGTTAAGTGTTGCGACAGCAGCCTTGCTGCTATGGTCGTTTTTTTAATTTTTTTTGTTTCTAATTAAATATAAACAATTGATATTGGTTTGTGATTATCTTGAAATATTTAAATTCATGTTTCGAAGATTGATAAGTCCCTGATCGAATTTTTAGTTGAAAAGAAGATAAAGAATTAGGGAAACAGAAAGACTGGGTTACATAAAATTAATACGAGAATTAAAACAGAAAGACTGGTACAGCAGTATGGTTAAGAAGGGTGTCGAATTAGCGAGGGGTCACGAGTTCAATCCTAGGCTGGAACATTTTTTTTTACAAAGCTCTTTAAGGTAGTCTCTTTATTTGTTTTATTATTATTATTAGTATTGTTATTATTATTATTATTATTATTATTATTATTATTACTAATATTATAAATATTAATATTATTATTATTAGGATTGTTATTATTATTATTGTTATTATTATTATTAACTAGTATTATTGTTAAATGTAAGTATTATTATCATTATTTAAAATATTATCATTTACTTAGTTATTATTTATAGAATTTATTATTATTATTATTATTATTATTATTATTATTATTATTATTATTATTATTATTATTATTATGATTGTTATTATTAGTGTTATTATGAAAAATAAAAAAAGTTATTATTATTTTCATTAATATTAGTATTATTATCATCTTATAAGTATCAGTATTATTATTATTATTAAGTGTTATAAATATATTGGTTATTATTATTATTATTATTATCACTAATAGTTGTATTATTATTATTATCATTATGATTAGGGTTACTAATATGAAAATAATACAAGTCATCATTATCTTAGTATTAGTATCACTTTTGTAACTATTAGTATAATTATTATTATTATTAAACAAAAGTATCGTTATTAACAATATCATTATTATTATTAATATTATCATTTTAATAAAGTTATTATTAATATTATTAGTAAATCATTACTATCAAAACTATCAGTTTTAAACAAATAAATATTTTGCACTTAAAACAGATTATTTACATATATATTAATATTCTATATATAAATCATATTAACCTTACTTATATAAAAACTCACATATAACAAATTAGGTATTTTTAATATAATACTAATATATATATATATATATATATATATATATATATATATATATATATATATATATATATATATATATATATATATATATATATATATAGATATTTATCAAAATAACTATATTAGTCACTATAGATACATATACAAAATAAATATATACAACATATAATTTAAGATATTAAATAAAGTATACGTTTTTTTTAAATGAAATCTAGTATAAATCTTATATAACTACAAAATATATATAAGTAATATATATTAATAAATGAAATTTTGAGATTTCAATTATATGTTTTAATATATATAATTGGTATAGGTTCGTGAATCCAAGGCCAACCCTGCATTGTTCAATATCGTTATATGTATTTTTACTATAAAATACAGTATGGTGAGTTTCATTTGCTCCCTTTTTAAATGCTTTTGCAATATATATTTTTGGGACTGAGAATACATGCGCTGATTTTATAACTGTTTTACAAAATAGACACAAGTAATCGAAACTACATCCTATGGTTGAATTATTAAACCGAATATGCCCCTTTTAGCTTGGTAGCCTAAGAATTAGGGAACTAGCCCCTAATTGACGCGAATCCTAAAGGTAGGGAACTAACAACCCGCATTCTGGAATTTGGAATGCTTTAGTACTTCGATTTTATCATGTCCGATGGGTGTCCCGGAATGATGGGGTTATTCTATATGCATCTTGTTAATGTCGGTTACCAGGTGTTCACCATATGAATGATTTTTATCTATATGCAGTTTGCGAAATGCCTGATACGAGAATGATGTTTATGAAAAATGAAATCTTGTGGTCTATTAAAATATTAAAAATGATTGTTTATGATAAACTAATGAACTCACCAACCTTTTGGTTGACACTTGAAAGCATGTTTATTCCCAGGTATAAAAGAAATCTTCCGCTGTGCATTTGCTCATTATAAAGATATTACTTGGAGTCATTCATGGCATATTTCGAAAGACGTTGCATTCGAGTCGTTGAGTTCATCAAGATTATTATTAAGTCAATTATAGTTGGTTGTATTATGAAATGGTATGCATGCTGTCAACTTTCGATGTAAAGAAAGTTAGTCTTTTAAAAACGAATGCAATGTTTGTAAAATGGCATATAGAGGTCAAGTACCTCGGATTGTAACCAAATGTAATGTATTCGTCCAGATGGATTAGGACGGGTCATTTCAGTTGGTATCAGAGCGGTGGTCTTAGTGAACTAGGTCTTGCATTAGTGTGTCTAACTGATAGTTGTTTAGATGCATTAGTGAGTCTGGACTTCGACCGTGTCTGCATGTCAAAAGTTTTGCTTATCATTTAGTGTCAAAAAATTATTTGCTTATCATCCTTAAAGTCTAGACACGTCTTACTTCCTCTATTGCATAGACAATGTATAGATAAATTCATATCTTAGCGTATCTGCTAATCTATATCTTAGCGTATCTGTTACTGTAACTTTGCCTGACATATTCCGTAAATTCCTTCGTAATCTACGAAATCTTTTGTTCTATATATATAGATATTCTATGTAATTAGAATACCATTCGATAGCCGAAAATTATTTCATATCGAAAAATCCTTTATTCAATCGTACGAAATGGAAATCGCCACTAGTTCAAGTCTCTCGGATTCCGATATGGAGTTTCACTCGAGCTCCGAAAGCAGCGTCACCAGAATGAATCAAACAAATCAGTCATCCCCAATTCATCTGATGGTTTCGTAGCCTCCTTAATCAATGAGAACAAGAAGAAGGCGATCCTTTCCATCCACCACATTACCCATTTGGCGAAGAACCTGAAGCACTTATGTGACGCCGCTAAAAATTTTTTTTTATATATACGTGGCGGAAGCTTTAACATTAATTAAATACGGTATCAACAATTGTACAAACCGATGTCACGTGTCATTAAAACAAATTACATATTAACATGAAAAGACGTAAATACATTCTGTTATCAAAAGTACACGGTTCATATTCCAAAAGACCACATCAGAGTTAACCCTGTCAAACATAACATCATCATGCCCGTCTTCTCCCAAAAGCACTATCTACAAAAGCTAACAACCTGCAGGGAGGAGATGGAGGGGAATTAGCACGAAGCTAAGTGAGTACGACTAACTACAGGCCATAGCATACACAAGTGTTATACTAATCATGTCACAATAGTCTAACACACAAACATCACCCAAGTGTCGTCTACAGAGACTCTGGCGGCTCGGCCAAACCATTAACCACCAGCTGATCGGACTGGGGCTTACCAGAAGTTCCTCCACCGCCGTATGTATATACATAATCCACACGCAACGGACGCGTCATTTACATATATATACACCACGGCTGTCTAGGCTACCACAGAGGAACCCAACCCGTAGGTTGATCTCTCCTACCGAGGCTACCACACAATAGGGACGCACCGGGCTCCAGCAGACAAGCATCAACTAACATGCAGTCATCACAAGGAACTAACTAACCACAACAATAAGTATATCTAACAAGCATGACAATCATAATATAACATGCTTCTATATACTATATTCTCCAGTTAGTCCCACTCACCAAATACCAGCAAACGAGAAGGTATTCAGCTATCTAATCACTGAACCTTCTCTTTCTCCTTTTCTCCTGAGAAAAACATATACACAAGTTAGTTTACGTCCATAAGCACCAAATAACACAATACAGAAAATTTTGCCAGAAAACTGTCCGCTAAAATTTTTCTGCTTAACACTTATGCACTTTCAAAATTTACATCATAATCATCAAAATACAAACGGGCAGCATAACGGCTAGAATTCAACACTTAGTAAAATATTTCACTGCATAGACCATCGGTCGATTGTCAGAGACTATCGGCCGATCGTCACTACACCATCGGTCGAGGGACTACACCATCGGTCGATCG
This sequence comes from Rutidosis leptorrhynchoides, assembly GCF_046630445.1. Lineage (NCBI taxonomy): Eukaryota > Viridiplantae > Streptophyta > Magnoliopsida > Asterales > Asteraceae > Rutidosis > Rutidosis leptorrhynchoides. Next base: position 151,263,681 of record NC_092334.1, read on the forward strand.
TTAAAATTTCAACCGTTGGTCGAAGGACTCACACCATCGGTCAAGGGTCTAGTCCTTCGGCCGATCGTCAGACACCATCGGTCGAGGGTCAGAGACCATCGGCCGAGGGTAGTTCATCTGCAGCAGCAGCTGCCAAAGTGACGGGTTTCTCACCAAACTCACCAATTCTCGACCTAGAGCTCGTTTTTAACCTTAAAACTTGCCAAATCAAGTACACTGATCATTTAGAAACACAAACTCACAAGGTTTTGACACTAACAACACCAAATCAACCCATTTTGACCCAATTTACACTTTTATGAAAAACTAACACAAAAACTCCATTTTCTCAAAGATTAATTCACGAAATGATACAAACCTTACCTTAAATGAATCAGTGAATCACAAGGAACACAATAATATAAACGATTTGAGCTCTAAAGCAAGAATTAAGGATTAGGGTTTGTTAGTAGGTGAAAGGGAAGGTACGGGAGTGTTTTGGGAAGGGTCTGGAAAATGCAAGAAGGGGATAGACATCAGTCTATTATTTGGGATTGAATCCCATACTGTGTAACACACGGATATTTATTAGTATCTGATATCTTTCCTACATCATTTGGCAACCCAAACGAAGTCCAAATTAAATAAACAAACCTGTTCTGTGACCCTTGTCACAAACTGGTCCTAATCACATTATTATTTAATAGTAAATATTAAATAAAAATAAAAGCATATAATAACGCAATACAAACTTAAGGGCAATCTAGTAATCTTACATCTAGGCCCGATTGAGGATGTTACAACTTACCGGTGTACCTGTTCGAAATACCATTTTCTCTCTCATTTCCAGAGTATCTCGCCACGACTATATCATAACTCATATTCTAAACCTTATTCATTCGCTCGTTCCTACCGGCAATCATCCCGGAGTAATCGAAGAAGTCAACGAGCTTCGCTCTCGAGTAATCAATTTGGAAAACATGGTGCAAAACCTACCAGCTTCAGGAACAGCACCGGCAACACCAGTACCACCAATAACATAAGCCTCAACATCACACGCCTCGATATCACCATCTGTACTTCGAGTATGATCTTCGTTCTACGTATCGTTCTACCTCATTTATCTTTATTAGAGATTATATATATTCTCGTTCTAACGGTAAATCAAATGAGTTTAATATCATATTGACTCCTTAAATCCATGATTACATCTGAAGAAAATATATATGTATATATGTTTTCATAAAGATGGTAATTAAAAATTCTTTTGTACAAACTGTTAACGGTGAAAATATTTTAACGGGTAGGTAATACCCGAGGAATATTTAGATTTCACATTAATAAGTTACACTGTACATTCTTCGAACCTGATTCAACGGTCATTTACTATCCCACTTACATCCACAAGATATACGAATCCGTTCACCACAGAATAACCATTTTCATTCAATTTCATATTTGGATTTTGTCCTATCAGAATTCAACAAGTGACATAATGAAGAAAACATTGGGAAAAATAAAAAATTGTTAGAAATAAACAAACTAACTATGAGAAATTTTGTTAAGAATTCACGCTAACAAAATCCTAGCTAACTGTTCATAGCTAACTGTTAATACCGTATTACTTTTTATTTATTACATTTTATTTATCGCAATTTATTTATCGCAATTTAATTCTCGCAATTTTATTTATCGTCATTTAATTTTTGTTATTTATTTTACGCACTTTAAATATCGGGACACGTATACAAAGTTTTGACATATCATATCGACGCATCTATATATATTATTTGGAATAACCATAGACACTCTATATGCAGTAATGTTCGAGTTAGCTATACAGGATTGAGGTTGATTCTCAAATAATATATATACTTTGAGTTGTGATCGAGTCTGAGACATGTACACGGGTCACGATACGTATTAATTAATTCGAATATTATATATTTAACTATATATGAATTATTGGACTGTTAACTGTGGACTATCGACTATGGACTAATATCATTGGACAATTAAAATGAATTAAAATATTGATTATAACATATGAAACTAAACATTTCTTCAAGTTTGCCACTTGATCTCATCTTAAACCTCATTTGTATCTTGACAATTACAATATGCATTCACACCTTTCATAATTCTTGAAAACACCTCAATCGAGAGGATGAACCAACCGTACTTCATCTACGGAAGAAAAGATTGATGCATATAGTTATGCACCTGAAAACACTCGGAACCTGAGTAAACGTTTAACACGTATCTGTGCTAATTCATTTAGTGTTATTATTACCCAAAATAACTTGGGGATTCCTCTCAAAGTAGCAAATTTTGTCACAGTTCCAGCAAGTCAACTTCGATTTTTCGTTCGAAACAACCTTATTAACACTTTGATATATATGTGCGCTCTTTTATTGTTACCGGGAAACCTTTTATATTCCACCATACTACCATCAGCGTTTAATCATCTAAAAACACAATTCTCTTGAAACCACCTCTAATTGATAATCGATGATTCAGATATGGTAGCATTAAATGCAGAGGAAATAGCAAAATTGTAGATGGTCTAAACGGCCAAATGTTGATAATTAAGAATGGAATTGTTAGGAACGCTCGATAGAAAAAGTTGGTACTGAAAAACAGATTGAGCTAACCATGAAGGAGACCAAGGACAAATACAAGGACCAAACCCTATATTCAAAGAATACAGGTAATTCTGGATCCGATGAAATCTTTAGAGAATATCCTGCTCCGGAGTCATGTTAAAATCTTGCGGAAAATTTTTCCTTATCAACTTTCGAACTTAGAAATTCTAAAATATCATCATAAATATCTTCGATACTTCTGAAGATATTTTCATAAATATTCTCGTCCGAAATTATATACCTCTTCGTGCTATCTGTAATACATTATATTGGAAATTTCTGTAAAATCTAAGTATAAACTATGAATGAATTCTGAAGTAGTGTTGGGAACTAAAGCATGAGTTAGTATAATATAATGACACTTGATCAACGTGATTATATTACAGTAAGTCATGCTGAGTTTCTAATGGAACGTTATGATTCACAGACTATAACGCCATCATGTGCCATGTTACACGACTCTTACATTCTATCTAATCTATAAACATATCAAGAACATATTTTCTTGATATTCCTATCTTTTCCCTTGAATTCTGGTAATTTGACCAGTCAGATTGTGCTATTACCATTTCTTCTTAGAACGTTAGTCATGTTCATTCGAAACTTCATACCTACGAATTCTGGATCATTATTCGCTTAACTTAAAGTCGGGAAGAGAAAACAAAAGTATTGAACTCCAAAATATAAAGGAAATGAAGAGGGTGGATTTATAGTGAAATATCCGACATGGCAATCGGGACAGATGACCGCATTTAATTAAAGAGATCTTAATTTTCTTAATCACTGACGAATCAAATCTTATATAGATAACGAAGATTTTCTTTGAAATCCTTTGAATTCCGGAATTCAAACATGACTAGTGGAAAGTTATGATGAAACTTGTCTATCTCATTTCACTATTTAGTGATAACTTCATTCGTACGCTTCGAGAACTCAAAACGTTTTATCTATATTATTCAATAGTGATAAAACTCTATTTAACAACTCAGATTCGTCATGAAAACATACATATTGTCAGCCATGATGATAGCTATCAAATTTTGGGGACGAAATTCCTTTAACGGGTATGTACTGTGACGACTCGGAAATTTCCGATCAAATTTAAACTTTAATCCTTATAAGATTCTGGCACGATAAGCAAAGTCTATTAAATCGAGTTCTAAAATGTTTGAACTATTTTTCATGAATGCATTTGACCTTTGACCATTCCCGATGATTCACGAACAATTTATTTGAAAATAAATATGTAATGAAATATATATACATATATATAAATGTAAGCATATATATCTGATAATTAAAAATAATAAAATAGGATTTAAACATTTTAATTAAAAAGGTAAGATAATTATAAAATAATTATGTTGTAATTTAAAAAGAATCTATGTATAAATATATTTAAATTTTATGTATATTACAATATGTGTATAGAGTATAGATATTCAATTACATATCATATAATTAGAAACTATGATATAATTGTGATATTAACATATCAAGTGTAATTACAAGTAAAAAAAACAAAAAACAAAATTTGTTATATTAGGAATATTATTTATTATCATCAAAATTAATAATATTAATATTAAAACCCGTATTAGTTAAATTATTATTTCCAATGTACAATATATATATATATATATATATATATATATACACATTTAATTTGTTATAATATTATTATTACCAATAGTATTATTATCATTATTAAATAATATTATCATCACTAATATTATTAGTAATATTGTTAGTATAATCAGTATTACTAAAAATTATAAAATTTTATAATTATGATTATTATCATTATAATACAACTTATTAAATTTTATCATTAAAATAATTACTATTATTATTAGTAACATTGTAAGTATTAACTTTATTACTAAAATTATTAAAATTATTATAATTCTTGTTATTGTATTATAATAGTTATCCTTGTTATTATTAATATAAAAATAATACAATTTATTAATATTGACATTAATTTTATCATTATAAAGATTATTATAATTATTAGTAATATTATTCTAAAATACTATTATTATTATCATGAAGATTGTTATTAACAGAATTATTAAATTATTATTATTAATTAATATTATCAGTATTATTATTATTATTATTATTATTATTATTATTATTATTATTATTATTATTATTATTATTATTATTATTATTATTATTATTAAAATGTATATATATTTACCAATTTATAATAGTAAATATAATTTATATATATAAATAAGATATAATACGCGTATGTATCAGCTAGCAATCACTATCTGCTTTAATTCCTTTTCTTCTTGTTTTAGATTCATGTATGTGAATCTGTTAGATGTCGAACTCAGACCCCAAATACAAACAAGATCAATTAACAATCCATATCACAGTTTACTTTATTTTTTATTTATTTCTGTACGATCAATTGATCCTTGTCGATTTTATTTTGCTACAAAACAACTGAGAACGAATCTGGTACTGTGTTAATATCTAAATTATGTCCTATATAATACCTACTGCATTCTGTAAATGAATTAAAAACTAAAAACTAAAAATATAAGTCGACACCCTCTGTTTTGAAACCCAAACTGCAAAACCACGATTTCGAAACAAATTTAAAAATGTAAAATTGCAGTTAGGATAGGAATTAGCTAGTCAAACTTTCTTCAAAATCCCACCTTCCAATTCTTTGAAACGAAGACGAATTTTGGAGTCAAACATATAAATTAAAAAGTCAAACGATTTGTTCATAAGGAAATTCGAGTTCGTTTTTGAGTTTATGGAACAATTGATGATTCCTAAAGTTTGTATACATGATTTCCAAACTTTTTCGTGTAAAAAGTTTCTATTAAAACGTTCTTAAAATACGAAATCAATTTTTTTTTGTTAAGTGTTGCGACAGCAGCCTTGCTGCTATGGTCGTTTTTTTAATTTTTTTTGTTTCTAATTAAATATAAACAATTGATATTGGTTTGTGATTATCTTGAATTATTTAAATTCATGTTTCGAAGATTGATAAGTCCCTGGTCGAATTTTTAGTTGAAAAGAAGATAAAGAATTAGGGAAACATAAAGACTGGGTTACATAAAATTAATACGAGAATTAAAACAGAAAGACTGGTACAGCAGGATGGTTAAGAAGGGTGTCGAATTAGCGAGGGGTCTCAAGTTCAATCCTAGGCTGGAACATTTTTTTTACAAAGCTCTTTAAGGCAGTCTCCTTATTTGTTTTATTATTATTATTATTATTATTATTATTATTATTATTATTATTATTATTATTATTATTATTATTATTATTATTATTATTACTAATATTATAAATATTAATATTATTATTATTAGGATTGTTATTATTATTATTGTTATTATTATTATTAACTAGTATTATTGTTAAATGTAAGTATTATTATCATTATTTCAAATATTATCATTTACTTAGTTATTATTAATAGAATGTATTATTATTTTTATTATGATTGTTATTATTAGTGTTATTATGAAAAATAAAACAAGTTATTATTATTTTCATTAATATTAGTATTAGTATCATCTTATAAGTATTATTATTATTATTATTAAGTGTTATAAATATATTGGTTATTATTATTATTATTATTATCACTAATAGTTGTATTATTATTATTATTATTATCATCATTATGATTAGGGTTACTAATATGAAAATAATACAAGTCATCATTATCTTAGTATTAGTATCACTTTTGTAACTATTAGTATAATTATTATTATTATTATTATTAAATAAAAGTATCGTTATTAACAATATCATTATTATTATTATTATTAATATTATCATTTTAATAAAGTTATTATTAATATTATTAGTAAATCATTACTATCATTTTTAAACAAATAAATATTTTGCACCTAAAACAGATTATTTACATATATATTAATATTCTATATATAAATCATATTAACCTTACTTACATAAAAACTCACATACAACAAATTAGGTATTTTTAATATAATACTAAATATATATATATATATATATATATATATATATATATATATATATATATATATATATATATATATATATATATATATATATATATATATATATATATATATATATATATCAAAATAACTATATTAGTCACTTTAGATACATATACAAAATAAATATATACAACATATAATTTAAGATATTAAATAAAGTATACGTTTTTTTTTTAAAATGGAATCTAGTATAAATCTTATATAACTACAAAATATATATAAGTAATATATATTAATAAATGAAATTTTGAGATTTCAATTATATGTTTTAATATATATAATTGGTATAGGTTCGTGAATCCAAGGCCAACCCTGCATTGTTCAATATCGTTATATGTATTTTTACTATAAAATACAGTATGTTGAGTTTCATTTGCTCCCTTTTTAAATGCTTTTGCAATATATATTTTTGGGACTGAGAATACATGCGCTGATTTTATAACTGTTTTACAAAATAGACACAAGTAATCGAAACTACATCCTATGGTTGAATTATTAAACCGAATATGCCCCTTTTAGCTTGGTAGCCTAAGAATTAGGGAACTGGCCCCTAATTGACGCGAATCCTAAAGGTAGGGAACTAACAACCCGCATTCTGGAATTTGGAATGCTTTAGTACTTCGATTTTATCATGTCCGATGGGTGTCCCGGAATGATGGGGATATTCTATATGCATCTTGTTAATGTCGGTTACCAGGTGTTCACCATATGAATGATTTTTATCTATATACAGTTTGCGAAATGCCTGATACGAGAATGATGTTTATGAAAAATGAAATCTTGTGGTCTATTAAAATATTGAAAATGATTGTTTATGATAAACTAATGAACTCACCAACCTTTTGGTTGACACTTGAAAGCATGTTTATTCTCAGGTATGAAAGAAATCTTCCGTTGTGCATTTGCTCATTATAAAGATATTACTTGGAGTCATTCATGGCATATTTCGAAAGACGTTGCATTCGAGTCATTGAGTTCATCAAGATTATTATTAAGTCAATTATAGTTGGTTGTATTATGAAATGGTATGCATGCTGTCAACTTTAGATGTAAAGAAAGTTAGTCTTTTAAAAACGAATGCAATGTTTGTAAAATGGCATATAGAGGTCAAGTACCTCGCGATGTAACCAAATGTAATGTATTCGTCCAGATGGATTAGGACGGGTCATTTCACAAACACACCCTTAGGGGCGGATCTTTCGTAGGGCAGAAGGGGGCTCTCGCCCCTCCAAAAGTTTGAGTAGATAGTGGGGATTTGTAGTCCTCTGAATTACGGACGTTTGAGCTTTTGAATCAACTAAAACAGAGTTCGTATGAAGGAGATATTACCCATTTAGTGAAAGCTCGCAGAATTTGTGAGTTGCCACCGTCTTGGTTATATCTCCTTCAAACGAACTCGGAGTAAGTTGTTTTAAAAGCTCAAACGCTCGTAACTCAACGGAGTATAAATTTCATTTTTATTGTTACACGAAATTGAGAGCCACAGGTCCCAGAGAGGCCCTTCCTCTCGAAGATATCACCAACATACTCAAAGTTAATATTCTTCACTAAAATCATTTGATATCTTGATCTAATATTTTAAATCCGGGCCCTCCAAAACATTTGTTCAAGCTCCGCCACTGCTGACACCCTTAATACATCTAAAGAGGATAAATCTACTAGATATTGATTGTAAAGAAGTAGTTATCTTTAAAATTTGATGTTGGTGTGATTTTTTTTTATAAAATTTGTCACTTCAGAATAGAAAATCTGTTTGATTGTTAATCTTTTAACATTCTTCTACCATACGAAAAGTGATTGTTGTGCCTACTGGTCATTAATTAATATTAATATTAATATTAATATTAATATTAATATTAATATTAATATTAATATTAATATTAATATTAATATTAATATTAATATTAATATTAATACTAATTTTAAAGTAGAGAACCAGTGACCGACCAAATCGAAGCGACCATTGTTATGTAATGCCAAGCGTGTAAGTTTGCTTTTAAAAAAAAAATATTATGTAATGTCAAATCTCATGCAATACGAACACAAGAGGTGTCTTTGACGCATCTTGTACAACTATTAATGTTATGATACACTTCTAACAATTGTTATGTAATGCCACACGCGTAAGTTTGCATTTAAAAAAGTTTGCTTTAAAAAAAAATTTGTTATGTAAACTTTCATGCAATACGAACACAGAGGTGTCGTTGATGCATCTTGTACAACTATTGATGTTATGATACAGATACACTTCTAACAAGAGTATATTGTTTAACGATATTGTTAATTGGTAGGACAAATTGAATTATCATCTTCAATTATCGATCTCTTATATATTTTTTATAGTTACGACGTCTATACTGCTATAGTGCTATACATGTTTAACGTACCGTTTTAGTTTTAAGAAATAAGGTACCTTTCCAGACAATAAAAAGGGTACCTTTCCAAACAATCAATAACATTTAATGTTGCCAACAAATCTGATAGAACATACAAAGCACCAAGCCACCAACACACCGCAAAGACTCAAATCAATACTTTAGGATGGAATTGCAACCGTTTATACATTTTAGGGACTTCGTGACAAAACATTTTGTATGTTTGACGAAATGTTTTCATTTTTTTATTGATTAAAATTAAAATCAAACAAATACTACGGGTATTAAATTTAGGGATTATGTACTAGAAAGAAACAAAAATTTATCAAATTGTATTTATAGTCCGCCTATTAAAATTGTTTTTGTACGTTTGCCTCTAGATGTAGAAGTCGCAACTCAGAAGGTTGTTATTTAAGTAGTAACAAGTGTGATATGTCGGTTTGTGCAGATTTGTTGGCGGTGTGAATCTATGAATATATTCTTATTCTTATTTGACTTTTAGTAAACACAAAAATTACTAGGCATATATATCTATCTATAGTTTCTATTAAAATTCTATAATTATGATGTTATTAATTATTAAACTATTTTATTTGTTAAAAAAAAATTAAAAAGAAAAAGAAAAAAATCTAGGTCACTTAGATGATGTCATTAATCTTAAGTATTTTATTATTAAAAAATTGTACTTATAGTAAGTAATTATTTAATAACTTAAATAATGATGTCATTATTATTTTATATATTAATTACTTAATTAAAAATTAGAAAAAAATAGCATAAAAATAAATAATATTTTTAAAACATGATCTTTCTGTTGAAGTATTTTTGATCAAAATATTTAGGTTATGTTTTTATTCTAATTCATCTTTAATTCTTTCCTAATTAAAGATATGTAATATGTAATATATTATACGGAATATATATTAGATATAAATAAATAAACCCCAAGGATTTTCTTGGTGTTTGAGGCGTAAAAGATGAGCAGAAACAAAAGGTTAAGTTTTAGTATTATTTTTTTCGTTCGATAAAGATAAGATATACGGAGTATTTGTTTTTGTACAAAAAAAGGTATTGTAGTAAGTTTTACTTCGATTTTCAAAGTTACAAACAATATTGGATATTGTTTTAGGGTTATATACAGACTAGCATCCGATTGGTGTTGTAGTTCATTTACTTTGACCAAGTTAAGTAAAATAGTATGTTTGTAAAAATAACGACAAGTTTCTTAGTTGTAATCCGTGGTTCCACGGGCCATTAAACTAAAGGACTTTAACATTTATATTACGTTGAACTATTTCGTTTACAAAAACTCGTGATACCACGGGTCATTTCACTAGTTCATTTCTAAACGGCTAAACATGGGTGTCTACTCTAATTATAATCATAAAAAAAATATTACTATCAAATAAATTAAAATATGATATGGTGCATTTGTTTTCCTTGGCTGGCTCTGACTTTGACATATTGGTCTTGATTTCTGACTAAAATGGAAGGTTTGTCAAATCAGTTTAATCATTATTCTATAATTGGCAAAAACAAGGTGGTGTACGGATCAACTCCCTAAAATCAACTCCCTAAAATCTATGAACATTGGTCTTTAGAGTTTTCATTATTCACTATGCTACTTTTCTTAGACAAATTGATTAAAAAAGTAAAATAAAAATCGCAATTTTTCAATAAAGACAAACTTAAAGAGAGATTATAAAGGGATGATGATGCTGAGATAATCTGGGAAAACGAAAAGTAGAGAGGAAACAATACTTGAAGGAGATGAGGAGAATTGATAAAGAAAATGAAGCCCTTGAGCCAAAATTTGTGGAATATTATGATCATACTCGAAAGAAGATTGCGGGAAGATTTTGAGTTGAGCATACTTTGCAGATCTGAAATGTTATGGCATAAGGAGAGAGCAGGGTGTCGATATTATTTCAAGTTTCCTCATGATTTCAAGACAGTGCCTTACTTTGAGATGATGCAGTTAGCATGTTTAAAGATGTTGTATAGTGAAACCAATGGACTGGTTACACTTGCACATCTACAAAGGTTGATAAAGATAGAGTTTCGAAATGGATGGTCGATGTTGAAACTGCAGTTTCCAAAAATTCGTTTGCAGCACAAAATGGAATAATATGATAGGTAAACCACTCAAGATTGTGATGTATAAAGCGCAAAGAGTCATGAAACACGCACCAATAAGAAAGATGTGTCAGAACATTGGTGCACATTTCAAGTGGTGATATTACGATAACCAAACAGAAGAAGTTGTGATTGTTCTAGGAAAGACAACAAATTGGGAGGTTATAAGGATTTTTGATCCGAGATGGATTGTGAATTTGTGACGACCCGGAAATTTCCGACCAAATTTAAACTTAATCTTTATATGTTTCCGACACGATAAGCAAAGTCTGTAATGTTGAGTCTAAAAAAAAAAAAATTCTGAATTGTTTCATATATTCAATTACCTTTCGACTATTTCCGACGATTCACGAACCACTATTTGTAAATAGATACACACACACACACACACACACACACACACACACACACACATATATATATATATATATATTATAAATTAAAATATTATATGAGTTAATTAATTTTGTAAATAAAATAATATGTGATATTATTATTAAAATAAATCTATATATATATATATATATATATATATATATATATATATATATATATATATATATATATATATATATATATATATATATATATATACATATATATATATACATATATATATATATATATATATGATAATGCTAAAAACGAACATATATTTCATAGCATTATTCCTCAAGAAAGACAAGCTTTTAGTTGCAATTGTTCTATTTACAAGTGATATTCCTTTAAATAATAAAAGGTGAAGACAAAAGACAGATTCGACGAATTGAAGACGCAAACGACCAAAAAGCTCAAAAGTACAAAAGACAATCAAAGAGGTTCCAATTATTGATAAGAAACGTCTCGAAATTACAAGAGTACAAGATTCAAAACGCAAAGTACAAAATATAAAATTGTACGCAAGGACGTTCGAAAATCCGGAACCGGGACCAGAGTCAACTCTCAACGCTCGACGCAACGGACTAAAAATTACAAGTTAACTATGTATATAAATATAATATAATATATAATTAAGTATATTAATTATATATATATTATATATATATTATAAACCGTCAGTAAACAAAGAGCCAAACTCCTCTGAGCTGTAAAAGCAAACTCCGCGACTCGCGGAGTTTGAAGGCCAAAAAGGCCGCGAGTCGCGGAGCCCTAAAAGTCGACTTTTTCTATAAAAGCAACAGAATTCTGATCGCAATTCATCATCTTTTTCTTCTTCTCCTCATACGTAAAATATATATATATATATATATATATATATATATATATATATATATATATATATTTATAATTTATATTTTAATTTTAATTATAATTCTAATAATAAGGGTATGTTAGCGAATGTTGTAAGGGTGTAAGTCGAAATTCTGTCCGTGTAACGCTACGCTATTTTTAATCATTGTAAGTTATGTTCAACCTTTTTACATTAATGTCTCGTAGCTAAGTTATTATTATGCTTATTTAAAACGAAGTAATCATGATGTTGGGCTAATTACTAAAATTGGGTAATTGGGCTTTGTACCATAATTGGGGTTTGGACAAAAGAACGACACTTGTGGAAATTAGACTATGGGCTATTAATGGGCTTTATATTTGTTTAACTAAATGATAGTTTGTTAATGTTAATATAAAGATTTACAATTGGGCGTCCCTATAAATTACCATATACACTCGATCGGACACGATGGGCGGGGTATTTATATGTACGAATAATCGTTCATTTAACTGGACACGGGAATGGATTAATAGCCACTAGAATAATTAAAACAGGGGTGAAATTACATTCAAGGGTAATTGGTGTAATTGTTAACAAAGTAGTAAAACCTTGGTTTACACGCAGTCGATAACCTGGTGTATTCATTAAACAAAGTATTAAAACCTTGTTACAATTCGAATCCCCAATTAGTTGGAATATTTAACTTCGGGTATAAGAATAATTTGATGAGGACACTCGCACTTTATATTTATGACTGATGGACTGTTATGGACAAAAACCAGACGGACATATTAAATAATCCAGGACAAAGGACAATTAACCCATGGGCATAAAACTAAAATCAACACGTCAAACATCATGATTACTGAAGTTTAAATAAGCATAATTCTTTTATTTCATATTTAATTTCCTTTATTTTATATTTAATTGCACTTCTAATTATCGCATTTTTATTGTTATTGTATTTAATTGCACTTTTAATTATCGTACTTTTTAATTATCGCAAGTTTATTTTATCGCACTTTTATTATTCGCAATTTCATTATCGTTATTTACTTTATGCTTTAATTTAAGTCTTGTATTTATTTTTAATATTTTACATTTGGTTTTAACTGCGACTAAAGTTTTAAAATCGACAAACCGGTCATTAAACGGTAAACCCCCCCCTTTATAATAATAATATTACTTATATATATATATTTGTATTTTTATAAAAGTAAACTAATATAGCGTTAAACTTTGTTTAAAAAGATTCCCTGTGGAACGAACCGGACTTACTAAAAACTACACTACTGTACGATTAGGTACACTGCCTATAAGTGTTGTAGCAAGGTTTAAGTATATCCGTTCTCTAAATAAATAAATATCTTGTGTAAAATTGTATCGTATTTAATAGTATTTTCTGCTAAAATTAATAACTATTTTATATACGCCTCGCGAAACATCAAGTATTTTTGGCGCCGCTGCCGGGGAACTCTCTTAAAAATCGGAAGCGCAACGCTAATATAAAAAAAAAAGAAAAAAAAAGAGATTTTTAGTTTACTTCTATTAAAAGTCGCTTTTGTAAAAATACGTTTTAAATATTCGAAAATATAAAAAGAAAAACAAAAATATAAGTATTTTTAAGATTTTGTTAAATATTTAAGTTTTATAAAGTTTTTTTATTTTTATTTTATAAAAACATAAGTTTTATTTAAGTATTTTGTTTATATTTAAAAACATATAAATAATATATATATATATATATATATATATATATATATATATATATATAAATCTAGTTTTAAGATTTTTATTTATAAAATTATAAAGTGATTCTATTTTTATTTAAGTTTTAAATATAAAGTTTTATTAATACACATATTTAAAAATAGAAAATAAAATAAATAAATAAATAAAGAAAAACGCGTTGAAATTAAACCTGTCAGTTGAAATTCTGAACCCCGCGACTCGCGGGGTTTGGTGCCTTGAATACCGCAACTCGCGGAGGGGACCTGACACACGAACAGGGAGCCCTAATCCTGCATTTATTACGGATTATTATTAATTATTATTATTATTAACCCTAATTATTATTATTATTATAATTAAGTTTATTTTTAATTTTATGTTTTATTTAATTTATATTTTAGTTAAATTAGTTTAATTAAATTGTAAAATTAGTAGTTTTATTAAATAAATAATATAAAAATAATAATTTTATAAAAATTGTAATTTTTACAACTTTTTGTATATTTTTATATTTTGTCCCTTTTTAATCGTTGTAGCGTAATATTTGTATTTTTTCGCTTATATTTAATTTTAAACTTAGTTTTTGCCATAGTCATTTTTACTCCTAGATTTTTAGGCTTTGCCGTAGAATTCCTTAAGTGCTTTTTCTTTAGACTAAGATTTAGGTACTTTAAAATTTTGCGACGCCTTTTTAAGTTTTAGTTTCTTTTTAAGTTATTTCCATTTGGGATTTAGTTTTTCCTGTAAGCTTTAATATTTTTAGACGACTTTTACCTATGTATCAATTATCATTCCAATTAGTAATATCAATTTGCGATTATAATTTTAAGTTAGTTGTAGTAATAAGGTTAGGTTAGTCAAGTATTTTTAAGTTTTATAAGTTTCTTTTATTTTTTCGTCACCTTTTATTTTTCAACCATTTTTCTTTTTCGACCTTTTTCGACGAACTCTTTTTCTTTCTTATTTCTCGCTATTCTAGTTTTTAGGACATAGATTTTTATTCTACTTCTTATCTAAATTTCTTAAAATTACGAAAATTTATTTTAAGTGGTTAAATTAATAGACATCAAAATTTTCTGGTTCGTAGTAATAGTTGGATTTGTACGTGGACCGGGTTATTGGAGCCAAACAGTCCTCAATTATATTGAGACCAAACGAATCCTGCCCCTCTGCTGCATCTTTTGGCTATTCGAAACGTGGGCAAAATCAGAAAAGTCTATTGATTGGATAACTTATTATAATTTTTCTTTCCTTTTAAAAACTAATAGGATATTCAGTGAATGCACCGAGCAAGACGTTCACCACCTTTTGTACGTTCACCACCTGTAACTAGATCAAGACATTTAGCAAATATAACCGCCGTTGATTTTTCTTTAGAATCGTCATCCAGTCGACCAAGTACTCCAGTTCAAATTTCCGATAATCCATTTTTTGAACCCGACCTCACAATTGAGAATCCGGAGAATATTCAGGAACGGTTCGTAGATCCTGAACCACTAACAATTCCTCCGAAACCACCAATCATTCAAACAGAGATTGTTGAGGAACGAATCATTAAATCAGAATCATCTAGTGATACCGATTCAACAAATTCAATTATGGAGAATCTGGAACCTTTAAGTATGGAAGACCGAATGAGAGCTAAACGCACTGGCCAAGGTCACGCAATTACTCATCCAGACATTAATGCGCCAGATTATGAAATCAAAGGACAAATTCTACACATGGTGACTAATCAATGCCAATTTAGTGGTGCGCCGAAGGAAGATCCAAATGAACATCTACGTACCTTTAATAGGATCTGCACACTATTTAAAATCCGAGAAGTGGAGGATGAACAGATATATCTCATGTTATTTCCCTGGACTTTAAAGGGAGAAGCCAAAGATTGGTTGGAATCGTTACCTGAAGGGGCGATCGATACATGGGACGTTTTAGTTGACAAATTTCTTAAACAATTCTTTCCTGCATCTAAAGCCGTAAGACTTCAAGCAGAAATTGTTACGTTCACACAGAAACCAAATGAAACTCTATATGAGGCGTGGACTAGATATGGAAAGTTGTTAAGAGGATGTCCGCAACATGGTTTAGACACCTGTCAAATAGTACAAATATTCTACCAAGGATGCGACATCACTATAAGAAAAGACATAGATATAGCAGCTGGTGGTTCTATTATGAAGAAAACCGAAACTGATGCTTACAAAATTATTGATAACACTGCTTCCCACTCACATGAGTGGCACCAAGAAAAAGACATCGTTAGATCATCTAAAGCAGCTAGAGCCGATTCTAGCCATGACTTAGATTCCATTTTCGCAAAGATAGATGCTGTGGAGAGACGAATGGAAAAGATGACTAAAGATATTCACTCAATACGAATTAGTTGTGAGCAGTGTGGAGGACCACATTTGACAAAAGATTGTCTCAGTATTGAATTAACAATGGAACAAAGAGAGAATATTTCATACATAAACCAAAGGCCTGGAAATAATTATCAGAATAATTATCAACCGCCAAGACCGATTTACAATCAAAACCAGAATTATAACAGAAATATTCCATACAACAACCAACAAGGTCCTAGCAATCAACAAGTATCCAATAATACTTATAATCAGCAAAGACCTAATTTTCAAAACAAACCACCACAACAAACCGATGATAAAAAGCCGAATTTAGAAGATATGATGACGAAGCTAGTTGAAACTCAAACACAGTTTTTCACATCTCAGAAACAAACCAATGAACAAAATGCTCAAGCATTTAGAAATCAACAAGCTTCTATTCAAAATCTGGAACAAGAAGTGAGTAACCTAGCAAGGTTAATAGGTGAAAGAAAACCGGGAAGTCTACCTAGTGATACAAATGCTAACCCCCGGAATGAAACAGCTAAAGCCATTACCACAAGAAGTGGTACAACACTTAAACCACCTGAAATACCTGTAACTTCTGATGAAGCCATTCCTACTCCACAAGAACCACAACCTGATCAAGATAAGGAAAAAGAACCGGTAGTTGAAAAGGTTAATGAAGATAACACAGTTAAGGATAAACCTTATGTTAAACCATACCAACCACCACTTCCTTACCCGAGCAAAATGAAGAAAGAGAAACTTGAAGCCGAGCAATCCAAATTCTTGGATATGTTTAAACAGATAAATGTAAATCTTCCTTTCATTGATGTGATTTCAGGAATGCCTAGATATGCTAAATTCTTGAAAGATCTAATTTCAAATAGAAAGAAAATGGAAGAACTCTCGGCTGTTACTATGAATGCTAATTGTTCAGCAGTGCTGTTGAATAAGATACCAGAAAAATTATCTGATCCAGGAAGTTTCACAATTCCATGTTTTCTGGGTAGTCTTAGTTCAATAGAAGCATTGGCAGACTTAGGTGCTAGTATAAATCTAATGCCGTATTCACTATACGCTAAACTAGACCTTGGAGAATTGAAACCAACCAGAATAAGCATACAACTAGCCGATAGATCAATAAAATATCCTAGAGGGATAATGGAGAACATGCTAGTTAAAGTTGGTACTTTAGTATTTCCAGTAGATTTTGTTGTTTTGGACATGGAAGAAGATTCTCAAGTTCCTCTCATATTAGGAAGACCATTCTTAAACACGGCTAAAGCAATGATAGACGTGTTCGGTAAGAAACTGACCCTAAGTATAGAGGATGAGAGTGTTACCTTTTCAGTTGATAGAGCAATGCAACAACCACAATCTGCAGATGATACATGTTATTATATTCAAACTATAGATGCACATGCAGAATTATTAGAAGAATTTCCAGAATTACAAGGAACAGGAGAATGTTCTTTAGGAGAAGGTAATGAACCAATTGATGAAGCTGAAATGTTAGCTACACTTATAGCTAATGGATATGAACCAACAACAGAAGAAATTCAAATGCTAAAAGAAGAAGACAGATATCGATATAAATCATCGATAGAAGAACCTCCGAAATTAGAGTTAAAGCCACTTCCAAACCATTTGGAATACGCTTATTTACATAATGAATCTGAATTACCTGTAATAATATCGTCTTCTCTTACTGAAAATGAGAAATCACAACTCATTTCTGTGTTGAAAGCTCATAAACCAGCCATTGCATGGAAGATTCATGATATTAAAGGAATAAGTCCTTCGTATTGCACACATAAAATCCTTATGGAAGAAGATCATAAAACGTATGTGCAACGCCAACGAAGACTAAATCCTAATATGCAAGATGTAGTTAAGAAAGAGATTATTAAACTGCTAGATGCAGGTCTAATTTATCCAATCTCTGATAGTCCATGGGTAAGCCCAGTTCAATGCGTGCCTAAGAAGGGTGGCATGACTGTCATTACAAATGAGAAAAATGAGCTTATTCCTACTAGGACTGTAACAGGATGGCGTGTATGTATTGATTATAGAAAATTAAATGACGCCACCAGAAAAGATCACTTTCCCTTACCTTTCATAGATCAAATGTTGGAAAGATTAGCCGGAAATAGTTACTATTGTTTTCTAGATGGATTTTCCGGATATTTTCAAATTCCAATAGCACCCGAAGATCAAGAGAAAACCACATTCACGTGCCCTTATGGTACTTTTGCTTACAAACGCATGCCATTTGGACTTTGCAACGCCCCTGCAACCTTTCAAAGGTGTATGATGGCGATTTTTCATGACATGATAGAAGAATGCATGGAAGTTTTCATGGATGACTTTTCAGTCTTCGGTGATACATTTGAATCATGTCTAGTTAATCTGGAACGAATGCTAATTAGATGTGAAAAATCAAATCTAGTTCTTAATTGGGAGAAATGCCATTTCATGGTTAAAGAAGGCATCGTTCTTGGACATAAAATTTCAAAAGAAGGAATTGAAGTGGATAGAGCTAAAGTAGATGTAATTGCTAAACTTCCACATCCCACCAATGTTAGAGGAGTTAGGAGTTTTCTAGGGCATGCCGGTTTTTACCGACGTTTCATAAAAGTTTTTTCTAAAATTGCCACTCCTATGAATAAACTCCTAGAAAAGGATGCGCCATTCATCTTTTCAGATGAGTGTATCAAATCTTTTAATATTCTTAAAGAGAAACTCACTAATGTGCCGATCATGATAACACCAAATTGGAATCTACCATTTGAACTAATGTGCGATGCAAGTGATTTTGCAATGGGAGCCGTTTTAGGACAAAGGATTGAAAAATGATTTCAACCTATATATTATGCTAGTAAGACGTTACAAGGAGCACAAACGAACTATACAACTACTGAAAAAGAACTCCTTGCTATTGTCTTTGCTTTTGACAAATTTCGATCATATCTCGTTCTAGCAAAAACGGTGGTCTATACCGACCATTCTGCTCTTAGATACCTATTTTCAAAACAAGATGCTAAACCAAGATTAATCCGTTGGATCTTACTCTTACAAGAGTTTGATATTGAAATCCGAGATAAAAGAGGAGCAGAAAATCTCGCCGCTGATCATCTTTCTCGTCTTGAAAATCCTGAGTTAGAAGTTCTAAATGAATCGGCCATACAAGACAACTTTCCTGATGAATATCTATTGAAAATAGATTATAAAGAAATCCCATGGTTTGCAGACTATGCAAACTACTTAGTTTGTGGATTCCTTGAAAAAGGATTATCGTACCAAAGACGAAAGAAATTCTTCAGTGATATAAAACACTATTTCTGGGAAGATCCACATCTGTTTAAAAGTTGTCCCGATAGAATAATACGCCGATGTGTATTTGGAGATAAAGCTAGTAAAATATTAAACCATTGTCACACAGGACCAACAGGAGGGCATTATGGGCCTCAACTAACAGCAAGAAAAGTTTATGATGCTGGATTCTATTGGCCAACAATTTACAAAGACGCACACCTTCTTTGCAAATCCTATGATGCATGTCAAAGGGCCGGAAAAATAAGTCAACGTGATGAAATGCCACAAAATGTCATCCAAGTATGTGAAGTATTTGACATTTGGGGTATTGACTTTATGGGTCCATTTCCAAAATCTCATAATAATCTATATATACTCGTAGCCATTGATTATGTATCTAAATGGGCGGAAGCACAAGCTCTCCCAACTAACGATGCACGAGTTGTAGTCAACTTTTTAAAACGTCTTTTTGCAAGGTTTGGAACACCGAAAGCTTTAATAAGTGATCGGGGTACTCATTTCTGTAATAATCAACTTGAGAAAGTTATTAAAAGATATGGAGTAACTCATAAAATCTCCACCGCATATCATCCACAAACAAGTGGACAAGTTGAAAATACCAACCGAGCTTTAAAACGTATTCTAGAGAAAACCGTAGGATCAAATCCGAAGGAATGGTCCATTAAATTGGAGGATGCACTCTGGGCTTTTAGAACAGCCTAAAAAACTCCAATTGGAACCACACCTTTTAGACTTGTTTATGGAAAAGCATGTCATCTTCCAGTAGAAATTGAACACAAAGCATTTTGGGCTTTGAAAACATGTAATCTTGATTTACATGAAGCCGGACGTCTACGATTAAGTCAACTAAACGAATTAGAAGAATTAAGACATGAAGCATACGAAAATTCGTTAATCTATAAAGAAAGAACGAAGAAATGGCATGATAAAAGAATCAGAAGTTCAAAAGAATTTAAAGAAGGAGACAGAGTTCTTCTTTTCAATTCACGATTCAAGCTATTTCCTGGAAAATTGAAATCAAGATGGTCTGGACCATTCATAGTCAAAAGAGTTTTCCCATACGGAACGATAGAATTAATAAATTCAAATGGGATTGAATTTAAAGTTAATGGTCACAGAGTTAAACATTACATACATGGTCCAATGGAAGTCGACAACGAAGTTAATCACAATTTCGACACCACAGCTAACTAAGTGTGGGGAGAATCAAGTCTTTAAAGGATAATATGTATTTCTGTTAGAGTTAGATTGTCTGTTTTTGTGTAGTTCTCGAAAATGGAACCCGAATGGTCTTTCCCTAGCAGACCCTAAAGAACTAGTCTTCTCCCCCCATTCTGAATTTTTATTTTTTTTAGGTTTTTACAAAATGAAGACTGCCTGTGAACTAAACCATGATCTAATGCTACACGCTTTGATCACTAAACGTAATAATGACATACTACCGAGTGAAATAGTATCAGTAATCAGAGAAAGAATGGACGGAGTTAGAAAAGAATCCAGATGCGAAGATAATAAGTTACAATTTGGTAAAGGAAAATCAAAATCCGCAGCGAAAAGAAGAGCACGACACCTAGAAAGATGTCATAAATGCGGAAAATGGTCACATGGAGGTAAATGTTCAAATAATCAAACCTATTCAAATACCGAATTTGTTACTTTATGCAGAGACGGACCGTTCATATGTTTAGAAGAAAAGACACTGAATGCTCGAGGTTACGCCTATGTAGCCATGGAAAACCAATTAAACCGACTATCTTATGAATGGGATAGATCATATAACTAAGAAATCTATTCCACAGGTATGTTTGTACAGTTTTTATTTTTATTTTTATTTTTAACCTTTTGATAATAAACGCTAATTTGTTCGCTAAAAAGTATTAAATTGGTATTGAATAAAATTAGGTTTGGCGACCGAAATTATTGATATCATTCAAAAATTTATTACATCACTGCGAAATTTAACGTTTATTCTTAAGGTATAAATATCTTTAAACAATCAACCCAAAATATTTCAAAAATTCGTCATGAGTTAAATTAGGTTTTGGAACCAAAATTACTTTACCGAAAAGAGGGGCGCATATTTTTGATAATATTTGATTGATTAAAGTGGGATAAAAAGACAAAAAGATTTTTAATTTTATTTTTACCATGTTTTTAAAATTAATATTTAAATCTTAAATTAATATTGTAAACTTTTTAAAAAACAATATATTTAAAATTGTAAATATTTGAAAAATTAATATAAGTTTGGTGTGAATTTATAATATGAATTTTTAATTTTATGCATTTCAAATTTTAAGTTTGGTGTGAATTTTTAATATTAATTTTGAATTTTATATTTAAGTTGTGTGAATTTAAAAACAAAAATTTACTTTATCTCATTAAGTTAAAAGTATGATTTTTAAAATTCGTCGTAAGTTGAAGACTAGGTCTTTGAACCGAAATTGCTTTACCCAAGGGAGGGACGAGAACTTTTATTATCATTATTTTTAATCTTATTGAATTAAAGTATGCCAAAAACATTAAAAAACCAAAAATCTTAGCTTTTAAACCAATCGCTACAAAAAGACAAATTTTAAAATTTTGTCGAAGGACGGACTAGGACATCGATCCGAAACGACCTCGTCCTAAATAACAAGGGAAACAAAATTTTAAAATTAATTAATTAATTGTTTTAATAAGTTAAAGATTATAAAAAAAAAAAAAAAATACCAAACTCCGCGACTTGCGGAGTTTGAAGTGTCCAAACACCGCGAGTCGCGGGAGGACCGGATTACAGAAAAAAAATAAGAGCTGAACCAGCTCATTCCACACAAAACCCACAGAGAAAAAACTGCGAACATACTGCCGCAAAAACACGAAAAACACCCCCAAAAATCACAATTTTTAACCGTTAATCACCAAATTTTTTACTAAAATCATGTTGAGAAGGATGCTATCTAGGAATTACTCAAGAAAAACGGTAAATTTCTACACCTAAACACCATTTAATCCGAAATTTGGTGTTCTTGAGCAATTTTTTTTCCAATTTGATTTTGATGCTTTTTAGTGTAATTATGCTTAAATTGTTTATGTATTATGCTTGTATAACCTAGATTGATGCTGTTTAACATGATTAGAAGCCTTAAACTTCAAATTTAGAGTAATCTAGGGTTTGTGTTCTTGAGCAAATTTGGGGCTTTTTGATATAAACAGGTTATGGCCGATTTTTGTCATGAATTGTTGCTAAATTGAGTAGTGTAACATGTCTAGGTAGTTAAATGATCCAAACTTTGAGCCTAAACATGATTTTGAGAATTAAAGTGGACTTTTTCAAGTCTAAAATTCATGAACTTGATTTTTGAAAGATAATGCCATTTGAGACTTGTTTAATTGCTAGTAATGATTATTTTGACATGTTATTTGAGTTAAATGCTTATGAACTTGGCGAACATTTTCGTATATGCTTATTTGAAAAAGTGTAGATTTGATGAAAATATGAAAATAAGCTTAAGTTTGATATAAATTGATCATGTCATTGTAATTATTTTGATTGATGATTTTGCTGACACTAATGCATATTTGGATGCACAAAAAAATTGTGTTTAATGTGTTTTGCAGACTGAAAGGGGTGAATCTTCATCCCAAGCCCGCAATGCTCCTGCTGAGAATGTGGAATAACAGGAGGTGGATAACTACTACAAGCAGGATATACCTCATCCAGTCATGACCTTTTCCGATATGCACTTGGAAGAGTTGCACCCGAACCTGAGATTTGACAGACTTTGGATAGATTATCCAAAATATCAAAGGGGTTTGCATACTCTTCATTCTAAGGTTGTTGAGGTACCGAGGGTCATAGAATGGGGACCCTTAGAAGCTGTAGAATTGGCCGGGCCAATTAGGGAATTACTTGTACAGAGGTATGGTAATTCTTCTTTTAATGACTGGGTACGTTTATTCACCATGCATAGACCTGTATATAAAGTATGGTGTGAAGAATTGTTATGTAGTATAGAGTTGAATGATCGGGTAGCTAGTTTAACCGATCGTTCTTTTATTAGATTTTTGTTAGGCGGTTCGATGCGCCACATGTCTTTACTAGACATGGCTCAGGCTTTACGTATATATACGCCTGAGGAGTTAGCATCTGCCGATTGTAGAGGGTTGATACTAAACGGTAGAAAGATAAATGAAAATTTTGATACACACGGTGTGTGGAGTCAAATGACAAGCCATCACCATTTCAAAGGGGGAAATTACTCTTATTTGGATATAGATAGAGCCGAATTAAGAGTGATACATAGGTTTTTAGCTAATTCGATTACACAAAGGGGTAAGAACAAGGAAAAAGTAAATGAACAGGATTTGTTTTACCATATGTGTATTCGAGACCCACAAAGCGCTGTAAGTATACCATATTGTGTGGGTTATTATTTATCAGCTATGGTTCGAGGGATGCGACCGCATAGCATAATAGGAGGTGGTATTTTTATTACTTTGATTGGTGAATATCTCGGTGTGGATATAAGTCGGGGGGGATTATTAGTAGAAGAACCGAAACCCCGCGATACTATAGGTTTAAATGTATACCATGGTGCGAAAGTTTTGAAGAGGCGAAATAACGCCGCAGTACAATACCATGGTAGACATCCACAGGTGGAGAGAAACCAACAGCAAGGTAATGTATGAGGGGGGAATGAGATGCAAGAAATGCAAAGGTTTATAGCTTCTCAGGAATACGAAAATGCTAGACAGAGAGCATTTGAAGATTGGCAAGTTCATCAGAACCAAATCATAGCCCATTGCCAACATATAGGTAGAAACTATATTCCTACACCGAAACCCATCTTCCCTCCCTGGTCTATAGAGATGCAGCCACCATATCCTACGTATAACCTTGCCGAAGCATTCTATAGCACCTATGGTTATGCCTGGAACCCCTATTGGTACCAGTATCATCCCTAGTATACTTAGTTTTATTTATTTTGTAATTTGTAATTATTGATACGTTTAATAATTTTGTTAATATTGTAATCATTTTTATAATTATCTAACTTTTATTCTTAGATTTTAATAATTTTTGAATGTGGGGTAATATACCAAACTTCAAAAATATGTATATATGTTTGCAGTTTATCTTATGTACACAACAGGGTAAAACAACGCATTTTTAAAGACTGGCATTAAGTTCAGCAAAAGCAACTAATTTTGACGACAAGATGCAAAATATATGTGAAATAACAACAAGACGGAATGAACAAATGATGTGCACCATTTATCATTCAGCAAACAAACGCCATTATATTTGGAAACTTTGGTAAAATTTAATCATTTTCACACAAATCACCCTCAATAATTTAAATTGTTACTGATTTCTTGCAAATGAGGGCATTGCAAGATCTTAAGTGTGGGAAGGGGTTAAATTCTTTCGGATTTTAAAAATTTTTACTTTATACACTTGGTTACCATTAAAAATACTAGTAAAGCAGTAGTTGTATTAGAATCTAGTGCTCTCTGATAATAAAGAACAGCCCTGGTCTTATATACTGACTACCCAATTCTAGTAAAATTTTTCAAAATTTTCAATTAAATGAACTAAAAATCATGTTTATACATATTTATGAACGATAAAACTAGGTTTTAACACCGAAATTATTGTTACCTCAAAAAGGACATAAATTGAGAAACAAACCAAAATGTTAAAATTCATTTAAAATGGAATAGAGGACGATAAAAAGGAAAATAAAAGCCAAGTGTGGGAAAATCTACCAAGTTATCTTAAACAAATGTCACATATATCTGTAACAAATAACTGAAAATACTTTTGCTTTGGACTAAACTAAACTGTTTTACCCGATGAAAGAAAAGAAGAGATGGATCTACACGATGAATCAATTCCATCATTAAAAGGAAGTAAAGTCTTCCGAAAAAAGAAACGCGCTTCCTGATTTAGGTCATGAAGTTGTCGTCCAGACCAGCTATAGGTTGACGAAAAATCTAGAAAAGTCATCACTAAAATCAGCAGGAAATCCACGGACCTCAGCATTAAACAGGGTCACCAAGTGGTCAGATTTATCCTAACCATGAGAAGGATTTATCTCGTACAATGGGGGGACACCATGCAAATTAGCTGGACAAGACTAATGAATCAGATCCCCAGAAAGGATAATCTCCTTAAAGATTAAAAATCAGCTTTTAAGACTGATATTACTCAATCCTAGAGATTGACCTTAAAGATTGAGAATTACAAACTCATGGAATTCAATGATATCTAAACTCGAGCTTGAACGAGAAAATATTTTGATCAAAATTACAAACCGATTTGTTTTCTGAAAACCCTATTTTCAATGCGTTCATTACCATTGAACGTAAAATCCTAGGAATTCACCTGGAATTCATTAGGTCACCTGAACCAAATCGGGTGTCAACCGTAAGAACGGTGGTTGCATAGCATGGTCAAAGACAAGACCTTGTGCCATACCGAAAAATTATAAGGGTGAGCTTTTCTATTGCTCCTACCAAGGATAGTAATTGCGTCCGACACGTTATAGACCATAATTAAAAGCATGTCAGGGGACATTGCCTTAACAGTTGCTTGTTCAACGCTTTCCTTTACAACCGGACGGTAGTTTACCGAAAGGTAATATACGGGACAAGTAAACTGGACGTGTTGCTTACCAAATACAAGGTTAGCAAGTGGGTGACACAAAACCATAAGTTTTGAGCTAAAATTTTCAAATCTGAAACCCACCAAACCCACAAAAATATTTTGCAAACACCGGTAAAGGGTTATCCCGGAAAACTTATCTAGGGTAAAAACTAGATTTAATTTTCAAAAGATCAAATGTTTTCATAAAGATCCAATTTCCTTAATGGATCTAAATTTTTATAGTCATGTGGGACTGTAAACCATATCGTTACTACCATTGTTCATACCACCGTATAGAAATCACTGATGTACAAAGTGTGAAGAATAAAGAAGTGATTCTAGTATTTCAAGACGATATTGCTTGAGGACAAGCAACGCTCAAGTGTGGGAATATTTGATAATGCTAAAAACGAACATATATTTCATAGCATTATTCCTCAAGAAAGACAAGCTTTTAGTTGCAATTGTTCTATTTACAAGTGATATTCGTTTAAATAATAAAAGGTGAAGACAAAAGACAGATTCGACGAATTGAAGACGCAAACGACCAAAAAGCTCAAAAGTACAAAAGACAATCAAAGAGGTTCCAATTATTGATAAGAAACGTCTCGAAATTACAAGAGTACAAGATTCAAAACGCAAAGTATAAAATATAAAATTGTACGCAAGGACGTTCGAAAATCCAGAACCGGGACCAGAGTCAACTCTCAACGCTCGACGCAACGGACTAAAAATTACAAGTTAACTATGTATATAAATATAATATAATATATAATTAATTATATTAATTATATATATATATTATATATATATTATAAACTGTCGGTAAACAAAGAGCCAAACTCCTCTGAGCTGTAAAAGCAAACTCCGCGACTCGCGGAGTTTGAAGGCCAAAAAGGCCGCGAGTCGCGGAGCCCCAAAAGTCGACTTTTCCTATAAAAGCAACCGAATTCTGATCGCAATTCATCATCTTTTTCTTCTTCTCCTCATACGTAAAATATATATATATATATATATTTATAATTTATATTTTAATTTTAATTATAATTCTAATAATAAGGGTATGTTAGCGAATGTTGTAAGGGTGTAAGTCGAAATTCTGTCCGTGTAACGCTACGCTATTTTTAATCATTGTAAGTTATGTTCAACCTTTTTACATTAATGTCTCGTAGCTAAGTTATTATTATGCTTATTTAAAACGAAGTAATCATGATGTTGGGCTAATTACTAAAATTGGGTAATTGGGCTTTGTACCATAATTGGGGTTTGGAAAAAAGAACGACACTTGTGGAAATTAGACTATGGGCTATTAATGGGCTTTATATTTGTTTAACTAAATGATAGTTTGTTAATGTTAATATAAAGATTTACAATTGGGCGTCCCTATAAATTACCATATACACTCGATCGGACACGATGGGCGGGGTATTTATATGTACGAATAATCGTTCATTTAACCGGACACGGGAATGGATTAATAGCCACTCGAATAATTAAAACAGGGGTGAAATTACATTCAAGGGTAATTGGTGTAATTGTTAACAAAGTAGTAAAACCTTGGTTTACACGCAGTCGATAACCTGGTGTATTCATTAAACAAAGTATTAAAACCTTGTTACAATTCGAATCCCCAATTAGTTGGAATATTTAACTTCGGGTATAAGAATAATTTGATGAGGACACTCGCACTTTATATTTATGACTGATGGACTGTTATGGACAAAAACCAGACGGACATATTAAATAATCCAGGACAAAGGACAATTAACCCATGGGCATAAAACTAAAATCAACACGTCAAACATCATGATTACTGAAGTTTAAATAAGCATAATTCTTTTATTTCATATTTAATTTCCTTTATTTTATATTTAATTGCACTTCTAATTATCGCATTTTTATTGTTATTGTATTTAATTGCACTTTTAATTATCGTACTTTTTAATTATCGCAAGTTTATTTTATCGCACTTTTATTATTCGCAATTTCATTATCGTTATTTACTTTATGCTTTAATTTAAGTCTTGTATTTATTTTTAATATTTTACATTTGGTTTTAACTGCGACTAAAGTTTTAAAATCGACAAACCGGTCATTAAACGGTAAAACCCCCCCTTTATAATAATAATATTACTTATATATATATATTTGTATTTTTATAAAAGTAAACTAATATAGCGTTAAGCTTTGTTTAAAAAGATTCCCTGTGGAACGAACCGGACTTACTAAAAACTACACTACTGTACGATTAGGTACACTGCCTATAAGTGTTGTAGCAAGGTTTAAGTATATCCGTTCTCTAAATAAATAAATATCTTGTGTAAAATTGTATCGTATTTAATAGTATTTTCTGCTAAAATTAATAACTATTTTATATACGCCTCGCGAAACATCAATATATATACATATATATATATATATACATATATATATATATATACATATATATACATATATATATATATATATATATATATATATATATATATATATATATATATATATATATATATATATATATATATATATATATATATATATATATATATATATATGTAAGGTATATTGAATGTATATTTATATGGTTTCGAATTTATTTAGTAAACGATAATAGCACTCGTTTATCAGTCAATCGATATTAAGTAATATAAATTTAAACTTATATGATTTTAAAATAAACGGTGATCCGAAAATGAGTTCTACAAATTATAGACTTATTAAAAATGTATTTAGGAGCTGTTTGTTAAATTTTAAAACTTTTTATATTTTACCCAGAATTGAGAGGGACAGTTGATGTAATTTTTGTTTAATAATTTATGATCAAATTTTATATCATAATGACCAAAATAAATAAATATAGTTAATTTAAAAATATGAGATTTTTCTGGACACTTTTATCCGCCACTGATTAACAACGGAGTACGATATAACATTTCGGGGAAAACTGTCGGTAGAAGAGAACAAATTAAAGGCTGCTATAATTTTGTGCACATGTTTATTTCCTGTTAATGATTGAGTGATTGATTAATTAAAATACTAACTACTGTGTGTGATTGGCTTCTCCACAATTAAAACTATACGGAGTAATATAAATATATCCATCCATTCCCCACAAAAACCCACTAACCATCTATCAACTATCTAATTCTGTTTCTTCTTCAACTTCAACCAAAAGCTACAATGAGCCTACACCACCTTGATCACACTAGGACAGTCACCTTAGAACCACCATCAACCTTCTTCCATTTTTTTCTTTTATTCATTTCGTGACCAACACAACACCACCACACCACGTAAATCTTCTACTGCTGCTAATTGTTTTTGTATTCACTGTTCGACAACCAGTCACCAAAAAAAAAACACCATAACCACCACCTTTCTTCTTTCCTTCTTCTCCTTCGTTTTCCATTTTGAACCTAAGAACAAATACCACATTTAAACTCATATGTACACCTTTCTAGCGATTGCTACAGCTGTATGTCGTCGACCTGCAACATCATTCACCACCACCATTTTCTACTTCAATAACACCATAAACCGCCACCACATTGAAACCCATCACCACCATCACGTAACCTGCCACCATTTTATTTTCTCTTCGCTGTTTCTACAACCGTTTAACAGTCCATCTACAGCAGCTACTGCTGTAAATATTATTTATTTCTTTCATGATTTGAAAGCAAGAACCACCATCGTTATAATCGTTTGAACTACTTATCATGTTCGAATATAATCAACCACTACCATCATATTGACACAACTGCCAACTATTTCTGTTTCGACCACAACACACCTGCAAATCATCGAAATCTCTTGTTACAACCAGAACAACCAAACACAACTACCTTCAGACTACAACAACCCACAAAACCACTGCTATAGTTATTCGATATTACTGTTACTCTTTTATTTCTGTTTTCCGACCAAAACAACCCTTAAAACTGTTGTAACATTTGAAGAACCACCATTTGATCACCATGAAATCACAACCCACCACCAAAACACCATCATCGTTATTATTATTTTTTTTCTTTTCTTTTCTTGGGTTTTGTTTAATCTTTCTGTTACGAACAAGAATTACTGTTTTCTACTTCTGTTATATTATTTAAACCAAAACCCATTGAAACCCAAACATTAGAACAACCACCTTGCTGCTACAGTGGAAACAATGAAGATGATTAGAAACAAAAAAGATAAAGATACAGTTACGGGGTACATGGTGACAAAACGTGATAAACATTGAAGAAATTGACAGCCGTTTTCGTTTTCTTTTCTTTCGTTGATATCCCCATCGACAAGAAACCCTTTCAATAAACGCTACTATTTGATTGAAGTGGTATACGTGGGTTCTAACTAGATCTATTGGACCGTAAACTTATTTTAGTGATTGGGCCATGGGCTTACTTTGATTAGTGGGTTAGAAAACGAATTTGGGTTTGTGGTATCCTGTCTGTTTAAGTAAATGAAGAAAAGGCAGCTGGAAAGTTTGGGGTTATATATATCTAGTTTAGGAATAAATCAGAAAAGAAACTGCAGATCAATGGTTAGGGGTGTTGCCGGTGTGCGAGAGGTCGTGGGTTCGAGCCTGGGCAGGGGCCTTATTTTTATTTAAAAGGCCTATCTCTTTGAGGTAGTTACTCGTTTTATTATTATTATTGTTATTGTTATGATTATTATTATTATATTATTATTATTATTATTATTATTATTATTATTATTATTATTATTATTATTATTATTATTATTATTATTATTATTATTATTATTATTATTATTGTTGTTGTTGTTGTTGTTGTTGTTGTTGTTGCTATTATTATTTTAGAACACTTATTATTATTACTAATACTAATGCCATGAAATTTATTATTAACATTAATATAATTTATATTATTATTATTATTATTATTATTATTATTATTATTATTATTATTATTATTAACATTATTTATCTAAGAAATATTAGATACATAAAAATATATTTGATACATAATATATTAGTATTACATAAAATTATAGAATAAACGTATTAACACTAATTATATAAATATTTACATATAACGAATTATTGATTTTCAATATAATACTAATCACATACACACACACACACACACACACACACATATATATATATATATATATATATATATATATATATATATATATATATATATATATATATATATATATATATATATATATATATATATATATATATATATATATAACTATCTAAATATTAATTATTTTAAATGAATATACAAACTAAATATATAAGATATATAATTTAAGATATAATATATATATATATATATATATATATATATATATATATATATATATTTGTTCAACTACAATTATGTGTGTTAATATATATATAAATGATATAGGTTCGTGAATCCGAGGTCAGCCCTGTATTGTTCAGTGACATCATATGCATAATTATTACGAAATACAATATTGTGAGTTCATTTGATTCCCTTTGTACTCTTTACATTTTTGGGACTGAGAATACATGCGCTGTTTTTTTTATAACTGTTTTCCTAAATACTTTTGAGATATATTCTTGAACTGAGAATACATGAACTGCTTTTATAAATGTTTGACGAAATAGACACAAGTACTAAAAACTACATTCTATGATAGAATTATTTGGATTCAGAGGTTTGATTTCTATAAGATTGTATTATCGACCATCGGTGAGATGATTTTGCATTGCACGACGCATTAGCTACCGAAATGGTTCGATTTAGTAGTTAGTAACGGTGAGATGATTTTGCATCGCACGATGCATTAGCTACCATTTTAGCTACCCTCGGTGAGATGATTTTGCATTGCACGGCGCATTAACTACCGTTGTAATATTGTTTAGTAGTTAGTAACGGTGAGATGATTTTGCATTGCACAACGCATTAGCTACCGTTTTAGCTACCCTCGGTGAGATGATTTTGCATTGCATGACGCATTAGCTACCGTTGTAAAATTATTTACGGTGAGAAATTTTTTCATTGCACGATGCATTAGCTACCGTTATTGAAATTATATTGTATTAACTACCACGGTGAGATGATTTTGCATTGTACGACGCATTAGCTACCGTTGGTGAGTTGTTTTGAAAGGTTCCGGTGTTCTTTATATGAATGATTTTATAGCAGGAGTAGACCTGCACAGATTGTTTTCTAAATATGAGTATCTTGTGGTCTATTATATTATTGGAAATGATTATTTATGATAAACTAATGAACTCACCAACCTTTTGGTTGACACTTTAAAGCATGTTTATTCTCAGGTATTAAAGAAATCTTCCGCTGTGCATTTGCTCATTTTAAAGATATTACTTGGAGTCATTCATGGCATATTTCAAAAGACGTTGCATTCAAGTCGTTGAGTTAAATAAAGATTATTATTAAGTTAATGACAGATTAGGTCATTTATAGTTGGATATTATGAAATGGTATGCATGCCTGTCAGCTTTCGAAGTAATGAAAGTTTGTCTTTTAAAATGAATGCAATGTTTGTAAAATGTATCATATTGAGGTCAAATACCTCGCAATGT
Source organism: Rutidosis leptorrhynchoides (assembly GCF_046630445.1). NCBI lineage: Eukaryota > Viridiplantae > Streptophyta > Magnoliopsida > Asterales > Asteraceae > Rutidosis > Rutidosis leptorrhynchoides. The sequence continues at coordinate 151,296,662 of NC_092334.1, forward strand.
AATCATATGTTATTGTATTCGTCCTTATAGATTAGGACGGGTCGTCTCATGTGGTATCAGAGCGGTGGTCTTAGCGAACCAGGTCTTGCATTAGTGTGTCTAACTGATAGTTGTTTAGATGCATTAGTGAGTCTGGACTTCGACCGTGTCTGCATGTCAAAAGTTTTGCTTATCATTTCGTGTTAAAAATTACCTGCTTATCATTCTTAGGGAATCATTTATTTATCATTCTTAATCTAGACATATCTTACTGACTGGATTACATGAATAGTGTACACACAAAAATTCATATCTTAGCGTATCTGCTAATTCATATCTTAGCGTATCTGTTACTGTAAACTTTGCCTGACATGTTCCGTAAATCCCTCCGTAATCTACGAAATCTTTTGCTTTATATATATAGATATTCTATGTAATTAGAATACCATTCGATAGCCGGAAATCATTTCATATCAAAAAATCCTTTATTCAATCGTACGAAATGGAATTCACCACTAGTTCAAGTCCCTCGAATTCCGATATGGATTTCCACTCGAGCTCCGAAAGCAGCGTCACCGGAATGAATCAACCAATTAGCCATCATCTATTCTGGATGAATTGGGAATGGGTTCGTAGTCTACTTAATCATTGGAGACAAGAAGAAGGCAATCCTTTCCACCAACCAAATTCACCTCTTGGTGAAGAACCTGAAGCACTTACCGACGAACCTGTCCGAAACACCATCTTCTCTCTCATCTCCAGAGTATCTCGTCATGATTATATTATATCTCGAATTCTAGATCTTATTCATCCGCTCGTCCAAACCGACTATCATCCCGGTGTAATAGAAGAAGTTAACGAGCTTCGCGCTCGGGTAGTGGCTTTGGAGAATATGGTACAAAGGTTACAAGCATCAGCAGCAGCACCAGCAGCAACAGTACCACCATCAATAACACCAACAGTACCACCAACAACCCAAGTTTCAACATCACACGCCTCAACATCTCATTATGCACCTCGAGCATAATCACCATTCTACGAATCGTTCTACGTCATTTATCTTCATTCTATATGACGATTATATAATTTCTAATGTTTTAGAGATTGTGTGATCTAGTTCTAACGATAAGTCAAATGAGATTAATATCATATTAACTCATTAAATCCATGATTACATATGAAGAAAATATATATGTATATATGTTTTCATAAAGATTGTAATTAAAAATTCTTTTGTACAGACTGTTAATGGTGAAAATATTTTAACGGGTAGGTAATACCCGAGGAATATTTAGATTTCGTATTAATAAGTTACACTGTACATTCTTCGAATCTTGATCAAACCAAAATCATTAAGTGTAAATGGATTTCGGGTTTGAGTGCTTAATTTGGAAAAAAGAGTAGGTTGATTGTTTTAACTCCAATAATTGTGCAAACCCCGATTTGGAATCTGGATTCTAAGGGCGTAAAACAACCAATTAAATTAACCTTATTCGATCGGAATTGAATAATTTAATATCTTAGCGTTGATTAACTCGGATGGTGATCGTAGCACCGATCGAAATTAAGTTGACGACTGGAGTGACGTTGTCGCCATTGATTTTGGCAGAGTAACGTTTATGCATCCAGTGTTCCCTAAATGAAGGATTTCACTTGTGTATTTATAGATGTTATGGAGGGAATGATGACGTAGCACATGTCCCTTTCATGGTTGTAACAAACTTTTTCAATCCCAAGGGGTGATGTGGCACCTGTCCCTTTCATGGGGAATAATAGATCCTAACGAACTTCCCTAGATTTGCGGGCTGACGTGGCATGCATCTTGCTTGCATGCTTGTTCCGTGATCAAGTGGTCACTCCGGGACAGAGTGCCTACTTCGTGGTAATGCATTCTGTTCCGGGACAACGTGCTTGTACTGGGAGTGTCTTCATGTCGGTTTGGAATTCCGAGACGGTAGTATCGGCGGTTTGATTCCGGCTAAGGCATCACGGTGCTCTCAGTCCAGCCGGGTAGGATTCGCCAGACACTTGTTCCAAGTGTTTCTTCTCGGTCGTGATTATAATGATTGGCTTTACGGTGCCTAGTTGTGATTATCCTGACCGTCTGCATGGTGCCAGTTGTGTGTGTCGTCCAAGTTCTTGGTCCTGCCATTTGTCCTTCATGGTAGGATAACAGGGAAGACGTCAGATGGATGTCGAGAAAAGAGTTGGCAACCCGGGACGCGTAGTACCGGGTAAGATTTTGCCGAGATGCTTGCCTATTTTGAGACGGATCGTTATGCGTATCATTAAGTCCCCCCAGTTTGGTAAGGTCAGCTGGGACAGTTGCGTTGCCAAACTTAAATTATTATGACCCGTTCACGTGATTCGACGTGCAATAAATGCGCGTTGCATGCTGTCTTAATCATAGTACTTCTCGTGTTCCAACGCACCTTTTTTAGTTGAGTGGGTCCCGCGCGGGACTTTTTCCTATATAAAGGAGCGTTTCTCTTCATTTTATTCTTCCCACCTTCGATAATACTTGCTTTTTTAAATTACAGAGAAACGATTTTCTTGTCTTCTGTGGTTTGTATCTTCATCTTTTTTTTCTTTTAGTATGGCCCCCAGGCCTAACATTCTTCATGATGTGTTACGTTCACCCAGCAACGTTGAAGAAGCGTATCTTGATAGGATTTGTCACATATGCCCTCAGTTGCGAGGTTTGGAGTTGATCATTCCAAGGTCACATCAGCGCGCCTGTGGGCCCCCAATCATTGTGCCATCTATTTGAGACCGTTAGAGGTTTCAAATTTGAGGTACCCCTTCACCCGCTTTTTCACGAAGGTTTTAAATTTCTTTAACCTTAGCATTGCTCGCTTACATCCGAATGGGGTTCGTGCGATCGTGTTGTTCGAGATGTATTTCAATGGTTTAGGCATGAGCCTAAGCTTGAATATTTTCAGGAGCATTTTTTGGCTATCGTCCTATCGTAAGGGGTGGTACACATTTACTGACGAAATTGATTTTCTGGAGGAGGCACCGGCGATTGCAGACAATTGGGTGCAATCGTTTGTTTTTGCCAAGTATTCTGACTTTCCATTAAAGAATGAACAATTCTATCTATTTAGGTCTGTGATTGTTCAGCCGCCAAGGTAGCTCTCTGAGCTAGGCGAATCGATGGTAGACCAATTGAGGGGCCTGAGGATTCCTCAATGGTTTTATGAGGAGCAGGTGCTGGTAATGGCTAATGTTAGCAACAACTGGACTCATGCTGATAGAATCCCTGTTGCCCGAAGAGGCGGGAGAGGTAGCTTACCGTTTGATGCTTTCCGTCTTTTTAATGTTACCGTGATTTATAGGATGATAATTTATAATCTGCGCAGAGTTGACCGTGCCAGAAGTTCTGAGGGCGTCGAGCCTGGATGGCATGTGAAACGACCCGTCAAAGTACACTTGACGACCATCGTTATCTTGGTCCCACAACTTGATCATAACTCTATATGAATTTGATAAATAACCTTGCATTCTTTATTTAAAAATGATTTTCTATAAAGGAAACCTACCAAAATGTGTAAGTTTAGAAAAACCATACATTATTACTTAACCAAAATTTGACCAAAACAAGTCAACAACATCCACTATTAATTGTATCGAAATAGAATGCAAGTTAATGTTTAACAAAATCTGCCATCATAAATATGCAGACTCTCTAAGCACAGCGAAAGCAATCAATCATGAACCTGAGAATAAAACATGCGAGTAACTATCAACAAAGATGTTGAGTGAATTATAGGTTTAATATTACAAACAATATTTAATTTAAACCATAAAAATTTATGTTTGAGAACATAAAAACTCCTTGTTGGACCACAAAATTATATGCTAGAAAACATATAAAAACATTATTCCATTTTCTGTGAGCCACCTGGTAACCACTTAACCATTTATTTACCCTTGCCAAACAATAAATAATAAACACCGAACAAGTGTATCTTCAACTAAATACGAAGTACTAAACATTCCGATTATAAATTGCTAGCGTGACTAGCTCGAAATAGGGTTGTCAAACATGATAGATCTATCCATAGAATTCGCGTTCACCAGTAGAAACCAATGATTACAATTACCAGATTAGGGAATATTTTTGTTCATAAGTTTGATTAAATGTTTAATTAAATCATAATGTAATTAATAAATGATATAATAAATATATATGTCATAAGTCTTAAATTGAAATAATTACTTTTTATATCATAAGTAATTTATTAATAATTAAAATTATTATTTATATAATAAGTCATAATTAATAACCATAAGTTTTTATTAAAAGTTCATCGGGTCATAACTTGAGCCCCGGGAGTCAGTTTTCGGCGAGTCTTATATATATCTTCGCCTAAAAAACCTACTCGACACATTAGTGTACTCAAGAACACCCCAAGAACAGCAAACAAGTCGTGACTTACAGCCATGAAACAACTTGTAGCTTTAATCCGTTCAAAAACATGTTCTAGTCATACCGGGTGATTCGTGGCTCGGATTTCGATGACCCGAACATGAAAGTTCATCCCATCATTAATCCTAACACATGAGTACACCCTAAAGACTCCAAAAATTATCACAAAGTCGGACCATACCTAATTCAATTCGTTTTTACATTTTAATCTCAACAAAACACCATTTTAAGTATATCTAGAGCTCCGGGAATCGAAATGACTTGAATTTGGAGTCTAAAATTAATGTCTTGATGAGAGGAACTCATATAAACACTTTAATTTAACTTTTATATCAGTTATATATATAGAAAACAACAATCAAACTGCTGTCCCAAAACAATCAAACCGAAAACATGAATTAACGAGCATTTCTACACATACAATCAACAATACAATAACATATAATCATCATACTATCAATATAACATATAAAATTAGAAAAATAAATGAAAATTAAAAATCTAAGGTTAGGGTTTATACCCTAATCAAGAATTGAGAGATATCAATGTGTAGAGATCGTTGTGTAGAATCCGAATATGTGAAAAGCCATTTGATTTGATTGCTTGAATGAAGAAGATGATGATGTTTATGGTGATGGTAGGTGACGGCCTAAAAGGGAGAAAGAGGAGAAGGAGAGCAAAAATAAAAATAAGGGTTTGATAAATTAGAGTGTGATTAAAATGGAATAGCAAAATGAAAACAAAACAAGGCACTCCCCCCTACAAAGGGGTTCGGACGAATGGGGTAGGGTGTGTAGTGACCCGAACTTTTCCATGTTTATATATATTAATTGAGATTGATATTTATATGATTAAATGTTTCCAACATGTTAAACAATCAAACTTGTTAAGACTTGATTAATTGAAATATGTTTCATATAGACAATTGACCACCCAAGTTGACCGGTGATTCACGAACGTTAAAACTTGTAAAAACTATATGATGACATATATATGGATATATATAGTTAACATGATACTATGATAAGTAAACATATCATTAAGTATATTAACAATGAACTACATATGTAAAAATAAGACTACTAACTTAATGATTTTTAAACGAGACATATATGTAACGATTATCGTTGTAAAGACGTTTAATGTATATATATATCATATTAAGAGATATTCATACATGATAATATCATGATAATATAATAATTTAAAATCTCATTTGATATTATAAACATTGGGTTAACAACACTTAACAAGATCGTTAACCTAAAGGTTTCAAAACAACACTTACATGTAACGACTAACGATGACTTAACGAATCAGTTAAAATGTATATACATGTAGTGTTTTAATATGTATTTATACACTTTTAGAAGACTTCAATACACTTATCAAAATACTTCTACTTAACAAAAATGCTTACAATTACATCCTCGTTCAGTTTCATCAACAATTCTACTCGTATGCACCCGTATTCGTACTCGTACAATACACAGCTTTTAGATGTATGTACTATTGGTATATACACTCCAATGATCAGATATTAGCAGCCCATGTGAGTTACCTAACACATGTGGGAACCATCATTTGGCAACTAGCATGAAATATCTCATAAAATTACAAAAATATGAGTAATCATTCATGACTTATTTACATGAAAACAAAATTACATATCCTTTATATCTAATCCATACACCAACGACCAAAAACACCTACAAACACTTTCATTCTTCAATTTTCTTCATCTAATTGATCTCTCTCAAGTTCTATCTTCAAGTTCTAAGTGTTCTTCATAAATTCCAAAAGTTCTAGTTTCATAAAATCAAGAATACTTTCAAGTTTGCTAGCTCACTTCCAATCTTGTAAGGTGATCATCCAACCTCAAGAAATCTTTGTTTCTTACAGTAGGTTATCATTCTAATACAAGGTAATAATCATATTCAAACTTTGGTTCAATTTCTATAACTATAACAATCTTATTTCAAGTGATGATCTTACTTGAACTTGTTTTCGTGTCATGATTCTGCTTCAAGAACTTCGAGCCATCCAAGGATCCATTGAAGCTAGATCCATTTTTCTCTTTTCCAGTAGGTTTATCCAAGGAACTTAAGGTAGTAATGATGTTCATAACATCATTCGATTCATACATATAAAGCTATCTTATTCGAAGGTTTAAACTTGTAATCACTAGAACATAGTTTAGTTAATTCTAAACTTGTTCGCAAACAAAAGTTAATCCTTCTAACTTGACTTTTAAAATCAACTAAACACATGTTCTATATCTATATGATATGCTAACTTAATGATTTAAAACCTGAAAACACGAAAAACACCGTAAAACCGGATTTACGCCGTCGTAGTAACACCGCGGGCTGTTTTGGGTCAGTTAATTAAAAACTATGATAAACTTTGATTTAAAAGTTGTTATTCTGAGAAAATAATTTTTATTATGAACATGAAACTATATCCAAAAATTATGATTAAACTCAAAGTGGAAGTATGTTTTCTAAAATGGTCATCTAGACGTCGTTCTTTCGACTGAAATGACTACCTTTACAAAAACGACTTGTAACTTATTTTTCCGACTATAAACCTATACTTTTTCTGTTTAGATTCATAAAATAGAGTTCAATATGAAACCATAGCAATTTGATTCACTCAAAACGGATTTAAAATGAAGAAGTTATGGGTAAAACAAGATTGGATAATTTTTCTCATTTTAGCTACGTGAAAATTGGTAACAAATCTATTCCAACCATAACTTAATCAACTTGTATTGTATATTATGTAATCTTGAGATACCATAGACACGTATACAATGTTTCGACCTATCATGTCGACACATCTATATATGTTTCGGAACAACCATAGACACTCTATATGTGAATGTTGGAGTTAGCTATACAGGGTTGAGGTTGATTCCAAAATATATATAGTTTGAGTTGTGATCAATACTGAGATACGTATACACTGGGTCGTGGATTGATTCAAGATAATATTTATCGATTTATTTCTGTACATCTAACTGTGGACAACTAGTTGTAGGTTACTAACGAGGACAGCTGACTTAATAAACTTAAAACATCAAAATATATTAAAAGTGTTGTAAATATATTTTGAACATACTTTGATATATATGTATATATTGTTATAGGTTCGTGAATCAACCAGTGGCCAAGTCTTACTTCCCGACGAAGTAAAAATCTGTGAAAGTGAGTTATAGTCCCACTTTTAAAATCTAATATTTTTGGGATGAGAATACATGCAGGTTTTATAAATGATTTACAAAATAGACACAAGTACGTGAAACTACATTCTATGGTTAAATTATCGAAATCGAATATGCCCCTTTTTATTAAGTCTGGTAATCTAAGAATTAGGGAACAGACACCCTAATTGACGCGAATCCTAAAGATAGATCTATCGGGCCCAACAAGCCCCATCCAAAGTACCGGATGCTTTAGTACTTCGAAATTTATATCATATCCGAAGGGTGTCCCGGAATGATGGGGATATTCTTATATATGCATCTTGTTAATGTCGGTTACCAGGTGTTCACCATATGAATGATTTTTATCTCTATGTATGGGATGTGTATTGAAATATGAAATCTTGTGGTCTATTATTATGATTTGATATATATAGGTTAAACCTATAACTCACCAACATTTTTGTTAACGTTTTAAGCATGTTTATTCTCAGGTGATTATTAAGAGCTTCCGCTGTCGCATACTTAAATAAGGACGAGATTTGGAGTCCATGCTTGTATGATATTGTGTAAAAACTGCATTCAAGAAACTTATTTTGTTGTAACATATTTGTATTGTAAACCATTAAGTAATGGTCGTGTGTAAACAGGATATTTTAGATTATCATTATTTGATAATCTACGTAAAGCTTTTTAAACCTTTATTGATGAAATAAAGGTTATGGTTTGTTTTAAAATGAATGCAGTCTTTGAAAAACTTCTCATATAGAGGTCAAAACCTCGCAACGAAATCAATTAATATGGAACGTTTTTAATCAATAAGAACGGGACATTTCAGTTGGTATCCGAGCGTTGGTCTTAGAGAACCAGAATTTTGCATTAGTGTGTCTTATCGAGTTTGTTAGGATGCATTAGTGAGTCTGGACTTCGACCGTGTTTACTTGAAAAATGATTGCTTAACAAATTTTGTTGGAAACTATATATTTTTAACATGTGAATATTATGTGATATATTAATCTCTTAACGCATTTGATATTATGTGATAGATGTCTACCTCTAGAACAAGTCCCATTGACTCACCTAATAATAATGAAGAGTCAAATATAAATTGGAATGATTCGTGGACTGATTCACAAGTTCCCGAAGAGGAACCGGAAGAAGAGTCGGAACCGGAAGAAGAATCGGAACCGGAAGAAGAATCGGAACTGGATGAAGAAATAGAACCGGTGGGGGAAATAATAAAACGGTTAAGTAAAAGAAAATCCTCAACCAACCGACCAAGGTTAATTATGGTCAATGGTGTTTCCGCCAAGGAAGCAAAATATTGGGAGGATTACCAATTCTCCGATGAATCGGATTCCGACGAGAATTCCGATGATGTTATAGAAATTACCCCAACTGAATTTAAAAAGGCAAAAGAAAATAATAAGGGAAAGGGCATAAAAATAGAGAAATCTAATTCCAACCCCGATGAACTTTATATGTATCGTCAACCCCCGAAGTCCTTAAGTTGTAACAATGACCCGGGAACCTCTAAACCACTAGGTTTTTCTAAACCAATGTGGAAAACGACTGCTCGTATTAGGAGAACATCATATGTCCCTAGAAACTTGGCAAAACGAACCAAAACCGAAGAAGAAGAAACAAGCGAGTCGGAATAAGATAGTTGTATTCGTGTGGTGTAATATATGTAATATAGTGTGCTTATGCTTTATGATATATGTAAAAATTGCTTGTATTAATAAGTATTTTTTTTTTTTATGAATCTAACTCTTGTCTATTTTACAGTATAAAAACACAAAATGGATAGACAACCCAATATTTTAAGAGACCTACCCGGAGACATGATTGATGAAATCTTGTCTAGAGTCGGTCAGAATTCTTCGGCACAACTATTTAAGGCGAGATCAGTTTGTAAGACATTCGAAGAACGTTCCAAGAATGCCTTGGTTTATAAAAGGCTTTCGTTCGAAAGATGGGGGATATCACATTGGGAAATCCATAAGTTACGATGTGTTTACTTTGACGCATATATTGCGGGGAACCCAAATGCTATTTTACGCAATGGGTTAAGAAATTATTTTGACTCAATATATCCGAATATTGGACTTCGTGATTTAGAAAAAGCGGCTAACATGCAACATAAAGAAGCATGTTATGCTTACGGATTAGTAATGTTCGCTTCTCACCAAAGTGAGAACAAGAACATCGGGCTACAACTATTAAACAAAACGTTCCCACAAGTGACGGAGTCGGTAATTAGGGTAAGAAATGAGGTTTTTAGATTGTTACGGGACTGTTGGACATTACGTAACCCTCGTCCCTTTGACGACGTTACAACACGCTGTCTTATCAACGGCCATAACGGTTATGTTCCACAAGACCAAGGATGGGAAGTAATCCTAGTAAAACCAGAATGCATGAATTGTTTCTGGACGTATGAATTACGTGTCTTTATTGCCTTTGCTGAACGACTTGTGTACTAGCTAGAATTATCTTCACAACCATCTTGTATCAAATTTATTGTGTGCTATATTTCATGCTATATGTAAAATAAGCGGTATTGTAAGTTTGTAAACTATTGTGTAAAAGTTTGAACGCGAAATATTATTATAATCAGTTTTTCATATAGAATTGTAGTAGTTGAATTGTATATTAGCTACTAAGTATGAACTTAACGGGTAGGTACTACCCGAATTTAAACTTATAAAATACTAATATGAAGAAAAAGCTTTTATAAATGAGTTCATATTATGCTACGAAATACTATTAACTACTCTTAATATTCTGTATGATTAACTTGTTCCATTTGACTATTTTGAAGGAAATGGCACCGACTACTCGACACACCGTGAATATGAATGAAGAGGAATTCCGTACTTTTCTAGCTTCAAACATAGCCGCAGTACAGGCTGCGCTACATATCAACAATAACCTTGGATCTAGCAGTACAGGAAATCGTGTAGGATGCACCTACAAAGAATTCACTGCCTGCAAACCTTTGGTATTTGATGGAACCGAAGGACCAATCTTATTGAAATGGTGGACCGAGAAGGTCGAATCGGTGTTTGTCATAAGTAAGTGTACTGAAGAGGACAAAGTGAAGTACGCTACGCATACCTTCACAGGTTCTGCGTTAACATGGTGGAATACCTATCTAGAGCAAGTGGGACAAGATGATGCGTACGCACTACCGTGGTCAGCATTCAAGCACTTGATGAATGAGAAGTACCGTCCCAGAACCGAGGTCAATAAGCTCAAGACAGAACTTAGAGGGTTACGAACCCAAGGATTTGATATTACCACGTACGAAAGATGATTCACAGAATTGTGCCTATTGTGTCCGGGAGCATTCGAAGATGAGGAAGAGAAGATCGACGCGTTTGTGAAAGGATTACCGGAAAGAATCCAAGAAGATATAAGTTCACACGAGCCCGCCTCCATACAACAGGCATGTAGAATGGCTCACAAACTAGTGAACCAAATTGAAGAAAGAATTAAAGAACAGACTGCTGAAGAGGCAAATGTGAAGCAAGTCAAAAGAAAGTGGGAGGAAAACGGTGATAAGAATCACCAATACAACAACAACAGCAATTACAACAATAATCGCAACAATTATCCCAACAATCGCAACATCAATCGCAACTACAATAAACGGCCCAACAACAACAACAACAACAACAACAACAACAACAACAACAGCAACTACAACAATCATCCCAACAACAATAACAACCGCAACAACAACAACAATCAGAAGCAGCTATGCCAAAGGTGTGAAAAGTATCACTCGGGGTTCTGCACCAAATTTTGCAACAAGTGTAAAAGAAATGGTCATAGCGCGGTGAAGTGTGAGGTCTACGGACCAGGGGTTAACAGAACGAAAGGAACAAATGGTGTCGGAACGAGTAATGGCGGTGCAAGTAGTGTCGGAGCAAGTTATGCCAATGTAGTTTGTTATAAATGTGGAAAACCGGGCCACATTATTAGAAATTGCCCGAACCAGGAGAACACGAATGGACAAGGCCGCGGAAGAGTTTTCAATATTAATGCGGCAGAGGCACAGGAAGACCCGGAGCTTGTTACGGGTACGTTTCTTATTGACAATAAATCTGCTTACGTTTTATTTGATTCGGGTGCGAATAGAAGCTATATGAGTAGAGATTTTTGTGCTAAATTAAGTTGTCCATTGACGCCTTTGGATAGTAAATTTTTACTCAAATTAGCAAATGGTAAATTAATTTCAGCAGATAATATATGTCGGAATCTAGAAATTAAACTGGTTAGCGAAACATTTAAGATTGATTTGATACCAGTAGAGTTAGGGAGTTTTGATGTGATAATCGGTATGGACTGGTTGAAAGAAGTGAAAGCAGAGATTGTTTGTTACAAAAATGCAATTCGCATTATACGAGAAAAAGGAAAACCCTTAATGGTGTACGGAGAAAAGGGCAACACGAAGCTACATCTTATTAGTAATTTGAAGGCACAAAAACTAATAAGAAAAGGTTGCTATGCTGTTCTAGCACACGTCGAGAAAGTACAAACTGAAGAAAAGAGCATCAATGATGTTCCCATTGCAAAAGAATTTCCCGATGTATTTCCGAAAGAATTACCGGGATTACCCCCACATCGATCCGTTGAATTTAAAATAGATCTTGTACCAGGAGCTGCACCAATAGCTCGTGCTCCTTACAGACTCGCACCCAGCGAGATGAAAGAACTGCAAAGCCAATTACAAGAACTTTTAGAGCGTGGTTTCATTCGACCAAGCACATCACCGTGGGGAGCTCCTGTTTTGTTTGTCAAGAAGAAAGATGGTACATTCAGGTTGTGTATCGACTACCGAGAGTTGAACAAACTTACCATCAAGAACCGCTACCCACTACCGAGAATCGACGACTTATTTGATCAACTACAAGGCTCGTCTGTTTATTCAAAGATTGACTTACATTCCAGGTATCATCAAATGCGGGTGAAAGAAGATGATATTCCAAAGACTGCTTTCAGAACACGTTACGGTCATTACGAGTTTATGGTCATGCCGTTTGGTTTAACTAATGCACCAGCTGTGTTCATGGACCTTATGAACCGGGTATGTGGACCATACCTTGACAAGTTTGTCATTGTTTTCATTGATGACATACTTATTTACTCAAAGAATGACCAAGAACACGGTGAACATTTGAGAAAGGTGTTAGAAGTATTGAGGAAGGAAGAATTGTACGCTAAGTTTTCAAAGTGTGCATTTTGGTTGGAAGAAGTTCAATTCCTCGGTCACATAGTGAACAAAGAAGGTATTAAGGTGGATCCGGCAAAGATAGAAACCGTTGAAAAGTGGGAAACCCCGAAAACTCCGAAACACATATGCCAGTTTTTAGGACTAGCTGGTTACTACAGAAGGTTCATCCAAGACTTTTCCAGAATAGCAAAACCCTTGACTGCATTAACGCATAAAGGGAAGAAATTTGAATGGAATGATGAACAAGAGAAAGCGTTTCAGTTATTGAAGAAAAAGCTAACTACGGCACCTATATTGTCATTGCCTGAAGGGAATGATGATTTTGTGATTTATTGTGACGCATCAAAGCAAGGTCTCGGTTGTGTATTAATGCAACGAACGAAGGTGATTGCTTATGCGTCTAGACAATTGAAGATTCACGAGCAAAATTATACGACGCATGATTTGGAATTAGGCGCGGTTGTATTTGCATTAAAGACTTGGAGGCACTACTTATATGGGGTCAAAAGTATTATATATACCGACCACAAAAGTCTTCAACACATATTTAATCAGAAACAACTGAATATGAGGCAGCGTAGGTGGATTGAATTATTGAATGATTACGACTTTGAGATTCGTTACCACCCGGGGAAGGCAAATGTGGTAGCCGATGCCTTGAGCAGGAAGGACAGAGAACCCATTCGAGTAAAATCTATGAATATAATGATTCATAATAACATTACTACTCAAATAAAGGAGGCGCAACAAGGAGTTTTAAAAGAGGGAAATTTAAAGGATGAAATACTCAAAGGATCGGAGAAGCATCTTAATATTCGGGAAGACGGAACCCGGTATAGGGCTGAAAGGATTTGGGTACCAAAATTTGGAGATATGAGAGAAATGGTACTTAGAGAAGCTCATAAAACCAGATACTCAATACATCCTGGAACGGGGAAGATGTACAAGGATCTCAAGAAACATTTTTGGTGGCCGGGTATGAAAGCCGATGTTGCTAAATACGTAGGAGAATGTTTGACGTGTTCTAAGGTCAAAGCTGAGCATCAGAAACCATCAGTCTACTTCAACAACCCGAAATCCCGGAATGGAAATGGGAAAACATTACCATGGATTTCATCACTAAATTACCAAGGACTGCAAGTGGTTTTGATACTATTTGGGTAATAGTTGATCGTCTCACCAAATCAGCACACTTCCTACCAATAAGAGAAGATGACAAGATGGAGAAGTTAGCACGACTGTATTTGAAGGAAGTCATCTCCAGACATGGAATACCAATCTCTATTATCTCTGATAGGGATGGCAGATTTATTTCAAGATTCTGGCAGACATTACAGCAAGCATTAGGAACTCGTCTAGACATGAGTACTGCCTATCATCCACAAACTGATGGGCAGAGTGAAAGGACGATACAAACGCTTGAAGACATGCTACGCGCATGTGTTATTGATTTCGGAAACAGTTGGGATCGACATCTACCGTTAGCAGAATTTTCCTACAACAACAGCTACCATTCAAGCATTGAGATGGCGCCGTTTGAAGCACTTTATGGTAGAAAGTGCAGGTCTCCGATTTGTTGGAGTGAAGTGGGGGATAGACAAATTACGAGTCCGGAGATTATACAAGAAACTACCGAGAAGATCATCCAAATTCAACAACGGTTGAAAACCGCCCAAAGTCGACAAAAGAGCTACGCTGACATTAAAAGAAAAGATATAGAATTTGAAATTGGAGAGATGGTCATGCTTAAAGTTGCACCTTGGAAAGGCGTTGTTTGATTTGGTAAACGAGGGAAATTAAATCCAAGGTATATTGGACCATTCAAGATTATTGATCGTGTCGGACCAGTAGCTTACCGACTTGAGTTACCTCAACAACTCGCGGCTGTACATAACACTTTCCACATCTCAAATTTGAAGAAATGTTTTGCTAAAGAAGATCTCACTATTCTGTTAGATGAAATCCAAATCAACGAAAAACTTCAATTCATCGAAGAACCCGTCGAAATAATGGATCGTGAGGTTAAAAGACTTAAGCAAAACAAGATACCAATTGTTAAGGTTCGATGGAATGCTCGTAGAGGACCCGAGTTCACCTGGGGGCGTGAAGATCAGAAGAAGAAGAAATACCCGCATCTATTTCCAGAAGATTCGTCAACACCTTCAACAGCTTAAAATTTCGGGACGAAATTTATTTAACGGGTAGGTACTGTAGTGACCCGAACTTTTCCATGTTTATATATATTAATTGAGATTGATATTTACATGATTAAATGTTTCCAACATGTTAAACAATCAAACTTGTTAAGACTTGATTAATTGAAATATGTTTCATATAGACAATTGACCACCCAAGTTGACCGGTGATTCACGAACGTTAAAACTTGTAAAAACTATATGATGACATATATATGGATATATATATATATAGTTAACATGATACTATGATAAGTAAACATATCATTAAGTATATTAACAATGAACTACATATGTAAAAATAAGACTACTAACTTAATGATTTTTAAACGAGACATATATGTAACGATTATCGTTGTAAAGACGTTTAATGTATATATATATCATATTAAGAGATATTCATACATGATAATATCATGATAATATAATAATTTAAAATCTCATTTGATATTATAAACATTGGGTTAACAACATTTAACAAGATCGTTAACCTAAAGGTTTCAAAACAACACTTATATGTAACGACTAACGATGACTTAACGAATCAGTTAAAATGTATATGCATGTAGTGTTTTAATATGTATTTATACACTTTTGGAAGACTTCAATACACTTATCAAAATACTTCTACTTAACAAAAATGCTTACAATTACATCCTCGTTCAGTTTCATCAACAATTCTACTCGTATGCACCCGTATTCGTACTCGTACAATACACAGCTTTTAGATGTATGTACTATTGGTATATACACTCCAATGATCAGATCTTAGCAGCCCATGTGAGTCACCTAACACATGTGGGAACCATCATTTGGCAACTAGCATGAAATATCTCATAAAATTACAAAAATATGAGTAATCATTCATGACTTATTTACATGAAAACAAAATTACATATCCTTTATATCTAATCCATACACCAACGACCAAAAACACCTACAAACACTTTCATTCTTCAATTTTCTTCATCTAATTGATCTCTCTCAAGTTCTATCTTCAAGTTCTAAGTGTTCTTCATAAATTCCAAAAGTTCTAGTTTCATAAAATCAATAATACTTTCAAGTTTGCTAGCTCACTTCCAATCTTGTAAGGTGATCATCCAACCTCAAGAAATCTTTGTTTCTTACAGTAGGTTATCATTCTAATACAAGGTAATAATCATATTCAAACTTTGGTTCAATTTCTATAACTATAACAATCTTATTTCAAGTGATGATCTTACTTGAACTTGTTTTCGTGTCATGATTCTGCTTCAAGAACTTCGAGCCATCCAAGGATCCATTGAAGCTAGATCCATTTTTCTATTTTCCAGTAGGTTTATCCAAGGAACTTAAGGTAGTAATGATGTTCATAACATCATTCGATTCATACATATAAAGCTATCTTATTCGAAGGTTTAAACTTGTAATCACTAGAACATAGTTTAGTTAATTCTAAACTTGTTCGCAAACAAAAGTTAATCCTTCTAACTTGACTTTTAAAATCAACTAAACACATGTTCTATATCTATATGATATGCTAACTTAATGATTTAAAACCTGGAAACACGAAAAACACCGTAAAACCGGATTTACGCCGTCGTAGTAACACCGCGGGCTGTTTTGGGTTAGTTAATTAAAAACTATGATAAACTTTGATTTAAAAGTTGTTATTCTGAGAAAATAATTTTTATTATGAACATGAAACTATATCCAAAAATTATGGTTAAACTCAAAGTGGAAGTATGTTTTCTAAAATGGTCATCTAGACGTCGTTCTTTCGACTGAAATGACTACCTTTACAAAAACGACTTGTAACTTATTTTTCCGACTATAAACCTATACTTTTTCTGTTTAGATTCATAAAATAGAGTTCAATATGAAACCATAGCAATTTGATTCACTCAAAACGGATTTAAAATGAAGAAGTTATGGGTAAAACAAGATTGGATAATTTTTCTCATTTTAGCTACGTGAAAATTGGTAACAAATCTATTCCAACCATAACTTAATCAACTTGTATTGTATATTATGTAATCTTGAGATACCATAGACACGTATACAATGTTTCGACCTATCATGTCGACACATCTATATATGTTTCGGAACAACCATAGACACTCTATATGTGAATGTTGGAGTTAGCTATACAGGGTTGAGGTTGATTCCAAAATATATATAGTTTGAGTTGTGATCAATACTGAGATACGTATACACTGGGTCGTGGATTGATTCAAGATAATATTTATCGATTTATTTCTGTACATCTAACTGTGGACAACTAGTTGTAGGTTACTAACGAGGACAGCTGACTTAATAAACTTAAAACATCAAAATATATTAAAAGTGTTGTAAATATATTTTGAACATACTTTGATATATATGTATATATTGTTATAGGTTCGTGAATCAACCAGTGGCCAAGTCTTACTTCCCGACGAAGTAAAAATCTGTGAAAGTGAGTTATAGTCCCACTTTTAAAATCTAATATTTTTGGGATGAGAATACATGCAGGTTTTATAAATGATTTACAAAATAGACACAAGTACGTGAAACTACATTCTATGGTTGAATTATCGAAATCGAATATGCCCCTTTTTATTAAGTCTGGTAATCTAAGAATTAGGGAACAGACACCCTAATTGACGCGAATCCTAAAGATAGATCTATCGGGCCCAACAAGCCCCATCCAAAGTACCGGATGCTTTAGTACTTCGAAATTTATATCATATCCGAAGGGTGTCCCGGAATGATGGGGATATTCTTATATATGCATCTTGTTAATGTCGGTTACCAGGTGTTCACCATATGAATGATTTTTATTTCTATGTATGGGATGTGTATTGAAATATGAAATCTTGTGGTCTATTATTATGATTTGATATATATAGGTTAAACCTATAACTCACCAACATTTTTGTTGACGTTTTAAGCATGTTTATTCTCAGGTGATTATTAAGAGCTTCCGCTGTCGCATACTTAAATAAGGACGAGATTTGGAGTCCATGCTTGTATGATATTGTGTAAAAACTGCATTCAAGAAACTTATTTTGTTGTAACATATTTGTATTGTAAACCATTAAGTAATGGTCGTGTGTAAACAGGATATTTTAGATTATCATTATTTGATAATCTACGTAAAGCTTTTTAAACCTTTATTGATGAAATAAAGGTTATGGTTTGTTTTAAAATGAATGCAGTCTTTGAAAAACTTCTCATATAGAGGTCAAAACCTCGCAACGAAATCAATTAATATGGAACTTTTTTAATCAATAAGAACGGGACATTTCAGGGTGGGCCTCACAAGTAGGCCAAATTTGATAAATGATGGATTGCTTGTGGCCCGAACGCTCGAATGAAACCCGAAATGCGAAAACACGACCACACGATTGAAAATTCGGAGAGATAACAAATACGCGACAAAAAAATATATATATATAAATACTATATATAAACATATGACATTAAAATATCATATTTAAAATAATTAGGACTTAAAAATCCCAAAAGCTCGACCGTTGGTTTGAAAACCGAAAAGATTAGCCGGATAGAAATCCGCGATTCGTATAAACGTACATATTAAAATATGAATACAAATATTCATTTAACACATAATAATTAATATATTATTACAAAAATAATAATATAGGTCATAGAAATGACGTGGCACGAATAACAGTTAACGGTCGTTAAATAATTAACGGTAAAAGATAACGGAAAAAGTAGGGTCGTTACAGTACCTTACCGTTACGGAAATTTCGTCCCAAAATTTAAGCAGGTGCAGGGGTTGACTCAGCATCTGGGAACAAATGCGGGTACTTCTGCTTCATCTGATCTTCACGCTCCCAAGTGAACTCGGGACCGAGTCTGGCGTTCCATCTAACTCGAACAATAGGAATTCTACTTTGTTTAAGAGTCTTAACCTCTCGATCCATAATTTCAACAGGTTCCTCAATAAAATGAAGTTCCTTATCAACATGAAGTTCCTCCAGAGAAATAGTTTCATCTACCTCGGCCAAACACTTCTTCAAATTCGATACATGAAAAACGTCGTGAACAACATTGAGTTCTTGTGGCAATTTCAAACGATAAGCCACTGGTCCAACACTCTCAATAATCTCAAACGGTCCAACAAAATGAGGACTCAACTTTCCCCTTTTACCAAAACGTACACGCCCTTCCAAGGTGATACCTTCAACATAACATGATCACCGACCTGAAATTCAATATCGTTCCTTCTCTTATTGGCATAGCTCTTTTGCCTACTTCTGGCGGTTCTCAATCTTTCCTTAATCTGTACGATCTTCTCGGTAGTCTCATGAATAATTTCTGGACCTGTGAGTTGAGCATCCCCAACCTGATTCCAACAAACAGGACACCTACAGTTTCTACCATACAGAGCTTCAAACGGTGCGGCTTTAATACTTGCATGATAACTGTTGTTATAAGAAAATTCAGCTAGTGGAAAATATCTATCCCACCCATTACCAAAATCAATAACACACGCTCGCAATATGTCTTCTAACGTTTGAATGGTCCTTTCACTCTGGCCATCCGCCTGCGGATGATAAGCGGTGCTCATATCCAACTTAGTTCCTAAAGCTTCCTGTAAGGATCATCAAAACCTCGATGTAAATAGACTGTCTTGGTCTGAGATAATTGATACAGGAACACCATGCCTAGAAACAATCTCCTTCAAATACAAACGAGTAAGCTTCTCCATCGAATCTGTTTCCTTAATCGAAAAAAGTGAGTTGACTTAGTGAGTCGATCTACAATCACCCAAATGGTATCATAGCCACTCGCAACTCTCGGTAACTTAGTAATAAAATCCATCGTAATACCTTCCCACTTCCACTCGGGAATCTCAGGTTGCACCAAAAGTCCAGATGGTTTTTGATGTTCGGCTTTAACCTTAGCACAGGTCAAACACTTGGCCACATATGTAGCCACATCAGCTTTCAAATTAGGCCACCAGTATAGCTCCTTAAGATCATGATACATCTCTCTTGAACCAGGATGAATAGAGTACCTAGACTTATGAGCTTCATCTAAAATAAGTCTTCGCAAATCACCAAATTTCGGAACCCAAAGACGTCCCGCAAAGTACCTAGTACCATCTGTTCGTATCTCAAAATTCTTAGCCATGCCTCTGACTTTCTCGTTTACAAAATTCTCATCCTTTAAGGCTTCTTGTTGTGCCTCAAGAATCTTCCTTGCGAGGTTAGTTCAAATTGTCATATTCAGGGCTCTAAACCTGCGAGGTTCAGCCCTTTCTTTACGACTTAACGCATCGGCCACAACATTGGCTTTTCCCGAATGATATAAAATTTCGCAATCATAATCATTAAACGTCTCAACCCATCTTCGTTGCCTCATATTCAGCTGTTTTTGGTCAAGGATATGTTGAAGACTTTTGTGATCAGTGTACACTGTACTTTTGACCCCATAAAGATAATGTCTCCAAATCTTTAGCGCAAACACAACAGCTCCCAAATCTAAATCATGGGTTGTATAATTCTGTTTGTGGATCTTCAACCGACGTGACGCGTACACAATAACTTTCTTTCGTTGCATCAAAACACAGCCAAAACCCTGACGCGAAGCATCACAATAAACAACAAAATCGTCATTACCCTCAGGCAGTGACAATATCGGAGCGGTAGTCAACTTCTTCTTCAAGGTTTGAAACGCAGTCTCTTGTTCATCCTTCCACTCATACTTCTTCCCCTTGTGCGTTAAAGCAGTCAGAGGTTTAGCTATACGAAAGAAATCTTGAATGAACCTTCGATAATAACCTGCCAACCCTAGAAACTGACAAACCTGAGTAGGAGTCTTCGGGATTTCCCACTTCTCGATTGCCTCAATCTTGGCAGGATCCACTTGTATTCACTGTTTACTAACAATATGTCCAAGGAATTGAACTTCTCTTAACCAGAAAGCACACTTAGAGAACTTAGCGTACAACTCTTCTTTTCTCAACAAATCAAGAACCAACTTCAAATGTTCTTCGTGCTCTTCATCACTTTTAGAATAAATAAGGATGTCGTCGATGAATACGATAATGAATTTGTCCAGATAGAGTCTGCACACACGGTTCATGAGGTCCATGAACACAACAGGTGCATTTGTCAATCCGAACGGCATAACAAGGAATTCATAGTGACCATAACGGGTGCGAAAAGCAGTTTTTGAAACATCAGATTCTTTAACACGCAGTTGATGATAACAGGA
This sequence comes from Rutidosis leptorrhynchoides, assembly GCF_046630445.1. Lineage (NCBI taxonomy): Eukaryota > Viridiplantae > Streptophyta > Magnoliopsida > Asterales > Asteraceae > Rutidosis > Rutidosis leptorrhynchoides. The sequence continues at coordinate 151,317,928 of NC_092334.1, forward strand.
ACGAAAATCAATTTTAGAATAAACATACGAACCTTGAAGCTGATCGAACAGATCATCAATTCTAGGTAGAGGGTAACGGTTTTTAACTGTAAGCTTGTTCAATTCACGATAATCAATAAACAATCGGAACGAACCATCTTTCTTCTTAACACACAAAACAGGAGCTCCCCAAGGAGACAAACTGGGACGCATGAAATATAGTTGCAACCAACAAAGAAAACATTATATAGAGTGGCCGCATCAGTAGTGTAGATGTTTAAGACAATTCCTTCAAAGGGGATAACGAGGATCATGAACTTCAAAGTAAATTTTCATTACATTTCCGAAAGGAAGACGTACGAAAGGTGTGATCTTTCAACGAGAGTGAACTTCCACGCACAATGAGCGAATTAATCTAGGATTCATCCTTATTCTTAAATTTATATGCGGATGGAAAGAAACGTGAATCGTGGACTATAAAGAATAGTCGACTCCAGGTGAGATGAATCTCCAAAAATGATTTCGTACACCTCAAAGCATTGAATCATGGGATTGATGTTTACGAGGGTGTTGCGGTTAGCCATGAATATCAAGAGTAGAAACTTCTCAGATGGTCTAGTGTGATATCTATCTGTGATACCAATTATAACAACAGTTGGGGTAGAAACCCACCCAGTGCCTTTCCTGAGAACAGGGTGGCCATTGAACGTACCTCAGAAAACTAATTTATCCGTCCGTGTGTCGGTCATGTCCAAACGCAAGAGGGAAAATTTCATGAGCGCAAAGACTTCCCAACAATTTTATAAAACCGCCATCCAAATTGGCGTAAGAGTTTCTATCAATGAACTTAATGGTAAGTTTCATCCTTAAATGGAGGATGAGAAGAATTGTGATCCAACACTCTGTAGAGTAATGTGAATATTTGATAAAATCAATCAAAGGAGTTTTGAAAAAGCTTTAAACATTTGATGTGACAACACAAACGGAACGAAGTTCTTAGTAAATTTAGAAGTATGTACAACGTGTACCATTTTATATAAAACAAATTGACTTAGTCAAATAGCTCAATAAATGAGTGGTTTTAAAATAATTTTGAAGGTATGATTTAGTATGTACTAGCCAAAATAGGTAAGGGTAAATTTATTTATTTGAATCCATACGTACATATATGATTTTATAAATTGTATACATGATAAAATATTTCATTACTTCTATTCGCCCATAAATCTCGTGAGAACCGCCCAATTAAACAAATGTGTAAAACTCCCGATGATAAACAGAGTATCTGTATTTCAGAGGTTACAAGTTGAAGTAAGATCGTGGAAGGTCGAGTAAAGGACTTGAATCATCGTGCGACATTTGATCAACAAATGTTACGAGGTCATGAAAACCAATGAGTTAAATGTTGTTTTGACTATTATCAGGGCATAAGTCCTTGGGCCAAAAGTGTTCCCGAGCGAAGCTGTTGCTAACAAGCGAGTTATGAAGGATAGAGCATGAGATAGATAATCTGGTTAAAACAAGCTTCTCGTATATCGACAAATAAGGTAATGAATATTTTCCCTACCCATGTAATACATCGGTGATAACGCCAAAATTATACATATTTGTTGTCGTTATTTCGATTCAATTTTTTTATCATTTTGTATGTAATTATTGTACTTGTGTATTGTAATAAGTTAAAATGTGTGTATAATCCACTGCAAGTGTTGAAGCGAAGATTTATCGAAAACATTGCTGATTTTAGAAGATTCTGCGCACCTTCACCATTTTAGCCATAACTTGGTCATACGGACTCGAAAAAAGGTGAATCTGGAGCCCAGACGTCCGTAACTCAGATCACTACAACTTTCATTTAGACATTTCCTCATTTTACTCAATGGATGCAGCGCATCTGAAAGGGATGCGGCGAATCTGTGCAATTTTCTTGTTCGAAAGTATTAAATGCGGCGTTTCAGAGGCATACGGCGCATCAGTAAGGTCAGATGAGGCGCATCTGGTCATAAAACGTCAAAAATGAGCTGTAAATGACCTGTACGTGAGCTGGGTGGTAGGTGAGAAGGTGATGCGGCGCATCACAAAGAGATGCGGCGCATTGGAGGCTGAAATACCTACTTTTCTTGCTATTTAAAGGGTCTAAACTCATTCTAAGCACACACCACAATATAGATCAGTTCTAGTCCAAAAAAGGGGGCTTCCCCCAGCCATTCTGAAGGGTTCTTCACCCTTTTGAGCATCAAAATTGAAAAAGGGATCATACGCTACGATAGGTACTATCGGTTTCATTTATTTTAGTGATAAGATTATGAATTCCTATTGTTTTGATTGTATCGTTGTAACCTTCATTATTATGATTGGCTAAAGCCTTGTATGTTTACTTTAATGTAAGATTTATGGTTTGGGATTGTTCTGTCTTTTAATGTTATTTAAGTTACTATGATGTTTGATTGATTAAATTACCATGTCCAACCAAAAGAACCATAGTTATGCTAGTTTGGTACTTTCCTTCAATTACATAGATTGATAACTACATGTGACACTAGGAACACAATCTATGCTTCAATACTTTTAGTAATCTAGACGGGGAAACATATACTTAATTGACGACTTTGCTATATGTTTAGATCGGTAATTGATTAGGTACTAGAACTACATAGTCATGAATTTACCTCAAGTGATTGTTGTAATTTAGGTTTTACGTGAGTTTAACCGGGTTGGGTCTAATTAATATAATCAATCTAAATCAATTATGTTCTTCCATTGATCCATTGTTGTAAGTATCCATTTACTCTAGTTCAATTATACAAGTTATGAATTGGTTTATGTGAGTTTATCAATGTTCATGGCTTATACTTCAATACTTAGTGATTTAGACATCTACATGTGAGTGTAAGATGGTAATTGAATAGTAACTAGATTTCACAATAGTGTAGTTTATTTAGAGTGATCTTAATAAACTAGGTTTTATGTGAATTCAACCAAGGAAGAGTCTTATTGATTAAACATAGGTAAAGAAGAACCAATGACAAGGTTTATGTGAATTTACTAAGTTTATAGTTCTCGGTTTATAGATATTGTGATATTGATATGAGCCATTTACATTTACTTGTAACTACATAATAACGGGTTTAAGTATAAAAGAACAATCCCTATCATTTATCAAGCATTGAAGTAAACACCATCTTCTCATCCTTGTTATTTATCTCATTTTATTTTCCGTTTGTTACTTAACAATTCTATAATTAAAACTCCCTCTTAGAATAATTAATCGTTTAAAGTCCTTAAAACAAACTTCTCCCTGTGGATCGAACTAGTCAATTTACTTGCTAGTTACTGCATGATCGGGTTTTAGTTGCCTGTATTATGTGTTAATTATTAAGCATATTGTCTACATTTTAAAGGTTACATCTTAACACATCAACTTTTTGGCACCGCTGCCGGGGAGCGGTTTTGTTTAAAAGATTTTAATAGACTTTTAGTTATTCGATCCTTTCGTGGGAAGTTATTTTCACGAAAGTTACCTGCTTTATTTTTATTTTTGTTTTTGTTTGTTTTTTTTTTCTTTTGTAGTGTGATTGCAGCTAGGTTACAGGTATAATATGGCTGTGTATGATTATATGATTTCGGAAGCCATGTATGATGTCCAACAATCGGGTGAATCATCGATTTTCATGGGTATGAATAATGATTGGTATATGGGTTCTTGGGAAGCTAGGGTTGAACCAAGAGGTGTTTGTGAAACTTATGGAGGTTACTATATGCCCGAGGAGTGTGATGATAGTCTTATGTATCATTATGCCCCTGTGGACCAACCATGGGATTATTATGAAAATGGTAACTCTTCCTGGGATTCATCTCAACAACACTTTCAAATTCAACAAGGAGAGGAGAGTCAGTCGAATTTAGAATATGTAATTTTAGACTTCATGACAAATGAGAATGAACGGAGCCAAAATTTGCAAGAAACAGTAGCGGGCCAACAAGAATCCATTGAGCACTTACAGAGGACCATGAGCTGTCTACTTCAGTAAATTGAAGAAAGGGAGCCGAACACTTTTTCGGCTAATTCACTAGCTGATTCGAGGGGTAATACGCAGATACCCGAGGTGGAGAGTGTTGAACCTACCATTATTATACCACCTACCACCCAGTTATGTCCACGTTTGCAATGCTTAATCCAGGAATTGATGAGGGGGAATTGCGGGCGATGGGTTGGTATTCATGGGATAGTGATGATGATGACGTTTTAACTACCGAGGTTGAAGAAATGGAGTCATCAAAGATCATCGACGATGAGGAGTCTAATATAGTGGAACCATTTGAGGAGTCACCTTCTCATGTGGAATTTGTATATCCTCACGAGGTTGGCACTTAGAATATATTAAAAGATGATCCGTTTGGACATGATCCACCTGAAAGAATAAAATTTTTGCTGCAAGCCGCACTTAGGAGAGAGTCATGTGTTGACTCTCGGGTTAGGTATTCCCTTTTCAAGAAATTGAAAAAGAAATTATATGATATATTATATACCACCCGAGGGGTTAATGACTGGCTCACGTTACTTATTCGCGGAACTTTTTCCACTGATTTTACATGTCGTCCGATAAGTGTGGGGAAGAATGACCCCATTAGGTATTAAAAGAAGGGGTAAAGTTGGGTGCACAACTCATTAATAAATATGCACCATATAAAATGAGTATTGTGCTATGTGCTGCAATTTTCAAAGACTAGCATGAAGTTCAGAAAAATACTTGCATGATGATTGGTTTGTGATAGCGTTTAAGAAATGGATGATGTTCTTATCGTGACAGCTAAAACAACCCAACCCGTACTCCGTACGATAAATTTTTTTTTTATTTAAAATATAATACACATTTACGCGCCAATTAAATATGTAACCCATTCCATACGATTCGTAAAAACATATTACGAGTTTAATGTTTACAAAAAGGCACAAAGGCCTATTAACGAATGTGATACAAGTTTGACCAACAACAAATGATAGTTTATAATCCAAACGAAACTCGAGCATGGTTTGGGGCTAAACTACCCAAAACGTTCGGCCACTTCAAAAGCTATCCCAAAAGCATCCCCTGTCAACACAAACGGGAGACAACTAATCCAACCGTATGCCTTTACCCTTGTCCAAGACGGAACCTATAAAATGGTAAACAACGAGAGGGTAAGCAAGGCTTAGTAAGTGCAACAATTATACATACATATATATAACCTACTAACTTGCAAACACTTACCAAATCCGCATACATACTAGTTACATAATTAGCATACCTTTCACATGTATAACGCTAAGTACCACGATAACAAGACTAGTATAACAATAGCATATAATACAATGATACATCATGCTAAAATACAAGTATAACGATGATGTTCACAACATCCAAAGTGCTCAAGATCTCAAGGCTAGCCCAACGAATGGTATCGTCAACATCGAACTTAAACCCCATTCGTCTACATTATTGTGGTATCGTCAACACCGAACTTTAAACCCACATATGAGGTATCGTCAACATCGAACTTTAAACCCTCATCAACTCACTACAATAGTCGTATGGCATCGTCAACATCGAACTTTAATTCCATACGTATGAGGTATCGTCAAAAACGAACTTTAAACCCTCATCCACAACATAATATACTCTAGGGTATGGTATCGTCAACATCGAACTTTAACCCATACCCCACAAGCAAATAAATCATATACATGCATATATAATTATTCCACTCACCTTGTCACAAGGATGATGATCTAGTACTTCCGAGCTTCAACACAATATACCTAAATCATTAAGTGCACATTAAATTCCACAACTAGTGGGATTAACCACAATACTCCCACTTGAGCATTTAATGACCCAAATTGCATTAAATGACTCAACTACTCACAACCGCCCATACATGGCCAAGACTCGACTTTAATCACTAAGACTAGTGAATTAAAGTCTATTAACTTCAATTAACACAAAACTTAGGGTAATCCCTACCCATTTCATCCCATTAGGTCAACTAGTACATTTTGACCCATTTTATCTCACTTAAACTCACAATCAAGTCAAACTTACCCATTAACCCTTCTTTCATAAATCTTAAAGTGCACTAGTGACTAACAACACCAATTGACACTTACAACCTCAAATCACAAGGCCAAAACCCTAGATTATGGCTATTAGGGTTTAATTACAACAACATAACCCAACCTCACCCATTTTACCCTCAAATGGGTCATACAAATCTCTAGTAACCCAGACCCTAGCCATTAACCAATTAAAACTCGAAACATAAAGTTAGAACTTACCGAGACTATCTTCTTGTAGCTAGTAACAAGAAGAACAACTTTAAATCTCGCTCCTAGGTTTGATTCACAAATCTCCAACTCCAAATCTCAAGATTAAACTAAGTTGGTTTTGTGTTTTAGGAGAGAAATAGGAAAGAAAAAGGAAAAGGAAATGAAATAAATGAATATGTGGTGGAGAGTTAATGCTCCCATCAGATCCACATGTCCATTTACCATTTTGCCCCTTGAAAACCCTTAAAATGAGCTAAATCCGACACCAGTTCACGGCGCGACACATAAAGGGAAATTAGACCCTTCTTAAACCAACTTCTGATCCAAATTTTCTTGTTATGCCGCGGCGCGGACCCAAATGTCGCGGCGCGACCTAAGGCTAGAACTGGACAGTTCGACCAACTTAAACACTTTTTGAGTTTATTTAATTTGTTCAATCCAAACTCGCTCCCTATATTCTCCTAGACTTAAACAATAGTCTCACAAGACTTAACGCTATCAAAGCCCATGTATAAACTTGTAGGCGCACACGTTATCAAGTATACATATATGTATATATATATATATATATATATATATATATATATATATATATATATATATATATATATATATATATATATATATATATATATATATATATATCTACACATTTATTCATACATTTGTGCATAAGCTAACGAGTTATAAATGTACAAGTGATTAAGTATGTACCTTTCGATACGTACGAGAAAACGGGGTGTTACAACTCTCCCCCACTTGAATCGGAGCGCATCCTCGCGATCAAAGCCGCATGACAAGAAGGAAGATAAACCAACACAAACTCTTCGGGCTCCCAAGTAAACTAGGAACCCTTACTACGACGCCATTGAACTTTAAAATTCCTAACCTCTTTATGTCTCAACCTTTTGACTTTCTCATCGAGTATTGCAATCGGTTCCTCGATATACTCTAACTTATTATTTAACTCAATCTCGTCTAATGGCACCCAAGATGAATCATCCGCAAGACACTTACGGAGATGGGAAACATGAAATGTGTTATGGATCCCCGCAAGCTCTTCGGGTAATTCCAAACGATACGCGACCTCACCAACACGAGCTAAAACTTTAACGGCCCAATAAACCGAGGAGCTAACTTTCCTCGTTTCCGAAACCGAATAATACCCTTCCATGGCGAAACTTTGAGCATCACCATGTCACCTTCTTGAAATTTGATCGTTCATCTTCGTTTATCGGCATAAGATTTTTGCCTATCTTGAGCCTTTTTCAAATGCTCTCGAATCACATCAATCTTGCTATTCGTCTCTAAAACCAAATCGGTACTCCCGATTTTCTTTTGTCCCACTTCACCCCAACAAATCGGGGTTCGACACCTACGCCCATAAAGCATCTCATAAGGTGGCATCCCAATACTAGTATGATAACTATTATTGTATGAGAATTCCACCAAAGGTAAGTGCTCGTCCCAACTACCACCAAAATCAATAATACATGCTCGTAACATATCTTCCAAAGTTTGATTCGTACGTTCAGTTTGACCGTCCGTTTGAATCACACCGAGTTTTTCAAGAAAATCGTTAGTAATAATCATACGTAACAATCCCAATCGTAATGCCGGGTGATGACTCTTTTGACTTAACGCATCCGCGACCACATTCGCCTTGCCCGGATGATAAAGTATCTCACAATCATAGTCTTTTACCACATCCATCCACCTATGTTGATGATAATTCAAATCTCGTTGATTAAAGAGATGTTTCAAACTCTTATGATCCGAATAATTTGTACACTTGACACCATACAAGTAATGGCGCCGAATTTTCAACGCATGCACAACTGCCGCCAACTCAAGATCATGAGTCGGATATCTCGCTTCATGTTCCTTTAGTTGTCGAGAGGCGTAAGCGATGACTTTACCTCTTTTCATTAGAACACAACCGAGTCCATTTAATGAAGCATCACAATATACCGTCATGTCTTCCACTCCTTCCGGAAACACTAACACCGGAGCTTGACATAACTTCTCCTTTAACAATTGAAAAGCAATTTCTTGCTCGTTCTCCCAAACAAACCTCACATTCTTCCTCGTCAATTTCGTCAATGAAGAAGTTATCTTAGAAAAGTCTTGGATAAACCGACGATAATAACTGGCCAATCCGAGAAAACTTCGGACCTCCGTAGGCGTAGTCGGTTGTCTCCAACTCTTCACCGTCTCTATCTTCCCTGGATCCACTTGAATACCCTCCTTGTTCACAATATGACCAAGGAATTGAACTTCCCTTAGCCAAAATTCACATTTGGAGAGCTTAGCATACAACTTCTCCTTTCGTAATGTCTTCAATACTTCACACAAATGACGTTCATGTTCGTTCATACTCTTTGAATAAACAAGTATGTCGTCAATGAACACAATTACCGACTTGTCCAACATAGGTTGGCACACTCGGTTCATAAGATCCATGAATACCGCCGGTGCATTCGTAAGACCAAAAGGCATAACTACGAACTCAAAATGCCCATAACGCGTTCGAAAAGCCATTTTCTCAATATCTTCCTCACGGACCCGCATTTGGTGATAGCCGGACCGTAGGTCGATCTTAGAGAAATACGTTGCACCTTGGAGTTGATCAAACAAATCGTTGATCCTAGGCAGTGGATAACGATTTTTGATTGTCACTTTATTCAACTCCCTGTAGTCGATGCACATCCGCATACTACCATCCTTCTTTCTCAAGAATAAAACCGGAGTGCCCCACGGCGAAGCACTCGGTCGAATAAAACCCTTCTCGAGCACCTCTTGGGTTTGATTTAACAACTCTTGCATTTCCGTTGGTGCTAAACGATAAGGAGTTTTAGCAATGGGAGTAGCTCCCGGAACCAACTCAATAGGAAATTCAACTTGTCTTTCCGCCGGGACACCCGGTAACTCCTCCAGAAAAACGTCTTCGAATTCCCTAACCACCGGAATTTCACGAATAGGTGGCGGATCATCACGAGTATCAACAACATGGGCAAGAAAAGCCATGCCACCACTAACAAGAAAACGTCGTGCCCGCGCAAAAGAACATATCGGCACAAGTCTTCTTCGCTTTTTGCCATGAATAATTAACTCTCCCCCACTTGGGGTCTTCACACGTATAAACTTTTCATGGCATGCAATATCGGCTCTATTTCGATTGAGCCAATCCATACCAACAACGATATCAAAATCGCCCAAAGTCATAGCGATGAGAACAATTTTAAAGTTTTCGACACCAAAAACGACATCACAATTCTTACACACATCAACCACTAGCACCGTCTTGCCATCCGATATTTCGACTTCTACCGGACGACTTAACTTAGCTAACGGTCTATCAAGTTTAGGCACAAATTTTGGAGACACAAGCGACAAATTTGCACCGCTATCTAAAAGAATCCTTGCCGGATTGGAATTAACCAAGAAAGTACCTGAGACAACTTCGTTGGATTGCTTGGCTTCGTCGTTAGTCATCAAATAGTTTTGCCCTCGAGCCGTACCCGCCGCCTTCTCTAGCCTTTTAACATTATCGTTATTCAAATCGGGACACTCTGACTTTCGGTGTCCTTCTTTGTTGCAATTAAAACAAGTGATCTTGGTTGTTGAATTTAGCTTCGGACAATCTCGAGCCATATGCCCACGTACCCCACAATTGTAGCAAGTAGGGACAAAGTTCCCAAAACCACCAGTAGCGCCCTTCTTCACACTATTGACACTTTCGAAACCCCTTTTGTTCTTGTTCTTTTTATTTGAAAAATTCGAATGACTCGAACCTTCAAAATTTCTTTTTGAAAAAGAGAAATCGCTTTTTCTTGGAACCTCCGGCTCAAAACCCCGAGCCAACTCGTATATCTCTTCAAAAGTCTTAGCCATTCCTCGACTAATCTTACCCTTGAACTCGTCGTTCAAGGTACGGTAGAAATCTTTCATTAGCTTGTGATCGTCACCAACATATTCTGGGCAAAAGCGAGTCTTTGCCAAAAAGGTAGACCTGAGAGTAACCAAGTCCATCGAACCTTATTGCAAATGATGCAACTCGTCTCGGATTCTATCAAGGTCGGAAGAAGTGCGGTATTCTTGGAAGAATTCCTTCTTAAACTCCTCCCATGTCAAGCTCATGCATTGCTCTTCACCATATAAATTGATTTTGTCATCCCACCACAACTTGCCTTCTTCACGTAGAATGCTAGACCCATATCTCGTCTTCTTCTCAGGAGGACATTCCGCGGTACGGAAAGCTCCCTCGATATCGGAAATCCAACAAGTGCTTTTCAATGGATCCCTCACCCCATTAAACATCGGAGGTTGAGTATCCTTAAAGTTTTTGTAGTGGATATCCCGTCTTCCTTCACCTCCTTCACCATGAGGATAAATGTTTCTAGCCTCTAAAGCCTCCTCTATTGCGGCTTTCATTCGATCGTTGATCATTTTAGTCACTTATCCATCGACCGAATCTTGGAAGACGTTTCGGACATCGTCAAGAAAATCCTTCTTTAACTTTTTAAAGATGGCCTCAACCTTGGCCGTGAGTTCAACATTCTCACTTGTACCACCGTTATCATTATCGTGTCCATTTCTCATCTTCATTCTATAAAACGGAAAAGATTAAACGAAGAATGAAAAGACATAACATGTAAGTATATACATGTACACCACACTACTCCATCTCGCTCGACAATCGTCGTACATTACTTGTTTGACACGATTTGCACCCGTAACAATGGTAGCTAATCATTGTTACGCGAGCACGTCGCATTAACTCGCTAGTACCACGTCCGTCTTGCTTGATGATTGCTAACCACAATACAAAACAATTAGCACAAGGTTAGTTCACATAAACCAAAGCACTAACAATTCCCGATTAGATCCAAAGTCCTACAAGTCCCGCATAAAGCGCTCACACAATAAAGTCCAAGTCTAGGCACCTATCTCAAGTCGCCTAAATCCTTTGGACCATGCTCTGATACCACTTGAAACAACCCAACCCGTGCTCCGTACGATAATTTTTTTTTAATTTAAAATATAATACACATTTATGCACCAATTAAATATGTAACCCATTCCACACGATTCGTCAAAACATATTACGAGTTTAATGTTTACAAAAAGGCACAAAGGCCTATTAACGAATGTGATACAAGTTTGACCAACAACAAATGATAGTTTATAATCGAAATGACACTCGAGCATGGTTTGGGGCTAAACTACCCAAAACGTTCGGCCACTTCAAAAGCTATCCCAAAAGCATCCTCTGTCAACACAAACGGGAGACAACTAATCCAACCGTATGCCCTTACCCTTATCTAAGACGGAACCTATAAAATGGTAAACAACGAGAGGGTAAGCAAGGCTTAGTGAGTGCAACAATTATACATACATATATATAACCTACTTACTTGCAAACACTTACCAAATCCGCATACATACTAGTTACATAATTAGCATACCTTTCACATGTATAACGCTAAGTACCACGATAACAAGACTAGTATAACAATAGTATAACGACCCTCATTTTTCCATTCTATATTTTTCCAATATTAAATGCCCAAACAATATAATCAAAACTTAATGATTAAACTTTAATCAACAATTGTTAAGTATTAAGAGTTAGAAAACATATTAATTAACTTTGTGCAATAATTGACAAGTTAATAAAAGATGAAAATAATAAACTGTTAGTCGACACTCACTGCTAATTAAAATTTATGCATTTATGTAATATTATAACTGATAACCTATAAGTAATAAATAAAAATTGACATTTATATAAATAATAAAACAATTTAGAACTAAATATATACAAGTCATGAATTAGTAAAAAGAAAATAATGCTTATCATGTAGTAAATGTAAAAAATAATAATAGTAATAATAGTAATAATAATGAGACTAAAGAATCTTAAACAATTACATCCTTATGTTGACTAAAAATTAAAATAATACATATATAAACTAGTACCACCTATTGTTGACTAAAAAATTATAAAATAAAATAAAATCATTAATTAGAACATCCTTATGTTAACTAACACTCTAATACTTGCACTATATAAACTCCTAGTTTCTCATTCACAAATCACACCAAAATCCTCTCTCAAAAACAATCTCTCCCTCTCCCTCTCTTGTGGTATTCGGATCTTCAAGCTTGTTCTTCGTGTTCTTCAAGAATCTTCAAGGAGTTCTTCAAGATTTTCAAGGCTTTGATCTTCCATCTTCATCGTGTTCATCTTTTCTTTGTTAATTATCTTGAATCTTCAAAGGTATAACATAAACCCTAAACTATTTACATAAACTTTAATCTTTGTTAATTCATATTCATATTATAAACTTGTTATCCATAAACACACCTAGATTTATATATACATATATACATGTAAAAAAAAAATATATATATATTTTTATATATACATATACATATTAAAACCTTAAACCCTAATACTACTTATACTAGTACTTAACATGTATATACTATTACTATTACTAGCACCTATAACCTACTACTTATATTGTAGCACACAAACATTTTGGGATATGTATTAGAGATGTATAGATCTTCGAACTTTCTTGACGAATGGTTTCTACGAGATTCTAGGCAGAGGGTTTGGACTTCCGATTTAAAGGGTCCTATGGCTCAAGCCCCTAGATCTAAATTAGCCATTCGAAGGGAAAGGGGTGATTGGAAGCTTATCTAATACGGCAAGTATCCTAAAATGGAAACACTCATAAAAGTAGAAACTCTCTAGTCATAGAAACTTAGTAAAATAAGAAACTTTCTAAAAATAGAAACTTTATAAAAATAGTAACTTACTAGGAATAGAAACTTAGTAAAACAAACTATACTTAAACACATACTTAAACTTAAACATGGGCAAAACACTTAACTACTCTTAAATGTCAATAGGTTGACTTTCCTGCTCACTCGTTCAACTCTCTATTCTGAGGAATAACTCTCTCTCTACTTACTAAGGTGAATTCATAGCCCCACTCTTTATTGCTAGCAAACTTATTTAACTTATTTGGGGTGAGACACATGCTTGCTTTTAAATTTTTAACATGCAATATTTTAATAACTGTTTTACAATATTTATATACGTGAATTTCATAGCCCCACTTTTTACTATTTCATTACTGTTTTGAAACTATGGGGTGAGACACATGCTTGCTTTTAAATTTTTAACATGCAATATTTTAATAACTGTTTTACAATATTTATATACGTGAATTTCATAGCCCCACTTTTTACTATTTTATTACTATTTTGAAACTATGGGGTGAGACACATGCTTGCTTTTAAATTTTTAACATGCAATATTTTAATAACTGTTTTACAATATTTATATACGTGAATTTCATAGCCCCACTTTTTACTATTTCATTACTGTTTTGAAACTATGGGGTGAGACACATGCTTGTTTTTAAATTTTTAACATGCAATATTTTAATAACTGTTTTACAATATTTATATACGTGAATTCATAGCCCCACTTTTTACTGTTTCATAACTGTTTTATAACTTTTGGGGTGAGAATACATGCACAACTTTTATAACTGTTTTACATGTATTAACTATTAAACTGTGATATGTTGGGCTATGACCAGCAAGCCCCCAACCGATAAGTATAAACAATAACTTGTTACGGGGTAAACTTGAAAGTCTAGTCTAAATATCAGTACTTACACGTATCAACTATTAAACTGTGATATGTTGGGCTATGACCAGCAAGCCCCCAACCGACAAGTATAAACGATAACTTGACACGGGGTAAACTTGAAAGTCTAGTCTAAATATCAGTACCAACTGTTAAAACTATGCTATACCCGGCTATGTCCGACTAAGTCCCTACAGTGATATTTTTAAGTGCTGCGGCATGCTTATTTATTGGGGGTAGGCCTATCGGGAGTAACGTCCCCGATACATTTGACTCAGTCTTTGTATTACTTGATAATGAAATTTAAACCGACAAGGACAGACACAACTTGTCATGGGGCAAACTTGAACGTTTAGTCTAAATATCACGCACTGGCATAACTTTTTGATCCTGCGGGAGATCAACCTTACAAATTAAATCTTGTGGTCTAAAACAAACGGTCAAACTTATTTGTTAAACCTATGAACTTCACTCAACCTTTTGGTTGACACTTTAGCATGTTTTGTCTCAGGTGCTGTTTGATTCAAGCTCTTATACTTACTGCTTATGTGATGCTACTTGGACATAGGATCAAGAGATATCGCATTTATTACTTATGCATGTGAACATTTCCATTATTGTTACTCCTATCATTGTAACTACGTTTCATTTTCCGCTGCGTGCTCAATAAAGTTTGTTTTATCATTTAGTATTGTTCTCGTATATTATAATATGTTAGTTGATTTGATATTAAGTCACATTTCACCCAGGCCCTAACTGGGGGTGTGACAGATTGGTATCAGAGCAAACCAGGCTGTTATAGAGAACCAGGATTGCATTTTTATGTGTGCCTTACTTGTTAGCTAGGGTGCCTTAGCAATCTAGGAAACTATAACCTTTCCTGCCTTGGACTTAAAGCACTTAGGATTGTCGTATAATCTTAACAATTATGCTTTAATAAACTTGACTCAAAGATTCTAATCAAGGTCTCTTTCCTAATGATAGGATGTCAAGCTCAAGCGTTAACAAGTCCAACAAAGCAACTCACAACCCTACCACCGAAGTAGGTGTTGGACACTCTTCAACTTCGAGACCAGTTCGAAGTCCTCTTTATAGTCCTACTTCACCACCACTGAATTATAGCCCGAATACTATTTTAGATTCACATGGGTCTCCTCAATACTACCCAACTCCGAGAACCCAAGATAAGGGAAAACGGCATGAAGAAGTTGGTCCATCAAGGAAGAGAGCCCGATCTCCTTTTTATGATGGTCCTAAGTATGAAATCATGAGATTACGAAACGATACCGAGAGAAACATTGGAGGTCTACTTCGCCACATGGAAAGAGAGGATCGTCGAATGAAGAAACTTATGAAAGAAAACGTCGAGCTAAGAAAGGAGTTGCTGATGCTAAAGTGCGAGGAAGAACGAAACACTCGCTGGGGAAAGCAATCACTTGCTTACCTCAAGGAGGATGTTGATGTCCGAATGAAAATGGAGAAAGGTCGAGTCGACGAACAACTTGCCATAAGAGAGTACAACACTAATGCCTTAAACAGTCGTGTTACCAACCTTTATGACAACTTCGAGTATCTCTATGAGAAACAAAAGTCGAAAAATGAGAAAGTTGAGGAGTTTATGAAGAAGGTTGGAGACGAAATATGAAGACTACTTCAATCTTAATATTTCCTAGTTATTTTTCCTATTTTCCATCTATGTAAAGGCTGTGCCTTAAACAATTTCTATTTCCGAATCGTGTAATAAAGGCTTATTTAATGCCTCGTTCTAATAATATAAAGTGTTTTATTAATATCATGCGATATCAATACTTTAGTTTATTCATACTTGTGATTACTCAAACTTATAACTTGTTAAACTTATCAAACATATGTTCACTTTTATGTAGTGACATCATGGTTCGTCCAGCTGCACCTACCGTTAACAACGTTGTGTTAACTACTGAGCAATTCCAACAGTTACTCGCTGCTGCCCAAGGCAACGCCCAAGCTAATCATGCTAATACTCAACCAAAACCTTGTTCCTACAAGGACTTTACAAACTGTCACCCTCCCGCTTTTAAGGGAAACGAAGAAGCTGTCGAACTAGTTCGTTGGTTCGAAAAGATGGAATCTATTTTCCGTATTTGCAACTGTGGTGATGATGATCGAGTAAAGTATGCCACTAGCTCGTTGGGTAGTAATGCTTTAACTTGGTGGACTGCTTATGCCAAGTCCGTAGGAATTGATAATGCTAATGCAATTCCATGGGACGAACTCAAAAGTATGATGGTCAACAAATTCTGCCCAAGGAGTCAAGTTCAGAAGCTTGAAGCTGAGTTCTGGGAACTCAGGGTCAAGGGTACTGACATTGAGAATTATACCAATCGTTATCTGGAGCTTTCTACTCTATGTCCTGAAATGTTTCCTACTGAAGCTAGAAGAATTGAGCGGTATATTGAAGGTCTTCCCGAGGATGTTCAAGGGAATGTTATTGCTGCTGAGAAGGTTACTTTGGATGCTGTGATTCTCATGGCACAAAATCTCATGTTGGCCAAGAGAAGAAGGGCGTCGGCCAATAAGCAAGTTGAAACCAAGGGTAATGATGGTAAGAGGAAGTTTGAGCCGTCTCAAGGTTCAAATCAGAATGTTAGTAAAAAGCTTATGGATAGTACAAGTACGAATTATAAGGGCACTTATCCTTTTTGTGTTCGTTGTGAAAGGCATCACCCGGGGCAGTGCACTGCCACTTGTTCGTTGTGTAAGAAAGTGGGACACGTAGCTAAGACGTGTAGGACTCCTCCAAAGAATAAATCTATTGTTCCTGCCAAAGCTCCTCCTACTTGTTATACTTGTGGGGAAAAGGGACACATTAGTCCAAATTGCCCTAAGAAGAGAGATAATCCTGCTACTGGAGCCAATACTACTGCTGCAAAGGGTCGTGCATTTGTTATTACTGCTGCTGAAGCCCGAGATGAAGATGAGGTCATCACGGGTACGTATCTCGTCAATAATTGCTACGCAACTATTTTATTCGATACTGGTGCCGACCGAAGTTACGTATCTAATGAATTTTGTACCCTATTTACTGAAAAGCCTCAACCCTTAGAAACTAAACGATTAGTAGAAGTAGCCAATGGAAAGATCATGAAAGTTGATAAAATTTATAAAAACTGCAACCTAATCTTAGCCAGCAAAGAATTTAAGATAGACCTTTTGCCGGTCGAGCTAGGAAGTTTCGATGTCATAGTTGGAATGGATTGGTTACGTCCATTAAGAGCTGCGATCATGTGTTACGATAAAACCGTTCATGTTCCATTAGGAAATGGAGAGACTCTTATTATCCAAGGTGAAAAGAGTGGTTCCAATCTCAATATTATCTCCTGTATTAAAACCCGCAAATACCATATGAAAGGTTATCCAGCTATTCTAGCCCACGTTAATCTGATTGAATCGAAAGAGAAGCGAATTGAAGATGTACCAGTAGTTAAAGACTTTCCCGATGTGTTTCCCGAAGATCTTCCGGGTATTCCACCTCCTCGACAAGTTGAATTCCAAATTGATTTAACTCCTGGTGCTGCTCCTGTTGCTAAAGCACCATACCGTTTAGCACCTTCCGAAATGAAGGAATTATCCAACCAACTCCAAGAACTATTGGATAAAGGTTTCATTCGTCCAAGCTCGTCCCCTTGGGGAGCTCCTATTCTGTTTGTTAAAAAGAAGGATGGTACATTAAGGATGTGCATTGATTACCGCGAACTTAACAAGCTTACTATCAAGAACCGTTATCCGTTGCCACGTATTGATGATCTATTTGATCAACTTCAAGGGTCAAGTGTTTATTCAAAGATTGATTTAAGATCCGGTTATCACCAACTCAAGGTCAAGGAATCCGATATTCCTAAGACTGCTTTTCGCACTCGTTATGGGCACTATGAATTCTGTGTCATGCCTTTTGGTTTAACTAATGCTCCTGCCGTGTTCATGGACCTCATGAATCGTGTTTGTAAACCGTATCTTGACAAATTTGTCATCGTATTCATTGACGACATCTTGATCTATTCGAAGAATGAGAAAGAGCATGAGCAACATTTGCGCATGATTCTTGAACTCTTACGAAAGGAACAACTTTATGCTAAATTTTCTAAGTGCGAGTTTTGGCTCAAAACCGTACAATTTCTCGGACATGTTGTTGATAGAAACGGAATACATGTCGATCCAGCTAAGATTACTGCTATTCAGAACTGGGAGATACCAAAGACTGCAAAGCATATTCGTCAATTTTTGGGACTTGCCGGTTACTATCGAAGGTTTATAAAAGATTTTTCTCTCATTGCCAAACCTCTTACAAAGCTGACTCAAAAAGGGAAGAAATTTGAGTGGTCCGAAGAACAGGAATCTGCTTTCAAGATTCTGAAGGAGAAGTTGACCACAGCCCCGATTCTTTCTTTACCTGAAGGTACCGACGACTTTGTTGTTTACTGCGATGCCTCAAAGCATGGCTTTGGTTGTGTTTTAATGCAACGAGAGAAGGTTATCGCCTATGCATCTAGACAGTTGAAGAAACATGAAGTAAACTATACCACACATGACCTAGAGTTAGGTGCCGTGGTATTTGCATTAAAGATATGGAGACATTATCTCTATGGTAATCACTTTACGGTGTACACTGACCATAAAAGTCTTCGACACATCTTTGATCAAAAACAGCTGAATATGAGGCAAAGTCGATGGCTCGAGACATTGAACGATTATTATTGTGAGCTGAAATATCATCCTGGCAAGGCGAATGTAGTTGCCGATGCCCTTAGTCGAAAAGACGATATTAAACGTGTTCGTGCTTTAAACCTAAAAATCAAATCGAATCTTATTTCACGAATCTGTGAAGCTCAATTGGAAGCTATTAGACCGACACTTATCGAAGGTGAAGGACCTATTGGTTTTGAGAACCAACTTCAAGTGAAAGCTAATGGTACACGGTACTTTGGCAATAGAATCTGGGTTCCTCGTTTTGGTAATCTTCGCGAACTAGTCTTGGATGAAGGACATAAGACTAGATATTCTATCCATCCCGGTTCCAGTAAGATGTATCACGATGTGAAGGAATTCTACTGGTGGCCTAACATGAAAGCCGATATTGCTACTTATGTTAGTAAGTGTCTCACTTGTTTGAAAGTCAAGGCCGAACATCAAAAGCCTTCTGGTCTGTTGACACAACCCGACATTCCGCAGTGGAAGTGGGAAGGTATCACTATGGACTTCGTTACTAAGTTACCTAAGACTTCGAACGGTAACGATACTATTTGGGTCGTAGTTGATCGTCTTACTAAATCTGCACATTTCATACCGATCAAGGAAACTGACAAGATGGAGAGATTAGCACAGCTTTATATTAAAGAAATCGTCTCACGTCATGGTGTTCCTATCTCGATCATTTCTGATCGCGATAGTCGATTTGTTTCTAGATTTTGGAAAACTTTACAATCTGCTCTTGGAACTCAACTCGACATGAGTACAGCTTATCATCCGCAAACCGATGGTCAAAGTGAACGAACCATTCAAACTATGGAGGATATGCTACGTGCTTGTGCAATCGATTTCGGCAAAGGATGGGATAGACATCTACCTTTGGTTGAATTTTCTTATAATAACAGTTATCACTCCAGCATTAAGGCTGCACCTTTTGAAGCTTTATATGGACGGAAGTGTAGATCCCCTTTGTGTTGGGATGAACTTGAGGACAGACATTTAACTGGTCCTGAAATTATTCACGAAACTACCGAAAAGATCGTTCAAATCAAGCAACGTTTAGAAACTGCCCGTAGCCGACAGAAAAGCTATGCCAATAAGAAACGAAAAGACATCGAATACCAAGTTGGAGATAAAGTCATGTTGAAAGTATCCCCTTGGAAAGGTGTTGTCCGCTTCGGTAAGCGAAGTAAACTCAGTCCACGATATGTTGGACCATTCACAATCACTGAAAGAGTCGGTCCCGTGGCATACCGATTAGAACTGCCAACCGAACTTAGTCAAGTACATGATGTGTTTCATGTCTCAAATCTTAAACGGTGTCTTGCCGATGACACACTCGTTATTCCTCTGGATGATGTCCGCATTGATGAGCAAATGCACTTCGTTGAAGAACCTATAGAAATCATGGAAGGAGAGGTCAAACAAACGCGTAAAAGCAATATACCTATCGTTAAAGTCCGGTGGAATTCGCGTAGAGGCCCCGAATATACCTGGGAACGCAAAGACCATATGAAACGGAAATATCCCCATCTCTTCTCAACTGCTGATGCAAACGAGAAAACTACCTAAAAACTTCGGGACGAAGTTTTCAATAACGGGGAGGTACTATAACGACCCTCATTTTTCCATTCTATATTTTTCCAATATTAAATGCCCAAACAATATAATCAAAACTTAATGATTAAACTTTAATCAACAATTGTTAAGTATTAAGAGTTAGAAAACATATTAATTAACTTTGTGCAATAATTGACAAGTTAATAAAAGATGAAAATAATAAACTGTTAGTCGACACTCACTGCTAATTAAAATTTATGCATTTATGTAATATTATAACTGATAACCTATAAGTAATAAATAAAAATTGACATTTATATAAATAATAAAACAATTTAGAACTAAATATATACAAGTCATGAATTAGTAAAAAGAAAATAATGCTTATCATGTAGTAAATGTAAAAAATAATAATAGTAATAATAGTAATAATAATGAGACTAAAGAATCTTAAACAATTACATCCTTATGTTGACTAAAAATTAAAATAATACATATATAAACTAGTACCACCTATTGTTGACTAAAAAATTATAAAATAAAATAAAATCATTAATTAGAACATCCTTATGTTGACTAACACTCTAATACTTGCACTATATAAACTCCTAGTTTCTCATTCACAAATCACACCAAAATCCTCTCTCAAAAACAATCTCTCCCTCTCCCTCTCTTGTGGTATTCGGATCTTCAAGCTTGTTCTTCGTGTTCTTCAAGAATCTTCAAGGAGTTCTTCAAGATTTTCAAGGCTTTGATCTTCCATCTTCATCGTGTTCATCTTTTCTTTGTTAATTATCTTGAATCTTCAAAGGTATAACATAAACCCTAAACTATTTACATAAACTTTAATCTTTGTTAATTCATATTCATATTATAAACTTGTTATCCATAAACACACCTAGATTTATATATACATATATACATGTAAAAAATATATATATATATATTTTTATATATACATATACATATTAAAACCTTAAACCCTAATACTACTTATACTAGTACTTAACATGTATATACTATTACTATTACTAGCACCTATAACCTACTACTTATATTGTAGCACACAAACATTTTGGGATATGTATTAGAGATGTATAGATCTTCGAACTTTCTTGACGAATGGTTTCTACGAGATTCTAGGCAGAGGGTTTGGACTTCCGATTTAAAGGGTCCTATGGCTCAAGCCCCTAGATCTAAATTAGCCATTCGAAGGGAAAGGGGTGATTGGAAGCTTATCTAATACGGCAAGTATCCTAAAATGGAAACACTCATAAAAGTAGAAACTCTCTAGTCATAGAAACTTAGTAAAATAAGAAACTTTCTAAAAATAGAAACTTTATAAAAATAGTAACTTACTAGGAATAGAAACTTAGTAAAACAAACTATACTTAAACACATACTTAAACTTAAACATGGGCAAAACACTTAACTACTCTTAAATGTCAATAGGTTGACTTTCCTGCTCACTCGTTCAACTCTCTATTCTGAGGAATAACTCTCTCTCTACTTACTAAGGTGAATTCATAGCCCCACTCTTTATTGCTAGCAAACTTATTTAACTTATTTGGGGTGAGACACATGCTTGCTTTTAAATTTTTAACATGCAATATTTTAATAACTGTTTTACAATATTTATATACGTGAATTTCATAGCCCCACTTTTTACTATTTCATTACTGTTTTGAAACTATGGGGTGAGACACATGCTTGCTTTTAAATTCTTAACATGCAATATTTTAATAACTGTTTTACAATATTTATATACGTGAATTTCATAGCCCCACTTTTTACTATTTTATTACTATTTTGAAACTATGGGGTGAGACACATGCTTGCTTTTAAATTTTTAACATGCAATATTTTAATAACTGTTTTACAATATTTATATACGTGAATTTCATAGCCCCACTTTTTACTATTTCATTACTGTTTTGAAACTATGGGGTGAGACACATGCTTGTTTTTAAATTTTTAACATGCAATATTTTAATAACTGTTTTACAATATTTATATACGTGAATTCATAGCCCCACTTTTTACTGTTTCATAACTGTTTTATAACTTTTGGGGTGAGAATACATGCACAACTTTTATAACTGTTTTACATGTATTAACTATTAAACTGTGATATGTTGGGCTATGACCAGCAAGCCCCCAACCGATAAGTATAAACAATAACTTGTTACGGGGTAAACTTGAAAGTCTAGTCTAAATATCAGTACTTACACGTATCAACTATTAAACTGTGATATGTTGGGCTATGACCAGCAAGCCCCCAACCGACAAGTATAAACGATAACTTGACACGGGGTAAACTTGAAAGTCTAGTCTAAATATCAGTACCAACTGTTAAAACTATGCTATACCCGGCTATGTCCGACTAAGTCCCTACAGTGATATTTTTAAGTGCTGCGGCATGCTTATTTATTGGGGGTAGGCCTATCGGGAGTAACGTCCCCGATACATTTGACTCAGTCTTTGTATTACTTGATAATGAAATTTAAACCGACAAGGACAGACACAACTTGTCATGGGGCAAACTTGAACGTTTAGTCTAAATATCACGCACTGGCATAACTTTTTGATCCTGCGGGAGATCAACCTTACAAATTAAATCTTGTGGTCTAAAACAAACGGTCAAACTTATTTGTTAAACCTATGAACTTCACTCAACCTTTTGGTTGACACTTTAGCATGTTTTGTCTCAGGTGCTGTTTGATTCAAGCTCTTATACTTACTGCTTATGTGATGCTACTTGGACATAGGATCAAGAGATATCGCATTTATTACTTCTGCATGTGAACATTTCCATTATTGTTACTCCTATCATTGTAACTACGTTTCATTTTCCGCTGCGTGCTCAATAAAGTTTGTTTTATCATTTAGTATTGTTCTCGTATATTATAATATGTTGGTTGATTTGATATTAAGTCACATTTCACCCAGGCCCTAACTGGGGGTGTGACAAATAGCATATAACACAACGATACATCATGCTAAAATACAAGTATAACGATGATGTTCACAACATCCAAAGTGCTCAAGATCTCAAGGCTAGCCCAACGAATGGTATCGTCAACATCGAACTTAAACCCCATTCGTCTACATTATTGTGGTATCGTCAACACCGAACTTTAAACCCACATATGAGGTATCGTCAACATCGAACTTTAAACCCTCATCAACTCACTAAAATAGTCGTATGCATCGTCAACATCGAACTTTAATTCCATACGTATGAGGTATCGTCAACAACGAACTTTAAACCCTCATCCACAACATAATATACTCTAGGGTATGGTATCGTCAACATCGAACTTTAACCCATACCCCACAAGCAAATAAATCATATACATGCATATATAATTATTCCACTCACCTTGTCATAAGGATGATGATCTAGTACTTCAACGCAATGTACCTAAATCATTAAGTGCACATTAAATTCCACAACTAGTGGGATTAACCACAATACTCCCACTTGAGCATTTAATGACCCAAATTGCATTAAATGACTCAACTACTCACAACCGCCCATACATGGCTAAGACTCGACTTTAATCACTAAGACTAGTGAATTAAAGTCTATTAACTTCAATTAACACAAAACTTAGGGTAATCCCTACCCATTTCATCCCATTAGGTCAACTAGTACATTTTGACCCATTTTATCTCACTTAAACTCACAATCAAGTCAAACTTACCCATTAACCCTTCTTTCATAAATCTTAAAGTGAATTAGTGACTAACAACACCAATTGACACTTACAACCTCAAATCACAAGGCCAAAACCCTAGATTATGGCTATTAGGGTTTAATTACAACAACATAACCCAACCTCACCCATTTTACCCTCAAATGGGTCATACAAATCTCTAGTAACCCAAACCCTAGCCATTAACCAATTAAAACTCGAAACATAAAGTCAGAACTTACCGAGACTATCTTCTTGTAGCTAGTAACAAGGAAAACAACTTTAAATCTCGCTCCTAGGTTTGATTCACAAATCTCCAACTCTAAATCTCAAGATTAAACTAAGTTGGTTTTGTGTTTTGGGAGAGAAATAGGAAAGAAAAAGGAAAAGGAAATGAAATAAATGAATATGTGGTGGAGAGTTAATGCTCCCATCAGATCCACATGTCAATTTACCATTTTGCCCCTTGAAAACCCTTAAAATGAGCTAAATCTTACACCAGTTCAGCAGAACTGTCGCGGCGCAACCTTACTCGTCGCGGCGCGACACATAAAGGGAAATTAGACCCTTCTTAAACCAACTTCTGATCCAAATTTGCTTGTTATGCTGCGGCGCGGACCCAAATGTCGTGGCGCGGCCTAAGGCTAGAACTGGACAGTTCGACCAACTTAAACACTTTTCGAGTTTATTTAATTTGTTCAATCCAAACTCGCTCCCTATATTCTCCTAGACTTAAACAATAGTCTCACAAGACTTAACGCTATCAAAGCCCATGTATAAACTTGTAGGCGCACACGTTATCAAGTATACATATATGTGTGTATATATATATATATATATATATATATATATATATATATATATATATATATACACATATATATATATATATATATATATATATATATATATACACATTTATTCATACATTTGTGCATAAGCTAACGAGTTATAAACGTACAAATGATTAAGTATGTACCTTTCGATACGTACGAGAAAACGGGGTGTTACAACAGCCAATTCAGCGCCATCATCCCGTGATCTTCGGCTTAAAGCCTAGAAAATATTAAATCTCTTTCATACTATCTGCCCACTCGAATTTTACAATTTTTCTGATTTCATGTAATGAGGGCATTACATGATCTTAAGTGTGGGGAAGGAGTAAATTCTTTCGGGTTTTACAAAAAAACATGGTTTAAAATGGCTTTAAATGTGGGTTTTACAAAAACATGGTTTAAAATGGCTTAAAATGCGAAAATTTTTAACTTTATAAATTCATTTGCATGAATTTATTTTGTATAAAAGACTCAAGAAATAGCCAACTAAGGAAATGATCAACACGCTATATCACATACTTCGTGCAAGGATTCTATGGTACTTTGTTGAATCGGAAATCAAATCCAATACTCATTGAATTAAGGAAGTCAAGTCTTCCAAAATGACGCACTTGCTGACTAATGTTAGAAGATGTAGTCCAGAACAGCTGTAGGTTGACGAAAAATCTTGAAAAGTCATCTCTATCATCGGCTGGTAATCCACCTCACCTCAACATCAAACAGGGTTTTTGGTGGTCAGACTTATCCTAACCATGAGATGGATCTGTCTCGTACAATAGGGGGCACAGTGCAAATTAACTTTTAAGACTAATGAATCTAATCCCCAGATGGATGATCTTCATAAAGATCAACCGCATCTATGTTGACTGCGGTCAACATACATATGCCATAACAAATTGAGGTGTGCAAACTCATGGTTCACCGATGATATTTGGACATGATATAGTTTCTTCTAAAACTTATGCTATTTTATGAACTATACTGTATAAAACCATTTTTAGGACATTCGGTTACAATTTCCATGATACTACAATCATGGGGGCGAGTAGCTTGCTAATCGCCAACTGAGACTTCGGTTTTCAGTTACCCTCAACCGGACTTTGAGGTTAAAACTGGAAAACTTAATTAGTGTAAAAACTAACATGACTATTTTTCAAAATATCAAAGGTTTTCCGCAAAGATCCTAATTTCCCTAAGGATCCAAATTTTCAAGAAATGTGGACTTTAAAACCCACCTTTCGACTTTGGTGTGATTTCAATTCGCGTGTGTACTCCAAAGGTGTGTATGTATACTCGAAACGCGTGCGTGTGTTACATTGTGAAATAAATAAAAAGTGTGAGTGTGATTCGTATGTGTTTTCAGAAATGTGTGTGTTCATTGTAATATATTTTAGTTTTTGTAAGTCTTACTTGAGGACAAGCAAGGTTTAAGTGTGTGGATTTGATAACGCCAAAATTATACATATTTGTTGTCGTTATTTCGATTCTATTTTATATCATTTTATATGTAATTGTTGTACTTGGGTATTATAATAAGTTAAAATGTGTGTATAATCCGTTGCGAGTGTTGAAATGAAGATTTATCGAAAACATTGCTGATTTTAGAAGATTCTGCGCACCTGCACCGTTTTAGCCATAACTTGGTCATACGGACTCGAAAAAAGGTGAATCCGGAGCCCAGACGTCCGGAACTCAGAGCACTACAACTTTCATTTAGACATTTCCTCATTTTACTCAAGGTATGTGGCACATCTGAAAGGGATGCGGCGAATCTGTGCAGTTTTCTTGTTCGAAAGTATTAAATGCGGCGTTTCAGAGGCATACGGCACATCAGTAAGGTCAGATGCGGCGCATCTCCTTTAGATGCGGCGCATCTGGTCATAAAACGTCAAAAATGAGCTGTAAATGACCTGTACGTGAGCTGGGTGGTAGGTGAGAAGGTGATGCGGTGCATCACAAAGAGATGCAGCGCATCGGAGGCTGAAATACCTACTTTTCTTGATATTTAAAGGGTCTAAACTCATTCTAAACACACACCACAATATAGATCAGTTCTAGTCCGAAAAGGGGGCTTCCCCCAGCCATTCTAAAGGGTTCTTCACCCTTTTGAGCATCAAGATTGAAGAAGGGATCATACGCTACGATAGGTACTATCGGTTTCATTTATTTTAGTGATAAGATTATGAATTCCTATTGTTTTGATTGTATTGTTGTAACCTTCATTATTATGATTGGCTAAAGCCTTGTGTGTTTACTTTAATGTAAGATTTATGATTTGGGATTGTTCTATCTTTTAATGTTATTTAAGTTACTATGATGTTTGATTGATTAAATTACCATATCCAACTAAAAGAACCATAGTTATGCTAGTTTGGTACTTTCCTTCAATTACATAGATTAATAACTACATGTGACACTAGGAACACAATCTATGCTTCAATACTTTTAGTAATCTAGACGGGTAAACATATACTTAATTGACGACTTTGCTATATGTTTAGATCGGTAATTGATTAGGTACTAGAACTACATAGTCATGAATTTACCTCAAGTGATTGTTGTAATTTAGGTTTTATGTGAGTTTAACCGGGTTGGGTCTAATTAATCTAATCAATCTAAATCAATTATGTTCTTCCATAGATCCATTGTTGTAAGTATCCATTTACTCTAGTTCAATTATACAAGTTATGAATTGGTTTATGTGAGTTTATCAATGTTCATGGCTTGTACTTCAACACTTAGTGATTTAGACATCTACATGTGAGTGTAGGATGGTAATTGAATGGTAACTAGATTTCACAATAGTGTAGTTTATTTAGAGTGATCTTAATAAACTAGGTTTTATATGAATTGAACCAAGGAAGAGTCTTATTGATTAAACATAGGTAAAGAAGAACTAATGACAAGGTTTATGTGAATTTACTAAGTTTATAGTTCTCGGTTTATAGATATTATGAGATTGATATGAGCCATTTACATTTACTTGTAACTACATAATAACGGGTTTAATTATAAAAGAACAATCCCTATCATTTATCAAGCATTGAAGTAAACACCATCTTCTCATCCTTGTTATTTATCTCTTTTTATTTTCCGTTTGTTACTTAACAATTCTATAATTAAAACTCCCTCTTAGAATAATTAATCGTTTAAAGTCCTTAAAACAAACTTCTCCATGTGGATCGAACTGGTCAATTTACTTGCTAGTTACTGCATGATCAGGTTTTAGTTGCCTGTATTATGTGTTAATTATTAAGCATATTGTCTACATTTTAAAGGTTACGTCTTAACACATCAATCGGAATTCCTGAATGAGTAGTGTAAAAATTTTCTTTGACTCGCTTTCTCTTCCTCATGTCACAATATTGGGACTTCTTTATGAATTAACGTAATATAATCACGTTGGCCTGACGCCATTATATTTCACTAATTCATAGTTCCATTCCAATAGCACTACATGAGGTCAGGACACGCGATCAACCTCGAATTTTCACACAATTTCTCTAAAACGATTTCTTAAACAATGTGCTAAGGATAGCACAAGAAACAAAAACATCAAAAGTAATGAATAGGAGTAACGATGACATAAAAAAATGTCTTCGAAGTACCAAGAATCTCTAAAAGTCAAGAATGACGTTTTCCGGTTCAAAAACCAAAGCACATAGGCGCAATGGCGCAAAGGCACGTAATATAATAAGAATGTTATATACCTAAACATAATAGCTGACATTGAAATGCCGAGCATTTAGAAGTCAAGAATGACATCTCACGTAATATAACTCAAATGTTATATACATAACCATAATAGATGACATAGAAATGTCGAGAATTTTAGAAGTCAAGAATGACATCCCTTGGTTTCACTACCAGAGGTGTTCTTATAAGGATAAGTTCGCAAGAGTCGGAGAATACGTTTAAATCAGAATGGGAGTTCCTCCTGGATTCAGAACATAATAGAGATGTATGTATGATAATAATATAAATACCAATACGTTACAAATAATCACATATAATAATATATTATAGGCCAGGCTGTAGACTAGACTCACTAATGCACCCTATTGACTCGGGTAACGGAATCAATGCAGCCTAATTCCCTACAACCAGAGCTCTGATACCAACTGAAACGACCCGTCAAAGTACACTTGACGACCATCGTTATCTTGGTCCCACAGCTTGATCATAACTGTATATGAATTTGATAAATAACCTTGCATTCTTTATTTAAAAATGATTTCCTATAAAGGAAACCTACCAAAATGTGTAAGTTTAGAAAAACCATACATTATTACTTAACCAAAAGTTGACCAAAACAAGTCAACAACATCAACTATTAATTGTATCGAAATAGAATGCAAGTTAATGTTTAACAAAATCTACCATCATAAATATGCAGACTCTCTAAGCACAACGAAAGCAATCAATCATGAACCTGAGAATAAAACATGCGAGTAACTGTCAACAAAAATGTTGAGTGAATTATAGGTTTAATATTGCAAACAATATTTAATTTAAACCAAAAAAATTTATGTTTGAAAACATAAAAACTTCTTGTTGGACCACAAAATTATATGCTAGAAAACATATAAAAACATTATTTCATTTTTCGTGAGCTACCTGGTAACCACTTAACCATTTATTTACCCTTGCCAAACAATAAATAATATACACCGAACAAGTGTATCTTCAACTAAATACGAAGTACTAAACATTCCGATTATAAATTGCTAGCCCGACTAGATCGAAATGGGGTTGTCAAACCCAATAGATCTATCCATAGGATTCGCGTTCACCAGTAGAAACCAATGATTACAATTACCAGATTAGGGAATATTTTTGTTCGACTCACAATGAATAATTTAAACCAACTTCCACTTGTGTCCAATACGTAAAAATAAAATGCATGTATTCTCATCCCAAAAGGTTTAAAATAGAAAAATGGGACTATAACTCACCTTAATAGCAAACGAAGTAACCACACAAATATGCGAACAACAAATGAAGTAAAGTGATCAGGAATGATCACAACGCCGACCTATAAATAAAGCTGGTCGATATAAATAACTAACTTAGGTCAAGTTTTAGTATGATAGCTATTGTACATGCTGCAAGTAAACATAGAACAACACTCAACATGCATCGATATGATCGGAACAGCGTACGGACACACACTTTCTATTTTTAGAAAGTTTCTATTTTTAGCAGGTTTCCATTTTTGGAAAGTTTCTATTTTAGGGAAGTTTCTATTTTAGGAAAGTTTCTATTTTAGGAAAGTTTCTATTTTTGGAAAGTTTCCAAATTTAGAAAGTTTCCATATTTAGAAAGTTGCTATTTTTTGGAAAGTTTATAAGTTAGGAAAGTTTTCTTAATTAGAAAGTCAACAAAAGTCAACTGAAAGTCAAAGTCAATCGAAAGTCAACTCAAAAGTCAACCTTGGTCAAACATAGTCAACATTGATTTTTAAAGTATAGGTTATAATAATAATATAGGTTATAATGTTATTTAAATTCATAAATGTATAATTATGTCGTAACATTAGTTTAATTAAATTAAATTGAATTATTAAAGTTAACATAAGTTTAAATGATATAATTAATATAACATAAGTATTTAATTAATTAATTAAATATTAGTCATAACATACGTATTATTAATTAATAATAGATTTTAAATCATATCATAATTATTATTAAATTATTAATTAATAATGAATTATTAATCATATCATAAGTTCTAATTATAATTATTAAATCATAAGTGTTTAATAATTAAATTATAATTAAATAATAACTAAGCCTTATAATAATTAAATAATTAATTAATCTTTATTATAAGTCTTATTATAATAATTTCATAATATAAGTTTAATACTTACCATAAGTATTTTTCATTAATAATAAAAGTTTCATTAATCATAAGTTTGATTAAATGTTTAATTAAATCATAATGTAATTAATAAATGATATAATAAATATATATGTCATAAGTCTTAAATTGAAATAATTACTTTTTATATCATAAGTAATTTATTAATAATTAAAGTCATTATTTATATCATAAGTCATAATTAATAACCATAAGTTTTTATTAAAAGTTCATCGGGTCATAACTTGAGCCCCGGGAATCAGTTTTTGGCGAGTCTTATATATATCTTCTCCTAACCAACTCACTTGACACATTAGTGTGCTCAAGAACACCCCAAGAACAGCAAAAAATTCGTGACTTACAACCATGAAATAGATGTAGCTTTAATCCGTTCAAAAACATGTTCTAGTCATACCGGGTGATCCGTGGCTCGGATTTCGATGACCCGAACATGAAAGTTCATCTCATCATCAATACTAACACACTAGTACACCCTAAAGACTCCAAAAATGATCACAAAGTCGGACCATACCTGATTCAATTCGTTTTTACATTTTAATCTCAACAAAACACCATTTTAAGTATATCTAGAGCTCCGGGAATCGAAATGACATGAATCCGGAGTCTAAAATTAATGTCTTGATGAGAGGAACTCATATAAACACTTTAATTTCACTTTTATATCAGTTATATATATAGAAAATAACAATTAAACCGCTGTCCCAAAACAATCAAACCGAAAACATGAATTAACGAGCATTTCTACGCATACAATCAACAATACAATAACATATAACCATCATACTATCAATATAATATATAAAATCAGAAAAATAAATGAAAAATTAAAAATCTAGGGTTAGGGTTTATACCCTAATCAAGAATTGAGAGATATCAATGTGTAGAGATCGTTGTGTAGAATCCGAATATGTGAAAAGCCCTTTGATTTGATTGCTTGAATGAAAAATATGATGATGTTTATGGTGATGGTAGGCGATGTCCTAAAAGGGAGAAAGAGGAGAAGGAGAGCAAAAAATAAAAATAAGGGTTTGATAAATTAGAGTGTGATTAAAATGGAATAGCAAAATGAAAACAAAACAAGGCACTCCCCCTACAAAGGGGTTCGGCTGAATGGGGTAGGATGGGCCCCACAAGTGGGCTAACTTTGATAAATGATGGATTGCTTGTGGCCCGAACGCTCGAACGAAACCCGAAACGCGAAAACACGACTACGCGATTGAAAATTCGGAGAGATAACAAATACGCGAAAAAAAATATATATAACTACTATATATAAACATATGACATTAAAATATCATATTTAAAATAATTAGGACTTAAAAATCCCAAAATCTCGACCGTTGGTTTGAAAACCGAAAAGATTCGCCGGATAGAAATCCGCGATTCGTATAAACGTACAAATTAAAATATGAATACAAATATTCATTTAACACATAATAATTAATATATTATTACAAAAATAATAATATAGGTCATAGAAATGATGTGGCACTAATAACAGTTAACGGTCGTTAAATAATTAACGGTAAAAGATAACGGAAAAAGTAGGGTCGTTACGGCATGGTCTTTACCGATAAACTGGTTGAAGGGACCGCACCGGCTTCCTCCAGCCGCCACAGGGTGGCGCCTCCTGAAGATTTGGAGTCCTCGACTGGTGGCTCTTCGGAGGGCGGACTGATCCGACGTACCAGGCGTCGGATTGAGCCGGTAGCCGAAGGTATGCGTTGGTCCTTTACTGTATTTGACTTAACTGTATCTGATGCTGATTATATTATCGTTTATGTTTTACGCAGGTAACACAGTTGTGACCCCTGCGAGGGCGCATGCGTCTGCTCGCTCGGTGCCATTGCTGGAAGGGGCCGTTTCCTGGGAGGGACTTGGGCCGGTTGCTAGGGAGAATTGGACGATGGAGGGGTCAGCCATGGGGAGAGAGACAGCTCAAGGGCATCGTCCCTGTAAAGAACCCGTCATAGAGGTCTCGAATGCTCGTCCCCGGTTGACAACTAGTGCTGGGAAGAATGTTTATGTGCTGCCCGACTGTAATATTGGGCCATTCCGTGATCTTTTCCGTTGTGAAGCTTCAGATTATCCGATCTTTAAGGAATATCTTGATTTCATTACTTTTTCGGCTTTAAAAGAGGCGTTGGCCGCGCTTTCCACTACTCAGGCACAACACTTGCGTTCTCAATTCGCCGTATTTGCTCAGCATCTTGCGGCAGATGAGCTGAACCGAAGCGAGGCTAATGCTCGTCGTATTCACGAGCATTGTGTGCTATTTGAAAATGATAACCGTTGGGTGGCGGAATTATAGGGTACGATTGCTCGCCTTGAAGGGGAGTTAGTGTCGGCCAAGGAAACGCAGGAGTCGTTGAAAGCTACGCTTGCCCAGGAACAGAAGAAAGTCGCCTTACTTTCTGATGACAATAAAAAGTTATCGGAGAAGGTGTCGGCCACGTTAGGCGAACTTACCCGTCTTCAGCATGGCATTCCCGTGCTTTTTGACCGCCTCCTGAAGTCATCTATTGTTCATCAGCCGTTCAGTGCCTTTATTGAGGCCATTAAGAAGTTGACTATGTTTGAGGTATTGAAGGTGGTGCAGTGTTTCCTACCTCCTGGTAGCGCAGCCTAGAGAAAAAAGGCTGCTTTGAGCATTACCTGTGTGCAGGATTGCCACCGGGCACATGAGTCTCTCGACCGGATTAGTTTTGATGAACTAGATAAAATCTGTAGGGATGAGAACTCATCCGTTGATGATATTGTAAGTTACCAATCGTAGAGATATGCACTCGGTTGGGTTTTTTGTATAATTAATGTGATTTCGTTACATCGTGTTGCATGTTGTGTATAAACTAGTTTACCTTTCCGTTGTGTTTCGTATATTTATCATGACAAAAATGTAGATATCTAGACTATGCGTGAGTGTGGTTGAGTTGTTTATACGGTAAAACTGGGCCACCAATGATATGGTCGGACGTCCTTATTATCCGTTAAGGTTCTTCAAGGAGTATCCTCCTACTAATGAAAGCTAGAAAGCATTTCTTCTGGCGGTAGGTCTGAAATATGCCAAAGGATTTTTGATGTTACTTGTGTCATATTCAGAGTCATTACAGTGCATAAGTATATAAAATGAAGCTTTATTGATGACTTATACATAGAAATTATTTGAATACATAAGTGTTTCTGCCGTCCGAGTGGGTGATCAGTCCTCACAGTTGCAGGTAAGTTACACATGATATTTCTTTAAATGAAAGGCGTACCAAGGGTGTTGTATCGGGATTCCGTCCGGTGTCTCCAGGTGGTATGCACCGTACTCAGTTATTCCGACAACCCTGTAGGGTCCCTCCCATCTGGGGCCTAATTTGCCGACATCTTGCTGCCGGCTGGCCTCGTTGCTACGTAATACCAAATCATTTAACTGAAAGTCCAGTGGTTTGAATTTTTTGTCATAGTGGTTTGCGATTTGTTGCTTCTTTTCAGCTTGCCGGATATGGGCTATTGTTCTTCGCTCTTCGAGAGCATCCAAGTTTTCTCTTAATGCGTCGTCATTTTGCTGTTCATTAAATTTCGTTATTCGATCAGTTGGAACTAGTACTTCAGCCGGTATGACTGCTTCGGTTCCGTATACCAGACTGAAGGGTGTTTCGTTCGTACTGTCTTTTAGCGTTGTTCGATGTGCCCACAGTACATGTTGGAGTTCATCTACCCATCCTTGTCGGTGTTTGCCTAATATTGCTTTTATGCCGGCAACGATGTCTCTGTTTGTGACCTCAACCTGCCCATTGGCCTGCGGGTAGGCCCCGAAGGTAAATGACTGTTGAATGTCCATGTCGGCGCACCAGTCTTTGAATAGATTATGTGCGAACTGCGTGACATTGTCGCTGACTATCTCTCGTGGTAAGCTGAAATGACAAACAATGTCCTCCCATACAAATGTTAAGATCTTCCTTCCTGTAATTGTGCTTAATGGTTTCGTTTCGACCCACTTCGTAAAATAGTCAATTGCGACTACTAAGAATTTAACGTTGCCGACACCCCGTGGGAATGGGCCGATGATATCGATCCCCCATTTGCAGAATGGCCAGGCAGTATGTATTGAAATCATGTTTCGACGAGGGGATCTGTTGACGGGAGCGTGTATTTGACATGCCTCGTAGTTAACGATTAGGTCATACGTATCCCGGTACATGTGTGGCCAGAAATAACCCATTCTCTTGATCCTGCTAACTATCGTTCGGTAGTCAAAATGTGTGGAGCAAGCTCCTTCGTGCATTTCCCGTATTATTTATTTGGCCTGTGTCGGGCCAACGCATCGTAAGTAAGGCTCCGTAAACGATTTCCTGTACAGGATGCCGTTTTAAAAATAATACATTGGTGCCCGCATTCGTATCCTGCGGGCTTGTAATTTGTCTTTCGGGAGAGTATCGTTAGTGAGGTATCTTATGAAGGGTGTCATCCAACATTCTTCTTCTGTTGTAACTGTTGCCATGAGGGTATCCTCTTCGGTTGACTTTCTTTCCAGAACTTCAATCATAACTTTCTTGGTAAAGTGATCATATAGCAAAGAGGCAAGCTTGCTCAGGGCATCCGCTTTCTTGTTACAATTTTGGGGGATTTGTTTTATTTCAAATGCCGCGAAGGTGTTGGTTAGTGCTTTCGTAAGTTCTAGGTATTTTTGCATTGACGTATCTCTTGCTTCAAAGCTTCCCTTTAGCTGGCTTGCAACCAGCTAAGAGTCGACATAAGATGTGAGTTACCGGACATCAATACTTTTGGCCAACCGTAATCCGGCTATTAGTGCTTCGTACTCAGCCTCGTTGTTTGAGGCAGCGAATTTTAGCCGGATAACGTAAGTGATCTCCTCTCCAGTTGGGGAAACGAGGATAATGCCTATGCCAGCTCCTTCCTCACTTGATGCCCCGTCTGTATATAGTTCCCAGAATTCGTCCACTTCCCTTCTTGTAACGGTGGTTTCACCCTGTTTGATCATGTCGGAAGGGAGCTCTACTAAGAAATCTGCTATGACTTGTCCCTTGACCGAATGCCTCGGGAGAAAAGTGATCTCGTGTTCTCCGAGTTCTATTGCCCATTTTGCCATTCTACCGGAGATTTTCGGCCTGGTCAGAACGTGTTTGATTGGTTGATCAGTAAGGACTTGTATCGGATGTGCTTGGAAGTATCGCCGTAGTCGTTTGGCTATGTGTACTAAAGCGTAAATTAGTTTTTCCATGGCTGGGTAGTTTACCTCTCCATTTTGCAATACTTTGCTTATAAAGTACACCAGTATTTGAGTCTTGCCTCTATCAGCGATTAGAACTGAGCTAATTGCCTCGGTGGAGGCGGCGAGATATACCGTAAGGGTTTCTCCCGATATAGGTGCCGTTAACGCTGGTAGCTCTTTTAAGAATGCCTTCATATCCTGAAAGGCTCTTTCGGCTTCGTCCGTCCATATTAAATCTTTTTTGCTCAGGCACCCTTTTAACGTCTGGAAAAAAGGGAGAGCCCTGTCGGTGGCCCGTGACAGGAACCTTATGAGTGCTGCTAGATTCCCGTTTAAGCTCTGCACATCCTTTTTGCTCTTGGGTGACTGCATGTTCTCGATTGCTTGAATCTTCTTCGAGTTTGCCTTGATCCCTCTCGGAGTGATCTTGAAACCCAAGAAACGGCCTTCTTCCATTCTGAAAGAACATTTTGACGGATTTAGCTTCATATTGATTTTGCGTAGCGAATCGAACGTTTCGATGATGTCTAGGATCATTTACTCTTCTGTTCTGATCTTGATGACGATGTCATCCACGTATGCTTTGATATTTTGTCCGATTTGTCCTGGAATGCTTTGTCAATTAACTGTTGGTACGTTGCTCCAGCATTCTTTAGTCCGAATGGCATTTTGGTATAGCAAAAGATGCCTTTGTTCGTGAAGAATGAGGTTTTTCTTCGTCGATTTCTGCCATAGGGATTTACTGATAGCCCCTGTATGCGTCCAGGAAGCTTAGAAACTGGTAACCTGAGAGAGACTCAACTTTCCAGTCAATTTCCGGCAGAGGGTAATTGTCTTTCGGGCATGCTTTGTTGATGTCTTTGAGTCGACACACATACGCCAAGATCCGTCTGCCTTCTTTACCATCACGGGGTTCGCTACCCATGTTTGATATTTTACTTTTTTCATTATGCCAGCATCGACTAGTCGTTGTACTTCGTTATCCATGAATTCACTTCGTTCTAACGTCGTTGCCCTTTTCTTCAGGACAACTGGTGTGATATTTGGGTTTACGTTTAGCCGATGTTGGGCTATGTCGCGTGGGATACCCGTCATGTCCGATGGTTCCCAGGCGAAGACGTCAATACTTGCTGCTAGGAGTTTGCAGAGCGTATCCCTTGCATTTGTGCTCAAAGTAGTACCAATCTGTATCCGTTGGTCCGGATGCTTAGGATTTGGGGATACATAACCGTCGTCATAGACGACGATATCACTTGCTCCGTTGAATATTTACATGCATTCAATTGGTTCCATTTCTTGTGTCCAGATTGTAGCGATTCCGGCTGGAGTCGGGAATTTCAGCATACCATGGACTGTGGAGGCAATCGCGCCAAACTTCTGCATGGCATTACGTCCCAAGATGACGTTATACCGTGAGTCTGTTTTGATAATAGAGAATTCTATGTCTGCTGCACTTTGAAAGGGTAATGTTCCAAAAACTACCTCCAGGGTTATGGACCCCACTGGCCAAGTTGCAGTGCAATTGAATCCTGCTAGTGGCGAAGTTGCTGCCTTCTTTTGTCGTCTGATGTTTTCTGGTAGCTGCAGAAAACAATGTTCGAACATGACCTCAGCTCCTACACCAGTGTCGGCGTATATTCGCCTGATCTGGCAATTGGAGATATGTGCTCGTATGATAACAGGGTCTGAAAATGGGTTGATGATAAATAATGAGGGGAAAATGATGGGTTCGTGTTTCCATTCATCTAACACCCCTGATTTCCGTCTCTGTCCCACGACCCATGAATGAATCATATGAACATCGGTGTCGCTGGTGCTGCGTATGCTTGCTTCTTCATTTTCTAGCTTGTTTTGGCAAGTTGTGATTAATTTCGTACCTTTAGATAGCGCCATTTGATCAAACCAAAATCGTTAAGTGTAAATGGATTTCGGGTTTGAGTGCTTAATTTGGAAAAAAGAGTAGGTTGATTGTTTTAACTCCAATAATTGTGCAAACCCCGATTTGGAATCTGGATTCCAAGGGCGTATAATAACCAATCGAATTAACCTTATTCGATCGGAATTGAATAAGTTAATATCTTAGCATGGATTAACTCGGATGGTAATCGGAGCACTGATCGGAATTAAGTTGACGACTGGAGTGACGTTGTCGCCATTGATTTTGGCAGAGTAACGTTTATGCATCCAGTGTTCCCTAAATGAAGGATTTCACTTGTGTATTTATAGATGTTATGGAGGGAATGATGACGTGGCACATGTCCATTTCATGGTTGTAGCAAACTTTGCAAACCCGAGGGGTGATGTGGCACCTGTCCCTTTCATAGGGAATAACAGATCCTAACGAACTTCCCTAGATTTGCGGGCTGACGTGGCATGTGGCTTGCTTGCATGCTTGTTCCGTGATCAAGTGGTCACTCCGGGACAGAGTGCCTACTTCGTGGTAATGCATTCTGTTTCGGGATAACGTACTTGTCCCGGGAGTGTCTTCATGTCAGTTTGGAATGCAGAGACGGTAGTGTCGGCGGTTTGATTCCGGTTAAGGCATCACAGTGCTCTCAGTCCAGCCGGGTAGGTTTCGCCAGACACTTGTTCCAAGTGTTTCATCTCGGTCGTGATTATAATGATTGGCTTTACGGTGCCTAGTTGTGATTATCCTGACCGTCTGCTGAAATGTTCCGTTCATATTGATTATAAACATTCCGTATTAATTGATTTCGTCGCGAGGTTTTGACCTCTATATGAGACGTTTTTCAAAGACTGCATTCATTTTTAAAACAACCATAACCTTTATTTTATCGATAAAGGTTTAAAAAGCATTACGTAGATTATCAAATAATGATAATCTAAAATATACTGTTTACACACGACCATTACATAATGGTTTACAATAAGAATATATTACATCAAAAATACGTTTCTTGAATGCAGTTTTTACATAATATCATACAAGCATGGACTCCAAATCTTGTCCTTATTTTATTATGCAACAGCGGAAGCTCTTAATAATCACCTGAGAATAAACATGCTTAAAACGTCAATAAAAATGTTGGTGAGTTATAGGTTTAACCTATATATTATCAAATCATAATAATAGACCACAAGATTTCATATTTTAATATACATCCCATACATAGAGATAAAATTCATTCATATGGTGAACACCTGGTAACCGACATTATCAAGATGCATATAGAATATCCCCATCATTTCGGGACACCCATCGGACATGATAATTTCGAAGTACTAAAGCATTCCAAATTCCAGAATGGGGCTTGTTGGGCCCGATAGATCTATCTTTAGGATTCGCGTCAATTTGGGGGTCTGTTCCCAAATTCTTAGGCTACCAAGCTAAAAAGGGGCATATTCGGCTTCGATCATTCACCCATATAATGTAGTTTCATTTACTTGTGTCTATTTCGTAAAACATTTATAAAATTGCATGTATTCTCATCCTAAAATATTAGATTTTTAAAAGTGGGACTATAACTCACTTTCACATATTTTTACTTCGTCGGGAAGTAAGACTTGGCCACTGGTCGATTCACGAACCTATAATAAATATGTACATATATATCAAAGTATGTTCAAAATATATTTACAACATTTTTAATACGTTTTAATATTTTAAGTTTATTAAGTCAGCTGTCCACGTTAGTAACCTACAACTAGTTGTCCACAGTTAGATGTACAGAAATAAATCGATATATATTATCTTGAATCAATCCACGACCCAGTGTATACACATCTTAGGCTAGACCACAACTCAAAGTATATATATTTTTGGAATCAACCTCAACCCTGTATAGCTAACTCTATCATTACTGCATATAGAGTGTCTATGGTTGTTCCAAATAATATATATAGATGGGTCAATATGATATGTCAAAACATTTGCATAATTGTCTATGGTATCCCAAGATTACATAATATATTAGAATACAAGTAATACAATATAAGTTAGCTAGGATATGATTAATATAGATTTGTTACCAATTTTCACGTAGCTACAACAAGCAAATAATATATCAAATACTGTTTTACCCATAACTTCTTCGTTTTAAATCCGATTTGAGTGTTTCAAGTTGCTATGGTTTCATATTGAACTTAAGTTTATGAATATAAACAGAAAAATTATAAGTTTATGGTCAGAAATACAGGTTACAAGTCGTTTTTGTAAAGGTAGTCATTTCAGTCGAAAGAACGGCGTCTAGATGACCATTTTGGAAAACATACTTCCACTTTGAGTTTAACCATGATTTTTGGATATAGTTTCATGTTCATAAGAAAAATCATTTTCCTAGAAGAACAACTTTTAAATCAATGTTTATC
Organism: Rutidosis leptorrhynchoides; assembly: GCF_046630445.1. NCBI lineage: Eukaryota > Viridiplantae > Streptophyta > Magnoliopsida > Asterales > Asteraceae > Rutidosis > Rutidosis leptorrhynchoides. The sequence goes on from NC_092334.1 coordinate 151,358,138, forward strand.
ATAGTTTTTAATTAACTAACCCAAAACAGCCCGCGGTGTTACTACGACGGCGTATATCCGGTTTTACGGTGTTTTTCGTGTTTTCTGGTTTTAAATCATTAAGTTAGCATATCATATAGATATATAACATGTATTTAGTTGATTTTAAAAGTCAAGTTAGAAGGATTAACTTTTGTTTGCGAACAAGTTTAGAATTAACTAAACTATGTTCTAGTGATTTCAAGTTTAAACCTTCGAATAAGGTAGTTTTATATATATGAATCGAATGATGTTATGAATATCATTACTACCTCAGATTTTGTGGATAAACCTACTGGAAATGAGAAAAATAGATCTAGCTTCAAAGGATCCTTGGATGGCTTGAAAGTTCTTGAAGCAAAATCATGACACGAAAACAAGTTCAAGTAAGATTTTCACTCGAAATAAGATTGTTAAAGTTATAGAAATTGAATCAAAGTTTGGATATGAGTATTACCTTATATTAGAAAGATATCTTACTGTAAATAATAAAGATTTCTTGAGGTTGGATGATCACTCAAAGTGGATTTGCAAGATTGGAAGTAAGCTAGCAAACTTGGAAGTGTTGTTGGTGTGTTCTTGAGTAGTTGTTTTATAACTTGGTTTATGTATGGATTTATGAACTAGATTTAGCTAGATTTTGTTGAAGATGATGAAGAACACTTAGAAAAATGGAAGAACACTTGAGAGAGGGTAATTTGATTTAATAAAATTGCAAAGTGAATGTGTTTGTGTGTATGCATAATCACGTGAACTAAGGACTTCAATATAGGCTCCATTAGTTTGTTGTTTTGTTAGATATTTCTTGCTAGATGTTAAATGATGGTTACCACATGTGTTAGGTGACTCACAAGGGCTGCTAAGAGCTAATCATTGAAGTGTATATACCAATAGTAAATACATTTAGAAGCTGGGTATTGTACGAGTACGAATACGGGTGCATACGAGTAGAATTGTTGATGAAAGTGAATGAGGATGTAATTGTAAGCATTTTTGTTAAGTAGAAGTACTTTGATAAGTGTCTTGAAGTCTTTCAAAAGTGTATGAATACATATTAAAACACTACATGTATATACATTTTAACTGAGTCGTTAAGTCATCGTTAGTCGTTACATGTAAGTGTTGTTTTGAAGCCTTTTGGTTAACAATCCTGTTAAGTGTTGTTAACCCATTGTTTATTATATCAAATGAGATGTTAAATTATTAAATTATCATGATATTATGATGTATTAATATATCTTAATATGATATATATACAATTAAATGTCGTTACAACGATAATCGTTACATATATGCCTCGTTTCGAAATCCTTAAGTTAGTAGTCTTGTTTTTACATATGTAGTTCATTGTTAATATACTTAATGATATATTTACTTATCATAATATCATGTTAACTATATATATATATATATATATATATATATATATATATATATATATATATATATATATATGTCATCATATAGTTTTTACAAATATTAACGTTCGTGAATCACCGGTCAACTTGGGTGGTCAATTGTCTATATGAAACCTATTTCAATTAATCAAGTCTTAACAAGTTTGATTGCTTAACATGTTGGAAACACTTAATCATATAAATATCAATTTCATTTAATATATATAAACATGGAAAAGTTCGGGTCACTACAGTACCTACCCTTTAAATAAATTTCGTCCTGAAATTTTAAGCAGTTTGAGGTGTTGACGTATCTTCTGAAAATAAGTGCGGGTACTTCTTCTTTATCTGATCTTCTCATTCCCAGGTGAACTCGGGTCCTCTACGAGTATTCCATCAAACCTTAACAATTGGTATCTTGTTTTGCTTTAGTCTTTTAACCTCACGATCCATTATTTCGACGGGTTCTTCGACGAATTGAAGTTTTTCGTTGATTTGGATTTCGTCTAACGGAATAGTGAGATCTTCTTTAGCAAAACATTTCTTCAAATTTGAGACGTGGAAAGTGTTATGTACAGCCGCGAGTTGTTGTGGTAATTCAAGTCGGTAAGCAACTGGTTCGACACGATCAATAATCTTGAATGGTCTAATATACCTTGGATTTAATTTCCCCCGGTTTACCAAATCGAACAACGCATTTCCAAGGTGCAACTTTAAGCATGACCATCTCTCCAATTTCAAATTCTATATCGTTTCTTTTAATGTCAGCGTAGCTCTTTTGTCGACTTTGGGCGGTTTTCAACCGTTGTTGAATTTGGATGATCTTCTCGGTAGTTTCTTGTATTATCTCCGGACCCGTAATATGTCTATCCCCCACTTCACTCCAAAAATCGGAGACCTGCACTTTCTACCATAAAGTGCTTCAAACGGCGCCATCTCAATACTTGAATGGTAGCTGTTGTTGTAGGAAAATTCTGCTAACGGAAGGTGTCGATCCCAACTGTTTCCGAAATCAATAACACATGCTCGTAGCATGTCTTCAAGCATTTGTATCGTCCTTTCGCTCTGCCCATCATTTTGTGGATGATAGGCAGTACTCATGTCTAGACGAGTTCCTAATGCTTGCTGTAATGTCTGCCAAAATCTTGAAATAAATCTGCCATCCCTATCAGAGATAATAGAGATTGGTATTCTATGTCTGGAGACGACTTCCTTCAAATACAGTCGTACTAACTTTTCCATCTTGTCATCTTCTCTTATTGGCAGGAAGTGTGCTGATTTGGTGAGACGATCAACTATTACTTAAATAGTATCAAAACCACTTGCAGTCCTTGTCAATTTAGTGATGAAATCCATGGTAATGTTTTCCCATTTCCATTCCGGGATTTCGGGTTGTTGAAGTAGACCTGATGGTTTCTGATGCTCAGCTTTGACCTTAGAACACGTCAAACATTCTCCTAAATATTTAGCAACATCGGCTTTCATACCTGGCCACTAAAAATGTTTCTTAAGATCCTTGTACATCTTTCCCGTTCCAGGATGTATTGAGTATCTAGTTTTATGAGCTTCTCTAAGTACCATTTCTCTCATATCTCCAAGTTTTGGTACCCAAATTCTTTTAACCCTATACTGGGTTTCGTCTTCCCGAATATTAAGATGCTTCTCCGATCCTTTGGATATTTCATCCCTTAAGTTTCCCTCTTTTAAAACTCCTTGTTGCGCCTCCATTATTTGAGTAGTAAGGTTAGTGTGAATCATTATATTCAAAACTTTTACTCGAATAGGTTCTCTGTCCTTTCTGCTCAAGGCGTCGGCTACCACATTTGCCTTCCCCGGGTGGTAACGAATCTCAAAGTCGTAATCATTCAATAATTCAATCCATCTGCGCTGCCTCATGTTCAGTTGTTTCTGATTAAATATGTGTTGAAGACTTTTTTGGTCGGTATATATAATACTTTTGACCCCATATAAGTAGTGCCTCCAAGTCTTTAATGCAAAAACAACCGCGCCTAATTCCAAATCATGCGTCGTATAATTCTGCTCGTGAATCTTCAATTGTCTAAACACATAAGCAATTACTTTCATTCGTTGCATTAATACACAACCGAGACCTTGCTTTGAGGCGTCACAATATATTACAAAATCATCATTCCCTTCAGGTAATGACAATATAGGTGCCGTAGTTAACTTTTTCTTCAACAATTGAAACGCTTTCTCTTGTTCATCCTTCCATTCAAATTTCTTCCCTTTATGCGTTAATGCAGTCAAGGGTTTTGCTATTTTGGAAAAATCTTGGATGAATATCCTGTAATAACCAGCTAGCCCTAAAAATTGGCGTATGTGTTTCGGAGTTTTCGGGGTTTCCCACTTTTCAACGGTTTCAATCTTTGCTGGATCCACCTGAATACCTTCTTTGTTCACTATATGACCGAGGAATTGAACTTCTTCCAACCAAAATGCACACTTTAAAAACTTAGCGTACAATTTTTCTTTTCTTAACAACTCTAGCACTTTTCTCAAATGTTCTTCGTGCTCTTGGTCATTCTTTGAGTAAATAAGTATGTCATCGATGAAAACAATGACAAACTTGTCAAGGTATGGTCCACACACTCGGTTCATGAGGTCCATGAACACAGCTAGTGCGTTAGTTAACCCAAACAGCATAACCATAAAATCGTAATGACTGTAACGCGTCCTAAAAGCAGTCTTTGGAATATCATCCTCCTTCACCCGCATTTGATGATACCCAGAACGTAAATCAATCTTCGAATAAACTGTCGAGCCTTGTAGTTGATCAAATAAGTCATCGATTCTCGGTAGTGGGTAACGGTTCTTGATGGTAAGTTTGTTCAACTCTCGGTAGTCGATACACAACCTAAATGTACCATCCTTCTTCTTGACAAACAAAACAGGAGCTCCCCATGGTGATGTGCTTGGTTGAATGAAACCACGCTCTAAAAGTTCCTGTAACTGACTTTGTAATTCTTTCATTTCACTGGGTGCGAGTCTGTATGGAGCACGAGCTATTGGTGCAGCTCCTGGTACAAGGTATATTTGAAATTCAACGGATCGATGTGGGGGTAATCCCGGTAATTCTTTCGGAAATACATCGGGAAATTCTTTTGCGACGGGAACATCACTGATTTTCTTTTCTTCAGGTTTAACTTCCTTGATGTGTGCTAGAATGACGTAACAACCTTTTCTTATTAGTTTTTGCGCCTTCAAACTACTAATAAGATTTAATTTCGCATTGTTCTTTTCTCCGTACACCATTAAAGGTTTTCCTTTTTCACGCATAATGCGAATCGTATTTTTGTAACAAACGACCTCTGCTCTCACCTTTTTCAACCAGTCCATGCTAATTATTACATCAAAACTCCCTAACTCGACTGGTATTAAATCAATTTTAAACGTTTCATCCCCCAGTTTAATTTCTCTATCCCGACATATATTATCTGCTGAAATTAATTTACCGTTTGCTAATTCGAGTAAAAATTTGCTATCCAAAGGCGTCAATGGGCAACTTAACTTAGCACAAAAATCTCTACTCATATAGCTTCTATCCGCACCCGAATCAAATAAAACATAAGCAGATTTATTATCAATAAGAAACGTACCTGTAACAAGCTCCGGGTCTTCCTGCGCTTCTGCCGTATTAATATTGAAAACTCTTCCACGGCCCTGCCCATTAGTATTCCCCTGATTCGGGTAATTACTTCTAATGTGGCCCAGTTTTCCACATCCATAACAAACAAAGGCGGCATTACTTGTTTCGCCACTATTTGTTCCTTTAGTTCTGTTAAACTTTGGTCCGTAGACCTCACACTTTTTCGCACCATGGCCAGTTCTTTTACACTTGGTGTAAAATGTCGTGCAGAACCCATTCTGGTGGTACTCTTCACACCTTTGGCATTTTTAATCTTTGTTGCCGTTGTTGTTATTGAGATTGTTGTTGGGATTGTTATTGTTGTTGGAACAGTTGTTGTTGTTGTTGTTAGGACGTTTGTTGTAGTTATTGTTAAGATTGCGGTTATTGTTGCGATTGTTGTTGCGATTGTTGGGATAGTTGTTGCGATTGTGGTTGTAATTGTTGTTGTTGTTGTTGTTGTTGCTGTTGTTGTATTGGTGACCCTTGTCACTGGTTTCTTCCCACTTTCTCTTGAGTTGTTTCATGTTGGCTTCTTCGGCCACCTGCTCTTTAATTCTTCCCTCAATCTGATTTATGAGTTTATGAGCCATTCGACTTGCCTTTTGTACGGAAGCGGGCTCGTGTGAACTCACATCTTCTTGAATCCTTACTGTAACCCTTTTATAAACGCGTCGATCTTCTCTTCTTCATCTTCGAACATTCCTGGACATAATAGCCACAACTCTGTGAATCATCGTTCATATGTGGTAATGTCGAACCCTTGTGTTCGTAACTCTCTAAGCTCTACCTTGAGCTTATTGACTTCGTTTCTATGACGGTACTGCTCGTTCATCAATTGCTTGAATGCCGACCACGGTAGTGCGTAAGCAGCATTTTGTCCTACCTGTTCAAGATAGGTGTTCCACCACGTTAACGCAGTACCTGTGAAGGTATGCGTAGTGTACTTTGTCCTCTTCAGCACACTTACTTATGGAAAACATCAATTTGACTTTCTCGGTCCACCGTTTCAATCCAATTGGTCCTTCAGTTCCATCAAATTCTAAAGGTTTGCAGGCAGTGAATTCTTTGTAGGAGCATCCTACACGATTTCTTATGGAATTAGTTCCACTGATAGATCCAGAGTTATTGTTATTTTGCATCGCAGCCTGTACTGCGGCTATGTTTGCTGCAAGGAAAACACGGAAGTCTTCCTCGCTCATGTTCAAATTCTGACGAGTCGCCGGTGCCATTTCCTTCAAAAATAGCCAAAAGAATTGAGTTAATCATATAGAATTTAAGAGTAGTCAATAGTATCTCGTAGCATTATATGAACTTATTTATAAAAGCTTTTTCTTCATATTAACATTTTATAGTTTTAATTCGGGTAGTACCTACCCGTTAAGTTCATACTTACTAGCTACTATACAACTCAACTACTACGCTTCTATATGAAAAACTTATTACAATAATATTTCGCGTTCAAACTTTATACAATATTTTACAAACTTACAATACCGCTATAATACATATAGGATGAAATATAGCACATAATAACTTTACTACTCGGTAGCTATAAAGGAAATTCTAGTTAATACGCAAGTTGCTCAGCAAAAGAAATAAAGACACGTAATTCATAAGTCCAGAAACAAGTCATGCATTTTGGTTTTACTAAGACGACTTCCCATCCTTGATCTTGTGGAAAGTAACCGTTATGACCATTGGCTATGCAGCATGTTGTCATGTCGTCAAAAGGACGAGGGTTTCGTAATGGCCAACAGCCTCGTAGCAATCTAAAAACCTTGTTTCTTACCCCAACTACTGAGTCCGTCACTTGTGAAAATGTTTTATTTAAAAGTTTCAACCCAATGTTCTTTTTCTCAATTTGATGAGAAGCGAACATTATTAACCCGTAAGCATAACATGCTTCTTTATGTTGCATGTTAGAAGCTCTTTCTAAAGAATGGAGTCCTATGTTGAGATATGTTGAGTCAAAATAGGTTCGTAACCCGTAGCGTAAAATTGCATTTGGGTTTCCCGCACTAAATGCCTTAAAGAAAACTTGGCGTAACTTAAAGTCTCCCCAATGTGATATACCTCATCTTTCAGAGGAAAGCCTTTTATATACTAAGGCATGCCTGGAATGTCTTTTAAACGTTTGACAAACTAATTTTGCCGTAACTAATTATGCTGATGAATTCTGCCCGACTCTAAACAAGATTTCATCAATCATATCTCCTGGTAGGTCTTCTAAAATTTTTGGCTGTTTATCCTTAACGTCCATTTTGTTTTTATACTGTAAAATAGACAAGGATTAGATTCGTAAAAGATAATTAACAAACAATACAAGCAATTTTTACGTAGAACATAAAAGTACAAGCACACTACAATACATATAATACACATCATGATTACAACCCTCTAATCTGAATCACTGGTTTCTTCTTCTTCGGACTTGGTTCGTTTTCCTAATTTTCTAGGGATATATGGTGCTCCTCTAATACGAGCCGTCGTTTTCCACAATGGTTTAGAAAAACCTGGTGGTTTAGAGGTTCCCGGGTTATTGCTACAATTTAGGAAATACGGACGTTGGCGATACATATAAAGTTCATCGGGGTTGGAATCAGGTTTCTCTATTTTTATACCTTTTCCCTTATTATTTTCTTTTGCCATATTAAATTGGGTCGAGGTAATTTCTATAACATCATCTGAATCCTCATCGGGATCCGATTCATCGAAAAATTGGTAATCTTCCCAATATTTTGCTTCCTCGGCGGAAACACCATTGACCATTTTTATCTTTGGTCCGTTTGTTGATGATTTTATTTTATTTAATCGATTTACTGTAGGTATCAATATTTCTTCCACTGGAACCTCTTTTTCTTCTGGTTCCTCCTCTTCCGGTTCCTCCTCTTCTGATTCCTCTTCTTCCGGTTCCTCTTCTTCCGGTTCCTCTTCTTCCGGTTCCTCTTCGGGAATTTGTGAATCTTCTCAAATTATATTCGACTCTTCATTATTATTAGATGAGTCGATGGGATTTGTACTAGTGGTAGACATCTATCAACAATATCAAACACATTAAGAGGTTAATATATCACATAATATTTACATGTTAATAATATATAGTTTCCAACAAAAGTGTTAAGCAATCGTTTTTAAAGAAAACACGGTCGAAGTCCAGACTCACTAATGTATCCTAACAAACTTGATAAGACACACTAATGCAAATTTCTGGTTCTCTAAGACCAACGCTCGGATACCAACTGAAATGTCCCGTTCATATTGATTATAAACGTTCCATATTAATTGATTTCGTCGCGAGGTTTTGACCTATATATGAGACGTTTTTCAAAGACTGCATTCATTTTTAAAACAACAATAACCTTTATTTTATCGATAAATGTTTAAAAAGTATTACGTAGATTATCAAATAATGATAATCTAAAATATACTGTTTACACACGGCCATTACATAATGGTTTACAATAAGAATATATTACATCAAAAATACGTTTCTTGAATGCAGTTTTTACATAATATCATACAAGCATGGACTCCAAATCTTGTTCTTATTTTAGTATGCAACAGCGGAAGCTCCTAATAATCACCTGAGAATAAACATGCTTAAAACGTCAACAAAAATGTTGGTGAGTTATAGGTTTAACCTATATATTATCAAATCATAATAATAGACCACAAGATTTCATATTTCAATATACATCCCATACATAGAGATAAAATTTATTCATATGGTGAACACCTGGTAACCGACATTAACAAGATGCATATAGAATATCCCCATCATTCCGGGACACCCATCGAACATGATAATTTCGAAGTACTAAAGCATTCCAAATTCCAGAATGGGGCTTGTTGGGCCCGATGGATCTATCTTTAGGATTCGCGTCAATTTGGGGGTCTGTTCCCAAATTCTTAGGCTACCAAGCTAAAAAGGGGCATATTCGGCTTCGATCATTCACCCATATAATTTAGTTTCATTTACTTGTGTCTATTTCGTAAAACATTTATAAAATTGCATGTATACTCATCCCAAAATATTAGATTTTTAAAAGTGGGACTATAACTCACTTTCACAGATTTTTACTTCGTCGGGAAGTAAGACTTGGCCACTGGTCGATTTACGAACCTATAACAAATATGTACATATATATCAAAGTATGTTTAAAATATATTTACAACATTTTTAATACGTTTTAATGTTTTAAGTTTATTAAGTCAGCTGTCCACGTTAGTAACCTACAACTAGTTGTCCACAGTTAGATGTACAGAAATAAATCGATATATATTATCTTGAATCAATCCACGACCCAGTGTATACATGTCTCAGGCTAGATCACAACTCAAATTATATATATTTTTGAAATCAACCTCAACCCTGTATAGCTAACTCCAACATTACTGCATATAGAGTGTCTATGGTTGTTCCAAATAATATATATAGATGGGTCGATATGATATGTCAAAACATTTGCATACGTGTCTATGGTATCCCAAGATTACATAATATATTAGAATACAAGTAATACAATATAAGTTAGCTAGGATATGATTAATATAGATTTGTTACCAATTTTCACGTAGCTACAACAAGCAAAAAATATCCAATCTTGTTTTACCCATAACTTCTTCGTTTTAAATCCGTTTTGAGTGTTTCAAGTTGATATGGTTTCATATTGAACTTAAGTTTATGAATCTAAATAGAAAAAGTATAAGTTTATAGATGGAAATACAGGTTACAAGTCGTTTTTGTAAAGGTAGTCATTTCAGTTGAAAGAACGACGTCTAGATGACCATTTTGGAAAACATACTTCCACTTTGAGTTTAACCATGATTTTTGGATATAGTTTCATGTTCATAAGAAAAATCATTTTCCCAGAAGAACAACTTTTAAATCAAAGTTTATCATAGTTTTTAATTAACTAACCCAAAATAGCCCGCGGTGTTACTACGACGGCGTATATCCGGTTTTACGGTGTTTTTAGTGTTTTCTGTTTTTAAATCATTAAGTTAGCATATCATATAGATATAGAACATGTGTTTAGTTGATTTTAAAAGTCAAGTTAGAAGGATTAACTTTTGTTTGCGAACAAGTTTAGAATTAACTAAACTATGTTCTAGTGATTTCAAGTTTAAACCTTCGAATAAGGTAGTTTTATATATATGAATCAAATGATGTTATGAACATTATTACTACCTCAGGTTTTGTGGATAAACCTACTGGAAATGAGAAAAATAGATCTAGCTTTAAAGGATCCTTGGATGGCTTGAAAGTTCTTGAAGCAAAATCATGACACGAAAACAAGTTCAAGTAAGATTTCCACACGAAATAAGATTGTTAAAGTTATAGAAATTGAATTGTAACAACCCAACCCGTTAACCAACCAAAAACGCGGAAATAAAAAAAAAAGAAATTAAACTGAACTATCCAGATGGGGTGCGCGGCGTGCACCCACACTTGTGCGCGGTGCGCACAGGGCCTGGCAGCCCGCTGTCCACTTTTTCCAATTTTCGTAAAAAGATCTCTTGCTTCTCGACACTTTTAAACCAAATGCTTTTCACAACATTTTATATTAGTTAAACTAACACGTTCCAACAATAAGATGAGTTTTAAGAGACCGGGCCCAATCGGCTATTTTACGACTTTCGTACCAAATACACGTTTTCAACCACATGATTTTTAACACAAAATAAGATCGAGCATGGCAATTGGGGATATGCTACCCAATCCTAATCAATCCAAAACAAGATCTTCTAAAGCAACTATGCGAGTCCACTAGTCCACACGCTTACCCGAGTCACCCTCTCCAAGCAAATCTATAAAAATGTCAACAACGAGAGGGTAAGATAATGCTTAGTGAGTGATAATATACTACATACATATATATGCATAAAATGGATACGCCGCACAAATAATCAAATACCGCATACAGGAGCATCCAAACATAAAGACAAGCTAGTCTAAGCATACCGTAATCACTAAGCAACGAGCTAATACCATCAACAATAAAGTAAGTTCACCAACGACGATGTGAACAACGCCAATAAGCTACACCCGAAGGTTTAGCTACACCACAACAATACATTAATATATATATATATATATATATATATATATATATATATATATATATATATATATATATATATATATATATATATATATATATATATATATATATATATATATATATATATACAACAATACGACAAACATCAATGTTCACAACATCCATTAGTATTCAAGATCTCAAGGCTAGCACCGCGAATGGTATCGTCAACATCGAACTTAAACCCCATTCGCCCCATTTAATGTTGTATCGTCAACATCGAACTTAAAACCCACATATGAGGTATCGTCAACATCGAACTTTAATCCCTCATCAAATCACTACAATAGTGGTATGGCATAGTCAACATCGAACTTTAACTCCATACATATGAGGTATCGTCAACACCGAACTTTAAACCCTCATCAACATCACAAATATACTCTAGGGTATGGTATCGTCAACATCGAACTTCCACCCATACCCCACAAATAAATAACTCATATACATACGTATATAATTATTCCACTCACAAGCCCATGTGATAATGTACACACGAAGTGTGCACCTCGCCAAAGGTGGTCAACCAAAATGCACAACCGTGCCAATTGGACATGTACACAAGTCCATCAATTCCACCTATATGTGAAGTGAGCTCTATAACCGAGAACCACTTCACCCGACCCGCACCCATCCTACACATACATATGCATATAGGATATTAACACTCACCTTGAACTCTTGATGGATGCCACCGAAATAATCCGCAATCGCCGATGGAATGTACCTATTCCATTTATCACATAACAAGTAACACAATTAGGGTGGATATACAAATCAACCCAAATTGACTACTAGTGCAAGTTCGACCCAAATGCACTTCCAAGCACAACATCGCGCCCAAACTAAAAAATAATCACTTACACAAGTGAGAATGGTCCTAATATGCCAATCAAACCCAAACATAGGTGTTAAACACCTATCTTGCTCAAAATGACACTTAAACCCTAATTTGACCCATAAGAAGTCAATATCACGCCATTAGCAAGTTTTGACACCAAAACATATTTAACTCGGTTCTATGCTTCAACTTAATCCATTTTAAGTTTATAATCCTTATTAAATCGGCAATTGAGTCATAATCATCAACAAACCCTAATTTTGACTCTAGTCAAAATTAGTCAACCATAAAAACCCTAATGGTTTCCAAAACACCAATAATCACTAACACTAGTGATTATACACCATTTACAAGTCTTAAACATGGTTAAATCATTAACCAACCCAAAACCCGCCAAATATCAAAGTAGCAAGTTTCAATAAACCCTCTTCATCAACCAAATGGGTTTTACAACTAACAATCTCAAACCCTAACTTGAATATCAAATCTAACAAATGAAATTCGGAGTTAGGACTTACCACAACAACTAAAACGTAGCTAGGAATGAGGTGAACAACTTTAAAACCCGAGCTTTGGTGAGAATCCAACTCTTTCTTCTCCAAATGAAGCTTCCTCTCTCTAAAACTCTTCTCTCTCTAGGGTTTGAAGATGAGAGTGATGAATGGATGTGAAAATGATCCAAAGTTGGATCCAAACCAACTGATAAAGCCCACAGATCCGGCCTCAAGTGAAAAGACCAAATTGCCCTTCATTAAACTCAAAATAGAAAAAGGCTGAAATCTGTCGCTGGCAAGGTGCGCGGCGCGCACCCATAACTGTGCGCGTCGCGCACAACAGTCTGGGCAGATTCTAACCTTCGTTTAATTCCACAATACTTCCTGCATTCAACGTAGCATAATTACACTTCCGTACAATAAATATTAGAGTCTTACAACTCTCCCCCACTTAGAATCGATCACGTCCTCGTGATCCTCGTCACTTAACCAAACAGACCACGCTCCACGGTCCTTAAACGTAAGTCCCAAACCGACCTTCCTAGGCAATTCTTCCCAATGAATAGCTTTTAACAACCAAAATCGTCACACGTGATTTATTAAGTTACAATCCGTGCACTAAACCTTACTCAATCCCTCACATTGGGAAAACTCAGCAAATCTCGTACCGAGATATCAACCCTCTAGCGTACCATTACCAAGTACAATGCTAAAGTAACCACACATCAATATAAAGTCAACCATCTAAACCGACAAAGACCGAATAGAAGCGAATCCTTACAGATAGCGCTCACCACTTAACATACTTTATAGTGCGCAATACGACCAATACGCAACTACCGTAACATCATAATCCAATGGCTAAAACTGATTGCACCCAACGACTATGGCAACGCAAATTCCAAGGTGGACAAAATCGACTATCGTCACACCCGTAACATCATGTGAGCGAAACACGGATATCGCATCACTAATCATACAACATGGTCCTCACGACCCCACCATCGGTGTATGAAACAACCGATAGATCAAACATCACGAAGGCTGGCCGAAAACTACACGTGATCCACTTCCTAAATCTCAACACAGGAATGGTACTCCCATTCCCCATCGGTACTTGCATTTCTCGATAACGTTATACCATACTGATATAACACTACTCCCATGGTAAGTTAGTGGACCGAGCCGACGGCCATAACCCACCAATCACATACGCTCTTTTGGCCTCATACAACGAGTAGTGCAACATTGCGACTGCTACACTATAGTGAACCCTAGCGGGATACACTAACCATCCATCTCGAACGAAGTATATACGCATACATAAAATCATTCCACCCCGCTTGGAATTTCCGCACACGAATCAAACGCACACGCGAACATCACCATCGCAATCAAGCAAGAACCACCTATAACGAACATAGGCACAAAACAATAATTCCCTAGAAGAGAACCCGATACGCACATCCCTTAACCGAGGGACTTCACCTCGATCGTCAAACACGTCCATTACCTCTCAACGAGGTTTACCACATTACCACCCCGGTGATAATTCAAATCCAAAATCATAAGTACAATTTAACCAAAATCGTACTCTACCACAATTGACCAAAACTAGGTCTCACCACAATTTCCGGATCTACTAAGAGCATCATCCGAAATCTCACACTAAAACCTTCTCGTGCGGGAGTGTAACTCCCCCACTTGAAACTACGTTCCCTAATCGCCTCGCCGTGGTAACATCACCCTCGATAATTACCCCTATCCGCCATACGTGACCAATTTCTCCATCGGTCATAACACTCAAATTCCCACGAATTCATTTCGCACACTAGAAATTGACGTCCACCATCACCCGTTGGCTTTACTTAAACAATGACACAAAACCAACACAACACGTACATTGTACAACCGTACAATGCTACCAAAAAGTAGACTTTACTAACAATTGGGTTTACACGACCCATCACCACATCTTACTCCATCCTTGAGCACACGAAGGATTTTAACCTATCCTTAAACAATTCGGACGAAGAGTTCACCACAATTTACACAAACTTTACTCTCGCAATCATCCAATTGCTATAGCTTGTCAAATTCTACCTAGTCACTCATGTACCTAAGGGTTTCACTTCGGTACCCTAAGTACAATGTAACCGTAACACCATCGGAGTCGAACACCACGCTAGTAGGTATAAAAGAGGCACCTAATGTCGCGTCATGTAGACTCCATTACCAACATACATCGAGATCCAACACGCTCGATCTCAAGGGTTCCAACCACCCGACGAACCTCACGGTTCATCAACTTTAACACGAGAGCGAACACGCTCTAACGTCCGAACGCCAAAGCCCACACACCTGGCTTGGTAGAAACATTTTCCAATACTAAGGAATGCTTGGTTGCACCAAGTCTTTCGCCCTTCGCCCATAAATCAAAACGTCACCATAGGGTACTTCCATTAGGAACGTCACCCATATCACTAACATGCACAACACCATGTATTTAACCAACTCAAACTCAACGGCACATAATAAATAATCAAAAGGACATATCTATTAAAATGAAACGTACCTTAACGTCTCTTTGTCGCACCCGTCCCCGCTAACTTGGGACATTCCGACTTACGATGTCCTTCCTCTTGGCAAACGAAGCACACCATGCCATCACCCTTTGGCACCGCACATTCCCAATACTTGTGACCCCTTACGCCACAATTGTAACACTTAGGCGCACTAGAGTCCGATATACCCGTTCGTGTACCACCCGTGCTCGCACTCGGACCCTTAGTCCTCTTACTTGGAGCACCATATGAATCAACCATTCTCTTACTTGAAAGCTCCCTAACCTTCGATCGCGAATAAGATTCGAAACCCCTAGCCATGTTAAATAACTCCGCAAACGAGTTCACTTGGCCAACGCTAATTTTGCCCTTCAACTCATCATTCAAAGTCCGATAGAAATCTTCCATCAACATCCGATCATTTCCAATATACTCCGGGCAAAAATGAGCCTTCGACATAAAGGTCATCTTTAGAGTATTCAAGTCCATCGATCCTTGTTACAAATTCCGCAACTCATTTTGCATTTCCGACAAAACAGCTGAAGTCCGGAACTCCTCGAAGAATTCCTTCTTAAACTCGTCCCACGATAACGCCATAAACGGTTCACCACCGACAAGATCAATCTTACCATCCAACCAATCCTTCGCCCTACCCCGCAACAAACTAGTAGCGAGTCTTGTCTTTTTCTCAGGAGCCCATTCAATAGTACGAAAACACCCTTCGACATCCGAGATCCAAGTTGTGCTTATCAAAGGATCCGGTTTTCCATCGTACATCGGGGGTTTAGTCCTCATGAAGCTCTTAAGACAATGCTCCATTTCACCACTACTCCGAGATTCGGAATACTTCCTATCCATTTCTTCTCGAAACGCACTCATTTGCTCCGAAACGGTAGCCGCAACTCTAGCGTTAAACTCTAGATCGTTCGTCTCAATCCCGTTTCCCGTCGCCATTCTAAGGAATGCAAAAGCGATTAGATCACTAACGTATAAAACAACACGCATAACACCTCCCCATCTTGCACAACATTCATCGTACATTGCTTGTTAGACACGATTTGCACCCGTAATAAGGTTTGCAAGTCCTTATTACGCACACACGTCGTCTCAATTCGTTAGTACAACGACCGCCTCGTTCGATGATATAACCAACACAACGACAATTCTACGCGATATAAACACACGCGAGAATTATTATCACAACACAATAATATATTAATAATATCCGCATTACTAATATAAACGTTAGTCCACCTACAAACAAGGCACTAACTATAACCTATTCCGACTCGTACTCCTACAAGTCCCGCAACAAATTCAGCACACACAAAAGTCTAAGTCTAGGCACCTATCTCCAGTCACCTAAATCCCTTAGACCATGCTCTGATACCACTTGTAACAATCTAACCCGTTAACCAACCAAAAATGCAGAAAAAAAAGAAATTAAACTGAACTATCCAGATGGGGTGCGCGGCGCGCACAGGGCCTGGCAGCCCGCTGTCCACTTTTTCCAATTTTCGTAAAAAGATCTCTTGCTTCTCGACACTTTTAGACCAAACGCTTTTCACAACATTTTATATTAGTTAAAACTAACACGTTCCAACAATAAGATGAGTTTTACGAGACCGGGCCCAATCGGCCGTTTTACGACTTTCGTACCAAATACACTTTTTCAACCACATGATTTTTAACACAAAATAAGACCGAGCATGGCGATTGGAGATATGCTACCCAATCCTAATCAATCTAAAAGCAAGATCTTCTAAAGCAACTATGTGAGTCCACTAGTCCACACGCTTACCCGAGTCACCGTCTCCAAGCAAATCTATAAAAATGTCAACAACGAGAGGGTAAGCTAACGCTTAGTGAGTGATAATATACTATATACATATATATGCATAAAATGGATACGCAGCACAAATAATCAAATACCGCATACCAGAGCATCCAAACATAAAGGCAAGCTAGTCTAAGCATACCGTAATCACTAAGCAACGAGCTAATACCATCAACAATAAAGTAAGTTTGATAAGGCTAAAAAGGAACATATATTTCATAGCATTATCCGCCAAGAAAGACAGGATTTTAGTTGTAATTGTTCCATATTCAAGTAATATTCGTTTATATTTAATAAGTGCGAAGACAAAAGGCGAAAACGAAGAATTGAAGACGGAAAGGTCCAAAATGCTCAAATGTACAAGATACAATTAAAGTGGTTCAAATTATTGATGAAGAACGTCTAAAAATGACAAGAGTACAAGTTGCAGAACGCAAAGTACACGATATAAAATAATACGCGAAGACGTCCGAAAATCCGGAACCGGGACCCGAGCCAAGAAGAAACGCCCGACGCAACGGACCAAAAATATCTAGTCTACTATGCACAAGAATAAAATATAATATATAAATAATTATATTAATTATTTATATATTTATATTTATTTAATATTATGTCGGCAAGCTATGAGACAAATCAATGTGAGCTGTCCAGGGTGGCCATGCGACTCGCATGGCCAGAAGGCTATTTCCCATGCGAGTCGCATGAGGATCAGAATCAGGCCTGGTCTATAAATTTGCCAGTTTTCGTTCGTTTTTACACACACCACACACATAATAATAATAATACTCTGTAATAAATAAATATATATATAATATATATAGTATAGTGTAGTTTTATATTAGATTAGTTCGGGTTATGTAAAGGTTATTTTACGGGTTTTAAAGTCGGAGCTCTGTCCGTGTAACACTACGCGATAAATAATCAATGTAAGCTATGTTCTCCTTTTTAAATTAATGTCTCGTAGCTAAGTTATTATTATGCTTATTTAATCCGAAGTAATCATGATGTTGGGCTAATTACTAAAACTGGGTAATTGGACTTTGTACCATAATTGGGGTTTGGACAAAAGAACGACACTTGTGGAAATTAGACTATGGGCTATTAATAGGCTTTATATTTGTTTAACTAAATGATAGTTTGTTAATGTTAATATAAAGATTTACAATTGGGCGTCCTTATAAATTACCATATACACTCGATCGGACACGATGGGCGGGGTATTTATATGTACGAATAATCGTTCATTTAACCGGACACGGGAATGGATTAATAGCCACTAGAATAATTAAAACAGGGGTGAAATTACATTCAAGGGTAATTGGTGTAATTGCTAACAAAGTAGTAAAACCTTGGTTTACACGCAGTTGATAACCTGGTGTATTCATTAAACAAAGTATTAAAACCTTGTTACAATTCGAATCCCCAATTAGTTGGAATATTTAACTTCGGGTATAAGGATAATTTGACGAGGACACTCGCACTTTATATTTATGACTGATGGACTGTTATGGACAAAAACCAGACGGACATATTAAATAATCCAGGACAAAGGACAATTAACCCATGGGCATAAAACTAAAATCAACACGTCAACCATCATGGTTACGGAAGTTTAAATAAGCATAATCCCTTTTATTTCATATTTAATTGCACTTTTAATTTTCGCACTTTAATTTCTGTCATTTTAATTATCGTCATTTACTTTACTCTTTAAATTAAGTTTTTAGTTATTTTTAATATTTTGCATTAGCTTTTAATTGTGACTTTAAAATATAAAATCGACAAACCGGTCATTAAACGGTAAAACCCCCCCTTTTTATATTTATATTTATATATTGTTATATAAAAATATAGTGTTTCATAAGCCCGCTCCCTGTGGAACGAACCGGACTTACTAAAAACTATACTACTTCGCGACTAGGTACACTGCCTATAGTGTTGTAGCAAGGTTTAGGTATATCCATTTTGTAAATAAATAATTAAAACTTGTGTAATTTGTAACGTATTTCGTAGTAAAATATAGTACTATCACGTACCCCTCCGCTACCACATCAAGTTTTTGGCGCCGCTGCGGGGAGTCGGCGAAACTATCTATTTTTTATTTTTGTATATATATATTTATTATTTTTAGAAAAACAATATAAAATCCTAAAAATTAAAAAAATTTAAAAATCTAAAAATTTAAAAAATTAAAACCGAAAAGAAAAAAAATATATATATTTTTATATAATTTTAAGATTTTTATTTATAAAATTATCAAATATTTCTATTTTTAGTTTTATAAAAATATTAAGTTTTTATTTAAATTATATATATATTTTATTTAATATTTAAAACAGAAAATATAAATAAATATAAATAATACGGTTGAGCCTGTCATTTGACCCCCCTCATTTGAACCGGCTCTGGAGGTCATGCGACTCGCATGACCTTTAGCCTGAACCCCATGCGAGTCGCATGAGGGGTCTGACAGGGCCACATACAACCCTACTTTCGCATTAAATACGGTATTTTATTTATTATTATTAATATAAACCCTAATTAGTTTATTAATTTAATATTAATTAGTTTTAATTCTTAATTAATTTGTATTTTACTTTTAATTAGTTTTATTAATATATAAATTAATATCTTTAATAAATAATAATATAAAAATAATATTTTTTTTTTTTATAAAAATTATTCTTTTTCTCAACTTTTTATATATTTTTATATTTTGTATCTTTTAGTCGTTTAGCGTAATATTTGTATTTTGTCGTTCGTACTTAGTTTTAAATATAGATTTTGCCGTAGTTTATTTTTATATTTCTAGATTTTTAGGTTTGCCGTAAAATCCCTTAAGTACTTATTCCTTAGACTAAGATTTAAGTGCTTTAGAATTTTGCGACGCCATTTTTCGTACGACTTTCTTACTTTTATTTTTCGACGTCTATTTTTCTACCTTTTTATTTTTCGACACTTTTCGACGAGCAATCTATTTCTTTCTATTTTCTCGACACTCTAGTTTTTAGGACCTAGAATTTTCTCTATTTCTTATCTAATATCTCAAACAGAAAGAAAAATTATTTAAGCGGTTAAATTAATGGACGTTGACATTTTTCTGGTTCGTAGTAATAGTTGGATTTGTTAGTGGCTAGTTGTGGGCTTCCGATTTAAAGGGTCCTGGCTACCTGCTGCATCTTTTGGCTATTCGAAACGTGGGCAAAATCAGAAAAGTCTATTAATTGGACAACTTATATAAGTTTTTCTATTTTTATAACTAATTGGATAATTCGTGAATGCACCACATTGTAGCTAAAATTTGGCCATCGCAATAAAATGGAAAATTTTGAAAACAAGGCCTTGGAAACTCTTTTTGAACTCCAAAATCAATTAAATCAATACTCTCAACCGAGTGTTGATGACAATTCGGTCAGTCAATCTTGGATCGCGAACGACGAAACAATAACTGGTTGTGAAATCTGTGGAGATTATCACTCAACATGGGAATGTTACTATTACGTTCCTACTGAAAATTACGCACCCACAGAACCTGAATGGAGCGATTACGAAGAACGCAATTCAAACTGGGATTATTCCCAAGAATTTATCGAAACTCAACAACCTGAAGACGAGGAAAATTACGTGTCCGAAAATTCTTTAGATCATATGAAAATCAAACTCGAAGAACTCGATGCTCAAAATGAACAAATGAGCGAGTTTGTAAACCGGCAAGCTGAAACTCTATCAGACTACACACCTGTTGATCTGAGGAGTATTGTGCAAGAAAATCTCATATCATCGAATTTTGATGAATTCGAGAGCTCCGAAATCACCAACTATCCCGATGATACTTTTTATTCAGTCTTACCAATTTCACAATATATCGACACATTAGCCTCTACTGACGAAAGCATCAATCCATCAACCAATAAAGATAAAGTAAGGGTGACAAATTGGTACTCTTGGGAAAACGATAACGTTGAAAATTTTACCCCCGAGGCCAAACCGAAATTCACCATTCCACAACCTTCCAACCCAATATTCTCAATAGACGAGTTATCTACCCAAGATGAACTACGAGCTGTAATAGATAATGACACCTCGAATTTCACCCAATTGGGTAATAGAGGTGAAAACTTTGATCCCGAGAATAAAAGGAAGAAAATATTAGGAATTGTCCGCCCTATAGAATGTATGTCGGTGTATATCGATCCATTTGACCAAGAAACAGAAAAGAGACATATCCATTTACTAAAAGCTACACTTAAAAAAGAATTAAGTAGTGACGTTCGGGTGAGTCTAAACTTTAAACCCATTGATATATTATACACCACCCGAGATATAAATAACTGGCTCACTATTTTAATTCGTGGAACTTATTCCACCGACTTCACATATCGTCAGCTAAAGTGTGGGGAAGTCTAACCCCACTTAACGTTAAATTAGGGGTTCGGGTTAGTGCATAACTCGTTAATAAACATGCATGATAACTTAGGGTAAAATACGCATTTTCAAAAATTAGCAAACAGTTCAGAAAAGCAACCATTTTTGAAGAAAAACATGTGTGATAAAACAAGAAGGAATGAACGGTGAGGCGCGCCATCTATCATTCGACGAGCTTTGTAAGTACAAACTAGGTATTCTTAATCACTTTTCTACACTAATCACCCTCATGAATTTATAATTAGAGTCTGATTTCATGCAAATGAGGGCATAGCATGATCTTAAGTGTGGGAAAGGGTTATAAATTCTCTCGGATTTTACACTTGGTTTATTTGCCAAATTTTGTGAAAATTTGAAAAATTTTCAACTAAATGAAGTCAAAATCATGTTTATACATATTTATGAACGATGAAAATTAGGTGTTAATACCGAAATTATCGTTACCTCTAAAAGGACATAAATTGAGAAACAACCTAAAACGCTTGAATTCATTTAAAATGGAATAAAGGAGAATAAAAAGGCAAAGAAAGAAACTAAGTGTGGGGAGAATGTACCAAGTTATTCAATTAAAAAAAAAAACTATCTATCACATGTTTGTACAAAGTTATTGCAGGTGTTTTTGTTTTGAACTAAATTAACTATTTTACCCGATGAAAAAAAAGAATAGATGGATCTACACGATGAATCAATTCCATCATTAAAAGGAAGTAAAGTCTTCCGAAAAAGACACGCGCTTCTTGATTTAGGTCATGAAGTTGTCGTCCAGACCAGCTGTAGGTTGACGAAAAATCTAGAAAAGTCATCTCTAAAATCAGCAGGAAATCCACGGACCTCAGCATCAAACAGGGTCGCCAAGTGGTCAGATTTATCCTAACCATGAGAAGGATTTATCTCGTACAATGGGGGGGCACCGTGCAAATTAGCTTGATAAGACTAATGAATCAGATCCCCAGAAAGGATAATCTCCTAAAAAGATTAAAAATCAGCTTTTAAGCCTGATATTACTCAATCCTTGAGATTGACCTTAAAGATTGAGAATTACAAACTCATGGAATTCGATGATATCTAAACTCGAGCTTGAACGAGAAAATATTTTGATCAAAAATACAAACCGATTTGTTTTCTGAAAACCCATTTTCAATGCGTTCATTACCATTGAACGTAAAATCCTAGGAATTCACCTAGAATTCATTAGGTCACCTGAACCAAATCGGGTGTCAACCGTAAGAACGGTGGTTGCATAGCATGGTCAGAGACAGGACCTTGTGCCAGACCGAAAAATCATAGGATGATCTTTACTATTGCTCCTACCAAGGATAGTTCTAGCATCCGACACGTTTTTAGACCATGAACAAATGCATGTCATTAGACATTGCCTTAACAGTTTCTTGTTCATCGCTTTCCTTTACAACCGGACGGTAGTTTACCGAAAGGTAATATACGGAACAAGTAAACTGGATGTGTGCTTTTCGATACCAGGATAGCAGTGGATTACACGAACCTAAAAGTTTTAAGCCAAAATATTGATCCACAAATATATTTTGCAACACCAAAGAATGGATTAAATCAGAAAACTTGTCTAGGGTAAAATCTAGCTTGAATTTTCAAAAGATCAAATGTTTTCATAAAGATCCAATTTCCTTAAGGATCTACATTTTTATAGTCATGTGGGACTGTAAACCGCCTTTCAAATGTGCACTTTGCTTTGGAAACCGAAAGTAAATCGGCTATTTGATTGTAAGTGTCGTTGACCTAAACCCAAGGCAACTGTGGATGACACACCCACCTTTAACCATGGTTCTATCATTACTATCATTGTTTATACCGCTCTATCAAAATCACTGATGTACAAAGTGTGAAGAATAAAGAAGTGATTCGTGTGATGTATTATATTATTTCAAGACTGTATTGCTTGAGGACAAGCAACGTTCAAGTGTGGGGATATTGATAAGGCTAAAAAGGAACATATATTTCATAGCATTATCCCCCAAGAAAGACAGGATTTTAGTTGTAATTGTTCCATATTCAAGTAATATTCGTTTATATTTAATAAGTGCGAAGACAAAAGGCGAAAACGAAGAATTGAAGACGGAAAGGTCCAAAATGCTCAAATGTACAAGATACAATTAAAGTGGTTCAAATTATTGATGAAGAACGTCTAAAAATGACAAGAGTACAAGTTGCGGAACGCAAAGTACACGATATAAAATAATACGCGAAGACGTCCGAAAATCCGGAACCGGGACCCGAGCCAAGAAGAAACGCCCGACGCAACGGACCAAAAATATCTAGTCTACTATGCACAAGAATAAAATATAATATATAAATAATTATATTAATTATTTATATATTTATATTTATTTAATATTATGTCGGCAAGCTATGAGACAAATCAATGTGAGCTGTCCAGGGTGGCCATGCGACTCGCATGGCCAGAAGGCTATTTCCCATGCGAGTCGCATGAGGATCAGAATCAGGCCTGGTCTATAAATTTGCCAGTTTTCGTTCGTTTTTACACACACCACACACATAATAATAATAATACTCTGTAATAAATAAATATATATATAATATATATAGTATAGTGTAGTTTTATATTAGATTAGTTCGGGTTATGTAAAGGTTATTTTACGGGTTTTAAAGTCGGAGCTCTGTCCGTGTAACACTACGCGATAAATAATCAATGTAAGCTATGTTCTCCTTTTTAAATTAATGTCTCGTAGCTAAGTTATTATTATGCTTATTTAATCCGAAGTAATCATGATGTTGGGCTAATTACTAAAACTGGGTAATTGGACTTTGTACCATAATTGGGGTTTGGACAAAAGAACGACACTTGTGGAAATTAGACTATGGGCTATTAATAGGCTTTATATTTGTTTAACTAAATGATAGTTTGTTAATGTTAATATAAAGATTTACAATTGGGCGTCCTTATAAATTACCATATACACTCGATCGGACACGATGGGCGGGGTATTTATATGTACGAATAATCGTTCATTTAACCGGACACGGGAATGGATTAATAGCCACTAGAATAATTAAAACAGGGGTGAAATTACATTCAAGGGTAATTGGTGTAATTGCTAACAAAGTAGTAAAACCTTGGTTTACACGCAGTTGATAACCTGGTGTATTCATTAAACAAAGTATTAAAACCTTGTTACAATTCGAATCCCCAATTAGTTGGAATATTTAACTTCGGGTATAAGGATAATTTGACGAGGACACTCGCACTTTATATTTATGACTGATGGACTGTTATGGACAAAAACCAGACGGACATATTAAATAATCCAGGACAAAGGACAATTAACCCATGGGCATAAAACTAAAATCAACACGTCAACCATCATGGTTACGGAAGTTTAAATAAGCATAATCCCTTTTATTTCATATTTAATTGCACTTTTAATTTTCGCACTTTAATTTCTGTCATTTTAATTATCATCATTTACTTTACTCTTTAAATTAAGTTTTTAGTTATTTTTAATATTTTGCATTAGCTTTTAATTGTGACTTTAAAATATAAAATCGACAAACCGGTCATTAAACGGTAAAACCCCCCTTTTTATATTTATATTTATATATTGTTATATAAAAATATAGTGTTTCATAAGCCCGCTCCCTGTGGAACGAACCGGACTTACTAAAAACTATACTACTTCGCGACTAGGTACACTGCCTATAGTGTTGTAGCAAGGTTTAGGTATATCCATTTTGTAAATAAATAATTAAAACTTGTGTAATTTGTAACGTATTTCGTAGTAAAATATAGTACTATCACGTACCCCTCCGCTACCACATCAAAGTTCACCAACGACGATGTGAACAACGCCAATAAGCTACACCACAACAAACATTAATATATATATATATATATATATATATATATATATATATATATATATATATACAACAATACGTCAAACATCGATGTTCACAACATCCATTAGTATTCAAGATCTCAAGACTAGCACCGCGAATGGTATCGTCAACATCGAACTTAAACCCCATTCGCCCCATTTAATGTGGTATCGTCAACATCGAACTTAAAACCCACATATGAGGTATCGTCAACATCGAACTTTAATCCCTCATCAAATCACTACAATAGTGGTATGGCATCGTCAACATCGAACTTTAACTCCATACATATGAGGTATCGTCAACACCGAACTTTAAACCCTCATCAACATCACAAATATACTCTTGGGTATGGTATCGTCAACATTGAACTTCCACCCATACCCCACAAATATATAACTCATATACATACGTATATAATTATTCCACTCACAAGCCCATGTGATAATGTACACACGAAGTGTGCACCTCGCCAAAGGTGGTCAATCAAAATGCACAACCGTGCCAATTGGACATGTACACAAGTCCATCAATTCCACCTATATGTGAAGTGAGCTCTATAACTGAGAACCACTTCACCCGACCCGCACCCATCCTACACATACATATGCATATAGGATATTAACACTCACCTTGAAGTCTTGATGGATGCCACCGAAATAATCCGCAATCGCCGATGGAATATACCTATTCCATTTATCACATAACAAGTAACACAATTAGGGTGGATATACAAATCAACCCAAATTGACTACTAGTGCAATTTCGACCCAAATGCACTTCCAAGCACAACATCGCGCCCAAACTAACCAATAATCACTTACACAAGTGAGAATGGTCCTAATATGCCAATCAAACCCAAACATAGGTGTTAAACACCTATCTTGCCCAAAATGACACTTAAACCCTAATTTGACCCATAAGAAGTCAATATCAAGCCATTAGCAAGTTTTGACAACAAAACATATTTAACTCGGTTCTATGCTTCAACTTAATCCATTTTAAGTTTATAAACCTTATTAAATCGGCAATTGAGTCATAATCATCAACAAACCCAAATTTTGACTCTAGTCAAAATTAGTCAACCATAAGAACCCTAATGGTTTCCAAAACACCAATAATCACTAACACTAGTGATTATACACCATTTACAAGTCTTAAACATGGTTAAATCATTAACCAACCTAAAACCCGCCAAATATCAAAGTAGCAAGTTTCCATAAACCCTCTTCATCAATCAAATGGGTTTTACAACTAACAATCTCAAACCCTAACTTGAATATCAAATCTAACAAATGAAATTCGGAGTTAGGACTTACCACAACAACTAAAACGTAGCTAGGAATGAGGTGAACAACTTTAAAACCCGAGCTTTGGTGAGAATCCAACTCTTTCTTCTCCAAATGAAGCTTCCTCTCTCTAAAACTCTTCTCTCTCTAGGGTTTGAAGATGAGAGTGATGAATGGATGTGAAAATGATCCAAAGTTGGATCCAAACCAACTTATAAAACCCACAGATCTGGACTCAAGTGAAAAGACCAAATTGCCCTTCATTAAACTCAAAATAGAAAAAGGCTGAAATCTGTCGCTGGCAAGGTGCGCGGCGCGCACCCATAACTATGCGTGGCACGCACAACAGTCTGGGCAGATTCTGACCTTCATTTAATTCCACAATACTTCCTGCATTCAACGTAGCATAATTACACTTCCGTACAATAAATATTAGAGTCTTACATGAATCAAAGTTTGGATATGAATATTACCTTATATTAGAAAGATATCTTACTGTAAATAATAAAGATTTCTTGAGGTTGGATGATCACTCAAAGTGGATTTGCAAGATTGGAAGTAAGCTAGCAAACTTGGGAGTGTTGTTGATGTGTTCTTGAGTAGTTGTTTTATAACTTGGTTTATGTATGGATTTATGAACTAGATTGAGCTAGATTTTGTTGAAGATGATGAAGAACACTTAGAAAAATGGAAGAACACTTGAGAGAGAGTAATTTGATTCAATAAAATTGCAAAGTGAATGTGTTTGTGTGTATGCATAATCACGTGAACTAAGGCCTTCAATATAGGCTCCATTAGTTTGTTGTTTTGTTAGATATTTCTTGCTAGATGTTAAATGATGATTCCCACATGTGTTAGGTGACTCACAAGGGCTGCTAAGAGCTGATCATTGAAGTGTATATACCAATAGTAAATACATTTAGAAGCTGGGTATTGTACGAGTACAAATACGGGTGCATACGATTAGAATTGTTGATGAAAGTGAATGAGGATGTAATTGTAAGCATTTTTGTTAAGTAGAAGTACTTTTATAAGTGTCTTGAAGTCCTTCAAAAGTGTATGAATACATATTAAAACACTACATGTATATACATTTTAACTGAGTCGTTAAGTCATCGTTAGTCGTTACATGTAATTGTTGTTTTGAAGCCTTTAGGTTAACGATCATGTTAAGTGTTGTTAACCCATTGTTTATTATATCAAATGAGATGTTAAATTATTACATTATCATGATATTATGATGTATTAATATATCTTAATATGATATATATACAATTAAATGTCGTTACAACGATAATCGTTACATATATGCCTCGTTTCGAAATCCTTAAGTTAGTAGTCTTGTTTTTACATATGTAGTTCATTGTTAATATACTTAATGATATATTTACTTATCATAATATCATGTTAACTATATATATATCCATATATATGTCATCATATAGATTTTACAAATATTAATGTTCGTGAATCACCGGTCAACTTGGGTGGTCAATTGTCTATATGAAACCTATTTCAATTAATCAAGTCTTAAGAAGTTTGATTTCTTAACATGTTGGAAACACTTAATCATATAAATATCAATTTCATTTAATATATATAAACATGGAAAATTTCGGGTCACTACATCTGCATGGTACCAGTTGTGTGTGTCATCCAAGTTCTTGGTCCTGCCATTTGTCCGTCATGGTAGGATAACCGGGAAGACGTCAGACGGATGTCGAGAAAGGAGTTGGCAACCCAGGACGCGTAGTACCGAGTAAGATTTTGCCGAGATGCTTGCCTATTTTGAGACGGATCATTATGCGTATCATTAAGTCCCCCCAGTTTGGTAAGGTCAGCTGGGACAGTTGCGTTGCCAAACTTAAATTATTATGACCCGTTCACGTGATTCGACCTGCAATAAATGCGCGTTGCATGCTGTCTTAATCATAGTACTTCTCGTGTTCCAACACACCATTTTTTTTAGTTAAGTGGGTCCCGTGCAGGACTTTTTCCTATATAAAGGAGCGTTTCTCTTCATTTTATTCTTCCCACCTTCGATAATACTTGTTTTTTTAAATTACAGAGAAACGATTTTCTTGTCTTCTGTGGTTTGTATCTTCATCTTTTTTTCTTTTAGTATGGCCCCCAGACCTAACATTCTTCATGATGTGTTACGTGCACCCAGCAGCGTTGACGAAGCGTATCTTGATAGGATTTGTCACATATGCCCTTAGTTGCGAGGTTTGGAGTTGATCATTTCAAGGTCACATCAGCGTGCCTGTGAGCCCCTCAATCATTGTGCCATCTATTTGAGACCGTTCGAGGTTTCAAATTTGAGGTACCCCTTCACCCGCTTTTTCACGAAGGTTTTAAATTTCTATAACCTTAGCGTTGCTCACTTACATCCGAATGGGTTTCGTGCGATCGTGTTGTTCGAGATGTATTTCAATGGTTTAGGCATGAGCCTAAGCTTGAATATTTTCAGGAGCATTTTTCGGCTATCGTCCTATCGTAAGGGGTGGTACACGTTTACTGACGAAATTGATTTTCTGGAGGAGGCACCGGCGATTGCAGACAATTGGGTGCAATCGTTTGTTTTTGCCAAGTGTTCTGACTTTTCATTGAAGAACAAACAATTCTATCTATTTAGGTCTGTGACTGTTCAGCCGCCAAGGCAGCTCTCTGAGCTAGGCGAATCGATAGTAGACCAATTGAGGGGCCTGAGGATTCCTCCAGGGTCTTATGAGGAGCAGGTGCTATCCTACTTACATCCACAGATATACGAATCCGTTCACCCCAGAATAACCATTTTCATTCAATTTTATATTTGGATTTTGACGTATCAGAATCCAACAAGTGGCATAATGAAGAAAAACATTGGACAAATAAAATTTGTTAGAAACAAACAAATTAATTATGAGAAATTTTGTTAAGAATCCACGCTAACAAAATCCTAGCTAACTGTTCCTAGCTAACTGTTAATTCCTTATTATATTTATTTATTGCAATTTATATATCGCAATTTTAATTCTCGCAATTTTATTTATCGTCATTTAATTTCTGTTATTTATTTTACGCACCTAAAATATCGGGACAAGTATACAATGTTTTGACATATCATATTGACGCCATCTATATATATTATTTGGAATAACCATAGACACTCTATATGCGGTAATGCTCGAGTTAGCTATACAGGGTTGAGGTTGATTATAAATAATATATAAACCTTGAGTTGTGATCGAGTCTGAGACATGTATATAACGGGTCACGATACGTATTAATTAATTCAAATATTATATATTAAACTATATTTGAATTATTGAATTAATAACTGTGGACTACTAATTATAGACTACTAACACTGGATAATTAAAAAGAATTAAAATATTGATTATAACATATGAAACTAAACATTTCTTTAAGTTTGCCACTTGATTTCATCTTAAACCTCATTTGTATCTTGACGATTACAATCTGTGTTCAAGCCTTTCATGATTCTTGAAAACACCTCAATCGAGAGGATGAACCAACCGTACTTCATCTACGGAAGGAAAGATTTATGCATATAGTTATGCACCTGAAAACACTCAGAACCTGAGTAAATGTTTAATACGTATCTGTACTAGCTCCTTTGGCATTGTTATTAGCGAAAATAACTTTGCAATTCCCTTTCAAATTAGACAATTTTTTCACAGCTCCAGCAAATCAACTTCGATTTTTCATTCGGATTAGTCTTATTATAACCTTGATATATAAGTTTGCCTTCGTCATCGTTACCGGAGAACCTTTTATATCCCACCACATTAGCAACAAACTTACCAGCAACCTTATTACTCATTGGCTTAAGTCTCTCCGAGAAGAACCATTATATTTGTTCATTAAAACCTTATCATATACTCAACCACATCTTATAACGAGAATTGTCATACTAATTACCAGAAATCAACAATCAATATTTTGAATCTCGCAGCGTTTCTACATCAACAGTTATATGTATACATATAACATTTATCTCTTAGAATTATGATCTTTCATTCTGAAATTCTGAAAAACACCTAGTCTGCGAATTAATACTTGGAATGTTGAAAAATGCTGAATGAAGCAGCAGAAACTGTAGACAACCGTAAACGACCTTAATCTTCGGAAGTTTGATGATAAAGAATAGTGTGTTGTAAAAGCTCAAAAGAAAAGTTGGAACTGAAAAACGAATTGAGCAAACCGTGAAGGAGGCTGTGGACAAATCACAAAGACTAAACCTGCCTTCAAAGAATCCAAATGATTCAGTATCTGCTGAAGTCATTAACGAATACCTTGCTCCTGACTCTACACTTTTACGAACAAATCTTCATCATCCATCGATACTAGAAATTCTAAGATATCATCGTATCTTTCATTATAAATATCCTCGATATTTTTGAAGATATTTTCATAACTATTCTTATCTGAAATCATTTATCTCTTTGCGATATCAGTGTTACATCAGAAAGGAAACTGTTTTAGTTTCTAAATTCTGAAAAATTCGAATTCAAACTATGAATGTTTTTGAAGTAGTGTTGAGAACTGAAACATGAGTTAGTATAATATAATGACACTTGATCAACGTGATTATATTACAGTAAGTCATGCTGAGTTTCTAAATGGAACGTGATGATTCACAGACCATAACGTCATCATGTGCCATGTTACACGAATCTTACATTCTATCTAATCTCTAAACATATCAAGAACATATCATCTTGATAGATCTATCTTTTCCCTTGATTTCAGGAAAGTAACCGTGAATACGTCATTGGTTAAGATGAACCTACATTTACTCATTTCACTCTTTTGTGATAACTTCACTCGTACTCCTCACAAAATCGAATTGTTTTGTCTATATTACTCGATGATGATAAAAATCTATTTTACAACTCATATACGTCATGAAAACATTCTTATTGTTATCCATGACGACCTCGATCAAATTTCGAGGATGAAATTTCTTTAACGGGTAGGTACTGTGACGACCCGGAAATTTTCGACCAAATTTAAACTTAATCTTTATATGTTTCGGACATGATAAGCAAAGTCTGTAATGTTGAGTCTCAAAAAAAAAATCTGAATTGTTTCATATATTCAATTACCTTTCGACTATTCCCGACGATTCACGAACCACTATTTATAAATATATATATATATATATATATATATATATATATATATATATATATATATATATATATATATATATATATATTATATTAAAATAAATCTATATGAGTTAATTAATTATGTAAATAAAATAATATGTTATATTATTATTAAAATAAATCTATATATATATATATATATATATATATATATATATATATATATATATATATATATATATATATATATATATATATATATATATATATATATATATATATATATATATATAAGGTATATTGAATGTATATTTATATGGTTTTGAATTTATTTAGTAAACGATAATAGCACTCGTTTGTCAGTCAATCGATATTAAGTAAGTTAAATTTAAACTTATATGATTTTAAAATAAACGGTGATCTGAAAATGAGTTCTACAAATTATAGACTTATTAAAAATGTATTTAGGAGCTGTTTGTTAAATTTTAGAACTTTTTATATTTTACCCAGAATTGAGAGAGACACTTGATGTAATTTCTGTTTAATAATTTATGATCAAATTTTATACCATAATGACTAAAATAAATAAATA
This sequence comes from Rutidosis leptorrhynchoides, assembly GCF_046630445.1. Taxonomy (NCBI): domain Eukaryota; kingdom Viridiplantae; phylum Streptophyta; class Magnoliopsida; order Asterales; family Asteraceae; genus Rutidosis; species Rutidosis leptorrhynchoides. The sequence continues at coordinate 151,390,338 of NC_092334.1, forward strand.
TAGTTAATTTAAAAATATGGGATTTTTCTGGACACTTTTATCCGCCACTGATTAACAACAGAGTACGTTATAACATTTCGGGGAAAACTGTCGGTAGAAGAGAACAAATTAAAGGCTGCTATAATTTTGTGCACATGTTTATTTCTTATTAATGATTGAGTGATTGATTAATTAAAATACTAACTACTGTGTGTGATTGGCTTTTCCACAATTAAAACTATACGGAGTAATATAAATATATCCATCCATTCCCCACAAAAACCCACTAACCATCTATCAACTATCTAATTCTGTTTCTTCTTCAACTTCAACCAAAAGCTACAATGAGCCTACACCACCTTGATCACACTAGGACAGTCACCTTAGAACCACCATCAACCATCTTCAACCTTCTTCCATTTTTTTCTTTCTATTCTTTTCGTAACCAACACAACACCACCACACCACGTAAATCTTCTATTGCTGCTAATTGTTTTTGTGTTCACTGTTCGACAACTAGTCACCAAAAAAAAAACACCATAACCACCACCTTTCTTCTTTCCTTCTTCTCCTTCGTTTTCCGTTTTGAACCTAAGAACAAATACCAAATTTAAACCCATATGTACACCTTTCTGGCGATTGCTATAGTTGTGTGTCATCGACCTGCAACATCATTCACCACCACCATTTTCTACTTCAATAACACCATAAACCGCCACCACATTGAAACCCATCACCACTATCACGTAACATGCCACCATTTTAATTTCTCTTCGCTGTTTCTACAACCGTTTAACAGTCCATCTACAGCAGCTACTGCTACAAATATTATCTATTTCTTTCATGATTTGAATGCAAGAACCACCATCGCTATAATCGTTTGAACTACTTATCCTATTCGAATATAATCAACCACTACCATCATATTGATAAAAATGCCAACTGTTTCTGTTTCGACCACAACACACCTGCAAATCATTGAAATCTCTTGTTACAACCTGAACAACCAAACCCAACTACCTTCAGACTACAACAACCCACAAAACCACTGCTATAGTTATTCGATATTACTGTTACTCTTTTATTTCTATTTTCTGACCAAAACAACCCTTAAAACTGCAGTAACAGTTGAAGAACCACCATTTAATCACCATGAAATCACAACCCACCACCGAAACACCATCATCGTTATTATTATTTTTTTTCTTTTCTTTTCTTGGGTTCTGTTTAATCTTTCTGTTACGAACAAGAATTACTGTTTTCTACTTCTGTTATATTATTTAAACCAAAACCCATTGAAACCCAAACATTAGAACAACCACCTTGCTGCTACAGTGGAAACGATGAAGATGATTAGAAACAAAAAAGATAAAGATACAGTTACGGGGTACATGGTGACAAAACGTGATAAACATTGAAGAAATTGACAGCCGTTTTCTTTTTCTTTTCTTTCGTTGATATCCCAATCGACAAGAAACCCTTTCAATAAATGCTGCTATTTTATTGAAGTGGTATACGTGGGTTCTAACTAGATCTATTGGACCGTAAACTTATTTTAGTGATTGGGCCATGGGCTTACTTTGATTAGTGGGTTAGACAACGAATTTGGGTTTATGGTATCCTGTCTGTTTAAGTAAATGAAGAAAAGGCAACTGGAAAGTTTGGGGTTATATATATCTAGTTTAGGAATAAATCAGAAAAGAAACTGCAGATCAATGGTTAGGGGTGTTGCGGGTGTGCGAGAGGTTGTGGGTTCGAGCCTGGGCAGGGGCCTTATTTTTATTTAAAAGGCCTATCTCTTTGAGGTAGTTACTTGTTTTATTATTATTATTATTATTATTATTATTATTATTATTATTATTATTATTATTATTGTTGTTGTTGTTGTTGTTGTTGTTGTTGTTGTTGTTGTTGTTGTTGTTGTTATTGTTGTTGTTGTTGTTGTTATTATTTTAGAACACTTATTATTATTACTAATACTAATGCCATGAAATTTATTATTAACATTAATATAATTTATATTATTACCATTATCAATATTATTATTATTATTATTATTATTATTATTATTATTATTATTATTATTATTATTATTATTATTATTATTATTATTATTATTATTATTATTATTAACATTGTTTATCTAAGAAATATTAGATACATAAAAATATATTTGATACATAATATATTAGTATTACATAAAATTATAGAATAAACGTATTAACACTAATTATATAAATATTTACATATAACGAATTATTGATTTTCAACATAATACTAATCACACATATATATATATATATATATATATATATATATATATATATATATATATATATATATATATATATATATATATATATATATATATATATATAAAACTATCTAAATATTAATTATTTTAAATGAATATACAAACTAAATATATAAGATATATAATTTAAGATATAATATATATATTTGTTCGACTACAATTATGTGTGTTAATATATATATAAATGATATAGGTTCGTGAATCCGAGGTCAGCCCTGCATTGTTCAGTGCCATCATATGCATAATTATTACGAAATACAATATTGTGAGTTCATTTGATTCCATTTTTACTCTTTACATTTTTGGGACTGAGAATACATGCGATGTTTTTTTATAACTGTTTTACTAAATGCTTTTGAGATATATTATTGAACTGAGAATACATGAACTGCTTTTATAAATGTTTGACGAAATAGACACAAGTACTAAAACTACATTCTATGATAGAATTATTTGGATTCAGAGGTTCGATTTCTATAAGATTGTATTATCGACCATCGGTGAGATGATTTTGCATTGCACGACGCATTAGCTACCGAAATGGTTCGATTTAGTAGTTAGTAACGGTGAGATGATTTTGCATTGCACGACGCATTAGCTACCGTTTTAGCTACCCTCGGTGAGATGATTTTGCATTGCACGATGCATTAGCTACCGTTGTAATATTGTTTAGTAGTTAGTAACGGTGAGATGATTTTGCATTGCACGACGTATTAGCTACCGTTTTAGCTACCCTCGGTGAGATGATTTTTTTGCACGACGCATTAGCTACCGTTGTAAAATTATTTACGGTGAGAAATTTTTGCATTGAAAGATGCATTAGCTACCGTTATTGAAATTATATTGTATTAACTACCACGGTGAGATGATTTTACACGACGCATTAGCTACCGTTGGTGAGTTGTTTTGAAAGGTTCCGGTGTTCTTCATATGAATGATTTTATAGCAGGAGTAGATCTGCACAGATTGTTTTCTAAATATGAGTATCTTGTGGTCTATTATATTATTGGAAATGATTATTTATGATAAACTAATGAACTCATCAACCTTTTGGTTGACACTTTAAAGCATGTTTATTCTCAGGTATTAAAGAAATCTTCCGCTGTGCATTTCCTCATTTTAAAGATATTACTTGGAGTCATTCATGGCATATTTCAAAAGACGTTGCATTCAAGTCGTTGAGTTAAATAAAGATTATTATTAAGTTAATGACAGATTAGGTCATTTATAGTTGGATATTATGAAATGGTATGCATGTCTGTCAACTTTCGAAGTAATGAAAGTTTGTCTTTTAAAACGAATGCAATGTTTGTAAAATGTATCATATAGAGGTCAAATACCTCGCAATGTAATCATATGTTATTGTATTCGTCCTTATGGATTAGTACGAGTCGTCTCAGAATTTGATAAGATGGTGATATAAAGGTTATGCGAAAGTATCAAGTTTTTCGTGAAATGGAGAATTATGAGACAGTTTAATCATGGAGTTCAAGTGTGTTGGGCGTTTATGTAACACTGTAATATTTTTTAATCACAGCGGAAGACTAATTAAACACATTATATATATTAAATACACCACATATATAATTACATAAACACATGTGTTACTATATATTATAGACCACAAGTTTCTTTTTGCTTATACAAAATACATTCGAATAGGCAACATGTCAAACATCACAATCATCCCCTGCACCACCCGTTATAAGCATGCTATAAAATACCTACAGGACAAAACATTGTGGAGGATTTAGCGCACCGCTAAGTGAGTGGAAATATCTAATAGGATATCGCTATAAGCTAAAAACAACTAGTTATCTCGAGTCACTAGTCACTGAGTCACTAATCATATAACACAAACAAAGGTCAGGCATCATAATCTGGTCAGGGTACACACTTTCAGCACACTTCCATCACGACAACACCAATAATGGAAGAGTTGCTCATCGTCAAGACAACACCATGACGGAACATTCCACGTCAAGACAACACCGTGAAAGGAATCATTGGGTGCGCACATTGTCACAATTAGTCACAAATAGTCATTTTTACTAAATACCGACTATATGGCACAGTCTAAGCATAATATATCACTAATCACTACACTTATCATTGTATGATAATATTCGAAAAGTAGTCTCACTCACCTGAAAGTACAAGAACTCGGTTATCTAATATCACTGAGCATTCACCTTTTCGTTTATCACCTGAGAACATCATATACAAAGTTTGTTCTGTACACCACTGGACACTTGGGCAGCATAACAGCTTAGAAATAACACAAAATGGAACAACACCTCAACTGATACATCAAACCAACATTTAAATAAATTGTGTCAAATTGATGATTAGCTTAGACACAAACAGAAAACGCCCTTAAAAATAGCTCCACTATTAGGCAAGCTTAATAGTCGCGTCTAAGCTAACTATCTAGTGAACTTAGTCATCACCCTTTTGCACGGATGCAATCCGAGAGCACTAATCCACTCTTGACCCGCCCAAGTTACCCCCTATAAACTCACCTTCAATTCTTGACCCTTTAGCTTTGCTTCCTTTTCTTTATTAGCACCTAACAACATGCTAATTTCATCAGTTCTTACTTATGCTATTTCCTATTATCAAACAAGATTAACCTTAACTAATTAACTTGCAACTTTTTTAGGCTTAATACTTTCAATTCCTTAGACATCTTAAACTACCTTTTAACCAACAATCATCGTTCATTATCATAAGCCCTTTATTACATACTCTTTGTCAAAATTATACTTTCACTCTCATTGAAACATTTTATCAAACACCTTACGTGCATAAACTGATTTTGACTAATTATGTGCAGCATCAAAATCACCATTTTTCACAACTCCTATACTTCTATCAAGTTTATACATAAATATGCACATTAACATTACTTAATTTCGTTTGTATGCAAAAAAAAAAAAAAAAAAAAAAAAAAAAAAAAAAAAAAATACACATCATATAACAATTCGCTAGCATTATATGATCATAGACATAACTTAAATCAAAACTCCACTTTAAGTGTTATAACATTATGAAAATCTTAACTTTAAATATTGGGTTAAAGTAACAAATAGGCTATATACTTTATCAAAGGGTTAAAGCCAAAAATAGGCTACAAACTTACACAAATGTACCGATGTCGCCCACAAACTCATTTCTGCCCTACTGTCGCCTACAAACTTTCAAAAAATGTACCGATGTAAACAAAAACTTTCAAAAAGTGTTCCAATGTAAACAAAAATGACTTTCTACCGGCTAAACTGGTTAAAATCAACACGTGTCGTTCGTGGATTGGATCTTAATTCTTAAAAAAAAAAAAAAAAAATTTATCAGGTCAAAATTAGTATGTAACTGGTCAAAACTATAAAATGTTGATATTAGCACATTTTTGGAAAGTTTGTAGGCGACAGTAGGACGGAAATGAGTTTGTGGGCGACATCGGTACATTTATGTAAGTTTGTAGCCTATTTTTGGCTTTAACCCTTTCTCAAATGTCCCGAAGTCGCCCATATACCAATTTGCGTCTCACAGTCGGCTATATACTTTTAAAAGGTGTACCAATGTCAACATGTCATTACCGGTTACCTGCTGAACCTGTTAAGTTAATTATTTAACATTTTTTCATTATATACATAAACATGTACCTTAACATTACTTAATTTCATTTTAATGCAAAAAAAAAAAAAAAAAAAAAAAAATCATATAACAATTTTCTAGCATTATTTGATCATAGACATAACTTAAATCAAAACTCCACTTCAAGTGTTATAACATTATGAAAACACTTATTTTAAAAATTGGGATATTTGAAAAAATATATCTTATTTGTAGCTTTAACCTTTAAAAATTCGTTTTTGAGCATAATCAAGATGTAAACCATATTCAACACACTATACGTGATCAATTTGGTCAGAAGCCAAAGATTATAGGGCCCAATATTTTATATCTCTATGGAAAAATTACAAAGCCCAAGACTCATAGAAAAGGAGAAAGAAATCAAGCCCAATTTTTATTCTTTTTTATTACAATCAATAGCCTTTCATTTTATATAGTAATATAATATAAGTATATATATATATTTGCGTCACCCACCGATGTGAGATGCAAAAAACATTAGCCACTTGACTAGAACTCTAGAAGTAACATAATCAGCAGTCAGCACTCAATATTTTCGTTTAATGCCCATATTATCACCAAATTATCATTTCATCCCCCAATATTATAAGAAGTAGAAACACAATTTAAATTGAAATATTAACTTACGAGTATTATTTTGAAGTTTTAATAAGATTTCCTAAATTAAGAGATAATTATTTTATGTTTACAATTAAATTTATGAAGACTAATGTTCTAGAAATTCGATACTTCACTAAAATTTATTAAGTTATATTCTTTAAGAACACATGAAACATATGTGCTTGCTAGATATTTATTTGAATATTAGTTAATTATTCTTAATAGATAAAAAAAAAAAAATAGATGTACTTACATTAAGAAGGATACATGTAGGGATGTCAATGGATCGAATATGGACCGGGTGATGCCGTATCCATATCCATATCCATATCCATTTAGTTTTTGTTCATCCATATTCATATCCATATCCATTTAGTTTCAGGTCATCCATCCATATCCATATCCAATGGATTTAGCGGGTTAATGGATATCCAATGGATGTTAAAAAAATGATAATATTTGATTAAAATATAAACGTAGTGTAGCAAAAATAAATATGACATGACATAATTAAAATCTATCCATAAGAATGTGTAATCCTTATCGAAGATATAACAACATTTTTATTTTTACTATAAAACATAGATTATGAAAAATTAAATATGAAATTTGTAAGTTTATTTTATTAGACATACGTGTTTTATTATAATATATTATAGTTATAGTTATTTCATTTTGGGTTGAAAGAAAAATATAAATTTAACGGTAAATAAACTTGTAATTGTAAATATGTACGCATATATTTATATTTATATATTTGAATATGTATTTCGGGTGATAATGGATATATCCATGGATGAAACTTTTCATCCAAATCCATATCCATATCCGTGGAGGTTCATCCATATCCGTATCCATATCCATTTAGGTTCATCCATATCCATCACAAAGCGGGTGGATCGGGTGGATATCCATCGGATCGGGTGACCATTGCCATCCCTAGATACATGGTTGTGATTTTTTAACAAAATCTTATATACATTATAATGTAATAAAAGTTTTGAGGATAATAAAAAAAAATATAGCACCAATGAAGATAAAGAAAATTATAAAAATCGTTTAATCTTTGTGTAATGTTGAAGTTAAAAAGTTTGTCATTCGTCACAACTTTTTAAGGGGGCCTATTAGACGGTTTCGCCCAAGACATCACAATCTTTAGGACCGACCCTGACACTAGGAAAGATGATGATGAACTAGAGGGCTGTATGCTTGATAGAATAACCTCTAGACTTCAAATCTGAAATTGCATGCAAGATTCAAGCCTCAATTTTGGTCCTTCTTCCGTTCTTGCTCGAGACACACTCACACACACACACTCAGCTCACTTTTCTTATTTGGTAAAATAATGACTTATTTTCCATACATTTCCATGTATTTATTTAATTCTTTCATCCTCGTCACATTTAGTCCGTCCCCATCAATTTACTAATGATAGTCCTTAATCTAACTTTGCACCACTAGTCCTTGATAATATTTAACTAACGATCTTACATATTTATTTATTTACAATATTCCATAACTTACACAAACATAAATAAATACTTGCAAACTATTACCTTAAATTTTGGGGTGTTAAACCCACCCACCCACCCCTCGCGGCCCCGTTAGACCGTTCGCATCCTCACGAACCACTCTTGATGCAACGCCGGATAGTATTTCATTAACCATTCTTCCAGCTTCTAAGTACACTTTGATCCCTTTCTAAATTCCCATTTCACCTTTAATAAAGCCATTGTCTTATTACTTAGTTTCTTTGTCTTTTGATCTAAGATCTTCACTGGCTTTTCCGCATACCATAACATTTCGTCTACCTCAATCTCATTAAATGGCACATACGTTGATTCATCCGCCAAACACTTTCTTAATTGAGACACGTGAAACGTGTCATGAATAGTACTTAATTCTACGGGCAAGGCTAAACGATAAGCTACTTTCCCAACTTTCAAAATAATCTCAAATGGTCCCACAAATCTTGGACCCAGTTTACTTTTTTTTTCTTTCCTAAAACGAATAATGCCTTTCCAACTTAATCAACTGAAACTCAATGTGTGTAGTGTTTATGTTTGAAGTAATTTGGAAAGTAAAGTAAGGAACATAGACACAAGGATTTATAGTGGTTCGGGTGGATGTTAACTAATCCACCTTAATCCACTCCCCGATTCACTAATCGGGAGTTTTGCTTTACTAAGCCTTTTCTCCAAACTCGGTGGAGATCTGATTTACAAGTCTTGTACTCTTTGTAGACAACAAACCTAATCTTTCTATCCCTTTGAAAGATTACCTCTAACTTAGATAAACTTGTCTTCACCTTGAACAAGTATTAATCCCCAATTGAAATCATCAACTTCCAAGTTTCCTTTAAGAAAGATGATAGCTAAGCTAGCTTATGATTCTAGTTAAAAAATACAAGACTCAACCTTTCTAGTGATGAAAATCCTAAGACAATTCAAAGGATAATACAATACTAAGTAAACTTACAAAGAGAGTAATTTGATAGTAAGTTTACAACACTTCTACAAATATGAGATTATAGAACTTCTCTTGCTAATCACACACACACACACACACACACACACACACACACACATATATATATATATATATATATATATATATACATGAATTATGATCTTGTGATTCTCTGATGAATTAGAGTTGAAGAATGCAAGAGGGTTGATATTGACTAAAATGTCACGTTTTTACCTCGATATTCGGGCCCAAAAAATTTTAAAGTTCCAAGATTTATTGGAAAAATAATCATTTTGTCGGTAGATTTTGTAGATTTATTAATTACAAAGACGATGCAAAAAGAATCAAGAGAATCGGAGCTAAAACGAAGATTCTAGAGCGAAAACGGTGAAAGACAAGTTACGACCCCGGAAACCAAATTACGATCCAAGGAACAAGAAAAACGATCCAAACGAAATAGCAAACCAGGTAGCCATACGGCCTGTCATACGGCTTACCAACATCAGAAACGGCTTGCCATGCATACGGGCCAAGCAAACGGCTTGCCTGGTCAAACGGTCAGGCCATATGGCTTGCCATACGACCTGCCATCCGTATGCCAGCAAAATTCTCACTATTTAAAGGGCACTTGTAATCCATTTTCCACACACCTCTTCACACTCTCGTACTACAATATACTTTCTCTCACTAGAAGCTTTCAAGGCCTTCTCACCTCCGAGTGGGAAATTAAGTACCCAGAGGCGAACGCCGAAGATTGTACTAGGAGCGGTCTAGAGGATGTCAGCACTTGTAATGGTCCAGATCTCGTCTGTAAATGGTGAACGCCTTCGTTAATTTAATAAAGTTACTTTGTCACTTTAAGTTGCTTTTATCTTGCATGCTTGTCTATCCGTTATAAATGTTTATTACATGTTGAATATCTTATCTGAAACTTATGCTATTGTTATGCTGAAACCTTGACGGTTTGAAAGTCTAATTCACGAACCACCCTTTCCATTTACTCACGTGGCTATAACTTAGTATTAGGACCTGATCAACCCTAGGATACAAGGTAAGTAGTTATGTGTGCTTAACGTCACAATAGGAAAATAGTACCTACGTACGGTTAATCAATTATCCGTCAAAGAAGAGCTGCCCATTTAACTTGTGATTAGAGTAGGCAATATAGAGTTCAGTGAACACTGGCTTACTCAAAAGCATGATTCGCGTCAGAAGCAACGTTCTTGAGATGTTATAAGATGATCTGGTGTTGAGTACATGATCGCAAAGGAGAGACCTCTAATCTAATTAGCAGTACCTTAGAATATCTAAGATTGCACGTCTGTTAATGTTAAGGCATAACTTAGTGTTAAGTGGAGGAATGTTACTGTAGCTAAACCAACTAGGATTAAGAAAAGCTGAGACTTTCCTTTAGGAATATACCACTTTATTCATGTACCTAGGATTCTATCTGTAACACCCCAGCTTAACATGACCACAATATTGTCCGCTTTGCCCGCAGGCGCACGACTTTTTCTTAGCGACCACACACGAGAAGCACTTTCCCAGGAGGTCACCCATCCTAGTAGTGCTCTCGCCCTTACACGCTTAACTGCAGCGTACTCACACATCTGCTCTGTCTGTGGTCCCAAAACGCGTTGTGTCATTTAAGCGTGAGTATTACCTTATAATCCCATGATCACTCATGTCTGTGGGCGATGTGGGATTTGCCTAGGGTGTTATATCCACCCCCCTCAGGGACTCATCGTCCTCGATGAGGTTTGCCCCAACCCCTCCCCCCCCCCCACACGCCACATGAGTGGCTCTGATACCATTCTGTAACACCCCAGCTTAACATGACCATAATATTGTCCGCTTTGTCCGCAGGCGCACGGCTTTTTCTTGGCGACCACACACGAGAAGCACTTTCCCAGGAGGTCACCCATCCTAGTAGTGCTCTCGCCCTTACACGCTTAACTACAGCGTACTCACACATCTGCTCTGTCTGTGGTCCCAAAATGCGTTGTGTCATTTAAGCGTGAGTATTAGCTTATAATCCCATGATCACTCATGTCTGTGGGCGATGTGGGATTTGCCTAGGGAGTTACATTATCCTTAAGGTTGTTTAAACCATTAAGGTTAACGTTGGGAGTAGGGATATCCGTCTTAGCTGGAATCATCAAAGCCTAAACTCTTAGTGACAAATTGATTAGGTTCTTAACCTGATTAATTAAGGTTTAGTGTTCATTTTTGGAAGTTAAACTCTCTTGACAATTCTCCATCAGTATCCTATTCTTCATATATATCCCTTTTTATCTTTATAGTTTATATTACCTTAGTTAAGTTTAATCTATCACCACTTGTCGCTAGGGTTAACTATTTAGGCACTTGTGTCCCACATTACTGAGCAAACATACAAAAATACGAACCTAAGTTATACTTACCACTTACTCGTTAAAAGGAAGACAAGTAGGTGAAATATAGCTAGGAAACCAGGCTAAATATAAAAGAGTAAAACCATTACTCCCTTGTGATAACTGTCTCTGACGTTTGCGACCTAACGACACTACATAAATAAAACCGTCTGTTTCGGCCATATCATAGGAGGAGTAAGTTTTTGGCGCCGCTGTCGGGGAATCGAACTTTCTGTTTGTTAAGGTAATCATTGATTTTGTCAAGATATCTAAGATTCTTGAGTGGTGTCTAAGAAAAACAATTATACACGGACTTGGTTGTTGGATTTTCCGAACAGTCTCTATTTATATTGGAACCAAAAGGATCCTACCTCTCCGTTGTCGATCTGGCCACTTGTTTCAAAAGATAAATTGATAAGAAACACATATGCTTAAAAAATAGAGAGTTTTCGGTATAGGATTTAAAGTCGCCAATATAGTAAACCCTTTATAAAACTACAAAAATAAAATATTAATTATGGTATTAATTTCTGTAGATTCCAGTTCAAACTTAACCGATTACGAAAAAAGTGCGAAAGGTAGTTGTTCTCCCACAACTTTGGAAATCGGAGAAGTTTTCCTTTATAAAAATAAAATAAGTCTAGACCCTAATGAGTCTCATCAAGAACTAGTTCTTGATCCTTGTAGTCCAAGAAGCCGGATAACTTCATCCGACTTAGAGATTTCATTGCTTTTAGATACGTTTTACTCAAATGAACCAGGATTCGACCCTCTTCACGATCCAAAAGGGAGACCCAGTCTTAATGAACTTCTCATTATGAAAAATGAAATATGGGAAGAATTCCCAACTATTTTCCAATATCCAGACTTGTTTGAATATATTCCAAAAGAGAAACGACACGTTTATAAATCAAATGCTCAGTTTACTCGAAATCTGTTAAATTCTAGTAATACGTTAGACGTCTATAGAGAATTCATTAGGCACCTATATTCCTCAGATTTCCCGTTTTCAAAATTTTAAATGAATCTACTAAAAGAGATGCGTGATCAAGTTCGTTCTCTTCACGGACTGTTAAAGGAATGTGAGGAAGATATTTTTGTCAAGTATAGGGATGCAGATTTCGATCTCAAATTTGATTTAGAGTCATTTGTCAGTTTTCTACCTCATATCGATGATAAGGAGTTTTCTCAAATTCATACCAACCGTTATGTCGCCGCAATGATTTCTGAATTAGAATTTTGGATTGAAAGCAAAAAACCTAACCCTATTTCAAAATATGGAGATTGAGACTTCTTCTACTTTGATCCAGCATCATTTCTCATTAAAAGATTAATTGAAGTTTTTTCGGATTCAACCGAGGAAAGAATACAACAGAATTTTTTTTGCAAAAAGAAAGGAAATATATTTTGAACTCGTGCAAATCCTCACTACCTCAAAATTTCCATTTACAACTCCACAAAGAAAGGTCATTCGAGAAATATCTGAAAATTTAAAATTTACTATCGGTGATCCTGACTCCACGGAAGATCTTTTATTTCAAGACACGGTGTCAAAACTTCTTTTCGAGCTTAATTATCGAGATACTGGACCAAGGGATGGAATTTCAAACACTAAAAAGGTAGAAGGGCTTTGGTTAAATTAATGGATGACATCGGGGATTTACAAAAGCGTGAACACAAAATGCTAAGTGATTTTGAAATCTTCTCAGTACACTCCGCTGATTTACTCTGGATGGTCAAAGAAGCTTTAAACTTATCTTTCTTTCCGCGTCATTTCAGGAACTCTGTGTAATTTGTGTTATTAATAAAATAAGAATTTTTATTTTACTCTGTCCGTTGTTCTTTTTAAATTTTGTTTTAAAATATAAAAATAACCGGATTGAAATCCGAAGCAACATTTCATAAATCTTTATAAATTTAGTGATAAAAATTTAAAATATTAAAATTTGAAAAATCGCGAGTCGGGTCGGGAAAATAAGTCCGTGCGCCACACGGGCCCATTTTTCTTTTCCTTCCTCCTCCTCCTCCTCCTCCTCCTCCTCCTCCTCCTCCTCCTCCTCCTCCTCCTCCTCCTCCTCCTCCTTCTTCTTCTTCTTCTTCTTCTTCTTCTTCTTCTTCTTCTTCTTCTTCTTCTTCTTTTCTTTCGTTCTTCTTTTCTTCTCCCATTCCCCTTGCTTTGGCCGAACACACACACACACACACTACCATCAAACCTTGACCAATTTTAACGATTCAAAGCTCCAATCTAAGTCTCTCGTGCCTCTAAAACTCATTTCCGTTGTCAATTTCGCGAGTAAGGTACATTTTCACGGTTAAAAATCGAATATTTGCCTAGGATTTAATTTTTAACTTTTGAAAAAAATTGTGTTTTATGCTTGATTTTGATTCCTTGTATGCTTACTTAGACAATGTGATTGTTATGTGCTAGTTTTTAGGTTCGATTGAGGAATTTTGGTCCACTTTTGGTATACGATTCTTGAATTCGTGTTTTACGATAGAAATTGATGAAATTTTTGAAATTGTGATATTTTGCTAGCTCATTTAGGCTTAGTGATTAACCTAAAACACTTAGGAACAAGCTTTGGAACAATTTAAGATCATTTTGTTGGAAGTTGCAATTTTGACAAAATGTACAAAATTAGGCTTTCGATTTTTGCTAATGTTAAAACGTTTTTAAAACTTATGATGACTTGAAAACTAGTCCAAAATAAGACATCATTGACTTAAAAATAAATTTGGGACCTAGTCTTTGATTTTTCTTATTATGTACATTTTTGCTAAAATGAATATTTTTCGATAAAAACGGTTTTAAATCATGACTTAAAGGCATTATAGGAAGAGTTTGATGTTTTAAAATATTTAAGGTAATTAAAAATGATCATTATGATTGTTGTATGCTTAAAAATCATCATACTTTGAATAAAATTGCTTATTACGACTAACTCGCTATACTTATTATTTTTAAGCATTATTTGTTGGAATCACGGGTACGCTTTAAATTTTGCTTAAAATATGTTTATAGTTAGTTTAGATATTTTTTGCAGTAAATTTGGCTATAATTTTCGCTACCGGAGATATCGAAAGTGCCATTTTTAAAGCCCTTATTTTGAAATTTTTTTCGAAAATTATATACACTTTTCATATTTTCTTGTTATGAGAAGTCTTGTATTTTTGGAACATAGCCTACATTTCTTGATTATTGCAGATGGAACGTAGATATCAACTTCCCGACGAGCACGAATTGCCCCATTCAATCCATGGGCAAGACAACCCGGGGATATACGAACCGTTTATGAGAAATTGGATAGATAAACGGAAAGGGCACAATAAGTACATTAACTGGGAGATAATGGAGCAATGTGGTTGGGCGGATGAGTTAAGGAATCTTTTAAGTTTTCGGGCGAATGAGAATACACACAGCGCTTGGCTTAAATGGTTTGATATTAATGAGCGTGTGTATCTAGAGCCATTTGCAGAGTTTATGGCCACATAGGAGTTTGAGGCGAATATTGATCCTGACGAGTATAACACTCTTGATTGTAACGACCCTGGAATTTCCAACGTTTATTTATTAATAATTATTATTATTAATACGTGTGATTAAACGAATGTATGTTATTACATTTACATGTTGCCATGATTGCCAGAACTCGACTTTAATTGCCCAAAACGTCTTTGTGACACCCGGAACTTTCACGAATAATATTTTTAGATATTATTTGCATTCATGATTAAGTTTATTAATCATTTTAATTAACTAAAGTTGTTAGTTAGTTACTTGGGCTTTTATTTGAACTTGGGCCATAATTAGTATTAGTGGACTTTAGAAGCCCACCCTACACTTTAATGGACTTATTTAAGCCCACTCATTCATGTAAGTATCCATTTAGTTATAACTAGTTAGTTAAGAAGACTAGGAATCTAGTTACCTTATAATCCCCATGAGACCACATCTAATATCCATCTTTTGTAAGCTTTTCATCCAAGTATCCAACAAACAAACTTCTCCCTCCATTTTGCTGCAGCAAAACCGTGAGGTTGAGGGCTCCATATGGGGAGTTTTGATTTCATTATTCATCACTTCATTCATTTGCATTTCTCTCTCAAAAACACACACACACATACTTGCTTCATTTCTCTCTCAACTCTTTCTACATTCTTGTAAGAACATGAAGCTTTTCTTCCTTTCTTTTCTCTTGTAAAACCGTAGCATATGCTACCTATATCATCATCATCATTTGTTGTTGTTTGATTACTTGTTGTTGTTAGTTTATTACATATAATTGTTAGTTGTTCTTTACTAGTTACAAGATCAAACTTACTAGTTTGATTCTTCATAATATCTTGTATTTATCAAGAACATAAGAACATAAACTCACTAGTTTATGATTCTACTTTTATTGTTTCAAAAGTTTGTAAGTTCTTGTGTTGTAACTCATACTTGTAGTTCTTGAAGTAAACTTAAAGTTTGCTTCACTTAAAGATCAAACCTTGGTTGAATCTTTAAAAGTATGAACAAACCATGAACCTTTTACTTGTTTATTTAGTTTTACTTGCACTTTAATTTTATAATTTTGGTTGTTGTTGGTCAAGTACTACAAGTTAGTCTTGATCTCATATCTCTTGGAACTAAAAGTTAACTTGAAAGTTCAAGAACATGTAAATAAGTTTTCTTTAAAAATAACTTTGTATACTTATGCTTGATCTAGACTTTTGGGTCTTGGATCTTCAAGATCTAACTAAGAACTATGTTCTACATCTTAAGATCTTGATTAGTTAGTTTACTTTCAAGTTTATAGTTCAATATTTCTTTTATAGTTCATGTAAGTGTCAAACCTAAGACTTTGATGTAACTTTGGTTCATCAAGCTACATGCAACTCTTAAGTGAGTTGTGCTTCATGTCTTAGACTTACACTAGTGTTATGATGGTCAAGACTTGGTTGAGATGATATACACACATCAATGAGTTGTACACTTGAAGCTATATGCATCAAGGATGAGAACCATGATGAACATCAAGCACCAAGACCACCGGAACTCACTTAAACTTACTGTTTCTGTCCAAACCCTAATGTTTTGCTGATTATGTAACAGACCAGTAGACCTGGGCTGTTGTGGTTATTATTTTCAAATATATCTTTTCAAGTAGATAACTTTTCATATATGACTCGCCTTAATCCGAGTTACGGTTTAGGATTTATGGCCCTCCGATCGTCACTATGTCCTTTAACGTTGTGTAGAAATTTCTGACCTACTCGCACTTAAACCGTCACCACGGTCAAACGAAGATGATTTTGCTTCTGTAAATTTTACCACACTTAAAGGACTCATATACGGAGCCATGGCCACTGGTCTCACCTTCATTCAGTAAGGTTAGAGGCCGTGGTGACTGACTGAAGTCAGCCTTTGTTTTAAACTACTTTCATAAACGAAACTTACTTTACGCCTTTTGTTTGATGATGAATGATGATGACCCTTAAGACCTTATTTATATACTTTTAAACCTTTTCGGACGATTTACTCACTTAGTACTATTTGACTTAGGTTGAGGACCTTCGGACCGATTACTTGCACACCTTTTCCGAACCGACTTTACGACTACATTATCATTGTGAGTTATAGCATTCCCTTTTTACGTTAACTTATTTTGGGAACTGAGAATACATGCGGATTTTATGTTTTACATACTAGGCACGAGTACTTAAACTTTATATATGTGTGGGTTATATAACGGCAGAAACATTCCCTTTAGCTCGGTAACGTTTAGTCATTGGTTTTTGAACCGGTGAACGCGAATCTTAGATATGGATCCATAGGGTTTGACATCCCCACTCGGGCTAGTAGCGCTAGCATTTAACGAGTGTTTAATACTTCATAAACATACGCACTTTCCAAGTGTACTTTCAGGGGGTATAAACGTTAAGTTAGTTACCAAGTGCCCGCGGTTAACATATACTTTATCATACTGTTTTGAAACGCTCTTTATAGCACTGAAATCTCGTGGCCTACCTTACATACTGTTATACTTAAACTATAGCTCACCAACCTTTGTGTTGACATTTTTAAGCATGTTTTTCTTAGGTGCTTGAGGTTAGCTTCCGCTGTGTAGTGCTGTAGACACCCGCTGCTTAGAGTTGTCATCGCATGAACTACTTTACCTTGCATTCAAACTTTAGTACTTTTGAACTATGACTTGTAATGACCGTTGTGGTCACATACACTTATTATTTGCTTCTACTTAGTGAAGCATGCTTTTGGATTGTAAAACATTCGATGTTGGTTTAGACATCGCTTTATTATTGAATGCAAACTCTTTTTGAAAACGCATATAGTACTTAACCTTGTAATGATCCTGTTGTTGATGATTCGTACATGATGGTTTTGTACGGGGCATCACATTTGGTATTAGAGCATTGGTTGTAGGGAATTAGGTTGCATTAGTGAGTCTAAGACCGACCCGAGTAGGATTCACTAATAGGACTAATCTACAACTTGCTAGTTTACTTGTTTTCGCTGAACTTACTGCATGCTGCTGCTTGCTTTTACTGCTATATGCCGTATGCTACTACATGATTTCACTGCTGTATGATATTACTTGCTTTCAATTGCTTGCTACCTTCATACGATTTGCTGTTATTGCCATGCTACTTATTGTTATACATGATTTAAACTGTTGGCCTAATACGTGCTTGCTTTATGACTTACTGACATGGAAAATTTATTTTTCCTTGTTCAGATGTCGGATGTACCACCTGCTAGCGTTTTGGGCAGTTTAGACTCTTCAGCTACTCCACCTACCACCGTTGCTGATCCACCGGTCCCGCTACCCATTAGTGATCCCGGCGCTTCTACTTCCGGAGCCAGTAGTAGTACACCTGCCCCAGTAGCTGCTTTCGATGGACACGTAGGCCCTAAGGAGATTCCAGCTCCGTCTGCTCCCGGACCCTCGGGGTCACAGCCCTGCATCAGTGGAATTGAGATTCCCGCGGAGTTCGGGGAAGGGCCATTTCGTAACCATATGCGCACGCCTTGCCGACGCACTCCCGACGAACGTTTAGTGCCGATTCCGCCAGGCAGACACAGAAAGATGTTGGCCGCCTTCGGACTACCAGTTCAGCCACCCGTACCACCACCGCATGATTCGGATGACTCATCATTCGCTGATTCTTCATCAGATGATTCTTCATCAGACTCTAGTGACGACGAGGACCCTGCTGATATACCTATTCAGGCACCCTCCACCCCGCCAAAGAAGCGGTACCGTCCTGATGGCACCGTCATTCCAGGGGTGAATGGAGGTCGTGCTTTCACTAACGCTTTTGGTCGGCGTCGAAGGGTTACTGCCCGTAAGCGGCTTGTGCCATACCCTGCCGACCCACTCATACGTAAGGCACCTCGTTACGTGCTGACTATTTCTGGAGCCGGGACATCTGCACCTCGTTTCGTGAGGGCTGCACCACCCGCTCCACCCGCACCATCGGAACCACCAGCACCATCCGCTCCACCGGCCCCACCTGCACCACTAGCACCGCCTGCCCCACCAGCTCCCACTGTCGAGGAATTGACAAGGGAGGTGGGAATTCTCCGAGCTCGGGTTACTGAGCTCGAGGAGCAGTTGGCTCAGGTTTTAGACATCCTACACCCACCTCCACCGTAGGACTTTTGTATTAGATTTCATGATGTAATCTAGTTGTAGCTTCTTGTATTATTTATGTATTGTACGGACTTATTCAGATGTATGGAACTTATTATTATTAATGGAACTTTGCGTTATTTAATTCTTGCACGATGTTCTATTTATATTACTGTACGATGATTTTGTGGTATTTGTACCTAGATGCGTTATTTAATAACATGTGACGTTTTGATCCCATGTTGGTCACTATATACTGTATTATTACTACTTGCATACTGGATTTTGACTTGAGTCAAAATTTTTGTTTAGAACATCATGGCTAATGGTCGATCCACACCTACTGCCGCTCAAATTAAAAAGATGATCCAAGAACGTGTAGCCGCAGCCCTAGCAGAAAGAAACCTCCAAGCTCCACCGCCACCACCACCAGTTATCCCACCCGTTAGAAATGGGTGTACTTACAAGGAATTCCAGAGCTGCAAACCGCATAACTTCAGTGGAACCGAGGGACCGGTTGGTCTCATCAGATGGTTCGAGAAACTTGAATCAGTATTCCAAGTTAGCAACTGTTCGGAGGACAACAAGACCAAGTTTGCTTCATGTACGCTATCTGACAGCGCGCTAACCTGGTGGAACACGTTAGCTCAAGCGAAAGGCATTGATGAGGCGTATGCTACACCATGGGAGGAATTCAAAGCTGCTATGATTGATGAGTATTGTCCGAGGACCGAAATCCAGAAGATGGAAATCGAATTTTTGCAGTTAAAGGCCGTTGGGAATGACCTTGATGGTTACAACAGGAGATTTTTGGAACTAGATCTTATGTGTCCGATAATGGTTACCCCGGAATTCAAGCGTATGGAGAGATACTTCTGGGGACTCCCTAAGTCCATCAAAGGAAATGTCACATCGTCCAAACTACCGAATGTTCCCGAAGCAATGCGCATGGCGCATACCCTCATGAATCAGATTCTTGTTGATGAGCCGGAGAAGGCTAAGTTTGAGGCTGGTAGTAGCGAAAAGAGGAAATGGGACAACAACCACAACAACCACAACAACAACAACCACCACAACAACAGGGGGAGAACTTATGACCATACCCCCGCCAAGAGGCACAACAACGGTGGAAACCCCAACCCCAACAACAACACCAACTCTAACCCGAACTACAAGGGAACCTTACCACAATACAAGAGGTGTTACAAACACCACACTGGGTATTGCAATGTTGTCTGCGAGAAGTGTCAACGGGCTGGGCATATCGGAAAAGACTGCAAGGTCACCACTTTGAATGGGAAGCCGAATACCAATGGACCTAAGAAGTGCTACGAATGCGGGCAGACAGGCCATTTCAGAAATGCGTGCCCAAACAAGCGAAAAGATGGCGGGCCACCCCGTGGTAGAGCTTTTAATGTTAATGCAAGGGACGCACGCGAAAACCCTGACTTGATGACAGGTATATTCAAAATCAACAATCTTTTAGCTTCTGTCTTGTTTGATACTGGTGCAGATAGAAGTTATGTATGTAGACATTTTTGCGATAAGATTAATTGGTCATTAGTCCCGTTAAAAGAGAGTATGCTTGTTGAGGTCGCCAATGGAAAACTTGAAAAGGTTGACCATATTAGTCGTGGAGCTATTATCAACATAGCTGCTACAGATTTCGAAATTGATTTGATACCTATCAAACTGGGAAGTTTTGACGTGATCATTGGTATGGATTGGTTGAGTAAGATAAGAGCCGATATCATTTGTGGAGATAAAGCTCTTCGTATACCACAAGGAGATGGCGAGCCACTGGTTATCTATGGAGAGAGATGTACCTCGAAGTTGAACCTCATTAGTTGCGTGAAAGCGCAAAAGATTATGAAGAAGGGACGTTTTGCTGTCCTAGCACATGTGAAAGCGGTAGAAACTGAGGTGAAGAGCATGAACGACGTTCGAATCGTGAACGAATTTTCCGATGTCTTCCCAGAGGAATTGCCTGGATTGCTGCTGCAGAGAGCCGTAGAGTTTCAGATTGATTTAGTGCCAGGAGCTGCACCTGTAGCTCGCGCACCTTATAGACTCGCACCTTCCGAGATGCAAGAATTACAAAGTCAACTACAAGAACTACTTGATCGAGGATTTATCCAACCAAGCTTCTCGCCTTGGGGCACACCTGTGTTGTTTGTGAAGAAGAAGGATGGATCCTTCCGTATGTGTATCGACTACCGTGAACTCAACAAATTGACTATCAAGAATCGGTATCCTCTTCCATGAATTGATGATCTTTTTAATCAACTTCAAGGATCGAGCGTTTACTCAAAGATCGATTTGCGATCCGAATATCACGAGCTGAGGGTGAAGGAAAGTGACGTGATGAAGACTGCATTTAGAACTCGTTATGGTCATTATGAGTTTCTCGTGATGCCATTCGGATTGACCAATGCACCTACCGTGTTCATGGACCTCATGAATCGTGTCTGCAAGCCGTACTTGGATAAGTTTGTTATCTTCTTCATAGATGATATCCTCATCTACTCTAAGAGCGAAGAAGAGCATGAGCAACACCTCCGACTAGTGCTTGAACTCTTGAGACAAGAGCAACTTTACGCCAAATTCTCCAAGTGTGAATTTTAGTTGAAGGAAGTCCAGTTTCTGGGTCATGTTGTGAGCGACCAGGGTATCAAAGTTGATCCTGCCAAGATTGAAGCCATCAGCAAGTGGGAGACCCCCACTACTCCGACTCATATTCGCCAATTCCTAGGTCTCATCGGTTACTACCGAAGATTCATCTAAGGAATTTCTCTGATTGCTCATCCTTTGACCGCGCTGACTCACAAGGGTAAGAAGTTCATTTGGGAACCCGCACACGAATCAGCATTTCAAACTTTGAAGAAGAAGTTAACCTCCGCACCTATCCTATCACTTACCGAAGGCAGTGACGACTTTGTTGTTTATTGTGATGCATCGAAGAGTGGTTTTGGTTGTGTACTGATGCAACGATCAAAGGTTATTGCCTATGCTTCTCGATAATTGAAGATTCACAAACGGAACTACACTACTCACAATCTTGAACTTGGAGCCGTTGTCTTTGCGCTTAAATTGTGGAGACATTATTTGTATGGAACTAAGAGCACTATCTTCACCGATTACAAGAGTCTCCAGCACATCTTCGATCAGAAGCAACTGAATATGAGGCAGCGTTGATGGATCGAGATGCTCAACGACTACGATTGTGAACTCCGTTATTACCCTGGCGAGGCCAATGTTGTAGCTGACGCTTTAAGCCGAAAGGAGAGGACGACACCTCTTCGTGTTAGGGCTCTGAACATCACCATCCATTCGAACCTCAACAGTCAGATCAGAGTAGCCCAAGATGAGGCTCTCAAGAAGGAGAATATATCTCACGAACATTTGAACATACTTGTCTCTCGATTCGAGGTTAGGGAGTTTGGACTCCGATGTTATGCCGGAAGAATTTGGGTACCTTGTTATGGAGATCTACGAAACCTGATACTTGATGAAGTACACAAATCTTGATATTCGATTCATCCTGGAGCGAGCAAAATGTACCACAACCTTAAAGAACAGTATTGGTGGCCGAATCTCAAGAAGGACGTTGCGACTTATGTTGGTAAGTGTTTGACTTGCTCGAAGGTTAAATCCGAGCATCAGAGACCTTCTGGGTTACTTCAACAACCAGAAATCCCATAATGGAAGTGGGAACGGATAACAATGGATTTCATCACCAAGCTACCAAAGACGGTGGGCGGATACGATACCATTTGGGTTATTGTTGACCGCCTCACCAAATCTGCACACTTTCTAGCGATGAAGGAAACGGATACAATGGAGAGACTTCCTCAATTATACATCAAGGAGGTTGTATCTCGTCATGGTGTACCTTTATCGATCATCTCCGATCGCGATCCCCGTTTTACTTCTAGATTTTGGCGTTCTTTGCAAGAAGCCATGGGAACTCGTCTCGACATGAGTACTTCTTATCACCTTCAGACTGACGGGCAAAGTGAATGAACGATTCAGACCTTGGAGGACATGTTGCGTGCATGTGTCATTGATTTTGGAAAGGCCTGGGAAAGGCATTTGCCACTCGCTGAATTCTCGTACAACAACAGTTATCACTCAAGCATTAATGCCGCACCTTTTAAAGCATTATATGGCCGTAAGTGCTGATCTCCTATTTATTGGGCCGAAGTAGGCGAAAAGCAAATCACCGGACCCGAGGTAGTCCACGAAACCACGGAGAAGATTGCTCAGATTCAAGCTAGACTAAAGACTGCCCGTGACTGTCAAAAGAGTTATGCTGATCTTAAACGTAAGGACTTTAAATTCAACGTTGGTGATCGTGTAATGTTGAAGGTTGCACCTTGGAAACGTGTGATCCGTTTTGGAAAACGTGGAAAGTTGAACCCACGATACATTGGTCCTTTTGAAATCTTGGAACGTGTTGGACCCGTTGCATATCGTTTGGATTTACCAGCATAATTGAGCTCAGTTCATCCTACCTTCCACGTGTCAAACTTGAAGAAGTGTCTTGCTGCACCTGAACTCATCATACCACTTGAAGAACTTACAATTGATGACAAACTCCACTTTGTGGAAGAATTTGTCAAAATTATGGATCGTGAGATCAAAACTTTGATACGCAACAAGATTCCGATCGTCCGAGTGCGATGGAATGCCAAACGAGGACCTGAGTTTACTTGGGAGCGAGAGGATCAAATGATGCGGAAGTATCCTCACCTTTTCCCGAATGCTCCATCTACCTCAGCTTAAATTTCGGGACGAAATTTTCTTTAACAGGTGGGTGATGTAACGACCCTGGAATTTCCAACGTTTATTTATTAATAATAATTATTATTAATACGTATGATTAAACTCATTAGTGGACTTTCCAACGCTTTTATTTGAACTTTGGCCAAAATTAGTATTAGTGGACTTTAGAAGCCCACCCTACACTTTAATGGACTTATTTAAGCCCACTCATTCATGTAAGTATCCATTTAGTTATAACTAGTTAGTTAAGAAGACTAGGAATCTAGTTACCTTATAATCCCCATGAGACCACATCTAATATCCATCTTTTGTAAGCTTTTCATCCAAGTATCCAACAAACAAACTTCTCCCTCCATTTTGCTGCAGCAAAACCGTGAGGTTGAGGGCTCCATATGGGGAGTTTTGATTTCATTATTCATCACTTCATTCATTTGCATTTCTCTCTCAAAAACACACACACATACTTGCTTCATTTCTCTCTCAACTCTTTCTACATTCTTGTAAGAACATGAGGCTTTTCTTCCTTTCTTTTCTCTTGTAAAACCGTAGCATATGCTACCTATATCATCATCATCATTTGTTGTTGTTTGATTACTTGTTGTTGTTAGTTTATTACATATAATTGTTAGTTGTTCTTTACTAGTTACAAGATCAAACTTACTAGTTTGATTCTTCATAATATCTTGTATTTATCAAGAACATAAGAACATAAACTCACTAGTTTATGATTCTACTTTTATTGTTTCAAAAGTTTGTAAGTTCTTGTGTTGTAACTCATACTTGTAGTTCTTGAAGTAAACTTAAAGTTTGCTTCACTTAAAGATCAAACCTTGGTTGAATCTTTAAAAGTATGAACAAACCATGAACCTTTTACTTATTTATTTAGTTTTACTTGCACTTTAATTTTATGATTTTGGTTGTTGTTGGTCAAGTACTACAAGTTAGTCTTGATCTCATATCTCTTGGAACTAAAAGTTAACTTGAAAGCTCAAGAACATGTAAATAAGTTTTCTTTAAAAATAACTTTGTATACTTATGCTTGATCTAGACTTTTGGGTCTTGGATCTTCAAGATCTAACTAAGAACTATGTTCTACATCTTAAGATCTTGATTAGTTAGTTTACTTTCAAGTTTATAGTTCAATATTTCTTTTATAGTTCATGTAAGTGTCAAACCTAAGACTTTGATGTAACTTTGGTTCATCAAGCTACATGCAACTCTTAAGTGAGTTGTGCTTCATGTCTTAGACTTGCACTAGTGTTATGATGGTCAAAACTTGGTTGAGATGATGTAGACACATCAATGAGTTATACACTTGAAGCTATATGCACCAAGGATGAGAACCATGATGAACATCAAGCACCAAGACCACCGGAACTCACTTAAACTTACTGTTTCTGTCCAAACCCTACTGTTTTGCTGATTCTGTAACAGACCAGTAGACCTGGGCTGTTGTGGTTATTATTTTCAAATAGATATTTTCGAGTAGATAACTTTTCATATAGGACTCGTCTTAATCCGAGTTACGGTTTAGGATTTATGGCCCTCCGATCGTCACTATGTCCTTTAACGTTGTGCAGAAATTTCTGACCTACTCGCACTTAAACCGTCACCACGATCAAACGAAGATGATTTTGCTTCTGTAAATTTTACCACACTTAAAGGACTAATATACAGAGCCATGGCCACTGGTCTCACCTTAATTCAGTAAGGGTAGAGGCCGTGGTGACTGACTGAAGTCAGCCTTTGTTTTAAACTACTTTCATAAACGAAACTTACTTTACGCCTTTTGTTTGATGATGAATGATGATGACCCTTAAGACCTTATTTACATAATTTTAAACCTTTTCGGACGATTTAATGACTTAGTACTATTTGACTTAGGTTGAGGACCTTCGGACCGATTACTTGCACACCTTTTCCGAACCGACTTTACGACTACATTATCATTGTGAGTTATAGCATTCCCTTTTTACTTTAACTTATTTTGGGAACTGAGAATACATGCGGATTTTATGTTTTACATACTAGGCACGAGTACTTAAACTTTATATATGTGTGGGTTATATAACGGCAGAAACATTCCCTTTAGCTCGGTAACGTTTAGTCATTGATTTTTGAACCGGTGAACGCGAATCTTAAATATGGATCCATAGGGTTTGACATCCCCACTCGGGCTAGTAGCGCTAGTATTTAACGAGTGTTTAATACTTCGTAAACATACGCACTTGCCAAGTGTACTTTCAGGGTGGTATAAACGTTAAGTTAGTTACCAAGTGCCCACGGTTAACATATACTTTATCATACTGTTTTGAAACGCTCTTTGTAGCACTGAAATCTCGTG
Source organism: Rutidosis leptorrhynchoides (assembly GCF_046630445.1). NCBI lineage: Eukaryota > Viridiplantae > Streptophyta > Magnoliopsida > Asterales > Asteraceae > Rutidosis > Rutidosis leptorrhynchoides. The sequence continues at coordinate 151,416,510 of NC_092334.1, forward strand.
GCCTACCTTACATACTGTTATACTTAAACTATAGCTCACCAACCTTTGTGTTGACGTTTTTATGCATGTTTTTCTCAGGTGCTTGAGGTTAGCTTCCGCTGTGTACTAGTCGTGCTGTAGACACCCGCTGCTTAGAGTTGTCATCGCATGAACTACTTTACCTTGCATTCAAACTTTAGTACTTTTGAACTATGACTTGTAACGACCGTTGTGGTCACATACACTTATTATTTGCTTCTACTTAGTGAAGCATGCTTTTGGATTGTAAAACATTCGATGTTGGTTTAGACATCACTTTATTATTGAATGCAAACTCTTTTTGAAAATGCATATAGTACTTAACCTTGTAATGATCCTGTTGTTGATGATTCGTACACGATGATTTTGTACGGGGCATCACACTGATTGTATCTACTTCCGCCATCAAAACGTCACTCACCATCGTACTCTTCCACAATTCGCCCGTCATCTGGAACTGTACAAGAATTCTCACTTGAACCGCCCGATATTTAAGCGAGGATACACTTCTTTGGATCTATCAGTCGATCATCATGCTTTGTGGCAGACGTACACTACAGATCAAACTTGTTGGAGGTCAGGGAAAAAGGCCTCCAGTTTCATCAACCCAGTTCACCGCATCCTTCATCACCTCTTGTAAAAGATAATCCATCCGAAAACCCAACATAGTGGACTCATCACAATTGCTGACATTCAGCTTATGCACTCCATGTTCCAGACCCGGATCATGCGAGTTGCATACCTTTTGGCTCAGGCGTTCACTATTGAGAAAGTTTCACCGCGCATGGTTGAGCCAGTTTTAGGGGGTGTTGTCACAAGATTACTTAAGCGGATGCACATTCTTGGTGACATAGAAACAATGGGTTATAGGAGAGACAAGAGTAAAAGGATATTGGGTACAAGCTGCTACACAATTGGCTGTTTATTCAGATTCAGAATCAGCAGCTGATAGTTTTGGCTAACCCATGGGTTGCAGGTTCAGTCGATCGGACTGCACCTAATGTGGTGATTAGAGGTTTTAGACCTGATCCCAGGACTAGGGATGGCAGGAGGAGAGCTTGAGGTTCGTAGGAACCAAGGGATGAGGATGATCCCACTTCACATGGTGAGCCCACCGATAGTGACACTCAGAGACACTCACAAGTGCACCAAGGGCCCTACCATACTACGAGCTGTATCATTATAATATGGGAGACATAACTGGGACGTATAGTTGGTTTGCTGAGTCTGTGATGCTCCAGGAGCTTTAGCATTTCACACATCATGCAGGCAGACAGCTTAACGTCCCACCATATCCCTAGCACCATCCTTTTATTGTTGCCCACAGAAAGCCCAGAGACGCCAGCACCAGTCATCAGTGCCCACCACCTCCTCCTCCTCAGCATCATTACATACAACATACAGTCTTTCCTTCTCCACCGCGAGAGCAGAGCACCGGGTTTGAGGGGCTTGTCACCGGCATTTTTGGGGAACCCCTCGTTAGTACACACAGAGACACATCTGCCGGTGCTCACACTTCTACATGGGATCAGGCTGTTAGCCAGGGTATGGCTGAGGATGTGACCCAGAGTCTTGGAGGAATGGATATGGTCAATGATTGGGGAAGAGATTTGCAAGAAGGAGCAAAATGGCAGACGGGGCCAATGATTCACACTAGCACCTCATCTCTCACTGGACTGATTGCACGCTTAGACGAGGTTCGTATCGTGGTATCTTCGGGAACCAACACTTCAGGATGGGTACTGTGATGACCCGGAAATTTCTGACCAAATAAACTTAATCTTTATATAGTTTCGACACGATAAGCAAAGTCTATTAAACCGAGTCTCAAAATTTTTGAACTGTTTCATGAAATCATTTGACCTTCGACCAGTTCCGACGATTCACGAACAATTAATTGTAACTTGATATGTGTGTGTGTGTATATATATATATATATATATATATATATATATATATATATATATATATAATTGGAAACATAATTTTAAATATTGTATGTTGTTGTTACTAAAATTTATTTATGTAAAGCAAAATTAAAATATGATATTATAATGATTATTATTTAAAAAGTATTTATATATATAAATAAAGTGTATTGAATATATATATATATATATATATATATATATATATATATATATATATATATATATATATATATATATATAGTTTTGAATTTATTTGGAAATTGATAGTAACACTCAATTATCATTTGATTGATAATAAACAAGTTAAAAATGAACTTATGTGGTTTTAAAAATAATTGGTGATCCGAAAATGAGTTTTATAAATTATAGGCTTATTAAAAATGTATTTATGAACTAGTTGTTGAATTTTAAAACTTTTTATATTTTACTTGGGGTTGGGAGTGAATAATTAATGTAATTTTTAATTAATAGTTACTGACTGAATTCTATACCATAATGACTGAAATAAATAAAGATGATTAATATAAAAATTTGAGATTTTTTGGTGTACTTTTATCCGCCACTGATTAACCACGGAATACGAAATTCAATCCGTAAAGGAGGACGACTAAGGAACCACACGTTTAAAATTCATTGATATTAAAATATGAGTTGAAACTGTATCAAATTATTGTTTTCTTTGATTGAACATGATTTATAATTATAATATTATATATATATACATCAACTACACTTGTGAATATTCTTGCTTTTTATGTTCGACAAAACAGCCAGATCATTCATGATATGATACAATTATTTTATTATTATTATTATTTAATATTATAATTATAATTATTAATATATTATATATATAAACTTCTATATTCTATATATAATATATATCGGTACATATACATACATATTGAAAACACAAGAATCCAAAACCTACTTCCTTATTTTTGTTACCCTTCATTTTTCTTTCTGTCAACTTCATCACTCATGCAACCAACAAACTATTTGAGAAATAATAACATATCCGTGATAATTGAAATGTGTTTGACCATTATTGTGTTTACTTTATTCACCCACTAACTTACATAAATATACATATATCAATATACAATGCACATGGATCACAAACACTAATACCCTCTCCAACACTTTCTCTTCTTTTTCTGTAACTCGCTACTGTTATATAGCTTGTTTCTTTGTGTTTTGATCGCAAGACCAAACCAAACCCTCACCATCGGATACTACCACCATCGGTTAACCCCATCGTTGTAAACCTACACCATCACAACCATCACCATTACTTTCGAGCTTTTATTATTCGTTTACCATCACCACACAACTCCTGCTAATACTACGATCATTGATTTGATATTGGGTCAGGTTCGGTTCAACACACAACCATCATGGAACCATCACCCAAGAACACCATCGAACCATGTTGTTGATAGCTACATTCAACATGAATCAAACCACCATTCGGCCAACACCCTCACCACTCATACCACCCCTTGAATCACCACCTTGATTACCATTCACCATCGACCACTCTATTCACCATCCTAGAACCACCGTAGTAACCACCACTACGGCCGCCATACACCACCCTCACTACTTCTCAAAAAACAACTACTATCATTGTTTACTGCTACTATGTTGATTCGAGCAACACCAAGACACGACCCATCGACCACCGGAGTCACCCTGCAGCCACCATCATCGCCTAATACCACCACAACCCATCATAAACCACCTCTTCTATCTCTCTTTTCTCTCTCTCTCTCTCTAACTCTCTCTCTCAAACATAAACTGCCCAAGAACAACACCCAATTATTTCCAGCTGCTTGATTTATAGCCAATTGATACCGCTATAGTTATGTTTCAGTTTCAACAACTTCCACCCACCATCGAACAACACACTTTTCTTTCTGTTTTCCCTTCGAAATCACCACCACATACCGTCTGCCATTTTACTTCTGATCAAATCGAAACCTTTATTTATTCTCTTTTCTGTTTTGCTGCAAAAAGTGTATGGCCGCTACTGGTTTTGTTGTGTTTCTCTTCTTTTTCTCCTATTAGGGCCGACAGATATCAAACAATTAACCCCACCCACGTGATTGTTGAATAAAATCGATGGCTACCAGATTTCTTGTTGGGACACCATTTTTCTACTTGGGCCGTAAACCTTTTATTTCCTTTTGGATCGATTGACAGTTGGGTCATGTTGTGTTTCTGGGCCGCGTTTCCTTTTCTTGTTGGGCCAAAAATATGTCAATTATCATAAGGAAGTCGCTGCTTATGTTCTTTTAGGATTAAAAAGCGAACATGATAATGTTTACGTGTTGATGAAGCATGATAAACGATGATGATGGTGTCGTGTTTAGGTTGTAATAATAAACAAAAGATGAAGATGAAAATGTTATTTGAATCTTGCGTTATGAAGAAAACGAAGCAAGAAAAATACGTGTTAAATATAATTGGGTACCAGTTATTTTAGAAAAGTTAGATAGATCAGATGGTGAGGAGTGTTGGTGTTGTACGAGGGGTCGTGGGTTCGAGCCCAGGCCGGGGCGTTTATCTTTTTAAAGCTTGTTTCATTAAGGTAGCTCTTTTATTATTATTATTATTATTATTATTATTATTATTATTATTATTATTATTATTATTATTATTATTATTATTATTATTATTATTATTATTATTATTATTATTATTATTATTATTATTATTATTATTATTGTTATGCTAAGTATTGTTATTATTAACATTAATATTATGATTATTATTAACATAAATATAATTTTTATTATTATTATCATAAGTATTAGTATTACTATTATCAGTAGTATCATTATGATTAAAACCAATATTGTTATTATTAATAACATTATTATTATAAACATCATTATTTCTAAAACTATTTTTATTAGCATTATTATGAAAAGTATCATTTTAGTAAAAGTATTATTTTTATTAAAAATTATTATTATCAATATTATTAAAAATAACATTTTTAGTAAATTTACCATTTTTATTACTATTTAGGATTATTATTATTATTATCATTATTAGTATTAGTATTATTTTTAGAGACATTACTATTATTTTTATCACTATTATTATTATTATTACTATAATTAATATTATTATCCATATTATTATTATTAATATTATCATTATAATCAAATACAACCTTTGTTACTATTATTGATATAAAAATATATTTATAATAATATTACATATAAGTATGTACTAATCATATTAACATTTTTTTTAACAAATTAGATATTTTTAATATATATATTGATATAACTATATAAATATTAATCATTTTAAATACATACACAAATTAAATATATATAATACATAATTGAAGATATAATATATAAATTTTTTCGATTATGATTATATGTGTTAATATATATATATATATATATATATATATATATATATATATATATATATATATATATATATATATATATATATATATATACACACACACACACACACACACAAATGATATAGGTTCGTGAATCCAAGGCCAACCCTGCACTGTTCAGTTCAGTCGAATGAATATTTTTACTACAAAATATTGTATCGTGAGTTTCATTTGCTCCCTTTTTGAATACTTTTGCAATATATTTTTGGGACTGAGAATACATGCGCTGCTTTTATAAATGTTTGATGAAATAGACACAATTACTTAAAACTACATTCTATGGTTGGATTATTAGACCGAATATCACCCTTTTAGCTTGGTAACCTAAGAATTAGGGAACAGACACTCTAATTGACGCGAATCCTAAAGGTAGATCCACGGGCACTGTCATATCCCCACAATATCACAATATCACAACACAAGTATGTATAAACGAGAACGACTCTATATGAGACGTTTTTAATATAAACCAATGTATTAAAATAGCAGAAAGTGTTAAGTCACTACAATAAATGTTTTAATGCAATAATATGAATGTATAAATGCGGACTCCAAAAGCAGCAAAGTCCAAATAGTAAATAATCTTTAGAAATATTCACCTGAGATAAAACATGCTTAAAGTGTCAACCAAAATGGTTGAGTGAACAACATAGGTTTATAATAGTGTTTAGACCACAAGATTTAATTATAAAGTTTAATCAGTTCGTTAGTAGTGCTGAGGTGTATGATATCGAAACTAAACAAGGTTACCCCGTGATCACTTTATTCGTTCATGTTGTTAAATCATTATTATGTAACCAAAGACCAGCGGTCAAATGGTTAGAGACGTCGCTCTCAGTAGGCCTACTCACAACAACTAAGTTTGCATTTATACGTAGCAATTAAAGATATCATGGCAGGGATTTAGCATGAATCAAAGCATGGAAGCACAGTTTGAACTAATCAAAATAAAGTTTTCATGTACTTGTGTCTAGGCGTAAAACAGTTTAAAAGCAAGTATGTGTCTCACCCCAAAAGTTCAAAATAAGTAATAGAAACAGTTAAAAAGTGGGGCTATGAAGTCCACCTTAGTAGCAAGAAAGAAATTCCACGCAAGTAGTAAGAACGGAGTATGTAACTGGAGATCTCAACCTAGAGATATAATGTTTAATTAGTTAATGTCTAATAGACATAAAGTTTGTTTATTAATATAGCATGCTATATTGACAGTGACCTTTTTCTCGAGAAAAGTTACTATTTCTCAAAAGTTTCTATATTTGAAAACCTACTATTTATGGAATGCTTCCACTTATAGTAAGCCTCTAATTTAAGAAGTTCGGGTTATAACTCTTAACAAAGATGTTGTACAATCTCGCCCAAACTTCGTTGCTAACATGCAAGTCACTCGAATGATCTATTGTTACCGAGCGACCCAGGATCTCTTGACTAGAATCTAAGTCTTGGCATTCGAGATCCACAAGCTTCCCATAATATACCAAGGATCACCCTAGGCCACAAGTAGCGGTGATGTTTGTAGCCTTTGTACGCTATCTTTAATTATAACCTTCACATTATAAGTGTATTCACATAACAAGTTATTTTTATACTTATTAGTTATATATATATATATATATCAAGATTCTTTTAATCTTTACCCTTAATCATAACCATTAAAGCTTTTACCATTTAATTATATATCAAGATCAAATCTTACTTTATTACCAATAATCATAATACTTTTAATTTAACAAACTTATTAATCATCATCCAAAATTTTCTTTCTTCATAATCATTATCTTTATTCTTAATATTTAACATGTTATTATTACTTCCTAATAAAGATCATTCTTTATAATAATTACTCATCTTATTAAATCTAACTTCAGTCATGTTCATGATCTTATTCATAACACTTAACATAACCTTATAACTTCAAGAACAAGATCAATCATAATATATTAAAAGTAGTAGATTAAAAGTAGGATTTTCATTAAGGTTTTAGGTATACCTTAGAAGATTAAGGATCAAGAACAAAGTGGCGATAAAAACCCAAAACAGAAACTGAATTGCAGCAGCAAAAATGACCCAAACAAGTGCTTTTTGGGCTGTTTTTGTCACGCAGAAGAATAGGAGAAAATGCAGCAGCAGCACATCAATAAAACGCAACAACAATGGTGGATTATGAGGCTGTTTTGGCTCGCAAACAAGCAGGAAACACAGCAGGTTGTTGGGTCTATTTTTGGTTCACGATAACAGCAGGAAACAGCAGCAAGGAGTGGCGACTAATGGTGGGTTGAAGGGCTGATTCTAGTCGACTGCAGAGGGGGTTTGAGAGGGTTGTTTTTGGTCGACAAGGAGGCTGTGATAGGGATGTTTTGCAGCAGGTGTTAGTCGACTAAAAAAGAGAGGGAAAAGTAGAAACTAGCCAACTATATGCAGCAGGTTTTGGAAAGCTGGATGTCACGACTTGCAGGCTGGTGTAAGAGGTGTTGGTTGTCGATTACAGGAGATTATTTAGGGGTTTATTTAGTCGACTAAATTGGGAGAGAAACTGGAAAAGACTGTTGACTAAATTCAGCAACCAGGAGAAAATATTGTGGTGCTATTTAGGAAAAACATGAGGATTTAAATAGTTGATCAAGTGTTGGATCAAGATTAGGATTCTTGGTGATCAAGGACACAATTTGTATTAGACTAGGATTAATGAAAACTTAGAGATCAAGTTATTTCCTAGCCTAAACAGCCGATTTATTTTGTTAACACATATTTATTTATTTTTTTATACGGCTTTAACTATTTATTTTCATATTTTATATATATTATTTATTTATTATTATTATTATTATTATTATTATTATTATTATTATTATTATTATTATTATTATTATTATTATTATTATTTAATTAAATTTTATTTATTTACTAACCCCTAACTTTTATTAATTCTTATTAAGTTCATATTAGTTTATATATATTCTTATTTGTTTGAATCTTATAAATATTGTCATATTTTAATTTATGAAATATTGTTTATATCATTTATTTAGTATTAGGGTTAGGGTTTAATATTCAATATTAAATGGGATTAAGGTTTAGTAGTTAATAGGTAGGGTTAGGTTTAGGGTTTCAAATAGTATTAGGGTTTTAGTATTAATTACTATATTAACTTTAACCGGATAACAACCCTAGTGCTAAAACACAGCATATGACAATGAAATCCTAAGGGCAATTTGGTATATTCAAAAGGGAAAAGTGAGGGTTGTTATAGTACCTCCCCGTTAATTTAAACTTCGTCCCAAAGTTTCAGTAAGACTTCTCGGCTGCATCAACGTTAAGAAAATATGAGGATATTTCCGCTTCATCTGGTCTTCACGTTCCCAGGTATACTCGGGCCCTCTTCGTGAATTCCAATGGATCTTAACAACAAGAATAGATCTTTGTTTCAAACGTTTAACCTCACAATCCAGAATTTCTATAGGTTTCCGGTGAAGTGCAATTAATGCGAAGATCATCCAAGGGAATAACAGGTATGTCATCAACAAGACACTTTTTAAGATTCGAAATGTGAAATGTATGAACTTTAATTAATAGGAAGTGTTGACTAAAAATTACCATTCGGTCAACGTTTTGTTAAAGCAAAGTTTACACTTAATTACAGCGAGGATCTACTTGAGTGAAAGCTGATATTGTATGAAATTTCAGCCAAAAGAGCTTGGGTGAATAGAATATTTAGTCTTATGGACTTCATGCAAGACTAGTTCTTAAAAATTTTGAATAGCAGTGATTTTTATAAGATCGACATGTATTCCTTCACTATCAACTACATGCCCAAGAAATTGTACGGTTCGCAGCCAAAGTTCACACTTGGAAAACTTGGCATACAGTTGTTCCTTCTTTAAGAGCTCTAGATCAATCGCAGATGTTGCTCATGCTCTTTCTCGCTCTTGGAATAGATTAAGATGTCATCAATGAAGACTATCACGAATTTATCAAGATAAGGTTTGCATGCATGGTTCATAAGATCCATGAATACAGCAAGAGCATTGGTTAAGCCAAAAGGCATCACAAGAACTCATAGTGTCTACAACGAGTTTGAAAAGTAGTCTTAGAAACATCAGTTTCCTTGACTCTCAATTGATGATAACCCGACCTAGGATCAATCTTCAAATAGATACTTGACCCTTGCAGTTGGTCAAACAGGTCATCAATACGCGGGAGTGGATAAGATTCTTGATGGTTAGCTTGTTGAGTTCTCGGTAATCAATACATTCTCAACGTACCACCTTTCTTTTTAATGAAAAGAACGGGTGCTCCCCACGGAGGCAAGCTAGTGAAATGTCCCGTTCTTATTGATTAAAAACGTTCCATATTAATTGATTTCGTTGCGAGGTTTTGACCTCTATATGAGACGTTTTTCAAAGACTGCATTCATTTTTAAAACAAACCATAACCTTTATTTCATAAATAAAGGTTTAAAAAGCTTTACGTAGATTATCAAATAATGATAATCTAAAATATCCTGTTTACACACGACCATTACATAATGGTTTACAATACAAATATGTTACATTGAAATTAGTTTCTTGAATACAGTTTTTACACAATATCATACAAACATGGACTCCAAATCTTGTCCTTATTTTAGTATGCAACAGCGGAAGCTCTTAGTATTCACCTGAGAATAAACATGCTTTAAACGTCAACAAAAATGTTGGTGAGTTATAGGTTTAACCTATATGTATCAAATCGTAATAATAGACCACAAGATTTCATATTTCAATACACATCCCATACATAGAGATAAAAATCATTCATATGGTGAACACCTGGTAACCGACATTAACAAGATGCATATATATATAAGAATATCCCCATCATTCCGGGACACCCTTCGGATATGATATAAATTTCGAAGTACTAAAGCATCCGGTACTTTGGATGGGGTTTGTTAGGCCCAATAGATCTATCTTTAGGATTCGCGTCAATTAGGGTGTCTGTTCCCTAATTCTTAGATTACCAGACTTAATAAAAAGGGGCATATTCGATTTCGATAATTTAACCATAGAATGTAGTTTCACGTACTTGTGTCTATTTTGTAAATCATTTATAAAACCTGCATGTATTCTCATCCTAAAAATATTAGATTTTAAAAGTGGGACTATAACTCACTTTCACAGATTTTTACTTCGTCGGAAAGTAAGACTTGGCCACTGGTTGATTCACGAACCTATAACAATATATACATATATATCAAAGTATGTTTAAAATATATTTACAACACTTTTAATATATTTTGATGTTTTAAGTTTATTAAGTCAGCTGTCCTCGTTAGTAACCTACAACTAGTTGTCCACAGTTAGATGTACAGAAATAAATCGATAAATATTATCTTGAATCAATCCACGACCCAGTGTATACGTGTGACGATCGCTCCAAATCCATATGGACGAACACGTCATTCATTGATTTCTTTGCGAGGTATTTGACCTCTATATGATACGTTTTGTAAACATTGCATTCTTTTGAAAAGGCATACCATAAATGAATATTTAATTCCAAGGTTTTCGACATCTGATGATTTCTATATATAGACAATCACCGTAAATAATAGTTTACAATAATAATACTTCCGTTGACAATGCAGTCAAAATAGATACATGATGATGGTTTTGTGAATGCAACGTTTTCTTGAATAAAGCATGCAAGACTCCATGCACATAGCTTGTATATCATGTAAGCAAACAGCGGAAGACTTCTAGGGAACCTGAGAATAAACATGCTAACAAGTGTCAACACAAAGGTTGGTGAGTTCATAGTTTTAATGTTTCGTATAATCTGTATATAAAGGTGGATCACAAGATTTCAGTTGTTTCATCCAGAAACGTTTATCAATAGATTATATAAAAGTGGATCACAAGATTTCAGTTGTTTCATCCAGAAACGTTTATCAAAATATTCTACGAAATTGAGCACCCTGGTAACTAAACTTTAATGTTTATATAATTTGTACCCTTTGTATAATCATCTTAATAATACACGCAAACCAACGTGTACGCTTCTCAAATAGCATACGTCCGTTAAAAGGCTAGTGCTCTAGCTCGGACGGGGATATCAAGTCCTATGGATCCATATACTACTACTCGCGCCCACCAGTTCTTATAACTGGCAGTTACTAGTTACCAAAGCTAAGGGATTTTCGGTTCAAACTCAGTGTAGAATTTAGTATGTACTTGTATCCATTGCGTTTAAAATAAAGTGCATGTATTCTCAGCCCAAAAATATAGATTGCAAAAGCAATTAAAAAGGGAGCAAATGAAACTCACGCATATAAATATTGTATATCGGTTAATAAAGCATTTGCATGTATTCTCAGTTCAAAATATATTTCAAATGCATTTAATAAAGCAGTTATAAAAACAGCGCATGTATTCTCAGTTCCAAAAATAAAGAGTAAAAGGGAGCAAATGAAACTCACGCATATAAATATTGTATATCGGTTAATAAAGCATTTGCATGTATTCTCAGCCCAAAAATGTAGAGAGTAAAAGGGATCATATGAACTCACAGTTTAATATTGATATACAATATTGCAGGAAAGCACGTAGACGCATCGGAGATGATAAATACGAGGTTTGATTCACAAAAATACCCCCGAACATTACCCATAATTTTCTTGGCAATAACCCATATTTTCCTTAGCTCTAGCTCGCTCGGAAACTCGTTTTGAAAATTACTTGGACATCACTCCGTCGTAATATTTTTTTGTACATTATTATTTTTGTATCGCAAAAATAATAACACTAATAAAAAAAATAAAAAAATAATAAGATTAATAATAATCTTATTAATAATAATAATAATAATAATAATAATAATAATAATAATAATAATAATAAATAATAAATAATATTACGGAGTATATATATATTTGTGTATGTGTGTGATTTAAATCGAGCGAAAACACTGAAATTTATAGATGTGGCCTGAAATCTGGAGTCATGCGACTCGCATGGAAATGGCCTTCTGGCCATGCGACTCGCATAAGGACCAGGGACAGCTCACATTGTTTTGGCTCCTAGCTTGTCGACATAATATAAAATAAATATAAATATAATATATATAATTTAAATTAATTAATTATATATTATATTAAATTCACGTGCATAGTTGACTTGTAATTTTTGTTCCGATAAGTCGTACGTTGTCACTCGACTTATGTCCCGGTTCCGGTTTTTCGAACGCCCTTTCGTACGCTGAGAAAACTTGTACTTTACGTTTCGTGAATCGTACCTTTGTCAAAATATAGTCTTAAATCATCCATAAAATATACCACTGCAGCAAAGTTACTGTAGCAATTCACTGTAGCAATTCACTGTAGCAAAGTCAATTTCACTGTAGCAAATAGTGATTTTCAAAAACACTGTAGCATTTTGGGTACTGTAGCAATTTGAAAATGTTACTATCGTTTACTAAATAAGTTAAAATTATATATATGTATATATCTTTTTAATATATATAAATCAGTTTTTAAATACACATTGGAAGTTATTTATAAATAAATTTTAATAATAAATATTTCAACTTATCATATATATTCAAATAGATATTTAAACCAATAAGTTTAATGTACGGTATCAAATAATTAATACATTGTTACCTTTTCAAGTTATAGTATATATGTATCTATTTACATATAATTGTTCGCGAATCGTCGAAAACAACCGAAGGGTATTTAAATATATAAAAGTAATTCAAAAATTTTGAGATTCAGTTTTACAGACTTTGCTTATCGTGTCGGAAATGTTAATCATACAAAGATTAAGTTTAAATTTAGTCGAAATTTTCGGGTCATCACAATACGTATCTCAGTATTGATCACAACTCAAACTATATATATTTTGGAATCAACCTCAACCCTGTATAGCTAACTTCAATATTCACATATAGAGTGTCTATGGTTGTTCCGAAATATATATAGATGTGTCGACATGATAGGTCAGAACATTGTATACGTGTCTATGGTATCTCAAGATTACATAATATACAATACAAGTTGATTAAGTTATGGTTGGAATAGATTTGTTACCAATTTTCACGTAGCTAAAATGAGAAAAATTATCCAATCTTGTTTTACCCATAACTTCTTCATTTTAAATCCGTTTTGAGTGAATCAACTTGCTATGGTTTCATATTGAACTATATTTTATGAATCTAAACAGAAAAAGTATAGGTTTATAGTCGGAAAAATAAGTTACAAGTCGTTTTTGTAAAGGTAGTCATTTCAGTCGAAAGAACGACGTCTAGATGACCATTTTAGAAAACATACTTCCACTTTGAGTTTAACCATAATTTTTGGATATAGTTTCATGTTCATAATAAAAATCATTTTCTCAGAATAACAACTTTTAAATCAAAGTTTATCATAGTTTTTAATTAACTAACCCAAAACAGCCCGCGGTGTTACTACGACGGCGTAAATCCGGTTTTACGGTGTTTTTCGTGTTTCCAGGTTTTAAATCATTAAGTTAGCATATCATATAGATATAGAACATGTGTGTAGTTAATTTTAAAAGTCAAGTTAGAAGGATTAACTTTTGTTTGCGAACAAGTTTAGAATTAACTAAACTATGTTCTAATGATTACGAGTTTAAACCTTCGAATAAGATAGTTTTATATATATGAATCGAATGATGTTATGAATATCATTACTACCTCAAGTTTAGTAGGTAAACCTACTGGAAGTGACAAGAAATGATCTAGCTTCAAAGGATCTTGGATGGCTTGAAAGTTCTTGAAGTAGGATCATGACACAAAAACAAGTTCAAGTAAGATTTTTGTTCGAATTAAGATAGTTTATAGTTATAGAAATTGAATCAAAGTTTGAATATGAATATTACCTTGAATAAGAAAGATAACCTACTGTATATAACAAAGGTTTCTTGATCTTAGATGATTACTTGGAATGGATTAGAAAACTTGGAAGTAAATTAGTAAACTTGAAGGGATTTTTGAAGTGTTCTTGAAGTGTTCTTCCTATGATGATTATAGCTTGATTCTTGAAGTGATTTTTGATGAAGATGATGATTAACTACTGGAAAAATACGTTCATAATAGTGTGTGTGTGTTGAGAGAGAATTAGAAAGAGAATTGGAAGTGAAATAGAGTGAATGATGAGTGGTAATTGGTGAGTGGTGAGTGGGGTTAAAAGGAGTTCTAGTTAGTTGACTAGCTCATGGTAGAAGTTAAAATTGATTAGTCATACATGACATAATCAAGAGTGGAATCCCATGCTAGTTCCTATTGGTATATACTCATAGTAAGTACGTTTTGAAGCTGTGTATAATACGGGTAAGAATACGACTAGAATTCTTGATGAAAGAAAAGAATGGAAAAGTAACTGTAACCATTTTCGTTAATTATGAGTGTTTTGATATATGTCTTGAAGTCTTCCAAAAGTATTTTAATACATCTAAATACACTACATGTATATACATTTTAACTGAGTCGTTAAGTCATCGTTAGTCGTTACATGTAAGTGTTGTTTTGAAACCTTTAAGTTAACGATCTCAATTAATGTTGTTAACCCATTGTTTATTATATCTAATGAGATGTTAAATTATTATATTATCATGATATTATGATATATTAATATATCTTAATATGATATATATACATTTAAATGTCGTTACAACGATAATCGTTACATATATGTCTCGTTTCGAAATCCTTAAGTTAGTAGTCTTGTTTATATGTATATAACTCATTGTTAATATACTTATGGAGATACTTACTTATCATAATCTCATGTTAACCATATGTATATCCATATATATATCGTCATGTCGTTTTTACAAGTTTTAACGTTCGTGAATCGCCGGTCAACTTGGGTGGTCAATTGTCTATATGAAACATATTTTAATTAATCAAGTCTTAACAAGTTTGATTACTTAACATGTTGGAAACATTTAATCATGTAAATATCAATCTCAATTAATATATATAAACATGGAAAAGTTCGGGTCACTACAGTACCTACCCGTTAAATAAATTTCGTCCCGAAATTTTAAGCTGTTGAAGGTGTTGACGAATCTTCTGGAAATAGATGCGGGTATTTCTTCTTCATCTGATCTTCACGCTCCCAGGTGAACTCGGGTCCTCTACGAGCATTCCATCGAACCTTAACAATTGGTATCTTGTTTTGCTTAAGTCTTTTAACCTCACGATCCATTATTTCGACGGGTTCATCGATGAATTGGAGTTTTTCGTTGATTTGGATTTCATCTAACGGAATAGTGAGATCTTCTTTAGCAAAACATTTCTTCAAATTCGAGACGTGGAAAGTGTTATGTACAGCCGCGAGTTGTTGAGGTAACTCAAGTCGGTAAGCTACTGGTCCGACACGATCAATAATCTTGAATGGTCCAATATACCTTGGATTTAATTTCCCTCGTTTACCAAATCGAACAATGCCTTTCCAAGGTGCAACTTTAAGCATGACCATCTCTCTAATTTCAAATTCTATATCTTTTCTTTTAATGTCAGCGTAGCTCTTTTGTCGTCTTTGGGCGGTTTTCAACCGTTGTTGAATTTGGATGATCTTCTCGGTAGTTTCTTGTATAATCTCCGGACCCGTAATCTGTCTATCCCCCACTTCACTCCAACAAATCGGAGACCTGCACTTTCTACCATAAAGTGCTTCAAACGGCGCCATCTCAATGCTTGAATGGTAGCTGTTGTTGTAGGAAAATTCTGCTAATGGTAGATGTCGATCCCAACTG
Organism: Rutidosis leptorrhynchoides; assembly: GCF_046630445.1. NCBI lineage: Eukaryota > Viridiplantae > Streptophyta > Magnoliopsida > Asterales > Asteraceae > Rutidosis > Rutidosis leptorrhynchoides. The sequence continues at coordinate 151,432,649 of NC_092334.1, forward strand.
TTTCCGAAATCAATAACACATGCTCGTAGCATGTCTTCAAGCGTTTGTATCGTCCTTTCGCTCTGCCCATCAGTTTGTGGATGATAGGCAGTACTCATGTCTAGATGAGTTCCTAATGCTTGCTGTAATGTCTGCCAGAATCTTGAAATAAATCTGCCATCCCTATCAGAGATAATAGAGATTGGTATTCCATGTCTGGAGACGACTTCCTTCAAATACAGCCGTGCTAACTTCTCTATCTTGTCATCTTCTTTTATTGGCAGGAAATGTGCTGATTTGGTGAGATGATCAACTATTACCCAAATAGTATCAAAACCACTTGCAGTCCTTGGCAATTTAGTGATGAAATCCATGGTAATGTTTTCCCATTTCCATTCCGGGATTTCGGGTTGTTGAAGTAGACCTGATGGTTTCTGATGCTCAGCTTTGACCTTAGAACACGTCAAATATTCTCCTACGTATTTAGCAACATCGGCTTTCATACCCGGCCACCAAAAATATTTCCTGAGATCCTTGTACATCTTCCCCGTTCCAGGATGTATTGAGTATCTGGTTTTATGAGCTTCTCTAAGTACCATTTCTCTCATATCTCCAAATTTTGGTACCCAAATCCTTTCAGCCCTATACCGGGTTCCGTCTTCCTGAATATTAAGATGTTTCTCCGATCCTTTGGGTATTTCATCCTTTAAATTTCCCTCTTTTAAAACTCCTTGTTGCGCCTCCTTTATTTGAGTAGTAAGGTTATTATGAATCATTATATTCATAGATTTTACTCGAATGGGTTCTTTGTCCTTCCTACTCAAGGCATCGGCTACCACATTTGCCTTCCCCGGGTGGTAACGAATCTCAAAGTCGTAATCATTCAATAATTCAATCCACCTACGCTGCCTCATATTCAGTTGTTTCTGATTAAATATGTGTTGAAGACTTTTGTGGTCGGTATATATAATACTTTTGACCCCATATAAGTAGTGCCTCCAAGTCTTTAATGCAAAAACAACCGCGCCTAATTCCAAATCATGCGTCGTATAATTTTGTTCGTGAATCTTCAATTGTCTAGACGCATAAGCAATCACCTTCGTTCGTTGCATTAATACACAACCGAGGCCTTGCTTTGATGCGTCACAATAAATCACAAAATCATCATTCCCTTCAGGCAATGACAATATAGGTGCCGTAGTTAGCTTTTTCTTCAATAACTGAAACGCTTTCTCTTGTTCATCATTCCATTCAAATTTCTTCCCTTTATGCGTTAATGCATTCAAGGGTTTTGCTATTCTGGAAAAGTCTTGGATGAACCTTCTGTAGTAACCAGCTAGTCCTAAAAACTGGCGTATGTGTTTCGGAGTTTTCGGGGTTTCCCACTTTTCAACAGTTTCTATCTTTGCCGGATCCACCTTAATACCTTCTTTGTTCACTATGTGACCGAGGAATTGAACTTCTTCCAACAAAAATGCACACTTTGAAAACTTAGCGTACAATTCTTCCTTCCTTAATACTTCTAACACCTTTCTCAAATGTTCACCGTGTTCTTGGTCATTCTTTGAGTAAATAAGTATGTCATCAATGAAAACAATGACAAACTTGTCAAGGTATGGTCCACACACTCGGTTCATAAGGTCCATGAACACAGCTGGTGCATTAGTTAAACCAAACGGCATGACCATAAACTCGTAATGACCGTAACGTGTTCTGAAAGCAGTCTTTGGAATATCATCTTGTTTCACCCGCATTTGATTATACCCGGAACGTAAGTCAATCTTTGAATAAACAGACAAGCCTTGTAGTTGATCAAATAAGTCGTCGATTCTCGGTAGTGGGTAGCGGTTCTTGATGGTAAGTTTGTTCAAATCTCGGTAGTCGATACACAACCTGAATGTACCATCTTTCTTCTTGACAAACAAAACAGGAGCTCCCCACGGTGATGTGCTTGGTCGAATGAAACCACGCTCTAAAAGTTCTTGTAATTGGCTTTGTAGTTCTTTCATCTCGCTGGGTGCAAGTCTGTAAGGAGCACGAGCTATTGGTGCAGCTCCTGGTACAAGATCTATTTGAAATTCAACGGATCGCTGTGGGGGTAATCCCGGTAATTCTTTCGGAAATACATCGGGAAATTCTTTTGCAATGGGAACATCATTGATGCTCTTTTCTTCAGTTTGTACTTTCTTGACGTGTGCTAGAACAGCATAGCAACCTTTTCTTATTAGTTTTTGTGCCTTCAAATTACTAATAATATGTACCTTCGTGTTGCCCTTTTCTCCGTACACCATTAAGGGTTTTCCTTTTTCTCGTATAATGCGAATTGCATTTTTGTAACAAACGATCTCTGCTTTCACTTCTTTCAACCAGTCCATACCGATTATCACATCAAAACTCCCTAACTCTACAGGTATCAAATCAATCTTAAATGTTTTGCTAACCAGTTTAATTTCTCGATTCCGACATATATTATCTGCTGAAATTAATTTACCATTTGCTAATTCGAGTAAAAATTTACTATCCAAAGGCGTCAATGGACAACTTAATTTAGCACAAAAATCTCTACTCATATAGCTTCTATCCGCACCCGAATCAAATAAAACGTAAGCAGATTTATTGTCAATAAGAAACGTACCCGTAACAAGCTCCGGGTCTTCCTGTGCCTCTGCCGCATTAATATTGAAAATTCTTCCGCGGCCTTGTCCATTCGTGTTCTCCTGGTTCGGACAATTTCTAATAATGTGGTCCGGTTTTCCACATTTATAACAAACTACATTGGCATAACTTGCTCCGACACTACTTGCTCCGCCATTACTCATTCCGATACCATTTACTCCTTTCGTTCTATTAACCCCTGGTCCGTAGACCTCACACTTCGCCGCGCTATGACCATTTCTTTTACAATTGTTTCAAAATTTGGTGCAGAACCCCGAGTGATACTTTTCACACCTTTGGCATAGCTGCTTTTGATTGTTGTTGTTGTTGCGGTTATTATTGTTGTTGGGATGATTGTTGTAGTTGCTGTTGTTGTTGTTGTTGTTGTTGTTGTTGTTGGGCCATTTGTTGTAGTTGCGATTGATGTTGCGATTGTTGGGATAATTGTTGCGATTATTGTTGTAATTGCTGTTATTGTTGTATTGGTGATTCTTATCACCGTTTTCCTCCCACTTTCTTTTGACTTGCTTCACATTGGCCTCTTCAGCAGTCTGTTCTTTAATTCTTTCTTCAATCTGGTTCACTAGTTTGTGAGCCATTCTACATGCCTGTTGTATGGAGGCGGGCTCGTGTGAACTTATATCTTCTTGGATTCTTTCCGGTAATCCTTTCACAAACGCGTCGATCTTCTCTTCCTCATCTTCGAATGCTCCCGGACACAATAGGCACAATTATGTGAATCGTCTTTCGTACGTGGTAATATCAAATCCTTGGGTTCGTAACCCTCTAAGTTCTGTCTTGAGCTTATTGACCTCGGTTCTGGGACGGTACTTCTCGTTCATCAAGTGCTTGAATGCTGACCACGGTAGTGCGTACGCATCATCTTGTCCCACTTGCTCTAGATAGGTATTCCACCATGTTAACGCAGAACCTGTGAAGGTATGCGTAGCGTACTTCACTTTGTCCTCTTCAGTACACTTATGGCAAACACCGATTTGACCTTCTCGGTCCACCGTTTCAATCCGATCGGTCCTTCGGTTCCATCAAATTCCAAAGGTTTGCAGGCAGTGAATTCTTTGTAGGTGCATCCTACACGATTTCCTGTACTGCCAGATCCAAGGTTATTGTTGGTATGTAGCGCAACCTGTACTGCGGCTATGTTTGAAGCTAGAAAAGTACGGAATTCCTCTTCATTCATATTCACGGTGTGTCGAGTAGTCGGTGCCATTTCCTTCAAAATAGTCAAATGGAACAAGTTAATCATACAGAATATTAAGAGTAGTTAATAGTATTTCGTAGCATAATATGAACTCATTTATAAAAGCTTTTTCTTCATATTAGCGTTTTATAAGTTTAAATTCGGGTAGTACCTACCCGTTAAGTTCATACTTAGTAGCTAATATACAATTCAACTACTACAATTCTATATGAAAAACTGATTGTAATAATATTTCGCGTTCAAACTTTTATACAATATTTTACAAACTTACAATACCGCTTATTTTACATAAAGCATGAAATATAGCACACAATAACTTTGATACAAGATAGTTGTGAAGATAATTCTAGCTAGTACACAAGTCGTTCAGCAAAGGCAATAAAGACACGTAATTCATACGTCCAGAAACAAGTCATGCATTCTGGTTTTACTAGGACTACTTCCCATCCTTGGTCTTGTGGAACATAACCGTTATGGCCGTTGATAAGACAGCGTGTTGTAACGTCGTCAAAGGGACGAGGGTTACGTAATGACCAACAGTCTCGTAATAACCTAAAAACCTCATTTCTTACCCCAATTACCGACTCCGTCACTTTTGGGAACGTTTTGTTTAATAGTTGTAGCCCGATGTTCTTGTTCTCACTTTGGTGAGAAGCGAACATTACTAACCCGTAAGCATAACATGCTTCTTTATGTTGCATGTTAGCCACTTTTTCTAAATCACGAAGTCCTATATTCGGATATACTGAGTCAAAATAATTTCTTAACCCGTTGCGTAAAATAGCATTTGGGTTCCCCGCAATATATGCGTCAAAGTAAACACATCATAACTTATGGATTTCCCAATGTGATATCCCCCATCTTTCGAACGAAAGCCTTTTATAAACCAAGGCATTCTTGGAACGTTCTTCGAATGTCTTGAAGGTATTTCGTATGCCCGAGAGATATATTAAATTAATGTGGCTGACGTGTTATGATCCAAGTCGGGTCATACCCAATAACAAACTTACCGACACCTTATTTGTATTTGATTTTAACGATTGGTTCATTGATCAAATACGCGACACTTGAACTTTAAGAAAAATGGTTTTCTTAAATATTATTTGATGTGTATTATATAAATTATGGAATAATTTATATATTATGGATTTAATTATTTATAGGTTAAATAATTAATAATGTTATGTTACAATTTTATATATTTGGTTTTATATAAAAATTTACATAATTAATGTGCAAGTATATAAATGGTTTTATAAAATCCCCTTTTGTTTATAAAACTTATTTTATAAACAAAATAGAAGTGGCATGGGAGTCTATGCAAGCATGCAAATTGACTAGCCTTTTGTATGGTTGCTTCTATTTTTGAGGTGCATAATTACCAAGGTTTGTGGGAGACCAAAAATACTTGAATACACATCAAAACATTAAGAAAAAAAACTGCATTCTTCTCCCCTTTTGCTGTATTTCTGGCCGTGATTTATTCAAGGGGAAAGGAGGTTCTTTTTCTTTTTTTTACAAGCTAAAATCAAGTGTTCATAAATCCTAACCAAAGCTAGGGTGTTGGTGATAAGTTTGGGGTATTACAAGCTTGAGGTTTCAAGTTAGAAACTTGCTAGTTCATCATCTTCATCATCTTCATCTTCATCCATTTATTACCTCCTAACTTGGAGTAGGTATAACTCTAAACTAGCTCTCTTACTTTGTAAGCATATTATCTTGACTTGATCTATTTTGGGATTCATGTTTAAATGGTTAAACTTGGTAAAGATTAAAATCAAAATGCTTCCGCTTTCTATGTTAACTAAATTGATTTTAGACATAAACATATATGGATATGGAAACTTGGTAATCTTTTGAATCCTTACAATGGTATCAAGAGCCAAAGTCATAGGAATATGCTTCTTGTTTTTGGCTAGAAAACTCATTTATTTTACAATCTACTAACATGCATGAAAGTAGAATGTAAAAATTTTGAGTTTTGGTGGGGTTTATGGTGTAGGCCGAATTTTTGGAGCTCCAAAAGTGGGTTTGGACTTCAAGTTTGGCCAAGATTATTGTTATGTTGTTGTTCACAATCGAGCCTAGACCGTGTGTTTGTTTGGTTGAATGATTTGGTGATTATTCTTGATTTGTAATATTCATTCTTATGGTTGTAATAATTTTGTAATTTTTGGTTTGGAAAGGTTGTAATTAATCTTGTAATTTTGTATGTAATTTGTTCTATTTTGGTTTGTAAAATAGAATAGGTTGTTATTTCATTTTCTAGAAAAATTGTATTAGGATATGATTTTGTAAAATGAAAGTGAAGATTCATGAAGAAGATTACAAGATGAAGTTTTGAAGATTACAAGATTAAGTGGGAGATTTTGGTAAAATCTCTTACTTTGGTTTAACCCCTTAGGTGACATTTGTTTATTGGCTAAACAAATGTCTACCAAAATGGCTCTTGATTGTGAACACTTTGCTATGCATGTTTGTGTATGTTTGTATGTTTGGTTGCTACAAGATCATCACATGATTACACTTGCATAATACATTATAAAATGGTTATAATAAAACATAACAAAATGACACTAATAATTGGTTATTAGACTTGAATAAAATGGTTTATTTAAAAAGGTAATGAAATGGTTAAAACTAGTAATTGGTTACTAAAAGGCACATGAAAATGGGTTTTTCATAAACATACTACACACCAAATGCATGTTGGTGTATAGCACTTTGTTTTCTAAACTAGAATGTAGAAAACCTAAAATCCCTTTACTAATACAAGATAAACAAGTTAAACGCCATCCTTTTGTGGAAACACTTAGACATATTAGGAATCTCATGATGGGATAAAGGTCACCTAACCGCCAAGAGTGAACTAATATGAATAAAGTACACTTTGCATGCTTGTGGGATAAAGGTCACCTAACCACTTGTATGTTAAGTCTACATGTCTACACAAGTAGGACGACTTGATTTGGGAATCATGAACTTAGGGTCACCGAAGCATGAGGAACAAATAGGCGTTGATGGGATTAATATGCCATGCAAAAGGATTGCATGATCCCATAACTTAGAAGTTGCAAAAGGATTGCAATTGTCATTATGACTACCTAGCTAAATCAAATGACGGGATAAAGGTCACCTAACCGAAATTTGATTTACCGTTGGATTCTAATATTTAATAAAACAAATTAAAAGGGCATTGTTTATTAAATCCAAATCGATACTTAAAAGAACTTTGTTGAATTTTGTAGATGGCCGCTAATAACAACAACAACATGAACAACGCACCACTTAACTTTAACAACCTATCGTTACGGTCTCTCCTCGAGAAAGACAAACTCAACCATACAAATTTTATGGATTGGTTCCGCAATCTTCGGATTGTCCTCAAACAAGAGGATAAAATGTATGTGCTTGAGGACCCCATTCCCGATCAACCGGATGAGAGTAATGTGGAGGCAATGGCCTCTTACGATAAGTATTGCCACGACTCCCTTCAAGTCTCATGCTTAATGCTTGGGACTATGATACCCGAACTCCAAAAGGATTTCGAGCATCATAGCGCATACGACATGATAACACAATTGAAGGAGATGTTTCTCCAACAAGCACGTGTTGAGCGTTTCGAAACGGTTCGGGCGCTTCATGCTTGTCGTATGGACGATACCCAATCGGTTTCATCTTATGTACTTAAGATGAAGAGCCTTATCGATCGTGCTAACCGTCTTAACCTTAACATATCTAATGAGTTAGCCACCGATCTTATCCTTAACTCCCTATCAAAGAGGTTTGATCAATTTGTAATTAATTACAACATGAATGGGATGGATAAGAGCATAGGTGAGCTTCATGGTATGCTTAGGACGGCGGAAACAAGCATGGGTAAAAGGACTTTACCCGTGTTAGCAATCGATCAAAGTGGGTCTAAAGGTAACACCTCTAAGCCAAAAGTGGCTAAGAGAAAAGGACCCGCCCATCAAGGCAAAGGGAAGGGGAAGATGGTTACCCCAACCATCAACAAGGCTAAGAAGCAAAAGGTAGCCGAGAAGGCAAACCCCAAGGAAGACCCATGTTTCGGTTGCGGTGAGATGGGTCATTGGAAACGAAACTGTCCGGTCTATCTTAAAGAGTTGAAGGACAAGAGGGATGCAGGGCAAACCTCAGGTAATATATATATGGTATATATAGAGCTAAGTATTACTTCTTCTAATACATGGGTATTAGACACTGGATGTGGAACTCATATTTGCAATTCTTTGCAGGGGTTCAAAAGAAGTGATCATAAGGCGGGAACATCAAGTCTCTACATGGGCAATGGTGCAAAGGTGCATGTTAAAGCTCAAGGAGATTTTATATTAAAGCTTCCAAGCGGATTGGAACTTATTTTAGAAAATGTTTTGTATGCTCCGGATTTGTGTAGAAACATTATTTCTATTTCTCGCTTAAAACAATGTGGTTACGTTGTTAATTTTATTGATGATGATATTCATGTTTCTAAAGATAATGTATTCTATTTCAAGGCTTCGCCTTCAAATGGAATTTATGAATTGGTTCATGATGACACATCATCTAGTAGCTCAATGTACCATACAAGCACCAAGAAACTCAAAAGGGATTTGAGTGATTCCTACTTATGGCATTGTCGCCTTGGTCACATAAACAAGAACCGAATACATACACTTCAAAAGAATGGACTTTTGAAATCAATTGAAATGGATTCGTTTGAAGTATGTGAATCTTGTTTACAAGGCAAGATGACTAAAGCACCTTTCAAAGGGACCTATGAAAGGGCTAAAGATTTATTGGGATTAATACATTCGGATGTATGTGGACCCTTTAAACCCATAACTAGGAATGGTGAAAGATACTTTGTTACTTTCATTGATGACTTTAGTCGTTTCGGATATGTCTATTTACTAAGACACAAGGACGAAACGTTTAAAGCATTCAAAGAATATCAAAACGAAGTACAAAATCAACTCAATAGGACAATCAAGGTACTTCGTACCGATAGAGGAGGTGAATACCTAAGCGATGCCTTCCAAGATCATCTTAGGAGTTGTGGGATCATCTCACAACTTACTCCACCCGGAACACCCCAACTTAATGGAGTATCCGAAAGGAGGAACCGAACCCTAATGGATATGGTTCGATCTATGATGGCTAGAAGCTCGTTACCTCTATCATTTTGGGGTTATTGTCTAAGCTCCGCGGCTCGTATTTTAAATATGGCCCCAACCAAGAAAGTGGAACGAACTCCTCATGAGATGTGGTTTGGAAAACCTCCTTCTCTTTCATACTTGAAAGTATGGGGATGTGAAGCTTATCCTAAGCGTTATGTAGCAAATAAGCTACATGCTCGATCCACAAAGTGTATCTTCATAGGATATCCCAAAGATGACATGGGATATTACTTCTATGATCCATCCGAGCAAACGGTATTTGTAGCTCGGAAAGCGGAATTCCTTGAAACCAAGTTCCTTATGGAAGGTGATGGTGAAAGAAAAATAGATCTTGTAGAGGTACAAGATCAAGCCGATGATACACAATTGGTTGACACTAGCACTCAACATGAGGATGCTGAAAATGATCAAGTGGATGATCAAGGTACACAAGACGTTCGAAGATCTAGTAGGATTAGTAATCCTCCCGAGAGATATGGGTTTCTCGTGGATGGTTGCTATACGGTTGATTTGGATGAACCGACAAACTACAAAGATGCTTTATCAAGGATAGATAAAGATAAATGGCAGGAAGCCATGAACGCCGAGATGCAATCCATGTATGAAAACCAAGTTTGGGAACTTGTTGAGCAACCTCCTAGCTCTAAGCTAGTTGATTGCAAGTGGATTTTCAAGATGAAAACCGACATACATGGAAACTTGGATACATACAAAGCTAGACTTGTAGCAAAGGGTTTCACTCAAACTCAAGGGGTTGACTATGATGAGACCTTCTCGCCTGTGGCAATGCTAAAGTCTATTAGGATATTATTTGCCATCGCTGCTCATTATGACTATGAAATATGGCAAATGGATGTCAAAACCGCTTTCCTGAATGGATATCTTGAGGAAGATGTCTATATGGTACAGCCCGAAGGTTTTGTTGATCCGAAAAATCCTAAAATGGTATGCAAGTTAAAGAAATCAATCTACGGATTGAAACAAGCATCTAGAATGTGGAATCATCGTTTTAATGAAGAGGCAAAGAAATTTGGCTTTATTAAAAATGGTGATGAAGCTTGTGTATATAAGAAAGCTAGTGGGAGCACTATCATGTTCCTTGTACTATATGTGGATGATATATTATTATTTGGGAATGATATTACCACAATGCAAGAAGTCAAAACTTGGCTAAAGAGTTGCTTCTCCATTAAGGATCTTGGAGACGCACAATACATATTGGGGATAGGGATCTATAGGAATAGATCCAAGAGATTGATAGGTTTAAGTCAAAGTACATACATTGATAAAATCTTGAAAAGGTTCAAGATGGAAAACTCTAAGAAAGGTTTGGTACCTATTCAAAGAGGAACCGTTCTCAATTCATCTCAGTGTCCTACCACGAAAGATGAACAAGAGAGAATGAAGAAAGTCCCATACGCATCTGCTATTGGGTCTATCATGTATGCAATGATATGTACTAGACCGGATGTGTCATGCGCTCTAAGCTTGACAAGTAGATACCAGAATAACCCAGGAAATAGTCATTGGACTGCGGTTAAATGTATATTGAAATACCTTAGAAGGACTAAGGATATGTTTCTAATATATGGGTCTGGTGAGGAGGAACTCGTTGTAAAAGGTTACGTGGACGCGAGTTTCCAAACTGATCGAGATGACTCTCGGTCACAATCCGGTTATGTATTCATGTTAAATGGTGGTGCGGTCTCTTGGAAGAGTGCGAAACAGGAAGTTGTTGCGTTATCCACTACAGAGTCGGAGTACATTGCCGCCTCACTGGCAGCTCAGGAAGCTGCATGGATGAAGAAATTCATCGACGAGTTAGGAGTGGTCCCTTCCATTCAGGACCCTCTTGAGATCTTTTGTGACAACGAGGGTGCGATTGCTCAAATCAAGGAACCTCGTGCTCATCAAAAGACTCGTCACATTGAGCGGAGATTCAACTACATCAGGGATGAGGTTGAAAAGGGAAAGATATGTATTCACAAAGTTCACACAGATCATAATGTTGCGGATCCACTCACGAAGCTTTTACATGGGCCAAAACATGAGGGACATGTTTGTGCGTTAGGGCTTCGATATTCTAGTGATTGGAATTGATCTACTTTATGTATTGTAACGGAACGAATTAGTTCAAACTCATTAATATGATTATGGCATTAATTTATTTATGAGTCATGTTCCAATTTTGCATATTTTATCCATGAATAAACTATTATTCGAAATTCCGTAGTTGATCACATTTGTGGGAACAAGTGTGAGGTTTAGGCTATTATGAACTTGGATTGGTTAACATTCAAATGGTGAATGTAGGGCAAGGTTGCGACCAAGGTTCATAGATATTTGTGGGACACAAATATTGGAAGACCCGCTCTCAAGATTTACTATATGGAGCCTTTGTGGTTGATCACATGTAATCTTGAGTAAAGGAGAATATCATTATATCCTCTGACCTGAGACACATATTGGGTTCGGATATTCACCAAGTACTGTGCCTTGATTCTTTCCTTCGCTATTCTGAAACATGGTAGTACATAAGGAAGAACTCAGGTATATTACAAAGTGTATATCTAGAACGTATGTAGTCAAGATGGAATTTGTCCCTCTTATTCGTTGAGAGTCAGATGTCTAAGGCCTGAAAAGTTAAATCTATAAGAGAGTGATCACTCTGTATCTCTTGGATTTAACATGACATCTAGGACGAAAGGAAATAATGAAAGATTCACCTAATCATATTCGAGATGGGAACTCGAAAGGGATGATGTTATTGAATGGCACAAAGTCATAACATATTAGGGGTGATGGACGGTGTGTTAGGCTGTATCCATCACTTGCATTAATTTCTTATGTTTCTCGTGCAAGTGGGAGATTGAAGGTATTTCGTATGCCCGAGAGATATATTAAATTAATGTGGCTGACGTGTTATGATCCAAGTCGGGTCATACCCAATAACAAACTTACCGACACCTTATTTGTATTTGATTTTAACGATTGGTTCATTGATCAAATACGCGACACTTGAACTTTAAGAAAAATGGTTTTCTTAAATATTATTTGATGTGTATTATATAAATTATGGAATAATTTATATATTATGGATTTAATTATTTATAGGTTAAATAATTAATAATGTTATGTTACAATTTTATATATTTGGTTTTATATAAAAATTTACATAATTAATGTGCAAGTATATAAATGGTTTTATAAAATCCCCTTTTGTTTATAAAACTTATTTTATAAACAAAATAGAAGTGGCATGGGAGTCTATGCAAGCATGCAAATTGACTAGCCTTTTGTATGGTTGCTTCTATTTTTGAGGTGCATAATTACCAAGGTTTGTGGGAGACCAAAAATACTTGAATACACATCAAAACATTAAGAAAAAAAACTGCATTCTTCTCCCCTTTTGCTGTATTTCTGGCCGTGATTTATTCAAGGGGAAAGGAGGTTCTTTTTCTTTTTTTACAAGCTAAAATCAAGTGTTCATAAATCCTAACCAAAGCTAGGGTGTTGGTGATAAGTTTGGGGTATTACAAGCTTGAGGTTTCAAGTTAGAAACTTGCTAGTTCATCATCTTCATCATCTTCATCTTCATCCATTTATTACCTCCTAACTTGGAGTAGGTATAACTCTAAACTAGCTCTCTTACTTTGTAAGCATATTATCTTGACTTGATCTATTTTGGGATTCATGTTTAAATGGTTAAACTTGGTAAAGATTAAAATCAAAATGCTTCCGCTTTCTATGTTAACTAAATTGATTTTAGACATAAACATATATGGATATGGAAACTTGGTAATCTTTTGAATCCTTACATGTCTAACAAACTGATCTCGCCTTAAATAGTTGTGCCGAGGAATTCTGACCGACTCTAGACAAGATTTCATCAATCATGTCTCCGGGTAGGTCCCTTAAAATATTGGGCTGTCTATCCATTTTGTGTTTTTATACTGTAAAATAGACAAGAGTTAGATTCATAAAAAAAAAATACTTATTAATACAAGCAATTTTTACATATATCATAAAGCATAAGCACACTATATTACATATATTACACCACACAAATACAACTATCTTATTCCGACTCGCTCGTTTCTTCTTGTTCGGTTTTGGTTCATTTTGCCAAGTTTCTAGGGATATATGATGTTCCCCTAATACGAGCCGTCGTTATCCACATTGGTTTAGAAAAACCTGGTGGTTTAGAGGTTCCCGGGTCATTGTTACAACTTAAGGACTTCGGGGGTTGACGATACATATAAAGTTCATCGGGGTTGGAATTTGATTTCTCTATTTTTATGCCCTTTCCCTTATTATTTTCTTTTGCCTTTTTAAATTCAGTTGGGGTAATTTCTATAACATCATCGGAATTCTCGTCGGAATCCGATTCATCGGAGAATTGGTAATCCTCCCAATATTTTGCTTCCTTGGCGGAAACACCATTGACCATAATTAACCTTGGTCGGTTGGTTGAGGATTCTCTTTTACTTAACCGTTTAATTATTTCCCCCACCGGTTCTATTTCTTCTTTCCGTTCCGATTCTTCTTCCGGTTCCGATTCTTCTTCCGGTTCCGACTCTTCTTCCGGTTCCTCTTCGGGAACTTGTGAATCAGTCCACGAATCATTCCAATTTACATTTGACTCTTCATTATTATTAGGTGAGTCAATGGGACTTGTTCTAGAGGTAGACATATATCACATAATATCAAACACGTTAAGAGATTAATATATCACATAATATTCATATGTTAAAAATATATAGTTTCCAACAAAAATGTTAAGCAATCATTTTTAAAGAAAACACGGTCGAAGTCCAGACTCACTAATGCATCCTAACAAACTCGATAAGACACACTAATGCAAATTTTCTGGTTCTCTAAGACCAACGCTCGGATACCAACTGAAATGTCCCGTTCTTATTGATTAAAAACGTTCCATATTAATTGATTTCGTTGCGAGGTTTTGACCTCTATATGAGACGTTTTTCAAAGACTGTATTCATTTTTAAAACAAACCATAACCTTTATTTCATAAATAAAGGTTTAAAAAGCTTTACGTAGATTATCAAATAATGATAATCTAAAATATCCTGTTTACACACGACCATTACATAATGGTTTACAATACAAATATGTTACATCGAAATCAGTTTCTTGAATGCAGTTTTTACACAATATCATACAAACATGGACTCTAAATCTTGTCCTTATTTTAGTATGCAACAGCGGAAGCTCTTAGTATTCACCTGAGAATAAACATGCTTTAAACGTCAACAAAAATGTTGGTGAGTTATAGGTTTAACCTATATGTATCAAATCGTAACAATAGACCACAAGATTTCATATTTCAATACACATCCCATACATAGAGATAAAAATTATTCATATGGTGAACACCTGGTTACCGACATTAACAAGATGCATATATATATATAAGAATATCCCCATCATTCCGGGACACCCTTCGGATATGATATAAATTTCGAAGTACTAAAGCATCCGGTACTTTGGATGGGGTTTGTTAGGCCCAATAGATCTATCTTTAGGATTCGCGTCAATTAGGGTGTCTGTTCCCTAATTCTTAGATTACCAGACTTAATAAAAAGGGGCATATTCGATTTCGATAATTCAACCATAGAATGTAGTTTCACGTACTTGTGTCTATTTTGTAAATCATTTATAAAACCTGCATGTATTCTCATCCCAAAAATATTAGATTTTAAAAGTGGGACTATAACTCACTTTCACAGATTTTTACTTTGTCGGGAAGTAAGACTTGGCCACTGGTTGATTCACGAACCTATAACAATATATACATATATATCAAAGTATGTTTAAAATATATTTACAACACTTTTAATATATTTTGATGTTTTAAGTTTATTAAGTCAGCTGTCCTCGTTAGTAACCTACAACTAGTTGTCCACAGTTAGATGTACAGAAATAAATCGATAAATATTATCTTGAATCAATCCACGACCCAGTATATACGTATCTCAGTATTGATCACAACTCAAACTATATATATTTTGAAATCAACCTCAACCCTGTATAGCTAACTCCAACATTCACATATAGAGTGTCTATGGTTGTTCCGAAATATATATAGATGTGTCGACATGATAGGTCGAAACATTGTATACGTGTCTATGGTATCTCAAGATTACATAATATACAATACAAGTTGATTAAGTTATGGTTGGAATAGATTTGTTACCAATTTTCACGTAGCTAAAATGAGAAAAATTATCCAATCTTGTTTTACCCATAACTTCTTCATTTTAAATCCGTTTTGAGTGAATCAAATTGCTATGGTTTCATATTGAACTCTATTTTATGAATCTAAACAGAAAAAGTATAGGTTTATAGTCAGAAAAATAAGTTACTAGTCGTTTTTGTAAAGGTAGTCATTTCAGTCGAAAGAACGACGTCTAGATGACCATTTTAGAAAACATACTTCCACTTTGAGTTTAACCATAATTTTTGGATATAGTTTCATGTTCATAATAAAAATCATTTTCTCAGAATAAAAACTTTTAAATCAAAGTTTATCATAGTTTTTAATTAACTAACCCAAAACAGCCCGCGGTGTTACTACGACTGCGTAAATCCGGTTTTACGGTGTTTTTTGTGTTTCCAGGTTTTAAATCATTAAGTTAGCATATCATATAGATATAGAACATGTGTGTAGTTAATTTTAAAAGTCAAGTTAGAAGGATTAACTTTTGTTTGCGAACAAGTTTAGAATTAACTAAACTATGTTCTAATGATTACGAGTTTAAACCTTCGAATAAGATAGTTTTATATATATGAATCGAATGATGTTATGAACATCATTACTACCTCAAGTTTAGTAGGTAAACCTACTAGAAGTGACAAGAAATGATCTAGCTTCAAAGGATCTTGGATGGCTTGAAAGTTCTTGAAGTAGGATCATGACACAAAAACAAGTTCAAGTAAGATTTTTACTCGAATTAAGATAGTTTATAGTTATAGAAATTGAATGAAAGTTTGAATATGAATATTACCTTGAATAAGAAAGATAACCTACTGTATATAACAAAGGTTTCTTGATCTTAGATGATTACTTGGAATGGATTAGAAAGCTTGGAAGTAAATTAGTAAACTTGAAGGGATTTTTGAAGTGTTCTTGAAGTGTTCTTCCTATGATGATTATAGCTTGATTCTTGAAGTGATTTTTGATGAAGATGATGATTAACTACTGGAAAAATACGTTCATAATAGTGTGTGTGTGTTGAGAGAGAATTAGAAAGAGAATTGGAAGTGAAATGGAGTGAATGATGAGTGGTAATTGGTGAGTGGTGAGTGGGGTTAAAAGGAGTTCTAGTTAGTTGACTAGCTCATGGTAGAAGTTAAAATTGATTAGTCATACATGACATAATCAAGAGTGGAATCCCATGCTAGTTCCTATTGGTATATACTCATAGTAAGTACGTTTTGAAGCTGTGTATAATACGGGTAAGAATACGACTAGAATTCTTGATGAAAGAAAAGAATGGAAAAGTAACTGTAACCATTTTCGTTAATTATGAGTGTTTTGATATATGTCTTGAAGTCTTCCAAAAGTATTTTAATACATCTAAATACACTACATGTATATACATTTTAACTGAGTCGTTAAGTCATCGTTAGTCGTTACATGTAAGTGTTTTTTTGAAACCTTTAAGTTAACGATCTCAATTAATGTTGTTAACCCATTGTTTATTATATCTAATGAGATGTTAAATTATTATATTATCATGATATTATGATATATTAATATATCTTAATATGATATATATACATTTAAATGTCGTTACAACGATAATCGTTACATATATGTCTCGTTTCGAAATCCTTAAGTTAGTAGTCTTGTTTATATGTATATAACTCATTGTTAATATACTTATGGAGATACTTACTTATCATAATCTCATGTTAACCATATGTATATCCATATATATATCGTCATGTCATTTTTACAAGTTTTAACGTTCATGAATCGCCGGTCAACTTGGGTGGTCAATTGTCTATATGAAACATATTTCAATTAATCAAGTCTTAACAAGTTTGATTGCTTAACATGTTGGAAACATTTAATCATGTAAATATCAATCTCAATTAATATATATAAACATGGAAAAGTTCGGGTCACTACAGCTAGGACGAATGAAACCTTTCTCCAAAAGTTCCTTGGAGTTGATTAGATAATTCCTTCATTTCGGATGGAGCTAAGAGGTATGGTACTTATGAAATAAGTGTAGCACCGGGCGTGGATAATTTGAAAATAAGAGATAATATAATATCTAGGGTTGATATTTTTAGTTGACAATATAGAGATAAGGAGTTGGTAACGGCTCACAATGGTCCTAAGGTTGATCAGATCTTATTTCCATCATGATCCATTAGAATTTCTGCATGACTTATCATAATATAACTACGTTGATCAAGTGTTGTTATATTATTCTAAATCATACTTTATCACTCCATAAAGTTACTACTATGTCATCTAGTCAATATTCATCTTCTTCGAGGTGAATGATTCAATGGAAAATGAAAGAAAATAAAAGTAACATCATTCATTCATTTAAAAGAAAATTAACCAGAGTATTATAGAAACTTAACGAAATCCTTCAAATTATAGAAGCACTAAATGGTAACATAAATAACACTATGAAAATGAGAAATTTAAATGTCTCTAGTGGTTTCCAAAAACTCTTCATTGTGCCTCTTCATTCTTCTTCTTATCCGAACATTGATTTTTGAAATGCCCTACTCCTCCGCAGTTATAGCAAGTAGGAATAGTTGCATTTGCCCTTGTGGCTGGAGTTTTGGTTGATGGAATAACAACTCTACAATTCTTGACCCACCTTCTTACACCTGGTGCACTTAACCTTACACCATCCCTCATAATGTCTCTCACATCTTTTGCAATAAGGACGTTTTCCCTTATACAGCTTGTTGAATTTTTCCTTAGAATTTTCTTGCTCCATTCCTTCTCTCTTCCTTTTTTCACCTTCTTTCTCCTTATGTTTGTCGATGAAATAGGTTGCCATGAAAGCGGCTTCTTGTATGGTGCTTGGGTTCGTCAAGGTAACATCTCTCCGAACTTTATCACGTAATCCATTGATGTAGCATTGGATCCCTAGATACTCGGGAGTAGCCATGAGAGCAAACTCTTGAAATCGGTTAGTGTAGCTCATGAGATCAACATTCACCATTTCTATATTACTGAGCCCAGGTCTTTCAGTACTCTTGTATGTAGGGGGTGGGTAGCTCATGAAACTTTGATGTGAACGAGTAGTCGAAAGATTTCGTGGTGTGCCATTGTTGCCATTGCCTTGCGCGGCAGCCAACAGTTGTTGAAATTGTGCGGGAGTCAAAGTAATATTTGGAAGAGCATTAGCGCCACGAGTTGTTTGAGCCATTGATCTTCAACACATACAACCGTATTAGTCGAAGAGTTATGGTGCTAGTAAGTTATAAGTTTGTTTAATAATGCAAAAATTTCACACAACATATATTAGAAAAATAGATATGAGAAATAACGAGATGTTTTAAAAACACTTGAATTTCATTAAACATCACAAAGATAACTAACATCTTTTATTAAACATGAAACGAAACTAGAATAAACACGAAATGAAACTAAGATATTAGGTTTAGGAAAAGCCTTTACAATGAATGAAAAACACTAATATGGAAATGGAAAAGAAATCCTAAGATCTAATTCTTAGGTGATGGGGGTTGGGTCTTGAAATGTTCTCACAGAAGATCCTTGAGAAACTGCACCTCCTTCTCTAGTTCCTCAATCCTTTGATCTTGAAGCTCAATTTCTCTATCATGTCTCTTAGCAGTCTTTCTAAAGATGTTATACACATCATATAAGTATGTTGACAATTCCTCTTGTTGATCTTCAAGCGTACTAAATTGTCCATCAAGAAGTTCCTTTATCTTACCAAATTCTGTCTTCACTTCTTGTAAATCACTCTTTACCTTAGCATGTTCAACAGAGTTCGTGCAAAGCACGGGTACAGTGGTAAGACGGGGTTCTTTGGATGAACTTGAACTCTCAGTTTTCGATGTTTCGGGTTCCTTTCTTTTTAAATAAGGAGGTAAGGCAACAGAGGGCTCGGACTTGGATTCTTTCTTGGGTTCTTCCTCAGAAGGTTCCTCCTCCATTTCTTCTTCAATCATCTCTTCCACAAACTCTTTCTCCTCGTCATCCCCATCATAGTTAGCATTAGTGTGGGATTCTTCCAAATGAGGGGAGTGTGGTGGACTAGTAGGGATATAATATGGGTGAGTTGGTGATAATGGCGGGGAAACGGGTCCTTAATTCGGTGTGTGGACAGATCTTTCGGAGTAGGATCCCTCGGAGTCAGAAATGATGTGACGACCCCGTCAAAACACTTAACGGATCCGTCAGTTGGTCTCACAGCTTGATCGGACTTAAATGAATTAAGTAAACAAAGTTGCATTCTTTTATTTCAAAAGTTTCCCAAAAAGGAAAAAAAACCAAAATATGTAGTTTCAAAACAACCAACCATAGTAATAAACCAAAAGTTGACACAAAACCTTGCTAACAAACCCACAAGTTTAAATTATCCAAAAATAGAATGCAAGCTTAAGTTTCATAAATCGTTTCATAAAATCTGCCCAAATGCATGCAGACTCTTCTAAACACAGCGGAAGCATCACAAAACTCAAGTACCTGTGAAAACATGCAAGTAAACTGTCAACACAAAGGTTGAGTGAATTATAGGTTTAAATAATAAGTAAACTTTAGACCACAAGATTTAAAAAAAAAATGTTAGAAAACATTAAACATTATTCCATTATCAATGAGCCACCTGGTAACCACTTAATCCTTTATTTACCCTTGCCAAACACAATAAAAATATACACTTGGACAGTGTATCTACAAATAATTATAAAGTACTAAACATTCCGATTATAAATTGATAGCGCGACTAGCTCGAAATGGGGTTGTCAAACCCGATAGATCTATCCGTAGGATTCGAGTTCACCGGTAGAAACCAATGATTACAGTTACCAGACTAGGAAATATTTTTGTCCAACTCACAATGAATAATTAAATTTAACTGTTACTTGTGTCTAAACGTAAATAAAAATGCATGTAATCACATCCCAAAAATATACTTTAAAAAGTATGTAAAAACGGGACTATAACTCACCTTAAAAGCAACTGAAGAAACCACACAAACAAGCGAACAGCAAATAGAGTAAAGTGATCAGGAATGATCACAACGCCGACCTATAAATAAAGCAAGTTGATATAAATAACTAACTTAGGTCAAGTCTTAGTATGATAGCTATTGTACATATTGCAAGTAGACATAGAACAATACTCGGAAAGCATCGGTTTGACTGGAACAGCGTACGGACACATACTTTCTATTTATAGAAAGTTTCTATTTTTAGCAGGTTCCCATTTTTGGAAAGTTTCTATTTTAGGAAAGTTTCTATTTTTGGAAAGTTTCTATTTTAGGAAAGTTTCTATTTTTGAAAAGTTTCTATTTTTGGAAAGTTTTCAAATTTAGAAAGTTCTATTTTTAGAAGGTTTTTAAGTTAGGAAAGTTTCCTTATTTAGAAAGTCAACAAAAGTCAACTGAAAGTCAATGTAAACCGAAAGTCAACTCAAAAGTCAACCTTGGTCAAACATAGTCAACATTAATTTGAAAAGTGTAAACTATAATAATAACATAAGTTATAATGTTTATTAAAGTTAAAAGTGTATAATTAAGTCATAACATAAGTTTAATTAAATAAAATGAATTATTAAAGTTAATATAAGTTGAAGTGATATAATTAATATATCATAAGTATTTAATTAATTAATTAAATATTAATCATAATATAAGTATTATTAATTAATAATAAATTTTTAAATCATATCATAAGTATTATTAATTAATAATGAATTATTAACCATATCATAAGTTTCTAATTATAATTATTAAATCATAAGTATTTAATAATTAAATCATAATTAAATAATAATTAAGTCTTATAATAATTAAATAATTATTTAATCTTTATTATAAGTCTTATAATAATATTCTCATAAAATAAATTTAATACTTATCATAAGTATTTTCCAATAATAA
Organism: Rutidosis leptorrhynchoides; assembly: GCF_046630445.1. NCBI lineage: Eukaryota > Viridiplantae > Streptophyta > Magnoliopsida > Asterales > Asteraceae > Rutidosis > Rutidosis leptorrhynchoides. The sequence goes on from NC_092334.1 coordinate 151,453,813, forward strand.
TAAAAGTATTATTAATCGTAAGTTAAATTAAAATGTTAATTAAATCATAAATAATAATTAAATGATATAATAAATATTTATATCATAAGTCTTTAATAATAATAATTACTTCTTTTATCATAAGTAATTAATTAATAATGAAATTCATTATTTTTATCATAAGTTTTAGAATTAATCATAAGTTTTAATTCAAAAGTTCATCGGGTCGTATCTTGAGCCCCGGGTGTAGATTTCTGGCGAGCCTTATATGCATCTCCGCCTATTCAAACCACCCGACACAAATGGTGCACTCAAGAACACACCAAGGACAGTCCACAAGTCGTGGTAATCAGCCATGACACCACTTGGACCTTCAATTTACTCAAAACCGTGTTTTAGTCAAAACGGGTGAACCGTGGCTCGGATTTAGGTGACCCGAACATGAAAGTTCGTCCCACCATTAGTCCTAACACACTAACACACCCTAAAGACTCCAAGGAAGGTCACAAAGTCTGACCAAACCTGGTTCATATCAATATCACAATTCAATCTTTACAAAATACTAATTTGATCATAACTAGGGCTCCGGGAATCGAAACGACATGAATCCGGAGTCTAAAATTAATGTCTTGATGAGAGGAACTCATCTAAATAGTTTATTTTAACATTTATATCAGTCACACACTCAGAATACACGAATTAGCTGCTGTCCAGAATTTTACAAACCGAAAACATGTGATTTTGAGTACATCTATGCATACAAACATCATTACAATAATCCACAAACATCATACTACTAAATAAACATCAAAATACAGAAAATAATTGAAAAATTGAAAGTTCTAGGGTTAGGGTTTATACCCTAATCGAGAAACAATCTATGTAATCGCGTAGAGAACGAAGAGAGGAACGCGTTTATACTAATCAATCCTTGATCCAAGCTTAAATTTTTGATGATGATGGTGATATTGGTGGTGGATGACTACGGCACAAAGAGGGAGAGGGAGGAGAGAGCACCAAAGTTTTAGGGTTTGTAATTTTTGGAGTTAAAAGATAAAATGAGGTGTTTTGCAAAAAGAGAGGGGATATACCCCCTTTGGTTCGGCTGATCCAAGGGAGTGGGGTGGGCCCTACTAGCCCATCTCACTTAATATTTAATTCCTGATGGCCCGAAAGCCCGAACGAGTCCCGAAACCCGAAAACGCACTTACGCGATTAAAAATCCGGAAAGATAACAAACGCGCGACGAAAATTAAATACAAATACACTATATAATAATATAATCTTAAAATATCATATTTAAAATATTTAGGATTTAAATGTCCCAAAAACTCGACCGTTGGTTTGAAAACCAAAAAGATTCGCCGGATGAAAATTCGCGAGACGTAGAAACGTATAAATTTAAAATATGAACACAAATATTCACATAACACACAATAATTAATATATATATATTATTACAAAAATAATAATATAGGTCATAGAAATGACGTGGCACAATAACAGTTAACGGCCGTTAAATAATTAACTGAAAAAGATAACGGAAAAAGTAGGGTCGTGACAGTACCTTCCTGTTACGGAAATTTCGTCCCGAAATTTAAGCAGGCGCAGGGGTTGACTCGGCATCTGGGAACAAATGCGGGTATTTCTGTTTCATCTGGTCTTCACGCTCCCAAGTGAACTCGGTACCGCGTCTAGCGTTCCATCTGACCTGAACAATAGGAATTCTGCTCTGTTTAAGAGTCTTAACCTCTCGGTCAATGATTTCAACAGGCTCCTCAATAAAATGCAATTGCTTATCAACTTGAAGTTCCTCCAAAGGAATAGTCTGATCAAATTCAGCCAAGCACTTCTTTAAATTCGAAATATGGAAAACATCATGAACAGCACTGAGTTCTTGTGGCAATTTCAAACGATAAGCCACCCATCCAACTCTTTCAATGATCTTAAATGGTCCCACTAAACGAGGACTTAACTTTCCCCTTTTACCAAAACGGATTACGCCCTTCCAAGGCGAAACCTTTAACATAACACGATCACCAACTTGAAATTCAACATCTTTCCTTCCCTTATCGGCATAACTCTTTTGCCGACTTCTAGCAGTTCTCAACCTTTCTTTAATTTGTACAATCTTCTCAGTAGTCTCGTGAATAATCTCTGGACCTGTAAGTTGAGCATCCCCAACCTCATTCCAACAAATAGGAGACCTACATTTCCTACCGTACAAAGCTTCAAAGTGCGGCTTTAATACTTGCGTGGTAACTGTTGTTATAAGAAAACTCAGCTAGCGGCAAATATTTATCCCACCCATTTCCAAAATCAATGACGCACGCTCGCAACATATCTTCTAATGTCTGAATGGTCCTTTCACTTTGACCATCCGTTTGAGGATGATAAGCGGTGCTCATATCCAACCTAGTACCCAAGGCTTCCTGTAAAGATCGCCAAAACCTCGACACAAATCGACTGTCTCGGTCAGAAATAATGGACACGGGAACACCATGCCTAGAAACAATCTCTTTCAAATACAAACGGGTGAGTTTCTCCATCGAATCCATTTCCCTAATCGGCAAAAAGTGAGCCGACTTAGTGAGTCGATCTACAATCACCCAAATCGCATCATAGCCACCCGAAACTCTTGGTAACTTAGTAATAAAATCCATAGTGATACCTTCCCACTTCCACTCGGGAATTTCTGATTGCACCAAAAGTCCAGACGGTTTTTGATGTTCAGCTTTGACCTTAGCACAGGTCAAACACTTAGTCACATACTTAGCTACATCACCTTTCAAATTATGCCACCAATACAGCTCCTTAAGATCCTGATACATCTTTCCTGAACCAGGATGAATAGAGTATCTAGACTTATGAGCCTCATCCAAAACAAGTTGTCGAAGACCTCCAAATTTCGGAACCCATAGACATCCCGCAAAATACCTAGTACCATCAGCTCGTACTTCAAACTTCTTAGCTACCTTTTCTACATTCTCCTTCACGAAATTCTCCTCCTTTAAGGCTTCTTGTTGTGCCTCAAGAATCTGCCTAACGAGGTTTGATCTAATTGTCATATTCAAGGCCCTAAGCCTGCGAGGTTCAGTCCTTTCTTTACGACTCAATGCATCAGCCACAACATTGGCCTTACCCGGGTGATACAAAATGTCACAATTATAATCATTCAACGTCTCAATCCATCTTCGTTGTCTCATGTTCAACTGTTTCTGATCGAGGATATGTTGAAGACTCTTGTGATCGGTGTATACAGTACTCTTAACACCATAAAGATAGTGTCTCCAAATTTAAGCGCAAAAACAACGGCCCCCAACTCTAAATCATGAGTTGTATAGTTCTGTTCGTAAATCTTCAACTGTCGTGACGCATACGCAATAACCTTCTTTCGTTGCATCAAAACGCAACCATAGCCTTGTCACGATGCATCACAATAAACAACAAAATCATCATTACCCTCCGGTAGTGACAAAATCGGAGCGGTAGTCAACTTCTTCTTCAAAATCTGAAAAGCATTCTCTTGTTCATCCTTCCACTCATACTTCTTCCCCTTATACGTTAAAGCAGTCAGAGGTTTCGCAATACGAGAGAAATCCTGAATGAACCTTCGATAGTAACCTACCAACCCTAAGAACTGACGAATCTGAGTAGGAGTTTTCGGGGTTTCCCACTTTTCAATCGCCTCAATTTTAGCAGGATCAACTTGTATTCCCTGTTTATTAACAATATGACCAAGGAACTGAACTTCTCTTAACCAAAAAGCACACTTAGAGAACTTAGCGTACAACTCTTCTTTCTTTAACAAATCAAGCACTAACCTCAAGTGTTCTTCGTGCTCTTCATCACTCTTAGAATAGATAAGGATGTCGTCGATGAAAACAATAACGAACTTGTCCAGATAGGGTCTACACACACGGTTCATGAGGTCCATGAACATAGCAGGTGCATTTGTCAATCCGAACGGCATAACAAGAAATTCAAAGTGACCGTAATGGGTGGGAAAAGCAGTTTTTGAAACATCAGATTCTTTAACACGCAACTGATGATAGCCAGAACGAAGATCAATTTTTGAATAAACAGAAGAACCCTGAAGCTGATCGAACAGATCATCAATTCTCGGAAGAGGATAACGATTTTTAACAATGAGCTTATTCAGTTCACGATAATCAATGCATAAACAAAAACAACCATCCTTCTTCTTAACAAACAGAACGGGAGCTCCCCAAGGGGACGAACTAGGACGAATAAAACCTTTGTCTAACAACTCACGGAGTTGACTCGACAATTCTTGAAGTTCGAAAGGCGCAAGACGATAAGGAGCACGTGCTACAGGAGCAGCGCCGGGAACAAGATCAATTTGAAATTCTACCGCGCGTTGCGGCCGAAGGCCAGGTAAGTCATCGGGAAACACCTCGGGAAAATCCCTAACAATGTGAATGTCATCAACGTTCTTCACTTCCTTACTAGGATCAACAACATGAGCAAGAATAGCATGACAGCCTTTGCAGAGATGTTTACGAACTTTCATACAGTTAATAAGATTTAACTGTGTGAATTTCTTATCTCCAAAGACCATTAGTGGCTCTCCAATCACATCATTAATACGAATAGCCTTATCATAACACACGATCTCAGCACGGTTCGCAGAAAACCAATCCATACCAATAACAATATCAAAACTACCAAGTTCAATCGGTATCAAGTCTATCTCAAAATCCCTACCACCCAGATTAATGTTACATTTACGATGTACAGTCTTAGCAGTAAGTTCTTTACCATTAGCTACTACAACAACATAAGTATTGTCTAAGGGAGTTAACGGCGTTTTGATTCTCGGACTTAATTTACTCGACACGAAACTTAAATCAGCCCCTGAATCAAATAGTACATAAACTGATAAATCGTTGACTGAGAACGTACCAGTAACAAGCTTAGGATCTTCCTCCGCATCCTTAGCATTAATGTTGAACGCTCGGCCGCGTGCAGTTTCAGCAGTCTTCTTGTTGGGACAAGCATCTCGGAAATGCCCCGGCTTCCCACACTCATAACAAACCCTTTGATTACCTCCATTATTCGATTTCCCATTACCATTACCGTTACCACCTCTATTACCAACATTATTATTATTACCACCAGCCGTAGGAGTAGCAGAACCCGGCAAAAGCACTGTACAATCTTTAGCAATGTGCCCTTGCTTGGAGCACCTCTTACAAGTAACTGTGCAGTAACCATCATGAGCTTTATAGCAACGAGGACACACACGCCGATTTCTGTTGTTAGCACCTGAGGTATCCTGTTTCTTCTGCTAATTTTGGTTTTGATTGCGGTTGTTATCCCACTTTCGTTTCCCATTATCAGCCTTCTTGACAACCTCCTCTCTAGTTTCAGCAACTGTAGTCTTGCTTCTTCTCAACACCTTGTCATTAAGTTTGTGGGCTATAGACATAGCCGCCTCAATAGTCTGGGGTTCACTAGACTCAACCCCGTGTTCAATCTTCTCCGACAAACAATCAATGTAAGCCTCAATTTTGCGGTCCTCATCCACATAAACCCTAGGACACAGCAAAGTTAACTCGAAAAACCTTCGTTCATAGGCATCTAACTCGGTGCCATGCATTTTCAAATTCTTGAGCTCAACCTCTAGCTTCTTAAGCTCACCCCGAGGTCTATAGCGGGTGATCAATCTTTCCTTAAAATCATTCCAGGCCAAACCATAAGCTACATCGCTTCCCAAACTACTAACTAGATTGTTCCACCATGTCAAGGCACTATCCTTGAGAGTGCAACTAGCGAAACTAACTTTGTCCTCTTCACGGACCCGACTGACCCTGAAAATAGATTCGATCTTCTCGAACCAACGAGTAAGCCCTATTGGTCCTTCCGTATCACTGAATTCTTGGGGTCGACCAGCCATAAAAGTCTTGTGGGAGCATCCCACCTGGTTGTTGTTCTTCACATTGGCGTTAACATTAGCATTTGCTGCCATAGCAGCAGCAATTCCTTCATTGGTCAGGCGTTGCATACGCGCTTCAGTGGACTCTCTTGGAGGCATGATCTTCAAAATAGAACAACACATCCGTTAGTACCAAGAGTAATACTAGTGTCATAAAGGAATAGATCAAAACACGAAAAGATTAACCATCATAAATAATAGTTAACAAACACTATGAGTAATAACATGACAGTTATGACTGTTATAGAAATAACCATCACATGCATACATATTTTATGATAACATCATACAACATACATAGCACCTAACATACATGAACATATATTACGCATAATATAACATGCCAGGAGCCACAACATCAGAAATAAAACATGATAATGATAATAGATGTCCTAAAAATAACCATCCATACATAATGAAAAATATCCCATAACAAAATCTTAATAAAATCCTCGGCAAAACGCCGTACATAACCCAAAATGTATGTATAAAAAGGACATTAAGTCTGATGAAATAGATAATCAATATGAATAATCACATCACATTCGCTTAGAGCGGGTGTGATAAGCTGGTCCAGCATGAGTCTCAGCAGGATCCTCATACTTACGCAACTTCCCTTTCACAACAACCAACTCTTCCTTCAACACACGAACAGTGCTCTCGAGAGCCTCGAACTTAGCATTAACTTCTCGATCACGCTTACGGTTCGCATCCTCAACCCTATGCTTGAAAGTGATAAAGTTACCCATGTCGGCACGGATCTCGTCCATAACTTCATTATGTGGAAAAGTGCGCAAACAATCACTAAGGGCGTTAATACGTGTCACCTCATTATAAGCCCGGTTCATATGAGTAATGGTAGAAAAATAGTAATGAACAGGATCATCGATCTCTAGTTGATTAGCACGACGTCTAGCAGGAGACGGTGGAGCAGGAGCAGTGAAATGTCCCGTTCTTATTGATTAAAAACGTTCCATATTAATTGATTTCGTTGCGAGGTTTTGACCTCTATATGAGATGTTTTTCAAAGACTGCATTCATTTTTAAAACAAACCATAACCTTTATTTCATAAATAAAGGTTTAACAAGCTTTACGTAGATTATCAAATAATGATAATCTAAAATATCATGTTTACACACGACCATTACATAATGGTTTACAATACAAATATGTTACATCGAAATCAGTTTCTTGAATGCAGTTTTTACACAATATCATACAAACATGGACTCCAAATCTTGTCCTTATTTTAGTATGCAACAGCGGAAGCTCTTAGTATTCACCTGAGAATAAACATGCTTTAAACGTCAACAAAAATGTTGGTGAGTTATAGGTTTAACCTATATATCAAATCGTAACAATAGACCACAAGATTTCATATTTCAATACACATCCCATACATAGAGATAAAAATCATTCATATGGTGAACACCTGGTAACTGACATTAACAAGATGCATATATAAGAATATCTCCATCATTCCGGGACACCCTTCGGATATGATATAAATTTCGAAGTACTAAAGCATCCGGTACTTTGGATGGGGTTTGTTAGGCCCAATTGATCTATCTTTAGGATTCGCGTCAATTAGGGTGGCTGTTCCCTAATTCTTAGATTACCAGACTTAATAAAAAGGGGCATATTCGATTTCGATAATTCAACCATAGAATGTAGTTTCACATACTTGTGTCTATTTTGTAAATCATTTATAAAACCTGCATGTATTCTCATCCCAAAAATATTAGATTTTAAAAGTGGGACAATAACTCACTTTCACAGATTTTTACTTCGTCGGGAAGTAAGACTCTTCCACTGGTTGATTCACGAACCTATAACAATATATACATATATATCAAAGTATGTTCAAAATGTATTTACAACACTTTTAATATATTTTGATGTTTTAAGTTTATTAAGTCAGCCGTCCTCGTTAGTAACCTACAACTAGTTGTCCACAGTTAGATGTACAGAAATAAATCGATAAATATTATCTTGAATCAATCAACGACCCAGTGTATACGTATCTCAGTATTGATCACAACTCAAACTATATATATTTTGGAATCAACCTCAGCCCTGTATAGCTAACTCCAACATTCACATATAGAGTGTCTATGGTTGTTCCGAAATATATATAGATGTGTTGACATGATAGGTCGAAACATTGTATACGTGTCTATGGTATCTCAAGATTACATAATATACAATACAAGTTGATTAAGTTATGGTTGGAATAGATTTGTTACCAATTTTCACGTAGCTAAAATGAGAAAAATTATCCAATCTTGTTATACCCATAACTTCTTCATTTTAAATCCGTTTTGAGTGAATCAAATTGCTATGGTTTCATATTGAACTCTATTTTATGAATCTAAACAGAAAAAGTATAGGTTTATAGTCGGTAAAATAAGTTACAAGTCATTTTTGTAAAGGTAGTCATTTCAGTCGAAAGAACGACGTCTAGATGACCATTTTAGAAAACATACTTCCACTTTGAGTTTAACCATGATTTTTGGATATAGTTTCATGTTCGTAAGAAAAATCATTTTCCCAGAAGAACAACTTTTAAATCAAAGTTTATCATAGTTTTTAATTAACTAACCCAAAACAGCCCGCGGTGTTACTACGACGGCGTAAATTCGGTTTTACAGTGTTTTTCGTGTTTTCAGGTTTTAAATCATTAAGTTAGCATATCATATAGATATTGAACATGTGTTTAGTTGATTTTAAAAGTCAAGTTAGAAGGATTAACTTTTGTTTGCGAACAAGTTTATAATTAACTAAACTATGTTCTAGTGATTACAAGTTTAAACCTTCGAATAAGATAGCTTTATATGTATGAATCGAATGATGTTATGAACATCATTACTACCTTAAGTTCCTTGGATAAACCTACTGGAAAAGAGAAAAATGAATCTAGCTTCAACGGATCCTTGGATGGCTCGAAGTTCTTGAAGCAGAATCATGAAACGAAAACAAGTTCAAGTAAGATCATCACTTGAAATAAGATTGTTATAGTTATAGAAATTGAACCAAAGTTTGCATATGATTATTACCTTGTATTAGAATGATAACCTACTGTAAGAAACAAAGATTTCTTGAGGTTGGATGATCACCTTACAAGATTGGAAGTGAGCTAGCAAACTTGAAAGTATTCTTGATTTTATGTAACTAGAACTTGTAGAATTTATGAAGAACACTTAGAACTTGAAGATAGAACTTGAGAGAGATCAATTAGATGAAGAAAATTGAAGAATGAAAGTGTTTGTAGGTGTTTTTGGTCATTGGTGTATGGATTAGATATAAAGGATATGTAATTTTGTTTTCATGTAAATAAGTCATGAATGATTACTCATATTTTTGTAATTTTATGAGATATTTCATGCTAGTTGCCAAATGATGGTTCCCACATGTGTTAGGTGACTCACATGGGCTGCTAAGAGCTGATCATTGGAGTGTATATACCAATAGTACATACATCTAAAAGCTGTGTATTGTACGAGTACGAATACGGGTGCATACGAGTAGAATTGTTGATGAAACTGAACGAGGATGTAATTGTAAGCATTTTTGTTAAGTAGAAGTATTTTGATAAGTGTATGGAAGTCTTTCAAAAGTGTATAAATACATATTAAAACACTACATGTATATACATTTTAACTGAGTCGTTAAGTCATCGTTAGTCATTACATGTAAGTGTTGTTTTGAAACCTTTAGGTTAACGATCTTGTTAAATGTTGTTAACCCAATATTTATTATATCAAATGAGATGTTAAATTATTATATTATCATGATAACATGATGTATTAATATGTCTTAATATGATATATATACATTAAATGTCGTTACAACGATAATCGTTACATATATGCCTCGTTTCAAAATCATTAAGTTAGTAGTCTTGTTTTTACATATGTAGTTCATTGTTGTATACTTAATGATATGTTTACTTATCATAATATCATGTTAACTATATATATATATCCATATATATGTCATCATATAGTTTTTACAAGTTTTAACGTTCGTGAATCGCCGGTCAACTTAGGTGGTCAATTGTCTATATGAAACCTATTTCAATTAATCAAGTCTTAACAAGTTTGATTGCTTAACATGTTGGAAACACTTAATCATGTAAATAACAATTTCATTTAATATAGATATATATATATATATATATATGTATATATATATATATATATATATATATATATATATATATATATATATATATATAAACATGGAAAAGTTCGGGTCACTACAGTACCTACCCGTTAAATAAATTTCGTCCCGAAATTTTAAGCAGTTGGAGGTGTTCACGTATCTTCTGGAAATAAATGCGGGTATTTCTTCTTCATCTGATCTTCTCGTTCCCAGGTGAACTCGGGTCCTCTACGAGCATTCCATCGAACCTTAACAATTGGTATCTTGTTTTGCTTAAATCTTTTAACCTCACGATCCATTATTTCGACGGGTTCTTCGATGAATTGAAGTTTTTCGTTGATTTGGATTTCATCTAATGGAATAGTGAGATCTTCTTTAGCAAAACATTTCTTCAAATTCGAGACGTGGAAAGTGTTATGTACAGCCACGAGTTGTTGAGGTAACTCAAGTCGGTAAGCTACTGGACCGACACGATCAATAATCTTGAATGGTCCAATATACCTTGGATTTAATTTCCCTCGTTTACCAAATCGAACAATGCCTTTCCAAGGTGCAACTTTAAGCATGACCATCTCTCCAATTTCAAATTCTATATCTTTTCTTTTAATGTCAGCGTAGCTCTTTTGTCGACTTTGGGCGGTTTTCAACCGTTGTTGAATTTGGATGATCTTCTCGGTAGTTTCTTGTATTATCTCCGGACCCGTAATCTGTCTATCCCCCACTTCACTCCAACAAATCAGAGACCTGCACTTTCTACCATAAAGTGCTTCAAACGGCGCCATCTCAATGCAAGAATGGTAGCTGTTGTTGTAGGAAAATTCTGCTAACGGTAGATGTCGATCCCAACTGTTTCCGAAATCAATAACACATGCTCGTAGCATGTCTTCAAGCGTTTGTATCGTCCTTTCGCTCTGCCCATCAGTTTGTAGATGATAGGCAGTACTCATGTCTAGACGAGTTCCTAATGCTTGCTGTAATGTCTGCCAGAATCTTGAAATAAATCTGCCATCCCTATCAGAGATAATAGAGATTGGTATTCCATGTCTGGAGACGACTTCCTTCAAATACAGTCGTGCTAACTTCTCCATCTTGTCATCTTCTCTTATTGGTAGAAAGTGTGCTGATTTGGTGAGACGATCAACTATTACCCAAATAGTATCAAAACCACTTGCAGTCCTTGGCAATTTAGTGATGAAATCCATGGTAATGTTTTCCCATTTCCATTCCGGGATTTCGGGTTGTTGAAGTAGACCTGATGGTTTATGATGCTTAGCTTTGACCTTAGAACACGTCAAACATTCTCCTACGTATTTAGCAACATCGGCTTTCATACCCGGCCACCAAAAATGTTTCTTGAGATCCTTGTACATCTTCCCCGTTCCAGGATGTATTGAGTATCTGGTTTTATGAGCTTCTCTAAGTACCATTTCTCTCATATCTCCAAATTTTGGTACCCAAATTCTTTCAGCCCTATACCGGGTTCCGTCTTCCCGAATATTAAGATGCTTCTCCGATCCTTTGGGTATTTCATCCTTTAAATTTCCCTCTTTTAAAACTCCTTGTTGCGCCTCCTTTATTTGAGTAGTAAGGTTATTGTGAATCATTATATTCATAGATTTTACTCGAATGGGTTCTCTGTCCTTCCTGCTCAAGGCATCGGCTACCACATTTGCCTTCCCCGGGTGGTAACGAATCTCAAAGTCGTAATCATTCAACAATTCAATCCACCTACGCTGCCTCATATTCAGTTGTTTCTGATTAAATATGTGTTGAAGACTTTTGTGGTCGGTATATATAATACTTTTGACCCCATATAAGTAGTGCCTCCAAGTCTTTAATGCAAAAACAACCGCGCCTAATTCCAAATCATGCGTCGTATAATTTTGTTCATGAATCTTCAATTGTCTAGACGCATAAGCAATCACCTTCGTTCGTTGCATTAATACACAACCGAGGCCTTGCTTTGATGCGTCACAATAAATCACAAAATCATCATTCCCTTCAGGCAATGACAATATAGGTGCCGTAGTTAGCTTTTTCTTCAATAACTGGAACGCTTTCTCTTGTTCATCCTTCCATTCAAATTTCATCCCTTTATGCGTTAATGCAGTCAAGGGTTTTGCTATTCTGGAAAAGTCTTGGATGAACCTTCTGTAGTAACCAGCTAGTCCTAAAAACTGGCGTATGTGTTTCGGAGTTTTTGGGGTTTTCCACTTTTCAACAGTTTCAATCTTTGCCGGATCCACCTTAATACCTTCTTTGTTCACTATGTGACCGAGGAATTGAACTTCTTCCAACCAAAATGCACACTTTAAAAACTTAGCATACAATTCTTCCTTCCTCAATACTTCTAACACCTTTCTCAAATGTTCACCGTGTTCTTGGTCATTCTTTGAGTAAATAAGTATGTCATCAATGAAAACAATGACAAACTTGTCAAGGTATGGTCCACACACTCGGTTCATAAGGTCCATGAACACAGCTGGTGCATTAGTTAAACCAAACGGCATGACCATAAAATCGTAATGACCGTAACGTGTTCTGAAAGCAGTCTTTGGAATATCATCTTCTTTCACCCGCATTTGATGATACCGGGAATGTAAGTCAATCTTTGAATAAACAGACGAGCCTTGAAGTTGATCAAATAAGTCGTCGATTCTCGGTAGTGGGTAGCGGTTCTTGATGGTAAGTTTGTTCAACTCTCGGTAGTCGATACACAACCTGAATGTACCATCTTTCTTCTTGACAAACAAAACAGGAGCTCCCCACGGTGATGTGCTTGGTCGAATGAAACCACGCTCTAAAAGTTCTTGTAATTGGCTTTGTAGTTCTTTCATCTCGCTGGGTGCGAGTCTGTAAGGAGCACGAGCTATTGGTGCAGCTCCTGGTATAAGATCTATTTGAAATTCAACGGATCGATGTGGGGGTAATCCCGGTAATTCTTTCAGAAATACATCGGGAAATTCTTTTGCGATGGGAACATCATTGATGCTCTTTTCTTCAGTTTGTACTTTCTCGACGTGTGCTAGAACAGCATAGCAACCTTTTCTTATTAATTTTTGTGCCTTCAAATTACTAATAAGACGTAGCTTCGTGTTGCCCTTTTCTCCGTACACCATTAAGGGTTCTCCTTCTTCTCGTACAATGCGAATTGTATTTTTATAACATACGATCTCTGCTTTCACCTTCTTCAGCCAGTCCATGCCAACTATTACATCAAAACTCCCTAACTCTACTGGTATCAAATCAATCTTAAATATTTCGCTACCCAGTTTAATTTCTCGATTCCGGCATATATTATCTGCTGAAATTAATTTACCGTTTGCTAATTCGAGTAAAAATTTACTATCCAACGGCGTCAATGGACAACTTAATTTAGCACAAAAATCTCTACTCATATAGCTTCTATCCGCACCCGAATCAAATAAAACGTAAGCAGATTTATTGTCAATAAGAAACGTACCCGTAACAAGCTCCGGGTCTTCCTGTGCCTCTGCTGCATTAATATTGAAAACTCTTCCGCGGCCTTGTCCATTCGTGTTCTCCTGGTTCGGGCAATTTCTAATAATGTGGCCCGGTTTTCCACATTTATAACAAACTACATTGGCATAACTTGCTCCGACACTACTTGCTCCACCATTACTCATTCCGACACCATTTGTTCCTTTCGTTCTGTTAACCCCTGGTCCGTAGACCTCACACTTCGCCGCGCTATGACCATTTCTTTTACACTTGTTGCAAAATTTGGTGCAGAACCCCGAGTGATACTTTTCACACCTTTGGTATAGCTGCTTCTGATTATTATTGTTGTTGCGGTTGTTATTGTTGTTGGGATGATTGTTGTAGTTGCTGTTGTTGTTGTTGTTGTTGTTGTTGTTGTTGTTGTTGTTGGGCCGTTTGTTATAGTTGCGATTGATGTTGCGATTGTTGGGATAGTTGTTGCGATTATTGTTGTAATTGCTGTTGTTGTTGTATTGGTGATTCTTATCACCGTTTTCCTCCCATTTTCTTTTGACTTGCTTCACATTGGCCTCTTCAGCCGCCTGTTCTTTAATTCTTTCCTCAATCTGGTTCACTAGTTCGTGAGCCATTCTACATGCCTGTTGTATAGAGGCGGGCTCGTGTGAACTTATATCTTCTTGGATTCTTTCCGGTAATCCTTTCACAAACGCGTCGATCTTCTCTTCCTCATCTTCGAACGCTCCCGGACACAATAGGCACAATTCTGTGAATCGTCTTTCATGCGTAGTAATATCAAATCCTTGGGTTCGTAACCCTCTAAGTTCTGTCTTGAGCTTATTGACCTCGGTTCTGGGACGGTACTTCTCGTTCATCAAGTGCTTGAATGCTGACCACGGTAGTGCGTAAGCATCATCTTGTCCCTCTTACTCTAGATAGGTATTCCACCATGTTAACGCAGTACCTGTGAAGTTATACGTAGCATACTTCACTTTGTCCTCTTCAGTACACTTACTTATGGCAAACACCGATTCGACCTTCTCGGTCCACCGTTTCAATCCGATCGGTCCTTTGGTTCCATCAAATTCTAAAGGTTTGCAAGCAGTGAATTCTTTGTAGGTGAATCCTACACGATTTCCTGTACTGCTAGATCCAAGGTTATTGTTGGTATGTAGCGCAGCCTGTACTGCGGCTATGTTTGAAGCTAGAAAAGTACGGAATTCCTCTTCATTCATATTCACGGTGTGTCGAGTAGTCGGTGCCATTTCCTTCAAAATAGTCAAATGGAACAAGTTAATCATACAGAATATTAAGAGTAGTTAATAGTATTTCGTAGCATAATATGAACTCATTTATAAAAGCTTTTTATTCATATTAGATTTTTATAAGTTTAAATTCGGGTAGTACCTACCCGTTAAGTTCATACTTAGTAGCTAATATACAATTCAACTACTACAATTCTATATGAAAAACTGATTATAATAATATTTCGCGTTCAAACTTTTATACAATATTTTACAAACTTACAATACCGCTTATTTTACATAAAGCATGAAATATAGCACACAATAACTGTGATACAATATAGTTGTGAAGATAATTCTAGCTAGTACACAAGTCGTTCAGCAAAGGTAATAAAGACACGTAATTCATACGTCCAGAAACAAGTCATGCATTCTGGTTTTACTAGGACTACTTCCCATGCTTGGTCTTGTGGAACATAACCGTTATGGCCGTTGATAAGACAGCGTGTTGTAACGTTGTCAAAGGGACGAGGGTTACGTAATGACCAACAGTCTCGTAATAACCTAAAAACCTCATTTCTTACCCCAATTACCGACTCCGTCACTTGTGGGAACGTTTTGTTTAATAGTTGTAGCCCGATGTTCTTTTTCTCACTTTGGTGAGAAGCGAACATTACTAACCCGTAAGCATAGCATGCTTCTTTATGTTGCATGTTAGCCGCTTTTTCTAAATCATGAAGTCCTACATTCGGATACATTGAGTCAAAATAATTTCTTAACCCGTTGCGTAAAATAGCATTTGGGTTCTCCGCAATATATGCGTCAAAGTAAACACATCGTAACTTATGGGTTTCCCAATGTGATATCCCCCATCTTTCAAACGAAAGTCTCTTATAAACCAAGACATTCTTGGAACGTTCTTCGAATGTCTTACAAACTGATTTCGCCTTAAATAGTTGTGCCGAGGAATTCTGACCGACTCTAGACAAGATTTCATCAATCATGTCTCCGGGTAGGTCTCTTAAAATATTGGGTTGTCTATCCGTTTTGTGTTTTTATACTGTAAAATAGACAAGAGTTAGATTCATAAAAAAAAATACTTATTAATACAAGAAATTTTTACATATATCATAAAGCATAAGCACACTATATTACATATATTACACCACACGAATACAACTATCTTATTCTGACTCGCTCGTTTCTTCTTCTTCGGTTTTGGTTCGTTTTGCCAAGTTTCTAGGGATATATGATGTTCCCCTAATACGAGCCGTCATTTTCCACATTGGTTTAGAAAAACCTGGTGGTTTAGAGGTTCCCGGGTTATTGTCACAACTTAAGAAATACGGGTGTTGACGATACATATAAAGTTCATCGGGTTTGGAATCAAATTTCTCTATTTTTATGCCCTTTCCCTTATTGTTCTCTTTTGCCTTATTAAATTGTGTTAGGGTAATTTCTATAACATCATCGGATTCCTTGTCGGGATCCGATTCATCAGAGAATTGGTAATCCTCACAATACTTTGCTTCCTTGGCGGAAACACCATTGACCATAATTAACTTTGGTCGGTTGGTTGAGGATTTTCTTCTACTTAACCTTTTTATTATTTCCCCCACTGGTTCTATTTCTTCTTCCGGTTCCGATTCTTCTTCCGGTTCCGACTCTTCTTCCGGTTCCTCTTCGGGAACTTGTGAACCAGTCCACGAATCATTCCAATTTACATTTGACTCTTCATTATTATTAGGTGAGTCAATGGGACTTGTTCTAGAGGTAGACATCTATCACATAATATCAAACACGTTAAGAGATTAATATATCACATAATATTCACATGTTAAAAATATATAGTTTCCAACAAAATTTGTTAAGCAATCATTTTTCAAGTAAACACGGTCGAAGTCCAGACTCACTAATGCATCCTAACAAACTTGATAAGACACACTAATACAAAATTCTAGTTCTCTAAGACCAACACTCGGATACCAACTGAAATGTCCCGTTCTTATTGATTAAAAACGTTCCATATTAATTGATTTCGTTGCGTGGTTTTGACCTCTATATGAGATGTTTTTCAAAGACTGCATTCATTTTTAAAACAAACCATAACCTTTATTTCATAAATAAAGGTTTAAAAAGCTTTACGTAGATTATCAAATAATGATAATCTAAAATATCATGTTTACACACGACCATTACATAATGGTTTACAATAAAAATATGTTACATCGAAATCAGTTTCTTGAATGCAGTTTTTACACAATATCATACAAACATGGACTCCAAATCTTGTCCTTATTTTAGTATGCAACAGCGGAAGCTCTTAGTATTCACCTGAGAATAAACATGCTTTAAACGTCAACAAAAATGTTGGTGAGTTATAGGTTTAACCTATATATATCAAATCGTAACAATAGACCACAAGATTTTATATTTCAATACACATCCCATATATAGAGATAAAAATCATTCATATGGTGAACACCTGGTAACCGACATTAACAAGATGCATATATAAGAATATCTCCATCATTCCGGGACACCCTTCGGATATGATATAAATTTCGAAGTACTAAAGCATCCGGTACTTTGGATGAGGTTTGTTAGGCCCAATAGATCTATCTTTAGGATTCGCGTCAATTAGGGTGTCTGTTCCCTAATTCTTAGATTACCAGACTTAATAAAAAGGGGCATATTCGATTTCGATAATTCAACCATAGAATGTAGTTTCACGTACTTGTGTCTATTTTGTAAATCATTTATAAAACCTGCATGTATTCTCATCCCAAAAATATTAGATTTTAAAAGTGGGACTATAACTCACTTTCACAGATTTTTACTTCATCGGGAAGTAAGACTTGGCCACTGGTTGATTCACGAACCTATAACAATATATACATATATATCAAAGTATGTTCAAAATGTATTTACAACACTTTTAATATATTTTTATGTTTTAATTTTATTAAGTCAGCTGTCCTCGTTAGTAACCTACAACTAGTTGTCCACAGTTAGATGTACAGAAATAAATCGAAAAATATTATCTTGAATCAATCCACGACCCAGTGTATACGTATCTTAGTATTGATCACAACTCAAACTATATATATTTTGGAATCAACCTCAACCCTGTATAGCTAACTCCAACATTCACATATAGAGTGTCTATGGTTGTTCCGAAATATATATAGATGTGTCGACATGATAGGTCGAAACATTGTATACGTGTCTATGGTATCTCAAAATTACATAATATACAATACAAGTTGATTAAGTTATGGTTTAAATAGATTTGTTACCAATTTTCACGTAGCTAAAATGAGAAAAATTATCCAATCTTGTTTTACCCATAACTTCTTCATTTTAAATCCGTTTTGAGTGAATAAAATTGCTATGGTTTCATATTGAACTCTATTTTATGAATCTAAACAGAAAAAGTATAGGTTTATTGTCAGAAAAATAAGTTACAAGTCGTTTTTGTAAAGGTAGTCATTTCAGTCGAAAGAACGACGTCTAGATGGCCATTTTAGAAAACATACTTCCACTTTGAGTTTAACCATGATTTTTGGATATAGTTTCATGTTCATAAGAAAAATCATTTTCCCAGAAGAACAACTTTTAAATCAAAGTTTATCATAGTTTTCAATTAACTAACCCAAAACAGCCCGCGGTGTTACTACGACGGCGTAAATTCGGTTTTACAGTGTTTTTCGTGTTTTCAGGTTTTAAATCATTAAGTTAGCATATCATATAGATATAGAACATGTGTTTAGTTGATTTTAAAAGTCAAGTTAGAAGGATTAACTTTTGTTTGCGAACAAGTTTAGAATTAACTAAACTATGTTCTAGTGATTACAAGTTTAAACCTTCGAATAAGATAGCTTTATATGTATGAATCGAATGATGTTATGAACATCATTACTACATTAAATTCCTTGGATAAAACTACTAGAAAAGAGAAAAATGGATCTAGCTTCAACGGATCCTTGGATGGCTCGAAGTTCTTGAAGCAGAATCATGACACGAAAACAAGTTCAAGTAAGATCATCACTTGAAATAAGATTGTTATAGTTATAGAAATTGAACCAAAGTTTGAATATGATTATTACCTTGTATTAGAATGATAACCTACTGTAAGAAACAAAGATTTCTTGAGGTTGGATGATCACCTTACAAGATTGGAAGTGAGCTAGCAAACTTGAAAGTATTCTTGATTTTATGTAACTAGAACTTGTAGAATTTATGAAGAACACTTAGAACTTGAAGATAGAACTTGAGAGAGATCAATTAGATGAATAAAATTGAAGAATGAAAGTGTTTGTAGGTGTTTTTGGTCGTTGGTGTATGGATTAGATATAAAGGATATGTAATTTTGTTTTCATGTAAATAAGTCATGAATGATTACTCATATTTTTGTAATTTTATGAGATATTTCATGCTAGTTGCCAAATGATGGTTCCCACATGTGTTAGGTGACTCACATGGGCTGCTAAGAGCTGATCATTGGAGTGTATATACCAATAGTACATACATCTAAAAGCTGTGTATTGTACGAGTACGAATACGGGTGCATACGAGTAGAATTGTTGATGAAACTGAACGAGGATGTAATTGTAAGCATTTTTGTTAAGTAGAAGTATTTTGATAAGTGTATGGAAGTCTTTCAAAAGTGTATAAATAAATATCAAAACACTACATGTATATACATTTTAACTGAGTCGTTAAGTCATCGTTAGTCGTTACATGTAAGTGTTGTTTTGAAACCTTTAGGTTAACGATCTTGTTAAATGTTGTTAACCCAAAATTTATTATATCAAATGAGATGTTAAATTATTATATTATCATGATAAAATGATGTATTAATATGTCTTAATATGATATATATACATTAAATGTCATTACAACGATAATCGTTACATATATGCCTCGTTTCAAAATCATTAAGTTAGTAGTCTTGTTTTTACATATGTAGTTCATTGTTAGTATACTTAATGATATGTTTACTTATCATAATATCATGTTAACTATATATATATATCCATATATATGTCATCATATAGTTTTTACAAGTTTTAACGTTCGTGAATCGCCGGTCAACTTGGGTGGTCAATTATCTATATGAAACCTATTTCAATTAATCAAGTCTTAACAAGTTTGATTGCTTAACATGTTGGAAACACTTAATTATGTAAATAACAATTTCATTTAATATATATATATATATATATATATATATATATATATATATATATATATATATATATATATATATATATATATATATATATATATATATATATATATATATACATGGAAAAGTTCGGGTCACTACAAGCAGTAACAGAGTTATCGCTCGAAGTCGACATCTGCAAACAGCAAAACCGCAAACCACATACGAAAAAGATATGAAAGCTAATAATATAACTTATACGAAATGAATGCATAATAATGCTATAGCAAAAAGGTCGGGCTGTAGACTAGACTCTAATGCACCCTAATAACCACGGGTTGACCACATTAAGATCGCCTAGTTCCCTACAACCAACGCTCTGATACCACATGTGACGACCCTGTCAAAACACTTAACGGATCCGTCAGTTGGTCCCACAGCTTGATCGGACTTAAATGAATTAAGTAAACAAAGTTGCATTCTTTTATTTCAAAAGTTTCCCAAAAAGGAAACAAACCAAAATATGTAGTTTCAAAACAACCAACCATAGTAATAAACCAAAAGTTGACACAAAACCCTGCCAATAAACCTACAAGTTTAAATTATCCAAAAATAGAATGCAAGCTTAAGTTTCATAAATCGTTTCATAAAATCTGCCCAAATGCATGCAGACTCTTCTAAACACAGCTGAAGCATCACAAAACTCAAGTACCTGTAAAAACATGCAAGTAAACTGTCAACACAAAGGTTGAGTGAATTATAGGTTTAAATAATAAGTAATCTTTAGACCACAAGATTTAAAAAAAAAAAAATGTTAGAAAACATTAAACATTATTCCATTATCAATGAGCCACCTGGTAACCACTTAACCCTTTATTTACCCTTGCCAAACACAATAAAAATATACACTTGGACAGTGTATCTACAACAAATTACGAAGTACTAAACATTCCGATTATAAATTGCTAGCGCGACTAGCTCGAAATGGGGTTGTCAAACCCGATAGATCTATTCGTAGGATTCGCGTTCACCGGTAGAAACCAATGATTACAGTTACCAGACTAGGGAATATTTTTGTCCAACTCACAATAAATAATTAAATTTAACTGTTACTTGTGTCTAAACGTAAATAAAAATGCATGTAATCACATCCCAAAAATATACTTTAAAAAGTATGTAAAAATGGGACTATAACTCACCTTAAAAGCAACTGAAGAAACCACACAAACAAACGAACAGCAAATAGAGTAAAGTGATCAGGAATGATCACAACGCCGACCTATAAATAAAGCAGGTTGATATAAATAACTAACTTAGGTCAAGTCTTAGTATGATAGCTATTGTACATGTTGCAAGTAGACATAGAACAATACTCGGCAAGCATCGGTTTGACTGGAACAGCGTACGGACACATACTTTCTATTTATAGAAAGTTTCTATTTTTAGCAGGTTCCCATTTTTAGAAAGTTTCTATTTTTGGAAAGTTTCTATTTTTGGAAAGTTTCTATTTTTGGAAAGTTTCTATTTTAGGAAAGTTTCTATTTTTGGAAAGTTTCTATTTTTGGAAAGTTTCAAAATTTAGAAAGTTCTATTTTTAGAAGGTTTTTAAGTTAGGAAAGTTTAGAAAGTCAACAAAAGTCAACCTTGGTCAAACATAGTCAACATTAATTTGAAAAGTGTAAATTATAATAATAACATAAGTTATAATGTTTATTAAACTTAAAAGTGTATAATTAAGTCATAACATAAGTTTAATTAAATAAAATGAATTATTAAAGTTAATATAAGTTGAAGTGATATAATTAATATATCATAAGTATTTAATTAATTAATTAAATATTAATTATAATATAAGTATTATTAATTAATAATAAATTTTTAAATCATATCATAAGTATTATTAATTAATAATGAATTATTAACCATATCATAAGTTTCTAATTATAATTATTAAATCATAATTAAATAATAATTAAGTCTTATAATAATTAAATAATTATTTAATCTTTATTATAAGTCTTATAATAATATTCTCATAAAATAAATTTAATACTTATCATAAGTATTTTCCAATAATAATAAAAGTATTATTAATCGTAAGTTAAGTTAAAATGTTAATTAAATCATAAAAAATAATTAAATGATATAATAAATATTTATATCATAAGTCTTTAATAATAATAATTACTTCTTTTATCATAAGTAATTAATTAATAATGAAATTCATTATTTTTATCATAAGTTTTAGAATTAATCATAAGTTTTAATTCAAAAGTTCATCGGGTCGTATCTTGAGCCCCAGGTGTCGATTTCTGGCGAGCCTTATATGCATCTCCGCCTATTCAAACCACCCGACACAATGGTGCACTCAAGAACACACCAAGGACAGTCCACAAGTTGTGGTAATCAGCCATGACACCACTTGGACCTTCAATTTACTCAAAACCGTGTTTTAGTCAAAACGGGTGAACCGTGGCTCGGATTTAGGTGACCCGAACATGAAAGTTCATCCCACCATCAGTCCTAACACACTAACACACCCAAAAGACTCCAAGGAAGGTCACAAAGTCGGACCAAACCTGGTTCATATCAATATCACAATTCAATCTTTACAAAATACTAATTTGATCATAACTAGGGCTCCGGGAATCGAAACGACATGAATCCGGAGTCTAAAATTAATGTCTTGATGAGAGGAACTCATCTAAATAGTTTATTTTAACATTTATATCAGTCACACACTCAGAATACACGAATTAGCTGCTGTCCAGAATTTTACAAACCGAAAACATGTGATTTTGAGTACATCTATGCATACAAACATCATTACAATAATCCACAAACATCATACTACTAAATAAACATCAAAATACAGAAAATAATTGAAAAATTGAATGTTCTAGGGTTAGGGTTTATACCCTAATCGAGAAACAATCTATGTAATCGCGTAGAGAACGAAGAGAGGAACGTGTTTATACTAATCAATCCTTGATCCAAGCTTTAATTTTTGATGATGATGGTGATATTGGTGGTGGATGGCGATGGCACAAAGAGGGAGAGGGAGGAGAGAGCACCAAAGTTTTAGGTTTTGTAATTTTTGGGGTTAAAAGATAAAATGAGGTGTTTTGCAAAAAGAGAGGGGGTATACCCCCTTTGGTTCGGCCGATCCAAGGGAGTGGGGTGGGACCCACTAGCCCATCTCACTTAATATTTAATTCCTGATGGCCCGAAAGCCCGAACGAGTCCCGAAACGCGAAAACGCACTTACGCGATTAAAAATCCGGAAAGATAACAAACGTGCGACGAAAATTAAATATAAATACACTATATAATAATATGATCTTAAAATATCATATTTAAAATATTTAGGATTTAAATGTCCCAAAAACTCGACCGTTGGTTTGAAAACCAAAAAGATTCGCCGGATGAAAATTCGCGAGACGTAGAAACGTATAAATTTAAAATATGAACACAAATATTCACATAACACACAATAATTAATATATATATATTATTACAAAAATAATAATATAGGTCATAGAAATGACGTGGCACACTAACAGTTAACGGCCGTTAAATAATTAACTGAAAAAGATAACGGAAAAAGTAGGGTCGTGACAAATGACGATTGGGTTACGGCGAGACATCCTAAATGAAAAGAAAGAGAGATAATTAGGTAGGTTCAAAGGATGACGCAAAAGCATGAATAAAATGTAAGGGAAAAATCACTAGAACTAAAACAGGAAAGGTTATAGACCTATAGATTGTTAAGGCACCTAACTAACACATAAAACACACATAAAATGCAATCCTGGTTCTCTATAATAACCTGGCTCTGATACCACTCTGTCATATCCCCAAATAGGGCCGGGGAAATATGACTTCACAATATCACAACACAAGTATGTATAAACGAGAACGACTGTATATGAGACGTTTTTAATATAAACCAATGTATTAAAACAGCGGAAAGTGTTAAGTCATTATAATAAATGTTTTCATGCAATAATATGAATGTATAAATACGGACTCCAAAAGCAGCAAAGTCCAAATGGCAAATAATCTTTAGAAATCTTCACTTAAGACAAAATATGCTTAAAGTGTCATTCAAAATGGTTGAGTGAACAACATAGGTTTATAATAGTGTTTAGACCACAAGATTTAATTATAAAGTTTAATCAGTTCGTTAGTAGTGCTGAGGTGTATGATATCGAGACTAAACAAAGTTACCTCGTGATCACTTTATTCGTTCGTGTTGTTAAATAATTATTATGTAACCAAAGACCATCGGTCAAATGGTTAGAGACGTCGCTCTCAGTAGGCCTACTCACAACAACTAAGTTTGCATTTATACGTAGCAATTAATGATATCATGGCAGGGATTTATCATGAATCAAAGCATGGCAGCACAGTTTGTGTAGCGACCCGACCAAATCATGTTTGACGGCGCCGTCTACTTAGGTCCCGTTACGTGGTCATAAGTCTTTAAGACAAAGTTTGACCAAAATATGTCGCCTTCATTTCAAAATAAAGATTGTTCCCAAAGTTTACAAGAATTGTTCAACCAATAGTTAAGTTACAACGTTATAATACGAATGAAATCTAGGCGACACGGTTTAAAGTAAAGTCAAAAGACGCTCCATGAAATGCACATATACTCGACATCCCATGCAAGTATCAAATAATGAGCGGAAGCATGTATCATGTATCGTTCAAGGACCTGAGAAAAACATAGAAATCTGTCAACGAAAACGTTGGTGAAATCATAGGTTTAAGTAAGTAAGTACAAGTGAACCACAAGATTTGCATCAATGAAGTAATAGTAATACATTCCAAAAGTTTGTTTCACGAGCACCCAATTATCAAAGCTTAACATTCCTTCCATTGTATACCCCATCACTTAGTGCTAGAACAAACACTGATTCTCGAAAATATATTTCATCCGTAGACGGTAGCGAACCGTCAAAGATGAGGGTTGTCAACCCATATGGCCATATAACATAAGTTCTCGCTTACACCCGGCAAGTGTAACTAATGATAATCGAATTGAGGATTTTTGTTCTAAACTCGTATGTAGAATGTTTGTTTTCCCGTTCTTGTGTTCACTTAGTTCAAAAGAATCGTTTATGTTTTCTCATCCCAAATATAAGTTCAAAAAGAGTAAAAGTGGGACTATGATCTCACCTTTGATTGCACGAGTATAAATGTACTTCACAAAGTAAACGTGTGCATGAATGTTGCTTAGCCTTGACCTAAACAAATAAGTTGTATCAATTAACCGGTTACGACACAAGGTCGGGTGAAATGTGTTCAATTAGTCCTATGGCTCAATATGACTTGAATAGTATAGCATGTGAATCACGTTGTCAAGTTTCATGCAAGAATCACGTACAAAAGCATGTTAGAACGATTGTATAAAAGTTTGGTTAAGTTTGACTAAAAGTCAAACTTGGTCAAAGTCAACGAAAAAGTCAACGCGTTCGGGTCGGGTCCCGGACTATTTTTCTATGCTAAATATTCATATACAAGTATATTAAAACAAGTTTCATGTGAATCGGAGGTCGGTAGCTAGTCAAACATTTCGCGTGAAATGTGACAAAGTGAGCAGAATCTGGCCAGGCGATTCTGCGCGCCGCGCGGGGATGTGGCGCGCCGCGCCACTACCTGGGCAGAGAATTCTGGTCAGTTTTTCCAAGTGTACACGAACCAAAACCTTTTCTAACCCAATTCTTGACCCGCAAACACTTATAATGCCTATCATATATCGTCGAAAAGGTATTTTGACGAGGAATACAACTAACCACATCTCATCAATCAAAAACATCATTTACAATAACCGAAAACTCGTCAATTGATCAAGAAAGGTTTATTTTCAAAGTTTCAAGTTCGTAAAACGTATTTTATGATTCGGGAATCCAATTTACACATACGATATGCCGTTTCGAAGGTAATTAAGCATACATTACAACTAATCACTAACAATTAACATTCCATGGCATTCAAGCATCAAAAGTTCATGTCAAGAACTATCAAACCCTAGTCAAACATCACAAAATCAATATTCATGTTTTTGAAGTTTTCTTAATCAACCTACGCATCAAAACGAAGCTAGTGATACTAGTAACACAATTAAAACATGCACTTTAACAATCTAACAACATTAACTCATCCAAAATCAAGGATTAAGCACACCCATTTCAAGTTCATGCTAGTTACTCCAAAAACAACAAATCGAGCAAACCAAACATATATTCATGTTAGACTCGAGCCATAGACACTAACTAACACCATTTCAAATCAAAAACACGAATTTAGAGAAATCTAGAGTTTTAGAAATGTTACCCAAACGAGATGAAGTTGGTATCAAATTGTAGAGGATGAAGAGAGGATTCCAAATATGTAATCGAATTTGTTGTGAGCTTCCAAGATTGAATTTAGATGATGAATGAATGGAATGGGTTTGTGTGTGTGTTCTTGAGATGGAGAGAAAAGGGATGAGGGAGATGATGGAATGGATGAAATGGGTTGACTAGTTGACCTAGTCAACTAGTTTGCACATTTGGCAACTCCGGTCCCTCGAGTTTCAAAGCGGGTGCGGGATTTAACCGATCGAATATTTTTAAAACGCAAGTTAACGAGAGATGTTATAATTAAATGACGGAATTATTATGAACGTTAGTCAACGGAAACTACGAATTTAAATAACGAAAGGTATTATTTAAAAGAAAAAGACGGTGTTAAAAATAAATTTAACGGAAAAACGCGGGATGTTACAGTTTGAACTAATCAAAATAAAGTTTTCATGTACTTGTGTCTAGGTGTAAAACAGTTTAAAAGCAAGCATGTGTCTCACCCCAAAAGTTCAAAATAAGTAATAGAAACAGTTAAAAAGTGGGGCTATGAAGTCCACCTTAGTAGCAAGCAAGAAATTTCACGCAAGTAGTAAGAACGGAGTATGTAACTGGAGATCTCAACCTAGAGATATAATGTTTAATTAGTTAATGTCTAATAGACATAAAGTTTGTTTATTAATATAGCATACTATATTAACAGTGACCTTTTTCTCGAGAAATGTTACTATTTCTCAAAAGTTTCTATATTTGGAAACCTACTATTTATGGAATGCTTCCACTTATAGTAAGCTTCTAATTTAAGAAGTTCGGGTTATAACTCTTAACAAAGATGTTGTACAATCTCGCCCAAACTTCGTTGCTAACATGCACGTCACTCGAATGATCTATTGTTACCGAGCGGCCCAGGATCTCTTGACCAGAATCTAAGTCTTGGCATTCGAGATCTACAAGCGTCCCATAATGGTACCAAGGATCAACCTAGGCCACAAGTAGCGGTGATGTTTGTAGCCTTTGTACGCTATCTTTAATTATAACCTTCACGTTATAAGTGTATTCACATAACAAGTTATTTTTATACTTATTAGTTATATATATATATATATATATATATATATATATATATATATATATATATATATATATATATATATAGGTGATAATATACTTAGTGTAATTAAGTGTTACTATATAGTTAAGTTTATAAGTTATACTACTAATTGTATTATTAATTACTTTAATAATCCCATAATTAATTAACCATCCTTATAAGACCTTATCATGTTTTATATAAATACATACTATAATCTTTGTAGGTGTTAGATATATAAATAAATATCTATGTGATACATATATACATTCTTTATTATTATTATACATATATGTGTTTATAACTATATGATATTTGTATATATTATATGTAAGTGTTATATATATTCATTAAATGTAAAGGTGGTACATATATACATACTTATTACTTTTCTTATTATTTACTAACCTTATATAACTTACATAATACACATTCATACATACATACACACGTACATATACATACATATATACACATACATATACACGTATGTATATATTTACATATACGCACACACATATACCTACAATGTATACATGCACATACGTACGTATGCATGCATGTACATCATGATCATAACTTAACCCTACTATTTACAATTTAACCTACTTAATCTCATTAACATAGTAACTTATTAATCTATTTATGATCATGCATCCTTTTAACCCTAATCATAAATAATCATAATCAATTCACATTCATAATCTTTACCCTTAATCATAATCATTAAAGCTTTTACCATTTAATTATATATCAAGATCAAATCTTACTTTATTACCAATAATCATAATACTTTTAATTTAACAAACTTATTAGTCATCATCAAAAATTTTCCTTCTTCATAATCATTATCTTTATTCTTAATATTTAACATGTTATTATTACTTCCTAATAAAGATCATTCTTTATAATAATTACTCATCTTATTAAATCTAACTTCAATCATGCTCATGATCTTATTCATAACACTTAACATAACCTTATAACTTCAAGAACAAGATCAATCATAATATATTAAAAGTAGTAGATTAAAAGTAAGATTTTCATTAGGGTTTTAGGTATACCTTAGACGATTAAGGATCAAGAACAAAGTGGCGATAAAAACCCAAAACAGAAACTGAATTGCAGCAGGAAAAATGACCCAAACAAGTGCTTTTTGGGCTGTTTTTGTCACGCAGAAGAATAGGAGAAAATGCAGCAGCAGTACAGCATTAAAACACAACAACAATGGTGCATTATGAGGTTGTTTTGGCTCGCAAACAAGCAGGAAACACAGCAGGTTGTTGGGTCTATTTTTGGTTCACGATAACAGCAGGAAACAGCAGCAAGGAGTGGCGACTAATGGCGGGTTGAAGGGCTGATTCAAGTCAACTGCAGAGGGGGTTTGGGATGGTTATTTTTGGTTGACAAGGAGGCTGTGATGGGGATGTTTTGCAGCAGGTATTAGTCGACTAAAAAAGAGAGGGAAAAGCAGAAACTAGACGACTATATGCAGCAGGTTTTGGAGAGCTGGACGTCTCGACTTGCAGGCTGGTGTAAGAGGTGTTGGTTATCGATTACAGGAGATTATTTAGGGGTTTATTTAGTCGACTAAATTGGGAAGGAAAACTGGAAAAGACTGTCGACTAAATTCAGCAACCAGGAGAAAATATTGTGGTGCTATTTAGGAAAAACATGAGGATTTAAATATTTGATCAAGTGTTGGATCAAGATTAGGATTCTTGGTGATCAAGGACACAATTTGTATTAGACTAGGATTAATGAAAACTTAGAGATCAAGTTATTTCCTATTTTATTTCCTAGCCTAAACAGCCGATTTATTTTGTTAACACATATTTATTTATTTTTTTTATACGGCTTTACCTATTTATTTTCATATTTTATATATTTTTTTATTTATTATTATTATTATTATTATTATTATTATTATTATTATTATTATTATTATTATTATTATTATTATTATTATTATTATTATTTATATTATGGTTACATTTTATTTAATTACATTTTATTTATTTACTAACCCCTAACTTTTATTAATTCTTATTAAGTTCATATTAGTTTATATATATTCTTATTTGTTTGAATCTTATAAATATTGTCATATTTAATTTATGACATATTGTTTATATCATTTATTTAGTATTAGGGTTAGGGTTTAATATTCAATATTAAATGAGATTAGGGTTTAGTAGTCAATAGGTAGGGTTAGGTTTAGGGTTTCAAATAGTATTAGGGTTTTAGTATTAATTACTATATTAACTTTAACTTGATAACAACCCTAGTGCTAAAACACAGCATATGACAATGAAACCCTAAGGGCAATTTGGTATATTCAAAAGGGAAAATTGAGGGTTGTTATAGGCACTAACTCCCCCCATACTGGAAAATGGTATGCTTTAGTACTTCGAGTTATTAATACAGATGGATTTCTATTTTGGGGATATTCTATATGCATTTTGTTAATGTCGGTTACCAGGTGTTCAATCCATATGAATGATTTTTAAACACTTGTGAAAGTATGATTATTGAATAATGAAAATCTTGTGGTCTATTAAAATTATGGAAATGATTGATTATGGTAAACTAATGAACTCACAAACCTTTTGGTTGATACTTTAAAGCATGTTTATTCTCAGGTATTAATGAAATCTTTCACTGTGCATTTGCTCATTTTAAAGATATTACTTGGAATCATTCATGACATATTTCAAAAGACGTTGCCTTCAAGTCATTGAGTTCAATAGAGATTATTATTAAGTAAATGAAAGATTAGGTCATTTATAAGTTGGATATTATGAAATGGTATACATGCATGTCAACTTTCGATGTAATGAAAGGTTGTCTTTTAAAAATGAATGCAATGTTTGTAAAATGTAACATATAGAGGTCAAACCTTGCAATGTAATCATATCTTATTGTATTCGTCCTTATGGATTAGGACGGGTCTTTACATATGGTATTAGAGCGGTGATCTTAGCGAACCAGGTCTGCATTAGTGTGTCTAACTGATAGTCGTTAGGATGCATTAGTGAGTTTGGACTTCGACCTTAGCTGCATGTCAAAAAGTTTTGCTTATCATTTCTGGTTGGAAATTACATGCTTATCATCCTTAGTCTAGACACATTTTACTGCATTGATTGCATGAATAGTGTATAGACAAAATTCATATCTTAGCGTATCTGCTAATTCATATCTTAGCGTATCTGTTATTGTAAACTTTACCTGGCATATTCCGTAAATTCCTCCGTAATCTACGAAATCTTCTGTTCTATAAATATAGATATTCTATGTAATTAGAATATCAGCATATAGCCGAAAATCATTTCATATCAAAAAATCCTTTATTCCATCGTACGAAATGGAACTCGCCACTAGTTCAAGTTCCTCGGATTCCGATATGGAGTTTCGCTCGAGCTCCGAAAGCAGTGTGACCGGAATGGATCAACCAATCAGCCATCATCTATTCTGGATGAATTGGGGATAGGTTCGTAGCCTCCTCAATCATTGGAGATAAGAAGAAGTTGATCCCTTCCATCCACCACATTGCCCTCTTGGCGATGAACCTGAAGCACTTACCGGCGAACCTATTCGAGACACCATTTTCTCACTCATTTCCAGAGTATCTCGTCACAATTATATACTCTCTCACATTCTAGATCTTATTCACCTGCTCGTCCGAACCACCAATCATCCCGGAGTAATAGAAGAAGTCAACGAGCTTCGTGTTCGGGTAGTGGCTTTGGAAAATATGGTGCAAAGATTACAAGCACCAGCAGCACCACCGGCATCAACAGTACCACCATCTACGACGTCAACAGAACCATTGCCACCACCAACAACATTCACATTCCATGCTTCAACAACATAAACTGTCCCACAAGCATTAACGTCATATGCCCTGTAGATACCAAGGAATACCAGCAACAATAACCGATGAAGTAATACTTCATAACTTCATTAGAGAAACATTCTGCGGCGATTATGTAACCTCTAAAGTCTTAGAGGTTATCTATTCTAAACCTAACCATAAATCAGATGAGTGAACCAAAATGATAGAAGGAAGAGTAGAAATCCTCACAAGAATGATGCATGATTTACAAGCTAGACTTGTTTTACCAGCAGCATCAACAGTACCGTTAGCATCACCAGCACAGTCGGGGCCATCAGCATCGTCAGAATCAACAGCACCTATAACATCACAAACTCCGTCAGTTCAAGAATCACTGTGGACATCATTACAAATCAACAACGAGTATATTGTATCAACGAGTTATGAAGTATTAACTCATTTCCACCGAAAGATTTATATGTATATCTTATATATATAAATTTTTAAACCATAATAAATCTTTCCGTACTAAGCTATTATGTGTGAATCTTAACTACTCGGTTAATTCATATTATTAATATGCTATGATGTACATTCTTCGTTAGCTACTTAATCATCGTTAACTATAATCTCTGTTTCAATTCAATGAATTCCATTTCATAATAAATCAAGTGTATTACTCAAATATATGTTTGATTTTACACTTTCATCATCGATGTACTCGAAACTTTTCAAATAACATCATTCGTACCTTGCGAAGTTCACAAGAATTCCACGGACACCAACATCATGCATCAACAAATAATGAAGTATTGAATCATAATCATTGAAGAAATACTTATGTAATTTCTAAAGTTTTAGGGATTATTCAATTTTAGCTTCAACTGTAAATCAAATGAGTTTAATTTAATATTAACTCATTAAATCTATGTCACATCTAAAGAAAATATACACATATATATTTTCATAAAGACTGTAATAAAATTCTTTTGTACAAAATATTAATTGTGAATTTTTTTTAATGGGTAGGTAATACCCGAGAGATATATAAATTCACAATTAATATGTTGCATTTTTCGAATCTGATTCAGCAATCATCAACTATACTCCCTACTTTCACAACAATATACATTCTTTTATAGAAATCAAAACAACCATTCTCATCCAAATTTGATTACGTATTCTGACTTTGACAAATCAAAATCCAAGTTAAGATTTAGCCGGTATTATCACTCTTAGATCCTTACATCTTTCAAAGTTATACTTTGACTTCAAAACTGTGCTAGAACATCATATGTATATTAACGATTACAATATGTGTTCAAACTCTTCAAAATTTCTGAAGACACTTCAAATAATGAACAATCGAGATGATGATCCAATCACATGTTACCCACAGTCATGCACCTGAAAAACTCTCGAAACCAAAGTCATAGTTTAACACATACCTGTGTCAGACCCTTTGGCATTTATTAGCAAAAATAACTTTGCGATTTCTTTTCAAAATAGCCAGTTTTGTCACAGATCCAGCAAGTTAACTTCGACTTATCAGTTGAAACAGTCTTATTATAATCCTGATATATATAATTACCCTTTTGTTACCGGAGAACCTTTTATATTCCACGACACTATCAGCAGATGTACCAACAACTTCATTACCCTTTAGCGTAAGTCTCTCCGAAAAATAATTATATGTACTCATTGAAACCCCCCTCATCTACTCATCTAAATACTGTAACCATAATTTTCATATCAATAATCGGAAATCATCAATCATCAATCTCGAATCTCGCAGCGTTTTCGCCTCAACAGTTATATAACATCTATCTCTAAGACTTGCATACCTTGAATGTGAAGTTTCTGAAAAACACCCTAAACTGCGAACTAGTTCTCGAAATTTTAAAAAATGCTGATAAAGCAGCAAAAACTGTAAAGGTCTTTAACAGTAAAAAGTTTGATGATAAAGAATAGTATGTTGGCAAAGCTCAGAAAAAGAGAAGGTTTGGAACTGGAAAACGGATTGAGCAAACCATGAAGGAGACTCTGAATAAATCACAAGGACTAAACTTGTACATAAAGAATCCTGATGATTCTGCCCTGATGAAGTCTTTAGCGAATACCTTGCTCCTTACTCTAGACCCTTGTGGACGATATTCTTCATCATCCTCTGATCTTACATATTCCAGGATATCATCGTACATTTCATTATAAATATCCTCCATATTTCTGAAGATAATTTCACAACTATTCTTACTTGAAACTATTTATCTCTTCGCGATATTAGTGTTACATCAGAAAGGAAACTATTTTAGTTTCTAAATTCTGAAAAATTAAACTTTAAAATATGAATGTTTTAGAAGTAGTGTTGGGAACTGAATCATGAGTTAGTATAATATAATGACACTTGATCAACGTGATTATATTACAGTAAGTCATGCTGTGTTCCTAATGGTACATGATGATTCACAGATCATAACGTCATCATGTGCCATGTTACACGACTCTTACATTCTATCTAACCTCTATACATATCAAGAACATATTATCTTGATAGTTCTATCTTTTCCCTTGAATTCAGGAAGTCAACTGTGACCACGTCACCGGTTAAGACGAACCTGCATTTAATCATTTCACTCTTTTGTGATAGCTTCACTCGTACTCTTCACATAAATGAATCGTTTTATCCATATTACTCACTAATGATAAAAACTCTAATTTCTAACTTGTATGCGTCATGAAAACATACTTATTGTCAGTCATAACCATCCTAATCAAATTTCGGGACGAAATTTCTTTAACGGGTAGGTACTGTGACGACCCGGAAATTTTTGACCAAATAAACTTAATCTTTATATAGTTTCGACACGATAAGCAAAGTCTATTAAACCGAGTCTCAAAATTTTTGAACTGTTTCATGAAATCATTTAACCTTCGACCAGTTCTGACGATTCATGAATAATTAATTATAACTTGATATGTATATATATATATATATATATATATATATATATATATATATATATATATATATATATATATATATATATATATATATATATATATATATATATATATATATATATATATATATATGAAAGGACCCGTCCTAATCCATCTGGATGAAATCCATATCGATTATAAACGATTCATAATAGTTGATTACATCGCGAGGTACTTGACCTCTATATGATACATTTTACAAACATTGCATTCGTTTTTAAAAGACAAACTTTCATTTCATCGACAGTTGACAGACATGCATACCATTTCATAATATATCCAAATATAATTGACTTAATAATAATCTTGATGAACTCAACGACTCGAATGCAATATCTTTTGAAATATGTCATGAATGACTCCAAGTAATATCTCTAATATGAGCAAATGCACAGCGGAAGATTTCTTTCGTACCTGAGAATAAACATGCTTTCAAGTGTCAACCAAAAGGTTGGTGAGTTCATTAGTTTATCATAAATAATCATTTCATAATTTTAATAGACCACGAGATTTCATATTTCCATTTCTCATAAACATACGTCCCATACATAGAGAAAAAAATATCATTCATATGGATTGAACACCTGGTAACCGATGTTAACTTAATGTATAGAATATCCCCAAAATAGAACCTCTCGTCTGTATAATAATCTCGAAGTACTAAAGCATTCGTACCCCGAATGGGACTTGTCAAGGTCCATAGATCTATATTTAGGATTCGCGTCAATCAGGGGCCATTTCCCTAAATTCTTAGGTTACCAGACTTGAAGGGCGATATTCGGTTAATAATCCAACCATAGAATGTAATTTTAAGTACTTGTGTCTATTTCGTAAAATATTTATAAAAGCAACGCATGTATTCTCAGTCCTAAAAATATATATTGCAAAAGCATTTAAAAAGGGAGCAAATGAAACTCACAATCCAATATTTTGTAGTAAAAATATTCATATGACAAAACTGAACAATGCAGGGTTGGCCTCGGATTCACGAACCTATATCATTTGTATATTTATTAATATACATAATCATAACTGAACAAATTTATTTATTATATCTTTATTTTGTATATTTAATTTGTGTATATATTTAAAATGGTTAATATTAATATAGTTATATTAATATATCCATATTTATATACGTGATTGTTTAAATGTTATACTTAAAAATCGATAGTTTTGTTATTTGTATGTATTTATGTAACTAATATTAATAACTTTGATATATGTAGTTGTATGAAGTTTTAATAAAATTTTAATATATGTAATAAGTATATTTTAGATACAAAATATTTATCTGTTTAAAAATGATAGTTTTGATATTAATAATTTACTAATAATATTAATAATAACTTTGTTAAAATGATAATATTTATAATAATAGTGATATTGTTAATAACGATACTTTTATTTAATAATAATAATTATTATTATACTAATAGTTACAAAAGTGACACTATAAAAAATGATAACTTGTATTATTTTTATATTACTAATTCTAATCATAATGATAATAATAATAATACAACTATTAGTGATAATAATAATAATAGTAACCAATATATTTATAACACTTAATAACAATAATACTAATACTTATAAGATGATATTAATACTACTATTAATGAAAATAATAATAACTTGTGTTATCTTTCATAATAACACTAATAATGACAATCATAATAATGATAATAATACATTTTATTAATAATAACTAAGTTAATGATAATGTTTGAAATAATGATAATAACACTTATATTTAACAATAATACTAGTTATTAATAATAATAACAATAATAACAATTCTAATATTAATAATAATATTTATAACATTAGTAATAATAATAATAATAATAATAATAATAATAATAATAATAATAATAATAATAATAATAATAATAATAAAAGATATCAATTAATAGCCTAGTTGCATAAAAAAAAGAAGTAAACTGTCCGCGACGGGGCTCGAACCCGCGACCTCTCGAAACCCGACACTAACCCTTAACCATCGCTCTGCTGTGTACTTTTCTGATTTATTATTCGAATTAATTATATATAACCCAACTTTCTGTCTTTCATCTCCTTCAATCCCTTTATCAAACAAATTGGCCAGAAAGCACAATTATCAGTTTTCATCTTGAATTAAACTATGATATAAATTCAGAATAATTAAATGTAGTTGTTATCTTTTACCAAAAGAATTTAAAACAAAAGAATCTGCTGTATTTGCTGTTCGAAATAAAAAGATGAACACCAAATCACTTTTCGAATTTCAGAGTGTTTTATACGAAAGTTATAACATGAAATGGGTTCTAAACTGTTTATATAATCTTTATAGATCGTCAATTTAATTCAAAACATCAGAAAATTTACGAATTTCTCTATGAACACGATCTTTGACTTTTTGGAAAAATAACTTTGACTCAAAAATTTTTAATCGATAGAAAGAATTGGATCGTGCCATTTTACAGGTAGTTCGACCACAAGGTTTCTAACACTCTTGCATTTTTAAATTTTGAAAATCGAATCGAAATTTGAGTTCTTGATTTTTACCTTTTACGAACAGGGTAAAGAACTAATTGATTTTCTTTTGAATTTGCAGTAGATGAATTAATATATGTAATTGAATGATTGATGATGGAAGTTGAATAATCCATCTCCTAACATGAACCGATCGATTTATGAAGATAGGAGTAGTCGACATGTATTCACGGGTAACCAAGAAAAAAGGAGAAAATAAATAAGAGTTGAAATCTGATTTTGATTTCACCAAATAGGTAGTGATGTATATATATCAGAGGTATTACGCGTTATGTCCTTTTTCTTTATATAAATAATTTATATATACTATTAATAATAATAATAATAATACAAGTAATAATGTTATAAATAATTAAAATACTAACAATAAGAATAAACTAATAATAATATTTCTAATCAAAATAATACTAATACTAATAACATAACAATAATAATTATATTAATAACTAAACTCATATTTGCAATAATGAAAATAATAATAATAATAGTAATAACAATATTACTCTATATATCTAAATGGTATAGCCAAAATGAATAGTAAACTCCCAACCCTTCATAAATGCACACCAAACTTTTTATTTTTTACAATTCACCCACACCCTTTCTAATAATTAACTTTATAGATTTTACTAATTCACCACAAACTTTTCACACTTTATAATTTGACCATCAAACTTCTCATCCTCCATAAATTGACCACATAATTTTCACTACTCCATAACTACTCTACTCATTATCATTATTTTTATTTTTGACGATTCATCTACACCCTTTATAATAGTTACCTTTATAGCATTTACAAAATCACCACAAACTTTTCACACTTCATAATTTGACCATTAAACTTCTCATCCATTATAAATTGACCACATATTTTTTACTACATAACTATTCATTTTTATTATTATTATTATTAAATCAATCACATAATTTTTCACTTGATTATTGTTTAAAATTTTTTTCTTATTATAAATTAACTATGTAACTCATTGTTTAATAACTGTTTTATTGTTATTATATATAGTTTTTCCTATTTTATTAAATAGTTTGTACTAATCGTTGATGTAAGTCTCACTTTATTGATTGATCATTTGGGTCTTTTCTCTCGACAAGACGAAAAGTAAAACAAAAAATGATGAATAATTACTTTCACGCTTATTACAAATCAACCACATAACTATTTTTGGTCCTTCCACAATAAAACAAAAAATAACAAAATGATAAATAATTACTTTTCAATAATCAGCTATATAATTAATGTTAATCAAGGGTGAAGAACCGGCGCAATGCCAGGTCACCCAACTAGTTAGTAACAAATGATAGTTATTATAATAATACATATGATGATAATGAATAATTAATATTAATAAAAGGATAATGATAATTAATCATAAAAATGACAATACTAATCCTATTAGTTATAATAATATTAATATTATTAATGATAATAATATTAATAACAATACTTGTACATCTCAAGTTTTATATATATATATATATATATATATATATATATATATATATATATATATATATATATATATATATATATATATATATATATACTAATACAAATATTAATATTAACATTTATAGTGAAGGTTAGGTTAATAGTGTAACTTCTACATTTTTATCATACACCTAATAATAAATATGTACAGAAATCATATGTTATATTTTTAGATTAATAACAACTTAATTATTTATGTCTTATTATCTCCAATTATTATATATACTTATATTTATATATGTATATATATATATGTATATATGTGTGTGTGTGTATATATATATATATATATATATATATATATATATATATTTAATTTACATATTTATTTACAGACAACCTGTTCGTGAATCGGCGGGCATAGTCAAAAGGTATAACTGAATCTATATAAATAGTAAAAAAAATTTGTAACTCAGTTTAACAGACTTTGCTTATCAAGTTGAAACTATATAAGATTTAGATTTAAATTTGGTCGGAAATTCCAGGGTCGTCACAGTACCTACCCGTTAAAGAAATTTCGTCCTGAAATTTGAGTGACGTGGTCATGGCTAACAATAAAAATGTTTTTATGACGAATATGAGTTGATAAATAGAGTTTTATTATCATTGCATAATATGGATAAAATGATTCGATTAATCGAAGCGTATGAATGAAGTTATCACAAAAGATCGAGATGAAGAAATGGAGATTTTTCCATAATTTTTGACGTAGTCGCGATTAAATTTAGAAAATAAGGTGCGTCTTAACTTTTGACGTTGGTTGAATTCCGGAATTCAAGGGATTTAAAGAAAATCTTCGAAATCTAAAAGATTTAATTCTTCGGCTAATAAGGAAATTAAGATCTCTATAATTAAATACGGGGATCTGCCTCAATTACTACGTCTGATTTTTCCATTATAAATTAAACTCCTTCATTCCATTATTCTCACCATTCATATACTTTTTTTCTTAGTTCATACATCCAAAAGATTGTGAAAATGCTTAATCCCGTTCTAATCCTTGATATTTTCCTAATTATCATTTCTGTCATCCTTCTTTTCAATCTTCCTCCAGAAGAATCTGTTTACTTCTACTATTATCTTGGGGTGATACTATTCTTAATTATACCGTGTCTTTATATTGCTATTCGTATTAATATCCACGGTTTGTAACCTCCGTGTTGTTATTGGGCTTTATATTTTCTCTTATATTTTGGAGCTCTTTGCCTTTTTATTATCCTCTCGCCCTCTAGTAAAGCGAGTAACGATCCAGAATTCGTAAGTATGGAGGTTCGAATGAACTTAATGTTCTAAACAAGAAAGAACGTAATCGCTTGATTTGATTTGTTAAATTACCTGAATCACTGAGAATAACACTATCAAGAATATACTTTCTTGATATGTTCAGAAATTAAGCAGAATGAAAAAGTTTTGTAACATGACACATGATGACGTTATAATCTGTGAATCATCATGTTCCATTTAGAAACTCAGCATGACATACTGTAATATAATCACGTTGATCAAGTGTCATTATATTATACTAACTCATGTATCAGCTCCCAACATTACTTCAATAACATTCATATTTTAAGCTCGAAAGTTTACAGAATATAGAAACTAACAGTTTCTATATGATGTAACACTGATAGCACGAAGAGATTAATGATTTCAGATAAGAATAGTTATAAAAATATCTTCAGAAATATGGAGGATATTTATAATGAAAGATACGATGATATCTTGGAATATCTATGATCGGAGGATGATGAAGAATATCGTCCACAAGGGTTTAGAGGAAGGAGCAAGACATTTTCTAAAGGCTTCAGCAGGCATTGAATCATTTGGATTCTTTGAAGTCAAACTTATTCTTTGTGATTTGTCCACGATTTCCTTCATCGTTTCGCATAATCTGCTTTTTGGTACTAAAATTTCTATTGAGTGTTTCCAATACTCCATTCTTTATCATCAAACTTTCGACAGTTAAGGTCGTGTACAGTTTTTTTGCTGCTGTATTCAGCTTTTTCAGAATTTGTGGTATTGATTTGTAAACTGGGTGCTTTTCAGAATTTAAGAATGGAAGATAATAATTCTAAGAGATAAATGTTATATGTTTACGTATAACTATTGATGTAGACATGCTGCAAGATTTCGAAATACTGATTGCTGATTCTCAGTATTTGGTACGGCAATTCTAGTTATCAGATGCAGATGAGTAGATGACAGGATTTCAATGAATATAATAACTTTTCATAAGGCAAAGATCAATGATATTGCTGGTAAGTTTACTGCTAATGTAGTGAGATATAAACGGTTTTGCCGGTATTGATGACGAAAGGCAACTTTTATATCAGGGTTATAATAAGCTAATCTGAGTGAAAAGTCGAAGTTGACTTGTTGGAGCTGTGACAAAATTTGCTAATTTGGAAAGGGATTGCAAAGTTATTTTGGGTAATAATAGCACTAAGAAATTTGCATAGCTACGTTTTAAATGTTTACTCAGTTACCGAGTGTTTCTCAGGTGAATAGCTATATGCATCAATCTTTTCTTCCGTAGATGATTTGTTGTTGGTTCATCCTATAGATTGAGGTGTTTTCAAAAATCATGAAAGGTTTGAACACAGATTGTAATCGACAAGATACATTGAGGTTTAAGATGAAATCAAGTGGCAAACTTGAAGAATTGTTTAGTTTCATATGTTATAATTAATATTTTAATTCATTTTAATTGTCCAATGTTGATAGTCCTCAGTTGATAGTCCACAATTAGCAATTCAATAATTCATATATAATTATATAAATATAATAATCGAATTAATACGTATCGTGACCCGTGTACATGTCTCAGACTCGATCACAACTCAAAGTATATATATTATTGTAGAATCAACCTCAACCCTGTATAGAGAACTCGATCATTACTGCATATAGAGTGTCTATGGTTATTCCAATTAATATATATATATATATATATATATATATATATATATATATATATATATATATATATATATATATATATATATATGTGCATCGATATGATATGTCAAAACCTTGTATACGTGTTCCGATATTTAAAGTGCGTAAAATAAATACAGAAATTAAATGACGGTAAATAAAATTGCGATAATTAAATTGCGATAAATAAAATGTAATCAGTTAGCTAGGAACAGTTAGCTAGGATTTTGTTAGCGTGGATTCTTAACAAAATTTTCTCATGGTTATTTTGTTTGTTTCTAATAAATTTGTATTTTTGTCCAATGTTTTCTTCATTATGCCACTTGTTGGATTCTGATAGATCAAAATCCAAATATGAAATTGAATGGAAAGGGTTATTCTGCGGTGAACGGATACGTATATCAGTGGTTGTAAGTAGGATAGTAAATGACTGTTGAATCAGCTTCGAAAAATATACAGTGTAACTTATTATGGTGAAATCTAAATATTTCTCGGGTATTACCTACCCGTTAAAATATTTTCACCATTAACCGTTTGTACAAAAGAATTTTTAATTACAATCTTTATGAAAACATATATACATATATATATTTTCTTCAGTTGTAATCATGGATTTAATGAGTTAATATGATATTAAACTCATTTGGTTTATGGTTAGAACTAGAATACATAATCTCTAAAACATTAGAGATTACATAATCGCCATGTTGAACGAAGATAAATGATGTAGAACGATTCGCAGATTGATGATTATGCTCGAGGTACATAATGAGATGTTGATGTGTGTGTGATGTTGAACTTGTGTTGTTGGTGGTACGGGTATTGATGTTGGTGCCGGTGATGTTGCTGAAGCTGGTAAATTTTGCACCATATTTTCCAAATTGATTACTCGAGCTCAAAGCTTGTTGACTTCTTCCATTATTCCGGAATGATTGTCGGTCGGAACGAGCAGATGAATAAGATTTAGAATTGTGGATAATATATAATAGTTATGAGATATCCTGGAAATGAGGGTGAAAATGGTGTTTCAGACTGATTCGCCGGTAAGTGTTTCAGTTTCTTCGCCTAGAGATGAATTCGGTTGGTGAAAGGGATCGCCTTCTTCGCGTCTCCATTGATTAAGTCGACTACGAACCCATCAGATGAATTGAGGATGGATGATTGGTTGATTCATTCTGGTGACACCGCTTCGGAACTTAGGTGAATATTCATGTCGGAATAATTATCGGAATAGCTATCGAAATCTAAGGGACTCAAACTGGTTGAGGGATTCATCTCGTATGATCAGATGAAGGATTTTCGATAAGAAATAGATTATAGGATGTAGATTAGTATCCTGCAATGCATAATTTACATATGCATATATAATACTAAAATCCCATAAGTTACGGAGGAATCTACGGAAGCTATCAGGCAAAGGTAACAATATCAGATACGCTAAGATATGAATTTATCTATACACTGTCTATACAATAGAGGCAGTAAGACGTGTCTACACTTTAAGGATTATAACCAAATAATTTTTCGACACTAAATGATAAGCAAAACTTTTGACATGTAGACACGGTCGAAGTCCAGACTCACTAATGCATCCGAACAACTATCAGTTAGACATACTAATGCAAGACCTGGTTCGCTAAGACCACCGCTCTGATACCAACTGAAAGGACCCGTCCTAATCCATCTGGATGAAATCCATATCGATTATAAATGATTCACAATAGTTGATTACATCGCGAGGTACTTGACCTCTATATGATACATTTTACAAACATTGCATTCGTTTTTAAAAGACAAACTTTCATTTCATCGACAGTTGACAGACATGCATACCATTTCATAATATATCCAAATATAATTGACTTAATAATAATCTTGATGAACTCAACGACTCGAATGCAACATCTTTTGAAATATGTCATGAATGACTCCAAGTAATATCTCTAATATGAGCAAATGCACAGTGGAAGATTTCTTTCGTACCTGAGAATAAACATGCTTTCAAATGTCAACCAAAAGGTTGGTGAGTTCATTAGTTTATCATAAATAATCATTTCATAATTTTAATAGACCACAAGATTTCATATTTCCATTTCTCATAAACATACGTCTCATACATAGAGACAAAAATATCATTCATATGGATTGAACACCTGGTAACCGACGTTAACTTAATGCATAGAATATCCCCAAAATAGAACCTCTCATCTGTATAATAATCTCGAAGTACTAAAGCATTCGTAACCCGAATGGGACTTGTCAAGGTCCATCGATCTATCTTTAGGATTCGCGTCAATCAGGGGCCATTTTCCTAAATTCTTAGGTTACCAGACTTGAAGGGCGATATTCGGTTAATAATCCAACCATAGAATGTAATTTTAAGTACTTGTGTCTATTTCGTAAAACATTTATAAAAGCAACGCATGTATTCTCAGTCCCAAAAATATATATTGCAAAAGCATTTAAAAAGGGAGCAAATGAAACTCACAATCCAATATTTTGTAGTAAAAATATTCATACGACGAAACTGAACAATGCAGAGTTGGCCTCGGATTCACGAACCTATATCATTTGTATATTTATTAATATTCATAATCATAACTGAACAAATTTATTTATTATATCTTTATTTTGTATATTTAATTTGTGTATATATTTAAAATGGTTAATATTAATATAGTTATATTAATATATCCATATTTATATACGTGATTGTTTAAATGTTATACTTAAAAATTGATAGTTTTGTTATTTGTATGTATTTATGTAACTAATATTAATAACTTTGATATATGTAGTTATATG
Source organism: Rutidosis leptorrhynchoides (assembly GCF_046630445.1). Lineage (NCBI taxonomy): Eukaryota > Viridiplantae > Streptophyta > Magnoliopsida > Asterales > Asteraceae > Rutidosis > Rutidosis leptorrhynchoides. The sequence continues at coordinate 151,497,854 of NC_092334.1, forward strand.
AAGTTTTAATAAAATTTTAATATATGTAATAAGTATATTTTAGATACAAAATATTTATCTGTTTAAAAATGATAGTTTTGATATTAATAATTTACTAATAATATTAATAATAACTTTGTTAAAATGATAATATTTATAATAATAGTGATATTGTTAATAATGATACTTTTATTTAATAATAATAATAATTATTATTATACTAAAAATTATTATACTAATACTATAAAAAAAATGATAACTTGTATTATTTTCATATTACTAATTCTAATCATAATGATAATAATAATAATACAACTATTAGTGATAATAATAATAATAGTAACCAATATATTTATAACACTTAATAATAATAATAATACTAATACTTATAAGATGATATTAATACTACTATTAATGAAAATAATAATAACTTGTGTTATCTTTCATAATAACACTAATAATGACAATCATAATAATGATAATAATACATTCTATTAATAATAACTAAGTTAATGATAATGTTTGAAATAATGATAATAACACTTATATTTAACAATAATACTAGTTAATAATAACAATAACAATAATAACAATTCTAATATTAATAATAATATTTATAACATTAGTAGTAATAATAATAATAATAATAATAATAATAATAATAATAATAATAATAATAATAATAATAATAATAAAAATAAAAATAATAATAATAATAATAATAATAATAATAATAATAATAATAATAATAATAATAATAATAATAATAATAATAATAATAATAATAAAGATATCAATTAATACCTTAGTAGCAAAAAAAAAAAAAGAAGTAAACTGTCCGCGACGGGGCTCGAACCCGCTACCTCTCGAAACCCGACACTAACCCTTAACCATCGCTCTGCTGTGTACTTTTCTGATTTATTATTCGAATTAATTATATATAACCCAAATTTCTGTCTTTCATCTCCTTCAATCCCTTTATCAAACAAATTGGCCAGAAAGCACAATTATCAGTTTTCATCTTGAATTAAACTATGATATAGATTCGGAATAATTAAATGTAGTTGTTATCTTTTACCAAAAGAATTTAAAACAAAAGAATCTGCTGTATTTGCTGTTCAAAATAAAAAGATGAACACCAAATCACTTTTCGAATTTCAGAGTGTTTCATACGAAAGTTATAACATGAAATGGGTTCTAAACTGTTTATATAATCTTTATAGATCGTCAATTTAATTCAAAACATCGGAAAATTTACGAATTTCTCTATGAACACGATCTTTGACTTTTTGGAAAAATAACTTTGACTCGAAAATTTTTAATCGATAGAAAGAATTGGATCGTGCCATTTTACAGGTAGTTCGACCACAAGGTTTCTAACACTCTTGCATTTTTAAATTTTGAAAATTGAATCGAAATTTGAGTTCTTGATTTTTACCTTTTACGAACAGGGTAAAGAACTAATTGATTTTCTTTTGAATTTGCAGTAGATGAATTAATATATGTAATTGAATGATTGATGATGGAAGTCGAATAATCCATCTCCTAACATGAACCGATCGATTTATGAAGATAGGAGTAGTCGACATGTATTCACGGGTAACCAGGAAAAAAGGAGAAAATAAATAAGAGTTGAAATCTGATTTTGATTTCACCAAATAGGTAGTGATGTATATATCAGAGGTATTACGCATTATGTCCTTTTTCTTTATATAAATAATTTATATATACTATTAATAATAATAATAATACAAGTAATAATGTTATAAATAATCAAAATACTAATAATAAGAATAAACTAATAATAATGTTTCTAATCAAAATAATACTAATACTAATAACAATAATAATTATATTAATAACTAAACTCATATTTGCAATAATGATAATAATAATAATAATAATAGTAATAACAATATTAGTAACAAATGATAGTTTTTATAATAATACATATGATGATAATGAATAATTAATATTAATAAAAGGATAATGATAATTAATCATAAAAATGACAATACTAATCCTATTAGTTATAATAATATTAATATTATTAATGATAATAATATTAATAACAATACTTGTACATCTCAAGTTTTATATATTTATATATATATATATATATATATATATATATATATATATATATATATATATATATATATATATATATATATATATATATATATATACTAATACAAATATTAATATTAACATTTATAGTGAAGGTTAGGTTAATAGTGTAACTTCTACATTTTTATCATACACCTAATAATAAATATGTACAGAAATCATATGTTATATTTTTAGATTAATAACAACTTAATTATTTATGTCTTATTATCTCCAATTATTATATATACTTATATTTATATATGTATATATATATATATATATATATATATATATATATATATATATATATATATATCTATATTTAATTTACATATTTATTTACAGACAACCTGTTCGTGAATCAGCGGGCATAGTCAAAAGGTATAACTGAATCTATATAAATAGTAAAAAAAAATTGTAACTCAGTTTAACAGACTTTGCTTATCAAGTTGAAACTATATAAGATTTTGGTTTAAATTTGGTCAGAAATTCCCGGGTCGTCACAATATATATATATATATATATATATATATATATATATATATATATATATATATATATATATATATATATATATATATATATATATATAAACATAATAATTGGAAACATAATTTTAAATAATGTATGTTGTTGTTACTAAAATTTATTTATGTAAAGTAAAATTAAAATATGATATTATAATGATTATTATTTAAAAAGTGTATTGAATATATATATATATATATATATATATATATATATATATATATATATATATATATATATATATATATATATATATATATATATATATAGTTTTGAATTTATTTGGAAATTGATAGTAACACTCAATTATCATTTGATTGATAATAAACAAGTTAAAAATGAACTTATGTGGTTTTAAAAATAAATGGTGATCCGAAAATGAGTTTTATAAATTATAGGCTTATTAAAAATGTATTTATGAACTAGTTGTTGAATTTTAAAACTTTTTATATTTTACTTGGGGTTGGGAGTGAATAATTAATGTAATTTTTAATTAATAGTTACTGACTGAATTCTATACCATAATGACTGAAATAAATAAAGATGATTAATATAAAAATTTGAGATTTTTTGGTGTACTTTTATCCGCCATTGATTAACCACGGAATACGAAATTCAATCCGTAAAGGACGATGACTAAGGAACCACACGTTTAAAATTCATTGATATTAAAATATGAGTTGAAACTGTATCAAATTATTGTTTTCTTTGATTGAACATGATTTATAATTATAATATTATATATATATACATCAACTACACTTGTGAATATTCTTGCTTTTTATGTTCGACAAAACAGCCAGATTCTAATGACCCGTCCTAATCCATCCGGACGAAGTCCATCTCGATTATAAATGATTCACAACAGTTGATTACATCGCGAGGTACTTGACCTCTATATGATACATTTTACAAACATTGCATTCGTTTTTGAAAAGACAATCTTTCATTACATCGAAAGTTGACGGCATGCATACCATTTTATAATATATATAACTATAATTGACTTAATAATAATCTTGATGAACTCAACGACTTGAATGCAACCACTTTTGAAATATGTCATGAATGACTCCAAGTAATATATTTAAAATGAGCAATTTCACAGCGGAAGATTTCTTTCATACCTGAGAATAAACATGCTTTAAAGTGTCAATCAAAAGGTTGGTGAGTTCATTAGTTTATCATAAACATTCATTATCATCATTTTAATAGACCACAAGAATTTCATTTCCAGTTCTCATAAATAAACGTCCCATGCATAGAGACAAAAATATCATTCATATGGATTGAACACCTGGTAACCGACATTAACAAGATGCATATAAGAAAATCACCTATCATTTCGGGAAATCCTTCGGACATGATAAAAACGAATTCGAAGTACTAAAGCATCCGGTACTTTGGATGGGGTTCGTTAGGCCTAATAGATCTATCTTTAGGATTCGCGTCAATTAGTAGACTGGTTTACTAATTCTTAGGCTACCAAGCAAAAGGGGCATATTCGGCTTCGATCATTCAACCATATAATGTAGTTTCGATTACTTGTGTCTATTTCGTAAAACATTTATAAAAGCAGCGCATGTATTCTCAGTCCCAAAAATATATATTGCAAAAGCATTTAAAAAGGGAGCAAATGAAACTCACCTAATGTATTTTGTAGTAAAAATACATATGACAATATTGAACAATGCATGGTTGGCGTCGATTCACGAACCTATATCATTCATTTTTATATTAATACATATAATGTAATCGAACAATTTATATATTATTAGTAATTTAATTGTTATTTAAATCATGTGTTTCATTAATACCTTAATTAATTATATTTATTTTATATACCTTAAATAAATAATTAATATTTATTATGAAAATTATTAATATAGTTATGTTAAATATAGTTTTATGTAACTAATAATTATATGATAAAGTATAATTGAAAATAGTAAATAAAAAGTTGTTTTATTTCATAATTATAATAATAATAATAATTATAATAATAATGATAATAGTAATAATAGAATGCCAATAATAACAATTCTAATAATAATAATAATAATAACATTAATACTTATAATAAGGGTGATAATATTAAATAACAATTCTTAATGATAATATTAATAATAATATTTATGGTAAATACTAATACATATATTACTAATTATAATAATAATAATAATAATAATAATAATAATAATAATAATAATAATAATACTAATAACAATAATATTAATAATAACAATTAGATAAATGATATTTGTAATAATAATAGAATTAATAATAATAATAATTATTATTATTATTATAATTAAATTATAATACCTAAAAAAGTGGATATGTGTGTCTTGGCGGCTATAAACAGATCGAGAGGCAGAAACAAAAAACACAGGAAGGAAACAATTATCACGATGGTATCATTCATGTAATTCGTGGTTCAACAATTGATCAATATATCAATTAATAAGTATTGATATTTGGTAGGTCATCGGTTCATCATGAACACCAAACATCACGAACAGCAGGTAATTGTGTAGTAGATAATCATCATCCATCTTCATCGTTTATCATCGCTGTCATCGTTTGATCAGGTAACTGATTCGTCAATTGAACGAGTAGGTAAATGATTCATTGATATTTTCTTAAATTAATCAACCATTTATATAAAATCCATATGTTTAACTGAATTTTAAACGAGGTGTAATAGAGGGTTTCCTTGAAGGGTTTATGATGGTTGATTATAGTTGATAACTTGCTTGTGATTTTGATTGATAATTGTAGTAATCAAAGGTAATTTATTCGAATAACAGTTGAAGGGTTTGTGGTTGTTTGAACAGAACAGGGAATAGAAGCAGTAGCAGTCTAATGGTGTCATAGTTTGTTGAATATAAACAGAAATGGCAGTCCATTGTTGCAGCTGTAACTGTAGCTGTAGCAGCTTTGTTTCCTAGTGATTTTGATGATGGGTTAAGCAGGAAAACAGAAATATACATATAGCAGCAGTTATCGAACATTAGTAGCTCAAAGGTAATGGATTTTTGATAGTTCTTGAAAGGTGATAATGGCGTTTGTTTGTGATGGCAGCAGCAGCAGGAGGACCAGAAGTAATAACAACAACAATATCGTTATCTTGGTAATTACTAATCATTATCATCGTATTTTGACAAAATATATATATAAACATGAAAAATAGAACTGCAATTGCAGGTATATAAGTGGTTACCTGAGTGGTGGTTTATAAATGTTGAAACTAAAACAGGTCAAAAGCAGCTGGCGCAACAAAAGATGGTAATATGGGTTCTGATGGTGGTGGTTGTTTTTCTTGGGTGGTTCCCGTAGCAGGCATAGAACAGTAGCAGGTAAATGATCATAGCAGTGTTTTTGGATTGAAACAGAAATATAATCTAGCAGTGGTAGTTGATAAAGTTACAACCTATTTTATTAATAGTTTGATGGAAGTGTTTGCAGGTTCCCTCATGGTTTGGTTTGGTGAAGTGATTGTAAAACCAATATGAATTTGGGTTGTTTTTATATGAAAACAGGTTAAGCAAGATAGCAGCTTACATTGGTTGTCAAATGGGAAGAAGGAGGTTGATTGTTAGGCGATTCTGGGTTTGAATAACAAGGGTTTTTAAGAGATGGTTTTGGGTCTCGGTGGTAGCACAAAGATGAGTGTTGGTATGATGAGAGAGGAAGGGAAAAAGTGTTATATGTGTGAGTCTTCTATTCTGTGCAAGAATATTTGTAATATATGTATATATCTAATATCTTTGCATATGTAAATGTACTATAAAAATAGTGTGATTAAGATATGAAACATAAAGTAAAAAGTGTTTTGTTTATATGCCTTGAATTTAGAATAAGAAAGTAAATATTGGCCAACCACTTTGATGAGTTGAAATGTGGTGGGTTATAGATGATGAAAGCAAGAAAGGTGAAATGGAGAAAGGTGTCAAGGTGTTTGATTCCACATACTAATATACGTATGTCTACTTACATATATAGAGATATTGAGATAGATAGCAAAAGTGACAGAAGTGGGTGCAAGAGTCAAAAGTAAAACATTTTACTCATGTTAATTCACCTAAATGATACAGTTGAGTTTGTGTGTTGTAACAGAAAGCAATCAAGCACAGTGGTGATGGATTTTTGTAATATTGTTATATTAATAATTTGATGGTGAGCTAGATTGATAACAAACTTTGTTTGCTACTTGATATAGAATTTGATGTATAGTGAATGAAGTACCAATCATGAGTAGCAACATCATTAGATTGATCGTGATAGATGAGTATTATGTATTGCATCAATATCATATATCTATATTTGTATTTATAAAGTATATAATAATAATAATAATTCTAATTAATAAAATTTATATTAATAACACTTATTATTGATTTTGGAAATAGAAATAAAAATACTAACACTAATAATAATAATAGAAGTACTTATAAAAAAATAGCAATATAATGTTATTAATAATAACAATTATGATAATTTCAATAATAATAATATTATTATTATTAGTAACACTACTAATAATACTAATATAAATATAAAAATCTCATAATTTATACATTATTATTTACATAATACTTTCTAATTGTATAAAATATTCATTTTATTAGTAATTTATTTATTTTTATATATTACTTTAAATTTCAATTCAATTCAAAAGATTTATTTGTATTATATTAATTTAAATTAATACATACCTTTATAATTATATTAATATACATATATATACACACATTTATTTACAGCAACTGTTCGTGAATCGTCGAGGATGGTCAAAGGTTAATTATTTACATGAATATAGTTTCAAAACTTTCGAGACTCAACATTAAAAATCTTGCTTATCGTGTCGAAGTCAAGTAAAGATTAAGTTTAAATTTGGTCGGAAATTGTCGGGTCGTCACAGTACCTACCCGTTAAAGAAATTTCGTCTCGAAATTTGAGTGGGGTCGTGATAGCTAACAATAAGAATGTTTTCCTAACGAATAAGAGCTGATAAATAAAGTTTTATTATTGTGGAGTAATATGGGTTAGATAATTTGATTTTTCGAAGCGTACGAGTGAAGCTATCACAAAAGATTGAGATAGAAATTTAAATTTTGATGTAGTCACGGTGGATTTTCGGGATTTAAGGAATTTAAAAGAAAATCTTTGGAAATCTATAAGATCTGATTCTTTGGTGAATAAGGAAATCAGGATCTCTCTAATTAAATGCAGAGATCTGCCTCAATTGCTCTGTCTGATATTTCCATTATAAATTTACCTTTTCCATTCCATTAACCTTCACCACTTCAATACTTTATTTCTTAATTCATATTTTGAATTATTTTGAAAATGCTTAATCCAATTCTGATCCTCGTACTTATCCTGACTATCGCTTTTGTCATTCTTCTTTTTCATTTACCACCGGAGGAATCTGTTAACTTTTACTATGCTCTAGGGATTATAGTATTTCTAATCCTCCTGTGTCTTTATATTGCTATACGCACTGATATAAACGGTTTGTAACTTCTGTGTTTGTGATCGGCTATATATTTCTTGTTATGTTTCAGAGCTCCATGCTCTTGTTTTCTCTTCCTGATTCTAAATCAAGCGAATAATGGTCCAGAATTCGTAGATATAGAGTTTCGAATGATTATAATGTTCTATGCAAAAAGGAACGTGATAACACGATTTGATTTTCAAATTTATCAACATCACGGAAGATAGAACCATCAAGAATACATTTTCTTGATAGGTTCAGAAGTTAAGTAGAATGAAAGAGTTATGTAACATGGCACATGATGACATTATAATCTGTGAATCCTCACATTCCATTAGAAACTCAGCATGACTTACTGTAATATAATCACGTTGATCAAGTGTCATTATATTATACTAACTCATGCATCAGTTTCCAACATTACTTCAACAACATTCATATTTTAAGCTCGAAAGTTTACATAATATAGAAACTAACAGTTTCTATATGATGTAACACTGATAGCACGAAGAGATAAATGATTTCAGATAAGAATAGTTATGAAAATATCTTCAAAAATATGGAAGATATTTATAATGAAAGATACGATGACATCTTAGAATTTCTAATATCGAAGGATGGTGAAGAAAATTTGTTCGCAAGAGTTTGGAGTCAGAAGCAAGGTATTTGCTAAAGATTTTATCAGGAACAGAATCATCAGGATTCTTAATGTACAAGTTTAGTCCTTGTGATTTGTTCAGAGACTCCTTCGTAGTTTGCTCAATCAGTTTTTTTTTTCAGTTTCAAACTTTTTCTGAGCTTTGCCAACATACAATTCTTTATCATCAACTTTTGGCTGTTGAGGTCGTTTACAGTTTTTGTTGCTTCATTCAACTTTTCAAAATTCAGAGCATTAATTCGCAGACTGGGTGCTTTTCAGAATTTCAGAATGGAAGATCATAGTTCTAAGAGATAAATGTTATATGGATTCATATAACTGTTGATGTAGAAACGTTGCGAGACTCAACATACAGATTCGCTGATTCCTGGTAATTGGTATGGCAATTCTTGTTACAAGATGCGGATGAGTACATGATGAGACTTCAATAGATAAATATAGTGATTTGTCGGAGAGATTTAAGCCAAGGAGCAACGAGGTTGCTGGTACGTCTGCTGTTAATATGATGAAATATAAAAAGTTCCCCGGTAACAATAAAAGAGCACGCATATATATCAAAGTTATAATAAAGTTGTTTCGAACGAAAAGTCGAAATTGTCTTGCTGGAGCTGTGACAAAATTTGCTACTTTGAAAAAAAGGGATTACCAAGTTATTTTGGGTAATAATAACACTAAAGGAATTAGCACAGCTACGCGTTAAATGTTCACTCAGTTTTCAAGTGTTTGCAAGTGCATAACTATATGTATCAATATTTTCTTTCGTAGATGAAGTGCGGTTGGTTCATCCTCTCGATTGAGGTGTTTTCAAGAATTACTAAAGGTTTGAACGCAGATTGTAATCGTCAAGATACAAATGAAGTTTAAGATGAAATCAAGTGGCAAACTTGAAGAAAATTTTTAGTTTCATATATTATAATCAATATTTTAATTCATTTTAATTGTCCAATGATATTAGTCCACAGTCGATAGTCCACGGTTGACAGTCCAATAATTCATATATAGTTTAATATATAATATTCGAATTAATTAATACGTATCGTGACCCGTGTACATGTCTCAGACTCGATCACAACTCAAAGTATATATATTATTGTAGAATCAACCTCAACCTTGTATAGAGAACTCGATCATTACTGCATATAGAGTGTCTATGGTTATTCCAAATAATATATATATATATATATATATATATATATATATATATATATATATATATATATATATATATGCGTCGATATGATATGTCAAAACCTTGTATACGTGTCCCGATATTTAAAGTGCGTAAAATAAATAACAGAAATTAAATGACGATAAATAAAATTGAGAGAATGTAAATTGCGATAATTAAATTGCGATAAATAAAACGTAATCAGTTAGCTAGGAACAATTATCTAGGAACAGTTAGCATGGATTCTTAACAAAATTTCTCATAGTTAATTTGTTTGTTTCTAACAAATTTTATTTTGTCAAATGTTTTCTTCATTATGCCACTTGTTGGATTCTGATAAGTCAAAATCCAAATATGAAATTGAATGAAAATGGTTATTTTGCAGTGAACGGATACGTATATCGGTGATTGTAAATAAGATAGTAAATGACTGTTGAATCAGATTCGAAGAATGTACAGTGTAACTTATTAATGTGAAATCTAAATATTCCTCGGGTATTACCTACCCGTTAAAATATTTTCACCATTAACAGCTTGTACAATAAAAATTTTAATTACAATCTTTATGAAAACATATATACATATATATTTTCTTCAGACGTAATCATGGATTTAATGAGTCAATGTGATATTAAACTCATCAGATTTACGGCTAGAACTGGAGTACATAATCTCTAAAACATTAGAGATTACATAATCGCCATGAAGGACGAAGATAGTTTATGTAGAACGATTCATAGAACGTTGATTATGCTTGAGGTATAGACTGCGAGGTTGAGACGTGTGATGATGTTGTTATAGTTGGTACTGGTTATGCTGTTGGTGCTGCTGATGGTGGTACTGTTGCTGTCGGTGCTACAAGTGTTGTTGGTGCTGAGGTTGGTGATGATGTTGGTGTAGTAAGTATATCTTGTAGATCACGCACCATTCTTGTCAGGTTTTCTATCCTACCCTCTATCATTTCTATCCATCCACTCATCTGATTCGATAGATCTTGATTATCAATTCGAAGTTCCCTAACTTCTTCTAATATTCCCCTTCGATTGGTATTCGGAAGTAGAGGTTGAATATTTTCTGAGATTTCAGTAATGCGACCTTCGAGGTGGAATATTTTAGCAAGAAGGGTGAATATAGTGTTGGCATAGGTTCACTGGTGAGTACATCGTTTTCTCCGATGTTAGGAGGTAAGTTTGGTTCACAGTTGGGCTCGCCTTCTTCATTTCTCCATCGAGTGAGTAAGTCTCGGACCCACCTCCATCTCCTCCAGAAAGAAAAATAACTAAATGGTTGAGGCACTTCTGGTTCATTGACTTCGGAGTCTGCTTCAATATACATCTCGAAATCGCTTCCAGAACTAATGGAATCCAAGCTAGGTGTAGGATCCATCTCTCACGATCAGTTAAAGGGTTTTGATATGAAATGATTTTCGAATATCGAATGATATTCTAATTATATATAGAATATCTATACATACTTCCAAAGATCCCGTGAATTACGGAGAAAATTAAGGAAAAGTGTCAGATAAAGTCTACAGTGACAGATACGCTAAGATATGAATCTTGTCTATACACTATTCATGCAGTCAATGCAGTAAAATGTGTCTAGACTAAGAATGATAAGCAGGTAATTTTTGACACCAAATGATAACCAAAACTTTTTGACATGCAGACCAGGTTCAAGTCCAGAATTATTAATATAACCTAACAACTACTAAGTCGAAGTCCAGACTCACTAATGCATCCTAACAACTCCTAGTTAGACACACTAATGCAAGACCTGGTTCGCTATGACCACCGCTCTGATACCAACTCTAATGACCCGCCCTAATCCATCCGGACGAAGTCCATCTCGATTATAAACGATTCACAACAGTTGATTACATCGCGAGGTACTTGACCTCTATATGATACAGTTTACAAACATTGCATTCGTTTTTGAAAAGACAATCTTTCATTACATCAAAAGTTGACGGCATGCATACCATTTTATAATATATCTAACTATAATTGACTTAATAATAATCTTGATGAACTCAATGACTCGAATGCAACGTCTTTTGAAATATGTCATGAATGACTCCAAGTAATGTATTTAAAATGAGCAATTTCACAGTGGAAGATTTCTTTCATACCTGAGAATAAACATGCTTTAAAGTGTCAACCAAAAGGTTGGTGAGTTTATTAGTTTATCATAAACATTCATTATCATCATTTTAATAGACCACAAGAATTTCATTTTCAGTTCTCATAAATAAACGTCCCATGCATAGAGACAAAAATATCATTCATATGCATTGAACACCTGGTAACTGACATTAACAAGATGCATATAAGAATATCCCCTATCATTCCGGGAAATCCTTCGGACATGATAAAAACGAATTCGAAGTACTAAAGCATCCGGTACTTTGGATGGGGTTCGTTAGGCCCAATAGATCTATCTTTAGGATTCGCGTCAATTAGTAGACTGGTTTACTATTTCTTAGGCTACCAAGCAAAAGGAGCATATTCGGCTTCGATCATTCAACCATATAATGTAGTTTCGATTACTTGTGTCTATTTCGTAAAACATTTATAAAAGCAGCGCATGTATTCTCAGTCCCAAAAATATATATTGCAAAAGCATTTAAAAAGGGAGCAAATGAAACTCACCTAATGTATTTTGTAGTAAAAATACATATGACAATATTGAACAATGCATGGTTGGCCTCGATTCACGAACCTATATCATTCATTTTTATATTAATACATATAATGTAATCGAACAATTTATATATTATTAGTAATTTAATTGTTATTTAAATCATGTGTTTCATTAATACCTTAATTAATTATATTTATTTTATATACCTTAAATAAATAATTAATATTTATTATGAAAATTATTAATATAGTTATGTTAAATATAGTTTTATGTAACTAATAATTATATGATAAAGTATAATTGATAATAGTAAATAAAAAGTTGTTTTATTTCATAATAATAATAATTATTATTATTATAATAATAATGATAATAGTAATAATAGAATGCCAATAATAACAATTCTAATAATAATAATAATAACATTAATACTTATAATAAGTGTGATAATATTAAATAATAATTCTTAATGATAATATTAATAATAATATTTATGCTAAATACTAATACATATACTACTAATTATAATAATAATAATAATAATAATAATAATAATAATAATAATAATAATAATAATAATAATACTAATAACAATAATATTAATAATAACAATTAGATAAATAATATTTATAATAATAATAGAATTAATAATAATAATAATAATAATTATTATTATTATAATTAAATTATAATACCTAAAAAAGTGGATCTGTGGGTCTTGGCGGCTATAAACAGATCGAGAGGCAGCAATAAAAAATGCAGGAAGGAAACAATTATCACGATGGTATCGTTCATGTAATCCGTGGTTCAAAAATTGATCAATTTATCAATCAATAATTATTGATATTTGGTAGGTCATCGGTTCATCATGAACACCAAACATCATGAACAGCAGGTAATTGTGTAGTAGATAATCATCATCCATCTTCATCGTTTATCATCGCTGTCATTGTTTGATCATGTAACTGATTCGTCAATTGATCGAATAGGTAAATGATTCATTGATATTTTCTTAAATTAATCAACCATTTATATAAAATCCATATGTTTAACTGAATTGGAAACGAGGTGTAATAGAGGGTTTCCTTGAAGGGTTTAGTGATGGTTGATTATAGTTGATAACTTGCTTGTGATTTTGATTGATAATTATAGTAATCAAAGGTAATTTATTCGAATAACAATTGAAGGGTTTGTGGTTGTTTGAACAGAACAGGGAATAGTAGCAGTAGCAGTCTAATGGTGTCATATTTTGTTGAATATAAACAGAAATGGCAGTCCATTGTTGCAGCTATAACTGTAGCTGTAGCAGCTTTGTTTCCTAGTGATTTTGATGATGGGTTGAGCAGGAAAACAGAAATATACATATAGCAGCAGTTATCGAACATTAGTAGCTCAAAGGTAATGGATTTTTGATAGTTCTTGAAAGGTGATAATGGCATTTGTTTGTGATGGCAGCAGCATCAGGAGGACCAAAAGTAATAACAACAACAATATCGTTATCTTGGTAATTACTAATCATTATCATCGTATTTTGACAAAATATATATATAAACATGAAAAATAGAACTACAGTTGCAGGTATATAAGTGGTGACCTGAGTGGTGGTTTATAAATGTTGAAACTGAAACAGGTCAAAAGCAGCTGCCGTAACAAAATATGGTAATATGGGTTCTGATGGTGGTGGTTGTTTTTCTTGGGTGGTTCCCGTAGCAGGCATAGAATAGTAGCAGGTAAATGATCATAGCAGTGTTTTTGGATTGAAATAGAAATATAATCTAGCAGTGGTAGTTGATAAAGTTACAACCTATTTTATTAATAGTTTGATGGAAGTGTTTGCAGGTTCCCTCATGGTTTGGTTTGGTGAAGTGATTGTAAAACCAATATGAATTTGGGTTGTTTTTATATGAAAATAGGTTAAGCAAGATAGCAGCTTACATTGGTTGTCAAATGGGAAGAAGGAGGTTGATTGTTAGGCGATTCTGGGTTTGAATAACACGGGTTTTTAAGAGATGGTTTTGGGTCTCAGTTGTAGCACAAAGATGAGTGTTGGTATGATGAGAGAGGAATGGAAAAAGTGTTATATGTGTGAGTCTTCTATTCTGTGCAATATATATCTAATATCTTTGCATATGTAAATGTACTATAAAAATAGTGTGATTAAGATATGAAACATAAAGTAAAAAGTGTTTTGTTTATATGCCTTGAATTTAGAATAAGAAAGTAAATATTGGCCAACCACTTTGATGAGTTGAAATGTGGTGGGTTATGAATGATGAAAGCAAGAGAGGTGAAATGGAGAAAGGTGTCAAGGTGTTTGATTCCACATACTAATATACGTATGTCTACTTACATATATAGAGATATTGAGATAGATAGCAAAAGTGACAGAAGTGGGTGCAAGAGTCAAAAGTAAAACATTTTACTCATGTTAATTCACCTAAATGATACAGTTGAGTTTGTGTGTTGTAACAGAAAGCAATCAAGCACGGTGGTGATGGATTTTTGTAATATTGTTATATTAATAATTTGATGGCGAGCTAGATTGATAACAAACTTTGTTTGCTACTTGATATAGAATTCGATGTATAGTGAATGAAGTACCAATCATGAGTAGCAACATCATTAGATTGATTGTGATAGATGCGTATTATGTATTGCATCAATATCATATATCTATATTTGTATTTATAAAGTATATAATAATAATAATAATTCTAATTAATAAAATTTATATTAATAACACTTATTATTGATTATGGAAATAGAAATAAAAATACTAACACTAATAATAATAATAGAAGTACTTATAAAAAAAATAGCAATATAATGTTATTAATAATAACAATTATGATAATTTAAATAATAATAATATTATTATTATTAGTAACACTAATAATAATACTAATATAAATATAAAAATCTCATAATTTATACATTATTATTTACATAATACTTTCTAATTGTATAAAATATTCATTTTTTTAGTAATTTATTTATTTTTATATATTACTTTAAATTTCAATTCAATTCAAAAGATTTATTTGTATTATATTAATTTAAATTAATACATACCTTTATAATTATATTAATATACATATATATATATATACACACATTTATTTACAACAACTGTTCGTGAATCGTCGACGATGGTCAAAGGTTAATTGTTTACATGAATATAGTTTCAAAACTTTCGAGACTCAACATTACAGATCTTGCTTATCGTGCCGAAGTCAAGTAAAGATTAAGTTTAAATTTGGTCGGAAATTATCGGGTCGTCACACAGATCATTCATGATATGATACAATTATTTTATTATTATTATTATTTAATATTATAATTATAATTATAATTATAATTATTAATATATTATATATATAAACTTCTATATTCTTTATATAATATATATCGGTACATATACATACATATTGAAAACACGAGAATCCAAAACCTACTTCCTTATTTTTGTTACCCTTCATTTTTCTTTCTGTCAACTTCATCACTCATGAAACCAACAAACTATTTGAGAAATAATAACATATCCGTGATAATTGAAATGTGTTTGACCATTATTGTGTTTACTTTATTCACCACTAACTTACATAAATATACATATATCAATATACAATGCACATGGATCACAAACACTAATACCCTCTCCAACACTTTCTCTTCTTTTTCTGTAACTCGCGACTGTTTTGTAGCTTGTTTCTTTGTGTTTTGATCGCAAGACCAAACCAAACCCTCACCATCGTATACTACCACCATCGGTTAACCCCATCGTTGTAAACCTACACCATCACAACCATCACCATTACTTTCGATCTTTTATTATTCGTTTACCATCACCACACAACTCCTGCTAATACTACGGTCATTGTTTTGATATTGGGTCAGGTTCGGTTCAACACACAACCATCATGGAACCATCACCTAAGAACACCATCGAACCATGTTGTTGATAGCTGCATTCAACATGAATCAAACCACCATTCGGCCAACACCCTCACCACTCATACCACCCCTTGAATCACCACCTTGATTACCATTCTCTATCGACCACTCTATTTACCATCCTAGAACCACCGTAGTAACCACCACCACGGCCGCCATACACCACACTCACTACTTCTCAAACAACAACTACTATCATTGTTTACTGCTACTATGTTGATTCGAGCAACACCAAGACATGACCCATCGACCACCGGAGTCACCCTACCACCACCATCATCGCCTAATACCACCACAACCCATCATAAACCACCTCTTCCATCTCTCTTTTCTCTCTCTCTCTCTAACTCTCTCTCTCTCTCTCAAACATAAACTGCCCAAGAACAACACCCAATTATTTCCTGCTGCTAGATTTACAGCCAATTGATACCGCTATAGTTATGTTTCGGTTTCAAAAACTTCCACCCACCATCGAACAACACACTTGTGCTTTCTGTTTCCTGTTTCTGGTTCCACCACCGTAAACCCATAATCAACACCTGCTAGATAATTTCTGTTTAAACAGTCATTGAACTGCTCGCTATCTTTCTTTCTTTTCTTTTTGTTTTCTCTTCGAAATCACCACCACATACTGTCTGCCATTTTACTTCTGATCAAATCGAAACCTTTATTTATTCTATTTTCTGTTTTGCTGCAAAAAATGTATGGCCACTACTGGTTTTGTTGTGTTTCTCTTCTTTTTCTCCTATTAGGGCCGAGAGATATCAAACAATTAACCTCACCCACGTGATTGTTGAATAAAACCGATGGCTACCAGATTTCTTTTTGGGACACCATTTTTCTACTTGGGCCGTAAACCTTTTATTTCCTTTTGGATCGATTGACAGTTGGGCCATGTTGTGTTTCTGGGCCTCGTTTCTTTTTCTTGTTGGGCCAAAAATATGTCAATTATCATAAGGAAGTCGCTGCTTATGTTCTTTTAGGATTAAAACGCGAACATGATAATGTTTACGTGTTGATGAAGCATGATACATGATGATGATGGTGTCGTGTTTAGGTTGTAATAATAAACAAAAGATGAAGATGAAAATGTTATTTGAATCTTGCGTTATGAAGAAAACGAAGCAAGAAAAATACGTGTTAAATATAATTGGGTACCAGTTATTTTAGAAAAGGTAGATAGATCAGATGGAGAGGAGTGTTGGTGTTGTACGAGGGGTCGTGGGTTCGAGCCCAGACCGGGGCGTTTATCTTTTTAAAGCTTGTTTCATTAAGGTAGCTCTTTTATTATTATTATTATTATTATTATTATTATTATTATTATTATTATTATTATTATTATTATTATTATTATTATTATTATTATTATTATTATTATTATTATTATTATTATTATTGTTATGCTAACTATTGTTATTGTTATTATTAACATTAATATTATTATTATTATTATTATTATTAACATAAATATAATTTTTATTATTATTATCATAAGTATTAGTATTACTATTATCAGTAGTATCATTATGATTAAAACCAATATTGTTATTATTATTAAAATTATTATTATAAACATCATTATTTCTAAAACTATTATTATTAGCATTATTATGAAAAGTATCATTTTAGTAAAAGTATTATTTTTATTAAAAATTATTATTATCAATATTATTAAAAATAACTTTTTTAGTAAAATTACCATTTTTATTACTATTTAGGATTATTATTATTATCATTATTAGTATTAGTATTATTTTTAGAGACATTATTATTATTTTTATCACTATTATTATTATTATTATTATTACTATAATTAATATTATTATCAGTATTATTATTATTAATATTATCATTATAATCAAATACAACCTTTGTTACTATTATTGATATAAAAATATACTTATAATAATATTACATATAAGTATGTACTAATCATATTAACATTTTTTTTAACAAATTAGATATTTTTAATATATATATATATATATATATATATATATATATATATATATATATATATATATATATATATATATATATATATATATATATATATATATATATATATATATATATATATATATATATATATATATATATATATATATATATTGATATAATTATATAAATATTAATCATTTTAAATATATACACAAATTAAATATATATAATACATAATTTAAGATATAATATATAAATCTGTTCGATTACGATTATATGTGTTAATATATATATATATACAAATGATATAGGTTCGTGAATCCAAGGCCAACCCTGCACTGTTCAGTTCAGTCGAATGAATATTTTTACTACAAAATATTGTATCGTGAGTTTCATTTGCTCCCCTTTTAAATGCTTTTGCAATATATTTTTAGGACTGAGAATACATGCGCTGCTTTTATAAATGTTTGATGAAATAGACACAAGTACTTAAAACTACATTCTATGGTTGGATTATTAGACCGAATATCACCCTTTTAGCTTGGTAACCTAAGAATTAGGGAACAAACACCCTAATTGACGCGAATCCTAAAGGTAGATCTAAGGGCACTAACTCCCCCCATACTAGAAAATGGTATGCTTTAGTACTTCGAGTTATTAATACAGATGGATTTCTGTTTTGGGGATATTCTATATGCAATTTGTTAATGTCGGTTACCAGGTGTTCAATCCATATGAATGATTTTTAAACACTTGCGAGTGTATGATTATTGAATAATGAAAATATTGTGGTCTATTAAAATTATGGAAATGATTGGTTATGGTAAACTAATGAACTCACCAACCTTTTGGTTGACACTTTAAAGCATGTTTATTCTCAGGTATTAATGAAATCTTTCGCTATGCATTTGCTCATTTTAAAGATATTACTTGGAATCATTCATGGCATATTTCAAAAGACGTTGCATTCAAGTTGTTGAGTTCAATAGAGATTATTATTAAGTAAATGACAGATTAGGTCATTTATAGGTTGGATATTATGAAATGGTATACATGCATGTCAACTTTTGATGTAATGAAAGGTTGTCTTTTAAAAATGAATGCAATGTTTGTAAAATGTAACATATAGAGGTCAAATACCTCGCGATGTAATCATATGTTATTGTATTCATCCTTATGGATTAGGACGGGTCTTTACATGTACGAAGATTAGCCACCGACGAGGAGATGCTTGATGAGTGCCAGTCAGACTTGAGGCACCCAAGGCAGCCTCGGACCAGCGTATCATACTCTCTCCCTCCGCGTATGCCAGATCAGCCATGACTCTACTCTCTACCACTTTTAATTATGATTATCTATGATACTTTGATACATTATAACTTTTTTATCACTGTACGCCCAATCTTGGGCATAGCTATCTTTTTGCTTTCACTATATATAATTTTATTAGTTTAATAAGTATGCATGAATAAACGTCATAAACAAACGATGATCGAGACCGTACGACAAGATGGAAGTACGACTTGGAGCAAGGACGTATTGAACAAGAATGGCGCCATCACAAGATTAGAAGAAACCACAATCGGCAAACCATCCATACACACCTTGCAACCATAGGGGAGTACTAGGGCTTCATCATTTTTTCAATAGAATATACGCAATATACTAGACCACTTTAAACACTAAGTGTGGGATTAACAATCCTGCCAACATAAACTTTAAATAACAACATATTTTTTAAAACTAAAGTGTGGGATACATTGTATCCCTAATATTGAGGACAATGTTATTTTAAAGTGTGGGATAGCAATATATTGCACATTATGATTCTCGCAAAATCCTCAAGTGTTTAACAAAATAAATTTTTCATAAAATTTAAAACTTTTCGAGCTATAAAACACTTAGGATTCCAAATTTTATAAATGATTAAAAAATTTTTGTTACAAAATAGACAAAAGAGTAAAACGAAGTCGAAACTTTTTGCAAAAAACCGAACCAATTTTCCAAAAGAGCATAAACATAACCAAAGGCACATTTCAACTCATTATGATTGTTGTGAGGTACCATAAATAAGGCCCAACAAGCAATCATTTTTAGTGTTTCACAATATTTCGTTGAGTGCGCCGATCCCGGCATCTCTGAATCAGAACTTGCTCTTGATCTAGATTTCGGAATCACACATTTTGACGAGAATTACTAAGTTAGAAACCTCAGCTATTCGTGATGACAAAACACCCCCACCACATACTTCCATTTCCATTTTCACTCCAATCCACTATGAAACCATCTACCACTATCTACTCTTTTCATTCACCTTATAGATAAAAAAAAATAAATCCCGATGAAATCATAATTTTCAGGAAATCCTCTTTAAAACCGCACTAGAAAAAATGCGAGCATCTAAGTTAAGTATCAAGAAAACTGCCGATAAAAAGGAGACCTCAAAGAGAAAAGCAAAAGATGTTTGCCAAAAAAATAAATAAAATAATAATAATAATAATATATAGGTTCTGAGAAAAGGAGCAGAACTCAAAAGATTCGAGAAAAGAACACCTGGCAGTAGAAAAGAAGGATGCTCATTTTGAAATTCTCGGTAAAAATCAGAAAGGATTATCAAAATCGATCCTTAAAGAACTCCTATCTATCCAAAACCCCTTCACAATCCAAACCTCCAATCACCATTCCTTCACAAAATAAGCTTAGTATATAACTGAAAATTCTCTCAAATAAGTGATGTAGATTTGAGTCTTGATCAAGCCTATGACAAAGAGTGCAAACATGACTGGCTATGAGCGATTTAATTTCTTAGAACTTTAGGATACCCGATACACTTAAGTGAATTGAGTGACCCAAGAGAGATAGCCTCAGTTATGTAACCTCCTCTCATGCTTACGGGAATAGATTCGGGAATAGAAAAAAGGATAAAACTAAGTTTTCACTTTTACATCTTGCGAAACAAAGATCGCTTGATCACAAGCAAAGTCTAAGTGTGGGATATATGATATCGACTAAAAAGTCACGTTTTTACCTCGATATTAGGGCCTAAAAATAATATAAGTTCCAAGCTTTATCGGCAAAATATTCATTTTGTTGGTTGACTTTATAGATTTATTAATTACAAAGACGATGTAAAGAGAATCCAGAGAATCGGAGCTAAAATGAAGATTCTAGAGCGAAAACGGTGAAAGATAAGTCACGACCCTGGAAACCAAGTTACGATCTAAGGAACAAGCAAAACGATCCAAGAAAAACAGCAAACTAGGCAGCCATACAGCTTGCCAATATCAAAAACGGCTTGCCATGCATACGGGCCAAGCAAACGGCTTGCCTGGTCAAACAGCCAGGCTATACAGCTTTCCATACGGCCTGCCAGCCGTATGCCAGCAAAATTCTCACTATTTAAAGAGCACTTGTCATATGTTTTCAACACACCTCTTCACACTCTCTCACTACAATACCACTAGAAGCTTTCAAGGCCTTCTCACCTCCGAGCGAGAAATTAAGTACCCGGAGATGAACGCCAAAGTTTGTACTAGAAGCGGTCTAGAGGATGTCAGCACTTGTAATGGTCCATATCTCGTCTCTAAACGGTGAACGCCTTCGTTAATTTAATAAAGTTACTTTGTTATTTTAAGTTGCTTTCATCTTACATGCTTGTCTATCCGTTATAAATATTTATTATATGTTGAATATCTTATGTGAAACTTATGCTATTGTTATGCTGAAACCTTGACGGTTTAGAAGTCTAATTCACGGACCACCCTTTCCATTTACTCACGTGGCTATAACCTAGTATTAGGACCTGATCAACCCTAGGATACAAGGTAAGTAGTTATGTGTACTTAACGTCATAATAGAGAAATAGTCTCTACGTACGGTTAATCAATTATCCATCAAATAAGAGCTACCCATTTAGGTTGTGATTAGAGTAGGCAATATAGAGTTCAGTGAACATTGGTTTACTCAAAAGCATGATTCGCGTCAGAAGCAATGAGATGTTGTAAGATGATCCGGGGTTGAGTAAGTAATCGCAAAGGAGAGACCTCTAATCCAATTACCAGTACCTTAGAATATCTAAGATTGCACATCTGTTAATGTTAAGACATAGCTTAGTGTTAAGTGGACAAATGTTACTGTAGTTAAACCAACTAGGATTAAGAAAAGCTGAGACTTTCCTTTAGGGATATACCAATTTATTCATGTACCTAGGATTCTATCTTAAGGTTATTTAAACCTTTAAAGTTAACATTGGGAGTAGGGATATCCGTCTTAGCCAGAATCTTCAAAGCCTACACTCTTAGTGACAAATCGATTAGGTTCTTAACCCGATTAATTGAGGTTTAGTGTTCATTCTAGGAAGTTAAACTCTCTTGACAATTCTCCATTAGTATCATATTCTTCATACATATCCCTTTTTATCTTTATAGTTTATATTACCTTCGTTAAGTTTAATCTATCACCACTTGTCGCCAGGGTTAACTATTTAGGCACTTTTGTCCCACATTGCTGAGCGAACATACAAAAATACGAATCTAAGTTATACTTACCACTTACTCGTTAAAAGGAAAACAAGTATGTGAAATATATCTAGGAAACCCAGCTAAATATAAATAGTAAAACCATTACTCCCTTGTGATACTGACTCTGACGTTTTGCGACCTAAAGACACCGCATAAATAAAACCGTCTGTTTCGGCCATATCAAGGGTCAAATCTTTATCCTCTCCAAGTCTTGCTATTTATAGAGAGTGGGAGATCGTGGGTTGACTTTGTATTTTTGTGGGTCGACCGTGGGTTGACCGCACGTTGTCCCACGGCTCAGCGCATGGTCGATCGTGGGTCGACCGCACGTTGTCGGGTCATTTTCATCTAGCCGTTGTATGGTATTGAATCTATTAAAACCTGCAAAAGATACCCAACATCCTATGCAAGTACTATATGTATTAAGTGTATGATTCTCCTTAGTTGTATTCTTTTGATAGTGACTTGTCATAACCAAAGAGGGAAGTCCAACATTCTTGGATACAAGTCTTGATAACCAATTGAGGTAATCACAGATTTGTCATAATCCTTTGTTTGTGTTTAACACACTTGCTTAAGTCCTATTGGTTAGCCAACATGTCATTATTGGCAATAATCTAATTAATCACTAAGCATGTTATTATTCATTTTTAAGCTTGCACATGGATTAATTAGAGGTGTTAATGATGTCTTATCTAGTGAAACAAATCAGTTCAATTAAGCATGTTGTAAGACATCATGTTTATCAAGACTAAACCATTCTTAGACATGTCACAAAACTACCACATGTCTCTTTTGATATCTCAATATGTGTGTTAGTGATTCTATAAGCACTTAAGACTATTTGATTATGACATATCAATTTTTATCAACCAAGTTGCACTTAATGGTAGTCTAAGCATACATTTGTATTTTCTAAACTTATAGCAAGATAAGGTTCATTCATATATATATATATATATATATATATATATATATATATATATATATATATATATATATATATATATATATATATATATATATATATATATATATATATATATATATATATATATATATATAAATATATATATATATATATGTGTGTGTGTGTGTGTATGTGTATATATATATATATATATATATATATATATATATATATATATATATATATATATATATTAAGTAACTTCTAGCAAGTTGGCATTTAGCACATAGTCCAATAATAATCATGCATTAACAGCAAGTAGTCAAGTAATACTTATGTAATGACTAGCAAGAGATCACTAATTAATCTAGGATTAAACATATAGTGATGACATAGCATTGTGCCAAGGCTATGTAAGTTTACTTGCAATGTGGCATTTGCAAGATTAATGTATAAGTATACATTAATGTCTAACACATGTACAAGGAAGGAGCAACCCTTGATTGGGACTTTATGACCATCCTAAATATGTCTAAATACATTTTAGGAGCACAAGTTATCATGTAACACTTATGTGTTTTCCTTAATCAAGGTTAAAATGTCATTAAGGTGTCATTAAGTGTGATTAACCAAGATTAGCGTTCTAGTGACCAAAAATCTTTTGGATATGAAGAGGGCAACTATTCTAAGCATGTTGAAACAAGTTTCATAAAGTATAGATGCCTCGAAGTGGTCAAACTTTATTTGATCAAGAATTTGGACATATGCTTCTACGGTCGATCCAAGGTCAGATGTGGATTCGACTGTGCACCTGGTTTCATAAACCAGGGTACAGGACTTCCATGGTCTGACCTGCGATCGACCGTGGACCAAACCATGTGGCATCGGTTTTATTCTAAGCTTCATTTGGTTTGGTCTTTTGCTAGAGTAAGTGTGGGTTAGTAAACTTGTATATATATGTCTAGATGTCTACCATTTCTTCTAGTTACGTGCATGTGTCATTATCAAAACACTTATTGACGTTGGTTAAGATTAATATTATCGATAAGATTTATATTATCTATATATACGCACAAATGTTAACATCACTTATACCCAACTTCCTCCCCTTTTTGTCTAAGCAAAAAGGTTAGCTCCCCCTAGAACTAAGTATGCCCTAAGAAAAATGCTCCCCCTGGAATCATACATGGTGAAAATTCACAACCACAAAACATAAAACACCAAACATACAAATTTTATTCATTCCTAAAGAGAAGTACACGATAGAAACATGCATTAATAGTATCTCACACGAGATTTGCATGAAGATTACATGGAAGTCGTTTAGTGTCTATCATAGGGATGAGAAGTGCTTTATCCACAAGTGAACTTGACTAAGAACATTCTTAGCAGTTTGTGAGTTCGTCGATTTTGACGATGAAGTACGGCACGTTAGATGGGTGACAATAGTGAGATGAACTGATCATTCTCCACACTTTCTTTAGACCCAGTTATGCTCCATGCAAGTGTGTTTTCATCTTCAGTCACTTCGTTGAAGGCTCTAACCGAATCATAGTTTTAGAGAGGTGGTTAGATTATCAAGGTGTAAAGCTTGAACACCCAAGTACGTGAAGAGTTTGGTGAGGTGAGTTCCGTATGGAAAAGGAAGAGAGTCATCATGAGCAAGTCCATTAATCCTCTTTTCCATGAAGAATTCCATATTTACCGGAAGATGGTGCTTGAGACACCATAGAAGAGCAGCTTCACTGGCATGAACTTGAGAGGAGAGATCTTCAACTTTGCAAAACAGATTCTTGCTGATAGGTCAGATCATGTTGAGATTAGAAGAAAATACAAGTTAGAATGAGATTCGGTAAGTGTAAAGGAGACTCGGTATGAGAGAGAATCAATAAGATTTACATTCTACAGCTTTTAGAACTCAATTACAATGCAATGGCTATCTAATTAGGACTACTTAGGCTCCTTATATAGCCCTCTTCTAAGGAACCATCATTTAAGATTATTTCACATTAACACTATACAACTTCGGGGTCCTAACAATCGCCCCCTTAATGTTAAATGTGAACTTTACAATATAATCCTATTGAGTAATCTTGAGAGGTCCAAACGTTAGTTTCCATCGTGTGCCATCTGGTTTTGAAACTTCTACTTGATTTTTTAAAATTTGCTTAGAAGGTTTCCAGATTCCCCACGCTTTTCTTGGATCTCCCTCATGTAATGGATATTCATCCATTTCTTTGAAATACCTTCTCTTTCTCTGGCCACGAAGAATCTCAAACTGTCTTGTACGGATTCGGAGCTTCCGACGATCTCTGATATGCTTTATAAACTCTTCAAGACCCATTTTCATGTCAATGTCATCAAACTTGCTTTGACAAATTTTCAGATACTTCAGTGCAGCCTTGAGTGTACCATCTGAGTATTTGTTCAACTCTTCAGTGCGGATGAACACTTTTTCTTTCTGAGAATTCACAAATACAAACCCTTCGGGTTCGAATTGCATTTGAAACATTCTCATATCCTTTAGTCCCTTTGTATATTGATTCGGACAGGTTATTCGAATCTTTTTCCTATTCACTTCAAGACCAATTTGAAAATCTTCACGTCTCATCAGTTCGATTTTCTCCATCATGTATCTTTTCACAGCTTCCAAAGCTTGAGCCTTAGTAAAAGGTCGAATCGTGATGATACTGAGGTAGTTGTAGATGTGAATGATATCAAGCATATCTAGATTATGAAAATCTGCTTTTGTGAACTTGTATTCCTTCTCATCTTCTCTAATAACGTGGAACTGACTGATGACGTCTCTTTTCTCGCTTATCTCTACTTCGACTCAAGTAATATTCAACACTTCTGAAATACGATATTTTCTTTGAAGCCACAAATCATCTTCATCTTTGTTGATGTGTTTCCTCTACATAAACTCATCAGTTTCTTTCACTTGCTGGAAGCAATCGTGAACCTATATAAGTAAATCTTTTACTCCTTAGTGTTTCGTTAATGCGAAAGATCTTGTAAGCATTCTCCTCGATGAATGTGTTTCGTAAATTTATGAAATCATGTTCAACTCCCAATAACAATCTTTGTTCCCGATTCTTAAAGAATATACCATGGTTGTATTTGAATCTGGAATTCACTGTTTCACTTGATGTAGATGTACCAGAAGTTGAGCTTTCATTAGCATTTGTTGGATTTGAACTCGATGAAGGTGTAGAATTCGATGAATGATCAATAGGATTTGTTGCATCATCAGTTGTAACATTATCATCTTCAATATGGTCAAAGATATCATCATCATTTGGATTAACATACAGATTGTCTTCATCGTCATCAGAAGAATCCATTTCATCATCACTTTCAGTTACTGGATCAGGATTCCCTTCATCTACAATCTCTACATTTTTCGGGATTGAAGATACTAAAGATAATTTGCTTAGAATGACAAACCCATCATCATCTGTTTCTTCAAGATAAAAATCACTTAAGTTCAAATCCTCATCTACCGGTCCACCATCAGCCTCTGAATGTACAATTGGAATTATAACTTGCTCAAGCTCCTTATCATCAATTTCATCATAAGTAGAAATCATTTCTGATTCCGTCTGAACCTGTTGAGCTTGAGAAGCTGATGAAGACCTCACACCACCACCCTTGTTTGGAATGTTCACCGTTAGATAATCTCCATCTACTCCTATCTTCCCTCATGACTATTCTGAGGATCAGAATCGTCATGTTCATTATCACGGTGAGGACTTATTGGAGAAGAGCAGGAAGTAAGTAGATATCGTACTAGAGCGCGAAACAATGCATAAAGCAAAGTGCATCGAAGAACATTAAGATTAACTCGAGAAAACATACGACTGAAATATTCTTGCTCCAAAGCGTCATAGAAATTTAGTGAATGCGAGGGTGATGGTGGTAATGTAACAATAGGAAAAGCAGCAGCAGCATCGATTGGAGGCGATGTCGGTGGAAGTGTTTGATTTGTCGTGAGGGCAGGAAAGTATATACGTGCGGTATTATTCTTATATGTAGGGCTGTACATAGTACTAGTCAGATTCGTGATATCCCCTTCTGATGGAGTTTGGGCAACAACCGGAGTTGTCGCTGACGAAGTTTCTTTCGAAGCATCTGCCTCCATGACTTTAGTCTCATGAGACTCTGGTAGAACTACCCGTTGGTTTAGATCTCACAGAGATATTTCTATCTCTGACTCCTGAAATCATTAATATACCATGAGGTGGTACATCTCTTTCAGTTAACGACTCTTCCTCCAGACCCTGAGATTCAGAATCCGGAAGAGAAGTGGGTTGAACCAATGGATCACTTTCATGAACCAAGGGATCTGTCTGCTGGAAATCTGATAAATATCCCAAAGGATTGTCATGTTTTTGTTTCCATGGGACGCGGCAGATCTCCCTCATCAAGATAAGCTGGACCTCAAGGCCCTGTTGTACATTGAGGCACAGGAGGATTTCTAGCCGATACGCAGGGTGCCTTTTCAATACTTTTTGGCTCCCCTTCGGCTGTTCTGGACTTCAATGATTGAGTTTCCTCAATCGATTGAGTCAACGCAGACTTTACTGCAGAGGAAGACTTTACTTCCTTAGATGCCGAAGCATCTTGTTTTGTAGGATTTATTATTAAGTCCTGTTTAGATTGGATGGGCTGATTGGTCTTTTTACCATACGTGCGTTTAGCGTAGGGCTTACTGTTATTATTGGATGGGATATGGAGATGGGTGAAGGTGACCTAATCGACTCTAGGTCTTGGTCCGTATCACCAATGGTTGGAGTAACTGTTTGGCGGACGATAGGTGTCGAAGTCCTAGATCTAGTTACTTATTGGGTTGCCGGAGTCTGAATCATCTCATCAGGCATAAATCGAGTTCTCTTAGGAGAATATTCAGGAGATGATTCAGTTGCTGAAGAATTAGTGTCACTGCTCACTTCGGGTGTTGTTGAAAGGATTAGTTCAATCCTAGACGATCTAGGTTCCCTGATCCTCACTTGTTGAGCCTGGTGTGCTACCCTAGAACGTTTGAGGTTCACCCTAAGTGGAGGATTAACTGGCCCGAGTGGTTGTACTACAGGTTCCTCTACTACCTCTGGGGCTGGAACCACGGCGGGTTCAACTTGTGCTTGTTGTACCGGGTTCGGAAGAGGTATTCCTACAGCCTCAAAATATGAACGCATTCGAGCATCTTGGGGTGCAGCTAGCACCACAAGCCAATTTGGAATCGGCGTATTGAATTGATTATCAGATACCATCGGGGTATTCATCTTCAGCTCCCCAAATCTTTTCATCTGTAATCCATGTGTACCTGGTACAAATATATTTGCATTTCTGCAAGCATTTATAGCATCATGGATAAAGATACAGAAAAACCTTTCACAAGGGATGTATGAACCCCTTGGCTTATCAACTTGAGCCTGAACCAAATCCCATAATAGCTCTGCATAGTCAGGAGTCTCTACTCTTGTGAATGAGTAGAACAGCCTCAACATTGGCACTGTTAAGCTATCTGATCCACTCCTTGTCATCAACAAGCATCTGTTGATGATTGAGAAGATTACATATCACCTTGAGTGCAGGTATTTCTTCTAAAACTTAGCCGGTGGAACATTGGTAGCTCCAACATAACCAAGATAAAAAATTGAAGACATCATCTACTGAGTAGTAGGGAAAGCAGGAGCATTTTGAACAAGAGGAAGCTGAAAGATCCTCCTGAAATCAGCTTTTGTAATACTCCTCATCCCTTGAACTCCTCTTAGTTCAAATTCAAATCGAGCTTGTGTACCCTCTGGATTTGCAGCAGTAGGTTGTGTAGCTTCTACAAACCTAATAGTTCTGTTCAGTAGCTCCAGATCTGTCACAGGCACACTGAGAGTTGAGCTTAGAGCAAGCCACAGTGTATGCCTCTCTAGTATTGCAGTCCAGTAGATGCAGGGAATGTTGGTTTCAGAGTTGATAAAGTGATTGTTCGCCATTTAGCTGTATAAATAAGAAATAAAAGACCACAAGATTTTTAACATAAAGTATATATCTCTATTCTTATTTGCCTTTGAAATCCTTTGTATTTTTCAAGTTTTATAATTTTTATGGTTTTTCTAAGTTATAAAAATCATTTATTCCAAATATGAACAAGCAATTGACAAACATGACATTCATATGATATTCATTACAGTACAAAATCATCATGCAAAGTCAATTATATAACACAAAGAATCAGAACAACACTTAGTCAAATTTAAGCACAAATCAAGCAGATTCGGTAGTCATGAAAACATGAGATTCTGTAACCAAATAAGCTTGAGTTTTCATATCAAATACTTAAATAGAGCATGCAAGATTTATCAAGTTGAAAATCACATTATTTTTAAAGTACCAAATTACAGACTCGGTAAAATGCCAAGAACAGATTAGGTATCTTCAAAAATCACACATAATCACCCAAACATGCATATTCAGTCTTATATCATGCAAAAATATGATCATAATCAATTAACAACTCAATCAAAGCAGAAAATCATGTTAATCATTTGAACAGACTCGGTACTGTAGCAAGAACACATTCGGTATGTACAGAATCCATCAAATACTCAATTAAACATGTAATCAGACTCGGTCAATTGATAGATCAACTAATTTAACATAGATTTGACAAGAATTTATGTTAATTAACCAAATCAGATGAGTTTAATCTTAGAATTAAGAAACTCGACTCAGATTCGGTATAATCAACACTTTTTCAAGATTAAGTGTCACAATCATGTTATTTGCATTATTTTCTGGTTTACAAGTGTTCAATCATCTCAGATCTACAACATGTGATACTTGAATTTGATTAAAACAAGAATATACCAAAGATTTGAAGATAAAGAGAGACGGATTCGGTAGATTAGGTAGACTCGGTAGATTAATTCAGATCCGGTATGCAATTAGAGTAAAGTGAGAGAAAGTTTGACTTTGACCCTGCTATTTATAGATACCGAATGTTTTGAAGACATGGGCTTTACCGAATGGGCCTTAAATACCGAATACAGTCCAATTTCAGATTTAAACATATTCACTTCAAATTTTGACAAATCTTTATCAAAAATCATTCAAGACTATCACATTTTAATGAAAAACATTTCTGAGACAATTTTTGAAAATTTTAAACTTACCGAATCTGTACTGTTGGTTGTCAGATTCGGTATAATGCTAAAATTAGCATTTATTCATTTAAAATTCACATGTTATTGGATTTTATCTATTTCAATTTTTATGATATTTATAAAACAAGATTTGTACTTAGAAAATTTTAAATTATGTACAAAGTACAAATCTTCAGTGATACCAATTGTTAAAACGGGTTGCATACCGAGATGTATACAAGCCTTAGTGAATTATTTTTAGATATAAACAAAGAATTTATGAAATTCACTTTTGAAAAACAATTCTCTTTTCATTTTCTCCCATTTTTTCCCCCCTCAAAATGTGATATACAAGAAAGTAAATCACCATTTTGATATTTTCCCAAGAAAATGAATTAACTCCCCCTTGAAATATGATATCAATGAATTACCTCCCCCTTTCGTAACCATTGAAACTTAATCCCAGGAAGCTAACACAGATCTAAAAGGCTCCCCCTTGAAAGATGTTAACTAAAACATTAGAAATCAGTTGCTCCCCCTAGAAAGTATCTACTCCCCCTAAACACAAGATCCCAAGTATAAGTCCCAACAGATCTAAGGAATGTCAAGCACTATACTCTACCATGCCAATCTCTTTAATCAAAAACTTTAGCCTAACTTCATCTAAAGGCTTAGTGAACATGTCAGCTAATTGCACTTTCGTAGGCACAAAGTATAACTCTACATCTCCTTTTTCTACATGGTCCTTAATGAAATGATAACGAATATCAATGTGTTTAGTCTTAGAATGCTGGACCGGGTTGCTTGTAATTGCAATAGCACTTTGTGAATCATAGTAAATTGGGGTCTTAGAAATCTTAAAGCCATAGTCCAAAAGTTGAGTTTGCATCCACAAAACTTGTGAACAACAGTGAGCTGCAGCAATGTACTCAGACTCATCTGTCGATAAAGACACACAGTTCTGCTTTTTGGATGACCAACCAACTAGCATATTCCCCAAAATCTGAATTGATCCAGATGTGCTCTTTCTATCAACATGGAAACTGCCATGATCCGCATCAGTATAAGCAGTGAGATTGAAATTGGATCCACGGGGATACCAGATCCTAAGGTTAGGTGTAACTTTAAGGTACTGAAAAATCCTAACAACTGTTTTGGAGTGGGATTTCTTAGGGTTTGACTGAAAGCGGGCACAGACAGTTACAGCAAGTGTAATGTCTGGTCTACTTGCAGTCAGATACATTAAAGAACCTACCATGCTTCAATAAAGCGTAATGTCAAAGGGTTCCCCATTAGCATCAGCATCCAGTAAAGTCCTCATTGAGGTTGTCATTGGTTTTAAAGCAGTCATTTTAAAACGTTTTAGCATATCATTGATATACTTTGTTTGACTGATAAAAATTCCATTTGGTAATTGTTTTACTTGTAACCCCAAGAAGAAATTTAACTGGTCAAGCATGCTCATTTCGAATTTGTTGGCCATATTGTCACCAAATTCTTTGCATAAGGCCAGGGACGTGGAACCAAAAATAATGTCATCAACGTAAATTTGAACCAAAAGAATGTGACCATGGTTTTTACGGATGAATAGCGTTTTATCAATCATTCCACGAGAGAAGCCATTGTCCAGCAAATACTTTGTTAAGGTCTCGTACCATGCACGCGGTGCTTGGTTTAGACCATACAAAGCTTTCTCCAAGTAGTAGACGTGGTTTGGATGAATGGGATCGATAAAGCCTTCTGATTGATCAACATAAACTTCCTCTTAAAGTTGACCGTTCAGAAAAGCAGTTTTGACATCCATTTGAAACACCGTGAACTTCATATGAGAAGCAAATAGTAACATCCTATTTTGGTTCAGCACGTGGGACGCCGTCCAAGTTCAAAAGGCTGGACGTCGTCCAGATTTTTGGGACGCCGTCCAGAACAACTAGCGGGCCAGCTGTTGGTTTTTGATATTTTAAGAAGGGTATTTTGGTACTTTTACAATGGAACGAGTTTAAGGCCTTTTAGATCAATTTTGGTGGAGCCATTACTCCACTTACACCAACCTCATCTTCTTCACTTCATTATAGAGAGAGAAGGTGATTCCTAGAGTGAGAGAGCTCAAGCAAAGGAGGAAGAAGCTATTTTCGGGTCTTACCTCATGTGTTAAAGTTGTTCATCTAGTTTCTAGCTACACGGTGATAGTAGTGGTAAGTCCTAATCTCCATTTTCTTACTTAATTAGTGTTAAATGGTTAGGGTTTGGGTTAGGGTTGAACATAAAACCCATATGTGGTGATTTTGGGGATTTTGGGTAAAGATGGTTCATGTAAGACTAAAGATTTACTAACCTAGGGTTTCAAAGTCATAATTGGTGTTAATGAATCTTAAAGGTTTAATAAATCACTAGCTCACTTGTGTTGTTAGTGAAAAGTGTTGTTAGGGTTCATAGTTGACTTGAAATGGGTCAAATGGGTGAGTTTGACCTAGCGGGTTAAATTGGGTATGAAAACACCCTAGTTATGCGTTGTTGGAAGTCTTAGAACCTTAATCACTAGATTTTAGTGATTAGTTGGGGAGTTGGACCTTGAGTTGGTGATTTTAGGGCAAATGGGTCATAAATACCCATTTGGGCCATAAATGCACTAGTTAGACTAGTTGGTGGAAAGTCTAATTTGTTATGTGTATTAACTGAGAGTTAATTGTGTTAGGTGACTCGCTTTGAAGAATTCAAGTTGTTATTGGAAATCTCGCCTAGACGACAAGGTGAGTGGAATGATTATACATGTGTGTATATAATGTATCTATTTGTAGGGCGGGGGTTGGGGCCGGGTATACGTGTCTATACCACCGAGAGTTAGTGATATATTTCGTTGTACACTAACGATGGACATTTCGTTGTCCAAATTGCCCAAGAGTTAGTGATATATTTCGTTGTACACTAACGATTGCTTGAACGGATATTTCGTTGTCCGTGTCGCCTAGGGGTTAGTGATATATGTCATTGTACACTAACAGTTGTTACGAACACCGATGGGAAATTCGAAGTACCATTCCCTTGTGTTATTGGTTAACCATAATTACACGTTGTGTTGTAGTATATATATATATATATGCTATTGATGTGCTAGCTTGTGATCTTGAAGAGTTTAGAGTTATACTTGCGATGGTATGCTTTGTAAATTGCTAGCGTGTATGAGGTATTTGTGTAAGTGCTTGCAAGTAGGTGTATTATATATGTATATGTATAATTGTTGCATTCACTAAGCGTAAGCTTACCCTCTCGTTGTTTACCTTTTTCGGATCCGGCTTGGATAAAGGAAAAGGTATTCGCTTGGACTAGTGGCACCTCGGGGGTTTTAGCTTTATGGAAAGTTCGGCCAAGATTTGGGTAGTTTAACCCCAAACACCATGCTCTAGGTGTCGTTTGGTATTTAAACTTTTGTGGTCGAAACTTATATTTTTGAACGAAATTGTAAAACGGGTCGTTGTGTGCCCGGTGATGTAAACTTGGGTTTTATTGTGGAAATCTCTTAGTTTTACTTATATTGATATTCTGTGATATTTGGTTTCGTTGAAAAGTGTCGGGAGTCGGGTTTTTCGTACACATGTAAAACTAGGCAGATCAGTACGTTTTAGTTCATTGGGATGCCGTCCAGAATTCTGGACGCCATCCAGATGGTCTGTCCAGCAAAATATATTTTTTTTGTCGTGTTTTCGGTAATGAGGGTTGGGTTGTTACAAGTGGTATCAGAGCATGGTCTAAGGGATTTAGGTGACTTGAGATAGGCGCCTAGACTTAGACTTTCGTGTTGTGGAATTATATGCGGGACTTGTAGGACTACGGGTCGGTGCGGGGTTTGATTAGTTCTTTGATGCATAGGCGGACTAACTATGCTATATTATGATGTTACTAATCGGGTGTTATTGTTTTGAACATCGAGCAAGATGATTGTGATACGTTTGAGCGTGGCACGGCATGTGAGCGTAATAGTGAGTCGCGACCGCTATTACGATTGCAAGTCAAGTCAAGCAAGGACGTGCGATAAGCATTGAGCTAGATGTGGGTTGTGTGTGCGGTCATATGCATAGGTATATATGTGTATTAGTTGTTGGTAATGACTAATCCATTTTTAATCTTTAGAATGAAGACGAGAAATGGAACGAATACGAATGGCAATGGTGGTCCCTTTCTTGTGGAGGAAGATGAGATGACTACCAAGATTAAGACCGCTCTAGAAAACTATGTTTCGGTTTTCTCACGAAGGGTTAAACAGATATTCGAAGAGTCAGTTTCGGAACAAATTGTCGATATAATTCAAGAACAAATGACTAATGCCGTTAAAGAAGAAGTTGAAAGGAGGTTTCCTAGACCTCAAAATGTGGGCGAGTTGGAGTTTAGCTATAAGAACTTCTTGGCGACTAAGCCTCCTCACTTTCACGGGGATCCCGAACCCATGAAGAGTGCGGATTGGATTTCTGATGTTGAAGGTTGTTTTCGCACGACCGAGTGCCCTCCCGAAAAGAAAACAAGGCTTGCTACTAGTTTGTTAAGGGGCCATGCTAAAGATTGGTTCGATGGTAAGATTGATATGGTGGGTGATGCGGCCTTTGTAGGTTTATCTTGGGCGGATTTCAAGAAGGAGTTTTTCCTTGAATATCGTACGCAAGCGGATCTTTCCAAATTGCGCAATGAGTTAAGGAACATGCGTCAAGGGTCTTTGGACCTAAACACTCTCAAAACCAATTTTCTCGCCAAGGCGCGTTTTTGCCCCGAGTATGTGGGGAATGATCAATTGTTAATGGAAGACTTTCATGCGACCCTTAGAGACGATTTGAAGGGTAAAATTAGTATTGGTCAAGTTGAGACTTTTGCAAAGCTTTTGGCGGTGGCGAAGGGGTTTGAAGCGTAAGCTCCGAGTCCGATTAGTTATGCGCCAAGTAAAAGAAAGTTTGAAGCTTCTAGTTTTTCGAACAAGAAGAGTAAAGGAGTATTTGAAAGTATTGGTAGTGTGAAGAAAGGTGCTCCTAGTGTTCACGTGACCACATGTTACAATTGTGGGCAAAAAGGTCACTACTCTCGTGATTGCCCAAAACCGCGTACTAATGTGATCACATGTTTTAATTGTCAACAAGAAGGGCACCGAAAGTCGGAGTGTCCCGAACTCCGAAATGATCAAGTTAAGAGAATAGTGAAGGCGGCGGGGTCGGCAAGGGGACGTAATTATTTGATGACCAATGATGAAGCTAAGCAATCCAATGAAGTCGTCTCAGGTACTTTCATGGTTAACTCTAATCCGGCGAGGATTCTATTTGATAGC
Organism: Rutidosis leptorrhynchoides; assembly: GCF_046630445.1. NCBI lineage: Eukaryota > Viridiplantae > Streptophyta > Magnoliopsida > Asterales > Asteraceae > Rutidosis > Rutidosis leptorrhynchoides. The sequence continues at coordinate 151,534,211 of NC_092334.1, forward strand.
GGTGCAAATTTGTCGTTTGTGTCTCCAAAATTTGTGCCTAAACTTAATAAACCGTTAGCTAAGTTAAGTCGTCCGGTAGAATTCGAAATAGCGGATGGCAAGTCGGTGCTAGTGGTTGATGTGTGTAAAAATTGTAATGTTGTGTTTGGTGCCGAAAACTTTAAAATTGACCTCATCCCGATGACTTTGGGTGATTTCGACATTGTTGTTGGTATGGATTGGCTCGATCATAATAGAGCCGATATTGCATGCCATGAAAAGTCTATTCATGTGAAGACCCCAAGTGGGGGAGAGTTAATTATTCATGGCGATAAGCATAGAAGACTTGTGCCGATATGCAATTTTGCACGGGCACGTCGTTTCCTAATTAGTGGTGGCATGGCTTTTCTTGCCCATGTTGTTAATACTCGTGATGAGCCACCATCCATTCGTGAAATTCCGGTGGTAAGTGAGTTTGAGGATGTTTTTCAGGATGAGTTACCGGGTGTTCCGATAGAAAGACAAGTTGAATTTCGCATTGAGTTGATTCTGGGAGCTACTCCCATTGCTAAAACTCCTTATCGTTTAGCATCGATGGAAATGCAAGAGTTGTTAAATCATACCCAAGAGTTACTTGAGAAGGGTTTTATTCGTGAAAAAGAAGGATGGAAGTATGCGGATGTGTATCGACTATCGGGAGTTGAACAAGGTGACGATCAAGAATCGTTATCCATTGCCTAGGATTGACGATTTGTTTGACCAACTCCAAGGTGCGACGTATTTCTCAAAAATTGACCTACGGTTCGGCTATCACCAAATGCGGGTCCGTGAAGAAGATATTGAGAAAACGGCCTTTCGAATGCGTTACGGGCATTTTGAATTTGTGGTTATGCCTTTTGGTCTTACGAATGCACCGGCGGCATTCATGGATCATATGAACCGAGTGTGCCAACCTATGTTGGACAAGTCGGTAATTGTGTTCATTGACGATATTCTTGTATATTCTAGGAGTATGAAGGAACACGAACATCATTTGTGTGAAGTGTTGAAGACTTTGAGAAAAGAGAAGTTATATGCTAAGTACTCAAAATGTGAATTTTGGCTAAGGGAGGTTCAATTCCTTGGCCATATTGTGAACGAGGATGGTATTCAAGTAGATCCGGGGAAGATAGAAACGGTGAAGAGTTGGGGACAACCGACTACGCCTACGGAAATCCGAAGTTTTCTCGGATTGGCCGGTTATTATCGTCGGTTTATCCAAGACTTTTCCAAGATTGCTTCGCCATTAACTAAGTTGACAAGGAAGAATACGAGATTCAATTGGGAGAACGAACAAGAAATCGCTTTTCAATTGTTGAAAGAGAAATTGTGTAAAGCTCCGGTCTTAGTATTGCCGGATGGTGTAGATGATATGACGGTCTATTGTGATGCTTCTTTGAATGGGCTCGGGTGTGTTCTAATGCAACGAGGTAAAGTCATCGCTTACGCCTCTCGCCAATTAAAGGAACATGAAAAGAGATACCCGACTCATGATCTCGAATTAGCGGCGGTGGTCCATGCTTTGAAAATTTGGCGCCATTACTTGTATGGTGTCAAGTGTATGATTTATTCGGATCACAAGAGTTTGAAACATCTTTTTGATCAACGGGATTTGAATTATCGTCAACGTAGATGGATAGATGTGGTGAAGGATTATGATTGTGAGATACTTTATCATCCGGGCAAAGCGAATGTGGTCGCGGATGCGTTAAGCCGAAAGAGTCACCACCCGGCGTTACGATTGGGATTGTTACGTATGATTATTACTAACGATTTTCTTGAAAAACTTGGTGTGATTCAAATAGAGGCTTACGTTCACAACAAGCATGCGGAACGAATTGTGGGGCAATCAGAATTCATTACGATAGGTTCGCGTGGTTTATTGTCTTTTAAAGAAAGAGTGTGGGTGCCTAAGATGGGTGATTTCTGAAAGGTGCTTCTTGATGAGGCGCACAAGTCTAAGTATTCCATACATTCGGGGGCGACAAAGATGTACCATGATTTGAAGAAAGATTATTGGTGGCCGGGCATGAAACGCGACGTTGTTAAGTATGTTGAGCAATGCGTCACGTGTTTGCAAGTTAAAGCTGAACACCAAAAGCCGTATGGTAAGTTGCAACCGCTAGAAATTCCGATGTGGAAGTGGGAGCATATTACCATGGATTTTATTACCAAGTTGCCGAAAATGGCAAGAACCCAATTTGACACTATTTGGGTGATTGTCGATAAATTGACGAAGAGTGCATTGTTTCTTCCTATTAAAGAAGCAATTTCGTCGGAGGCGCTCGCGAAGATGTTCATTAAGGAAGTGATATCGAGACATGGCGTTCCCGCATCTATTGTTTTGGATCGGGACACGCGTTTTACTTCTCGATTTTGGAAGAAGTTTCATGAAGACATGGGTACGAGGGTGAATATGAGTACGGTGTATCATCCTCAAACGGATGGTCAAATCAAACGTACGAATCAAACATTGGAGGATATGTTACGTGCGTGTATTATTGATTTTGGCGGTAGTTGGGACGAACATTTGCCATTGGTGGAATTCTCGTACAATAATAGTTTTCACTCTAGTATTGGAATACCACCATATGAGATGTTATACGGTAGGAGGTGTCGAACCCCGATTTGTTGGGGTGATGTGGGTCAAAGGGAAGTCGGGAGCACCGACTTGGTATTGGAGACAAATAGCAAAATCGATATGATTCGGGATCATTTAAAGGCGGCGCAAGATAGACAAAAGTCTTATGTCGATGAACGTAGGCGACCAATCAAGTTTCAAGAAGGTGACATGGTGATGCTTAATGTTTCACCGTGGTAAGGTATTATTCGGTTTCAAAAACGGGGAAAGTTAGCTCCTCGGTTTATTGGGCCATTTAAGATTTTGGCTCGTGTTGGTGAAGTTGCTTATCGGTTGGAATTACCCGAAGAGCTTGTGGGGATCCATAATACATTTCATGTTTCCCATCTCCGTAAGTGTCTTACGGATGATTCTTCATGGATGCCACTAGATGAGATCGAGTTAAACAACAAGTTGGAGTATGTCGAAGAGCCGATTGCTATACTTGATGAAAAGGTGAAAATGTTGCGTAACAAAGAGGTAAGAACTTTTAAAGTCCAATGGCATCGTAGTAAAGGTTCTGAATTTATGTGGGAACCCGAAGAGTTTGTGTTGGTTTATCTTCCTGCGTGTCATGCGGCGTGGATTGCGAGGACGCAATCCGGTTCAAGTGGGGGAGAGTTGTAACATCCTATTTTGGTTCAGCACGTGGGACGCCGTCCAAAGGCTTGGGACGCCATCCAAGTTCAAAAGGCTGGACGCCGTCCAGATTTTTGGGACGCCGTCCAGAACAACTAGCGGGCCAGCTATTGGTTTTTGATATTTTTAGAAGGGTATTTTGGTACTTTCACAATGGAACGAGTTTAAGGCCTTTTAGATCAGTTTTGGTGGAGCCATTACTCCACTTACACCAACCTCATCTTCATCACTTCATTATAGAGAGAGAGGGTGATTCCTAGAGTGAGAGAGCTCAAGCAAAGGAGGAAGAAGCTATTTTCGGGTCTTACCTCGTGTGTTAAAGTTGTTCATCTAGTTGCTAGCTACACGGTGATAGTAGTGGTAAGTCCTAATCTTCATTTTCTTACTTAATTAGTGTTAAATGGTTAGGGTTTGGGTTAGGGTTGAACATAAAACCCATATGTGGTGATTTTGGGGATTTTGGGTAAAGATGGTTCATGTAAGACTAAAGATTTACTAACCTAGGGTTTCAAAGTCATAATTGGTGTTAATGGGTCTTAAAGGTTTAATAAATCACTAGCTCACTTGTGTTGTTAGTGAAAAGTGTTGTTAGGGTTCATAGTTGACTTGAAATGGGTCAAATGGGTGAGTTTGACCTAGCGGGTTAAATTAGGTATGAAAACACCCTAGTTATGCGTTGTTGGAAGTCTTAGAACCTTAATCACTAGAATTTAGTGATTAGTTGGGGAGTTGGACCTTGAGTTGGTGATTTTAGGGCAAATGGGTCATAAATACCCATTTGGGCCATAAATGCACTAGTTAGACTAGTTGGTGGAAAGTCCAATTTATTATGTGTATTAATTGAGAGTTAATTGTGTTAGGTGACTCGCTTTGAAGAATTCAAGTTGTTATTGGAAATCTCGCCTAGACGACAAGGTGAGTGGAATGATTATACATGTGTGTATATAATGTATCTATTTGTAGGGCGGGGGTTGGGGCCGGGTATACGTGTCTATACCACCGAGAGTTAGTGATATATTTCGTTGTACACTAACGATGGACATTTCGTTGTCCAAATTGCCCAAGAGTTAGTGATATATTTCTTTGTACACTAACGATTGCTTGAATGGATATTTCGTTGTCCGTGTCGCCTATGGGTTAGTGATATATGTCGTTATACACTAACGGTTGTTACGAACACCGATGGGAAATTCGAAGTACCATTCCCTTGTGTTATTGGTTAACCATAATTACACGTTGTGTTGTAGTATATATATATGCTATTGATGTGCTAGCTTGTGATCTTGAAGAGTTTAGAGTTATACTTGCGATGGTATGATTTGTAAATTGATAGCGTGTATGAGGTATTTGTGTAAGTGCTTGCAAGTAGGTGTATTATATATGTATATGTATAATTGTTGCATTCACTAAGCGTAAGCTTACCCTCTCGTTGTTTACCTTTTTAGGATCCGGCTTGGATAAAGGAAAAGGTATTTGCTTGGACTAGTGGCTCCTCGGGGGTTTTAGCTTTATGGAAAGTTCGGCCAAGATTTGGGTAGTTTAACCCCAAACACCATGCTCCAGGTGTCATTTGGTATTTAAACTTTTGTGGTCGAAACTTATATTTTTGAACGAAATTGTAAAACGGGTCGTTGTGAGCCCGGTGATGTAAACTTGGGTTTTATTGTGGAAATCTCTTAGTTTTACTTATATTGATGTGCTGTGATATTTGGTTTCGTTGAAAAGTATCGGGAGTCGGGTTTTTCTTACACGTGTAAAACTAGGAAGATCAGTACGTTTTAGTTCATTGGGACGCCATCCCAAATTCTTGGACGCCTTCCCAGTATTAAAGGCTGGACGCCGTCCAGATGGTCTGTCCAGCAAATTTTTTTTTTTTTTTGTTTTTGTGTCGTGTTTTCGGTAATGAGGGTTGGGTTGTTACACAAATGCAAGGAAAAGACGAATAGCCTCAATCCTAGCAACTGGAGCAAACGTTTCACCATAATCAATACCCTCTTGTTGTTGATATCCCTTAGCTACAAGACGTGCCTTATTTCGAACCACAATTCCATCAAAATCCTTCTTGTTCTTAAAAATTCACTTAACCCCTATTGGTCGTTGACCCGTTGGTCTTGGTACTAATCGCCATACTTTCAAACGATCAAACTGATTGATCTCTTCTTGCATTGCTACCACCCAGTTCGGATCTAGTAAAGCTTGAGCAACTGTTGTTGGTTCAATCTTACTAGGAAAGGCAATGTATAAACACATATTCCGAGTTGCCCTTTGAGTTGAGACTGGAGCAGATGCATGATGTTCTGCGAGGTGTATATAAAATAGCTTATATTTTTACAAGAAAAACTTATTAAATACGAAACAATTTTACACAAGATATTTATTTATTTAGAGAATGGATATACTTAAACCTTGCTACAACAATTATAGGCAGTGTACCTAATCGTACAGTAGTGTAGTTTTTAGTAAGTCCGGTTCGTTCCACAGGGAAAAATCTTTAAACAAAGCTTAACGCTATATTAGTTTTATTTTATAAAAATACAAATATATATATAAGTAATATTATTATTATAAAGGGGGTTTTTACCGTTTAATGAACGGTTTGTCGATTTTTAAAACTTAAGTCGCAGTTAAAACCAAATGTAAAATATTAAATAAATAAAAGACTTAATTTAAAGCGTAAAGTAAATAACGATAATGAAATTGCGATAAATAAAAGTGCGATAAAATAAAATTGCGATAATTAAAAAGTACGATAATTAAAAGTGCAATTAAATACAATAACAATAAATAAAAGTGCGATAATTAGAAGTGCAATTAAATATAAAATAAAGGAAATTAAATATGAAATAAAAGAATTATGCTTATTTAAACTTCCGTAATCATGATGTTTGACGTGTTGATTTTAGTTTTATGCCCATGGGTTAATTGTCCTTTGTCCTGGATTATTTAATATGTCCATCTGGTTTTTGTCCATAACAGTCCATTAGTCATAAATATAAAGTGCGAGTATCCTCGTCAAATTATCCTTATACCCGAAGTTAAATATTCCAACTAATTGGGGACTTAAACTGTAACAAGATTTTAATACTTTGTTTAATAATTACACCAGGTTATCGACTGCGTGTAACCCAAGGTTTTAATACTTTGTTAACAATTATGCCAAGTGTCCTTGTACATAATTTCACCCCTGTTTTAATAATTCTAGTGGCTATTAATCCAATCCCGTGTCCGGTTAAATGAACGATTATTCGTACATATAAATATCCCGCCCATCGTGTCCGATTGAGTGTATATGGTTATTTATAGGGACGTCCAATTGTAAATCTTTATATTAAAATTAACAAACTATCATTTAGTTAAACAAATATAAAGCCCATTAATAGCCCATAGTCTAATTTCCACAAGTGTCGTTCTTTTGTCCAAACCCCATTTATGGTACAAAGCCCAATTACCCAATTTTAATATTTTTAGCCCAACATCATGATTACTTCGGATTAAATAAGCATAACAATAACTTAGCTACGAGACATTAAATTAAAAAGGTTGAACATAACTTACAATGATTAAAAATAGCGTAGCGTTACACGGACAGAATTTCGACTTACACCCTTACAACATTCGCTAACATACCCTTATTATTAGAAATTAAAATTAAAATTAAAATTAAAATATAAATATATATATATATATATATATATATATATATATATATATATTACGTATATATTGAGAGAGAGATTAAAGGATGGATATATGGTGCACCAAAGCTCGAAATTTATAGGCCTGTGAACTGAAAAAGTTGGCCATGCAATCGCATGGCTTTTGTGCCTCCAGGCCATGCGATCGCATGGTGGTAGGTGACAGCTCAAAATTCTTGTTTTCTTGTTTGTCGACGTTTTAATTAAATATATATAATATATAAATAATTATAAGAATTATTTATATATTATATTATATTTATGTGCATAGTTGACTTGTAATTTTTAGTCCGTTGCGTCGAGCGTTGAGAGTTGACTCTGGTCCCGGTTCCGGATTTTCGAACGTCCTTGCGTACAATTTAATATCTTGTACTTTGCGTTTTGAATCTTGTACTCTTGTAATTTTGAGACGTTTCTTATCAATAATTGGAATCTCTTTGATTGTATTTTGTACTTTTGAGCTTTTTGGTCGTTTGCGTCTTCAATTTGTCGAATCTGTCTTTTGTCTTCACCTTTTATTATTTAAACGAATATCACTTGTAAATAGAACAGTTGCAACTAAAATCTTGTCTTTCTTGAGGGATAATGCTATGAAATATATGTTCGTTTTTAGCATTATCAAATATTCCCACACTTGAGCGTTGCTTGTCCTCAAGCAATATAGTCTTGAAATACTAGAATCACTTCTTTATTCTTCACACTTTGTACATCAGTGATTTCTTTACGGCGGTATAAACAATGGTAGTAACGATGTGGTTTACAGTCTCACATGACTTATGAAAATTTAGATCCTTTAGGAAATTGGATCTTTATGAAAACATTTAATCTTTTTGAAAATTAAATCTAGCGTTTATCCTAGATAAGTTTTCCGGAATAACCCTTTACCGGTGTTTGCAAAATATTTTTGTGGGTTTGGTGGGTTTCAGATTTTAAAATACTAGCTCAAAACTTATGGTTTTGTGTCACCCACTTGCTAACCTTGTATTAGGAAAGCAACACGTCCAGTATACTTGCTCCGTATATTACCTTTCGATAAACTACCGTCCGGTTGTAAAGGAAAGCGTTGAACAAGCAACTGGTAAGGCAATGTCCCGTGACATGCTTTTGATTATGGTCTTTAACGTGTCGGATGCAATTACTATCCTTTGTAGGAGCAATAGTAAAGCTCACCCTATAGTTTTTTGGTCTGGCACAAGGTCCTGTCTTCGACCATGCTATGCAACCACCGTTCTTACGGTTGACACCCGATTTGGTTCAGGTGACCTAATGAATTCCAGGTGAATCCCTAGGATTTTACATTCAATGGTAATGAACGCATTGAAAATAGGTTTTCAGAAAACAAATCGGTTTGTAATTTTGATCAAAATATTTTCTCGTTCAAGCTCGAGTTTAGATATCATCGAATTCCATGAGTTTGTAATTCTCAATCTTTAAGGTCAATCTCTAGGATTGAGTAATATCAGTCTTAAAAGCTGATTTTTGATCTTTTAAGGAGATTATCCTTTCTGGGGATCTGATTCATTAGTCTTATCCAGCTAATTTGCACGGCGCCCTCCCCATTTTACTAGACAGATCCTCTCATGGTTAGGATAAGTCTGACCACTTGGCGACCCTGTTTGATGCTGAGGTCCGTGGATTTCCTGCTGATTTTAGAGATGACTTTTCTAGGTTATTCGTCAACCTACAGCTGGTCTGGACGACAACTTCATGACCTAAATCAAGAAGCGCGTTTATTTTTTCGGAAGACTTTACTTCCTTTTAACGATGGAATTGATTCATCGTGTAGATCCATCTTTCTTTCAAATATATTACAGTAAATCGGGTAAAACTGTTTAGTTTAGTCCAAAGCAAAAGTATCTTCAATTATTTGTTACAGAAATATGTGACATATGTTTAAGATAACTTGGTAATTTTTCCCACACTTGGCTTTTATTTTCCTTTTTATTGTCCTCTATTCCATTTTAAATGAATTTTAACATTTTGGTTTGTTTCTCAATTTATGTCCTTTCCGAGGTAACAATAATTTCAGTGTTAACACCTAGTTTTATCGTTCATAAATATGTATAAACATGATTTTGAGTTCATTTAATTGAAAATTTTGAAAATTTTTACTAGAATTGGGTAGTCAGTATATAAGACTAGGGCTGTTCTTTATTATCAGAGAGCACTAGATTCTAATACAACTACTACGTTACTAGCATTTTTAATGGTAACCAAGTGTTTAAAGTAAAAAAAATTTAAAAATCCAAAAGAATTTAACCCCTTCCCACACTTAAGATCTTGCAATGCCCTCATTTGCAAGAAATCATTAACAATTTAAATTATTGAGGGTGATTAGCGTAGAAAAATGATTAAATTTTACCAAAGTTTCCAAACATATTGGCGTTTGTTTGCTGAATGATAAATGGTGCACATCATTTGTTCATTCCTTCTTATTGTTACATCACATTTGTTTTTCGTTTTGTCGTCAAAACTACTAGCTTTTGCTGAACTTAATGCCAGTCTTTGAAAATGCGCTGTTTTACCATGTTTTGTACAATCGACAATATACATACAATACAAATATAACATGAATGGCAATTTGAAATGGGACTTAATATCCTACTTTCAAATCCTAAATGTGAAATATTAGTACACAATAATAATAGAAATGATAAAAATTACACAAATATATCCAATAACATAAGTTTAAACATGAAAAAGTAAAAAGATAAAAATATAAAAATCATAAAAATAACCAAATGGAACTAAATCAGTCTGGATATGGGTTCCAGTTCATCTCATCAGGTGGGTCCCATTATTGGTTATAGGTGTTCTGATAGGCTTGGTTATAGTCATATCGATTAAAGGGTGGTCGGATATCGGGGCTGTGTGGCGGAAAATAAGCAGGTCGAGTAGGTACATAGTTATTTGGTACCTGATATGATAGCTGGCTCATGATTTGGTGCTGATGAACTAACCAGCTATCGTGTTGGCGTCGCCTATAATCCTCGTATACTCGCTCGGAGTTCCACTGCTCATACATACTATGTTTGGCCGCATTCGTCATTGCTTCCTCATCTATACGAACGTGGACGTCAAGAATAGTATCTCGAAAGACATCCCTAATGTCTTCCGCCTCCTCCATTTCCTCATCTGAGCCTCTCTCTACCTGAGGATGAGATCCCTCATAGGGTACTACCTGGTTACGTCTACTTTTCAATACCTTAGCACCCACATTAACTTTCAATCCTAAGGGCTCAACATGTTCTCTACAAAGCTGTAATAGACCCCCTTGGTTCCCATCAACACCTAAATACTCTCCAATGAGAGTAACAAAAATACCTCCTCCTATTATACTCCCGTCCTGCATTCCCTCTACCATTTTAGATAAATAAAAAGCAACACAGTAAGGGATATTGACAAAGCTTCTAGGATCCCGAATACACTTTAGGTAGAATAAATCATGTAAGGTAATTTTTTCTTTATTGTGACCTCTCTGTGTAATCGAGTTAGCCAAAAATCTATGAATAATACGAAGCTCGGCTCTGTCAATATGTGTATAGGAGTGTCCTCCTGCTCGTGTAAAAACAACAAAATGTGACATACGCCTCCAAATGGCGTCAGCGTCAAAGTTGCTATCTACCCTTTCACCATAATGAATCAAGTTTGTACAATCGGGTAGTAGCAACTCACCAGGAGTATATATCTGTAAAGCCCTGGCCATGTCCAGCATGGACATTCTGTACATCCTACCGCTAAGGATAAACCTAAGAAATCTTCTATCATCTATTCTAACTATATTTGTATCAAGTGATACAGTACTCATCAACTCAACACACCATTCCTTATATACAGGTCTACGAATGGTGAAAAGACGTTCCCAATCTGTAAAAGAAGAACTGTCATACCTTTGAACTAAAAGCTGTCTAACATGGTCAGCTAGATGGACCGTTTCCAAAGGAACCCAATCGATTACCCTTGGCACCTCTACATTTTTTGTTACCAATTTGAATTTGTTCCTTTGATATGTCTCGTAATCTCTCCATCTCCTATCAAATCTCAGATTAGGATGCAGAGTGTGCTCAGGAATCGGTGGGAATTCTACTGGTGGCCTCATTGGGAATACTATGAATTCATCAACAAACTGTACCGGATCATAATAAGGTATGTGCTGATCAGGCTGTTGTTGTGGTTCTTGTTCGTGTTGCATTTCTGGTTCTGGTGCTGGTCGTCTAGATTATGTTGCTCCTGAACCTCCCGTATCGGCTTTCTGCAAAACACATTAAACACAAAATTTGTGCATCCAAATATGCATTAGTGTTAGCAAAATAACAACTTAGAACAATCACTATAACATGTTAAATCAAAATTAAACTTATACACATTTTCACAATTTTTCACAATTCTACACTTTTCAAATAAGCACATATGAAAATGTATACAAAGTTCATAGGAATTTAACTCAAATAACATGTCAAAATAGTCAATACTAATAATTAAACAAGTCTCAAATGGCAAATATATCAAATTAATCAAGTTCATGAATTTTGGACTTAAAAAGTCCACTTTAATCTCTAAAAATCATGTTTAGGATCAATGTTTGGATCATTTAACTACCTAAACATGTTACACTACTCAATTTAGCAATAATTCATGACAAAAATCGGCCATAACCTGTTTATATTAAAAAGCCCCAAATTGCTCAAGAACACAAACCCTAGATTTCTAAAAATTTTGAAGTTTTTGGCTTCAAATCATGTTAAATAGCATCAATCTAGGTTATACATGAATAAAATACTAACAATTTAACACTAATTACACTAGAAATTAACAAAATTGCATTAGGTAAAAAATTGGTAATTATCACAAAAACTAGCAAATTTATGAGTTTAGGGGTGTAATTTTTACCATTTTGCCGAAGAATGAGAATCTAGGCATGATTAGAGCAAGAAAAATGACAAATTACGGTGGAAAAATGATGATATTTGGTGAAGATTTGAGAGAGTTTTGTGTTTGTGTGTGTGTGTTGTGAGGAGAAGACAGACCCGCTGGTCTGTTTGTATCAGGCCTGAAATCCAGCTCCATGCGATCGCATGGAGTTGGAGTTTAAATCCCATGCGATCGCATGGGTATCCGGCTACAGTGATTTGGCTTTTTTTTTTAAACCTTAGACTTTATAAAACATAAAATTAATAAAATTTTAAAAATTTGATTTCTTTTAGGAGCGAGGGCGTTTCGGATCGTCGTCCTAGTCTGTCCCTCGACAAAATTTTAAAATTTGTCAAATCAAAGCGCGGTTTTTAAAAGTAAAGATTTTTGGGTTTTTTAATGTTTTTGGCATACTTTAATTCAATAAGATTAAAAATAATGATAATAAAAGTTATCGTCCCTCCCTCGGGTAAAGCAATTTCGGTTCAATGACCTAGTCTTCAACTTACGACGAATTTTAAAAATCATATTTTTAACTTAGCAAAATAAAGTAAATTTTTGTTTTTAAATTCACACCAAACTTAAATTTAAAATGCATAAAATTAAAAATTCACACCAAACTTAATTAAAAATTCATATTATAAATTCACACCAAACTTATATTATATTTTTGTTTTTATACATACAAACTTATATTAAAAAGATTAATTTTTTCAAATATTTACAATTTTAAATAAGTTTACAATATTAAATTAATAATTATATATTAATTGTAAAAACATGGTAAAAATAAAATTAAAAATCTTTTTGGCTTTTATCCCACTTTAATCAATCAAATATTATCAAAAATATGCGCCTCTCTTTTCGGTAAAGTAATTTCGGTTCCATGACCTAATTTAACTCATGACGAATTTTTGAAATATTTTGTGTTAATTGATTAAAGATATTTATACCTTAAGAATAAACGTTAAATTTCGCAGTGATGTAATAAATTTTTGAATGATATCAATAATTTCGGTCGCCAAACCTAATTTTATTCAATACCAATTTAATACTTTATAGCGAACAAATTAGCGTTTATTATCAAAAGGTTAAAAATAAAAATAAAAAAAATAAAAACTATACAGACTTACCTGTGAGATAGTATTCTTAGTGATACGATCTATCCCACTCATAAGATAGTCGGTTTAATTGGTTTTCCATAGCTACATAGGCGTAACCTCGAGCATTCAGTGTTTTTTCTTCTAAACATATGAACGGTCCATCTCTGCATAAAGGAACAAATTCGGTGTTTGAATAGGTTTGATTATTTGAACATTTACCTCCATGTGACCATTTTTCGCATTTGTGACATCTTTCTAGGTGTCGTGCTCTTCTTTTCGCTGCGGATTTTGATTTTCCTTTACCAAATTGTAACTTATTATCTTCGCATCTGGATTCTTTTCTTACTCCGTCCAATCTTTCTCTGATTACTGATACTAGTTCACTTGGAAGTGTGTCATTATTACGTTTAGTGATCAAAGCGTGTAGCATTAGACCATGGTTTAGTTCACAGGAAGTCTTCATTTCGTAAAAACCTAAAAAAATAAAAATTCAGAATGGGTGGAGAAGACTAGTTCTTTAGGGTCTGCTAGGGAAAGACCATTCGGGTTCCATTTTCGAGAACTACACGAAAACAGAAAATCTAACTCTAACAGAAATACATATTATCCTTTAAAGACTTGATTCTCCCCACACTTAGTTAGCTGTGGTATCGAAATTGTGATTAACTTCGTTGTCGACTTCCATCGGACCATGTATGTAATGTTTAACTCTGTGACCATTAACTTTAAATTCAATCCCATTTGAATTTATTAATTCTACTGTTCCTTATGGGAAAACTCTTTTGACTATGAATGGTCCAGACCATCTTGATTTCAATTTTCCAGGAAATAGCTTGAATCGTGAATTAAAAAGAAGAACTCTGTCTCCTTCTTTAAATTCTTTTGAACTTCTGATTCTTTTATCATGCCATTTCTTCGTTCTTTCCTTATAGATTAACGAATTTTCGTATGCTTCTTGTCTTAATTCTTCTAATTCGTTTAATTGACTTAATCGTAGACGTCTGGCTTCATGTAAATCAATATTACATGTCTTCAAAGCCCAAAATGCTTTGTGTTCAATTTCTACTAGAAGATGACATACTTTTCCATAAACGAGTCTAAAAGGTGTGGTTCCAATTGGAGTTTTGTAGGCTATTCTAAAAGCCCAAAGTGCATCCTCCAATTTTATGGACCATTCCTTCGGATTTGATCCTACGATTTTTTCTAGAATACGTTTTTAAGCTCGGTTGGTATTTTCAGCTTGTCCACTTGTTTGTGGATGATATGCAGTGGAGATTTTATGAGTTACTCCATATCTTTTGAGAACTTTCTCAAGTTGATTATTACAAAAATGAGTTCCCCGATCACTTATTAAAGCTTTCGGTGTTCCAAACCTTGCAAAAAGACGTTTTAAAAAGTTGACTACAACTCGTGCATCGTTAGTTGGGAGAGCTTGTGCTTCCGCCCATTTAGATACATAATCAATGGCTACGAGAATGTATAAATTATTATGAGATTTTGGAAATGGACCCATAAAGTCAATACCCCAAATGTCAAATACTTCACATACTTGAATGACATTTTGTGACATTACATCACGTTGACTTATTTTTCCGGCCCTTTGACAAGCATCACATGATTTGCAAAGAAGGTGTGCGTCTTTGTAAATTGTAGGCCAATAGAATCCAGCATCATAAACTTTTCTTGCAGTTAGTTGAGGCCCATAATGCCCTCCTGTTGGTCCTGTGTGACAATGGTTTAAAATTTTACTAGCTTCATCCCCGAATACACATCGGCGTATTATTCCATCTGGACAACTTTTAAACAAATGTGGATCTTCCCAGAAATAGTGTTTTATATCACTGAAGAATTTCTTTCGTTTTTGGTACGATAATCCTTTTTCAAGGAATCCACATACTAAGTAGTTTGCATAGTCTGCAAACCATGGAATTTTAATATAATCTATCTTCAATAGATATTCATCAGGAAAGTTGTCTTGTATGGCCGATTCATTTAGAACTTCTAATCCGGGATTTTCAAGACGAGAAAGATGATCAGCGGCGAGATTTTCTGCTCCTCTTTTATCTCGGATTTGAATATCGAATTCTTGTAAGAGTAAGATCCAACGGATTAATCGTGGTTTAGCATCTTGTTTCGAAAATAGGTATCTAAGAGCAGAATGGTCGGTATAGACCACCGTTTTTGCTAGAACGAGATATGAACGAAATTTGTCAAAAGCAAAGACAATAGCAAGGAGTTATTTTTCAGTAGTTGTGTAATTCGTTTGTGCTCCTTGTAACGTCTTACTAGCATAATATATAGGTTGAAATCATTTTTCAATCCTTTGTCCTAAAACGGCTCCCATTGCAAAATCACTTGCATCGCACATAAGTTCAAACGGTAGATTCCAATTTGGTGTTATCATGATCGGCGCATTAGTGAGTTTCTCTTTAAGAATATTAAAAGATTTGATACATTCATCTAAAAAGATGAATGGAGCATCCTTTTCTAGGAGTTTATTCATAGGAGTGGCAATTTTAGAAAAATCTTTTATGAAACGTCGGTAAAAACCGGCATGCCCTAGAAAACTCCTAACTCCTCTAACATTGGTGGGATGTGAAAGTTTAGCAATTACATCTACTTTAGCTCTATCCACTTCAATTCCTTCCTTTGAAATTTTATGACCAAGAACGATGCCTTCTTTAACCATGAAATGGCATTTCTCCCAATTAAGTACTAGATTTGATTGTTCGCATCTAATAAGCATTCGTTCCAGATTAACTAGACATGATTCAAAAGTATCACCGAAGACTGAAAAGTCATCCATGAAAACTTTCATGCATTCTTCTATCATGTCGTGAAAAATCGCCATCATGCACCTTTGAAAGGTTGCATGGGCGTTGCAAAGTCCAAATGGCATGCGTTTGTAAGCAAAAGTACCATAAGGGCACGTGAACGTGGTTTTCTCTTGGTCCTCGGGTGCTATTGGAATTTGAAAATATCCGGAAAAACCATCAAGAAAACAATAGTAACTATTTCCGGCTAATCTTTCCAACATTTGATCAATGAAAGGTAAGGGAAAGTGATCTTTTCTGGTGGCGTCATTTAATTTTCTATAATCAATAAAACACGCCATCCTGTTACAGTCCTAGTAGGAATAAGCTCATTTTTCTCATTTGTGATAACAGTCATGCCACCCTTCTTAGGCACGCATTGAACTGGGCTTACCCATGGACTATCAGAAATTGGATAAATTAAACCTGCATCTAGCAGTTTAATTATTTCTTTTTTAACTACATCTTGCATATTAGGATTTAGTCTTCGTTGGCGTTGCACATACGTTTTATGACCTTCTTCCATAAGGATTTTATGTGTGCAATACGAAGGACTTATTCCTTTAATATCCTGAATCTTCCATGCAATGGCTGGTTTATGAGCTTTCAACACAGAAATGAGTTGTGATTTCTCATTTTCAGTAAGAGAAGACGATATTATTACAGGTAATTCAGATACACCATGTAAATAAGCGTATTCCAAATGGTTTGGAAGTGGCTTTAACTCTAATGTCGGAGGTTCTTCTATCGATGATTTATATCGATATATGTCTTCTTCTTTTAGCATTTGAATTTCTTCTATTGTTGGTTCATATCCATTAGCCATTAGTGTAGCTAACATTTCAGCTTCATCAATTGGTTCAGTTCCTTCTCCTAAAGAACATTCTCCTGTTCCTTGTAATTCTAGAAATTCTTCTAACAATTCTGCATGTGAATCTATAGTTTGAATATAATAGCATGTATCATCTGCAGATTGCGGTTGTTGCATTGCTCTATCAACTGAAAAGGTAACTCTCTCATCCTCTATACTTAGGGTCAGTTTCTTACCAAATACGTCTATCATTGCTTTAGCCGTGTTTAAGAATGGTCTTCCTAATATGAGAGGAACTTGAGAATCTTCTTCCATGTCCAGAACAACAAAATCTACTGGAAATACTAAAGTACCAACTTTAACTAGCATGTTCTCCATTATCCCTCTAGGATATTTTATTGATCTATCGGCTAGTTGTATACTTATTCTTGTTGGTTTCAATTCTCCAAGGTCTAGTTTAGTGTATAGTGAATACGGCATTAGATTTATACTAGCACCTAAGTCTGCTAATGCTTCTATTGAACTAAGACTACCCAGAAAACATGGGATTGTGAAACTTCCTGGATCAGATAGTTTTTCTGGTATCTTATTCAACAGCACTGCTGAACAATTAGCATTCATAGTAACAGCCGAGAGTTCTTCCATTTACTTTCTATTTGAGATTAGATCTTTCAGAAATTTAGCATATCTAGGCATTCCTGAAATCACATCAATGAAAGGAAGATTTACATTTATCTGTTTAAACATATCCAAGAATTTGGATTGCTCGGCTTCAAGTTTTTCTTTTTTCATTTTACCCGGGTAAGGAAGTGGTGATTGGTATGGTTTAACATAAGGTTTAGCCTTAACTGTGTTATCTTCATTAACCTTTTCAACTACCGGTTCTTTTTCCTTATCTTGATCAGGTTGTGGTTCTTGTGGAGTAGGAATAGTTTCATCAGAAGTTACAGGTATTTCAGGTGGTTTAAGTGTTGTACCACTTCTTGTGGTAATGGCTTTAGCTGTTTCATTCCGGGGGTTAGCATTTGTATCACTAGGTAAACTTCCCGGTTTTCTTTCACCTATTAACCTTGCTTGGTTACTTACTTCTTATTCCAAGTTTTGAATAGAAGCTTGTTGATTTCTAAATGCTTGAGCATTTTGTTCATTCGTTTGTTTCTGAGATGTGAAAAACTGCGTTTGAGTTTCAACTAGCTTTGTCATCATATCTTCTAAATTCGGCTTTTTATCATCGGTTTGTGGTGGTTTGTTTTGAAAATTAGGTCTTTGCTGATTGTAAGTATTATTGGATACTTGTTGATTGCTAGGACCTTGTTGGTTATTGTATGGAATATTTCGGTTATAGTTCTGGTTTTGATTGCAGATCGGTCTTGGCGGTTGATAATTATTCTGATAATTATTTCCAGGCCTTTGGTTTATATATGAAATATTCTCTCTTTGTTCCATTGTTAATTCAATACTGAGACAATCTTTTGTCAAATGTGGTCCTCCACACTGCTCACAACTAATTCGTATTGAGTGGATATATTTAGTTATCTTTTCCATTCGTCTCTCGACAGCATCTATCTTTGCAGAAATGGAATCTAAGTCATGGCTAGAATCGGCTCTAGCTGCTTTAGATGATCTAACGATATCTTTTTCTTGATGCCACTCATGTGAGTGGGAAGCAGTGTTATCAATAATTTTATAAGCATCAGTTTCGGTTTTCTTCATAATAGAACCACCAACTGCTATATCGATGTCTTTTCTTGTAGTGATGTCGCATCCTTGGTAGAATATTTGTACTATTTGACAGGTATCTAAACCATGTTGCGGACATCCTCTTAATAACTTTCCAAATCTTGTCCATGCCTCATATAGAGTTTCATTCGGTTTCTGTGTGAACGTAACAATTTCTCCTTGAAGTCTTACGGCTTTAGATGCCGGAAAGAATTGTTTAAGAAAATTTTCAACTAAAACGTCCCATGTATCAATCGCCCCTTCAGGTAACGATTCCAACCAATCTTTGGCTTCTCCCTTTAAAGTCCAGGGAAATAACATGAGATATATCTGTTCATCCTCCACTTCTCGGATTTTAAATAGTGTGCAGATCCTATTAAAGGTATGAAGATGTTCATTTGGATCTTCCTTCGGCGCACCACTAAATTGGCATTGATTAGTCACCATGTGTAGAATTTATCCTTTGATTTCATAATCTGGCGCATTAATGTCAGGATGAGTAATTGCGTGACTTTGGCCAGTTCGTTTAGCTCTCATTCGGTCTTCCATGCTTAAAGGTTCCAGATTTTCCATAATTAAATTTGTTGAATCTGAATCAATAGAAGATTTTGATTTAATGGTTCGTTCCTCAACAATCTCTGTTTGAATGATTGGTGGTTCCGGAGGAAAAATTAATGGTTCAGGATCTATGAATTGTCCCTGAATATTCTCCGGATTCTCATTTGTGAGGTCGGGTTCAAAAAATGGATTATCGGAAATCTGAATTGGAGTACTTGGTCGACTGGATGACGATTCTAAAGAAAAATCAACGGCGGTAATATTTGCTAGATGTCTTGATCTGGTTACAGGTGGTGAACGTACAAAAGGTGGTGGACGTCTTGCTCGGTGCATTCACTGAATATCCTAATAGTTTTTAAAAGGAAAGAAAAATTATATAAGTTATCCAATTAATAGACTTTTCTGATTTTGCCCACGTTTCGAATAGCCAAAATATGCAGCAGAGGGGCAGGATTCGTTTGGTCACAATATAATTGAGTACTGTTTGGCTCCAATAACCCGGTCCACGTACAAATCCAACTATTACTACGAACCAGAAAATTTTGATGTCTATCAATTTAACCACTTAAAATAAATTTTCGTAATTTTAAGAAATTTAGATAAGAAGTAGAATAAAAGTCTATGTCCTAAAACTAGAATTGCGAGAAATAAGAAAGAAAAAGAGCGCGTCGAAAAAGGTCGAAAAAGAAAAGATCGAAAAATAAAAGGCGTCAAAAAATAAGAAATAAAAAAAATGACTTATAGAACTTAAGAACACTCGACTAACCCAACCTTATTACTATCACTAACTTAAAATTAAAAATGCAAATTGAGATTACTAATTGGAGTTATAATTGATACATAGGTAAAAGGTGTCGAAAAATAAAAATAAGAAAGTAGCGTGTTGAAACTTAAAAAAGAACTAAAAACTAAAAATGAAAAGTTGCGTCTAAAAATATTAAAGCTTAAAAGTAAAACTATATCCCAAATGGCAATATCTTAAAAAGAAACTAAAACTTAAAAAGGCGTCGCAAAATTCTAAAGCACCTAAATCTTAGTCTAAAGAAAAAGCACTTAAGGGATTTTACGGCAAAGCCTAAAATTCTAGATATAAAAATAACTATGGCAAAAATTATATCTTAAAACTAAATACGAGCGAAAAATACAAAAATTACGCTAAAACAATTAAAAAGGGACAAAATATAAAAATATACTAAAAGTTGTAAAAAGTACAATTTTTATAAAAATATTATTTTTATATTATTTATTTGATAAAAGTATTAAATTTATAATTTAATTAAACTAATTTAACTAAATAATACAAATTAAATAAAACTAATAACTAATTAATAAATTAAGAATAACCTAATTAGGGTTTATATAAATAATTAATAATAAAACCGTAATGATTGCAGTTTTCAGTCAATTCTGGCGTGTCTGCAGGGCTCATGCGATCGCATGAGTTCTAAGCTACCCGGCCATGCGATCGCATGGGCTAGGGTTTCGGGCCAGACACTGGGCTGCTACAGTACTTGGACTCGAGTGTTTTTTTTTTTTTTTTTTTTTCTGTTTTGCTGTTTTAATAAAAAATTATGTAATATATTTATATAAATTAAATAAAACTTATTTTTTTATAAAATAAAGATAAAGAAAATTTTTATATAACTTACAAACTCTTAAAAATATTTATATTTTTGTTTTTGTTTTTATATTTTCGAATATTTAAAACGTATTTTTAAAAAAGTGTATTTTTTTTTATAAAAGTAAACTAAAAATCTTTTTTTTTTTATATTTAGCGTTGTGCTTCCGGCTTTTAAGCTAGATTTTGGTCCCCGGCAGCGGCGCCAAAAATACTTGATGTTCTGCGAGGTGTATATAAAATAGCTTATATTTTTACAGGAAAAACTTATTAAATACGATACAATTTTACACAAGATATTTATTTATTTAGAGAATGAATATACTTAAACCTTGCTACAACAATTATAGGCAGTGTACCTAATCGTACAGTAGTGTAGTTTTTAGTAAGTCCGGTTCGTTCCACATGGAAAAATCTTTAAACAAAGCTTAACGCTATATTAGTTTTATTTTATAAAAATACAAATATATATAAGTAATATTATTATTATAAATGGGAGTTTTACCGTTTAATGACCAGTTTGTCGATTTTTAAAACTTAAGTCGCAGTTAAAACCAAATGTAAAATATTAAATAAATAAAAGACTTAATTTAAAGCGTAAAATAAATAACGATAATGAAATTGCGATAAATAAAAGTGCGATAAAATAAAATTGCGATAATTAAAAAGTACGATAATTAAAAGTGCAATTAAATACAATAACAATAAATAAAAGTGCGATAATTAGAAGTGAAATTAAATATAAAATAAAGGAAATTAAATATGAAATAAAAGAATTATGCTTATTTAAACTTCCGTAATCATGATGTTTGACGTGTTGATTTTTGTTTTATGCCCATGGGTTAATTGTCCTTTGTCCTGGATTATTTAATATGTCCGTCTGGTTTTTGTCCATAACAGTCCATCAGTCATAAATATAAAGTGCGAGTATCCTCGTCAAATTATCCTTATACCCGAAGTTAAATATTCCAACTAATTGGGGACTTAAACTGTAACAAGATTTTAATACTTTGTTTAATAATTACACCAGGTTATCGACTGCGTGTAACCCAAGGTTTTAATACTTTGTTAACAATTATGCCAAGTGTCGTTGTACATAATTTCACCCCTGTTTTAATAATTCTAGTGGCTATTAATCCATTCCCGTGTCCGGTTAAATGAACGATTATTCGTACATATAAATATCCCGCCCATCGTGTCCGATTGAGTGTATATGGTTATTTATAGGGACGTCCAATTGTAAATCTTTATATTAAAATTAACAAACTATTATTTAGTTAAACAAATATAAAGCCCATTAATAGCCCATAGACTAATTTCCACAAGTGTCGTTCTTTTTGTTCAAACCCCATTTATGGTACAAAGCCCAATTACCCAATTTTAATATTTTTAGCCCAACATCATGATTACTTCGGATTAAATAAGCATAATAATAACTTAGCTACGAGACATTAAATTAAAAAGGTTGAACATAACTTACAATGATTAAAAATAGCGTAGCGTTACACGAACAGAATTTCGACTTACACCCTTACAACATTCGCTAACATACCCTTATTATTAGAAATTAAAATTAAAATTAAAATTAAAATTAAAATTAAAATTAAAATTAAAATTAAAATTAAAATTAAAATATAAATATATATATATTACGTATATATTGAGAGAGAGATTAAAGGATGGATATATGGTGCACCAAAGCTCGAAATTTATAGGCCTGTGAACTGAAAAAGTTGGCCATGCGATCGCATGGCTTTTGTGCCTCCAGGCCATGCGATCGCATGGTGGTAGGTGACAGCTCAAAATTCTTGTTTTCTTGTTTGTCGACGTTTTAATTAAATAAATATAATATATAAATAATTATAAGAATTATTTAAATATTATATTATATTTATGTGCATAGTTGACTTGTAATTTTTAGTCCGTTGCGTCGAGCGTTGAGAGTTGACTCTGGTCTCGGTTCCGGATTTTCGAACGTCCTTGCGTACAATTTAATATCTTGTACTTTGCGTTTTGAGTCTTGTACTCTTGTAATTTCGAGACGTTTCTTATCAATAATTGGAACCTCTTTGATTGTATTTTGTACTTTTGAGCTTTTTGGTCGTTTGCATCTTCAATTTGTCGAATCTATCTTTTGTCTTCACCTTTTATTATTTAAACGAATATCACTTGTAAATAGAACAGTTGCAACTAAAAGCTTGTCTTTCTTGAGGGATAATGCTATGAAATATATGTTCGTTTTTAGCATTATCAATGCATCACCAATGATAAGATCAATTGGATGACTTTTAGTCCATTGATTGTTATGTGGAAGAGGTTGTACATCAGTGGTATCCATTGAAACATCAACCGTTGTTGACGTTGAGCCTTGATCCGCTTGATCTGATGTAACACTTTCCAATGGATTTAGTTGAGTATCTGGAGAAACAACTGGAGTTGTATTAACAGATGTATCTTGAATTGATTCAAGATTATCATCAGGAGGTGGGAGGGAGGATGAAGAAGCAACGTGTGAATCAGTTGGTGTTGTATCTTCATCAAAAAGACTTGGCTGGGTCTCCACAGTAGTTAACTGTGATGGTGTAACCGGTACGGCGTAAACATTTGAATTTCGTTGAGGAGCATAAAGACTATCAAACAAGATATCCAGTTCCTCTGTTGTTAAAGTAGGAACACCCTTCTTCAAGAAAATTGAATTTTGCGCGGAAGAAGAAGTGGTCAGGTTAGGATCGGGTTTTGAACTGAATTGTTCAAAAGCCATTCCCGATAACTCATCGAACCTTACATTAATGCTTTCCTTGATCGTCTTTTTCCGTTTGTGATAGACACGATAGGCAACTTTGTTAGAAAAATAACCGAGAAATATGGCCTGATCGCCATGAGGATCAAACTTTCCGAGGCTGTCAAAATCGTTAAGCACATAGCATATATAACCAAAGACACGGAAATATTTGACATTCGGGCGTCTACCATATAGTAACTCATAAGGAGTTTTATCAAAACGTTTATTAATGATACATCAATTTTGGGTATACCATGCAGTGGAAATGGCCTCCCCCCACATTTTTTGAGGTAGTTTGGAGTAAGCAAGCATCGTTCGAGCTGCTTCGCAGAACGTACGATTACGTTATTCGACTACTCCATTCTGTTGAGGGGTTCGTGCAGCAGAGAACTGATGTTCAATGCCTTGGTCTTTCAAATAACTATCAAGCAGGTCATTCTTAAAATCCGTCCCATTATCAGTTAGAATACTCTTAACATGTTTGTTAAATGAGCGTTGAGTCTTTTTAATGAACTCAATGATAATGGCAGGGGTTTCTGATTTAGTCCATAGAAGGAAAATCCATGTAAATCGGGTATAGTCATCTACAATGATAAGCACATGTTTCCGGTCACCAAGGCTAGAAATACGCATGGGTCCACATAAGTCCATATGCAATAATTGCAAGGATGATGAAGTACTGGGGTTTTGCTTAAGCGGATGATTAGTCCGTTTCAGCTTACCCATCGCACATGATGGACACACATGATGCTTATCATATTGAAAGCATGGAATACCATCAACTAAGTCTTTAGAGACCAGTCGATTAATACCCTTGTAATTCAGGTGTGACATCCGGTGATGCCATAATCATGAATTTTCCTTTGTTGAACGAGTAACCAAACACATGGTTGCATGTGATGGTGCATCATTGAGGTCAATAGTATAAAGTGAAGCACAACGTTTACCAACAAGGAGATCGTTTCCATTGGTGGATTGCACCGAGCATTGACGACGTTCAAACAAAACATTGAGATCTTCGTCACAAAATTGGCTGACACTAAATAAACTGCACCCCAAACCCTCAAAGACCCGTTTGATCGTTATGCCATTTTTCACAAAATCTCCATAACCCGTTATTGCTGCAATCTCATCGTTTCCAAAAGTAACCATTCCTAGGAATTTTTCAACGAAATTGACAAGTAAGGATTTATCGCCCGTCATGTGTCGAGAGCAACCGGAATCGATATACCAAACACAGACATCGAAACCCTAAAAATGTTAATTTCCTAGAGTTTAGGTACCCAAATTTTCTTGGGTCCTCTACAGTTAGTACCAACAATAAACTTTGGATCAACAATGAGATAATCACGTAAAGCATTATGTAATTTAGACAATAAAGCATCATTTAAAACCACATTACATGAAGCATCGTACACAATATCAAGTTTTACATCATTATCAGAAGTCTTAACACACATCTTATTCCAAGCAGATGTTTTGTTCACACACGAAAATTGAAAGACATGAGATGATTTAATAGGTCGACTAGCAGATTGCTTTGGTTTGGTTGCTACTTTCTTAGTCGTGGACTTAGGAACCCATACAGACTTGTAAGTCAAATTTGGATTATGACCTGTGACACGAAAAACAACTCTGTTAGTTAGACGTCCAAACTTTTCAGCTGACACATGAGATGATTGATTTTGAAAAATTTCCAATTTGATTTTACGTTCCTTTGCATCATACTCACTTAAATCAGGTTTTGGACTCGTGTGTTGTATTGACTTGACTGATTTCATTAAAAGACTTTCCTTTGATTGATTTGACATTGGAATCATCGAAATCTTTTCAGTTAACACAGAACCATTTTGAGAATGAACTCTCTTGACAGCAAATTGGGTTGAAGGTGCAACTTTTGAAACAAGTTTATCAAATTGAGAACGTAGTGGGTTTTAAAGAATAGTAATGGGTTTTGCATCCATAGATGTTGTTGTTCCCTTCCCTTTCTTATTAATCCCACCAACACATTCAGGCACATTGGTTTCAACAGTAGATAATTGCTTAAGTATGTTAACCTGTTTCAGTTGAATTATTTTTTATTTTAAGCTCTAAATCTCAAGACATAATTCCTCTGCAGAAACTAGCACTTCACCTTCCTTAAAATCATAAGTACATTCTTTCTTAGGAAGTGGAGGCAACTTATCACACAAAGCAAGCATTTGTTCTAATGATTGACACTTAAGTTGCAAATCAACATTTTCCTGTTCAACTATACCTAATATACGTTTCAATTTTCGTACAACAGGTATGTTTGCATAAAATTCATTCAAAGGATCAATTGTTGTGTCAAAGTCTATCAAGTTTTCAACAGTTGGTTCATCTCGAGGTTCTACCTTTACATCTAAATCAGTTTGACCTAGGGATTCTGTCTTAAAGAAGATAGTTAGTTCATGTGCTAGGTCTTCACAGAAAACATTATCAGAACACTCATGTAAGGCCGGTAGAATTGGTTTCACATCAAAATTTGGTTCATCAAACACCTCATCCATGGCAGTAATGCTAGAACTAGGTTTGTTAAACACTTCATTCTCAAGCATTAAAATGTATTTCTCTAGCATGAGTGTTGGGATATAAACCAGTCTATGCTTAGGCACATAATTTTCATATTGCATATTCTTTCATTTTCAACAAGTTCCTTCAAGAAATCATGATTTGATTTACCCATTTTAGCATTGATTTTCTCATACATTAAGCTAATTTGATGGTATTTTCTAGATTTGTGATTCGTAATAATATCATCAAAATCAGCATCAGAAGCATGCACAAAATGAGATGGTAAACCAGCTTGAAAGTAATCAGAATGATATAATCCTGAAATCTTTTTGGAAGCATTATCTAAGATCTTAGGATCTTCATAACCCAACCCCCACTTTTCACCATTAATTGACTTTGGTCTATTCATGAAAATCATTTGTTTTGAAAGTTCCTTATTCATGATAGCTTTAGATTGATCAGTTCGATAGAGTTTTTCCTCATATCGAGCAAGTTGTGCTTTCATTTGAAAAGACTCTTTTGACAATGAAGAAATTTCAGAGTTTTTTTCAATTATGGTGTTTTCCAATTGAATAATTTTCTTGTTTAGCTTTGAAAGTATGGGTTCATTTTGAGTTTTCAAATCAGAAAGATCTTTTTCTAAAAATTGAACTTTTTCTGCAAGTCGTTCCGATTTTAGACGATAATCGGTCCTTTCGACCTTAATCGGATGAATTGATTTTTTAAGATCTTCTAACTCAGTTTCCGTGGAGCTGAGTTGGACAGTCAATCTTTGCAATTCTGATTGTAATTTAGATGAAGATGGTTTGGTCTCAGAAAGTTTGATTTTATCTTTTAAAACCATGTTTTCAGATTTTAAACCTTTGACTTCTTTTGACATTGAGACCAAATTCTTCATCATGTCATTTTGCACTTTTATAAAATCAGGTGGAATTTCAGATGATTGTACCTCATCATCATCAGATGTTGAGTCAGAATTCTTCATTGCTTCCTTAGCTTTGATGAGCTTAGTCACCTTGCAAACATTTGCATGTTCCACCTCTGAATCTGAATCGTCAGTCCAGTTAAACCAAGTATCATCAACCGGTTTCAGCTCTCCCCCAGCTTCTACAATCTTAGCCATCAACATTTTCTTCTTGTAGTAAGCTGCATCTTTCTTCTTAGGCATCTTGCACTCACAAGAGTAATGACCAGCTTTGCCGTAATTGAAACAGATTGATTCATCCTTCTTGGAATCATCAGCATGTTGTTGTTGTTTTGAGTGATCAGCTTTCTTGTAGTACGAGGAAGACGATGAGTTCTTGGGTTGATTGCTTGATTTGCTTTGAACTTATGTTTGTTCAAGGCTTTTGTGAACATGGCTGCCATTTTGACTAATTCAAGGTGAGAATCATCAACATCAAAAAGATTCAACTCTTCAGAATCAGTTGATTCTTCAACATGCACTTTCTTGGACAAACTTTTGGAAGTCGTAAATGATTTGCTCTTCTTTTTGGCAATGAGAGCAAGAGGATCACTTGGAGATGACTCTTTCCTTCCTTCTTGAAGTTTAGACACTTCAGGTTGGTAATGCATAAGAACTCCAACAAGCTCATGAATAGTCAACTTGTCAATCTCTTTGGTAGATCGAACAATGGTTCCATAAGGAAGCCAATCAACATTGAGCTTTTTGAGAAATTTCATGTTAACTTCAGCATTTACTTTTATGATCTTGCACCTTTTCAACTCATTGAGAACACCATTGAAATGATGGTAGGTATCCTTGAGTGGTTCATCAGGTTTCTGCTTGAAGTCTTCATAAAATCCCAGAGCCTTATTCAGTTTAGTAACATCTGACATGTCATAACCTTCTTGCTGTCGTTTGATCTCATCCCATATATCTTTTGTTGTGGTGTTGCTATCAACATTTTCAAACAACTCATATGGGATAGCTTGCATAAGAATGTTCTTTTCCTCTATGTCACCTTGAGCTCTCTCACGTTTATCACCAGAAAGTTCATAGACTGGAATTGGCATACCAGTATTCGGATGATAATCTACAACTGGACCATCTCTCAGAGAAGCCCGTATGTACTTTGCTTTCTCACCCTTATAGTCTATGTACTGAGTGATTCGGTGAAGCCACTGAGTGTACTTGCCATCAAACAACACTGGAGGACGGGAATCTGATCCAATGATTAAAGTATCTTGAGTAGACATCTTGAAAATAAGGTAGATTCGGTAAAGATTCGGTATTACACAAATCTAAGATTAAAATCACAACAATCTAACAAAAATGTCAGATTCGGTATCTGATTTGGTATTGTAGCTGATTCGGTACAGATTCTGTACTGTAGTAGATTCGGTAAACCAGATTCTGTATCAGAAATTGATCAGAAATACAAGTAACACACCCAGATTTAGTATAGATTCGGTAACCACAAGATTTGTAGCCTAAGAACACTTAAAACCAATGAATTAAGTGATACTGAGATTTTGATTCAGTATCTGACTCAGTAGTCAGATTCTGTATGAATTTGAATTCAAACACAATTCAATTCCTTTAAACTAGATTCTGTAACCTTGCTACACAAGGAAACAAGTTAGTATCACACAAAATATCAAAGATACTGAATGTATAGGATACCGAATGTCAACTGTAGCAGTTGACAATACCGAGTCTAAGTATGAAAACTTAGAATTCAAAAAGAATCCTTTCTTAAATCACACCAATTAGCTGCGTATGACCAAACCGAATGTGATAGAATCACAAACACACCAAAATCTGCAACACTGATTGAGAATTAATAGCTTTGAAGCAGATTCAGTATGGCAGTTACGATACCGAATGCAGATCATGAAATGTCCCGTTCTTATTGATTAAAAACGTTCCATATTAATTGATTTCGTTGCGAGGTTTTGACCTCTATATGAGACGTTTTTCAAAGACTGCATTCATTTTTAAAACAAACCATAACCTTTATTTCATAAATAAAGGTTTAAAAAAACTTTACGTAGATTATCAAATAATGATAATCTAAAATATCATGTTTACACACGACCATTACATAATGGTTTACAATACAAATATGTTACATCGAAATCAGTTTCTTGAATGCAGTTTTTACACAATATCATACAAACATGGACTCCAAATCTTGTCCTTATTTTAGTATGCAACAGCGGAAGCTCTTAATATTCACCTGAGAATAAACATGCTTAAAACGTCAACAAAAATGTTGGTGAGTTATAGGTTTAACCTATATATATCAAATCATAATAATAGACCACAAGATTTCATATTTCAATACACATCCCATACATAGAGATAAAAATCATTCATATGGTGAACACCTGGTAACCGACATTAACAAGATGCATATATATAAGAATATCCCCATCATTCCGGGACACCCTTCGGATATGATATAAATTTCGAAGTACTAAAGCATCCGGTACTTTGGATGGGGCTTGTTGGGCCCGATAGATCTATCTTTAGGATTCGCGTCAATTAGGGTGTCTGTTGCCTAATTCTTAGATTACCAGACTAAATAAAAAGGGGCATATTCGATTTCGATAATTCAACCATAGAATGTAGTTTCACGTACTTGTGTCTATTTTGTAAATCATTTATAAAACCTGCATGTATTCTCATCCCAAAAATATTAGATTTTAAAAGTGGGACTATAACTCACTTTCACAGATTTTTACTTCGTCGGGAAGTAAGACTTGGCCACTGGTTGATTCACGAACCTATAACAATATATACATATATATCAAAGTATGTTCAAAATATATTTACAACACTTTTAATATATTTTGATGTTTTAAGTTTATTAAGTCAGCTGTCCTCGTTAGTAACCTACAACTAGTTGTCCACAATTAGATGTACAGAAATAAATCGATAAATATTATCTTGAATCAATCCACGACCCAGTGTATACGTATATCAGTATTGATCACAACTCAAACTATATATATTTTAGAATCAACCTCAACCCTGTATAGCTAACTCCAACATTCACATATAGAGTGTCTATGGTTGTTCCGAAATATATATAGATGTGTCGACATGATAGGTCGAAACATTGTATACGCGTCTATGGTATCTCAAGATTACATAATATACAATACAAGTTGATTAAGTTATGGTTGGAATAGATTTGTTACCAATTTTCACGTAGCTAAAATGAGAAAAATTATCCAATCTTGTTTTACCCATAACTTCTTCATTTTAAATCCGTTTTGAGTGAATCAAATTGCTATGGTTTCATATTGAACTCTATTTTATGAATCTAAACAGAAAAGTATAGGTTTATAGTCGGAAAAATAAGTTACAAGTCGTTTTTGTAAAGGTAGTCATTTCAGTCGAAAGAACGACGTCTAGATGACCATTTTAGAAAACATACTTCCACTTTGAGTTTAACCATAATTTTTGGATATAGTTTCATGTTCATAATAAAAATCATTTTCTCAGAATAACAACTTTTAAATCAAAGTTTATCATAGTTTTTAATTAACTAACCCAAAACAGCCCGCGGTGTTACTACGACGGCGTAAATCCGGTTTTACGGTGTTTTTCGTGTTTCCAGGTTTTAAATCATTAAGTTAGCATATCATATAGATATAGAACATGTGTTTAGTTGATTTTAAAAGTCAAGTTAGAAGGATTAACTTTTGTTTGCGAACAAGTTTAGAATTAACTAAACTATGTTCTAGTGATTACAAGTTTAAACCTTCGAATAAGATAGCTTTATATGTATGAATCAAATGATGTTATGAACATCATTACTACCTTAAGTTCCTTGGATAAACCTACTGGAAAAGAGAAAAATGGATCTAGCTTCAATGGATCCTTGGATGGCTCGAAGTTCTTGAAGCAGAATCATGACACGAAAACAAGTTCAAGTAAGATCATCACTTGAAATAAGATTGTTATAGTTATAGAAATTGAACCAAAGTTTGAATATGATTATTACCTTGTATTAGAATGATAACCTACTGTAAGAAACAAAGATTTCTTGAGGTTGGATGATCACCTTACAAGATTGGAAGTGAGCTAGCAAACTTGAAAGTATTCTTGATTTTATGTAACTAGAACTTGTAGAATATATGAAGAACACTTAGAACTTGAAGATAGAACTTGAGAGAGATCAATTAGATGAATAAAATTGAAGAATGAAAGTGTTTGTAGGTGTTTTTGGTCGTTGGTGTATGGATTAGATATAAAGGATATGTAATTTTGTTTTCATGTAAATAAGTCATGAATGATTACTCATATTTTTGTAATTTTATGAGATATTTCATGCTAGTTGTCAAATGATGGTTCCCACATGTGTTAGGTGACTCACATGGGCTGCTAAGAGCTGATAATTGGAGTGTATATACCAATAGTACATACATCTAAAAGCTGTGTATTGTACGAGTACGAATACGGGTGCATACGAGTAGAATTGTTGATGAAACTGAACGAGGATGCAATTGTAAGAATTTTTGTTAAGTAGAAGTATTTTGATAAGTGTATTGAAGTCTTTCAAAAGTGTATAAATACATATTAAAACACTACATGTATATACATTTTAACTGAGTCGTTAAGTCATCGTTAGTCGTTACATGTAAGTGTTGTTTTGAAACCTTTAGGTTAACGATCTTGTTAAATGTTGTTAACCCAATGTTTATAATATCAAATGAGATTTTAAATTATTATATTATCATGATATTATCATGTATGAATATCTCTTAATATGATATATATACATTAAATGTCTTTACAACGATAATCGTTACATATATGTCTCGTTTAAAAATCATTAAGTTAGTAGTCTTGTTTTTACATATGTAGTTCATTGTTAATATACTTAATGATATGTTTACTTATCATAATACCATGTTAACTATATATATAACCATATATATGTCATCATATAGTTTTTACAAGTTTTAACGTTCTTGAATCACCGGTCAACTTGGGTGGTCAATTGTCTATATGAAACATATTTCAATTAATCAAGTCTTAACAAGTTTGATTGCTTAACATGTTGGAAACATTTAATCATGTAAATATCAATCTCAATTAATATATATAAACATGGAAAAGTTCGGGTCACTACAGTACCTACCCGTTAAATAAATTTCGTCCCGAAATTTTAAGCTGTTGAAGGTGTTGACGAATCTTCTGGAAATAGATGCGGGTATTTCTTCTTCATCTAATCTTCACGCTCCCAGGTGAACTCGGGTCCTCTACGAGCATTCCATCGAACCTTAACAATTGGTATCTTGTTTTGCTTAAGTCTTTTAACCTCACGATCCATTATTTCGACGGGTTCTTCGATGAATTGAAGTTTTTCGTTGATTTGGATTTCATCTAACAGAATAGTGAGATCTTCTTTAGCAAAACATTTCTTCAAATTCGAGACGTGGAAAGTGTTATGTACAGCCGCGAGTTGTTGAGGTAACTCAAGTCGGTAAGCTACTGGTCCGACACGATCAATAATCTTGAATGGTCCAATATACCTTGGATTTAATTTCCCTCGTTTACCAAATCGAACAACGCCTTTCCAAGGTGCAACTTTAAGCATGACCATCTCTCCAATTTCAAATTCTATATCTTTTCTTTTAATGTCAGCGTAGCTCTTTTGTCGACTTTGGGCGGTTTTCAACCGTTGTTGAATTTGGATGATCTTCTCGGTAGTTTCTTGTATAATCTCCAGACCCGTAATCTGTCTATCCCCCACTTCACTCCAACAAATCGGAGACCTGCACTTTCTACCATAAAGTGCTTCAAACGGCGCCATCTCAATGCTTGAATGGTAGCTGTTGTTGTAGGAAAATTCTGCTAACGGTAGATGTCGATCCCAACTGTTTCCGAAATCAATAACACATGCTCGTAGCATGTCTTCAAGCGTTTGTATCGTCCTTTCACTCTGCCCATCAGTTTGTGGATGATAGGCAGTACTCATGTCTAGACGAGTTCCTAATGCTTGCTGTAATGTCTGCCAGAATCTTGAAATAAATCTGCCATCCCTATCAGAGATAATAGAGATTGGTATTCCATGTCTGGAGATTACTTCCTTCAAATACAATCGTGCTAACTTCTCCATCTTGTCATCTTCTCTTATTGGCAGGAAGTGTGCAGATTTGGTGAGACGATCAACTATTACCCAAATAGTATCAAAACCACTTGCAGTCCTTGGCAATTTAGTGATGAAATCCATGGTAATGTTTTCCCATTTCCATTCCGGGATTTCGGGTTGTTGAAGTAGACCTGATGGTTTCTGATGTTCAGCTTTGACCTTAGAACACGTCAAACATTCTCCTACGTATTTAGCAACATCGGCTTTCATACCCGGCCACCAAAAATATTTCCTGAGATCCTTGTACATCTTCCCCGTTCCAGGATGTATTGAGTATCTGGTTTTATGAGCTTCTCTAAGTACCATTTCTCTCATATTTCCAAATTTTGGTACCCAAATCCTTTCAGCCCTATACCGGGTTCCGTCTTCCCGAATATTAAGATGTTTCTCCGATCCTTTGGGTATTTCATCCTTTAAATTTCCCTCTTTTAAAACTCCTTGTTGTGCCTCCTTTATTTGAGTAGTAAGGTTATTATGAATCATTATATTCATAGATTTTACTCGAATGGGTTCTCTGTCCTTCCTGCTCAAGGCATCGGCTACCACATTTGCCTTCCCCGGGTGGTAACGAATCTCAAAGTCGTAATCATTCAATAATTCAATCCACCTACGCTGCCTCATATTCAGTTGTTTCTGATTAAATATGTGTTGAAGACTTTTGTGGTCGGTATATATAATACTTTTGACCCCATATAAGTAGTGCCTCCAAGTCTTTAATGCAAAAACAACCGCGCCTAATTCTAAATCATGCGTCGTATAATTTTGTTCGTGAATCTTTAATTGTCTAGACACATAAGCAATCACCTTCGTTCGTTGCATTAATACACAACCGAGACCTTGCTTTGATGCGTCACAATAAATCACAAAATCATCATTCCCTTCAGGCAATGACAATATAGGTGCCGTAGTTAGCTTTTTCTTCAATAACTGAAACGCTTTCTCTTGTTCATCATTCCATTCAAATTTCTTCCCTTTATGCGTTAATGCAGTCAAGGGTTTTGCTATTCTGGAAAAGTCTTGGATGAACCTTCTGTAGTAACCAGCTAGTCCTAAAAACTGGCGTATGTGTTTCGGAGTTTTCGGGGTTTCCCACTTTTCAACAGTTTCTATCTTTGCCGGATCCACCTTAATACCTTCTTTGTTCACTATGTGACCGAGGAATTGAACTTCTTCCAACCAAAATGCACACTTTGAAAACTTAGCGTACAATTCTTCCTTCCTCAACACTTCTAACACCTTTCTCAAATGTTCACCGTGTTCTTGGTCATTCTTTGAGTAAATAAGTATGTCATCAATGAAAACAATGACAAACTTGTCAAGGTATGGTCCACACACTCGGTTCATAAGGTCCATGAACACAGCTGGTGCATTAGTTAAACCAAACGGCATGACCATAAACTCGTAATGACCGTAACGTGTTCTGAAAGCAGTCTTTGGAATATCATCTTCTTTCACCCGCATTTGATGATACCCGGAACGTAAGTCAATCTTTGAATAAACAGACGAGCCTTGTAGTTGATCAAATAAGTCATCGATTCTCGGTAGTGGGTAGCGGTTCTTGATGGTAAGTTTGTTCAACTCTCGGTAGTCGATACACAACCAGAATGTACCATCTTTCTTCTTGACAAACAAAACAGGAGCTCCCCACGGTGATGTGCTTGGTCGAATGAAACCACGCTCTAAAAGTTCTTGTAATTGGCTTTGCAGTTCTTTCATCTCGCTGGGTGTGAGTCTGTAAGGAGCACGAGCTATTGGTGCAGCTCCTGGTACAAGATCTATTTGAAATTCAACGGATCGATGTGGGGGTAATCCCGGTAATTCTTTCGGAAATACATCGGGAAATTCTTTTGCAATGGGAACATCATTGATGCTCTTTTCTTCAGTTTGTACTTTCTCGACGTGTGCTAGAACAGCATAGCAACCTTTTCTTATTAGTTTTTGTGCCTTTAAATTACTAATAAGATGTAGCTTCGTGTTGCCCTTTTCTCCGTACACCATTAAGGGTTTTCCTTTTTCTCGTATAATGCGAATTGCATTTTTGTAACAAACGATCTCTGCTTTCACTTCTTTCAACCAGTCCATACCGATTATCACATCAAAACTCCCTAACTCTACTGGTATCAAATCAATCTTAAATGTTTCGCTAACCAGTTTAATTTCTCGATTCCGACATATATTATCTGCTGAAATTAATTTACCATTTGCTAATTCGAGTAAAAATTTACTATCCAAAGGCGTCAATGGACAACTTAATTTAGCACAAAAATCTCTACTCATATAGCTTCTATCCGCACCCGAATCAAATAAAACGTAAGCAGATTTATTGTCAATAAGAAACGTACCCGTAACAGGCTCCGGGTCTTCCTGTGCCTCTGCCGCATTAATATTGAAAACTCTTCCGCGGCCTTGTCCATTCGTGTTCTCCTGGTTCGGGCAATTTCTAATAATGTGGCCCGGTTTTCCACATTTATAACAAACTACATTGGTATAACTTGCTCCGACACTACTTGCTCCGCCATTACTCGTTCCGACACCATTTGTTCCTTTCGTTCTATTAACCCCTGGTCCGTAGACCTCACACTTCGCCGCGCTATGACCATTTCTTTTACACTTGTTGCAAAATTTGGTGCAGAACCCCGAGTGAGACTTTTCACACCTTTGGCATAGCTGCTTCTGATTGTTGTTGTTGTTGTTGTTGTTGTTGCGGTTATTATTGTTGTTGGGATGATGGTTGTAGTTGCTGTTGTTGTTGTTGTTGTTGGGCCGTTTGTTGTAGTTGCGATTTATGTTGCGATTGTTGGGATAATTGTTGCGATTATTGTTGTAATTGCTGTTGTTGTTGTATTGGTGATTCTTATCACCGTTTTCCTCCCACTTTCTTTTGACTTGCTTCACATTGGCCTCTTCAGCAGTCTGTTCTTTAATTCTTTCTTCAATCTGGTTCACTAGTTTGTGAGCCATTCTACATGCCTGTTGTATGGAGGCGGGCTCGTGTGAACTTATATCTTCTTGGATTCTTTCCGGTAATCCTTTCACAAACGCGTCGATCTTCTCTTCCTCATCTTCGAATGCTCCCGGACACAATAGGCACAATTCTGTGAATCGTCTTTCGTACGTGGTAATATCAAATCCTTGGGTTCGTAACTCTCTAAGTTCTGTCTTGAGCTTATTGACCTCGGTTCTGGGACGGTACTTCTCGTTCATCAAGTGCTTGAATGCTGACCACGGTAGTGCGTAAGCATCATCTTGTCCCACTTGCTCTAGATAGGTATTCCACCATGTTAACGCAGAACCTGTGAAGGTATGCGTAGCGTACTTCACTTTGTCCTCTTCAGTACACTTACTTATGGCAAACACCGATTCGACCTTCTCGGTCCACCGTTTCAATCCGATCGGTCCTTCGGTTCCATCAAACTCCAAAGGTTTGCAGGCAGTGAATTCTTTGTAGGTGCATCCTACACGATTTCCTGTACTGCCAGATCTAAGGTTATTGTTGGTATGTAGCGCAGCCTGTACTGCGGCTATGTTTGAAGCTAGAAAAGTACGGAATTCCTCTTCATTCATATTCACGGTGTGTCGAGTAGTCGGTGCCATTTCCTTCAAAATAGTCAAATGGAACAAGTTAATCATACAGAATATTAAGAGTAGTTAATAGTATTTCGTAGCATAATATGAACTCATTTATAAAAGCTTTTTCTTCATATTAGCGTTTTATAAGTTTAAATTCGGGTAGTACCTACCCGTTAAGTTCATACTTAGTAGCTAATATACAATTCAACTACTACAATTCTATATGAAAAACTGATTATAATAATATTTCGCGTTCAAACTTTTATACAATATTTTACAAACTTACAATACCGCTTATTTTACATAAAGCATGAAATATAGCACACAATAACTTTGATACAAGATAGTTGTGAAGATAATTCTAGCTAGTACACAAGTCGTTCAGCAAAGGCAATAAAGACACGTAATTCATACGTCCAGAAACAAGTCATGCATTCTGGTTTTACTAGGACTACTTCCCATCCTTGGTCTTGTGCAACATAACCGTTATGGCCGTTGATAAGACAGCGTGTTGTAACGTCATCAAAGGGACGAGGGTTACGTAATGTCCAACAGTCCCGTAATAATCTAAAAACCTCATTTCTCACCCCAATTACCGACTCCGTCACTTGTGGAAACGTTTTGTTTAATAGTTGTAGCCCGATGTTCTTGTTCTCACTTTGGTGAGAAGCGAACATTACTAATCCGTAAGCATAACATGCTTCTTTATGTTGCATGTTAGCCACTTTTTCTAAATCACGAAGTCCAATATTCGGATATATTGAGTCAAAATAATTTCTTAACCCATTGCGTAAAATAGCATTTGGGTTCCCCGCAATATATGCGTCAAAGTAAACACATCGTAACTTATGGGTTTCCCAATGTGATATCCCCCATCTTTCAAACGAAAGTCTCTTATAAACCAAGACATTCTTGGAACGTTCTTCGAATGTCTTACAAACTGATCTCGCCTTAAATAGTTGTGCCGAGGAATTCTGGCCGACTCTAGACAAGATTTCATCAATCATGTCTCCGGGTAGGTCTCTTAAAATATTGGGTTGTCTATCCATTTTGTGTTTTTAAACTGTAAAATAGACAAGAGTTAGATTCATAAAAAAATACTTATTAATACAATCAATTTTTACATATATCATAAAGCATAAGAACACTATATTACATATATTACACCACACGAATACAACTATCTTATTCCGACTCGCTCGTTTCTTCTTCTTCGGTTTTGGTTCGTTTTGCCAAGTTTCTAGGGATATATGATGTTCCCCTAATACGAGCCGTCGTTGTCTACATTGGTTTAGAAAAACCTGGTGGTTTAGAGGTTCCCGGGTCATTGTTACAACTTAAGAACTTCGGGGGTTGACGATACATATAAAGTTCATCGGGGTTGGAATTAGATTTCTCTATTTTTATGCCCTTTCCCTTATTATTTTCTTTTGCCTTTTTAAATTCAGTTGGGGTAATTTCTATAACATCATCGGAATTCTCGTCGGAATCCGATTCATCGGAGAATTGGTAATCCTCCCAATATTTTGCTTCCTTGGCAGAAACACCATTGACCATAATTAACCTTGGTCGGTTGGTTGAGGATTCTCTTTTACTTAACCGTTTTATTATTTCCCCCACCAGTTCTATTTCTTCTTCCGGTTCCGATTCTTCTTCCGGTTCCGATTCTTCTTCCGGTTCCGACTCTTCTTCCGGTTCCTCTTCGGGAACTTGTGAATCAGTCCACGAATCATTCCAATTTACATTTGACTCTTCATTATTATTAGGTGAGTCAATGGGACTTGTTCTAGAGGTAGACATCTATCACATAATATCAAACACGTTAAGAGATTAATATATCACATAATATTCATATGTTAAAAATATATAGTTTCCAACAAAAATGTTAAGCAATCATTTTTAAAGAAAACACGGTCGAAGTCCAGACTCACTAATGCATCCTAACAAACTCGATAAGACACACTAATGCAAATTTTCTGGTTCTCTAAGACCAACGCTCGGATACCAACTGAAATGTCCCGTTCTTATTGATTAAAAACGTTCCATATTAATTGATTTCGTTGCGAGGTTTTGACCTCTATATGAGACGTTTTTCAAAGACTGCATTCATTTTTAAAATAAACCATAACCTTTATTTCATAAATAAAGGTTTAAAAAAACTTTACGTAGATTATCAAATAATGATAATCTAAAATATCCTGTTTACACACGACCATTACATAATGGTTTACAATACAAATATGTTACATCGAAATCAGTTTCTTGAATGCAGTTTTTACACAATATCATACAAACATGGACTCCAAATCTTGTCCTTATTTTAGTATGCAACAGCGGAAGCTCTTAATATTCACCTGAGAATAAACATGCTTAAAACGTCAACAAAAATGTTGGTGAGTTATAGGTTTAACCTATATATATCAAATCATAATAATAGACCACAAGATTTCATATTTCAATACACATCCCATATATAGAGATAAAAATCATTCATATGGTGAACACCAGGTAACCGACATTAACAAGATGCATATATATAAGAATATCCCCATCATTCCGGGACACCCTTCGGATATGATATAAATTTCGAAGTACTAAAGCATCTGGTACTTTGGATGGGGCTTGTTGGGCCCGATAGATCTATCTTTAGGATTCGCGTCAATTAGGGTGTCTGTTCCCTAATTCTTAGATTACCAGACTTAATAAAAAGGGGCATATTCGATTTCGATAATTCAACCATAGAATGTAGTTTCACGTACTTGTATCTATTTTGTAAATCATTTATAAAACCTGCATGTATTCTCATCCCAAAAATATTAGATTTTAAAAGTGGGACTATAACTCACTTTCACAGATTTTTACTTCGTCGGGAAGTAAGACTTGGCCACTGGTTGATTCACGAACCTATAACAATATATACATATATATCAAAGTATGTTCAAAATATATTTACAACACTTTTAATATATTTTGATGTTTTAAGTTTATTAAGTCAGCTGTCCTCGTTAGTAACCTACAACTAGTTGTCCACAATTAGATGTACAGAAATAAATCGATAAATATTATCTTGAATCAATCCACGACCCAGTGTATACGTATCTCAGTATTGATCACAACTCAAACTATATATATTTTGGAATCAACCTCAACCCTGTATAGCTAACTCCAACATTCACATATAGAGTATCTATGGTTGTTCCGAAATATATATAGATGTGTCGACATGATAGGTCGAAACATTGTATACGCGTCTATGGTATCTCAAGATTACATAATATACAATACAAGTTGATTAAGTTATGGTTGGAATAGATTTGTTACCAATTTTCACGTAGCTAAAATGAGAAAAATTATCCAATCTTGTTTTACCCATAACTTCTTCATTTTAAATCCGTTTTGAGTGAATCAAATTGCTATGGTTTCATATTGAACTCTATTTTATGAATCTAAACAGAAAAGTATAGGTTTATAGTCGGAAAAATAAGTTACAAGTCGTTTTTGTAAAGGTAGTCATTTCAGTCGAAAGAACGACGTCTAGATGACCATTTTAGAAAACATACTTCCACTTTGAGTTTAACCATAATTTTTGGATATAGTTTCATGTTCATAATAAAAATCATTTTCTCAGAATAACAACTTTTAAATCAAAGTTTATCATAGTTTTTAATTAACTAACCCAAAACAGCCCGCGGTGTTACTACGACGGCGTAAATCCGGTTTTACGGTGTTTTTCGTGTTTCCAGGTTTTAAATCATTAAGTTAGCATATCATATAGATATAGAACATGTGTTTAGTTGATTTTAAAAGTCAAGTTAGAAGGATTAACTTTTGTTTGCGAACAAGTTTAGAATTAACTAAACTATGTTCTAGTGATTACAAGTTTAAACCTTCGAATAAGATAGCTTTATATGTATGAATCGAATGATGTTATGAACATCATTACTACCTTAAGTTCCTTGGATAAACCTACTGGAAAAGAGAAAAATGGATCTAGCTTCAATGGATCCTTGGATGGCTCGAAGTTCTTGAAGCAGAATCATGACACGAAAACAAGTTCAAGTAAGATCATCACTTGAAATAAGATTGTTATAGTTATAGAAATTGAACCAAAGTTTGAATATGATTATTACCTTGTATTAGAATGATAACCTACTGTAAGAAACAAAGATTTCTTGAGGTTGGATGATCATCTTACAAGATTGGAAGTGAGCTAGCAAACTTGAAAGTATTCTTGATTTTATGTAACTAGAACTTGTAGAATATATGAAGAACACTTAGAACTTGAAGATAGAACTTGAGAGAGATCAATTAGATGAAGAAAATTGAAGAATGAAAGTGTTTGTAGGTGTTTTTGGTCGTTGGTGTATGGATTAGATATAAAGGATATGTAATTTTGTTTTCATGTAAATAAGTCATGAATGATTACTCATATTTTTGTAATTTTATGAGATATTTCATGCTAGTTGCCAAATGATGGTTCCCACATGTGTTAGGTGACTCACATGGGCTGCTAAGAGCTGATCATTGGAGTGTATATACCAATAGTACATACATCTAAAAGCTGTGTATTGTACGAGTACGAATACGGGTGCATACGAGTAGAATTGTTGATGAAACTGAACGAGGATGCAATTGTAAGCATTTTTGTTAAGTAGAAGTATTTTGATAAGTGTATTGAAGTCTTTCAAAAGTGTATAAATACATATTAAAACACTACATGTATATACATTTTAACTGAGTCGTTAAGTCATCGTTAGTCGTTACATGTAAGTGTTGTTTTGAAACCTTTAGGTTAACGATCTTGTTAAATGTTGTTAACCCAATGTTTATAATATCAAATGAGATTTT
Organism: Rutidosis leptorrhynchoides; assembly: GCF_046630445.1. Taxonomy (NCBI): domain Eukaryota; kingdom Viridiplantae; phylum Streptophyta; class Magnoliopsida; order Asterales; family Asteraceae; genus Rutidosis; species Rutidosis leptorrhynchoides. The sequence goes on from NC_092334.1 coordinate 151,575,563, forward strand.
AAATTATTATATTATCATGATATTATCATGTATGAATATCTCTTAATATGATATATATACATTAAATGTCTTTACAACGATAATCGTTACATATATGTCTCGTTTAAAAATCATTAAGTTAGTAGTCTTGTTTTTACATATGTAGTTCATTGTTAATATACTTAATGATATGTTTACTTATCATAATATCATGTTAACTATATATATAACCATATATATGTCATCATATAGTTTTTACAAGTTTTAACGTTCGTGAATCACCGGTCAACTTGGGTGGTCAATTGTCTATATGAAACATATTTCAATTAATCAAGTCTTAACAAGTTTGATTGCTTAACATGTTGGAAACATTTAATCATGTAAATATCAATCTCAATTAATATATATAAACATGGAAAAGTTCGGGTCACTACAGATCAAATCTTCAAAACTTGAAGAATTGATGAAATTAAACCGTCAGAAATGTGATTGAACACCTCAGGATCACAACTATAACCTCAAACCTTTACTAAACTACAGAATCAAGCTGGAAATGATGAATACCGAGAGTTTTAGTCACGAACTCTAAAAATCAACTTGATTCTTCATAATTGATGTTAAAAAGCTGTAATGATGATGGAAACTCTTTCTAACAACCTAATACACCTTCGCTGAACTTATCACAAGAATCTGAACGTCAGATTATCAGATTCGATTATACCGAATCTGATTCAATATACCGAGAGTGCTCAGATTCTGTAATCTTCAATCTCTGGATCGATCTAGTGATGTAATATCACTCCCTGGAAGCTCTGATACCAAATGATAGGTCAGATCATGTTGAGATTAGAAGAAAAGACAAGTTAGAATGAGATTCGATAAGTGTAAAGGAGACTCGGTATGAGAGAGAATCAATAAGATTTACATTCCACAGCTTCTAGAACTCAGTTACATTGCAATGACTATCTAATTAGGACTACTTAGGTTCCTTATATAGCCCTCTTCTAAGGAACCATCATTTAAGCTGATTTCACATTAACACTATACAACTTTGGGGTCCTAACACTTCCTTATGACTTTGAGCCAAAAGTCATATTTGAGAGCAAGATGATGAGCTTGGAGACCATCATTTTAAATATATATGGTTGATGGGAGGTTGACAAAGGTTCTTATGATGTCACCTTCTGAGACGAACACGAAAAGACGATTGAGGTTTGGGCTATGATTGAAGAATTCGACTCCTTCATAGGGAACATGCATTATTTTCCCAAACTCTTGAAGAGTCATGGAGTATTCCCTGTGAAACAAATGGAACTTTATTTCGTTTGTTGGAGTAAGCTCATAGTTGGCATAGAATTCTTGGACGATGGTGGAATGAATGGGACCTTTAAGTGTCAAGAAGGTAAAGTTTTCGACGAGAAGTTCGGGAAAGTGTTCAACTATGACTTGACAACCTTCGGCTATTGGTCGTGAGCTGACTAATAGCCTATTATGGTTGACCAAATCCTTGATGTCGTTGGAAGACGATAAAGAAAGGTTATAAAATGAATCAGAAACCGACAATGTTAGGTCAATTAGGAAGTGATTATTATGAGATTTGTTTGAATGATTCATTGTGAAGGATAAGATTGTGAGGATCTTACATGTTTGTGCATTCCTTATAAAGAGACTGAGATGAGTCTTCTCTCCTTACTTTTTGAAGTAATTAAATCTTTTAAGAAAATGAATCATAGTTAAGAATGATAGTTTATGTTCATTAGAGTTAATTGTAATTCAGCCTGCTAAAGGCACTTAAATCCTTATTTGAGAATTTATTATGCATTAAATTCATTTTCAAAGAACAAGATAAAAGTTGACAGACAGTTTGCGGCTCAGACTGCGGTTAACCATGGACTCGATCGCACAGATTATATCATTATTTTTGTTCAAATCATTCATTCAAGTAACAACTATTTATTTAAATAATGTAATAAATGTTTAGAAAAATAATTTGTCATTACATTGATAGAAATCATGATTTTACTATCTACGTCTTTGGCTTCCTTCTCTTATATGCCTTGAATATTCCACATCAACATTCTTTTGGCATGATATAGCCTTCATGACTTTCTTTATCAATTTCTTTATTTTGGATTGGTAATTCTCAGCTTTGACTTGATTCAGATAAATTCTCTCCAACTTTGAATCAGTGTCTAAGGCTGATGTTAAAGCGGAGGGGTATGAAATACTATTATGTTTTATTACAAAATACTATTAAATACGATACAATTTTACACAAGTTATTTATTTATTTATAGAATGGGATATACCTAAACCTTGCTACAACACATATAGGCAGTGTACCTAATCGTAGAGTAATGTAGTTTTTAGTAAGTTCGGTTCGTTCCACAGGGATCCAGCTATTGCGTACACTATATTTTTCACAACTATATTTGTATATATATATATATAAAAGGGGGGTTTTTACCGTTTAATGACCGGTTTGTCGATTTTAAGTCTTATATCACAGTTAAAACCTAATGCAAAATATTAAATATAAATACAACTTAATTTAAAGCGTAAAGTAAATGACGATAAATAAAAGTGCGACAATTAAAAGTGCGATAATTTAAAGTACGATAAATAAAATGACGATAAATAAAAATGCGATGAGATATAAAATAAAAGAATTATGCTTATTTAAACTTTCGTAATCATGATGTTTCATGTTTTGTTTTTAATTTATTACCATGGGTTAATTGTCCTTTTTCCTGGATTATTTGATAAGTCCATCTGGTTTTGTCCATGATAGTCCATCGGTCATAATTATAAAGTGCGAGGGTCTTTGCCAAATTAACCTTATTCTCGAAGTCAAATATTCCAACTAATTGGGGATTCAAACTGTAATAAGGTCTTAATACTTTGTTTAATGAATACACCAGGTTATCGACTGTGTGTAATCCAAGGTTTTAATACTTTGTTAATAATTACACCAATTACCCTTGAATGTAATCCACCCCTATTTTAATGAGTCCATTGACTATTAATCCATCCCCGTGCCCGGTCAAATGAACAATTATTAGTATTTATAAATATCCCGCCCACCGTACCCAGTCAAGCGTATGTGGTTATATATAAATACGTCAAATTATAAATCTTTATATTAAATTAACGAGATATCATTTAGTTAATATAAAGCCCATTAATAGCCCATAGTCCAATTTCCACAAGTGTCGGTCTTTTGTTCAAACCCCAATTATGGTCCAAAGCCCAATAACCCCGACTTTAATATTTAGTCCAACATCACGATTACTTCTGCTTAAATAAGCATAATAATAACTTAGCTACGAGACATTAATTTAAAAAGGTTGAACATAACTTACAATGAGTATTAATCACGTAGTGTTACACGGACAGAGTTTCGACTTACAAAACCTTAAAACATTCTCTATAATAACCTTATTATTATTATTATTAACTTAACTTAATATTAAAATTATAATTATAAAATATATATATTTCTTTACATAAGGAAGAAAGAAAGAAAAGATGTATATAATTCGTCGAATTCGTTGGCTATTTATAGGAGAATTTGGGTCTTGGTGTGCTCCGCAATTGCGATAGATTTGTTCCTCACAGCTCTGCAGTCGCGGAGCTTTGGTTTCCAGCTCATCACACAATTCCAAAACGTGGGCTGCTGAATATTTTATAATATAATATATTTATAATTAATTATATATTATATTATATTCTTATGCATAGTTGACTTGTATTTTTAGCTCCGTTGAGTCGTACGTTGATAGTTGGTTCATGTCTCGGTTTCGGATTTTCAAACGCCTTTTCGTATAATTTAATATCTTGTACTTTGCATTTTGCGGCTTGTACTCTTGTCAATATTTAGACGTTGATCATTAATAAATTGAACCACTTGGATTGTATCTTGTATATTTGAGCTTTTTGGTCATTTGCGTCTTCAAATAGTCGAATCTGTCTTTTGTCTTCACCTTTTATTATTTAAACGAATATTACTTGGAAATAGAACAATTGCAACAAAAAGCTTGTCTTTCTGGAAGGATAATGCTATGAAATATATGTTCATTTTTAGCATTATCAAATATTCCCACACTTGAGCGTTGCTTGTCCTCAAGCAATATAGAACTTGAAATAAAAATATACTTGAATCACTTCTTTATTCTTCACACTTTGTACATCAGTGATTTTGATAAAGCGGTATGCACAATAATAGTAACGATGTGGTTTACAGTCCCACATGACTATGAAAATTTAGATCCTTTAAGGAAATTGGATCTTTATGAAAATATTTGATCTTTTGAAAATTCAATCTAGCTTTTACCCTAGATAAGTTTTTCGGAATAACCCTTCACCGGTGTTTGCAAAATGTTTTTGTGGGTTTTGTGGGTTTTAGATTTGAAAATTTTAGCTCAAAACTTATGGTTTTGTGTCACCCACTTGCTAACCTTGTATTAGGAAAGCAAGACGTCTAGTATACTTGCTCCGTATATTACCTTTCAGTAAACTACTGCCCGGTTGTAAAGGAAAGCGTTGAACAAGCAATTGTTAAGGCAATGTCTAATGATATGCTTTTGATTATGGTCCACAACGTGTAGGATGCAATTACTATCCTTTGTAGGAGCAATAGCAAAGATCACCCTATAATTTTTCGGTCTGGCACAAGGTCCTGTCTTCGACCATGCTATGCAACCACCGTTCTTACGGTTGACACCCGATTTAATTCAGGTGACCTAATGAATTTCGGTGAATTCTTAGGATTTTACGTTCAATGGTAATTAGCGCATTGAAAATAGGTTTTCAAAAAACAAATCGGTTTGTAATTTGATCAAAATATTTTCTCGTTCAAGCTCGAGTTTAGATATCATCGAATTCCCTGAGTTTGTAATTCTCAATCTTTAAAGTCAATCTCAAGGATTGAGTAATATCAGGCTTAAATGTTGATTTTTAATCTTTTAAGGAGATTATCCTTTCTGGGGATCTGATTCATTAGTCTTATAAGCTAATTTGCATGGTGCCCCCATTGTACGAGACAGATCCTCTCATGGTTAGGATAAGTCTGACCACTTGGCGACCCTGTTTGATGCTGAGGTCCGTGGATTTCCTGCTGATTTTAGAGATGACTTTTCTAGATTTTTCACCAACCTACAGCTGGTCTGGGCGACAACTTCTTGACCTAAATCAAGAAGCGCGTGTCTTTTTCGGAAGACTTTACTTCCTTCATTTCTTTTTTCGGAAGACTTTACTTCCTTTTAAATCAAGTGGCACATTTCTTTCAAATATATTATAAGAAATCGGGTAAAACTGATTAAAATCGTCCAAAACAATAGTACCTTCAATTATTTGTACAAAAATATGTGATATGTGATTTAAATAACTTGGTAAATTTTTCCCACACTTTGCTTTTATATTTCTTTCTTTGCCTTTTTATTCTTTTCTATTCCATTTTAAATGAATTCAAGCATTTTGGGTTGTTTCTCAATTTATGTCCTTTCCGAGGTAACAATAATTTCGGTGTTAACACCTAGTTTTATCACTCATAAATATGTATAAACATGATTTTGAGTTCATTTAATTGAAAAAAAATTAAAAATTTTTACTAGAAGTGGGTAATCAGTATATAAGACTAGGGCTGTCCTTTATTATCAGAGAGCACTAGATTCTAATATAACTACTTCTTTACTAGTAAAATTTAACGGTGACTATTAAACCAAATGTATAATTCAAATTTTTTTTAAAACCCGAAAGAATTTAATCCCTTCCCACACTTAAGATCTTGCAATGCCCTCATTTTCAAGAAATCAGTAACAATTTAAATTATTGAGGGTGATTAGCGTAGAAAAATAATCAAATTTTACCAAAGTTTCCAAACATTATATTGTTTGTTTGAATGATAAATGGTGCACTTCATTTGTTCATTCCTGCAGTTGTTATTTCACATATATTTTGCATCTTGCCGTCAAAATTAGTAGCTTTTGCTGAACTTAATGACAGTCTTTGAAAGTGCGCTGTTTTACCCTATTTTGTACATGAGATAAACTACAAATATATATACACATATTTTTGAAGTTGAGTATATCACCCCACGTTCAAAAATTTATAAAATCTAATACTTACAACGTTAGAAAACTATAAAAACTATTACAATATTAAAATAAATATTAAAAGTAGTAACATTACAAATAATAAAATAAATAAGACTAAGGAAATTAGGGTTGATTCTGAGTGTACCAGAAGGGGTTCCAAGCTTCGTGGTATATGTTTTGATACGCTTGGAATGGGTCATAATTAGGAAAAGGTGGTCGTGTATCGTCAGTCCATGGAGGAAAATAGGCCGGTTCAGTAGGAATATAGTTCCTACCTTGAGATGCTAAATAGGCTTTGATATATTCTTGATGATATTGCCAAGCCTGAAACTCACATTGCACAGCCTGATTGTATGCATTTTGGGTGATTATTCTTTGTATATCTGTCATTTGGTTTCCTCCACCTGCATTACCTTGCTCCTGATCTCGTTCTACCTGTGGATGTGTGCCATCATATGGTACTTCAGCGTTATGTCGTTTCTTTAAAACCTTTGCACCATGATACACGCGTAAATCAATTCTATCACGAGGTTCTGGTACTGCAACTAATAACCCCCCCGACTTCTTTCCACATTGAGATACTCAGCAATTAAAGTAATGAAAATTCCACCTCCTATTATACTATTATTTTGCATACCCCTTACCATTACCGATAAGTAATTACCTACACAATAAGGTATGCTCACAACACTCTGTGGGTCTCGAATACACATGAGGTAAAATAGATAATTTTCATTTACCTTTTATTTATTTCTACCTCGTTGTGTAATCGAGTTTGCTAAAAACCTATGGATCACTCTTAGCTCAGCTCTATTAATATCAGTATAAGAGTAAGAACCCCCACGAAATCGGTTATGGCTAGTCATTCTACTCCATATTCCATTCATATCAAAATTTTCATCAACCCTTCTACCGTTAATTATTAACCTTTAACAATCAGTAGATGCTAGTTCCTTGGGCGTATATATACACAAGGCCCGAGCCATATCTAATAGAGACATATGGCACATCACACCTCCTAACAAAAATCTAATAAAACTCTGATCGGTTAAGCTAGTTACCCGATCATTTATTTCAACACTACTTAATAATTCTACACACCATTCTCTATATACAGGCCTACGTATAGTGAATAAATATTCCCAATCGTTAAAAGTAGAATTACCATACCTTTGGTAAAGTAATTCCCTGATTCGTTCGGCTAATCCCACTGTTTCTAACGGTTCTCAATCTATCACCCTGGGCACTTCAACATCCTTAGACTGAAGAATGTGTAAGTTCCTCTGATATTTTGGATAATCTATCCAACGTCTGTCAAATCTTAAATTAGGGTGTAAATCTGCTTCGTGTATATTTGAAGATGAAACGATTGGGTGCGGTAGATTTTGTCTGTATTGGTCGTTAATCTCCTGTTCGTCTGCATTCTCAGGAGGAGCATTGTGAGCCTGGGACGCGGATGAAGATTCACTCCATTCAGTCTGTAAAACACATTAAACACAATTATTGTGCATCCAAATATGCATTAGTGTTAGCAAAATCATAAATCAAAACAATCATAATGACATGTTTAATCCATATTAAACTTATACGCATTTTCATAATATTATCAATTCTACATTTTTTTAAATAAACATATATGAAAATGCATACAATGTTCATAAGCATTCAATTCAAATAACATGTCAAAATAATCATTATTAGCTACTAAACAAGTTTCAAATGGCATTCATATCAAAATAACCTCGTTCATGCATTTTTGACTTAAAAGTCCACTTTGATGCTCAAAAATCATGTTTAGGATCAAAGTTTGGATCAATTAGCAACCTAAACATGTTACACTACTTAATTAAGCATGAACTAACAACAAAATTTGGCCGTTTATATCAACCTAAACATGAACTAACCCGTTTATATCAAAAAGCCCCAATTTTGCTCAAGAACACAAACCCTAGATTACTCAAAATTTTGAATTTTAAGGCTTCTAATCATGTTAAATAGCATCAATCTAGGTTATACAATCATAATATACAAACAATTTAAGCACAATTAGGCTAGAATTCATCAAAATCAAATTAAGTTAAAATATGCTCAAGAACACTTTAATTTCGAATTAAATAGTGTTTGGATGTAGAAATTTACCGTTATTCTTGGAAAACTTTTAGGTAGGTATCTCCTCATTGTTATATAGCAACAAATTTAATGATTAACGGTGAAAAATCGCGTTTTTGGGGGTTGTTTGTGTGTGTTTTTCGCAGAAAAAATGAGATGGGGATGCTCGGGGACTGGTCAGTCGACCAGTTTATGTGGTCTGGATTTCTGATGCTCCGTGACTGCGGTACAGTTTGTACCCATAGCTCCGCGAATGCGGTGCTATTTATATTATTTATTTATTTATTATTATTTTTTTATAAAACCTTTATTAATAAAACAATTAATGGAGTAATTTTTATAATTTTGTTTCCTTAGTCTTTGGGTTGAGGTAGCTTCGGTACGTTTACCTAGTTCGTCCCTCGACAAAATTTTAAAATTTGTGTTTTTAAAGCGATTGTTTTAAAAACAAAGATTTTTTGGTTTTTTTAATGTTTTTGGCATACTTTAAATCAATAAAATTAAAAATAATGATAACAAAATTTGTCGCCCCGCCCTCGGGTAAAGTAATTTCGGTTCAACGACCTAGTCTTCAACTCACGACGAATTTTAGAAATTAATTTTTTAACTTAATGGAATAAAGTAAATTTTGTTTTTTAAATTCACACCAAACTTAAATTTAAAATGCACATTAATAAAATTTCATACAAATATCATTAATATTTAAATATATTAGTTTACAATAATATAATTATATATTAACTTTATAAATTTACAACAATATTAAATTAATATTTAAACATTTATTTTTAAAAACAAGGTAAAAATAAAATTAAAATCTTTTTGGTCTTTTATCCCACTTTAATCAATCAAATATTAACAAAAATATACGTCCCCCTTTTGGATAAAGTAATTTCGGATATATATTACCTAGTTTTACTCCTGACGAATTTCTGAAATATTTGGATTGATTGATTAAAGATATTTATACCTTATGAATAAACGGTAAATTTCGCAGTGATGAATTAAATTTTTGTATGATATCAATAATTTCGGTTTATTATACCTAATTTTATTGAATATCAATTTAATACTTTATAGCGAACGATTCAGCGTTTATTAACAAAAGGTTAAAAGCAATAAATAAAAATAAAATAAAATAAACCGTACATACTTACCTATGAGATAGAATTCTCAGAGACCTGCTTTAGTCAACTCATAGGGGAGTCGTTTGATTTGGTTCTCCATTGCTACGTAAGCGTAACCTCGATTTTTCAATAACTTTTCTTCTAAACATATGAACGGTCCTTCTCTGCATAGAGTAACGAATTCGGTATTGGAATATGTATGATTGTTCGAACATTTCCCTGCGTGTGACCATTTTCTGCATTTATGACATCTTTCAAGGTGTCGTGCTCTTCTTTTTGTTGCAAATTTTGATTTTCCTTTACCAAAATGTGTCTTATGATGATCTTTTCAGAGTTCTTTTCTCACTTCATCCATTTTGCCTCTTATGAATGATATCAGTTCACTCGGAAAGGTGTTATTATTACGTTTAGTAATCATAGCATGTAGTAGTAGATCATGGTTCAAATCAAAGGAATTCTTCATCTCGTAAAACCTAAAAACACAAAAATTTAGAATGGAGGGAGAAGACTAGTTCTTTAGGGTCTGCTAGGGAAAGACCATTCGAATTCCATTCTCGAGAACTACACAAAAACAGAAAATCTAACTCTAGACAGCATTATATTATCCTTTAAAACATTTGAATCTCCTCACACTTAGTTAGCTGTGGTGTCGAACTTGTGATTAACTTCATAGTTAATTTCAATTGGAACATCAACAACTTGCATATCTATGACTTTTGCTTCAAGCCATTTATTGATTTCCTCTGTAACATTCACAAATTTAACTAACATCTCCTTTTCTTTAGGTGACAAATTGGATACTAATCGGTTACATAACTTAAAGTTCCCCTTAATCCTAGCATCTTGAATCCATTTATAAAGTTTCTTCGTTGAACTGTTAAAAACGGGTTCATCTAATTTCATATCAACAACGGGGTTCTTTGTTATCAGGTCATCATTAGGTGTTTCTTCATCTTCCCCACACTTAGGCATTTTTATTGGTTCAACAGTTTTGGTTGGTGGAGATTTAAACTTTCGGTTCACAAAGGTGACCGATTTGTCACCACCCCTAAGTGTCATTCTACCTCTTACATCAAAGAACACCTCGGTGGTTGCTAAAAATGGACGACCTAAAATCAGAGGAATATCAAGGTCTTCCTCCATATTAATAACTATGAAATCTGCAACAAAGGTCAAACTTCCCACTTTAACAAGTAAATTGTTGGTTATTCCAACCGGGTGTTTAATGGTTAGGTCAAATGATTGAACACCTATGCTGGTTGGTCTTAATTTACCCACACATAATCTTTTGTATAAGGAAAGAGGCATAATATTCGCACTTGCTCCTAAATCTGCGAGCCCATTATACATAGCACCATCATTAAGCAAGCAAGAAATGGTAAATTCACCTGGGTCTCCCACTTTAGTAGGTGAAGTTGGTTTGTTAACCTTTTTCGGGTGCTCTTTTCTTCGCTCTTCCACTTCTAATTGGTTCTCTTGTTCATATTTCATCTCTTTTCTTGGAATGGGAGGCCTATATAAAAATTCTTCTTCTTCACTCCAATTTGAAACCTCCCCATCTTCCAATTTTGGCTTTTCATATGTCGTTGAAAACATATTTATGTTTTCATTCTGAGGGCTTTCTTTGGTGGTGAAATTGTGATTAATTTCATTGTCAACTTCCATCGGATCATGTATGTAATGTTTAACTCTGTGACCATTGACTTTAAATTCAATTTCGTTTGAATTTATCAATTCTATTGTTCAGTATGGGAAAACTCTTTTGACTACGAATGGTTCACACCATCTTGATTTTAATTTTCCAGGAAATAGCTTGAATCGTGAATTGAAAAGAAGAACTCTGTCTCCTTCCTTTAATTCTTTTGAACTTCTGATTCTTTTATCATGCCATTTCTTCGTTCTTTCCTTATAGATTAATGAATTTTCATATGCATCATGTCTTAATTCTTCTAATTCGTTTAGTTAACTTAATCGTAGACGTCCGGCTTCGTGTAAATCAAGATTACATGTCTTCAAAGCCCAAAATGCTTTGTGCCCAATTTCTACTGGAAGGTGACATGCTTTTCCATAAACGAGTTTAAAATGTGTGGTTCCAATTGGAGTTTTGTAGGCTGTTCGAAAAGCCCAGAGTGCATCCTCCAATTTCATGGACCATTCTTTCGGATTTGATCCTACAGTTTTCTCTACAATACGTTTTAATGCTCAGTTGGTATTTTCAACTTGTCCACTTGTTTGTGGATGATAAGCGGTTGAGATTTTATGAGTTACTCCATATCTTTTGAGAACTTTCTCAAGTTGATTATTACAGAAATGAGTACCCTGATCACTTATTAAAGCTTTCGGTGTTCCGAACCTAGCAAAAAATATGTTTTAAGAAGTTGACTACAACTCGTGCATCGTTAATTGGGAGAGCTTGTGCTTTCACCTATTTAGATACATAATCAATGGTAACGAGAATGTAGAGATTATTATGAGATTTTGGAAATGGACCCATAAAGTCAATACCCCAAACGTCAAATACTTCACATACTTGAATGACATTTTGTGGCATTTCATCACGTTGACTTATTTTTCCGTCCCTTTGACATGCATCACAGGATTTACAAAGAAGGCGTGCGTCTTTGAAAATTGAAGGCCAATAGAATCCAGCGTCATAAACTTTCCTTGCTGTGAGTTGAGGCTCATAATGTCCTCCTGTTGGTCCTGTGTGACAATGGTTTAAGATTTGACTAGCTTCATCCCCGAATACACATCGGCGTATTACTCCATCGGGACAGCTTTTAAACAAATGTGGATCTTCCCAAAAATAGTGTTTTATATCACTAAAGAATTTCTTTCGTTTTTGGTACGACATCCCTTTTTCAAGGAATCCACATACTAAGTAGTTTGCAAAGTCTGCAAACCATGGAATTTCATTATAATCGATCTTCAATAGATATTCATCAAGAAAGTTATCTTGTATGACCGATTCATTTAGAACTTCTAATTTAGGATTTTTAAGGCGAGAAAGATGATCAGCGGCGAGATTTTCTGCTCCCTTTTTGTCTCGGATTTCAATATCGAATTCTTGTAAGAGTAAGATCCAACAGATTAATCGTGGTTTGGCATCTTATTTTGAAAATAGGTATCTAAGAGCAGAATGATCAGTATAGACCACCGTTTTAGCTAGAACGAGATATGAACGAAATTTGTCAAATGCAAAAAACGATAGCAAGGAGTTCTTTTTCAGTAGTTGTGTAATTCGTTTGTGCTCCTTGTAACGTCTTACTAGCGTAATAAATAGGTTGAAATCGCTTTTCAATCCTTTGACCTAAAACGACTCCCATTGCAAAATCACTTCCATTGCACATGAGTTCAAATGGTAGATTCGAATTTGGAGTTATCATGATCGGCGCATTGTGAGTTTTTCTTTAAGAATATTAAAAGATTTGATGCATTCATCCAAAAAGATAAATGGAGCATCCTTTTCAAGGAGTTTATTCATAGGAGTGGCAATTTTAGAAAAATATTTTATGAAACTTCTGTAAAAACCGGCATGCCCTAGAAAACTCCTAACTCCTCTAACATTGGTGGGATGTGGAAGTTTAGCAATTACATCTACTTTAGCTCTATCCACTTCAATTCCTTTCTTTGAAATTTTATGACCAAGAACGATGCCTTCTTTAACTATGAAATGGCATTTCTCCCAATTAATTACTAGATTTGATTTCTCGCATCTAATAAGCATTCGTTCAAGATTAATTAGACATGTTTCAAAAGTATTACCGAAGACTGAAAAGTCATCCATGAAAACTTCCATGCATTCTTCTATCATGTCGTGAAAAATTGCTATCATGCACATTTGAAAGGTTGCAGGGGCATTGCAAAGTCTAAATGGCATGCGTTTGTAAGCAAAAGTACCATAAGGTCACGTGAAGGTGGTTTTATCTTGGTCCTCGGGTACGATTGGAATTTGAAAGTATCCGGAGAAACCGTCAAGAAAATAATAGTAACTGTTCCCAGCTAATCTTTCCAACATTTGATCAATGAAAGGTAAGGGAAAGTGATCTTTTCTGGTGGCGTCATTTAATTTTCTATAATCAATACAAACACGCCATCCTGTTACAGTCCTAGTAGGAATAAGCTCATCTTTTTTATTTGTGATGACAGTCATGCCACCCTTCTTAGGTACACATTGAACTGGGCTTACCCATAGACTATCAGAGATTGGATAAATTAAACCTGCATTGAGCAGTTTAATAATTTCTTTCTTAACAACATCTTGCATGTTAGAATTTAGTCTTCGTTGGCGTTGCACATAGGTTTTATGATTTTCTTCCATAAGGATTTTATATGTGCAATACGAAGGACTTATACCTTTAATGTCATGAATCTTCCATGCAATACCTAGTTTATGAGCTTTTAGCACAGAAATGAGTTGAGATTTTTCATTTTTCGTAAGAGAAGACTAGATTATTACAGGTAATTCAGATTCACCATGTAAATAAGCATATTCCAAATGGTTTGGAAGTGACTTTAACTCTAATATCGGTGGTTCTTCTATAGATGATTTGTATCGATATATGTCTTCCTCTTTTAGCATTTGAAATTCTTCTGTTGTTGGTTCATATTCATTAACCATAAGTGTGGCTAATATTTCAGCTTCATCAATTGGTTCAGTTCCTTCTCCTAAGGAACATTCTCCTGTTCCTTGTAATTCTGGAAATTCTTGAAACAATTCTGCATGTGAATCTATAGTTTGAATATAATAACATGTATCATCTGCAGATTGCGGTTGTTGCATGGCTCTATCAACAGAAAAGGTAACACTCTCGTCCTCTATACTTAGGGTCAGTTTCTTACCAAACACGTCTATTATTGCTTTAGCCGTGTTTAAGAATGGTCTTCCTAATATAAGAGGAACTCGAGAATCTTCTTCCATGTCCAGAATAACAAAGTCTACTGGAAATACTAAAGTACCAACTTTAACTAGCATGTTCTCCATTATCCCTCTAGGATATTTTATTGATCGGTCGGCTAGTAGTATGCTTATTCGTGTTGGTTTCAATTCTCCAAGGTCTAGTTTAGTGTATAATGAATATGGCATTAAATTTACACTAGCACCTAAGTCTATCAATGCTTCTATTGAACTAAGACTACTCAGAAAACATAGAATTGTGAAACTTCCAGGATCAGAGAGTTTTTCTGATATCTTATTCAACAGCACTGCAGAACAATTAGCATTCATTGTAACAGCCGAGAATTCTTCCATTTTCTTTCTATTTGTGATTAGATCTTTCAAGAATTTAGCGTATCTTGGCATTTCTGAAATCACATCAATGAAAGGAAGGTTGACATTTATTTGGTTAAACATATCCAAGAATTTGGATTGCTCGGCTTCAAGTCTTTCTTTTCTCATTTTACTCGGGTAAGGAAGTGGTGGTTGGTATGGTTTAACATAAGGCTTTGCCTTAACTGTGTTATCTTCATTAACCTTTTCAACTACCGGTTTTGATTCCTTCTCTTGCTCAGGCTATGGTGCATGTGTATTAGGAATAGAGTCATCAGAAATTACAGGCATTTCAGGTGGTTTAAGTGTAATACCACTTCTTGTGGTAATGGCTTTAGCTGTTTCATTCCGGAGGTTAGCATTTGTATCGCTAGGTAGACTCCCTGGTTTTCTTTCTCCAATTAACATGTAACATCCCAATTATTTAAGGTAATATTTTATGTAATTTAATATGTACATATATATTGTTGGTGCTATTTTGTATTATAAGTGGATAATATTTAAAGTTTGCTAGTTAAGTTGAAAGGGGACTAGTGATGCAAAGTTAATTTAAGGACCTCCCTTAATATGGTTTTGGTGGGGAGGGTAGAAAGTGCAAATGAGGCAAAGTTAAATCAATTAAAAGAGTAAAATGCTAGAAAATCATTATCAGTTGCAAAAAAAAAATATACAGAAACTTAGTGTGTGCTTGTGTGTGTGTCGACCCAAACAAGAAGAGAAGAAGAAATCTTCAATTGAAAGGATTTTGTACATGCAAGTGGAAATTAATGAAATCTAGTGTGCTCTAATCATCATAGCAACTTTTAATTCTTCAATTTCTTCTCCATTTGTGCACATTAGGGTTCTTAAATCCCTAAAGACAAGGTATGAATTTTTATATCTAAGTATCACTAGAATTTGGGTGTTTTAGATGAATCTAAAGCTTAAAAGTAGTTGTATGTTGAAAATGTGCACATTTATATGATTAAAAATGAATTTGTAATTGTTAATGGAAGTAAGTTCATGTATGAACTTGTATTTTGAGTGTATGTTGTGATTATGATGAATTAGATGTTATGAATAGCTTAGAATCAAGTCATGCACACTAGGTGTTTGATGAATGCCTCAATGAAAATGTTATGAGATTTAGTTGAACTTGTAAAGGAGAAAGTTTATATATGAATTGTTACTATTGTTGTAAGTAATGATATTTGGATGTATGATAATTTTAAGAATGTTAGTAGTTGAAATGGGTTTATGCACTTTTGATGCTTGAAAGAATTACACGTCATTTTTGTAAGAGAGGAACTAAAGAAATTGTGTAATTAAGGAAATGATGTTTGTATGATAATGTTGTTATATTAGAAAAGATAAGATAAACATGTTATGAATATAAGTGTTCATGTGAATGTTGGAGTAAAACGGGGATTAAGTCAATGTGTAAGTGTATGAAAGTGTTGTAAGCTATTGAAAGTTGTGGTTTCATTGAGTTATGTTATTGATGAAATTAGCTCATGTATAGGTGCTAATAAAGGCATATGAGCTTCAAGTGATCAATGAACCTCATTTAATCAAGGTGACTTTATAGGGGGTAAATTGGGCGGGTCAAGTGTGGCTTAGTGTTCTCGGATTGCATCCGTGCAAGAGAGCAACGACTAAGTGCACGAGATGAGTAGTTTAGGTAGAATTATTAGGTTCACCTAATAATTGTATCTATGGTTAATGATTAGCTTAGGCAAGGTTAATAAGCTTGCTTAGTAACCCTTGTCTATGGTATGACTTAGCTTAGACACTTTGGGTGTATATGTACATATGTATGAATGCAACGTGATTAAGGTAGCTTAGGTATATGTGTATGTCTACATGATTACTAGGGTTGGCCTTAGTAAGTTATGTCTATGGTAAGTAATGGGTCGGATCCAAAAGTAAGTAAGCAACCATTTGGTTGGAAAGACAAAGTGATATGATGATTGTGCCCAATATTGTATGCTTTATTATTCGCCTATAACTCACTAAGCGTAAAAGCTTACCCCCATGTTGTTTTATGTTTTTATAGGAATGAAAGGACACCGGGAAGGTAAGGAGCCTATGTAAAGATAGCGGAGCTTTGGGTTTTAGTAAGTGGTAATGCAAGTCTCTATTTTGAATCAAGCTCTAATGGTACCGCTTATCAACGCCAAGTGTTTTGAATTTATAAACTATGTTTCTTTTGAAGGAGTGGGACCAAATGTTATGTTTAAGTTGTGTGAAAGCGTTGCTTATGATTAAAAGATTTTCGAAGTGTTCAATGATGTATGAAACTATTTTAATTAATCTTGTTTATGCACTATGTTGTCAAAAATATGTTGGGAGATGATGAAATTGTAAAAATGTGGTTTTTGTAACATGTTGCAGCTCAGTACCAGCAACCGTGTAAGGTCGCGCCGCGACACTACATGTCGCGCCGCGACATATCAAACATTTCAAATACAGAAGGGCTGTTAAGCAGGAATAATTTCCTTTGAAATGTCGCGCCGTGACCAAGGCTTGCCGCGCCGCGGCATATCACTTGGTCTGGGCAGACACCTGTTTAAAAAAAAAATGTCTATCGTTTCAAGGCATTAAAAGTTGGTATCAGAGCTATGGTTTAAGGGACTTGGATAATCCACTATAGGGATTATCTAAGCTTAAACCATCGTTAATATAGGATAAGCGGTTTAGGACTTGCATGATAGACGAGTTTAAAGGATTATGCCATGCTCCATAGGATAAAGTTTGTTGACGAGATTTATAGTGTGATACTAAGATTGTGGATAACCCGAACAAAGAGTTTAATGCTCATTTACCATGAGTCATAATGGATTAAGTGCATAATACGATGGTGTAATGATGACTGGTCATTGCCATTACATCATTTTAGTACGCATGAACATCTACTATGGTCATGGTGAAATGAGTTTGGAAATTCTTCTGTCTCATATGTTATGATAATCGAATTGATATATGTGTTTGAACTAATAATTTATATTCATTGTTTCAGAATGGCTATTGTATCTCTAAATAGAGGTAATGATGAGGACGATGAGTACGTCTATACCCCGTCAATGGAATCTGTTGAAGGCTCACAATCTGAATCCGATGAGGTTACTATATCAAATGATATTTCGGGGCAAATAGGACAAGCATTGGTGCGATATGAAATGTCCCGTTCATATTGATTATAAACGTTCCATATTAATTGATTTCGTCTTTGACCTCTATATGAGACGTTTTTCAAAGACTGCATTCATTTTTAAAACAACCATAACCTTTATTTTATCTATAAAGTTTTAAAAAGCATTACGTAGATTATCAAATAATGATAATCTAAAATATACCGTTTACACACGGCCATTACATAATGGTTTACAATAAGAATATATTACATCAAAAATAAGTTTCTTGAATGCAGTTTTTACATAATATCATACAAGCATGGACTCCAAATCGTGTCCTTATTTTAGTATGCAACAGCGGAAGCTCTTAGTAATCACCTGAGAATAAACATGCTTAAAACGTCAACAAAAATGTTGGTGAGTTATAGGTTTAACCTATATATTATCAAATCATAATAATAGACTACAAGATTTCATATTTCAATATACATCCCATACATAGAGATAAAAATCATTCATATGGTGAACACCTGGTAACCGACATTAACAAGATGCATATAAGAATATCCCCTATCATTCCGAGAAATCCTTCGGACATGATAAAAACAACATCGAAGTACTAAAGCATCCGGTACTTTGGATGGGGTTCGTTAGGCCCAATAGATCTATCTTTAGGATTCGCGTCAATTAGTAGATCGGTTTACTAATTCTTAGGTTACCAAGCAAATGGGGCATATTCGGCTTCAATCATTCACCCATATAATGTAGTTTCATTTACTTGTGTCTATTTCGTAAAACATTTATAAAACTGCATGTATTCTCATCCCATAATATTAGATTTTAAAAGTGGGACTATAACTCATTTTCACATATTTTTACTTCGTCGGGAAGTAAGACTTGACCACTGGTCGATTCACGAACCTATACAAATATGTACATATATATCAAAGTATGATCAAAATATATTTACAACATTTTTTATTACGTTTTAATGATTTGAGTTTGTTAAGTCAGCAGTCCTCGTTAGTAACCTACAACTAGTTGTCCACAGTTAGATGTACAGAAATAAATAAATATAAATTATCTTGGATCAATCCACGACCCAGTGTATACAAGCCTCAGGCTAGACCACAACTCAAACTATATATATTATTTTGGAATCAACCTCAACCCTGTATAGCTAACTCCAACATTACTGCATATAGAGTGTCTATGGTTGTTCCAAAATATATTATACAGATGGGTCGATATGATATGTCAAAACATTGTATACGTGTCTATGGTATCCCAAGATTACATAATATATATTAGAATACATGAATAATACAATATAAGTTAGCTAGGATATGATTTGTATAGAATTGTTACAATATTTCCCGTAGCTACAACAATCAAAAATATCCAATCTTGTTTTACCCATAACTTCTTCGTTTTAAATCCGTTTTGAGTGAATCAAATTGCTATGGTTTCATATTGAACTCTATTTTATGAATATAAATAGAAAAATTATAGGTTTATAGTCGGAAATATAAGTTACAAGTCGTTTTTGTATGAGGTAGTCATTTCAGTCGAAAAAACGACGTCTTGATGACCATTTTGAAAAACATACTTCCACTTTGAGTTTAACCATGATTTTTGGATATAGTTTCATGTTCATAAGAAAAATCATTTTTCCAGAATAACAACTTTTAAATCAAAGTTTATCATAGTTTTTAATTATCAAACCCAAAACAGCCCGCGGTGTTACTGCGACGGCGTATATCCGGTTTTACGGTGTTTTTCGTGTTTTCAGGTTTTAAATTATTAAGTTAGCATATCATATAGATATATAACATGTGTTTAGTTGATTTTAAAAGTCAAGTTAGAAGGATTAACTTTTGTTTGCGAACAAGTTTAGAATTAACTAAACTATGTTCTAGTGATTACGAGTTTAAACCTTCGAATAAGATAGTTTTATATATATGAATCGAATGATGTTATGAACATCATTACTACCTCAAGTTTAGTAGGTAAACCTACTGGAAGTGACAAGAAATGATCTAGCTTCAAAGGATCTTGGATGGCTTGAAAGTTCTTGAAGTAGGATCATGACATAAAAACAAGTTCAAGTAAGATTTTTACTCGAATTAAGATATTTTATAGTTATAGAAATTGAATCAAAGTTTGAATATGAATATTACCTTGAATAAGAAAGATAACCTACTGTAAATAACAAAGGTTTCTTGATCTTAGATGATTACTTGGAATGGATTAGAAAGCTTGGATGTAAACTAGTAAACTTGAAAGGATTTTCGAAGTGTTCTTCCTAAGATGATTATAGCTTGATTCTTGAAGTAATTTTTTATGAAGATGATGATTAGCTACTGGAAAAATTCGTTCATAAGAGTGTGTGTGTGTGTGTGTGTGTGTTGAGAGAGAATTAGAAAGAGAATTGGAAGTGAAATGGAGTGAATGATGAGTGGTGAGTGGTGAGTGGTGAGTGGTGAGTGGGGTTAAAAGGAGTTCTAGTTAGTTGACTAGTTCATGGTAGAAGTTAAAATTGATTAGTCATACATGACATAATCAAGAGTGGAATCCCATTCTAGTTCCTATTGGTATATACCCACAGTAAGTACGTCTAGAAGCTGTGTATAATACGGGTATGAATACGACTAGAATTCTTGATGGAAAAAGAATGGGAATGTAACTGTACCCATTTTCGTTAAGTATGAGTGTTTTGATATATGTCTTGAAGTCTTCCAAAAGTATATTAATACATCTAAATACACTACATGTATATATATTTTAACTGAGTCGTTAAGTCATCGTTAGTCGTTACATGTAAGTGTTGTTTTAAAACCTTTAAGTTAACGATCTCATTTAATGTTGTTAACCCATTGTTTATTATATCTAATGAGATGTTAAATTATTATCTTATCATGATATTATGATATATTAATATATCTTAATATGATATATATACATTTAAATGTCGTTACAACGATAATCGTTACATATATGTCTCGTTTCGAAATCCTTAAGTTAGTAGTCTTGTTTTTACATATGTAGTTCATTGTTAACATACTTAATGATATATATAATTATCATTTTATCATGTTAAATATAGTGTAACAATATCTTAATATGATACATATGTATTTAGTAAGACGTTGTAATAACGATAATCGTTATATATATCGTTTCGAGTTTCTTAACTTAGTAGTCTCATTTTTATGTATATAACTCATTGTTAATATACTTATGGAGATACTTACTTATCATAATCTCATGTTAACTATATGTATATTCATATATATATCATCATGTCATTTTTACAAGTTTTAACGTTCGTGAATCGCCGGTCAACTTGGGTTGTCAATTGTCTACATGAAGCTCATTTCAAATAATCAAGTCTTAACAATTTGATTGCTTAACATGTTGGAAACACTTAATCATGTAAAAATCAATTTCATTTAATATATATATAAACATGGAAAAGTTCGGGTCACTACACGATACACCCCAACCCTTCTAGAGAAGATGAAGACATTGATTAATGATCAATTAGATGAAAAGTTAAAGAGTTTTACGGCCAATAATGCTATTTTAAGAGGGGAAGGGGGAAGTGGGGTAAGACAATTGGAAATAGAAGCCCCGAGAAAGACAGATGAGCGCTTTGAGTACAAGAATTTTGCTAATTGTCATCCACCAGAGTTTCACGGTAAGGTTGATCCGATTGTTAGTCAAAGGTAGATCGATGAGTTAGAAGAAACATTCATGTTGTGTGAATGCCCCGAACACTTAAAAGTAATTTACGCGGCACACCAAATGAAAGGAAGTGGTTATGAATAGTGGAATTTCATAGTTAAATCGCATGGGCGGGAGGTGGCAACAAGTTTTCCATGGGAAAAGTTTCGTGAGATGTTTATGGATCAATTTGCTCCACCCGTCGAGGTTAACCGGTTAAAGTCCGAATTCATGAATATTGAACATGGGAGTAAAGCAGTGACCGAGTTTAATGCCGAGTTTATTGATAAGTCTCATTTTTTCCCGGACTTTGTTTCAAGTCCTAACTTGATGATGGATCACTATCATGAAAAGTTAAACCCTGAAATAAGTGAGTTTATTGATAAGGGCACGTATAAGACGTTAGCCGGGATGATGAATAGGGCCCTTGTGAGGGAACACGAACTTAAGAAGAAAGCTGCGTTTAAATGAAAGTTAGATCAAGATTCAAAGTTAATGCAAAGTATGAGCCCGAAGAAAGGTAAGTTTAATTCCGAATCCCCGCACAAATCAAAAGGGGGTTTCACGCCGGGAAAGAGCGGTGGTAAAGAAGGGAAGATGTGTAATAGGTGTGGTAAGAATCATGCGGGCGAGTGTAAAGCGGGTACTACCGATTGTTATTCATGTGGGAAGCCGGGTCATAGAGCCGCCGAATGTCCTAAGAAGGGAAAACAGTGTTATTATTGTTTTGAAAAGGGTCACTTTCAAGCCGAATGTCCAGAGTATAAGAAATATTTGGCGAGTGGTGGTGTTAAAAAGGATGTTAAAATGGAACCAAAGACAAGTGATAGCCGACCAAGAGCCCGAGCTCATCAGATTACCGCTCACGAAGTGAAGGAATCCCAAAATGTGGTGTCAGGTACCTTTATTGTAAACTCTTTACATGCGCATGTTTTGTTTGATTCCGGTGCTACGCGGTCATTCGTTTCTTATTCTTTTTGTAAACACTTTGATATGACCCCAAGTATGTTAGAGCATCCTTTAGAGGTTGAGATAGCTGACAATAAAACTGTTATGGTGTATAGTGTTATTAAAGGATGTGAAATTATTTTGGACGATGAGAAGTTTGTTATAGATTTGATACCCATGCATATGGGAGAATTTCAAGTAATTGTGGGCATGGATTGGCTAGATGACAATGAAGGAATAATACTATGTCGTAAGAAAATTGTGTTAGTTCAATCACCAAGTGGAAAGGTTATTTGGTTTTATGGGGAACGGGCTAGACGTGCTATTCCTATATGCACATATGCTAAAGCTAAACGATTTTTTGTCCCATGGGTGTTGTGCATTTTTGGCACATGTGGCAGATGATTCGAAGAAGGTTGTTTGGATAGGTGATGTACCGATAGTTAATGAGTTTCTGGATGTGTTTCCGAATGAATTGCCCGGTGTCCCTCCCGAACGAGAAGTAGAGTTTAGAATAGAGTTGATTCCCAGAGCCACACCAATTGCCAAAGAACCTTATCGCCTAGCTCCGTCGGAAATGAGGGAAATGATGACTCAACTACAAGATTTGATAGATAAAGGTTTTATACGTCCTAGTAGTTCACCTTGGGGAGCTCCGGTTTTGTTTGTGAAAAAGAAGGATGGAACAATGAGAATGTGTATAGATTATCGTGAATTGAATAAGGTCACTATTAAGAATAAATATCCATTGTCGAGGATAGATGATTTGTTTGATCAATTACAAGGAGCATGTTTCTTTTCAAAAATAGATCTAAGATCGGGTTATCATCAATTAAAGGTGAAGAAAGAAGATATCCCTAAAACTGCTTTTCGCACGAGGTATGGTCATTATGAATTCATGGTTATGCCTTTTGGGCTAACTAATGCTCTGGCCGCGTTTATGGATTTGATGAATAGAGTTTGTCGACCAATGCTCGATAGGTTTGTGATAGTATTCATTGACGATATTTTGGTGTATTCTAAGGTGGAAGAGGAGCATGCGGTGCATTTACGACAAGTGTTAGAAACTTTAAGGAGAGAAAAGTTGTTTGCAAAGTTCTCTAAGTGCGAATTTTGGCTTCGTGAAGTTCAATTTTTAGGACATGTCATTAATAAGAAGGGTATTTGTGTTGATCCGACGAAGATTGAAGCGATAATGAGATGGGAACCGCCTATGAAACCCACCGAAGTTAGGAGTTTTCTAGGATTAGTGGGGTATTATCGATGGTTTATACAAGATTTTTCTAGAATAGCCACCCCACTCACAAAATTGACCCGTAAGAATGTGCCTTGGAGATGGGAAGAAAAGCAAAAACAAGCATTTCAACTCCTTAAGGAGAAACTTGTTCAAGCTCCTATACTAGTTTTACCGGAA
Source organism: Rutidosis leptorrhynchoides (assembly GCF_046630445.1). NCBI lineage: Eukaryota > Viridiplantae > Streptophyta > Magnoliopsida > Asterales > Asteraceae > Rutidosis > Rutidosis leptorrhynchoides. The sequence continues at coordinate 151,599,343 of NC_092334.1, forward strand.
GGGAATGAGAATATGACGGTTTATTGCAATGCTTCTAAGAAAGGTTTGGGGTGTGTGCTAATGCAAAATGGGAAGGTCATAGCTTATGCTTCCCGAAAATTGAAAGTACATGAAAAACGTTATCCCACCCATGATTTAGAATTAACGGCCGTGGTTTTTGCTTTGAAAATATGGCGTCATTATCTTTATGGTGTTAAGTTCTCTATTTACACCGATCATAAAAACTTAAAGTATTTGTTCGATCAAAGAGATTTGAATGATAGGCAAAGGAGAGGACTCGACTTGGTGAAAGATTATGATTGTGACATTTTGTATCACCCCGGGAAGGCTAATGTGGTGGCGGATGCTCTTAGTAGAAAGACGAGTCATCAACCGATTAAGGTAACTAGTTTGGTCATGGTAATATCACCACAAATATTCGATAGTATCCAAGTAGCACAAGATGAAGCATTAAACCCCGAAAACGTGAGGAAAGAAAGGATCAAAGGGCAAGTTAATGACTTAATAGTAGATTCCCTTGGTCTAAGGCTTAGATATGGAAGAATTTGGGTACCTTTACAAAGTGGTGTTAGAAGTGAGCTCCTTGACTTAGCTCACAAATCTAAGTATTCAATTCACCCCGGTGCTACGAAAATGTATAGGGATCTAAGGAAAGACTATTGGTGGCCTGGAATGAAAAGAGATATAGTAAAGTACGTTCATAAATGTCTCACTTGCCTTCAAGTGAAAGCCGATCATCAAATGCCGTATGGTAAGCTACAACCATTAGAGGTACCGGTATGGAAATAGGAGCACATCATGATAGATTTAGTGACTAAGTTGCCTAAGACCCCTCGGCAACACGACGCCATTTGGGTTATTATTGATAGATTAACTAAGAGTGCGCTATTTTTGGCAATAAGAGAAGCTTCATCGTCGGAAGCAATGTCTAAGTTATATATGAAAGAGGTTGTTACAAGGCATGGAGTGCCGGTTTCCATTGTCTCAGACCGTGACACCCGATTTACCTCACGATATTGGAGAAAGTTTCAAGAAGAGATGGGCACCAAGTTGCATGTAAGTACCGCATTTTACCCACAAACGGATGGTCAAAGTGAGCAAACTATCCAAACTCTTGAGGATATGTTAAGGGCGTGCGTCATTGATTTTGGTGGTAGTTGGGATACTCACCTGCCTTTAGTTAAATTTTAGTACAATAATAGTTATCATTATACCATCGGAATGGTGCCTATGAGATGTTATAAGGGAGGAGGTGTAGAACCCCAATATGTTGGGGTGAAGTGGGTCAAAGGGAGTTAGGAAGCACGGAAGTAGTACATCAAACAACCGAAATGATAGACCAAATTCGTGAAAGAATGAAAGCGGTACAAGATCGACAAAACTCATATTTGGATAAAAGAAGGAAGCCGATAGAATTTTAAGTGGGTGATAAGGTAATGCTCAAAGTTTCCCCGTGGAAGGGTATAATTCGTTTTAGAAAAAGGGGAAAATTAGGTCCAAGATTTGTGGGACCATTTAAGATAGTGGCAAAAGTCAGGAAGGTAGCTTATCGTTTTGCCTTGCCCGATGAATTGAGTAATATACATGACACGTTTCACATGTCACAATTGAGAAAGTGTTTAGCGGATGAATCAACATATGTTCCATTGAATGAGATTGAGGTTGATGATAAGTTAAGGTATGCGGAAAAGCCAATAAAGATTTTGGATCAAAAGGTTAAGCAATTAAGAAATAAGTCGGTTATGTTATTGAAAGTGTTATGAAAATTTAGAAAGGGCTCTGAATGTACGTGGGAACCCGAAGAATGGCTTATGAAGTACTATCCATCGTTGCACCAAGAGTGGTTCGTGAGGACACGAACAATCTAACAGGGGGAGAGTTGTAACATCCCAATTATTTAAGGTAATATTTTATATAATTTAATATGTACATATATATTGTTGGTGCTATTTTGTATTATAAGTGGATACTATTTAAAGTTTGTTAGTTAAGTTGAAAGGGGACTAGTGATGCAAAGTTAATTTAAGGACCTCCCTTAATATGGTTTTGGTGGGGAGGGTAGAAAGTGCAAATGAGGCAAAGTTAAATCAATTAAAAGAGTAAAATGCTGGAAAATCATTATCAGTTGCAAAAAAAAAAAAAAAAAAAAAATACAAAACTTAGTGTGTGCTTGTGTGTGTGTCGACCCAAACAAGAAGAGAAGAAGAAATCTTCAATTGAAAGGATTTTGTACATGCAAGTGGAAATTAATGAAATCTAGTGTGCTCTAATCATCATAGCAACTTTTAATTCTTCAATTTCTTCTCCATTTGTGCACATTAGGGTTCTTAAATCCTCAAAGACAAGGTATGAACTTTTATATCTAAGTATCACTAGAATTTGGGTGTTTTAGATGAATCTAAAGCTTAAAAGTAGTTGTATGTTGAAAATGTGCACACTTGTATGATTAAAAACGAATTTGTAATTGTTAATGGAAGTAAGTTCATGTATTAACTTGCATTTTGAGTGTATGTTGTGATTATGATGAATTAGATGTTATGAATAGCTTAGAATCAAGTCATGCACACTAGGTGTTTGATGAGATGCCTCAATGAAAATGTTATGAGATTTAGTTGAACTTGTAAAGGAGAAAGTTTATATATGAATTGTTACTATTGTTGTAAGTAATGATATTTGGATGTATGATAATTTTAAGAATGTTAGTAGTTGAAATGGGTTTATGCACTTTTGATGTTTGAAAGAATTACAAGTCATGTTTGTAAGAGAGGAACTAGAGAAATCGTGTAATTAAGGAAATGATGTTTGTATGATAATGTTGTTATATTGGAAAAGATAAGATAAACATGTTATGAATATAAGTGTTCATGTGAATGTTGGAGTAAAACGGGGATTAAGTCAATGTGTAAGTGTATGAAAGTATTGTAAGCTATTGAAAGTTGTGATTTCGTTGAGTTATGTTATTGATGAAATTAGCTCATGTATAGGTGCTAATCAAGGCATAGGAGCTTCAAGTGATCAAGGAACCTCATTTAATCAAGGTGAGTTTATAGGGGGTAAATTGGGCGGGTCAAGAGTGGCTTAGTGTTCTCGGATTGCATCCGTGCAAGAGAGCAATGACTAAGTGCACGAGATGAGTAGCTTAGATAGAATTATTAGGTTCACCTAATAATTGTATCTATGGTTAATGATTAGCTTAGGCAAGGTTAATAAGCTTGCTTAGTAACCCTTGTCTATGGTATGACTTAGCTTAGACACTTTGGGTGTCTATGTACATATGTATGAATGCAACGTGATTAAAGTAGCTTAGGCATATGTGTATGTCTATGGTTGTGTTTAGCTTAGACATGATTACTAGGGTTGGCCTTAGTAAGTTATGTCTATGGTAAGTAATGGGTCGGATCCGAAAGTAAGTAAGCAACCATTTGGTTGGAAAGACAAAGTGATATGATGATTGTGCCCAATATTGTATGCTTTATTATTCGCCTATAACTCACTAAGCATAAAAGCTTACCCCCATGTTGTTTTATGTTTTTATAGGAACGAAAGGACACCGGGAAGGTAAGGAGCCTATGTAAAGATAGCGGAGCTTTGGGTTTTAGTAAGTGATAATGCAAGTCTCTATTTTGAATCAAGCTCTAATGGTACCGCTTATCAACGCCAAGTCTTTTGAATTTATAAACTATGTTTCTTTTGAAGGATTGGGACCAAATGTTATGTTTAAGTTGTGTGAAAGCGTTGCTTATGATTAAAAGATTTTCGAAGTGTTCAATGATGTATGAAACTGTTTTAATTAAGCTTGTTTATGCACTCTGTTGTCAAAAATATGTTGGGAGATGATGAAATGGTAAAAATGTGGTTTTTGTAACATGTTGCAGCTCAGTACCAGCAACCATGTAAGGTCGCGCCACGACACTACATGTCGCGCCGCGACATATCAAACATTTCAAATACAGAAGGGCTGTTAAGCAGGAATAATTTCCTTTGAAATGTTGCGCCGCGACCAAGGCTTGCCGTGCCGCGGCATATCACTTGGTCTGGGCAGACACCTGTTTTTAAAAAAAAATGTCTATCGTTTCAAGGCGTTAAATAACCTTGCTAGGTTACTCACTTCTTGTTCCAGATTTTGGATTGAAGCTTGTTGATTTCTAAATGCTTGAGCATTTTGTTCATTAGTTTGTTTCTGAGATGTGAAAAACTGCGTTTGAGATTCAACTAGCTTCGACATCATATCTTCTAAATTTGGCTTTTTATCATCGATTTGTGGTGGTTTATTTGGAAAAATAGGTCTTTGCTGGTTGTAAGTATTATTAGATACTTGTTGATTGCTAGGACATTGTTGGTTGTTGTATGGAATATTTCGGTTATAATTCTGATTTTGATTGTAGTTTGGTCTTGGCGGTTGATAATTATTCTGATAATTATTTCCAGGCCTTTGGTTCATATATAAAACATTCTCTCTTTGTTCCATTGTTTGTTCAATACAGAGACAATCTTTTGTCAAATGTGATCCTCCACACTGCTCACAACTAATTCGTATTGCGTAAATATCTTTAGTCATCTTCTCCATTCGTCTCTCGAAAGCATCTAACTTTGCGGAAATGGAATCATAGTCATGGCTAGAATCGGCTCTAGCCGCTTTAGATGAACGAAAGATATCTTTTTCTTAATGCCACTCATGTGAGTGGGAGGCTGTGTTATCAATAATTTTGTGAGCTTCAGTTGCGGTTTTCTTCATAATGGAACCACCAGCTGCTGTGTCGATGTCTTTTCATGTGGCAACATCGACACCTTGGTAGAATATTTGTACTATTTGATAAGTGTCTAAACCGTGTTGAGGACATCCTCTCAACAACTTTCCGAATCTTGTCCACGCCTCATATAATGTTTCATTTGGCTTTTGCACGAACGTAACAATTTCTCCTTAAAGTCTCACGGCTTTAGATGTCGGAAAGGATCTTTTAAGAAATTTCTCAACTAAAACATCCCATGTATCAATCGCTCCTTCAGGTAACGATTCTAACCAATCTTTGGATTCTCCCTTTAAAGTCCAGAGAAACAACATGAGATAGATTTGTTCATCCTCAACTTCTCTGATTCTGAATAGAGTACATATCCTATTAAAGGTTCGAAGATGTTCGTTTGGATCTTCCTTTGGCGTACCACTAAATTGGCATTGATTAGTTACCATGTGTAGGATTTGTCCTTTGATTTCATAATCTGGCGAATTAATGTCTGGTTAAGTAATGGCATGACCTTGGCCCATGCGTGTGGCTCTCATTCGGTCCTCCATACTTAGAGGTTCTGAATTTTTCATGATTGAATTTGTTGAATCTGAATCACTAGAGGATTCTGATTTAATAGTTTCTTCCTCGACAACCTCTGGTTGAATGATTTGTGGTTCAGGAGGAATGATTAGTGGTTCAGGATCTCTAAATTGTCCTTGAATATCCTCCGGGTTCTCAATTGTAAGGTCGGGTTCAAAGAATGGATTGTCAGAAATTTGAATTGGAGTACTCGTTCGACTAGATGATGATTCTAAAGAAAAATCAACGACGACAATATTGGCTAGATGTCTTGATCGAGTTACAGGTGGTGAACGTATGAAAGGTGGTGAACGTTTTGCTCGGTGCATTCACTGAATATCCTATTAGTTATAAAGATAAAAATTATTAAAGTTATCAAATTAATAGACTTTTCTGATTTTGCCCACATTTCGAATAGCCAATAGATGCAGCAGGTAGCCAGGACCCTTTAAATCGGAAGCCCACAACTCGCCACTACCAAATCCAATTATTACTACGAACCAGAAAATTTGGATGTCTATCAATTTAACCGCTTAAAATAATTTTTCGTCGAAAATTTAAAGAAAATAAAAAATCTATGTCCTAAAAACTAGAGCGTAGAAATGAAAAAGAAAAAGCACGTCGAAAAACAAGAAGTCGAAAAACAAAAAGTCAAAAAAAATAAAAATAAGAAAGTAAAGCGTCGAAACTTAAAAGTCTAAAAACTAAATATTAAAACTTGTGTCTAAAGGTATTAAAGCTTAAAAGGAATTCTAAACAGAAAACGGCAATTACTTAAAAAGTACTAAAATCTATAAACGGCGTCGCAAAATTCTAAAGCGCCTAAATCTTAATCTAAAGAAAAAGCACTTATGGGATTTTACGGCAAAGCCTAAAAATCTAGAAGTGTAAAATAACTATGGCAAAAACTAAGTTTAAAACTAATTACGAATGATAAAAATACAAATTACTATTAAACGATAAAAATATACAATTTATAAAAAGAAACAAAAAAATGATAAAAATTACTTATTTTTATAAAAATATTATTTTTATATTATTTATTAAAAAGGTACTAATTTAAAAATTAATAAAACTAATTAAAACTTAAGATATAAAATTAGCTAAAACTAAAACTAATTATTAATTTAATTAAACCCTAATTAATAATAATAATTAATTAAATAACCCTAATTTCGTAATAAATGTAGTCTGAGGTTTGACCTGTCAGACAGCTCCGCGACTGCAGTGTTTTGTAAGAGAGGAGCTCCGCGACTACGGAGTTATGCAGGCTCAGAATCCAGCGCAGGTTAAAACTGGTTCGGCAAGTTCAGTTTTATATTATTATTATTTTTACTAAATATGTATTTAATTAATAACTCTTACAAAATTAAAATATAAGTGATATTTAAATTTATATTTTTAAGAACTGAAAAAAAAATACTTTTATACTTTATATAAATTATATAAAATATATTTTCTTTTTATTTAAACACTTAAATAGATATATATAAAATATGTTTTTGTATTTTATTATTTAAAACTTATAAAAATATATTTTTACAAAAATAGATTAAAACTTAATAAAAATATTTTTTTATAGCGTTTCGCTTTCGGTTCCCCGGCAGCGGTGCCAAAAATACTTGATGTTAAAGAGGACAGGTATGAAATACTATTATATTTTATTACAAAATACTATTAAATACGATACAATTTTACACAAGTTATTTATTTATTTATAGAATGGGATATACCTAAACCTTGCTACAACACTTATAGGCAGTGTACCTAATCGTAGAGTAGTGTAGTTTTTAGTAAGTCTGGTTCGTTCCACAGGGATCCAGCTATTGCGTACACTATATTTTTCACAACTATATTTGTATATATATATATATATATATATATATATATATATATATATATATATATATATATATATATATATATATATATATATATATATATATATATATATATATATATATATATATATATATATATATATATATATAAAGTAGTATTATTATTATTATAAAAGGGGGGAATATATATATATATATATATATATATATATATATATATATATATATATATATATATATATATAAAGTAGTATTATTATTATTATTATTATTATTATTATTATATAAGGGGGGTTTTTGCCGTTTAATGACCGGTTTGTTGATTTTAAGTCTTATATCACAGTTAAAACCTAATGCAAAATATTAAATATAAATACAACTTAATTTAAAGCGTAAAGTAAATGACGATAAATAAAAGTGCGATAATTAAAAGTGCGATAATTTAAAGTACGATAAATAAAATGACGATAAATAAAAGTGCGATGAGATATAAAATAAAAGAATTACGCTTATTTAAACTTCCGTAATCATGATGTTTGACGTTTTGATTTTAATTTATTAACATGGGTTAATTGTCCTTTTTCCTGGATTATTTGATAAGTCCATCTGGTTTTGTCCATAATAGTCCATCGGTCATAATTATAAAGTGCGAGGGTTTTCGCCAAATTAACCTTATTCCCGAAGTCAAATATTCCAACTAATTGGGGATTCAAACTGTAACAAGGTCTTAATACTTTGTTTAAAGAATACACCAGGTTATCAACTGCGTGTAATCCAAGGTTTTAATACTTTGTTAACAATTACACCAATTACCCTTGAATGTAATCCACCCCTGTTTTAATGAGTCCATTGACTATTAATCCATCCCCGTATCCGGTCAAATGAACAATTATTAGTATTTATAAATATCCCGCCCACCGTACCCAGTCAAGCGTATGTGGTTATATATAAATACGTCAAATTATAAATCTTTATATTAAATTAATGAGATATCATTTAGTTAATATAAAGCCCATTAATAGCCCATAGTCCAATTTCCACAAGTGTCGGTCTTTTGTTCAAACCCCAATTATGGTCCAAACCCCAATAACCCCGTCTTTAATATTTAGTCCAACATCAAGATTACTTCGGCTTAAATAAGCATAATAATAACTTAGCTACGAGATATTAATTTAAAAAGGTTGAACATTACTTACAATGAGTATTAATCGCGTATTGTTACACGGACAGAGTTTTGACTTACAAAACCTTAAAACATTCGCTATAATAACCTTATTATTATTATTAACTTAATATTAAAATTATAATTATAAAATATATATATATTTCTTTACAGAAGGAAGAAAGAAAGAAAAGATGTATATAATTCGTCGAATTCGTTGGTTATTTATAGGAGAATTTGGGTCCTGGTGTGCTCCGCGATTGCGATAGATTTGTTCCTCACAGCTCCGTAGTCACGGTACTTTGGTTTCCAGCTCATCACACAATTCTAAAACGTGGGCTGCTGAATATTTTATAATATAATATATTTATAATTAATTATATATTATATTATATTCTTGTGCATAGTTGACTTGTATTTTTAGCTCCTTTGAGTCGTACGTTGATAGTTGTTTCATGTCTCGGTTCCGGATTTTTGAACGCCTTTTCGTATAATTTAATATCTTGTACTTTGCGTTTTGCGGCTTGTATTCTTGTCAATATTTAGACGTTGATCATTAATAAATTGAACCACTTGGATTGTATCTTGTATATTTGAGCTTTTTGGTCATTTGCGTCTTTAAATCGTCGAATATGTCTTTTGTCTTCACCTTTTATTATTTAAACGAATATTACTTGGAAATAGAACAATTGCAACTAAAAGCTTGTCTTTCTGGAAGGATAATGCTATGAAATATATGTTCGTTTTTAGCATTATCAAAGGCATATAATGAATCTCTTGACTCTTCCAAGATTTCTTCTTCATCACTGTATGATATGTATTGCATATTAATCCGAGCATTGACCATTTCTTCTACACTTGCTCGATAATATCAGTATCATTTTCTTCATCTTGTTATACTTCTGACTCATATCCTATTTTTGTGATTGAATTTCGGTTAAATGGTAGATGAGATGGAGGATGATGATCCTTATGGGTGATCTTCATATGAGCAAATAGCTTATTGAGGTGCATCCCATATGGAAGAGCTCTAGATGTATCTTTGGGAACATTGCTCATCCTTGTTTCCATAAGATAGGCCATGTCAACGTGTTCACTATTCTCCAAGCACCAGAGAAGAGCAAATTGGGTGGCATGGACATTTACGTGATTTCCCAGTTTACAGTATATGTTGTAATCAATCACTTTGTTCCAAATGTCATATCTTTGACATAAGTGTCTCCCAAAGACTCCACACTCATATATCTCCCTTTTTGATACGTTCTTTAGACACAGTTCCTTAATCGCTTGATCAGCATCTATGAAGGATGGAAGATAAGTGAGACGGTGGCCTGTGTGGAAGAACCTTCTTCCATCAGTGAGAACTTCCAATATTATGCCAAAGTCTTTGAGTGTTAGATTGTATCGTTGCTTGTTGATTCTGAATACAATCTTTCCTTCCTTGAATAGGAAGCTTGCATAGAACTCACGAATCAATGAGGGATGTATGGGACCTTCTAGATTAAGGAATGCATTCCATCCCAGATCCATAAATGCATGAACCATCTCAGGAAAATCTTCAATGTTGATCCTTTTTCCCTCATGTTGATCCTTTTTCCCTCAGCAATCTTCTGTGTGCTTATAAAGTCTCTATTATACAATGATTTTCTTTCATTTGGAGGAGGGTTGTAGATACATTTCCCTTTGCTTGTCATTTCCTACACAATAACACTTTATCTCACTTAAAGTGTACGTATAAATGACTCAATTGTGTAATCAATGTTTTGCAAACTTAGTTAACAGAAATACAAGAATGTTTTGATGTTAACATTCTCCACGTTCTCACCCTCTTTTGGTGGTAACGTGTTTGCAGTTGTATGAACGCTTGTTCTCATAACGTTCATACATGACAATGATTTGCAAAATTGGTTATCATCAATACATAGTGTTTTGATGTTAACATTCTTCACATTCTCACCCTCTATTGGTGATACTGCGTTTGCACTTAGATTAATGATGATTTTCATAATGTTTACTTGAGTTAACGTTTTACAAACTTGATTGTCATCAATACACGAGTGTTTTGATGTGATCATTATCTACATTATTACTCTCTATTAGTGATAATGTAATTGTAACAAGTGAATAATGATTTTATGAAAACCTAATCTAATTGTATGATGAACCCTAGAATTCATAAGTTGAATTGATGCATTATTAATCATGATTTCAATGTTATTTGGCTATTTTTAAGAACACATCTGATTATATGCATCAATTTAAAGTTTAGGATCTTCTAGTTAGGGTTTCTTCAAAAAAAGTTTGAAGATTTCATCATACCGACAAAATTGAAAGAAGGTAATTTATAGATTAATCTTACCGAGAGTGAAGATTAAGATTAAGTGAAAGCAAATTCTTCAGTATGCAGTTTGAGGTCTTGAGCCGTGAGAGAGAATGAGTAAAATTGATTTTGAGAGAAATAAAAAGTGAAGGCTTGAAATTAGATTTAAAAACTTTCTGGACCTGTGCGGTCGATCTGCGGTTGACCGTGGATTCGGTCGTGGAGGGAAAACGCTCAGCGGTTGAGCGTATGGTCGGCCGTGGTTCGAGCGTGCAGCTTCTGATGGAGGATTTTTTCCGTGTCTTCAAGTCAAGCGCGTTTTGGTGATTATCTTGTTCAATAGAATACTTGAGGACAAGTTTTCTTTGCTTAACATTGTATGATCACATGCAACTGATGATTCATCAACAATGACACGTATGTAGGCACACACACACACATACATACATACATACATACATACATACATACATACATACATACATACATACATACATACATACATACATACATACATACATACATACATACATACATATTTATTTATAGATAGATAGATAGATAGATTATAGATAGATAGATAGATAGATAGATAGATAGATAGATAGATAGATAGATAGATAGATAGATAGATAGATAGATAGATAGATAGATAGATAGATAGATAGATAGATAGATAAATAGATAGATAGATAGATAGATAGATAGATAGATAGATAGATAGATAGATAGATAGATAGATAGATAGATAGATAGATAGATAGATAGATAGATAGATAGATAGATAGATAGATAGATAGATAGATAGATAGATAGATAGATAGATAGATAGATAGATAGATAGATAGATAGATAGATAGATAGATAGATAGATAGATAGATAGATAGATAGATAGATAGATAGATAGATAGATAGATAGATAGATAGATAGATAGATAGATAGATAGATAGATAGATAGATAGATAGATAGATAGATAGATAGACAGATAGATAGACAGATAGATAGACAGATAGATAGATAGATAGATAGATAGATAGATACACATATACTATATTAAACACATAAGGCACTTTGACCTACATCTAGAATGCAATAAGATTTCTCATCTTTTCAAGTTAAGCATTCATTCCTAAGCTAAGCTTAATCACATTAAGTATCCTTTATAATCACTTTGAGGATGTGCTAAATTTTAAAGTTGATTATTAATAAAGACACTTTTGCTAATGTACTTAAGGACCATTAAGTTTTAGAAGCACTATCCTCTTACCTTCTTGTTTTATCATATTGTAGGAAAATCTTTTATTAGTTTTAGAAAAGTTTTAATAAGATTATCCTTACGTCCATTGTGATCATTGATTCTCATTAATCCTTAGGTTACCCAACTCTCGATTAAAACTTTGTTAAATTAGTTACCCTTTTGTAATTCTTTTTTCAACAATTTAACTGTGTCACAACTTCTAGTATGCACAAATTTTAGCGCTTTGATACCAATTGAAATGTCCCGTTCTTATTGATTAAAAACGTTCCATATTAATTGATTTCGTTGCGAGATTTTGACATCTATATGAGACGTTTTTCAAAGAATGCATTCATTTTAAAACAAACCATAACCTTTATTTCATCAATAAAGGTTTAAAAAGCTTTACGTAGATTATCAAATAATGATAATCTAAAATATCCTGTTTACACGCGACCATTACATAATGGTTTACAATACAAATATGTTACAACGAAATAAGTTTCTTGAATGCAGTTTTTACACAATATCATACAAGCATGGACTCCAAATCTCGTCCTTATTTAAGTATGCGACAGCGGAAGCTCTTAATAATCACCTGAGAATAAACATGCTTAAAACGTCAACAAAAATGTTGGTGAGTTATAGGTTTAACCTATATATTATCAAATCATAATAATAGACCACAAGATTTCATATTTCAATACACATCCCATACATAGAGATAAAAATCATTCATATGGTGAACACCTGGTAACCGACATTAACAAGATGCATATTTAAGAATACCCCCATCATTCCGGGACACCCTTCGGATATGATATAAATTTCGAAGTACTAAAGCATCCGGTACTTTGGATGGGGTTTGTTAGGCCCAATAGATCTATCTTTAGGATTCGCATCAATTAGGGTGTCTGTTCCCTAATTCTTAGATTACCAGACTTAATAAAAAGGGGCATATTCGATTTCAATAATTCAACCATAGAATGTAGTTTCACGTACTTGTGTCTATTTTGTAAATCATTTATAAAACCTGCATGTATTCTCATCCCAAAAATATTATATTTTAAAAGTGGGACTATAACTCACTTTTACAGATTTTTTACTTCGTCGGGAAGTAAGACTTGGCCACTGGTCGATTCACGAACCTATAACAAATATGTACATATATATCAAAGTATGTTCAAAATATATTCACAACACTTTTAATACATTTTGATGTTTTAAGTTTATTAAGTCAGCTGTCCTCGTTAGTAACCTACAACTAGTTGTCCACAGTTAGATGTACAGAAATAAATCGATATATATTATCTTGAATCAATCCACAACTCAGTGTATACATATCTCAGTATTGATCACAACTCAAACTATATATATTTTGGAATCAACCTCAACCCTGTATAGCTAACTCCAACATTCACATATAGAGTGTCTATGGTTGTTCCGAAATATATATAGATGTGTCGACATTATAGGTCAAAACATTGTATACGTGTCTATGGTATCTCAAGATTACATAATATACAATACAAGTTGATTAAGTTATGGTTGGAATAGATTTGTTACCAATTTTCACGTAGCTAAAATGAGTAGTTTTTACCAATTTTGTTTTGCTCGCCATTTCTTCGTTTCTAATCTGTTTTGAGTGATTTAAGCGGCCACGGTTTCGTATTGAACTTGAATTTATGAAACTAAACAGAAAAGGTATAGGTTTATAGTCGGAAATACAAGTTACAAGTCGTTTTTGAAAGAGGTAGTCATTTCCGTCGAAAGAACGACATCTTGATGACTGTTTTGAAAAACATACTTTCACTTTGAGTTTAACCATGATTTTTGGATATGGTTTCATGTTCATAAGAAAAATTATTTTCTCAGAAGTATAGCTTTTAAATCAAAGTTTTTCATAGTTTTTAATTATCCAAACCAAAACAGCCCCCGGTTGTAACTACGACGGCGTAAATCCGGTTTTATGGTGTTTATCGTGTTTCCGGGTTTTAAATCATTTAGTTAGCATATCATATAGATATAGATCATGTGTATAGTTGATTTTAAAAGTGTAGTTAGAAGGATTAATTTTATTTGCGAACAAGTTTAGAATTAACTAAACTATGTTCTAGTGATTACTAGTTTACAACTTCGAATATGATAGCTTTTTATGTATGAATCGAATGATATTATGAACATCATTACTACCTTAAGTTCCTTGGATAAACCTACTGGAAAAGAGAAAAATGGATCTAGCTTCAACGGATCCTTGGATGGCTCGAAGTTCTTGAAGCAGAATCATGACACGAAAACAAGTTCAAGTAAGATCATCACTTGAAATAAGATTGTTATAGTTATAGAAATTGAACCAAAGTTTGAATATGATTATTACCTTGTATTAGGATGATAACCTACTGTAAGAAACAAAGATTTCTTGAGGTTGGATGATCACCTTACAAGATTGGAAGTGAGCTAGCAAACTTGAAAGTATTCTTGATTTTATGTAACTAGAACTTGTAGAATTTATGAAGAACACTTAGAACTTGAAGTTAGAACTTGAGAGAGATCAATTAGATGAAGAAAATTGAAGAATGAAAATTTTTGTAGGTGTTTTTGGTCGTTGGTGTATGGATTAGATATAAAGGATATGTAATTTTGTTTTCATGCAAATAAGTCATGAATGATTACTCATATTTTTGTAATTTTATGAGATATTTCATGCTAGTTGCCAAATGATAGTTCCCACATGTGTTAGGTGACTCACATGGGCTGCTAAGAGCTGATCATTGGAGTGTATATACCAATAGTACATACATCTAAAAGCTGTGTATTGTACGAATACGAATACGGGTGCATACGAGTAGAATTGTTGATGAAACTGAACGAGGATGTAATTGTAAGCATTTTTGTTAAGTAGAAGTATTTTGATAAGTGTCTTAAAGTCTTTCAAAAGTGTATGAATACATATTAAAACACTACATGTATATACATTTTAACTGAGTCGTTAAGTCATCGTTAGTCGTTACATGTAAGTGTTGTTTTGAGACCTTTAGGTTAACGATCTTGTTAAATGTTGTTAACCCAAAGTTTATAATATCAAATGAGATTTTAAATTATTATATTATCATGATATTATGATATATTAATATATCTTAATATGATATATACATTTAAATGTCGTTACAACGATAATCGTTACATATATGTCTCGTTTCGAAATCCTTAAGTTAGTAGTCTTGTTTTTACTTATGTAGTTCATTGTTAATAAACTTAATGATATATTTAATTATCATATTATCATGTTATATATAGTATAACAATGTATTAATATGCTTCATATATATTTAGTAAGACATGGTTATAACGATAATCGTTATATGTATCGTTTCGAGTTTCATACGTCAATAGTCTCTTTTTTAAGTATATAACTTATTGTTACTATTTTTAATGAGATACTTGATGATCATTATATCATGTTAAACATATATATTTATTCATTTATGTATCATCATGTCATATACAACTTATAGCGTTCGTGAATCATTGGTCAAACTGGGTAATCAGACGTTTACAAAATTTCCGTTTCAATTAACCAAGTCTTAACAAGTTTGATTGCTTAACATGCTGAAAACATTTAATCATGTAAATATAGTTTTCATTAAACATATAATCATAGAAAGGTTCGGAAAAGTTCGGGTCACTACAGTACTCATCTAGAAATTCTTCATAACTAGAAGGATATAATACATGTACCTCATTGCTTTGAATGTTTGAGTTCTCGCCTTCTTCTCCTCGGAGGCAAGATTCAACTTCATCTTCACTATGAACATCTTGACTTGGAGAGCATCTTAAAACCATGAGACAAAAGTCTTCATATTCATCTTCATCTTGAGTATCTATCTAATTCCCTCCAAGACATTCAAGTCTTGTTAGTTTTTCATTGAACCCATTCTTCTTCAAGTAACTTGAGGCTTCTCCATCTTGAGGACATAGTGTATCCCAAAATTCCTTTGCACTTTCATAAGAAAGCATTTTAATTCTTTCTTCACTTGGAAGAACTCTATGAAGTAGTGATATAGCATAAATTTGGTTTAGCATTTTGTTCATTACTTCACCATCTTGGAATTTTGGGTACACCATATTTGAAGATTCATGAGGATCAAGGTTTCCTCCCTTGATGATCCTCTATATGACATAATCCTTTGATTTGACATAGATCTCAAATCTTAATTTCCACACATAGACATCCTCTTTATCAAAGATTGGTGCTTCTCTACCCAATCCTTCAAGGTATGTCATTGTTTGAGTTGATCCCAAGAACGTTTAACTCAGGTTTTTGTACAAAATGAATTTTGACATAATCAAAAATGTTTCTAGAGCAAAGGTTCGAGCAATCACTTTGATACTAATTGTAAGTAACTAGAGGAGGGGGTGAATAGTTACTTAATACGATTTTTAAAACTTTTTTGATGATCAACAAGATTTGATCAACCTTGATCAACTTAATAAAGTCAAACTCAATGTGTGTAGTGTGTATGTTTGAAGTAATGCTGAAAATAAAGTAAGGAACATAAACACAAGGATTTATAGTGGTTCGGGTGGATGTTAACTAATTGATATCGCTTTAAACATACATATATTTCGACGCAATATCATTTATATTTCATCGGCTTTTACCGAAGCGAAGACATTTAAATGCATAATTCACGAGAAAAACGGCAAAAGTAAACGCGAGCTTGAAGTTTGAAGAAACGACGATAAACGACGGATTTAAACCAAATATATATCGAGATAATGTTACTCGAATGCAAGTTAAAGATGATCGAAGAAAAAGAGTTCATATGAAAGTTCCAAGTCAATATACGTCAACATGGTATCAACAAAGAACAAACATAAAATTAAAAATAAAAAACTGCAGTTTACTCCTACGCGGATCGCGTAATACCTTACGCGAAACGCGTAATGTTGTGGCTAAATTCCAGATTCTATTTAACTCCTACGCGAAACGTGTGAAGACCTACGCGAAACGCGTAATGTCGAGACCAGATTCAGATTCAATTTCACATGGGACTGTTGCTTTTGAGTATAGTATTACTACTTTTTTAGCTTTACAGATACACAAGAATATTACAGTTCAAGGGCACTTTTGATCAACTCTTCAACTCTCAGATAAATACAATACGAAGTACTAGTGCAAGGAAGATATACTACATATACACAACATCCAACAACACACATACAGAAAAATATAGAGAGAGTAGAGCAGAGAGAATTTATTTTATTTCCTTCAAGTATTCGTACCATTTTATTGTTCCATATTAATTTCCAAGGTTCAATTTTTAGGATAGTTTCAATATTAAGGGTGTATTATTCGTGATCAAGGGTATTATTGTGCGAGTAAAAAAAGGGTGTTGTTATTGTAATTTTCTACCGTTTGAAGTAAATGAAAGTGAAGATTTTCGTAAGTATATTCTATTAAAATTATCGTTATCAATTTTTATCGTTGTTATTATGTTTGTATGTTTATATTTTTATGTTTACCCTAGTATAATGAGTAGCTAAATTTCTCTAATGTTTGCTTAGATGTAGAGCCCCTAGTGAAATGGATTGTTATCATTTGTAAAAATTAAAATTTAAATTAAGTATTTTTAATATTGAGCCTAATTAAAAGAACCATTATTATGTACTTGGACATTTAACCCTTGTCACTTAATTTATCAGATTCAAATAACGAAAGTTATTTTTATTTATATAAATTAAGCTTCAACATTAAAAGTGATTTAGACGAACTTATGAATAATTTATTAACACTAAATTAGAAATAAAGTTCGGTGGTTTGGGTAATATCATTAGGTATATAATAGTGAAATTGTAAAAAGGAAAACCGTTATGATTTGGGTTTTGGCGAAAGTCATTACTAGGTTAGGTCTCAATTTAAATACTTGGGGAATAGTACCTATCCAAATAAGATAAAATGAAAATTAGACTTAATTTAGCTAGTTGAAACTTTATTTATTCGAAAGAAAAATATAAGGTTTTATACTAAACATTTTAATAGAGCCTAAACTTAAAACAATCCATGGATCTAGAGGTGACACATTTAAGTAAACACTCCTATTTATATATTGCAAATAATTAAATTTGTTATTTATTTACGTATTATTATTATACAACAAAAATTGAAAATATAAATCAATATACTTCGGTTGAACTAGTACTGTTTTGTCACATCCAACATAACATACGCGTATCGCGTATATATTCACATGAACCGCATATCTACAAAAACATACGCGTATCGCGTATAGGTCTACGCGAAACGTGTAAGTGTAGTACTAGCACTGTTACAAATTTTATTTAAATTCTAAGTTTTAAATTAAATCTTTTATTACTATTTTAAAGTAATTAATTTATAATTAGTTTAATTATTATAATTTCCTATAATTCATCTTTAATTTAATTAAAACTTATTATTTAATTAATTTAAATGAAATTATATTATATGTTATTGCTCAAAACAAAATTCTAATCATTTAGTTTTATTACAAGTTTTATTAATTACCATTTAGTAATAAAATTGTTGTATCACCATTAGTATAGTTTCATATTAGTTTACTTTTAAGTTAATAATTATAAATCATGTAATCTTGTAATTTTAATTAATTAGTAGTTTAATTAAATTAAGATTAAGTTATATTTTATTATTATTATGCTAAATATAAATTCCTAATCTAAAACCCCCTTTAAATAAGTTTAACTTCAAAGACTATTAAAAAACCATTAAACACTCCATCTCCCTGTGGAACGAATCGGATTTACCTATAAAACTAAACTACGCGGATAGGACCAGTTGTCTATATATGTGTGAAATCAACCTGAATTCATTAAAATACCATATATACAATAAATCAATTCGTGTAACAAAACAACTCAAATCCGTTCATAAATAAAGGTACTGTTTCACCGCATCAACTTTTTGGCGCCGCTGCCGTGGAGCGGTTTTGTTAAAAGATTTTAATAAACTTTGAATTATTCAATCCTTTTGTAGGAATTCAATTCCTAGAAAAGTTACTTTTTATTGTAAGGTTGTGTTTTTGCAATTGGTTTGTTTGTGGTGTTGTGATTGCAGGATAGGTATTAGTGCATGAATCTACGTTCTTCCAACTCTAATTTAATTCCTTCATATCCTGAACCTGAAAGAGAACTTCACGAACGCGTAAGAGCTCAAGAAGTAGAATCTCTTGCTCAGGGTTTAGAATCACTTTCATTAGATTCTAACTCTGAACCAATTGTTCAACCAATCATCGAGCTAGTTATTAAAGAAGAGGAAGAGATGACTACTACAAATCAAACGATGGATGCATTAATGAAGGCGACAAGAACAGGTCAAGGGCACGCAATTATTCAGCCTACGATGACTGATGGTTTTGAAATAAAGGGCCAATTTCTCCACATGGTGACTAATACATGCCAATTCGGTGGGGCCCCAAATGTGGATGCTAACGAGCATCTTCATAAGTTTGTAAGCATTTGCAAGCTTTTTAAAATCAAAGATGTCTCCGATGAAGTTGCATGTTTAAAAAATCTTTCCATGGTCCCTAAAGGATGATGCAAGAGATTGGCTAGACTCATTACCGGAAGGTTATGTTGAAGATTGGAATGACATGATGGACAAGTTTTTGTCAGAATTCTTCCCTGCTTCAAAAGCAGCAAAATTGCAAAGTGATATAAATCACTTCAAGCAAAAGTCTAACGAGACTCTTTATGAAGCTTGGACCCGATTCAATAAAATGCTTAGGGTATGTCCTCAACACGGGTTGAATACATTCCAAAAGGTCCAAATATTCTACAAAGGAGTCAATGTGGCTACCCGAAAGGATATAGATGTTGCAGTAGGAGGATCAATCATGAAAAAAATGCCCGAAGACGCTCACACAATAATTGCCGATATAGCAGCCCATTCTCACAATTGGCATCAAGAGATGGAGTTCTCTAGATCATCAACTTGTGACGACCCGGAAATTTTCGACTAAATTTAAACTTTATCTTTATATTATTCTGACACGATAAGAAATGTTTGTTAAGTTAAATCTCAAGGATTTTAAACTATGTTTATACATTCATTTAAACCTCGACCAAATTCCAATGATTCACGAACCATTAAATGAACATATATGAATATGTATGTATATGTGTATATGTTATAAATTGAAAATGTTAACAAAGTATTTAAACGTATAATGCTTTATATGAACGTATTTGCTTCAATACGATTATCGACCAAATTAAAAAAAAATATTAAATGATTGAATTATCAGAAACATTGAATTATGATTACAAGTCTCTGTTGAGAGGTCACTATGATTTGAGAAAATCTATTCCTCTTAACGATATTCGGAATAATTTGTAAAGCTATTTATAAATAAAAATAAAAAGTGTCATTTACGAAAGTTAGACAAAAGCTAGTGGAGAATTGGTTTCCATAATATTCTATTAATCTATTTTCAAACGTACAAAAACGTTTTCAGTTTAAAAAGAACTTTATTATTAAAACGTATATAACTTTTTAGAATCACTTTTGACAACTCATTATTTAACCAGTATAATAATAACGATATTTATATTTTATTTCATTAAATATATATAACGATTTAAATTAATATTATATATATTTATACGCGTATTATACATACATAGTTTTTATACTTTTACTATACTTTAACTTTACCTTTACTTTACTTTTACTTTACTTTAACTTTAATAATTCACTTTAATAATTCATACTTTAATAATTCATACTTTAATAATTCACTTTAATAATTCATAATTTAATAATTCACTTTAATAATTCATAATTTAATAATTCACTTTAATAATTCATACTTTAATAATTTACTTTAATAATTCATACTTTAATAATTCACTTTAATAATTCATACTTTAATAATTCACTTTAATAATTCAAAAATCTATTATAAATAGAATTCAATAGGTTTCATTATTTCATAGAAACTTGAAAATATATTTCTCTAAACTCTCTCAATCGATTTATATATATATATATATATATATATATATATATATATATATATATATATATATATATATATATATATATATATATATATATATATATATATATATATATATATATATATATATATATATATATTTGCTCTGTATTATTTCAAGATATTATTAGTATACATAAAATATTACGACGGAGTGATGTCTGAGTGATTTTAAAATAGTTTTTTTGAATGAGTCGAAGCTAAGAAAATTATGGGTTATAGCTATGGAGGTGATGGGTATGGTTCATGGGTATGCTCGTGAGGTCAATCTAGTGTTTATCATCTCCGTTGCATCTACGTACTTTCCTGCAATATTGAATCTCAATATTGATACGTTCGTGAATCCGAGGCCAACCTTGCACTTGTTAAATGACGTTATATGTATTTTTACTATGAAATACAGTATGGTGAGTTTCATTTTCTCCCTTTTTAATTGCTTTTGCAATATATATTTTTGGGCTGAGAATACATGCGCTGTTTTATAAATGTTTTACGAAATAGGCACAAGTACTAAAACTAATTCTACGTGGGTTTAAACCAGAAATATACCCTTAGCTTGGTAACATTAAACTACTTGTCTATGTACGGTAGGCACGAATCCTAAAGATAGATCTATTGGGCTTGACAAACCCCATCCTGACTATGGGATGCTTTAGTACTTCGAGGTTATTTTAAACACACCTAATCTGGTGTACTTCAGAGGGTAAAACATGAACGTTAAGGCTTGTTACCGGGTGCCTACAACTTATAGAATACTTTTATACACTTACGAGTGTACATATATTTATAAACGAAAATCTTGTGGTCTATTAATATATTGAAATGATTGTTATGATAAACCTATGAACTCACCAACCTTTTGGTTGACACTTTAAAGCATGTTTATTCTCAGGTATTAAAGAAATCTTCCGCTGTGCATTAGCTTATTTTAAGGATATTACTTGGAGTCACTCATGGCATATTTTGAAAGACGTTGCATTCGAGTCATTGAGTTCATCAAGATTATTATTATGTCAACTATAGTTGGATGTATTATGAAATGGTGTGCATGCAGTCAACTTTCATTGTAAAGAAAGTTTGTCTTTTAAAAACGAATGCAATGTTTGTAAAATGTATCATATAAAGGTCAATTACCTCGCGATGTAATCAACTATTGTGAATCGTTTATAATGTATATGAACGGGTCCTTTCAATTGGTATCAGAGCGGTGGTCTTAGCGAACCAGGTCTGCATTAGTGTGTTTAACTGATAGTCGTTAGGATGCATTAGTGAGCCTGGACTTCGACCGTGTCTGCATGTCAAAAATTTTGCTTATCATTTTTGTCGGAAATTGCCTGCTTATCATTCTTAGTCTAGATACGTCTTATTGCATTGATTGCATGAATAGTGTATAGACAAAATTCATATCTTAGCGTATCTGCTAATCCATATCTTAGCGTATCTGTTACTGTAAACTTTGCCTGACATATCCCGTAAATTCCTCCATAATCTACGAAATCTTTTGCGCTATATATATAGATATTCTATGTAATTAGAATACCACCCGATAGCCGAAAAATCATTTCATATCGAAAAATCCTTTATTCAATCGAACGAAATGGAATTCGTCATTAGTTCAAGTCCCTCGAATTCCGATATGGAATCCCACTCAAGCTCCGAAAGCAGTGTGATCAGAATGGATCAACCAATTAGCTGAAATGTCCCGTTCTTATTGATTAAAAACGTTCCACATTAATTGATTTCATTGCGAGGTTTTGACCTCTATATGAGACGTTTTTCAAAGACTGCATTCATTTTAAAACAAACCATAACCTTTATTTCATCAATAAAGGTTTAAAAAACTTTACGTAGATTATCAAATAATGATAATCTAAAATATCCTGTTTACACACGACCATTACATAATGGTTTATAATACAAATATGTTACAACAAAATAAGTTTCTTGAATGCAGTTTTTACACAATATCATACAAACATGGACTCCAAATCTCGTCCTTATTTAAGTATGCGACAGCGGAAGCTCTTAATAATCACCTGAGAATAAACATGCTTAAAACGTCAACAAAAATGTTGGTGAGTTATAGGTTTAACCTATATATATCAAATCATAATAATAGACCACAAGATTTCATATTTCAATACACATCCCATACATAGAGATAAAAGTCATTCATATGGTGAACACCTGGTAACCGACATTAACAAGATGCACATATAAGAATATCCCCATCATTCCGGGACACCCTTCGGATATGATATAAATTTCGAAGTACTAAAGCATCCGGTACTTTGGATGGGGCTTGTTGGGCCCGATAGATCTATCTTTAGGATTCGCGTCAATTAGGGTGTCTGTTCCCTAATTCTTAGATTACCAGACTTAATAAAAAGGGGTATATTCGATTTCGATAATTCAACCATAGAATGTAGTTTCACATACTTGTGTCTATTTTGTAAATCATTTATAAAACCTGCATGTATTCTCATCCCAAAAATATTAGATTTTAAAAGTGGGACTATAACTCACTTTCACAGATTTTTACTTCGTCGGGAAGTAAGACTTGGCCACTGGTTGATTCACGAACCTATAACAATATATACATATATATCAAAGTATGTTCAAAATATATTTACAACACTTTTAATATATTTTGATGTTTTAAGTTTATTAAGTCAGCTGTCCTCGTTAGTAACCTACAACTAGTTGTCCACAATTAGATGTACAGAAATAAATCGATAAATATTATCTTGAATCAATCCACGACCCAGTGTATACGTATCTCAGTATTGATCACAACTCAAACTATATATATTTTGGAATCAACCTCAACCCTGTATAGCTAACTCCAACATTCACATATAGAGTGTCTATGGTTGTTCCGAAATATATATAGATGTGTCGACATGATAGGTCGAAACATTGTATACGTGTCTATGGTATCTCAAGATTACATAATATACAATACAAGTTGATTAAGTTATGGTTGGAATAGATTTGTTTCCAATTTTCACGTAGCTAAAATGAGAAAAATTATCCAATCTTGTTTTACCCATAACTTCTTCATTTTAAATCCGTTTTGAGTGAATCAAATTGCTATGGTTTCATATTGAACTCTATTTTATGAATCTAAACAGAAAAAGTATAGGTTTATAGTCGGAAAAAAAAGTTACAAGTTGTTTTTGTAAAGGTAGTCATTTCAGTCGAAAGAACGACGTCTAGATGACCATTTTAGAAAACATACTTCCACTTTGAGTTTAACCATAATTTTTGGATATAGTTTCATGTTCATAATAAAAATCATTTTCTTAGAATAACAACTTTTAAATCAAAGTTTATCCTAGTTTTTAATTAACTAACCCAAAACAGCCCGCGGTGTTACTACGACGGCGTAAATCCGGTTTTACGGTGTTTTTCGTGTTTCCAGGTTTTATATCATTAAGTTAGTATATCATATAGATATAGAACATGTGTTTAGCTGATTTTAAAAGTCAAGTTAGAAGGATTAACTTTTGTTTGCGAACAAGTTTAGAATTAACTAAACTTTGTTCTAGTGATTACAAGTTTAAACCTTCGAATAAGATAGCTTTATATGTATGAATCGAATGATGTTATGAACATCATTACTACCTTAAGTTCCTTGGATAAACCTACTGGAAAAGAGAAAAATGGATCTAGCTTCAACGGATCCTTGGATGGCTCGAAGTTCTTGAAGCAGAATCATGACACGAAAACAAGTTCAAGTAAGATCATCACTTAAAATAAGATTGTTATAGTTATAGAAATTGAACCAAAGTTTGAATATGATTATTACCTTGTATTAGAATGATAACCTACTGTAAGAAACAAAGATTTCTTGAGGTTGGATGATCACCTTACAAGATTGGAAGTGAGCTAGCAAACTTGAAAGTATTCTTGATTTTATGTAACTAGAACTTGTAGAATATATGAAGAACACTTAGAACTTAAAGATAGAACTTGAGAGAGATCAATTAGATGAATAAAATTGAAGAATGAAAGTGTTTGTAGGTGTTTTTGGTCGTTGGTGTATGGATTAGATATAAAGGATATGTAATTTTGTTTTCATGTAAATAAGTCATGAATGATTACTCATATTTTTGTAATTTTATGAGATATTTCATGCTAGTTGCCAAATGATGGTTCCCACATGTGTTAGGTGACTCACATGGGCTGCTAAGAGCTGATCATTGGAGTGTATATACCAATAGTACATACATCTAAAAGCTGTGTATTGTACGAGTACGAATACTGGTGCATACGAGTAGAATTGTTGATGAAACTGAACGAGGATGTAATTGTAAGCATTTTTGTTAAGTAGAAGTATTTTGATAAGTGTATTGAAGTCTTTAAAAAGTGTATAAATACATATTAAAACACTACATGTATATACATTTTAACTGAGTCGTTAAGTCATCGTTAGTCGTTACATGTAAGTGTTGTTTTGAAACCTTTAGGTTAACGATCTTGTTAAATGTTGTTAACCCAATGTTTATAATATCAAATGAGATTTTAAATTATTATATTATCATTATATTATCATGTATGAATATCTCTTAATATGATATATATCCATTAAATGTCTTTACAACGATAATCGTTACATATATGTCTCGTTTAAAAATCATTAAGTTAGTAGTCTTGTTTTTACATATGTAGTTCATTGTTAATATACTTAATGATATGTTTACTTATCATAGTATCATGTTAAATATATATATATATCCATATATATGTCATCATATAGTTTTTACAAGTTTTAACGTTCCTGAATCACCGGTCAACTTGGGTGGTCAATTGTCTATATGAAACATATTTCAATTAATCAAGTCTTAACAAGTTTGATTGCTTAACATGTTGGAAACATTTAATTATGTAAATATCAATCTCAATTAATATATATAAACATGAAAAAGTTCGGGTCACTACAGTACCTACCCGTTAAATAAATTTCGTCCCGAAATTTCAAGCTGTTGAAGGTGTTGACGAATCTTCTGGAAATAGATGCGGGTATTTCTTCTTCATCTGATCTTCACGCTCCCAGGTGAACTCGGGTCCTCTACGAGCATTCCATCGAACCTTAACAATTGGTATCTTGTTTTGCTTAAGTCTTTTAACCTCACGATCCATTATTTCGAAGGGTTCTTCGATGAATTGAAGTTTTTCGTTGATTTGGATTTCATCTAACGGAATAGTGAGATCTTCTTTAGAAAAACATTTCTTCAAATTCGAGACTTGGAAAGTGTTATGTACAGCCGCGAGTTGTTGAGGTAACTCAAGTCGGTAAGCTACTGGTCCGACACGATCAATAATCTTGAATGGTCCAATATACCTTGGATTTAATTTCCCTCGTTTACCAAATCGAACAACGCCTTTCCAAGGTGCAACTTTAAGCATGACCATCTCTCCAATTTCAAATTCTATATCTTTTCTTTTAATGTCAGCGTAGCTCTTTTGTCGACTTTGGGCGATTTTCAACCGTTGTTGAATTTGGATGATCTTCTCGGTAGTTTCTTGTATAATCTTCGGACCTGTAATCTGTCTATCCCCCACTTCACTCCAACAAATCGGAGACCTGCACTTTCTACCATAAAGTGCTTCAAACGGCGCCATCTCAATGCTTGAATGGTAGTTGTTGTTGTAGGAAAATTCTGCTAACGGTAGATGTCGATCCCAACTGTTTCCGAAATCAATAACACATGCTCGTAGCATGTCTTCAAGCGTTTGTATCGTCCTTTCGCTCTGCCCATCAGTTTGTGGATGATAGGCAGTACTCATGTCTAGACGAGTTCCTAATGCTTGCTGTAATGTCTGCCAGAATCTTGAAATAAATCTGCCATCTCTATCAGAGATAATAGAGATTGGTATTCCATGTCTGGAGACGACTTCCTTCAAATACAGTCGTACTAACTTCTCCATCTTGTCATCTTCTCTTATTGGCAGGAAGTGTGCTGATTTGGTGAGACGATCAACTATTACCCAAATAGTATCAAAACCACTTGCAGTCCTTGGAAATTTAGTGATGAAATCCATGGTAATGTTTTCCCATTTCCATTCCGGGATTTCGGGTTGTTGAAGTAGACCTGATGGTTTCTGATGCTCAGCTTTGACCTTAGAACACGTCAAACATTCTCCTACGTATTTAGCAACATCGGCTTTCATACCCGGCCACCAAAAATGTTTCTTGAGATCCTTGTACAAATTCCCCGTTCCAGGATGTATTGAGTATCTGGTTTTATGAGCTTCTCTAAGTACCATTTCTCTCATATCTCCAAATTTTGGTACCCAAATCCTTTCAGCCCTATACCGGGTTCCGTCTTCCTGAATATTAAGATGCTTCTCCGATCCTTTGGGTATTTCATCCTTTAAATTTCCCTCTTTTAAAACTCCTTGTTGCGCCTCCTTTATTTGAGTAGTAAGGTTATTATGAATCATTATATTCATAGATTTTACTCGAATGGTTTCTCTGTCCTTCCTGCTCAAGGCATCGGCTACCACATTTGCCTTCCCTGGGTGGTAACGAATCTCAAAGTCGTAATCATTCAACAATTCAATCCACCTACGCTGCCTCATATTCAGTTGTTTCTGATTAAATATGTGTTGAAGACTTTTCTGGTCGGTATATATAATACTTTTGACCCCATATAAGTAGTGCCTCCAAGTCTTTAATGCAAAAACAACCGCTCCTAATTCCAAATCATGCGTCGTATAATTTTGTTCGTGAATCTTCAATTATCTAGACGCATAAGCAATCACCTTCGTTCGTTGCATTAATACACAACCGAGACCTTGCTTTGATGCGTCACAATAAATCACAAAATCATCATTCCCTTCAGGCAATGACAATATAGGTGCCGTAGTTAGCTTTTTCTTCAATAACTGAAACGCTTTCTCTTGTTCATCATTCCATTCAAATTTCTTCCCTTTATGCGTTAATGCAGTCTAGGGTTTTGCTATTCTGGAAAAGTCTTGGATGAACCTTCTGTAGTAACCAGCTAGTCCTAAAAACTGGCGTATGTGTTTCGGAGTTTTCGGGGTTTCCCACTTTTCAACAGTTTCTATCTTTGCCGGATCCACCTTAATACCTTCTTTGTTCACTATGTGACCAAGGAATTGAACTTCTTCCAACCAAAATGCACACTTTGAAAACTTAGCGTACAATTCTTCCTTCCTCAATACTTCTAACACCTTTCTCAAATGTTCACCGTGTTCTTGGTCATTCTTTGAGTAAATAAGTATGTCATCAATGAAAACAATGACAAACTTGTCAAGGTATGGTCCACACACTCGGTTCATAAGGTCCATGAACACAGCTGGTGCATTAGTTAAACCAAACGACATGACCATAAACTCGTAATGACCGTAACGTGTTCTAAAAGCAGTCTTTGGAATATCATCTTCTTTCACCCGCATTTGATGATACCCGGAACGTAAGTCAATCTTTGAATAAACAGACGAGCCTTGTAGTTGATCAAATAAGTCGTCGATTCTCGGTAGTGGGTAGCGGTTCTTGATGGTAAGTTTGTTCAACTCTCGGTAGTCGATACACAACCTGAATGTACCATCTTTCTTCTTGACAAACAAAACAGGAGCTCCCCACGGTGATGTGCTTGGTCGAATGAAACCACGCTCTAAAAGTTCTTGTAATTGGCTTTGCAGTTCTTTCATTTCGCTGGGTGCGAGTCTGTAAGGAGCACGAGCTATTGGTGCAGCTCCTGGTACAAGATCTATTTGAAATTCAACGGATCGATGTGGGGGTAATCCCAGTAATTCTTTCGGAAATACATCAGGAAATTCTTTTGCAATGGGAACATCATTGATGCTCTTTTCTTCAGTTTGTACTTTCTCGACGTGTGCTAGAACAGCATAGCAACCTTTTCTTATTAGTTTTTGTGCCTTCAAATTACTAATAAGATGTAGCTTCGTGTTGCCCTTTTCTCCGTACACCATTAAGGGTTTTCCTTTTTCTCGTATAATACGAATTGCATTTTTGTAACAAACGATCTCTGCTTTCACTTCTTTCAACCAGTCCATACCGATTATCACATCAAAACTCTCTAACTCTACTGGTATCAAATCAATCTTAAATGTTTCGCTAACCAGTTTAATTTCTCGATTCCGACATATATTATCTGCTGAAATTAATTTACCATTTGCTAATTCGAGTAAAAATTTACTATCCAAAGGCGTCAATGGACAACTTAATTTAGCACAAAAATCTCTACTCATATAGCTTCTATCCGCACCCAAATCAAATAAAACGTAAGCAGGTTTATTGTCAATAAGAAACGTACCCGTAACAAGCTCCGGGTCTTCCTGTGCCTCTGCCGCATTAATATTGAAAACTCTTCTGCGGCCTTGTCCATTCGTGTTCTCCTGGTTCGGGCAATTTCTAATAATGTGGCCCGGTTTTCCACATTTATAACAAACTACATTGGCATAACTTGCTCCGACACTACTTGCTCCGCCATTACTCGTTCCGACACCATTTGTTCCTTTCGTTCTATTAACCCCTGGTCCGTAGACCTCACACTTCGCCGCGCTATGACCATTTCTTTTACACTTGTTGCAAAATTTGGTGCAGAACCCCGAGTGATACTTTTCACACCTTTGGCATAGCTGCTTCTGATTGTTGTTGTTGTTGTTGCGGTTATTATTGTTATTGGGATGATTGTTGTAGTTGCTGTTGTTGTTGTTGTTGTTGTTGTTGGGCCGTTTGTTGTAGTTGCGATTGATGTTGCGATTATTGGGATAATTGTTGCGATTATTGTTGTAATTGCTGTTGTTGTTGTATTGGTGATTCTTATCACCATTTTCCTCCCACTTTCTTTTGACTTGCTTCACATTGGCCTCTTCAGCAGTCTGTTCTTTAATCCTTTCTTCAATCTGGTTCACTAGTTTGTGAGCCATTCTACATGCCTATTGTATGGAGGCGGGCTCCTGTGAACTTATATCTTCTTGGATTCTTTCCGGTAATCCTTTCATAAACGCGTCGATCTTCTCTTCCTCATCTTCGAATGCTCCCGGACACAATAGGCACAATTCTGTGAATCGTCTTTCGTACGTGGTAATATCAAATCCTTGGGTTCGTAACCCTCTAAGTTCTGTCTTGAGCTTATTGACCTCGGTTCTGGGACGGTACTTCTCGTTCATCAAGTGCTTGAATGCTAACCACGGTAGTGCGTACGCATCGTCTTGTCCCACTTGCTCTAGATAGGTATTCCACCATGTTAACGCAGAACCTGTGAAGGTATGCGTAGCGTACTTTACTTTGTCCTCTTCAGTACACTTACTTATGGCAAACACCGATTCGACCTTCTCGGTCCACCGTTTCAATCCGATCGGTCCTTCGGTTCCATCAAATTCCAAAGGTTTGCAGGCAGTGAATTCTTTGTAGGTGCATCCTACATGATTTCATGTACTGCTAGATCCAAGGTTATTGTTGGTATGTAGCGCAGCCTGTACTGCGGCTATGTTTGAAGCTAGAAAAGTACGGAATTCCTCTTCATTCATATTCACGGTGTGTCGAGTAGTCGGTGCCATTTCCTTCAAAATAGTCAAATGGAATAAGTTAATCATACAGAATATTAAGAGTAGTTAATAGTATTTCGTAGCATAATATGAACTCATTTATAAAAACTTTTTCTTCATATTAGCGTTTTATAAGTTTAAATTCGGGTAGTACCTACCCGTTAAGTTCATACTTAGTAGCTAATATACAATTCAACTACTACAATTCTATATGAAAAACTGATTATAATAATATTTCGCGTTCAAACTTTTACACAATATTTTACAAACTTACAATACCGCTTATTTTACATATAGCATGAAATATACCACACAATAAATTTGATACAAGATGGTTGTGAAGATAATTCTAGCTAGTACACAAGTCGTTCAGCAAAGGCAATAAAGACACGTAATTCATACGTCCAGAAACAAGTCATGCATTCTGGTTTTACTAGGATTACTTCCCATCCTTGGTCTTGTGGAACATAACCGTTATGGCCATTGATAAGACAGCGTGTTGTAACGTCGTCAAAGGGACGAGGGTTACGTAATGTCCAACAGTCCCGTAACAATCTAAAAACCTCATTTCTTACCCCAATTACCAACTCCGTCACTTGTGGGAACGTTTTGTTTAATAGTTGTAGCCCAATGTTCTTGTTCTCACTTTGGTGAGAAGCGAACATTACTAATCCGTAAGCATAACATGCTTCTTTATGTTGCATGTTAGCCGCTTTTTCTAAATCATGAAGTCCAATATTCGGATATATTGAGTCAAAATAATTTCTTAACCCATTGCGTAAAATAGCATTTGGGTTCCCCGCAATATATGCGTCAAAGTAAACACATCGTAACTTATGGATTTCCCAATGTGATATCCCCCATCTTTCGAACGAAAGCCTTTTATAAACCAAGGCATTCTTGGAACGTTCTTCGAATGTCTTACAAACTGATCTCGCCTTAAATAGTTGTGCCGAAGAATTCTGACCGACTCTAGACAAGATTTCATCAATCATGTCTCCGGGTAGGTCTCTTAAAATATTGGGTTGTCTATCCATTTTGTGTTTTTATACTGTAAAATAGACAAGAGTTAGATTAATAAAAAAAATACTTATTAATACAAGCAAATTTTACATATATCATAAAGCATAAGCACGCTATATTACATATATTACACCACACGAATACAACTATCTTATTCCGACTCGCTTGCTTCTTCTTCTTCTTCGGTTTTGGTTCGTTTTGCCAAGTTTCTAGGGATATATGATGTTCCCCTAATACGAGCCGTCGTTTTCCACATTGGTTTAGAAAAACCTGGTGGTTTAGAGGTTCCCGGGTCATTGTTACAACTTAAGGACTTCGGGGGTTGACGATATATATAAAGTTCATCGGGGTTGGAATTAGATTTCTCTATTTTTATGCCCTTTCCCTTATTATTTTCTTTTGCCTTTTTAAATTCAGTTGGGGTAATTTCTATAACATCATCGGAATTCTCGTCGGAATCCGATTCATCGGAGAATTGGTAATCCTCCCAATATTTTGCTTCCTTGGCGGAAAAACCATTGACCATAATTAACCTTGGTCGGTTGGTTGAGGATTTTCTTTTACTTAACCGTTTTATTATTTCCCCCACCGGTTCTATTTCTTCATCCGGTTCCAATTCTTCTTCCGGTTCCAATTCTTCTTCCGGTTCCAATTCTTCTTCCGGTTCTGACTCTTCTTCCGGTTCCTCTTCGGGAACTTGTGAATCAGTCCACGAATCATTCCAATTTACATTTGACTCTTCATTATTATTAGGTGAGTCAATAGGACTTGTTCTAGAGGTAGACATCTATCACTTAATATCAAACGCGTTAAGAGATTAATATATCACATAATATTCACATGTTAAAAATATATAGTTTCCAACAAAATTTGTTAAGCAATCATTTTTCAAGTAAACACGGTCGAAGTCCAGACTCACTAATGCATCCTAACAAACTCGATAAGACAAACTAATGCAAAATTCTGGTTCTCTAAAACCAACGCTCTGATACCAACTGAAATGTCCCGTTCTTATTGATTAAAAATGTTCCATATTAATTGATTTCGTTGCGAGGTTTTGACCTCTATATGAGACGTTTTTCAAAGACTGCATTCATTTTAAAACAAACCATAACCTTTATTTCATCAATAAAGGTTTAAAAAACTTTACGTAGATTATCAAATAATGATAATCTAAAATATCCTGTTTACACACGACCATTACATAATGGTTTATAATACAAATATGTTACAACAAAATAAGTTTCTTGAATGCAGTTTTTACACAATATCATACAAACATGGACTCCAAATCTCGTCCTTATTTAAGTATGCGACAGCGGAAGCTCTTAATAATCACCTGAGAATAAACATGCTTAAAACGTCAACAAAAATGTTGGTGAGTTATAGGTTTAACCTATATATATCAAATCATAATAATAGACCACAAGATTTCATATTTCAATACACATCCCATACATAGAGATAAAAGTCATTCATATGGTGAACACCTGGTAACCGACATTAACAAGATGCATATATAAGAATATCCCCATCATTCCGGGACACCCTTCGGATATGATATAAATTTTGAAGTACTAAAGCATCCGGTACTTTGGATGGGGCTTGTTGGGCCCGATAGATCTATCTTTAGGATTCGCGTCAATTAGGGTGTCTGTTCCCTAATTCTTAGATTACCAGACTTAATAAAAAGGGGCATATTCGATTTCGATAATTCAACCATAGAATGTAGTTTCACGTACTTGTGTCTATTTTGTAAATCATTTATAAAACCTGCATGTATTCTCATCCCAAAAATATTAGATTTTAAAAGTGGGACTATAACTCACTTTCACAGATTTTTACTTCGTCGAGAAGTAAGACTTGGTCACTGGTTGATTCACAAACCTGTAACAATAGATACATATATATCAAAGTATGTTCAAAATATATTTACAACACTTTTAATATATTTTGATGTTTTAAGTTTATTAAGTCAGCTGTCCTCGTTAGTAACCTACAACTAGTTGTCCACAATTAGATGTACAGAAATAAATCGATAAATATTATCTTGAATCAATCCACGACCCAGTGTATACGTATCTCAGTATTGATCACAACTCAAACTATATATATTTTGGAATCAACCTCAACCCTGTATAGCTAACTCCAACATTCACATATAGAGTGTCTATGGTTGTTCCGAAATATATATAGATGTGTCGACATGATAGGACGAAACATTGTATACGTGTCTATGGTATCTCAAGATTACATAATATACAATACAAGTTGATTAAGTTATGGTTGGAATAGATTTGTTACCAATTTTCACGTAGCTAAAATGAGAAAAATTATCCAATCTTGTTTTACCCATAACTTCTTCATTTTAAATCCGTTTTGAGTGAATCAAATTGCTATGGTTTCATATTGAACTCTATTTTATGAATCTAAACAGAAAAAGTAAAGGTTTATAGTCGGAAAAATAAGTTACAAGTCATTTTTGTAAAGGTAGTCATTTCAGTCGAAAGAACGACGTCTAGATGACCATTTTAGAAAATATACTTCCACTTTGAGTTTAACCATAATTTTTGGATATAGTTTCATGTTCATAATAAAAATCATTTTCCCAGAATAACAACTTTTAAATCAAAGTTTATCATAGTTTTTAATTAACTAACCCAAAACAGCAAGCGGTGTTACTACGACGGCGTAAATCAGGTTTTAAATCATTAAGTTAGCATATCATATAGATATAGAACATGTGTTTAGTTGATTTTAAAAGTCAAGTTAGAAGGATTAACTTTTATTTGTGAACAAGTTTAGAATTAACTAAACTATGTTCTAGTGATTACAAGTTTAAACCTTCGAATAAGATAGCTTTATATGTATGAATCGAATGATGTTATGAACATCATTACTACCTCAAGTTCCTTGGATAAACCTACTAGAAATGAGAAAAATAGATCTAGCTTCAAAGGATCCTTTGATGGCTTGAAAGTTCTTGAAGCAGAATCATGACACGAAAACAATTTCAAGATTTCCACTCGAAATAAGATTGTTATAGTTATAGAAATTGAATTAAAGTTTGAATATGATTATTACCTTGTATTAGAAAGATAACCTACTGTAAGTAACAAAGGTTTCTTTATCTTGGTTGATTACTTGGAATGGATTTAGAAAACTTGGAAGTAAACTTGCAATCTTGGAAGTATTCTTGATTTTATGAAACTAGAACTTTTGGAATTTATGAAGAACACTTAGAACTTGAAGAAAGAACTTGAGAGAGATCAATTAGATGAAGAAAATTGAAGAATGAAAGTGTTTGTAGGTGTTTTTGGTCGTTGGTGTATGGATTAGATATAAAAGATATGTAATTTTGTTTTCATGTAAATAAGTCATGAATGATTACTCATATTTTTGTAATTTTATGAGATATTTCATGCTAGTTGCCAAATGATGGTTCCCACATGTGTTAGGTGACTCACATGGGCTGCTAAGAGCTGATCATTGGAGTGTATATACCAATAGTACATACATCTAAAAGCTGTGTATTGTACGAGTACGAATACGGGTTCATACGAGTAGAATTGTTGATGAAACTGAACGAAGATGTAATTGTAAGCATTTTTGTTAAGTAGAAGTATTTTGATAAGTGTCTTGAAGTCTTTCAAAAGTTTATGAATACATATTAAAACACTACATGTATATACATTTTAACTGAGTCGTTAAGTCATTGTTAGTCGTTACATGTAAATGTTGTTTTGAAACCTTTAGGTTAACGATCTTGTTGAATGTTGTTAACCCATTGTTTATTATAACAAATGAGATGTTAAATTGTTATATTATCATGATATTATGATATATAATATATCTTAGTATGATATATATACAGTTAAATGTCGTTACAACGATAATCGTTACATATATGTCTCGTTTCGAAATCATTAAGTTAGTAGTCTTATTTTTACATATGTATTTCATTGTTAATACACTTAATAATATATTTACTTATCATTTAACATAATTAACCAAGTGTATCAATATCTTAATATGATTCATATGTACCTAGTAAGACGTTGTTATAACGATAATCGTTATATATATCGTTTTCGAGTTTCCTAAATTAATAGTCTCATTTTTATGTATATAATGAAATGTCCCGTTCTTATTGATTAAAAATGTTCCATATTAATTGATTTCGTTGCGAGGTTTTGACCTCTATATGAGACGTTTTTCAAAGACTGCATTCATTTTTAAAACAAACCATAACCTTTATTTCATAAATAAAGGTTTAAAAAGCTTTACGTAGATTATCAAATAATGATAATCTAAAATATCCTGTTTACACACGACCATTACATAATGGTTTACAATACAAATATGTTACATCGAAATCAGTTTCTTGAATGCAGTTTTTACACAGTATCATACAAACATGGACTCCAAATCTAGTCCTTATTTAAGTATGCGACAGCGGAAGCTCTTAATAATCACCTGAGAATAAACATGCTTAAAACGTCAACAAAAATGTTGGTGAGTTATAGGTTTAACCTATATATATCAAATCATAATAATAGACCACAAGATTTCATATTTCAATACACATCCCATACATAGAGATAAAAAATCATTCATATGGTGAACACCTGGTAACCGACATTAACAAGATGCATATATAAGAATATCCCCATCATTCCGGGACACCCTTCGGATATGATATAAATTTCGAAGTACTAAAGCATCCGGTACTTTGGATGGGGTTTGTTAGGCCCAATAGATCTATCTTTAGGATTCGCGTCAATTAGGGTGTCTGTTCCCAAATTCTTAGATTACCAGACTTAATAAAAAGGGGCATATTCGATTTCGATAATTCAACCATAGAATGTAGTTTCACGTACTTGTGTCTATTTTGTAAATCATTTATAAAACCTGCATGTATTCTCATCCCAAAAATATTAGATTTTAAAAGTGGGACTATAACTCACTTTCACAGATTTTTACTTCGTCGGGAAGTAAGACTTGGCCACTGGTTGATTCACGAACCTATAACAATATATATATATATATATATATATATATATATATATATATATATATATATATATATATATATATATATATATATATATATATATATATATATATATATCAAAGTATGTTCAAAATAAATTTACAACACTTTTAATATATTTTGATGTTTTAAGTTTATTAAGTCAGTTGTCCTCGTTAGTAACCTACAACTAGTTGTCCACAGTTAGATGTACAGAAATAAATCGATAAATATTATCTTGAATCAATCCACGACCCAGTGTATACGTATCTCAGTATTGATCACAACTCAAACTATATATATTTTGGAATCAACCTCAACCCTGTATAGCTAACTCCAACATTCACATATAGAGTGTCTATGGTTATTCCGAAATATATATAGATGTGTCGACATGGTAGGTCGAAATATTGTATACGTGTCTATGGTATCTCAAGATTACATAATATACAATACAAGTTGATTAAGTTATGGTTGGAATAGATTTGTTATCAATTTTCACGTAGCTAAAATGAGAAAAATTATCCAATCTTGTTTTACCCATAACGTCTTCATTTTAAATCCGTTTTGAGTGAATCAAATTGCTATGGTTTCATATTGAACTCTATTTTATGAATCTAAACAGAAAAAGTAAAGGTTTATAGTCAGAAAAATAAGTAACAAGTCATTTTTGTTAAGGTAGTCATTTCAGTCGAAAGAACGACGTCTAGATGACCATTTTAGAAAACATACTTCCACTTTGAGTTTAACCATAATTTTTGGATATAGTTTCATGTTCATAATAAAAATTATTTTCTCAGAATAACAACTTTTAAATCAAAGTTTATCATAGTTTTTAATTAACTAACCCAAAACAGCCCGCGGTGTTACTACGACGGCGTAAATCCGGTTTTACGGTGTTTTTCGTGTTTCCAGGTTTTAAATCATTAAGTTAGCATATCATATAGATATAGAACATGTGTTTAGTTGATTTTAAAAGTCAAGTTAGAAGGATTAACTTTTGTTTGCGAACAAGTTTAGAATTAACTAAACTATGTTCTAGTGATTACAAGTTTAAACCTTCGAATAAGATAGCTTTATATGTATGAATCGAATGATGTTATGAACATCATTACTACCTTAAGTTCCTTGGATAAACCTACTGAAAAAGAGAAAAATGGATTTAGCTTCAACGGATCCTTGGATGGCTCGAAGTTCTTGAAGCAGAATCATGACACGAAAACAAGTTCAAGTAAGATCATCACTTGAAATAAGATTGTTATAGTTATAGAAATTGAACCAAAGTTTGAATATGATTATTACCTTGTATTAGAATGATAACCTACTGTAAGAAACAAAGATTTCTTGAGGTTGGATGATCACCTTACAAGATTGGAAGTGAGCTAGCAAACTTGAAAGTATTCTTGATTTTATGTAACTAGAACTTGTAGAATTTATGAAGAACACTTAGAACTTGAAGATAGAACTTGAGAGAGATCAATTAGATGAAGAAAATTGAAGAATGAAAGTGTTTGTAGGTGTTTTTGGTCGTTGGTGTATGGATTAGATATAAAGGATATGTAATTTTGTTTTCATGTAAATAAGTCATGGATGATTACTCATATTTTTGTAATTTTATGAGATATTTCATGCTTGTTGCCAAATGATGGTTCCCACATGTGTTAGGTGACTCACATGGGATGATAAGAGCTGATCATTATAGTGTATATACCAATAGTACATACATCTAAAAGCTGTGTATTGTACGAGTACGAATACGGGTGCATACGAGTAGAATTGTTGATGAAACTGAACAAGGATGTAATTGTAAGCATTTTTGTTAAGTAGAAGTATTTTGATAAGTGTATTGAAGTCTTTCAAAAGTGTATAAATACATATTAAAACACTACATGTATATACATTTTAACTGAGTCGTTAAGTCATCGTTAGTCGTTACATGTAAGTGTTGTTTTGAAACCTTTAGGTTAACGCTCTTGTTAAATGTTATTAACCCAATGTTTATAATATCAAATGAGATTTTAAATTATTATATTATCATGATATTATCATGTATGAATATCTCTTAATATGATATATATACATTAAATGTCTTTACAACGATAATCGTTACATATATGTCTCGTTTAAAAATCATTAAGTTAGTAGTCTTGTTTTTACATATGTAGTTCATTGTTAATATACTTAATGATATGTTTACTTATCATAGTATCATGTTAACTATATATATATATATATATATCCATATATATGTAATCATATAGTTTTTACAAGTTTTAACGTTCGTGAATCACCGGTCAACTTGGGTGGTCAATTGTCTATATGAAACATATTTCAATTAATCAAGTCTTAAAAATTTTGATTGCTTAACATGTTGGAAACATTTAATCATGTAAATATCAATCTCAATTAATATATATAAACATGGAAAAGTTCGGGTCACTACAGTACCTACCCGTTAAATAAATTTCGTCCCGAAATTTTAAGCTGTTGAAGGTGTTGACGAATCTTCTGGAAATAGATGCGGGTATTTCTTCTTCATCTGATCTTCACGCTCCCAGGTGAACTTGGGTCCTCTACGAGCATTCCATTGAACCTTAACAATTGGTATCTTGTTTTGTTTAAGTCTTTTAACCTCACGATCCATTATTTCGACGGGTTCTTCGATGAATTGAAGTTTTTCGTTGATTTGGATTTCATCTAACGGAATAGTGAGATCTTCTTTAGCAAAATATTTCTTCAAATTCGAGACATGGAAAGTGTTATGTACAGCCGCGAGTTGTTGAGGTAACTCAAGTTGGTAAGCTACTGGTCCGACACGATCAATAATCTTGAATGGTCCAATATACCTTGGATTTAATTTCCCTCATTTACCAAATCGAACAACGCCTTTCCAAGGTGCAACTTTAAGCATGACCATCTCTCCAATTTCAAATTCTATATCTTTTCTTTTAATGTCAGCGTAGCTCTTTTGTCGACTTTGGGCGGTTTTCAACCGTTGTTGAATTTGGATGATCTTCTCGGTAGTTTCTTGTATAATCTCCGGACCCGTAATCTGTCTATCCCCCACTTCACTCCAACAAATCGGAGACCTGCACTTTCTACCATAAAGTGCTTCAAACGGCGCCATCTCAATGCTTGAATGGTAGCTGTTGTTGTAGGAAAATTCTGCTAACGGTAGATGTCGATCCCAACTGTTTCCGAAATCAATAACACATGCTCGTAGCATGTATTCAAGCGTTTGTATCGTCCTTTCGCTCTGCCCATCAGTTTGTGGATGATAGGCAGTACTCATGTCTAGACGAGTTCCTAATGCTTGCTGTAATGTCTGCCAGAATCTTGAAATAAATCTGCCATCCCTATCAGAGATAATAGAGATTGGTATTCCATGTCTAGAGACGACTTCCTTCAAATACAGTCGTGCTAACTTCTCCATCTTGTCATCTTCTCTTATTGGTAGGAAGTGTGCTGATTTGGTGAGACGATCAACTATTACCCAAATAGTATCAAAACCACTTGCAGTCCTTGGCAATTTAGTGATGAAATCCATGGTAATGTTTTCCCATTTCCATTCCAGGATTTCGGGTTGTTGAAGTAGACCTGATGGTTTCTGATGCTCAGCTTTGACCTTAGAACACGTCAAACATTCTCCAA
This sequence comes from Rutidosis leptorrhynchoides, assembly GCF_046630445.1. Taxonomy (NCBI): domain Eukaryota; kingdom Viridiplantae; phylum Streptophyta; class Magnoliopsida; order Asterales; family Asteraceae; genus Rutidosis; species Rutidosis leptorrhynchoides. The sequence goes on from NC_092334.1 coordinate 151,639,517, forward strand.
CGTATTTAGCAACATTGGCTTTCATACCCGGCCACCAAAAATGTTTCTTGAGATCCTTGTACATCTTCCCCGTTCCAGGATGTATTGAGTATCTGGTTTTATGAGCTTCTCTAAGTACCATTTCTCTCATATCTCCAAATTTTGGTACCCAAATCCTTTCAGCCCTATACCGGGTTCCGTCTTCCCGAATATTAAGATGCTTCTCCGATCCTTTGGGTATTTCATCCTTTAAATTTCCCTCTTTTAAAACTCCTTGTTGCGCCTCCTTTATTTGAGTAGTAAGGTTATTATGAATCATTATATTCATAGATTTTACTCGAATGGGTTCCCTGTCCTTCCTGCTCAAGGCATCGGCTACCACATTTGCCTTCCCCGGGTGGTAACGAATCTCAAAGTCGTAATCATTCAACAATTCAATCCACCTACGCTGCCTCATATTCAGTTGTTTCTGATTAAATATGTGTTGAAGACTTTTGTGGTAGGTATATATAATACTTTTGACCCCATATAAGTAGTGCCTCCAAGTCTTTAATGCAAAAACAACCGCGCCTAATTCCAAATCATGCGTCGTATAATTTTGTTCGTGAATCTTCAATTGTCTAGACGCATAAGCAATCACCTTCATTCGTTGCATTAATACACAACCGAGACCTTTCTTTGATGCATCACAATAAATTACAAAATCATCATTCCCTTTAGGCAATGACAATATAGGTGCCGTAGTTAGCTTTTCTTCAATAACTGAAACGATTTCTCTTGTTCATCATTCTATTCAAATTTCTTCCCTTTATGCGTTAATGCAGTCAAGGGTTTTGCTATTCTGGAAAAGTCTTGGATGAACCTTCTGTAGTAACCAGCTAGTCCTAAAAACTGGCGTATGTATTTCGGAGTTTTTGGGGTTTCCCACTTTTCAACAGTTTCTATCTTTGCCGGATCCACCTTAATACCTTCTTTGTTCACTATGTGACCGAGGAATTGAACTTCTTCCAACGAAAATGCACACTTTGAAAACTTAGCGTACAATTCTTCCTTCCTCAATACTTCTAACACCTTTCTCAAATGTTCACCGTGTTCTTGGTCATTCTTTGAGTAAATAAGTATGTCATCAATGAAAACAATGACAAACTTGTCAAGGTATGGTCCACACACTCGGTTCATAAGGTCCATGAACACAGCTGGTGCATTAGTTAAACCAAACGACATGACCATAAACTCGTAATGACCGTAACGTGTTCTAAAAGCAGTCTTTGGAATATCATCTTCTTTCACCCGCATTTGATGATACCCGAAACGTAAGTCAATCTTTGAATAAACAGACGAGCCTTGTAGTTGATCAAATAAGTCGTCGATTCTCGGTAGTGGGTAGCGGTTCTTGATGGTAAGTTTGTTCAACTCTCGGTAGTCGATACACAACCTGAATGTACCATCTTTCTTCTTGACAAACAAAACAGGAGCTCCCCACGGTGATGTGCTTAGTCGAATGAAACCACGCTCTAAAAGTTCTTATAATTGGCTTTGCAGTTCTTTCATCTCGCTGGGTGCGAGTCTGTAAGGAGCACGAGCTATTGGTGCAGCTCCTGGTACAAGATCTATTTGAAATTCAACGGATCGATGTGGGGGTAATCCCGGTAATTCTTTCGGAAATACATCGGGAAATTCTTTTGCAATGGGAACATCATTGATGCTCTTTTCTTCAGTTTGTACTTTCTCGACGTGTGCTAGAACAGCATAGCAACCTTTTCTTATTAGTTTTTGTGCCTTCAAATTACTAATAAGATGTAGCTTCGTGTTGCCCTTTTCTCCGTACACCATTAAGGGTTTTCCTTTTTCTCGTATAATGCGAATTGCATTTTTGTAACAAACGATCTCTGCTTTCACTTCTTTCAACCAGTCCATACCGATTATCACATCAAAACTCCCTAACTCTACTGGTATCAAATCAATCTTAAATGTTTCGCTAACCAGTTTAATTTCTCGATTCCGACATATATTATCTGCTGAAATTAATTTACCATTTGCTAATTCGAGTAAAAATTTACTATCCAAAGGCGTCAATGGACAACTTAATTTAGCACAAAAATCTCTACTCATATAGCTTCTATCCGCACCCGAATCAAATAAAACGTAAGCAGATTTATTGCCAATAAGAAACGTACCCGTAACAAGCTCCAGGTCTTTCTGTACCTCTGCCGCATTAATATTGAAAACTCTTTCGCGGCCTTGTCCATTCGTGTTCTCCTGGTTCGGGCAATTTTTAATAATGTGGCCCGGTTTTCCACATTAATAATGCGCTCCGACACTACTTGCTCCGCCATTACTCGTTCCGACACCATTTGTTCCTTTCGTTCTATTAACCCCTGGTCCGTAGACTTCACACTTCGCCGCGCTATGACCATTTCTTTTACACTTGTTGCAAAATTTGGTGCAGAACCCCGAGTGATACTTTTCACACCTTTGGCATAGCTGCTTCTGATTGTTGTTGTTGTTGCGGTTATTATTGTTGTTGGGATGATTGTTGTTGTTGTTGTTGTTGTTGTTGTTGTTGTTGTTGTTGTTGTTGTTGTTGTTGTTGGGCCGTTTGTTGTAGTTGCGGTTGATGTTGCGATTGTTGGGATAATTGTTGCGATTATTGTTGTAATTGCTGTTGTTGTTGTATTGGTGATTCTTATCACCGTTTTCCTCCCACTTTCTTTTGACTTGCTTTACATTGGCCTCTTCAGCAGTCTGTTCTTTAATTCTTTCTTCAATCTGGTTCACTAGTTTGTGAGCCATTCTACATGCCTGTTGTATGGAGGCGGGCTCATGTGAACTTATATCTTCTTGGATTCTTTCCGGTAATCCTTTCACAAACGCGTCGATCTTCTCTTCCTCATCTTCGAATGCTCCCGGACACAATAGGCACAATTCTGTGAATCGTCTTTCGTACGTGGTAATATCAAATCCTTGGGTTCGTAACCCTCTAAGTTCTGTCTTGAGCTTATTGACCTCGGTTCTGGGACGGTACTTCTCGTTCATCAAGTGCTTGAATGCTGACCACGGTAGTGCGTACGCATCGTCTTGTCCCACTTGCTCTAGATAGGTATTCCACCATGTTAACGCAGAACCTGTGAAGGTATGCATAGCGTACTTCACTTTGTCCTCTTCAGTACACTTACTTATGGCAAACACCGATTCGACCTTCTCGGTCCACCGTTTCAATCCGATCGGTCCTTCGGTTCCATCAAATTCCAAAGGTTTGCAGGCAGTGAATTCTTTGTAGGTGCATCCTACACGATTTCCTGTACTGCTAGATCCAAGGTTATTGTTGGTATGTAGCGCAGCCTGTACTGCGGCTATGTTTGAAGCTAGAAAAGTACGGAATTCCTCTTCATTCATATTCACGGTGTGTCGAGTAGTCGGTGCCATTTCCTTCAAAATAGTCAAATGGAACAAGTTAATCATACAGAATATTAAGAGTAGTTAATAGTATTTCGTAGCATAATATGAACTCATTTATAAAAGCTTTTTCTTCATATTAGCGTTTTATAAGTTTAAATTCGGGTAGTACCTACTCGTTAAGTTCATACTTAGTAGCTAATATACAATTCAACTACTACAATTCTATATGAAAAACTGATTATAATAATATTTCGCGTTCAAACTTTTACACAATAATTTACAAACTTACAATACCGCTTATTTTACATATAGCATGAAATATACCACACAATAAATTTGATACAAGATGGTTGTGAAGATAATTCTAGCTAGTACACAAGTCGTTCAGAAAAGGCAATAAAGACACGTAATTCATACGTCCAGAAACAAGTCATGCATTCTGGTTTTACTAGGATTACTTCCCATCCTTGGTCTTGTGGAACATAACCGTTATGGCCATTGATAAGACAGCGTGTTGTAACGTCGTCAAAGGGACGAGGGTTACGTAATGTCCAACAGTCCCGTAACAATCTAAAAACCTCATTTCTTACCCCAATTACCGACTGCGTCACTTGTGGGAACGTTTTGTTTAATAGTTGTAGCCCAATGTTCTTGTTCTCACTTTGGTGAGAAGCAAACATTACTAATCCATAAGCATAACATGCTTCTTTATGTTGCATGTTAGCCGCTTTTTCTAAATCATGAAGTCCAATATTCGGATATATTGAGTCAAAATAATTTCTTAACCCATTGCGTAAAATAGCATTTGGGTTCCCCGCAATATATGCGTCAAAGTAAACACATCGTAACTTACGGATTTCCCAATGTGATATCCCCCATCTTTCGAACGAAAGCCTTTTATAAACCAAGGCATTCTTGGAACGTTCTTCGAATGTCTTACAAACTGATCTCGCCTTAAATAGTTGTGCCGAAGAATTCTGACCGACTCTAGACAAGATTTCATCAATCATGTCTCCGGGTAGGTCTCTTAAAATATTGGGTTGTCTATCCATTTTATGTTTTTATACTGTAAAATAGACAAGAGTTAGATTCATAAAAAAAATACTTATTAATACAAGCAATTTTTACATATATCATAAAGCATAAGCACACTATATTACATATATTACACCACACGAATACAACTATCTTATTCTGACTCGCTTGTTTCTTCTTCTTCGGTTTTGGTTCATTTTGCCAAGTTTCTAGGGATATATGGTGTTCCTCTAATACGACCCGTCGTTTTCCACATTGGTTTAGAAAAACCTGGTGGTTTAGAGGTTCCCGGGTCATTGTTACAACTTAAGGACTTCGGGGGTTGACGATACATATAAAGTTCATCGGGGTTGGAATTAGATTTTTCTATTTTTATGCCCTTTCCCTTATTATTTTCTTTTGCCTTTTTAAATTCAGTTGGGGTAATTTCTATAACATCATCAGAATTCTCGTCGGAATCCGATTCATCGGAGAATTGGTAATCCTCCCAATATTTTGCTTCCTTGGCGGAAACACCATTGACCATAATTAACCTTGGTCAGTTGGTTGAGGATTTTCTTTTACTTAACCGTTTTATTATTTCCCCCACCGGTTCTATTTCTTCATCCGGTTCCGATTCTTCTTCCGGTTTCGATTCTTCTTCCGGTTCCGACTCTTCTTCCGGTTCCTCTTCGGGAACTTGTGAATCAGTCCACGAATCATTCCAATTTACATTTGACTCTTCATTATTAATAGGTGAGTCAATGGGACTTGTTCTAGAGGTAGACATCTATCACATAATATCAAACGCGTTAAGAGATTAATATATCACATAATATTCACATGTTAAAAATATATAGTTTCCAACAAAATTTGTTAAGCAATCATTTTTCAAGTAAACACGGTCGAAGTCCAGACTCACTAATGCATCCTAACAAACTCGATAAGACACACTAATGCAAAATTCTGGTTCTCTAAGACCAACGCTCGGATCTCAACTGAAATGTCCCGTTCTTATTGATTAAAAACGTTCCATATTAATTGATTTCGTTGCGAGGTTTTGACCTCTATATGAGACGTTTTTCAAAGACTGCATTCATTTTTAAAACAAACCATAACCTTTATTTCATAAATAAAGGTTTAAAAAGCTTTACGTAGATTATCAAATAATGATAATCTAAAATATCCTGTTTACACACGACCATTACATAATGGTTTACAATACAAATATGTTACATCGAAATCAGTTTCTTGAATGCAGTTTTTACACAGTATCATTCAAGCATGGACTCCAAATCTAGTCCTTATTTAAGTATGCGACAGCGGAAGCTCTTAATAATCACCTGAGAATAAACATGCTTAAAACGTCAACAAAAATGTTGGTGAGTTATAGGTTTAACCTATATATATCAAATCATAATAATAGACCACAAGATTTCATATTTCAATACACATCCCATACATAGAGATAAAAAATCATTCATATGGTGAACACCTGGTAACCGACATTAACAAGATGCATATATAAGAATATCATCATTCATCCGGGACACCATTCGGATATGATATAAATTTCGAAGTACTAAAGCATCCAGTACTTTGGATGGGGTTTGTTAGGCCCAATAGATCTATCTTTAGGATTCGCGTCAATTAGGGTGTCTGTTCCCAAATTCTTAGATTACCAGACTTAATAAAAAGGGGCATATTCGATTTCGATAATTCAACCATAGAATGTAGTTTCACGTACTTGTGTCTATTTTGTAAATCATTTATAAAACCTGCATGTATTCTCATCCCAAAAATATTAGATTTTAAAAGTGGGACTATAACTCACTTTCACAGATTTTTACTTCGTCGAGAAATAAGACTTGGCCACTGGTTGATTCACGAACCTATAACAATATATACATATATATCAAAGTATGTTCAAAATAAATTTACAACACTTTTAATATATTTTGATGTTTTAAGTTTATTAAGTCAGCTGTCCTCGTTAGTAACCTACAACTAGTTGTCCACAGTTAGATGTACAGAAATAAATCGATAAATATTATCTTGAATCAATCCACAACCCAGTGTATACGTATCTCAGTATTGATCACAACTCAAACTATATATATTTTGGAATCAACCTCAACCCTGTATAGCTAACTCCAACATTCACATATAGAGTGTCTATGGTTGTTCCGAAATATATATAGATGTGTCGACATGATAGGTTGAAATATTGTATACGTTTCTATGGTATCTCAAGATTACATAATATACAATACAAGTTGATTAAGTTATGGCTGGAATAGATTTGTTACCAATTTTCACGTAGCTAAAATGAGAAAAATTATCCAATCTTGTTTTACCCATAACTTCTTCATTTTAAATCCGTTTTGAGTGAATCAAATTGCTATGGTTTCATATTGAACTCTATTTTATGAATCTAAATAGAAAAAGTAAAGGTTTATAGTCGGAAAAATAAGTTACAAGTCATTTTTGTAAAGATAGTCATTTCAGTCGAAAGAACGACGTCTAGATGACCATTTTAGAAAACATACTTCCACTTTGAGTTTAACCATAATTTTTGGATATAGTTTCATGTTCATAATAAAAATTATTTTCTCAGAATAACAACTTTTAAATCAAAGTTTATCATAGTTTTTAATTAACTAACCCAAAACAACCCGCGGTGTTACTACGACGGCGTAAATCCGGTTTTACGGTGTTTTTCGTGTTTCCAGGTTTTAAATCATTAAGTTAGCATATCATATAGATATATAACATGTGTTTAGTTGATTTTAAAAGTCAAGTTAAAAGGATTAACTTTTATTTGCGAACAAGTTTAGAATTAACTAAACTATGTTCTAGTGATTACAAGTTTAAACCTTCGAATAAGATAGCTTTATATGTATGAATCGAATGATGTTATGAACATCATTACTACCTTAAGTTCCTTGGATAAATCTACTAGAAAAGAGAAAAATGGATCTAGCTTCAACGGATCCTTGGATGGCTCGAAGTTCTTGAAGCAGAATCATGACACGAAAACAAGTTCAAGTAAGATCATCACTTGAAATAAGATTGTTATAGTTATAGAAATTGAACCAAAGTTTGAATATGATTATTACCTTGTATTAGAATGATAACCTACTGTAAGAAACAAAGATTTATTGAGGTTGGATGATCACCTTACAAGATTGGAAATGAGCTAGCAAACTTGAAAGTATTCTTGATTTTATGTAACTAGAACTTGTAGAATTTATGAAGAACACTTAGAACTTGAAGATAAAACTTGAGAGAGATCAATTAGATGAATAAAATTTAAGAATGAAAGTGTTTGTAGGTGTTTTTGGTCGTTGGTGTATGGATTAGATATAAAGGATATGTAATTTTGTTTTCATGTAAATAAGTCATGAATGATTACTCATATTTTTGTAATTTTATGAGATATTTCATGCTAGTTGCCAAATGATGGTTCCCACATGTGTTAGGTGACTCACATGGGATGCTAAGAGCTGATCATTGGAGTGTATATACCAATAGTACATACATCTAAAAGCTGTGTATTGTACGAGTACGAATACGGGTGCATACGAGTAGAATTGTTGATGAAACTGAACAAGGATGTAATTGTAAGCATTTTTGTTAAGTAGAAGTATTTTGATAAGTGTATTGAAGTCTTTCAAAAGTGTATAAATACATATTAAAACACTACAAGTATATACATTTTAACTGAGTCGTTAAGTCATCGTTAGTCGTTACATGTAAGTGTTGTTTTGAAACCTTTAGATTAACGCTCTTGTTAAATGTTATTAACCCAATGTTTATAATATCAAATGAGATTTTAAATTATTATATTATCATGATATTATCATGTATGAATATCTCTTAATATGATATATATATACATTAAATGTCTTTACAACGATAATCGTTACATATATGTCTCGTTTAAAAATCATTAAGTTAGTAGTCTTGTTTTTACATATGTAGTTCATTGTTAATATACTTAATGATATGTTTACTTATCATAGTATCATGTTAACTATATATATATCCATATATATGTCATCATATAGTTTTTACAAGTTTTAAAGTTCGTGAATCACCGGTCAACTTGGGTGGTCAATTGTCTATATGAAACATATTTCAATTAATCAAGTCTTAACAAGTTTGATTGCTTAACATGTTGGAAACATTTAATCATGTAAATATCAATCTCAATTAATATATATAAACATGGAAAAGTTCGGGTCACTACATATAACTCATTGTTAAAATATCTAATGAGATACATACTTATAATAAAATCATGTTAACTATATATATAACCATATATATGTCATCGTATAGTTTTTACAAGTTTTAACGTTTGTGAATCACCGGTCAACTTGGGTGGTCAATTGTCTATATGAAACCTATTTCAATTAATCAAGTCTTAACAAGTTTGATTGCTTAACATGTTGGAAAAACTTAATCATGTAAATAACAATTTCATTTAATATATATATATATATATGTATATATATATATATATATATATATATATATATATATATATATATATATAAACATGGAAAAGTTCGGGTCACTACAGTACCTACCTGTTAAATAAATTTCGTCCCGAAATTTTAAGCAGTTGGAGATGTTGACGTATCTTCTGGAAATAAATGCGGGTATTTCTTCTTCATCTGATCTTCACGCTCCCAGGTGAACTCGGGTCCTCTACGAGCATTCCATCGAACCTTAACAATCAGTATCTTGTTTTGTTTAAGTCTCTTAACCTCACGATCCATTATTTTGACGGGTTCTTCAATGAATTGAATTTTTTCATTGATTTGGATTTCGTCCAACGGAATAGTGAGATCTTCTTTAGCAAAACATTTCTTCAAATTCGAGACGTGGAAAGTGTTATGTACAGCTGCGAGTTGTTAAGGTAACTCAAGTCGGTAAGCTACTGGTCCGACACGATCTATAATCTTGAATGGTCCAATGTACCTTGGATTTAGTTTCCCCCGTTTACCAAATCGAACAACACCTTTCCAAGGTGAAACCTTAAGCATGACCATTTCTCCAATTTCAAACTCTATATCTTTTCTTTTACTGTCCGCGTAGCTCTTTTGTCGACTCTGGGCGGTTTTCAATCTTTGTTGAATTTGGATGATTTTCTCGGTAGTTTCTTGTATTATCTCCGGACCCGTAATCTGTCTATCCCCCACTTCACTCCAATAAATTGGAGACCTGCACTTTCTACCATAAAGTGCTTCAAACGGCGCCATCTCAATGCTTGAATGGTAGCTGTTGTTGTAGGAAAATTCTGCTAACGGTAGATGTCGATCCCAACTGTTTCCGAGATCAATAACACAAGCTCGTAGCATGTCTTCAAGCGTTTGTATCGTCCTTTCGCTCTGCCCATCAGTTTGTGGATGATAGGCAGTACTCATGTCTAGACGAGTTCCCAATGCTTGCTGTAATGTCTGCTAGAATCTTGAAATAAATCTGCCATCCCTATCAGAGATAATAGAGATTGGTATTCCATGTCTGGAGACGACTTCCTTCAAATACAGTCGTGCTAACTTCTCCATCTTGTCATCTTCTCTTATTGGCAGGAAGTGTGCTGACTTGGTGAGACGATCAACTATTACCCAAATAGTATCATAACCACTTGCAGTCCTTGGCAATTTAGTAATGAAATCCATGGTAATGTTTTCCCATTTTCATTCCGGGATTTCAGGTTGTTGTAGTAGACCTGATGGTTTCTGATGTTCAGCTTTGACCTTAGAACACGTCAAACATTCTCCTACATATTTAGCAATATCGGCTTTCATACCTGGCCACCAAAAATGTTTCTTAAGATCCTTGTACATCTTCCCCGTTCCAGGATGTATTGAGTATCTGGTTTTATGAGCTTCTCTAAGTACCATTTCTCTCATATCTCCAAATTTTGGTACCCAAATTCTTTCAGCCCTCTACCGGGTTCCATCTTCCCGAATATTAAGATGCTTCTCCGATCCTTTGGGTATTTCATCCTTTAAATTTCCCTCTTTTAAAACTCCTTGTTGCGCCTCCTTTATTTGAGTAGTAAGGTTAGTGTGTATCATTATATTCATAGATTTTACTCGAATGGGTTCTCTATCCTTTCTGCTCAAGGCGTCGGCTACCACATTTGCCTTCCCCGGGTGGTAACGAATCTCAAAGTCGTAATCATTCAATAATTCAATCCACCTACGCTGCCTCATATTCAGTTGTTTCTGATTAAATATGTGTTGAAGACTTTTGTGGTCGGTATATATAATACTTTTGACCCCATATAAGTAGTGCCTCTAAGTCTTTAATGCAAAAACAACCGCGCCTAATTCCAAATCATGCGTCGTATAATTTTGCTCGTAAATCTTCAATTGTCTAGACGCATAAGCAATCACCTTCGTCGGTTGCATTAATACACAACCGAGACCTTGCTTTGATGCGTCACAATAAATCACAAAATCATCATTCCCTTCAGGCAATGACAATATAGGTGCCGTAGTTAGATTTTTCTTCAATAATTGAAACACCTTCTCTTGTTCATCCTTCCATTCAAATTTCTTCTCTTTATGCGTTAATGCAGTCAAGGGTTTTGCTATTTTGGAGAAATCTTGGATGAATCTTCTGTAGTAACCAGCTAATCCTAAAAATTGACGTATATGCTTCGGAGTTTTTGGGGTTTCCCACTTTTCAACGATTTCGATCTTTGCCGGGTCCACCTGGATACCTTCTTTGTTCACTATGTGACCGAGGAATTGAACTTCTTCCAACCAAAATGCACACTTTGAAAACTTAGCGTACAGTTTTTCTTTCCTCAATACTTCTAGCACTTTTCTCAAATGTTCTTCGTGCTCTTGATCATTCTTTGAGTAAATAAGTACGTCATCGATGAAAACAATGACAAACTTGTCAAGATATGGCCCACACACTCGGTTCATAAGGTCCATGAACACAGCTGGTGCGTTGGTCAATCCAAACGGCATAACCATAAACTCGTAATGACCATAACGCGTCCTAAAATCAGCTTTTTGGAATATCATCCTCCTTTACTCGCATTTGATGATATCCAGAACGTAAATCGATCTTCGAATAAACCGACGAGCCTTGTAGTTGATCAAATAAGTCGTCAATTCTCGGCAGTGGATAACGGTTTTTGATGGTAAGTTTGTTCAACTCTCCGTAGTCAATACACAACCTAAATGTACCATCCTTCTTCTTGACAAACAAAACAGGAGCTCCCCATGGTGATGTGCTTGGTTGAATGAAACCACGTTCTAATAGTTCTTGCAGTTGGCTTTGCAGTTCTTTCATCTCGCTGGGTGCGAGTCTATAAGGAGCACGAGCTATTGGTGCAGCTCCTGGTACATGATCTATTTGAAATTCAACAGATCGATGTAGAGGTAGTCCCGGTAATTCTTTCGGAAATACATCGGGAAATTCTTTTGCGACGGGAACATCATTGATGCTCTTTTCTTCAGTTTGTACTTTCTCGACGTGTGCTAGAACAGCATTGCAACCTTTTCTTATTAGTTTTTGTGCCTTCAAATTACTAATAAGATGTAGCTTCATGTTGCCCTTTTCTCCGTACACCATTAAGGGTTCTCCTTCTTCTCGTACAATGCGAATTGCATTTTTATAACATACTATCTCTGCTTTCACCTTCTTCAGCCAGTCCATGCCAACTATTACATCAAAACTCCCTAACTCTACTGGTATCAAATCAATCTTAAATATTTCGCTACCCAGTTTAATTTCTCGATTCCGGCATATATTATCTGCTGAAATTAATTTACCGTTTGCTAATTCGAGTAAAAATTTACTATCCAACGGCGTCAATGGACAACTTAATTTAGTACAAAAATCTCTACTCATATAGCTTCTATCCGCACCCGAATCAAATAAAACGTAAGCATATTTATTGTCAATAAGAAACGTGCCTGTAACAAGCTCCGGGTCTTCCTGTGCCTCTGCCGCATTAATATTGAAAACTCTTCCGCGGCCTTGTCCATTCGTGTTCTCCTGGTTCGGGCAATTTCTAATAATATGGCCTGGTTTTCCACATTTATAACAAACTACATTGGCATAACTTGCTCCGACACTACTTGCTCCGCCATTACTCGTACCGACACCATTTGTTCCTTTCGTTCTGTTAACCCCTGGTCCGTAGACCTCACACTTCGCCGCGCTATGACCATTTCTTTTACACTTTTTGCAAAATTTGGTGCAGAACCCCGAGTGATACTTTTCACACCTTTGGCATAGCTGCTTCTGATTGTTGTTGTTGTTGCGGTTGTTATTGTTGTTGGGATGATTGTTGTAGTTGCTGTTGTTGTTGTTGTTGGGCCGTTTTTTGTAGTTGCGATTGATGTTGTGATTGTTGGGATAATTGTTGCGATTATTATTGTAATTGCTGTTGTTGTTGTATTGGTGATTCTTATCACTGTTTTCCTCCCACTTTCTTTTGACTTGCTTCACATTGGCCTCTTCAGCCGTCTGTTCTTTAATTCTTTCCTCAATCTGGTTCACTAGTTTGTGAGCCATTCTACATGCCTGTTGTATGGAGGCGGGCTCGTGTGAACTTATATCTTCTTGGATTCGTTCCGGTAATCCTTTCACAAACGCGTCGATCTTCTCTTCCTCATCTTCGAACGCTCCCGGACACAATAGGCACAATTCTGTGAATCATCTTTCGTACGTGGTAATATTAAATCCTTGGGTTCGTAACCCTCTAAGTTCTGTCTTGAGCTTATTGACCTCAGTTCTGGGACGGTACTTCTCGTTCATCAAGTGCTTGAATGCTGACCACGGTAGTGCGTACGCATCATCTTGTCCCACTTGCTCTAGATAGGTATTCCACCATGTTAACGCAGAACCTGTGAAGGTATGCGTAGCGTACTTCACTTTTTCCTCTTCAGTACACTTACTTATGGCAAACACCGATTCGACCTTCTCGGTCAACCGTTTCAATCCGATCTGTCCTTCGGTTCCATCAAATTCCAAAGGTTTACAGGCAGTGAATTCTTTGTAGGTGCATCCTACACGATTTCCTGTACTGCTAGATCCAAGGTTATTATTGGTATGTAGCACAGCCTGTACTGCGGCTATGTTTGAAGCTAGAAAAGTACGGAATTCCTCTTCATTCATATTCACGGTGTGTCGAGTAGTCGGTGCCATTTCCTTCAAAATAGTCAAATGGAACAAGTTAATCATACAGAATATTAAGAGTAGTTAATAGTATTTCGTAGCATAATATTAACTCATTTATAAAAGCTTTTTCTTCATATTAGCATTTTATAAGTTTAAATTCGGGTAGTACCTACCCGTTAAGTTCATACTTAGTAGCTAATATACAATTCAACTACTACAATTCTATATGAAAAACTGATTATAATAATATTTCGCGTTCAAACTTTTATACAATATTTTACAAACTTACAATACCGCTTATTTTACATATAGCGTGAAATATAGCACACAATAACTTTGATACAAGATAGTTGTGAAGATAATTCTAGCTAGTACACAAGTCGTTCAGCAAAGGCAATAAAGACACGTAATTCATACGTCCAGAAACAAGTCATGCATTCTGGTTTTACTAGGACTACTTCCCATCCTTGGTCTTATGGAACATAGCCGTTATGGCCGTTGATAAGACAGCGTGTTGTAACGTCGTCAAAGGGACGAGGGTTACGTAATGACCAACAGTCTCGTAATAACCTAAAAACCTCATTTCTTACCCCAATTACCGACTCCGTCACTTGTGGGAACGTTTTGTTTAATAGTTGTAGCCCGATGTTCTTTTTCTCACTTTGGTGAGAAGCGAACATTACTAACCCGTAAGTATAGCATGCTTCTTTATGTTGCATGTTAGTCGCTTTTTCTAAATCATGAAGTCCTATATTCGGATACATTGAGTCAAAATAATTTCTTAACCCGTTGCGTAAAATACCATTTGGGTTCCCCGCAATATATGCGTCAAAGTAAACACATCGTAACTTATGGGTTTCCCAATGTGATATCCCCCATCTTTCAAATGAAAGTCTCTTATAAACCAAGACATTCTTGGAATGTTCTTCGAATGTCTTACAAACTGATTTCGCTGTAAATAGTTGTGCCGAAGAATTCTGACCGACTCTAGACAAGATTTCATCAATCATGTCTCCGGGTAGGTCTCTTAAAATATTGGGTTGTCTATCCATTTTGTGTTTTTATACTGTAAAATAGACAAGAGTTAGATTCATAAAAAAAATACTTATTAATACAAGCAATTTTTACATATATCATAAAGCATAAGCACACTATATTACATATATTACACCACGCGAATACAACTATCTTATTTCGACTCGCTCGTTTCTTCTTCTTCGGTTTTGGTTCGTTTTGCCAAGTTTCTAGGGATATATGATGTTCCCCTAATACGAGCTGTCGTTTTCCACAACGGTTTAGAAAAACCTGGTGGTTTAGAGGTTCCCGGGTCATTGGTACAACTTAAGGGCTTCGGAGGTTGACGATACATATAAAGTTCATCGGGGTTGAAATTAGATTTCTCTATTTTTATGCCCTTTCCCTTATTATTTTCTTTTGCCTTTTTAAATTCAGTTGGGGTAATTTCTATAACATCATCGAAATTCTCGTCGGAATCCGATTCATCAGAGAATTGGTAATCCGCCCAATATTTTGCTTCCTTGGCGGAAACACCATTGACCATGATTAACCTTGGTCGGTTGATTGAGGATTTTATTTTACTTAACCGTTTTATTATTTCCCCCACCGGTTCTATTTCCTCCTCTGGTTCCTCCTCTTCCGGTTCTGATTCTTCTTCCGGTTCTGATTCTTCTTCAGGTTCTTCTTCGGGAACTTGTGAATCAGTCCAATATATATTCGACTCTTTGTTATTATTAGGTGAGTCAATGGGATTTGTGCTAGAGGTAGACATCTATCACACAATATCAAACATGTTAAGAGATTAATATATCACATAATATATACATGTTAATAATATATAGTTTTCAACAAAAATGTTAAGCAATCATTTTTAAAGAAAACACGGTCGAAGTCCAGACTCACTAATGCATCCTAACAAACTCGATAAGACACACTAATGCAAATTTTCTGGTTCTCTAAGACTAACGCTCGGATACCAACTGAAATGTCCCGTTCTTATTGATTAAAAACGTTCCATATTAATTGATTTCGTTGCGAGGTTTTGACCTCTGTATGAGACGTTTTTCAAAGACTGCATTCATTTTTAAAACAAACCATAACCTTTATTTCATAAATAAAGGTTTAAAAAGCTTTACGTAGATTATCAAATAATGATAATCTAAAATATCCTGTTTACACACGACCATTACATAATGGTTTACAATACAAATATGTTACATTGAAATCAGTTTCTTGAATGCAGTTTTTACACAATATCATACAAACATGGACTCCAAATCTTGTCCTTATTTTAGTATGCAACAGTGGAAGCTCTTAGTATTCACCTGAGAATAAACATGCTTTAAACGTCAACAAAAATGTTGGTGAGTTATAGGTTTAACCTATATATATCAAATCGTAACAATAGACCACAAGATTTCATATTTCAATACACATCCCATACATAGAGATAAAAATCATTCATATGGTGAACACCTGGTAATCAACATTAACAAGATGCATATATAAGAATATCCCCATCATTCCGGGACACCCTTCGGATATGATATAAATTTCGAAGTACTAAAGCATCCGGTATTTTGGATGGGGTTTGTTGAAATGTCCCGTTCTTATTGATTAAAAACGTTCCATATTAATTGATTTCGTTGCGAGGTTTTGACCTCTATATGAGACGTTTTTCAAAGACTGCATTCATTTTTAAAACAAACCATAACCTTTATTTCATAAATAAAGGTTTAAAAAAACTTTACGTAGATTATCAAATAATGATAATCTAAAATATCCTGTTTACACACGACCATTACATAATGGTTTACAATACAAATATGTTACATCGAAATCAGTTTCTTGAATGCAGTTTTTACACAATATCATACAAACATGGACTCCAAATCTTGTCCTTAATTTAGTATGCAACAGCGGAAGCTCTTAATATTCACCTGAGAATAAACATGCTTAAAACGTCAACAAAAATGTTGGTGAGTTATAGGTTTAACCTATATATATCAAATCATAATAATAGACCACAAGATTTCATATTTCAATACACATCCCATACATAGAGATAAAAATCATTCATATGGTGAACACCTGGTAACCGACATTAACAAGATGCATATATATAAGAATATCCCCATCATTCCGGGACACCCTTCGGATATGATATAAATTTCGAAGTACTAAAGCATCCGGTACTTTGGATGGGGCCTGTTGGGCCCGATAGATCTATCTTTAGGATTCGCGTCAATTAGGGTGTCTGTTCCCTAATTCTTAGATTACCAGACTTAATAAAAAGGGGCATATTCGATTTCGATAATTCAACCATAGAATGTAGTTTCACGTACTTGTGTCTATTTTGTAAATCATTTATAAAACCTGCATGTATTCTCATCCCAAAAATATTAGATTTTAAAAGTGGGACTATAACTCACTTTCACAGATTTTTACTTCGTCGGGAAGTAAGACTTGGCCACTGGTTGATTCACGAACCTATAACAATATATACATATATATCAAAGTATGTTCAAAATATATTTACAACACTTTTAATATATTTTGATGTTTTAAGTTTATTAAGTCAGCTGTCCTCGTTAGTAACCTACAACTAGTTGTCCACAATTAGATGTACAGAAATAAATCGATAAATATTATCTTGAATCAATCCACGACCCAGTGTATACGTATCTCAGTATTGATCACAACTCAAACTATATATATTTTGGAATCAACCTCAACCCTGTATAGCTAACTCCAACATTCACATATAGAGTGTCTATGGTTGTTCCGAAATATATATAGATGTGTCGACATGATAGGTCAAAACATTGTATACGCGTCTATGGTATCTCAAGATTACATAATATACAATACAAGTTGATTAAGTTATGGTTGGAATAGATTTGTTACCAATTTTCACGTAGCTAAAATGAGAAAAATTATCCAATCTTGTTTTACCCATAACTTCTTCATTTTAAATCCGTTTTGAGTGAATCAAATTGCTATGGTTTCATATTGAACTCTATTTTATGAATCTAAACAGAAAAGTATAGGTTTATAGTCGGAAAAATAAGTTACAAGTCGTTTTTGTAAAGGTAGTCATTTCAGTCGAAAGAACGACGTCTAGATGACCATTTTAGAAAACATACTTCCACTTTGAGTTTAACCATAATTTTTGGATATAGTTTCATGTTCATAATAAAAATCATTTTCTCAGAATAACAACTTTTAAATCAAAGTTTATCATAGTTTTTAATTAACTAACCCAAAACAGCTCGCGGTGTTACTACGACGGCGTAAATCCGGTTTTACGGTGTTTTTCGTGTTTTCAGGTTTTAAATCATTAAGTTAGCATATCATATAGATATAGAACATGTGTTTAGTTGATTTTAAAAGTCAAGTTAGAAGGATTAACTTTTGTTTGCGAACAAGTTTAGAATTAACTAAACTATGTTCTAGTGATTACAAGTTTAAACCTTCGAATAAGATAGCTTTATACGTATGAATCGAATGATGTTATGAACACCATTACTACCTTAATTTCCTTGGATAAACCTACTGGAAAAGAGAAAAATGGATCTAGCTTCAACGGATCCTTGGATGGCTCGAAGTTCTTGAAGCAGAATCATGACACGAAAACAAGTTCAAGTAAGATCATCACTTGAAATAAGATTGTTATAGTTATAGAAATTGAACCAAAGTTTGAATATGATTATTACCTTATATTAGAATGATAACCTACTGTAAGAAACAAAGATTTCTTGAGGTTGGATGATCACCTTACAAGATTGGAAGTGAGCTAGCAAACTTGAAAGTATTCTTGATTTTATGTAACTAGAACTTGTAGAATATATGAAGAACACTTAGAACTTGAAGATAGAACTTGAGAGAGATCAATTAGATGAAGAAAATTGAAGAATGAAAGTGTTTATAGGTGTTTTTGGTCGTTGGTGTATGGATTAGATATAAAGGATATGTAATTTTGTTTTCATGTAAATAAGTCATGAATGATTACTCATATTTTTGTAATTTTATGAGATATTTCATGCTAGTTGCCAAATGATGGTTCCCACATGTGTTAGGTGACTCACATGGGCTGCTAAGAGCTGATCATTGGAGTGTATATACCAATAGTACATACATCTAAAAGCTGTGTATTGTACGAGTACGAATACGGGTGCATACGAGTAGAATTGTTGATGAAACTGAACGAGGATGCAATTGTAAGCATTTTTGTTAAGTAGAAGTATTTTGATAAGTGTATTGAAGTCTTTCAAAAGTGTATAAATACATATTAAAACACTACATGTATATACATTTTAACTGAGTCGTTAAGTCATCGTTAGTCGTTACATGTAAGTGTTGTTTTGAAACCTTTAAGTTAACGATCTTGTTAAATGTTGTTAACCCAATGTTTATAATATCAAATGAGATTTTAAATTATTATATTATCATGATATTATCATGTATGAATATCTCTTAATATGATATATATACATTAAATGTCTTTACAACGATAATCGTTACATATATGTCTCGTTTAAAAATCATTAAGTTAGTAGTCTTGTTTTTACATATGTAGTTCATTGTTAATATACTTAATGATATGTTTACTTATCATAATATCATGTTAACTATATATATAACCATATATATGTCATCATATAGTTTTTACAAGTTTTAACGTTCGTGAATCACCGGTCAACTTGGGTGGTCAATTGTCTATATGAAACATATTTCAATTAATCAAGTCTTAACAAGTTTGATTGCTTAACATGTTGGAAACATTTAATCATGTAAATATCAATCTCAATTAATATATATAAACATTTAATCATTTAATCATATTTCAATTATCTTGAATCAATCCACGTCCCAGTGTATACGTATCTCAGTATTGATCACAACTCAAACTATATATATTTTGGAATCAACCTCAACCCTGTATAGCTAACTCCAACATTCACATATAGAGTGTCTATGGTTGTTCCGAAATATGTATAGATGTGTCGACATGATAGGTCGAAACATTGTATACGTGTCTATGGTATCTCAAGATTACATAATATACAATACAAGTTGATTAAGTTATGGTTGGAATAGATTTGTTACCAATTTTCACGTAGCTAAAATGAGAAAAATTATCCAATCTTGTTTTACCCATAACTTCTTCATTTTAAATCCGTTTTGAGTGAATCAAATTGCTATGGTTTCATATTGAACTCTATTTTATGAATATAAACAGAAAAAGTATAGGTTTATAGTCAAAAAATAAGTTACAAGTCGTTTTTGTAAAGGTTGTCATTTCAGTCGAAAGAACGACGTCTAGATGACCATTTTAGAAAACATACTTCCACTTTGAGTTTAACCATAATTTTTGGATATAGTTTCATGTTCATAATAAAAATCATTTTTCCCAGAATAACAACTTTTAAATCAAAGTTTATCATAGTTTTTAATTAACTAACCCAAAACAGCCCGCGGTGTTACTACAACGGCGTAAATCCGATTTTACGGTGTTTTTCGTGTTTCCAGGTTTTAAATCATTAAGTTAGCTTATCATATAGATATAGAACATGTGTTTAGTTGATTTTAAAAGTCAAGTTAGAAGGATTAACTTTTATTTGCGAACAAGTTTAGAATTAACTAAACTATGTTCTAGTGATTACAAGTTTAAACCTTCGAATAAGATAGCTTTATATGTATGAATCGAATGATGTTATGAACATCATTACTACCTCAAGTTCCTTGGATAAACCTACTGGAAATGATAAAAATAGATCTAGCTTCAAAGGATCC
Organism: Rutidosis leptorrhynchoides; assembly: GCF_046630445.1. Taxonomy (NCBI): domain Eukaryota; kingdom Viridiplantae; phylum Streptophyta; class Magnoliopsida; order Asterales; family Asteraceae; genus Rutidosis; species Rutidosis leptorrhynchoides. The sequence goes on from NC_092334.1 coordinate 151,659,884, forward strand.
TTGGATGGCTTGAAAGTTCTTGAAGCAGAATCATGACACGAAAACAATTTCAAGTAAGATTTCCACTCGAAATAAGATTGTTATAGTTATATAAATTGAATTAAAGTTTGAATATGATTATTACCTTGTATTACAAAGATAACCTACTGTAAGTAACAAAGATTTCTTGATCTTGGATGATTACTTGGAATGGATTTAGAAAACTTGGAAATAAACTTGCAATCTTGGAAGTATTCTTGATTTTATGAAACTAGAACTTTTGGAATTTATGAAGAACACTTAGAACTTGAAGATAGAACTTGAGAGAGATCAATTAGATGAAGAAAATTGAAGAATAAAAGTGTTTGTAGGTGTTTTTGGTCGTTGGTGTATGGATTAGATATAAAGGATATGTAATTTTGTTTTCTTGTAAATAAGTCATGAATGATTACTCATATTTTTGTAATTTTATGAGATATTTCATGCTAGTTGCCAAATGATGGTTCCCACATGTGTTAGGTGACTCACATGGGCTGCTAAGAGCTGATCATTGGAGTGTATATACCAATAGTACATACATCTAAAAGCTGTGTATTGTACGAGTACGAATACGGGTGCATACGAGTAGAATTGTTGATGAAACTGAACGAGGATGTAATTGTAAGCATTTTTGTTAAGTAGGAGTATTTTGATAAGTGTCTTGAAGTCTTTCAAAAGTGTATGAATACATATTAAAACACTACATGTATATACATTTTAACTGAGTCGTTAAGTCATCGTTAGTCGTTACATGTAAATGTTGTTTTGAAACCTTTAGGTTAACGATCTTGTTGAATGTTGTTAACCCATTGTTTATTATAACAAATGAGATGTTAAATTGTTATATTATCATGATATTATGATATATAATATATCTTAGTATGATATATATACAGTTAAATGTCGTTACAACGATAATCGTTACATATATGTCTCGTTTCGAAATCATTAAGTTAGTAGTCTTATTTTTACATGTGTATTTCATTGTTAATACACTTAATAATATATTTACTTATCATTTAATATAATTAACCAAGTGTATCAATATCTTAATATGATTCATATGTACCTAGTAAGACGTTGTTATAACGATAATCGTTATATATGTCATTTTCGAGTTTCTTAAATTAATAGTCTCATTTTTATGTATATAACTCATTGTTAAAATATATAATGAGATACATACTTATAATAAAATCATGTTAACTATATATATAACCATATATATGTCATCGTATAGTTTTTACTAGTTTTAACGTTCGTGAATCACCGGTCAACTTGGGTGGTCAATTATCTATATGAAACCTATTTCAATTAATCAAGTCTTAACAAGTTTGATTGCTTAACATGTTGGAAACACTTAATCATGTAAATAACAATTTCATTTAATATATATATAAACATGGAAAAGTTCGGGTCACTACAGTGTGTACGGAAAAGAGGCTCAACAAATTCTTGAGCATTGCCATCAAGGTCCCACCGGCGGTCATTTTGGACCAAACCACACCGCAAGAAAAATCCTTGACTCGGGCTTTTATTGGCCCACAATCTTTAAAGATGCCCATAATTTCGTTTGAACTTGTAATGCATGCCAACGAACGGGTAACATCACGAAAAAGGATGAGATGCCTCGAACCGGCATCCAAGTTTGTGAAATCTTTGATATTTGGGGAATCAATTTCATGGGACCATTTCCAAGTTCCCATAAGTGCAAGTATATCCTAGTAGCCGTTGACTATGTATCTAAGTGGGCTGAAGCGAAAGCTTTACCTACGAATGATGCTAGGGTGGTGTTGAACTTCTTGAAAAATCTCTTCTCGCGCTTTGGAATCCGAAAAGCGCTCATATCCGATCGAGGAACACATTTTGCCAACAACCTTCTTGAAAAGGTGTTGAAGAAGTATGGCGCAACTCATCGTTTCTCTACTCCGTACCACCTGCAAACGAGTGGTCAAGTGGAGAACACAAATCGTGCCTTGAAACGCATACTTGAGAAGACGGTTAATAACAACCCTAAGATTTGGCAACGCAAGTTAGATGATGCATTGTGGGTCTTTAGGACTGCTTTTAAAACACCAATCGGTACCACACCATTTAGACTTGTATATGGTAAAGCGTTCCATCTTCCGGTTGAAGTGGAACATAGAGCATTAAAGCTTTGTAATTTAGACATGGAAAAGGCTGGTGAAAACCGATTCATGCAAATGCATGAATTGGAAGAATTGAGGTTAGAGGCGTACGAGAATTCGAGCTCGTATAAGGAGAAAAAGAAAAGGTGGCATGATGCCCGATTGAAAGAAGTGAAAGAGTTTAAAACCGGTGATAAGGTTTTGGTTTTTAACTCGCGGTTTAAATTTTCTCCCGGAAAGTTGAAGTCCCGATGGACGGTGTGATGACCCGGGAATTTTCGACCAAATTTAAACTTAATCTTTATATGATTTCGACTTGATAAGCAAAGTCTGTAAGGTGACTCTCAAAATTTTTGAAATGCTTCGTATATTAAATGACCCTGTGACCAATTACGATGATTCACGAACCATTAAGTAAATGAATATGATTATATATATATGTGTATAGATTATAACTTGAAATGTTAACAAAGTATTTAAATGAATAATACTTTACATGAACATACTTTTTTATTATATTTATCGACGAGATCAAAAGATAAAATTAAAAGATTGATTTATCAGATACATTGTATGATTACGAGTCTCTGTTGAGAGGTCCACTTTGATTTAGGAAATCTTTCCATTTTAACAATATTCGGAAAATGGTAAAGTGAATTACAAGTAAGAACAAATATGTCAATTAACGATAACTGGACGAAGGTTAGTAGAGATTCCTGCTTAACTTTCAATTCAATGATTGCCACATGTCTTTGATAAGATAATTATTTAGTTTCATAATATTGAAAACGTTTATGATATAGGTGAAACCTTTTAAAGAATGAATTTGAATATATACAAATGTTATTTGTTAGAACTATATATATATATATATATATATATATATATATATATATATATATATATATATATATATATATATATATATATATATATATATATATATATATATATATATATAATATACGTAACTTGCATCGTATATTTAAAACGTGTTTATGTATATATATGTAAATATAAGAATCTATAATAATTAGAAGTAATGAAACATAAGTTAAATTAAATATGTAAAATAAAATACAATTTAATCAATTGAATTGAATAGGTAAAGTAGTATATAAAATAATGAAGTTGCTATTAAAATAAATATCTACATATATATGAATCTATACATAATTAATGTTGTATGTATATTATAACATATAAAATGTATAAATATTAAATATTCCATATATGTTATTATATCATATTAATAATAAAGACTAAGTATAAGTTAAAATATTAAAGTTATGTTACTAACCTTACTTTCATTACATATGTTAATATTTGTATTATTAATATTATTATATATAAAATATATAGAATTTGATATGTATAAGTTATCATGATTAAAAATTATTATTGTTATTATTTTTATTAAAATTATTATTATTATACCTATAAAGTATTATAGAAATTATTATCATTAGTATTACTAATCTTTATAATATTAAGAGTAACATTATTATAGTTATATTTATTAACAAGATAAATTATAAATTGTAAATACAATTACATAAGTAAAAGAGATATAAAAATTTGGATATAAATACAGATACAATATACAGATAGAAATATATATATATATATATATATATATATATATATATATATATATATATATATATATATATATATATACCATATATACAGATAAATAAATAAATAAATAGGTACGATATATATATATATATGAATATAAATACAGTATTTACGCAAAAAAAAAATTAAATTAAAGAAATAATTAAATACGTAAACTGTTTTATATCTTAATCAAGCTGTAGGTAATTTTGGAAGTTGTCTTCAAAATCTGTACTGGAAAGATTTCAATCTCAGTAATGTCCAAAAGCAGTTTAAAATCTCTGTCACTTTTTATTTTTTTATATTTTTTGTGTACTGGATGATTAAAGCCTGTCAATTAAATGGTAAGATAAAACAAACGATTCATTGATAATCGATACGATACAACCTCATAATCATTTATCAATTTACAACTACTGGTATCAATTAATTTTTTTTTAGACAGGAAAGCAAGAACACGCACCTGTTCTTGACTAAATTTTCCAAAACCTCGAATACGAGTTGTTTTTCAGAATCCAGTTGTTCTTGAAATCATCTTAACAAACTTTCTGTAAAGTCTCATCTTCCAATTTTTCGAATTGAGTTTGAATTTGTGAGTCAAATTTTTATTTTCTAGAAGTCAACGATTGTTCTTCAGCAAAATTCGAAGTTTCTGTTTTGAATTAAGTCAAATTGACGGTTCCAATAGTTTATAGGGATTAATTGAAATATATTTCATGTTGTAACCATAGGCTATAACGTACTCGAATTCAAGAATCAATTTTTTTTTTAAAAAGTAACAGCGACGGCATGATGCTGTTGTTGTTTATATATATATATATATATTTTTCTTTTTCTTTTTCTCTTTCGCAGTTATTAGATTAAAGTCACGATTTATAAATCGTTTTTGTAATGATTTAAAGTCCTAAAACAAATGATCAGATTGTGTGTTGGCTCTGTCGATTATAATGGGGAAGGAGGAAGAAGAATATGAACATAATAAATAATACGGGTTAAATACTTTTCGGTAGTGATAAAATCAAAAAACGGGCATCAGCCCAGACGGTTTAAGGAGGTGACGGGTAACCGAGAGGTCGGGAGTTCGAGTCTGGTTCACAACAATAATTTTTTTAAAAGCTCCTTTTGAGGTAGTCATTTAACTTCCTTATTATTTTTACTATCATTATCATTATTATTATTTATTATTATTATTTTTATGATTATTATTATCTTTATTATTGTTATTACTAATGTTGTTCCTAGTATTATTATTATTAAATGTATTACTAATAATACTAGTATTATCATTATGAATATTAGTATTATCATTATGAATATTAGTATTATCATTATAATTATTATTATAAGTATTATCATTATTATTATGATTATGATTATTACTATCATTATTAGGAAAACAATACAACCTATCATCATTATCGTTAATATTAGTGTTATTACTATTTGTTATAAGTATTAGATAATATTATCAATATTGTTTTTAAAAATAAAATAACTTATCATTATTATTATTACTAAAGATTATCATTATCATTCTTATTATTAGTATCATCATTTTTTAATAAAGTTATCCTTATTATTATTAATAAATCATTATTATCAAAACTATCGATTCTTAAATGTAACATTAAACAATTATGTATATAAATATGGACATATTAATATAACTATATAAAATATTAATCATTTTGAATATATACACAAATTAACTATAAATAATATATAAATTAAAACATAATAAAAATAATTGTTCAGTTACGCTTATATGTTTTAATATAAATATACAAATGATATAGGTTCGTGAATCTGAGGCCAACCCTGCATTGTTTAGTTGTTAAATATCGTTATATGTATTTTTACTATAAAATACATTATGGTGAGTTTCATTTGCTCCCTTTTTAAATGCTTTTGCAATATATATTTTTGGGACTGAGAATACATGCGCTGCTTTTATAAATGTTTTACAAAATAGACACAAGTGATCAAAAACTACATTATATGGTTGGATTATTAAACCGAATATCGCCCTTCAAGTCTGGTAACCTAAGAATTTAGGGAAATGGCCCCTGATTGACGCGAATCCTAAAGATAGATCTATGAACCTTGACAAGTCCCATTCGGGGTACGAATGCTTTAGTACTTCGAGATTATTATACAGACGAGAGGTTCTATTTTAGGGATAGTCTATGCATTAAGTTAATGTCGGTTACCAGGTGTTCAATCCGTATGAATGCTTTTTATCTCTATGCAGTTTTGCGAAATGCCTGATATGAGAATGATGTTTATGAAATATGAAAATCTTGTGGTCTATTAAAATGATGGAAATGATTATTTATGTTAAACTAATGAGCTCACCAACCTTTTGGTTGACACTTTAAAGCATGTTTATTCTCAGGTATGAAAGAAATCTTCCGCTGTGCATTTGCTCATTTTAGAGATATTACTTGGAGTCATTCATGACATATTTCAAAAGACGTTGCATTCGAGTCATTGAGTTCATCAAGATTATTATTAAGTCAATTATAGTTGGATATATTATGAAATGATATGGATGCCGTCAACTTTCGATGTAAAGCAAGTTTGTCTTTTAAAAACGAATGCAATGTTTGTAAAATGTATCATATAGAGGTCAAGTACCTCGCCATGTAATCAACTATTACGAATCGTCTATAATCAATATGGACTTCGTCCGGATGGATTAGGACGGGTCATTAGAGACGGGACCTTATTTGGTGAAACAAGCATTTCCATCGGGATATGTTGAGTTGTTTGGAAACGGAAATACTTTTAAAGTGAATGATCATCGATTAAAACTCTATTTTGATGGAGTTGATTCCACGATTCAAGATGACATCACCTTCTCCGCCAACGCTAATTAGCTTGGGAAGGAGTCGCGTGAACGGCTCGTTAATAAACTTCACAAATTGTACATAGTTCCTTTCGTGTGTTCGTTTCTTAGGATTGATTGTTTTGAGTGATTTGAGTGATTTTTCGAGCTTTAGTACGAACCAAGTTGTTTACGGACCTTCCGCAATGCTTAAAATGCAAAAAAACAGCAAAAACTGATGAAACAAAGTCAGATGCGCCGCATCTAGGCTGGATGCGCCGCATCTGAACACAAGAAAAAAGCCAACAGTTTTAAATGCGCTGAGAATAGGTCATGCACTGCTTTTGGGCCACCAGATGCGCCGCATCTGCTTTAGATGCGCCGCATCTGAGCCAGATACGCCGCATCTGCTCCAGATGCACCGCATCTGTGTCTGAATGTTGGATTCTGCCTATTTCTTTTAAAGTGATACGGGAGTTTATCATTTTTATTCATTTTTTCACATACAACTCCTACTTTCATCTCATTTTCTCTCAAGGATTTCATCTCTAAACACTAAATCAACCGATTAAACCCATCTTTGAGCATCTAATCCGTCTATCAACATGAGAAAGGTAAGATTAATCTTCATTTCTTCATGGTTCTTGTGTTCTTCATTCTCAAATTCGGATTTAGCTTGTTCTAAGTGTGGGGATGTTTAAATCTTCATGTTTTGGTCATTATATGCTTGTATTGTTGTTACTAATCCTTATTCATGCTCGAATTTCATACTTAATTGCTCAAAAAAATTTACTTTAGAAATTAGGGTTCTTCATGAATTTGGAAATTTCGAAAGAACGAACATTACTTGTTTAAATTGGGATGTTTTAGAGTTCAATTACTAGTATACATTGGCAAATCCGCATGAACCTTAGTTGAATTACATGATTACACAAATTATTGAATTGTAGGGTTCTTAAATTGGGGATTTTAACTTTTGTTGACTAAGTGAGTGTTCTAAGTGGAATTAAAGCAATTCATTGATTATGCTATACTCATATACGCCTTAACTTAGTGTTTGTTAGAATTCAAAAGTTTTGTTTGTGAAAGTTAAGGATTGTATGCTTAGGCTTTTTAATGAAATTGTATACTTGAGTCGACTTTAGTGTCTAAATGTATGATAACCATTGATTGCATATTTTTTGACATGCTTATTGATGAATGCTAATGGCTTCATATACTTGTTTTGGTGAAACTAATTATGCTAGATATGATTGAACTTATGAAGTGATAAAGATTATGAGTCATATTAGTACATGTTTGTTTGACATGAGAGTCTGTGTAATGCGTACGATATAACGTGTTCTGCATGGTTTTGACTTATACAATAGGAAAGATGTTTTGAATAATTGTAATGCTAATCAACTTGGTTTGTTGTTTTGTTTGTTTGGTTTTGTTGTGTTTTTGTAGACTAGAGCATCATCATCAAACCCAAAATCAAAGAAGCAAAAAGCCCCGGCAATTATAGATGAGGAAACAAGTGAGGAAGAAAATGCCGTTGAAGAAGAAGAAATGGATATTGACAACCGGCAATTAAATGTCCGTGGATTAACCACTCCGGATCCATGGATCAATGCAGTTTTGAGGCATCCGGAATATCATGAACGGATGAAGGCACTTCTACACAAAGACGTATATCCAGGGAAATATATTGATTGGACACCATTAGAAGAAGCCGGCGAATATCAAAATTTTTGCAACCTTTTCCGAGTAACGTATCAAGGCCATCGAATATATGCATGGGAAAACCTGTTCAGAATGCGAGAAAGAGTGTACCCACTTTTAGTCAAAGAATTTGTTAGTTCACTTAGGGTTGATTACACGTCACCAACATCCGGTACCTTTATGAGATTTCGTCTTGGAGGACAAGACCGAACATTAACACTGCTACAATTTGTAAAGGCATTGGATATCTATGAAGGGTTGCCACACCAATTGATGCAAAATTACTTTAATCAATGTATATACTATGTTTCTTCTTTTAATCATTCAGAAGCATGGGTGGACATGATTAATAGCGCATACAATGCAAGCAAGCAGACTTGTAGCAAGCTACGTACTTACCAGCATCGATGCGTCCAAAGATTCATTTCAAGTACCATAAACTGTCGAAAAGACAGTAGCGAAAAAGTTACCAATTTGGATATCTGGTACATTCACGCGATAATAGATCACACCCATGTTCATATTCCACGAATGATTCTCACTTTCCTTCTCGAAGAAAGGAAAAAGATTACACCAATCATGGGCGGCCATTTTGTAACCAGGATTGCCCAACATTTTCGTATCAATACAAGTGGGTTAGAGGAGAAACATATGATTGCCTTTGATAGAGTAAGTTATACAAGGGCAAACATTTTGATGAGGGGGTCGAACGGCCTTCTAACTAGGTATGTGAATCCCGAGAACAGGCAACCAGAACAACCACAACCACAGCCAGATCCACAGCTGAATGTTGGAAGTAGTTCAGGTCCGGGAAATGATTGGGAAGCTTACATGGTGCGACAATTTTTAGATTTGCGACTCCATTATGATCGAAACACCCAAAAGGTAATTGATCACTATGATACAGGTAACAGGGAGATACAACATTACATCGATGTAGGGAATGATCGAACGTGGTACACTCAAGCGGGGCAGTGAAATCAGCTTAACTGGATACATGAACAGACGGTGTCATACGCTGCCGATCCCACTAACTATACCCCCTCTCCTTGGCCTGCATACGCTGCCTGTATTATGTGTTAATTATTAAGCATATTGTCTACATTTTAAAGGTTACGTCTTGACACATCAACTACGTAACCTTTAAAATGTAGACAATATGCTTAATAATTAACACATAATACAGGCAACTAAAACCCGATCATGCAGTAAATAGCAAGTAAATTGACCAGTTCGATCCACAGGGAGAAGTTTGTTTTAAGGATTTTAACAACGATTAATTATTCTAAAGGGGGGATTTGTGTTTTAAATTGTATTTTCATTTAATGAAACAGTAAATATAATGAGTAACAAGAATAAGAATGCGGTGTTTACTTCTATACTTGATAAATGACAGGGATTGTTCTTTTATAATTAAAACCGTTATGTGATAGTTATAATAGAGCATTTTATATCAATTTCACAATTTCTATAAACTTAAGAGCTATGTTTAATCAACAAGATTCTTTCGTGGTTGAATTCACATAAAACCTAGTTTACTAAGATCACTCTAAGTAAACTACATGATTGTATATCCTAAATATCGTTCAATTAACATCCTATACTCACATATAGGTGGCTAGATCACTAGGTGTTAAAGTATAAGCTATGGTCTTTGATAAACTCACATAAATCAAGTCATAACTTACATAATTGAACTAGGATACAAGGATGATTACAACAATGGATCTTTTGAAAGAACATGGTGATTTAGATTGATTAACTAACTAGATCCAACCCGGTTAAACTCACGTGAAACCTAAATCACAATAATCACTTGAGGTAATTTCATAACTATGTTGCTTTGGAACTTATTCAATTACCGAATTAAACACATAACAAAATCACTTAAGTTATTGCATCTAATCGTCTAGATTACTAGGTGTATTGAAGTATAGATTGTTTTCCTAGTTAACTCACATTAATAGGTTTGTAATCTATATAATTGAAGTAATGAACTAAGCAAGCATAACAATGGTTCGTGTAGTTGGACTAGATGATTTAATCAATCAAACATATATATAACTAGCAAAACATCAAAGTATAGAACAATCCCAAGCCATAAATCTTACATTGAAGCAAACACACAAGGCTTTTAGCCTAACATAATCATAGTAGAACTAATGGAACAGTAAATACAAGTTGAATTCGAGTTTAAAAGATATAGAACAATAATACCAATAGTGATGAATGATCCTAGCTTAATCTTGATGTTGAAAGAGTGGAGATTGACTTGCAGCCTTCCTTGAACCTTGAAAATCGTATTAGAACTGAGGAAAATCGTAGTAGTCAAGGTGTATGAAGTATGTAACCAAAGACTTCATTAAATAGGCTCAAAAGTTAGGTATTTTGGCCAGAAAGTGACCAGATGCGCCGCATGTCTTTACGTTCAGTAGATTCCAGCTCAGTTCTGCACTCAGGACTGTTGGCAGGGGACCAGATGCGCCGCATCTGGCTTGGATGCGCCGCATTCATCTCAGATGCGCCGCATCTGAGGCTGTTTTGGTCGAGAATTCTTTATGCTCCGCATCTGAAACTGTCGGAGTTATTTGGTGAAGAGATGCGCCGCATCTAGGAGAGATGCGCCGCATTTGGACCTGTTTCAGTGGTTTCGGGCTGTTTTACGCGTTCAATCTTTGTTTTAACTCTGTTTTCACTGTTGGTCTTCATTTATTCATTCACAATGGACTTTTACAAATATACACGAATTACAATACATACGTACAACAATTACATATAAATGGAACAACTTTGGATCGAAATAACGGCAATAAACATGTATTATTTTGGCGTTATCACTAATCCACCTTAATCCACTCCCCAATTCACTAATCGTGAGTTTTGCTTCAGTAAGCCTTTTCTCCAAACCCGGTGGAGATCCGATTTACAAGTCTTGTACTCTTTGTAGACAATAAACATAATCTTTCTATCCCTTTGAAAGATTACCTCTAACTTAGATCAACTTGTCTTCACCTTGGACAAGTATTAATCCCCAATGGAATTAATCAACTTCCTAGTTCCCTTTAAGGAATATGATAGCTAAGCTAGCTTATTCTTCTAGTTACAAAGTACAAGACTCACCATTTCTAGTGATGAAAATCCTAAGACAATTCAAAGGATAATACAATACTAAGTAAACTCACAAAGATAGTAATTTGATAGTAAGTTTACAACAGTTCTACAATCTATGAGATTATAGAACTTATCTTGCTATTCATAAATATATATATATATATATATATATATATATATATATATATATATATATATATATATATATATATATATATATATATATATATATATATGAATTATGATCTTGTGATTCTCTGATGAATTACAGTTGAAGCATGCAAGAGGGTCAAATCTTCAAAGCTCTCCAAATCTTGTTATTTATAGAGAGAGAGAGAGAGATAAAAACTAACCGTTATTGTGGCTCAGCCCACGGTCGATCGTGGGTCGACCACACGTTGTCAGGTCATTTTCATCTAGCCATTGTATGGCCATTTGAATCCATTCAAACCTGGTTCTCTTGGCCTCTTTACTTCATTTAATACTTGCAAAAGATACCAAACATCCTATTTTTTTAACGACAATTTTTTGGCATCAGTAGATCATTTATTTCAACGACCCTCATCATTTGCACGTATCACACACGTTCGGGCGAAAACCTGAACCCGATCGACGGTACCCGTGAACACATCCATTCGGGCAGTGTTCCTGGGTAGAGGTCCGTGAATGAATTCGGTAAAATCTCCCTATAGGGTTAATATATACCACCATTATTGGTGTTCAATTGTTTTAAACTAAATCATGTCATCCTTAAGGATCGAATGATTCTCTTTAGTTGTATTCTTTTAATAGTGACTTGTCATAACCAAAGAGGAACGTCCAACATTCTTGGATACAAGTCTTGATAACCAATTGAGGTAATCACAGTTTTGTCATAATCTTTTGTTTGTTTTTAACACATTTGCTTAAGCCCTATTGGTTGGTCAACATGTCATTGATGACAATAATCTAATTAATCACTACGCATGTTATTATTCATCTTTAAGCTTGCACGTGGATTAATTAGATGTGTTAATGATGTCTTACCTAGTGAAATAAATAAGTTTAATTAAGCATGTTGTAAGACATCAAGTTAATCAAGACTAAATCATATTTTTAGATATGTCACTAAACTTAAACATGTCTCTTTTGATATCTCAATATGTGTGTTAGTAATTCTTTAAGCACTTAAGACTATTTGATTATGACATATCAATTGTTGTCAACCAAGTTGCACTTAATGGTAGGCTAAGCATACATTGTATTTTCCTAACTTATAGCAAGACAAAGTTCATATATATATATATATATATATATATATATATATATATATATATATATATATATATATATATATTAAGTAACTACTAGCAAGTTGGCATTTAGCACATTGTCAAATAATACTCATGTATTAAGAGCATGTAGTCAAGTAATACTTATGTAATGACTAGTAAGATATCACTAATTAATCTAGGATTAAACATATAGAGATGACATAGCATTGTTCCAAGGCTATGTAAGTTTACTTGCAATGTGGCAATTGCAAGATTAATGTATAAGTATACATTAATGTTCAACACATGTACAAGGAAGGAGCAACCCTTGGTTGGGACTTGATGACCATCCTAAATATGTCTAAATACATTTAAGGAGCATAAGTTATAATGTAACACTTATGTGTTATCCTTAATCAAGGCTAAAATGTCATTAATGTGTCATTAGGTGTGATTAACCAAGATTAGCGTTCTAGTGACCAAAAGTATTTTGGATATGAAGAGGGCAACTATTATAAGCAGTTGAAACAATTTTCATAAATTATAGATGTCCAGAAGTGGTCAAACTTTAGTTGATCTAGAATTTGGACAGAACCTTCTGCGTTCGATCCACGATTAGCCGTGGAGTCGACCGTGCACCTGGTTTCACAAACCAGGGTACAGGACTTCCACGGTCTGACCTGCGGTCGACCGTGGACCAAAAATTATTGCATCTGTTTTCATTTTAAGCTTCATTTGGTTTGGTCTTTTGCTAGAGTAAGTGTGGATTAGTTAACTTGTATATTTATGTCAAGATGTCTACTATTACTTCTAGTTATATGCATGTGTCATCATCAAAACATTTATTGACATTGGTTAAGATTAATATCATCGTTAAGCATAAACCAACATCGTTCCTCAAAATAGAAAAATTTAACTAAAGGTAGATGAGTATGCCAACTACCTCCAAAGTCTATCACGCAAGATCTTAACATATCCTCCAATGTTTGAATGGTCCTCTCACTCTGACCGTCCGTTTGAGGATGAGACGCGGTACTTACATGTAATTTAGTCCCCATTTCTTCTTGAAACTTTCTCCAATACCGTGAAGTAAAATGACTATTGCGGTCCGAGACTATGGAAATCGGCACTCTATGCCTTGCTACAACCTCTTGCATATATAATTTTGACATAGTTTTCGAAGAAGAAGCTTCTTTAATTGGTAAAAACAATGCACTTTTAGTCAACTTATCAACAATCACCCATATTGCATCATGTTGACGAGGGGTCTTAGGTAATTTAGTCACCAAATCCATGGTGATATGCTCCCATTTCCACACCCGGGCTTCTAACGGTTGTAGTTTTCCGTACGACATTTGATGATCTGTCTTCACTTGAAGGCAAGTTAGGAACTTATGGACATACTTCACTATGTTATCATGTGATATTTTCGACTCCTTACAACATTTTCTTAGCTACATTAAGATTTCATTCGTTTCGATTTTCAAATTCCACCCCTAAATAATAACTATAAATATAAATATAATAACCGTATTGTATTACCAAAGCATATTGACCAGTTGACCTAAGAGTATTAAAAGTTATGAGTTGTATCTTGTATGAAACATTTGTGTTCAATATTTATGTGCTTTAGACTGCTGGTATCGGTGCGCGGCTGGGAGCTTCGTTGTCACCACCCTTCAATGCCACCGATACTAGAAACCGAGGTTTGGAGCGCCCTTCGACCATCGCCAACCTGCACGTCGTTGTTTGGCATTTTTCAAGACGGAGTAATTTCTAACTTTTCAAACTTTTGTGAATAAAAAAAAATTAAAAAAAAACAAAAATATGTCCGTGAAAACCCCAACGGTTAGTTTTTTTTAAACGTTATATTTTCATATATATATATATATATATATATATATATATATATATATATATATATATATATATATATATATATATATATATATATATATATATATATATATACTACCTTATTTCATACATGTTAAACACACCTCACACTATCACTCAAATTCTCTCTACAATTCTATTACAATTCTATTTTATACTCTTTAGTAATTTAATAACGCCAATCCAAATTATGAAGAAAGTGTATCATTTGCAAATGCTTACAATTCTTTACAGCCTCTTGATTTTATCGATTATTTAGAAAAAGATGATGACGATCATGTAGTTGAATCTATACCTTGAAGACATTTCCCAATAGATCTACCACGCAACAGTTAAACGATGTTCAATGATTATTTTTCCGGCACACCCACATTCTCGCTTGATGTTTTCCCAAGACGCTTCCGAATGAGAAAATATTTATTTATCCGTATTTGTCGAGGTATATAATTAATTTTATTCAAGAACCTATTCCCGATTTGCTATTTTGTTACAAAGCGGGGTGCTATCGGTTTATATGGTTTTAATGTTTTTCAAAATTTCACGTTAGGTATACGACAATTAGAGTACGGTGTTGCACTCGAGTTATTTGATGAGTATTTACACATGGGTGAAGCAACATCTTATAATTGTTTGGGCAACTTTTGCAAAAGTGTGTTACACTTATACTCAACCGAGTACACAGGAAGACCAAATGCACAAAATGTCTAACATTTAATTTCAAAACAAGAAGAAATACATAGTTTTTCGGGAATCCTCAGAAGTATCGATTCTATGCATTAGGGTTGGAGAACTTGTCCAGTTGCTTGAAAAGATAAATATACACGATGTGATCATGGTCACCCAACAATAATGTTAGAGGTGGTGACCTCGTATGATACATGAATTTGGCACGCTTCTTTTAGCCCTGCAGTTTCAAACAACGACATCAATTTACTAAATCAGTCAAATTCATCTAATGAATTATTACAAGATATGTCACCTTCGTGTAACTATATGGTGAATGGTAAACAATTCATTAAAGGGTATTATTTAGCTGATTGAATTTATCCAGAATTGACAACACTCGTTAAATCTGGCAAGACAATTCTATATCAGCAAAATTCAAAGCATTATGTGTATTTGCGTCGTCCTACACAATATGATAACGGAAGACAATGGGCGTGCATTTTTTGGACTGGTGGAAGATTACCCACCGGCCCGTCGGCCTCGGCCATTAAACATTCGAGAAAGGGTTGAACTACATATGCGAAAGGACAGAGAACTACGAGATTCAACTATTCATCATTATCTCCGAGAAATGTTTGTCGAACATATTTGGAGTCTTCCATCAAACCACCATATTTGATATAATCCTGAGTGGGACCTTTAAACATTCCCGAACATGTCAATGATGAGGACATAAATGAAGAAGAGGATGAAGATAAAGAAGACGACGAATAGTAATTTTTATATTTTTAATTATGTTTATTGTATCTTTAATTAAGCTCTATTGTTTTTAAGTTTTAAGTTTAATGTAATATTATTTTGAATTAATAAAATATTTTAATTTAAAATAATTGTATTGTAAAATGTTGAGGTTACGTTGATATAGCTCAGTGTGGTTGTGAAAACATATGTAATGCGGTTCGAGTATTCGCTCGAAAGTGCGTATGTGCGTCGAAATTGATCTGATGGGTGGGTCTTCCCTGTCAGTGATTCTAAGTAATTGTCATTTTGAAAAAGAGTAGTCTTATGCGAGTAAAAGAAAAATGATGAAAGCGTAAATTAATAAATAAATAATAAAAACCATCAAAAGAATATAATGAATTGTTTGGTTGGTTTACAAATTCAGTAAGTGCGACATTTTATCCTTAATTATTAGTAAATGAAATGTTGACAGTTTTGTTTAAATTATTTTTTTTTTTTTTTTTTTTTTTTTTTTTGGCAAAAAACATAATTAAAATAGATAGCAATTTTTCATTGAATTGTGAAAAATCGAGGATTACAAGGAAAAGCACGATGGAGTTACATTGAATTTGATTGCACCACATTCGTTTCACATTTCCTTAGTTTTTCATTGGTACGAACGGCCTCAACATCATATCAAACCTTTTTCTAAAAGAGTGAAACACTCTAAAAGAATCCTATCCTCTTTATTGTTTATTAAAAATTAAATAAGAGGCACGTATAAGAATTCATTAATATTAAGATAAAATACCTGATACAAAGCTTTTTTATAGAGAGCACAAGTTAGTCAAAAAAAAAAAATTATATTAACAAATCAAACCTAATATTAATCATACCCGAAAATTGACAAAACAGAAGACCCGTGTTAGAAATATAGAGAAATATGACATCTTTCAAGTTTCAAGTAAGGAAGAATAATGTTTAAGCTCATTTTTAGGTAAACTTACACTAAAAAAAAAAAAGTTAGGAAAATGCTTACTATGACTAAAAACAAGCTTAATGTATAATATTTATTATTATTATTATTATTATTATTATTATTATTATTATTATTATTATTATTATTATTATTATTATTATTATTATTATTATTATTATTATTATAGTATAGTATATATTATAATATAATAAATTGATAATCATCAAATGATATAAAGAAAATGAAAATCAAACAGAAAAAGGAATAAAATAACTCCTTTTCCCATACACAAACACAAAGATAGATTCTCTAGGTGCCCCACACATTGCCTTTTGTATATATTCCCTCCTAATGCTCATATAAATGTGTCACATATTTATATTATGATTCTTTCATTCCAAATTTCCAATCTTCTCTAAACCACAATCACTATGGTTCCAGAAATAGAGGTAATCTCAAACTCCTTCTAAGAATATGCAACTTTTTTTCTACATTACATGTTCTAAATTCTGTTATTTATATGCAGAAACCGAAAGTGACCGAGATACAAGTTCGCATGGACTGTAACGGTTGTGTTCAAAAGATCAAGAAAGCTCTACATGGCATCAATGGTAAGTTCAAACCGCATTCCGAAAACTTTTATATACTCAACCTTTCAATTAATAAGATTTCATGATAAGATATAGTTTTTCAGGTATATATGATATCTATATCGACATCCCCCAACAGAAATTGACTATAATCGGATGGGCAGACCCAGAAAAGATCGTTAAAGCTATCAAAAAAACAAGGAAAACTGCTACGATATGTTCCCATTCTGAACCAATGGAACCAGAGCCGCCAGTAGAAGGGGACCGACCGCCTTCAGACAACCCTGCGGACCATCCACCAGAAGAAGATGCTCCACCTCCAGAACAAACACCGCCAACTGAACCACCACCGGTTCCATACGATCCTCCACCAGATGGTGCGGAAGCAGCACCTCAATTTACAGAGTCTGCACCAAACCAGCCGATGCCATCATCTCCTCGACCGAAAGAAGCGGAAGAAGTTCATGTTGTCTACCATTATCCACCTGACCATCAAGATAATGTTCGTATTTATAATGGGCATGTGAATCGTTATCCCAGTAGTCAATACGGTCCAGGATTTAAGCATGAGCCGTTACCACCTCCTATTCATGTGAACCATAGTTACAACACATACAAGCCAACACCTTATGTCACTGAATACGAATACATACGGCAACAACCACAATACGCATCTTACAGCAGACCAGACCCACCACCACGATACACCTCTTACAGCTGGCCAGAACCACCACAACAGTACAAGCATTACAGTCGTTCAGAGCCATCACAACAGTATAGCCGTCCAGAGCCACCACAGCAGTACAGCAATCCAGAACCGCCACCACAGCAGTACAGCCGTCCAGAGCCGCCACCACAACATTACAGCCGTCCAGAGCCGCCACCACAACATTACAGCCGTCCAGAGCCGCCACCACAACATTACAGCCGTCCAGAGCCACCACCACAACATTACAGCCGTCCAGAGCCGCCACCACAACATTACAGCCGTCCAGAGCCGCCACCACCACAGCATTACAGTCGCCCAGAGCCACCGCCACCTCAGCATTACAGCCGTCCAGAGCAACCGCCGCAACCTTGCAACAATCAAGAGCCAACAAAACCAAAACATCGCAGGCGTCAAAAGTCACCACCACCACATTTCGATCAGCCTGAGCAGCCACCACAACCTTACAACCGAGCAGAACCGTCACCACAAGCTTACAAAAGACCAGAACCGCCGCCACCACAACTTTACAGCCGACCAGAGCCGCAAAGTCAACGTTACAGCCAACCAGAACCATCACCACAACCTTACAGCCGACAAGCACCGCCACCACAACATTACAGCCGGCGAGAATTGCCAACACAACAAAGTCAGACAGATCCACCACAAAATTACATGCGGCCGGAGTCACCACAACAATACACACATTACAATCGCACTGAGCCACCACAGCAATACACGCATTACAGCCGCCTAGAACCACCACAAGTATACACACAACATAGTAGACCAGAGCCATCACCACTGCACACCTACTACAGCAGATTCGAACCACCAGAGTATATACACTACAATGATGATTATCAAAACAGAACCATAAATTATAGCATGATATCACCTTTTGGGGATGAAGATCCTAACGGATGTACAATTGTATGAACGCACGATTCTAAGCAAAACAGCATCTTTTGCTCCAATGAAAAATAACCAGTCAATTAACTAACACAGTGCAAAAGTATAATATTCCCACTGAAACATGTGATTGTGATGAAGAAGAACAAGGTTCTTAGCTTGTGAGTGGATGAAGAATATGTTCTTCTCATTCGCGTTTAGGATGAGATCATTATCTCAAATACTATCAAAAAAGCATTAAAAAAAAGGAATTACAAATTTTATACGTAAAGTTTCCGCTGATTATGTATAATACGGAGTATATGTTATTATCTACTCTAGGTTAGTCAACCTTGACAGTTGACATTGTATGGGTCCCATCTTTACTTTAGTTTCATTTCTAAATGTCATGTTCCACTCTCATGTGGATCTTGTTGGAAGCTTCGACGAGCCCAACACACTCACTATAGAGGACCTAGGTTATACTCACTCACTAGATCAACACTTTGACGTTGGTTAGCCTTTAATTTTATGAATCCTTAGTACACAATAATGTTTAGGCGACAGTGTCGACCATATATCATTCAGGCGGTATAACCGACTATATATCACTTAGGCGGCAAAGCCGACCATATAATAGATACAACACAAGTGCACTAAGAACTTAAACACAAACTGAGGCTTAAATGAAAAACTTAACGAAGAACACTTTTATAATTAAAAGAAACAATTACAATATTATGAACTAACTCACACTCTTCTTTTACTTCTTCACCTTACTTCTTCTCTACTTCTTCACAACTCTCACACCTTACACACAAATGAAATCAACACCTATATTTATACTACTCCATGGAAACTTCTACACACTAGATTTTTCCATGGATAAATATCTAGATATTTTTACCACATAAAAATATCTAGATTTTTTCATTTTAACATCTAGATTTTTCTTCATATATATATTAATATCTAGATATTTCTTTTACATTTTAATATCTAGATATTTATATACATTACTAATTCCATATTATCTAAATTTGCATTGTATTTTAACACTCCCCCTCAATGCAAATTTTCTTCCAATGATGTCTTGCAGACCATTCCAAGTGCTTCTCTGAATTTTGTAAACTTTGGTTTACTTAGGCTCTTGGTGAATATATCTGCAACTTGTTCATCTGTCTTTGTTGGCACCATCTTGATCTCCCCTTCAAGGACCTTCTCGCGAACATAGTGATAGTGTACTTCTATATGTTTTGTTCTTGCGTGAAAGACTGGATTCTCTGCTAGACGTATAGCTGATAGGTTATCACAGAAAAGCTCTACTTGATAGTCTGTTGATTGATGAAGATCTTCCATTAGTTGTTTCAACCATGTATTTTCTTGTGTTGCTGATGATGCCGATCGATATTCTGCTTCGGTGCTTGATAAGGATACAGTTGGTTGTCTCTTGCTGCACCATGATATTACTCCCGATCCAAGACTAAACATGTATCCAGTTGTTGATCGTCGTGTATCATAGTCTCCAGCATAATCAGCGTCACAATATCCAGTCACGTGACATTCTTTTGTTTTCTTGTACAAAATGCCAAAGTTAATAGTGCCTTTAACATACCTTAAGATGCATCGTACAACATCAAGGTGAGGCTTCTTCGGATTGCTCATGTATCGACTAACCACTCCAACTACATAAGATATGTCTGGCCGGCTTAGTGTGAGATAAATAAGACTTCCGACCATCTTTCGATACATGGTAACATCTTGAAGACTTTTTCCTTCATCTGCTCGTAGTTTTGTATTCGGATCCATCGGAGTTGAGATAGGTTTGCAATTAAGCATTCCGTACTTTTGTAAAAGATCTCGCGCATATTTCTGTTATCCCAGAAATAATCCTTCTCTTTTATGCTCTATTTCGAGTCCAAGAAAATGTTTGAGTTCTCCAAGCTCCTTCATATGAAATCTGATAGATAGATTCTCTCTTGTTCTTTGGATCTCCTCATAGTGATCTCCCGTGATGATTAAGTCATCTACATATACTAGCACTATGGCTAATTTTCCTTGATCTTGTTTCACAAATAAACTAGAATCTGAATGAGCAACTGTAAAACCACTTTGTACTAAGAACTCGCCAATCTTCCCGTACCAAGCTCTTGGAGCCTGCTTCAAGCCGTATAGTGCTTTCTTTAATTTGCAGACATGGTCAGGATGGGACTTGTTCTCAAAGCCTCTTGGTTGCTCCATATAAATTTCTTTGTCAAGTTCTCCATGTAAGAAAGCGTTCTTGACATCCATCTGCCACAGCTTCCAAGATTTGCTAGCGACTAAAGCTAGTAAAGCTCGAATTGTTGTGATCTTCGCCACTGGACTAAACATTTCTTCATAATCTAGCCCATATTTTTGAGAAAAAACTCTAGCAACAAGTCGAGCTTTATACCTTTCAACGGAGCCATCTGATCGAGTCTTCACCTTGTAAACCCATTTACAAGATATTGGTTTTACATCTTTTGGCTTTGGAACTAAACTCCATGTCTGGTTTTCTTTTAGTGCATTAATTTCTTCTTCCATCGCTTTCTGCCATTCTCGACTTTGTGCTGCTTCTTCATAAGTAGAAGGCTCAATAGGTATTGATTCATCCACATGAGCAGCATTGGCATACCTTGGATTAGGTTGTCTCGGTCTTGTTGATCTCCTTAATTCTTGTACATGCTCCTCGACTTCCTTTTGGCTTGGACGAACCTCCTTGGATATAGATTGATGTACACCAGTTTTCCATGGACTCTTTTCCTTAGAGTACGACCCTTCTCCTTCTTTTATTGGATCCAATATCTGCTCTTTAGGCTCTTCTTTTTCTTCTGGACTGATAATGCTAAAAACGAACATATATTTCATAGCATTATCCCTCAAGAAAGATAAGCTTTTAGTTGCAATTGTTCTATTTACAAGTGATATTCGTTTAAATAATAAAAGGTGAAGACAAAAGACAGATTCGACGAATTGAAGACGCAAACGACCAAAAAGCTCAAAAGTACAAAGTACAATCAAAGTGGTTTCAATTATTGATAAGAAACGTCTCAAAATTACAAGAGTACAAGACGCGAAACGCAAAATACAAGATATTAAATTGTACGCAAGGACGTTCGAAAAACCGGAACTGGGACCAAAGTCAACTCTCAACGCTCGATGCAACGGACTAAAAATTACAAGTCAACTATGCACATAAATATATTATAATATTTAAATAATTCTTAAAATTATTTATATATTATATTTATTTATTAAACCGTCGGCAAACAAGAAAACAAAGGAGTGTGAGCTGATACCTACCTCCATGCGATCGCATGGCCTGGAGGCACAAAAGCCATGCGATCGGATGGCCCTGAAAAGTTGGCCACATGCCTATAAATTTCGCAGTTTTGGTTGATCATAATACCATATATCCATCCATCTCTCTATCTCACTCACGTATATATATATATATATATATATATATATATATATATATATATATATATATATATATATATATATATATATATATATATATATATATATATATATATTTATATTTTAATTTTAATTTTAAATTCTAATAATAAGGGTATGTTAACGAATGTTGTAAGGGTGTAAGTCGAAATTCTGTCCGTGTAACGCTACGCTATTTTTAATCACTGTAAGTTATGGTTAATGTTATTTTTAAATTAATGTCTCGTAGCTAAGTTATTGTTATGCTTATTTAATGCCGAAGTAATCGTGATGTTGGGCTAAATATTAAAATTGGGTAATTGGGCTTTGTACCATAATTGG
Source organism: Rutidosis leptorrhynchoides (assembly GCF_046630445.1). Classification (NCBI taxonomy): domain Eukaryota; kingdom Viridiplantae; phylum Streptophyta; class Magnoliopsida; order Asterales; family Asteraceae; genus Rutidosis; species Rutidosis leptorrhynchoides. The sequence continues at coordinate 151,682,798 of NC_092334.1, forward strand.
GGTTTGGATAAAAGAACGACACTTGTAGAAATTAGATTATGGGCTATTAATGGGTTTTATATTAACTAAATGATACCTCGTTGATTTAATATATAGACTTATAATTTGACGTATTTATATATAACCACATACGCTTGACTGGGTACGGTGGGCGGGATATCTATAAATACCAATAATTGTTCATTTTACCGGACACGGAACTGGATTAATAGTTAATAGACTTGTTGAAACAGGGGTGGATTACATTCAAGGGTAATTGGTGTAATTGTTAACAAAGTAGTAAAACCTTGGACTACACGCAGTCGATAACCTGGTGTATTCATTAAACAAAGTATTAAGACCTTGTTACAATTCGAATCCACAATTAGTTGGAATATTTAACTTCGAGAATAAGAATAATTTGACGAAGACTTTCGCACTTTATGATTATGACTGATGGACTATTATGGAGAAATCCGTATGGACATATCGAATAATCCAGGATAAAGGACAATTAACCCATGGGAATAAACTAAAAATCAACACGTCAAACATCATGATTATGGAAGTTTAAATAAGCATAATGTAACGACCCAGCTTTTTCGACTTGCTTTTGTGCCTTGTGTTTTTGCGAAACTGCGTATTTGTGCGTACTGTGTTACTTTATACTCTGGAAACTTGATTTACGTGGTTTACTTCCATTTATATGTTAAAACGTGCCTTAGAGTACGTAGGATACATAACTTGATCATTGGAAGCCTTTATAACCGTTAGTGTTATTTGACGTTTCGAATAAACCGCGAACTTGCGCGCACGTTTAACTTTTGTCATAATCGGAATATTATGACTGCGAAATATTAATTATTATTTTATAATAATAATTACCTGGGTTTTTGGATGCTTAATTACGCGTAGTAATTTAATTATGCACAATAGTTAGTCTTGTTAGACTTTCTACCTTGTTGGGCTCAAGCCCACCCTACTCTAGCTAGTGACCCAATTAATTAGCCCTTGTCCATGTCATCAATCCTTGTCAAATTCCTTGCTTATAAATACTAGCCCTTGTCCATGTCATCAATCCTTGTCAAATTCCTTGCTTATAAATACTAGCCATTTACCTCTCATTCAAATCACTTGCTCATTTTGGTTTTCACACACACTTGTTCTTTCTTTCTTTCCTTTCTAGTATTGCTTATTGACGACCTTTCGAACCGACTTACTACTTGCGTACTTTCATTACCGACTTTACCGCTTTTATCACTGTGAGTTATAGCATTCCCTTTTTACTTTAACTTATTTTGGGAACTGAGAATACATGCGGATTTTATGTTTTACATACTAGGCACGAGTACTTAAACTTATATATGTGTGGGTTATACAACGGCATAAACATTCCCTTTAGCTCGGTAACGTTTAATCATCGGTTTTTGAACCGTGAACGCGAATCTTAGATATGGATCCATAGGGTTTGACATCCCCACTCGGGCTAGTCGCGCTAGCATTTAACGAGTGTTTAATACTTCGTAAACATACGCACTTGCCAAGTGTACTTTCAGGGGGTGATATATTATTTAAACGTTAAGTTAGTTACCGAGTGCCCACGGTTGAGCATATACTTAAACATACTGATTTGGATTACTATTTTGAAACGCTCGTTGTAGCACTGAAATCTCGTGGCCTACTTACATTACTGTTATACTTAAACTATAGCTCACCAACCTTTGTGTTGACGTTTTTAAGCATGTTTTTCTCATGTGCTTAAGGTTGCTTCCGCTGTTGTACTAGTCTTGCTGTAGACAACCCGCTGCTTTAGAGATGTCCCGCATGAACGTTTACTTTTGCATACAAACTTTATTACAATTATTATTTGCTTCTACTTAGTGAAGCATGCTTTTGGGTTGTAAAACATTCGATGTTGGTTATGACATCACTATTTATATGAATGCAAACTTCTTTTGAAATCGCATATAGTACTTAACCTTGTAATGATCCTGTTGTTGATGGTCCGTACATGATGATTTATTACGGGGCATCACATTTGGTATCAGAGCATTGGTTGTAGGGAATTAGGTTGCATTAGTGAGTCTAAGACCGACCCGAGTAGGATTCACTAATAGGACTAATCTACAACTTGTTAGTTTACTTGTTTCCGCTGAACTTACTGCATGCTGCTGCTTACTTTTACTGCTATATGCCGTATGCTACTACCTGTTTTCACTACTGCATGCTATTATCTGCTTTCGATTGCATGCAACTATGTTATATTACTGCATGTTACCGTTTACTACTACTGCCTGTCAGTGCTTACTTCTACTGCTGTATGAACTTACTGCATGCTACCGTTTCCTTTTACTGCTATGTAAACTCGCTGTATGCCTTTGTTTACTCTCGCTACTGCAAACTACTATCTGCTTTTAACATGTTACCTCGGTATGATACTGTTACTATTGCCATGTTACGTGCTGTCGTAAACGATCTAGGCTGCTGTAGTTGATATGCCTGATTATGAAATGTCCCGTTCTTATTGATTAAAAACGTTCCATACTAATTGATTTCGTTGCGAGGTTTTGACCTCTATATGAGACGTTTTTCAAAGACTGCATTCATTTTAAAACAAACCATAACCTTTATTTCATCAATAAAGGTTTAAAAAGCTTTACGTAGATTATCAAATAATGATAATCTAAAATATCCTGTTTACACACGACCATTACATAATGGTTTACAATACAAATATGTTACAACAAAATAAGTTTCTTGAATGCAGTTTTTACACAATATCATACAAGCATGGACTCCAAATCTCGTCCTTATTTAAGTATGTGACAGCGGAAGCTCTTAATAATCACCTGAGAATAAACATGCTTAAAACGTCAACAAAAATGTTGGTGAGTTATAGGTTTAACCTATATATATCAAATCATAATAATAGACCACAAGATTTCATATTTCAATACACATCCCATACATAGAGATAAAAATCATTCATATGGTGAACACCTGGTAACCGACATTAACAAGATGCATATATAAGAATATCCCCATCATTCCGGGACACCCTTCGGATATGATATAAATTTCGAAGTACTAAAGCATCCGGTACTTTGGATGGGGTTTGTTAGGCCCAATAGATCTATCTTTAGGATTCGCGTCAATTAGGGTGTCTGTTCCCTAATTCTTAGATTACCAGACTTAATAAAAAGGGGCATATTCGATTTCGATAATTCAACCATAGAATGTAGTTTCACGTACTTGTGTCTATTTTGTAAATCATTTATAAAACCTGCATGTATTCTCATCCCAAAAATATTAGATTTTAAAAGTGGGACTATAACTCACTTTCACAGATTTTTACTTCGTCGGGAAGTAAGACTTGGCCACTGGTTGATTCACGAACCTATAACAATATATACATATATATCAAAGTATGTTCAAAATATATTTACAACACTTTTAATATATTTTGATGTTTTAAGTTTCTTAAGTCAGCTGTCCTCGTTAGTAACCTACAACTAGTTGTCCACAGTTAGATGTACAGAAATAAATCGATAAATATTATCTTGAATCAATCTACGACCCAGTGTATACGTATCTCAGTATTGATCACAACTCAAACTATATATATTTTGGAATCAACCTCAACCCTGTATAGCTAACTCCAACATTCACATATAGAGTGTCTATGGTTGTTCCGAAATATATATAGATGTGTCGACATGATAGGTCGAAACATTGTATACGTGTCTATGGTATCTCAAGATTACATAATATACAATACAAGTTGATTAAGTTATGGTTGGAATAGATTTGTTACCAATTTTCACGTAGCTAAAATGAGAAAAATTATCCAATCTTGTTTTACCCATAACTTCTTCATTTTAAATCCGTTTTGAGTGAATAAAATTGCTATGGTTTCATATTGAACTCTATTTTATGAATCTAAAAAGAAAAAGTATAGGTTTATAGTCGGAAAAATAAGTTACAAGTCATTTTTGTAAAGGTAGTCATTTCAGTCGAAAGAACGACGTCTAGATGACCATTTTAGAAAACATACTTCCACTTTGAGTTTAACCATAATTTTTGGATATAGTTTCATGTTCATAATAAAAATCATTTTCTCAGAATAACAACTTTTAAATCAAAGTTTATCATAGTTTTTAATTAACTAACACAAAACAGCCCGCGGTGTTACTACGACGGCGTAAATCCGGTTTTACGGTGTTTTTCGTGTTTTCAGGTTTTAAATCATTAAGTTAGCATATCATATAGATATAGAACATGTGTTTAGTTGATTTTAAAAGTCAAGTTAGAAGGATTAACTTTTGTTTGCGAACAAGTTTAGAATTAACTAAACTATGTTCTAGTGATTACAAGTTTAAACCTTCGAATAAGATAGCTTTATACGTATGAATCGAATGATGTTATGAACACCATTACTACCTTAATTTCCTTGGATAAACCTACTGGAAAAGTGAAAAATGGATCTAGCTTCAACGAATCCTTGGATGGCTCGAAGTTCTTGAAGCAGAATCATGACACGAAAACAAGTTCAAGTAAGATCATCACTTGAAATAAGATTGTTATAGTTATAGAAATTGAACTAAAGTTTGAATATGATTATTACCTTGTATTAGAATGATAACCTACTGTAAGAAACAAAGATTTCTTGAGGTTGGATGATCACCTTACAAGATTGGAAGTGAGCTAGCAAACTTGAAAGTATTCTTGATTTTATGTAACTAGAACTTGTAGAATATATGAAGAACACTTAGAACTTGAAGATAGAACTTGAGAGAGATCAATTAGATGAAGAAAATTGAAGAATGAAAGTGTTTGTAGGTGTTTTTGGTCGTTGGTGTATGGATTAGATATAAAGGATATGTAATTTTGTTTTCATGTAAATAAGTCTTGAATGATTACTCATATTTTTGTAATTTTATGAGATATTTCATGCTAGTTGCCAAATGATGGTTCCCACATGTGTTAGGTGACTCACATGGGCTGCTAAGAGCTGATCATTGGAGTGTATATACCAATAGTGCATACATCTAAAAGCTGTGTATTGTACGAGTACGAATACGGGTGCATACGAGTAGAATTGTTGATGAAACTGAACGAGGATGTAATTGTAAGCAATTTTGTTAAGTAGAAGTATTTTGATAAGTGTATTGAAGTCTTTCAAAAGTGTATAAATACATATTAAAACACTACATGTATATACATTTTAACTGAGTCGTTAAGTCATCGTTAGTCGTTACATGTAAGTGTTGTTTTTAAACCTTTAGGTTAACGGTCTTGTTAAATGTTGTTAACCCAATGTTTATAATATCAAATGAGATTTTAAATTATTATATTATCATGATATTATCATGTATGAATATCTCTTAATATGATATATATACATTAAATGTCTTTACAACGATAATCGTTACATATATGTCTCGTTTAAAAATCATTAAGTTAGTAGTCTTGTTTTTACATATGTAGTTCATTGTTAATATACTTAATGATATGTTTACTTATCATAGTATCATGTTAACTATATATATATCCATATATATGTCATCATATAGTTTTTACAAGTTTTAACGTTCGTGAATCACCGGTCAACTTGGGTGGTCAATTGTCTATATGAAACATATTTCAATTAATCAAGTCTTAACAAGTTTGATTGCTTAACATGTTGGAAACATTTAATCATGTAAATATCAATCTCAATTAATATATATAAACATGGAAAAGTTCGGGTCACTACAGTACCTACCCATTAAATAAATTTCGTCCCGAAATTTTAAGCTGTTGAAGGTGTTGACGAATCTTCTAGAAATAGATGTGGGTATTTCTTCTTCATCTGATCTTCACGCTCCCAGGTGAACTCGGGTCCTCTACGAGCATTCCATCGAACCTTAACAATTGGTATCTTGTTTTGCTTAAGTCTTTTAACCTCACGATCCATTATTTCGACGGGATCTTCGATGAATTGAAGTTTTTCGTTGATTTGGATTTCATCTAACGGAATAGTGAGATCTTCTTTAGCAAAACATTTCTTCAAATTCGAGACGTGGAAAGTGTTATGTACAGCCGCGAGTTGTTGAGGTAACTCTAGTCGGTAAGCTACTGGTCCGACACGATCAATAATCTTGAATGGTCCAATATACCTTGGATTTAATTTCCCTCGTTTACCAAATCGAACAACGCCTTTCCAAGGTGCAACTTTAAGCATGACCATCTCTCCAATTTCAAATTCTATATCTTTTCTTTTAATGTCAGCGTAGCTCTTTTGTCGACTTTGGGCGGTTTTCAACCGTTGTTGAATTTGGATGATCTTCTCGGTAGTTTCTTGTATAATCTCCGGACCCGTAATCTGTCTATCCCCCACTTCACTCCAACAAATCGGAGACCTGCACTTTCTACCATAAAGTGCTTCAAACGGCGCCATCTCAATGCTTGAATAGTAGCTGTTGTTGTAGGAAAATTCTGCTAATGGTAGATGTCGATCCCAACTGTTTCCGAAATCAATAACACATGCTCGTAGCATGTCTTCAAGCGTTTGTATCGTCCTTTCGCTCTGCCCATCAGTTTGTGGATGATAGGCAGTACTCATGTCTAGACGAGTTCCTAATGCTTGCTGTAATGTCTGCCAGAATCTTGAAATAAATCTACCATCCCTATCAGAGATAATAGAGATTGGTATTCCATGTCTGGAGTCGACTTCCTTCAAATACAGTCGTGCTAACTTCTCCATCTTGTCATCTTCTCTTATTGGCAGGAAGTGTGCTGATTTGGTGAGACGATCAACTATTACCCAAATAGTATCAAAACCACTTGCAGTCCTTGGCAATTTAGTGATGAAATCCATGGTAATGTTTTCCCATTTCCATTCTGGGATTTCGGGTTGTTGAAGTAGACCTGATGGTTTTTGATGCTCAGCTTTGACCTTAGAACACGTCAAACATTCTCCTACGTATTTAGCAACATCGGCTTTCATACCCGGCCACCAAAAATGTTTCTTGAGATCCTTGTACATCTTCCCCGTTCCAGGATGTATTGAGTATCTGGTTTTATGAGCTTCTCTAAGTACCATTTCTCTCATATCTCCAAATTTTGGTACCCAAATCCTTTCAGCCCTATACCGGGTTCCGTCTTCCTGAATATTAAGATGCTTCTCCGATCCTTTGGGTATTTCATCCTTTAAATTTCCCTCTTTTAAAACTCCTTGTTGCGCCTCCTTTATTTGAGTAGTAAGGTTATTATGAATCATTATATTCATAGATTTTACTCGAATGGGTTCTCTGTCCTTCCTGCTCAAGGCATCGGCTACCACATTTGCCTTTCCCGGGTGGTAACGAATCTCAAAGTCGTAATCATTCAATAATTCAATCCACCTACGCTGCCTCATATTCAGTTGTTTCTGATTAAATATGTGTTGAAGACTTTTGTGGTCGGTATATATAATACTTTTGACCCCATATAAGTAGTGCCTCCAAGTCTTTAATGCAAAAACAACCGCGCCTAATTCCAAATCATGCGTCGTATAATTTTGTTCGTGAATCTTCAATTGTCTAGACGCATAAGCAATCACCTTCGTTCGTTGCATTAATACACAACCGAGACCTTGCTTTGATGCGTCACAATAAATCACAAAATCATCATTCCCTTCAGGCAATGACAATATAGGTGCCGTAGTTAGCTTTTTCTTCAATAACTGAAACGCTTTCTCTTGTTCATCATTCCATTCAAATTTCTTCCCTTTATGCGTTAATGCAGTCAAGGGTTTTGCTATTCTGGAAAAGTCTTGGATGAACCTTCTGTAGTAACCAGCTAGTCCTAAAAACTGGCGTATGTGTTTCGGAGTTTTCGGGGTTTCCCACTTTTCAACAGTGTCTATCTTTGCCGAATCCACCTTAATACCTTCTTTGTTCACTATGTGACAGAGGAATTGAACTTCTTCCAACCAAAATGCACACTTTGAAAACTTAGCGTACAATTCTTCCTTCCTCAATACTTCTAACACCTTTCTCAAATGTTCACCGTGTTCTTGGTCATTCTTTGAGTAAATAAGTATGTCATCAATGAAAACAATGACAAACTTGTCAAGGTATGGTCCACACACTCGGTTCATAAGGTCCATGAACACAGCTGGTGCATTAGTTAAACCAAACGGCATGACCATAAACTCATAATGACCGTAACGTGTTCTGAAAGCAGTCTTTGGAATATCATCTTCTTTCACCCGCATTTGATGATACCCAGAACGTAAGTCAATCTTTGAATAAACAGACGAGCCTTGTAGTTGATCAAATAAGTCATCAATTCTCGGTAGTGGGTAGCGGTTCTTGATGGTAAGTTTGTTCAACTCTCGGTAGTCGATACACAACCTGAATGTACCATCTTTCTTCTTGACAAACAAAACAGGAGCTCCCCACGGTGATGTGCTTGGTCGAATGAAACCACGCTCTAAAAGTTCTTGTAATTGGCTTTGCAGTTCTTTCATCTCGCTGGGTGCTAGTCTGTAAGGAGCACGAGCTATTGGTGCAGCTCTTGGTACAAGATCTATTTGAAATTCAACGGATCAATGTGGGGGTAATCCCGGTAATTCTTTCGGAAATACATCGGGAAATTCTTTTGCGATGGGAACATCATTGATGCTCTTTTCTTCAGTTTGTACTTTCTCGACGTGTGCTAGAACAGCATAGCAACCTTTTCTTATTAGTTTTTTTGCCTTCAAATTACTAATAAGATGTAGCTTCGTGTTGCCCTTTTCTCCGTACACCATTAAGGGTTTTCCTTTTTCTCGTATAATGCGAATTGCATTTTTGTAACAAACGATCTCTGCTTTCACTTCTTTCAACCAGTCCATACCGATTATCACATCAAAACTCCCTAACTCTACTGGTATCAAATCAATCTTAAATGTTTCGCTAACCAGTTTAATTTCTCGATTCCGACATATATTATCTGCTGAAATTAATTTACCATTTGCTAATTCGAGTAAAAATTTACTATCCAAAGGCATCAATGGACAACTTAATTTAGCACAAAAATCTCTACTCATATAGCTTCTATCCGCACCCGAATCAAATAAAACGTAAGCAGATTTATTGTCAATAAGAAACGTACCCGTAACAAGCTCCAGGTCTTCCTGTGCCTCTGCCACATTAATATTGAAAACTCTTCCGCGGCCTTGTCCATTCGTGTTCTCCTGGTTCGGGCAATTTCTAATAATGTGGCCCGGTTTTCCACATTTATAACAAACTACATTGGCATAACTTGCTCCGACACTACTTGCTCCGCCATTACTCGTTCCGACACCATTTGTTCCTTTCGTTCTGTTAACCCCTGGTCCGTAGACATCACACTTCGCCGCGCTATGACCATTTCTTTTACACTTGTTGCAAAATTTGGTGCAGAACCCCGAGTGATACTTTTCACACCTTTGGCATAGCGACTTCTGATTGTTGTTGTTGTTGCGGTTATTATTGTTGTTAAGATGATTGTTGTGGTTGCTGTTGTTGTTGTTGTTGTTGTTGTGCCGTTTGTTGTAGTTGCGATTGATGTTGCGATTGTTAGGATAGTTGTTGCGATTATTGTTATAATTGCTGTTGTTGTTGTATTGGTGATTCTTATCACCGTTTTCCTCCCACTTTCTTTTGACTTGCTTCACATTGGCCTCTTCAGCAGTCTGTTCTTTAATTCTTTCTTCAATCTGGTTCACTAGTTTGTGAGCCATTCTACATGCCTGTTGTATGGAGGCGGGCTCGTGTGAACTTATATCTTTTTGGATTCTTTCCGGTAATCCTTTCACAAACGCGTCGATCTTCTCTTCCTCATCTTCGAATGCTCCCGGACACAATAGGCACAATTCTGTGAATTGTCTTTCGTACGTGGTAATATCAAATCCTTGGGTTCGTAACCCTCTAAGTTCTGTCTTGAGCTTATTGACCTCGGTTCTGGGACGGTACTTCTCGTTCATCAAGTGCTTGAATGCTGACCACGGTAGTGCGTACGCATCGTCTTGTCCCACTTGCTCTAGATAGGTATTCCACCATGTTAACGCAGAACCTGTGAAGGTATGCGTAGCGTACTTCACTTTGTCCTCTTCAGTACACTTACTTATGGCAAACACCGATTCAACCTTCTCGGTCCACCGTTTCAATCCGATCGGTCCTTCGGTTCCATCAAATTCCAAAGGTTTGCAGGCAGTGAATTCTTTGTAGGTGCATCCTACACGATTTCCTGTACTGCTAGATCCAAGGTTATTGTTGGTATGTAGCGCAGCCTGTACTGCGGCTATGTTTGAAGCTAGAAAAGTACGGAATTCCTCTTCATTCATATTCACGGTGTGTCGAGTAGTCGGTGCCATTTCCTTCAAAATAGTCAAATGGGACAAGTTAATCATACAGAATATTAAGAGTAGTTAATAGTATTTCGTAGCATAATATGAACTCATTTATAAAAGCTTTTTCTTCATATTAGCGTTTTATAAGTTTAAATTCGGGTAGTACCTACCCGTTAAGTTCATACTTAGTAGCTAATATACAATTCAACTACTACAATTCTATATGAAAAACTGATTATAATAATATTTCGCGTTCAAACTTTTATACAATATTTTACAAACTTACAATACCGCTTATTTTACATAAAGCATGAAATATAGCACACAATAACTTTGATACAAGATAGTTGTGAAGATAATTCTAGCTAGTACACAAGTCGTTCAGCAAAGGCAATAAAGACACGTAATTCATACGTCCAGAAACAAGTCATGCATTCTGGTTTTACTAGGACTACTTCCCATCCTTGGTCTTGTGCAACATAACCGTTATGGCCGTTGATAAGACAGCGTGTTGTAACGTCGTCAAAGGGACGAGGGTTACGTAATGTCCAACAGTCCCGTAACAATCTAAAAACCTCATTTCTTACCCCAATTACCGACTCCGTCACTTGTGGGAACGTTTTGTTTAATAGCTGTAGCCCGATGTTCTTTTTCTCACTTTGGTGAGAAGCGAACATTACTAACCCATAAGCATAGCATGCTTCTTTATGTTGCATGTTAGCCGCTTTTTCTAAATCATGAAGTCCTATATTCGGATACATTGAGTCAAAATAATTTCTTAACCCGTTGCGTAAAATAGCATTTGGGTTCCCCGCAATATATGCGTCAAAGTAAACACATCGTAACTTATGGGTTTCCCAATGTGATATCCCCCATCTTTCAAACGAAAGTCTCTTATAAACCAAGACATTCTTGGAACGTTCTTCGAATGTCTTACAAACTGATCTCGCCTTAAATAGTTGTGTCGAGGAATTCTGACCGACTCTAGACAAGATTTCATCAATCATGTCTCCGGGTAGGTCTCTTAAAATATTGGGTTGTCTATCCATTTTGCGTTTTTATACTGTAAAATAGACAAGAGTTAGATTCATAAAAAAAAATACTTATTAATACAAGCAATTTTTACATATATCATAAAGCATAAGCACACTATATTACATATATTACACCACATGAATACAACTATCTTATTCCGACTCACTTGTTTCTTCTTCTTCGGTTTTGGTTCGTTTTGCCAAGTTTCTAGGGATATATGATTTTCCCCTAATACGAGCCGTCGTTATCCACATTGGTTTAGAAAAACCTGGTGGTTTAGAGGTTCCCGGGTCATTGTTACAACTTAAGGACTTCGGGGGTTGACGATACATATAAAGTTCATCGGGGTTGGAATTAGATTTCTCTATTTTTATGCCCTTTCCCTTATTATTTTCTTTTGCCTTTTTAAATTCAGTTGGGGTAATTTCTATAACATCATCGGAATTCTCGTCGGAATCCGATTCATCGGAGAATTGGTAATCCTCCCAATATTTTGCTTCCTTGGCGGAAACACCATTGACCATAATTAACCTTGGTCGGTTGGTTGAGGATTTTCTTTTACTTAACCGTTTTATTATTTCCCCCACCGGTTCTATTTCTTCATACGGTTCCGATTCTTCTTCAGGTTCCGATTCTTCTTCCGGTTCCGACTCTTCTTCCGGTTCCTCTTCGGGAACTTGTGAATCAGTCCACGAATCATTCCAATTTACATTTGACTCTTCATTATTATTAGGTGAGTCAATGGGACTTGTTCTAGAGGTAGACATCTATCACATAATATCAAACGCGTTAAGAGATTAATATATCACATAATATTCACATGTTAAAAATATATAGTTTCCAACAAAATTTGTTAAGCAATCATTTTTCAAGTAAACACGGTCGAAGTCCAGACTCACTAATGCATCCTAACAAACTCGATAAGACACACTAATGCAAAATTCTGGTTCTCTAAGACCAACGCTCGGATACCAACTGAAATGTCCCGTTCTTATTGATTAAAAACGTTCCATATTAATTGATTTCGTTGCGAGGTTTTGACCTCTATATGAGACGTTTTTCAAAGACTGCATTCATTTTAAAACAAACCATAACCTTTATTTCATCAATAAAGGTTTAAAAAGCTTTACGTAGATTATCAAATAATGATAATCTAAAATATCCTGTTTACACACGACCATTACATAATGGTTTACAATACAAATATGTTACAACAAAATAAGTTTCTTGAATGCAGTTTTTACACAATATCATACAAGCATGGACTCCAAATCTCGTCCCTATTTAAGTATGTGACAGCGGAAGCTCTTAATAATCACCTGAGAATAAACATGCTTAAAACGTCAACAAAAATGTTGGTGAGTTATAGGTTTAACCTATATATATCAAATCATAATAATAGACCACAAGATTTCATATTTCAATACACATCCCATACATAGAGATAAAAATCATTCATATGGTGAACACCTGGTAACCGACATTAACAAGATGCATATATAAGAATATCCCCATCATTCCGGGACACCCTTCGGATATGATATAAATTTTGAAGTACTAAAGCATCCGGTACTTTGGATGGGGTTTGTTAGGCCCAATAGATCTATCTTTAGGATTCGCGTCAATTAGGGTGTCTGTTCCCTAATTCTTAGATTACCAGACTTAATAAAAAGGGGCATATTCGATTTCGATAATTCAACCATAGAATGTAGTTTCACGTACTTGTGTCTATTTTGTAAATCATTTATAAAACCTGCATGTAATCTCATCCCAAAAATATTAGATTTTAAAAGTGGGACTATAACTCACTTTCACAGATTTTTACTTCGTCGGGAAGTAAGACTTTGCCACTGGTTGATTCACGAACCTATAACAATATATACATATATATCAAAGTATGTTCAAAATATATTTACAACACTTTTAATATATTTTGATGTTTTAAGTTTCTTAAGTCAGCTGTCCTCGTTAGTAACCTACAACTAGTTGTCCACAGTTAGATGTACAGAAATAAATCGATAAATATTATCTTGAATCAATCCACGACCCAGTGTATACGTATCTCAGTATTGATCACAACTCAAACTATATATATTTTGGAATCAACCTCAACCCTGTATAGCTAACTCCAACATTCACATATAGAGTGTCTATGGTTGTTCCGAAATATATATAGATGTGTCGACATGATAGGTCGAAACATTGTATACGTGTCTATGGTATCTCAAGATTACATAATATACAATACAAGTTGATTAAGTTATGGTTGGAATAGATTTGTTACCAATTTTCACGTAGCTAAAATGAGAAAAATTATCCAATCTTGTTTTACCCATAACTTCTTCATTTTAAATCCGTTTTGAGTGAATCAAATTGCTATGGTTTCATATTGAACTCTATTTTATGAATCTAAACAGAAAAAGTATAGGTTTATAGTCGGAAAAATAAGTTACAAGTCGTTTTTGTAAAGGTAGTTATTTCAGTCGAAAGAACGACGTCTAGATGACCATTTTAGAAAACATACTTCCACTTTGAGTTTAACCATAATTTTTGGATATAGTTTCATGTTCATAATAAAAATCATTTTCTCAGAATAACAACTTTTAAATCAAAGTTTATCATAGTTTTTAATTAACTAACCCAAAACAGCCCGCGGTGTTACTACGACGGCGTAAATCCGGTTTTACGGTGTTTTTCGTGTTTTCAGGTTTTAAATCATTAAGTTAGCATATCATATAGATATAGAACATGTGTTTAGTTGATTTTAAAAGTCAAGTTAGAAGGATTAACTTTTGTTTGCGAACAAGTTTAGAATTAACTAAACTATGTTCTAGTGATTACAAGTTTAAACCTTCGAATAAGATAGCTTTATACGTATGAATCGAATGATGTTATGAACACCATTACTACCTTAATTTCCTTGGATAAACCTACTGGAAAATAGAAAAATGTATCTAGCTTCAACGGATCCTTGGATGGCTCGAAGTTCTTGAAGCAGAATCATGACACGAAAACAAGTTCAAGTAAGATCATCACTTGAAATAAGATTGTTATAGTTATAGAAATTGAACCAAAGTTTGAATATGATTATTACCTTGTATTAGAATGATAACCTACGGTAAGAAACAAAGATTTCTTGAGGTTGGATGATCACCTTACAAGATTGGAAGTGAGCTAGCAAACTTGAAAGTATTCTTGATTTTATGTAACTAGAACTTGTAGAATATATGAAGAACACTTAGAACTTGAAGATAGAACTTGAGAGAGATCAATTAGATGAAGAAAATTGAAGAATTAAAGTGTTTGTAGGTGTTTTTGGTCGTTGGTGTATGGATTAGATATAAAGGATATGTAATTTTGTTTTCATGTAAATAAGTCATGAATGATTACTCATATTTTTGTAATTTTATGAGATATTTCATGCTAGTTGCCAAATGATGGTTCCCACATGTGTTAGGTGACTCACATGGGCTGCTAAGAGCTGATCATTGGAGTGTATATACCAATAGTACATACATCTAAAAGCTGTGTATTGTACGAGTACGAATACGGGTGCATACGAGTAGAATTGTTGATGAAACTGAACGAGGATGTAATTGTAAGCATTTTTGTTAAGTAGAAGTATTTTGATAAGTGTATTGAAGTTTTTCAAAAGTGTATAAATACATATTAAAACACTACATGTATATACATTTTAACTGAGTCGTTAAGTCATCGTTAGTCGTTACATGTAAGTGTTGTTTTTAAACCTTTAGGTTAACGGTCTTGTTAAATGTTGTTAACCCAATGTTTATAATATCAAATGAGATTTTAAATTATTATATTATCATGATATTATCATGTATGAATATCTCTTAATATGATATATATACATTAAATGTCTTTACAACGATAATCGTTACATATATGTCTCGTTTAAAAATCATTAAGTTAGTAGTCTTGTTTTTACATATGTAGTTCATTGTTAATATACTTAATGATATGTTTACTTATCATAGTATCATGTTAACTATATATATATCCATATATATGTCATCATATAGTTTTTACAAGTTTTAATATTCGTGAATCACCGGTCAACTTGGGTGGTCAATTGTCTATATGAAACATATTTCAATTAATCAAGTCTTAACAAGTTTGATTGCTTAACATGTTGGAAACATTTAATCATGTAAATATCAATCTCAATTAATATATATAAACATGGAAAAGTTCGGGTCACTACAGATTACACTCTTGCTACATGCCTATTGTTCGCTATACCGACTTGGAGAGCTCATCCTTCCGAATTCAGATTTTTTCCCAAACTACTTTCCCACTCGTCTAACCATAAGAACTAATAGTGTAATCGACCTGTTAATACTGCTCCACCGTTCCAGAGATCGAAACATTACTTCACACGATCTAGAAGATTGTACAGTTGACACATACCCTGTACGCTTTTGTGACCGTTACTTAACTCTTTCATTCCTTACCACAGCTCGACGGTCTAACGACACTTCTGGACTTAGGTCCCTAACACTTCTATATTTAGGCATTGAAGAAGTCGGGAAGGCATTCCCTTTAACGAGGTCATAGTGTCTTCTACTGATGCTCAGCCATACCCACGGACTTGGGAGTCGCCTCGAGACATATCGTATCACTACTTTCTACATGTACAACTCGGCACGAGACCCAGATTGAATTTCTAGAAAGGAATCTAACGATGTTACTTGAACCCGAATATTTTGAAGAAATTTCGGAGCACTTAGGCATTGATGCATGACCTATGGAGCTTACGCATCCACACCGAGGAACCGTGAGATTGATTATGTAGATTTTATTTTAAGACAACAAAGGTAAAGCACCGTTAGATAAAATTGAGTAGAAATTGAAGTGATCACGTCACATTGATAATATGAAGTGATATTGGAATGAACGTACGATTTAGTACAATATAATGACGCCAGGCCAGCGTGATTATATTGAAGTAAATCATGCAGAAATTCCAATGTTACTACATAAGGAATATGAGGTGGTCCAGGGAAAATTTTGGCAGGGATCACTTGAGCATATGCATTATAGTCTGTTAAGGGTAGGGAAGGAATAACCACGTAGCCCAGATACTGTACAAGAGGGGCCTTGATTACAGAATTGATAACCCGAAAATTTGTTATAGATATCGACACCCTGGGCATTTAATGAAAAAGTTCTCATATAGGAAAAACTTTAAACTTACCTGCGGTAAAGAAATCATTATGGAAACTTGCATGGATCCTGATTCTTGTTAGGGTACGTTTCGGCACAACGTTTTATTGTTTCGGAGTTGTTTAATACTAGAATGATAGAAACCTTATATCTAAGAACCTTAGCATTATCATGAATAGTAAACCATCAACAACAATGGGAATTAAGTATTCTATAGGACACAAGCAAATGGTAAACTGAGGAAGATAGAGGAATAATTTAAGGTAGTACTTTAAGATTAACAGGTGGGTCATTGGAGATGACCTCGTATTAACTAAACTTGGAAGTTTTAATGTAGTAGTTGAAAAGGGATTAGTTACCTACGTACAGGCATACGCTATTCGAAAAGATTGATAGAATTTTTCACAGTAGTACAGTAAGATTTGATTTGGGATGAACTTTAAGCTTAACCTAATACTCATCGAGCCAGGAAGCTTTGATGAAATAGTTGGAACGGACTGACTTTCAAGGAGGAAAGCGGAATTTATTTATAATGGGAAAAATTTATTTGTATACCTCGCAAGAATGGTGAAACTATTATGGGAAGAGATGTAGCCCAAAAACGGAACCTTATTAGTTACATGACAACACCCCGAAATCCCACAATGGAAATGGGAAGAAATTCATCATTAACTACCAGAGACGGTATGCGGATAGGACATCATCTCGGTTATTATTGACCATCTCGCCAAAACTGCTCACTTTCTAGCCATGAAAGAAACCGATACAATGGACAAACTTGCACAGCGATACTTAAAGGAAATTGTATTCCGTCACTTCAGCAATTCAAATTCTATATTGAGGATTACCCAAGAATCTCATTTGATACTCATTCTTACGCAACTCTAAATCCTAATTTATTACGAGGAATTTCTTATTCGATGATAACCACAACCTCATCCTTCTCACTTCAATATTAGTCATACCAGTTCGAAATTTTCCTAAAATCAATGAGTGGTTAACCCTCATCCTCATAATGTCCCATTCGTACCTCACTCATAAGCAACAGCTTCACACTTAGGCATTTTTGGTCAAGGAACTTATGCCCTACTAATAGTTGTCAATCTCATCTAAATTTAATGGTTTTTATTACCTCAAATATCACTCAAAATTTTCAAAAGTCTTTTACTCGATTCTCATCAATCTTTTCCAACTTGTAACCTCCGAAATATGAAAAATTTTGTTTGCCAAAATTTTACACACATTATTTTACTGTGCTATCCTCTCAAAGCTTTATAAAAATAAATTTATTTTATCTGCCATTCATGCAAATTTTTGAAATCGTATCATTTATGTAAAATAAAGTAAATGATTACTTATTTTTGATAAATACATATGAAACTTTACTTTCACTTTTACAAATCAAATCTTTTATTCAGAAGATATTATACTTTGAACGGTACGTGTTGTACATAACCCTAATTCACTAAGAACTTCATTTCTTCTCTTGCATTGTCACCATAAACAATTTCTATAAAACTTTCGTTGCGTATTATACAAAACTTTTCGTGTTATTCGAATCCAAGTCATCCTAAAAGCTTAATAACCGTCAAAATCGAAAGATTCATGTGTATGTGATAAAGGCACTGACTACCACGTCATGCAAGGCCTTCGGGCATCCGCTAACACTTAAACCATTCAAAACTATTACGTTACCCCATGTATTTATTTCACCACACGTGTTGGAACAATGCTCTTTCTTACATGGCTCTAAGTCCTGACTCATTCCAAGGAATTCTCATTTAGTGGTATTAATACCATAATTATTCCGGCTTTAATACTAGTCATAACCTGTTTGGCACTTTGCAAATTCAAGAAGCAATTAACTTCTCATCCTCGTGCTTTATCCTTCGTACCTCACTTTTAGCAACGGCTTCGCACGTAAATATTTTTGGCCTAAAGACTTGTGTCCTGATAATTACCAAAACTACATTTATGTCATTAGTTTTCATTACCTAGTAACTGGTCACCCGAGGATTCCAAGCTTTTTTTTTTCACTCAATCTTTTTCAACTCGTAATCTTTGAAATACGAAAAACTATGTTTATCAATTTTTTTTACACGTTGTTTATTTGTGCTAAAAACTTTTCGGTCACAAGATTTACAGACAATGAAAGTACTAAAAACTTTTCGGTCACTTAAACGATTTATAAAATCATATATGTATAAATTTATACTTACTTATTTTGATACTAAGTTATATCTTCAAAATATTTAAAAACCGCTCCTTTACCGAGTTATTCAACTTAAGTCAAATAGTTTTAAGCAAAATGGTACACGTTGTACCTACTCCTAAATTTACTAGGAACTTCGTTCCGTCTACGTTGTCACAACAAGCGTTTAAAGGTTTTGTTTTTCAAAACCCCCTTAGTTGATTTTATTAAAGGTTTTCATATTAGACTACACCATGTATGGATCACACTTTTCTCGCCCTCCGTTAGAGATGAAACTTACTATTAAGATCTTTGTTAAAAAAAAAAAAACCCTTGAGCCACTTTGGATGGCGGTTTTATAAAATTTGTGAGAAAATCTTTGCGCCCATAAAATGTTCTTTTAAAAGCTAAACATGACAAAAACGCGGGCCAATAAATCAATTTTTTTAGGTACACTCATTGGCCACCCTATTGTAGGAAAGGTACTAGGTGGGTTACTGTTCTCAATACTTCACAGCAAATCACAACGCCCTCTTAAACCTCATCTCTATGAATCAGTATGTTGAGACACAAGAATCATATTTGGAGATTCTTTTCACTCAGAGTAAACCATTCGTTAGAACCAAGGGTTCACGTATCTTCTCATCCGCACAACCCCTTAAGTACACGGATAAATTTGGAACAAACCACTCGAAGAGTTCACTCTCGATTCAAAGACCACACCTTTCGTGCGACTTTCCTTCGGAAATGTAATATAAGATACTTTGAGAACCTATGAATCTTGTTATCCCTTGGGAGGGGACTGCTTAAAACATTTACGACACTGATGTGGATACTCTATATGTTCCGTCCTTCATTAGTTGCAACTGTATGTTGCTCTAGTTAACGTTAACCCTACTTCAACATGTAACTGAAAGGATGAAGTTACATTACAGAACTGTGCTTTCATTTCATCCAAGGGTAGGTTCACCTGCAGTATGGTAAACTAGGTGATATTCCTCATTGTTCGTTCAGACCGTTCTGAAGGCACTATGAATAATTATGGCTTGCAATTCCGATTGATCACTTTTAGCTAAAATCTCAATTCACTTATTCAAATGAAACATTCTTAAATATCGAGTTCCTATGCCTATGGCCTCCTTCCGAAACCAAGAGATTTTTAAAATCCGTGGCTAACGCTATCCAGACATCAAATCGCATGGTTGTAATCACTATGTTTTCCATTCTACCGTCAGCTTATATTACGACATTCACGCTCAATGTTTTAGATGAGCTTAGAATCATTCATGATGCATTTCACGCATCCAACTTACCGAAGATGCCTGTAAGCCTAGACACACCATCTTTCTTTTTGTAGATATACATTCAGATGACATACTCAGGTTAATCGGAAACGGAATCGATTTGTTGATCTCTTAGGACAAGAGACTTAATTAATGGCATGTACCCATTCTTACTTTCATACACCGAAATACCTTTCAGGGTAAATAACTTACTTCTGAGCCCACGGGTCTCACGGAACTTTGATACACCCCTCTTAATCGATTACGGTACCATTTTTTTTTCACTCCTAAAATTTCAGGACGAAATTTCCATTAACAGGTGGGTAATGTAACGACCCGGCTTTTTCGACTTGCTTTTGTGCCTTGTGTTTTTGCGAAACTGCGTATTTGTGCGTACTGTGTTACTTTATACTCTGAAAACTTGATTTACGTGGTTTACTTCCATTTATATGTTAAAACATGCCTTAGAGTACGTAGGATACATAACTTGATCATTGGAAGCCTTTATAACCGTTAGTGTTATTTGACGTTTCGAATAAACCGCGAACTTGCGCGCACGTTTAACTTTTGTCATAATCGGAATATTATGACTGCGAAATATTAATTATTATTTTATAATAATAATTACCTGGGTTTTTGGATGCTTAATTACGCGTAGTAATTTAATTATGCATAATAGTTAGTCTTGTTGGACTTTCTACCTTGTTGGGCTCAAGCCCACCCTACTCTAGCTAGTGACCCAATTAATTAGCCCTTGTCCATGTCATCAATCCTTGTCAAATTCCTTGCTTATAAATACTAGCCCTTGTCCATGTCATCAATCCTTGTCAAATTCCTTGCTTATAAATACTAGCCATTTACCTCTCATTCAAATCACTTGCTCATTTTGGTTTTCACACACACTTGTTCTTTCTTTCTTTCCTTTCTAGTATTGCTTGTTGACGACCTTTCGGACCGACTTACTACTTGCGTACTTTCATTACCGACTTTACCGCTTTTATCACTATGAGTTATAGCATTTCCTTTTTACTTTAACTTATTTTGGGAACTGAGAATACATGCGGATTTTATGTTTTACATACTAGGCACGAGTACTTAAACTTATATATGTGTGGGTTATACAACGGCATAAACATTCCCTTTAGCTCGGTAACGTTTAATCATCGGTTTTTGAACCGTGAACGCGAATCTTAGATATGGATCCATAGGGTTTGACATCCCCACTCGGGCTAGTCGCGCTAGCATTTAACGAGTGTTTAATACTTCGTAAACATACGCACTTGCCAAGTGTACTTTCAGTGGGTGATATATTATTTAAACGTTAAGTTAGTTACCGAGTGCCCACGGTTGAGCATATACTTAAACATACTGATTTGGATTACTATTTTGAAACGCTCGTTGTAGCACTGAAATCTCGTGGCCTACTTACATTACTGTTATACTTAAACTATAGCTCACCAACCTTTGTGTTGACGTTTTTAAGCATGTTTTTCTCAGGTGCTTAAGGTTGCTTCCGCTGTTGTACTAGTCTTGCTGTAGACAACCCGCTGCTTTAGAGATGTCCCGCATGAACGTTTACTTTTGCATACAAACTTTATCACAATTATTATTTGCTTCTACTTAGTGAAGCATGCTTTTGGGTTGTAAAACATTCGATGTTGGTTATGACATCACTATTTATATGAATGCAAACTTCTTTTGAAATCGCATATAGTACTTAACCTTGTAATGATCATGTTATTGATGGTCCGTACATGATGATTTAGTACGGGGCATCACACATAATGTGACGCCCCGTACAAAACCATCGTGTACGGATCGTCATCAACAGGATCATCACAAGGTCAAACACTATATGCTGTTTGAAAACCAGTTTGCATTCATAAAAAGATAACGTTTTACAAGAGATAGCATGCATCCTACTAATAGGAGCATAAACATAAGTATTTGACCCTAAGGTCGTTACAAAGCCATTGTTTGAAATTAACATAAACTACGAATGCAAAAGAAAAGTTCCATGATTGAGACATCTCTAGTAATGCAGCGGATATCTAATACAGCAGGTCCTTAACAGCAATTCAGTAACAGCATGACAACAACTCTAACAGCGGAAGCAATAAACCTCTAAGCATCTAAGAAAGACACACTTAAAATTCAACACGAATGTTGGTGAGCTATAGTTTAAGTTGTAATAGTAACGTAAGATAGGCCACGAGATTTCAGTGCTGCAAACAGCGTATCAAGACAGTATGAAAAGTATATGTAAAACCGTGGGCACCCGGTAACTAGACTTAACGTTTAAAACCCCCTGAAAGTACACTTGGCGAGTGCGTATGTTCACGAAGTATTAAACACCCGTTAAATGCTAGCGCGACTAGCCCGAGTGGGGATGTCAAACCCTATGGATCCATATCTAAGATTCGCGTTCACCGGTTCAAAAACCAATGACTAAACGTTACCGTGCTAAGGGGAATGTTTATGCCGTTGTATAACCCACACACATATGAAGTTTAAGTACTCGTGCCTAGTATGTAAAACGTAAAAAGCGCATGTATTCTCAGTTCCAAAATAGTTAAAGTAAAAAGGGATGCTATAACTCACAGTGAATAAGCAATACAAGTTGATACGAAAGTGTGCAAGTAGTAAGTCGGTTCGAAAGGTCGTCAACCTAAATCAAAGGTTACTAGGTCAGTAGGTTGTCTTTACAAGTTCTAATAGTGCATAAAATAAGTTTAAGTGTCATCATCATCATCATTCATCATCATAAAAGCTAAGTAAGTTAATCAAGTATAGAGGTCAAAACAATAGGCTAAATTGGATCAGCTTCTACGACCTCTACGTAAATCGAAAAGACACAAAATCAGTGGCCATGGCTCCGTATGCGAGTAGGTCCGAATTTTCAGCACAACGTTACAAAGGAGCATTGACTTTCGGAAGGCCATAGATCCTAAACCGTAACTCGGATTAAGACAAGGTCTAAACGGAAAATCATCTACTCGAAATGAACTAACTGAAAATCAACTTTCCAGTAGCCCAGGTGGTCTGATAAGATACAAAAAAATAGTAGGTTAGGTGCTCCGGTGGGGTTCTTAGTACTTGATGCTCATCACGGTTCTCATCCTTGATGCTTGTAGCTTCAAGTGTACAACTCGTTGATGGGTTAGCATCACCTTGACTAAGGTTCCACCCTCAATACACAATATGTTAAGACCAAGTAAGAATACAACTCATTTATGAGTCTTAGATGGAGGATGAACCAAGGTTACATCATATCCTTAGTCTTAACACAATTACAAGTCACATTTACAACTAACGCTACAAACTTTACATCAATCAACCAAGTATAAACACAATCTAAGCCAAATGAGGTGATGGAACCCTAAGCTAGAGAGCTTGGATCCATTTCACACAAGTTACAAGGTTGCAAAGCTAGAAAGCTTGCACCTTTGATGTTCTTGAAGATCTTGAAGCATAAAGCTTGGATCTTGAAGATACATGAAGATTGCAAACACAAGTTTGAACCTTTTCAACAAAATAACAAGATCATAAGTTAGAAAACTTAGATCCAACAAAAAGATATGAAGATTCAAGCTAGAAAGCTTGAATCTTGATTGTTCTTGAAGATCTTGAAGCATAAAGCTTGGATCTTGAAGATACATGAAGATTACAAACAAAAGTTTGAATCTTTATCATAAAATAACAAGATTAAAGCATAAAAGAAATAGATCTACATAGTTGGTGAAGATTCAAAGCTAGAAAGCTTGAATCTTCCATGTTCTTGAAGGATTCATGCTTGAATCAACAAGATATAATCAAGATCAAAGTTAAAGGAACTTGATCTCCATATAATGATGATGATGAGCCACGAATTTGAAAAGAAAAAGAGGAAGAAAAGAAAACTTACAAGAATACTAGAAAGGGAGGAAACAAGAGAGCAAGTGTGTGTGAAAACCAAATGAGAGCAAGTGTAAAATGAGAGAAAAATGAATAGTATTTATAGGCAAAAATTGACATGGATTGATGAGGTGGAGGCCTCCTTGGCCGTGATTTTCAAAGGGGGGAGGGGGAGACACCATTTTGCTTTTTGATTAGTGGTTGTCTAAAGCATGTACTTATGCTAGAATCTCATGTAACAATATGGATAATCCTTATCCAAATGCTAGTATGACTCATCTAATTAATGGGTATTTATTTTATTTATTATGGGTCACTAGTAAATAATACTTGGGCTAATTAATTGGGCCACTAGTTAGTGTAGGGTGGGCTTAAGTCCAACAAGGTAGAAAGTCCAACAAGACTAACTATTGTGCATAATTAAATTACTACGCGTAATTAAGCATCCAAAAACCCAGGTAATTATTATTATAAAATAATAATTAATATTTCGCAGTCATAATATTCCGATTACGTCAAAATTTAAACGTGCGCGCAGTTCGCGGTTTATTCGAGACGTCAAATAACACTAACGGTTATAAAGGCATCCGGTGAACAAGTTAAGTATCCTACGCACTCTAAGGCACGTTTTAACATATAATTAGAAGTAAACCATGTATATCAAGTTTCCAGAGTATACAGTAACACATTACACACAAATACGCAGTTTCGCTAAAATACAAAGCACAAAAGCAAGTCGAAAAAGTCGGGTCGTTACATTACCCACCTGTTAATGGAAATTTTGTCCCGAAATTTGAGGAGTGACTAAAAATGGTACCGTATTTAAATAAGAAGTAGCGTATCACGGTTTCGAGAGACCGGTGGTCTGAGAAGTGAGCTATTTACCTCGAAAGGTACTTGGGCGTATAAAAGTAAGAATAGGCATATGCCATTATTTAAGTCTCTTGTCCTAAGAGATCAACAAATTGATTTCGTTTCTGGTTAACATGAGAATGTCATCTGAATATATACCCACAAAAGAAAAGATGACGTTTTTAGCCTTACAGGCATCTTCAGTAAGCTGGATGCGTGGAATACATCATGGAAGTTACCAAACTCATCTAAAACATTGAGCGCTTATGTTGTAGTACCAAGCTGGCAGATAGAATGGAAAACATGGCGATCACAATATACCGCATGTGAACTTATCCTTGGATGGAAAGAAAGCACAGTTCCATAATGTAACTTTATCCATTCAGTTACATGTTGAGGTTAGGGTTAACATTAACTAGAACAACATATAGTTGCAACCAACAAAGGAAGGAATGTGTAGAGTAACCATATCCGTGTTATAGACGTTTTAAGCAGTCCCTTCCAAGAGGATAACAAGATTCATAGATTCTTAAGGTATTTTATACTACATTTCTGAAAGAAAATCGCACGAAAGGTGTAATCTTTGAACGAGAGTGAACTCTTCGAGCGGTTCATCCTGAATTTGTCCTTATACCTAAGGGGATGCGCGGATGAGAAGATACGTGGACCCTTTGTCGTAAGGAACGGTTTACTCTAAGTGAAAAGAATCTCAAAAACGATTCCTTGTACCTCAGCCTACTGATTCATAGAGATGATGTTTACGAGGGTGTTGCGATTAATCGTGAAACATTGAGAGTAGAAATCCACCTAGTACCTTTCCTACAATAGGGTGACCACTGAGGGTGCCTCAGAAACTGATTTATCGGTCCGCGTTTTTGCCATGTCTAAATATATATATATATATATATATATATATATATATATATATATATATATATATATATATATATATATATATATATATATATATATATATATATACATTTCATGAGCGCAAAGACTTCCTAACAAATTTTTATAAAACTGCCATACAAAGTGGCTCAAGAGTTTTTAACAAAGATCTTAGTAGTAAGCTTCATCCCTAACGGAGGGCGAGAAAAAGTGTGATCCATACATGGTGAAGTCTAATACGAAAAACCTTTAATAAAATCAACCAATGAAGTTTTGAAAAAAAAAAACTTTTAACGTTTGATGTTACAACATAAACAAAACGAAGTTCCTAGGAAATTTTGAAGTACGTATAACGTGTACCATTTTGCTCAAAACTATTTGTCTTAAGTTAAACAACTCAATAAAGAAGCGATTTTTAAATAATTTAAAAGTATAACTTAATATGTACTAACTGTAACATTCCGCGTTTTTCCGTTAAATTTATTTTTAACACTGTCTTTTTTTTAAATAATACCTTTCGTTATTTAAATTCGTAGTTTTCGTTGACCAACGTTCTTAATTTTCCCGTTATTTAATTATAACATCACTCGTTTACTCGAGCGTTTTTAAAATATTCGTTTGGTTAATTCCCGCACCCGCTTTGAAACTTGAGGGACCGAGGTTGCAATGTGGGCAAACTAGTTGACTAGGTCAACTAGTCAACCCACCTTATCCATCCATTCATTTCACCTCCCACCTTCTTCCTCTTTTCTCTCTACTTCCCTTTCATGAACTCAAACACCCAACTCATAAATTCATCATCTAAATCTGATTGGAGAAGCAAACATCAAAACAAATTACATTTTCGTGATCCTCTCTTCATCCTCTTCGATTTGGTACCAATTTCATAGCTTGGGGTAAAGTTTCTAAAAACTCTAGATTTCTCTAAATTCGTGTTTTTGACTTGAAATGGTGTTAGTTAGTGTCTATGGCTCGTGTATAACATGAATATATGTTTTATTTGCTCGATTCGTTGTTTTGAGTAACTAGTTTGAACATTTGAAATGGGTGTGCTTAATCCTTGATTTTGGATGAGTTAATGTTGTTAAATTGTTAGAGTTTATGTTTTAAAAGTGTTACTAGCATCTTTAGCATCAATTTGATGTGTAGGTTGATTTGGAAAAACATCATTAACATGATTATTGGTTTTGTGATTCTTGATTAGGGTTTGATGAACTCTAAAAGGAAATTTTGATGCTTTGAATGCCATGAAATGTTATTAGTTAGTGATTAGTTGTATTGTATATTTCATTACCTTCAAAACGGCATATCATATGTGTGAATTGCATTCACGAATCTTAAAATGCGTTTTGTAAACTTGGAACGATGGTTTTGAACATTTAATGACCACTTGACGAGATTTCGGCTATTGTAAATGATGTTTTTGCTTGATGAAAAGTGGTTAGTTGTATTCCTTGTCAAAATACCTTTCCGATGATATAAGATACATGCTTTGGTTGTTTGCGGGTCATAAATGGTGATTGGTTGAAGTTAGGTTCATGCATAAAACTTAAACTGCCAGAATTCTCTGCACAGGTAATGGCGCGGCGCGCCATATACCCGCGCGGCGCGCCAAAGTGGTCTGTCCAACTTTGTCGATTTTCGAATAATGTTTGCTATGCTACGCACCTCCGATTCACATGTAACTTGTTCTAACATGCTCATATATGATTAAAAACCTCAGAAAAATAGTTCGGGACCCGACCCGAACGTGTTGACTTTTCATTGACTTTGACCGACCGAAGTTCGACTTTTTGTCAAACTTAACCAAATGATTGTGCAATCTTCCTAACTTGTTTCTATACTTGTATCTTGCATGAAACTTGACAAATTGATTCACATGCTACATAATCGAGTCGTAACGAGCCATAGGACTAATTGAACACATTTCACCCGACCTTGTGTCGTAACCGGTTAATTGATACAACTTATTTGTTTAGGTCAAGGCTAAGCAACTATCATGCACACATTTACTTTGTGAAGTACTTTTATACTCGTGCACTCGAGGTGAGATCATAGTCCCACCTTTTCAACAATTTTTATACTTTTAAATCTTGGGCTGAGAAACATATACTTTATTACATCTTGTACTACTTACTTTTATGTTTTGAACACAAGTCCGATGAAACAAACATTCTACAGCGAGTTTAGAACAAAATCCTCAATTCGATTATCATTAGTTACACTTGCCGGGTGTAAGCGAGAACTTATGTTGTATGGATCCATATGGGTTTGACAAACCCTCATTCAAATGGTTCGCTACCGTTTACGAATGAAATATATTTTCGAGAAACAGTGTATGTTCTAACACTATGGTGATGGGCTTCTATGGAAGGAATGTTAAGCATTGATAATTGGGTGCACGCGAACAAACTTTTGGAATGCAACTTTTGGATGATCAATTTTATGGAGATACTAAATCTTGTGGTTCAAAAATAACGTTTATTACTACATCTATGATTTCACCAACGTTTTTCGTTGACAGTTTTCTATATGTTTCTCAGGTTCATACTTGGCTATTTGATACATGCTCCCGCGTACACTCATACTTGCTTGGAGTCAAGCATGCATGCATACACTCTGATTTCTTGCTTGGGGTCAAGCATACATACATACATACATACATACATACGCTAGTGATAGCACCTTTGGATTCAAACATATTGTTTACATACTTACGCTATTTATAGCAACCGCGATTTTAAACTAATTATGTCGCAAGTTATTTCATTTATACTTTATACTCTTGTAAACTTAAACTTGTCGTCGAAAGGTTTTGTAAACGAAACTTTGCAAGCATGATACGTTTCAAAAGAATGCGACATAATTTTGGTCAAACGAGTCTCATATAGGGACTACGACCACGTAACGGGACCTAAGTAGTCGGCGCCGTCAATGACGATTTGGTCGGGTCGCTACACTAACCAAAATAAGTAAGGGTAAATTTATACATATATGATTTTATAAATCGTATAAGTGACAGAAAAGTTTTTGGTACTTTCATTTGTCCATAAATCTCGTGAGGACCGCACAAATAAAACGTGTAAAATCAACGTGTAAAAATTTTGATAAACATAGTTCTTCGTATTTCAGAGGTTATGAGTTGAAAAAGGTCGAGTGAAAAATCTTTGAATCATCGGTTGACATGTTACTAGGTAATGAAAACTAATGAATTAAATGTAGTTTTGATGATTATCAGGGACTTAAGTCTTTGACCCAAAAATGTTCACGTGCGAAGCCGTTGCTAAAAAGTGAGGTATGAAGAATAGAGCATGAGGATGAGGAGTTAATCGCTTCTTGACTTTGCAAAATGCCAAACAGGTTATGGCCAATATTAAAGTCGGAGTACTGATGATGTTAATATCACTAGATGAGAATCCCTTGGAATAAGTCAGGACTTAGAGTTATGTATGAAAGAGCATCGCTCCAACGGGTGTGGCAAATAAGATCCTTGGGGTAACACAAAATTTTTGAATGGTTTAAGTTTTAGTGGATGCTCGTAGGCTCTGTATGACGTGGTAGTAAGTGCCTTTATCACATACACACATGAATCTCTAGATTTTGACGGTTGTAAAGTCTTCATGATGACTTGGATACGAATAAGCAACGAAAAATTTTATATAATCAGCAACAAAATTTTTATAGAAATCGTTTAAGGTGACAATGTAAGAAAAGAAACGAAGTTCTTAGTAAACTGGGGTTATGTACAACATGTATTGTTCTAAGTAAAATATCTTTTGAATAAAAGATTTGATTTGTAAAAGTAATAGTAAAATTTCATATGTATTTGTCAAAAATAAGTAATCATTTACTTTATTTTGTATAGCATATACGATTTTAAAAATTTGCACGAATGACTAATAAAATAATTTACCTTTATAAAACTTTGAGAGGATCGTACCGTAAAATAGTGTGTGAAAAATTTTGGCAAACAAAATTTTCGTATTTTGGAGGTTACAAATTGGAAAAAGATTAATGAGAATCGAGTAAAAGACTTTTGAAACTTTCGGGTGATATTTGAGCAAAAATGTTACGAGGTACTGAAAACTGTTGAATTTAAATGTGGTTGATGACTATTAGTAGGGCATAAGTCCTTCGACCAAAAATGCTTAAGTGTGAAGTTGTTGCTTATAAGTGAGATACAAATGGGAGAGTATGAGGATGTGAATTAACCATCCATTGATTTTGGAAAGTTTTGAACTTGTATGGCTAATATCGAAGTAAGAATGATGATGGTGTGATTATCACCGAACAAGGAATCTCTCGGAATAAGTTAGGATTTAGAGTTGCGTAAGAATGAGTATCAAATAAGATTCTTGGGCAGTATAGAATTTGAATTGCTGAAGTGACGGGATACAATTTCCTTTATGTATCGTTGTCCATTGTATCGGTTTCTTTCATGGTTAAAAGTGAGCAGATTTGGTGAGGCGGTCAACGATGATCCAGATAGTGTAATAACTGCCTATTGTTTTTGGTAGCCTCAGGATGAAATCCATCGTCATCCCTTCCCGTTTCCATTGTGGGATCTCGGGTTGTTGAAGTAACCCAGATGGCTTTTGGCTCATCATTCTAGCGAGGTATACGAGTAATCTTCTTACTTTAAATAACTTTCGCTTTCATCCTTGAAAGCCAGTCCACTCCAACTATTTCATCAAAGCTTCCTAACTCGATGAGTATTAGGTTAATCTTAAGGTTCATTCCAACCAAATCTTATTATAATGCCGTGAAAATTTTTATCAACCTTCTCAAATAATATCTGCTTGTGCGCAGGTAAATAATCCTTTCCAACTACTACTCTAAAACTTTCAAGTTTTGTTGGCATGAGGTCATCTCCAAATGACCCACCTGTTAATTTTAAGGTACTACCTTAAATTACTCCTCTATCTCTGCCAGCTTACCATTAGCTTGTCCTATAGAATACTTAACTCTCATGGTTGTTAATGGATTATCAGTCATAACACTAAGGTTCTTAGATATAAGGTTTCTATCGCTCTGGTATTAAACAACCTCGAGACAATAAAACATTGTGACGAATCGTCCCCTAACTATAATTAGGATCCATGCGAGTTTCCATAACGATTGCTCTACCGCAAGTGAGTCTAATGTTTTCCTAATTGAGAACTTTTTCCTTAAGTGTCCAGGGTGTCTATATCTATAACAAATTTTCGGGTTATCAATTCTGCAATCTAGGCCCTTCTCTTACAGTATCTAGGCTAAATGGTTATTCCTACCTTTATCAAACCATAATGCGTATATTCAAGTGGTTCCTACCAAGATTTCTCTTGAATCGCTTCATATTCCTTATATAGTAACATTGGGACTTTTGCATGATTTACTTCAATATAATTACGCTGGCCTGGCGTCATTATATTGTACTAAATCGTACGTTCATTCCAACATCACTCCATATGGTCAATGTAACTTGATCACTTCAAGTTCTACTCAATATCATCTAACGGTGCTTTATCTATGCTATCTCAAAACAAAATTTACATAATTAACCTCATGGTTTCTCGGTGTGGGTGCGTAGGTTCCGTAGGTCATGCACCAATGTCTAAATGTCCCGAAATTTCTTCAAAATGTTCGGGTTCAGGTAATGTCGTTAGGTTCCTTTCTAGAATTTCAATCTGAATCTCGTGTCGAGTTGTACGTGTAGTAAGTAGTAAT
Source organism: Rutidosis leptorrhynchoides (assembly GCF_046630445.1). Lineage (NCBI taxonomy): Eukaryota > Viridiplantae > Streptophyta > Magnoliopsida > Asterales > Asteraceae > Rutidosis > Rutidosis leptorrhynchoides. The sequence goes on from NC_092334.1 coordinate 151,714,155, forward strand.
ACGATATGTCTTGAGACGACTCTCAAGTCTTTGGGTATGGGTGAGCATCGTTGGAAGACACGATGGCCTTGTGAAAAGAGATGTCTTACCGAATTCTCCAATGCCTAAGAGTGTTAGGGACCTAAGCCCAGAAGTGTCGTTAGATCGTCAAGTAGTGGTGAAGAGTGAAAGAGATAAGTGACGGTCATGAAAGCGTATGGGAGACGAGTCGACTTGCGAAAACTGAACATCCTTCAAATGTTCATACGTTGTACGTGGCTAATTAGAGTGAGCTCGGGGTGCGGTTACTCCGACAAGTCCTCACATATCTCCTCCTCCTCCAAGGATCAACTTTAGAGGGCGTGTAATCTGAGGGGTGCTCCTCTTAGATTGCGTGAAGTAACATTTCGATCTCTGGAACGGTGGAACGGTAGTAACAGGTGGATTACAATACCAATCCTTAGGGTTAGACGAGTGGGAACAGGGTTCAGAAAACATCTGAACTAGGAAAGGTTAAGTTTTCCAGGTCGGTACAGCGAATAGCAGGCATGAAGCTAGCACGTAATCAGGCACTACAGCAACCTAGATCATCTACAGCAGTATATAGCATGGCAATAATAACAGTTCTAAACAGAAGTAACATGCAAAAGCAGATAGTATCATGCAGTACTAAGAATAAGCAAAAGTATACAGCGAGTTTACATAGCGGTAAAAGGAAACGGTAGCATGCAACAAGTTCATACAGCAGTGGAAGTAAGCAGTGGCATGCAGTAGTAGTAAGCAGTAACATGCAGTAATATAACACAGTAGCATGCTGCAGGTTCCGCAGGAACAAGTAAACAAGCAAGTTGTAGATTAGTCCTATTAGCGAATCCTACTCGACTCAGACTCACTAATGCAACCTAATTCCCTACAACCAATGCTCTGATACCAACTGTGACGCCCCGTACAAAACCATCGTGTACGGATCGTCATCAACAGGATCATCACAAGGTCAAACACTATATGCTGTTTGAAAACCAGTTTGCATTCATAAAAAGATAACGTTTTACAAGAGATAGCGTGCATCCTACTAATAGGAGCATAAACATAAGTATTTGACCCTAAGGTCGTTACAAAGCCATTGTTTGAAATTAACATAAACTACGAATGCAAAAGAAAAGTTCCATGATTGAGACATCTCTAGTAATGCAACGGATATCTAATACAGCAGGTCCTTAACAGCAATTCAGTAACAGCATGACAACAAGTCTAACAGTGGAAGCAATAAACCTCTAAGCATCTTAGAAAGACACGCTTAAAATTCAACACGAATGTTGGTGAGCTATAGTTTAAGTTGTAATAGTAACGTAAGATAGGCCACGATATTTCAGTGCTGCAAACAGCGTATCAAGACAGTATGAAAAGTATATGAAAAACCGTGGGCACCCGGTAACTAGACTTAACGTTTATAACCCCCTGAAAGTACACTTGGCGAGTGCGTATGTTCACGAAGTATTAAACACCCGTTAAATGCTAGCGCGACTAGCCCGAGTGGGGATGTCAAACCCTATGGATCCATATCTAAGATTCGCGTTCACCGGTTCAAAAACCAATGACTAAACATTACCGTGCTAAGGGGAATGTTTATGCCGTTGTATAACCCACGCACATATGAAGTTTAAGTACTCGTGCCTAGTATGTAAAATGTAAAAAGCGCATGTATTCTCAGTCCCAAAATAGTTAAAGTAAAAAGGGATGCTATAACTCACAGTGAATAAGCAATACAAGTTGATACGAAAGTGTGCAAGTAGTAAGTCAGTCCGAAAGGTCGTCAACCTAAATCAAAGGTTACTAGGTCAATAGGTTGTCTTTACAAGTTCTAATAGTGCATAAAATAAGTTTAAGTGTCATCATCATCATCATTCATCATCATAAAAGCTAAGTAAGTTAATCAAGTATAGAGGTCAAAACAATAGGCTAAATTGGATCAGCTGCTACGACCTCTACGTAAATCGAAAAGACACAAAATCAGTGGCCATGGCTCCGTATGGGAGTTCTCTAGTTGCTGACCAATTTCTAGACTCAAATTCGACTTAGTTTGACCGTGGCGACGGTCTAAGTGCGAGTAGGTCCGAATTTTCAGCACAACATTACAAAGGAGCATTGACTTTCGGAAGGCCATAGATCCTAAACCGTAACTCGGATTAAGACGAGGTCTAAACGGAAAATCATCTACTCGAAACGAACTAACTGAAAATCAACTTTCCAGTAGCCCAGGTGGTCTGATAAGATACAAAAAACAGTAGGTTAGGTGCTCCGGTGGGGTTCTTAGTACTTGATGCTCATCACGGTTCTCATCCTTGATGCTTGTAGCTTCAAGTGTACAACTCGTTGATGGGTTAGCATCACCTTGACTAAGGTTCCACCCTCAATACACAATATGTTAAGACCAAGTAAGAATACAACTCATTTATGAGTCTTAGATGGAGGATGAACCAAGGTTACATCATATCCTTAGTCTTAACACAATTACAAGTCACATTTACAACTAACGCTACAAACTTTACATCAATCAACCAAGTATAAACACAATCTAAGCCAAATGAGGTGATGGAACCCTAAGCTAGAGAGCTTGGATCCATTCACACAAGTTACAAGGTTGCAAAGCTAGAAAGCTTGCACCTTTGATGTTCTTGAAGATCTTGAAGCATAAAGCTTGGATCTTGAAGATACATGAAGATTGAAAACACAAGTTTGAACCTTTTCAACAAAATAACAAGATCATAAGTTAGAAAACTTAGATCCAACAAAAAGATATGAAGATTCAAGCTAGAAAGCTTGAATCTTGATTGTTCTTGAAGATCTTGATGCATAAAGCTTGGATCTTGAAGATACATGAAGATTACAAACAAAAGTTTGAATCTTTATCATAAAATAACAAGATTAAAGCATAAAAGAAATAGATCTACAAAGTTGGTGAAGATTCAAAGCTAGAAAGCTTGAATCTTCCATGTTCTTGAAGGATTCATGCTTGAATCAACAAGATATAATCAAGATCAAAGTTAAAGGAACTTGATCTCCATATAATGATGATGATGAGCCACGAATTTGAAAAGAAAAAGAGGAAGAAAAGAAAACTTACAAGAATACTAGAAAGGGAGGAAAGAAGAGAGCAAGTGTGTGTGAAAACAAATGAGAGCAAGTGTAAAATGAGAGAAAAATGACTAGTATTTATAGGCAAAAATTGACATGGATTGATGAGGTGGAGGCCTCCTTGGCCGTGATTTTCAAAGGGGGGAGGGGGAGACACCATTTTGCTTTTTGGTTAGTGGTTGTCTAAAGCATGTACTTATGCTAGAATCTCATGTAACAATATGGATAATCCTTATCCAAATGCTAGTATGACTCATCTAATTAATGGGTATTTATTTTATTTATTATGGGTCACTAGTAAATAATACTTGGGCTAATTAATTGGGCCACTAGTTAGTGTAGGGTGGGCTTAAGTCCAACAAGGTAGAAAGTCCAACAAGACTAACTATTGTGCATAATTAAATTACTACGCGTAATTAAGCATCCAAAAACCCAGGTAATTATTATTATAAAATAATAATTAATATTTCGCAGTCATAATATTCCGATTACGACAAAAGTTAAACGTGCGCGCAGTTCGCGGTTTATTCGAGACGTCAAATAACACTAACGGTTATAAAGGCATCCGGTGAACAAGTTAAGTATCCTACGCACTCTAAGGCACGTTTTAACATATAATTAGAAGTAAACCATGTATATCAAGTTTCCAGAGTATACAGTAACACATTACGCACAAATACGCAGTTTCGCTAAAATACAAAGCACAAAAGCAAGTCGAAAAAGTCGGGTCGTTACACATAATTCTTTTATTTCATATTTAATTGCACTTTTAATTATCGTACTTTTATTTATTGTCATTTTATTTAATTGCATTTTTAATTATCGTACTCTTTAATTATCGCAATTTTATTTTATCGCACTTTTAATTATCACAATTTCATTATCGTTATTTACTTTACGCTTTAAATTAAGTTATATTTATTTTTAATATTTTACATTAGGTTTTAACTGCGACTAAAGTTTTAAAATCGACAAACCGGTCATTAAACGGTAAAAACCCCTTTTTATAATAATAATACTACTTATATATATTTTTGTATTTTTACAATTATAGTTTTTAAAAATATAGCGTTAAGCTTGTTTAAAAGATCCCTGTGGAACGAACCGGACTTACTAAAAACTACACTACTGTACGATTAGGTACACTGCCTATAAGTGTTGTAGCAAGGTTTAGGTATATCCACTCTATAAATAAATAAATCACTTGTGTAAAATTGTATCGTATTTAATAGTATTTTCTTGTAAAAATATAACTATTTTATACACCACCTCGCACACATCAAGTATTTTTGGCGCCGCTGCCGGGGACCGCTAAAACACCGAAAGTGCAACGCTATAAAAAAAGATTTTTTTTTATTATTAAGTTCTTTGTATAAAAATATACGTTTTAAATTTTAAAATACAAAAATATAAAAACAAAAACAAAATTTATATATTTTTAAGAGTTTGTTAAATATTTAAGTTTTATAAAGTTTCTTTATTTTTATTTTTAGTTTGTAAAAATATAAATTTTATTTAAATATTTCGTATTAATATAAAACTGAAAACTGAAAATTAAAAAATATATATATATAAACCACTAGGCCCGTTACTGTTACAGCCCAAAGTCTGGCCCAAATTTGCAGATCATGCGACCGCATGAAAAATCAACTAACACCTCATGCGATCGCATGAGGTGATTTGACTGGTCTGGTAACATAGTCCGACCAGTTTAGGGTTTTAATTAATTAATAATTATTATTATTATAACCCTAATTAGGGTTTAGTTATTTATTATTTAGTTTAGTTTATTATTTAATTTGTATTATTTAGTTTAATTAGTTTTAATAAATTATAAAATTAATAGTTTTATAAAATAAATAATATAAAAATAATATTTTTATAAAAATTGTACTTTTTACAACTTTAAGATTATTTTTATATTTTGTAACTTTTAATTTGTTTTAGCGTAATTTTTGTATTTTTCGCTCGTATTTAATTTAAAGTCATAGTTTTTGCCATAGTTATTTTTATTTCTAGATTTTTAGCCTTTGCCGTAAAATCCCTTAAGTGCTTTTTCTTTAGACTAAGATTTAAGTGCTTTAGAATTTTGCGACGTTTTTTTAAAAAATTTTAGTACCTTTTTAAGTTATTGCCGTTTTGGATATAGAATTTCTCTAAGCTTTAATATTTTTAGACGTAACTTTTAATTCTTAGTTTTTAGTTCCTTTTTAAGTTTCAACGCGCTACTTCTTATTTTTATTTTTCGACGCCTATTATTTTTCGACTTTTTATTTTTCAACGTTTTTCGACGCGCTCTTTTTCTTTTTTATTTTTCGCCGCTCTAGTTTTTAGGACTTAGATTTTTTTCTATTTCTTCTCTAAAATTTCTTTAAATTTCAACGAAAAATTATTTTAAGCGGTTGAATTGATAGACATCCAAATTTTCTGTTTCGTAGTAATAGTTATATTTGTTAGTGGCTGAGTTGTGAGCTTCCGATTTAAAGGGTTCTGGCTCCCTGCTGCATCTATTGGCTATTCGAAATGTGGGCAAAAGCAGAAAAGTCTATTAATTTGATAACTTATATAATTTTTCTTATTTTTATAACTAATAGGATATTCAGTGAATGCACCGAGCAGAACATTCACCACCTTTTGTACGTTCACCACCTGTAACTAGATCAAGACATCTAGAAAATATTGTCGCCGTTGATTTTTCTTTAGAATCGTCATCCAGTCGACCAAGTACTCCAATTCAAATTTCCGATAATCTATTTTTTGAACCCGACCTCACAATTGAGAATCTGGAGGATATTCAGGGACAATTCAGAGATCCTGAACCACTAATCTTTCCTCCGGAACCACCAATCATTCAAACGGAGATTGTCCAGGAACAACCCATTAAATCAGAATCCTATAGTGATTCAGATTCAACAAATTCAATTATGAAAAATCTGGAACCTCTAAGTATGGAAGACCGAATGAAAGCTAAACGCACTGGCCAAGGTCACGCAATTACTCAACCTGACATTAATGCGCCAGATTATGAAATCAAAGGACAAATCCTACACATGATGACTAATCAATGCCAATTTAGTGGTGCGCCGAAGGAAGATTCAAATGAACATCTTCGAACCTTTAATAGGATCTGCACTCTATTTAAAATTCGAGAAGTGGAAGATGAACAGATATATCTCATGTTACTTCCCTGGACTTTAAAGGGAGAAGCCAAAGATTGGTTGGAATCGTTACCTGAAGGGGCGATTGATACATGGGATGTTTTAGTTGAAAAATTTCTTAAACAATTCTTTCCGGCATCTAAAGCAGTGAGACTTCAAGGAGAAATTGTTACGTTCACACAAAAACCAAATGAAACTTTATATGAAGCATGGACCAGATTTGGAAAGTTATTAAGAGGATGTCCGCAACATGGTTTATATACCTGTCAAATAGTACAAATATTCTACCAAGGATGCGACATCACTACAAGGAAAGACATCGATATAGCAGCTGGTGGTTCCATTATGAAGAAAACCGCAAATGAAGCTTACAAAATTATTGATAACACTGCTTCCCACTCACATGAGTGGCACCAAGAAAAAGATATCGTTAGATCATCTAAAGCAGCTAGAGCCGATTCTAGCCATGACTTAGATTCCATTTCTGCAAAAATAGATGTTGTCGAGAGACGAATGGAAAAGATGACTAAAGATATCCACTCAATACGAATTAGTTGTGAGCAGTGTGGAGGATCGCATTTAACAAAAGATTGTCTCAGTATTGAACTAACAATGGAACAAAGAGAGAATGTTTCATACATAAACCAAAGGCCTGGAAATAATTATCAACCGCCAAGACCAATGTACAATTAAAACCAGAATTATAACCGAAATGTTCCATACAACAACCAACAAGGTCCTAGTAATCAACAGGTATCCAACAATACTTACAACCAGCAAAGACCTAATTTTCAAAATAAACCACCACAAACCGATGATAAAAATCTAAATTTAGAAGATATGATGTCGAAGCTAGTTGAATCTCAAACTCAGTTTTTCACATCTCAGAAACAAACCAATGAACAAAATGCTCAAGCATTTAGAAACCAACAAGCTTCTATTCAAAATTTAGAACAAGAAGTGAGCAACCTAGCAAGGTTGATAGGTGAAAGAAAACCTAGATATGCTAAATTTTTGAAAGATCTAATCATAAATAGAAAGAAAATGGAAGAACTCTCGGCTGTTACTATGAATGCTAATTGTTCTACAGTGCTGTTGAATATGATACCAGAAAAATTATCAGATCCAGGAAGTTTCACAATTCCATATTTTCTGGGTAGTCTTGATTCAATAGAAGCATTGGCAGACTTAGGTGCTAGTATAAATCTAATGCCGTATTCACTATACGCTAAACTAGACCTTGAAGAATTGAAACCAACACGAATAAGTATACAACTAGCCGATCGATTAGTAAAATATCCTAGAGGGATAATGGAGAACATGCTAGTTAAAGTTGGTACTTTAGTATTTCCAGTAGATTTTGTTATTCTGGACATGGAAAAAGATTCTCGAGTTCCTCTCATATTAGGAAGACCATTCTTAAACACGGCCAAAGCAATAATAGACGTGTTTGGTAAGAAACTGACCCTAAGTATAGAGGACGAGAGTGTTACCTTTTCTGTTGATAGAGCCATGCAACAACCGCAATCTGCAGATGACACATGTTATTATATTCAAACTATAGAATCACATGCAGAATTGTTAGAAGAATTTCCAGAATTACAAGGAACAGGAGAATGTTCTTTAGGAGAAAGAACTGAACCAATTGATGAAACTGAAATGTTAGCTACATTTATGGCTAATGGATATGAACCAACAACAGAAGAAATTCAAATGCTAAAAGAAGAAGACAGATATCGATATAAATCATCGATAGAAGAACCACCGACATTAGAGTTCAAGCCACTTCCAAACCATTTGGAATACGCTTATTTACATGGTGAATCTGAATTACCTGTAATAATATCATCTTCTCTTACTGAAAATGAAAAATCTCAACTAATTTCTGTGTTAAAAGCTCATAAACCAGCTATTGCATGGAAGATTCATGACATTAAAGGCATAAGTCCTTCGTATTGCACACATAAAATCCTTATGGAAGAAGGTCATAAAACGTATGTGCAACGCCAACGAAGACTAAATCCAAACATGCAAGATGTTTTTAAGAAAGAAATTATTAAACTGCTATATGCAGGTTTAATTTATCCAATCTCTGATAGTCCATGGGTAAGCCCAGTTCAATGCGTACCTAAGAAGGGTGGCATGACTGTCATCACAAATGAAAAAAAATGAGCTTATTCCTACTAGGACTGTAACAGGATGGCGTGTTTGTATTGACTATAGAAAATTAAATGACGCCACCAGAAAAGATCACTTTCTCTTACCTTTCATTGATCAATTGTTGGAAAGATTAGCCGAAAATAGTTACTATTGTTTTCTTGATGGTTTTTCGGGATATTTTCAAATCCCAATAGCACCCGAGGATCAAGAGAAAACCACATTCACGTGCCCTTATAATACTTTTGCTTACAAACGCATGCCATTTGGACTTTGCAACGCCCCTGCAACCTTTCAAAGGTGTATGATGGCGATTTTTCACGACATGATAGAAGAATGCATGGAAGTTTTCATGGATGACTTTTCAGTCTTCGGTGATACTTTTAAATCATGTCTAGTTAATCTTGAACGAATGCTTATTAGATGCGAACAATCAAATCTAGTACTTAATTGGGAGAAATGCCATTTCATGGTTAAAGAAGGCATCGTTCTTGGTCATAAAATTTCAAAGGAAGGAATTGAAGTGGATAGAGCTAAAGTATATGTAATTGCTAAACTTCCACATCCCACCAATGTTAGAGGAGTTAGGAGTTTTCTAGGGCATGCCGGTTTTTACCGACGTTTCATAAAAGATTTTTCTAAAATTGCCACTCCTATGAATAAACTCCTAGAAAAAGATGCTCCATTCATCTTTTCAGATGAATGTATCAAATCTTTTAATATTCTTAAAGAAAAACTCACTAATGCGCCGATCATGATAACTCCAAATTGGAATCTACCGTTTGAACTTATGTGCGATGCAAGTGATTTTGCAATGGGAGTCGTTTTAGGTCAAAGGATTGAAAAACAATTTCAACCTATTTATTATGCTAGTAAGACGTTACAAGGAGCACAAACGAATTATACAACTACTGAAAAAGAACTCCTTGCTATTGTCTTTGCTTTTGACAAATTTCTTTCATATCTCGTTCTAGCCAAAACAGTGGTCTATACTGACCATTCTGCTCTTAGATACCTATTTTCCAAACAAGATGCTAAACCAAGATTAATCCGTTGGATCTTACTCTTACAAGAGTTCGATATTGAAATCCGAGATAAAAAGGGAGCGAAAAATCTCGCCGCTGATCATCTTTCTCGTCTTGAAAATCCTGAATTAGAAGTTCTAAATGAATCGGCCATACAAGACAACTTTCCTGATGAATATCTATTAAAGATAGATTATAATGAAATTCCATGGTTTGCAGACTATGCAAACTACTTAGTATGTGGATTCCTTGAAAAAAGATTATCGTACCAAAAACGAAAGAAATTCTTTAGCGATATAAAACACTATTTCTGGGAAGATCCACATTTGTTTAAAAGTTGTCCCGATGGAATAATACGCCGATGTGTATTCGGAGATGAAGCTAGTAAAATCTTAAACCAATGTCACACAGGACCAACAGGAGGGCATTATGGGCCTCAACTCACAGCAAGAAAAGTTTACGATGCTGGATTCTATTGGCCTACAATTTTCAAAGACGCACACCTTCTTTGCAAATCCTGTGATGCTTGTCAAAGGGCCGGAAAAATAAGACAACGTGATGAAATGCCACAAAATGTCATTCAAGTATGTGAAGTATTTGACATTTGGGATATTGACTTTATGGGTCCATTTCCAAAATCTCATAATAATCTCTACATTCTCGTTGCCATTGATTATGTATCTAAATGGGCGGAAGCACAAGCTCTCCAAACTAACGATTCACGAGTTGTAGTCAACTTTTTAAAACGTCTTTTTGCAAGGTTTGGAACACCGAAAGCTTTAATAAGTGATCGGGGTACTCATTTTTGTAATAATCAACTTGAGAAAGTTCTCAAAAGATATGGAGTAACTCATAAAATCTCCACTGCTTATCATCCACAAACAAGTGGACAAGTTGAAAATACCAACCGAGCTTTAAAACGTATTCTAGAGAAAATCGTAGGATCAAATCCAAAGGAATGGTCCATGAAATTGGAGGATGCACTCTGGGCTTTTAGAACAGCCTACAAAACTCCAATTGGAACCACACCTTTTAAACTCGTTTACGGAAAAGCATGTCATCTTCCAGTAGAAATTGAACACAAAGCATTTTGGGCTTTGAAGACATGTAACCTTAATTTACACGAAGCCGGACGTCTACGTTTAAGTCAATTAAACGAATTAGAAGAATTAATACATGAAGCATACGAAAATTCGTTAATCTATAAGGAAAGAACGAAGAAATGGCATGATAAAAGAATCAGAAGTTCAAAAGAATTTAAAGAAGGAGACAGAGTTCTTCTTTTCAATTCAAGATTCAAGCTATTTCCTGGAAAATTGAAATCAAGATGGTCTGGACCATTCATAGTCAAAAGAGTTTTTCCATACGGAACAATAGAGTTAATAAATTCAAATGGGATTGAATTTAAAGTTAATGGTCACAGAGTTAAACATTACGTACATGATCCGATGGAAGTTGACAACGAAGTTTGTAGTGACCCGAACTTTTCCATGTTTATATATATTAATTGAGATTGATATTTACATGATTAAATGTTTCCAACATGTTAAGCAATCAAACTTGTTAAGACTTGATTAATTGAAATATGTTTCATATAGACAATTGACCACCCAAGTTGATCGGTGATTCACGAACGTTAAAACTTGTAAAAACTATATGATGACATATATATGGATATATATATATATATATATATATATAGTTAACATGATACTATGATAAGAAAACATATCATAAAGTATATTAACAATGAACTACATATGTAAAAACAAGACTACTAACTTAATGATTTTTAAACGAGACATATATGTAACGATTATCGTTGTAAAGACATTTAATGTATATATATCATATTAAGAGATATTCATACATGATAATATCATGATAATATAATAATTTAAAATCTCATTTGATATTATAAACATTGGGTTAACAACATTTAACAAGATCGTTAACCTAAAGGTTTCAAAACAACACTTACATGTAACGACTAACGATGACTTAACGACTCGGTTAAAATGTATATACATGTAGTGTTTTAATATGTATTTATACACTTTTGAAAGACTTCAATACACTTATCAAAATACTTCTACTTAACAAAAATGCTTACAATTACATCCTCGTTCAGTTTCATCAACAATTCTACTCGTATGCACCCGTATTCGTACTCGTACAATACACAGCTTTTAGATGTATGTACTATTGGTATATATACTCCAATGATCAGCTATTAGCAGCCCATGTGAGTCACCTAACACATGTGGGAACCGTCATTTGGCAACTAGCATGAAATATCTCATAAAATTACAAAAATATGAGTAATCATTCATGACTTATTTACATGAAAACAAAATTACATATCCTTTATATCTAATCCATACACCAACGACCAAAAACACCTACAAACACTTTCATTCTTCAATTTTCTTCATCTAATTGATCTCTCTCAAGTTCTATCTTCAAGTTCTAAGTGTTCTTCATAAATTCCAAAAGTTCTAGTTTCATAAAATCAAGAATACTTTCAAGTTTGCTAGCTCACTTCCAATCTTGTAAGGTGATCATCCAACCTCAAGAAATCTTTGTTTCTTACAGTAGGTTATCATTCTAATACAAGGTAATAATCATATTCAAACTTTGGTTCAATTTCTATAACTATAACAATCTTATTTCAAGTGATGATCTTACTTGAACTTGTTTTCGTGTCATGATTCTGCTTCAAGAACTTCGAGCCATCCAAGGATCCATTGAAGCTAGATCCATTTTTCTCTTTTCTAGTAGGTTTATCCAAGGAACTTAAGGTAGTAATGATGTTCATAACATCATTCGATTCATACATATAAAGCTATCTTATTCGAAGGTTTAAACTTGTAATCACTAGAACATAGTTTAGTTAATTCTAAACTTGTTCGCAAACAAAAGTTAATCCTTCTAACTTGACTTTTAAAATCAACTAAACACATGTTCTATATCTATATGATATGCAAACTTAATGATTTAAAACCTGGAAACACGAAAAACACCGTAAAACCGGATTTACGCCGTCGTAGTAACACCGCGGGCTGTTTTGGGTTAGTTAATTAAAAACTATGATAAACTTTGATTTTAAAGTTGTTATTCTGAGAAAATGATTTTTATTATGAACATGAAACTATATCCAAAAATTATGATTAAACTCAAAGTGGAAGTATGTTTTCTAAAATGGTCATCTAGACGTCGTTCTTTCGACTGAAATGACTACCTTTACAAAAACGACTTGTAACTTATTTTTCCGACTATAAACCTATACTTTTCTGTTTAGATTCATAAAATAGAGTTCAATATGAAACCATAGCAATTTGATTCACTCAAAACGGATTTAAAATGAAGAAGTTATGGGTAAAACAAGATTGGATAATTTTTCTCATTTTAGCTACGTGAAAATTGGTAACAAATCTATTCCAACCATAACTTAATCAACTTGTATTGTATATTATGTAATCTTGAGATACCATAGACACGTATACAATGTTTCGACCTATCATGTCGACACATCTATATATATTTCGGAACAACCATAGACACTCTATATGTGAATGTTGGAGTTAGCTATACAGGGTTGAGGTTGATTCCAAAATATATATAGTTTGAGTTGTGATCAATACTGAGATACGTATACACTGGGTCGTAGATTGATTCAAGATAATATTTATCGATTTATTTCTGTACATCTAACTGTGGACAACTAGTTGTAGGTTACTAACGAGGACAGCTGACTTAATAAACTTAAAACATCAAAATATATTAAAAGTGTTGTAAATATATTTTGAACATACTTTGATATATATGTATATATTGTTATAGGTTCGTGAATCAACCAGTGGCCAAGTCTTACTTCCCGACGAAGTAAAAATCTGTGAAAGTGAGTCCCACTTTTAAAATCTAATATTTTTGGGATGAGAATACATGCAGGTTTTATAAATGATTTACAAAATAGACACAAGTACGTGAAACTACATTCTATGGTTGAATTATCAAAATCGAATATGCCCCTTTTTATTAAGTCTGGTAATCTAAGAATTAGGGAACAGACACCCTAATTGACGCGAATCCTAAAGATAGATCTATTGGGCCTAACAAACCCCATCCAAAGTACCGGATGCTTTAGTACTTCGAAATTTATATCATATCCGAAGGGTGTCCCGGAATGATGGGGATATTCTTATATATGCATCTTGTTATTGTCGGTTACCAGGTGTTCACCATATGAATGATTTTTATCTCTATGTATGGGATGTGTATTGAAATATGAAATCTTGTGGTCTATTGTTACGATTTGATATATATAGGTTAAACCTATAACTCACCAACATTTTTGTTGACGTTTAAAGCATGTTTATTCTCAGGTGAATATTAAGAGCTTCCGCTGTTGCATACTAAAATAAGGACAAGATTTGGAGTCCATGTTTGTATGATATTGTGTAAAAACTGCATTCAAGAAACTGATTTCGATGTAACATATTTGTATTGTAAACCATTATGTAATGGTCGTGTGTAAACAGGATATTTTAGATTATCATTATTTGATAATCTACGTAAAGCTTTTTAAACCTTTATTTATGAAATAAAGGTTATGGTTTGTTTTAAAAATGAATGCAGTCTTTGAAAAACGTCTCAAATAGAGGTCAAAACCTCGCAACGAAATCAATTAATATGGAATGTTTTTAATCAATAAGAACGGGACATTTCAGTTGGTATCCGAGCGTTGGTCTTAGAGAACCAGAATTTTTCATTAGTGTGTCTTATCGAGTTTGTTAGGATGCATTAGTGAGTCTGGACTTCGACCGTGTTTACTTGAAAAATGATTGCTTAACATTTTTGTTGGAAACTATATATTTTTAACATATGAATATTATGTGATATATTAATCTCTTAACGTGTTTGATATTATGTGATAGATGTCTACCTCTAGAACAAGTCCCATTGACTCACCTAATAATAATGAAGAGTCAAATGTAAATTGGAATGATTTGTGGACTGATTCACAAGTTCCCGAAGAGGAACCGGAAGAAGAGTCGGAACCGGAAGAAGAATCGGAACCGGAAGAAGAATCGGAACCGGATGAAGAAATAGAACCGGTGGGGGAAATAATAAAACGGTTAAGTAAAAGAAAATCCTCAACCAAACGACCAAAGTTAATTATGGTCAATGGTGTTTCCGCCAAGGAAGCAAAATATTGGGAGGATTACCAATTCTCCGATGAATCGGATTCCGACGAGAATTCCGATGATGTTATAGAAATTACCTCAACTGAATTTAAAAAGGCAAAAGAAAATAATAAGAGAAAGGGCATAAAAATAGAGAAATCTAATTCCAACCCCGATGAACTTTATATGTATCGTCAACCCCCGAAGTCCTTAAGTTGTAACAATGACCCGGGAACCTCTAAACCACCAGGTTTTTCTAAACCAATGTGGACAACGACGGCTCGTATTAGGGGAACATCATATATCCCTAGAAACTTGGCAAAACGAACCAAAACCAAAGAAGAAGAAACGAGCGAGTCGGAATAAGATAGTTGTATTCGTGTGGTGTAATATATGTAATATAGTGTTCTTATGCTTTATGATATATGTAAAAATTGCTTGTATTAATAAGTATTTTTTTATGAATCTAACTCTTGTCTATTTTACAGTTTAAAAACACAAAATGGATAGACAACCCAATATTTTAAGAGACCTACCCGGAGACATGATTGATGAAATCTTGTCTAGAGTCGGCCAGAATTCTTCGGCACAACTATTTAAGGCGAGATCAGTTTGTAAGACATTCGAAGAACGTTCCAAGAATGTCTTGGTTTATAAGAGACTTTCGTTTGAAAGATGGGGGATATCACATTGGGAAACCCATAAGTTACGATGTGTTTACTTTGACGCATATATTGCGGGGAACCCAAATGCTATTTTACGCAACGGGTTAAGAAATTATTTTGACTCAATATATCCGAATATTGGACTTCGTGATTTAGAAAAAGCGGCTAACATGCAACATAAAGAAGCATGTTATGCTTACGGATTAGTAATGTTCGCTTCTCACCAAAGTGAGAACAAGAACATCGGGCTACAACTATTAAACAAAACGTTTCCACAAGTGACGGAGTCGGTAATTGGGGTAAGAAATGAGGTTTTTAGATTATTACGGGACTGTTGGACATTACGTAACCCTCGTCCCTTTGATGACGTTACAACACGCTGTCTTATCAACGGCCATAACGGTTATGTTGCACAAGACCAAGGATGGGAAGTAGTCCTAGTAAAACCAGAATGCATGACTTGTTTCTGGACGTATGAATTACGTGTCTTTATTGCCTTTGCCGAACGACTTGTGTACTAGCTAGAATTGTCTTCACAACTATCTTGTATCAAAGTTATTGTGTGCTATATTTCATGCTTTATGTAAAATAAGCGGTATTGTAAGTTTGTAAAATATTGTATAAAAGTTTGAACGCGAAATATTATTATAATCAGTTTTTCATATAGAATTGTAGTAGTTGAATTGTATATTAGCTACTAAGTATGAACTTAACGGGTAGGTACTACCCGAATTTAAACTTATAAAACGCTAATATGAAGAAAAAGCTTTTATAAATGAGTTCATATTATGCTACGAAATACTATTAACTACTCTTAATATTCTGTATGATTAACTTGTTCCATTTAACTATTTTGGAAGGAAATGGCACCGACTACTCGACACACCGTGAATATGAATGAAGAGGAATTCCGTACTTTTCTAGCTTCAAACATAGCCGCAGTACAGGCTGCGCTACATACCAACAATAACCTTGGATCTAGCAGTACAGGAAATCGTGTAGGATGCACCTACAAAGAATTCACTGCCTGCAAACCTTTGGAATTTGATGGAACCGAAGGACAGATCGGATTGAAACGGTGGACCGAGAAGGTCGAATCGGTGTTTGCCATAAGTAAGTGTACTGAAGAGGACAAAGTGAAGTACGCTACGCATACCTTCACAGGTTCTGCGTTAACATGGTGGAATACCTATCTAGAGCAAGTGGGACGAGACGTTGCGTACGCACTACCGTGGTCAGCATTCAAGCACTTGATGAACGAGAAGTACCGTCCCAGAACCGAGGTCAATAAGCTCAAGACAGAACTTAGAGGGTTACGAACCCAAGGATTTGATATTACCACGTACGAAAGATGATTCACAGAATTGTGCCTATTGTGTCCGGGAGCATTCGAAGATGAGGAAGAGAAGATCGACGCGTTTGTGAAAGGATTACCGGAAAGAATCCAAGAAGATATAAGTTCACATGAGCCCGCCTCCATACAACAGGCATGTAGAATGGCTCACAAACTCGTGAACCAAATTGAAGAAAGAATTAAAGAACAGACTGCTGAAGAGGCCAATGTGAAGCAAGTCAAAAGAAAGTGGGAGGAAAACGGTGATAAGAATCACCAATACAACAACAACAGCAATTACAACAATAATCGCAACAATTATCCCAACAATCGCAACATCAATCGCAACTACAACAAACGGCCCAACAACAACAGCAACTACAACAATCATCCCAACAACAATAATAACCGCAACAACAACAATCAGAAGCAGCTATGCCAAAGGTGTGAAAAGAATCACTCGGGGTTCTGCACCAAATTTTGCAACAAGTGTAAAAGAAATGGTCATAGCGCGGCGAAGTGTGAGGTCTACGAACCAGGGGTTAATAGAACGAAAGGAACAAATGGTGTCGGAACGAGTAATGGCGGAGCAAGTAGTGTCGGAGCAAGTTATGCCAATGTAGTTTGTTATAAATGTGGAAAACCGGGCCACATTATTAGAAATTGCTCGAACCAGGAGAACACGAATGGACAAGGCCGTGGAAGAGTTTTCAATATTAATGCGGCAGAGGCACAGGAAGACCCGGAGCTTGTTACGGGTACGTTTCTTATTGACAATAAATCTGCTTACGTTTTATTTGATTCGGGTGCGGATAGAAGCTATATGAGTAGAGATTTTTGTGCTAAATTAAGTTGTCCATTGACGCCTTTGGATAGTAAATTTTTACTCGAATTAGCAAATGGTAAATTAATTTCAGCAGATAATATATGTCGGAATCGAGAAATTAAACTGGTTAGCGAAACATTTAAGATTGATTTGATACCAGTAGAGTTAGGGAGTTTTGATGTGATAATCGGTATGGACTGGTTGAAAGAAGTGAAAGCGGAGATCGTTTGTTACAAAAATGCAATTCGCATTATACGAGAAAAAGGAAAACCCTTAATGGTGTACGGAGAAAAAGGTAACACGAAGCTACATCTTATTAGTAATTTGAAGGCACAAAAACTAATAAGAAAAGGTTGCTATGCTGTTCTAGCACACGTCGAGAAAGTACAAACTGAAGAAAAGAGCATCAATGATGTTCCCATTGCAAAAGAATTTCCCGATGTATTTCCGAAAGAATTACCGGGATTACCCCCACATCGATCCGTTGAATTTCAAATAGATCTTGTACCAGGAGCTGCACCAATAGCTCGTGCTCCTTACAGACTCGCACTCAGCGAGATGAAAGAACTACAAAGCCAATTACAAGAACTTTTAGAGCGTGGTTTCATTCGACCAAGCACATCACCGTGGGGAGCTCCTGTTTTGTTTGTCAAGAAGAAAGATGGTACATTCAGGTTGTGTATCGACTACCGAGAGTTGAACAAACTTACCATCAAGAACCGCTACCCACTACCGAGAATCGACGACTTATTTGATCAACTACAAGGCTCGTCTGTTTATTCAAAGATTGACTTACGTTCCGGGTATCATCAAATGCGGGTGAAAGAAGATGATATTCCAAAGACTGCTTTCAGAACACGTTACGGTCATTACGAGTTTATGGTCATGCCGTTTGGTTTAACTAATGCACCAGCTGTGTTCATGGACCTTATGAACCGAGTGTGTGGACCATACCTTGACAAGTTTGTCATTGTTTTCATTGATGACATACTTATTTACTCAAAGAATGACCAAGAACACGGTGAACATTTGAGAAAGGTGTTAGAAGTATTGAGGAAGGAAGAATTGTACGCTAAGTTTTCAAAGTGTGCATTTTGGTTGGAAGAAGTTCAATTCCTCGGTCACATAGTGAACAAAGAAGGTATTAAGGTGGATCCGGCAAAGATAGAAACTGTTGAAAAGTGGGAAACCCCGAAAACTCCGAAACACATACGCCAGTTTTTAGGACTAGCTGGTTACTACAGAAGGTTCATCCAAGACTTTTCCAGAATAGCAAAACCCTTGACTGCATTAACGCATAAAGGGAAGAAATTTGAATGGAATGATGAACAAGAGAAAGCGTTTCAGTTATTGAAGAAAAAGCTAACTACGGCACCTATATTGTCATTGCCTGAAGGGAATGATGATTTTGTGATTTATTGTGATGCATCAAAGCAAGGTCTCGGTTGTGTATTAATGCAACGAACGAAGGTGATTGCTTATGCGTCTAGACAATTGAAGATTCACGAACAAAATTATACGACGCATGATTTGGAATTAGGCGCGGTTGTTTTTGCATTAAAGACTTGGAGGCACTACTTATATGGGGTCAAAAGTATTATATATACCGACCACAAAAGTCTTCAACACATATTTAATCAGAAACAACTGAATATCAGGCAGCGTAGGTGGATTGAATTATTGAATGATTACGACTTTGAGATTCGTTACCACCCGGGGAAGGCAAATGTGGTAGCCGATGCCTTGAGCAGGAAGGACAGAGAACCCATTCGAGTAAAATCTATGAATATAATGATTCATAATAACATTACTACTCAAATAAAGGAGGCGCAACAAGGAGTTTTAAAATAGGGAAATTTAAAGGATGAAATACCCAAAGGATCGGAGAAGCATCTTAATATTCGGGAAGACGGAACCCGGTATAGGGCTGAAAGGATTTGGGTACCAAAATTTGGAGATATGAGAGAAATGGTACTTAGAGAAGCTCATAAAACCAGATACTCAATACATCCTGGAACGGGGAAGATGTACAAGGATCTCAAGAAACATTTTTGGTGGCCGGGTATGAAAGCCGATGTTGCTAAATACGTAGGAGAATGTTTGACGTGTTCTAAGGTCAAAGCTGAGCATCAGAAACCATCAGGTCTACTTCAACAACCCGAAATCCCGGAATGGAAATGGGAAAACATTACCATGGATTTCATCACTAAATTGCCAAGGACTGCAAGTGGTTTTGATACTATTTGGGTAATAGTTGATCGTCTCACCAAATCAGCACACTTCCTACCAATAAGAGAAGATGACAAGATGGAGAAGTTAGCACGACTGTATTTGAAGGAAGTCGTCTCCAGACATGGAATACCAATCTCTATTATCTCTGATAGGGATAGCAGATTTATTTCAAGATTCTGGCAGACATTACAGCAAGCATTAGGAACTCGTCTAGACATGAGTACTGCCTATCATCCACAAACTGATGGGCAGAGCGAAAGGACGATACAAACACTTGAAGACATGCTACGAGCATGTGTTATTGATTTCGGAAATAGTTGGGATCGACATCTAAAGTTAGCAGAATTTTCCTACAACAACAGCTACCATTCAAGCATTGAGATGGCGTGAAGTGGGGGATAGACAGATTACGGGTCCGGAGATTATACAAGAAACTACCGAGAAGATCATCCAAATTCAACAACGGTTGAAAACCGCCCAAAGTCGACAAAAGAGCTACGCTGACATTAAAAGAAAAGATATAGAATTTGAAATTGGAGAGATGGTCATGCTTAAAGTTGCACCTTGGAAAGGCGTTGTTCGATTTGGTAAACGAGGGAAATTAAATCCAAGGTATATTGGACCATTCAAGATTATTGATCGTGTCAGACCAGTAGCTTACCGACTAGAGTTACCTCAACAACTCGCGGCTGTACATAACACTTTCCACGTCTCGAATTTAAAGAAATGTTTTGCTAAAGAAGATCTCACTATTCCGTTAGATGAAATCCAAATCAACGAAAAACTTCAATTCATCGAAGAACCCGTCGAAATAATGGATCGTGAGGTTAAAAGACTTAAGCAAAACAAGATACCAATTGTTAAGGTTCGATGGAATGCTCGTAGAGGACCCGAGTTCACCTGGGAGCGTGAAGATCAGATGAAGAAGAAATACCCGCATCTATTTCCAGAAGATTCGTCAACACCTTCAACAGCTTAAAATTTCGGGACGAAATTTATTTAACGGGTAGGTACTGTAGTGACCCGAACTTTTCCATGTTTATATATATTAATTGAGATTGATATTTACATGATTAAATGTTTCCAACATGTTAAGCAATCAAACTTGTTAAGACTTGATTAATTGAAATATGTTTCATATAGACAATTGACCACCCAAGTTGATCGGTGATTCACGAACGTTAAAACTTGTAAAAACTATATGATGACATATATATGGATATATATATATATATAGTTAACATGATACTATGATAAGAAAACATATCATAAAGTATATTAACAATGAACTACATATGTAAAAACAAGACTACTAACTTAATGATTTTTAAACGAGACATATATGTAACGATTATCGTTGTAAAGACATTTAATGTATATATATCATATTAAGAGATATTCATACATGATAATATCATGATAATATAATAATTTAAAATCTCATTTGATATTATAAACATTGGGTTAACAACATTTAACAAGATCGTTAACCTAAAGGTTTCAAAACAACACTTACATGTAACGACTAACGATGACTTAACGACTCGGTTAAAATGTATATACATGTAGTGTTTTAATATGTATTTATACACTTTTGAAAAACTTCAATACACTTATCAAAATACTTCTACTTAACAAAAATGCTTACAATTACATCCTCGTTCAGTTTCATCAACAATTCTACTCGTATGCACCCGTATTCGTACTCGTACAATACACAGCTTTTAGATGTATGTACTATTGGTATATATACTCCAATGATCAGCTCTTAGCAGCCCATGTGAGTCACCTAACACATGTGGGAACCATCATTTGGCAACTAGCATGAAATATCTCATAAAATTACAAAAATATGAGTAATCATTCATGACTTATTTACATGAAAACAAAATTACATATCCTTTATATCTAATCCATACACCAACGACCAAAAACACCTACAAACACTTTCATTCTTCAATTTTCTTCATCTAATTGATCTCTCTCAAGTTCTATCTTCAAGTTCTAAGTGTTCTTCATAAATTCCAAAAGTTCTAGTTTCATAAAATCAAGAATACTTTCAAGTTTGCTAGCTCACTTCCAATCTTGTAAGGTGATCATCCAACCTCAAGAAATCTTTGTTTCTTACAGTAGGTTATCATTCTAATACAAGGTAATAATCATATTCAAACTTTGGTTCAATTTCTATAACTATAACAATCTTATTTCAAGTGATGATCTTACTTGAACTTGTTTTCGTGTCATGATTCTGCTTCAAGAACTTCGAGCCATCCAAGGATCCATTGAAGCTAGATCCATTTTTCTCTTTTCCAGTAGGTTTATCCAAGGAACTTAAGGTAGTAATGATGTTCATAACATCATTCGATTCATACATATAAAGCTATCTTATTCGAAGGTTTAAACTTGTAATCACTAGAACATAGTTTAGTTAATTCTAAACTTGTTCGCAAACAAAAGTTAATCCTTCTAACTTGACTTTTAAAATCAACTAAACACATGTTATATATCTATATGATATGCTAACTTAATGATTTAAAACCTGGAAACACGAAAAACACCGTAAAACCGGATTTACGCCGTCGTAGTAACACCGCGGGCTGTTTTGGGTTAGTTAATTAAAAACTATGATAAACTTTGATTTTAAAGTTGTTATTCTGAGAAAATGATTTTTATTATGAACATGAAACTATATCCAAAAATTATGATTAAACTCAAAGTGGAAGTATGTTTTCTAAAATGGTCATCTAGACGTCGTTCTTTCGACTGAAATGACTACCTTTACAAAAACGACTTGTAACTTATTTTTCCGACTATAAACCTATACTTTTCTGTTTAGATTCATAAAATAGAGTTCAATATGAAACCATAGCAATTTGATTCACTCAAAACGGATTTAAAATGAAGAAGTTATGGGTAAAACAAGATTGGATAATTTTTCTCATTTTAGCTACGTGAAAATTGGTAACAAATCTATTCCAACCATAACTTAATCAACTTGTATTGTATATTATGTAATCTTGAGATACCATAGACACGTATACAATGTTTCGACCTATCATGTCGACACATCTATATATATTTCGGAACAACCATAGACACTCTATATGTGAATGTTGGAGTTAGCTATACAGGGTTGAGGTTGATTCCAAAATATATATAGTTTGAGTTGTGATCAATACTGAGATACGTATACACTGGGTCGTGGATTGATTCAAGATAATATTTATCGATTTATTTCTGTACATCTAACTGTGGACAACTAGTTGTAGGTTACTAACGAGGACAGCTGACTTAATAAACTTAAAACATCAAAATATATTAAAAGTGTTGTAAATATATTTTGAACATACTTTGATATATATGTATATATTGTTATAGGTTCGTGAATCAACCAGTGGCCAAGTCTTACTTCCCGACGAAGTAAAAATCTGTGAAAGTGAGTCCCACTTTTAAAATCTAATATTTTTGGGATGAGAATACATGCAGGTTTTATAAATGATTTACAAAATAGACACAAGTACGTGAAACTACATTCTATGGTTGAATTATCAAAATCGAATATGCCCCTTTTTATTAAGTCTGGTAATCTAAGAATTAGGGAACAGACACCCTAATTGACGCGAATCCTAAAGATAGATCTATTGGGCCTAACAAACCCCATCCAAAGTACCGGATGCTTTAGTACTTCGAAATTTATATCATATCCGAAGGGTGTCCCGGAATGATGGGGATATTCTTATATATGCATCTTGTTATTGTCGGTTACCAGGTGTTCACCATATGAATGATTTTTATCTCTATGTATGGGATGTGTATTGAAATATGAAATCTTGTGGTCTATTGTTACGATTTGATATATATAGGTTAAACCTATAACTCACCAACATTTTTGTTGACGTTTAAAGCATGTTTATTCTCAGGTGAATATTAAGAGCTTCCGCTGTTGCATACTAAAATAAGGACAAGATTTGGAGTCCATGTTTGTATGATATTGTGTAAAAACTGCATTCAAGAAACTGATTTCGATGTAACATATTTGTATTGTAAACCATTATGTAATGGTCGTGTGTAAACAGGATATTTTAGATTATCATTATTTGATAATCTACGTAAAGCTTTTTAAACCTTTATTTATGAAATAAAGGTTATGGTTTGTTTTAAAAATGAATGCAGTCTTTGAAAAACGTCTCATATAGAGGTCAAAACCTCGCAACGAAAACAATTAATATGGAACGTTTTTAATCAATAAGAACGGGACATTTCAAAGTTAATCACAATTTCAACACCACAGCTAAACTAAGTGTGGGGAGGTTCGAATCTTTTTAGGGTAATATGTATTTTTGTTAGAGTTAGATGTTCTGTTTTCGTGTAGTTCTCGAGAATGGAATCCGAATGGTCTTTCCCTAGCAAACCCTAAAGAACTAGTCTTCTCCCCCCATTCTGAATTTTTATTTTTTTTAGGTTTTACGAGATGAAGACTTCCTGTGAACTAAACCATGGTCTAATGCTACACGCTTTGATCACTAAACGTAATAATGACACCCTTCCAAGTGAATTGGTATCATTAATCAGAGGTAAATTGGACGGAGTAAGAAAAGAATCCAGGAACGAAAATAATAAGTTACATTTTGGTAAAGGAAAATCAAAATTCGCAGTGAAAAGAAGAGCACGACACCTTGAAAGATGTCACAAATGCGGAAAATGGTCACACGAAGGAAAATGCTCGACAAATCAGACATATTCAAATACCGAATTTGTTACTTTATGCAGAGATGGACCGTTCATATGTTTCGAAGAAAAAACGTTGAATGCTCGAGGTTACGCCTATGTAGCTATGGAAAACCAATTAGTCCGACTATCTTATGAGTGGGCTAAAACAGGTCACTGAGAATTCTATTTCACAGGTAAGTATGTACAGTTTTTATTTTTATTTTATTTGCTTTTAACCTTTTGATAATAAACGCTAAATTGTTCGCTATAAAGTATTAAATTGGTATTCAATAAAATTAGGTATGCGTAACCGAAATTATTGATATTATACAAAAAAATTTATTACATCACTGCGAAATTTACCGTTTATTCTTAAGGTATAAATATCTTTAATCAATCAACCCAAAATATTTCAAAAATTCGTCATGAGTTAAACTAGGTTATGAAACCGAAATTACTTTACCGAAAAGAGGGGCGTATATTTTTGATAATATTTGATTAATTAAAGTGGGATAAAAGACCAAAAAGATTTTTAATTTTATTTTTACTTTGTTTTTAAAATTAATATATATATATATATATATATATATATATATATATATATATATATTAAATTAATATTATAAAATTTTTAAAATCAATATATTTAAATTTGTAAATATTTAAAAAATTAATATTTTTAATATAAGTTTGTATGTATAAAAACAAAAATATAATATAAATTTGGTATGAATTTTTAATATTACTAATATGAATTTTTAATTTTATTCATTTTAAATTTAAGTTTGGTGTGAATTTAAAAACAAAAATTTACTTTATTTCGTTAAGTTAAAAATATGATTTTTAAAATTCGTCGTGAGTTGAAAACTAGGTCGTTGAACCGAAATTGCTCTACCCAAGGGAGGGATGAGAACTTTTATTGTCATTATTTTTAATCTTATTGAATTAAGGTATACCAAAAACATTAAAAAAACCCAAAAATCTTTACTTTTAAAAACAGCGCTTTGAATTGACAAATTTTAAAATTTTGTCGAGGGACGGACTAGGACATCGTTCCGAAACGCCCTCATTCTAAAAAAAATAAATTTTTAAAATTTAATTTAATTATATGTTTTATTAAGTATAAGGTTTTCATAAAAAAAAAAAAAAGCTAAAAGTACTGTACCCGGAACCCCATGCGATCGCATGGGATTTGGCCTTTCAGTCCATGCGATCGCATGGAGCTAAAATTCTGGCCAGGAACAAAAGCTCGAGCAGTTCTGCTCTTCACCACAACACACACACACAATACACGAAAACTCTCCCAAAACCCTCTCAAATTTCATCATTTTTTCACCAAAATTCACCAAATTTCTTGCTACAATTCGCTCTAAACATGAAATTGTTCAGAAGTTTATCAAGAAAGGTAACAATTACATCCCTAAACCTCTTTAAATTTGATTTTTAGTGTTCTTGAACTATATTTTTCCTAATTTAATTTTGTTAGTTTCTAGTGTAATTAGAGTTAAATTGTTAGTATTTTATGCATGTATAACCTAGATTGATGCTATTTAACATGATTTGAAGCCAAAAACTTCAAAAATTTTAGAAATCTAGGGTTTGTGTTCTTGAGCAATTTGGAGCTTTTTGATATAAACAGGTTATGGCCGATTTTTTTCATGAATTATTGCTAAATTAAGTAGTGTAACATGTTTAGGTAGCTAAATGATCCAAACTTTGATCCTAAACATGATTTTTGAAGATTAAAGTAGACTTTTTAGGTATAAAATTCATGAACTTGATTAATTTGATATAATTGCCATTCGAGACTTGTTTAATTGTTAGTAATGGATGTTTTAACATGTTATTTGAGTTAAATGCTTATGAACTTTGTATACATTTTCATATATGCTTATTTGAAAAAGTGTAGAATTGTAAAAATTGTGGTGAAAATATGTATAAGTTTAATTTTGATTGAACATGTTAATTTAATTGTTTCAAGTTGTCATTTTGCTAACACTAATGCATATTTGGATGCACAAATTTTGTGTTTAATGTGTTTTGCAGAGATTTACAGATACTGATGGTGCTTCATCATCATCTAGACAACCACAACCAGAACCTGAACCAGAAATGCAATACGAGCCTGAACCAGAACAACAACAGGAACCACAACAACAGCCTGATCAACACGTACCATATTATGATCCACTACAATTTGTTGATGCCTTCATAATATTTCCGATACATCCGCCAGTAGAATACCCAACGATTCCTGAACACACGTTGCATCCTAATCTGAGATTCGATAGAAGCTGGAGGGATTACCCGGCATATCAAAGTAATAAATTCAAACTAATACCGAAAAATGTAGAAGTGCCAAGAGTAATAGATTGGGATCCTTTGGAAAGGGTCCAACTAGTTAACTCAGTTAGGGAGCATCTGATCCAAAGGTATGGCAGTTCTTCTTTTACCGATTGAGAACGTCTATTCACCATTCGTAGACCTGTATATAAGGAATGGTGTGTCGAGCTTATGAGTACTATAGCATTAAATGCAGATGTAGATAGGTTAGATGATAGAAGTTTTCTTAGATTTATACTTGACCGTAGGATGTACAGGATGTCAATGCTGGACATGGCCAGGGCTTTGCAGATATATACGCCCGCTGAATTACTACTACCTGATTGTATTAATTTGATTTATCGTGGTGAAAGGGTAGATAGGAATTTTGATGCGAACGCCGTCTGGAGGCGTATGTCAGATTATAATGTTTTTGGGCGGGCAGGAACACATACCTACTTACATATTAACAGAGCCGAGCTTCGTATAATTCATAGATTTTTGGCTAACTCGATTACACAGAGAGGTCACAACAAGGAAAAATTGACCTTACATGATTTATTTTACCTAAAGTGTATTCGAGACCCAAGAGGCTTTGTTAATATCCCTTACTGTGTTGGTTTTTATTTATCTAAAATGGTGGAAGGAATACAGAAAGGGGGATAATTGGAGGAGGTATTTTTGTTACTCTCATTGGAGAGTATTTAGGTGTAGATAGGGACCAAAGGGGTCCACTTTTGGTATGTAGAGAACAGGTTGAGCCTTTAGGATTGAGGGTTTATGCGGGTGCTAAGGTATTAAAGAGTAGACGCAATCAGGCAGTACCCTATGAAGGTAGTCATCCTCAGGTAGAGAGAGGTTTAGAGGAAATGGAGGAAGCAGATGACATTAGGGATGTCATTCGGGAGGCTATGACTGATGTCTACCAGCGTGTAGATGAGGTAGACATGACAAACGCGGAGAGATTTCATCGGATGGAGCAGTGGCAAGCCCGGAATGATTACGAGCATTCCAGGCAACGACAGCATGATAGATGGGACTATCATCAGCGTCAGATTATGAGCCGGCTGTCACCTCAGGATCACTACATTCCGACTCGACCCGCTTACTATCCTCCACACCAGCCCGAGATGAGACCACCATATACTCTCTACGACCCTAACCAGGCCTACCAGTACACCTATCACCAACCATGGAACCCGGACGACGACATGAACTGGAACCCCTATCCAGATTGATATAGTTCCTATTGGTGATTTCTATGATTTTTATCTTTTTATTATTTTTATTTATTTATGTTTAAACATATGATATTGTGATACATTAATGTATTGTTTAATATTTTTATTATTTTGTACTAATATTTCATATTTGATTTGAAAGTGGGATTTTAAGTTCCATTTCAAATTACCATGCATGTTTATATTTGTATGTATGTATATTGTCAATTGTACACAACAGGGTAAAACAGCGCATTTTCAAAGACTGGCATTAAGTTCAGCAAAAGCTACTAATTTTGATGACAAAACGAAAAACAAATGTGATGTAACAACAAGACGGAATGAACAAATGATGAGCACCATTTATCATTCAACAAACAAACGCCAATATGTTTGGAAACTTTGGTAAAATTTAATCATTTTTCTATGCTAATCACCCTTAATAATTTAAATTGTTACTGATTTCTTGCAAATGAGGGCATTGCAAGATCTTAAGTGTGGGAAGGGGTTAAATTCTTTCGGATTTTTAAAATTTTTGACTTATACACTTGGTTACCATTAAAAATACTAGTAACGCAGTAGTTGTATTAGAATCTAGTGCTCTCTAATAATAAAGAACAGCCCTAGTCTTATATACTGACTACCCAATTCTAGTAAAATTTTCAAAATTTTCAATTAAATGAATTCAAAATCATGTTTATACATATTTATGAACGATAAAACTAGGTGTTAATACCGAAATTATTGTTACCTCGGAAAGGACATAAATTGAGAAACAAACCAAAATGTTAGAATTCATTTAAAATGGAATAGAGGACAATAAAAAGGAAAATAAAAGCCAAGTGTGGGAAAAATTTACCAAGTTATTTAAAAACATATATCACATATTTTTGTACAAATAATTGAAGATACTTTTGTTTTGGACAATTTTATCAGTTTTACCCAATTTCTTGTAATATATTCGAAAGAAAGATGGATCTACACGATGAATCAATTCCATCATTAAAAGGAAGTAAGTCTTCCGAAAAAGACACGCGCTTCTTGATTTAGGTCAGGAAGTTTTCGTCCAGACCAGCTGTAGGTTGACGAAAAATCTAGAAAAGTCATCACTAAAATTAGCAGGAAATCCACGGACCTCAGCATCAAACAGGGTCGCCAAGTGGTCAGACTTATCCTAACCATGAGAGGATCTGTCTCGTAAAATGGGGAGGACGCCGTGCAAATTAGCTTGATAAGACTAATGAATCAGACCCCCAGAAAGGATAATCTCCTT
Organism: Rutidosis leptorrhynchoides; assembly: GCF_046630445.1. NCBI lineage: Eukaryota > Viridiplantae > Streptophyta > Magnoliopsida > Asterales > Asteraceae > Rutidosis > Rutidosis leptorrhynchoides. The sequence goes on from NC_092334.1 coordinate 151,743,376, forward strand.
AAAGATTAAAAATCAGCTTTTAAGCCTGATATTACTCAATCCTAGAGATTGACCTTAAAGATTGAGAATTACAAACTCATGGAATTCGATGATATCTAAACTCGAGCTTGAACGAGAAAATATTTTGATCAAAATTACAAACCGATTTGTTTTCTGAAAACCCATTTTCAATGCGTTCATTACCATTAAACGTAAAATCCTAGGAATTCACCTGGAATTCATTAGGTCACCTGAACCAAATCGGGTGTCAACCGTAAGAACGGTGGTTGCATAGCATGGTCGAAGACATGACCTTGTGCCAGACTGAAAAATTATAGGGTGAGCTTTACTATTGCTCCTACAAAGGATAGTAATTGCATCCGACACATTATAGACCATAATTAAAAGCATGTCAGGGGACATTGCCTTAACAGTTGCTTGTTCAACGCTTTCCTTTACAACCGGACGGTAGTTTACCAAAAGGTAATATACGGAGCAAGTATACTGGACGTGTTGCTTTCCCAATACAAGGTTAGCAAGTGGGTGACACAAAACCGCAAGTTTTGAGCTAAAATTTTCAAATCTGAAACCCACCAAACTCACAAAAACATTTTGCAAACACCGGTGAAGGGTTATTCCGGAAAACTTATCTAGGGTAAAAGCTAGATCGTATTTTCAAAAGATCAAATGTTTTCATAAAGATCAAATTTCCTTAAGGATCTAAATTTTCATAGTCATGTGGGACTGTAAACCACAACGTTACTACCATTGTTCATACCGCCGTAAAGAAATCACTGATGTACAAAGTGTGAAGAATAAAGAAGTGATTCTAGTATTTTTATTTCAAGACTATATTGCTTGAGGACAAGCAACGCTCAAGTGTGGGAATATTTGATAATGCTAAAAACGAACATATATTTCATAGCATTATCCCTCAAGAAAGACAAGCTTTTAGTTGCAATTGTTCTATTTACAAGTGATATTCGTTTAAATAATAAAAGGTGAAGACAAAAGACAGATTCGACGAATTGAAGACGCAAACGACCAAAAAGCTCAAAAGTACAAAGTACAATCAAAGTGGTTCCAATTATTGATAAGAAACGTCTCAAAATTACAAGAGTACAAGACGCGAAACGCAAAATACAAGATATTAAATTGTACGCAAGGACGTTCGAAAAACCGAAACCGGGACCAAAGTCAACTCTCAACGGACTAAAAATTACAAGTCAACTATGCACATAAATATAATATAATATTTAAATAATTCTTAAAATTATTTATATATTATATTTATTTATTAAACCGTCGGCAAACAAGAAAAAAAGGAGTGTGAGCTGATACCTACCTCCATGCGATTGCATGGCCTGGAGGCACAAAAGCCATGCGATCGTATGGCCCTGAAAAGTTGGCCACATGCCTATAAATTTCGCAGTTTTGGTTGATCATAATACCATATATCCATCCATCTCTCTATCTCACTCACGTATATATATATATATATATATATATATATATATATATATATATATATATTAATTTTAATTTTAAATTCTAATAATAAGGGTATATTAGCGAATGTTGTAAGGGTGTAAGTCGAAATTCTGTCCGTGTAACGCTACGCTATTTTTAATCACTGTAAGTTATGGTTAATGTTATTTTTAAATTAATGTCTCGTAGCTAAGTTATTATTATGCTTATTTAATGCCGAAGTAATCGTGATGTTGGGATAAATATTAAAATTGGGTAATTGGGCTTTGTACCATAATTGGGGTTTGGATAAAAGAACGACACTTGTAGAAATTAGACTATGGGCTATTAATGGGTTTTATATTAACTAAATGATACCTCGTTGATTTAATATATAGACTTATAATTTGACGTATTTATATATAACCACATACGCTTGACTGGGTACGGTGGGCGGGATATCTATAAATACCAATAATTGTTCATTTTACCGGACACGGAACTGGATTAATAGTTAATAGACTTGTTGAAACAGGGGTGGATTACATTCAAGGGTAATTGGTGTAATTGTTAACAAAGTAGTAAAACCTTGGACTACACGCAGTCGATAACCTGGTGTATTCATTAAACAAAGTATTAAGACCTTGTTACAATTCGAATCCCCAATTAGTTGGAATATTTAACTTCGGGAATAAGAATAATTTGACGAAGACTTTCGCACTTTATGATTATGACTGATGGACTATTATGGACAAATCCGTATGGACATATCGAATAATCCAGGACAAAGGACAATTAACCCATGGGAATAAACTAAAAATCAACACGTCAAACATCATGATTATGGAAGTTTAAATAAGCATAATTCTTTTATTTCATATTTAATTGCACTTTTAATTATCGCACTTTTATTTATTGTCATTTTATTTAATTGCATTTTTAATTATCGTACTCTTTAATTATCGCAATTTTATTTTATCGCACTTTTAATTATCGCAATTTCATTATCGTTATTTACTTTACGCTTTAAATTAAGTTATATTTATTTTTAATATTTTACATTAGGTTTTAACTGCAACTAAAGTTTTAAAATCGACAAACCGGTCATTAAACGGTAAAAACCCCCTTTTATAATAATAATACTACTTATATATATTTTCGTATTTTTACAATTATAGTTTTTAAAAATATAGCGTTAAGCTTGTTTAAAAGATCCCTGTGGAACGAACTGGACTTACTAAAAACTACACTACTGTACGATTAGGTACACTGCCTATAAGTGTTGTAGCAAGGTTTAGGTATATCCACTCTATAAATAAATAAATCACTTGTGTAAAATTGTATCGTATTTAATAGTATTTCCTTGTAAAAATATAACTATTTTATACACCACCTCGCACACATCAAGGACCTTCTTCTAATCCATGAGATTCTGGAAGCTCTATCTTTTGAGGTGACCACCATGAAAAAGCTTCATCAAATACCACATTTCTTGAAGTATGACACTTTCCGGTATTTGGATCACAACATCTCCATCCTTTTCTTGATTCATCATAACCGACAAAAATGCATCGAATTGCCTTCTTATCAAATTTGCTTCGTAGATGATCTGGTACGAAGACGTAGCATACACATCCAAAAACCTTGAGATGGTTGACGGTTGGCTTGATCTTCCATAATCTTTCATATGGTGAAATATATCCCAACTTTATTTGTGGGAGTCTGTTAATCACGTATGAAGCCGTCCTCATACATTCGGCCCAAAATCTTCCTGGTACATTCTTACCATGAAGCATACTTCGACAGGTTTCAGCAAGATGACGATTCTTACGTTCTGCCACTCCATTCTGTTGTGGAGTATTAGGGCAAGTTAATTGCCTTCTAATCTTGTGCTTCTCAAGATAGATATTGAACTCAGTCGATAAATATTCTCCTCCATTATCTGTGCGTAAGCACCTAATCTTATTATTGAGCTCACTTTCTATCTTCTTCTTGAATTCTTTAAACTTCTGAAAAGTCTCCGACTTTTCCTTCATGAAGTAAACCCACACATACCTTGAGAAATCATCAATGAATGTCACCATATACTTCATTCCTCCAAGTGATGTTTGTTTCACTGGGCCAAAGATGTCTGAGTATATAAGCTCTAGTGGTGTTTTGGACTGATGTTGTGACTCCTTGAATGGCAATTGGTGAGCTTTTCCAAATTGACATCCAGCACATATTGTATCTGTTCGGATATCAATTTGAGGAAGCCCATTTACTATGTGTTTCACCATCATCTCCTTTAACTTGTTGTAGCCCACATGCCCAAGACGTTCATGCCAAAGATCAGCCGTCTCATTCTTTCGAGTCTTATCCACATATGCTGTTTCAGCAGATAGTACATAAACCGACTCTATTCTTCTTCCTTGCATAATTGGATTGCCAACCACCTTCACTCTCTTGAATACGGACACATCTTCCGGTCCAAAGAGCACATAATTCCCTTCTGCTGTCAATTGTGGTACTGATAGTAAATTCTTCTTTAGGCCAGGGACAAGATACACCTTCTCGAGTTGGAACTTTTGAGAGTCGCCTTCATTTGGAATTATTGTCTTTCCAATGTGAGAAATAGTCAACCTTGAATTGTTGGCTGTCAACATGACTCTCTTTCCTTTGTAATCCTCTATTTCTTGCAGCTTTGTCCCATTGTTGGTCATATGATTTGAGCACCCAGAATCGATGATCCAATCATCTTTGTAGTTTATTTTTTACTTTAAAGTTGTTGTAAGAGCTTGATCATCTATGTCAGCTTCAACAGAGAGTCCAGCTTCTGCATCCCATGTTTCCTCATTAATGGTTACTTCGAATGTGACCTCTTTCTTCTCATCTCTTGCGGCGGACACATTTCCTTCGAAAGTTCGCCTTCTGGGGAGTCTACAATCTCGAGCAAAATGACCCTTCTTGCCACAATTGAAGCAGTCACCATTCTTTCTCTTATCATTTTTCCCGTATTGTTGGCGATGATCTCTTCTTCCTTGTTGAGCTCCCCTGAAGCATTGCTTTTTGGTTTTAGATGACTTTTGCCTCCATATGTATGTCTTTCTTTCGTCACTTCTTGTCTTCGAGACATAGTTTTCTTCTTATTGGTCAAGAGTGCTTCTTCTTCGCCTTTTATGCTCACTTCATTCATCTGCTTGGCTAATGCCTCTTGGTTAGCCAATAAATTCTCCAGCTCTATTAATGATGGTTGAGTAGGCCATCCTTGTAAGACCCAAATATTTATCTTGCATACTCGTGTACTTATAACATTCGAGATTGGGTTTCGTTGGCTATTTATGGGAGTTAAAATGCAAAAGAATCTGTTTCAGTTATGTCGCGCGCCGCGCGGGGATTCGGCGCGCCGCGCCGTTTGCTGCTGACAGAATCCCTTGTTTTTAATTGGTTTAAATGAAGGGCAAATGGGTAATTTCACTTGAGGCCGGATTTGTGAGGCTTATGTGCTAGCTTGGATCAGTTTTGGATCCCATTCACATCCACTCTTCATCTTCATCCATTTTTTTAGAGAGAGAGTAAGAGTTTAGAGAGAGATTGGAGGTTTTGGTGAGGAAGAAGCTCGAATCGTGCAAAGTCTCGGGTTTTAAAGTTGTTCCTTTCGTTCTCGGCTACACGGTGATAGTATTGGTAAGCTCAAACTCCGAATTTCAATTATCTAATTTGATATTCAAGTTAGGGTTTTGAGTTAATTAGTTGTAAAACCCTTTTATGTGATGAAATGGGTTTAGTGAAGCTAGTAATCGGGTTGTTGTTAATTGTTGGTGGATTTTGGGTTTGGTGAACTAATTGGCCATGTTTAGAACTTTAATTTGAGTTTAATCACTTAAGTTAGTGATTATGGAAGTGTTGAAACCCATTTAGGGTATTTGGTTGACTAACTTTGACTTTGGGTCAAATTAGGGTTTCGTGGTGATTATGACCCAATTGGCGATTTAATGAAGTTTATAAACTTAAAATGGATTAAGTTGAAGTATTAAACCGAGTTAAATGTGTTTTGGTGTCAAAACTTGCAAAGAATGAGATTTTGACCTTTATGGGTCAAAATTAGGGTTTAAGTGTCAAAATGGGTATGACACGTGTTTAACACTTGTGTTCGGGTTTAATTGGCATATTAGGACCATTCTCACTTGTGTTAGTGACTATTGGTTAGTTTGGGCACGGTTTGTGCTTGGAAGGGCATTTGGGTCGAAATTGCACTAAGTGACGAATTGGGTTGATTTGTAAACCCACTCTAAGTGTATTGTTGTAATTGTGATAATGGAATAGGTACTTTCCATTGGCGAGTTGCGGATTACTTGGAAGCACTCTTCAAGACTTCAAGGTGAGTGATATTATCCTATGTACATATGTATGTGTAGGATGGGTGCGGGTCGGGTGAAGTGATTCTCGGCTATAGAGCTCACTTCACATGTAGGTGGACTTGATGGACTTTTGTATAAGTCCAATTGGCACGGTTGTGCGTTTTGGTTGACCATCTTTGGCGAAGTACACGTTCGTGTGTACATTATCACACGTGATTGTGATTTGGATGTTGTGGCCCCGATGTGGTGGATTTTATAATCCCGTGACCGTGGGTTTGAGTTGGAGAAGTGAATCGCGTGTGGTTTCGGATTCACGATGACGCGTGTAGTTTCGGTCATCTTATCGAATGAATCTCGTGTAGTTCGGATTCATGGTGACTCGTGTAGTTCGGTCATCTTATTGAGGTAGTAATCTCGTGTGGTTTCGGATTACTAAGGCTCGTGTAGTTCGGCCAACCTCGATGTTGTGAAGATAGTAATCTCGTGTGGTTTCGAATTACTAAGGCTCGTGTAGTTCGGCCAATCTTCATTGTGGTATTTGGTTCTCGGTATTGGGTTAAGGTGTTAACCTTGTTCGTTTATATTATTATATATTAATGTATTGTTGTGTTGTAGCTAACCCTCCGGGTGTAGCTATTTGACGTTGTTCACATCGTCGTTGGTGAACTTATATTGTTATTGTATCTTTAGCTCGTTGCTTAGAGATCGTACGGTATGCTTAGTGTAGTGCCTTATATGGATGCCTCGGTATGCGGTATTTGTTATTTTGTGGCGTGTCCATTTTATACATATATATGTATGTAGTATATTATCATTCACTAAGCATTAGCTTACCCTCTCGTTGTTGACTCTTTTTATAGATTGCATGCGGATGGTGGCTCGGGTAAGCGCGAGGATTAGAGGACTTGCATAGTTGCGTAGAAGGCTTGCTTTTGGATTTATTAGGATTGGGTAGCGTGTCCCCAATCGCCATGCTCGGCTTTGTTTTGTATTAAAAGTCTTATGGTCGAAAATTGTATTTTGGTACTTAAGGGGTAATTTGGGTCAATGTGGGCCCCGCTTCGTAAACTCAATTTTATTAATTAAACGTGCTAGTTTTTCATATATGAAGTCATGGTTAAAAGCGTTTTAGCTAAATGTGTCGGGAACTAGTCAAACATTTTCAGTAAATTGACTTCCGGGGACAGCGGGCTGTCCAGGTGGTTTGGCGCGCCGCGCGGCCACCTGGCGCGCCGCGCGAGTGAACTGCACCAGAAAATTTTTTTTTGTTGTGAAATTTAACGGGAATCGTCGTGGTTTGGTTTGGGTCGTTACAAGTGGTATCAGAGCATGGTCTAAGGGATTTAGGTGACTTGAGATGGGTGCCTAGACTTAGACTTTTGTGTGTGCTTAATTTGTTGCGGGACTTGTAGGATTACGGGTCGGAATGGGTTTAGTTAGTGCCTTGTTTATAGGTTGACTAACGTTTATATTAGTAATGCGGATATTATTAATATGCTCTTGTGTTGTGATAGTAATTCTCGCGTGTGTTTGTACCGCGTAGAATTTTGGTTGTGTTTGTTTATATCATCGAGCGAGGCGGTCGTTGTACTAACAAGTCGATGCGGCGTGTGTGCGTAATAAGAACTTGCAGACCTTATTACGGGTGCAAATCGTGTCTAACGAGTGATGTACGACGAGTGCTTAGCAAGATGGGTCGGTGTTGTGCGCGTTTACTTATACGTTCGTGATCTAATCGCTTTGCATTCCTTAGAATGGCGACGGGAAGTGGGATCGATACGAACAACGCGGAGTTTAACGCTAGAGTTGCGGCCGCCGTTGCGGAGCAAATGGGTGCGTTGGAAGAAAGAATGGAAAGGAAGTATTCCGAACTTCAAAGTAGTAGTGAAATGGAGCGTTATCTTAAAAGCTTCATGAGGACTAAACCTCCGATGTACGACGGAAAACCGGATCCTTTGGTAAGCACAACTTGGATTTCGGATGTCGAAGGGTGTTTTCGTACTATTGATTGCCCTCCCGAGAGGAAGACGAGACTCGCTACGAGTTTGTTGCGTGGTAGGGCAAGGGATTGGTTGGATGGTAAGATTGATCTTGTCGGTGGCGAGACGTTTATGGCCTTATCGTGGGACGAGTTTAAGGAGGAATTCTTTGAGGAGTTCCGGACTTCGGCCGATTTGTGGGAATTGCGTAATGAGTTGCGAAATTTGCGACAAGGATCTATGGAATTGAGTACTCTTAAGGCGACCTTTATGGCAAAGGCTCGTTTTTGTCCGGAGTATTTGGGGAATGATCGTTTGTTGATGGGGGATTTCTATCGGACCTTGAATGATGACTTGAAAAGTAAGATTAGTCGGGGTCAAGCAAAATCGTTTGCGGAACTATTCGACTTGGCTAGAGGTTTCGAGTCGTATTCACGATCGAAGAAAGGTGAATCTTCAAGTGAGAGAAGAGTTGTTTCTTATGGTGCTCCGAGTAAGAGGACTAAGGGTCCGAGTGTGAGCACGGGTGGTACGCGAACGGGTATATCGGATTCTAGTGCGGCTAGATGTTACAATTGTGGCGTAAGGGGTCACAAGTCTTGGGAATGTTCGGTACCAAAGGGTGGTAGTATGGTGTGCTTCAATTGCCAAAAGGAAGGACATCGTAAGTCGGAATGTCCCAAGTTAGCGGGGACGGGTGCGGCGAGGAGACGTTAAGGTACGTTTAATTTTGATAAATATGTCTTTTGATTATTTATTAAATGCCGTTTGAGTTTGAGCTGCGTGCCTTTGTTGTGCATGTTATGCTACGGGTGACGTTCCTAATGGAAGTACCCTGTGTTGATGTTTGATTGACGGGCGAAGGGCGTAAGACTTGGCGTAACCAAGCATTCCTTAGTATTTGGGAAACGTTTCTACCAAGCCACGGAAATGGTTTTGGTGTTTGGTTGTTAAGCGCGTGTTCGCTTTGATGTTGAAGTGACGAATCATGAGGTTCGTCGGTTGGTTGGAACCCTTGAGATCGAGTGTTTTAAATCTCGATGGGTGTTGGTAATGGAGTCTTTATGACGCGACATTAGGTGCCTCTTTTATACCTACTAGCGTGGTGTTCGACTCCGATTGTGTTGCGGTACACTTTTCGTTCAAAGTGTTTAAGGGTTGGTTAAAATCCTTCGTGTGCTCAAGGTTGGAGCAAGATGTGGTAATGGGTCGTGCGAACCCAATTATTGGTAAAGTCTACCTTTGGTAGCATTGTACGAGTGTACGAGATGCGGTTATGGAACGTAATTCTAAGTGGGGGAGTTACACTCCCGCACGAGGAAGTTTTAGTGTGAGATTTCGGATGATGCTATTGGTAGATCCGGAAAATGTTGTCGAGACCTGGTTGGGTCGATTTGTGATAGAGTACAATTTCGGATAAATTGTACTTATGGTTTGGATTTGAATCATCACCGAGGTGGTAACGTGGTAAATCTCATTGAGAGATAATGGACGTGTTTGACGAGCAAAGTGAAATCCTCCGGTTAAGGGAGGTGTGTGTCGGGTTCTCTTGTGGAGAATTATTGTTTGGTACCTATGTTTGGTATAGGTGGTTCTTGCTTGATTATGGATGGTTAGTGTTCCGCTAGGGTTCACTATAGTGTAGCAGAGCGCGATGTTGCATTACTCGTTGTTTGAGGCCGAAAGTGCGTATGTGATCGATGAAGCATGATCTTCGGGTCCGCTGACTTCATCGTGGTGTTGATGATTAATGAAGCATGATCTTTAGGGTCCGCTGACTTCATTATGGTATGGTTGATCGGTGGAGCATGATCTTCGGGTCCGCTGACTTCATCGTGGTGTTGAGATCGGTGAAGCATGATCTTCGGGTCCGCTGACTTCATCCGGTGTTGAGATTGGTGAAGCATGATCTTCGGGTCCGCTGACTTCATCATGGTTGTGAATCGCGTGTGGTTTCGGATTCACGATGACGCGTGTAGTTCGGTCATCTTATTGGAATGAATCTCGTGTAGTTCGGATTCATGGTGACTCGTGTAGTTCGGTCATCTTATTGAGGTAGTAATCTCGTGTGGTTTCGGATTACTAAGGCTCGTGTAGTTCGGCCAACCTCGATGTTGTGGAAGTGAATCTCGTGTAGTTCGGATTCACAAATGACTCGTGTAGTTCGGTCATTCCTCCGGGATAGTGACTCTCGTGTAGTTCGGATTCACTATGGCGCGTGTAGTTCGGCCATTCCCGATTGTTGTTGTGGTGAAGGTAGTGAGTCGCGTGTAGTTCGGATTCACTAAGGCGCGTGTGTTTTCGGCCAGCCTTCGTATGTTGTGTGATCCGTCGGTTGTTTTATACACCGATGGTGGGGTCGTAAGGACCGGGATGTTTGATCTATTGGTTGTTTTATACACCAATGGTGGGGTCGTGAGGACCGTGTTGTTTGATCTATCGGTTGTTTGATACACCGATGGTGGGGTCGTGAGGACCATGTTGTGTGATTAGTGATGCGATAGCCGTGTTTCGCTCACATGTTGTTACGGGTGTGACTAGAGTCGATTTTGTACACCTTGGATTTAGCGTTGCCATAGTCGGTTGGGCGCTATCGGTTCTAGCCGTTGGATTATATGTTACGGTAGTTGCGTATTGGTCGTATTGCGCACTACAAAGGATGTATTGTGATTGGTGCTATCCGTAAGGATTCGTTTGGATCGGTCTTCATCGGTTCGGGTTGTTGACCTTAGGTTGGGACTTGGGTGCTTTTAGCGTTGTACTCGGTAATAGTACGCTAAGGGATTTATATCTCGGTACGAGATTGGTTGAGTTTTCCCGATGTTAGGGAAGGAGCATGGTTTTAGTGCTCGGATTGTGGATTTGAGAAAATCGCGGATGACGATTTTAGTGTTAAAGGTGCTTCAATGAAAATAGTTGCCTAGGAAAGTCGGGTTGGAACTTATGTTTAGGACCGTAAGTGGGGTCCGTTTGGTTAAGTGACGAGGATCACGAGGACGTGATCGAGTTTAAGTGGGGGAGAGTTGTAAGACCCAAATATTTATCTTGCATACTCGTGTACTTATAACATTCGAGATTGGGTTTCGTTGGCTATTTATGGGAGTTAAAATGCAAAAGAATCTGTTTCAGTTATGTCGCGCGCCGCGCGGGGATTCGGCGCGCCGCGCCGTTTGCTGCTGACAGAATCCCTTGTTTTTAATTGGTTTAAATGAAGGGCAAATGGGTAATTTCACTTGAGGCCGGATTTGTGAGGCTTATGTGCTAGCTTGGATCAGTTTTGGATCCCATTCACATCCACTCTTCATCTTCATCCATTTTTTAGAGAGAGAGTAAGAGTTTAGAGAGAGATTGGAGGTTTTGGTGAGGAAGAAGCTCGAATCGTGCAAAGTCTCGGGTTTTAAAGTTGTTCCTTTCGTTCTCGGCTACACGGTGATAGTATTGGTAAGCTCAAACTCCGAATTTCAATTATCTAATTTGATATTCAAGTTAGGGTTTTGAGTTAATTAGTTGTAAAACCCTTTTATGTGATGAAATGGGTTTAGTGAAGCTAGTAATCGGGTTGTTGTTAATTGTTGGTGGATTTTGGGTTTGGTGAACTAATTGGCCATGTTTAGAACTTTAATTTGAGTTTAATCACTTAAGTTAGTGATTATGGAAGTGTTGAAACCCATTTAGGGTATTTGGTTGACTAACTTTGACTTTGGGTCAAATTAGGGTTTCGTGGTGATTATGACCCAATTGGCGATTTAATGAAGTTTATAAACTTAAAATGGATTAAGTTGAAGTATTAAACCGAGTTAAATGTGTTTTGGTGTCAAAACTTGCAAAGAATGAGATTTTGACCTTTATGGGTCAAAATTAGGGTTTAAGTGTCAAAATGGGTATGACACGTGTTTAACACTTGTGTTCGGGTTTAATTGGCATATTAGGACCATTCTCACTTGTGTTAGTGACTATTGGTTAGTTTGGGCACGGTTTGTGCTTGGAAGGGCATTTGGGTCGAAATTGCACTAAGTGACGAATTGGGTTGATTTGTAAACCCACTCTAAGTGTATTGTTGTAATTGTGATAATGGAATAGGTACTTTCCATTGGCGAGTTGCGGATTACTTGGAAGCACTCTTCAAGACTTCAAGGTGAGTGATATTATCCTATGTACATATGTATGTGTAGGATGGGTGCGGGTCGGGTGAAGTGATTCTCGGCTATAGAGCTCACTTCACATGTAGGTGGACTTGATGGACTTTTGTATAAGTCCAATTGGCACGGTTGTGCGTTTTGGTTGACCATCTTTGGCGAAGTACACGTTCGTGTGTACATTATCACACGTGATTGTGATTTGGATGTTGTGGCCCCGATGTGGTGGATTTTATAATCCCGTGACCGTGGGTTTGAGTTGGAGAAGTGAATCGCGTGTGGTTTCGGATTCACGATGACGCGTGTAGTTTCGGTCATCTTATCGAATGAATCTCGTGTAGTTCGGATTCATGGTGACTCGTGTAGTTCGGTCATCTTATTGAGGTAGTAATCTCGTGTGGTTTCGGATTACTAAGGCTCGTGTAGTTCGGCCAACCTCGATGTTGTGAAGATAGTAATCTCGTGTGGTTTCGAATTACTAAGGCTCGTGTAGTTCGGCCAATCTTCATTGTGGTATTTGGTTCTCGGTATTGGGTTAAGGTGTTAACCTTGTTCGTTTATATTATTATATATTAATGTATTGTTGTGTTGTAGCTAACCCTCCGGGTGTAGCTATTTGACGTTGTTCACATCGTCGTTGGTGAACTTATATTGTTATTGTATCTTTAGCTCGTTGCTTAGAGATCGTACGGTATGCTTAGTGTAGTGCCTTATATGGATGCCTCGGTATGCGGTATTTGTTATTTTGTGGCGTGTCCATTTTATACATATATATGTATGTAGTATATTATCATTCACTAAGCATTAGCTTACCCTCTCGTTGTTGACTCTTTTTATAGATTGCATGCGGATGGTGGCTCGGGTAAGCGCGAGGATTAGAGGACTTGCATAGTTGCGTAGAAGGCTTGCTTTTGGATTTATTAGGATTGGGTAGCGTGTCCCCAATCGCCATGCTCGGCTTTGTTTTGTATTAAAAGTCTTATGGTCGAAAATTGTATTTTGGTACTTAAGGGGTAATTTGGGTCAATGTGGGCCCCGCTTCGTAAACTCAATTTTATTAATTAAACGTGCTAGTTTTTCATATATGAAGTCATGGTTAAAAGCGTTTTAGCTAAATGTGTCGGGAACTAGTCAAACATTTTCAGTAAATTGACTTCCGGGGACAGCGGGCTGTCCAGGTGGTTTGGCGCGCCGCGCGGCCACCTGGCGCGCCGCGCGAGTGAACTGCACCAGAAAATTTTTTTTTGTTGTGAAATTTAACGGGAATCGTCGTGGTTTGGTTTGGGTCGTTACAATCCTCTCACAGCGACTATAAATCCATTATACTCGGATCTTAGGCCGTGGATGATAATTCTCTTCATCCTTGCTTCACTCACTTTCTCTTCAGGAGCAAGTTGAGATATTTCACGGCAGATAGATTTCATCTTGGTGAAATACTGAGAAATAGACAGAATTCCTTGTGAGATACCCGCGAGCTCATTTTCCAAGCGCTGGAGGCGTGCTTCATTCTTCTTTGAAAATAATTTTTCAAAAGTTTCCCAAGCTGCCTTTGGTGTTTTCTCGCCACGGATGTGCTCCAATAGATCCTCCTCGATTGTAGTCTTTAATATAAATAAAGCCTTCCCGGCCTTGATGTTCCATTTTCTTAAGGCTTCAGCATTTTCTTTCGGTGCAGGCGTTGTGTCACTTCCAGCAACTATTTCCCATAAATCCTGTCCTTGTAGGTAGGATTCTATACAAGTCCGCCAATAACCATAGTTATGGTTATTGAGACTCTTGATTCCACTGCTCGTACTTGCAAGATCTGCCATCATGACGTCCAACGTCCAATAAGCTTGGTCCCTGACCGATGAGCTTTCACAGTTCCTAACTGTGCTCCAACAGAATCTCCCTTAAAGCCTTGGTGAAAACAAGTCGATGTAAACGTCCAATGTTTACCGATTTCCTCCACTAGAAATGGTCCCGAACGACCCGCTCTGATACCAATTGTTGGAAGCTTCGACGAGCCCAACACACCCACTATAGAGGACCTAGGTTATACTCACTCACTAGACCAACACTTTGACGTTGGTTAGCCTTTAATTTTATGAATCCTTAGTGCACAATAATGTTTAGGCGACAGTGTCGACCATATATCATTCAGGCGGTATAACCGACCATATATCACTTAGGCGGCAGAGCCGACCATATAATAGATACAACACAAGTGCACTAAGAACTTAAACACAGACTGAGGCTTAAATGGGAAACTTAACGAAGAACACTTTTATAATTAAAAGAAACAATTACAATATTATGAACTAACTCACACTCTTCTTTTACTTCTTCACCTTACTTCTTCTCTACTTCCTCACAACTCTCACACCTTACACACAAATGAAATCAACACCTATATTTATACTACTCTATGGAAACTTCTACACACTAGATTTTTCCATGGATAAATATCTAGATATTTTTACCACATAAAAATATCTAGATTTTTTCATTTTAACATCTAGATTTTTCTTCATATATATATTAATATCTAGATATTTCTTTAAATTTTAATATCTAGATATTTATATACATTACTAATTCCATATTATCTAAATTTGCATTGTATTTTAACAGATCTAACTAGCTGCCAGAATTATAAGGTGGAAAATGCCTAAAGGACATGCAGTATTTCAATACTATATAGAATGTTTTAAAGTTGGTCAAAAGCTAAAATACCTTGTATAGTTGTAGCGAATTGTGAAATAGAATGTACTCCGTAACTGATAAAGACGTCAAATCCACACGGACGTGAAAAAACGTCCTAGAAATGCTAACGATATAATTATAATAATGATGATAACGATGTCAAAATAGTACTAGTAATTTAACTTATACACATATCTACGGGTCAATATGTTGTGTAAAAAACGTCCAATATGTATCTTAAGATGACATGAAAAAATTTACTACTACTATTTACTACATGAAAAAAGAAATAATGATGATAGTGATTTTTCTGATTTTCAGTAAATATAGCTTACAAGACTGTCAATACACAGATCTATACTCTCAACTATCTCAACCATGGTACAAAAATATCAAGACACCAAACTTGCAAATTCTCAAGGCAAAATTGCATTTGTAGGGAATTTAGAACCTGATCTAAGGTTATTTATCGAATTATTGATGATGTGAAAATTCCTAAATTACTAATCATACCATACAAAAGTATCATTTCTGAACGAGAAGAATTTATCTAATGAGAAACAAAACCTAAGATTTTTGTCCAAAATTGACCTAGTTATCATCAACACTAGTATTTTCAGATAATTCATCTTCTTCGTCATAAGGTATAACTTCTTCATCCTCATCTTCACTTTCTTCCACTTCGTGTTTCGAAATCTGACGTTTGTCAGTAGCCTTGTTGAACTGCACATAATTACACGGAAATTTTATATATCTTGCTTTTAAAGAAGAGAAACCTGGGCATATAAAGTTGCAAACGTCCTGCAAACTGCAATAAAGATTGAATACCATCTTCTTTAGACTTCATAAACTGCAAAGGATTAAAAAATATTTATTAGGCTAAAAAATTCCATTGAAATGAAACATTGCTAACAGCACCATAAAGGCATACAGTAACAAGGAATTAGTATAATTGTACCTTATACCATGAATCCATCAGTTGTGATGCTTGTTCTTCAGATTTGACGTAGTTGACATGATGCACTATTAAGCAGCATACCCATGGAAGAACGTATTCTCCGTTTATTGATCTGTGACAAAATATTTCACAAAGATTAGAATATTGTGTTCATAACATCACACTCTTCACTGGGGTTTCGGAGCAGTTGAAAAAAAAAAAAAAAAAAAATAGAGGTGTCAAGACAGGCCCCGATCATGTGTTATAACAGGCTCAGGGTAATTTTAGTCCAAAAGTTACTAGTATTCATGGTTGCAAACGGCCGTTGCGGCGGTTTGTTGACAAGCCCATCCTGATTCGAAGAAAAATGTTTAATAAGTTGGAAAAACGGTCAAAAGTAGACTTTTTCTCGGCCTTGTTCTAGTGTGGATGAAAATCCCAATCCCATTTGTAAATCAGCCAACAAAAACACCGACTTACATAGTATCCCTAAAGATAAATTAATACATACACTATAATAAAATGACAAAACATAATAAAAAACTATATATTACAATATTTAGACTAACACCGCCTCATCCTATTTGTAAAGCACATATATTTTTAGAATATTTATGTTTG
Organism: Rutidosis leptorrhynchoides; assembly: GCF_046630445.1. Lineage (NCBI taxonomy): Eukaryota > Viridiplantae > Streptophyta > Magnoliopsida > Asterales > Asteraceae > Rutidosis > Rutidosis leptorrhynchoides. The sequence goes on from NC_092334.1 coordinate 151,759,520, forward strand.
AAATATTTATTAAAAGTCAACGTTGGTCAATGCTCATCTCGACCCCGTCTAGACCAACTCGACCTTTCAAGGTCTTGACCGACTAGTCTCCGTCTCGCTTTGTTTCAACCATTCTAGTATTAATGTACTACTATTTTAAATTAGTGAATCAACTAAAATTACAACGTACATCCCTTTACAACAAAATCAAATTTGATGTGATTTTATACAGTTACAAATATACTTCAGCCAATTTTTAACCCGTTTCCCTTTTAGCTACTTTATTTATTTCACCTGTCTGGCCAGTAAGAGTTGAAACAAAAACCGATCCAATCAATCATAAGTAAATTAAATAACAAATGTCATTGTAAAGAAAAACACAAGAATACGAGAAACAAACCGTGATTGCCACATGGTCAACAATAACTTCCAACAATGTAGAGGTGTCATCCGCCGTCATAGATGAAACAACAGCTCTTATCTGTTACTATCGCTTGAGTCAAACTATGGATATGAAACAAGTGATACGTGAAAAAAAAATGGAATCCAAATATGTGAATGAAGGCTTATCTCGGGTTTTAACATCAGATACGTTATAAATACTGGGAACGGGAAGTAACGCGCCTCGGTATTTGCACGATCTAAAGCTGTAACTGTTTAAATTCAATGATAAAGTTGTTATTAGATGACACTAAATCAAATAGCAAAGGCTAGCACGGGTTTATACGCTAATAAAACAGCCACTTACCATGATTCTGCTTTTCTTACTCTTTCTTTGACTTAAGGGATCGGGTCATAGGTAAGAGAATCCCATCAATGGAGCTTGTTAGCTTTACATCCGTACCGCACTGTATTAATATCTTCTCAAAGGTCGGTTTTATTAGCAGACATGAGCAAGAAAAACATTCCCGGTTGAAGGTTTTGAGAAACTCTGTAATTTTGAAGAGAATATGGTGGGGACCGCACCCTTGTAATTCTTCGCAAAATCATCTCCTACAGATACCATGACTTTTGTTGACTTGGACTTGTGTAATTCCTCAATATTTGTTCCACTCCTAAAGTAACAAACGCCCGTTTCTGAAATGGTGAATATGGATAGACTTGAATCATCTACACCGAACGATTTGCTATCGATAAAGATTGCAGGATGGTCCATTTCAAGTATACAACACGCTGACTTATTTTTGCTGCCGTCTACATCCCATACCACAACGTATTGTTCACCAATGGCAGATGAAAGTACATATTTACCATCATCAGAGAAGGTCATACAACGAACAGCCCCCTGTTAAACAATATTCACAAGTTAAATCAAATGAGAAATGCATTTATGAATTTTTCTTATTCTATTTTTAACAAGGGAGAAATAAAACAATATGAACTTGCAGGATGTCCAGAAAATTTTTGCATCTTTTTAAAGTCTGAACAGTTGAAGATCTTTAATTGAGCAGCTGCAGTTGCTATAAGCTTCCCATCTGACGCTAAGGATTAGCCACTAACATAAGTTATAAGAATAATAACTAGCAAGCTGATAACTGAAAATTAAATGCATGATAAGAGAATACAATATTAATCACAAATTAAAGATAAACAGAAACTCGCCTAAACGTTCGGAGTGGGTGGAAAACGTGATTTCATATCATGTAATCTCAAGATTATATTAGATGTATACTTCATGAAACCGACATCAAAGATATGGCTTTTGAAGACGCTTTAAACTTGCGCAACAAGTTTCCTGTTACGGAATCAAGTTCACATACCATCCTATCGGCACCAGCAGTATACACACAGGATCCAACTGCAGGAGATGAAATGGCAGTAACACCCCTGCATATTTATTTTAGCCAATTAAAAAACACAATGAGATACGTTGGTTAAATAGAAAAATACCCATCCGAATTAAAAAATAAATTATCATCCTTATCGCAGTAAAATTCCTTTCACATATCGAAATCCTTGGAGTTCAATTCACTCTAACGGACGTACTTCGAAGATATAACATTAGTGTATGTTTTTTTACAAGAACTCGCAACTAAATAGCAATGTTGCTTTATTTTGAATTACATGGACAGTGGATAAAAAAGGACAACATAAATCATCATAACAGGATATCAGCAGAAGGAAGAAATTGAGACTTACCCAGGATGGCAATCAGTAACCCACCACTTCGATTGACCAGCAGAAACATCCAAAGCTAATACATCACCACCTCCGGTTCCTAATATCAGCAACGAATTTCGCAGCTTCCTTTTTTTTTTCCTAATAAAAACACTCCAGTTGATTAATGTAGTAACATATTATTAGCGATACCTTATTTTTGCATAGCAAATAAACCAATTTGTTTACAATAATAATGACATGGAATAGAAAAATAGACCTTCTCCAAGCTCAACCATTTCATACATGTATAATCAAACGACAAGTGTCTGCCTTCTGGTTTAGCGAAAATGTCCATTTCATCCGCCGAAGAAATATTCGCAAAGTCTGTCTGTAGGTGGCCCTTAATTGTGCCCCAAATCTGAAATGCATTATCAAATATTTTTCTAAAAAAAAAAAAAAATTAACAACAAAATGTTAATTTTGCACAATGTAGGATCTGATGAACTAAATTAAAATTAAAATATATGATAACAGCAATAAAATGTAGAAAATAAATCCTTAATTCGACCATCACAGGAACTAATAGCAATAGATTCTAATGATGGACTGAAGGACGTGAGAACGTCTCTGATATTTGTTGACTCCATATAATAAATCCTAAAAATAATATATGCATACAATACATTCGATTCAATAACTATAACTATATGCATAAAATTTAAATAGAGTTCAAGTGGAAAACGGGTCAATATAATTAAAGTCATACCTGTGCTGAAAAGGTGGAGAATGACAGAGGTGATAGGATTACGGTGGAAGAAAGTGGCAGCGCTGGTGAAACGGTGGCGGTGTTGATTCTTGTTAAGTATACTCGTGAGCTAGAAAGCAAACTGAAGCAGGTTGCGGGATGGTTCGAAAACTAAACCCTCTCGTTTTTTCCTACACTTTTTCCTCTTCGTATGGCAGAACCAAATATTTTTTCATGGGGAACAACAACAAAAAAAAATGTAAAAACGTATCAATTTTTTTAGGGAGCCTTTTGGACAAAATACTTAAATTTTAGACAAAATGCAGATGTTTTTAGGTAAAATACGAAAGTTTTAGGCAAAATATGAAGGCTTTAGGGACAAAATATAGAAACTATTGGGCAAGAAAAAATCAAATGAAGCAAAATTAAAAAACTCAAAATTTTCGCATTAAAAATTACAAATTCACTAGAGGCGGGTGCCACCGTCCGCCCCTGGTTTCTGTCGATAACAAGCCCGTTTTCATATGATTTTTTTTTAAAAAAAATTAATGATTACGAATTCACAAATTAATATTTATGAAATTATATAACTTATTAACTTATAATTATAATTATAATCTTATTATATTTATGCAAAAAGTAAATTTACATTGAGTTCGTTGTTCACTTAGAGTGCTCCCAATGATGACATACTTCCTTCTCATGACTAGCGGTCACATCAGCGTCACATCAGCACTTCCTTCTCATGACTAGCGGTCACATCAGCGTCACATCAGCACTTCCTTCACATGACTAACTTAGGACTAAACACTACTAACAATGACATATTCCCTCATAAAAATTGAACTCCACTATATTATTTAATTAATTAGATGTATAAAAAAGCAAAAGGTGCCACTTAGTAGGGCGGCGGCGAGGGCGCAAGTGAAGAAGTCGCCAATGGGAGCACCCTTAGAAAGACAAAACATCTTTTTCGTCTTGTATATCATCTATATGTTAAGATCCAAACAATAGAAGTATCCTGCCTAAATTTCATAGAAGATGCAATATCTTGCTGCCCAAAGCTTTTACAGCCGATTACCAAGTTCATACTTAATTCCCTATTGGGCTTGGGCTTGGACTTAGCCTTTGGCCGTTCTCTATCAATACTGACATCATAAAGAAGCGGCTTGTCCTCAAGCTGAGAGTCGGGACTTGTGTTTGAGGGTGGCCTCGTCATCAATTGGCTATGGAATCAACCATTATAGGGCTTAAACAACCTCTTTGGTGATGGTGTGAATAGCTAGATGGGTTTGTGGATTAATTTATGTTGTTTCACAATATCAGGGTCCCATAAACGAATTCCTTGAATACGTGATGTGTTCGTAAGGGTATATGAAATGACTACAACTATTTTTTTATTATTAATTACGGACGAGATATATTTAAATTTTACTACAACACAATAGGCAAATATACCTAATCGTATGGTAAAATAGCTAGGGTAAATTTGGAGTTTGTTTCACGGGACTTGATTTTTTTTAGGCTTTTCTTTTTATAGTTTTAAGATATATAAATTATTACTATTACTAAAATTTGAGGATTTGCCGTTTAATGATCGGTTTGTCGATTGGTTTTCATATATTAAATTAGTAAATAAATACGATAATAATCCAAAAGAGATATAAATATAATAAAATGGACTATATTTATCTAGTCATTTTAATACGTAATGTTTGATATTTTTCTTTACAGATTATAGGTTGATCTCCTTTTATACCAGATATATTTAATAACTCCACCTAAAGTTCTCTAGCGCGAATGTATAGTCAAAACTACCCAACGCAATTGTTCTTGTCGCTGGGGTCCTAACGACTATAATTGAATATTTCTATAAATAATGATTTACACAATGACGCAGTTTTCACTTCTGTCAATAATTATGCCAGTTGTCACTGTACATAACTCATCCCTGTGTCAACTAGTTTATCAAAAATTAATTCGCTTCCGCGTCTGGAAAAGCGCACAAATATTAATATTTATAAACAACCCGTTTACCGTGTAACAACCCGGAGATTTCCGGCCAAATTTAAACTTAATCTTTATATGATTTCGACAAGATAAACAAGGTCTGTAATATTGAGTCTTGAAAATTTTGAACTGTTTCATATTCAACTGACCTTCGACCATTCCCGACGATTCACGAACAACTATATGTAAATAGATACATATATAAATATATGATAATTTGAAATATTATTGGAACTATTGTATCATTAAATTGTTGGAAATAAATACGTAAAATAATATGCAATGTAATGAAAACTATTATTATAAAAATATAAATATATATATAATTATGTGTATAAATATTACTTGTAAATATATAAATTATATTAAATCTATTTGTTTAAGAATATATAATATATTCATTTTAGTAGTTAAACATGCTATTTAAAACTGTTTATATATAGAAAGAGAATATATTAAAAATAAATGATTTCGAGCTTAATTAGTAAACGAGTTGAAAAGGAACTTATGTAATTTTAAATTAAACGGTGATACGAAAATGAGTTCTATAAATTTTAGGCTTATTAAAAATGTATTTAGGAAATATTTGTTAAGTTTTAACACTTTTTATATTTCACCCATAAATGAGAGGGACAGTTGATGTAATTTTCATTTAACCAATTTAGGATCGAATTTTATACCATAATGACCAAAATAAATAAATAAAGTTAATTTAAAAGTTTGGAATTTATCTGAATACTTTTATCCGCTACTAAATTACAACGAAGCACGAATTAATACCCCTATTGTATATGTCAACATAGAACAGTAAATTGATCCGTGAATTATAGAATTTTCAAAGTGATTCACTGATTGTATAGATAGTTCCAATTCTTATAAGATATTTATCATACTATATTATATATGTATGAATGTGGGATAATCACAATAATCATTGAAACAACTTGTCTCCTCTTCTTCAATTATCTGCCAACCACCATCATCATATTCCTATTTGTTGTTCTGTCCAAAACTCTAAGTAACCATCATTTATTCATTTTTTTTTTATTTCGAAGACCACCTTGATCATCATCAAAGATCACCAAAACAACCCACCACTTCACTAATTTTTTATGATAGATCATAACCACCTTCGTTAAATCCTACTCGGTCACCACTTCAAAACCATTGTTGCTCATGGTCTTGATCAAGTACAAACCAACCCAACGAACATCTATTTGCTACTACTTGTTCCTGCTCTTGCTCGACAAACAACCACCTGTTCTACTTAATCATTTTTTTCGAAGGCATCAAATCACATGAACCAAATCATCATCATGTTATTATTCGATTACCACCTGCAATGGATGAACTCATCTCCTGTGTCTGGTACAGTTTTCACAACTCACACATACAATACACCAAACATAACAATCATCATTTATCAACCTTCATCGACACCTTTTGCTTCAATTACAACCACCCTTTCCACCACCATGAATATTCCTGTTTTCTCTTCTTGTTTAAGTGCTGATGTTCAAAGACCACACAGCCCCAGGCATCATTAAACCGACTCATTCTCTATATCTCTCTCATGTTTTCTATTTTCTGAATCAAATACTACAACAACCCAAAAGGCTGCTACTACTATTTTCCTAGTAATTAACTGCTATAGCTCTTTTCTGTTGGAACTCAAAACCTCCACCATCATCCTTCATCAACATCTACTGTACGTATAACCTGTACATATACCTGCAACCAGATATTGTTTATTTTGTCTGCTCGTAGAACACCAACACCATCAAACGAACATACAACACGCTTACTACTGCCATATGGTTGCTTCGTTGCTCGTAAAACCCAACACTTCTATTCACCCTTGCTGCGTTTTCTTTTCTATTAAAAAAAAGTTTATAACAAAATCAATGTTACTAGTGTTCCACGCAATTTGTTACGAAGAAGACAAAGATTTTTTTTTATTGTTACTTTATTGGTGACGATTGTGGGTAGAACAACCCTGCACATAAAGGATGAGATAAGACTGATGAGGAATCGAATTGTTGTGGCTGTTTAATTTTTATTTATTTTTTTTGCCGACAAACAAGATCACTAGCTGGATATGCGAAATGATTGATGAGATAATGAGGAGTACAGCCGTATTATTATTATTTGTTTATGCAGATCGAAATTCATGAACAACAGCCCACGAAATTGTTTTGTTCATTGGGCTTATAATATTGCTATAATGGGTTTCAATACAATTAAATGTTGGGCTTATAGAGTTTCAGTTGGGACAATGTATTTTGGACTAGGGAATAGATATATGACGATGATATGGGTTATAAGCTTAGAATTCGGTATTAAAACATAAAAACTAAACAGATCAGATGGTTTGGGGTGTTGCGGGTGAGCGAGTGGTCGCGGGTTCGAGCCCGGGCAATGGCGTATTTTTTTTTAGGAGCTTGTTTTTCTTCAAAGGTTGTATTCTAAATTTATTATTATTATTATTATTATTATTATTATTATTATTATTATTATTATTATTATTATTATTATTATTATTATTATTATATTTATTAACAACTAATATGTGTATTATCATATTTATTATTATGTAAACATAAACACCATGATTATTATTATTATTATTATCAGGAGAATGATACAAATTATTATTATCTTCATTAATATTAGTACTTGTAACATTTTATAATTATTAATATTTTTATTATCTTTAACATAGGTATTATTATTAGTATTATCATTATTATTAATATTACAAAGTATCATTACTAGAATTATCATTTAAACATTAATATTAGTGATGCTGTAGGATTACGGAAATTTCTATTAAAACTATTAAAAATTACCATTATAATTAAAAGTATTATTTTTACTAAAACTATCATTATTATTGTTACCAGTATTATATATATATCATAATTATTAAAAATAAGTACGATTATGAAAATAAGGGTTTTAATGACGTCATTAAAGTTATAAGCATAAAAAAATATAGATTTTATACACATAACTTAACTATATTTATATATAAAAGGAAAATATATATATATAATGAAACTTATTAATCTACTATATATATATAAATTACATCACCACTAATAATATATATTTGTTTGATTACGATTATGTGTATTAATATATATACAAATGATATAGGTTCGTGAATCTGAGGCCAACCTTGCATTGTTCAATATCGTCGTATGAATATTTTTACTACAAAATATTGAATCGTGAGTTTCATTTGCTCCATTTTTAAATGCTTTTGCAATATATATTTTTGGGACTGAGAATACATGCGCTGCTTTTATAAATGTTTTACGAAATAGACACAAGTAATCGAAACTAAATTATATGGCTGGATTATTAAACCGAATATGCCCCTTTTTAGTCTGGTAATCTAAGAATTAGGGAACAGATACCCTAATTGACGCGAATCCTAAAGATAGATCTATTGGGCCCAACAAGCCCCATCCAAAGTACCGGATGCTTTAGTAATTCGAATTTATCATGTTCGAAGGGAGTCCCGGAATGATGGGGATATTCTATATGCATCTTGTTAAGGTCGGTTACCAGGTGTTCACCATATGAATGATTTTTATCTCTATGCAGTTTGCGAAATGCCTGATACGAGAATGATGTTTATGAAAAATGAAACCTTATGGTCTATTAAAATATTGGAAATGATTGTCTATGATAAATTAATGAACTCACCAACCTTTTGGTTGACACTTGAAAGCATGTTTATTCTCAGGTATGAAAGAAATCTTCCGCTGTGCATTTGCTCATTTTAGAGATATTACTTGGAGTCATTCATGACATATTTCAAAAGACGTTGCATTCGAGTCGTTGAGTTCATCAAGATTATTATTAAGTCAATTATACTTGGATATATTATGAAATAGTATGCATGCCGTCAACTTTCGATGTAATGAAAGTTTGTCTTTTAAAAAACGAATACAATGTTTGTAAAATGTATCATATAGAGGTCAAGTACCTCGCGATGTAACCAAATGTAATGTATTCGTCCAGATGGATTAGGACGGGTCGTTAGAGTTGGCATCAGAGCGATGGTCTTAGCAAAGTAGGTCTTGCATTAGTGTGTCTAACTGATAGTCGTTAGGATACATTAGTGAGTCTGGACTTCGACCGTGTCTGCATGTCAAAAGTTTTGCTTATCATTTTTGTCGAAAATCATCTGCTTATCATCCTTAGGAAATTACCTGCTCATTATTCTTAGTCTAGACACGTTTTACTGCATTGACTGTATGAATAGTGTATAGACAAAATTCATATCTTAGCATATCTGACAATTCATATCTTAGCGAATCTGTTACTGTAGACCTTGCCTGATATCTCTAGTAAATTTCTTCGTAATTTAAGGGATCCTGGTACTATATATATATCTATGCATATTATGCATTGAGAATACATCCAACTATCAATTGTTGTCACTAAACTCTTCATACCAAAAATCTTTTCTGTGATCGCGTAAGATGGCCTCTACGAATCGACCACGTTCCTCTGACTCCGAAGACAGCGTGACAGGAGCACACCAACCAATAAACTACCGTGATTACTGGATAAAATGGGGGTGGGTTCGCGACATACTCACCCTATGGAGAAGGGAAGAAGGTACTCCATATCATGAACGGAATCTACCACCTAACCTTGGAGTACTCGACCCGCTCATCGGCGAAGCTGTTCGCAACACCGTTTATACCCTTTTTGCAAGAATTTTTCATCTTGAGGCTACCATTAACAGAACTAGAGAAGATATCTGACATCTACCTCATACTTATAACCAACCAGGGTTAGTAGAAGAAGTTAAAGAACTTCGAACTCGAGTGTTAACTTTAGAGAGTATGGTACACAATTTGCAAGCACCAGCAGTATCACCAACACCAGTAACATCACCAGCCACAGCACCAACAGCACTAGTACCACCAATAACAACATCCGCATAACCAGCTTCGACATCTCATTATGTACCTCGAGTATAATCATCGTTCTACATGACGTTCTACATCATTTATCTTCATTCGACATAGCGATTATGTAATCTCTAATGTTTTAGAGATTATATATTCTTGTTCTAACGGTAAATCAAATGAGTTTAATATCATATTGACTCATTAAATCCATGATTACATCTGAAGAAAATATATAGGTATATATATTTTTTCATAAAGATTGTAATTAAAAATTCTTTTGTACAAACTGTTAATGGTGAAAATATTTTAACGGGTAGGTAATACCCGAGGAATATTTATATTTCACATTAAAAAGTTACACTGTACATTCTTGGAATATGATTGAATAGTGATTTACTATCCTACGTACAACCACAAAAGTACGAATCCGTTCATCACAGAATAACCATTTTCATTCAATTTCATATTTGGATTTTGACCTATCAGAATCCAACAAGTGGCATAATGAAGAAAACATTGGACAAAATAAAATTTGTTAGAAACAAACAAATTAACTATGAGAAAATTTTTGTTAAGAATCCATGCTAACTGTTCCTAGCTAACTGTTCCTAGCTAAATGATTACATTTTATTTATCGCAATTTATATTCTCACAATTTTATTTATCGTCATTTAATTTCTGTTATTTATTTTACGCACTTTAAATATCGGGACACGTATACAAGGTTTTGACATATCATATCGACGCATCTATATATATTATTTGGAATAACCATAGAAACTCTATATGCAGTAATGCTTGAGTTAGCTATACAGGGTTGAGGTTGAATCTATAATAATATATATACTTTGAGTTGTGATCGAGTCTGAGACATGTATATAACGGGTCACGACACGTATTAATTAATTCGAATATTATATATTAAACTATATATGAATTGTTGAACTACAAATTGTGGACTGCTAACTGTGGACTGTCAACTTTGGACAAGTAAAATGAATTAAAATATTGATTATAACATATGAAACTAAACAATTCTTCCAGTTTGCCACTTGATTTCATCTTAAATCTCATTTGTATCTTGACGATTACAATCTCCGTTCAAACCTTTTATGATTCTTAAAAATACCTCAATCGAGAGGATGAACCAACCGCACTTTATCTACGGAAGAAAAGATTGATGCATATAGTTATGCACCTGAAACACTCGAAACCTGAGTAAATGTTTAACACGTATCTGGACTAGCTCCTTTGGCATTGTTATTACCGAAAATAATTTTGCTATTCCTTTTCAAATTAGTCAATTTTGTCACAGCTCCAGCAAATCAACTTAAATTTTTCTTTTTCATTCGAATAAGTCTTATTATAACGATTACCACTTCATCACTGTTATTGGAGAACCGTTTATATCTCACCACATTAGTAGTAAACTTATCAGCAACATCATTACTCATTGACTTAAGTATATCTCTGAAAAACCATTATAATTGTTCATTAAAGTCCTATCATATACCCATCCGCATCTTGTAAAGAGAACTGCCATACCAAGTACTGGGAAATCAGCAATCAGTACTTTGAAAACTTACACCATTACTACATCAACAGTTATATGTATACATATAACACTTATCTCTTAAAATCATGATCTTCCATTCTGAAATTCTGAAAAGCACCCAGTCTACGAATCAACTCTTTGAATTCTAAAAAAGTTGGATGAAGCAACAAAAACTGTAAACGACCTTAACCGTTGAAAGTTTGAGGATAAAGAAGAGTATGTTGGCAAAGCCCAGAAAAGTTGATACTGAAAAATGGATTGAACATGTGACGACCCGGAAATTTTCGATCAAATTTCAACTTAATCTTTATATAATTCCGACACGATAAGCAAAGTCCGTAATGTTGAGTCTCGAAAATTTTGGAACTAGGATTATATATTCAATTACCCTTCGACTGTTCTCGACGATTCACGAACAATTAATTGTAAATAGATATGTGTGTATGTAGATACAAAAAATAATAATTTAGAATATAATTTGAAGTATTATATGTTGTTGTTATTAAAAATTAATAATATAAAAATAAGATATTATAATAATTATTATTTAAAATATATCTCTATATATAAATAAAGTATATATTAAAAATAAATATTAAATGCTTGTAATACTCGTTTAATGTTCCGATTGATATTAAGCAAGATAAATTTAAACTTATGTGATTTTAAAATAAATAGTGATCCAAAAATGGGTAATATAAATTTTAGGCTTATTAAAAATGTATTTGGGAACTATTTGTTGAATTTTAAAAATTTTTATATTTTACTTGGGGTTGGGAGTGAATAATTAATGTAAATTTTATTTAAGAATTAATGACTGAATTTTATACCAAAATGACCAAAATAAATAAATATAGTTAATTTAAAAATATGAAATTTTTCTGAACACTTTTATCCGCCACTGATTTCGCACGATACACAGTCCGTGAAAACTATAGGTAGAAAATATCTAATTAAACGGCTGCTAGATGATTGATTCCCTGGATACTATGTCTAATTGCCAATCACACAATTTTTTTTAATTTATATTTTATTATTACATTATTATGAATTATATATATATATATATATATATATATATATATATATATATATATATATATATATATATATATATATATATATATATATATATAGATGTAGTATATGGCATGAAAGTAATCACTCCCCACCATACCTCTCTCTTTGGTTCTGTAAATTGATATCACATACATTACCATAGATCACTTTTCATTTAATCACCATGGGCTACCAACTAACCATCACCATATTCACTAATGAAACACCACAAAACCAATCGATCACTATCATTGATCAACCTTGGCTCACCTCACAACTTCACCATCCCAATCCGTCACCACGAACCACCACAACTCAACCATCATCTCCATTTATCTCCTCTCTCTCTCTCTCTCTCTCTCTCTCTCTCTCTCTTTTCTTTCTATTTTGGTCATGAACCAAACACCATTAAAATGCTACTCTTTGTTGTTATTATTTTAGGGTATAACCTACGATCATAAACCACCACCAAGGAACACCGTACGAATATATTTTGTGTTCCTGTTTCTTTCATGTTGTCGAAGTACCAACCATAACAATCATCACCACCACAGCCGGTATATTCACCATCAACATCGAAACCAACACAAATACTCACCACATAACCACAACGATGCTACTACAATTCTGTTTTGCAGCCATGATTATATATATCAAAGACAACCACCACAGCTCATCGCCAACCTGCAGAAACCACCACCACCGTAATTTCTTTCCTTCCTCTCTCTTTCTCTCTTCTCTCTCTAACTAACTCCCTTTCTTGTTTGTTTAAGGTTTCGATTGCATCACCACCATAGTGTACCATTGTGACCCACTTCACCATAACCTTACGCCACCACTTTCATATTCATCGATTAACCACCATCTCAACCATAGAACCACCTCTCTCTCTCTCTAAAATCAAGGATGAACCCACCTCGCCCCATTGTTAAACCGTAAGCTACCACCTCCCTTGTTGTGTTCGAACCAAAAAGCACTAAACCTAGACTGTTAATACTTGTTTCTATTCTATCCAACAATTATCACAACCACCATCACCATTAAAACCTGCTACTATATTTTCTGTTTTTGTTGTCTGTTACAACCAGACCCAAACACCATCGAGATAATGATTTCTATTTACTGATGCTACTGCTACGATGGATTTCTGTTTGCAATCACATCACAGCCTACTTCTGCTCGATTTATATTGCTACTGTTATCACCCCAAACCGTTCTTCTGTTGCAAGATGAACGATGATGATGATGATGATTTGATGAAGACGATGAACAAATAATAATAATAACGATTAACGATGATGAAAATTAATAATGATTAACGTTCGATGATGATGGATGATGAAACAATCGATGATGATAATTGATGGAGATTTTGGATCGACCTGCTTCTTTTCTTCTTTCTAACCGACGGCTGCTAAACCACGTTTTTTTTTGTCTTCCACTTGCAAACTTCGGACCTCTTTAATTATTCCTTACACCGACACCCTTTAATTACGGTATGAAACTTGGGTCAACTAGTTGTTCTGGATCGGGCTGCTATTAGGCCTATAGCTCATTGTTTATTGGGCTGAATTAAACATGGGCCGTTAATACCCATGACCATAGCTGGTACATTTTTTTTTGTTACGCAATTGATATTTATTTTGATGATGGTGTTCAAAGTGTATGATAATTGTGATGATGGGGATCGAATTATTAATGATCTTGATACAAGAAATAATGACGAGGGTATGATATATGATGGTATATACATGATGATCGTGATAGAGTTTGATGATGATATAACGAAAACATTATAATGATGGTGATGACGATATAAAAACTAGATGATATCATATTATGATTATGATGATGGATGTAGTTATGTAGATGATGATGATTTGGGATTGGTTAATTAAGATGAAGAAGGCATAAAAATACGTATTAAAAGAGTTTTAGGAGCTTATTAAAACAAAAATAATTGAATGGTTCAGTGGTTGAGTGTGTGTGTGCTTATTCGAGAGGTCTCGGGTTCGAGCCCGGGCAGTGGCGTATTCTTTTTAGAAGCTTGTTTCTTCAAAGGTTGTATTCTATTTTTATTTTTATTATTATTATTATTATTATTATTATTATTATTATTATTATTATTATTATTATTATTATTATTATTATTATTATTATTATTATTATTATAATCAATATTGTTATGATTATTATTATAAACATCACTATTTCTAAAACCATCATTATTATGAAATGTATCATTTTAGTAAAAATATTATTTTATTAAAAGTTATTATTATCAATATTATTAAAAATAACGATTTTAGTAAAATTATCATTTTTATTACTATTTGGATTATCATTATTATCATTATTATCATCGATATTATTTTTAGAGACATTATAATTATTTTTATCACTATTATTATTGTTACTATAATTAATATTTTTATCAGTATTATTATTATTAATATTATCGTTATAAATGAATACAACATTTGTTACTATTATTGATATAAAAATATACTTATAGTAATATTACATATAAGCATGTACTAATCATATTAACATTTTTAACAAATTAGGTATTATTAATATATATATATATATATATATATATATATATATATATATATATATATATATATATATATATATATATATATATATATATATATATATATAATATATTGATATAACTATATAAATATTAATCATTTTAAGTATATATACAAATTAAATATATATAATACATAATTTAAGATATAATATATAAATCTGTTCGACTACGATTATATGTGTTAATATACATATAAATGATATAGGTTCGTGAATCTGAGGCCAACCCTGCATTGTTCAGTATCGTCGTATGAATATTTTTACTACAAAATATTGTAGAGTGAGTTTCATTACTCCCTTTTTAAATGCTTTTGCAATTATATATTTTTGGGACTGAGAATACATGCGCTTTTATAAATGTTTAACGAAATAGATACAAGTAATCGAAACTACATTATATGGTTGAATGCTCGAAGCCGAATATGCCCCTTTTTGCTTGGTAGCCTAAGAATTAGTAAACCGATCTACTAATTGACGCGAATCCTAAAGATAGATCTATTGGGCCTAACAAACCCCATCCAAAGTACCGGATGCTTTAGTACTTCGAATTCGTTTTTATCATGTCCGATGAATTTCCCGGAATGATATGGGATATTCTTATATGCATCTTGTTAATGTCGGTTACCAGGTGTTCAATCCATATGAATGATTTTTGTCTCTATGCATGGGACGTATATTTATGAGAAATGGAAATGAAAATCTTGTGGTCTATTAAAATGATGAAAATGATCGTTTATGATAAACTAATGAACTCACCAATCTTTTGGTTGACACTTTAAAGCATATTTATTCTCAGGTGTTAAAGAAATCTTCCGCTATGAATTTGCTCATTTTAAAGATATTACTTGGAGTCATTCATGGCATATTTCAAAAGACGTTGCATTCAAGTCATTGAGTTCAGTAAAGATTATGATTAAGTAAATGACAGATTAGATCATTTATAGATGGATATTATGAAATGGTATGCATGCCTGTCAACTTTCGATGTAATAAAAGTTTGTCTTTTTAAAACGAATGCAATGTTTGTAAAATGTATCATATAGAGGTCAAATACCTCGCGATGTAATCATATGTTATTGTATTCGTTGTTATGGATTAGGACGGGTTTTTACATGTGGTATCAGAGCGGTGGTCTTAGCGAACCAGGTCTGCATTAGTGTATCTAAGTGATAAGTCATTAGGATGCATTAGTGAGTCTGGACTTCGACCGTGTCTGCATGTCAAAAGTTTTGCTTATCATTTTCGTCGAAAAATTATCTGCTTATCATTCTTAGTCTAGACACATCTTATTACATTGATTGCATGAATAGTGTATAGACAAAATTCATATCTTAGCGTATCTGCTAATTCATATCTTAGCGTATCTGTTACTGTAAGCTTTGCCTGACGTTCCCGCAAATTCCTCCGTAATCTACGAAATCTTTTGTTCTATATCTATGGATATTCTATGTAATTAGAATACCATCCGATAACCGAAAATCATTTCATATCAAAAAATCCTTATTCAATCGTACGAAATGGAATTCGTCATTAGTTCAAGTCCCTCAGATTCCAAATTGGAATCTCACTCAAGCTCCGAAAGTAGTGTGACCGGAATAGACCAACCAATCAGCCATCATCTATTCTGGATGAATTAGGGATAGGTTTGTAGCCTCCTTAATCATTGGAGACAAGAAGAAGGTGATCCTTTCCATCCACCACATTGCCCTCTTGGCGAAGAACCTGAAGCACTTACCGGCGAACCTGTTCGAGACAC
Organism: Rutidosis leptorrhynchoides; assembly: GCF_046630445.1. Lineage (NCBI taxonomy): Eukaryota > Viridiplantae > Streptophyta > Magnoliopsida > Asterales > Asteraceae > Rutidosis > Rutidosis leptorrhynchoides. The sequence goes on from NC_092334.1 coordinate 151,776,259, forward strand.
CATTTTCTCTCTCATTTTCAGAGTATCTCGTCACGATTACATACTACATTAAATTCTAGATTTTATTTATCCACTCGTCCGAACCGACAATCACCCCGGTGTAATAGAAGAAGTCAACGAGCTTCGCGCTCGGGTAGTGGCTTTGGAGAATATGGTGCAAAGGTTACAAGCACCAGCAGCAGCACCAGCAGCATAACCAGTATCACCATCATCAACGCCAACAGTACCATTACCAACCCCAACTACAACCGCGTCGTAAACCTCAACATCACAATCTGTATCTCGAACATCAATGTCATACGCACCATAGATACCAAGGAGTACCAACAACAATGAACGATGAAGTATTGATCCATAACTTCATTGAAGAAATATTCTGCGAAGAATATGTGGTTTCTAAAAGTTTTAGAGATTACTTATTTTAGCTCAAACCGAAAAGCAAATGAGATTAATATCATATTAACTCATTAAATCCATGAATTACATCTGAGGAAAATATATATGTTTTCAGAAAGATTGTAATTAAAAATTCTTTTGTACAAACTGTTAATGGTGAAAATATTTTAACGGGTAGGTAATACCCGAAGAATATTGAGATTTCACATTAATAAGTTACACTGTACATTCTTCGAATCTGATTCAACAAACATTTATCATCCTACTTACATCCACAGATATATGAATCCGTTCACCACAGAATAACCATTTTCATTCAATTTCATAATTGGATTTTGACTTATCAAAATACAACAAGTGGCATAATGAAGAAAACATTGGACAAAATAAAATTTGTTAGAAACAAACAAATTAACTATGAGAAAAAATTTGTTAAGAATCCACGCTAACAGTTCCTAGCTAACTGCTCCTAGCTAACTAATTACATTTTATTTATCGCAATTTATATTCTCGCAATTTTATTTATCGTCGTTTAATTTCTGTTATTTATTTTACGCACTTTAAATATCGGGACACGTCTACAAGGTTTTGACATATCATATCAACGCATCTATTTATATTATTTGGAATCACCATAGACACTCTATATGCTGTAATGCTCGAGTTTACTATACAGGGTTGAGGTTGATTCTACAATAATATATATACTTTGAGTTGTGATTGAGTCTGAGACATGTACACGGGTCACGACTCGTATTAATTAATTCGAATATTATATATAAAACTATATATGAATTATTGAATTGCTAACTGTGGACTGCCAACATTGGACAATTAAAAATAAATTAAAATATTGATTATAACATATGAAACTAAACATTTCTTCAAGTTTGCCACTTGATTTCATCTTAAACCTCATTTGTATCTCGACGATTACAATCTACTTTCAAACCTTTCGTGATTCTTAAAAACACCTCAATTGAGAGGATGAACCAACTACACTTCATCTACGGAAGGAAAGATTGATGCATATAGTTATGCAACCGAAAACACTCAAAACCTGAGTAAACGTTTAACACGTATCTGTGCTAGCTCCTTTGACATTGTTATTACCGAAAATCATTTTGTAATCCCTTTCCAAAGTATCCAATTTTTTCACAGCTCCAGCAAATCAATTTCGACTTATCATTCGTATAAACCTTATTATAACTTTGATATATAAGTTGCCTTTCGTCGTCAATACCGGGGAACCGTTTATATTCCATCACATTATCAGTAAACATACCAACAAATTCGTTGATCTTTGACTTTCCGAAAAATCATTATATTTATCGAAACCCTATCCGCATCTTATAACGAGAATTGCCATTCCAATTGCCGGGAATCAGCAATCAGTACTTTGAAAACTCACAACATGTCTACATCAACAGTTATATGTATAACATTTATCTTTTAAAATTATGAACTTCCATTCTGAAATTCTGAAAAGCACTCAGTTTACAAATCAATACTCTAAATGTTGAAAAATCTTAATGAAGCAGCAGAAGCTGTAGACAACCGTAAACGACCTTAACCGTCGGAAGTTTGATGATAAAAAATAGTATGTTGGCAAAGCTCAAAGATTTAGATACTGAAAAATGAATTGAGCAAACCATGAAGGAGACTCTGAACAAAACACAAGGACTAAACCTACTTTCAAAGAATTCAAATGATTCAATACCAGCTGAAGTCATTAATGAATACCTTGCTCCTGACTCTATACTTTTACGGACAATCTTCATCATCGTCCATCAACATTAGAAAATTCTAAGATATCATCGTATCTTTCATTATAAATATCCTCCATATTTCTGAAAATATTTTCATAACTATTCTTATCTGAAATAATTTATCTCTTCGCGCTACCTGTGTTACATCAGAAAGGAAACTGTTCTAGTTTCTAAATTCTGAAAAATTCGAATTTAAAATATGAATGTTTTTGAAGTAGTGTTGGGAACTGAAGCATGAGTTAGTATAATATAATGACACTTGATCAACGTGATTATATTACAGTAAGTCATGATGAGTTTCTAAATGGAGCGTGATGATTCACAGATCATAACGTCATCATGTGCCATGTTACACGACTCTTACATTCTATCTAATATATAAACATATCAAGAATATAATTTCCTGATAGTTCTATCTTTTCTCCTAAAATCTGGTGACTTAACCAATCAAGATCGTGCTATTACAATCTCTCTCTTAGAACATTTGTTATGTTCATCCGAAATTACATACCTAAGAATTCTGGACCATTACTCGCTTGACTTAAAAGTCGGGAAGAGAAGACAAGAGCATGAAGCTCCGATATATAAGGGAAAAATATAAAGCCCACAACAACGAAATTACAAACCGTGGATATTAATACGAATAGCAATATAAAGACACGGTATAATTAAAAATAGTATCACCCCAAGGTAATAGTAGAAGTAAACAGATTTTTCTGGTGGAAGATTGAAAAGAAGGATGACCGAAGTGAAAATTAGAAAAATATCAAAGATTAGGACAGGATTAAGCATTTTCACAATCTTTTGAAATTGGGAATTGAGTATAGAAATGGTAAAAGTAATGGAACGGAAGAAGTTAATTTATAGTGAAATATCTGATAAATAAATCAAGGTAGATCTCCGCATTTAATTAGAAAGATCTTAATTTCCTGATTTACCGAAGAATCAAATCTTATATAGATTCGAAGATTATCTTAAAATCCCTGTGATTCCAGAAATCAACCATGACTACGTCAAAAGTTAAGACGAATCTCTATTTCTTTGTTTCAAACTTTTGCGATGGCTTCATTTATACTCTTCGAGTAATCGAATCATATTATCCATGTTACTCTATGGTAATAAAACTCTATTTATCTGCTCATATTTGTCAGGAAAACATTCTTATTGTTAGCCACGACCACCTCACTCAAATTTTGGGACGAAATTTCTTTAACGGGTAGGCACTGTGACGACCCAGAAATTTTCGATCAAATTTCAACTTAATCTTTATATAATTCCGACACGATAAGCAAAGTTCGTAATGTTGAGTCTCGTGGAACTAGGATTATATATTCAATTACCCTTCGACTGTTCTCGACGATTCACGAACAATTAATTGTAAATAGATATGTGTGTATGTAGATATAAATAATAATTCAGAATATAATTTGAAGTATTATATGTTGTTGTTATTAAAAATTAATAGTATAAAAATAAGATATTATAATAATTATTATTTAAAATATATCTCTATATATAAATAAAGTATATATTAAAAATAAATATTAAATACTTGTAATACTCGTTTAATGTTTCAATTGATATTAAGCAAGATAAATTCAAACTTATGTGATTTTAAAATAAACAGTGATCCAAAAATGGGTAATATAAATTTTAGGCTTATTAAAAAAGTATTTGGGAACTATTTGTTGAATTTTAAAACTCTTTATATTTTACTTGGAGTTGGGAGTGAATAATTAATGTAAATTTTATTTAATAATTAATGACTGAATTTTATACCAAAATGACCAAAATAAATAAATATAGTTAATTTAAAAATATGAAATTTTTCTGAACACTTTTATCCACCACTGATTTCGCACGATACACAGTCCGTGAAAACTGTCGGTAGAAAATATCTAATTAAACGGCTGCTAGATGATTGATTCCCTGGATACTATGTCTAATTGCCAATCACACAATTTTTTTAATTTATATTTTATTATTACATTATTATGAATTTTATATATATATATATATATATATATATATATATATATATATATATATATATATATATATATATATATATATATATATATATATATATATATATATATATATAGTATATGGCATGAAAGTAATCACTCCCCACCATACCTCTATCTTTGATTCTGTAAATTGATATCACATACACTACCATAGATCACTTTTCATTTAATCACCATGGGCTACCAACTAACCATCACCATATTCACTAATGAAACACCACAAAACCAATTGATCACTATCGTTGATCAACCTTGGCTCACCTCACAACTTCACCATCCCAATCCGTCACCACGAACCACCACAATTCAACCATCATCTCCATTTATCTCTCCTCTCTCTCTCTCTCTCTCTCTCTCTCTCTCTCTCTCTCTCTCTCTTTTCTTTCTATTTTGGTCATGAACCAAACACCATTAAAATGCTACTCTTTGTTGTTATTATTTTAGGGTATAACCTACGATCATAAACCACCACCAAGGATCACCGTACGAATATATTTTGTTTTCCTGTTTCTTTCATGTTGTCGAAGTACCAACCATAACAATCATCACCACCACAGTCGGTATATTCACCATCAACATCGAAACCAACACAAATACTTACCACATAACCACAACGATGCTACTACAATTCTGTTTTGCAGCCGTGATTATATATATCAAAGACAACGACCACAGCTCATCGCCAACCTGTAGAAACCACCACCACCGTAATTTCTTTCCTGCCTCTCTCTTTCTCTCTTCTCTCTCTAACTAACTCCCTTTCTTGTTTGTTTAAGGTTTCGGTTGCATCACCACCATAGTGTACCATTGTGACCACTTCACCATAACCTTACGCCACCACTTTCAACTGCATCGATTAACCACCATCTCAACCATAGAACCACCTCTCTCTCTCTCTCTCTAAAATCACGGATGAACCCACCTCACCCCATTGTTAAACTGTAAGCTACCACCTCCCTTGTTGTGTTCGAACCAAAAAGCACTAAACCTAAACTGTTACTACTTGTTTCTATTCTATCCAACAATTATCACAACCACCATCACCATTAACACCTGCTATTATATTTTCTATTTTTGTTGTCTGTTACAACCAGACCCAAACACCATCGAGATAATGATTTATGTTTACTGATGCTACTGCTACGATGGATTTCTGTTTGTAATCACATCACAGCCTACTTCTGCTCAATTTATATTGCTACTGTTATCACCCCAAATCGTTCTTCTGTTGCAAGATGAACGATGATGATGATGATTTGATGAAGACGATGAACAAATAATAATAATAATGATTAACAATGATGAAAATTAATAATGATTAACGTTCGATGATGATGGATGATGAAACAATCGATGATGATAATTGATGGAGATTTTGGATCGACCTGCTTCTTTTCTTCTTTCTGACCGACGGCTGCTAAACCACGTTTTTTTTTTCTTCCACTTGCAAACTTCGGACCTCTTTAATTATTCCTTACACCGACACCCTTTAATTACGGGATGAAACTTGGGTCAACTAGCTGTTCTGGATCGGGCTGCTGTTAGGCCTATAGCTCATTTGTTTATTGGGCTGAATTAAACATGGGCCGTTAATACCCATGACCATAGCTGGTATATTTTTTCTTGTTACGCAATTGATATTTATTTTGATGATGGTGTTCAAAGTGTATGATAATTGTGATGATGGGGATCGAATTATTAATGATCTTGATACAAGAAATAATGACGAGGGTATGATATATGATGGTATATACATGATGATCGTGATAGAGTTTGATGATGATATAACGAAAACATTATAATGATGGTGATGACGATATAAAAACTAGATGATATCATATTATGATTATGATGATGGATGTAGTTATGTAGATGATGATGATTTGGGATTGGTTAATTAAGATGAAGAAGGCAGAAACATACGTATTAAAAGAGTCTTAGGAGCTTATTAAAACAAAAATAATTGAATGGTTCAGTGGTTGAGTGTGTGTGTGCTTATTTGAGAGGTCTCGGGTTCGATCCCGGGCAGTGGCGTATTCTTTTTAGAAGCTTGTTTCTTCAAAGGTTGTATTCTATTATTATTATTATTATTATTATTATTATTATTATTATTATTATTATTATTATTATTATTATTATTATTATTATTATTATTATTATTATTATAATAACCAATATTGTTATGATTATTATCACTATTATTATAAACATCACTATTTCTAAAACCGTCATTATTATGAAATGTATCATTTTAGTAAAAATATTATTTTATTAAAAGTTATTATTAACAATATTATTAAAAATAACGATTTTAGTAAAATTATCATTTTTATTACTATTAGGATTATCATTATTATCATTATTATCATCGGTATTATTTTTAGAGACATTATTATTATTTTTATCACTATTATTATTATTGTTACTATAATTAATATTTTTATCAGTATTATTATTATTAATATTATCGTTATAAATGAATACAACCTTTGTTACTATTATTGATATAAAAATATACTTATAGTAATATTACATATAAGTATGTACTAATCATATTAACATTTTTAACAAATTAGGTATTATTAATATATACATATATATATATATATATATATATATATATATATATATATATATATATATATATATATATATATATATATATATATTAATAATACCTAATTTGTTAAAAATAAAATTGATATATATATATATATATATATATATATATATATATATATATATATATATATATATATATATATATATATAAATATATTGATATAACTATATAAATATTAATCATTTTAAGTATATATACAAATTAAATATATATAATACATAATTTAAGATATAATATATAAATCTGTTTGACTACGATTATATGTGTTAATATACATATAAATGATATAGGTTCGTGAATCCGAGGCCAACCCTGCATTGTTCAGTATCGTCGTATGAATATTTTTACTACAAAATATTGTAGAGTGAGTTTCATTACTCTCTTTTTAAATGCTTTTGCAATTATATATTTTTGGGACTGAGAATACATGCGCTTTTATAAATGTTTTAAGAAATAGACACAAGTAATCAAAACTACATTATATGGTTGAATGATCGAAGCCGAATATGCCCCTTTTTGCTTGGTAGCCTAAGAATTAGTAAACCGATCTACTAATTGACGCGAATCCTAAAGATAGATCTATTGGGCCTAACAAACCCCATCCAAAGTACCGGATGCTTTGGTACTTCGAATTCGTTTTTATCATGTCCGATGGATTTCCCGGAATGATAGGGGATATTCTTATATGCATCTTGTTAATGTCGGTTACCAGGTGTTCAATCCATATGAATGATTTTTGTCTCTATGCATGGGACGTATATTTATGAGAAATGGAAATGAAAATTTTGTGATCTCTTAAAATGATGAAAATGATCGTTTATGATAAACTAATGAACTCACCAACCTTTTGGTTGACACTTTAAAGCATGTTTATTCTCAGGTGTTAAAGAAATCTTCCACTGTGCATTTTCTCATTTTAAAGATATTACTTGGAGTCATTCATGGCATATTTCAAAAGACGTTGCATTCAAGTCGTTGAGTTCAGTAAAGATTATGATTAAGTAAATGACAGATTAGATCTTATATAGATGGATATTATGAAATGGTATGCATGCCTGTCAACTTTCGATGTAATGAAAGTTTGTCTTTTTAAAACGAATGCAATGTTTGTAAAATGTATCATATAGAGGTCAAATACCTCGCGATGTAATCATATGTTATTGTATTCGTTCTTATGGATTAGGATGGGTCTTTACAGAACAAACCATGAAGGAGGCTGTGGATAAATCCCAAGGACTAAACCTTCAACCAATATCTTGCTCCGTACTCATGTTAAAAATCTTGCGGAAAATCTTTCTTCATCAACCATCAAACTTAGAAATTCCAAAATATTATCATAAATATCTTCGATATTTCTGAAGATATTTTCATAAATATTCTCGTCCGAAATTATATACCTCTTCGTGCTATCTGTATTACATTATATTGGAAATTTTTGTAAAGCCTAAGTATAAATTATGAATGATTTTGAAGTAGTTTTGGAAATTGATACATGAGTTAGTATAATATAATGACACTTGATCAACGTGATTATATTACAGTAAGTCATGCTGAGTTTCTAATGAAACATGATGATTCACAGACCATAAGGTCATCATGTGTCATGTTACGTGACTCTTACATTCTATCTAATCTCTAAACATATCAAGAACATAATTTCTTGATAATTCTATCTTTTCTCTTGAATTCTGGTAATTTAACCAATCAAGATCGTACTATTACAATTTCTTTCTTAGAACATTAGTCATGTTCATTCGAAACTTCATACCTACGAATTCAAGACCATTAATGTGATGACCCGGAAATTTCCGACCAAATTTAAACTTAATCTTTATAAGATTTCGACACGATAAGCAAAGTCTGTAATGTCGAGTTTCAAAAATTTTGAACTGTTGTCATACATTCATTTGACCTTCGACTATTCCCGACGATTCACGAACAATTAAATTATAAATAGATATGTGTGTATATATACACACATATATATATATAAAATATATATATATATATATATATATATATATATATATATATATATATATAATAATAATAATAATTGAAAATAAAATTTGAAATATTATATGTTGTTGATAGTAAAATTAATTATGTAAAATAAAATAAAAATATAATAAATATTATTTAAAACATATCTATAAATAAAGTATATTAAATACTGTACATATTTTGTAATTTCGAATCTATTTAGTAAACAACGGTAACGCTCAAATGTCATTCGATTGATAGTAAACGAGTTAAAAAGGAACTTATGTGATTTTAAAATAGACGGTGATCCGAGAATGAGTTTTATAAATTATAGGCTTATTAATAATATATTTAGAAGTTATTTGATAAATTTTAACACTAACTATATTTTACTTGGGGTTGGGGGTGAATAATTAATGTAATTTTTATTTAATATTTAATGATCGAATTTTATACCATAATGACCAAAATAAATAAATATAGTTAATTTAAAATTTTGAAATTTTTTAGAAGACTATTAATCCGCCACTAGTTTACAACGGAGCACGATATTATATCCGAAATTAATGTCGGCAGAGGAGCAGTATTTACATCCGTGAGTTGAATAATTTAACTAAGGACACACTTTTCTTTTCATTTTCAAAGTTATAATATGCATACATATCATATAGATATGGAGAAAACATAAACACGCAAACATCATTCTTCTTCCACTCATAATCATCCTCCTTCTATCACCGGCCACAACACCCACCACCAAACTAAATCATCATCAACAAATCTTAGTGCTGCTTCCTTTCTATTTTCGAATAAGAAGATCAAACCATCACCATCTACCTATTCTATATATAGATACATATACTTATGAGACAATACGATCATCAACCCTCTACCTTGAAATTCATCTACAAACCTACTGTGACTAGTTTCCAATTCATATTCAAGCTATTAAGCTTTGTGTTTCCTGTTAATATCCCTAAAACCGTTAACCATGACAAACATCATATTATGGTTCAAACAACCACTACCTTGATCAACTTACCACAACCATCGACCACCAAATTGATCACCATCACCCTAAACATGTCAATCGCCACCACTCACACCATTGAAAACCACCTTCGAGCTTGTACAAGACATACATCCTACAACTATTATATATCGACTACTACTACTCGTCTATCGCTACTATTTTACCTTCTAATTTAGGTGACCAATGAGTACCCCAACAACACACCAAATCGCAACCATCTTCCACAACCATCAAAATTTCACTTTTATTACAAACCCACCACAACAACAACAACATCATCAAAGCTATAAATCGTCTGCTTATTTCTGTCTTGCAGCCTCTCCATCACGAAACCCTATTGAAAACGCTCCTACTGCTATCCTTTTATTCCGTTTGTTCTAACCACAAGCTGAACTACTGTTGCTGCTACCGTCCCTGTTACTTTTAAACTACCATTAAACTACAAGGTATTCGATCACTATACTGTACTTGTTTATAATCTTCTTTTGTGATCAACAAACAACTACATGAGCCATCTTTGTTGTTGTTACTCGTTAGTCCCACAAAATTTGCTACTATTCGATGAATGTCGTAATCATCAACCATCTTTTGAACCGAAAACTCATCCCTACTCGCCTTCTGTTTTCTGCCTAACTCAAACCAAACCAAACTCAATTAAAATAAAAACAAGTAAATCGCTAGGCTCGACTATTTTTCTGTTTAATATCCAAGTAGCTCAAACCGGGACACCCATCACCACCAAACCCACGATAATCGATCACTTTCACCACCATTAACCACGACTTCAACCATCGTGAATCACCCAAAACACACCTGCAACTGTTTTCATTATTTTCCATTCGATCCATAACAAACCTCCAATTCCACCACCAAGAATATCACTGTAACCGCCATTTATTTTCTGTTTTGGTTCGTAAAGACATCCATAACCACCACCACTTTGAAATACACAAAAGTTACCTATTAAATGAGGTTACTTATAATATGCAACATAAAAAGTTGGGACACATAAAGATTTATGGCAGACAAAAGGAAATTGTTTATGAATTCCTTTTACTAGTGGGATGTAAAGTAATTTCATGTGTGGGCCGAAAAACAAATAAAATAATATTACGGGATAGTGATTGAAGGATGGAAGGCTGAACGATCAGAACGAGTCACCCTCACTCCCTCTCTCACTTATATTTATTTTATAAACCGCTGCAATAAATAACCAATTTAACCATTTATATGCCACCTTTTTGTTTGAACGATAAAGACGATGATGTATTGTGAAACATGAACGATTATATTATTGATAGTGATGATGACTGTGTTGATACGTGTTGAAGTGTGAAGGTGATGATTGAAGGCGTAATGTTGATGATGAAACCGTGATATAAAGATGATGATGATGGTGATGATAAAGGATCATAATTAGGGCTGTTAACGAACCGAGTCGAGTCGAATAGCATGAACTTTTAACTCGGCTCGTTTAAGATTTATTCGGCTCGAGCTCGATTCGAACTCGATTAAATTATTTTTGATTTGTTCGAACTCGAGTTCGAATATTTTAACCTTGTTCGAGCTCGAACTCGAAACTCGTTTAAGTTTGAATATAATAACTTTGTTCGAGCTCGAAACTTGTTTAAATATTCGATTAAAATTTAAGTTGTTTATTTGTGTTCTAAGCTCGATGAGTTCGTTCGATGTCAAATTCGAACTAAAATAAGCTTATTGATAATTATAATAATCACGAGTACTATATTAAAACTTATTATGTTCGTCGTATTTGACAAAACACATAAAGTGTACGTTAAACTATACTAACGAAAGTAGTTTAATCTTAGTACGTAAATATAGATACTCGGTAGTACATTTGAAGTTTATGTAGAATTTCTACTATTATTTCACTGACTTTTATAGTGCAAATTGTTGAAGAATAGTTGTTCATCCTTCCGATGTGGGATAAGATTATTTTTATTAGGTATCTTTGTTTACTGCATTTGTTTTTACTTCTACTATTTATCTTTTGTTCACCAAATTATTCAATAGTTTTTACTGTAATAAAACTAAAATATAAATATTAGTAAGATATATAAGTAAATATGATATGAAGACATGATTCTTACAAACTTGAATAAGACTAAAATATAAGTATTACTAAATTGATTTGAATCGATAATATTCTGCAAAGTGACATAATTAATTGATAAACTGTACACATATGCGTAATCAATTTCATTTGTAATTTTCTATTATTAACATTTGTTAGCAAAATATATTTGATAGTCTCATATTACAATATGTATAATGTATAATGTATACTTATATATAATCATCACAATTTGAGACCTATCTCAATTTCACCAAACAAAAGTTTTCTTTCGAAGTTGTAATTATAAAGTAAGATCATTATTTTTGAAGATTATAATATCGTGCGATCGCCGCATGAACGACAAAGAATGAGCTTTTGGTGGTGGTAGTAGGTAGTGGCGGTAGGTGGAAGGTGGTGATTGTGGTTGTGGTGGTGGTGGTGGTAGTGGGTGGTGGTGGTGGGTGGAAGGTTGTGGTTGTTATGGTGGTGGTGGTAGTAGGTGGATGGTGGTAGGTGGTGATTGGTGGTGGGTGAAGGGTGGTGGTTAATGGTGGAGGATGGTTAGTTGTTGGTAGTGCATGGGTGAAGGGTGGTAGTTGGTGGTGATGGTGGATGGTAATGGTTGTGATGAGGGTGGTGGGTGGAAGGTTGTGGTTGTGATGGTGGGGGTGGTAGGTGGATGGTGGTGGGTGGTAGTGGTGGTGGGTGGTAGTGGTTGGTGTTAGTGGTGGGTAAAGAGGTAGTTGAAGTTGGTGGTTAGTGGTGGTGGTGGTGATGGTGGATGGTGGTAGTGGTGGAGGGTGGTGATGGTGGATGGCAGACGTGGTGGTGGTGTTGGGTGGTTGTTGTGAGTCGTGGTTGTGGTGGGTGGTGGTGGTAGGTGGTGGTGGTGGTGGTGGATGGTAGTGGTGGTGGTGGTTGTGGGTAGTGGTGGTCAGGTGGTGGTTAATGGTGGTGGTGGATGGTGATGGTGGTGGTGGTGGATGGTGATGGTGGTGGTGGTGGTGGTGGTAGGTGATGTGGTAGTTTATGCTATGTTTTCATGTGAAAAAAATGAAATATAATATATTAATATATATGTACCATTAAATATCGATATTGTAACAAAAACATCTTGTAGTTTAGTGGTAAAGACAAGGGGAAGCAATCCATGTGGTCTTGAGTTCGAATTCTCTTCCATGCATGAATATTGTATTTTTCAGCATAATTCATATAGCCCGGCTCGTTTAGTTCGGCTCGTGTAGCTCGACTAGTGTTTAAACATAAACGAGCATACGAATTATTCGAGCCATATAGGCTCGAGTAGCTCGTTCGACTAATAAATGAGTTTTCGAGCGAGTCGAGTCGACTATTAACATTTTCATAATCGGCTCGTGAAACTAATCGAACAATATTTTTTGTTCGAACTCGACTCGAGTTCGAACTCGCTAAAGCTCGAACTCGAAATAAACGAGTTCGAACTCGAGTAGCTCGTTAAAAGCTCGGTTCGTTAACAGCCCTAATCATAATGATAAGCGATGATGATGATATGATACTTAATGATGAGCGAGATTGATGAAATAAACCTATTTGGAACGTGCCTGATCGAAATCCAACACCCAGACCCATTCAATCGAATTTTTTTTACGATATTGGACTCATTTAATCCACTTGATCAAATAAATTGGGTCTTGCTAATTGGGCCGTAAACCATTTGGAATATTGGGCCGAAACCCAATTGTAATTAGGATGATGATCATATAATGAAGAAACATATACGGGTTATAAGAGTATTATGGGGTAATTAAAAACAGAAAAGCAAAGGGCAGACGAATGGTTTAAGGGTGTGTTCATTATACGAGAGGTCTTGGATTCGAGCCCTGTCTCAGGCATTTTTTTTAGAAAAAGCTTTTAAGGTAGTAATCACTTATATTATTATTATTATTATTATTATTATTATTATTATTATTATTATTATTATTATTATTATTATTATTATTATTATTATTAAAATATTACAACTTTTTGTTATTAATATTATTTTACCAAATAAAGTATTAGTTATATAAAAACATATTTTCATATATATAAATATTAATTATTTACTTAAATGTATATAAAATAAATATATTTAATTAAGTTAAGAATGAAACATATAAATTATTAATATAACAATTATATCACCAATTATATAAAATTATTCAATTACAATTATATGTGTTAATATTTATATAAATGATATAGGTTCGTGAATTCGAGGTCAACCCTGCATTGTTCAGTTGTTCAATATCGTCACATGTATTTTTACTACAAAATACAGTATCGTGAGTTTCATTTACTCCCCTTTTAAATGCTTTTGCAATATATATTTTTGGGACTGAGAATACATGCGCCGCTTTTATAAATGTTTTACGAAATAGACACAAGTAATCGAAACTACATTATATGGTTGAATGATCGAAGCCGAATATGCCCCTTTTGCTTGGTAGCCTAAGAATTAGTAAACCAGTCTACTAATTGACGCGAAATCCTAAAGATAGATCTATTGGGCCTAACAAACCCCATCCGTTGTAGCGGATGCTTTAGTACTTCGATATTGTTTTATCATGTCCGATGGATGTCCCGGAATGATAGGGGATATTCTTATATGCATCTTGTTAATGTCGGTTACCAGGTGTTCAATCCATATGAATGATTTTTGTCTCTATGCATGGGACGTATATTTATGAGAAATGGAAATGAAAATCTTGTGGTCTATTAAAATGATAAAAATGATCGTTTATGATAAACTAATGAACTCACCAACCTTTTGGTTGACACTTTAAAGCATGTTTATTCTCAGGTATGAAAGAAATTTTCCGCTGTACATTTGCTCATATTAGAGATATTACTTGGAGTCATTTATGACATATTTTAAAAGACGTTCCATTCGAGTCGTTGAGTTCATCAAGATTATTATTAAGTCAATTATAGTTGGATATATTATGAAATAGTATGCATGCCGTCAACTTTCGATGTGATGAAAGATTGTCTTTTAAAAACGAATGCAATGTTTGTAAAATGTATCATAAAGAGGTCAAGTACCTCGCGATGTAACCAAATGTAATGTATTCGTCCAGATGGATTAGGACGGGTCATAAAAGTTGGTATTAGAGCGGTGGTCTTAACGAACCAGGTCTTGCATTAGTGTGTCTAACTGATAGATGTTTAGATGCATTAGTGAGTCTGGACTTCGACAGTGTCTGCATTTCAAAAGTTTTGCTTATCATTTAGTGTCGAAAATTATTTGCTTATCATCTTTAAAGTCTAGACACGTCTTACTTCCTCTATTGCATAGACAGTGTATAGATAAATTCATATATTAGCGTATCTGTTATTGTTACCTTTGCCTGACAGCTTCCGTAGATTCTTTCGTAACTTATGGGATTTTAGTATTATATATGCATATGTAAATTATGTATTGCAGGGTACTAATCTACATCCTATAATCTGCTTCTTATCAAAAATCCTTCATCTGATCGGATAAGATGAATCCCTCAACCAGTTCGAGTCCCTCTGATTTCGATAGCTATTCCGATAGTTATTCCGACAGCTATTCCGACATGGATGTTCACCTAAGCTCCGGAGGCAGCGTCACCAGAATGAATCAACCAATCAACCATCCCCAATTCATCTGATGGATTCGTAGTCAACTTAACCAATGGAGACGCGAAGAAGGCGATCCTTTCCACCAACCGAATTGCCCTCTTGACAAAGAATCTGAAGCACTTACCGGCAAACCAATCCGAAACACCATTTTCACCATCATTTCCTGAATATGATTATATACTATCTCAAATTCTAAACCTTATTCATTCGCTCGTTTTGACCCACAATCATCCCGGAATAATAGAATAAGTTAACGAACTTTGCGCTCGAGTAATCAATTAGGAGAATATGGTGCAAAATTTACCAGCTTCAGCAACATCACCGGCACCAACAGTACCATCAGTAATAGCACCAGTACCATCAACAATCCATGCCTCAACATCTCATTCTGTACCTCGAGTATAATCATCATTCTACGTATCGTTATATATCAATCAACTTCGTTCTTCCTGGCGATTATGTAATCTCTAATGTTTTAGAGATTATGTATTCTAGTTCTAACGGTAAATCAAATGAGATTAATATTATATTAACTCATTAAATCCATAAATACATCTGAAGAAAATATATATGTAAGTATATTTTCATAAAGATTGTAATTAAAAATTCTTTCGTACAAACTGTTAATGGTGAAAATATTTTAACGGGTAGGTAATACTTGAGGAATATTTAGATTTCACTTTAATAAGTTACACTGTACATTCTTCGAAGCTGATTCAACAATCATTTACTATCCTACTTACAACCACCGAAATACGTATCCGTTCACCACATAATAACCATTTTCATTCAATTTCATATTTGGATTTTGACTTATCAGAATCCAACAAGTGGCATAATGAAGAAAACGTTGGACAAAATAAAATTTGTTAGAAACAAACAAATTAACTATGAGAAATTTTGTTAAGAATCCATGCTAACTGTTCCTAGCTAACTGTTCCTAGCTAACTGATTACATTTTATTTATCGCAATTTAATTTATCATAATTTTAATTCTCGCAATTTTATTTATCGTCATTTAATTTCTGTTATTTATTTTACGCATGTTATTTATCGTTATTTACGCATTTAAATATCGGGATACGTATACAAGGTTTTGACATATCATATCGACGCATCTATATATATTATTTAGAATAACCATAGACACTCTATATGCAGTAATGCTGGAGTTAGCTATACAGGATTGAGGTTGATTCTACAATAATATATATACTTTGAGTTGTGATCGAGTCTGAGACATGTACACGGGTCATGATACGTATTAATTAATTCGAATATTATATATTAAACTATATATGAATTATTGGACTGTTAACTGTGGACTATCGACTGTGGACTGCCAACATTGGACAATTAAAATGAATTAAAATATTGATTATAACATATGAAACTAAACAATTCTTCAAGTTTGCCACTTGATTTCATCTTAAACCTCATTTGTATCTTGACGATTACAATATGCATTCAAACCTTTCATGATTCTTGATGTGTGAAACGTGGTATATGAATTGTTGTATGAAATAGTATGGAAAAATACCGATTAGAGATTGCTACACACTAACGAGCAGTGTACCCGATCATGTAGTAGTAGAGTAAATGGTAAAATCCGTGTATCGTTCCAAGGACAATATCTAAATCAAATTAGGATTATAAACTAAATTGTGATTAACTAAGAAAATTACAAGCACATGATATATTTTGGTTTGCCCTTTTACGATGGGCGAATCAAGTGATGAATAAGATTAAAAAGACAATATTTTTGGTATTTTGAGTTTATGAAAACAGAAAGATAGTTTTGATATCAAATTAAAGAAATATGCTCATCTAGACTTTTTACCCTTAATGTTGAATGTTATTTAGGATTAAGACCGGATTGATTGGTTATGCACGAGAACTAATTAATTGGTTCACCAAGAGTAGTCTTGCGCAAACACTCAAACGGGATTACACGATGCAAGTGATGTTCTTGTCATCTAAGACCTCCTATTTGTAATCAACTAATTCAACTACTTTGAAGACTTGAAGAATGATCAAGTCAATGGTGTGTTGTACATGATCCACTCCTATATCAACTAAAGGTTTAATTTAGTTCATTCCCTTGGTCCGGTTAAATGCTCAGTTCACCCAACCCAAATAATTAACTAAGTGTTAACATAAGATCCTTATAAACGTCACTAGATAAGGCAAATCACTAACACATGTTAATTGATGGAACTAGGTAGTTGAAAGTGTGTATAACAGATTCTAAGGAATTGGTCATTCTCCTAGACAATTACACATACTAATTAAGCTATTCCAAAGTATCTACAAGAGTCGTTCTTACATTCTTATGTAAATTAACCATTTGAACTCAACTTATCCCTTTTGGTAAAAGATGGATAAACACATGTCACTAGGTGTAAATCAATACATTAACTTAACAAGATGATGTTTCTTAATCAAATGAACATATCAACTAGTTGAATCGAAAGGATTAAACTTAACAAGAATGGTTCTTATATTCAAACATCAAACTATCGTACATAATAACAATCAATCAATAGTAAACATTCAACATCTCGGTTATTTATCTAGATGAACATAAAATAGACTAGCCAACAATCATGCTTGAAAACTTAAACACAACAGTAACAAAGATAGAATTCATTATAAATACAAGATTAACCTTTTAGGAGTAATCTTGGATGAAGCTCTTGAATGATCTTGGATTCTTCAATGATTTGAGTGCTTAGATGCACTTTGATAAGCGCAAGAACTGCTTTGAATCGTATGTTTTCATCTTTGAACAGAAAGGAAACTGGTGCCCTTCAAATGAAACTGGAAATGGAATTAAATAAGCTGAACAGTTGGTGAAAAGCACTGTGTGCGGCGCGCATAGTAAGGGTGCGCTGAGCGCACTCTTCACCTAACCCACTTTTTATTTACAGCTCGACATCGCACGCTCAAATCTGCTTTTCTGGTATAAGTGTGCGGAGGGGTGCGCTGAGCGCACTACTGTACGCGGCGCGCACTAGGCTTGGCGCACTTTGGTTTTGGCCAAGAATTCTTCTGATCAAAATTATGCAATGTGCGCTGAGCGCACACTTTGTGGTGCGCTGAGCGCACCCTTCTGTCTTTGGCTCTCTGGTCTTGTTTTCGATCTCTGAGCTGTATCATACATAATCTTCCATATTTCTTCAAGTTTACAATGATTCTAGACTATATTACAATAACATGAAATACAAACGGAATTACTATGTTTACATATGAAATAAACGACAATAGGACGCGATATTACGACTAAAGATATGACTAATTTGAGTAATATCAAAATCCCCCATACTTAACTCTTGCTTGTCCTCAAGCAATTCTTGTTCTAATCATTCATATACAAAACCCAAACATCAATGAATCACACGCATTATTTGAAGTACATACTACACGAATCACACGAATCACGCAAAACACACACAAACTCACACTATATGAAACCCATAAAACACAAATGGAATACACACTCACACTTTTATGAACACATATTTACACAATTGGAATACACACTCGTTTATTGGAGAACACAATAATAGGAATCACACTCACACGATATAGTACACAAGTTTACACTATTGGAATACACACTTGTTAAGGTACACACACAATTTATGAAACACACGCACACATTTGGATTATTTGGGAGAGACGAACTTTGGTGAAAGTTCTTTTAAAAGTTTGGATCCTTAGGGAAAATTGGATCTTTGAGAAAATGTTTTAAGATTTTGAAAATGTCAATGCTAGTTTTTTTAAACTAGACACGTTTTCCGGTTTTAACCTCAAATTCCGGTTGAGGGTAACTGAAAACCGAAGTCTCAGTCGGCAATTAGCAAGCTATCCGCCTCCATGATTGTAGTATCATGGAACTCTTAACCGAGCGCCCCCTGACGCGATATAAATATCGGTCTTGCATGTCAATTTGTACAATTTAGATCAAGGGTTAAAACTGCGAAGACTGAGCTATCGCGCGGGACAGATCCTGCTCCAGCTTATATGCCGTAATCGGTTTTACACTGGACAGCTCCTTGGATTTACCCTACCAAGTTTATTTTCAGGTTTGAAAGTTCAAGACTTTCCCTTCCCACTGTACCTAATATCGTGAAATGATATTGGTATGAAATGACATAGTTTAGGAAATTTGCTATATCAAGTAAGGCGACATTCGAAAGACTTTACTTCCTTCAAGGATGGACTAGATGCATCCTTTCCGTTTAGTGACTTTTATTTCTTTTATTTCCAAGCCAAAAGTACTTTAATCGTTTTAACTTTGCAAAACTTTGTGATAATAATTCGAAAAGATTAGTAACATCCCCCACACTTGGCTTTTTCACTAATACTTTTAGTTCAAAAACTTTAAAATTTTTCATAAAATGTGATAGTAAGCCAAGTTGCATTACATATCCGAGAGAATTACCCCCTCCCCCACACTTAAGATTAAGTAAGGCCCACATTACTTAAAATCAGAAATAATTTAAAAATTCACGAGGGCATTAGTGTGAAAATAGTTCGAAAAACCTTGGCCTAAAGCCGGAGATCGTGAAATGTAGGTGAGCGATGGCGCTGAACTTAATGCCAGCATAAGAACATCGTTCATTCCTTGATCTCTATCACAAATTCCAAATTGATTGTACTTCGCTGAACTTAATGCCAGCATCACTAAACCTTAACAATAAGAAATAAACAAACACACAAAATAAAATAGATAAAAGTGGTGTATTTAACACAACCACCACAAAAGTCAAGCGTACAACATAAATATTCTAATTATTACACACCATTGTCTTAAAAGAAACAATTCTGAAAAATTACCAAAATGTTACCGAATATTACCAAATAGGGCACATGAGCCCTCTAATTGTCACCAAAGAAGTTACCAAAAGGCCAGCCGGAGTAGGTGCCCGAACCATCATTCCTAGGTCCTCCCTGCGGGTATTGCTCCTCAAAGCGTCTTTGTGCATCTTGCATGGCCGCTTGTTCCTCATATAACGGAGGACTCGGAATTCGGTTTGGGGTGTGGTAATAGGTCGGATGTTGGTAGGAGGTAGCATAATATTCTTGTGGGTGTTGCATATATAAACTAACATTATGGCGAAGCCAATCGCCCCTGTAATTCCCCCACCTTTGGTCATACCTTACCGCCCTATTATGCTCACGTTGTTCTTCATGGTATTGGTTAAATTGTTGCCTTTGTTCCTTATATTGGTTATCCCTGTGTTGATAACCTACCCTCATATCATGAAAACCAGAAATTACTTCCTCCAACTCTTCTTCCCTTGACCGTTGTGTCTGCCTACGCCTTCGCCTTTGAGCTTGTGGTAACTCTTCTTCAGTTTTAGGTTCTTCCATGCGAACCTCTTCCTCCACATCATCTCTTCCAACACCGCTACCACCCGCTTCATGATCATAGGCACGTGGTGGTTCGTTTACCCTCGGGACAAATGGAATAAGCCTTTGATGATTATTATAGCTCAAAAATTCTGCATTCAGATAATAAGTCTTGTTTAAAGGCTTCATTGCTGTACTGTTTGGAATCAACCGAGATAAATCGACACCAAAATGCCTGGCAATCTGGGTGATGTAATGCCCACCAATAATCTGATTCAACCCTCTATCTCCCCGCTAATTATCAATATAATCCGCCAAAGTAGATGGAATGTCGACACTGCTTTGGTTGTAGATTTTGTCTACAAGAAAAACATCGAGACGTGTTACCTTATTTGTGCCATGTTTTCTTGCATTAAACATACATGCAACTAGTCGATGAAGCATTCTTTTGTCTTTATCATTTATATCGGTAAACTTGCTTCGGCTAGAGGAGAATTGAGTGTCGCTCATATGGTTCCAAAACGGGTAGGGATCATAAGAATTGTCATAATACTCGGATGACTGTAAATAAGCATTGAGTTGGTCATCATCTAGTTCGATATACAGCTCGAATATTCGGGCAAACTCAATTTGACTAAGTTCCCGATCGATCCCACCTAAATGAAATCTCATGAAGTTTTTGATTTGTCGGGTCCATAATGAGATCAAAACGTAAAGATGCTATGAATTCTTTGCATAATTCCGGGTATATGACATAATTGAACCGCATAATTCTTTCCCATTCCCTGAATGTTATTAACTTTCCAGTTAAAATCCGGTATTTAACCTCCAACATTCTCGACACTCTATCATATTCCCTTGCTTCTACCAATGGAGCCGGGTCAAAATACCAAGTGGCATCACATGATTTGTTCGCTACCCAATTATATGCACTTGCGTAATCCGGATGGTCCCGGACATAAGCTAACCAAACTCTTGGATCATTTTGATCCGGTGATCCTTCAGGTGAAGGTTTTCATTCATTTGGTGGAGAATTTTGTTCATCTGAAGAATCTTGTTCTTCTCGGTACCGGTGTGAAGGTTCTTCTTGTCGTTGATTTCCCCTTGATCTAAAGTTGTACTGCACACATAAAACATACACCAAAACAAAAGAGGCGAATAGAAAATAGTATGCATTAGTGTGAGTTCATCATAAATCAAGTATATGTTCAAAAATACATATATCACATAATCATGTTAATCATTCATGTAAACATTTTCTCAAAAGATCCAAGATCAACATAACTAGTCTAGCGTTCTAGAAACCAAATTGGAACATGAACCTCATATCATTCTCATCCCTCAAACTATCACATTAGACACAAAGTAATGGAAACTTAACAATTTTCAAGTATTTATATCAATTAAGAACCAAAATATGTTAGATTTCCAAAACATGAACCATGTCATGCTCAAAATGTGATACATACTTATGAAGTACACAAATTATCTCAAACATTCACAAACACTTAGCTAGGAACCAAATTTAACCAAATTTAAAGCCAAAATTCGGATTTAAATTTTACATAAACCCTAGAATCATGAATATACCCTAAAAACACAATGTAATATGATTTCAAGGCATACTAGGCAATTATAACAACCTAAAGCATGTTAATGTTTATAACAATTATCAATTCAAGAAAACCCACATAAATTTCTTAAACAATCCGAAAAATTAAGCATGAAATCGAAGTATTGGAAAGAAAATTAAGTGGAATCATATGAACATACCCTAGGCATCTTGATTTAGGCTTTGATTTGAAAAGAATCGGTTAAAATTTGAAGAATTAAAATTAGGGTTTGGAGTGTTTTAGAGTAAAAGAGATAATGGATCTGCAATTTTGGGTGAGGAGTGAGTGAAAAACGAAAGTGTGGTGTTAAAGAGGAGATAAAATCATGGACCCCACAAAAAATTGAAACAGATCCGAGCTGTCTGGGAGAGTGCGCTGAGCGCACACTTTGGGGTGCGCGGCGCGCACTAGTGCTCCGAGCTAAAAATCCTACTGACCAAGTTTTTACAAAGTGTGCTGAGCGCACATTTGAGGGGTGCGCGGCGCGCATAGTTGTTTTCAGGTGTTTTTCGCGTTTGGTCAGTACAGGGAGGTTGGTAACAGATTGGTGAACGTAATGGCATTCAACAAAAATTAAAATCACTCAAAATCATGTAACTAACACAAAAACCTATTTTTTACATTTGTGAAGGTTTTAAAAACGAGTCGCTTCACCCGACTCTTCCCCCAAACTTAGGTAGCTTTGAGGTTGAAAATGAGTTTTACCTCATCTTCAATGTTCATGGGTACATCAACATATAGTTTGACCCTATGTCTGTTTACCTTAAACGTATCACCCTTCGCATTCCGTAATTCCACCGTTCCATACGGAAAAACCTTGTTAACAACAAATGGTCCCATCCATCGGGACTTGAGTTTTCCAGGGAAAAGTTTAAATCGTGAGTTGAATAACAAAACACGATCACCCTCTTTAAAATCTTTCAGATTCTTAAGACGGTTATCGTGCCAAACTTTGGTCTTTTCCTTGTATATGAGCGAGTTTTCATAGGTGTTATGTCTCAACTTATCCAACTCATTTAGTTGGTTTAAACGAAGGTTTCCCGTGTCTTCAAGATCGAGATTACAAGTCTTAAGAGCCCAATGTGATTTGTGCTCTATCTCCAAAGGGAGATGACATGCCTTCCCATAGACTAGGTGGTAAGGTGTGGTTCCAATAGGAGTTTTGTAGGCGGTTCTAAATGCCCACAAAGCATCGTCAAGCTTCATTGACCACACCTTAGGATTGGATCCAACCATTTTCTCAAGGATCCTTTTAAGTGCCCGATTCGTATTTTTAACTTGCCCACTTGTTTGTGGGTGATAAGATGTAGAAATTGTATGGGTTATCCCATATCGTTTTAACACCTTTTCTAATTGAGTGTTGCAAAAATGGGTACCACAATCACTAATTAAAGCCTTCGGGGTACCGAACCGGGAAAAAAGCTCTTTAAGAAAAGTTACAATAACTCGTGCATCGTTTGTGGGGAGAGCCTTTGCCTCAGCCCATTTTGATACGTAGTCAACGACAACGAGTATGTATTGGTTGGAATGGGATTTTGGGAATGGTCCCATGAAATCAATGCCCCAAATATCGAAAACCTCACAAACTTAGATTATGTTTTGAGGCATTCCGTCTCTTTGACTAATCTTTCCTGCCCTTTGGCAAGAATTGCATGATTTACATATTTTGTGGGCATCTTTAAAGATGGTAGGCCAATAAAAACCGGCCTCATAGACCTTTCTCCCCGTGATTTGGGGTCCGAAATGTCCACCAGTGGGACCAAGATGACATTGGAGAAGAATTTGATTGCATTCTTCCCCGGAGACACATCGACGGATTATCCCATCGGGACACCGTTTAAAGAGATACGAGTTTTCCCAAAAATAGTATTTCAAGTCACTGAAAAATTTCTTTCTTTTTTGATGTGACATACCGATTTCTAGGAATCCACCCGCAAGATAGTTGGCTATGTCTACAAACCAAGGATCATCAACTTTCTTTATTCTCATGAGATTTTCATCAGGAAAATTATCTTTAATAACGGTCTCATGGAGAACCTCAAGATTTGGGTTCTCAAGGCGAGAAAGGTGATCGGCTGCTAGGTTTTCGGCCCCCTTTTTGTCTTTAATATCAATGTCGAATTCCTACAAAAGCAAGACCCAACGTATTAATCGGGGTTTAGCATCTTGCTTAGTAAGCAAGTACTTTAGGCCGAGTGGTCTGTGTAGACAACCGTCTTTGCTAGTACCAAGTAAGATCGGAATTTGTCAAATGAAAAGACAATTACCAGAAGTTCCTTCTCGGTGGTGATGTAATTAAGTTGGGCTCCTTGCAATGTTTTACTAGCATAATAAATGGGCTGAAAATGTTTTTCAATTCTTTGCCCCAAGACGGCACCAATAGCAAAGTCACTCGCATCACACATAAGTTCGAATGGAAGTGACCAATTCGGTGATATGAGAATGGGTGATTGTGTGAGCTTTGCTTTAAGGAGGTTAAAGGCGTTAAGACACTCGTCCGTAAAGACAAATGGAGCGTCTTTCTCAAGAAGTTTGTTCATCGGGGTTGCAATTTTAGAAAAATATTTAATGAACCGTTGATAAAAACCGGCGTGCCCCAGAAAACTTCTTACACCTTTCACATTTGATGGTGGTGGTAATTTGGCTATGACTTCTACTTTAGCTCTATCTACCTCTAATCCCGTACAAGAAATTTTATGACCTAAAACAATGCCCTCTCTTACCATAAAGTGGCATTTTTCCCAGTTAAGTACAAGATTAGATTCTTCACACCTAATCAACATACGCTCAAGATTATTAAGACATGAGTCAAAAGAATCACCGAAGACTAAAAAGTCATCCATGAATACTTCCATAAAGTCTTCAATCATATCATGAAAAATAGCTACCATACACCTTTGAAAGGTAGCAGGAGCATTGCATAAGCCAAAGGGCATACGTCGATAGGAGAAAGTACAATAAGGGCATGTAAAGGTGGTTTTCTCTTGGTCCTCAGGAGCTATAGGGATTTGGAAATATCCCGAGAAACCGTCAAGAAAATAATAAAAGTTCTATCCTGCTAACCTTTCCAACATTTGATCAATGTAAGGAAGGGGAAAGTGGTCTTTTCGGGTAGCATCATTTAATTTTCTATAATCAATATATACCCTCCAACCCGTGACAGTCCTAGTGGAAATTAATTGGTCATTTTCATTGGTGATAACGGTCATGCCACCCTTTTTGGGTACACATTGGACCGGACTCACCCAAGGACTATCCGACATTGGGTAAATAAGACCCGCATCAAGGAGTTTGACAATCTCCTTTTTAACAACTTCTTGCATATTAGGGTTCAGTCGCCTTTGTCTTTGTACACATGGCTTATAGTTATCTTCCATTAATATCTTATGTGTACAATAAGAGGGACTTATACCCTTGATGTCATGAATTTTCCATGCTAAAGCCGGTTTATGGGCTTTTAACATGGAAACAAGTTTAGACTTCTCACTTACAGAGAGTTCGGATGAAATGATAACCAGGAGAGTAGAATACTCTTGAAGGTAAGCATATTCCGGGTGACTTGGAAGTGGCTTTAGTTCCAAAACGGGTTCAATCGATGTTTTACATTGGTACTCATTTTTTAAATCCAACTTTATGTATTCTTCATCATTTGGCTCATAACTGTTAGCCATCAAGGTGGTCAACATCTCCACTTCTTCCACCATGTTCTCTTCATCACCTTCTGCCAAAATGCATTCTCCTAAACCTTGCAATTCTGAAAATTCCTGCAACAACTCTGAATATGTGTCTATGGTTTGCAAATAATAACATTTATCATCAGTAGACTCGGGGTATTGCAAGGCATGGTTAACGGAAAAGGTAACCTTAATATCCTCAATGCTAAGGTTCAATTTCTGCCCATGAACATCTATCATAGCTCTAGCGGTATTGAGGAAAGGTCGACCCAATATAAGAGGCACACGTGTGTCCTCTTTCATGTCCAAAATTACAAAATCGGCCGGAAATACTAGGGTACCCACTTTTACTAACATATTCTCTAAAATTCCGCGAGGGAATTTAACAGAGTGGTCCGCTAGTTGAATTGCCATTCGGGTTGGTTTTAGTACCCCGGGGTCTAGCTTAACATACAATGAATAAGGCATTAAATTTATGCTAGCCCCTAAATCCGCTAATGCTTTAATGCATTCCAAATCTCCTAGGAGACATGGTATGGTAAAACTCCCAGGATCTGCTAACTTCTTTGGTATTTTGTTCATCAAAATTGCGGAACAATTAGCATTCATGGTGATGGATGAAAGTTCCTCCATTTTCTTCCGATTAGTAAGTAAGTCTTTTAAGAACTTAGCATACTTGGGCATACCTGAAATCACATCAATGAAAGGCATATTTATGTTAATTTGTTTAAAAATATCTAGAAATTTTGACCTTTCGGCTTCGAGCCTTTCTTGTTGTTGTTTCCTTGGGTATGAGAGCGGTGGTTGATATGGCTTCACTACGGGTTTTTCTCGTTCTTCCTTCTCAACCACTTGTTCCGGCTCCTTAACCGGTTCATCATTTTTGTTCAACGGAATACTAAAATTAGAATCTTCAGGCATTCTTGGAGCTTCGTATGCTAGACCACTCCGTGTGGTGATAACATTGGCGTGCTCATTTCGGGGGTTCTTATTAGTATCACCCGGTAAACTCCCTGGTTTTCTTTCACTAAGTAAACTAGCTAAACCATTCATTTGCTTCTCCAAATTCTGAATTGAGGCTTGTTGGTTTCTAAACTGATGTTCGTTTTTCTCGTTCGTTTGGTTTATGTTTGTAACAAGCTGAGCTTGTGATGCAATCAACTTTTCCAACATACTCTCCAAATTTGACTTTTTCTCTTCCTGTTGGGGTTTTTGATAAAAACCTGAAGTTTGTTGTTGGAACCCACTACTTGACCCTTGTTGGTAATTAGAATTTTGACCTTGAGGGTTGTATGGGTTGTTGAAGTTTCGGTTAAACTGGGCTCTTTCTTGAAATTGATTATTATTTCTTTGGCTTATGAAAGCCACTTCTTCTTTCTGAGCCATTGTTAAACCGGCATCACAATCCTTTCCTAAATGAAGACCACCACAGTATTCACAACCTTCCTTCATACTATGAATTCCTTGGTGATTTTGTCCATATTTCGAGCAACACTGTCTATTTTCACACTTAGGGAACTAAGGTCATCATAAGCACCGGCGCTTTGGACTTGAGCATTATGAGTAATTGGTCGTTCTTGATGCCACTCATGAGAATAATCGGCTAGCTTCTCGATTATCTCATAAGCCTCTTGCTCGGTTTTGTCCATGAGTGAACCTCCGACCGCTTGATCAATGAAAATTCGGGTTGCAACATCACAACCCTTGTAAAAGATTTGGACTTTTTGGAAGGTATCCAAACCATGGTTTGGACAACCTCTTAGCATTTTGGAAAATTGATTCCATGCTTCGTACAAGGTTTCCATCGGCTTTTGACAAAATTGGGCAATTTCTTGTTGGTGTCTCGCGGACTTAGAAGCTGGAAAATATTTCTTAAGAAATTTTTCCAACATACCATCCCAAGTTTCTATCGTAGCCTTGGCCAATGAATCTAACCAACTTCGTGCTTATCCGTGGAGTGTCCATGGGAAAAGTCTTAAAAATATGGCCTGATCAGTGTCTAGTTTAAGTTTGAAAAGAAGACATATCTCATGAAAAAGACGAATATGTTCGTTTGCATCTTCATTCGGACCACCACCAAATTGACATCTGTTGTTAATCATTTGGAGAATAGGTCCTTTTATTTCAAATTTTTCTTCACCTGTGGGCAGAGTAATGGTGCTACCTTTTTCGGTTCAGGTTGCTTTCATCTTGGCTGCCATTGATTGTCTTGGTACCACCTGCCTTGCCTCTCATTCCATTTCAAAATTTGGAGGATGAACGGTTTCACCAAATTCAGAGTATCTTGGCTTGGTTGTACTTGATTCTGAATCAAAGTTTTCTTGCTTTGATGAAGATTCAAAAAGTTCAAGTACTTCTTTTGGGATCCTACCAAGCTTTCTATCATGTTCTGTAAGCGGTGTAAGTAATGGAGAATCTGAACTTCGGGTATGTGGCATATGCAACCTAAAATCTGTCAATCACACAACTAACAAAACTATTAAACGTACCGACTCTATAAGTTTAAAAAATCAAAGACTATTAATAATTTAAAATAATTAAGAAACTACTTAATCACAAATTAGTTAACAATTCTTTTTTGTCACAAAACTGTCCCCGGCAGCGGCGCCAAAAACTTGATGTGTGGAACGTGGTATATGAATTGTTGTATGAAATAGTATGGAAAAATACCGATTAGAGATTGCTACACACTAACGAACAGAGTACCCGATCGTGTAGTAGTATAGTAAATGGTAAAATCCGTGTATCATTCCAAGGATAATATCTAAATCAAATTAGGATTATAAACTAAATTGTGATTAACTAAGAAAATTACAAGCACATGATATATTTTGGTTTGCCCTTTTACAATGGGCGAATCAAGTGATGAATAAGATTAAAAAGTCAATATTTTTGGTATTTTGAGTTTATGAAAACCGAAAGATAGTTTTGATATCAAATTAAAGAAATATGCTCATCTAGACTTTTTACCCTTAATGTTGAATGTTATTTAGGATTAAGATCGGATTGATTGGTTATGCACGAGAACTAATTAATTGGTTCACCAAGAGTAGTCTTGCGCAAACACTTAAATGGGATTACACGACGCAAGTGATGTTCTTGTCACCTAAGACCTCCTATTTGTAATCAACTAATTTAACTAGTTTGAAGACTTGAAGAATGATCAAGTCAATGGTGTGTTGTACATGATCCACTCCTATATCAACTAAAGGTTTAACTTAGTTCATTCCCTTGGTTCGGTTAAATGCTCAATTCACCCAACCCAAATAATTAACTAAGTGTTAACATAAGATCCTTATAAACGTCACTAGATAAGGCAAATCACTAACACATGTTAATTGATGGAACTAGGTAGTTGAAAGTGTGTATAGCAGATTCTAAGGAATTGGTCATTCTCCTAGACAATTACACATACTAATTAAGCTATTCCAAAGTATCTACAAGAGTCGTTCTTACATTCTTATGTAAATTAACCATTTGAACTCAGCTTATCCCTTTTGGTAAAAGACTCATACACACATGTCACTAGGTGTAAATCAATACATTAACTTAACAAGATGATGTTTCTTAATCAAATGAACATATCAACTAGTAAAGGATTAAACTTAACAAGAATGGTTCTTGTATTCAAACATCAAACTATCGTACATAATAACAATCAATCAATAGTAAACATTCAACATCTCGGTTATTTATCTAGATGAACATAAAATAGACTAGCCAACAATCATGCTTGAAAACTTAAACACAACAGTAACAAAGATAGAATTCATTGTAAATACAAGATTAACCTTTTATGAGTAATCTTGGATGAAGCTCTTGAATGATCTTGGATTCTTCAATGATTTGAGTGCTTAGATGCACTTTGATAAGCCCAAAAACTGCTTTGAATCGTATGTTTTCATCTCTGAACAGAAAGGAAACTGGTGCCCTTCAAATGAAACTAGAAATGGAATTAAATAAGCTGAACAGTTGGTGAAAAGCACTATGCGCGGCGCGCACAGTAAGGGTGCGCTGAGCGCACTCTTCACCTAACCCACTTTTTCTTTACAGCTCGACATCGCACGTTCAAATATGCTTTTCTGGTAAAAGTGCGCGGAGGGGTGCGCTGAGCGCACTACTGTGCGCTGAGCGCACTACTGTGCGCGGCGCGCACTAAGCTTGGCGCACTTTGGTATTGGCCAAGAATTCTTCTGATCAAAATTTTGCAATGTGCACTGAGCGCACCCTTCTGTCTTTGGCTCTCTGGTCTTGTTTTTGATCTCTGAGCTGTATCATACATAATCTTCCATATTTCTTCAAGTTTACAATGATTCTAGACTATATTACAATAACATAAAATACAAACGGAATTACTATGTTTACATATGAAATAAACGACAATAGGACGCGATATTACGACTAAAGATATGACTAATTTGAGTAATATCAATTCTTGAAAACACCTCAATCGAAAGGATGAACCAACCGCACTTTACCTACGGAAGAAAAGATTGATACATATAGTTATGCACCTGAAAAACTCTCGAAAACTGAGTAAACTTTTAACACGTAGCTGTGCTAATTCCTTTAACGTTGTTATTACCAAAAATAACTTTGCAATCTCTTTCCAAATTAGCAAATTTTGTCATAGCTCCAGCAAGTCAACTTCGACTTTCATTCGGATTAGCTTTATTATAGCCTTGATATATAAGTCTGCCTTTCGTCATCGTTGTCGGGGAACCTTTTATATTCCACCACATTAGCAGTAAACTTACCAGCAACTTCATTATCATTAACTTAAGTCACTCCGAAGAACTATTATATTCATTCATTAAAACCCTATCATATACTCATCTGCGTTTTGTAACGATAATTGCCGTACCAGTTACCGCAAATCAGCAATCAGTATTTTGAAATCTCGCAGCATGTCTACATCAACAGTTATATGTATACATATAACATTTACCTCTTACAATTATGATCTTCCATTTCGAAATTTCTGAAAAGCACCAAGCCTATGAATCAATACATTGAACTTTGAAAAAGCTGATGAAACAGTGAAAACTGAAGACTGCCTTAACAGTCAAAAGTTTAATAATAAAGAATGGAGTGTTGGAAACACTCAATGGAAAATTTGTACTGGAAAAATAGATTGAGCAAACTATAAAGGAGACTCTGAACAAATCACAAAGACTAAACTTGTACATAAAGAATCCTGATGATTCTGATTCTGATGAAATATTTAGCGAATATCTTGCTCCTTAATCGCTCTAAATCATTGTGAATGAATTTCTTCATCACAATTTGATTCTAAAATTCTAAGATATTATCGTATCTTTCATTATAAATATCCTCAATATTTCTGAAGATATCTTCATAAATATTCTCATCCAATATTAATTATCTCTCCGCGCTATCTGTGATATATCATAAAAGGAAACTATTTTAGTTTCTAAAATTCTGAAAAAATTCAAATTTAAATTATGAATGTTTTTGAAGTATTATTAGGAACTGAAGCATGAGTTAGTATAATATAATGACACTTGATCAACGTAATTATATTACAGTAAGTCATGATGAGTTTCTAATGGAACGTGATGATTCACAGACTATAACGTCATCATGTGCCATGTTACATAACTCTTTCATTCTGCTTAACTTCTGAACATATCAAGAAAGTGTATTCTTGATAGTTCTATTCTCAGTGATTCAAGTAATTTGACAAATCAAGATCGTACTATTACAATTTCTCTCTTAGAACGATAGTCATGTTCATTCGAAACTTCATACCTACGAATTCTGGACCATTTTTCGCTTGACTTAAATTCGGGAAGAGAAAATAAGAGAATGGATCTCCAAAATATAAAGGAAACGAAGAGGGTGGATTTATAGTGAAATATCAAACAGATCAATTGGGACAGATTATCGCATTTAACCAAAGAGGAACCTAATTTCCTTAATCACCGAAGAATCAAATCTTATATAGATTTCAAAGATTATCTCAAATTCCTTGAATTCCGGAATTCAATCATGACTACGTCAAAAGATATGACGAAACTTATTTTCCTCATTCTGCTATTTTGTGACAGTTTCACTCGTACGCTTCACATAATCAAATTGTTTTATCTATATTAATCAATAATGATAAAACTCTATTTATCAACTCATTTTTGTCATGAAAACATACTTATTGTCAGCCATGACCATCCTAATCATATTTCGGGATGAAATTTCTTTAACGGGTAGGTACTGTGATGACCCGAAAATTTCCGACCAAATTTAACTTAATCTTTATATGATTTCGACATGATAAGCAAAGTCTGTAATGTTGAGTCTCAAAAATTTTGAACTGTTGTCATACATTCATTTGACCTTCGACTATTCCCGACGATTCACGAACAATTAAATTGTAAATAGATATGTGTGTATATATACATATATATATAATAATAATTGAAAATAAAATTTGAAATGTTATATGTTGTTGATAGTAAAATTAATTATGTAAAATAAAATAAAAATATAATAAATATTATTTAAAACATATCTATAAACAAAGTATATTAAATACTGTACATATTTTGTAATTTCGAATCTATTTAATGAACGACGGTAACGCTCAAATGTCATTCGATTGATAGTAAACGAGTTAAAAAGGAACTTATGTGATTTTAAAATTGACGGTGATCCGAGAATGAGTTTTATAAATTATAGGCTTATTAATAATATATTTAGAAGTTATTTGATAAATTTTAACACTAACTATATTTAACTTGGGGTTGGGTGTGAATAATTAATGTAATTTTTATTTAATATTTAATGATCGAATTTTATACCATAATGACCAAAATAAATAAATATAGTTAATTTAAAATTTTGGAATTTTTTTGAAGACTTTTAATCCGCCACTAGTTTACAACGGAGCACGATATTATGTCCAAAATTATGTCAGCAGAGGAGCAGTATTTACATCCGTGAGTTGAATAATTTAACTAAGGACACACTTTTCTTTTCATTTTCAAAGTTATAATATGCATACATATCATATTGATATGGAGAAAACATAAACACACAAACATCATTCTTCTTCCACTCATAATCATCCTCCTTCTATCACCGGCCACAACACCTACCACCAAACTAAATCATCATCAACAAATCTTAGTGCTGCTTCCTTTCTATTTTCGAATAAGAAGATCAAACCATCACCATCTACCTATTCTATATATAGATACATAAACTTATGAGACAATACGATCATCAACCCTCTACCTTGAAATTCATCTACAAACCTACTGTAACTAGTTTTCGATTCATATTCAAGCTATTAAGCTTTGTGTTTCCTATTAATATCCCTAAAACTATTAACCATGACAAACATCATATTATGGTTCAAACAACCACTACCTTGATCAACTTACCACAACCATCGACCACCAAATTGATCACCATCACCCTAAACATGTCAATCACCACCACTCACACCATTGAAAACCACCTTCGAGCTTGTACAAGACATACAGCCTACAACTATTATATATCGACTACTACTACTCGTCTATCGCTACTATTTTACCTTCTAATTTAGGTGACCAATGAGTACCCCAACAACACACCAAATCGCAACCATCTTCCACAACCATCGAAATTTCACTTTTATTACAAACCCACCACAACAACAACAACATCATCAAAGCTATAAATCTTCTGCTTATTTCTGTCTTGCAGCCTCTCCATCACGAAACCCTATTGAAAACTCTCCTACTGCTATCCTTTTATTCCGTTTGTTCTAACCACAAGCTGAACTACTGTTGCTGCTACCGTCCCTGTTACTTTTAAACTACCATTAAACTGCAAGGTATTCGATCACTATATTGTACTTGTTTATAATCTTCTTTTGTGATCAACAAACAACTACATGAGCCTTCTTTGTTGTTATTACTCGTTAGTCCCACAAAATTTCCTACTATTCGATGAATGTCGTAATCATCAACCATCTTTTGAACCAAAAAATCATCCCTACTCATCTTCTGTTTTCTGCTTAACTCAAACCAAACCAAACTCAATTAAAATAAAAACAAGTAAATCGCTAGGCTCGACTATTTTTCTGTTTAATATCCAAGTAGCTCAAACCGGGACACCCATCACCACCAAACCCACGATAATCGATTACTTTCACCACCATTAACCACGACTTCAACCATCGTGAATCACCTAAAACACACCTGCAACTGTTTTCATTGTTTTCCATTCGATCCATAACAAACCTCCAATTCCACCACCAAGAATATCACTGTAACTGCCATTTATTTTCTGTTTTGGTTCGTAAAGACATCCATAACCACCACCAATTTCAAATACACCAAAGTTACTGAAAGGACCCGTTCATATACATTATAAACGATTCACAATAGTTGATTACATCGCGATGTATTTGACCTCTATATGATACGTTTTACAAACATTGCATTCGTTTTTAAAAGACAAACTTTCTTTACATCAAAAATTGACGGCATGCATACCATTTCATATTACATCCAACTATAATTGACTTAATATTAATCTTGATGAACTCAACGACTCGAATGCAACGTCTTTCAAAGTATGTCTTGAATGACTCCAAGTAATATCCTTAAAATGAGCTAATGCACAGCGGAAGATTTCTTTAATACCTGAGAATAAACATGCTTTAAAGTGTCAACCAAAAGGTTGGTGAGTTCATTAGTTTATCATAATCCATCATTTCCGTAATAGTAATAGACCACAAGATTTCAGTTTCTATAAATATCCGTACACTCGCAAGTGTATAAAAGTATTCTATAAGTTGTAGGCACCCGGTAACAAGCCTTAACGTTCATGTTTTACCCTCTGAAGTACACCAGATCAGGTGTGTTTAAAATAACCTCGAAGTACTAAAGCATCCCATAGTCAGGATGGGGTTTGTCAGACCCAATAGATCTATCTTTAGGATTCGCGCCTACCGTACATAGACAAGTAGTTTAATGTTACCAAGCTAAGGGTATATTTCTGGTTTAAACCCACATAGAATTAGTTTTAGTACTTGTGCCTATTTCGTAAAATATTTATAAATCAGCGCATGTATTCTCAGCCCAAAAATATATATAAAAAGGGAGCAAATGAAACTCACAATACTGTATTTCGTAGCAATTATGTATATGACGGCACTGAACAAGTGCAAGGTTTGTCTCGGATTCACGAACCTATTTTAAGTATATATATTTAAATGTTGGTCAATATCTGTCTAACAATTTAGGTCAAGTCGTAGTGTATCACAATCCTAATGCTCGAGACCGACATACAAAAGTCAACAAAAGTCAACTTGACCCAAAATGACTTTCAAAATCTATACATGTTTATTATATAACTTATATATAGTAGTTTTATATATTTAAATATATTTATCAGATCTTATTATACTAAATAATACAAGTCATTTATTAATAACTAAAAATTTATATTAAAATTCATATATGATAAAAATATACTTTTATATATCTCAAGTAATAAAATTTATAAAATTCACTTAATATCATAAAAATATAGTGGTATGTATTATTAATGTAATTACATTACGTGTGGTAAAAATATCTTTGTACGCATATTTATTTGATAAAATAATATTGATAATAATAATAATGATAAAAATAATAAAATGATAGTTTCAATAAAAATATTAATTTTTAGTAATAAAGATAATTTTAGTAATAACATCAACTGATAACAGTTATAATAATCATTTTAATAATAATATTAAAATTAATGATAATTCAGTTGACCATATCTTTTAATCCGTTCATCGAAACCACACGATTTCTAAATGAAAAGTTATTAATTTTTTTTCTTTAGCTTTTCAACGACATGCATATCATATAACTTATCTCAGTAGCATATGTATCAAATTCGTGATTTATCATAAACTATTTAACGACGAAACTAAGCATACAAACATGCATAATCATATATACTCGAGCACTAGTCAGGGATACACTATTAATATATAAAAGATAAGATATGAATGCTCACGTATCAATATTGTGATTCAATATTGCAGGAAAATACGTAGACGCAACGAAAATGATAAACGTTAGGTTGACCTCACGAGCAATACCCTCGATTAATACCCATAACCTTCATAGCCATAACCCATAATTTCCTTAGCTATATCCAATTTGAAAACTTATTTTGAAATCGTCTGAATATAACTCCGTCGTAGTATTTTATGTATACTAATAATATCTTGAAATAGTACTAAGTAAATATATATATATATATGTAATTCGATTGAGAGAGTTTAGAGAAATATATTTTCAAGTTTCTATGAAATAATGAAACCTATTGAATTCTATTTATAATAGATTTTTGAATTATTAAAGTGAATTATTAAAGTATGAATTATTAAAGTGAATTATTAAAGTATGAATTATTAAAGTGAATTATTAAAGTATGAATTATTAAAGTGAATTATTAAAGTATGAATTATTAAATTTAAAGTAAAGTAAAAGTAAAGTAAAGGTAAAGTTAAAGTATAGTAAAAGTATAAAACTATGTACGTATAATACGCGTATAAAAATATATAATATTAATTTAAATCGTTATATATATTTAATAAAATAAAATATAAATATCGTTATCTTTATCATACTGGTTAAGTAATGAGTTGTCAAAAAGAATAGATTTCTTAAATCACAGTGGACCTCATAACATAGGCCCGTAATCATATCATAATGTATCTGATAATTCAATCATTTGATATTATCTCTTAATTCTGTCGATAAATATATCAAAACAAATATGTTCATGTAAAGTATCATATATCTAATACTTTGTTAACGTTTTCAGTTAATATTATATATTATATATACATATCTATATACACATAATTGTTCGTGAATCGTCGAACACGGTCAAATGGTAATTGATTACATGAATGTAGTTCCAAACTTTTTAAGATTCAACATTATAAATTCTGCTTATCGTGTCGGAAACATATAAAGGTTAAGTTTAAATTTGGTCGGAAATTTCCGGGTCATCACAGTACCTACCCGTTAAAGAAATTTCGTCCCGAAATTTGATCGAGGTCGTCATGGCTAACTATAAAAATGTCTTCATGATGAATATGAGTTGATAAATAGAGTTTTATCATCATTGAGTAATATAGATAAAATAATTTGATTACGCGAAGAGTATAAGTGAAGCTATCGCAAGAGAGTGAAATGAGTAAACGTATATTCGTTTTAACCGATGACGTAGTTATGATTGATTTTCGGAATTCATGGGATTTAAAGAATAAGATTTGGTTCTTCGGTGATTAAGGAAATCAGGATCTTCTTTGATTAAATGCGATAATCTGTCTCGATTTCTCTGTCTGACATTTTACTATAATTCCACCCCCTTCGTTTCTTTATTTCCACATCTCACACCTTCTAGTCTTTCTCCCCAATTCATACTTTAAAGCATTCGTTAATATGCTTCATCCAATATTGATTCTTGA
This sequence comes from Rutidosis leptorrhynchoides, assembly GCF_046630445.1. Taxonomy (NCBI): domain Eukaryota; kingdom Viridiplantae; phylum Streptophyta; class Magnoliopsida; order Asterales; family Asteraceae; genus Rutidosis; species Rutidosis leptorrhynchoides. Next base: position 151,813,936 of record NC_092334.1, read on the forward strand.
TACACTCTTAACTTTCATATATGTCATTCTTCTTTTTCATCTACCACCGGAGGAAGTTATTTTCTTCTACCATTACCTTGGGGTTATTGTGTTTTTCATTCTCCCGTGTCTTTATATTGCTATACGCATTGATATACACGATTTGTAATTTCGGGGTTGTTATCGGGCTTTATATTCTCCATTATATTTCGGAGCTTCATGCTTTCGTTTTCTCTTTCCGACCTTAAGTCAAGCGGATAATGGTCCAGAATTCGTAGATATGAATTTTTGGATGAACATAGTTAATGTTCCAAGAAGAAAATCGTAATGGCACGATCTTGATTTGGCAAATTACCAGAATATCCGAAAATATAGAGCTATCAAGATGATATGTTCTTAATATGTTTGGAAATTGGGTAGAATGTAAGAGTCGTGTAAACAGTACATGATGACGGTATGTTCTGTGAATCATCACGTTCCATTAGAAACTCAGCATGACTTACTGTAATATAATCACGTTGATCAAGTGTCATTATATTATACTAACTCATGCTTCAGTTCCCAACACTACTTCAAAAACATTCCTATTTTAAATTCAAAATTTTTATTTTTTTTAGAATTTAGAAACTAATACAGTTTCTTTTTATGTTGTAACGAAGATATTGCGAAGAGATAAAAGATTTCAGATAAGAATAGTTGTGAAAATATCATCAGGAATATCGAAGATATTATAATAAAAGATACGATAATATGGATGATGAAGAAGATTTGTCTGTGAAGGTTTAGAATAAGAAGTAAGTTGTTTGCTAACAATTTCAGTAGACACTGAACCATTTGGATCCTTTGAAGGCAGGTTTAGTCTTTGTGATTTGTCCACAGCCTCCTTCATGGTCTGCTCAATCCGTTTTCCAGTTTCAAACCTTCTCTTTTTCTCAGCTTTACCACCATACTATTCTTTATGATCAAACTTTTGACTGTTAAAGTCGTTTACAGTTTTTGCTGCTTCATCAGCATTTTTCCAATTTCGGAGAACTAGTTCATGGTTTGGGATGTTTTTCAGAAAATTCACATTCGAAGTATGTAAGTCTAGGAGATAGACGTTATATGTATAACTTTTGACGTAAAATTGTCGCGAAATTCAAAATACTGATTGCTAATTCCCAGTAGTTGGTGTGACAATTATTGTTACAGGATGTAGGTGAGTACATGATGGGGTTTTAATGAATAAGTATAGTGACTTTTCGGAGAGGCTTAAGTCGAAGGTTAATGAAGTTGTTGATAAGTTTACTGCTAATGTGGCGAGATATGAAAGGTTCCCCGGTAACAATGATGAAGGGGTAATTGTTATAATAAGGTTTATTCGTATAAACAAATGAAAGTGATTTGCTGGAGCTGTGACAAAACTGTCTATTTTGGAAAGAGATTGAAAAATTATATTTGGTAATAAATATCAAAGGATCTGACATGGATACGTGTTAAACTATAACTTTGGTTTCGAGAGCTTTTCAGATGCATGACAGTGGGTAATATGTGGTTGGATCATCATCTCGCATGTCTTTAGGAATTTCGAAGTGTTTGAACACATATTGTAGTTGTTAATATACATATGATGTTCTAAGATTTTGAATGATACAAATATTTTTGTGAGTTCCATGAATAGAAATGAGGTTCTAGGACAGTTTTGAAGTCAAAGTATAGTTTTGAAAGATGTAGGAATCTAAGAGTGACGATTTCGGTTATATCTTGAATCGAATTCTGAGATTTCAAAATCAGAATATGTAATTAGATTTTGAATGAGTATGGTTGTTTTGATTTTTATAAAAGAATGTATATTGTTGTGAAAGTAGGGAGTATAATGGATGATTTGCTGAATCAGATTCGAAGAATGTAACATATTAATTGTGAATTTAAATATCTCTAGGGTATTACCTACCCGTTAAAAAAATTTCACAATTAATATTTTGTACAAAAGAATTTTATTACAGTCTTTATGGAAATATATATGTGTATATTTCTTCAGATGTAATATTGATTTAATGAGTTAATATTAAATTAAACTCATTTGATTTATGGTTAAGGCGAGGATAGATAATTTCTAAACTTTAGAAATTACATAATCGCCGTAGAATGTTTCCCCAATGAAGTTATGAATCAATACTTCATCGTTGTGGTATTCCTTGGTATCTACATGGTGTATGACGTCGATGCTCGTGGGACAGATTGTGAAGTTGAGGTTTGCAATGCGGTTGTTGTTGGTGGTGGTAATGGTACTGTTGATGTTGTTGATGGTGGTACTGGTTATGCTGTTGGTGCTGCTGCTGGTGTTTGTAACCTTTGCACCATATTCTCCAAAGCCACTACCCGAGCGCGAAGCTCGTTGACTTCTTCTATTACACCGGGGTAATTGTCGGTTCGGACGAGCAGATAAATAAGATCTAGAATTTGGTGTAGTATACAATCATGACGAGATACTCTGGAAATGAGAGAGAAAATGGTGTTTCGGACAGGTTCGCCGGTAAGTGCTTCAGGTTCATTGCCAAGAGGGCAATGTGGTGGATGAAAGGGATCGCCTTCTTCTTGTCTCCAATGGTTAAGTAGATTACGAACCCATCCCCAATTCATCTAGAATAGATGATGGCTAATTGGTTGATTCATTCCGGTCACGCTGCTTTCAGAGCTCATGTGGAAATCCATATCGGCATAGCTGTCGGAATCCGAGGAACTCGAACTGGTTGAGGGATCCATCTTGTATGATCAGGGAAAGAATTTTTTTGGTATAAAATAGATTGTAGAATTTAGATTTGGTATTCTTCAATACATAATTTACATATGTATATATAATACCAAAATCTCATAAATTATGGAGGAATCTTTGAAAGATGTCAGTCAAAGTTCACAGTAACAGATATGCTAAGATAAGAATTTGTCTATACACTATTATGCAATAAATGTAGGAAAACGCATCTAGACTTAAGAATGATAAGCAGGTAATTTCCTAAGGATGGTAAGTAGATGATTTCCGACTAAAAATGATAAGCAAAAATTTTGACATGCAGACACGGTCGAAGTCCAGACTCACTAATGCATCTTAACAACTATCAGTTAGACACACTAATGCAAGACATGGTTCGCTAAGACCACTGCTCTGATACCAACTGATGAAAGGACCCGTTCATATACATTATAAATGATTCACAATAGTTGATTACATTGCGAGGTATTTGACCTCTATATGATACATTTTACAAACATTGCATTCGTTTTTAAAAGACAATCTTTCTTTACATCGAAAATTGACATGCATGCATACCATTTCATAATATCCACTATCCAACTATAAATTGATTTAATAATAATCTTTGATGAACTCAATGACTCGAATGCAACGTTCTTCGAAATATGCTATGAAAGACTCCAAGTAATATCTTTAAAATGAGCAAATGCACAGTGGAAGATTTCTTTAACACCTGAGAATAAACATGCTTTAAAGTGTCAACCAAAAGGTTGGTGAGTTCATTAGTTTATCATAATCATTTATTTCCATCATTTTAATAGACCACAAGAATTTCATTTCCAGTTCTCATAAATATACGTCCCATGCATAGAGACAAAAATAATCATTCATATGGTGAACACCTGGTAACCGACATTAACAATATGCATATAAGAATATCCCCTATCATTCCGGGATCCTCCTTCGGACATGATATAAATTTCGAAGTACTAAAGCATCCGGTACTTTGGATGGGGTTTGTTAGGCCCAATAGATCTATCTTTAGGATTCGTGTCAATTAGGATGTCTGTTCCCTAATTCTTAGATTACCAGACTTTAATAAAAAGGGGCATATTCGATTTTGATAATTCAACCATAGAATGTAGTTTCAATTACTTGTGTCTATTTCGTCAAACATTTATAAAAGCGCATGTATTCTCAGTCCCAAAAATATAAAGGGTAAAAAGGCAAATGAAACTCACCATACTGTATTTCGTAGTAAAAATACATATAACGTCATTGAACAAGTGCAAGGTTGGCCTCGGATTCACGAACCTATATTAATTATATATATTTATATGTTGGTCAATATTTGTATAGCAATTTAGGTCAGGTCATAGTGTAATCCTATCCTATAGCTCGAGTCTGACTCTACAGTATAGTAACATGTTATATTACTCATGCTCAATTAAGATTCTAGTAAAAGGTGACGTGTGAAACAGCGTAACACAAATGGTTTCATAATCATAAAATAGTATTTTAGGGTTTTTTTTTTTTTTTTTTTTTTTTTTTTATAGAGAAAATCAACACAAAAAGTTAACTGAAAAGTTAACAGGAAAAGTCAAAGTTCAAAGTCAAAAGTCAAAGGTTGGTCAAAAGTCAAAGGTCAAAGTAAAAATGAGGTCGCATGCAAATATATAATAACTTATACAAAAATGATTTTCGGTCAAACATGACTAAACGGGCCACTTCAGCTATTTTTAGAAAAATTATCGGAACTCCAATTGATAAACGGCCAAAGATAAAAGTTACACATTACCAAAAAAATTAAGCATAAATATTACAGAAGTAAACTAAACCTAGACAACTCGTAGTTGCCAACGCGTTTTCGGCGTTTCAAAGTTAATTTTTCAGCTTTAATAAATTTATAAAAGTGACCGAGTAGCCTACTTTGGAGATTTTTAGAAAATTCCTCAAAACTCGTATTGACAAACGGTCAAAGCCTGCAAATTCTCGTTACCACAAAGATATAACATGATTTTTGGCAAGAGTAAACACATATCAGGCCGAGCATGACAACTGATACAAAACTGACATTTTTAAATAAAAAAGTTTCAGCTCTTTTTAGAATTTTAAAATGTGACCAAACCGTCAACTTTGATGATTTTTAGAAAAATCATCGAGACACGAATTGACAAACGGCTAGAGTCGTTTGTTAGATCTTACAGCAAAGAATTCAGTGGTATTTTTTTATATATATGAAACAACGCAGATCAGCGAGAATTTCAGTTCCCGTTTCGACATTTCATCAAAATTTGCAAAACTTCTTTTGTCCATAACTTGACAACCGTTCAACGAAACGAGACTTGCTTTATATGAAAATTCATCTACTCGACGAGTAGAATCCAAATAACCACTTTTTATAACCCATAAAATTAGTTCACTAATTATCATCAGCAATTTTAATTACGAAATTAATTATGCAATTTGTTTATTTCATAACTTTCTAACCGTTACTTGGATTCAAGTGATTCTTAAACCAAAATTCAACTATTTTTCGCTAGCTTTCCAATGACATGCATATCTTATACCTTATCTCAATCGTATATGTAACTAATTCAGGAATCAACATAACCTATCTAATGGCAATATCAAAAGTACAAGCATGCATAATCCTATATACTCGAGCACTAGTCAGGGATACACTATTAGTATGTAAAAATTAAATTATGAGTACTCACATATCAATATTGAGATTCAATATTGCAGGAAAGGTACGTAAACGCAACGGAGATGATAAACACTATATTGACCTCACGAGCATACCCCTGAACCATACTCAATCACCTCCATAGCTATAACCCATAATTTCCTTAATCCTATCCCACTCGAAAAAACAACTTCGAAATCACTCGGACAGCACTCCGTCGTAATATTTTATGTATACTAATAATATCTTGAGATAATACGGAGTAAATATACATATGTAAATCGATTGAGAGAGTTTAGAGAAAACTATTTTCAAGTTTCTATGAAATAATGAAACCTATTGAATTCTATTTATAATAGATTTTTGAATTATTAACGTGCATTATTAAAGTGTGAATTATTAAAGTGAATTATTAAAGTATGAATTATTAAAGTATGAATTATTAAAGTATGAATTATTAAAGTGAATTATTAAATATAAATTATTAAAGTGAATTATTAAAGTATGAATTATTAAAGTTAAAGTAAAGTAAAAATAAAGTAAAGGTAAAGTTTAAGTATAGTAAAAGTATAAAACTATGTACGTATAATACGCGTATAAATATATATAATATTAATTTAAATCGTTATATATATTTAATATAATAAAATATAAATATCGTTATCTTTATCATACTAGTTAAGTAATGAGTTGTCAAAAGTGGTTCTAGATATTTATAAAAGTTATATACGTTTTAATAATAAAGTTCTTTTTAAACTGAAAACGTTTTTGTACGTTTGAAACTAAATAGATCAATCGAGTCTTTATGAGATTCAATCTTCCACTATCCTTTGTCTAGTTCTCAATGATTGACAATTTGTTCATATTTATAAATCACTTTACCATTTTCCGAATATTGTTAAAATGAAAAGATTTCTCAAATCAACGTGGGCCTTTCAACAGAGACTTGTAATCATAATTTAATATATCTGATAATTCAATCATTTGATCTTATCTTCTAATTCCATTGATAAACATTTTGAAACAGATACAATCATATAAAGTATTTAATCTAATATTTTGTTTACGTTTCAAGTTATAATATATATACACATATACATATATAATCATATTCGTTTAATGGTTCGTGAATCGTTGGAACTTGGTCGAGGTTGAATGAATGTATGAACATAGTTTAAAATTCTTGAAATTTAACTTAACAAATATTGCTTATCGTGTCGGAATCATATAAATATTAAAGTTTAAATTTGGTTGGAAATTTTCGGGTTGTCACAGTACCTACCCGTTAAAGAAATTTCGTCCCGAAATTTGAATGGAAAGGTCGTGAATGATAATAAGTATGTTTTCATGATGCATACGGGCTGAAAATTAGAGTTTTATCATCAGCGAATAATTTGGATAAACAATCCATTTATATGAAGAGTACGAATGAATCTAACATAGAAGAGTGAAATGAGTAAGTGTAGATTCATCTTATCACTTGACGTAGATATGATTGATTCCCAGATTTTAAGGGATTTGAAGAAAATCTTCTTAATAAGATTTGACTCTCCGGTAATCAAGGGAATTAGGATCCGCTTTAAATGCGATCATCCATTTTAATTGTTCTGTCGGAGATTTTCTTATAAATTCACCTCCTTCGTTTCCTTACAACTCACACCATCTTTTGATGCATTTTATGCAAGTCCCTAGACATCTACCCACGTCCATTGCAGGTACAACAGTTTACAGGCCACCATGATTGCTCGTTATTATCCTATCCATGTTTGTATGTGATTACAGGAACTGCAGGAACGAGATTTAGATGTTTGACTATGTTAGACTTAGTCAGACGTACGAGTGAAGCCTCACTAGTACGGCTGACAGGCTCATACGCATGGTTGATGCTGAGCTAAGTCACAATTACAACCTAAATGATAAGACACGAGTGAGTGATCACCCGTACGGTTGATGAAGCCAACTCGTACGTGTGATGAATGAATCATATGAGTGTGTCAACAGCAGGGGTATATAAAGTCTTATGTTCTTCATTTTAGGTTAAGCCTCTCATTTATTACACACACTTAGATCTAGTGAGCTCCTTCGATTCTCTCTCAGTCCAAATCACCCAGGTGGTGAATAATAGCTCTAGGTGTTGATCTAATCACACTTGATTTAGTTGTGGTTTGACTAAATTAATCAAAAAAAAAAAACTTAACCTATTCACTAGAGGGTTTGATTCACTTATTCTGCTATTGTGTGAGTTAAATCTGTTGATTTCTAAGTTCCTAGTCATGTTTCATCACCTTCTATTCTTTCCCCCTCAACTCATATTTTAAAGTATTCATCAATATGCTCCATCCAGTTCTGATTCTCGATATACTTCTAACTTTCATATCGGTCATTCTTCTTTTTTTTATCTACCGCCGGAAGAATCTATTTACTTCTACTATACTCTTGGATTTATAGTGTTCCTAGTTTCTCCCGTGTCTTTATATTGCTATATGCATCGATATATATGGTTTATAATTTCTGGTTTGTCGTTGGGCTTTATATGTTCCCTTATATTTCAAAGTCTCTGCTTCTGTCTTCTATAATCATTATCATTCACAGTTAATGCTCTCTTTTATTTGCTGCAATTTATACCCCAATTTCTATTTCAGAGTTTTGTCCTTTCGTTTCTTCTTCTTGCGATTAAGCACCGCTTGTAATGGTCCAGAATTCACAGATATGAATTTCGAAATGAACATTGTTAATGTTCTAGGAAGGAAATTGTGATGGCACGATCTTGACTTGTCAAATTACTAAAATACCTTGGAAAAGGCCGAATCATCAAGAAATATTTTCTTGATATTTTAGAAGTTAAATAGAATACAGGAGTCGTATAACATGGCACATGATGAAGTTATGATCTGTGAATCATCACGTTTCATTTAGAAACTCAGCATGACTTACTGTAATATAATCACATTGATCAAGTGTCATTATATTATACTAATTCATGCTTCAGTTCCCAACACTACTTCAAAATATTCCTATTTTAAACTTGAATGTTTCAGAATTTAGAAACTAAAATAGTTTCTTTTATGATGTAATACAGATAGCGTGAAGAGGTAAATGATTTCAAATAAGAAAAATTAAGAAAATATCTTCAGAAATATGGAGGATATTTATAATTAAAGATATGATGATATTTTAGAATTTCTAATATCAGAGGATGATGAAGAATATTGTCCGCGGGGGTTTAGAGTCAGGAGCAAGGTATTCGTTAATGACTTCAGCAGATACTGAATTATTTGGATCCTTTGAAGTCAGGTTCAGTCTTTGTAATTTGTTCACAGCCTCCTTCCTACTTTGCTCAATCCGTTTTCCAGTTCCAAGACTTCTCTTTTTCTGCGCTTTGTCAGCACACCTATTCATTATCATCAAACTTTTACTGTTAAGGTCGTTTATAGTTTTTTTTTTTGCTGCTTCATTAGTATTTTTCCATTTTCGGAGAACCAATTCGTAGTTCGAAGTGTTTTTCAGAATCTTCACATTCAAATTAAATCCAGAAGATATACGTTATATATACACATATAACTGTTGGCGTAGACATGCTGCGAGATTTCAAAATACTGATTGCTAATTCCCAATGATTCGTATGGAAAAACTCATTACAAGATGCGAATGAGTAAATGATGGGGTTTCAATGAATAATTATAATGACTTTTTGGAGAGGCTAAAGTCAAAGGGTAATGAAGTTGTTGATACATCTGTTAATAATGTGGTGGAATGTAAAAGGTTCTCTGATAACGATGGTGTATATCTCAAGGTTATAATAAGGTTAGTCTGACTGGAAAGTCGAAGTTGACTTGCTGGAGCTGTGATAAAACTGGCTACTTTGAATAGGAGTCGTAAAGTTATTTTTGCTAATAAATACTAAAGAATCTGACGCGGATACGTTGTTTAAACTTTTACTTTGGTTTCAAGAGTTTTTCGGGTACATAACTGTGGGTAACATGTGGTTGGATCATCATCTCGATTGCTCATCATTCGAAGTGTCTTCAGAAATTTTTGAAGGGTTTGAACACAGATTGTAATCGTTAACATACATTTGATGTTCTAACACAGTTTTGAAGTCAAAATATAGCTTGTGAAAGATGTAAGGATCTAAGAGTGATGATTTTGGTCATATCTCAAGTTGAATTTTGAGATTTCAAAATCAGAATATGTAATTAAATTTTGAATGAGTATAGTTGTTTTGATTTCTATAAAAGAATGTATATTGTTGTGAAAGTAGGGAGTATAATGGATGATTTGCTGAATCAGATTCGAAGAATGTAATATATTAATTGTGAATTTATATATCTCTCGGGTATTACCTACCCGTTTAAAAAAAATTTCACAATTAATATTTTGTACAAAAGAATTTTATTACAGTCTTTATGAAAATATATATATGTATATTTTCTTCAGATTTAACATAGATTTAATGAGTTAATGTTAAATTAAACTCATTTGATTTACGGTTGAAACTAGAATTGAATAATCCCTAAAGGCTTTAAAAAGTACATAACTTTTACGCAGTATTTCTTTAATGACATTGAAATTATGAATCAATACTTCATTATTTGTTGATGTATGATGTTCGGTTAGTGGAATTCTTGTAAATTTCGCAAAGTACGAATGATGTTATCTGAAAAGTTTCGGGTACATCGATGATGAAAGTGTAAAATCAAATATATACTTGATTTATTATGAATTGGAATTTGTTGAATTGCGACAGAGATTGTAGTTAACGCTGGTTAAGTTGCAGCCGAAGGACGTACATTATTGCATATTTGTAATATGAATTAACCGAGTAGTTAAGATTCACACACAATAGCTTAGCACGGAAAGATTTATTTTTATTTCAAAATATATAAAATATACATATAATTTCTTCAAAGGGAATGAGTTAATTCTTCATAACTCGTTGATACAATATACGGGTTATTGATTCGTAATGATGTCCATAGTGATTCTTGAGCTGACGGAGTTTGTGATGTTATAGGTGTTGTTGATTCTGATGTTGACTGTACTGATGATGCTGGTGACGCTGACGGTACTGTTGATGCTGTTGGTAAAACAAGTTTAGCTTGTTAACCACACACCATTTTTGTCAGGGTTTCTACTCTTCCTTCTATCATTTTGGTTCGCTTAACTGATTTATGGTTAGGGCTAGATTAGATAATCTCTAAGACTTTAGAGATTACATAATCTGCGCGGAATGTTTCTCCAATGAAGTTATGAATTAATACTTCGTCGGTTATTGCTGTTGGTATTCCTTGGTATCTACAGGGCGTATGACATTGGTGCTCGTGGGATAGAGTGTAAAGTTGAGGTTTACGACGTGGTTGTGGTTGAGGTGGTAATGGTACTATTAGCGTTGATGATGGTGTTACTGGTTATGCTGCTGATGCTGATGCTGGTGTTTGTAATCTCTGCACCATATTCTCCAAAGCCACTACCCTAGCACGAAGCTCGTTGACTTCTTCTATTACACCGGGGTGATTGTCGGTTCGGACGAGCGGATAAATAAAATCTAAAATTTGATGTAATATATAATCGTGACGAGATACTCTGGAAATGAGCGAAAAAATGGTGTTTCGAACAGGTTCACCGGTAAGTGCTTCAGGTTCTTCATCAAGAGGGCAATGTGGTGGATGGAAGGGATCACCTTCTTCTTGTCTCCAATGATTGAGGAGGCTACGAACCCATCCCCAATTCATCCAGAATAGGTGATGACTGATTGGTTGATCTATTCCGGTCACACTGCTTTCAGAGCTGGAGTGGGATTCCATTTCGAAATCCGAGGAACTTGAATTAATGATGAATTCCATTTCGTACGATTGAATAAGGATTTTTATTTTTTATTTTTTTCGATATGAAATAATTTTCGGTTATCGGATGGTATTCTAATTACATAGAATATCCATATATATAGAACAAAAGATTTCGTAAATTACGGAGGAATTTACGGGATATATCAGGCAACGTTTACAGTAATAGATACGATAAGATATGATTTAGCAGATACGCTAAGATATGAATTTTTGTCCATACACTATTCATGCAATCAATGCAGCAAGACGTGTCTTAGACTAAAAATGATAAGCAGGTAATTTCCTGAGGATGATAAGTAGTTAATTTTTGACACAAAATGATAAGCAAAACTATTGACGTGCAGACACGGTCGAAGTCCAGACTCACTAATGCATCCTATCGACTTATCTGTTAGACACACTAATGCAGACCTGGTTCGCTAAGACCACCGCTCTGATACCAACTGAAAGGACCCGTTCATATACATTATAAATGATTCACAATAGTTGATTACATTGCGAGGTATTTGACCTCTATATGATACATTTTACAAACATTGCATTCGTTTTTAAAAGACAATCTTTCTTTACATCGAAAATTGACATGCATGCATACCATTTCATAATATCCACTATCCAACTATAAATTGATTTAATAATAATCTTTGATGAACTCAATGACTCGAATGCAACGTTCTTCGAAATATGCTATGAAAGACTCCAAGTAATATCTTTAAAATGAGCAAATGCACAGTGGAAGATTTCTTTAACACCTGGGAATAAACATGCTTTAAAGTGTCAACCAAAAGGTTGGTGAGTTCATTAGTTTATCATAATCATTTATTTCCATCATTTTAATAGACCACAAGAATTTCATTTCCAGTTCTCATAAATATACGTCCCATGCATAGAGACAAAAATAATCATTCATATGGTGAACACCTGGTAACCGAAATTAACAATATGCATATAAGAATATCCCCTATCATTCCGGGATCCTCCTTCGGACATGATATAAATTTCGAAGTACTAAAGCATCCGGTACTTTGGATGGGGTTTGTTAGGCCCAATAGATCTATCTTTAGGATTCGCGTCAATTAGGGTGTCTGTTCCCTAATTCTTAGATTACCAGACTTTAATAAAAAGGGGCATATTCGATTTTGATAATTCAACCATAGAATGTAGTTTCAATTACTTGTGTCTATTTCGTCAAACATTTATAAAAGCGCATGTATTCTCAGTCCCAAAAATATAAAGGGTAAAAAGGCAAATGAAACTCACCATACTGTATTTCGTAGTAAAAATACATATAACGTCATTGAACAAGTGCAAGGTTGGCATCGGATTCACGAACCTATATTAATTATATATATTTATATGTTGGTCAATATTTGTATAGCAATTTAGGTCAGGTCATAGTGTAATCCTATCCTATAGCTCGAGTCTGACTCTACAGTATAGTAACATGTTATATTACTCATGCTCAATTAAGATTCTAGTAAAAGGTGACGTGTGAAACAGCGTAACACAAATGGTTTCATAATCATAAAATAGTATTTTAGGGTTTTTTTTTTTTTTTTTTAGAGAAAATCAACACAAAAAGTTAACTGAAAAGTTAACAGGAAAAGTCAAAGTTCAAAGTCAAAAGTCAAAGGTTGGTCAAAAGTCAAAGGTCAAAGTAAAAATGAGGTCGCATGCAAATATATAATAACTTATACAAAAATGATTTTCGGTCAAACATGACTAAACGGGCCACTTCAGCTATTTTTAGAAAAATTATCGGAACTCCAATTGATAAACGGCCAAAGATAAAAGTTACACATTACCAAAAAAATTAAGCATAAATATTACAGAAGTAAACTAAACCTAGACAACTCGTAGTTGCCAACGCGTTTTCGGCGTTTCAAAGTTAATTTTTCAGCTTTAATAAATTTACAAAAGTGACCGAGTAGCCTACTTTGGAGATTTTTAGAAAATTCCTCAAAACTCGTATTGACAAACGATCAAAGCCTGCAAATTCTCGTTACCACAAAGATATAACATGATTTTTGGTAAGAGTAAACACATATCAGGCCGAGCATGACAACTGATACAAAACTGACATTTTTAAATAAAAAAGTTTCAGCTCTTTTTAGAATTTTAAAATGTGACCAAACCGTCAACTTTGATGATTTTTAGAAAAATCATCGAGACACGAATTGACAAACGGCTAGAGTCGTTTGTTAGATCTTACAGCAAAGAATTCAGTGGTATTTTTTTATATATATGAAACAACGCAGATCAGCGAGAATTTCAGTTCCCGTTTCGACATTTCATCAAAATTTGCAAAACTTCTTTTGTCCATAACTTGACAACCGTTCAACGAAACGAGACTTGCTTTATATGAAAATTCATCTACTCGACGAGTAGAATCCAAATAACCACTTTTTATAACCCATAAAATTAGTTCACTAATTATCATCAGCAATTTTAATTACGAAATTAATTATGCAATTTGTTTATTTCATAACTTTCTAACCGTTACTTGGATTCAAGTGATTCTTAAACCAAAATTCAACTATTTTTTGCTAGCTTTCCAATGACATGCATATCTTATACCTTATCTCAATCGTATATGTAACTAATTCAGGAATCAACATAACCTATCTAATGGCAATATCAAAAGTACAAGCATGCATAATCCTATATACTAGAGCACTAGTCAGGGATACACTATTAGTATGTAAAAATTAAATTATGAGTACTCACATATCAATATTGAGATTCAATATTGCAGGAAAGGTACGTAAACGCAACGGAGATGATAAACACTATATTGACCTCACGAGCATACCCCTGAACCATACTCAATCACCTCCATAGCTATAACCCATAATTTCCTTAATCCTATCCCACTCGAAAAAACAACTTCGAAATCACTCGGACAGCACTCCGTCGTAACATTTTATGTATACTAATAATATCTTGAGATAATACGGAGTAAATATACATATGTAAATCGATTGAGAGAGTTTAGAGAAAACTATTTTCAAGTTTCTATGAAATAATGAAACCTATTGAATTCTATTTATAATAGATTTTTGAATTATTAACGTGCATTATTAAAGTGTGAATTATTAAAGTGAATTATTAAAGTATGAATTATTAAAGTATGAATTATTAAAGTATGAATTATTAAAGTGAATTATTAAATATAAATTATTAAAGTGAATTATTAAAGTATGAATTATTAAAGTTAAAGTAAAGTAAAAATAAAGTAAAGGTAAAGTTTAAGTATAGTAAAAGTATAAAACTATGTACGTATAATACGCGTATAAATATATATAATATTAATTTAAATCGTTATATATATTTAATATAATAAAATATAAATATCGTTATCTTTATCATACTAGTTAAGTAATGAGTTGTCAAAAGTGGTTCTAGATATTTATAAAAGTTATATACGTTTTAATAATAAAGTTCTTTTTAAACTGAAAACGTTTTTGTACGTTTGAAACTAAATAGATCAATCGAGTCTTTATGAGATTCAATCTTCCACTATCCTTTGTCTAGTTCTCAATGATTGACAATTTGTTCATATTTATAAATCACTTTACCATTTTCCGAATATTGTTAAAATGAAAAGATTTCTCAAATCAACGTGGGCCTTTCAACAGAGACTTGTAATCATAATTTAATATATCTGATAATTCAATCATTTGATCTTATCTTCTAATTCCATTGATAAACATTTTGAAACAGATACAATCATATAAAGTATTTAATCTAATATTTTGTTTACGTTTCAAGTTATAATATATATACACATATACATATATAATCATATTCGTTTAATGGTTCGTGAATCATTGGAACTTGGTCGAGGTTGAATGAATGTATGAACATAGTTTAAAATTCTTGAAATTTAACTTAACAAATATTGCTTATCGTGTCGGAATCATATAAATATTAAAGTTTAAATTTGGTTGGAAATTTTCGGGTTGTCACAACTGAAAGGACCCGTTCATATACATTATAAATGATTCACAATAGTTGATTACATCGCGATGTATTTGACCTCTATATGATACGTTTTACAAACATTGCATTCATTTTTAAAAGACAAACTTTCTTTACATCAAAAATTGACGGCATGCATACCATTTCATATTACATCCAACTATAATTGACTTAATATTAATCTTGATGAACTCAACGACTCGAATGCAACGTCTTTCAAAGTATGTCTTGAATGACTCCAAGTAATATCCTTAAAATGAGCTAATGCACAGCGGAAGATTTCTTTAATACCTGAGAATAAACATGCTTTAAAGTGTCAACCAAAAGGTTGGTGAGTTCATTAGTTTATCATAATCCATCATTTCCGTAATAGTAATAGACCACAAGATTTCAGTTTCTATAAATATCCGTACACTCGCAAGTGTATAAAAGTATTCTATAAGTTGTAGGCACCCGGTAACAAGCCTTAACGTTCATGTTTTACCCTCTGAAGTACACCAGATCAGGTGTGTTTAAAATAATCTCGAAGTACTAAAGCATCCCATAGTCAGGATGGGGTTTGTCAGACCCAATAGATCTATCTTTAGGATTCGCGCCTACCGTACATAGACAAGTAGTTTAATGTTACCAAGCTAAGGGTATATTTCTGGTTTAAACCCACATAGAATTAGTTTTAGTACTTGTGCCTATTTCGTAAAACATTTATAAATCAGCGCATGTATTCTCAGCCCAAAAATATATATAAAAAGGGAGCAAATGAAACTCACAATACTGTATTTCGTAGCAATTATGTATATGACGGCACTGAACAAGTTCAGGGTTTGTCTCGGATTCACGAACCTATATTAAGTATATATATTTAAATGTTGGTCAATATCTGTCTAACAATTTAGGTCAAGTCGTAGTGTATCACAATCCTAATGCTCGAGACCGACATACAAAAGTCAACAAAAGTCAACTTGACCCAAAATGACTTTCAAAATCTATACATGTTTATTATATAACTTATATATAGTAGTTTTATATATTTAAATATATTTATCAGATCTTATTATACTAAATAATACAAGTCATTTATTAATAAATAAAAATTTATATTAAAATTCATATATGATAAAAATATACTTTTATATATCTCAAGTAATAAAATTTATAAAATTCACTTAATATCATAAAAATATAGTGGTATGTATTATTAATGTAATTACATTACGTGTGGTAAAAATATCTTTGTACGCATATTTATTTGATAAAATAATATTGATAATAATAATAATGATAAAAATAATAAAATGATAGTTTCAATAAAAATATTAATTTTTAGTAATAAAGATAATTTTAGTAATAACATAAACTGATAACAGTTATAATAATCGTTTTAATAATAATATTAAAATTAATGATAATTCAGTTGACCATATCTTTTAATCCGTTCATCGAAACCACACGATTTCTAAATGAAAAGTTATTAATTTTTTTTCTTTAGCTTTTCAACGACATGCATATCATATAACTTATCTCAGTAGCATATGTATCAAATTCGTGATTTATCATAAACTATTTAACGACGAAACTAAGCATACAAACATGCATAATCATATATACTCGAGCACTAGTCAGGGATACACTATTAATATATAAAAGATAAGATATGAATGCTCACGTATCAATATTGTGATTCAATATTGCAGGAAAGTACGTAGACGCAACGAAAATGATAAACGTTAGGTTGACCTCACGAGCAATACCCTCGATTAATACCCATAACCTTCATAGCCATAACCCATAATTTCCTTAGCTATATCCAATTTGAAAACTTATTTTGAAATCGTCTGAATATAACTCAGTCGTAGTATTTTATGTATACTAATAATATCTTGAAATAGTACTAAGTAAATATATATATATATATATATATATATATGTAATTCGATTGAGAGAGTTTAGAGAAATATATTTTCAAGTTTCTATGAAATAATGAAACCTATTGAATTCTATTTATAATAAATTTTTGAATTATTAAAGTGAATTATTAAAGTATGAATTATTAAAGTGAATTATTAAAGTATGAATTATTAAAGTGAATTATTAAAGTATGAATTATTAAAGTGAATTATTAAAGTATGAATTATTAAAGTTAAAGTAAAGTAAAAGTAAAGTAAAGGTAAAGTTAAAGTATAGTAAAAGTATAAAACTATGTACATATAATACGCGTATAAAAATATATAATATTAATTTAAATCGTTATATATATTTAATAAAATAAAATATAAATATCGTTATCTTTATCATACTGGTTAAGTAATGAGTTGTCAAAAAGAATAGATTTCTTAAATCACAGTGGACCTCATAACATAGGCCCGTAATCATATCATAATGTATCTGATAATTCAATCATTTGATATTATCTCTTAATTCTGTCGATAAATATATCAAAACAAATATGTTCATGTAAAGTATCATATATCTAATACTTTGTTAATGTTTTCAGTTAATATTATATATTATATATACATATCTATATACACATAATTGTTCGTGAATCGTCGAACACGGTCAAATGGTAATTGATTACATGAATGTAGTTCCAAACTTTTTAAGATTCAACATTATAAATTCTGCTTATCGTGTCGGAAACATATAAAGGTTAAGTTTAAATTTGGTCGGAAATTTCCGGGTCGTCACAGTTACCTATTAAATGAGGTTACTTATAATATGCAACATAAAAAGTTGGGACACATACCAACGAAGCATTGCTTCAATGGTACTGCGGTTACACTTATGTACTAGCAGGGCTAGAGGTCTCGGGTTCGAACCTCGTCACCCGCTCTAGGAATTGAAATATTATTCCTTGAAGGTGGCCCGAAGGGAAGGTTTTACCGACCCGCTCCGGGAATAAGATCCGGCCCGCCTGCCCCTCGAGATGGTTAAAGGTTCGGATCCTCAGAGTGTGGTTCGGGTTTCCTGCCCGAAAGCGCGTGTGTGTGTGCAAATGATGACTAGGCTTCGGTCCGGACTGATGCAAGCTTGCCTTTCAAAAAAAAAAAAAAAGTTGGGACACATAAAGATTTATGGCAGACAAAAGGAAATTGTTTATGAATTCCTTTTACTAGTGGGATGTAAAGTAATTTCATGTGCGGGCCGAAAAACAAATAAAATAATATTACGGGATAGTGATTGAAGGATGGAAGGCTGGACGATCAGAACGAGTCACCCTCACTCCCTCTCTCACTTATATTTATTTTTTAAACCGCTGCAATAAATCACCCATTTTACCATTTATATGCCACCTTTTTGTTTGAACGATAAAGATGATGATGTATTGTGAAACATGAACGATTATATTATTGATAGTGATGATGACTGTGTTGGTACGTGTTGAAGTGTGAAGGTGATGATTGAAGTCGTAATGTTGATGATGAAACCGTGATATAAAGATGATGATGATGGTGATGATGATAAAGGATCATAATGATAAGCGATGATGATGATATGATACTTAATGATGAGTGAGATTGATGAAATAAACCTATTTGGAACGTGCATGATCGAAATCCAACACCCCGACCCATTCAATCGAATTTTTTTTACGATATTGGACTCATTTAATCCACTTGATCAAATAAATTGGGTCTTGCTAATTGGGCCGTAAACCATTTGGAATATTGGGCCGAAACCCAATTGTAATTAGGATGATGATCATATAATGAAGAAACAGATACGGGTTATAAGAGTATTATGGGGTAATTAAAACAGAAAAGCAAAGGGCAGATGAATGGTTTAAGGGTGTGTTCATTATACAAGAGGTCTTGGGTTCGAGCCCTGTCTCGAGCATTTTTTTAAGAAAAAGCTTTTAAGGTAGTAATCACTTCTATTATTATTATTATCAATAACATTAATTATTATTATTATTATTATTATTATTATTATTATTATTATTATTATTATTATTATTATTATTATTTTTATTAAAATATTACAACTTTTTGTTATTAATATTATTTTTACCAAATAAAGTATTAGTTATATAAAAACATATTTTCATATATATAAATATTAATTATTTACTTAAATGTATATAAAATAAATATATTTAATTAAGTTAAGAATGAAACATATAAATTATTAATATAACAATTATATCACCAATTATATAAAATTATTCAATTATAATTATATGTGTTAATATTTATATAAATGATATAGGTTCGTGAATTCGAGGTCAACCCTGCATTGTTCAGTTGTTCAATATCGTCACATGTATTTTTACTACAAAATACAGTATCTTAAGTTTCATTTACTCCCTTTTTAAATGCTTTTGCAATATATATTTTTGGGACTGAGAATACATGCGCTGCTTTTATAAATGTTTTACGAAATAGATACAAGTAATCGAAACTACATTATATGGTTGAATGATCGAAGTCGAATATGCCCCTTTTGCTTGGTAGCCTAAGAACTAGTAAACCAGTCTACTAATTAACGCGAATCCTAAAGATAAATCTATTGGGCCTAACAAACCCCATCCGTTGTAGCAGATACTTTAGTACTTCGATGTTGTTTTATCATGTCCGATGGATATCCCGGAATGATAGGGATATTCTTATATGCATCTTGTTAATGTCGGTTACCAGGTGTTCAATCCATATGAATGATTTTTGTCTCTATGTATGGGACGTATATTTATGAGAAATGGAAATGAAAATTTTGTGGTCTATTAAAATGATGAAAATGATCGTTTATGATAAACTAATGAACTCACCAACCTTTTGGTTGACACTTTAAAGCATGTTTATTCTCAGGTATGAAAGAAATCTTCCGCTGTACATTTGCTCATATTAGAGATATTACTTGGAGTCATTCATGACATTTTTCAAAAGACGTTGCATTCGAGTCGTTGAGTTCATCAAGATTATTATTAAGTCAATTATAGTTGGATATATTATGAAATGGTATGCATGCCGTCAACTTTCGATGTGATGAAAGATTGTCTTTTAAAAACGAATGCAATGTTTGTAAAATGTATCATATAGAGGTCAAGTACCTCGCGATGTAACCAAATATAATGTATTCGTCCAGATAGATTAGGACGGGTCATGAAAATTAATAGCTTGACTTAAAAGCGAGAAGAGAAAATAAAGGTATGGAACTCCAAAATATAAAGGAAACAAAGAGAGTGGATTTATAGTGAAATATCCGACAGAGCAATCGAGACAGATTATCACATTTAACCAAAGAAGATCCTATTTCCTTAATTACTGGAGAATCAGATCTTCTTACGAGGATTTTCGTATAAATCCCTTGAATTCCAGAAATCAGCCCTGACTAAGTCAAAAGTCAAGACGAATCTTATTTTTACTCATTTCACTATTTTGCGATAACTTCACTTATACTCTTCGCGTAACTGAATTATTTATCCATATTATTCAATGATGATAAAACTCTATTCATCAAATCATATTCGTCATGAAAACATTTTTATTGTTAGCCATGACGACCTTACTAAAATTTCTGGACGAAATTTCTTTAACGGGTAGGTACTGTGACGACCCGGAGATTTCTGACCAAATTTAAACTTAATCTTTATATGATTTCGACACGATAAGCAAGGTCTGTAATATTGAGTCTCGAAAATTTTGAACTGTTTCGTATATTCAACTGACCTTCGACCATTCCCGATGATTCACGAACAACTATATGTAAATAGAAACATATATAAATATATTGAAATGTCCCGTTCATATTGATTAAAAACGTTCCATATTAATTGATTTCGTCGCGAGGTTTTGACCTCTATATGAGATGTTTTTCAAAGACTGCATTCATTTTTAAAACAACCATAACCTTTATTTTATCTATAAAGTTTTAAAAAGCATTACGTAGATTATCAAATAATGATAATCTAAAATATACCGTTTACACACGACCATTACATAATGGTTTACAATAAGAATATATTACATCAAAAATAAGTTTCTTGAATGCAGTTTTTACATAATATCATACAAGCATGGACTCCAAATCTTGTCCTTATTTTAGTATGCAACAGCGGAAGCTCTTAATAATCACCTGAGAATAAACATGCTTAAAATGTCAACAAAAATGTTGGTGAGTTATAGGTTTAATCTATATATTATCAAATCATAATAATAGACCACAAGATTTCATATCATATTTCAATATATATCCCATACATAGAGATAAAAATCATTCATATGGTGAATACCTGGTAACCGACATTAACAAGATGCATATAAGAATATCCCCTATCATTCTGGGAAATCCTTCGGACATGATAAAAACAACATCGAAGTACTAAAGCATCCGGTACTTAGGATGGGGTTCGTTAGGCCCAATAGATCTATCTTTAGGATTCGCGTCAATTAGTAGATCGGTTTACTAATTCTTAGGCTACCAAGCAAAAGGGGCATATTCGGCTTCGATCATTCACCCATATAATGTAGTTTCATTTACTTGTGTCTATTTCGTAAAACATTTATAAAACTGCATGTATTCTCATCCCAAAATATTAGATTTTAAAAGTGGGACTATAACTCACTTTCACAGATTTTTACGTTGTCGGGAAGTAAGACTTGGCCACTGGTCGATTCACGAACCTATACAAATATGTACATATATATCAAAGTATGATCAAAATATATTTACAACATTTTTTATTACGTTTTAATGATTTGAGTTTGTTAAGTCAGCAGTCCTCGTTAGTAACCTACAGCTAGTTGTCCACAGTTAGATGTACATAAATAAATAAATATAAATTATCTTGGATCAATCCACGACCCAGTGTATACAAGCCTCAGGCTAGATCACAACTCAATATATATATATTATTTTGGAATCAACCTCAACCCTGTATAGCTAACTCCAACATTACTGCATATAGAGTGTCTATGGTTGTTCCAAAATATATTATATAGATGGGTCGATAAGATATGTCAAAACATTGTATACGTGTCTATGGTATCCCAAGATTACATAATATATATTAGAATGCATGAATAATACAATATAAGTTAGCTAGGATATGATTTGTATAGAATTGTTACAATATTTCCCGTAGCTACAACAATCAAAAATATCCAATCTTGTTTTACCCATAACTTCTTTGTTTTAAATCCGTTTTGAGTGAATCAAATTGCTATGGTTTCATATTGAACTCTATTTTATGAATCTAAACAGAAAAAGTATAGGTTTATAGCCAGAAATATAAGTTACAAGTCATTTTTGTAAGAGGTAGTTATTTCAGTCGAAAGAACGACGTCTTGATGAACATTTTGAAAAACATACTTCCACTTTGAGTTTAACCATGATTTTTGGATATAGTTTCATGTTCATAAGAAAAATCATTTTCCCAGAAGAACAACTTTTAAATCAAAGTTTATCATATTTTTTAATTATCAAACCCAAAACAGCTCGCGGTGTTACTACGACGGCGTATATCCGGTTTTACGGTGTTTTTCGTGTTTCCAGGTTTTAAATCATTATGTTAGCATATCGTATAGATATAGAACATGTGTTTAGTTGATTTTAAAAGTCAAGTTAGAAGGATTAAATTTTTTTTGCGAACAAGTTTAGAATTAACTAAACTATGTTCTAGTGATTACAAGTTTAAACCTTCGAATAAGATAGTTTTATATATATGAATCGAATGATGTTATGAACATCATTACTACCCCAAGTTTAGTAGGTAAACCTACTAGAAGTGACAATAAATGATCTAGCTTCAAAGGATCTTGGATGGCTTGAAAGTTCTTGAAGTAGGATCATGACACAAAAACAAGTTCAAGTAAGATTTTTACTCGAATTAAGATAGTTTATAGTTATAGAAAATGAATCAAAGTTTGAATATGAATATTACCTTGAATCAGAAAGATAACCTACTGTAAATAACAAAGGTTTCTTGATAATGATTACTTGGAATGGATTAGAAAGCTTGGATGTAAACTAGTAAACTTGAAAGGATTTTCGAAGTGTTCTTGAAGTGTTCTTCCTAAGATGATTATAGCTTGATTCTTGAAGTAACTTTTGATGAAGATGATGATTAGCTACTGGAAAAATTCGTTCATAAGTGTGTGTGTTTGTGTGTGTTGAGAGAGAATTAGAAAAAGAATTGGAAGTGAAATGGAGTGAATGATGAGTGGTAAGTGGTGAGTGGTGAGTGGGGTTAAAAGGAGTTCTAGTTAGTTGACTAGTTCATAGTAGAAGTTAAAATTGATTAGTCATACATGACATAATCAAAAGTGGAATCCCATGCTAGCTCCTATTGGTATATACCCACAGTAAGTACATCTAGAAGCTGTGTATAATACGGGTATGAATACGACTAGAATTCTTGATGGAAAAAGAATGGGAATGTAACTGTACCCATTTTTGTTAAGTATGAGTGTTTTGATATATGTCTTGAAGTCTTCCAAAAGTATATTAATACATCTAAATACACTACATGTATATACATTTTAACTGAGTCGTTAAGTCATCGTTAGTCGTTACATGTAAGTGTTGTTTTGAAACCTTTAAGTTAACGATCTCATTTAATGTTGTTAACCCATTGTTTATTATATCTAATGAGATGTTAAATTATTATCTTATCATGATATTATGATATATTAATATATCTTAATATGATATATATACATTTAAATGTCGTTACAACGATAATCGTTACATATATGTCTCGTTTCGAAATCCTTAAGTTAGTAGTCTTGTTTTTACATATGCAGTTCATTGTTAACATACTTAATGATATATATAATTATCATTTTATCATGTTAAATATAGTGTAACAATATCTTAATATGATACATATATATTTAGTAAGACGTTGTAATAACGATAATCGTTATATATATCGTTTCGAGTTTCTTAACTTAGTAGTCTCATTTTTATGTATATAACTCATTGTTAATATACTTATGGAGATACTTACTTATCATAATATCATGTTAACTATATGTATATTCATATATATATCGTCATGTCATTTTTAGAAGTTTTAACGTTCGTGAATCGCCGGTCAACTTGGGTGGTCAATTGTCTACATGAAACTCATTTCAAATAATAAAGTCTTAACAATTTGATTACTTAACATGTTGGAAATACTTAATCATGTAAAAATCAATTTCATTTAATATATATAAACATGGAAAAGTTCGGGTCACTACAGTACCTACCCGTTAAATAAATTTCATCCCGAAATTTTAAGCAGTTGGAGGTGTTGTCGTATCTTCTGGAAATAAGTGCGGGTATTTCTTCTTTATCTGATTTTCTCATTCCCAGGTGAACTCAGGTCCTCTATGAGCATTCCATCAAACCTTAACAATTGGTATTTTATTTTGCTTAAGTCTTTTAACCTCACGATCCATTATTTCGACGGGTTCTTCGATGAATTGAAGTTTTTCGTTAATTTGGATTTCGTCTAACAGAATAGTGAGATCTTATTTAGCAAAACATTTCTTCAAATTCGAGACATGAAAGGTGTTATGTACAGTCGCAAGTTGTTGAGGTAACTCAAGTCGGTAAGCTACTTGTCCGACACGCTCAATAATCTTGAATGGCCCAATATACCTTGGATTTAATTTTCCTCATTTACCAAATCGAACAACGCCTTTCCAAGGTGCAACCTTAAGCATGACTCTCAAATTTCAAATTCTATATCTTTTCTTTTAATGTCGGCGTAGCTCTTTTGTCGACTTTGGGCAGTTTTCAACCGTTGTTGAATTTAGATAATCTTCTCGGTAGTTTCTTGTATTATCTCCGGACCCGTAATCTTTCTATCCCCCACTTCACTCCAACAAATCGGAGACCTACACTTTCTACCATAAAGTGCTTCAAACAGCGCCATCTCAATGCTTCAATGGTAGCTGTTATTGTAGGAAAATTCTGCTAACGGTAGATGTCGATCCCAACTGTTTCTGAAATCAATAACACATGCTCGTAACATGTCTTCAAGCGTTTGTATTGTCCTTTCGATCTGCCCATCAGTTTGTGGATGATAGGCAGTACTCATGTCTAGACGAGTTCCTAATGCTTGCTGTAATGTCTGCCAGAATCTTGAAATAAATCTGCCATCCCTATCAGAGATAATAGAGATTGGTATTCCATGTCTGGAGATGACTTCCTTCAAATACATTCGTACTAACTTCTCCATCTTGTCATCTTCTCTTATTGGCAGGAAGTGTGCTGATTTGGTGAGACGATCAACTATTACCCAAATAGTATCAAAACCACTTGCAGTCCTTGGCAATTTAGTGATGAAATCCATGGTACTGTTTTCCCATTTCCATTCCGGGATTTTGGGTTGTTGAAGTAGACCTGATGGTTTCTGATGCTCAGCTTTGACCTTAGAACACGTCAAACATTCTCCTACGTATTTAGCAACGTCGGCTTTCATACCTGGCCACCAAAAATGTTTCTTGAGATCCTTGTACATCTTCCCCGTTCCAGGATGTATTGAGTATCTGGTTTTATGAGCTTCTCTAAGTACCATTTCTCTCATATCTCTAAATTTTGGTACCCAAATTCTTTCAGCCCTATACAGGGTTCCGTCTTCCCGAATATTAAGATGTTTCTCCGATTCTTTGGGTATTTCATCCTTTAAGTTTCCCTCTTTTAAAACTCCTTGTTGCGCCTCCTTTATTTGAGTAGTAAGGTTAGTGTGAATCATTATATTCATAGATTTTACATGAATGGGTTCTCTTTCCTTTCTGCTCAAGGCGTCGGCTACCACATTTGCCTTCCCTGGGTGGTAACGAATCTCAAAGTTGTAATCATTCAACAATTCAATCCACCTGCGCTACCTCATGTTCAGTTGTTTCTGATTAAATATGTGTTGAAGACTTTTGTGGTCGGTATATATAATACTTTTGACCCCATATAAGTAGTGCCTCCAAGTCTTTAATGCAAAAACAACCGTGCCTAATTCCAAATCATGCGTCGTATAATTCTGCTAGTGAATCTTCAATTGTCTAGACGCATAAGCAATTACTTTCATTCGTTGCATTAATACATAACCGAGATCTTGCTTTGAGGCGTCACAATATATCACAAAATCATCATTCCCTTCAGGTAATGACAATATAGGTGCCGTAGTTAACTTTTTCTTTAACAATTGAAACGCTTTCTCTTGTTCATCCTTCCATTCAAATTTCCTCCCTTTATGCGTTAATGCAGTTAAGGGTTTTGCTATTCTGGAAAAGTCTTGGATGAACCTTCTGTAGTAACCAGCTAGTCCTAAAAACTGGCTTATGTGTTTCGGAGTTTTCGGGGTTTCCCACTTTTCAACGGTTTCAATCTTTGCTGGATCCACCTGAATACCTTCTTTGTTCACTATGTGACCGAGGAATTGAACTTGTTCCAACCAAAATGGACACTTTGAAAACTTAGCGTACAGTTTTTCTTTTCTCAGCAACTCTAGCACTTTTCTCAAATGTTCTTCGTGCTCTTGATCATTCTTCGAGTAAATAAGTATGTCATCGATGAAAACAATGACAAACTTGTCAAGATATGGCCCATACACTCGGTTCATGAGGTCCATGAACACAGCTGGTGCGTTAGTCAATCTAAACGGCATAACCATAAACTCGTAATGACCGTAACGCGTCCTAAAAGCAGTCTTTGGAATATCATCCTCCTTCACCCGCATTTGATGATATCCAGAACGTAAATCGATCTTCGAATAAACCGACGAGCCTTGTAGTTGATCAAATAAGTCGTCGATTCTGGGTAATGGGTAACGGTTCTTGATGGTAAGTTTGTTCAACTCTCGATAGTCGATACACAACCTGAATGTACCATCTTTCTTCTTGACAAATAGAACAGGAGCTCCCCATGGTGATGTACTTGGTCGAATGAAACCACGCTCTAAAAGTTCCTTTAGCTGACTTTGTAATTCTTTCATTTCACTGGGTGCGAGTCTGTATGGAGCACGAGCTATTGGTGCAGCTCCTGGTACAAGGTCTATTTGAAATTCAACGGATCGATGTGGGGGTAATCCCGGTAATTCTTTCGAAAATACATTGGGAAATTCTTTTGCGACAGGAACATCACTGATGTTCTTTTCTTCAGGTTTAACTTCCTCGATGTGTGCTAGAATGACGTAACAACCTTTTCTTATTAGTTTTTGCGCCTTCAAACTACTAATAAGATTTAATTTCGCGTTGTTCTTTTCTCCGTACACCATTAATGGTTTTCCTTTTTCACGCATAATGTGAATTGCATTTTTGTAACAAACGACCTCTGCTCTCACCTTTTTCAACCAGTCCATGCCAATTATTACATCAAAACTTCCTAACTCGACTGGTATTGAATCAATTTTAAACGTTTCATCCCCCAGTTTAATTTCTCTCTCCCGACATATATTATCTGCTGAAATTAATTTACCATTTGCTAATTTGAGTAAAAATTTACTATCCAAAGGCGTCAATGGGCAACTTAATTTAGCACAAAATTCTCTACTCATATAGCTTCTATCCGCACCCGAATCAAATAAAACATAAGCAGATTTATCGTCAATAAGAAACGTACCCGTAACAAGCTCCGGGTCTTCCTGTACTTCTGCTGCATTAATATTGAAAACTCTTTCACGGACCTACCCATTAGTATTCCCCTGATTCGGGCAATTTCTAATAATGTGGCCCGGTTTTCCACATTTATAACAAACATCGTTGGTATTACTTGCTCCGACACTATTCGTTTCGGCATTACTTGTTTCGACATTATTTGTTCCTTTAGTTCTGTTAAACTTTGGTCCTTAGACCTCACACTTTGTCGCGCTATGACCATTTCTTTTACACCTGTTGCAAAATGTCGTACAAAACCCCTGATGATTTTCTTCACACCTATGACATGGCTGTTTTTGGTTTTTGTTGTTGTTGTTGTTATTGAGGTTGTTGTTGGGATTGTTATTGTTGTTAAAACGGTTGTTGTAGTTGTTGTTGTTGTTGTTGGGATGTTTGTTGTAGTTATTGTTAGGATTGCGGTTATTGTTGCGGTTGTTGTTGCGGTTGTTGGGATAGTTGTTGCGATTGTTATTGTAATTGTTGTTGTTGTTGTACTGGTGACTCTTGTCACCGTTTTCCTCCCACT
Source organism: Rutidosis leptorrhynchoides (assembly GCF_046630445.1). Classification (NCBI taxonomy): domain Eukaryota; kingdom Viridiplantae; phylum Streptophyta; class Magnoliopsida; order Asterales; family Asteraceae; genus Rutidosis; species Rutidosis leptorrhynchoides. Next base: position 151,842,266 of record NC_092334.1, read on the forward strand.
TCCTCTTGAGTTGTTTCGTGTTGGCTTCTTCGGCCGCCTGCTCTTTAATTCTTCCCTCAATCTGATTTATGAGTTTATGAGCCATTCGACTTGCCTTTTGTATAGAAGTGGGCTCGTGTGAACTTACATCTTCTTGAATCCTTACTGGTAACCCTTTTACAAACGCGTCGATCTTCTCTTCTTCATCTTCGAATGCTCCCAGACACAATACGCACAACTCTGTGAATCGTCGTTCATATGTGGTAACATCGAACCCTTGTGTTCGTAACTCTCTAAGTTCTGCTTTGAGTTTATTGACTTCGTTTCTAGGATGGTACTGCTCGTTCATCAATTGCTTGAACGCCGACCATGGTAGTGCGTAAGCAGCATTTTGTCCTACCTGTTCAAGATAGGTGTTCCACCACGTTAACGCAGTACCTGTGAAGGTATGCGTAGCGTACTTAACTTTGTCCTCTTCAGTACACTTACTTATGGCAAACACTGATTCGACTTTCTCGGTCCACCGTTTCAATCCAATTGGTCCTTCGGTTCCATCAAATTCCAAAAGTTTGCAGGCAGTGAATTCTTTGTAGGTGCATCCTACACGATTTCTTGAGCCGTTACCTGCATTGCTAGATTCAGAGTTATTGTTGGTATGTAGCGCAGCCTGTACTGCAGCTATGTTTGCAGCAAGAAAAGTACGAAATTCCTCTTCACTCATATTCATGGTTTGTCGCGTAGTCGGTGCCATTTCCTTCAAAATAGTCAACTGAATCGAGTTAATCTTACAGAATATTAAGAGTAGTCAATAGTATTTCGTAGCATAATATGAACTCATTTATAAAAGCTTTTTCTTCATATTAGCGTTTTATAAGTTTAAATTCGGGTACTACCTACCCGTTAAGTTCATACTTAGTAGCTAATATACAATTCAACTACTACAATTCCATATGAAAAACTGATTATAATAATATATCACATACAAATATTCTTCAAACTTACAACTTCGCTATATTACATATAACATGAAATATAGTACACTTTGATACAGGACAGTTTTGAAGATAAATCTAGTTAATACGCAAGTTGTTCAGCAAAGGAAATAAAGACACGTAATTCATAAGTCCAGAAACAAGTCATGCATTCCGGTTTTACTAAGACGACTTCCCATCCTTGGTCTTGTGGAAAATAACCGTTATGACCATTGGCTAGGCAGCATGTTGTAATGTTGTTAAAAGGACGAGGGTTTCGTAATGTCCAACAGCCCCGTAATAATCTAAAAACCTTGTTTCTCACCTCAACTACTGAATTCGTCACTTGTGGAAAGGTTTTATTTAAAAGTTGTAATCCGATATTCTTTTTCTCACTTTGGTAAGAAGCGAACATCACTAACCCGTAAGTATAACATGCTTCTTTATGTTGCATGTTAGAAGCTCTTTCTAACTCGCGAAATCCTATGTTGGGATATGTTGAGTCAAAATAGGTTCTTAACCCGTAGCGTAAAATTGCATTTGGGTTCCCCGCATTTAATGCTTTAAAGAAAACACGACGTAACTAACGGTCTCCCCAATGTGATATACCCCACCTATCAAAGGAAAGCCTTTTATAAACTAAGGCATTTCTAGAAAGTCTTTCAAATGTTTGACAAGTTAATTTCGCCATAACTAAATGTGCTGATGAATTCTGACCGACTCTAGACAAGATTTCCTCAATCATATCCTCTTGTAGGTCTTCTAAAATATTCGATGGTCTACCCTTAACGTGTAGTGACCCGAACTTTTCCATGCTTATATATATTAATTGAGATTGATATTTACATGACTAAATGTTTCCAACGTGTTAAGCAATCAAACTTATTAAGACTTGATTAAATGAAATAAGTTTCATATAGACAATTGATCACACATCATAAGATTATGATGTGTAAGTATCGCACTAAGTATATTAACAATGTGTGATATACATAAGAAATGAGATTACTAAGTTAAGAAACTCGAAATGATATATATAGAACGATTATCGTTATGATAACGTCTACTAAATACATATGTATCATATTAAGATATTGATACACTATATTTAACATGATAAAATGATATTTAAATATATCATTAAGTGTGTTAACAATGAACTACATATGTAAAAACAAGACTACTAACCCAAGAATTACGAAACGAGACTTGTATGTAACGATTATCGTTGTAACGATATTTTAATGTATATAACATATTAAGAGATATTCATACATCATAATATCATGATAATATAATAATTTAACATCTCATTTGATATAATAAACATTGGGTTAACAACATTAATTGAGATCGTTAACTTAAAGGTTTCAAAACAACACTTACATGTAACGACTAACGAAGACTTAACGACTCCATTAGAATGTATATACATGTTGCGTTTTGATATGTATTCTTACACTTTTGAAAGACTTCAAGACACATATCAAAATACTTCTACTTAACAAAAATTCTTACAATTACATCCTCGTTCAGTTTCATCAACAATTCTACTCGTATGCACCCGTATTCGTACTCATACAATACACAGCTTTTAGATGTATGTACTATTGGTATATACACTCCAATGATTAGCTCTTAGCAGCCCATCTGAGTTACCTAACATATGTGGGAACCATCATTTGGAAACTAGCATGAAATATCTCATAAAATTACAAAAATATGAGTAATCATTCATGACTTATTTACATGAAAACAAAATTACACATCCTTTATATCTAATCTATATACCAACGACCAAAAACATCTACAAACACTTTCATTCTTCAATTTTCTTTATCTAAGTGATCTCTCTCAAGTTCTATCTTCAAGTTCTAAGTGTTCTTCATAAATTCCATAAGTATAGTTTCATAAAAATCAAGAATACTTCCAAGTTTGCAAGTCTACTTCCAAGCTTTCTAATCCATTCCAAGTAATCATCTAAGATCAAGGAACCTTTGTTATTTACAGTAGGTTATCTTTCTAATTCAAGGTAATATTCATATTCAAACTTTGATTCAATTTCTACAACTATAACAATCTTATTTCGAGTAAAAATCTTACTTGAACTGTTTTCGTGTCATGATTCGGTTTCAAGAACTTTCAAGCCATCCAAGGATCCTTTGAAGCTAGATCATTTATTGTCACTTCTAGTAGGTTTACCTACTAAACTTGAGGTAGTAATGATGTTCATAACCTCATTCGATTCATATATATAAAACTATCTTATTCGAAGGTTTAAACTCGTAATCACTAGAACATAGTTTAGTTAATTCTAAACTTGTTCGCAAAAAAAAGTTAATCCTTCTAACTTGACTTTTAAAATCAACTAAACACATGTTCTATATCTATACGATATGCTAACATAATGATTTAAAACCTGGAAACACGAAAAACACCGTAAAACCGGATATACGCCGTCGTAGTAACACCTCGAGCTGTTTTGGGTTTGATAATTAAAAACTATGATAAACTTTGATTTAAAAGTTGTTCTTCTGGGAAAATGATTTTTCTTATGAACATGAAACTATATCCAAAAATCATGCTTAAACTCAAAGTGGAAGTATGTTTTTCAAAATGGTCATCAAGACGTCGTTCTTTTAGCTGAAATGACTACCTCTTACAAAAACGACTTGTAACTTATATTTCTAACTATAAACCTATATTTTTTCTGTTTAGATTCATAAAATAGAGTTCAATATGAAACCATAGCAATTTGATTCACTCAAAACGGATTTAAAATGAAGAAGTTATGGGTAAAACAAGATTGGTTATTTTTGCTTGTTGTAGCTACGTGAAAATTGGTAACAAATCTATATTAATCATATTCTAGCTAACTTATATTGTATTATACATGTATTCTAATATATTATGTAATCTTAGGATACCATAGACACGTATGCAAATGTTTTGACATATCATATCGACCCATCTATATATATTATTTGGAACAACCATAGACACTCTATATGCAGTAATGTTGGAGTTAGCTATACAGGGTTGAGGTTGATTCCAAAAATACATATAGTTTGAGTTGTGATCTAGCCTGAGACGTGTATACACTGGGTCGTGGATTGATTCAAGATAATATATATCGATTTATTTCTGTACATCTAATTATGGACAACTAGTTGTAGGTTACTAACAAGGACATGTGACCTAATAAACTTAAAACAGTAAAACGTATTAAAAATGTTGTAAATATATTTTGAACATACTTTGATATATATGTACATATTTGTTATAGGTTCGTGAATCGACCAGTGGCCAAGTCTTACTTCCCGACGAAGTAAAAATCTGTGAAAGTGAGTTATAGTCCCACTTTTAAAATCTAATATTTTTGGGATGAGAATACATGCAGGTTTTATAAATGATTTACAAAATAGACACAAGTACGTGAAACTACATTATATGGTTGAATTATCGAAATCGAATATGCCCCTTTTTATTAACTCTGGTAATCTAAGAATTAGGGAACAGATACCCTAATTAACGCGAATCCTAAAGATATATCTATTGGGCCTAACAAACCCCATCCAAAGTACCGGATGCTTTAGTACTTCTAAATTTATATCATATCCGAAGGGTGTCCCATAATGATGGGGATATTCTTATATATGCATCTTGTTAATGTCGGTTACCAGGTGTTCACCATATAAATGATTTTTTTATCTCTATGTATGGGATGTATATTGAAATATGAAATCTTGTGGTCTATTATTATGATTTGATAATATATAGGTTAAACCTATAACTCACCAACATTTTTGTTGACGTTTTAAGCATGTTTATTCTCAGGTGATTATTAAGAGCTTCCGCTGTTGCATACTAAAATAAGGACAAGATTTGGAGTCCATGCTTGTATGATATTATGTAAAAACTGCATTCAAGAAACTTATTTTTGATGTAATATATTCTTATTGTAAACCATTATGTAATGGTCGAGTGTAAATGGTATATTTTAGATTATCATTATTTGATAATCTACGTAATGCTTTTAAACCTTTATCGATAAAATAAAGGTTATGGTTATTTTAAAAATGAATGCAGTCTTTGAAAAACGTCTCATATAGAGGTCAAAACCTCGCGACGAAATCAATTAATATGGAACGTTTATAATCAATATGAACGGGACATTTCAGTTGGTATCCGAGCGTTGGTCTTAGAGAACCAGAAAATTGCATTAGTGTGTCTTACCGAGTTTGTTAGGATGCATTAGTGAGTCTGGACTTCGACCGTGTTTTTCTTCAAAAACGATTGTTTAACATTTTTTTTGTTAAAAACTATATATTATTAACATGTAAATATTATGTGATATATTAATCTCTTAACGTGTTTGATATTGTGAGATAGATGTCTACCTCTAGTAAAAATCCCATTGATCCACCTAATAATAATGAAGAGTCGAATATATTTTGGGAAGATTCACAAATTCTCGAAGAGGAACCGGAAGAGGAGGAACCGGAAGAGGAGGAACCGAAAGAAGAGGAACCAGAAGAGGATGAATCGGAAGAGGAGGAACCAGAAGAAGAAGAGGTTCCGGAGGAAGAAATATTGATACCTATAGTAAATCGATTAAATAAAAGAAAATCCTCAACCAACGGACCAAAGTTAATAATGGTCAATGGTGTTTCCGCCGAGGAAGCAAAATATTGGGAAGATTACCAATTTTCCGATGAATCGGATCCCGATGAGGATTCCGATGATGTTATAGAAATTACCTCGACCCAATTTAATAAAGCGAAAGAAAATAATAAGGGAAAAGGTATAAAAATAGAGAAACCCGATTCCAACCCCGATGAACTTTATATGTATCGACAACATTCGTAATTCCTAAAATGTAACAATGACCCGGGAACCTCTAAACCACCAGGTTTTTCTAAACCATTATGGAAAACGACGGCTCGCATTAGAGAAACACCATATATTCCTAGAAGATTAGGAAAACGAACCAAGTCCGAAGAAGAAGAAACCAGTTATTCAGATTAGAAGGTTGTAATCATGTTGTGTATTATATGTATTGTAGTGTGCTTGTACTTTTATGTTCTATGTAAAAATTGCTTGTATTGTTTGTTAATTATCTTTTACGAATCTAATCCTTGTCTATTTTACAGTATAAAAACAAAATGGACGTTAAGGGTAGACAACCGAATATTTTAGAAGACCTACCAGAGGATATGATTGAGGAAATCTTGTCCAGAGTCGGTCAGAATTCATCGGCACATTTAGTTATGGCGAAATTAACTTGTTAAACATTTGAAAGACTTTCCAGAAATGCCTTAGTTTATAAAAGGCTTTCCTTTGATAGGTGAGGTATATCACATTGGGGAGACCGTAAGTTACGCAATGTTTTCTTTAAAGCGTTAAATGCGGGGAACCCAAATGTAATTTTACGCTACGGGTTAAGAACCTATTTTGACTCAACATATCCCAACATAGGATTTCGTGAATTAGAAAGAGCTTCTAACATGCAACATAAAGAAGCATGTTATGCTTACGGGTTAGTGATGTTCGCTTCTTACCAAAGTGAGAAAAAGAACATCGGATTGCAACTTTTAAATAAAACCTTCCCACAAGTGACGGATTCAGTAGTTGGGGTGAGAAACAAGGTTTTTAGATTATTATGGGGCTGTTGGACATTACGAAACCCTCGTCCTTTTGACGACATTACAACATGCTGCCTAGCTAATGGTCAAAACGGTTATTTTCCACAAGACCAAGGATGGGAAGTCGTCTTAGTAAAACCAGAATGCATGACTTGTTTTTGGACTTATGAATTACGTGTCTTTATTTCCTTTGCTGAACAACTTGCGTATTAACTAGATTTATCTTCAAAACTGTCCTGTATCATAGTGTACTATATTTCATGTTATATATATTATAGCGAAGTTGTAAGTTTGAAGAATATTTGTATGTGATATATTATTATAATCAGTTTTTCATATGGAATTGTAGTAGTTGAATTGTATATTAGCTACTAAGTATGAACTTAACGGGTAGGTAGTACCAGAATTTAAAATTATAAAACGCTAATATGAAGAAAAAGCTTTTATAAATGAGTTCATATTATGCTACGAGATACTATTGACTACTCATAATATTCTGTATGATTAAATTTTATCATTTGACTGTTTTGAAGGAAATGACACCGACTACTCGACACACCCTTGAATATGAGCGAAGAGGAATTTCGTGCCTTCCTTGCTTCAAACATAGCCGCAGTACAGGCCAAACTACATACCAACAATAACTCTGAATCTAGCAATGCAGCTAACGACGCAAGAAATCGTGTAGGATGCTCCTACAAAGAATTCACTGCCTGCAAACCTTTGGAATTTGATGGAACAGAAGGACTAATTGGATTGAAACGGTGGACCGAGAAAGTCGAATCGGTGTTTGCCATAAGTAAGTGTACTGAAGGAGACAAAGTGAAGTACGCTACGCACACCTTCACAGGTATTGCATTAACATGGTGGAATACCTATCTAGAGCAAGTGGGACAAGATGCTGCTTACGCGCTACCGTGGTCAGCATTCAAGCACTTGATGAACGAGAAGTACCGTCCCAGAACCGAGGTCAATAAGCTCAAGTCAGAACTTAGAGGGTTACAAACACAGGGATTCGATATTACGAAAGACGATTCACAGAATTATGCCTATTGTGTCCGAGAGCGTTCGAAGATGAGGAAGAGAAGATCGACGCGTTTGTGAAAGGGTTACCGGAGAGAATCCAAGAAGATATAAGTTCACACGAGCCTGCCTCCATACAAAAGGCATGTAGAATGGCTCACAAACTAATAAACTAGATTGAGGGAAGAATTAAAGAACAGGCGGCCGAATAGGCCAACGTGAAGTTAGTCCAAAGAAAGTGGGAGGAAAACGGTGATAAGAGTCAGCAAAACAACAACAACTATCCCAACAATCGCAACATCAATCGCAACTACAACAAACGGCACAACAACAACAACAACTACAACAATCATCCCAACAACAATAACAACCGCAACAACAACAATAATCAGAAGCAGCTATGCCAAAGGTGTGAAAAGTATCACTCGGGGTTTTGCACCAAATTTTGCAACAAGTGTAAAATAAATGGTCATAGCGCGGCGAAGTGTGAGGTCTACGGACCAGGGGTTAACAGAACGACAGGAACAAATGGTGTCGGAACGAGTAATGGCGGAGCAAGTAGTGTCGGAGCAAGTTATGCCAATGTAGTTTGTTATAAATGTGGAAAACTGGGCCACATTATTAGAAATTGCCTGAACCAGGAGAACACGAATGGACAAGGCCGCGGAAGAGTTTTCAATATTAATGCGGCAGAGGCACAGGAAGACCCGGAGCTTGTTACGGGAACGTTTCTTATTAACAATAAATCTGCTTACGTTTTATTTGATTCGGGTGCGGATAGAAGCTATATGAGTAGAGATTTTTGTGCTAAATTAAGTTGTCCATTGACATCGTTGGATAGTAAATTTTTACTCAAATTAGCAAACGGTAAGTTAATTTCAGCAGATTATATATGCCGGAATCGATAAATTAAACTGGGTAGTGAAATATTTAAGATTGATTTGATACCAGTAGAGTTAGGGAGTTTTGATGTAATAGTTGGCATGGACTGGCCGAAGAAGATGAAAGCAGAGATCGTATGTTACAAAAATGCAATTCGCATTGTACGAGAAGAAGGAGAACCCTTAATGGTGTACGGAGAAAAGGGAAACACAAACCTACATCTTATTAGTAATTTGAAGGCACAAAAACTAATAAGAAAAGGTTGCTATGCTGTTCTAGCACACGTCAAGAAAGTATAAACTGAAGAAAAGAGCATCAGTGATGTTCCCGTCATAAAAGAATTTCCCGATGTATTTCCGAAAGAATTACCGGGATTACCCCCACCTCGATCCGTTGAATTTCAAATAGACCTTGTACCAGGAGCTGCACCAATAGCTCGTGCTCCATACAGACTCGCACCCAGCGAAATGAAAGAATTACAAAGTCAGTTACAGGAACTTTTAGAGCGTGGTTTCATTCGACCAAGTACATCACCATGAGGAGCTCCTGTTCTGTTTGTGAAGAAGCAAGATGGTACATTCAGGTTGTTTATCGACTACTGAGAGTTGAACAAACTTACCATCAAGAACCGCTACCCACTACCGAGAATCGACGACTTATTTGATCAACTACAAGGCTCATCTGTTTATTCGAAGATCGATTTAAGTTCTGGATATCATCAAATGCGAGTAAAGGAGGATGATATTCCAAAAAACTGCTTTTAGGACGCGTTATGGTCATTACGAGTTTATGGTTATGCAATTTGGATTGACTAACACACCAGCTGTGTTCATGGACCTTATGAACCGAGTGTGTGGGCCATATCTTGACAAGTTTGTCATTATTTTCATCGATGACATACTTATTTACTCAAAGAATGATCAAGAGCACGAAGAACATTTGAGAAAAGTGCTAGAAGTATTGAGGAAAGAAAAACTGTACGCTAAGTTTTCAAAGTGTGCATTTTGGTTGGAAGAAGTTCAATTCTTCAGTCACATAGTGAACAAAGAATGTATCCAGATGGACCCGGCAAAGATCGAAACCGTTGAAAAGTGGGAAACCCCGAAAACTCCGAAACACATACGCCAGTTTTTAGGACTAGCTGGTTACTACAGAAGGTTCATCCAAGACTTTTCCAGAATAGCAAAACCCTTAACTGCATTAACGCATAAAGGGAAGAAATTTGAATGGAAAGATGAGCAAGAGAAAGCGTTTCAATTGTTAAAGAAAAAGTTAACTACGGCACCTATATTGTCATTACCTGAAGGGAATGATGATTTTGTTATATATTGTGACGCCTCAAAGCAAGGTCTCGGTTGTGTATTAATGCAACGAATGAAAGTAATTGCTTATGCGTCTAGACAATTGAAGATTCACGAACAGAATTATACGACGCATGATTTGGAATTAGGCGCGGTTGTTTTTGCATTAAAGACTTGGAGGCACTACTTATATGGGGTTAAAAGTATTATATATACCGACCACAAAAGTCTTCAATACATATTTAATCAGAAACAACTGAATATGAGGCAGCGTAGGTGGATTGAATTGTTGAATGATTACGACTTTGAGATTCGTTACCACCCATAGAAGGAAAATGTGGTAGCCGACGCCTTGAGCAGAAAGGACAGGGAACCTATTCGAGTAAAAGCTATGAATATAATGATTCACACTAACCTTACTACTCAAATAAAGGAGGCGCAACAAGGAGTTTTAAAAGAGGAAAATTTAAAGGATGAAATACCCAAAGGATTGGAGAAGCATCTTAATATTCGGGAAGATGGAACCCGGTATAGGGCTGAAAGAATTTGGGTACCAAAATTTGGAGATATGAGAGAAATGGTACTTAGAGAAGCTCATAAAACCAGATACTCAATACATCCTGGAACGGGGAAGATGTACAAGGATCTCAAGAAACATTTTTGGTGGCCAGGTATGAAAGCCGATGTTGCTAAATACGTAGGTGAATATTTGACGTGTTCTAAGGTCAAAGCGGAGCATCAGAAACCATCAGGTCTAATTCAACAACCCGAAATCCCGAATGGAAATGGGAAAACATTACCATGAATTTCATCACTAAATTGCCAAGGACCGCAAGTGGTTTTGATACTATTTGGGTAATAATTGATCGTCTCACCAAATCAGCACACTTCCTGCCAATAAGAGAAGATGACAAGATAGAGAAGTTAGCACGACTGTATTTAAAGGATCTCTAGACATGGAATACCAATCTCTATTATCTCTGATAGGGATGGCAGATTTATTTCAAGATTCTGGCAGACATTACAGCAAGCATTAGGAACTCGTATAGACATGAGTACTGCCTATCATCCACAAATTGATGGGCAGAGCAAGAGGACGATACAAATGCTTGAAGACATACTACGAGCATATGTTATTGATTTCGGAAACAGTTGGGATCGACACCTACCGTTAGCAGAATTTTCCTACAATAACAGTTATCATTCTAGTATTGAGATGGCGCCGTTTGAGGCACTTTATGGTAGAAAGTGCAGGTCTCCGATTTGTTGGAATGAAGTGGGGGATAGACAGATTACGGGTCCGGAGATAATACAAGAAACTACCGAGAAAATCATCCAAATTCAACAACGATTGAAAACCGCCCAGAGTCGACAAAAGAGCTACGCGGACAGTAAAAGAAAAGATATAGAGTTTGAAATTGGAGAAATGGTCATGCTTAAGGTTTCACCTTGGAAAGGCATTGTTCGATTTGGTAAACGGGGGAAAATAAATCCAAGGTACATTGGACCATTCAAGATTATAGATCGTGTCGGACCAGTAGCTTACCAACTGGAGCTACCTCAACAACTCGCGGCTGTACATAACACTTTCCACGTCTCGAATTTGAAGAAATGTTTTGCTAAAGAAGATCTCACTATTCCGTTGGACGAAATCCAAATCAATGAAAAACTTCAATTCATTGAAGAACCCGTCGAAATAATGGATCGTGAGGTTAAAAGAGACGTAAGCAAAACAAGATACCGATTGTTAAGATTCGATGGAATGCTTGTAGAGGAACCTAGTTCACCTGGGAGCGTGAAGATCAGATGAAGAATAAATACCCGCATCTATTTCCAGAAGATTCGTCAACACCTTTGTAATGACCCGGAAATTTCCGATCAAATTTAAACCTTATTCTATATATGTTTCCGACACGATAAGCAGAATCTCTAATATTGAGTCTAGAAAGTTCGAAATCTATATTCGGTTAATCAATTACCCTTTTTATCATGCCTGGTGATTCACGAACAATTATGTGTATAATACTCTACATGAACGTATTTTGTTTCGATATAAATTTGTTTTAGTTATCAACGAGATTATAAGATATGACTTAAAGATATCTTTTAAGAGGTTCACTTTGAATTAGGAACCCTTTTCATTTAACGGTATTCGGAAAATGATAATGTGATATACGAGTAAGAGCAAATGTGTCTATTATTGGGGATTAGACATTATTATTACTATTATTAGTATTAGTATTTTATTATTGTTAATATTTGTATTAATAACATTATCAACGTTATTATTAATATTACTGTGAATATTACCATTAATAATTGTTACTATCAATATTACTATTATTTATTTGTTATTATTATTAGTATTATTATATTTCCATAATTATTATCATTATTATTAGAATTAGTATTTTACCAAAGTTAAAAACATTCTTGAACTTATTAATAGGTTTATATCATTAGGTAATATTGCAAAATTTAATATAATATATATACTGATATAAAATAGATATATACATAAACAGATATATATACATAAATACAATTATATAAAATATAACTTTATAAATAAATATAAACAGTTTAAAAAAAACAGTTAAATATATAAATTATAGATATAAACACGAGGTTACCTAATCCTTTATCTCTTTCTATTTTTTTTTCTGTTGATCTGTGAACTTATGTCGACCTTCTCCTTTCCATAAAACCCATCGAAATCATGCTAAGGGATTCAATTGGTCTTCTTCAATCATTATATCAAAACCGGCATCTATTTTTCTTTAAAAACAGAAATACCATACATATATCGTAACCTCTGTTCTCAAATTTTTTTAGCCAAAATTCGAAATCAAATCAATTTACAAAAACTGGTATTGCAGTCATGTTAGGAGTCGAGTACTAAAACTATTTGCAAAGTCACAGGTTCCAATTCTTCATAACGATTTCAAATCATGGAGTCGAAGTTTGGGTTTTCTAAAGTTAACGAATGTTCTTTGATTAAATTGATGTGTTCTGTTGAAATTCAAGACCAATTAATAATTGAAACAGTTTCTATGAACGATTTAGGGCATAACTTATGTTGAACTTATAGTCTAAAAGGGCTTGGAAACTGATATCATAAATCGAGTTCATGTAAGCCTGTCGAGATCAGTTCATGGCTCCTGCAACCTGTTTTGAATTTTTTTTTTTTGTCTGTTAAATTATAAATACAAGATGCTGTACTAATTAAACTTTAATTGGAGATGGGGATGAGAGCTTCTGGTAAAATTCGTAGGTAGAAGGAAGGAGAAGATAGAAGGATTAATAGGACAGTTTATAGTAATAAAGATTGTAACTAAAACAGAAAACGGGCAATAGCCCAAGTGGTCTGAGTGTTTGGTTCGTATTCAAGAGGTTAGGGGTTCGAGCCTGGTACAAGGCAATTTTTTTTAAAAAAGGCTTGTTCTTTGGAGATAGTCTCATAATTATTGGTATTACCTTTATCCTCAATTTTATTATCATTATTGTTATCATTATCATTGTAATATTAATTATTAGTAATATTAACAAGTAATATTATTATTATTATTATTAATAAAATTACTAAAAAAAATATATATATATTAGCTATCTTTTATTATCATTATAATTATAAGTGCAGTTATAATTATTATTATCATTAAGATCATGATTATTATTATCATTATTAATAAGGTGATCAAATCATTATAAGTATTATTAATTATATTTATTTTAATAAAATTTATCAATTAATTATTATATTTATTATTATTGATATATGTATTATTATTAAGATTACCATTTATGTAGTATCATTATTTTAATTTATCATAGTTTCCATAAAAACTATTATTAATACTAACATTATTATTAGTAGTAGTATTAAAATTATTATTTTTATCATTATACTTATTCTAAGTATTACTATAACTATTATTTTGTAAACAAAATATTGCTTATATAAAAGATATATAATACAAAACTTAATTATATTAATATTGTTATATACAAAATAAATATATAAATTATTAATATAAAATCACACCACTAATACATATATATAAATTTGTTCGATTTTCATTACATGTATTAATATACATAATTGGATATAGGTTCGTGAATCCGAGGCCAACCTTATACTTGTTAAATGGTGTTATATGTATTTTTACTACAAAATACATTAGGTGAGTATATAGTCCCTTTTAAACTTTAAATATTTTTGGGCTGAGAATACATGCGCTGTTTTTATAAATGATTTACGTTATGGACACAAGTGATTAAAAATGATATTCTGCGGATTGATGTGCTAGGTAATTTAGTTATATGTTATAATAGCATGTAAGCGCGAATCCTAAAGATAGATCTATCGGGTTTAACACCCCCATCCAGTAGGCTGCACTAGACATAAGAACTAGTGGGCGGATGTTTAGTACTTCGAGGATTATTTATACACTTGCGAGTGTACATATTCATCTTTGCGAAGATGACTTATTATATTATTGTTAAGGTTGGTTACTGAGGCCTCAACATAAGCAGAATGATTTTATACACTTGCGAGTGTATTATATTTTTATATATGAAATCTTGTGGTCCATAGTTATAACGCTGCTAGCATCAAACCTATATATCTCACCAACTTTATGTTGACGTTTTAAAGCATGTTTATTCTCAGGTACGAATTAAATCTTCCGCTGTGCATTAACTCATACTAAAGACATTACGTGGAGTCGATCATCGCAATGGAACCAAATGTTGAAGATTTCGTCTAGGGGGATAAGGACGGGTCGTCACAGATGGTATCAGAGCGGTGGTCTTAGCGAACCAGGTCTTGCATTAGTGTGTCTGACTAGTAGTTGTTAGGATACATTAATGAGTCTGGACTTTGACCGTGTCAACCTGTCAAAAGCTTTGCTTATCATATCTAGTCGGAAATCATCTGCTTATCATCCTTAGGAAAGTACATGCTCATCAATCTTAAGTCTAGACACGTCTTATAGCATTTAGTGCATTGATAGTGTATAGACTAGAATTCAAATCTTAGCATATCTGATAATTCGCATCTTAGCGCATCTGTAGACTTGCCTGATATATGTCGTAGGTTCCTTTGTAGTCTACAAAATTTTGGTGTTATGGATATTCTATATAGTTAGAATATCATCTGATATCCGAAAATCATTTCACATCGACGATCCCTTCCATCCACCAAACTGCTCGTTTGGCGATGAACCTGAAAGCACTTACCGACAAACTTGTTCGAGAAACCATTTACACTCTCATTTCTAGAATATCCCGGCACGATTATATAATATCCTATACTTCGAATCTTACTCACTCGCTCGTTTCAATCGTCAATCATCTCGACATAATATAAGAAGTTAACGAATTACATGCTCGAGTAATGGCTTTGGAGAATCTGGTGCGGAGGTTACAAACACCAGCAGCAGCACCAGCAGCATAAACCGTACCACCATCATTAACGCCGACAATACTCTTAACACCCCAACCACAAACACGTCGTAAATCTCAACATCACGATCTGTACCTCGGATATCAACATCACACGCTTCAATATCATCATCTGTACTTCAAGTATAATCCTCGTTCTATATATCGTTTTACATCGATTACCTTCGCTTTACGTAACGTTCTACCTCATATATCTTCGTTCGATATGGTGATTATGAAATCTCTAATGTTTTAAAGATCATATAATCCAGTATTAACGATAAATCAATGAGTTTAATATCTTATTGACTCATTAAATCCATAATTACATCTGAAGAAAATATATATGCAATTATATTTTCATAAAGATTGTAATTAAAAATTCTTTCGTACAAACTGTTAATGATGAAAATATTTTAACGGGTGGGTAGTACCCGAGGAATATTTAGAATTCACATTAATAAGTACACTGTACATTCTTCGAATCTGATGCAACAATCATTTACTATCCTATTTACAACCATCGATAAACGTATCCGTTCACCATAAAATAACCATTTTTGTTCAAATTTCAAAATTTGATTTCGATCTATCAGAATCCAACAAGTGGCATAATGAAGAAAACATCGGATATAATAAAATTGGTTAGAAACAAACGGATTAACTAATTGAAATATTGTTAAGATTCCACGCTAACTGTTCCGGCTAACTGTTCCCAGCTAACAGATTAACATTTAATTTATCGCAATTTACATTCTCGCAATTTTAATTTCTGCACTGTACATACTGTCGGGACACATGTGCAACAATACGTCGGATTAATTCTGAGACAACACGTTGTATAATGGGTCATGATATATATTTATTTATTTTACGTATTTTAAATAACGGGACACGTATGCAAGGTTTCGACTTATCATATCGACCCATCTATATATATATTTCGGAACGACCATAGACACTCTATAGTTGGCTATACAGGGTTGAGGTGGATTCCAAAATATATATATGGTTTGAGTTGTGATCGACACTGAGACCGGTACACGGGTCACGATACGTATTAATTAATTCGAATACTATATGTTTAATCTATATATATGAATTTATTGGACCATTGGACAATCGGACTATTGGACTGCTAACTTTGGACGTTTAAAATAAATTAAAATGTTGAATATAACATATAAAATAATTCTTCAAGTTTGCCACTTGATTCTATCTTAAACCTCATTCGTATTTTGACAATTACAATTCGCATTCAAATCTTTTCATAATTTTTGAAAACACCTCAATCGGGAGAATGAACCAACCACACCTCATCTATGAAAGAAAAGATTCCTGCATATAGTTATGCCCCTGAAAACTCTCGGAAACTGAGTCAACGTTTAACACATAGTAGTGTTAATTCCTTTAGTGTTATTATTACCCAAAATAACTTTGCAATCCCTTTCCAAATTAGCCAATTTTGTCACAGCTTCAGCAAGTTAACCCCGATTTCTCATTAAGACTAGTCTCAATATATATATATATATATATATATATATATATATATATATATATATATATATATATATATATATATATATATATATATATATATATATATATATATACACGTTATCTTTTCGCCGTCGTTACCGGAGAACCTTTTATGTTTCACCCTGCTATCATCAGCGTTTAACCATCTAAAAATACAATTCTCCTAAAACCACCTTAGTTTGATAACCGATGACCCGAATCCGTTAACTTTGAAAATGCTGATGAAGCAGCATGTTGTAGATGGTCTTTATGATCAAAAGTTGATAATAAAGAAGGAAGTGTTAGGAACGCTCGATAGAAAGTTTGGTGCTAAAAATCGAATTGAGTGCACCATGAAGGAAACAAAGAACAAATACAAGGATCAAACCCTATATTCAAAGAATCCAGATGATTCTGTATCTAAAGAAATCTTTAGCGAACACCTTGCTTCCGAATCTAAACCCTTACGGGTAAATCTTCATCATCATCCTTTGATATTAGGGAATTCAAGATATTATCGTATTTTTTTTTTATTATTTTTTTTATTTGAAAATATTTTCAATACTTCTGAAGATATCTTCAAAATACTCTCGTCCGATATTAATTATCTCTCCGCTCTATCTGTACTACAACATAAAAGAAACTGCGTTAGTTTCTAAATTCTAAAACCTTCGAGTTTAAAATAGGAATGTTCTGAAGCAGTGTTGGGAACTGATACATGAATTAGTATAAAATAATGAAACTTGATCAACTTCATTATATTACAGTAAGTCATGTTGAGTTTCTAATGAAGCATGATGATTCTCAGTACCGTCATCATGTGCCATGTTACACGGCTCTTACATTCTATTCCAATTCTAAAAATATCAATAAAATATTTCTTGATGATTCGGTCTTTTCCAGAATAATCTGGTAATTTGAAAAATCAAAATCGTGCCACTACCATTGCTTTCTTAAAGCATTAAATATGTTCATTCTGAATTTCATACCTACAAATTCCGGATCATTGTTCGCTTGACTCGAGGACGGGAAGAAGAAACGAAGGGACAAAGCCCCGAAATAGAAATTGGGGTATAAATCACAGCAAATAGGAGAGAGCATAAACTGTGGATGACAAGGACATTGAGGTATAAGGGAAGATATAAAACCCAACAACCACTCAGAAACTACAAACCGTATATATCAATGCATATAGCAATATAAAGACACGGGAGAACTAGAAGCACTAAAAACCTAAGAGTATATAGTAGAAGTAAATAAGATCCTCAGGTAGTAGATGAAAGGGAAGGATGACAGATGAGATAAAAGAGTATCTCAAGGATTAGAATGGGATGGAGCATATTGGCGAATGTTTTAAAGTAGGAATTAAGGAGAAAGAGTAGAAGATGTGAGTTGTGAAAAATAAGGAAACGAAGGGGTAGATTTATAGTGAAATATCCGACAGAGAAATCGAAACAGATTGCTGCATTAAATCAA
Source organism: Rutidosis leptorrhynchoides (assembly GCF_046630445.1). Lineage (NCBI taxonomy): Eukaryota > Viridiplantae > Streptophyta > Magnoliopsida > Asterales > Asteraceae > Rutidosis > Rutidosis leptorrhynchoides. Next base: position 151,860,506 of record NC_092334.1, read on the forward strand.
AGAAGATCCTAATCGCCGAAGAATCAAATCTTATTACGTAAGATATTCTTTAAATTCCGCGAATTCCGGAAATCAATCCTAACCACGTCATCGGTTAAGAACAAATCCATATTTACTCTTTTTACTCTTTTATGATAACTTTACTCGTGCGCTTCATATGATCGAATCGTTTTATCTATATCTCTCAATAATGATAAAACTCCATTAGTGCCCTATATTCGTCATAAAAACATTCCTATTGTTATCCATGACGACCTCTACCAAATTTCGGGGACGAAATTTCTTTAACGGGTAGGTACTGTAATGACCCAGAAATTTCCGATCAAATTTAAACCTTATTCTATATATGTTTCCGACACGATAAGCAGAATCTCTAATATTGAGTCTAGAAAGTTCGAAATCTATATTCGGTTAATCAATTACCCTTTTTATCATGCCTGGTGATTCACGAACAATTATGTGTATAATACTCTACATGAACTTATTTTGTTTCGATATAAATTTGTTTTAGTTATCAACGAGATTATAAGATATGACTTAAAGATATCTTTTAAGAGGTTCACTTTGAATTAGGAACCCTTTTCATTTAACGGTATTCGGAAAATGATAATGTGATATACGAGTAAGAGCAAATGTGTCTATTATTGGGGATTAGACATTATTATTACTATTATTAGTATTAGTATTTTATTATTGTTAATATTTGTATTAATAACATTATCAACGTTATTATTAATATTACTGTGAATATTACCATTAATAATTGTTACTATCAATATTACTATTATTTATTTGTTATTATTATTAGTATTATTATATTTCCATAATTATTATCATTATTATTAGAATTAGTATTTTACCAAAGTTAAAAACATTCTTGAACTTATTAATAGGTTTATATCATTAGGTAATATTGCAAAATTTAATATAATATATATACTGATATAAAATAGATATATACATAAACAGATATATATACATAAATACAATTATATAAAATATAACTTTATAAATAAATATAAACAGTTAAAAAAAACAGTTAAATATATAAATTATAGATATAAACACGAGGTTACCTAATCCTTTATCTCTTTCTATTTTTTTTTCTGTTGATCTGTGAACTTATGTCGACCTTCTCCTTTCCATAAAACCCATCGAAATCATGCTAAGGGATTCAATTGGTCTTCTTCAATCATTATATCAAAATCGGCATCTATTTTTCTTTAAAAACAGAAATACCATACATATATCGTAACCTCTGTTCTCAAATTTTTTTAGCCAAAATTCGAAATCAAATCAATTTACAAAAACTGGTATTGCAGTCGTGTTAGGAGTCGAGTACTAAAACTATTTGCAAAGTCACAGGTTCCAATTCTTCATAACGATTTCAAATCATGGAGTCGAAGTTTGGGTTTTCTAAAGTTAACGAATGTTCTTTGATTAAATTGATGTGTTCTGTTGAAATTCAAGACCAATTAATAATTGAAACAGTTTCTATGAACGATTTAGGGAATAACTTATGTTGAACTTATAGTCTAAAAGGGCTTGGAAACTGATATCATAAATCGAGTTCATGTAAGCCTGTCGAGATCAGTTCATGGCTCCTGCAACCTGTTTTGAATTTTTTTTTCGTGTCTGTTAAATTATAAATACAAGATGCTGTACTAATTAAACTTTAATTGGAGATGGGGATGGGAGCTTCTGGTAAAATTCGTAGGTAGAAGGAAGGAGAAGATAGAAGGATTAATAGGACAGTTTATAGTAATAAAGATTGTAACTAAAACAAAAAACGGGCAATAGCCCAAGTGGTCTGAGTGTTTGGTTCGTATTCAAGAGGTTAGGGGTTCGAGCCTGGTACAAGGCAATTTTTTTTAAAAAAAGGCTTGTTCTTTGGAGATAGTCTCATAATTATTGGTATTACCTTTATCCTCAATTTTATTATCATTATTGTTATCATTATCATTGTAATATTAATTATTAGTAATATTAACAAGTAATATTATTATTATTATTATTATTAAAGTTACTAAAAAAAATATATATATATTAGCTATCTTTTATTATCATTATAATTATAAGTGCAGTTATAATTATTATTATCATTAAGATCATGATTATTATTATCATTATTAATAAGGTGATCAAATCATTATAAGTATTATTAATTATATTTATTTTAATAAAATTTATCAATTAATTATTATATTTATTATTATTGATATATGTATTATTATTAAGATTACCATTTATGTAGTATCATTATTTTAATTTATCATAGTTTCCATAAAAACTATTATTAATACTAACATTATTATTAGTAGTAGTATTAAAATTATTATTTTTATCATTATACTTATTCTAAGTATTACTATAACTATTATTTTGTAAACAAAATATTGCTTATATAAAAGATATATAATACAAAACTTAATTATATTAATATTGTTATATACAAAATAAATATATAAATTATTAATATAAAATCACACCACTAATACATATATATAAATTTGTTCGATTTTCATTACATGTATTAATATACATAATTGGATATAGGTTCGTGAATCCGAGGCCAACCTTATACTTGTTAAATGGTGTTATATGTATTTTTACTACAAAATACATTAGGTGAGTATATAGTCCCTTTTAAACTTTAAATATTTTTGGGCTGAGAATACATGCGCTGTTTTTATAAATGATTTACGTTATGGACACAAGTGATTAAAAATGATATTCTGCGGATTGATGTGCTAGGTAATTTAGTTATATGTTATAATAGCATGTAAGCGCGAATCCTAAAGATAGATCTATCGGGTTTAACACCCCCATCCAGTAGGCTGCACTAGACATAAGAACTAGTGGGCGGATGTTTAGTACTTCGAGGATTATTTATACACTTGCGAGTGTACATATTCATCTTTGCGAAGATGACTTATTATATTATTGTTAAGGTTGGTTACTGAGGCCTCAACATAAGCAGAATGATTTTATACACTTGCGAGTGTATTATATTTTTATATATGAAATCTTGTGGTCCATAGTTATAACGCTGCTAGCATCAAACCTATATATCTCACCAACTTTATGTTGACGTTTTAAAGCATGTTTATTCTTAAGTACGAATTAAATCTTCCGCTGTGCATTAACTCATACTAAAGACATTACGTGGAGTCGATCATCGCAATGGAACCAAATGTTGAAGATTTCGTCCAGGGGGATAAGGACGGGTCGTCACAACCTTCAACAGCTTAAAATTTCGGGACAAAATTTATTTAACGGGTAGGTACTGTAGTGACCCAAACTTTTCCATGTTTATATATATTAATTGAGATTGATATTTACATGACTAAATGTTTCTAACGTGTTAAGAAATCAAACTTGTTAAGACTTGATTAAATGAAATAAGTTTCATATAGACAATTGATCACCCATGTTGACCGGCGATTCACGAACGTTACGAAATTGTAAAAAATACATGTTGTGGTGTATATATATAGACATATATATATGGTTGACATAAGATTATGATGAGTAAGTATCGCACTAAGTATATTAACAATGTGTTATATACATAAGAAATGAGATTACTAAGTTAAGAAACTCGAAATGATATATATAGAACGATTATCGTTATGATAACGTCTACTAAATACATATGTATCATATTAAGATATTGATACACTATATTTAACATGATAAAATGATATTTAAATATATCATTAAGTGTGTTAACAATGAACTACATATGTAAAAACAAGACTACTAACCCAAGAATTACGAAACGAGACTTATATGTAACGATTATCGTTGTAACGATATTTTAATGTATATATCATATTAAGAGATATTCATACATCATAATATCATGATAATATAATAATTTAACATCTCATTTGATATAATAAACATTGGGTTAACAACATTAATTGAGATCGTTAACTTAAAGGTTTCAAAATAACACTTACATGTAACGACTAACGAAGACTTAACGACTCCATTAGAATGTATATACATGTTGTGTTTTGATATGTATTCTTACACTTTTTAAAGACTTCAAGACACATATCAAAATACTTCTACTTAACAAAAATACTTACAATTACATCCTCGTTCAGTTTCATCAATAATTCTACTCTTATGCACCCGTATTCGTACTCGTACAATACATAGCTTTTAAATGTATGTACTATTGATATATACACTCCAATTATAAGCTCTTAGCAGCCCATGTGAGTCACCTAACACATGTGGGAACCATCATTTGGTAACTAGCATGAAATATCTCATAAAATTACAAAAATATGAGTAATCATTCATGACTTATTTACATGAAAACAAAATTACACATCCTTTATATCTAATCCAAATACCAACGACCAAAAACACCTACAAATACTTTCATTCTTCAATTTTCTTCATCTAAGTAATCTCTCTCAAGTTCTATCTTCAAGTTCTAAGTGTTCTTCATAAATTCTATAAGTATAGTTTCATAAAAATCAAGAATACTTCCAAGTTTGCAAGTCTACTTCCAAGCTTTCTAATCCATTCCAAGTAATCATTTAAGATCAAGGAACCTTTGTTATTTACAGTAGGTTATCTTTTTAATTCAAGGTAATATTCATATTCAAACTTTGATTCAATTTTTACAACTATAACAATCTTATTTCGAGTAAAAATCTTACTTGAACTGTTTTCGTGTCATGATTCTGTTTCAAGAACTTTCAAGCCATCCAAGGATCCTTTGAAGCTAGATCCATTTTTTTCATTTCCAGTGGTTTTATTCAGAAAACTTGAGGTAGTAATGATGTTCATAACATCATTCGATTCATACATATAAAGCTATCTTATTCGAAGGTTTAAACTTGTAATCACTAGAACATAGTTTAGTTAATTCTAAACTTGTTCGCAAACAAAAGTTAATCCTTCTAACTTGACTTTTGAAATCAACTAAACACATGTTCTATATCTATATGATATGCTAACTTAATGATTTAAAATCTGGAAACACGATGAACACCATAAAATCGGATATACGCCGTCGTAGTGAAACCGGGGGCTGTTTTGGTTTGGATAATTAAAAACTATGATAAACTTTGATTTAAGAGTTGTTCTTCTGGGAAAATGATTTTTCTTATGAACATGAAACTATATCCAAAAATCATGGTTAAACTCAAAGTGGAAGTATGTTTTCCAAAATGGTCATCTAGACGTCGTTCTTTCGACTGAAATGACTACCTTTACAAAAATGACTTGTAACCTGTAATTCCGACTATAAACTTATACTTTTTCTGTATATATTCATAAAGTTAAGTTCAATATGAAACCATAGCAATTTGATTCACTCAAAACGGATTTAAAATGAAGAAGTTATGGGTAAAACAAGATTGGTTATTTTTGCTTGTTGTAGCTACGTGAAAATTGGTAACAAATCTATATTAATCATATCCTAGCTAACTTATATTGTATTATAAATATATTCTAATATATTATGTAATCTTGGGATACCATATACAAGTATGCAAATGTTTTGACATATCATATTGACCCATCTATATATATTATTTGGAACAACCATAGACACTCTATATGCAGTAATGTTGGAGTTAGCTATACAGGGTTGAGGTTGATTCCAAAAATATATATAGTTTGAGTTGTGATCTAGCCTGAGACGTGTATACACTGGGTCGTGGATTGATTCAAGATAATATATATCGATTTATTTCAGTACATCTAATTATGGACAACTAGTTGTAGGTTACTAACAAGGACAGCTGACTTAATAAACTTAAAACAGTAAAACGTATTAAAAATGTTGTAAATATATTTTGAACATACTTTGATATATATGTACATATTTGTTATAGGTTCGTGAATTGACCAGTGGCCAAGTCTTACTTCCCGACGAAGTAAAAAATCTGTGAAAGTGAGTTATAGTCCCACTTTTAAAATCTAATATTTTTTGGATGAGAATACATGCAGGTTTTATAAATGATTTACAAAATAGACACAAGTACGTGAAACTACATTCTATGGTTGAATTATCGAAATCGAATATGCCCCTTTTTATTAAGTCTGGTAATCTAAGAATTAGGGAACAGACACCCTAATTGACGCGAATCCTAAAGATAGATCTATTGGGCCTAACAAACCCCAACCAAAGTACCGGATGCTTTAGTACTTCGAAATTTATATCATATTCGAAGGGTATCCCGGAATGATGGGGATATTCTTATATATGCATCTTGTTAATGTCGGTTACCATGTGTTCACCATATGAATGATTTTTTTATCTCTATGTATGGGATGTATATTGAAATATGAAATCTTGTGGTCTATTATTATGATTTTATAATATATAGGTTAAACTTATAATTTTTGTTGACGTTTTAAGCATGTTTATTCTCAGGTGATTATTAAGAGCTTCCGCTGTTGCATACTAAAATAAGGACAAGATTTGGAGTCCATGCTTATATGATATTATGTAAAAACTGCATTCAAGAAACTTATTTTTGATGTAATATATTCTTATTGTAAACCATTATGTAATGGTCGTGTGTAAACGGTATATTTTAGATTATCATTATTTGATAATCTACGTAATGCTTTTAAACCTTTATCGATAAAATAAGGGTTATGGTTGTTTTAAAAATGAATGTAGTCTTTGAAAAACGTCTCATATAGAGGTCAAAACCTCGCGACGAAATCAATTAATATGGAACGTTTATAATCAATATGAACGGGACATTTCATAACGTCCATTTTGTTTTTATACTGTAAAATAGACAAGGATTAGATTCATAAAAGATAATTAACAAACAATACAAGCAATTTTTACATAGAACATAAAAGTACAAGCACACTACAATACATATAATACACAACATGATTACAACTCCCTAATCTGAATCACTGGTTTCTTCTTCTTCGAACTTGGTTCGCTTTCCTAATTTTCTAGGGATATATGGTGTTCCTCTAATACGAGCCGTCGTTTTCCACAATGGTTTAGAAAAACCTGGTGGTTTAGAGGTTCCCGGGTTATTGTTACACTTTAGGAAATACGGATGTTGCCGATACATATAAAGCTCATCGGGGTTGGAATCAGGTTTCTCTATTTTTATACCTTTTCCCTTATTATTTTCTTTTGTTATATTAAATTGGGTCGAGGTGATTTCTACAACATCATTGGAATCCTCATCGGGATCCGATTCATCGGAAAATTGGTAATCTTCCCAATATTTTGCTTCCTCGGCAGAAACACCATTGACCATTTTTAACTTTGGTCCGTTGGTTGAGGATTTTATTTTATTTAAATGATTTACTGTAGGTATCACTATTTCTTCCTCCGGAACCTCTTCTTCTTCTGGTTCCTCCTCTTTCGATTCATCCTCTTCAGGTTCCTCTTCTTCCGGTTCCTCCTCTTCTGGTTCCTCTTCGGGAATTTGTGAATCTTCCCAAAATATATTCGACTCTTCATTATTATTAGGTGAATCAATGGGATTTGTACTAGAGGTAGACATTTATCACACAATATCAAACACATTAAGAGGTTAATATATCACATAATATTTACATGTTAATAATATATAGTTTCCAACAACAACAAAATTGTTAAGCAATCGTTTTTGAAGAAAAACACGGTCGAAGTCCAGACTCACTAATGCATCCTAACAAACTCGGTAAGACACACTAATGCAATTTTCTGGTTCTCTAAGACCAACGCTCGGATACCAACTGAAATGTCCCGTTCATATTGATTATAAACGTTCCATATTAATTTATTTCGTCGCGAGGTTTTGACCTCTATATGAGACGTTTTTCAAAGACTGCATTCATTTTTAAAACAACCATAACCTTTATTTTATATATAAAGTTTTAAAAAGCATTACGTAGATTATCAAATAATGATAATCTAAAATATACCGTTACACACGACCATTACATAATGGTTTACAATAAGAATATATTACATCAAAAATAAGTTTCTTGAATGCAGTTTTTACATAATATTATACAAGCATGGACTCCAAATCTTGTCCTTATTTTAGTATGCAATAGCGGAAGCTCTTAATAATTACCTAAGAATAAACATGCTTAAAATGTCAACAAAAATGTTGGTGAGTTATAGGTTTAACCTATATATTATCAAATCATAATAATAGACCACAAGATTTCATATTTCAATATACATCCCATACATAGAGATAAAAATCATTCATATGGTGAACACCTGGTAACCGACATTAACAAGATGCATATAAGAATATCCCCTATCATTCCTGGAAATCCTTCGGACATGATAAAAACAACATCAAAGTACTAAAGCATCCGGAACTTTGGATGGGGTTCGTTAGGCCCAATAGATCTATCTTTAGGATTCGCGTCAATTAGTAGATCGGTTTACTAATTCTTAGGCTACCAAGCAAAAGGGGCATATTCGGCTTCGATCATTCACCCATATAATGTAGTTTCATTTACTTGTGTCTATTTCGTAAAACATTTACAAAACTGCATTTATAAAACATTTATAAAACTCACTTTCACAGATTTTTACTTCGTCGGGAAGTAATACTTGGCCACTGGTCGATTCACGAACCTATACAAATATGTACATATATATCAAAGTATGATCAAAATATATTTACAACATTTTTTATTACGTTTTAATGATTTCAGTTTGTTAAGTCAGCAGTCCTCGTTAGTAACCTACAGCTAGTTGTCCACAGTTAGATGTACAGAAATAAATAAATATAAATTATCTTGGATCAATCCACGACCCAGTGTATACAAGCCTCAGGCTAGATCACAACTCAAACTATATATATTATTTTGGAATCAACCTCAACCCTGTATAGGTAACTCCAACATTACTGCATATAGAGTGTCTATGGTTGTTCCAAAATATATTATATAGATGGGTCGATAAGATATGCCAAAACATTGTATACGTGTCTATGGTATCCCAAGATTACATAATATATATTAGAATGCATGAATAATACAATATAAGTTAGCTAGGATATGATTTGTATAGAATTGTTACAATATTTCCCGTAGCTACAACAATAAAAAATATCCAATCTTGTTTTACCCATAACTTCTTCGTTTTAAATCCGTTTTGAGTGAATCAAATTACTATGGTTTCATATTGAACTCTATTTTATGAATCTAAACAGAAAAAGTATAGGTTTATAGCCAGAAATATAAGTTACAAGTCGTTTTTGTAAGAGGTAGTTATTTCAGTCGAAAGAACGACGTCTTGATGAACATTTTGAAAAACATACTTCCACTTTGAGTTTAACCATGATTTTTGGATATAGTTTCATGTTCATAAGAAAAATCATTTTTCCAGAAGAACAACTTTTAAATCAAAGTTTATCATAGTTTTTAATTATCAAACCCAAAACAGCCCGCGGTGTTACTACGACGGCGTATATCCGGTTTTACGGTGTTTTTCGTGTTTCCAGGTTTTAAATCATTAAGTTAGCATATCGTATAGATATAGAACATGCGTTTAGTTGATTTTAAAAGCCAAGTTAGAAGTATTAACTTTTGTTTGCGAACAAGTTTAGAATTAACTAAACTATGTTCTAGTGATTACGAGTTTAAACCTTCGAATAAGATAGTTTTATATATATGAATCGAATGATGTTATGAACATCATTACTGCCTCAAGTTTAGTAGGTAAACCTACTAGAAGTGACAATAAATGATCTAGCTTCAAAGGATCTTGGATGGCTTGAAAGTTCTTGAAGTAGGATCATGACACAAAAACAAGTTCAAGTAAGATTTTTACTCGAATTAAGATAGTTTATAGTTATAGAAAATGAATCAAAGTTTGAATATGAATATTACCTTTAATAAGAAAGATAACCTACTATAAATAACAAAGGTTTCTTGATCTTAGATGATTACTTGGAATGGATTAGAAAGCTTGGATGTAAACTAGTAAACTTGAAAGGATTTTCGAAGTGTTCTTGAAGTGTTCTTCCTAAGATGATTATAGCTTGATTCTTGAAGTAATTTTTGATGAAGATGATGATTAGCTACTGGAAAAATTCGTTCATAAGTGTGTGTGTGTGTGTGTGTGTGTGTGTGTTGAGAGAGAATTAGAAAGAGAATTGGAAGTGAAATGGAGTGAATGATGAGTGGTAAGTGGTGAGTGGTGAGTGGGGTTAAAAAGAGTTCTAGTTAGTTGACTAGTTCATAGTAGAAGTTAAAATTGATTAGTCATACATGAAATAATCAAAAGTGGATTCCCATGCTAGTTCCTATTGGTATATACCCACAGTAAGTACGTCTAGAAGCTGTGTATAATACGGGTATGAATACGACTAGAATTCTTGATGGAAAAAGAATGGGAATGTAACTGTACCCATTTTCGTTAAGTATGAGTGTTTTGATATATGTCTTGAAGTCTTCCAAAAGTATATTAATACATCTAAATACACTACATGTATATACATTTTAACTGAGTCGTTAAGTCATCGTTAGTCGTTACATGTAAGTGTTGTTTTGAAACCTTTAAGTTAACGATCTCATTTAATGTTGTTAACCCATTGTTTATTATATCTAATAAGATGTTAAATTATTATCTTATCATGATATTATGATATATTAATATATCTTAATATGATATATATACATTTAAATGTCGTTACAACGATAATCGTTACATATATGTCTCGTTTCGAAATCCTTAAGTTAGTAGTCTTGTTTTTACATATGTAGTTCATTGTTAACATACTTAATGATATATATAATTATCATTTTATCATGTTAAATATAGTGTAACAATATATTAATATGATACATATGTATTTAGTAAGACGTTGTAATAACGATAATCGTTATATATATCGTTTCGAGTTTCTTAACTTAGTAGTCTCATTTTTATGTATATAACTCATTGTTAATATACTTATGGAGATAATTACTTATCATAATCTCATATTAACTATATGTATATTCATATATATATCGTCATGTCGTTTTTAAAAGTTTTAACGTTCGTGAATCGTCGGTCAACTTGGGTGGTCAATTGTCTACATGAAACTCATTTCAAATAATCAAGTCTTAACAATTTGATTGCTTAACATGTTGGAAACACTTAATCATGTAAAAATCAATTTCATTTAATATATATAAACATGGAAAAGTTCGGGTCACTACATATATGATAATTTGAAATATTATTGGAACTATTGTATCATTAAATTGTTGGAAATAAATACGTAAAATAATATGCAATGTAATGAAAACTATTATTATAAAAATATAAATATATATATAATTATGTGTATAAATATTACTTGTAAATATATAAATTATATTAAATCTATTTGTTTAAGAATATATAATATATTCATTTTAGTAGTTAAACATGCTATTTAAAACTGTTTATATATAGAAAGAGAATATATTAAAAATAAATGATTTCGAGCTTAATTAGTAAACGAGTTGAAAAGGAACTTATGTAATTTTAAATTAAACGATGATACGAAAATGAGTTTTATAAATTTTAGGCTTATTAAAAATGTATTTAGGAAATATTTGTTAAGTTTTAACACTTTTTATATTTCACCCATAAATGAGAGGGACAGTTGATGTAATTTTTATTTAACCAATTTAGGATCGAATTTTATCCCATAATGACCAAAATAAATAAATAAAGTTAATTTAAAAGTTTGGAATTTATCTGAATACTTTTATCCGCTACTAAATTACAACGAAGCACGAATTAATACCCCTATTGTATATGTCAACATAGAACAGTAAATTGATCCGTGAATTATAGAATTTTCAAAGTGATTCACTGATTGTATAGATAGTTCCAAATCTTATAAGATATTTATCATATTATATTATATATGTATGAATGTGGGATAATCACAATAATCATTGAAACAACTTGTCTCCTCTTCTTCAATTATCTGCCAACCACCATCATCATATTCCTATTTGTTGTTCTGTCCAAAACTCTAAGTAACCATCATTTATTCTTTTTTTTTATTTCGAAGACCACCTTGATCATCATCAAAGATCACCAAAACAACCCACCACTTCACTAATTTTTTATGATACATCATAACCACCTTCGTTAAATCCTACTCGGTCACCACTTCAAAACCATTGTTGCTCATGGTCTTGATCAAGTACAAACCAACCCAACGAACATCTATTTGCTACTACTTGTTCCTGCTCTTGCTCGACAAACAACCACCGGTTCTACTTAATCATTTTTTTTTTTCCAAAGGCATCAAATCACATGAACCAAATCATCATCATGTTATTATTCGATTACCACCTGCAATGGATGAACTCGTCTCCTGTGTCTGGTACAGTTTTCACAACTCACACATACAATACACCAAACATAACAATCATCATCTATCAACCTTCATCGACACCTTTTGCTTCAATTACAACCACCCTTTCCACCACCATGAATATTTCTATTTTCTCTTCTTGTTTAAGTGCTGATGTTCAAAGACCACACAGCCCTAGGCATCATTAAACTGTCTCACTCTCTATATCTCTCTCATGTTTTCTATTTTCTGAATCAAATACTACAACAACCCAAAAGGCTGCTACTACTATTTTCCTAGTAATTAACTGATGTAGCTCTTTTCTGTTGGAATTCAAAACCTCCACCATCATCCTTCATCAACATCTACTGTACGTATAACCTGTGCATATACCTGCAACCAAATATTGTTTATTTTGTCTGCTCGTAGAACACCAACACCATCAAACGAATATACAACACGCTTACTACTGCCATATGGTTGCTTCGTTGCTCGTAAAATCCAACACTTCTCTTCACCCTTGCTGCGTTTTCTTTTCTGTTAAAAAAACCTTTATAACAAAATCAATGTTACTAGTGTTCCACGCAATTTGTTACGGAGAAGACGAAGATATTTTTTATCGTTACTTTATTGGTGACGATTGTGGGTGGAACAACCCTCCACATAAAGGATGAGATAAGACTGATGAGGAATCGAATTGTTGTGGCTGTTTAATTTTTATTTATTTTTTTTGCCGACAAACAAGATCACTAGCTGGATATGCGAATATGATTGATGAGATAATGAGGAGTACAGCCGTATTATTATTATTTGTTTATACAGATTGAAATTCATGAACAACAGCCCATGAAATTGTTTTGTTCATTGGGCTTATAATATTGCTATAATGGGTTTCAATACAATTAAATGTTGGGCTTATAGAGTTTCAGTTGGGCCGATGTATTTTGGACTAGGGAATAGATATATGACGATGATATGGGTTATAAGCTTAGAATTCGGTATTAAAACAGAAAAACTAAACAGATCAGATGGTTTGGGGTATTGCGGGTGAGCGAGTGGTCGCGGGTTCGAGCCCAGGTAATGGCGTATTTTTTTTAGGAGCTTGTTTTTCTTCAAAGGTTGTATTCTAAATTTATTATTATTATTATTATTATTATTATTATTATTATTATTATTATTATTATTATTATTATTATTATTATATTTATTAACAACTAATATGTGTATTATCATATTTATTATTATGTAAACATAAACACCATGATTATTATTATTATTATTATTATTATTATTATTATTATTATTAGGAGAATGATACAAATTATTATTATCTTCATTAATATTAGTATTTGTAACATTTTATAATTATTAATATTTTTATTATCTTTAACATAGGTATTATTATTAGTATTATCATTATTATTAATTGATAATGCTAAAAACGAACATATATTTCATAGCATTATCCTTCAAGAAAGACAAGCTTTTGGTTGCAATTGTTCTATTTAAAAGTGATATTCGTTTAAATAATAAAAGGTGAAGACAAAAAGACAGATTCGACGATTTGAAGATGCAAATGACCAAAATGCTAAAAAGTAAAAAGTACAATCCAAGTGGTTCAATTTATTGATGAGAAACGTCTCAAAATTACAAGATTACGAGCCGCGAAACGCAAAGTACAAGATATTAAATTGTACGAAAGGATGTTCGAAAATACGGAACCGAAGCATGAACCAACTATCAACGCGCAACGCAACGGAGCTAAAATTACAAGTCAACGATGCACATGAATGTAATATAATATATATAATTATATATAATTATATATATTATATTATAAATATTAAATAATACGCAACAGCCCATGTTTTGGAAGCATTTGGACCAGTGGAAGGCGGCCATGCGATCGCATGGCTATGAAGCCTAAACCCATGCGATCGCATGGGTTACTGTACATGGCCAGGTCTATAAATTGGACGAGTTTTCTGCCGAATGATGGACACCAATATATATCCATCTACTCTCTATCTCTCAAATATATATTTATATTTATATTTTAATTATAATTTTAATTTAAGTTTAATAATAATAAGGTTATGTTAGCGAATGTTTTAAGTTTGTAAGTCGAAACTCTGTCCGTGTAACGCTACGCTATTAATACTCATTGTAAGTTATGTTCAACCTCTTTAAATTAATGTCTCGTAGCTAAATTATTATTATGCTTATTTAAGCCGAAGTAATCGTGATGTTGGGCTAAATATTAAGATTGGGTAATTGGGCTTTGTACCATAATTGGGGTTTGGACAAAAGAACGACACTTGTAGAAATTAAACTATGGGCTATTAATGGGCTTTATATTAACTAAACGATACCTCGTTAATTTAATATAAAGGTTACAATTTGACGTATCTATAAATAACCACATACGCTTAATCGGGTATGGTGGGCGGGATATTTATAAATACAAATTATTGTTTATTCGACCGGACACGGGGATGGATTAATAGTTAATGGACTCATTAAAACAGGGGTGGATTACATTCAATGGTAATTGGTGTAATTGTTAACAAAGTAGTAAAACCTTGGATTACACGCAGTCGATAACCTGGTGTATTCATTAAACAAAGTATTAAGACCTTGTTACAGTTCGAATCCCCAATTAGTTGGAATATTTGACTTCGAATATAAGGTTAATTTGACGAAGATCCTCGCACTTTATAATTATGACCGATGGACTATTATGGACAAAACCGTATGGACATATCGAATAATTCAAGACAAAGGACAATTAACCCATGGTAATAAATTAAAAAATCAACACGTCAAACATCATGATTACAGAAGTTTAAATAAGCATAATTCCTTTATTTTATATCTCATCGTACTTTTAATTATCGCAATTTTATTTATCGTCATTTTATTTATCATCATTTTATTTATCGCACTTTTAATTATCGCAATTTTATTATCGTCATTTACTTTACGCTTTAAATTACTTTAAATTAAGTTATATTTATTTTTAATATTTTATATTAGGTTTTAATTATGACTTAAGACATAAAATCGACAAACCGGTCACTAAACAGTAAAAACTCCCTTTTTATAATAATAATAATACTACTTATATATATATATATATATATATATATATATATATATATATATATATATATATATATATTATATATATATATATATATATATTTATATACAAATATAGTTTAAAAATATAGCGTTAAACTTGGCTAGCTCCCTGCGGAGCGAACCGGACTTACTAAAAACTACACTACTTTACGATTAGGTACACTGCCTATAGTGTTATAGCAAAGTTTAGGTATATCCACTCTATAAATAAATAAATAACTTGTGTAAAATTGTATCGTATTTAATAGTATTTCGCAATAAAAATATAACTATTTTGTATACACCTCGCATAACATCAAGTATTTTTGGCGCCGCTGCCGGGGAACGCCGAAGCGAAACGCTATTTTTTCTATATAAAAAAATATTTATTTTTAATCTATTTTTGTAAAAATATAGTAAGTTTTAAATATCAAAAACAAAAATATAAAAACAAAAAAAGAAAAATACATATCTATATTTTTAAGTTTAGTTAAAATTAAAAAGTTTATATTTTTGTTTATTGTTAAAAGTTAAAAAAAAAAACTAATAAGTAAATTTTTTTATTCAAATTGTTTTATTTCTATAAATTAAAAATCAGAAAAAAAATATAAAAACTAAACCTGCGTGTTTTTGAACCTGCATAACCAGCTGAACCTACATGGCCATGCGATCGCATGACCCTGTAGGCTGATTCTCATGCGATCGCATGAGTGAAGCTGGCAGGCTAAAAACCTCGGACGTAATTATTACAGTTTAGGGTTAATTTTATTAATAATTATTTAATTTTTATGTTAAGTTTAATTATTATTATTCGATTAGGGTTTTATATTATTAATTATTATTATTAATTAACCCTAATTAGGTTTTAATTAATTAATTAGTTTTTAATATTAGTTTTAGTTTTATTATTTAATTTGTAATATTAAGTTTTATTTAGTTTTATTAATTTATAAATTAGTACCTTTAATAAAATAATAATTTAAAAATAATATTTTTATAAAAAATTGCATTTTTATAACTTTAGTTTTATTTTTATATTTTCGTATCTTTTTAAGCATTTATTCGTAAATTGTATAGTTATCGTTCGTAATTAGTTTTAAGACTAGTATTTTGCCGTAGTTATTTTTATTTCTAGATTTTTAGGCTTTGCCGTAAAATTTCTTAAGTACTTTTTTCTTTATATTAAGATTTTGGTGCTTTTGAACTTTGCGACGCCGTTTATAAATTTTAGTACTTTTTAAATTTCGACGCGCTACTTTCTATTTATTATTTTTCGACGCTTGTTTTTCGACCTCTTGTTTTTCGACGCGCTTTTTCTTTTTCACTTCGACGCTCTAGTTTTTAGGACATAGAATTTTCTTTATTTTCTTTAAATTTCGACGAAAAAAAATTATTTTAAGCGGTTAAATTGATAGACATCCAAAAATTTCTGGTTTGTAGTAATAGTTGGATTTGTTAATGGCGAGTTGTGGGCTTCCGATTTAAAGGGTCCTGGCTACCTGCTGCATCTATTGGCTATTCGAAATGTGGGCAAAATCAGAAAAGTCTATTAATTTGATAGCTTATATAATTTTTATCTTTTATAACTAATAGGACATTCAGTGAATGCACCGAGCAAAACGTTCA
The DNA here is from genome assembly GCF_046630445.1 of Rutidosis leptorrhynchoides. Lineage (NCBI taxonomy): Eukaryota > Viridiplantae > Streptophyta > Magnoliopsida > Asterales > Asteraceae > Rutidosis > Rutidosis leptorrhynchoides. Next base: position 151,877,560 of record NC_092334.1, read on the forward strand.
CCACCTTTCATACGTTCACCACCTGTAACTCGATCAAGACATTTAGCCAACATTGTCGCCGTTGATTTTTTTTAGAATCGTCATCTAGTCGACCAAGTAATCCAATTCAAATTTCCGATAATCCATTTTTTGAACCCAACCTCACAATTGAGAACCCGAGGGATATCAGGGACAATTCAGAGATCCTGAACCACTAATCATTCCTCCTGAACCACAAATCACTCATCCAGAGATTGTCGAGGAAGAAACCATTAAATCAGAATCCTCGAGTGATTCAGATTCAACAAATTCAATCATGGAAAATCTGGAACCTCTAAGTATGGAAGACCGAATGAGAGCTAAACGCACTGGCCAAGGTCATGCAATTACTTAACCAGACGTTAATGCGCCAGATTATGAAATCAAAGGACAAATCCTACACATGGTAATAAATCAATGCCAATTTAGTGGTACGCCAAAAGAAGATCCAAATGAACATCTTCGTACCTTTAATAGGATCTGTACTCTATTCAAAATCCGAGAAGTAGAGGATGAACAGATATATCTCATGTTATTTCCCTGGACTTTAAAGGAAGAAGCCAAAGATTGGTTAGAATCGTTACCTGAAGGGGCGATTGATACATGGGATGTTTTAGTTGAAAAATTTCTTAAACAATTCTTTCCGCATCTAAAGCCGTGAGACTTCAAGGAGAAATTGTTAAGTTCACACAAAAGCCAAATGAAACTCTATATGAGGCGTGGACAAGATTTGGAAAGTTGTTGAGAGGATGTCCTCAACATGGTTTAGACATTTATCAAATAGTACAAATATTCTACCAAGGATGCGACATTACTACACAAAAAGACATCGACATAGCAGCTAGTGGTTCCATTATGAAGAAAACCGCAACTGAAGCTTACAAAATTATTGATAACACTGCCTCCCACTCACATGAGTGGCATCAAGAAAAAGACATCGTTAGATCATCTAAAGCGGCTAAAGCCGATTCTAGCCATGACTTTGATTCCATGTCCGCAAAGATAGATGCTTTCGAGAGACGAATGGAAAAGATTACTAAAGATATTCACGCAATACGAATTAGTTGTGAGCAGTGTGGAGGACCACATTTGACAAAAGATTGTCTCAGTATTGAACAAACAATGGAACAAAGAGAGAATGTTTCATACATGAACCAAAGGCCTGGAAATAATTACCAAGGTAATTATCAACCGCCAAGACCAAACTACAATCAAAATCAGAATTATAACCGAAATGTTCCATACAACAACCAACAAAGTCCTAGAAATCAACAAGTATCTAACAATGCTTACAACCAGCAAAGACCTATTTTTCCAATTAAACCACCACAAATCGATGATAAAAAGACAAATTTAGAAGACATGATGTCGAAGCTAGTTGAATCTCAAACGCAATTTTTCACATCTCAGAAACAAACCAATGAACAAAATGCTCAAGCATTTAGAAATTAACAAGCTTCTATTCAAAATCTGGAACAAGAAGTAAGCAACCTAGCAAGGTTGATAGGTGAAAGAAAACCGGGAAGTTTACCTAGCGATACAAATGCTAACTCCCGGAATGAAACAGCTAAAGTCATTACCACGAGAAGTGGTATTACACTTAAACCATCTAAAATGCCCGTAATTTCCGATGACGCTATTCCTACGACACAGGCACTACAACCTGAACAAGAGAAGGAATCAGAACCGGTAGTTGAAAAGGTTAATGAAGATAACACAGTTAAAGCTAAACCTTATGTTAAACCATACCAACCACCACTTCCTTACCCAAGTAAAATGAGAAAAGAAAGACTTGAAGCCGAGCAATCCAAATTCTTGGATATATTTAAACAAATAAATGTCAATCTTCCTTTCATTGATGTGATTTCAGGAATGCCAAGATATGCTAAATTCTTGAAAGATCTAATCACAAATAGAAAGAAAATGGAAGAACTCTCGGCTGTTACTATGAATGCTAATTGTTCTGCAGTGTTATTGAATAAGATACCAGAAAAATTATCAGATCCAGGAAGTTTCACAATTCCATATTTTCTGGGTAGTCTTAGTTCAATAGAAGCATTGGATGATTTAGGTGCTAGTATAAATTTAATGCCATATTCATTATACACTAAACTAGACCTCGGAGAATTAAAACCAACACGAATAAGAATGCAACTAGCCGATCGATCAGTAAAATATCCTAGAGGGATAATGGAGAACATGCTAGTTAAAGTTGGTACTTTAGTATTTCCAGTAGATTTTGTTATTCTGGACATGGAAGAAGATTCTCGAGTTCCTCTTATATTAGGAAGACCATTCTTAAACACGGCTAAAGCAATAATAGACGTGTTCGGTAAGAAACTGACCCTAAGTATAGAGGACGAGAGTGTTACCTTTTCTGTGGATAGAGCCATGCAACAACCGCAATCTGCAGATGATACATGTTATTATATTCAAACTATAGATTCACATACAGAATTGTTAGAAGAATTTTCAGAATTATAAGGAACAGGAGAATGTTCTTTAGGAGAAGGAAGTGAACCAATTGATGAAGCTGAAATGTTAGCTGCACTTATGGCAAATGAATACGAACCAACAATAGAAGAACTTCAAATGCTAAAAGAGGAAGACAGATATCGATACAAATCATCGATAGAAGAACCACCAATATTAGAGTTAAAGCCACTTCCAAACCATTTGGAATATGCTTATTTACATGGTGAATCTGAATTACCTGTAATAATATCGTCTTCTCTTACGGAAAATGAAAAATCTCAACTCATTTCTGTGTTAAAAGCTCATAAACCAGCTATTGCATGGAAGATTCATGACATTAAAGGTATAAGTCCTTCGTATTGCACACATAAAATTCTTATGGAAGAAGGTCATAAAACCTATGTGCAACGCCAACGAAGACTAAATCCAAATATGCAAGATGTTGTTAAGGATGCTCCATTCATCTTTTCGGATGAATGCATCAAATCTTTTAATATTCTTAAAGAAAAACTCACTAACGCGCAAATCATGATAACTCCAAATTGAAATCTACCATTTGAACTCATGTGCGATGCAAGTGATTTTGCAATGGGAGCCGTTTTAGGTCAAAGAATTGAAAAACGATTTCAACCTATCTATTACGCTAGTAAGACGTTACAAGGAGCACAAACGAATTACACAACTACTGAAAAAGAACTCCTTGCTATTGTCTTTGCTTTTGATAAATTTCGTTCATATCTCGTTCTAGCAAAAACGGTGGTCTATACTGATCATTCTGCTCTTAGATACTTATTTTCAAAACAAGATGCTAAACCACGATTAATCCATTGGATCTTACTCTTACAAGAGTTCGATATTGAAATCCGAGACAAAAAGGGAGCAGAAAACCTTGCAGCTAATCATCTTTCTCGTCTTGAAAATCCCGAATTAGAAGTTCTAAATGAATCGGCCATACAAGATAACTTACCTGATGAATATCTATTGAAGATAGATTATAATGAAATTCCATGGTATGTAGACTATGCAAACTACTTAGTATGTGGATTCCTTGAAAAAGGGTTGTCGTACCAAAAACGAAAGAAATTCTTTAGTAATATAAAACACTATTTCTGGGAAGATCCACATTTATTTAAAAGTTGTCCCGATGGAATAATACGCCGATGCGTATTCGGAGATGAAGCTAGTCAAATCTTAAACCATTGTCACACAGGACCAACATGAGGGCATTATGGGCCTCAACTTACAGCAAGAAAAGTTTACAACGCTGGATTCTATTGGCCTACAATTTTCAAAGACGCACACCTTCTTTGTAAATCCTGTGATGCTTGTCAAAGGGCCGGAAAAATAAGTCAACGTGATGAAATGCCACAAAATGTCATTCAAGTATGTGAAGTATTTGACGTTTGGGGTATTGACTTTATGGGTCCATTTCCAAAATCTCATAATAATCTCTACATTCTCGTTGCCATTGATTATGTATCTAAATGGGTGGAAGCACAAGCTCTCCCAACTAACGATGCACGAGTTGTAGTCAACTTCTTAAAACATCTTTTTGCAAGGTTCAGAACACCGAAAGCTTTAATAAGTGATCGGGGTACTCATTTTTGTAATAATCAACTTGAGAAAGTTCTCAAAAGATATGGAGTAACTCATAAAATCTCAACCGCTTTTCATCCACAAACAAGTAGACAAGTTGAAAATACCAACTGAGCTTTAAAACGTATTCTAGAGAAAACCGTAGGATCAAATCCGAAGGAATGGTCCATGAAATTGGAGGATGCACTCTGGGCTTTTAGAATCGCTTACAAAACTCCAATTGGAACCACACCTTTTAAACTTGTTTACGGAAAAGCATGTCACCTTCTAGTAGAAATTGAGCACAAATCATTTTGGGCTTTGAAGACATGTAATCTTGATTTATATGAATCTGGACGTCTACGGTTAAGTCAACTAAACGAATTAGAAGAATTGAGACATGATGCATATGAAAATTCGTTAATCTATAAGGAAAGAACGAAGAAATGGCATGATAAAAGAATCAGAAGTTCAAAAGAATTTAAGGAAGGAGACAGAGTTCTTCTTTTCAATTCACGATTCAAGCTATTTCCTGGAAAATTGAAATCAAGATGGTCTGGACCATTCATAGTCAAAAGAGTTTTCCCATATGGAACAATAGAGTTGATAAATTCAAATGAAATTGAATTTAAAGTTAATGGTCACAGAGTTAAACATTACATATATGGCCCAATGGAAGTTGACAATGAAGTCAATCATAATTTCACCAACCAAGAAAACCCTCAGAATGAAAACATAAATATGTTATCAACAACATATGAAAAACCAAAATTGGAAGACGGGGAAGCTTCAAATTGGAGTGATGAAGAAGAATTCCTATACAAACCTCCCATTCCAAGAAACGAAGAAAAATGTGAACAAGAAGTTCAAGTAGAAGTGAAAGAACCAAGAAAAGATCACCCGGAAAAGGTTAACAAACCAACTCTACTTACTAAAGTAGGAGACCCAGGTGAATTTATCATTTATTGCTTGCGATGTTTTAGCAGAGTAGTATATAAAATAGCTATATTTTTACTAGGAAAAACTATTAAATACGATACAATTTTACACAAGATATTTATTTATTTATTGAATGGATATACTTAAACCTTGCTACAACACTTATAGGCAGTGTACCTAATCGTACAGTAGTGTAGTTTTTAGTAAGTCCGGTTCGTTCCACAGGGAATCTTTTTAAACAAAGCTTAACGCTATATTAGTTTACTTTTATAAAAATACAAATATATATAAGTAATATTATTATTATAAAGGGGGGTTTTTACCGTTTAATGACCTGTTTGTCGATTTTAAAACTTTAGTCGCAGTTAAAACCAAATGTAAAATAATAAATAAATACAAGACTTAATTTAAAGCGTAAAGTAAATAACGATAATGAAATTGCGAATAATAAAAATGCGATAAAATAAACTTGCAATAATTAAAAAGTACGATAATTAAAGTGCAATTAAATACAATAACAATAAAAATGCGATAATTAGAAGTGCAATTAAATATACAATAAAGGAAATAAAATATAAAATAAAAGAATTATGCTTATTTAAACTTCCGTAATCATGATGTTTGACGTGTTGATTTTAGTTTTATGCCCATGGGTTAATTGTCCTTTGTCCTGGATTATTTAATATGTCCATACGGATTTTGTCCATAATAGTCCATCAGTCATAAATATAAAGAGCGAAAGCCTTCGTCAAATTATTCTTATTCCCGAAGTCAAATATTCCAACTAATTGGGGATTCGAATTGTAACAAGGTTTTAATACTTTGTTAAATGAATACACCAGGTTATCGACTGCGTGTAAACCAAGGTTTTACTACTTTGTTAACAATTACACCAATTACCCTTGAATGTAATTCACCCCTATTTCAACAAGTCTATTAACTATTAATCCAGTTCCGTATCCGGTAAAATGAATAATTATTGGTATTTATAGATATCCCGCCAACCGTACCCAGTCAAGCGTATGTGGTTATATATAAATACGTCGAATTATAAGTTTGTATATTAAATTAACAAGGTATTGTTTAATTAATATAAAACCCATTAATAGCCCATAGTCTAATTTCCACAAGTGTCGTTCTTTTATCCAAACCCCAATTATGGTACAAAGCCCAATTACCCAATTTTAGTAATTAGCCCAACATCATGATTACTTCGGATTAAATAAGCATAATAATAACTTAGATACGAGACATTAAATTAAAAAGGTTGAACATAACTTACAATGATTAAAAATAGCGTAGCGTTACACGGACAGAATTTCGACTTACACCCTTACAACATTCGCTAACATACCCTTATTATTAGAATTATAATTAAAATTAAAATTAAAATATAAATTATAAATATAAATATTACGATATAGATAGAGAGATAGATATTAGATGTGTGAAAAATGATCAGAATTCGGTTGGCTTTATAGGGACTTTCAGAATTTGGGCCTCCGCGACTCGCGGCCCTTTTGGCCTTCAAACTCCGCGAGTCGCGGAGTTTGTAAATACAGCTCACACAAGTTTGGCTCTTTGTTTACCGACGGTTTTATAAATAAATATAATATATTAAATAATTATAAGAATTATTTAAATATTATATTATATTTATGTGCATAGTTGACTTGTAATTTTTAGTCCGTTGCGTCGAGCGTTGAGAGTTGACTCTGGTCCCGGTTCCGGATTTTCGAACGTCCTTACGTACAATTTAATATCTTGTACTTTGCGTTTTGAATCTTGTACTCTTGTAATTTCGAGATGTTTCTTATCAATAATTGGAACCTCTTTGATTGTATTTTGTACTTTTAAGCTTTTTGGTCGTTTGCGTCTTCAATTCGTCGAATCTGTCTTTTGTCTTCACCTTTTATTATTTAAACGTATATCACTTGTAAATAGAACAATTGCAACTAAAAGCTTGTCTTTCTTGAGGAATAATGCTATGAAATATATGTTCGTTTTTAGAATTATCAAATATTCCCACACTTGAGCGTTGCTTGTCCTCAAGCAATATCATCTTGAAATACTAGAATCACTTCTTTATTCTTCACACTTTATACATCAGTGATTTCTATACGGCGGTATAAACAATGGTAGTAACGATATGGTTTACAGTCCCACATGACTATAAAAATTTAGATCCATTAAGGAAATTGGATCTTTATGAAAACATTTGATCTTTTGAAAATTAAATCTAGTTTTTACCCTAGATAAGTTTTCCGGAATAACCCTTCACCGGTGTTTGCAAAATATTTTTGTGGGTTTGGTGGGTTTCAGATTTGAAAATTTTAGCTCAAAACTTATGATTTTGTGTCACCCACTTGCTAACCTTGTATTTGGAAAGCAACACGTCCAGTTTACTTGTCCCGTATATTACCTTTCGGTAAACTACCGTCCGGTTGTAAAGGAAAGCGTTGAACAAGCAACTGTTAAGGCAATGTCCCCTGACATGCTTTTAATTATGGTCTATAACGTGTCGGACGCAATTACTATCCTTGGTAGGAGCAATAGTAAAGCTCACCCTTATAATTTTTCGGTCTGGCACAAGGTCCTGTCTTTGACCACTATGCAACCACCGTTCTTACGGTTGACACCCGATTTAGTTCAGGTGACCTAATGAATTCCAGGTGAATTCCTAGGATTTTACGTTCAAAGGTAATGAACGCATTGAAAATAGGGTTTTCAGAAAACAAATCGGTTTGTAATTTTGATCAAAATATTTTCTCGTTCAAGCTCGAGTTTAGATATCATTGAATTCCATGAGTTTGAATTCTTAATCTTTAAGGTCAATCTCTAGGATTGAGTAATATCAGGCTTAAAAGCTGATTTTTGATCTTTTAAGGAGATTATCCTTTCTGGGGATCTGATTCATTAGTCTTATCAAGCTAATTTGCATGGTGCCCCCCATTGTACGAGATAAATCCTTCTCATGGTTAGGATAAATCTGACCACTTCTCGACCCTGTTTAATGCTGAGGTCCATGGATTTCCTGCTGATTTTAGTGATGACTTTTCTAGATTTTTCGTCAACCTACAGCTGGTCTGGACGACAAATTCATGACCTAAATCAAGAAGCGCGTTTCTTTTTCGGAAGACTTTACTTCCTTTTAATGATGGAATTGATTCATCGTGTAGATCCATCTTTCTTACAGTAAATCAGGTAAAACTTTTTAGTTTAATCCAAAGTAAAAGTATTTTCAGTTATTTGTACAAAAATATGTGATATATGTTTTGGATAACTTGGTAAATTTTCCCACACTTGGCTTTTATTTTCCTTTTTATCGTCCTCTATTCCATTTTAAATGAATTTTAACATTTCGGTTTGTTTCTCAATTTATGTCCTTTCTGAGGTAACAATAATTTCGGTGTTAAAACCTAGTTTTATCGTTCATAAATATGTATAAACATGATTTTGAGTTCATTTAATTGAAAATTTTGAAAAATTTTACAAGAATTGGGTAGTCAGTATATAAGACTAGGGCTGTTCTTTATTATCAGAGAGCACTAGATTCTAATACAACTACTGCTTTACTAGTATTTTTAATGGTAATTTAGTGTATAAAGTAAAAATTTTAAAATCCGAAAGAATTTAACCCCTTCCCACACTTAAGATCTTGCAATGCCCTCATTTGCAAGAAATCAGTAACAATTTAAATTATTGAGGGTGATTTGTGTGTAAATGATTAAATTTTTACCAAAGTTTCCAAATATATTGGCGTTTGTTTGCTGAATGATAAATGGTGCACATCATTTGTTCATTCCGTCTTGTTGTTATTTCACATATATTTTGCATCTTGTCGTCAAAATTAGTTGCTTTTGCTGAACATAATGCCAGTCTTTGAAAATGCGTTGTTTTACCCTGTTGTGTACATAAGATAAACTGCAAACATATATACATATTTTTGAAGTTTGGTATATTACCCCACATTCAAAAATTATTAAAATCTAAGAATAAAAGTTTGAAAATTATAAAAACTATTACAATATTAACATAAGTATTAAACGTATCAACAATACAAATTACAAAATAAATAAAACTAAGTAGACTAGGGATGATATTGATACCAATAGGGGTTCCAAGCATAACCATAGGTGCTATAGAATGCTTCGGCAGGGTTATACGTAGGATACGATGGTTGCATCTCTATAGACCAGGGAGGGAATATGGGTTTCGGAGTAGGAATATAGTTTCTACCTATATGTTGGCAATGAGCTATGATTTGGTTTTGATGAACTTGCCAATCCTTAAATGCTCTCTGTCTAGCATTTTCGTACTCCTGTGAAGCTATAAACCTTTGCATTTCTTGCATTTCATTTCCCCCTCCTACATTACCTTGCTGTTGGTTTCTCTCAACCTGTGGATGTCTACCATGGTATTGTACTGCGGTGTTATTTCGCCTCTTCAAAACTTTCGCACCATGGTATACATTTAAACCTATAGTATCGCGGGGTTCTGGTTCTTCTACTAATAATCCCCCCCGACTTATATCCACACCGAGATATTCAGCAATCAAAGTAATAAAAATACCACCTCCTATTATGCTATGCGGTCTCATCCCCCTAACCATAGCTGATAAATAATAACCCACACAATATGGTATACTTACAGCGCTTTGTGGGTCTCGAATACACATATGGTAAAACAAATCCTGTTCATTTACCTTTTCCTTGTTCTTACCTCTTTGTGTAATCGAATTAGCTAAAAACCTATGAATCACTCTTAATTCAGCTCTATCTATATCCAAATAAGAGTAATTTCCCCCTTTGAATCGGTGATGGCTTGTCATTTGACTCCATACACCGTGTGTATCAAAATTTTCATCTATCTTTCTACCATTTAGTATCAACCCTCTACAATCAGCAGATGCTAACTCCTCAGGCGTATATATACGTAAAGCCTGAGCCATGTCTAGTAAAGACATGTGGCGCATCGAACCTCCTAACAAAAATCTAATAAAAGATCGATCGGTTAAACTAGCTACCCGATCATTCAACTCTATACTACACAACAATTCTTCACACCATACTTTATATACAGGTCTACGCATGGTGAATAAACGTACCCAGTCATTAAAAGTAGAATTACCATACCTCTGTGCAAGTAATTCCCTAATTGACCCGGCCAATTCTACTGCTTCTAAGGGTCCCCATTCTATGACCCTAGGTACCTCAACAACTTTAGAATGAAGAGTATGCAAACCCCTTTGGTATTTTGGATAGTCTATCCAAAGTCTGTCAAATCTTAGGTTCGGATGCAAATCTTCCAAGTGCATATCAGAAAATGTCATGACTGGATGAGGTATATCTTGCTTGTAGTAGTTATCCACCTCATGTTGTTCCGCATTCTCAGCAGGAGCATTGCGAGCTTGGGATGAAGATTCACCCCTTTCAGTCTGCAAAACACATCAAACACAATTTTTGTGCATCCAAATATGCATTAGTGTCAGCAAAATCATCAATCAAAATAATTACAATGACATGATCAATTTATATCAAACTTAAGCTCATTTTCACATTTTTATCAAATCTACACTTTTTCAAATAAGCATATACGAAAATGTTCGCCAAGTTCATAAGCATTCAACTCAAATAACATGTCAAAATAATCATTACTAGCAATTAAACAAGTTTCAAATGGCATTATCTCTCAAAAATCAAATTCATGAATTTTAGACTTGAAAAAGTCCACTTTAATTCTCAAAATCATGTTTAGGCTCAAAGTTTGGATCATTTAACTACCTAGACATGTTACACTACTTAATTTAGCAATAATTCATGACAAAAATCGGCCATAACCTGTTTATATCAAAAGCCCCAAATTTGCTCAAGAACACAAACCCTAGATTATTCTAAACTTGAAGTTTAAGGCTTCTAATCATGTTAAATAGCATCAATCTAGGTTGTACAAGCATAATACATAAACAATTTAAGCATAATTACACTAAAAAGCATCAAAATCAAATTGGGGAAAAAATTGCTCAAGAACATTAATTTTCGGATTAAATGGTGTTTAGGTGTAGAAATTTACCGTTTTTCTTGAGTAATTCCTTGATAGCATCCTTCTCAACATGATTTTAGTAAAAGATTTGATGATTAACGGTTAAAAATTGTGATTTTGGGGGGTTTTTTCGTGTATTTTCGCGCAGTCTTTTTGCTGTGTTTTGTGTTGTGGGTTGGACTGAGCTGTTCTTTGCGTTTTATTTTTTTTCTGTATTTCGGTCCTCCCGCGACTCGCGGAGATTTCCCCTTCAAACTCCGCGAGTCGCGGAGTTTTTTTTTTTTTTTTTTTGGTTGTATATATCTTATACTAATTAAAACAATTATGTAATTAATTTTAAAATTTTGTTTCCCTTGTTATTTAGGACGAGGTCGTTTCGGATCGATGTCCTAGTCCGTCCTTCGACAAAATTTTAAAATTTGTCTTTTTGTAGCGATTGTTTTAAAAGCTAAGATTTTTGGGGTTTTTTAATGTTTTTGGCATACTTTAATTCAATAAGATTAAAAATAATGATAATAAAAGTTCTCGTCCCTCCCTCGGGTAAAGCAATTTCGGTTCAAAGACCTAGTCTTCAACTTACGAAGAATTTTAAAAATCATATTTTTAACTTAATGAGATAAAGTAAATTTTTTGTTTTTGAATTCACACAACTTAAATTAAAAATACAAAATTAATATTAAGAATTCTCACCAAACTTAAAATTTAAAATGCATAAAAATAAAATTCATATTTTTAAAAATTAAAAATTCACACCAAACTTAATTTAAAAATTCATATTATAAATTCACACCAAACTTATATTAATTTTTCAAATATTTACAATTTTAAATATATTGATTTTACAAAGTTTACAATATTAATTTAAGATTTATATATTAATTTTAAAAACATGGTAAAAATAAAATTAAAAATCTTTTTGGCTTTTTATCCCACTTTAATCAATCAAATATTATCAAAAATATGCGCCCCTCTTTTTGGTAAAGTAATTTCGGTTCCAAGACCTAATTTAACTCATGACGAATTTTTGAAATATTTTGGGTTGATTGATTAAAGCTATTTATACCTTAAGAATAAACGTTAAATTTCGCAGTGATGTAATAAATTTTTGTATGATATCAATAATTTCGGTCGCCAAACCTAATTTTATTCAATACCAATTTAATACTTTATAGCGAACAAATTAGTGTTTATTATCAAAAGGTTAAAAATAAAAAATAAAATAAAAACTGTACAAACATACCTGTGAAATAGATTTCTTAGTTATATGATCTATCCCATTCATAAGATAGTCGGTTTAATTGGTTTTCCATGGCTACATAGGCGTAACCTCGAGCATTCAGTGTCTTTTCTTCTAAACATATGAACGGTCCGTCTCTGCATAAAGTAACAAATTCGGTGTTTGAATAGGTTTGATTATTTGAACATTTACCTCCATGTGACCATTTTCCGCATTTGTGACATCTTTCTAGGTGTCGTGCTCTTCTTTTCGCTGCGGATTTTGATTTTCCTTTACCAAATTGTAACTTATTATCTTCGCATCTGGATTCTTTTCTAACTCCGTCCATTCTTTCTCTGATTACTGATACTATTTCACTCGGTAGTGTGTCATTATTACGTTTAGTGATCAAAGCGTGTAGCATTAGACCATGGTTTAGTTCACAGGCAGTCTTCATTTCCTAAAAAAAATAAAAATTCAGAATGGGGGGAGAAGACTAGTTCTTTAGGGTCTGCTAGGGAAAGACCATTCGGGTTCCATTTTCGAGAACTACACGAAAACAGACAATCTAACTCTAACAGAAATACATAAACCCCTTGATTCTCCCCACACTTAGTTAGCTGTGGTGTCGAAATTGTGATTAACTTCGTTGTCGACTTCCATCGAACCATGTATGTAATGTTTAACTCTGTGACCATTAACTTTAAATTCAATCCCATTTGAATTTATTAATTCTATCATTCCGTATGGGAAAACTCTTTTGACTATGAATGGTCCAGACCATCTTGATTTCAATTTTCCAGGAAATAGCTTGAATCGTGAATTGAAAAGAAGAACTCTGTCTCTTTCTTTAAATTCTTTTGAACTTCTGATTCTTTTATCATGCCATTTCTTCGTTCTTTCTTTATAGATTAACGAATTATCGTATGCTTCATGTCTTAATTCTTCTAATTCGTTTAGTTGACTTAATCGTAGACGTCCGGCTTCATGTAAATCAAGATTACATGCCTTCAAAGCCCAAAATGCTTTGTGTTCAATTTCTATTGGAAGATGACATGCTTATCCATAAACAAGTCTAAAAGGTGTGGTTCCAATTGGAGTTTTGTAGGCTGTTCTAAAAGCCCAGAGTGCATCCTCCAATTTAATGGACCATTCCTTCGGATTTGATCCTACGGTTTTCTCTAGAATACGTTTTAAAGCTCGGTTGGTATTTTCAACCTGTCCACTTGTTTGTGGATGATATGCGGTGGAGATTTTATGAGTTACTCCATATCTTTTAAGAATTTTCTCAAGTTGATTATTACAGAAATGAGTTCCCCGATCACTTATTAAAGCTTTCGGTGTTCCAAACCTTGCAAAAAGACATTTTAAAAAGTTGACTACAACTCGTGCATCGTTAGTTGGGAGAGCTTGTGCTTCCGCCCATTTAGATACATAATCAATGGCTACGAGTATATATAGATTATTATGAGATTTTGGAAATGGACCCATAAAGTCAATACCCCAAATGTCAAATACTTCACATACTTGGATGACATTTTGTGGCATTTCATCACGTTGACTTATTTTTCCGGCCCTTTGACAAGCATCACAGGATTTGCAAAGAAGGTGTGCGTCTTTGTAAATTGTAGGCCAATAGAATCCAGCATCATAAACTTTTCTTGCTGTTAGTTGAGGCCCATAATGCCCTCCTGTTGGTCCTGTGTGACAATGGTTTAATATTTTACTAGCTTCATCTCCAAATACACATCGGCGTATTATTCCATCTGGACAACTTTTAAACAGATGTGGATCTTCCCAAAAATAGTGTTTTATATCACTGAAGAATTTCTTTCGTCTTTGGTACGATAATCCTTTTTCAAGGAATCCACAAACTAAATAGTTTGCATAGTCTGCAAACCATGGAATTTCTTATAATCTATCTTCAATAGATATTCATCAGGAAAGTTGTCTTGTATGGCCGATTCATTTAGAACTTCTAATTCGGGATTTTCAAGACGAGAAAGATGATCAGCGGCGAGATTTTCTGCTCCTCTTTTATCTCGGATTTCAATATCAAACTCTTGTAAGAGTAAGATCCAACGGATTAATCTTGGTTTAGCATCTTGTTTTGAAAATAGGTATCTAAGAGCAGAATGGTCGGTATAGACCACCGTTTTTGCTAGAACGAGATATGATCGAAATTTGTCAAAAGCAAAGACAATAGCAAGGAGCTCTTTTTCAGTAGTTGTATAGTTCGTTTGTGCTCCTTGTAACGTCTTACTAGCATAATATATAGGTTGAAATCGTTTTTCAATCCTTTGTCCTAAAACGGCCCCCATTGCAAAATCACTTGCATCGCACATTAGTTCAAATGGTAGATTCCAATTTGGTGTTATCATGATCGGCGCATTAGTGAGTTTTTCTTTAAGAATATTAAAAGATTTGATACACTCATCTGAAAAGATGAATGGAGCATCCTTTTCTAGGAGGTTATTCATAGGAGTGGCAATTTTAGAAAAATCTTGTATGAAACGTCGGTAAAAACGGGCATGCCCTAGAAAACTCCTAACTCCTCTAACATTGGTTGGATGTGGAAGTTTAGCAATTACATCTATTTTAGCTCTATCCACTTCAATTCCTTCTTTTGAAATTTTATGACCAAGAACGATGCCTTCTTTAACCATGAAATGGCATTTCTCCCAATTAAGTACTAGATTTGTTTGTTCGCATCTAATAAGCATTCGTTCCAGATTAACTAGACATGATTCAAATGTATCACCGAAGACTGAAAAGTCATCCATGAAAACTTCCATGCATTCTTCTATCATGTCGTGAAAAATCGCCATCATACACCTTTGAAAGGTTGCAGGGGCGTTGCAAAGTCCAAATGGCATGCGTTTGTAAGCAAAAGTACCATAAGGGCACGTGAATGTGGTTTTCTCTTGATCTTCGGGTGCTATTGGAATTTGAAAATATCCGGAAAATCCATCTAGAAAACAATAGTAACTATTTCCGGCTAATCTTTCCAACATTTGATCTATGAAAAGTAAGGGAAAGTGATCTTTTCTGGTGGCGTCATTTAATTTTCTATAATCAATACATACACGCCATCCTGTTACGGTCCTAGTAGGAATAAGCTCATTTTTCTCATTTGTAATGACAGTCATGCCACCCTTCTTAGGCACGCATTGAACTGGGCTTACCCATGGACTATCAGAAATTGGATAAATTAAACCTGCATCTAGCAGTTTAATAATCTCTTTCTTAACTACATCTTGCATATTAGGATTTAGTCTTCGTTGGCGTTGCACATACATTTTATGACCTTCTTCCATAAGGATTTTATGTGTGCAATATGAAGGACTTATTCCTTTAATATCATGAATCTTCCATGCAATGGCTGGTTTATGAGCTTTCAACACAGAAATGAGTTGTGTTTTCTCATTTTCAGTAAGAGAAGACGATATTATTACAGGTAATTCAGATTCACCATGTAAATAAGCGTATTCCAAATGGTTTGGAAGTGGCTTTAACTCTAATTTCGGAGGTTCTTCTATCGATGATTTGTATCGATATCTGTCTTCTTCTTTTAGCATTTGAATTTCTTCTGTTGTTGGTTCATATCCATTAGCTATAAGTGTAGCTAACATTTCAGCTTCATCAATTGGTTCATTACCTTCTCCTAAAGAACATTCTCCTGTTCCTTGTAATTCTGAAAATTCTTCTAATAATTCTGCATGTGCATCTATAGTTTGAAATAATAACATGTATCATCTGCAGATTGTGGTTATTGCATTGCTCTATCAACTGAAAAGGTAACACTCTCATCCTCTATACTTAGGGTCAATTTCTTACCGAACACGTCTATCATTGCTTTAGCCGTGTTTAAGAATGGTCTTCCTAATATGAGAGGAACTTGAGAATCTTCTTCCATGTCCAAAACAACAAAATCTACTGGAAATACTAAAGTACCAACTTTAACTAGCATGTTCTCCATTATCCCTCTAGGATATTTTATTGATCTATCGGCTAGTTGTATGCTTATTCTGGTTGGTTTCAATTCTCCAAGGTCTAGTTTAGTGTATAGTGAATACGGCATTAAATTTATACTAGCACCTAAATCTGCCAATGCTTCTATTGAACTAAGACTACCCAGAAAACATGGAATTGTGAAACTTCCTGGATCAGATAGTTTTTCTGGTATCTTATTCAACAGCACTGCTGAACAATTAGCATTCATAGTAACAGCCGAGAGTTCTTCCATTTTCTTTCTATTTGAGATTAGATCTTTCAAGAATTTAGCATATCTAGGCATTCCTGAAATCACATCAATGAAAGGAAGATTTACATTTATCTGTTTAAACATATCCAAGAATTTGGATTGCTCGGCTTCAAGTTTCACTTTCTTCATTTTACTCGGGTAAGGAAGTGGTGGTTGGTATGGTTTAACATAAGGTTTAGCCTTAACTGTGTTATCTTCATTAACCTTTTCAACTACCGGTTCTTTTTCCTTATCTTGATCAGGTTTTGGTTCTTGTGGAGTAGGAATAGCTTCATCAGAAGTTACTGGTATTTCAGGTGGTTTAAGTGTTGTACCACTTCTTGTGGGAATAGCTTTAGCTGTTTCATTCCGGGGGTTAGCGTTTGTATCACTAGGTAGACTTCCCGGTTTTCTTTCACCTATTAATCTTGCTAGGTTACTTACTTCTTGTTCCAGATTTTGAATAGAAGCTTGTTGATTTCTAAATGCTTGAGCATTTTGTTCATTGGTTTGTTTCTGAGATGTGAAAAACTGCGTTTGAGTTTCAACTAGCTTCGTCATCATATCTTCTAAATTCGGCTTTTTATCATCGGTTTGTTGTGGTGGTTTGTTTTGAAAATTAGGTCTTTGCTGATTGTAAGTATTATTGGATACTTGTTGATTGCTAGGACCTTGTTGGTTGTTGTATGGAATATTTCTGTTATAATTCTGGTTTTGATTGTAAATCGGTCTTGGCGGTTGATAATTATTCTGATAATTATTTCCAGGCCTTTGGTTTATGTATGAAATATTCTCTCTTTGTTCCATTGTTAATTCAATACTGAGACAATCTTTTGTCAAATGTGGTCCTCCACACTGCTCACAACTAATTCGTATTGAGTGAATATCTTTAGTCATCTTTTCCATTCGTCTCTCGACAGCATCTATCTTTGCGGAAATGGAATCTAAGTCATGGCTAGAATCGGCTCTAGCTGCTTTAGATGATCTAACGATATCTTTTTCTTGGTGCCACTCATGTGAGTGGGAAGCAGTGTTATCAATAATTTTGTAAGCATCAGTTTTGGTTTTCTTCATAATAGAACCACCAGCTGCTATATCGATGTCTTTCCTTGTAGTGATGTCGCATCCTTGGTAGAATATTTGTACTATTTGACAGGTGTCTAAACCATGTTGCGGACATCCTCTTAATAACTTTCCATATCTTGTCCACGCCTCATATAGAGTTTCATTCGGCTTCTGTGTGAACGTAACAATTTCTGCTTGAAGTCTTACGGCTTTAGATGCAGGAAAGAATTGTTTAAGAAATTTTTCAACTAAAACATCCCATGTATCAATCGCCCCTTCAGGTAACGATTCCAACCAATCTTTGGCTTCTCCCTTTAAAGTCCAGGGAAATAACATGAGATATATCTGTTCATCCTCCACTTCTTGGATTTTAAATAATGTGCAGATCCTATTAAAGGTACGTAGATGTTCATTTGGATCTTCCTTCGGTGCACCACTAAATTGGCATTGATTAGTCACCATGTGTAGAATTTGTCCTTTGATTTCATAATCTGGCGCATTAATGTCTGGATGAGTAATTGCGTGACCTTGGCCAGTGCGTTTAGCTCTCATTCGGTCTTCCATACTTAAAGGTTCCAGATTCTCCATAATTGAATTTGTTGAATCGGAATCACTAGAGGATTCTGATTTAATGGTTCGTTCCTCAACAATCTCTGTTTGAATGATTGGTGGTTCCAGAGGAAAATTTAATGGTTCAGGATCTACGAATCGTTCCTGAATATTCTCCGGATTCTCAATTGTGAGGTCGGGTTCAAAAAATGGATTATCGGAAATTTGAACTGAAGTACTTTGTCGACTGGATGACGATTCTAAAGAAAAATCAACGGCGGTAATATTTGCTAAATGTCTTGATCTAGTTACAGGTGGTGAACGTACAAAAGGTGGTGAACGTCTTGCTCGGTGCATTCACTGAATATCCTATTAGTTTTTAAAAGGAAAGAAAAATTATAATAAGTTATCCAATCAATAGACTTTTCTGATTTTGCCCACGTTTCGAATAGCCAAAAGATGCAGCAGAGGGGCAGGATTCGTTTGGTCTCAATATAATTGAGGACTGTTTGGCTCCAATAACCCGGTCCACGTACAAATCCAACTATTACTACGAACCAGAAAATTTTGATGTCTATCAATTTAACCACTTAAAATAAATTTTCGTAATTTTAAGAAATTTCGATAAGAAGTAGAATAAAAATCTATGTCCTAAAACTAGAATAGCGAGAAATAAAAAAGAAAAAGAGCGTGTCGGAAAAAGGTCGAAAAAGAAAAATGGTTGAAAAATAAAAGGTGACGGAAAAAATAAAAGAAACTTATAAAACTTAAAAAACACTTGACTAACCTAACCTTATTACTACAACTAACTTAAAATTATAATCGCAAATTGAAATTACTATTTGGAATGATAATTGATACATAGGAAAAAGTCGTCTAAAAATATTAAAGTTTACAGGAAAAACTATATCCCAAATGGAAATAACTTAAAAAGAAACTAAAACTTAAAAAGGCGTCGCAAAGTTCTAAAGTACCTAAATCTTAGTCTAAAGAAAAAGCACTTAAGGAATTCTACGGCAAAGCCTAAAAATCTAGAAGTAAAAATAACTATGGCAAAAACTAAGTTTAAAAATAAATATGAGCGAAAAATATAAATATTACGTTAAAACGATTGAAAAGGGACAAAATATAAAAATATACAAAAAGTTGTAAAAAGTACAATTTTTATAAAAATATTATTTTTATATTATTTATTTAGTAAAACTATTAATTTTACAATTTAGTTAAACTAATTTAACTAAAATATAAAAAGTAACTTAAAATAAAACTAATTATAATAATAATAATAATTAGGGTTAATAATTATAATAATTAATAATCACCCGTAATTAATGCTGAATTAGGGTTCTGTCGCGTGTCAGAGTATCTCCGCGACTTGCGGTATTTCAAGCAGTAAACCCCGCGAGTCGCGGGGTTCCAAAATTCAACTCTGGAACAGTTTAAAACTGACGCTTTTTTTTTCTGTTTTATATTTTATGTTTATATCAAAATATTTGTATAATAAAAACTTATATTTAAAAACTTAAATAAAAATAGAACTTCTTTATAAATTTAAAAATATCTTAAAAATAGATAAAAAAAAAATTCGGTTTTTTTTATTATTATGTTTTAAATAAAAACAAAATATTTAAATAAAACTTATATAAAAATAAAGAAACTTTATAAAACTTAAATATTTAACAAAATCTTAAAAATACTTATAATTTTTTTTTATTAGCGTTGCGCTTTCAGCTTTTAAGCGATTCTCCAGCAGCGGCGCCAAAAATACTTAATGTTTTAGCAGAGTAGTATATAAAATAGCTATATTTTTACTAGGAAAAACTATTAAATACGATACAATTTTACACAAGATATTTATTTATTTATTGAATGGATATACTTAAACCTTACTACAACACTTATAGACAGTGTACCTAATCGTACAGTAGTGTAGTTTTTAGTAAGTCCGGTTCGTTCCACAGGGAATCTTTTTAAACAAAGCTTAACGCTATATTAGTTTACTTTTATAAAAATACAAATATATATAAGTAATATTATTATTATAAAGGGGGGTTTTTACCGTTTAATGACCTGTTTGTCGATTTTAAAACTTTAGTCGCAGTTAAAACCAAATGTAAAATAATAAATAAATACAAGACTTAATTTAAAGCATAAAGTAAATAACGATAATGAAATTGCGAATAATAAAAATGCGATAAAATAAACTTGCAATAATTAAAAAGTACGATAATTAAAAGTGCAATTAAATACAATAACAATAAAAATGCGATAATTAGAAGTGCAATTAAATATACAATAAAGGAAATAAAATATAAAATAAAAGAATTATGCTTATTTAAACTTCCGTAATCATGATGTTTGACGTGTTGATTTTAGTTTTATGCCCATGGGTTAATTGTCCTTTGTCCTGGATTATTTAATATGTCCATACGGATTTTGTCCATAATAGTCCATCAGTCATAAATATAAAGAGCGAAAGCCTTCGTCAAATTATTCTTATTCCCGAAGTCAAATATTCCAACTAATTGGGGATTTGAATTGTAACAAGGTTTTAATACTTTGTTAAATGAATACACCAGGTTATCGACTGCGTGTAAACCAAGGTTTTACTACTTTGTTAACAATTACACCAATTACCCTTGAATGTAATTCACCCCTGTTTCAACAAGTCTATTAACTATTAATCCAGTTCCGTATCCGGTAAAATGAATAATTATTGGTATTTATAGATATCCCGCCCACCGTACCCAGTCAGGCGTATGTGGTTATATATAAATACGTCGAATTATAAGTTTGTATATTAAATTAACAAGGTATTGTTTAATTAATATAAAACCCATTAATAGCCCATAGTCTAATTTCCACAAGTGTCGTTCTTTTATCCAAACCCCAATTATGGTACAAAGTCCAATTACCCAATTTTAGTAATTAGCCCAACTTCATGATTACTTCGGATTAAATAAGCATAATAATAACTTAGCTACGAGACATTAAATTAAAAAGGTTGAACATAACTTACAATGATTAAAAATAGCGTAGCGTTACACGGATAGAATTTCGACTTACACCCTTACAACATTCGCTAACATACCCTTATTATTAGAATTATAATTAAAATTAAAATTAAAATATAAATTATAAATATAAATATTATGATATAGATAGAGAGATAGATATTAGATGTGTGAAAAATGATCAGAATTCGGTTGGCTTTATAGGGACTTTCAGAATTTGGGCCTCCGCGACTCGCGACCCTTTTGGCCTTCAAACTCCGCGAGTCGCGGAGTTTGTAAATACAGCTCACACAAGTTTGGCTCTTTGTTTACCGACGGTTTTATAAATAAATATAATATATTAAATAATTATAAGAATTATTTAAATATTATATTATATTTATGTGCATAGTTGACTTGTAATTTTTAGTCCGTTGCGTCGAGCGTTGAGAGTTGACTCTGGTCTCGGTTCCGGATTTTCGAACGTCCTTGCGTACAATTTAATATCTTGTACTTTGCGTTTTGAATCTTGTACTCTTGTAATTTCGAGACGTTTCTTATCAATAATTGGAACCTCTTTGATTGTATTTTGTACTTTTGAGCTTTTTGGTCGTTTGCATCTTCAATTCGTCGAATCTGTCTTTTGTCTTCACCTTTTATTATTTAAACGAATATCACTTGTAAATAGAACAATTGCAACTAAAAGCTTGTCTTTCTTGAGGAATAATGCTATGAAATATATGTTCGTTTTTAGCATTATCAGCTTGCTTAATGATGGTGCTATGTATAATGGACTCGCAGATTTAGGAGCAAGTGCAAATGTTATGCCTCTTTCCTTATACAAAAGATTAGGTGTGGGTAAATTAAGACCAACCAGAATAGGTGTTCAATTATTTGATCAAACCATTAAACACCCGGTTGGAATAGCCAATAAATTACTTGTTAAAGTGAGAAGTTTGACCTTTGTTGCAAACTTCATAGTTATTAATATGGAAGAAGACCTTGATATTCCTCTAATTTTAGGTCGCCTATTTTTAGCAACCACCGAAGCATTCATTAATGTAAGAGAAGGTAGAATGACACTTAGGGATGGTAACAAATCGGTTACCTTTGTGAACCGAAAGTTTAGATCTCCACCAACCAAAACTGTTGAACCCATAAAAACGCCTATGTGTGGGGAAGATGAAGAAACACCTAATGATAACCCGATAACAAAGAACCCCGTTATTGATACGAAATTAGATGAACCTGTTTTCAACAGTTCAATGAAGAAACTTTATAAACGGATTCAAGATACTGGGATTAAGGGGAACTTTAAGTTATGCAATCGATTAGTATCCAATTTGTCACCTAAAGAAAAGGTAATGTTAATTGAATTTGTGAATGTTACAGAAGAAATCAATCAATGGCTTGAAGCCAAAGTCAGAGATATGCAAGTTGTTGATGATCCAATTGAAGATAATAATGAAGTTAATCACAATTTCAACACCACAGCTAACTAAGTTTGGGGAGAATCAAGTCTTTTTAAGGATAATATAAATTTCTGTTAGAGTTAGATATTCTGTTTTCGTGTAGTTTTCGAAAATGGAATCCGAATGATCTTTCCCTAGCAGACCCTAAAGAACTAGTCTTCTCCCTCCATTCTGGATTTTTATTTCTTTTAGATTTTACAAGATGAAGAATTCCTTTGATCTGAACCATGGTCTACTACTACACGCTATGATTACTAAACGTAATAATAACATCTTCCAGAGTGAACTGCTATCATTCATAAGAGGAAAAATGGACGAAGTGAGGAAAGAACTCAGGAAGAATCATCATAAGATACATTTTGGTAAAGGAAAATCAAAATTCGCAACAAAAAGAAGAGCACGACACCTTGAAAGATGTCATAAATGCGGAAAATGGTTACACGAAGGTAAATGTTTGAACAATCAAACATATTCAAATACTGAATTTGTTACTCTATGCAGAGAAGGACCGTTCATATGTTTAGAAGAAAAGTTATTGAAAAATCGAGGTTACGCTTATGTAGCTATGGAGAACCAAATCACACGACTCTCCTATGAGTCAACTAAAGCAGGTCTCTGAGAATTCTATCTCACAGGTAAGTATGTACAGTTTTTATTTTTATTTTATTGCTTTTAACCTTTTGATAATAAACGCTGAATCATTCGCTATAAAGTATTAAATTGATATTCAATAAAATTAGGTATGCAAAACCGAAATTATTGATATCATACAAAAATTTAATGCATCACTGCGAAATTTACCGTTTATTCATAAGGTATAAATATCTTTAATCAATCAATTCAAAATATTTCAGAAATTCATCAGGAGTAAAACTAGGTAAAATAGCCGAAATTACTTTACCCAAAAGAGGGGCGTATATTTTTGATAATATTTGATTGATTAAAGTGGGTAAAAGATCAAAAATATTTTTAATTTTAATTTTTACCTTGTTAATATATTAATATTAAATTATTATTGTAAATTTTTAAAACCAATATATTTAAGTTTTTAAATATTTTAAAAATTAATATTTTTAATATATGTTGGTAAAATTAATGTATAAAAATATTAATGATATTAATATGAATTTTTAATTTTATGCATTTTAAATTTAAGTTTGGTGTGAATTTAAAAACAAAATTTACTTTATTTCATTAAGTTAAAAATTTGATACCTAAAATTCGTCGTAAGTTGAAGACTAGGTTATGGAACCGAAATTGCTTTACCCAAGGGTGGGACGAGAAATTTTATTATCATTATTTTTAATCTTATTGAATTAAAGTATGCCAAAAACATTAAAAAACCCAAAAAACTTTGCTTTTAAAACAACGCTTTAAAGTGACAAATTTTAAAATTTTGTCAAGAGACGAACTAGGACAAAGATCTGAAACGCCCTCATTCTTAAAAGAAATAAATTTTTAAAATTAATTAATATTTATTTTATAAGTTAAAGTTTTTTTTATAAAAAAAAAATGCCACACCCCATGCGATCGCATGGGAATTGCACTGGGTAACCATGCGATCGCATGGCCCCAGAATGCTGGTCAGGAACAAAAGGCAGCGAGCACTCTATCTCTTCACAAATACACACACAAAACACGAACACACACTCCAATCTCACCCTAAAATCACCAATTTTCAACCAAAATTCACGAAATTTGTCACTAAAATTAGTTATAATCATGTCTTTTCTCAGAAGGGGAAGCAGAAAGGTAAAAATTTCACCCCTAAGCTCCTAAATTTCCTAATTTTTGTGATAATTTCAATTAATTGCAATAATCTTAGTTTGATAATTTCTAGTATAATTAGAGTTAAATTGTTAGTATATTATGCATGTATAACCTAGATTGATGCGATTTAACATGATTTGAAGCCTTAAACTTCAAAAATTTTAGAAATCTAGGGTTTGTGTTCTTGAGCAATTTGGGGCTTTTTGATATAAACAAGTTATGGCCGATTTTTATTATGGATTATTGCTAAATTAAGTAGTGTAACATGTTTAGTAGCTAAATGATCCAAACATTGATCCTAAACATGATTTTTGAGAATTAAAGTGGACTTTTTAAGTCTAAAATTCATGAACTTGATTAATTTGATATAAATGCCATTTGAAACTTGTTTAATTACTAGTAATGATTATTTTGACATGTTATTTGAGATAAAATCTTATGAACTTTGTAAACATTTTCATATATGATTATTTAAAAATGTGTAGAATTGATAAAAATATGAAAATGAGTATAAGTTTAATATGGATTAAACATGTTATTGTAATTGTTTTAATTTATTATTTTGCTAACACTAATGCATATTTGGATGCATAAATTTTGTGTTTAATGTGTTTTGCAGAGAAATACAAATACGGACAGTGCATCATCGTCTAGGCAACCTGATCCGGAATCACAGCCAGAGATGCAATATCACGAACTGGAACAACAACCTGAACAACAACAACATTATGATCAACACGTGCCATACTATGAGCCGGGGCCACAATTTTTTATTGCCTACATAGTATTTCCCGTTCACCATATAATAGAACACCCAACAATTCATGAAGAACAGTTGCATCCCAATTTAAGATTTGATAGAAGTTGGAGAGATTACCCGACGTACTAAAGTAACAAATTTAAGCTTTGGACCAAAAATGTAGAAGTACCAAGGGTAATAGATTGGGAGCCTTTAGAAAGGGTCCACCTAGCTAACCTAGTTAGGCAGCATCTAATCCAAAGGTATGGCAGCTCTTCTTTTTCCGATTGGGAACGTTTATTTACCACTTGTAGGCCTGTATATAAGGAGTGGTGTGTTGAGCTAATGAGTACTATAGCCCTAAATAAGGATGTAGATAGGTTAGACGATAAGAGTTTTCTTAGATTTTTACTTGGCCGTAGAATGTACAGGATGTCCATGCTGGACAAGGCCAGGGCTTTACAGATTTACACTCCCGCTGAATTACTATCACCTGATTGTACAAATTTGATTTATCATGGTGAGAGGGTAGATAGAAATTTTGACGCTGACGCCATCTGGAGGCGTATGTCAAATTATAATATTTTTACGCGGGAGGGGGGGAAGACACTCCTATTTAGATATTAATAAAGCCAAGCTTCGTATAATACATTCGAGACACTAGAGGCTTTGTTAATATCCCTACTGTGTTGGTTTTTATCTGTCCAAAATGGTGGAAGGTATACAGGACGGGGGAATAATAGGAGGAGGTATTTTTGTTACTCTCATTGAACTTAAATTTTGGTGTGTTATTCTTGAGATTTAGTTGCTTAAAAGTTGTTAGATGTTAAAAGTTCATGTTTTAATTGTGTTACTAGTATCACTAGCTTCAATTTGATGTGTAGGTTGTTTTAAAAAACTTCATAAACTTGATTATTGATTTTGGTGATGTTGGTTAGGGTGTGATAGAACTAAATGTGAACATTTGATGCATTGAATGCCATGAATTGTTATTGGTAAGTGTTTAGTTAGATTGTATGCTTGATTACCTACGAAACGGTGTATTGTATGTAGGTAGTAAGTTCCTGAATCACCAAACCGCATTTATGAACTTGAATGTAATAAATGTTGAGCATTCAATGTGATTTTAGTTGTTGTAAGTGTCAAAGTGATTGAAGAAATGTGTTTAGTCATTTTCCTCGTTAAAATACCTTTCCGATGATATAAGATACATGTTTTGATGGTTTGCGAATCATAAATTGTGAATGTTTGAAGTTTGGTTCGTGCATTTGTTTATTGTAGCAAAACAGGGCCTGCTTACTGATATGGACGCCGTCCAAATTCTTGGACGCGGTCCAGGCCTTCACATCTAGACGCCGTCTAGCAAATCTGGACGCCGTCCAGATGAACTGCCATGGACTGTTTTGGTTTGCCATTTTACGAAAAATGTTTGCTATGCTACGCACCTTCGATTCACATGTAACTTATTTTAACATGCTCATATATGATTAAAAACCTCAGAAAAATATTTCGAGACCCGACCCGAATGTGTTGACTTTTTCATTGACTTTGACCCGACCCAAGTTTAACTTTTAGTCAAACTTAACCAAATACTTATGCAACCTTTCTAACTTGCTTCTATACTTGTATCTTGCATGAAACTTGACAATTTGATTTACATGCTATATAATCGAGTCTTAGTGAGCCATAGGACTAATTGAACATCTTTGACCAACCGTGTTTACCGTTATTGATACAACTTACTTGTTTAGGTCAAGACTAGCATTTTCCCTTTGCACGTTACTTGTTGAAGTATCTTTTTACTCTTGCACTCGAGGTGAGATCATAGTCCCACTTTTACTCTTTTGAACTTACATTTGGGATGAGAAAACATAAACGTTTCGTTTTACTAAGTTAACACAAGTACATGAAAACAAACATTCTACATACGAGTTTAGAACAAAATCCTCAATTCGATTAACATTAGTTACACTTGCCGGGTGTAAGCGTGAACTTATATTATGTGGATCCATATGGGTTTGATAAACCCTCATTCGGACGGTTCGCCACCGTCATATCGGATGAAATATATTTTCGAGAATCAGTGTATGTTCTAACACTATTGTGATGGGGTTCTATGGAAGGAAAGTTAAGCCTTGATAATTGGGTGCTCGTGAATATTAAGTTTTGGAATGTATTACTATTATTTCAATCTTGCAAATCTTGTGGTTCAACTTACTTATTTACTCACTTACTTACTTAAACCTATGATTTCACCAACGTTTTCGTTGACAGATTTCTATGTTTTTCTCATGTCTCTGAACGATATGTGATACATGCTTCCGCTCATTATTTTGATACTTGCATTGGATGTCGAGTATATGTGCATACAAGGAGCATCTTTTGATTTTATCTAAAACTGTGTCGCATAGGTTTCAATTGTACTTATAACTTTGTAACGTAACTTTTGGTTGAACAATTCTTGTAAACTTGGAAACAATCTTTACTTTTGAAATGAATGCGACATATTTTGGTCAAACGTTATTTTAAAGACTTATGACCACGTAACAGGACCTAAGTAGTCGGCGCCGTCAATGACGATTTTGTCGGGTCGCTACAGATGGTATCAGAGCGTTGGTTGTAGGGATTTAGAGTTCATTGGTGTCGACCCCGAGTCATAGGGTACATTAGTGAATCTAGACTACAACCAGCATATAGACTTGAAGTAGGAATTACTTGACTAATTGTGCATTTATACTCGAACTCATCTATTCACATCTAACTCTATTTCATCTTAATCGCACGTTGTTTAATTTGATTGACGCGCCACCTTGACTTTATGAAGCAATGTTAAATGCATACGTGAATTAGGATAATATAATTGCCGGGATTATATTATGGTGATTCATGTGGACATTCCAACATTATGACATAAAGAATTTAAGGCGAGTCAAGGAAAATTTTTCTCTCTATCCTTATTCCATATCACGGTTAGTATTATTGAGAATACTAATCAATGATATCTTTGTGTCATGAAGGAACGATGGCTCACCAAGGTCAACACAATACTCCTCCCGAAACTCTCGAACAAGCTCTTCAACGAATGATAGCCACCGCCGTGGGAGAGACCGTGGCCGGTCACTTCTCCAACAACAACAATAAAAACAATCATGGGGCCGGTAATTCAAATGAGGGGTGCTCCTACAAAAACTTCATGAAGTACAACCCTCCCACTTTCGAGGGAACCGGGGGACCGGTTGCTCTCACCCGATGGTTCGAACAAACATAAGCCGTTTTTAGCATAAGCGGTTGTCGGGGCCAAGATAAGGTCAAGTTTTCCACCCTCACTCTCACCGGTATTGCTCTCTCATGGTGGAACACGTATGTACAATCGGTGGGTATCGATGAAGCCCTTACACTCTCTTGGACTGAATTAAGAGAAAGAATGATCACCGAATACTTCCTGCGCGAAGAGACTTGAAGGCTCGAACAGGGGCCAAGAAATTTAAAAATAGCCCGAGATGACCTCGAAGCTTATAATCAACGGTTTACCGAACTAACCTCAATTTGTCCAAACCTCCGGGCTCCCGGGCCCCAAGGAGTTGAGTTTTACATGGATGGCCTCCTAAGAGCATTCCACATGGGGTAATTCCATCAAGACCCACCGACCTACAAGAGGCTGTGATGATAGCCCGCCGATTTATAAAAACGGTGGACGAAATTGAAGCGTCAGCACCAACGGTCGAGGCCCAACCGGGCAACAACAAAAGAAAACGGAAACCTCTCTATCAAGCAACCACAACCACAACGACTCCACCAAGAAGCCTTTCACTCCCGGCGGCAGGAAAAGTTATGCCAGAACTCGACCTTTTTGCAACAAGTGCCACAAACATCATTATGGAAAATGTGGCAAACCATTTTGCATCAAGTGTCAAAGAAGTGGCCATGTGGCCCATAGTTGTAAAGGTGCCGCCCCCGTCGCTAAAAAGGTGCCCAGTGCACGCAGAAGGGGTGCTTGTTTCGAATGTGGCCAACTGGGTCACCTTAAGAATGCATGTCCCAAGAAGAACGCCAACCCCAATGTACACGAATGAGCTTTCAACATTAACACCTAGGATGCCCGGAATGACAATTAGTTATGGGTACGTTTCTTCTCAACAACTCTTATGTTTCATGTCTATCCAATTCGGGTGTCGATAAATGTTTTGTATCCAAGGCTTTGGAGCCTACTCTTTGCACTCCACCACTCCCCTAGATATTACTTACGCCATTTAAGTGACCAACGGAAACTATTGTGTGCCAACAAATTTTTATAGGAGGGTGTACGTTAAACTTTTGAGTAAGAAGTTAGAAATTGACTTGATGTCTATAGAATTAAGGAGCTTGAAATCTATTCGTTAAGAAGAATTGTTTCCCCACATATATGTATTGATTATCGTGAACTAAATAATTTGCGGTTAAGAACCAATACCCTTTTCCCCGTATTAGTGACCTCTTGATCAAGTACAAGGATCTCGTGTGTATTCCAAATCGATCTCCATCCTGGTTATCATCAATTGAGGGTTAAGGGAGATGATGTCTCCAAAACCGCTTCCCGAACTCACTACGATATTTATAATTTTCTTTTAATATAATTTAGTTTAACTAAGGCTCCGTCCGTATTCATAGACCTCCTGAACTGCGTATGCAAACTTATCTAGATAAATCCATTATCGTATTTACGAATGATGTTTAAACCTATTCAAGTAAACAAGAAAACGAACAACGTCTCCGTCTTACGCTCGAACTCTCGAGAAAGGAGCAACTCTATACCGAATTCTCCAAGTGATAATTTTGGTTAAACGAAGTTCAATTCCTAGACCATGTTGTTAGTGGTCAAGGTATTACAATAAAATCTCGCAATCGAAGCCACACGTAATCGAGAAACCCTCACGACTCTATCTTGTATTTGTAAAATCTTAAATCTCGCCGGTTATTACCGAAGATTCATTTTCGACTTTTTCTCGTTTGCACGACCTTTAACCTCGTTAACTCACTAAGGGAAAAATTTAAACCTCTACGTGTCCGAGCCTTGAACGTGATTTTTCACACCAACCTTACTAGCTAAATTCGTGTAGCACAAGATGGAACCCAAATATGGAAATATTTCTATTTGAACGCCTGAAAGGCATACTCTCTTGACTCGAAATCAAGGAAACTGAGATTCGTTAGTTTGCACAAAGAATTTGAATACTTAATTATGAATCCGATCAATATCCTCATCACCACGTACCACATTACATAACACTTTTATTTCACTATGACCGTCTGATGTTACTGGGACCCAAGATAACACACAATCCAAGGATACCTCTTTCTTCTTTGACTTATCGTCCTTATGCTTCTGATAATTGGCCATATACTACTCGACCCCGAACTATACAACTATGTGTACTATCTCGTTTCCCACCAAGTCTCAACATTTGGCCACTAGATGCACGATATGGCTACCTTAAGGTATAAACTCATCCTATTCTAAGTTCTCATTTCACTCCTATCTTTTCGCTCGTACTTTCGTATAAGGAAACCTTTTATATAATTGCTCAATGGAGAGAGAGACTCTTTACGTATTACTAGTATTCACCACGAAGGGGACTAGCCCTGACGAATGTTTTTTAGTAGCCGATAAGAAACCTGTTCCAACGAACGCTTTCGAGCCCTAACTAAGTTGTTCAAACATATCTTAAGAAATTCTATCCCAACACGGTGTACCATTGTCAATTATCCTGGATCGAAATACTCGTTACACATCTAGTTTAAAAGAAGCCTTAAGAACACGCTTAGACATGAGTACCGCGTATCTTCTACAAATAGACGAACCAAGCAAATGAATGGTTTACATCTTGGAAAGACATGTTACAAACTTGTATTATCGCCTTTAGTTGATCCCTCTTACAACAGTAGTTACCACTCGTGTGTTAACGCGCACTTTTCAAAACTTTATATAACCGCAAATGTCGTTCTCCTATTCGTTGGACCGAAGTAGGTGACAAGCAAATCACAGGATCCGAACTTATTCAAGAAATAACTGTTGAGATAGTTCAAGTCTGAGAAGGGCTCAAGACGGCCCGTAATCGCCAAAAGGACTATGTCGATATTAGGCGTAAACCTTCCGAATTCCAAGTCAGTAATCGTGTAATATTGAAAAACCGCACCTTGGAAAGGTGTAATCCATTTCGGGAAATCGAGGAAAGTTTTATCTGCAATATTGATTCTTTGGAAATCTTGGGGCGTATTGGAACCGCTTCCTACCGTTTAGAACTTCCGACTCAATTAAGTTTCCGTTTACCCTACGTTCCATGTAACAAACTTAGAGACGTGTCCTGCGGAATAGGAACGTGCTACCATTATAGATAAACTTACTATCGATGACAAACTCCTCTTCGTAGAAAGACATGTTGAAATTGTGGATCATAAAACCAAGCCTTAATACAACGTAAAACCCCGACTATCCAGATTCGTGGAAATGCCCAAGGAAGTATCTTCACTTATTCGTAGATTGGACAACACAAGGTCCCGAGTAAGAGACATCAACTATTACTTCCCACTAAATTTCGGGATGAAATTTATTTTAAGGTGTGGGTAATGTAACATCCCGCATTTTTCCGTTAAATTATTTTAACGCCCGTCTTTTTATTTTAATAATATCCTTCGTATCTAGATTCGTATCCTCTGTTAGCTAACATTCTTAATATTTTCGTTATCGGATTATAACGTCTCCCGTACTCTCGTGTAATTCAAAATAATTCGTTCGGTTAATTCCCCCACCCGACTACAAACTTGAGGGACCAATGTTGCCAAATGACCAAAGTTTTGACTAGGTCAAATGGTCAACATTCACCACCTCCACTCATTCATCTCCTTCTTTCTTTCATACTTCCATTATTTTCTCTCAGCTTTCAAATCCTTAATTCATCATCTAAATTCAATTTTGGAGGCTAGCATCAAAACAAATTACATATTTGGGATCCTCTCTTCATCCTCTACAACTTGATACCAATTTCATCTCATTTGGGTAACTTTCTAAAATCACTAGATTTCTTGTTCTTGGTGTTTTTAACTTATAAAAGTGTTAATTAGTGTCTATGGCTCAAGTCTAACATGAATATATGATTTGTATGCTCGATCTTGTTGTTTTGAAGTAACTAGTATGAACTTAAATTTTGGTGTGTTGTTCTTGAGATTTAGTTGCATAAAAGTTGTTAGATGTTAAAAGTTCATGTTTTAATTGTGTTACTAGTATCACTAGCTTCAATTTGATGTGTAGGTTGTTTTAGAAAACTTCATAAACTTGATTATTGATTTTGGTGATGTTGGTTAGGGTTTGATAAAACTAAATGTGAATATTTGATGCATTGAATGCCATGAATTGTTGTTGGTAAGTGTTTAGTTGGATTGTATGCTTGATTACCTACGAAACGGCGTATTGTATGTAGGTAGTAAGTTCTCGAATCACCAAACCGCATTTATGAACTTGAATGTAATAAATGTTGAGCATTCAATGTGATTTTAGTTGTTGTAAGTGTCAAAGTGATTGATGAAATGTGTTTAGTCGTTTTCCTCGTCAAAATACCTTTTCGATGATATAAGATACATGTTTTGATGGTTTGCGAATCATAAATTGTGAATGTTTGAAATTTGGTTCGTGCATTTGTTTGTTGCAGCAAAACAGGGCCTGCATACTGATCTGGACACCATCCAGATTCTTGGACGCCGTCCAGGCCTTCACATCTGGACGCCGTCCAGCAAATCTGGACGCCGTCCAGATGAACTGCCAGGGACTGTTTTGGTTTGCCATTTTACGAAAAATATTTGCTATGCTACGCACCTCTGATTCACATGTAACTTGTTTTAACATGCTCATATATGATTAAAAACCTCAGAAAAATAGTTCGAGACCCGACCCGAATGTGTTGACTTTTTCGTTGACTTTGACCCGACTCAAGTTTGACTTTTAGTCAAACTTAACCAAATACTTATGCAACCTTTCTAACTTGCTTCTATACTTGTATCTTGCATGAAACTTGACAATTTGATTTACATGCTACATAATCGAGTCTTAATGAGCCATAGGACTAATTGAACATCTTTGACCAACCGTGTTTACCGTTATTGATACAACTTACTTGTTTAGGTCAAGACTAGCATTTGCTCTTTGCACGTTACTTGTTGAAGTATCTTTTTACTCTTGCACTCGAGGTGAGATCATAGTCCCACTTTTACTCTTTTGAACTTACATTTGGGATGAGAAAACATAAACGTTTCATTTTACTAAGTGAACACAAGTACAGGAAAACAAACATTCTACATACGAGTTTAGAACAAAATCCTCAATTCAATTATCATTAGTTACACTTGTCGGGTGTAAGCGTGAACTTATGTTATGTGGATCCATATGGGTTTGACAAACCCTCATTCGGACGGTTCGCCACCGTCATATCGGATGAAATATATTTTCGAGAATCAGTGTATGTTCTAACACTATTGTGATGGGGTTCTATGGAAGGAAAGTTAAGCCTTGATAATTGGGTGCTCGTGAATATTAACTTTTGGAATGTATTACTATTATTTCAATCTTGCAAATCTTGTGGTTCAACTTACTTATTTACTCACTTACTTACTTAAACTTATGATTTCACCAACGTTTTCATTGACAGATTTCTATGTTTTTCTCAGGTCTCTGAATGATATGTGATACATGCTTCCGCTCATTATTTTGATACTTGCATTGGATGTCAAGTATATGTGCATACAAGGAACGTCTTATGATTTTATCTAAAACTGTGTCACATAGGTTTCAATTATACTTATAACTTTGTAACGTAACTTTTGGTTGAACAATTCTTGTAAACTTGGAAACAATCTTTACTTTTGAAATGAATGCGACATATTTTGGTCAAACGTTATTTTAAAGACTTATGACCACGTAACGGGACCTAAGTAGTCGGCGTCGTCAATGACGATTTTGTCGGGTCGCTACAGGTGATTTCTATATTTTTATTGTTTTTATCTACTTATGTTTAAACATATAATATTATGATACTTTTATGAAATTTTTCACATTTTTATTATTTTGTACTAATATTTCATATTTGATTTGAAAGTGGGATATTAAGTCCCATTTCAAATTATCATGCATGTTTATATTTGTATGTATGTATATTGTCAATTGTACAAAACAGGGTAAAACAGCGCATTTTCAAAGACATGCATTAAGTTCAGCAAAAGCTACTAATTTTGACGACAAAACGAAAAAACAAGTGTGATGTAACAACAGACGGAATGAACAAATAAAGTGCACCATTTATATTCAAAATAAACGCCAATATGTTTGGAAACTTTGGTAAAATTTTAATCATTTTTCTACGCTAATCACCCTCAATAATTTAAATTGTTACTGATTTCTTGCAAATGAGGGCATTGCAAGATCTTAAGTGTGGGAAGGGGTTAAATTCTTTCGGGTTTTTAAAAAAATTTAATTTAAACACTTGGTTACCATTAAAAATACTAGTAACGCAGGAGTTGTATTAGAATCTAGTGCTCTCTGATAATAAAGAACAGCCCTAGTCTTATATACTGACTACCCACTTCTAGTAAAAAAAATTTAAATTTTTTTTTCAAATAAATGAATTCAAAATGATATTTATACGCATTTATGAACGATAAAACTAGGTGTTAATACCGAAATTGTCGTTACCTCGTAAAGGACATAAATTGAGAAACAACTCAAAATGTTAGAATTCATTTAAAATGGAATAGAGGAGAATAAAAAGGCAAAGAAAAGCCAAGTGTGGAAAATTTTTACCAAGTTATTTAAATCACATATCACATATATTTGTACAAATAATTGAAGATACTTTTGCTTTGGACGATTTTAATCAGTTTTACCCAGTTTATTGTAATGTAATTTTAAAGGAAGTAAAGTCTTCCGAGAAAAAGACACGCGCTTCTTGATTTAGGTCAGGAAGTTGTCATCCAGACCAGTTGTAGAGTCTACGAAAAACCTTGAAAACCTTTCTCGAAAATCAGCTGGAAATCCACGGACCTCAGCATCAAACAGGGTCGCCAAGTGGTCAGACTTATCCTAACCATGAGAGGATCTGTCTCGTACAATGGGGAGGCACCGTGCAATTATAAGACTAATGAATCAGATCCCCAGAAAGGATAATCTCCTTAAAGATCAAAAATCAGCTTTTAAGCCTGATATTACTCAATCCTTGGGATTGACCTTAAAGATTGAGAATTACAAACTCATGGAATTCAATAATATCTAAACTCGAGCTTGAATGAGAAAATATTTTGATCAAATGATAGGTCAGATCATGATGAGATTGAGAGAAATGATAAGATAGAGTGAGATTCGGTATGTAGGAAGAAGACTCTGTATGAGAGAGAATCGGTAAAATTACATTCCACAGCTTCTAGAACTCAGTTACAATACAATGGCTATCTAATTAGGACTACTTAGGTTCCTTATATAGCCCTCTTCTAAGGAACCTTCATTTAAGCTTAATTCACATTAACACTATACAACTTCGGGGTCCTAACAATCTCCCCCTTAGTGTTAAATGTGAACTTTACAATATAATCCTATCGTGAAATCTTGAGAGGTCCAAACGTTAGTTTTCATCGTGAGCCATCTGGTTTTGAAACTTCTACTTGATTTTCTAAAATTTTCTTAGAAGTTTTCTAGACTCCCCACGCTTTCCTTGGATCTCCCTCATGTAATGGATATTCATCCATTTCCTTGAAATACCTTCTCTTTCTCTGGCCACGAAGAATCTCAAACTGTATTGTACGGATTCGGAGCTTTAAACGATCTCTAATATGCTTTATAAACTCTCCAAGACCCATTTTTGTATCAAAGTCATCAACCTTGTTTTGACGAATTTTAAGATACTTCAATGCAGCCTTAAGTGTTCCATCTGAATATTTGTTCAGCTCTTCAGTACGAATGAACACCTTTTCCTTTTGAGAATTTACAAATACAAACCCTTCGGGTTTGAATTGCATTTGAAACATCCTCATATCCTTCAGTCCCTCCGTAAATTGATTCGGACACGTTATTCGAATCTTTTTTCTATTTGCTTTTAGACCTATTTGAAAATCTTCACGTCTCATCAGTTCAATTGTCTCCATCATATATCTTTTCACAGCTTCCAAAGCTTGAGCTTTAGCAAAAGGTCGAATGGTGATGATACTGAGGTAGTTGTAGATGTGAATGATGTCAAGCATATCAAGATTATGAAAATCTGCTTCTGTGAACTTGTACTCTTTCTCATCTTCTCTAATAATGTGGAACTGACTGATGACGTCTTTCTTTTCACTTATCTCTACTCCGACTCGAGCAATATTCAACACTTCTGAAATACGATATTTTCTTTGAAGCCACAAATCATCTTCATCTTTGTTGATATGTTTCCTCCACATAAAATCATACCAATTCCTTTCACTTGCTGGAAGTAATCGTGAACCTATATAAGTAAACCTTTTACTCCTTGGTGTATCATTGATGCAGAAGATCTTGTAAGCATTTTCTTCGATGAATGTGTTTCGTAACGTTATAAAATCATGTTAACTCCCAATAACAGTCTTTATTCCTGATTCTTAAAGAATATTCCATGGTTGTATTTAAATCTAGAATTTACTGTTTCACTTGATGTAGATGTACTAGAAGTTGAGCTTTCATTAGCATTTGTTGGATGTGAACTCGATGAGGGTGTAGAATTCGATGAATGATCAGTAGGATTTGTTGCATCATCATTTGGAACATCATTATCTTCAATATGATCAAAGATATCATCATCATTTGGATTAACATAAAGATTGTCTTCATCGTCATCAGAAGAATCCATTTCATCATCACTTTCTATTACTGGATCAGGATTCCCTTCATCTACAATCTCTACATCTTCTGGAATTGAAGATACTGAAGATAACTTGCTTAAGATGACAAACCCATCATCATCCGTTTCTTCAAGATAAAAATCACGTAAGTTCAAATCCTCATCTACTGGTCCACTATCAGCCTCATTATGAACAATTGAAATTATAACTTGCTCAGACTCCTTATCATCAATTTCATCATGTGTAGAAACCATTTCTGATTCCGTCTGAACTTGTTGAGCTTGTGAAGCTGATGAAGACCTCACACCACCACCCTTGGTTGAAATGTTCACCGATAGATATTCTCCATCTACTCCTATCTCCCCCTCATGGCTATTCTGAGGATCAAAATCGTCATGTGCATCATCACGGCGAGGACTCAAAGGAGAAGAGCAGGAAGTAAGTGGATATCGAACACGAGCACGAAACAATGCTTGAAGCGAAGTGCGTCGAAGAACATCAAGATTGACTCTAGAAAACATACGACTGAAATATTCTTGCTCCAAAGCATCATAGAAATGTGGTAAACGAGAGGGTGATGATGGAAAAGTAACAATGGGAACAGCAGCATCAGCAGTACCTGTTGAAGGCGATGTCGATGAAAGTGTTTGAGCTGCCGTGAGGGCAGGTAAGGATGATTGTGCGGTATTATTCTTATATGTAGGGCTGTACATACTACTAGTCAAATTCGTGATATCCCCTTCTGATGGAGGTTGGGTAACAACCGGAGTTGTCACCGGCGAAGTTTCTTTCAAAGCATCCGCCTCCATGACTTTAGTCTCATGGGACTCTGACAGAGTAGCAGAACTACCCGTCGGTTTAGCTCTCGCAGAGATATTGCTATCTCCAACTCCTGAAATCATTGATATACCATGAGGTGGCAAATCTCTTTCAGTTAAAGACTCTTCCTCCAAACTCTGAGTTTTAGAATCTGGAAGAGAAGTGGTTTGATCCAATGGATCACTTTCATGAACCAAGGGATCAGTCTGCTGGAAGTCTGATAAATATCCTGAAGGATTGTCATGTTGACTCGTTTCCATGGGATGTGGCAGATCTCCCTCATCAAGATAAGCCGGACCTCGAGACCCTGTTGTACGTTGACGCACAGAAGGATTTCCAGCCAATACACAGGGTGCCTTTTCAAGATTTTTCGGCTCCCCTTCGGCTGTTCTGGACTTCAAAGATTGAGTTTCCTCAATCTATTGAGTTAACGCAGACTTTACTACAGAGGAAGACTTTACTTCCTTAGATGCCGAAACACCTTGCTTTGTAGGATTTATTCTTAAGTACTGTTTAGATTGGATGGGCTTAGTGGTCTTTTTACCATCCGTGCATTTAGATCTCTTGCCTACCGAAGCTTGCACTTCATTTAGCGTAGGGCTTACTGTTATTATTGGATGTAATACAGAGATGGGTGAGGGTGACCTAATTGGCTCTAGGTCTTGGTCCGTATCACCAACGGTTGTAGTAACTGTTTGGCGGACGATAGGTGTCGAAGTCCTAGATCTAGTTACTCGTTGGGTTGGCAGAGTCTGAATCATCTCATCAGGCACATATCGAGTTCTCTTAGGAGAATGTTCGGGAGACGATTCAGATGCTGTTGCTGAAGTGTCGGTGTCACTGCTCACTTCGGGTGTTGTGGAAAGGGTTGGTTCAATCCTAGTTGGACTAGGTTCCCTGATCCTCACGGGTTGAGCTTGGTGTGCTGCCCTAGATCGTTTAAGGTTCACCCTAAGTGGAGGATTAGCTGATCCAGGTGGTTGTACTACAGGTTCCTCTACAACCTCTGGGGCTGGAACCGCGACGGGTTCAACTTGTTCTTGTTGTACCGGGTTCGGAAGAGGTATTCCTACAGCCTCAAAATAAGAACGCATACGAGCGTCTTGGGGTTCATCTAGCCTCACTAGCCAATTTGGAATCAGCACAGTGAATTGATTATCAGATACCATCGGGGTATTCATCTTCAGCTCCTCAAATCGTTTCATCTGTAATCCATGTGTACCTGGTACAAATATATTTGCATTTCTGCAAGCATTTATGGCATCATGGATAAAGATACAGAAAAACCTTTCGCAAGGGATGTATGAACCCCTTGTCTTATCAACTTGAGCTTGAACTAAATTCCATATTAGTTCTGCATAGTCAGGAGCTTCTACTCTTATGAAAGAGTAGAACAACTTCAGCATAGGCACAGTCAGGCTGTCGGATCCACTCCTTGTCATCAGCAAGCATCTGTTGATGATTGAGAAGATCACATACCACCTTGAGTGCAGATATTTCTTCTGAAACTTAGCCGGAGGAACATTGCGGGCTCCAACATAACCAAGATCGAAGACAGATGACATCATCTGCTGAGTAGCAGGAAAAGCAGGAGCATTCTGCACAACAGGAAGTCTGAATATCCTCCTGAAATCAGCCTTAGTGATACTCCTCCTCCCTTGAACTCCTTTCAGTTGAAATTCAAAACGAGCTTGTGTTCCCTCTAGATTTTCAGCAGTAGGTTGTGTAGCTTCCACAAACCTAATTGTTCTGTTAAGTAGCTCCAGATCTGTTACAGGTACACTGACTGTAGAGTTTAGAGCAGGCCACAGAGTGTGTCTCTCTAGAATTGCAGTCCAGTAGTTGCAAGGAATGTTGGTTTCAGAGTTGATGAAGTGATTGTTCGTCATTTAGCTGTATAAATAAGAAATAGAAGACCACAAGATATTTAACATAAAGCATATATCTCTATTCTTATTTGCCTTTGAAATCCTTTGTATATGTTTTATCTTTTATATTTTATGATTTTTATGGTTTTTCAAAGATATAAAAATCCTTTATTCTCAAATATGAACAAGTAATTGACAATCATGACATTCATATGATATTCATCACAATACAAATTCATCATACAAAATCAATTATATAACACAAAGAATCAGAACAACACTTAGTCAATTTTTAAATACAATTCAAGCAGATTCGGTAGTCATGAAAACTTGAGATTATGTAACCAAATAAGCTTGAGTTTTCAGATCAGAAAGATATAAAATAAACATGTTAAGTGTTTGAAGATAAAAATCAGAAAGTTTCAAGGTACCAAAAGTCAGACTCGGTATCAAGAGAAGAACAGATTCGGTATCTCCAAAATTAATATAAAGTCACTCAAACATGCATATTCTTTCATGTAAAATCACAACCATAATCAATTAACCACTCAATTAGAAGCAGATCAATGATGTTCTGCTAGGTGTATATAAAATAGCTTATATTTTACTAGGAAATACTATTAAATACGATACAATTTTACACAAGATATTTATTTATTTATAGAATGGATATACTTAAACCTTGCTACAACACTTATAGGCAGTTTACCTA
Organism: Rutidosis leptorrhynchoides; assembly: GCF_046630445.1. Classification (NCBI taxonomy): domain Eukaryota; kingdom Viridiplantae; phylum Streptophyta; class Magnoliopsida; order Asterales; family Asteraceae; genus Rutidosis; species Rutidosis leptorrhynchoides. Next base: position 151,917,920 of record NC_092334.1, read on the forward strand.
ATCATACAGTAGTGTAGTTTTTAGTAAGTCCGGTTCGTTCCACAGGGAAAAAAAATCTTTAAAGTAAAGCTTAACGCTATATTAGTTTTATTTTATAAAAATACAAATATATAAATAAGTAATATTGTTATTATAAAAAGGGGGTTTATACCTTTTAATGACCGGTTTGTCGATTTTAAAACTTTAGTCGCAGTTAAAACCAAATGTAAAATATTAAATAAATAAAAGACTTAATTTAAAACGTAAAGTAAATAACGATAATGAAATTGCGATAAATAAAAGTGCGATAAAATAAAATTGCAAAAATTAAAAAGTACGATAATTAAAAGCGCAATTAAATACAATAACAATAAATAAAAGTGCGATAATTGGAAGTGCAATTAAATATAAAATAAAGGAAATTAAATATGAAATAAAAGAATTATGCTTATTTAAACTTCCGTAATCATGATATTTGACATGTTGATTTTATTTTTATGCCCATGGGTTAATTGTTCTTTGTCCTGGATTATTTAATATGTCCATACGGATTTGTCCATAATAGTCCATCAGTCATAAATATAAAGAGCGAAAGCCTTCGTCAAATTATTCTTATTCCCGAAGTCAAATATTCCAACTAATTGGGGATTCGAATTGTAACAAGGTTTTAATACTTTGTTTAATGAATACACCAGGTTATCGACTGCGTGTAAACCAAGGTTTTACTACTTTGTTAACAATTACACCAATTACCCTTGAATGTAATTCACCCATGTTTCAACAAGTCTATTAACTATTAATCCAGTTCCGTGTCCGGTAAAATGAATAATTATTGGTATTTATAGATATCCCGCCCACCGTACCCAGTCAAGCGTATGTGGTTATATATAAATACGTCAAATTATAAGTTTGTATATTAAATTAATAAGGTATTGTTTAGTTAATATAAAACCCATTAATAGCCCATAGTCTAATTTCCACAAGTGTCGTTCTTTTATCCAAACCCCAATTATGGTACAAAGCCCAATTACCCAATTTTAGTAATTAGCCCAACATCATGATTACTTCGATTTAAATAAGCATAATAATAACTTAGCTACGAGACATTAATGAAAATAATATAAACATAACTTACAATGATTAAAAATAGCGTAGCGTTACACGGACAGAATTTCGACTTACACCCTTACAACATTCGCTAACATACCCTTATTATTAGGATTTAAAATTAAAATTAAAATTAAAATATAAATTATATATATATATATATATTTACGTATATATTGAGAGAGAGATAGATTATGGATATTAAAAACGATCAAACTGCGTTGCCTTTTATAGGGATTTGAGTCCAGGGAAGCTCCGCGACTCGCGGCCCATTTTCACTACAAACTCCGCAACTCGAGGAGTTTGTAAAACCAGCTCACACATTTTGGCTCCTTTCTTGCCGACGGATTTTTATATATTATATAATATATAAATAATTATAAGAATTATTTAAATATTATATTATATTTATGTGCATAGTTGACTTGTAATTTTTAGTCCGTTACGTCGAGCGTTGAGAGTTGACTCTGGTCTCGGTTTCGGATTTTCGAACGTCCTTGCGTACAATTTAATATCTTGTACTTTGCGTTTTGAATCTTGTACTCTTGTAATTTCGAGACGTTTCTTATCAATAATTGGAACCTCTTTGATTGTATTTTGTACTTTTGAGCTTTTTGGTCGTTTACGTCTTCAATTCGTCGAATCTGTCTTTTGTCTTCACCTTTTATTATTTAAACGAATATCACTTGTAAATAGGATAATTGCAACTAAAAGCTTGTCTTTCTTGAGGAATAATGCTATGAAATATATGTTCGTTTTTAGCATTATCAAATATTCCCACACTTGAGCGTTGCTTGTCCTCAAGCAATATAGTCTTGAAATACTAGAATCACTTTTATTCTTTACACTTTGTACATCAGTGATTTCTTTACGGCGGTATAAACAATGGTAGTAACGGTGTGGTTTACAGTCTCACATGACTATAAAAATTTAGATCCATTAAGGAAATTGGATCTTTATGAAAACATTTGATCTTTTTGAAAATTAAATCTAGCTTTTACCCTAGATAAGTTTTCCGGAATAACCCTTCACCGGTGTTTGCAAATTCTTTTTGTGGGTTTGGTGGGTTTCATATTTGAAAATTTTAGCTCAAAACTTACGGTTTTGTGTCACCCACTTGCTAACCTTGTATTGGGAAAGCAACACGTCCAGTTTACTTGCTCCGAATATTACCTTTCGATAAACTACCGTCCGGTTGTAAAGGAAAACGTTGAACAAGCAACTGTTAAGGCAATGTCCCCTGACATGCTTTTAATTATGGTCTATAACGTGTCGGACGCAATTACTATCCTTGGTAGGAGCAATAGTAAAGCTTACCCTTATAATTTTTCGGTCTGGCACAAGGTCCTGTCTTTGACCATACTATGCAACCACCGTTCTTACGATTGACACCTGATTTGGTTCAGGTGACCTAATGAATTCCAGGTGAATTCCTAGGATTTTACGTTCAATGGTAATGAACGCATTGAAAATAGGTTTTCAGAAAACAAATCGGTTTGTAATTTTTGATCAAAATATTTTCTCGTTCAAGCTCGAGTTTAGATATCATTGAATTCCATGAGTTTGTAATTCTCAATCTTTAAGGTCAATCTCAAGGATTGAGTAATATCAGTCTTAAAAGCTGATTTTTGATCTTTAAGGAGATTATCCTTTCTGAGGATCTGATTCATTAGTCTTATCCAGCTAATTTGCATGGCGTCCTCCCCATTTTACAAGATAGATCCTCTCATGGTTAGGATAAGTCTGACCACTTGGCGACCCTATTTGATGCTGAGGTCCGTGGATTTCCTGCTGATTTTAGTGATGACTTTTCTAGATTTTTCGTCAACTTACAGCTGGTCTGAACGACAATTTCATGACCTAAATCAAGAAGCGCGTGTCTTTTTTGGAAGACTTTACTTCCTTTTAATGATGGAATTGATTCATCGTGTAGTCCATCTTTCTTACAGTAAATCGGGTAAAACTGTTTAGTTTAGTCCATAACAAAAGTATCTTCAGTTATTTGTTACAGAAATATGTGACATATGTTTAAAATTTCTTGGTAAATTTTCCCACACTTGGCTTTTATTTTCTTTTATTTGCCTTTTTATTGTCCTCTATTCCATTTTAAATGAATTCTAACATTTTGGTTTGTTTCTCAATTTATGTCCTTTCCGAGGTAACAATAATTTCGGTGTCAACACCTAGTTTTATCGTTCATAAATATGTATAAACATGATTTTGAGTTCATTTAATTGAAAATTTTGAAAAATTTTACTAGAATTGGGTAGTCAGTATATAAGACTAGGGCTGTTCTTTATTATCAGAGAGCACTAGATTCTAATACAACTACTACTAGTATTTTTAATGGTAACCAAGTGTTTAAGATAAAAATTTTAAAAATTCGAAAGAATTTAACCCCTTCCCACACTTAAGATCTTGCAATGCCCTCATTTGCAAGAAATCAGTAACATTTTAAATTATTGAGGGTGATTAGTGTAGAAAAATGATTAAATTTTACCAAGGTTTCCAAACATATTGTTGTTTGTGTTGAATGATAAATGGTGCACATCATTTGTTCATTCCGTCTTGTTGTTATTTCACATATATTTTGCATCTTGTCGTCAAAATTAGTTGCTTTTGCTGAACTTAATGCCAGTCTTTGAAAATGCGTTGTTTTACCCTGTTGCGTACATAAGATAAATTGCAAACATATATACATATTTTTGAAGTTTGGTATATTACCCCACATTCAAAAATTATTAAAATCTAAAAATAAAAGTTAGAAAATTATAAAAACTATTACAATATCAACATAAGTGCTTAAATGTAGTAATATTACAAAAATAAAATAAATAAAACTAAATAAACTAGGGTTGTTACTGATACTAGTAGGGGTTCCATGCATAACCGTATGTGTTATAGAATGCTTCAGCTGGGTTATAAGTAGGATACGGTGGTTGCATCTCTATAGACCAGGTGTAACATCCCACCTTTTTCCGTTTACTTTTCCGTTATACTAATATAAAGTCCGTTATATGTTTATAACATCTCCCGTTGATACGCGTTTTAAATTATCTCGTTTAGGTAATTCCCGCACCCGAGCGAAAGTTGAGGGACTAAACTTGACAAGGGATCAAACCCTTGACTAGGTCAAAGGGTCAAACCCCTTTCACCCATTCACTTTCACCTCCATCTCTCTCTTTCTCTCTAGCAAGAACACACACCCAATTATCCAAATTCATTCATTCATCATCTAAATCCGGATTAAGGAGCTAGCAACCAAATAAATTACATATTCGTGATCCTCTCTTCATCCTCTTCATTTTGGTACCAACTTCATCTCATTTGGGTAACTTTCTAAAATCACTAGATTTTGTGTTCTTGATGTTTTTAACTTATAAAAGTGTTAATTAGTGTCTATGGCTCAAGTCTAACATGAATATATGATTTATATGCTCGATCTCGTTGTTTTAGTGTAACTAACATGAACTTGAATTTTGGTGTGTTGTTCTTGAATTTTGGATGATCATATGTTGTTAGATGTTAAAGGTTGGTGTTTTAATTGTGTTACTAGCATCACTAGCTTCAATTTGATGTGTAGGTTGCCTTAGAAAACTTCATGAACTTGATTATTGATTTTGGTGAATTTGAGTTAGGGTTTGATGAACTTGAAATGAACTTTTGATGCGTCAAATGCTATGAGATATTGTTGTTAAGTGTTTTGTTGCAATGTGTGTTTGATTACCTTCAAAACGGCATATCACATGTGTGAATTGGATTCCCGAAACTTAAAATGCATTTGATGAACTTGAAACTTTGAAAATGGATTCTTAATGATCACTTGACGGAAAATCGGTTATTGAAATTGATGTTTTTGTTTGATGAAACGTGTTTAGTTGTTTTCCTTGTCAAATTACCTTTCCGACGATATATAGTATGCATTTTGGATGTTTTCGGTTCATAAAATAGGTTAATTTGAGTTTTGGTTCGTGACTTGGTCTTTTTCTGCAAACTGCATGTTTCCAGGTATTGCGCGCCGCGCATATGCCCGCGCGCCGCGCAAAATTAGCAATCCCAGATGTTTGCCTTCGTGGTTAAGTTCTGACCAGGATTTACACTTGGGTGCGCGCCGCGCAACCCTTTGCGCGCCGCGCATATGCCCAGCTCATTTTAGTTTTTATTTTTCCTTTCACAAAATGTTTCCCGCTTAACCGTAACTCCGATTAACATGAAACTTGGCCATTATGCTCATAAATGATTTCTCATCATGAGAAAATTGTCGGACACCCGATCCGACCCCGTTGACTTTGACTTTGACCAAGTTTGACTTTTAGTCAAACTTAACCAAACAATTATACGATCGTTCTAACATGCTTAGTTACTTGTATCGTGCATGAAACTTGACTAGTTGATTCACATGCTACATAATCGAGTCGTAACGAGCCATAGGACTAATTGAACACCTTTGACCTATCGTGTTTACCATTATTGATACAAACCTATTGTTTAGGTCAAGACTAGCGTTGTTCTTTGCACACGTTTACTTGTCGAAGTACTTTACTACTCGTGCACTCAAGGTGAGATCATAGTCCCACTTTTACTCTTTTTGAACTTACATATGGGATGAGAAAACATAAACATTTCTTTACTAAGTGAACACAAGTACAGGAAAACAAACATTCTACATACGAGTTTAGAACAAAATCCTCAATTCGATTATCATTAGTTACACTTGCCGGGTGTAAGCGAGAACTTATGTTGTATGGATCCATATGGGTTTGACAAACCCTCATTCAAACGGTTCGCTACCGTTTACGAATGAAATATATTTTCGAGAAACAGTGTATGTTCTAGCACTAAGTGATGGGGTTCAATGGAAGGAAATGTTAAGCATTGATAATTGGGTGCTCGTGAAACAAACTTTTGGAATGTATTACTATTATTTCATTGATGCAAATCTTGTGGTTCACTTGTACTTACTTACTTAAACCTATGATTTCACCAACGTTTTCGTTGACAGATTTCTATGTTTTTCTCAGGTCCTTGAACGATACATGATACATGCTTCCGCTCATTATTTGATACTTGCATTGGATGTCGAGTATATGTGCATTTCATGGAGCGTCTTTTGACTTTACTTTAAACCGTGTCGCCTAGATTTCATTCGTATTATAACGTTGTAACTTAACTATTGGTTGAACAATTCTTGTAAACTTTGGGAACAATCTTTATTTTGAAATGAAGGCGACATATTTTGGTCAAACTTTGTCTTAAAGACTTATGACCACGTAACGGGACCTAAAGTAGACGGCGCCGTCAATGACGATTTGGTCGGGTCGCTACAGATGGTATCAGAGCGTTGGTTGTAGGGATTTAGAGTTCATTAGTGTCAACCCCGAGTCATAGGGTACATTGGTGAGTCTAGACTACAACCGGCATATAGACTTGAAGTAGGAATTACTTGACTACTTGTGCATTTATACTCGAACGCTTCTACTCATATCTACTCTTAGTTCATCTTAATCTCACGTTGTTTAATTTGATTGACACGCCACCTTGACTATATGAAATGATGTCGAATGCACATATGAATCAGGGTAATATAATTTCCGGGATTATATTACGGTGACTCATATGAACGTTCCGACATTATGACATAAAGAATTTAAGGCGAGTCGAGGAAAAATTTCTCTTTATCTTTATTCTATATCACGGTTAGTATTATTGAGAATACTAATCAATGATATTCTTGTGTCTTGAAGGAACAATGGATCCTCGTCGTGTACGCCGCAATGAAACTCCCGAACAAGCTCTCGAACGGATGATAGCTACCGCCGTAGATGCGGCCATGGCCGGTCACTCATCCAACAACAATAATAATAACAACCACAACAACAACAACAACAACAACAACAACAATGGAGCCGGAAACTCAAACGAGGGATGCTCCTATAAAGCTTTCATGGGGTGCAAACCTCACACTTTTGATGGAACCGGGGGACCGGTCGTGCTCACCCGATGGTTTGAGCAAACGGAAGCCGTCTTTAGCATAAGCGGTTGTCGGGACCAAGACAAGGTCAAATACTCCACTCACACTTTCTCCGGAATTGCTCTAACATGGTGGAACACCTATGTTCAATCGGTGGGTACCGATGAAGCTCATGCCCTCTCTTGGGCCGATCTAAAAGAAAAGATGATTGTTGAGTATTTTCCGCGCGAAGAAACCCGAAAGCTTGAGGAAGAACTAAGAGCTTTGAAAGCGGTCGGAAACGATCTTAAAGCTTATAATCAACGCTTCGCCGAACTATCCTTGATGTGTCCTAATCTTGTTAACCCCGAATCTCAAAGGATTGAGCTCTACATGCTCGGTCTTCCAAAAAGCATCAAACAAGGGGTGATGTCATCCAAACCCACTACTCATCAAGCCGCTATGAACATGGCTCGCCAACTAATTGAAACGGTTGACGAAATCGTAGTTCCGGCACCTAAGGCCGAGGATAAATCGGGCGGCAACAAAAGAAAGTGGGAACCCTCCCAATCAAGCAACAACAACTTTGCTAAGAAGCCTTACACCTCCGACGGCAAGAAAGGTTATGCCGGGAACCTACCTCTTTGCAACAAATGCAACAAACATCACTTTGGCGAATGTAGTAAGTTAATTTGCCACTGGTGCCAAGGAATTGGTCATAAGGCCAACGATTGTAAAAGTGCCACTCCCGTCGCTCGAAAATGGCCCAATGCACCAAAGACGGGCACTTGTTATGAATGTGGCCAAACGGGCCATTATAGAAATGCATGCCCGAAGAGGAAAGATAACCCCAATACGCGCGGCCGAGCTTTCAACATAAACACCGAGGAAGCCCGGGATGACACTGAACTAGTCACGGGTACGTTTCTTCTCAACAATTCTTATGTCTCTTGCTTATTCGATTCAGGTGCCGATAAATGCTTTGTATCCAAGACTTTGACTCATTCTTTTAGCACTCCACCTCTTCCATTAGATACCACTTATACCATTGAAGTGGCTAACGGGAAACTATTAAGTGCCGACACATATTACCGGGGGTGTACGATAAACATTTTGGGTAAGGAATTTGAAATTGACTTGATACCCATGGAACTAGGAAGCTTTGATGTAATAATCGGTATGAATTGGTTAGTCAAAACGAAATCTCACATTCTTTGTGATCTTAACGCAATCCGAATTCCTATCGAGAATGGTGAACCTTTGATCGTCTATGGCGATAAGAGTTGCACCAGACTCAACCTCGTTTCGTGCCTTAAAGTTAGAAAACTACTCCGTAAGGGTTGTTTTGCGATCCTTGCCCACGTTAAGAAAGTCGAGTCCGATGAGAAGCATATCGATGATGTGCCAATTGTTAGTGACTTTTCCGACGTATTTCCCGACGAATTGCCGGGTCTTCCACCTCATCGACCGGTTGAATTCCAAATCGATCTTATTCCGGGAGCCGCACCCGTAGCACGTGCACCGTATAGACTTGCTCCATCCGAAATGCAAGAATTGCAAAGTCAAATCCAAGAACTACTTGACCGTGGTTTTATCCAACCTAGCCATTCACCTTGGGGCGCTCCGATTTTGTTTGTTAAAAAGAAAGACGGATCCCTACGAATGTGCATTGATTATCGTGAACTAAATAAATTGACGGTTAAGAACCGATATCCTCTTCCTCGCATCGATGACCTCTTTGATCAACTACAAGGGTCTTGTGTATATTCGAAAATCGATCTCCGCTCGGGTTATCATCAATTGAGGGTTAAGGGGGAAGATGTCTCCAAAACCGCTTTCCGAACTCGCTATGGTAGTTATGAATTCCTCGTCATGCCATTTGGTCTCACTAACGCACCGGCGGTGTTCATGGATCTTATGAACCGTGTGTGCAAACCGTATCTCGATAAATTCGTTATTGTGTTCATCGATGATATATTGATCTATTCTAAAAATGAAGAAGAGCACGAACAACATCTCCGACTTGTGCTTGAACTCTTGAGACAAGAACGACTTTATGCCAAATTCTCCAAGTGTGAATTTTGGTTGAAGGAAGTTCAATTTCTTGGTCATGTTGTAAGTGATCAAGGCATTAAAGTCGATCCCACAAAGATCGAAGCCATTAGTAAATGGGAGACTCCTACTACTCCTACTCACATTCGTCAATTTTTGGGTCTCGCCGGGTACTATCGTAGATTCATCGAAAATTTCTCTTTGGTTGCACGTCCTCTGACCGCATTGACTCACAAGGGAAAGAAATTCATTTGGGCGACCGAACATGAATCCGCATTCCAAATCTTGAAAACGAAGCTAACCACCGCTCCTATCTTGTCACTTCCCGAAGGCAATGATGACTTTGTTGTATATTGCGATGCCTCAAAACATGGTTTTGGGTGTGTATTGATGCAACGAACGAAAGTCATTGCTTATGCTTCTCGACAACTCAAAATTCATGAACGAAACTATACGACGCATGATCTCGAACTCGGAGCCGTTGTCTTTGCACTTAAAATGTGGAGACACTATCTTTATGGAACCAAGAGTACTATCTTTACCGACCACAAAAGTCTCCAACATATTTTCGATCAAAAGCAACTAAACATGAGACAACGAAGGTGGATTGAAACCTTAAACGATTACGATTGCGAGCTTCGTTACCATCCCGGGAAGGCAAATGTAGTAGCCGATGCCTTAAGTCGAAAAGAAAGAGCGGTGCCTCTCCGTGTCCGAGCTTTAAACATCACCATTCACACCAACCTTAATAGCCAAATTCGGGTAGCCCAAGATGAGGCTCTCAAGGATGAAAACATCTCTCTCGAACACTTGAACGTCCTCACCTCTCGATTCGAAGTTAAAGAAACCGGACTCCGATATTTCGCCGGAAGAATTTGGGTGCCTAGTTATGGGGATCTACGAAGCCTTATTTTAGATGAAGCCCATAAGTCACGATACTCGATTCACCCCGGTGCCAATAAGATGTACCACGACCTTAAACAGCTATATTGGTGGCCGAACATCAAAAGGGACGTAGCTACTTATGTTTCCAAGTGTTTGACATGTTCCAAAGTCAAAGCCGAACACCAAAGGCCGTCCGGACTACTTCGACAACCCGAGATCCCGCAATGGAAGTGGGAAAGAATAACGATGGATTTTATCACCAAACTACCAAAAACGACGGGCGGTTATGATACCATTTGGGTTATTGTTGACCGTCTCACCAAATCCGCACACTTCCTGGCCATGAAAGAAACGGACAAAATGGAGAAACTTGCACAACTTTACATTAAGGAGATCGTAGCCCGACACGGTGTACCTTTATCGATTATCTCCGACCGAGATGGCCGTTTTGTTTCTAGATTTTGGCGTACATTGCAAGAAGCGTTGGGAACGCGTTTAGACATGAGCACCGCATATCATCCTCAAACCGATGGACAAAGCGAACGTACAATTCAAACCTTAGAGGACATGTTACGAGCTTGCGTAGTTGATTTCGGAAAAGCTTGGGACAAGCACTTACCTCTCGCCGAGTTCTCTTACAACAATAGTTATCACGCGAGTATTAAAGCCGCACCTTTTGAAGCGCTATATGGCCGCAAATGTCGTTCACCTCTTTGTTGGGCCGAGGTAGGCGACGTGCAAATCACCGGACCCGAACTCATTCACGAAACCACCGAGAAAATCATTCAAATCCGAGATAGGCTTAGGACGGCCCGAAGTCGTCAAAAGAGCTATACCGACAAACGACGCAACGATCTTGAATTTCAAGTCGGTGACCGAGTAATGTTAAAAGTCGCACCTTGGAAGGGTGTAATCCGTTTTGGGAAACGCGGGAAGCTAAATCCGCGGTATATTGGTCCTTTCGAAATCTTGGAGCGTATTGGAACCGTTGCTTATCGTTTAGATCTTCCGCCTCAATTGAACTCCGTTCATCCTACCTTCCATGTATCTAACTTGAAAAAGTGTCTTGCCGAACCCGATATCGTCATCCCTCACGAAGAACTTACTATTGATGACAAACTTCATTTTGTGGAGGAACCGGTTGAAATTGTGGACACCTCCGTCAAGGCATTGAAACAAAGCCGAATCCCGATTGTCAAGGTTCGTTGGAATGCCAAAAGAGGACCCGAGTTTACTTGGGAAAGACAAGATCAAATGCAAAGGAAGTATCCTCATCTATTTGTGAATTCAGAAACGCAAGATCTCGAGGAAGAAACAACGACTACTACGCCTACTTAAATTTCGGGACGAAATTTCTTTTAAGGAGTAGGTAATGTAACATCCCACCTTTTTCCGTTTACTTTTCCGTTATACTAATATAAAGTCCGTTATATGTTTATAACATCTCCCGTTGATACGCGTTTTAAATTATCTCGTTTAGGTAATTCCCGCACCCGAGCGAAAGTTGAGGGACTAAACTTGACAAGGGATCAAACCCTTGACTAGGTCAAAGGGTCAAACCCCTTTCACCCATTCACTTTCACCTCCATCTCTCTCTTTCTCTCTAGCAAGAACACACACCCAATTATCCAAATTCATTCATTCATCATCTAAATCCGGATTAAGGAGCTAGCAACCAAATAAATTACATATTCGTGATCCTCTCTTCATCCTCTTCATTTTGGTACCAACTTCATCTCATTTGGGTAACTTTCTAAAATCACTAGATTTTGTGTTCTTGATGTTTTTAACTTATAAAAGTGTTAATTAGTGTCTATGGCTCAAGTCTAACATGAATATATGATTTATATGCTCGATCTCGTTGTTTTAGTGTAACTAACATGAACTTGAATTTTGGTGTGTTGTTCTTGAATTTTGGATGATCATATGTTGTTAGATGTTAAAGGTTGGTGTTTTAATTGTGTTACTAGCATCACTAGCTTCAATTTGATGTGTAGGTTGCCTTAGAAAACTTCATGAACTTGATTATTGATTTTGGTGAATTTGAGTTAGGGTTTGATGAACTTGAAATGAACTTTTGATGCATCAAATGCTATGAGATATTGTTGTTAAGTGTTTTGTTGCAATGTGTGTTTGATTACCTTCAAAACGGCATATCACATGTGTGAATTGGATTCCCGAAACTTAAAATGCATTTGATGAACTTGAAACTTTGAAAATGGATTCTTAATGATCACTTGACGGAAAATCGGTTATTGAAATTGATGTTTTTGTTTGATGAAACGTGTTTAGTTGTTTTCCTTGTCAAATTACCTTTCCGACGATATATAGTATGCATTTTGGATGTTTTCGGTTCATAAAATAGGTTAATTTGAGTTTTGGTTCGTGACTTGGTCTTTTTCTGCAAACTGCATGTTTCCAGGTATTGCGCGCCGCGCATATGCCCGCGCGCCGCTCAAAATTAGCAATCCCAGATGTTTGCCTTCGTGGTTAAGTTCTGACCAGGATTTACACTTGGGTGCGCGCCGCGCAACCCTTTGCGCGCCGCGCATATGCCCAGCTCATTTTAGTTTTTATTTTTCCTTTCACAAAATGTTTCCCGCTTAACCGTAACTCCGATTAACATGAAACTTGGCCATTATGCTCATAAATGATTTCTCATCATGAGAAAATTGTCGGACACCCGATCCGACCCCGTTGACTTTGACTTTGACCAAGTTTGACTTTTAGTCAAACTTAACCAAACAATTATACGATCGTTCTAACATGCTTAGTTACTTGTATCGTGCATGAAACTTGACTAGTTGATTCACATGCTACATAATCGAGTCGTAACGAGCCATAGGACTAATTGAACACCTTTGACCTATCGTGTTTACCGTTATTGATACAAACCTATTGTTTAGGTCAAGACTAGCGTTGTTCTTTGCACACGTTTACTTGTCGAAGTACTTTACTACTCGTGCACTCAAGGTGAGATCATAGTCCCACTTTTACTCTTTTTGAACTTACATATGGGATGAGAAAACATAAACATTTCTTTACTAAGTGAACACAAGTACAGGAAAACAAACATTCTACATACGAGTTTAGAACAAAATCCTCAATTCGATTATCATTAGTTACACTTGCCGGGTGTAAGCGAGAACTTATGTTGTATGGATCCATATGGGTTTGACAAACCCTCATTCAAACGGTTCGCTACCGTTTACGAATGAAATATATTTTCGAGAAACAGTGTATGTTCTAGCACTAAGTGATGGGGTTCAATGGAAGGAAATGTTAAGCATTGATAATTGGGTGCTCGTGAAACAAACTTTTGGAATGTATTACTATTATTTCATTGATGCAAATCTTGTGGTTCACTTGTACTTACTTACTTAAACCTATGATTTCACCAACGTTTTCGTTGACAGATTTCTATGTTTTTCTCAGGTCCTTGAACGATACATGATACATGCTTCCGCTCATTATTTGATACTTGCATTGGATGTCGAGTATATGTGCATTTCATGGAGCGTCTTTTGACTTTACTTTAAACCGTGTCGCCTAGATTTCATTCGTATTATAACGTTGTAACTTAACTATTGGTTGAACAATTCTTGTAAACTTTGGGAACAATCTTTATTTTGAAATGAAGGCGACATATTTTGGTCAAACTTTGTCTTAAAGACTTATGACCACGTAACGGGACCTAAAGTAGACGGCGCCGTCAATGACGATTTGGTCGGGTCGCTACACCAGGGAGGAAATATGGGCGTTGGAGTAGGAATATAGTTTCTACCTACATGTTGGCAATGAGCTATGATTTGGTTTTGATGAACTTGCCAATCTTCAAATGCTCGATGTCTAGCATTTTCATACTCTTGTGAAGCTATACACCTTTGCATTTCTGTCATTTCATTTCCCCCTCCCACATTACCTTGCTGTTGATTTCTCTCAACCTGTGAATGTCTACCATTATATCGTACTGAGGCGTTATTTCGCCTCTTCAAAACTTTAGCACCATGATATACATTTAAACCAATTGTATCGTGGGGTTCTGGTTCTTCGATTAATAATCCCCCCCGACTTATATCCACATTGAGATACTCAGCAATTAATGTAATAAATATACCACCTCCTATTATACTGTGCGGTCTCATCCCCTTAACCATACTGATAAATAATAACCCACACAATAAGGTATACTTACAGCGCTTTGTGGGTCTCGAATACACATGTGGTAAAACAAATCCTGTTCATTTACCTTTTCCTTATTCTTACCTCTTTGTGTAATCAAATTGGCTAAAAACCTGTGAATTACTCTTAATTCAGCTCTATCTATATCCAAATAAGAGTAATTTCCCCCTTTAAATCGGTGATGGCTAGTCATTTGACTCCATACACCATGCGTATCAAAATTTTCATCAATTTTCCTACCATTTAGTATCAACCCTCGACAATCGGCAGATGCTAGCTCCTCATGCGTATATATACGTAAGGCCTGAGCCATGTCTAGTAGAGACATGTGGCGCATCGAACCTCCTAACAAAAATTTAATAAAAGAACGATCGGTTAAACAAGCTACCCGATCATTTATTTCTATACTACACAATAATTCTTCACACCATACTTTATATACAGGTCTACGCATGTTGAATAATCGTACCCAGTCGTTAAAAGTAGAATTACCATACCTCTGTGTAAGTAATTCTCTAATTGGCTCGGCTAATTCTACGGCTTCTAATGGTTCCTATTCTATTACCCTAGGTACTTCAACAGCTTTAGAATGAAGAGTATGTAAGCCCCTTTGGTATTTTGGATAATCTATCCAACGTCTGTCAAATCTCAAGTTCGGGTGCAAATCTTCCAAGTGCATATCTGAAAATGTCATAACTGGATGAGGTATATCTTGTTTGTAATAGTTATCAACCTCCTATTGTTCCGCATACTCAGGAGGAGCATTGCGAGCTTGGGATGAAGATTCACCCCTTTCAGTCTGCAAAACATATCAAACACAATTTTTGTGCATCCAAATATGCATTAGTGTCAGCAAAATCATCAATCAAAATAATTACAATGACATGTTCAATTTATATCAAACTTATGCTCATTTTCATATTTTTATCAAATCTACACTTTTTCAAATAAGCATATACGAAAATGTTCGCCAAGTTCATAAGCTTTCAACTCATATAACATGTCAAAATAATCATTATTAGCAATTAAACAAGTTTCAAATGGCATTATCTCTCAAAAATCAAGTTCATGAATTTTAGACTTGAAAAAGTCCACTTTAATTCTCAAAAACCATCTTTAGGCTCAAAGTTTGGATCATTTAACTACCTAAACATGTTACACTACTTAATTTAGCAACAATTCATGACAAAAATCGGCCATAACCTGTTTATATCAAAAAGCCCCAAATTTGCTCAAGAACACAAACCCTAGATTACTAAAAATTTGAAGTTTAAGGCTTCTAATCATGTTAAATAGCATCAATCTAGGTTATACAAGCATAATACATAAGCAATTTAAGCATAATTACACTAAAAAGCATCAAAATCGAATTGGGTAAAAAAATTGCTCAAGAACACTAATTTTCGGATTAAATGGTGTTTAGGTGTAGAAATTTACCGTTTTTCTTGAGTAATTCCTTGATAGCATTCTTCTCAACATGATTTTGTGAAATATTTGATGAAAAACTGCCAAAAATTGCGAATTTGAGATGTGTTTGTGTGTGTATTTTCGGGTTTTTTCGCAGTTATTTGGGGTGTTTGTGTTGGGGACTATCTGTTTCTGGCGTTTTTATTTTTTTCTGTATTTTACACCCTCCGCGAGTCGCAGCACTTTTGTTCTTCAAACTCCGCAAGTCGCGGAGTTTGACCTTTTTTTTTTTTATAAAAACATTAACTTATAAAACAATTAATTAATTAATTTTTAAAATTTTGTTTCCCTTGTTATTTAGGACGAGGTCGTTTCGGATCGATGTCCTAGTCCGTTCCTCGACAAAATTTTAAAATTTGTCTTTTTAAAGCGCGGTTTTAAAAGCTTAGATTTTTTTTTTTTTTGGTTTTTTAATGGCATACTTTAATTCAATAAGATTAAAAATAATGATAATAAAAGTTCTCGTCCCTCCCTCGGGTAAAGCAATTTCAGTTCAACGACCTAGTCTTCAACTCACGACGAATTTTAAAAATCATATTTTTAACTTAGCAAAATAAAGTAAATTTTTGTTTTTAAATTCACACCAAACTTAAATTTAAAATGCATAAAATTAAAAATTCACACCAAACTTAATTTATATTTTTGTTTTTATACATACAAACCTATATTAAATATTCAAATATTTACAATTTTAAATAAGTTTATAATATTAAATTAATATTTATATATTAATTTTAAAAATATGGTAAAAATAAAATTAAAAATCTTTTTAGCTTTTATCCCACTTAATCAATCAAATATTATCAAAAATATACGCCCCTCTTTTCGGTAAAGTAATTTCGGTTCCATGACCTAATTTAACTCATGACGAATTTTTGAAATATTTTTGTGTTGATTGATTAAAGATATTTATACCTTAAGAATAAACGTTAAATTTCGCAGTGATGTAATAAATTTTTGAATGATATCAATAATTTCGGTCGCCAAACCTAATTTCATCGAATACCAATTTAATACTTTATAGCGAACAAATTAGCGTTTATTATCAAAAGGTTAAAAATAAAAATAAAAATAAAAACTATACAGACTTACCTGTGAGATAGTATTCTTAGTGATACGATCTATCCCACTCATAAGATAGTCGGTTTAATTGGTTTTCCATAGCTACATAGGCGTAACCTCGAGCATTCAGTGTTTTTTCTTCTAAACATATGAACGGTCCATCTCTGCATAAAGTAACAAATTCGGTGTTTGAATAGGTTTGATTATTTGAACATTTACCTCCATGTGACCATTTTCCGCATTTGTGACATCTTTTAAGGTGTCGTGCTCTTCTTTTTGCTTCGGATTTTGATTTTCCTTTACCAAATTGTAACTTATTATCTTCGCATCTGGATTCTTTTCTTACTCCGTCCAATCTTTCTCTGATTACTGATACTAGTTCACTCGGAAGTGTGTCATTATTATGTTTAGTGATCAAAGCGTGTAGCATTAGAACATGGTTTAGTTCACATGAAGTCTTCATTTCGTAAAAACCTAAAAAAAATAAAAATTCAGAATGGGGGGAGAAGACTAGTTCTTTAGGGTCTGCTAGGGAAAGACCATTCGGGTTCCATTTTCGAGAACTACACGAAAACAGAAAATCTAACTCTAAGAGAAATACATAAACCTCCCTACACTTAGTTGAAATTATGATTAACATTATTTTCAATTGAATCATCAACAACTTGTATATCTTTGACTTTTACTTCAATCCATTTGTTGATTTCCTCCGTAACTTTCACAAATTCAACTAACATCGCCTTTTCTTTTGACGATAAATTGGATATTAATCGGTTACATAACTTAAAGTTTCCTTTAATCTTAGCATCGTGAATTCGTTTATAAAGTTTCTTCGTTGAACTGTTAAGAATGGGTTCATCTAATTTCGTATCATCAACGGCATTCTTTGTGATTGGATCATCATTAAGTGTTTCTTCATCTTCCCCACACTTATGTGTTTTTATTGGTCTAACAGTTTTGGTTGGTGGAGATCTAAACTTTCGGTTCACAAAGGTGATCGATGTATCACCATCCCTAAGTGTCATTCTACCTTCTCTTACATCAATGAATGCCTCGGTGGTTGCTAAAAATGGGCTACCTAGAATTAGAGGAATATCAAGGTTTTCCTCCATATTAATCACTATGAAGTTTGCAACAAATGTCAAACTTCCCACGTTAACAAGTAAATTATTTGCTATTCCAACCGGGTGTTTAATGGTTTGGTCAAATGATTGAACACCTATTTTGGTTAGTTTTAATTTACCCATGCCTAATCTTTTGTATAAGGAAAGAGGCATAATATTTGCACTTGCTCCTAAATCTGCGAGTCCATTATATACAGCACCATCATTAAGCAAGCAAGAAATGATAAATTTACCCGGGTCTCCTGCTTTAGTAAGTCGAGTTGGTTTGTAAACCTTTTTCGGGTGTTCTTTTCTTGCTTCTTTCACTTCTATTTGAACTTCTTGTTCACATTTTCCTTCGTTTCTTGGAATGGGAGGTTTGTATAAGAATTCTTCTCCATCACTCAAATTTGACTCCTCCCTAAATTCCAATTTTGATTTTTCATATGTTGTTGATAACATATTTATGTTTTCATTTTGAAGGTTTTCTTGGGTGGTGAAATTATGATTAACTTCATTGTCAACTTCCATCGGACCATGTATGCAATGTTTAACTCTGTGACCATTAACTTTAAATTCAATCCCATTTGAATTTATTAATTCTATCGTTCCGTATGGGAAAACTCTTTTGACTATGAATGGTCCAGACCATCTTGATTTCAATTTTCCAGGAAATAACTTGAATCGTGAATTGAAAAGGAGAACTCTGTCTCCTTCTTTAAATTCTTTTGAATTTCTGATTCTTTTATCATGCCATTTCTTCGTTCTTTCCTTATAGATTAACGAATTTTCGTATGCTTCATGTCTTAATTCTTCTAATTCGTTTAGTTGATTTAACCGTAGACGTCCGGCTTCATGTAAATTAAGATTACATGTTTTCAAAGCCCAAAATGCTTTGTGTTCAATTTCTACTGGAAGATGACATGCTTTTCCGTAAACGAGTCTAAAAGGTGTGGTTCCAATTGGAGTTTTGTAGGCTGTTCTAAAAGCCCAGAGTGCATCCTCCAATTTAATGGACCATTCCTTCGGATTTGATCCTACGATTTTCTCTAAAATACGTTTTAAAGCTCGGTTGGTATTTTTAACTTGTCCACTTGTTTGTGGATGATATGCAGTGGAGATTTTATGAGTTACTCCATATCTTTTAAGAACTTTCTCAAGTTGATTATTACAGAAATGAGTACCCCGATCACTTATTAAAGCTTTCGGTGTTCCAAACCTTGCAAAAAGACATTTTAAAAAGTTGACTACAACTCGTGCATCGTTAGTTGGGAGAGCTTGTGCTTCCGCCCATTTAGATACATAATCAATGGCTACGAGAATGTAGAGATTATTATGAGATTTTGGAAATGGACCCATAAAGTCAATACCCCAAATGTCAAATACTTCACATACTTGAATGACATTTTGTGGCATTTCATCACGTTGAATTATTTTTCCGGCCCTTTGACAAGCATCACAGGATTTGCAAAGAAGGTGTGCGTCTTTGTAAATTGTAGGCCAATAGAATCCAGCATCATAAACTTTTCTTGCTGTTAGTTGAGGTCCATAATGCCCTCCTGTTGGTCCTGTGTGACAATGGTTTAAGATTTTACTAGCTTCATCTCCGAATACACATCGGCGTATTATTCCATCGGGACAACTTTTAAACAAATGTAGATCTTCCCAGAAATAGTGTTTTATATCACTGAAGAATTTCTTTCGTTTTTGATACGATAATCCCTTCTCAAGGAATCCACAAACTAAGTAGTTTGCATAGTCTGCAAACCGTGGAATTTCATTATAATCTATCTTCAATAGATATTCATCAGGAAAGTTGTCTTGTATGGCCGATTCATTTAGAACTTCTAATTCGGGATTTTCAAGACGAGAAAGATGATCAGCGGCGAGATTTTCTGCTCCTCTTTTATCTCGGATTTCAATATCGAACTCTTGTAAGAGTAAGATCCAACGGATTAATCTTGGTTTGGCATCTTGTTTCGAAAATAGGTATCTAAGAGCAGAATGGTCGGTATAGACCACCGTTTTTGCTAGAACGAGATATGATCGAAATTTGTCAAAAGCAAAGACAATAGCAAGGAGTTCTTTTTCAGTAGTTGTATAGTTCATTTGTGCTCCTTGTAACGTCTTACTAGCATAATATATAGGTTGAAATCGTTTTTCAATCCTTTGTCCTAAAATGGCTCCCATTGCAAAATCACTTGCATCGCACATTAGTTCAAACGGTAGATTCCAATTTGGTGTTATCATGATCGGCGCATTAGTGAGTTTCTCTTTAAGAATATTAAAAGATTTGATACATTCATCTGAAAAGATGAATGGAGCATCATTTTCTAGGAGTTTATTCATAGGAGTGGCAATTTTAGAAAAAACTTTAATGAAACGTCGGTAAAAACCGGCATGCCCTAGAAAACTCCTAACTCCTCTAACATTGGTGGGATGTGGAAGTTTAGCAATTACATCTACTTTAGCTCTATCCACTTCAATTCCTTCCTTTGAAATTTTATGTCCAAGAACGATGCCTTCTTTAACCATGAAATGGCATTTCTCCCAATTAAGAACTAGATTTGATTGTTCACATCTAACAAGCATTCGTTCTAGATTAACTAGACATGATTCAAATGTATCACCGAAGACTGAAAAGTCATCCAAGAAAACTTCCATGCATTCTTCTATCATGTCGTGAAAAATCGCCATCTTGCACCTTTGAAAGGTTGCAGGGGCGTTGCAAAGTCCAAATGGCATGCGTTTGTAAGCAAAAGTACCATAAGGGCACGTGAATGTGGTTTTCTCTTGGTCCTCGAGTGCTATTGGAATTTGAAAATATCCGAAAAATTCATTAAGAAAACAATAGTAACTATTTTCGGCTAATCTTTCCAACATTTGATCAATGAACGGTAAGGGAAAGTGATCTTTTCTGGTAGCGTCATTTAATTTTCTATAATCAATACATACACGCCATCCTATTATAGTCGTAGTAGGAATAAGCTCATTTTTCTCATTTGTGATGACAGTCATGCCACCCTTCTTAGGCACGCATTGAACTGAGCTTACCTATGGACTATCAGAAATTGGATAAATTAAACCTGCATCTAGCAGTTTAATAATTTCTTTCTTAACAACATCTTGCATATTAGGATTTAATCTTCGTTGGCGTTGTACATACGTTTTATGACCTTCTTCCATAAGGATTTTATGTGTGCAATACGAAGGACTTATTCCTTTAATATCATGAATCTTCCATGCAGTGGCTGGTTTATTAGCTTTCAACACAGAAATGAGTTGTGATTTTTCATTTTTAGTAAGAGAAGACGATATTATTACAGGTAATTCAGATTCACCATGTAAATAAGCATATTCCAAATGGTTTGAAAGTGGCTTTAACTCTAATGTCGGAGGTTCTTCTATCGATGATTTATATCGATATCTGTCTTCTTCTTTTAGCATTTGAATTTCTTCTGTTGTTGGTTCATATCCATTAGCTATTAGTGTAGCTAACATTTCAGCTTCATCAATTGGTTCAGTTCCTTCTCCTAAAGAACATTCTCCTGTTCCTTGTAATTCTGGAAATTCTTCTAACAATTCTGCATGTGAATCTATAGTTTGAATATAATAGCATGTATCATCTGCAGATTACGGTTGTTGCATTGCTCTATCAACTGAAAAGGTAACACTCTCGTCCTCTATACTTAGGGTCAGTTTTTTTACCGAACACGTCTATCATTGCTTTAGCCGTGTTTAAGAATGGTCTTCCTAATAAGAGAGGAACTTGAGAATCTTCTTCCATGTCCAGAACAACAAAATCTACTGGAAATACTAAAGTACCAACTTTAACTAGCATGTTTTCCATTATCCCTCTAGGATATTTTATTGATCTATCGGCTAGTTGTATACTTATTCTTGTTGGTTTCAATTCTCCAAGGTCTAGTTTAGCGTATAATGAATACGGCATTAAATTTATACTAGCACCTAAGTCTGCCAATGCTTCTATTGAACTAAGACTACCCAGAAAACATGGAATTGTGAAACTTCCTGGATCAGATAGTTTTTATGGTATCTTATTCAACAGCACTGCTGAACAATTAGCATTCATAGTAACAGCCGAGAGTTCTTCCATTTTCTTTCTATTCGATATTAGATCTTTCAGAAATTTAGCATATCTAGGCATTCCTGAAATCACATCAATGAAAGGAAGATTTACATTTATCTGTTTAAACATATCCAAGAATTTGGATTGCTCGGCTTCAAGTTTCTCTTTTTTCATTTTACTCGGGTAAGGAAGTGGTGGTTGGTATGGTTTAACATAAGGTTTAGCCATAACTATGTTATCTTCATTAACCTTTTCAACTACCGGTTCTGTTTCCTTATCTTGCTCAGGTTGTGGTTCTTGTGGAGTAGGAATAGCTTCATCAGAAGTTACAGGTATTTCAGGTGGTTTAAGTGTTGTACCACTTCTTGTGGTAATAGCTTTAGCTGTTTCATTCCGGGGGTTAGCATTTGTATCACTAGGTAAACTTCCCGGTTTTCTTTCACCTATTAACCTTGCTAGGTTACTTACTTCTTGTTCCAGATTTTGAATAGAAGCCTGTTGATTTCTAAATGCTTGAGCATTTTGTTCATTAGTTTGTTTCTGAGATGTGAAAAACTGCGTTTGAGTTTCAACTAGCTTTGTCATCATATCTTCTAAATTTGGCTTTTTATCATCGGTTTGTGGTGGTTTGTTTTGAAAATTAGGTCTTTGCTGATTGTAAGTATTGTTGGATGCTTATTGATTGCTAGGACCTTGTTGGTTGTTGTATGGAACATTTCGGTTATAATTCTGATTTTGATTATAAATCGGTCTTGGCGGTTGATAATTATTCTGATAATTATTTCCAGGCCTTTGGTTTATGTATGAAATATTCTCTCTTTGTTCCATTGTTAGTTCAATACTGAGACAATCTTTTGTCAAATGTGGTCCTCCACATTGCTCACAACTAATTCGTATTGAGTGTATATCTTTAGTCATCTTTTCCATTCGTCTCTCGACAGCATCTATCTTTGCGGAAATGGAATCTAAGTCATGGCTAGAATCGGCTCTAGCTGCTTTAGATGATCTAACGATATCTTTTTCTTGGTGCCACTCATGTGAGTGGGAAGCAGTGTTATCAATAATTTTATAAGCATCAGTTTCGGTTTTCTTCATAATAGAACCACCAGCTGCTATATCGATGTCTTTCCTTGTAGTGATGTCCCATCCTTGGTAGAATATTTTTACTATTTGACAGGTGTGTAAACCATGTTGCGGACATCCTCTCAATAACTTTCCAAATCTTGTCCACGCCTCATATAGAGTTTCATTTGGTTTCTGTGTGAACGTAACAATTTCTCCTTGAAGTCTTACGGCTTTAGATGCTGGAAAGAATTGTTTAAGAAATTTTTCAACTAAAACATCCCATGTATCAATCGCCCCTTCAGGTAACGATTCCAACCAATCTTTGGCTTCTCCCTTTAAAGTCCAGGGAAATAACATGAGATATATCTGTTCATCCTCAACTTCTCTTATTTTAAATAGTGTGCAGATCCTATTAAAGGTACTAAGATGTTCATTTGGATCTTCCTTCGGCGCACCACTAAATTGGCATTGATTAGTCACCATGTGTAGAATTTGTCCTTTGATTTCATAATCTGGCGCATTAATGTCAGGATGAGTAATTGCGTGACCTTGGCCAGTGCGTTTAGCTCTCATTCGGTCTTCCATGCTTAAAGGTTCCAGATTTTCCATGATTGAATTTGTTGAATCGGAATCACTAGAAGATTCTGATTTAATGGTTCGTTCCTCAACAATCTCTGTTTGAATGATTGGTGGTTCCGGAGGAAAAATTAATGGTTCAGGATCTATGAATCGTCCCTGAATATTCTCCGGATTCTCAATTGTGAGGTCGGGTTCAAAAAATGGATTATCGAAAATTTGAATTGGAGTACTTGGTCGACTGGATGACGATTCTAAAGAAAAATCAACGGTGACAATATTAGCTAGATATCTTGATCGAGTTACAGGTGGTGAACGTACAAAAGGTGGTGAACGTCTTGCTCGGTGCATTCACTGAATATCCTATTAGTTTTTAAAAGGAAAGAAAAATTATATAAGTTATCCAATTAATAGACTTTTCTGATTTTGCCCACGTTTCGAATAGACAAAAGATGCAGCAGAGGGGTAGGATTCGTTTGGTCTCAATATAATTGAGGACTGTTTGGCTCCAATAACCCGGTCCACGTACAAATCCAACTATTATTACGAACCAGAAAATTTTGATGTCTATCAATTTAACCACTTAAAATAAATTCTCGTAATTTTAAGAAATTTAGATAAGAAGTAGAATAAAAATATATGTCCTAAAACTAGAATGGTGAGAAATAAGAAAGAAAAAGAGCGCGTCGAAAAAGGTCGAAAAAGAAAAGGTCGAAAAATAAAAGGCGTCGAAAAATAAGAAAGAAAAAAAATGACTATAAAACTTAAAAACACTCGACTAACCCAACCTTATTACTATCACTAACTTAAAATTATAATCGCAAATTGAGATTACTAATTGGAGTGATAATTGATACATAGGTAAAAGACGTCGAAAAATAAAAATAAGAAAGTAGCGTGTTGAAACTTAAAAAGGCACTAAAAACTAAAAATTAAAAGTTGCTTCTAAAAATATTAAAGCTTACAAGTAAAACTATATCCCAAATGGCAATATCTTAAAAAGGAACTAAAACTTAAAAAGGCGTCGCAAAATTCTAAAGCACTTAGATCTTAATCTAAAGAAAAAGCACTTAAGGGGTTTTACGGCAAAGCCTAAAAATCTAAAAATAAAAATAACTATGGCAAAAACTATATTTAAAACTAATTATGAGCGAAAAATACAAAAATTACGCTAAAATGAATAAAAAAGAACAAATATAAAAATATACTAAAAGTTGCAAAAATTACAATTTTTATAAAAATATTATTTTTATATTATTTATTTTATAAAACTATTAATTTTATAAACTAATTAAACTAATTAAAATTAAAAATACAAAATAATAAGTAAACTAAACTAAATTAATTAAAATAATTAAACCTAATTAGGGTTAAATTTAAATAATAAAAATAAAAACCCGTAATTAATGCGATATTAGGGTTTTGTGTACCCGTGTCAGAGTGTCTCCGCGACTTGCGGTGCTACGTACTAGCAAACCCCGCGAGTCGCGGGAAATGAAAATTCAGATGACAGCTGGTTTCGACAAGTTTCGGTTTTTTTTTTATTTATATATATATATTTTTTATTTTTCTGTTTTAATATTTATATAAAATATTTATATAATTTAAATAAAAACTTATATTTAAAAACTAAAATAAAAATAGAATACTTTATAATTTTATAAATAACAATCTAAAAAAAATAGATTTATATATATTTATTTTTTTATTGTTTTAAATAAAAACAAAATATTTAAATAAAACTTATATTTTTATAAAATAAAAATAAAGAAACTTTATAAAACTTAAATATTTAACAAATTCTTAAAAATATTTATATTTTTGTTTTCTTTTTATGTTTTCGAATATTTTAAACGTATTTTTACAAAAAGCGTATTTTTATAAAAGTAAACTAAAAATAAAAATCTTTTTTTTATATATAGCGTTGCGCTTCCGGCTTTTAAGCTAGATTTTAAGTTCCCCGGCAGCGGCACCAAAAATACTTGATGTTCTGCGAGGTGTATATAAAATAGCTTATATTTTACTAGGAAATACTATTAAATACGATACAATTTTACACAAGATATTTATTTATTTATAGAATGGATATACTTAAACCTTGCTACAACACTTATAGGCAGTGTACATAATCATACAGTAGTGTAGTTTTTAGTAAGTCCGGTTCATTCCACAGGGAAAAAAAATCTTTAAAGTAAAGCTTAACGCTATATTAGTTTTTTTTTATAAAAATACAAATATATAAATAAGTAATATTGTTATTATAAAAAGGAGGTTTTTACCGTTTAATGACCGGTTTGTCGATTTTAAAACTTTAGTCGCAGTTAAAACCAAATGTAAAATATTAAATAAATAAAAGACTTAATTTAAAACGTAAAGTAAATAACGATAATGAAATTGCGATAAATAAAAGTGCGATAAAATAAAATTGCGAAAATTAAAAATTACGATAATTAAAAGCGCAATTAAATACAATAACAATAAATAAAAGTGCGCTAATTAGAAGTGCAATTAAATATAAAATAAAGGAAATTAAATATGAAATAAAAGAATTATGCTTATTTAAACTTCCGTAATCATGATGTTTGACGTGTTGATTTTATTTTTATGCCCATGGGTTAATTGTTCTTTATCCTGGATTATTTAATATGTCCATACGGATTTGTCCATAAAAGTCCATCAGTCATAAATATAAAGAGCGAAAGCCTTCGTCAAATTATTCTTATTCCCGAAGTCAAATATTCCAACTAATTGGGGATTCGAATTGTAACAAGGTTTTAATACTTTGTTTAATGAATACACCAGGTTATCGACTGCGTGTAAACCAAGGTTTTACTACTTTGTTAACAATTACACCAATTACCCTTGAATGTAATTCACCCCTATTTCAACAAGTCTATTAACTATTAATCCAGTTCCGTGTCCGGTAAAATGAATAATTATTGGTATTTATAGATATCCCGCCCACCGTACCCAGTCAAGCATATGTGGTTATATATAAATACGTCAAATTATAAGTTTGTATATTAAATTAACAAGGTATTGTTTAGTTAATATAAAACCCATTAATAGCCCACAGTCTAATTTCCACAAGTGTCGTTCTTTTATCCAAACCCCAATTATGGTATAAAGCCCAATTACCCAATTATAGTAATTAGCCCAACATCATGATTACTTCGATTTAAATAAGCATAATAATAACTTAGCTACGAGACATTAATGAAAATAATATAAACATAACTTACAATGATTAAAAATAGCGTAGCATTACACGGACAGAATTTTGACTTACACCCTTACAACATTCGCTAACATACCCTTATTATTAGGATTTAAAATTAAAATTAAAATATAAATTATATATATATATATATATATATATATATATATATATATATATATATATATATATATATATTTACGTATATATTGAGAGAGAGATAGATTATGGATATTAAAAACGATCAAACTGCGTTGCCTTTTATAGGGATTTGAGTCCAGGGAAGCTCCGCGACTAGCGGCCCATTTTCACTACAAACTCCGCAACTCGCGGAGTTTGTAAAACCAGCTCACACATTTTGGCTCCTTTCTTGCCGACGAATTTTTATATATTATATAATATATAAATAATTATAAGAATTATTTAAATATTATATTATATTTATATGCATAGTTGACTTGTAATTTTTAGTCCGTTGCGTCGAGCGTTGAGAGTTAACTCTGGTCTCGGTTCCGGATTTTCGAACGTCCTTTCGTACAATTTAATATCTTGTACTTTGCGTTTTGAATCTTGTACTCTTGTAATTTCGAGACGTTTCTTATCAATAATTGGAACCTCTTTGATTGTATTTTGTACTTTTGAGCTTTTTGGTCGTTTGCGTCTTCAATTCGTCGAATCTGTCTTTTGTCTTCACCTTTTATTATTTAAACGAATATCACATGTAAATAGGACAATTGCAACTAAAAGCTTGTCTTTCTTGAGGAATAATGCTATGAAATATATGTTCATTTTTAGCATTATCAATCAACATGTTAATCGTATGAACAGACTCAGTACATTAGACAGAACATATTCGGTAGATACAGAATCCATCAAACAATCAATTAAACATGTAATCAAACTTGGTCAAATGATAGATCAATTAATATAACTCAGAGTAGACAAAAATTCATGTTAATTAACCAAATCAATTGAGTTTAATCAAAGATTAGTAGAATACGACTCAGACTCGGTATAATCAACAAAATTTCAAAATTAAGAGTCACAATCCAGTTATTTTGATCTTTTCTGGTTGAAAAAAAAACATTTAATTATCTCAGATCTACACGTATGTATCTAAAGCAATGATTAAAATGAAATTATACCAAAGATTTGAAGAAACAGAAGAACGGATTCGGTAGATTAGGCAGATTCGGTATGTTCAATAAGACTCGGTAGGTAATTAAGCACAGTAAGAGAGTTAGTTTGACTTTGACCCTCCTTTTATAGATACCGAAGATAAAATACCGAATGGGCCTATTTTACAGAATACAGTCCACTTTTCAAAACTTTATCAATTTAACTTCAAAATCTTGACAAATTGATTTTTCCTATTAAAATTCATTTCAATCTTTTCATGGTAAACAATTCTGAGACAATTTTTTGAAAACTTTGAACTTACCGAATCTGTACTGTTAGATGTCAGATTCGGTATAATGCTTAAAATAGCATTTATTCAGTAAAAAACAAATATTTTTGGATTTTATCTTTTCCAATTTTTATGAATTTTTCAAAATAAGATTTGTACTTAAAAGAACTTTGAATTTGTGAACAAAGTACAAATCTTCAGTGATACCAATTGTTAAAACAGGTTGCATACTGAGATGTATACAAGCCTTAGTGAATTATTTCAGATATAAAACAAAGAATTTATGAATACACTATTGAAAAGCAATATTTTTTTAGTAATATTCGCATTTTCTCCCTTTTTCTCCCCCTCAAAATGTGATATACAAGAAAGTAAATTAGCATTTTGATAAAATTTCCAAGAAAAGGAATTAACTCCCCCTTGAAATATGATATCAATGAGTTACCTCCCCCTTACGTAACCATTGAACAATTATATCATAAGTCTAAAGGCTCCCCCTTAAAAGATGATATCCAAAGCATATGAAAGTAGTTGCTCCCCCTAGAAAGTATCTACTCCCCCTAAACACAAGATCCCGAGAATAAGTCCCAACAGATCTAAGGAATATCAAGCACTATACTCTACCATGCCAATCTCTTTGATCAAGAACTTTAGCCTAAGTTCATCTAAGGGCTTAGTGAACATGTCAGCTAATTGCATTTTTGTAGGCACAAAGTATAACTTTACATCCCCTTTCTCTACATGGTCCTTAATGAAATGATAGCGAATATCTATGTGTTTGGTCTTAGAATGCTGGACCGGGTTGCTTGTAATTGCAATAGCACTTTCTGAATCACAGTAAATCGGGGTCTTAGAAAACTTAAAGCCATAGTCTGAAAGTTGAATTTGCATCCACAAAACTTGTGAACAACAATGAGCTGCAGCAATGTACTCAGACTCAGCTGTTGATAAAGACACACAGTTCTGCTTTTTGGATGACCAACCAACTAGCCTATTCCCCAACATCTGAATTGATCCAGATGTGCTTTTTCTATCAATATAGCAACCGCCATGATCCGCATCAGTGTAAGCAGTGAGATTGAAATCGGATCCATGAGGATACCAGATCCCAAGGTTAGGTGTACCTTTAAGGTACTGAAAAATCCTAACAACCACTTTGGAATGAGATTTCTTAGGGTTTGACTGAAAGTGGGCACAGACAGTTACAGCAAGTGTAATGTCAGGTCGACTTGCAGTCAGATACATTAAAGAACCAACCATGCTTCGATAAAGCGTAATATCAAAGGGTTCCCCATTAGTATCAGCATCCAGTAAAGTCCTCATTGGGGTTGTCATTGGTTTTAAAGCAGTCATTTTAAAATGTTTTAGCATATCATTGATATACTTTATTTGACGGAGAAAAATCTCGTTTGGTAATTGTTTTACTTGTAACCCCAAAAAGAAATTTAACTGGTCAAGCATGCTCATTTCGAATTTGTTGGCCATAAGGTCACCAAATTCTTTGCATAAGGCCGGGAACGTGGAACCAAAAATAATGTCATCAACGTAAATTTGAACCAAGAGAATGTGACCGTAGTTTTTACGGATGAATAGCGTTGTATCAATCATTCCATGAGAAAAGCCATTGTCTAGCAAATACTTTGTTAAGGTC
The DNA here is from genome assembly GCF_046630445.1 of Rutidosis leptorrhynchoides. NCBI lineage: Eukaryota > Viridiplantae > Streptophyta > Magnoliopsida > Asterales > Asteraceae > Rutidosis > Rutidosis leptorrhynchoides. The sequence goes on from NC_092334.1 coordinate 151,947,714, forward strand.
TCGTACCATGCACGCGGTGCTTGCTTCGGACCATACAAAGCCTTTTCCAAGTAGTATACGTGATTTGGATGAATGGGATCGACAAAGCCTTCTGGTTGATCGACATAGACTTCCTCTTGAAGATGACCGTTCAGAAAAGCAGTTTTGACGTCCATTTGAAACACCGTAAACTTCATAAAAGAAGCAAAGGCAAGGAAAAGACGAATAGCCTCAATCCTAGCAACCGGAGCAAACGTTTCGTCATAATCAATACCCTCTTATTGTCGATATCCCTTGGCCACAATACGTGCCTTATTCTGAACCACAATTTCATCAGAATCCTTCTTGTTCTTAAAAATCCACTTAACCCCTATTGGTCGTTGACCCGTTGATCTTGGAACTAATCGCCATACTTTCAACCGTTCAAATTGATTGATCTCTTCTTGCATTGCAACCACCCAGTTCGGATCTAGTAAACATTGAGCAACTGTTGTTGGTTCAAACTTACTAAGAAAGGCAGTGTATAGACACATATTCCAAGTAGCCCTTCGAGTTGAGACTGGAGCAGATGCATCACCAATAATAAGATCTATTAGATGAATTTAATCCATCGGTTGTGTGGAAGAGGTTGTACATCAGTGGTATCCATTGAAACATCAACCGTTGTTGATGTTGAGCCTTGATCCGCTTGATCTGATGTAACATTATCTAATGGATTCAATTGAATATCTGGAGAAACAGCTGGAGTTGTATCAACTGATTAATCTTGAATGGGTTCAAGATTATCAGTAACAGGAGGTGATAGGGAGAATGAAGAAGCAACAGGTGAATCAGTTAGTGTTGTATCTTCATCAAAAAGACTTTGTTGAGTCTCTACAGTAGTTGACTGTGACGGTGTAACCGGTACGGCTTGAACATTTGAATTCCATTGAGGAGCATAAAGACTATCAAACAAGATATCCAGTTCCTCTGATGTAACCGTAGGAACATCCGTCGTCGAGAAAATTGAGTTTTGCGCGGAAGAAGAAGTAGCCAGGTTAGGATCGGGTTTTGAAATGAGTTGTTCAAAAGCCATCCCCGAAAATTCATCGAACTTGACATTTATGCTCTCTTTAATCATTTTTGTCCGATTGTGATAAACCCGATAAGCAACTTTGTTCGAAGAATAACCGAGAAATATGGCTTGATCGCCATTTGGATCAAACTTTCCGAGGCTGTCAAAATTATTAAGCACATAGCATATACAACCAAAGACACGGAAATATTTGACATTCGGACGTCTACCATATAATAACTCATATGGAGTTTTATCAAAACGTTTATTAACAATACAATGATTTTGGGTATAGCATGCAGTTGAAATGGCCTCCCCCTACATTTTTGGAGGTAGTTTGGAGTAAGCAAGCATCGTTCGAGCTGCTTCGCACAATGTACGATTACGTCGTTCGACTACTCCATTCTGTTGGGGGTCCGAGCAGCAGAGAACTGATGTTCAATGCCTTGGTCTTTCAAATAACTATCAAGCAGGGCATTCTTAAATTCCGTCCCATTATCAGTTCTAATGCTCTTAACATGTTTGTTAAAAGAGCGTTGAGTCTTTTTAATGAACTCAATGATAATGGCGGGGGTTTCTGACTTAATTCGCAAAAGAAAAATCCATGTAAACCGGGTATAGTCATCGACAATAACAAGCACATGTTTCTTGCCACCGAGGCTAGAAATACGCATGGGTCCACATAAGTCCATATGCAATAATTGCAAAGACGATGAAGTACTGGAGTTTTGCTTAAGCGGATGATTAGTCCGTTTCAGCTTACCCATCGCACATGATGGACACACATGATGCTTATCATATTGAAAGGTTGGAATACCATCAACTAAGTCTTTAGAGACTAGTCGGTTGATACCCTTGTAATTCAGATGTGACATCCGATGATGCCATAACCATGAATTTTCTTTGGTAGAACGAGTAGCCAAACACATAGTTGTATGTGAAGGTGCATCATTGAGGTCAATAGTATATAGTGAAGCACAACGTTTACCAACAAGAAGATCATTTCCTTCAGCGGATTGCACCGAGCATTGTCGACGTTCAAACAGAACTTTAAGATCTCCATCGCAGAATTAACTCACAATAAATAAACTGCACCCCAAACCTTCAACATATGAAACCTGTTTGATTGTTATGCCATTTTGCACATAATCTCCGTAACCCGTTATCGCTGCAATTTCATCATTTCCAAAAGTAACCGTTCCTAGGAATTTGTCAATGAAGTTGACAAGCAAGGATTTATCGCCCGTCATGTATCGAGAACAACCGGAATCGATATACCAAACACAGACGTCGAAACCCTGTAAATGTGAATTTCCTAGAGTTTAGGTACCCAAAGTTTCTTGGGTCCTCTACGGTTAGTACCAACAATAAACTTTGGATCAACGACAAGATAATCACGTAAAGCATCATGCAGTTTAGACAATAAAGCATCATTTAAAACCACATTACATGAAGCATCATACGTAATATCAAGTTTTACATCGTTATCATAAGTCTTAACACACAACTTATTCCAGGTAGATGTTTTGTTCACAGACAAAAATTGAAAAACATGAGATGATTTCCTAGGCCGACTAGCAGATTGCGTTGGTTTGTTTGCTACTTTCTTAGTCGTGGACTTAGGAACCCATACAGATTTGTAATTCAAGTTTGGATTATGACCTGTGACATGAAAAACACCTTTGTTAGTTAGACGTCCAAACTTTTCAGTTGACACATGAGATGATTGATTTTGCAAAATTTCCAATTTGATTTTACGTTCTTTTGCATCATACTCACTTAAATCAGGTTTAGGACTTATGTGTTGTGTGGACTTAACTGATGTCGTTAGAAGACTCGCTTTTGAAGTTTTTGTTATTGGAATCATAGGAATCTTTTCAGTTGACACAGAACCATCGGGAGAATGAACCTTTTTGACAACAAATTGAGTTGTAGAAACAACTTTTGAACTACGATTGCCAAATTGAGAACGTAGAGGATTTTTAAGAATAGTAATGGGTTTTACATCCTTAGATGTCGTTGTTCCCTTCCCCTTCTTAATAATCCCACCAATACATTCAAGCACATTGGTTTTAACATTAGACGATTGCTTAAGTGTGTTAGCCTGTTTCAGTTGAATTATCTTTTGTTTTAAGTTTTTAACCTCAAGACATAATTCTTCAGCAGAAACTATCACTTCACCCTCCTTAAAAGCATAAGTACATTCTTTCTTAGGTAGTAAAGGCAATTTATCACACAAAGTAAGCATTTGTTCTAATGATTGACACTTAAGTTGCAAGTCAATATTCTCCTTTTCTAGTTGAGCTACTATACGATTCAAATTACGTACAGCAGGTAAATGCAAATAATAATCGTGCAAAGGATCAAGTTGACTTTCAAAATCTATCAAAGGTTCAATGATCGGTTCATTATGAGGTTCTATTTTTTCATCTAAAGAATTTTGACCTAGAGATTCTGTCTCAAAGAAAACAGTTAGTTCATGTGCTAGGTCTTCATGAAAGACATTATCAGAACATGCAGGTAAAGCAGGTAGAATTGGTTTCACATCAAAAGTTGATTCATCAAACACCTCATCTATGTTAACAATGCTAGAACTAGGTTTGTTAAACACTTCATTCTCAAGCATTAAAATGTATTTCTCTAGCATGAGTGTAGGAATGTAAACCAATCTACGTGTCGGCACATAATTAGCACATTGCACATTCTTTTCAGTTACAATAAGTTCCTTCAAGAAATCAGGATTTGATTTACCCATTTTTGCATAAATTTTCTCATACATTAAGCTAATTTGATGGTATTTTTTAGATTTGCGATTAACAATAATATCATCAAAATCAGCATCAGAAGAATGCACAAAATGAGGTGGTAAACCAGCTTGAAAGTAATCAGAATGATATAATCCTGGAATATTTTTGGAAGCTCCATCTAAGATCTTAGGATCTTCAAAACCCAACCCCCACTTTTCACCATGAATCGTTTTTGGTCTGTTCATGAAAATTATTTGTTTTGAAAGTTCTAAATCAATGATAGCTTTAGATTGCTCTGTACGATAGAGTTTTTCCTCATATCGAACAAGTTGAGCTTTCATTAGAATAGACTCTTTTGACAATGAAGAAATTTCAGTGTCTTTTTCAATTATGGCATTTTTCAAATGAATAATTTTCTTGTTTAGCTTTGAAAGTGTGGGTTCATGTTGGTTTTTTAAATCAGAAAGATCTTTTTCTAAGAATTGAACTTTTTCTGCAAGTCGTTCAGATTTTAAACGATAATCAGTTCGTTCGACTTTAATCGGATGAATTATCTTCTTAAGATCTTCCAACTCAGTTTCCGTAGAGTTGAGTTGGAGAGTCAATCGTTGTACATCCGTTTGCAATTTGGATGAGGAAGGTCTGGTCTCATTTAGTTTGATTTTATCTTTTAAAATCTTGTTTTTAGATTTTAAGCCTTTGACTTCTTTTGACATTGAGACCAGATTCTTCATCAAGTCATTTTGCATTTTTATAAAATCAGGTAAGATTTCAGTTGATTGTACCTCATCATCGTCAGATGTTGAGTCAGAATTCTCCAATGCTTCCTTAGCTTTGATGAGTTTAGTCACCTTGCAAACATTTGCATGTTCCACCTCTGAGTCTGAATCATCAGTCCAGTTAAACCAAGTATTATCAACCGGTTTCAGCTCTCCCCCAGTTTCCATAATCTTAGCCATCAACATTTTCTTCTTGTAGTAAGCTGCATCCTTCTTCTTAGGCATCTTGCACTCATGAGAGTAATGACCAGCTTTGCCACAATTGAAACAGATTGAATCTTCCTTCTTGGAATCATCAGCACGTTGTTGTTTGGATTGATCAGCTTTCTTGTAGTACGAGGAAGATGATGAGTGTTTGCGTTGATTGCTTGATTTGCCTTTAAACTTGTGTTTGTTCAAGGCGTTTGTGAACATGGCTGCCATCTTGACTAATTCAAGGTGAGAATCATCAACATCAGAAAGATTCAACTCTTCAGAATCAGTTGATTCTTCAACAAGCACTTTCTTGGACAAGCATTTGGAAGTCGTAAAAGATTTGCTCTTCTTTTTGGCAATTAGGGCAAGAGGATCGCCCGGAGAAGACTCTTTCCTTCCTTCTTGAAGTTTAGACACCTCAGGTTGGTAATGCATAAGAACTCCAACAAGCTCATGAATAATCAACTTGTCAATCTCTTTGGTAGATCGAACAATGGTTCCATAAGGAAGCCAATCAGCATTGAGCTTTTTGAGGAATTTCATGTTGACTTCAGCATGTACTTTTACAATCTTACACATTTTCAACTCATTGAGAACACCATTGAAACGACGGTAGGTATCTTTGAGTAGTTCTTCTGGTTCCTGCTTGAAATCTTCATACAATCCCAGAGCCTTATTCAATTTAGTAACGTCTGACATGTCATAACCTTCTTGTTGTCATTTGATCTCATCCCATATATCTTTTGCAGTAGTGTTGCTATCAACATTTTCAAATAGCTCATATGGGATAGCTTGTATGACAATATTCTTAGCCTCTATGTCACCCTGAGCTCTTTCACGTTTATCATCAGAAAGTTCATAGACTGGAATTGGCATACCAGTATCCGGATGAAAATCAACAACTGGACCATCTCTCAGAGAAGCCCATATATGTTTAGCTTTATCACCCTTATAGTCTATGTACTGAGTGATACAATGAAGCCACTGAGTGTACTTGCCATCAAACAACACTGGAGGTCGGGAATCTGATCCAATGATAAGAGTATCTTGAGTAGACATCTTAATTTGAGGTAGATTCGGTATAGATTCGGTATTAAATACAATCTATGATCAGAGTTCAGTATAAAATCTAACAAGAATGTCAGATTCGGTAAAGATTCGGTACAGTAGCAAATTCGGTAAGTGATTCGGCACTGTAGCAGATTCGGTAACATTTCGGTAAACCAGATTCTTTATCAGAAACTGATAAGAATCACAAGTAACACACCCAAATTCGGTATGGATTCAGTAACCACACAACTTGAAGCCTCGGAATACTTAAAACCAAAGAATTAAGTGAAACTGAGATTCTGATTCGGTAAATGACTCGGTAGTCAAATTCTGTAAAATATTATGTGTAAACTCAATCCAATTCCCTTGAATTAGATTCGGTAACCTTGCTGCATAAGAAAACAAGTTAGTAACAAACAGAATATCAATGATACCGAAGATTCAGGATACCGAATGTCAACTGTAGCAGTTGACAATACTGAATCTAAGTCTAAAACTTAGAAATATAACAGAATCCTTTCTCAAACCACACCAATTAGCTGCATATAATCAAACCGAATGTGATAGAATCACAAACACACCACAATCTGCAACACTTAAGATGAATTTTCAGTAATGAAGCAGACTCGGTATGACGGTTATGATACCGAATGTTGATCAAATCTTCAAAACTTGAAGAATTGAAGAAATTGAACCGACAGAAATGTGATTTAACACCTCACGAACACAACTGAATCTTTAAATCTTCACAAAAATCCAGAATCAAGCTTGAATTAAGCAATACCGAGAGTTTTAGCCACAAACTCTAAAAATCAACTTGATTCTCCATAATTGAAGTTAATAAGCTGTAATGATGATCGAAACTATTTCTAATAGACCTAATACACCTTCGCTGAACTTATCACAAGAATCTGAACGTCAGATTATCAAATTCGATAATACCGAATCTGATTCATTTTACCGAGAGTATTCAGATTCTGTAATCTACAATCTCTGGATCGATATAGTGATGTAGAATCACTTCCTGGAAGCTCTGATACCAAATGATAGGTCAGATCATGATGAGATTGAGAGAAATGATAAGATAGAGTGAGATTCGGTATGTAGGAAGAAGACTCGGTATGAGAGAGAATCGGTAAAATTACATTCCACAGCTTCTAGAACTCAGTTACAATACAATGGCTATCTAATTAGGACTACTTAGGTTCCTTATATAGCCCTCTTCTAAGGAACCTTCATTTAAGCTTAATTCACATTAACACTATACAACTTCGGGGTCCTAACATCAAATTACAAACCGATTTATTTTCTGAAAACCCTATTTTCAATGCGTTCATTACCATTGAACGTAAAATCCTAGGAATTCACCTAGAATTCATTAGGTCACCTGAACTAAATCGGGTGTCAACCGTGAGAACGGTGGTTACATAGCATGGTCGAAGACAGGACCTTGTGCCAGACCGAAAAACTATAGGGTGATCTTTACTATTGCTCCTACAAAGGATAGTAATTGCATCCGACACGCTTTCGACCATAATTATCTGCATGTCATGGGACACTGCCTTGACAGTTGTTTGTTCAACGCTTTCCTTTACAACCGGATGGTAGTTTACCGAAAGGTAATATACGGAACAAGTAAACTGGACGTGTTGCTTTCCTAATACAAGGTTAGCAAGTGGGTGACACAAACCATAAGTTTTGAGCTAAAATTTTCAATTCTGAAACCCACAAAACCCACAAAAACATTTTGCAAACACCGGTGAAGGGTTATTCCGGAAAACTTATCTAGGGTAAAAGCTAGATTGAATTTTCAAAAGATCAAATGTTTTCATAAAGATCCAATTTTCTAAAGGATCTAAATTTTCATAGTCATGTGGGACTGTAAACCACAACGTTACTATCATTGTCCATACCGCTGTATTGAAATCACTGATGTACAAAGTGTGAAGAATAAAGAAGTGATTCAAGTATGTTTTTATTTCAAGTTCTATATTGCTTGAGGACAAGCAACGCTCAAGTGTAGGAATATATTTCATAGCATTATCCTTCAAGAAAGACAAGCTTTTGGTTGCAATTGTTCTATTTACAAGTGATATTCGTTTAAATAATAAAAGGTGAAGACAAAAAGATAGATTCGACGATTTGAAGATGCAAATGACCAAAATGCTAAAAAGTACAAAGTACAATCCAAGTGGTTCAATTTATTGATGAGAAACGTCTCAAAATTACAAGAGTACGAGCCGCGAAATGCAAAGTACAAGATATTAAATCGTACGAAGGGATGTTCGAAAATTCGAAACCGATACATGAACCAACTATCAACGCGCGACGCAACGGAGCTAAAATTACAAGTCAACGATGCACATGAATATAATATAATATATATAATTATATATATTATATTATAAATATTAAATAATACGCAACATCCCACGTTTTGGAAGCATTTGGACCAGTGGAAGGTGGCCATGCGATCGCATGGCTATGAAGGCCTAAACCCATGCAATCGCATGGGTTACTGTACATGACCAGGTCTATAAATTGGACGAGTTTTCTGCCGAATGATGGACACCAATATATATCCTTTTACTCTCTATCTCTCAAATATATATTTATATTTATATTTTAATTATAATTTTAATTTAAGTTTAATAATAATAAGGTTATGTTAGCGAATGTTTTAAGTTTGTAAGTAGAAACTCTGTCCGTGTAACGCTACGGTATTAATACTCATTGTAAGTTATGTTCAACCTTTTTAAATTAATGTCTCGTAGCTAAATTATTATTATGCTTATTTAAGCCGAAGTAATCGTGATGTTGGGCTAAATATTAAGATTGGGTAATTGGGATTTGTACTATAATTGGGGTTTGGACAAAGGACACTTGTGGAAATTAGAGTATGGGCTATTAATGGGCTTTATATTAACTAAACGAAACCTCGTTAATTTAATATAAAGGTTACAATTTGACGTATCTATAAATAACCACATACGCTTAATCGGGTGCGGTGGGCGTGATATTTATAAATACAAATTATTGTTCATTTGACTGGACACGGGGATGGATTAATAGTTAATGGACTCATTAAAACAGGGGTGGATTACATTCAAGGGTAATTGGTATAATTGTTAACAAAGTAGTAAAACCTTGGATTACACGCAGTCGATAACCTGGTGTATTCATTAAATAAAGTATTAAGACCTTGTTACAGTTTGAATCCCCAATTAGTTGAAATATTTGACTTCAGATATAAGGTTAATTTGACGAAGATCCTCGCACTTTATAATTATGACCAATGGACTATTATGGACAAAACCGTATGGACATATCGAATAATCCAGGACAAAGGACAATTAACCCATGGTAAAAAATTAAAATCAACACGTCAAACATCATGATTACGAAAGTTTAAATAAGGATAATTCCTTTATTTTATATCTCATCGTACTTTTAATTATCGCAATTTTATTTATCATCATTTTATTTATCGCACTTTTAATTATCGCAATTTTATTATCGTCATTTACTTTACGCTTTAAATTAAGTTATATTTATTTTTAATATTTTACATTAGGTTTTAATTGTGACTTAAGACATAAAATTGACAAACCGGTCACTAAACGGTAAAAACCCCCCTTTTATAATATTTATTATAATAATAATAATACTACTTATATATATATATATATATATATATATATATATATATATATATATATATATATATATATATATAAATATAGTTTAAAAATATAGCGTTAAACTTGGCTAGCTCCCTGCGGAACGAACCGGACTTACTAAAAACTACGCTACTTTACGATTAGGTACACTGCCTATAGTGTTGTAGCAAGGTTTAGGTATATCTACTCTATAAATAAATAAATAACTTGTGTAAAATTGTATCGTATTTAATAGTATTTCGCAATAAAAATATAACTATTTCGTATACACCTCGCATAACATCATTAATATTACAAAGTATCATTACTAGAATTATCATTTAAACATTAATATTAGTGATACTGTAGGATTACGGAAATTTCTATTAAAATTATTAAAAATTACCATTATAATTAAAAGTATTATTTTTACTAAAACTATCATTATTATTGTTACCAGTATTATATATATATCATTATTATTAAAAATAAGTACGATTATGAAAATAAGGGTTTTAATGACGTCATTAAAGTTATAAGCATAAAAAAAATAAAGATTTTATACACATAACTTAACTATATTTATATATAAAAGGAAAATATATATAATGAAACTTATTAATCTACTATATATATATATAAATTACATCACCACTAATAATATATATTTGTTTGATTACGATTATGTGTATTAATATATATACAAATTATATAGGTTTGTGAATCCGAGGCCAACCTTGCATTGTTCAATATCGTCGTATGAATATTTTTACTACAAAATATTGAATCGTGAGTTTTATTTGCTCCCTTTTTAAATTCTTTTGCAATATATATTTTTGGGACTGAGAATACATGCGCTGCTTGTATAAATGTTTTACGAAATAGACAAAAGTAATTGAAACTACATTCTGTGACTAGATTATTAAACCGAATATGCCCCTTTTTAGTCTGGTAATCTAAGAATTAGGGAACATACACCCTAATTGACGCTAATCCTAAAGATAGATCTATTGAGCCCAACAAGCCCCATCCAAAGTACCGGATGCTTTAGTACTTCGAATTTATCATGTCCGAAGGGAGTCCCAGAATGATGGGGATATTCTATATGCATCTTGTTAAGGTCGGTTACCAGGTGTTCACCATATGAATGATTTTTATCTCTATGCAGTTTGCGAAATGCCTGATACGAGAATGATGTTTATGAAAAATGAAATCTTGTGATCTATTAAAATATTGAAAATGATTGTTTATGATAAATTAATGAACTCACCAACCTTTTGGTTGACACTTGAAAGCATGTTTATTCTCAGGTATGAAAGAAATCTTCCGCTGTGCATTTGCTCATTTTAGAGAAATTACTTGGAGTCATTCATGACATATTTCAAAAGACGTTGCATTCGAGTCGTTGAGTTCATCAAGATTATTATTAAGTTAATTATAGTTGGATATATTATGAAATGGTATGCATGCCGTCAACTTTCGAAGTAATAAAAGTTTGTCTTTTAAAAAACGAATGCAATGTTTGTAAAATGTATCATATAGAGGTCAAGTACCTCGCGATGTAACCAAATGTAATATATTCGTCCAGATAGATTAGGACGGGTCATTAGATACCGTGTCTGATTAAACATATATGGCTATTTATAAATATCTCCAACTGTAAATATATGTATTAAATTAATGAATTTCCTTTCTATTAAACAAATACATACTCCATCAATAGTCAATATTCCAGTTTTACAAGAATAGTTATTTTATGTAAACATTAAATAGAAGTATAAATTCATTAACCCAAACCGATATTTTTAATCAAACATTACTATTATTTAGACTAGATGAACATAGTAAAAACTTAGCTACGATACATAGGAGTAATAAAAAAGAAACAACTTGCAAACAACTTCACTTTAATTATTTTCAAATGGTAGAAACTTGAATTAAAAACACGCGTACAATACTTGATTACAGTACCAAACTACTAATTTAACTTGGAAATATAAAATAGGAAATAGAAGTGGACGTAAGTGTGTGTCCATTTATCAGTCTATAGCTTCCTCTTATATTGATCATAAAGTAAATATTGATACTTCCTCTACACAATTATTACCCCGTAACTTGCTCCTTGATTTCCTCCATGAGTTAAATGTAGGTCCCACCTAACACCTAACTCTTTGATGCATTTAATCCCTCGGTTCAGATAGGGCATGTTTGTTGGTTAGGCCGGTTTAAGTACGTAGATGAATATACTAGTGGTCCTAAAGTTTCAAAACATGGAATAGGCTGAATTTGGGTCTGACTTGCTATTGGACTTATTTTTGTAATATGTTTATTTAATGAGGCAGGATTATTATTTAAAGGGTTGCCGGAAAAAGGGGAATTGGGCTTACTACTTGGGTTGGGCAGATCAGATACTTTGGTAGGTGATGTAGCAATTGCAACGTGTCTAGAAAGTTTGATAGCCTTAGCAAACATTGTGGGGTTGAGTGCCCTAATCCAACTTTTGATGTTCTCTTTAGAACCTTGCAAAAAAAGTCCAATGACCTGCTCCTCTGATTGATATGGAAACAGTGTTAAAAGAACCTTATATTCTAGAATATAGTCTTCAATGTCACTCGTTTGATATAAAGAGCCTAAATCATCTAGGTAATTCGTTGATAATTTCTTTGGTGGATGTAACAGCAGATTCCAGATCCTTCATTTAAGAAAATAACAAGTCTATATTTGCATCTTGAGCATCAAGTTGTTCCTCTAACCAGGTGATGATGAAGTCTTCATCAGAATTTACCATTGTTGGAGGGATAAGGTAAGTGGAAATGGAACCATTGATGGAGATTTAGTATAGCAACAACATGTTTTGAGGATTAATAGCAATAATAGTAAATAACACTAAGGAAATATCAATAAATGGAGGAGCATGAGTATGATGAAAGAGTAAAGTTTCTATTGACAAAATATGGAAGATAAGCAATAAGAGAAGATCCAAAACAATGGAAGCTTCCTGCCTAAATTTCAGTAAAGATGCAATATCTTCCTGCCCAAAGCTTTTACAGTCGATTACAAAGTTCATACTTAATTCCTGACTGGCTAATCCTAATAAACTAACACTAACATATAAAGCCTTTCCATTGGGCTTGGGCTTGGTTGTTCTCTATCACTATTGGGCTTGAATTTAGCCTTGGGCCGTTCTCTATCAAACACATTTGTGAACACATCATCACCATGTAGGGAATTACAACACCAAAGTAGAGGCGTACATAATTGACATTTTAAAACAATCATTGTAGGTCATGACCGGAAATATGTGCCAAGAACGTATTCATCCAAACTCAATATTCTTATTCTTGCAAGTGCGTAAGATTTTAAACTCCCTTAGGCATCTAGTAAATTCCATAATGAAATGCTAACTATTGTCGTAAAGGTGAAAGTCAACCGCATTTAATAAAAAAAATTTCTATATAAATATTTTAAATCAATATTCAATTTAATTATTAACTATGTATAATTTATTAATTTAAATTTTTTATTTTTATAATTAATAAATTTTGTGTCATACGAGTAAATATAAATATAAAATATGGATTCTTTGTTCTTTGTAACACATGTAAAAGTATATTTAATATGGATTCTCTCTCACCTAGTTCATTTCAAAATTCAAAATCAAACCCTTTTGTTTTCCCCCAAGAACAAAATCTCAACTCCCTCCAATCAGTAATGAATTAGGATCTGGTCCTTCACGCAACAACCACTCAGATTTGTCTCCTCTACAGCCGCATGATGCTGCTCTCAACAGTCGACAGTTTGCTTCATTTTTTTCCCGCCGAACAGTTTACGAGATTCAGTAGAGCTTCACCGGAGTTGGCTGCCAGAACTGAATCGAGCGGCAGTTCAATGGTGTTTACTGGAAGGCTGCATAAGGAGTGTACTCGTCACATGATTAAGAGTGCTTTCGGCAAATTTTGGTCCATTAACCGACGTGAAATTTTGGCCTTATATGAGGTATGCCTTTATTTCTTTTCAAGGTTCGTCCCATGCTTCTGCTGCTGTTAACAGTCTCAATGGCTCCTATACCTTCAGTCATCCCATTTATGTGGGATGCCCTCGCCGGAATCGGTCGTGTGGAGGTGTTTCCCGACCAAAATTTATGGCAACTTCCAAATTTCAGAGTAAACTCACACCGCACCGTGAGGTGGTTGATAGGTTGGATTTCAGTATCGTGTTGGTAGATTGCGTCCTCTACTAGATGAGAAAGTGATGAAAATTTTGGTATATAATAAAGTTATCGTTTCCAAGATAAGCAAGCTCGGCCTTTGTGGGTTCGTCATTGTGTGTCCTGACCAAGAGAGTCTCAATTCCGTGCTTGCAGCTGGCTCGAATAAGGATGATTTTGTGCTCATTTCCCCTTTTTCCAAGCTGGCCGAAACTTATTCCGTTTGTTGTGGGTTGAAATCAGGGGTGTTTCGGCTTTGTATGTGTCATCTGAGAATGTCCATAAAATAGTCGTACATTTGGTGAGGTTCTTGTTGTTACAAAATCATCTTCGTCCCACGGCAATTTCGGCTCGCAATATGCTTTCATCAAGTCTAAATGTGTGGAACACATACACGAAATTGTCGAAAGTGATCTCGTTGGGCATGTTGACTTTACTTCTCAAGTGTAGGTTAACGAATTGGGTATGGCTTCAGATTTTTAATGATTAATCGTGGAGGGGTTCTCGCTGGAGTTTCTTGATGCGTCGGATAAATAATTTATGTTCGGTTTTGGATTCGGCCACATGTTGTTTTGGTGCTTTGGATTGGGGTGGGACTACTGCGGAGGTGACAATTTCAATGTATTATTCTTCCCAATACGAGTCGGTTAGGATCTGGTTAGATACAACGAAGGTGGTTAAAGATGGGGTTGGCGGTTGTGAGGCTTTGAAAACCCCTAGTGCGTTGGACTCGGGTTGTGATGTTATAAAAGAAAGGGTGGAAAAGGGTTCGGTGGTTTGCGATGAAGGTGGGAATGATGGTTTCCCGATTGGTGGTGAATCGGCTGGTTTGGTTTTAAAGGCATCTGCTCCTTAATGTGTTTTGGGTACCACTGATGCAAGTGGGTAAATGGGTCCTCTTTAATCCATGATCTTAACAATTATTTAAATTTTGTTAAGGATGATGTTTTAGATGGTAATAAAAAATTCCCGTGCACCGGAATGGTTTGTGAAAGATCTTGTCGGGTCAAGTGAAACAATTTGCTTAATGCAAATCGGTGGTGTCTTGGTGACGTCTTATTAGGGGCGCGGTTCCAAGATTGATGTTGATTCAAAGATTGATCCCACTTCAAAGAATATGGAATTCTAAGATGTCGGGAAAAGTGTGTCGTTCCGTTTAAAAGACTCGAATAAGGACCCCGACTTGGTGATGTGGTGCAAAGGCTTTCTCAAGAAGATTCTGTCGTTGATGATGCGGGTGTCGATGGTAATGGCCCCTCGATGGATAAATGTGCTGGGTTTTTTAGATGGCTTCGAAAGGTTTTGTACATTGCCAAGTTGAAGGAAAATGTCTTCGTCCCGCGCCCATCCTTAAACCAAAAAAGGTAAACTTAAGGCTAGAAAGGTTCATGGTGCCGAGTTAGCAAATTTTAACTTTGAGGGTATATGTGTTCATTGTTGTAGGTTCCGGTTTATATGTGTCTTCAATGTGGTTGTTTATTTCCATTTAGTTTAGTTTATGCGGTAGATGTTTTGGAATCGTTGCCGGAAGATTTTGATTTCTCGCCCTCTGATTCTTGTCCTTTTGGGTTTGCTTCGTTTGTTAGGATTTCAAGTTCGGGTTATTTTTTAGGTCGAGGTTTCTGATGTATTTATGGATTCCCTTGTATTTTTGAAAAAAAATTATAAATATCTAATCATTTTAATTTTAACTTTGCGCTCCCGAGGACACAATTTTGCAGATTCTCAAACAAAAATAAAATATCAATATCAATAAATAAATAAAACAAACATGCTCAATTTATCATTGCCCTAAAACCATCTCGCCCAAAATCCCGCCTCCGTCACACCGAACCCTAAAACCCTCACAGAACCCTACTCCCAAATCTCAGTTTCTCGTGCTTCATCAATGGGGTTCAAGAAGCAAGAATCAGCAAACAACAAACGAAAGTTATCAAAAGGTGCCGGTGATGGTGGCAAATTCAGTCCCAAAACTAAGAAACTCAAAACCCCATCCAACACCACTCAACAACCCAACAAACCTTTCAACAAGAAGCCTTTCAATTCATCTAAACCTAAATTCAACAAATCAGATACACCTCAAGATGCCCCCAAAACTAAACGAGAACTTCGTATCCAATCCAAGGTTTCTTTAATTTTCATTTTATACACACATTATACTGTATTCATGAATCTATGTATATCTATGTAATGTAATGGGTAATAGGTATAACATTTGATAGTGATGCCAACAGTGTAAAGTTTACATCTTTAACAAAAAATTGTGCTGTTTTGCAGGAACTTGCTGAAGCTAGGAAGAAAAAGAGAAAGCCTCACTATACACTTGAGCAAGTATGTACCTTTTTTTTTTATAGAATAGATAGATAGATAGTATTTGATAAAGTTTTTTTTAAATGTTATTCTTATTCTTATTTGTGAACTTAGGAGCTCGCATCGCTATGGGAGAAGATGAGGCGTCGTAATATTGCAAAAGAAGATAGATCTAAGTATGTATATTCCTTAATGTTCTACTTAGTGGTGTATAGTATTATTAATTCATTATGCTATGATGATTTGCATTAAAGAAAATGATATTTATGTGTAATGTGTTTCAAGGCTGGTGAGTGAGGCTTTAAGGAAAATGAAAGGAAAAATTCATGAAATTGCAGGCTCTCATGTTTCATGTCGTGTTCTTCAGGTAATATTTTTAATTATTTATTGTTTGTGAGGTGAAAGTACCCTTTTTCAAGACAAATACTTAATACATATGGATTATTTTGTATGCTTTTGCTTTAGACGTGTGCCAAGTATTGTACGCAAGATGAACGAAATGCTGTATTTGAGGAGCTTCGGCCACATTTTCTCACCTTAGCTTGCAACACATACGCGGTACATCTCATTACAAAGTTGTTGGATAATGGTAAGTGATTGGTTTATAAAACATAATATTAGATTAAATGGAATAAAGTTGTTTATTCATATTTATATGCTTCTCATTTCACTTTCGCAGCGTCAAAGGAACAATTGGCTGACTTTATATCTTTACTTCGTGGTCATGTTGCTTCTCTTTTACGTCATATGGTTGGTTCAGTTGGTATGACACATTGCACTTATTACAAATGGATTATTGTCCGTCTTATAAGCCCGTATTTTGTTTTTTTATCAAATGTTTTTGAAAATATATTATTGAAGGTAATGCGTTGTTTATGTACTTTTAGTCGTTGAACATGCTTATCATCTGGGAAATGCCGATCAAAAACAATCTCTCCTCATGGAATTATACTCTACCGAGCTTCAGTTGTTTAAGGATCTATCATTAGTTAAAGAACGCAGGTAATAAACACGTAAATACATCAATAACTTATTTTTTTAAACTTATATGTATATAATTTTTTTGTGCTATATTCACAATTTCACTTTGCTAACAGGCTAGTGGATATAATTGCGAAACTGAATTTGAACAAATCAGCAGTAGTGAGACATATGTCTGCTGTGTTTCAACCAATCCTTGAAAAAGGAATAGTTGATCACTCTATCTTACACAAGGCACTTGTGGAGTACTTTACGATTGCTGACAAGGTTAGTCAACTGTTTATTCGGTTAAAATCAAAGTTGATATCTTCATTTTTGTTCGTTGTTTTCTTAAAACAAGTGTATGTTTAGACCTCTGCTGCAGATGTTATTCAGCATCTATCGAGTGCTCTTCTTGTTCGGATGATACATACAAAGGATGGATCCAAAATCGGGATTCTTTGTATTAAGCATGGCAGTGCCCAGGTCTGTTTAATTTTCGTCACCCGCTTTGATTTACTTATATACCTTGACTTGTGTAATTTTTTTTAAAAAAATTGTGTGTTTTTTTTTTTCAGGAGAGAAAGAAAATTATAAAAGGAATGAAGGGTCATGTCAGTAAGATAGCTCTAGATAGATTTGGCAGCATGGTATGTGTGGTTCATGGTTAATCTTTAGTTATTTTTATTTACTGTTCTACATATTATTAGATATTTTATGTATAGTCCGAAATGACCCATTTTTCTATATTTATTACATCTTTTATGTGCTTATCTAGTTGACTTGAAGTGTATTCTCGTATTTTTTCTTCTTATGTTTATGTTATAATTTTTTTTGTTTTTGTCAGGTGCTCGCTTGTATTCTATCCGTTGTTGATGACACACAGTTGATTAAAAAGGTTGGTTACAAAAGCTTGCTGTTTTCTTGGACTTTATGTCTAGAACGCCATTCTCTAAACGTTTAAAATTTTAATTTTATTTGCAGATTATAATTCGTGAACTACAAGCAGTCCTGAAGGATCTGATCTTGGATAAGGTGCTTATTTCATGCCTTCTAATACATCCTATTCATTCATATGGATTTCAATTTTACGACTTTTCCAGAAACTTGTCATCAAATTAAACACCTCTAACTGTTATCTTGATGCTATTTCAGAATGGAAGGCGCCCTTTATTGCAACTTCTACATCCAAACTGTTCACGTTATCTAAGTCCCGATGATTTGTCGTTGTTAGATTCATCTATTCCTTCTATACTTGTAAAGGTAACTCGAAGTTTTTAATACTCGTATCCTTTTTAACATCTTTGCATTATAAAGTAAGATTGGAATTTTATTGTTTTGATTTGTTTTGGTCATCAGGGTGAGTCAGAACCTGAAGTTAAATCTTCAGATGTTGAAGGTGACGAGGAAATGAGCGACGCTGACGAAAATGTAAAATCGGTAGCTGGTGGAAAGAAAGATCCAATCGTAAGGAGACGCGAGTTATTGGTTGATAGTGGACTTGCAGAGGTTTGTCATGTTTATTGTAGTGGTGTTTAAATTTGCGTTTTGGCACTGATTAAGTGATTATCACTTTCAAAATGGACATCACACACCCGCTAAGTGTGTAGATTGGGGTGTTCAATATTTGGTTTCGAACCTATTTAACCCGAAAACCGAACCGCGAAAACCGAATCAAATTTGAATTTTTGGTTCGATTTTTAAATTTGAATTCGGTTTTCAGTTCGATTTTACTTTTCTGAATTTGGTTTAAACAACCAACAACAACAAAACCCAATCTGACAAAAGTGGGTTATGGGGAGGTAACATGTAGGCAATTCTTCCCCTATTCTAGAATAAGGAGACACCCCAAGAGTTGAGAAAGTCCACGGGTTTTAAACCTGCCTGAAGTTCTGTTCTCTCCCAGTGTTCTATGGATTCCCAGTGTTCTATGGATAGAGAGATTGCTTCCGAATGGGACCTATGACCAATAAGTAGGTTAATCAAAATTGAGAGACGTCATGAAAATGGTAGAATCAAATTTCCATGGGTTTTAAATCTGCCTGAAGTTCAATTTAGGCTCTAAGCGGCAGTCTAAGTCTCTAATAAACCGATGCTTGCTTGCTGTTGAATTCGGTGTAAACGAAAACTGAATTCAACTAATAATATATTAAATTATTACTCGCCGAATAACCGATTTTTAAATAAGTAGAATTATTGTTATGTTCATTATGGTTGAATTGTGTTTTTTTCTGGTTTGAACCTAAACGGAACCGCATTAAAATTCGGATTTGAATTTAAATTTGGTATTCGGTGAACAAATCGAACCGAAAACCGAAAACCGAAAACCGAAACACACCCGTATATTTTTAAATATAGGAGCCAAACACTTGGTTTTTCATGAAAGGTAATGTTTTATGTGCTTTTCCTTACAGAGTCTGATTGATGCATGTTCCGAGAGTGCAGAGGAGTTACTTAGATCAAATCATGGAAAAGATGTCTTGTTTGAGGTGATATTATTGGCTACCAGCTACTGTATTTTATTCATTCCGTCTTTATTTCCACTTTCGTATGTTTAGATAATGTTTACGCATTATTCCGTGTTTGTACTATATATAATTTTGACACTTCTAATTTTGTTAAAATTGTAGGTGGCTACCGGTGGTGCGGATGGCATTCTGCACCCACATTTGGATGAAAAGTTGAAATCTTTACATGAAGCTATTGCATCTCAGGTAGCTGCACCTATAGAAGAAGGGCAAGAAGAGGAGCATCTTTTAGAGAATTTTCATTCGAGCAGGACAATAAGAAAATTAATATTAGAATCTTCAGCTTTTGCGTCCGTTTTGTGGGAAAATGCTTTTAAAGGGAAGTGTAAGACATGGGCCCAAGGTCACAGGTAATATAGCCACGTTTATTACTTTTGTTATCGAAGGGAAAACGGTAACTAAAAAGTATTCTTCTAATCATATAAAAAGGTAGAAGGTTTTCCCTGTTCGGGCTACCCGGGAGGGCGAGTAATCCGACCCCATACTCTGATGTATGCAGCCCAACATGATTACTCTCTGGCTGTTTCCAACCCATCCCTGGCCACCACTAAATGTTCGTCCTAGACGGGATTTGAACATGAGACCTCTTGCAAGGTACTCAGGGTCCCAACCTGGGCTATCTAGTGATGGGTTTTAATTAAATTTGTTGATCCAACAAAATGAGTTTAATTTTAACTATAATTTGGTCCATTAGGTGAACTAAAAGTTTGAAATTGTGACAAATTTACTTGTTTAAGTTGTATTTTGTAATCACTAGTTAAATGGGTAAAATTGTGAGTGTTGATAAATGTTAAATGTATAGAGAGCCTCCTCATTATATTCAAAATCTGAAATAGTTAAACATTAGTTAACATGTACGACCTTTGATATATATATTTAATGATTAATTTGGACAAAAATGTGTGTCAAGTAAACCTGAACTGCTTTATGCTTACAATAGTCCAGATACACTACCGAAACCTAACTGACCCATATATTTGACTACCTCAATGGATAACCTTGATTTATTAACTTATCTTTGTACTAACGTAAATCCATTTTGTAGCGCCAAGGTAGTTTGTGCATATTTGGAAACTTCAGATCCAAAGGTGCTAAAATTGGCAAAGAAAGAATTGCAGCCGTTACTAGACAACGGCGCACTTAAATTACCAGAGCAGAGTCAGCAAGAAAAGCCGAGTAAACAGCCAAAAAAGTCGAGTAAACAAACAAAAAAAGTCAAGTAAACAGCCAATATTCGACGAGTAAACACACTAGAGTATTGTAGTTTGAGTTGGTAATCAATTACCTTATTCTCTTCATTGTGTAATCTTTGTTTTATACCAGTATTTTTGTTGCAAACTTATTCTGGTTACAAATTTTGTTTCTTTCTAGTTGTAACTACTTAAAAACAGGTGGCCACATTTTCAAGTAAAATTACTTTTATATGCTGTTTATAGTTTAATTTATTTAACCGCTGTACACTGGAAATAATGTGGTACAAAAGGAATGAATGAGTCGGTGAAGCAGAGAGGTGAGTGGGTAGAGTAGAATAAATATTAACGGGTGATATCTATCTATATAATGTATAAATAGATAATTCTTTAGCTGACATGGTTGGTTTGAACGAAAATGGGGATATTTGGTGGGATATTGGGCTGACTTTCCCTTTAAATCAATATGAAGATTTGCAATTCCAAATGTTAAGCTTTTGAGGGAAATTAAAATTGACAGTAATAAGGATGATGAAATACAGTGGACTCATCCTTTAGAAAAGGTGTGTACGGTTGCGGAAGGTGTACGGGTGATGGTAGCTTCTCATGTTGATCTTGAATTTGATTGGGTTAATGTCGTATGGAATAAATTGGTGCCGTCAAAGATTTCTACTTTTCATTGGCTAGTTATTTAAGGCGGAGTTCCCGTGAAAGAAGTGTTAAGTTATAGGCATTGTTTGGGTAATGATTCGGATGAGAAATGTGCTTGGTGTTTGGATTTTATTGAATCAATCGACCACCTCCTTTTGCATTGTTCGCGGTCTCATAAGGTTTGGGCGTCCTTATTTAAGTGGTGGAATATTAGTTGGGTTGTTCCCTCGTCTATTTTAGAATTTTCGGTAGATTGGAGTAATGGGATGGATATCAAGGCGGAGAAGGTTTGGAAATTAATTGGCCCGGCTACTTTGTGGGCAATTTGGTTGACTAGAAATGATGTGCTATTTAACGGGTCATATACGTGTTGGGTCGTTATAGTTTCGAGAATAAAGGTCAAGGTGTTTCAATGGCTAGTGAATGCGAAGGTGTGCGAGAGCTTCCAATATTATGTATGGAATGATCATCCAGAGAGCTTGTTATAACTGCCTCTTCATGTTATGCTTTTGTAGGTAATTTATGTTTTTGGTTGATTTTCTAATGGCTTTAATCATCTTAATCTATTTGTCTAGATCAGATGGGTATCTTAGAAGTGTAAGCCCAGTTTGATCCCTCTATTGTACTCTGCTAGAATTTTTACTATTGTGTGAACATTCTTTATTTATATATTTCAAAGTTTATATATATATATACCAAATGGGATGGGCTTGGGTTCAGACGAATGTGATACGGGTGATCCTAGCCCAATCGGAAGAGATTTTGATGATTTACATGACGTGTCCCCTTGTTTAACATATACCACGGTAGCTCGTTTTCGTGTTAAGGGGAAAAAAGCTCATCCTTTGATTAAAAGTCATTTCATTAAACATGTGTGGGGTAGGAGAAATATGAAACGCAATCGGCTTCGGGATAAATTTCGATGGCAAGATAGATATCTTATCGAGAACGTGATGAAAGACTCGGAAGAGGATATCGATTGCTGCTCAGGCTGCTCTTCCTGCGCGTCTTCGGATTCGGAATCATAGTCTAATTAGCTGTTGTGTCGTGTTCTTTTAATATCCTCGTGATTGTGTGTTTCCTATAGCTTCGTGTTTGTTGGTTGTTTGTGCGTTTTTTTGGTGCGGTCGCTTGTAGCCTCGTGTCTTATCTAGCTCCTTGCTAGTTTGTTTCGTGTTCTTTATATTTTAATAAAACTTACTTGCCTTTCAAAAAAAAAAAATATATATATATATATATATATATATATATATATATATATATATATATATATATATATATATATATATATATATATATATATATATATATATATATATAAAATCGGCAAAACTCAAATGACAGGTTTTTGGAGAGGCAAATAGTATAGGAGTAATAATAAGGATTTTTATAGCAGTACTAACTAAAGTAGTACGTAATTATTAATATTGAGTTACTTTTCAAACAGAACATGAAAAAGAGAAAAAGAAAAGAAAAGTAAAACCTACTAACATTCAAAGTAATTTATTGATATAGTTGAACCACTTAAATCCTTAAATCACAATAACTTAATTAGTATAATTAATAACTATAATATAATTATTGAGAAATATTCATCTGAATTCTTTATTTAAGTTGAGATTTAAAGAATAAATTCTGGCCCCTAGATCAATTGCAGATGATTTCTCATCACATTCAAATTGTGAGGAACTGCAACAGTACGTTCATGTTTTTCATCACCTTCAAATTGTGAATTCTTTTCATGATAATTCCAATGAATTGAGCTGAAATACATGATATATATTGTAATCCTAAACCTCGTTCATCATCAAATTGAATCAACAACATATTTGAAACTATTTGATTCGTGTTCTTCGTTTTATAAAAAGTCAAGGCGATTATGTCTCCGGATCAATCAGAAACGATTTGAGGAAATGTGAAAATGTAGAAGTGTTCACAATCTCATCGTGATACTATCTGCAAAATCTCAATTGCTAAATCGAAGAAACGAATTCGAATTTCATGGTTAAGGTTTGAGAAAAAAGTCAACAGTTTGTGTTATCATTAAATTCATGAATTATGTGATGATTTAGCTTCATGATTCACGAGTGTTTATGGATTGATTTTGAACAACTTTGATGAAGGAATCACAACTTGAAAGTGTTTGATTCGAAAAATCACTCTTCAAGTTCATACTCTCGCTCTCTACTGTTCATCATCAGTACAATTTGAT
Source organism: Rutidosis leptorrhynchoides (assembly GCF_046630445.1). Taxonomy (NCBI): domain Eukaryota; kingdom Viridiplantae; phylum Streptophyta; class Magnoliopsida; order Asterales; family Asteraceae; genus Rutidosis; species Rutidosis leptorrhynchoides. Next base: position 151,971,235 of record NC_092334.1, read on the forward strand.
AAAAGACGATCACATGTGATTGTAAAAATCCAGTCAAATGTGATTATGGGTTTTATAATCACATGTGATTCTGCATGCTAATCACATGTCATTGTAAATCCAATCACATGTGATTTTTCATGTCAAATTCAATCACATGTGATTGTAAAATTCAATCACATGTAATAAAAATCTGATCCAACATGTGATTATGGGTTTTACAATCACATGTGATTGTAAAACCTAATCACATGTGATTTTGCATGCTAATTACATGTTATGGTAAACCCAATAACATGTGATTTTCCATGTTAAATTCAATTACATGTGATTGAATTTATCCAAAATCCAATAACATGAAAATCTGATCCAAAAGCTAAAATTTATCCTTTAAATTTTTACTTAAATTAAAAATAATGAAAATGAATACAAGTCATTAATTACTACACCAACAAACAAACTCTAGCATTCTATTTAAGTACGCAATTTATTTGAAAATGATAAGTGTACAATTTTGCACAATGAGCCTAGAAAGTTCCGTCAACCAAACTCATTTAATGGAACACATTGAGGCTGTTTTCACCACAATATCCTCCCATTGGCTACATCTAGAGCCACGTGACCCGACCCTAAAACTACACTGTCGTGGCCCAATACGTATCCACTCCTTTGTCTTCTTCACTCAGTCCCCTACACCCCTATAAAACCCACCTCCCTCTTTTTACCAAGCCCACCAACAACAACCACAAACCACCATAAACCACCACTTTTAACAACCACTTCCAACAACATGGCAACTTCATCAGCCTTCACAGCAAACACAATCACACCTTTCACCACCGTTAACGCACCATCTTCCAAATTAATTCTCAAAAAACCAACCACCATCAAATGCATGTCCGTACCACAAGATAATAACTCTAACGACGCTACTAAATCAACAAAACCGTCATCAGCCACCCCAACGCCACCATCGGCGTCCTCCACCCCACCTCCGCCACCACCTCCACGTGGGCCAAAAGTGAGTACTAAATTCTCGGACGTGTTGGCGTTCAGTGGGCCAGCACCGGAGAGGATCAACGGGAGGTTAGCGATGATCGGGTTTGTGTCGGCGTTGGCTGTGGAATTGAGCAGCGGTCAAGATGTGCTGACTCAGATCTCAAACGGTGGGTTGACGGTGTTTGTCGGGACCAGTGTGGTGCTGACGTTAGCGTCTTTAGTGCCGTTGTTTAAAGGTGTGAGTGTACAGTCGAAATCGAGTGGGTTGATGACGTCGGATGCTGAGATGTGGAACGGGCGTGCTGCTATGCTTGGTTTGGTAGCTTTGGCGTTTACGGAATATGTCACTGGTAGTGCCCTTGTGTAATTACATAATTACTGAATGGGATTAGTTTTGAAATGGGGTAGCTGGTTAGAAAGATAGAGCAATGTGTACTGTAATATATAGTTTGGATATGAATTTATCTAATGATATGAAATTATTTAAAGTTGCAAGTTGTTAAAGTTTGTTGTGTCTCCAGAAATTAATTTTGATTACCTAAAAAAGATCCAGTAGTTCTTTACCTTCGGAAAAGACGTGCTTGAATAGCTTGATATAAACTATAACCACTAAGTTAAATAATTTTGAAGGTAGAATGATTGGAAGATTTTGTTCTAATTTGATTTAGAACAACACTCGCACACCCGTTTTTATTCATATATACCTAAATTACTACGTATTATACTTTTATTTATAATAATGAAAGTTAAACTCTCGATAAACCGAGAGACATACTTGTAAGTTTCATGATAAAAAGTGTATGGATCGAAAATTGGTGTGTGAGTATCACCTCATAAAATTGAAGTATGTAGTTTTTTATTTGACACCAACGATCCATTAGGAAATTCTTGCGAGCCCTGACAAAACTGAGATACGAACAATATAAGTGCTATAAACGTGGTTATGTTCAATCGTTTAACTTTAACGATTAGTTTAGTTCATGGCCAAACAAAGATTTATTAATTATTTCGTAGGTCACATATACAATGGGATATGAGTTACGGAGTACAATTAATAGGGGAAAAATGAAATCGTTTCCAAATCAGAAAAACTTGTTAGACAGCAAATCTCGCGATCAAATCGTTTCCAAATCAGAAAAACTTGTTAGACAGCAAATCTCGCGATCGCGAGCCCCTCATAAACCAAATCGTATTTTTACTGCTCAAATGTTGCCGTTCATGTTTCCCGATTTCCCATTTTCGAAACTGCGAAATTATTCTCGCGACCGCAAGGTTATCATCTCCAGGCTTTTCTTTGTTTTCTCGTTTGGTTTAACATCTTCAACCTCAACAAATCTTCCACTTTGAAGATTTTGAACGAGCCCGAACCAAATCACCATTTTGACTTTAGTGAACCTACTGTCTATACTGCCAAGAAAGCTTCTCAATACACGCACAATCTAACCACGACGAGCTAGCAGCTTTCAATAAAGAGTATTTCAACATCTCTTATCAAAATGTAATCAACAACCTCAAATTGTAAACTGCTACTACAATCATCCCACAACAATAATAGATTACCTAACTATAATCCCTTATGAAGATACCGACGAAACAATGCGGGATACGCCGCACTTTCACGTCATTGGAAGGAAGACTTTCGACACCTTAAACTGAGCTACAATCTAATTACCGTTACTCGGTTGGGAACAATCGATCCGTACACAATTTCATCTACTCGATCTATCTCTTTAACAAAGAATACACCACCCGGTAGAACAAACCCGTGCACATAACCATCAAGATACTCGTGAGAGAACACCATCACATCCTTGATCTTCCATCTTACCGACTTTTGAAATGTTATTTGGTTATCTATGGTTGCTCTTTGTAATCGATACCTGTCATTATTTCGTTTATGTTACATACATACATACATACATACACACATACATACATACATACATACATACATATATATATGTATGTATGTGTGACAGCCCAGCCCAGGTAAAGCATGATATTGTCCGCTTTGCCCGTAGGCGCACGGATTTTTCTTAACGACCTAACACGACGAGCACTTTCCTAAGAGGTCACACATCCTGGTAGTGCTCTCGCCTGAGCAAGCTTAACTGCAGAGTTCTCATGGAATCTGTTGCGCTTGTGGTCCCAAAACGTGTCATGCTAGGAAAGGTCTCCACACCCCTATAAGGCATGCTTCGTTCCCCTCTCCAACCGATGTGGGACGGATATAACACGGATATAAGGCATGTTACATCCGTCCCATATCGGTTGTATATATATATATATATGTATATATATATATATATATATATATATATATATATATATATATATATATATATATATATATATATATATATATATATATATATATATATATATATATATATATATATATATATATAACATTCAATGCATTGAATGTTTTTATTTTTTTTCTTCGAGCGTTTACCGCCAAAATAATAACATTCATCACAAAATGTCTTTTTAAATGTTCATATTTTCACCTAAACTTGATGTCTGAAAAAAAAAATTCAAAAAAAAAAAAAAAAATTCAAAAAATCTACTTCCTCCCAAAAAAGTGCTTCCCTCTTGATTGTAACCCTATATATATAATCAGTTCTTTTCAATCTCCTGGTGCAGTTATACCTGTAGGATGGTTAATCCCCATGGCTTTCCCTTTGCCCCACGTGTGACGCCCCGTACTAAATCAACATGTACGGACCATCAACAACAGTATCATTACAAGGTCAAACGCTATATGCGTTTTCAAAACAAGTTTGCATTCATGATAAAAAGGCGACGTCATAACCATCGTCAAATGTTTTACAACCAAAAGTATGCTTCTATGAATAGAAGCAAAGTTAATAGTACGTGACCCTTAGGTCGTTACAAATCATCGTTTCAAAAGTAATAAAGTTTGAATGCAAATAAACGTTTCGTGCGGTGACAACTCTAGTAAGCGCGGCGGAGTCTACAAGGCATGACTAGTACGACAGCGGAAGCAAGCAACCTTAAGCACCTGAGAAAAACATTCTTAAAATGTCAACACGAATGTTGGTGAGCTATAGTTTAAGTATAACAGTAATGTAAGGTAGGCCACGAGATTTCAGTGCTACAAAGAGCGTTTCAAAACAGTATGAAAAGTATATGTATAACCGTGGGCACTTGGTAACTAACTTAACGTTTATCACCCCCTAAAAGTACACTTGGCGAGTGCGTATGTTTACGAAGTATTAAACACCCGTTAAATGCTAGCGCTACTAGCCCGAGTGGGGATGTCAAACCCTATGGATCTATATCTAAGATTCGCGTTCACCGGTTCAAAGACCAATGACTAAATGTTACCAAGCTAAGGGAAAAGTTTATGCCGTTGTATAACCCACACATATATAAAGTTTAAGTACTCGTCCCTAGTATGTAAAACGTAAAAAGCGCATGTATTCTCAGTTTCCAAAATAGTTAAAGTAAAAAGGGATGCTATAAACTCACAGTGAAAAAGTAGTAGTAAAGTTGACACGGGAAAGGTAAGCAAGTATGTTTGCCCGAAAAGGTCCTCAACCTAAGTCAAAAGTTACTAAGTCATTAAATCGTCCCAATAGGTTTATAAGTATGTAAATTAGGTCTTAAGTATCATCATCATTCATCATTAAACAAAAAGCGTGAAGTGAGTTTTAAGTCAAGACTAGGGTTTGAAATAAAGGCTGATTTCGTTCAGTCTCCACGACCTCTATACAAACTGAAATGGGGTGGGGCCAGTGGCCATGGCTCCGTATATGAGTCCCCTAGGTACTGACCAATTTCCAGAACCAAACTCGTCTTCGTTTGACCGTGGTGACGGTTTAAGTGCGAGTAGGTCAGAAATTTCAGCACAACGTTAATAGGGTGTAGTGACTTTCGGGAGGCCATAGATCCTAAACCGTAACTCGGATTAAGACGAGGTCTAAACGGAAAATCATCTACTCGAACCGAACTAACTGAAAATCAACTTTCTAGTAGCCCAGGTATTGTGATCAGACCCGGAACACAGTAGGTGAAGTGTTCCGGTGGGTTCTTGGTGCTCGATGCTCATCACGGTTCTCATTCTTGATGCTTATAGCTTCAAGTGTACAACTCGTTGATGTGTTTGCATCATCTTTACCAAGTTTTGACCATCATAACATAAGTGCAAGTCTAAGATATGTAGCACAACTCAATTAAGGGTTGTAAGTAGTTTGATGAACCAAAGTTACATCAAAATCTTAGATCCGACACATACATGAACTCTAAAAGTAATATTAACCAAGTTTGACTATCATGACACTAGTGTAAGTTTAAGATATGTAGCACAACTCACTTAAGAGTTGTATGAAGTTTGATGAACCAAAGTTACATCAAGATCTTAGATCCAACACATACAAAAGTTATACATGTAATATTAAGCTACAAACTTGAAAGTAAACTTATATAATCAAGATCTTAAGTTGTAGAACATAGTTCTTAGTTAGATCTTGAAGATCCTAGACCCAAAAGTCTAGATCTAACATAAGTGTACAAAGTTATAATCAAAATATTTACTTACATGTTCTTGAACTTACAAAGTAGTTTCAAGAAGTATGAGATCAAGATTAACTAGTAATACTTGACCAAATTAACAACATTACAACTTTAAATAAATGAAATGAAGAAATAAACTAGATCTACAAGTATTATGCTTATATTTGTTTCATACTTGAGAAGATTCAAATCAAAGTTTAGATCTTAAGAATTCAAGTCTACAAAACATAAACATAAAGAAGATCACCAAGTTTATGAACTCTAGATCTTGAAAACACTTAAGTATAGAACCACAAACTAACAAGTTTTAGGTTCTTGTTCTTGGTTCTTCATCAAACTAGAGATGGAAGTAAACAAGATCCATGAAGATTTAAACTAGGAAGTTTGATCTTTAACAACAACAAACAATAATCAAGTAACAAACAAGCAAGAAATAATTTGATGATGATGATCTAGGCCACGGTTTTGGTACAAGAAAAGAAGAAGAAAAAGTTTGATCCTTACAAGTTTTAGAGAGAAATATGAGAGAAAAAAAAAGAGAAGTGTTGTATGTGTGTGTGTGTGTGTAGAAGTGAAATGAACTAGCAACTAAGTAGCAAAGTTTGAAACAAAAAAAGAACTCCCTTGCCATCCTAATAGGCCGACGGTTTCAAGAGCCACAAGGGGCAAGTCAAATGCAACCTTTCAAATGTTGGAGCTTGGTGTATGCTAGGATAAGTAATGAGGTTAAAAGTATGGAAAAGAATGCATGCATGCATGAAGTGTTTTGTCTCTAAATTAAGCTAATTAATCCATGCTTATTCTTAATGTAATACTAGTTAATATGTTGGGCTTACAAGTCCAATAATGTGTAGGGTGGGCTTACTAGCCATTAAATAAAAGTCCAAGCCCAAGTTACCAACAAGTAAATAAAAAGCCCAAGTAGTTAACCACTAATCTTAGTTAATTAAAAATGATTAATAAAAATTAATCATGAATGTAAATAATATTCAAAAATATTATTCGTGAAAAGTACGCACGTCACAAAGACAAGTCGGGCCATGGAGATTCAAATACGATAACAAGTAAACGTATAAAAATACATTTATTAAAGCGCAAGTATTAATAATAATTATTAATAATAAACGTTGGAAAAAAATTCCGGGTTGTTACATTACCCACCTGTTAAAGAAAATTTCGTCCCGAAATTTTAAGCTGAGGTAGATGGAGGAGTAGGGAAAAGGTGAGGATACTTCTGCATCATTTGATCCTCTCGCTCCCAGGTAAACTCAGGTCCTCGTTTGGCATTCCACCGAACTCGGACAATCGAAATCTTGTTGCGTTTCAAAGTTTTGACCTCACGGTCCATAATTTCAACAGGTTCTTCCACGAAGTGGAGTTTGTCATCAATCGTAAGTTCTTACAGTGGTATGATAAGTTCCGGTTCGGCTAGACACTTCTTCAAGTTTGATACGTGAAAAGTAGGATGAACTGAACTCAATTGAGTTGGAAGATCCAAACGGTAAGCGGCGGGTCCAACACGCTTCAAAATTTCAAAAGGACCAATGTATCGTGGGTATAGCTTTCCACGTTTTCCAAAACGAATCACGCCCTTCCAAGGTGCCTCCTTCAACATTACATGGTCACCGACGTTGAATTCAAAGTCTTTACGCTTGAGGTCGGCATAACTCTTTTGACGATCACGGGCCGTCTTAAGTCTCGCTTGAATCTGAGAAATCTTCTCCGTTGTTTCATGGACTACCTCGGGTCCAGTGATTTGCTTTTCACCTACTTCAGCCCAACAAATAGGAGATCGGCACTTGCGGCCGTACAACGCTTCAAAAGGTGCGGCATTAATGCTCGAGTGATAACTGTTATTGTACGAGAATTCGGCTAACGGCAAATGCCTTTCCCAGGCCTTTTCGAAATCAATAACACATGCACGCAACATGTCCTCCAAAGTCTGAATTGTTCGTTCGCTTTGTCCATCGGTCTGTGGGTGATATGCAGTACTCATGTCGAGGTGGGGTTCCCATGGCTTCTTGTAAAGAACGCCAAAATCTGGAAGCAAAACGGGGATCGTGATCTGAGATGATCGATAAAGGTACACCATGACGAGATACAACCTCTTTGATGTATAGTTGCGTAAGTCTCTACATCGTATCCATTTCCTTCATCGCTAAGAAGTGTGCAGATTTGGTAAGGCGGTCAACGATAACCCAGATGGTATCGTATCCGCCTACCGTCTTTGGTAGCTTAGTAATGAAGTCCATCATTATCCTTTCCCACTTCCATTGCGGGATTTTCAGTTGTTGGAGTAATCCAGAGGGCCTCTGATGTTCGGCCTTAACTTTCGAGCAAGTCAAACACTTACCAACATAAGTTGCAACGTCCTTCTTAGGATTTGACCACCAATACTGTTCTTTAAGATCGTGGTACATTTTACCCGCTCCGGGATGAATCGAATATCTAGACTTGTGGGCTTCATCTAGTATAAGGTTCCGTAGATCTCCGTAAAGAGGTACCCAAATCCTTCCGGCAAAATATCGAAGTCCAGTCTCCTTAATCTCGAATCGAGAGACGAGTATGTTCAAATGTTCATGAGATAAATTCTCCTCCTTGAGAGCATCATCTTGGGCTACTCGGATCTGGCTGTTGAGATTTGAATGGATGGTGATGTTCAGAGCCCGAACACGAAGAGGTGTCATCCTCTCCTTTCGACTCAAAGCGTCGGCTACAACATTGGCCTTGCCAGGGTGATAACAGAGCTCACAATCATAGTCGTTTAACGTCTCGATCCATCGACGCTGTCTCATATTCAGTTGCTTCTGATCAAAGATGTGTTGGAGGCTTTTGTGATCGGTGAAGATAGTACTTTTAGTTCCATAAAGATAGTGTCTCCACAGCTTTAATGCAAAGACGACAGCTCCAAGCTCGAGATCATGCGTTGTGTAATTTCGCTCGTGAATCTTCAGTTGACGAGAGGCGTAAGCGATAACCTTTGTACGTTGCATCAGTACACAACCAAAACCACTTTTCGAAGCATCGCAATACACAAAAAAGTCGTCACTGTCTTCAGGAAGTGATAAGATAGGTGCGGTGGTTAGCTTCTTTTTCAAGGTTTGAAATGCAGATTCCTGTTCGGGTTCCCAAATGAACTTCTTCCCTTTGTGAGTCAGCGCGGTCAAAGGACGCGCAATCAGAGAGAAACCTTCAATAAATCTTCGGTAGTAACCGGCGAGACCCAAAAATTGTCGAATATGAGTCGGAGTAGTGGGGATCTCCCACTTGCCGATAGATTCAATCTTCGCGGGATCAACTTTGATACCCTGGTCGCTCACAACATGACCCAGAAATTGGACTTCCTTCAACCAAAATTCACACTTGGAGAATTTCGCATAAAGTTGCTCTTGTCTCAAGAGTTCAATTACTAATCGAAGATGTTACTCATGCTCTTCTTCGCTCTTGAAGTAGATGAGGATATCATCTATGAAGACGATAACGAACTTATCCAGGTATGGTTTGCAGACACGATTCATGAGATCCATGAACACGGCAGGTGCGTTGGTTAATCTGAATGGCATCACGAGAAACTCATAATGACCATAACGAGTTCTGAATGCAGTCTTCATCACGTCGCTCTCCTTCACCCTTAACTGGTGATAACCGGATCACAAATCGATCTTAGAGTAAACGATTGATCCTTGTAGCTGATCGAAAAGATCGTCAATTCGGGAAAGAGGATACCGATTCTTGATCGTCAATTTGTTGAGTTCGCGGTAGTCGATACACATGCGGAACGATCCGTCCTTCTTCTTCACATATAAAACAGGTGCGCCCCAAGGCGAGAAACTTGGTTGGATAAATCCACGGTCTAGCAGTTCTTATAATTGGCTCTGCAACTTTTGCATTTCGGAAGGTGCGAGTCGATAAGGTGTGCGAGCTACAGGTGCCACTCCTGGCACTAAATCGATCTGAAACTCTACTGCTCTCGGTGGCGGTAATCCAGGAATTCCTCTGGAAAGACATCAGAAAATTCGTTCACAATTTGTACGTCATCCACGCTCTTCACCTTAGTTTCTAACGTTTTCACATGAGCTAGCACAGTAAGACGTCCTTTCTTCATGATCTTTTGCGCTTTCACGCAACTAATGAGGTTCAGCTTCGAGGTACATCTCTCTCCGTAAATGATCAGTGGCTCACCATCTCCGTGTGGTATACGAAGAGCTTTATCTCCACAGATAATGTCAGCCCTTATCTTGGTCAACCAGTCCATACCGACAATAACATCAAAGCTTCCCAACTTAATGGGTATCAAGTCAATCTCGAAATCTACACCAGCTATATTGATAATAGCTCCTCGGCTAATTTGGTCAACTTTCTCGAGTTTTCCATTGGCTACCTCTACAAGCATACTCTCCTTTAAAGGAACTAATGACCAATTTATCTTATCGCAAAAGTGTCTACATACATAACTCCTATCGGCACCAGTATCAAATAAGACAGAAGCTAATAGATTGTTGATAGTGAATATACCTGTCACCAAGTCGGGGTTCTCACGGGCGTCCCTTGCATTAACGTTGAAAGCTCTGCCACGCGGTGGTCCGCCGTCATTTATTTTGTTGGGACACGCATTTCTGAAGTGGCCCATCTGTCCGTATTCGTAGCACTTTTTTAGTCCATTGGGGTTCGCCTTCACATTCAGGATGGTGACCTTGCAGTCTTTACCGATATCCCCAGTCCGTTGGCACTTTTCACAAACCACATTACAATACCCGGTATGGTGCTTGTAGCACCTCTTGCATTGCGGTAGGGTACCCTTGTAGTTCGGGTTTGAGCTTGTGTTTGGGTTGAGATTCCCACCGTTATTGTGCCTCTTAGCGGGGGTTTGATCATAGGCTCTCCCTTTGTTGTTATCCCACTTACGCTTATCACTACTACCCGCTTCGGACTTAGCCTTCTCCGGTTCATCGATGATAATTTGGTTCATTAAGGTATGCGCCATGCGCATTGCTTCCGGGACATTGCGTGGCTTAGACGAGGTGACATTTCCTTTAATGGACTTAGGAAGTCCCCACAAGTACCTTTCCATACGCTTGAACTCCTGGGTAACCATGGTAGGACACATTAGGGCTAACTCCAGATACCTATGGTTGTAACCATCGAGATCGTTTCCCACAACCTTCAACTGCATAAACTCAATCTCCATCTTCTGGATCTCTGTCCTAGGGCAATATTCCTCGATCAAGGCCCCTTTGAATTCTTCCCATGGCGTAGCATACGCCTCACAAATACCCTTTGCTTGAGACTGTGTATTCCACCAAGTTAGGGCGCCGTCAGACAGCGTATATGAAGCATACTTGGTTTTGTCTGCCTCTGAGCAGTTACTAACTCGAAACACAGATTCTAATTTCTCAAACCACCTAGTGAGACCAACTGGCCCCTCCGTTCCACTAAAGTTGTGGGGTTTGCAGCTTTGAAACTCTTTGTATGTGCATCCATTACGAATGGGCTGGATAACCGGTGGCGATGGAGCTTGGGGGTTCCTTTCCGCTAAAGCTATGGTGACTCGTTCATTGATCATCTCCTCGATTTGGGCTGCGGTGGGTGTTGGTCGTCCGTTGGCCATTGGTGTTCTAAACAAAATTTTTTGACTCAAGTCAAAATCCAGTATTCAATAAATAATAATACAGTATATGGTAACCAACATGGAATCAACACATCACATGTTTATTAAGTAACGCATCTAGGTACAAATACCACAGAATCATTATACAGTAACGTAAATAGAACACCGTACAGAGATTAAACAGCCCAAAGTTCCATTCATTAATAATAATAAGTTGCATACATCAGTATCGGTTCGTACAATACATAAGTGAAGCATAAAATTACAAATGAGATTACATAATGAAATCTACTACAAATGTCATATGGTGATGGCGGGTGAAGGATGTCCATTACGTGGGACATCTGGTCCTCGAGCTCAGCTACCCGAGCATGGAGGATCTCCACCTCCCTTGTCAGTTCCTCGACTGTGGGAGATGGTGGGGCAGGCGGTGCTGATGGTGCAGGTGGTTCCGATGGTGCGGACGGTCCAGCTCCAGAAGTAGAGGCTGCAAAGCGGTAAGTCTTACGCACAAAAGGTTCAGCAGGGTACGGCACAAGCCGCTTTCGGGCTGTAACCTTATGACGCCGACCATGAACGTCAACGAATTGTCATCCTCCATTAATCCCTGGAATGATGGTACCATCGAAACGGTACCGCTTCTTCGGCGGGGTGGAGGGTGGCTGTACATGTGCATCATCAGGGTCCTCATCTGAATCCTCGTCACTAGAGTCATCAGAGGATGAGTCGTCGGAAGAAGAATCGGCGGATGATGGGTCGTCTAAATTGACTGGGGGTGGCTGCACGGGTGGCTCTCCTCGGGCGGCCATCATCTGTCGGTATGTGGCGGGCCCGATTGGCACGAGATGTCCATCAAGAAGGTGTCGACACCAATGATTATGCTCATTATGGACTGGACCTTCCCCAAGTTCCGCGGGAATCACAGTACCACCAGAATGGTGCTGTGGCTCCGAGGGTCCTGGGGCAAGTGGAGATGGAATCTTCTGTAGGTCCTCGGCTCCGTCAGAGGTGATCATTGGGCCGGGCGCATGGCTACTGGCTCCGGAGGATGAATCACCGGAGTCGCTGGAAGGTGTAGATGACGGGATCGAGTCAGCAACAACGGTAGGTGAGGTGGCCGATGAGTCCGAGTTGCTCTCCAAGTGAATGATAGTGGGCGGGGCATCCGACATCTGAACAAGGAAAAATAACTTTTTCCATGTCAGTAAGTCATAAAGCAAGCACGTATTAGGCAAAGTAACTATGACAGTCTAGATCATGTATAGCAGTAAGTAACATGGCAATGATAGCAAATCGTACAGAAGTATCATGCAATCGAAGCATATAGTAGCATGCAGTAGAGTAAACATGTAGCAGTATACGACATATAGTAGTAAAAGTAAGCAGCAGCATGCAGTTAGTTTCGCGAAAACATGTAAACTAGTAAGTTGTAGATTAGTCCTATTAGTGAATCCTACTAGGGTCGGTCCAGACTCACTAATGCAACCTAATTCCCTACAACCAATGCTTTGATACCAAATGTGATGCCCCTTACTAAATCAACATGTACGGACCATCAACAACAGGATCATTACAAGGTCAAACACTATATGCGTTTTCAAAACAAGTTTGCATTCATGATAAAAAGGTGACGTCATAACCATCGTCAAATGTTTTATAACCAAAAGTATGCTTCTATGAATAGAAGCAAAGTTAATAGTACGTGACCCTTAGGTCATTACAAATCATCGTTTCAAAAGTAATAAAGTTTGAATGCAAATAAACGTTTCATGCGGTGACAACTCTAGTAAGCGCAGCGGAGTCTACAAGGCATGACTAGTGCGACAGCGGAAGTAAGCAACCTTAAGCACCTGAGAAAAACATGCTTAAAACGTCAACACGAATGTTGGTGAGCTATAGTTTAAGTATAACAGTAATGTAAGGTAGGCCACGAGATTTCAGTGTTACAAAGAGCGTTTCAAAACAGTATGAAAAGTATATGTATAACCGTGGGCACTTGGTAACTAACTTAACGTTTATCACCCCCTAAAAGTACACTTGGAGAGTGCGTATGTTTACGAAGTATTAAACACCCGTTAAATGCTAGCGCTACTAGCCCGAGTGGGGATGTCAAACCCTATGGATCCATATCTAAGATTCGCGTTCACCGGTTCAAAGACCAATGACTAAACGTTACCGAGCTAAGGGGAAAGTTTATGCCGTTGTATAACCCACACATATATAAAGTTTAAGTACTCGTGCCTAGTATGTAAAACTTAAAATGCGCATGTATTCTCAGTTCCCAAAATATTTAAAGTAAAAAGGGATGCTATAACTCACAGTGGAAAAGTAGTAGTAAAGTTGACACGGGAAAGGTAAGCAAGTATGTTTGTCCGAAAAGGTCCTCAACCTAAGTCAAAAGTTACTAAGTCAGTAAATCATCCCAATAGGTTTATAAGTATGTAAATTAGGTCTTAAGTATCATCATCATTCATCATTAAACAAAAAGCGTAAAGTGAGTTTTAAGTCAAGACTAGGGTTTGAAATAAAGGCTGACTTCGTTCAGTCTCCACGACCTCTATACAAACTGAAATGGGGTGAGGCCAGTGGCCATGGCTCCATATATGAGTTCTCTAGGTACTAACCAATTTCCAGAACCAAACTCATCTTCATTTAACCGTGGTGATGGTTTAAGTGCGAGTAGGTTAGAAATTTCAGCACAACGTTCATAGGGTGTAGTGACTTTCGGGAGGCCATAGATCCTAAACCGTAACTCGGATTAAGACGAGGTCTAAAAAAAAATCATCTAATCGAACCAAACTAACTGAAAATAAACTTTCCAGTAGCCCAGATATTCTGGTTAGACCCGGAAAACAATAGGTTAAGTGTTCCGGTGGGTTCTTGGTGCTCGATGCTCATCACGTTTCTCATTCTTGATGCTTATAGCTTCAAGTGTACAACTCGTTGATGTGTTTGCATCATATTTACCAATTTTTGACCATCATAACACAAGTGTAAGTCTAAGATATGTAGCACAACTCAATTAAGGGTTGTAAGTAGTTTGATGAACCAAAGTTACATCAAAATCTTAGATCCGACACATATATGAACTCTAAAAGTAATATTAACCAAGTTTGACTATCATGAAACTAGTGTAAGTCTAAGATATGTAGCACAAATCACTTAAGATTTGTATGAAGTTTGATGAACCAAAATTACATCAAGATCTTAGATCCAACACATACAAAAGTTATACATGTAATATTAAGCTACAAACTTGAAAGTAAACTTATATAATCAAGATCTTAAGTTGTAGAACATAGTTCTTAGTTAGATCTTGAAGATCCTAGACCCAAAAGTCTAGATCTAACATAAGTGTACAAAGTTATAATCAAAAAGTTTACTTACATGTTCTTGAACTTACAAAGTAGTTTCAAGAAGTATGAGATCAAAATTAACTAGTAATACTTGACCAAATTAACAACATTACAACTTTAAATAAATGAAATGAAGAAATAAACTAGATCTATAAGTATTATGTTTATATTTGTTTCATACTTGAGAAGATTCAAACCAAAGTTTAGATCTTAAGAATTCAAGTCTACAAAACATAAACATAAAGAAGATCACCAAGTTTATGAACTCTAGATCTTGAAAACACTTAAGTATAGAACCACAAACTAACAAGTTTTAGGTTCTTATTATTGGTTCTTCATCAAACTAGAGATGGAAGTAACCAAGATCCATGAAGATTCAAACTAGGAAGTTTGATCTTTAACAACAACAAACAATAATCAAGTAACAAACAAGCAAGAAATAATTTGATGATGATGATCTAGGCCATGGTTTTGGTACAAGAAAAGAAGAAGAAAAAGTTTGATGCTTACAAGTTTTAGAGAGAAATATGAGAGAAAAAAAAAAGAGAAGTGTTGTATGTGTGTGTGTGTGTGTGTGTGTAGAAGTGAAATGAACTAGCAACTAAGTAGCAAAGTTTGAAATAAAAAAAGAACTCCCTTGCCATCCTAATAGGCCGACGGTTTCAAGAGCCACAAGGGGCAAGTCAAATGCAACCTTTCAAATGTTGGAGCTTGGTGTATGCTAGGATAAGTAATGAGGTTAAAAGTATGGAAAAAAATGCATGCATGCTTGAAGTGTTTTGTCTCTAAATTAAGCTAATTAATCCATGCTTATTCTTAATGTAATACTAGTTAATATGTTGGGCTTACAAGTCCAATAATGTGTAGGGTGGGCTTACTAGCCATTAAATAAAAGTCCAAGCCCAAGTTACCAACAAGTAAATAAAAAGCCCAAGTAGTTAACCACTAATCTTAGTTAATTAAAAATGATTAATAAAAATTAATCATGAATGTAAATAATATTCAAAAATATTATTCGTGAAAAGTACGCACGTCACAAAGACAAGTCGGGCCATGGAGATTCAAATACGATAACAAGTAAACGTATAAAAATACATTTATTAAAGCGCAAGTATTAATAATAATTATTAATAATAAACGGTGGAAAAAAAATTCCGGGTTGTCACATTACCCACCTGTTAAAGAAAATTTCGTCCCAAAATTTTAAGCTGAGGTAGATGGAGGAGTCGGGAAAAGGTGAGGATACTTCTGCATCATTTGATCCTCTCGCTCCTAGGTAAACTCAGGTCCTCGTTTGGCATTACACCGAAATCGGACAATCGAAATCTTGTTGCATTTCAAAGTTTTGACCTCACGGTCCATAATTTCAACAGGTTCTTCCACGAAGTGGAGTTTGTCATCAATCGTAAGTTCTTACAGTGGTATGATAAGTTCCGGTTCGGCTAGACACTTCTTTAAGTTCGATACGTGAAAAGTAGGATGAACTGAACTCAATTGAGTTGGAAGATCCAAACGGTAAGCGACGGGTCCAACACGCTCCAAAATTTCAAAAGGACCAATGTATCGTGGGTTTAACTTTCCACGTTTTCGAAAACAAATCACGCCCTTCCAAGGTGCAACCTTCAACATTACACGATCACTGACATTGAATTCAAAGTCTTTACGCTTGAGGTCGGCATAACTCTTTTGACGATCACGGGCCATCTTAAGTCTCGCTTGAATCTTAGCAATCTTCTCCGTTGTTTCATGGACTACCTCGGGTCCAGTGATTTGCTTTTCGCCTACTTCGGCCCAACAAATAGGAGATCGGCACTTACGGCCATACAACGCTTCAAAAGGTGCGGCATTAATGCTCGAGTGATAACTGTTATTGTACGAGAATTCGGCTAACGGCAAATGCCTTTCCCAGACCTTTCCGAAATCAATAACACATGCACGCAACATATCCTCCAAAGTCTGAATTGTTCATTCACTTTATCCATCGGTCTGTGGGTGATATGCAGTACTCATGTCGAGGCGGGTTCCCATGGCTTCTTGTAAAGAACGCCAAAATCTGGAAGCAAAACGGGGATCGCGATCTGAGATGATCGATAAAGGTACAGCATGATGAGATACAACCTCTTTGATGTATAGTTGCGCAAGTCTCTCCATCGTATCCGTTTCCTTCATCGCTAAGAAGTGTGCAGATTTAGTAAGGCGGTCAACGATAACCCACATGGTATCGTATCCGCCTACCGTCTTTGGTAGCTTAGTAATGAAGTTCATTGTTATCCTTTCCCACTTCCAATGCGGGATTTTCAGTTGTTGGAGTAATCCAGAGGACCTCTGATGTTCGGCCTTAACTTTCGAGCAACTCAAACACTTACCAACATAAGTTGCAACGTCCTTCTGAACCAAAACAATCAAATTAAAACAATCAAATTATTTGTTGAGTTTATGGCCTATAATAGTATTTGTTGAGTTCCCATCAAGTAACGTATTAAAATAATCAAATTATTTTAATAAAACCAAAACAATTATTACTCCACCTAACTGAAGTTCACGAATGAAAATATTTGTGGTTTATGTTTTCGACGCTCGACAACGAAAGACGAATATTAAATATAGAGGTTTTCTTTTGTGTGTGCGGCAAGACAAAAGTAGGGGTTTTAATTTTTGTATGGTTTTTTTTTCTTTACCTTCGAGAACCAAAGGAGTAATAATATAATATTTATATAGATAACAAAAGTTTGAGTCGGTTCAAAATAGGGTTAAGGCTACTCAAGGGCCATATATTTTTTATTTTGTCCCGATGTAGTCTATATACCCCAAAAAATACTATTATAGGCCATAAACTTTTAAAAAGTGTATCGATGTAGTCCATAAGGTTACCTGTTACCGGTTAAACAAGTCACCTTTTGTTTACATCGATACACTTTTGAAAGTTTATGGCCTACATCGATACACTTTTTGAAAGTATGTGAACTACATTAGTACTTTTCTTTGAGTATATGGACTACATCGGAACAAAAAAAATTTATACTTTTTTGAAGATCAACGGTTTAAAATTGATCAACCTTATTTATCAAGTCAATGGACTATATCATACATTCTTTTAAAGTTTATGGACTATAATAGTATTTTTTTTTTGGTATATGGACTACATCGAGACAAAATAAAAAGTATATGGCCTTTGAGTAGCCTTAACCCTTCAAAATACGATTTCAATGTGTCGGTTGCAAAAAACAAATCACAATATAATTGTGATTATTTATCCCTACTCAAACTAAAGCCCAACATTATATTTACAAGTCCAATAAATCAATTTTCAATCTAATTGTAAAATATTAAATAAAAATATATAAATAAATATAAATATAAATATATTTCATTAAATCAAAACACTAATTAATTAACTATTAATTAATTAATAAATTAATTTGTTTCGCTACTTGAATAATATATATACACTATATATATTATTATATTGATGTCTTGGTGTATATGTGTGTGACCCCGAAGGCTCACATGAATTTAGCCATATAGCTATGTGTTGTACCCTGCGCATAAATCCTACAGACTTCCACTTGTGCATGGCACAACACCAAGTAACTATATAAACAATGGTTAGCATCTAGTAACACGTCATTGTTCCCAAATTCATGTGAGGGTAGTTTCTCAGAACTGCTCATTGTAAGTGTTAAATGTCATTTTTTCCTTTGTTTCAGATACTTAGTTAAAATTGAGACATGGATTATCAGTCTTTCTCATTTATTTAACAATTTTGTTTCTCGATCTTAGAAATGAATCAGATCATCAAACTAATTAAGTATCATCTCAATTACATTTGGGTGCGGCCACACAAATATCTTATTCATTCATCGAGGAGCTCAGAAGTATTTAACTCCAAAAGGGTTGGAGGAACAAATCCTATCTTGCCTACACGTGTCTGTCACGAGCTTCACATTACACCTAATAATGGCTTTTATAACAGCCTTATTCAGGACAACGTTTAACCATATCAAAGTATAATGCTCCACACATCGAAACCGGCGTGAATCTCAAGTCGAAGGACTTATGACATAACCACTTGCGAGTTTCACTATTGACGCCGATCCATGCAGTGAAAACTCGAAGGTTGGGTCATTCCAATATGCATCCTATGAATATATGTGAGTTTGATGGTAACACATTACACCATATCAAACACTCACATTTGTCTTAGTTTGATGTTACTCCCGTATCATCAATTGACAATGGAAAATTTAGAATAAGTCATTATTCACGGATTTAAACATGCAAATATAGAACACAGTAATTATGAATAAAAATGATCATAACACATTATATCAATTCATTACAAATAAAAACTGCTTTCGTGTTCCAATTATCCAAATACTAAAATTACATAAGACTATTAGCCGGTCTATGCCCAATGTTCCTAGAATGCTCGACATGCTTGGTACAAGACATTGGCTTTGTGAACGGGTCAACTAGATTGTCTTTTGTGGGAACCTTTTAAATACGTACTTCACCTCTCTCTATAACTTCACGAATGTAGTGAAATTTGTAAAGGATGTGTTTGGAACCACGTAGAACTCCTGGTTCATTGGCTATTACTATAGCACCAGTATTGTCGCAATACATGTACATGGGATTTTCAATGCTGGGAACAACGCCAAGCCGATTTTCTGATCCAAACAGCTTCTCGAGCAGCTTCAGATGCAGCAATGTATTCTGATTCTGTTGTAGACATCGTTGTAGTGCTCTGCTTCGAGCTTCTCCGATCGACTGCACCTCCATTCATAACGAAAACATAGCCAGATTGTGATCAACTATCATCTCGATCTGTTTCGAAACTAGCATCAGTGTAACACTTTATACTTAGTTCTTTGAAACTTCCTTAAACTAAGAACATATCTTTAGTATTTTGCAAATACTTCAATATATTCTTTACAGCAGTCCAGTGATAATCACCTGGATTCTTTTGGTATCGGCTCATCATATTGAGAGCCAAAGAAACATCTGGTCTAGTGCACCTCATAGCATACATGATGGATCCAATAGTTGAAGCATATGGAACCCCAGTCATTCGCTTCACCTCTTCGGGTGTAGAGGGGGCTTGAGTCTTACTCAACATCACATTTGGTTGCATCGGAAGACTACCTCTCTTGGAAGCTTCCATCTTAAATCGCTTTAAGATTTTGTCAACATTTGCGCTTTGACTTAGACCTATTAACCGCTTAGATCTGTCTCTATAGATCTTGATTCCTAAGATATACGCTGCATCTCCCAGATCTTTCATAGAGAAACATTTTCCAAGCCAGGACTTAACGTCTTGTAGCGTTGGAATATGATTTTCCATGAATAATATGTCATCAGCATATAAGATCAGAAAGACTTTAACGCTCCCACTAGCTCTCATGTACACACAGGGCTGATCAAGGTTTTGTGAGAAACCAAACTCTTTGATTTTCTCATCAAACTTCTTGTTTCAACTCCTTGATGCTTGCTTTAATCTATAAATGGATTTCTGAAGCTTGCATACTTTATTAGGATACTTAGGATTTACAAACCCTTCAGGTTGCACCATATATACGTCCTCGCTAAGGTGACCATTCATGAATGCAGTTTTGACATCCATTTGCCAAATCTCATAGTCATAGTATGCTGCTATAGCTATGAGTATCCTAATAGCTTTAATGTCCGCCACTGGAGAAAAAGTCTCTTCATAAACAACCCCGTAGGTTTGAGTATAACCTTTTGCTACCAAACGGGCCTTAAAGGTGTGTAAATTTCCATCCATGTCGGTCTTCTTCTTGAAGATCCAGTTACACCCAACAGGCTTGCTGTTTGGCGGAAGATCAATCAAGCGCCAAACTTGATTATCTTTCATGGACTGCATCTTTACATTCATAGCATCTTACCATTTATCAGATTCAGGATCTGTCAATGCAGCTTTGTAATTAGCGGGTTCGCCCAGATCCCCTAATGCAAAGCCCTCTGTCGTAACCAAAAGGTTTAAACTTTCAGGTGGACGAGAGGCTCTACTAGATCTATGAATGAGACATGCTTCATCCTGTACCTCGACACTTTCATGTTACAGCTCAGTACGAATTTCGCTAGTGCCTTCAGAAGGTAATCTATCTTGTTCTTGAATTTCTTCAAGATCTACAGTCCTCCCACTTGCTTTCTGTAAGAGGAGACTCTTCTCCAAAAACTCAGCATATCTAGCAATGAAAACCTTGTTTTCTGCTGGATAACTTTAACGACCCGTCCTGATCCATCTGGACGAATACATTACATTTGGTTACATCGCGAGGTACTTGACCTCTATATGATACATTTTACAATCATTCCATTCATTTTTAAAAAGAAAAACTTTCATTACATCGAAAGTTGACGGCATGCATACCATTTCATAATATATCCAACTATAATTGACTTAATAATAATCTTGATGAACTCAACGACTTGAATGCAACGTCTTTTGAAATATGTCATGAATGACTCCAAGTAATATCTCTAAAATGAGCAAATGCACAGCGAAAGATTTCTTTAATACCTGAGAATAAACATGCTTTAAAGTGTCAACCAAAAAGTTGGTGAGTTCATTAGTTTTGTAACGACCCGGAAATTTCCGACCAAATTTAAACTCTAATCTCTATATGGTTCCGACATGATAAGCAAAAACCCTAAAGTTGACCCGCATTTTTTTTCGATCGTTCTATACTTATAAGATTAATATTTACATAAATTAAAACTTACCAACATGATAAGTAATCCAAATTGTCGAGATTTATATTTCCGAAAAGAGTTTTACACAACGTTTGACCGTCTAGTTTGACCGACGATATCACGAACTATACAATATATGATAATTATACGTTTGCGTATATATATGTATATATACATATTTAACATGATTAATGAATGTTTTAATATCTTATTTTGTATCAAAAACTATAAGTTATAAGTATATTTTGAAACTACTAACTTAAGTTTTCAAAACGATAACTATACGTAACGTTATTTGACATAAATACTTAAGACTTATAATGTTTATACATATATCGTATAAGTAATGTATTTACTCACTTTTAAGACTTAAATACATAAAATCATATAAGTGTATTCACAAAAGATAGCTATATTTGAATCCTCATTCCATTTTTCACAAAATTTCTATACGTATATCTAGAGTATTTGTACTCGTATCATACCTAGCTTCTATACGTATTTACTATTGGTATATACACATCAAATCACCACCTAACCAGCCCTTGTTACTACCCTAGGTATAAGGTAATTGCTTTTGTATTATTGTTTGACAAATACATAAGATTACAAACTAAAATTTTGTCATGTTATCCTTAAAGATCACATTTTTAGGAGTATATATGTATCATCATTTTGATTCATTTACTACTTCAATCTCCTAGCTAAAACACACACACTTATAACCCTTAAACACCTTCAACAATTCAGTAAAGTTCTAAGAAGATCTAACTTCAAAAACCTTACATAAACACCATAAGAAAACCATACAAAAACACTTCAAGAAAACCTTCCAAGAACACCAACTTACTTCCAATCTTTCATCCACTTCTATCACCCTTTTGATTCTAGCTTCTTACTCCTCTTTTACAGCAAACTTATCCAAGGAACTTGAGGTAGAATCTATGTTCATAACCTTGTTCGATTCATATATATATAGCTATCTTATTTTGTGGTACAAAAGTTTAACAACAAGAACATAGTTTGAATGTTTTCAAACTTGTTTGCAAACTAAATAGATCCTTCTAACTTAACTTTTAAAATACTTCAAGACCTGTAATATAACTTAAATATATGCTAATTTAATAAGGTAAAACTTGGTTTTTCAAAGTATAAGTATTTTTAGAAAAATGGTCATTAAATGATTTTTTTTTTTGTAACAAAATGTTTAACTTCATATGTTTCACTAATGTTTCACTTATGCCGTATGATTTTGAATACAAACCAAGGTATTTACAGTTCATAGTCTTAAAGAAGAACTCGATCCAAGAAGATGGCAATTTGAATCAACGAAAACGGACTTGTAACGAAGAAACTATGACCGAAACAAAATTGGTTATCCTAGATCATTTCAACTACGGGATCAATTGGAAAAAAAGATATAAATCACATATTTCTAAGATAACATGATATTTTATATATATGTACTCATAATTCAATTTCATATGGTTCAGGATCACCCGTAAACAACACGAGAAGATTAATCATAAGATCCCATGATTGTACGCAACACGTCATTTGACAACACCGGTACTTTATGTACGCAACACGTCATTTGACAACACCGGTACCATGGGTCAAGATTAATCTCGACCAACACATATACGATGGGGTTTTATGGGAGTTTTATTTATTTCGTTGGGGGTTTATTTATTGCGGGTATATTAAACATCTAAAAATGAACCATTAAAATTGAATTACTAACATCGAAACGCTAACTACGGACTAAGGAATTATTCAAAGTATTAAAAGTATTATAAATATATATACGAGATGTTTGTTTAAAATGAAAATATATTGATATATTATATATGGATAGGTTCGTGATATCAACCGGAAGACCAAGTCAAAAATATATATATCTTCGAGACAACAGTGAGTATATAGTCCCACTTTTAAACTCTAAATATTTCGGGATGAGAATACATGTATTTTATGTTTTACGTTATGGACACAAGTAACTGAAAAATATATTCTACGTTGAGTTGTACCACTGGCATACTTCCCTGTAGCTTGGTAACTGTTATTTACAGCGGTATTGTAAACGCGAATCCTGTTGATAGATCTATCGGGCCTGACAACCCCAACCGGACTGGACGACCAGTATTCAACGGTTGCACAGTACTTCGTTTTGCGACTACACCTTGGTACGGTGTAGTAAGATTTCATATTAAAGGGAATATGCGACGTGATTAAATGTTAAGTATGGTTACCAAGTGCTCAACCACTTAGAATATTTTTATTGAAATGATTATATACGAAATCTTGTGGTCCATTGTTATAACGCTGCTAGCATCAAACCTATATATCTCACCAACTTTATGTTGACGTTTTAAAGCATGTTATTCTCAGGTACGAATTAAGTCTTCCGCTGTGCATTAGCTCATGTTAAGGATACTACTTGGGACCATTTAAGCTATGATACAAGGACGTTGCATTCGAGTCATTGAAGTTCATTAAAGACTATTGTTATGAAAATGGCAGATTAGATCATTTGGTTGTTATAAAATGTTAGGCTAATATGTCAACTCTCGATGTAATAATAGATTGCCTTTAAGAAATAAATGCAACGTTTGTAAAATGTATCATATAGAGGTCAAGTACCTCGCGATGTTATCAACTATTGTAATTCGTTTTTAATCTATATGGACGATGTCCGGATGATTAGTTTCGGATCCTTTCAGTTGGTATCAGAGCGTTGGTCTTAGCGAACCAGGCCTTGCATTAGTGTGTCTAACTAGTAGTTGTTAGGATACATTAAGTGAGTCTGGACTTTGACCGTGTCTGCCTGTCAAAAGTTTTGCTTATCAATCCTAGTCGGAAATCATCTGCTTATCATCCTTAGGGAACTGCCTGCTTATCATTCTTAAGTCTAGACACGTCTTACTGCATTTAGTGCATCGATAGTGTATAGACAAAATTCATATCTTAGCGTATCTGTTACTATAGACATTGCCTGACGTATTTCAAAGATTCTCCGTAATTCATGGGATTTTGATATTATATATACATATGTAAATTATGTATTGAAGAGTACCAAACCCAACTCCTATAATCTATTCCAAACCAAAAATTCACTTCTCCGACTATACAAGATGGATTCTTCATCCAGTTCGAATTCCTCCGACTTCGATAGCTACGCCGATATGGATTTCCATTCGAGCTCCGAGAACAGCGTCACCGGAATGGATCAACCAATTTCCCATCATCTATTTTGGATGAATTGGGGATGGGTTCGTAATATACTAAATCTCTGGAGGCAAGAAGAAGGTGATCCATTCCATCCACCAAATTGTCCTCTTAACGATGAACCTGAAGCACTTACCGGTGAACCTATTCGAAACACCATTTTCTCGCTCATTTCTAGAGTATCTCGTCATGATTACATACTATCCCATATTTCGAATCTTGTTCATTCGCTCGTTCCAACCGTCAATCATCCCGGTATAATAGAAGAAGTCAACGAGCTTCGCGCTCGGGTAGTGGCTTTAGAAAATACGGTGCGAAGGTTACAAACACCAGCAGCAGCACCAGCAGCATAATCTATACCACCATCATCAACGCCGACAGTACTCTTGTCACCCCCAAAATCTCAACATCACAATCTGTATCTCGAATATCAACATCACACGACTCAATATCTGTACTTCGAGTATGATCTTCGTTCTATATATCGTTCTACATCGATTATCTTCGCTTTACGTATCGTATGACGATTATGTAATTTCTAAAGTCTTAGAGATTATGTAATCTAGAATTAACGATAAATCAAATGAGTTTATTATCTTATTGACTCATTAAATCTATGATTATCTCTGAAGAAAATATATATGCAAGTATATTTTCATAAAGATAGTAATTAAAAATTCCTTCGTACAAACTAATAATGATGAAAATATTTTAACGGGTGGGTAGTACCCGAGGAATATTTAGAATTCACATTAATAAGTTATATTGTACATTCTTGAATCTGATTCAACGGTCATTTGTTATTTTACTTACAACCATCGATATACGTATCCGTTCACCCCAGAATAACCATTTCCATTTAAATTTCATATTTGAATTTTTTTTTACCTATCCAAATCCAACAAGTGGCATAAAGAAGAAACATTGGACAATTAAAATGAAATAAAATGTTGATTATAACATATGAAACTAAACAATTCTTCAATTTTGCCACTTGATTTCATCCTAAACCTCATTTGTACTTCGACAATTATAATCCTCATTCAAATCTTTTCATGATTCTTGAAAACACCTCGATCGAGAAGTTGAACCAGCCGCACCTCGTTTACGGAAGAAAGATTTATGCATACAGTGATGCACCTGAAAAATTTTCGAAACCGAAGTTATAGTTAAAACGTATCCGCGTCGAATTCCTTATCATTCATTATCAAAAACAATCATACGATTCCTTTTCAAGAAGCTAATTTTGTCACAGCTCCACTTCGACTTCTCAGTGAGACTACTCCTATTATAATCTCGATATTTATACTTTGTCCTTTCGACGTTGTTACCGGAGAACCTTTTTCACAACATCATCAGCAGACGTACCAGCAACTCGTTATCTCTTCGGCGAAACCCGCAATCAGTATTTTGAAAATCTCGTAGAAATTCTCCCAGTTATACCGAGAACGACTATCCCTAAGAATTACATTTTTCGAATGTGAAGTTCTGAAAAACATCCTGGACTATGAAGTAGTTCTTGAAATGCTGAAGAAGCAGAAAAAAAAAAAAAAAAAAAAAAAAAAAAAAAAAAAAAAAACTGTAAACGACTTTAACAGTCAAAAGTTTAATGATGAAGTACATTGTATTGGTAAAGCTTAGAAAAAGAGGAGAGTTGGAACTGGAAAACGGATTGAGCAAAGTATGAAGGAGGATGTAGATAAATCACAAGAACTGAATCTGCTTTCAAAGGATTCAAACGATTCAGTGCTTGCTGAAACCATTAGTAAAAAAAAAAAAAACCTACCCCTTATCCTAAACCTTTCCCGATGATATTCTTCATCATCATCTTATCTTAGATATTATAAGATATCTTCATATCTTTTGTTATACATATCCTCCATATTTCTGGAGATATTCTCACAACTGTTCTTATCCAAAATCATGTATTTCTCCGTAATATCTGCGTTACAATATAAAAGAAACTGTGTTAGTTTCTAAGTTCTAAAACCTTCAAGTTTAAAATAGGAATGTTTTGAAGTAGTGTTGGGAACTGATACATGAATTAGTATAATATAATGAAACTTGATCAACTTCATTATATTACAGTAAGTCATGTTAAGTTTCTAATGGAATGTGATGATTCACAGTACCGTCATCATGTGCCATGTTACACGGCTCTTACATTCTATCAAGTCTCCAAACATATTAGAACGTATCACCTTGATAGTTCTATTTTTCCGGAATATTCGAGTAATTTAACGAATCAAGATCGTGCCATTACAATTTTATTCTAAAACCAATAGCTAGGTTCATTCCAAATTTTATACCTACGAATTCCGAACTATTGATCGCTTGACTCAAGGACGGGAAGAAGAAACGAAGGGACAAAGTCCCAAAATAGAAATTGGGGTATAGATCACAGCAAATAGGAGAGAATATTAACTATGGATGACAATGATTATGGAAAACAGAAGCAGGAGCATCGAAGTATAAGGAAAGATATCAAACCCAACAACCACCCAGAAACTACAAACCATGTATATCAATACGTATGGCGACGTAAAGACACGGGAGAATTAGAAACATTATAATTCCAAGAAAATTATAAAAGTGAATAGATTCTTCTGGCGGTAGATGGAAGAGAAGAATGAAAGATATAAAAGTTAGAAGTATAACAAAAATCAGAACGGGATGAAGCATTTCAAAGGATACCTTAAAGTAGGAATTAAGGAGAAAGAGTAGAAGATGCGAGTTGTGAAAAATAAGGAAACGAAGGGGTGGATTTATAGTGAAATATCCGACAGAGAAATCGAAACAGATTACCGCATTAAATCAAAGAAGATTCTGATCGCCGAATAACCAAATCTTATTACGTAAGATTTTTCCTAAATCCCTTAAATCCCGGAAATCAATTCTAAACCACGTCATCGATTAAAAACGATTCCATATTTACTCATTTCATTTTTTTTTTTTTTGTGATAGCTTCGCTCGTGCGTCTCACATAACCAAATCGTTTTATCTAAATCTTTCAATAATGATAAAATTTCATTATTACCTCATATTCGTCATGAAAACATTCCTATGGTTATTTATGACAACCTCTACCAAATTTCGAGGACGAAATTTCTTTAACGGATGGGTACTGTAACGACCCGGAAATTTCCGACCAAATTTAAACTCTAATCTCTATATGGTTCCGACACGATAAGCAAAAACCCTAAAGTTGACCCGCATTTTTTTTCGATCGTTCTATACTTATAAGATTAATATTTACATAAATTAAAACTTACCAACATGATAAGTAATCCAAATTGTCGAGATTTATATTTCCGAAAAGAGTTTTACACAACGTTTGACCGTCTAGTTTGACCGACGATATCACGAACTATACAATATATGATAATTATACGTTTGCGTATATATATGTATATATACATATTTAACATGATTAATGAATGTTTTAATATCTTATTTTGTATCAAAAACTATAAGTTATAAGTATATTTTGAAACTACTAACTTAAGTTTTCAAAACGATAACTATACGTAACGTTATTTGACATAAATACTTAAGACTTATAATGTTTATACATATATCGTATAAGTAATGTATTTACTCACTTTTAAGACTTAAATACATAAAATCATATAAGTGTATTCACAAAAGATAGCTATATTTGAATCCTCATTCCATTTTTCACAAAATTTCTATACGTATATCTAGAGTATTTGTACTCGTATCATACCTAGCTTCTATACGTATTTACTATTGGTATATACACATCAAATCACCACCTAACCAGCCCTTGTTACTACCCTAGGTATAAGGTAATTGCTTTTGTATTATTGTTTGACAAATACATAAGATTACAAACTAAAATTTTGTCATGTTATCCTTAAAGATCACATTTTTAGGAGTATATATGTATCATCATTTTGATTCATTTACTACTTCAATCTCCTAGCTAAAACACACACACTTATAACCCTTAAACACCTTCAACAATTCAGTAAAGTTCTAAGAAGATCTAACTTCAAAAACCTTACATAAACACCATAAGAAAACCATACAAAAACACTTCAAGAAAACCTTCCAAGAACACCAACTTACTTCCAATCTTTCATCCACTTCTATCACCCTTTTGATTCTAGCTTCTTACTCCTCTTTTACAGCAAACTTATCCAAGGAACTTGAGGTAGAATCTATGTTCATAACCTTGTTCGATTCATATATATATATAGCTATCTTATTTTGTGGTACAAAAGTTTAACAACAAGAACATAGTTTGAATGTTTTCAAACTTGTTTGCAAACTAAATAGATCCTTCTAACTTAACTTTTAAAATACTTCAAGACCTGTAATATAACTTAAATATATGCTAATTTAATAAGGTAAAACTTGGTTTTTCAAAGTATAAGTATTTTTAGAAAAATGGTCATTAAATGATTTTTTTTTTGTAACAAAATGTTTAACTTCATATGTTTCACTAATGTTTCACTTATGCCGTATGATTTTGAATACAAACCAAGGTATTTACAGTTCATAGTCTTAAAGAAGAACTCGATCCAAGAAGATGGCAATTTGAATCAACGAAAACGGACTTGTAACGAAGAAACTATGACCGAAACAAAATTGGTTATCCTAGATCATTTCAACTACGGGATCAATTGGAAAAAAAGATATAAATCACATATTTCTAAGATAACATGATATTTTATATATATGTACTCATAATTCAATTTCATATGGTTCAGGATCACCCGTAAACAACACGAGAAGATTAATCATAAGATCCCATGATTGTACGCAACACGTCATTTGACAACACCGGTACTTTATGTACGCAACACGTCATTTGACAACACCGGTACCATGGGTCAAGATTAATCTCGACCAACACATATACGATGGGGTTTTATGGGAGTTTTATTTATTTCGTTGGGGGTTTATTTATTGCGGGTATATTAAACATCTAAAAATGAACCATTAAAATTGAATTACTAACATCGAAACGCTAACTACGGACTAAGGAATTATTCAAAGTATTAAAAGTATTATAAATATATATACGAGATGTTTGTTTAAAATGAAAATATATTGATATATTATATATGGATAGGTTCGTGATATCAACCGGAAGACCAAGTCAAAAATATATATATCTTCGAGACAACAGTGAGTATATAGTCCCACTTTTAAACTCTAAATATTTCGGGATGAGAATACATGTATTTTATGTTTTACGTTATGGACACAAGTAACTGAAAAATATATTCTACGTTGAGTTGTACCACTGGCATACTTCCCTGTAGCTTGGTAACTGTTATTTACAGCGGTATTGTAAACGCGAATCCTGTTGATAGATCTATCGGGCCTGACAACCCCAACCGGACTGGACGACCAGTATTCAACGGTTGCACAGTACTTCGTTTTGCGACTACACCTTGGTACGGTGTAGTAAGATTTCATATTAAAGGGAATATGCGACGTGATTAAATGTTAAGTATGGTTACCAAGTGCTCAACCACTTAGAATATTTTTATTGAAATGATTATATACGAAATCTTGTGGTCCATTGTTATAACGCTGCTAGCATCAAACCTATATATCTCACCAACTTTATGTTGACGTTTTAAAGCATGTTATTCTCAGGTACGAATTAAGTCTTCCGCTGTGCATTAGCTCATGTTAAGGATACTACTTGGGACCATTTAAGCTATGATACAAGGACGTTGCATTCGAGTCATTGAAGTTCATTAAAGACTATTGTTATGAAAATGGCAGATTAGATCATTTGGTTGTTATAAAATGTTAGGCTAATATGTCAACTCTCGATGTAATAATAGATTGCCTTTAAGAAATAAATGCAACGTTTGTAAAATGTATCATATAGAGGTCAAGTACCTCGCGATGTTATCAACTATTGTAATTCGTTTTTAATCTATATGGACGATGTCCGGATGATTAGTTTCGGATCCTTTCAAGTTTATCATCAATATTCATTTCCATCATTTTTAATAGACCACAAGATTTCATATTTCCATTTCTCATAAACATCATGCATGCATATAGTCATCTGCATAAACATCATTCATATGGATTGAACACTTGGTAACCGACATTAACCATAATGCGTAGAATATCCCCACAGACATCGACGTCTGTATAATAATAATCTCGAAGTACTAAAGCCATCCATAGACATGAATGAGGGTTGTTAGGCCCAATAGATATATCTTTAGGATTCACGTCAATTAGGGGTCATTTCCCTAATTCTTAGGTTACCAGACTTGAAAGGCGATATTCGATTTCGATAATCTAACCATAGAATATAATTTCGATTACTTGTGTCTATTTCGTAAAAAATTTATAAAAGCAGTGCATGTATTCTCAGTCCTAAAAATATATATTGCAAAAGCATTTAAAATGGGAGCAAATGAAACTCACTATACGATATTTTGTAGTAAAAATATGCATACGACGATACTGAACAATTGCAGGGTTGGCCTTGGATTCACGAACCTATATCAATTATATATATTAAAATATATAATATAAATTAACTAAGTTTATATACTTTGTTATGTATTAAGATTAATATTTCTATATACAATTTTATTAATACTTATAATATGTTATAATACTTATTTGATATGTAATTAATGTTATAATAATAATAATATATTAGTTAATATATTAAAACATAGTAGTTTGTAATATTAGTTATATTTATGTTACATGAAATAATTATATGTTATATAAAGAATATTTGTCGTAATAATAATAATAGTACTAGTAGTAATATTAGTAATACAAATAATGATAATAATAATAATAATAATACAGTTGTAAAAATAAAAATTTATAATAATAATACTAAAAATGATAATAATAATAATGATAATAAAGATAATAATACTTAATACTTAATAATAATAATAATAATAATACTCATAATTATAACCATAATCATAATAATAATAATAAATGATACTTACTACTTATATTAGTAATAATAATAATAATAATAATAATAGTAATAGTTATAATACTACTAATAATAAATAAGAATAATAATACTACCTTTGAAGAAAAAGCATCAAAAACAAGTAAACTGCACTAGCCCGGGCTCAAACCCCCGACCTCTCGTTACACGCAAACACCCCTTAGACAAGCTGAGCTAGCCTACCTTTCTGATTTAATTCCATTTGCAAATATAATTAACTCGTTTTAAGAAGCCCAAATATAGTCCAAATTGCAAACTCATTTAAATACCAATTGATTAATTGGATCTCAAAACAGCCCAATCCTTTATCAAGCTCAAGAATAACTTAGTGAAGCCCAATACTTGCCTTGTTAAGTCTTCGACCTGAGCCAGAACCGAAATCAGAATAAGAATGGCAGTAACAGGTTAACAAAAAAAATTTCGGTTCATCTTCATCTTCATCGGTCATCATCATAAACAATTGTGGTGTTCGGAACAGGTAATGAGTGGGTTTTGGTTTCCATCAAGCAATGAACCGGTCCTCTCTCTTTCCTCTTAAATCGACAACACGCATGACCATAGTTCGAATAGCAGTAGCTTTACAAGTGTGTGTGGTGACCGAAAGTGATGATGTTGGGTTGGTTATCGAAATAAACTAGGAAGCGAGGGTATTGAAGGATACGATAAACAGAAGGTACGATTTATCTTATATTGTTATCATCATCAAAATACGTAACATCTTCTTTATGAGTTTTTCGTGGTTAAACAGAAAAACAAGTGTGACAGTAACAATTAACTGGTAATGGTTTAGATGGGTTTTTGTGATTCGAAAATCAACTGCATCAACAGAAGGCTTGGGTTTGATTGTTCATGAAAAAAATGAAAAGGGAGAAGAGAGAGAGAGTAAAGTGGTGTTGTCGTGATCATGGTGGTTCGATAGTTGTTGTGGTGTGTTCACGATGGAAATCAAAAGAAAAAAAGAAGTAAAACCGATGGTGGTTTGGTTGGCGACCTTTATTCGAAACAGTAGATCAAAACAGTACAGTGATATCCACAAGAAAAGTTTCAGTTTTTGAGCTATTATTTTAAGTGGGTTTGAGGTGGTTGAGATGATGGTTGAAATTAGAATGCGTATAACATTACGAGTATAATGGTGGTTTGATGTGGGTTTGGTCTTTGCTTCGAACATGCGTAGTAAACAGAAGCAGCAATAACTAAGAAACTCAAGGGTGTTCGGGTTTGGTGATGGAGATGGTGAATATGATGGTAGTTTAGAAACTATACATGAATTAGAAAGGACACGGGTGGTGGTGATCATATGATTAAGGTTGGTGGTGGTTTACCAGCGAAAGTGGTTTGGTCGAAAATAGTAGCATAACCTATTTGTTGAGTTGTCTTTTGGGGTGAACCGAAACAGAAACATTCATGGGTTTTAATGGTGGTTGTAGTGTAGTTGATGATGATGCTCAAAATAGAAGCATAAACATGGCAGTAGCCATCAAGTTTTAATAGTTAGAATATTGGTGTTGATTGGTGTTTGAGCATGGTAATCGAAGTAAATGAAAAACATGAAGCAGGTAGTAGTAATAATTAAATGATGATAATGGTGTAAATGTCTATATGCTTATATGCTTATGTATGTAAGATAGATGTATATATAATGTTAGATTAGCATACTGTAGCAACAAGTAAAAAAAATATCTTCCATATGATTGAATATAAACACAGTTACAATATTGGAACATCCTGCCGACACTATTACATCTAAATTTCACGTACTGGATTTTGTACTACGTTGTTAATCAGTGGCGGATAAAAGTTCACAGAAAAATTCCAAAATTTTAAATTAATTATATTTATTTATTTTGGTCATTATGGTATAAAATTCGATCCTTAATTTGTTAAATAAAAATTACATCAACTATCCCTCTCAATTCTGGGTAAAATATAAAAAGTATTAAAATTTAATAATTAGATCCTAAATATATTTTTAAATAGCCTATAATTTATATAACTCATTTTCGGATCACCGTTTATATTAAAATCACATAAGTTCGAATCTAACTTGCTTAATATCAATCGGAACATCAAACGAGTATTACAATCATTTAATATTTATTTTTAATATACTTTATTTATATATAGATGTGTTTTAAATAATAATTATCATAATATCTTATTTTTATTTTATTTTACATAATTAATTTTAATAACAACAACATATAATATTTAATATTATATTTCCAATTATTATTTATATATACATACACACATATCTATTTACAATTAATTGTTCGTGAATCGTCGAGAGCAATCGAAGGTCAATTGAATATATGAAACAGTTCAATATTTTTGAGACTCAACCTAACAGACTTTGCTTATCGTGTCGAATTCATACAAAGATTGAGTTTAAATTTGGTAGGAAATTTCCGGGTCGTCACAGTACCTACCCGTTAAAGAAATTTCGTCCCGAAATTTAATTGGGATGGTCATAGTTGATAATAAGTATGTCTTCATGACGCATACAAGCTGAAAAGTAGAGTTTTATCACCAGCGAGTAATATGGATAAAACAATTTGTTTATGTGAAGAGTACGAGTGAAGCTATCACAAAAATAGTGAAATGAGTAAATGTAGATTCGTCTTAACCGGTGACGTAGTC
Source organism: Rutidosis leptorrhynchoides (assembly GCF_046630445.1). Taxonomy (NCBI): domain Eukaryota; kingdom Viridiplantae; phylum Streptophyta; class Magnoliopsida; order Asterales; family Asteraceae; genus Rutidosis; species Rutidosis leptorrhynchoides. Next base: position 152,005,289 of record NC_092334.1, read on the forward strand.
ACGGTTGATTTCCGAAATTTAAGGAATTTAGAATAAACCTTCGTAATAAAATTAGAATCCTCTTTGATTAAATACAATAATCTATTTTGATTGCTCTATCGGATATTTTACTATAAATCCACCCTTTTCATTTCCTTTATATTTTGGAGTTCCATCCTTTTGTTTTCTCTTCCCGACTTTAAGTCAAGTGAATAATGGTCCATAATTCGTAGATAGGAAATTTCGAATGAATAATGACTAATTTTCTAAGAGAGAGATGGTAATAACACGATCTTGATTAGTTTAATTACCAGAATTCAAGAGAAAAGATAGAACTATCAAGAAATTATGTTTTTGATATGTTTATATATTAGATAGACTGTAAGAGTCGTGTAACATAGCACATGACGACGTTATAGTCTGTGAATCGTCACGTCCATTAGAAACTCAGCATGACTTACTGTAATATAATCACATTGATCAAGTGTCATTATATTATACTAACTCATGCTTCAATTCCTAACACTACTTCAAAAACATTCATAATTTACATTCGGATTTTTCGGAATTTAGAAACTAAAACAGTTTCTTTTATGATGTAATACAGATAACGCGGAGAGATAAATAATATCAGACAAGAATATTTATGAAGATATCTTCAGAAATATTGAGGATATTAATAATGAAAGATACGATAATATCTTACAACTTTAGAATCAAATTGTGATGAAGAAATTCATTCACGATGATTTAGAGCGATTAAGGAGCAAGGTATTCGCTAAAGATTTTATCAGAAACAGAATCATCAGGATTCTTTATGTACAAGTTTAGTCCTTGTGATTTGTTCAGAGTCTCCTTCATGGTTTGCTCAATTCGTTTTTCAGTATCAAAATTTTTGAGCTTTTTCAATATGTTACTCTTTATTATCAAACTTTTGACTGTTTTAAACAGTCTTCAGTTTTCGCTGCTTCATCAGCTTTTTCAGAACTCAGAGATCTGATTCGTAAGTTAGAATGCTTTTCAGGAATTCAGAGATTTCGAATTGAAATTCATTAGTCCAGAAGATATACATTATATATTGATATATAACCGTTGACGTAGGAATGCTGCGAAATTCAAGAATTAATGATTAATGCTTCTCGGTATTTGGTATGGCAACTATCGTTACAAGATGTTGATGAGTACATGATAGAGTTTCAATAAATAAGTATAGAAATTTTTCGGAGAGACTTAAGCCAAGGAGCAAACGAGGTTGCTGGTACATCTATTGGTAATATTGCAGAATATAAAAGGTTTCTTGGTAACAATAACAATGGCAACGTATATATCAAAGTTATAATAAGGTTGATTCGGACAAAAATTCGAAGTTGACTTGCTGGAGCTGTGACAAAACTGGCTATCTGAACAGGAGTTGCAAAGTTATTTTTGGTAATAATAATGCTAAAGGAATTAGCACAGCTACGTGTTAAACGTTTACTCAGTTTTCGAGAGTTTTTCAGGTGCATGCCCATATGCATAAGTTCTCCCTTTCGTAGATAACGTGTGGTTGGATCATCCTCTCGATTGAGGTGTTTTCAAGATTCGTGAAAGGCTTGAACGCAGATTGGAATTATCAAGATACAAATGAGGTTTAAGATGAAATCAAGTGGCAAACTTGAAGAAGTGTTTAGTTTCATATGTTATAATCGATATTTTAATTCATTTTAATTGTCCAATGTTAATAGTTCACAGTTAGTAGTCCACAGTTATTATTTCAATAATTCATATATAATATTTGAATTAATTAATACGTATCGTGACCCATTGTATACATGTCTCAGACTCGATCACAACTCAAAGTATATATATTATTGTAGAATTAACCTCAACCCTGTATAGCTAACTCGAGCATTGCTGCATATAGAGTGTCTATGGTTATTCCAAATAATATATATAGATGCGTCGATATGATATGTCAAAACCTTGTATACGTGTCCCGATATTTAAAGTGCGTAAAATAAATAACAGAAATTAAATGATGATAAATAAAATTGCGAGAATTAAAATTGCGATAATTAAATGTAATAAGAAATTAACAGTTAGCTAGGAACAGTTAGCTAGGATTTTGTTAGCGTGGTTTCTTAACAAAATTTCTCATAGTTAATTTGTTTGTTTCTAACAAATTTTATTTTTGTCCAATGTTTTCTTCATTATGCCACTTGTTGGATTCTGGTAAGTCAAAATCCAAATATGAAATTGAATGAAAATGGTTATTTTGTGGTGAACAGATTCGTATATCTTGTGGATGTAAGTAGGATAGTAAATGACTGTTGAATCAGATTCGAAGAATGTACAATGTAACTTATTAATGTGAAATTTAAATATTCCTCGAGTATTACCTACCCGTTAAAATATTTTCACCATTAACAGTTTGTACGAAAGAATTTTTAATTACAATCTTTATGAAAACATACTTACATATATATTTTCTTCAGATGTAATCATAGATTTAATGAGTTAATATAATATTAATCTCATTTGATTTACCGTTAGAACTAGAATACATAATCTCTAAAATATTAGAGATTACATAATCGCCATGAAGAACGAAGATAATTGATGTAGAATGATACGTAGAACGATGATTATACTCGAGGTACAGAATGAGATGTTGAGGCATGGATTGTTGATGGTACGGGTGCGGTTACTAATGGTACTGTTGGTGCCGGTGATGTTGCCGAAGCTGGTATGTTTTGCACCATATTTTCAAAGGCTACAACTTAGGCGCGAAGCTCGTTGACTTCTTCCATTATTCCGGGATGATTGTCGGTCGGAATGTGAAATGTCCCGTTCTTATTGATTAAAAACGTTCCATATTAATTGATTTCGTTGCGAGGTTTTGACCTCTATATGAGACGTTTTTCAAAGACTGCATTTATTTATTTTTAAAACAAACCATAACCTTTATTTCATAAATAAAGGTTTAAAAAGCTTTACGTAGATTATCAAATAATGGTAATCTAAAATATCCTGTTTACACACGACCATTACATAATGGTTTACAATACAAATATGTTACATCGAAATCAGTTTCTTGAATGCAGTTTTTACACAATATCATACAAACATGGACTCCAAATCTTGTCCTTATTTTAGTATGCAACAGCGGAAGCTCTTAGTATTCACCTAAGAATAAACATGCTTTAAACGTCAACAAAAATGTTGGTGAGTTATAGGTTTAACCTATATATATCAAATCGTAACAATAGACCACAAGATTTCATATTTCAATACACATCCCATACATAGAGATAAAAATCATTCATATGGTGAACACCTAGTAACCGACATTAACAAGATGCATATATAAGAATATCCCCATCATTCCGGGACACCCTTCGGATATGATATAAATTTCAAAGTACTAAAGCATCCGGTACTTTGGATGGGGTTTGTTAGGCCCAATAGATCTATCTTTAGGATTCGGGTCAATTAGGGTGTCTGTTCCCTAATTCTTAGATTACCAGACTTAATAAAAAGGGGCATATTCGATTTCGATAATTCAACCATAGAATGTAGTTTCACGTACTTGTGTCTATTTTGTAAATCATTTATAAAACCTGCATGTATTCTCATCCCAAAAATATTAGATTTTAAAAGTGGGACTATAACTCACTTTCACAGATTTTTACTTCGTCGGGAAGTAAGACTTGGCCACTGGTTGATTCACGAACCTATAACAATATATACATATATATCAAAGTATGTTCAAAATATATTTACAACACTTTTAATATATTTTGATGTTTTAAGTTTATTAAGTCAGCTGTCCTCGTTAGTAACCTACAACTAGTTGTCCACAGTTAGATGTACAGAAATAAATTGATAAATATTATCTTGAATCAATCCACGACCCAGTGTATACGTATCTCAGTATTGATCACAACTCAAACTATATATATTTTGGAATCAACCTCAACCCTGTATAGCTAACTCCAACATTCACATATAGAGTGTTTATGGTTGTTCCGAAATATATATAGATGTGTCGACATGATAGGTCGAAACATTGTATACGTGTCTATGGTATCTCAAGATTACATAGTATACAATACAAGTTGATTAAGTTATGGTTGGAATAGATTTGTTACCAATTTTCACGTAGCTAAAACGAGAAAAATTATCCAATCTTGTTTTACCCATAACTTCTTCATTTTAAATCTGTTTTGAGTGAATAAAATTGCTATGATTTCATATTGAACTCTATTTTATGAATCTAAACAGAAAAAGTATAGGTTTATAGTAGAAAAAATAAGTTACAAGTCGTTTTTGTAAAGGTAGTCATTTCAGTCGAAAGAACGACGTCTAGATGACCATTTTAGAAAACATACTTCCACTTTGAGTTTAACCATAATTTTTGGATATAGTTTCATGTTCATAATAAAAATCATTTTCCCAGAATAACAACTTTTAAATCAAAGTTTATCATAGTTTTTAATTAACTAACCCAAAACAGCCCTCGGTGTTACTACGACGGCGTAAATCCGGTTTTACGGTGTTTTTCGTGTTTCCAGGTTTTAAATCATTAAGTTAGCATATCATATAGATATAGAACATGTGTTTAGTTGCTTTTAAAAGTCAAGTTATAAGGATTAACTTTTATTTGCGAACAAGTTTAGAATTAACTAAACTATGTTCTAGTGATTACAAGTTTAAACCTTCGAATAAGATAGCTTTATATGTATGAATCGAATGATGTTATGAACATCATTACTACCTCAAGTTCCTTGGATAAACCTACTGGAAATGATAAAAATAGATCTAGCTTCAAAGGATCCTTGGATGGCTTGAAAGTTCTTGAAGCAGAATCATGACACGAAAACAATTTCAAGTAAGATTTCCACTCGAAATAAGATTGTTATAGTTATAGAAATTGAATTAAAGTTTGAATATGATTATTACCTTGTATTAGAAAGATAACCTACTGTAAGTAACAAAGGTTTCTTGATCTTGGATGATTACTTGGAATGGATTTAGAAAACTTGGAAGTAAACTTGCAATCTTGGAAGTATTCTTGATTTTATGAAACTAGAACTTTTGGAATTTATGAAGAACACTTAGAACTTGAAGATAGAACTTGAGAGAGATCAATTAGATGAAGAAAATTGAAGAATGAAAGTGTTTGTAGGTGTTTTTGGTCGTTGGTGTATGGATTAGATATAAAGGATATGTAATTTTGTTTTCATGTAAATAAGTCATGAATGATTACTCATATTTTTGTAATTTTATGAGATATTTCATGCTAGTTGCCAAATCATGGTTCCCACATGTGTTAGGTGACTCACATGGGCTACTAAGAGCTGATCATTGGAGTGTATATACCAATAGTACATACATCTAAAAGTTGTGTATTGTACGAGTACGAATACGGGTGCACACGAGTAGAATTGTTGATGAAACTGAACGAGGATATAATTGTTAGCATTTTTGTTAAGTAGAAGTAATTTGATAAGTGTCTTGAAGTCTTTCAAAAGTGTATGAATACATATTAAAACACTACATGTATATACATTTTAACTGAGTCGTTAAGTCATCGTTAGTCGTTACATGTAAATGTTGTTTTGAAACCTTTAGGTTAACGATCTTGTTGAATGTTGTTAACCCATTGTTTATTATAACAAATGAGATGTTAAATTGTTATATTATCATGATATTATGATATATAATATATCTTATTATGATATATATACAGTTAAATGTCGTTACAACGATAATCGTTACATATATGTCTCGTTTCGAAATCATTAAGTTAGTAGTCTTATTTTTACATATGTATTTCATTGTTAATACACTTAATAATATATTTACTTATCATTTAACATAATTAACCAAGTGTATCAATATCTTAATATGATTCATATGTACCTAGTAAGACGTTGTTATAACGATAATCGTTATATATATCGTTTTCGAGTTTCTTAAATTAATAGTCTCATTTTTATGTATATAACTCATTGTTAAAATACCTAATGAGATACATACTTATAATAAAATCATTTTAACTATATATATAACCATATATATGTCATCGTATAGTTTTTACAAGTTTTAACGTTCGTGAATCACCGGTCAACTTGGGTGGTCAATTGTCTATATGAAACCTATTTCAATTAATCAAGTCTTAACAAGTTTGATTGCTTAACATGTTGGAAACACTTAATCATGTAAATAACAATTTCATTTAATATATATATAAACATGGAAAAGTTCGGGTCACTACAGTACCTACCCGTTAAATAAATTTCGTCCCGAAATTTTAAGCAGTTGGAGGTGTTGACGTATCTTCTGGAAATAAATGCGGGTATTTCTTCTTCATCTGATCTTCACGCTCCCAGGTGAACTCGGGTCCTCTACGAGCATTCCATCGAACCTTAACAATCGGTATCTTGTTTTGTTTAAGTCTCTTAACCTCACGATCCATTATTTCGACGGGTTTTTCAATGAATTGAAGTTTTTCATTGATTTGGATTTCGTCCAACGGAATAGTGAGATCTTCTTTAGCAAAACATTTCTTCAAATTTGAGACATGGAAAGTGTTATGTACAGCCGCGAGTTGTTGAGGTAGCTCCAGTTGGTAAGCTTCTGGTCCGACACGATCTATAATCTTGAATGGTCCAATGTACCTTGGATTTAGTTTCCCCCATTTACCAAATCGAACAACGCCTTTCCAAGGTAAAACCTTAAGCATGACCATTTCTCCAATTTCAAACTCTATATCTTTTCTTTTACTGTCCGCGTAGCTCTTTTATCGACTCTGGGCGGTTTTCAATCTTTGTTGAATTTGGATGATTTTCTCGGTAGTTTCTTGTATTATCTCCGGACCTGTAATCTGTCTATCCCCCACTTCACTCCAACAAATTGGAGACCTGCACTTTCTACCATAAAGTGCTTCAAACGGCGCCATCTCAATGCTTGAATGGTAGCTGTTGTTGTAGGAAAATTCTGCTAACGGTAGATGTCGATCCCAACTGTTTCCGAAATTAATAACACAAGCTCGTAGCATGTCTTCAAGCGTTTGTATCATCCTTTCGCTCTGCCCATCTGAAATGTCCCGTTCTTATTGATTAAAAACGTTCCATATTAATTGATTTCGTTGCGAGGTTTTGACCTCTATATGAGACGTTTTTCAAAGACTGCATTCATTTTAAAACAAACCATAACCTTTATTTAATCAATAAAGGTTTAAAAAGCTTTACGTAGATTATCAAATAATGATAATCTAAAATATCCTGTTTACACACGACCACTACATAATGGTTTACAATAAAAATATGTTACAACAAAATAAGTTTCTTGAATGCAGTTTTTACACAATATCATACAAGCATGGACTCCAAATCTCGTCCTTATTTAAGTATGCGACAGCGGAAGCTCTTAATAATCACCTGAGAATAAACATGCTTAAAACGTCAACAAAAATGTTGGTGAGTTATAGGTTTAACCTATATATATCAAAACATAATAATAGACCACAAGATTTCATATTTCAATACACATCCCATACATAGAGATAAAAATCATTCATATGGTGAACACCTGGTAACCGACATTAACAAGATGCATATATAAGAATATCCCCATCATTCCGGGACACCCTTCGGATATGATATAAATTTCGAAGTACTAAAGCATCCGGTACTTTGGATGGGGTTTGTTAGGCCCAATAGATCTATCTTTAGGATTCGCGTCAATTAGGGTGTCTGTTCCCTAATTCTTAGATTACCAGACTTAATAAAAAGGGGCATATTCGATTTTAATAATTCAACCATAGAATGTAGTTTCACGTACTTGTGTCTATTTTGTAAATCATTTATAAAACCTGCATGTATTCTCATCCCAAAAATATTAGATTTTAAAAGTGGGACTATAACTCACTTTCACAGATTTTTACTTCGTCGGGAAGTAAGACTTGGCCACTGGTTGATTCACGAACCTATAACAATATATACATATATATCAAAGTATGTTCAAAATATATTTACAACACTTTTAATATATTTTGATGTTTTAAGTTTATTAAGTCAGCTGTCCTCGTTAGTAACCTACAACTAGTTGTCCACAGTTAGATGTACAGAAATAAATTGATAAATATTATCTTGAATCAATCCACGACCCAGTGTATACGTATCTCAGTATTGATCACAACTCAAACTATATATATTTTGGAATCAACCTCAACCCTGTATAGCTAACTCCAACATTCACATATAGAGTGTCTATGGTTGTTCCGAAATATATATAGATGTGTCGACATGATAGGTCGAAACATTGTATACGTGTCTATGGTATCTCAAGATTACATAATATACAATACAAGTTGATTAAGTTATGGTTGGAATAGATTTGTTACCAATTTTCACGTAGCTAAAATGAGAAAAATTATCCAATCTTGTTTTACCCATAACTTCTTCATTTTAAATCCGTTTTGAGTGAATCAAATTGCTATGGTTTCATATTGAACTCTATTTTATGAATCTAAACAGAAAATGTATAGGTTTATAGTCGGAAAAATAAGTTACAAGTCGTTTTTGTAAAGGTAGTCATTTCAGTCGAAAGAACGACGTCTAGATGACCATTTTAGAAAACATACTTCCACTTTGAGTTTAACCATAATTTTTGGATATAGTTTCATGTTCATAATAAAAATCATTTTCTCATAATAACAACTTTTAAATCAAATTTTATCATAGTTTTTAATTAACTAACCCAAAACAGCCCGCGGTGTTACTACGACGGCGTAAATCCGGTTTTACGGTGTTTTTCATGTTTCCAGGTTTTAAATCATTAAGTTAGCATATCATATAGATATAGAACATGTGTTTAGTTGATTTTAAAATTCAAGTTAGAAGGATTAACTTTTGTTTGCGAACAAGTTTAGAATTAACTAAACTATGTTCTAGTGATTACAAGTTTAAACCTTCGAATAAGATAGCTTTATATGTATGAATCGAATGATGTTATGAACATCATTACTACCTTAAGTTCCTTGGATAAACCTACTGGAAATGAGAAAAATGGATCTAGCTTCAACGGATCCTTGGATGGCTCGAAGTTCTTGAAGCAGAATCATGACACGAAAACAAGTTCAAGTAAGATCATCACTTGAAATAAGATTGTTATAGTTATAGAAATTGAACCAAAGTTTGAATATGATTATTACCTTATATTAGAATGATAACCTACTGTAAGAAACAAAGATTTCTTGAGGTTGGATGATCACCTTACAAGATTGGAAGTGAGCTAGCAAACTTGAAAGTATTCTTGATTTTATGTAACTAGAACTTGTAAAATATATGAAGAACACTTAGAACTTGAAGATAGAACTTGAGAGAGATCAATTAGATGAAGAAAATTGAAGAATAAAAGTGTTTGTAGGTGTTTTTGGTCGTTGGTGTATGGATTAGATATAAAGGATATGTAATTTTGTTTTCATGTAAATAAGTCATGAATGATTACTCATATTTTTGTAATTTTATGAGATATTTCATGATAGTTGCCAAATGATGGTTCCCACATGTGTTAGGTGACTCACATGGGCTGCTAAGAGCTGATCATTGGAGTATATATACCAATAGTACATACATCTAAAAGCTGTGTATTGTACGAGTACGAATACGGGTGCATACGAGTAGAATTGTTGATGAAACTGAACGAGGATGTAATTGTAAGCATTTTTGTTAAGTAGAAGTATTTTGATAAGTGTCTTGAAGTCTTTCAAAAGTGTATGAATACATATTAAAACACTACATGTATATACATTTTAACTGAGTCGTTAAGTCATCGTTAGTCGTTACATGTAAATGTTGTTTTGAAACCTTTAGGTTAACGATCTTGTTGAATGTTGTTAACCCATTGTTTATTATAACAAATGAGATGTTAAATTGTTATATTATCATGATATTATGATATATAATATATCTTAGTATGATGTATATACAGTTAAATGTCGTTACAACGATAATCGTTACATATGTGTCTCGTTTTGAAATCATTAAGTTAGTAGTCTTATTTTTACATATGTATTTCATTGTTAATACACTTAATAATATATTTACTTATCATTTAACATAATTAACCAAGTGTATCAATATCTTAATATGATTCATATGTACCTAGTAAGACGTTGTTATAACGATAATCGTTATATATATCGTTTTCGAGTTTCTTAAATTAATAGTCTCATTTTTATGTATATAACTCATTGTTAAAATACCTAATGAGATACATACTTATAATAAAAACATGTTAACTATATATATAACAATATATATGTCATCGTATAGTTTTTACAAGTTTTAACGTTCGTGAATCACCGGTCAACTTGGGTGGTCAATTGTCTATATGAAACATATTTCAATTAATCAAGTCTTAACAAGTTTGATTGCTTAAAATGTTGGAAACATTTAATCATGTAAATATCAATCTCAATTAATATATATAAACATGGAAAAGTTCGGGTCACTACAGTACCTACCCGTTAAATAAATTTCGTCCCGAAATTTTAAGCTGTTGAAGGTGTTGACGAATCTTCTGGAAATAGATGCGGGTATTTCTTCTTCATCTGATCTTCATGCTCCCAGGTGAACTTGGGTCCTCTACGAGCATTCCATCGAACCTTAACAATTGGTATCTTGTTTTGCTTAAGTCTTTTAACCTCACGATCCATTATTTCGACGGGTTCTTCGATGAATTGAAGTTTTTCGTTGATTTGGATTTCATCTAATGGAATAGTGAGATCTTCTTTAGCAAAAAATTTCTTCAAATTTGAGACGTGGAAAGTGTTATGTACAGCCGCGAGTTGTTGAGGTAACTCAAGTCGGTAAGCTACTGGTCCGACACGATCAATAATCTTGAATGGTCCAATATACCTTGGATTTAATTTCCCTCGTTTACCAAATCGAACAACGCCTTTCCAAGGTGCAACTTTAAGCATGACCATCTCTCCAATTTCAAATTCTATATCTTTTCTTTTAATGTCAGCGTAGCTCTTTTGTCGACTTTGGGCGGTTTTCAACCGTTGTTGAATTTGGATGATCTTCTCGGTAGTTTCTTGTATAATCTCCGGACCCGTAATATGTCTATCCCCCACTTCACTCCAACAAATCGGAGACCTGTACTTTCTACCATAAAGTGCTTCAAACGGCGCCATCTCAATGCTTGAATGGTAGCTGTTGTTGTAGGAAAATTCTGCTAATGGTAGATGTCGATCCCAACTGTTTCCGAAATCAATAACACATGCTCGTAGCATGTCTTCAAGCGTTTGTATCGTCCTTTCGCTCTGCCCATTAGTTTGTGGATGATAGGCAGTACTCATGTCTAGACGAGTTCCTAATGCTTGCTGTAATGTCTGCCAGAATCTTGAAATAAATCTGCCATCCCTATCAGAGATAATAGAGATTGGTATTCCATGTCTGGAGACGACTTCCTTCAAATACAGTCGTGCTAACTTCTCCATCTTGTCATCTTCTCTTATTGGCAGGAAGTGTGCTGATTTGGTGAGACGATCAACTATTACCCAAATAGTATCAAAACTACTTGCAGTCCTTGGCAATTTAGTGATGAAATCCATGGTAATGTTTTCCCATTTCCATTCCGGGATTTCTGGTTGTTGAAGTAGACCTGATGGTTTCTGATGCTCAGCTTTGACCTTAGAACACGTCAAACATTCTCCTACATATTTAGCAACATCGGCTTTCATACCCGGCCACCAAAAATGTTTCTTGAGATCCTTGTACATCTTTCCCGTTCCAGGATGTATTGAGTATCTGGTTTTATGAGCTTCTCTAAGTACCATTTCTCTCATATCTCCAAATTTTGGTACCCAAATCCTTTCAGCCCTATACCGGGTTCCGTCTTCCCGAATATTAAGATGCTGCTCCGATCCTTTGGGTATTTCATCCTTTAAATTTCCTTCTTTTAAAACTCCTTGTTGCGCCTCCTTTATTTGAGTAGTAAGGTTATTATGAATCATTATATTCATAGATTTTACTCGAATGGGTTCTCTATCCTTCTTGCTCAAGGCATCAGCTACCACATTTGCCTTCCCCGGGTGGTAACGAATCTCAAAGTCGTAATCATTCAATAATTCAATCCACCTACGCTGCCTCATATTCAGTTGTTTCTGATTAAATATGTGTTGACGACTTTTGTGGTCGGTATATATAATACTTTTGACCCCATATAAGTAGTGCCTCCAAGTCTTTAATGCAAAAACAACCGCGCCTAATTCCAAATCATGCGTCGTATAATTTTGTTCGTGAATCTTCAATTTTCTAGACGCATAAGCAATCACCTTCGTTCGTTGCATTAATACACAACCGAGACCTTGCTTTGATGCGTCACAATAAATCACAAATCATCATTCCCTTCAGGCAATGACAATATAGGTGCCGTAGTTAGCTTTTTCTTCAATAACTGAAACGCTTTCTCTTGTTCATCATTCCATTCAAATTTCTTCCCTTTATGCGTTAATGCAGTCAAGGGTTTTGCTATTCTGGAAAAGTCTTGGATGAACCTTCTGTAGTAACCAGCTAGTCCTAAAAACTGGCGTATGTGTTTCGGAGTTTTCGGGGTTTCCCACTTTTCAACAGTTTCTATCTTTGCCGGATCCACCTTAATACCTTCTTTGTTCACTATGTGACCGAGGAATTGAACTTCTTCCAACCAAAATGCACACTTTGAAAACTTAGCGTACAATTCTTCCTTCCTCAATACTTCTAACACCTTTCTCAAATGTTCATCGTGTTCTTGGTCATTCTTTGAGTAAATAAGTATGTCATCAATGAAAACAATGACAAACTTGTCAAGGTATGGTCCACACACTCGGTTCATAAGGTCCATGAACACAGCTGGTGCATTAGTTAAACCAAACGGCATGACCATAAACTCGTAATGACCGTAACGTGTTCTGAAAGCAGTCTTTGGAATATCATCTTCTTTCACCCGCATTTGATGATACCCGGAACGTAAGTCAATCTTTGAATAAACAGACGAGCCTTGTAGTTGATCAAATAAGTCGTCGATTCTCGGTAGTGGGTAGCGGTTCTTGATGGTAAGTTTGTTCAACTCTCGGTAGTCGATACACAACCTGAATGTACCATCTTTCTTTTTGACAAACAAAACAGGAGCTCCCCACGGTGATGTGCTTGGTCGAATGAAACCACGCTCTAAAAGTTCTTATAATTCAATTTGCAGTTCTTTCATCTCGCTGGGTGCGAGTCTGTAAGGAGCACGAGCTATTGGTGCAGCTCCTGGTACAAGATCTATTTGAAATTCAACGGATCGCTGTGGGGGTAATCCCGGTAATTCTTTCGGAAATACATCGGGAAATTCTTTTGCAATGGGAACATCATTGATGCTCTTTTCTTCAGTTTGTACTTTCTCGACGTGTTCTAGAATAGCATAGCAACCTTTTCTTATTAGTTTTTGTGCCTTCAAATTACTAATAATATGTAGCTTCGTGTTGCCCTTTTCTCCGTACACCATTAAGGGTTTTCCTTTTTCTCGTATAATGCGAATTGCATTTTTGTAACAAACGATATCTGCTTTCACATCTTTCAACCAGTCCATACCGATTATCACATCAAAACTCCCTAACTCTACTGGTATCAAATCAATCTTAAATGTTTCGCTAACCAGTTTAATTTCTCGATTCCGACATATATTATCTGCTGAAATTAATTTACCATTTGCTAATTCGAGTAAAAATTTACTATCCAAAGGTGTCAATGGACAACTTAATTTAGCACAAAAATCTCTACTCATATAGCTTCTATCCGCACCCGAATCAAATAAAACGTAAGCAGATTTATTGTCAATAAGAAACGTACCCGTAACAAGCTCCGGGTCTTCCTGTGCCTCTGCCGCATTAATATTGAATACTCTTCCGCGGCCTTGTCCATTCGTGTTCTCCTGGTTCGGGCAATTTCTAATAATGTGGCCCGGTTTTCCACATTTATAACAAACTACATTGGCATAACTTGCTCCGCCATTACTCGTTCCGACACCATTTGTTCCTTTCGTTCTATTAACCCCTGGTCCGTAGACCTCACACTTCGCCGCGCTATGACCATTTCTTTTACACTTATTGCAAAATTTGGTGCAGAACCCCGAGTGATACTTTTCACACCTTTGGCATAGCTGCTTCTGATTGTTGTTGTTGTTGTTGTTGTTGTTGTTGTTGTTGTTGTTGTTGTTGTTGTTGTTGTTGTTGTTGTTGTTGTTGTTGTTGTTGTTGTTGTTGTTGTTGCGATTGTTATTGTTGTTGGGACGATTGTTGTAGTTGCTGTTGTTGTTGTTGTTGTTGTTGTTGTTGTTGTTGTTGTTGTTGTTGTTGGGCCATTTGTTGTAGTTGCGATTGATGTTGCGATTGTTGGGATAATTGTTGCGATTATTGTTGTAATTGCTGTTGTTGTTGTATTGGTGATTCTTATCACCGTTTTCCTCCCACTTTCTTTTGACTTGCTTCACATTGGCCTCTTCAGCAGTATGTTCTTTAATTCTTTCTTCAATCTGGTTCACTAGTTTGTGAGCCATTCTACATGCCTGTTGTATGGAGGCGGGCTCGTGTGAACTTATATCTTCTTGGATTCTTTCCGGTAATCCTTTCACAAACGCGTCGATCTTCTCTTCCTCATCTTCGAATGCTCCCGGACATAATAGGCACAATTCTGTGAATCGTCTTTCGTACGTGGTAATATCAAATCCTTGGGTTCGTAACCCTCTAAGTTCTGTCTTGAGCTTATTGACCTCGGTTCTGGGACGGTACTTCTCGTTCATCAAGTGCTTGAATGCTGACCACGGTAGTGCGTACGCATCGTCTTGTCCCACTTGCTCTAGATAGGTATTCCACCATGTTAACGTAGAACCTGTGAAGGTATGCGTAGCGTACTTCATTTTGTCCTCTTCAGTACACTTACTTATGGCAAACACTGATTCGACCTTCTCGGTCCACCGTTTCAATCCGATCGGTCCTTCGGTTCCATCAAATTCCAAAGGTTTGCAGGCAGTGAATTCTTTGTAGGTGCATCCTACACGATTTCCTGTACTGCTAGATCCAAGGTTATTGTTGGTATGTAGCGCAGCCTGTACTGCGGCTATGTTTGAAGCTAGAAAAGTACGGAATTCCTCTTCATTCATATTCACGGTGTGTCGAGTAGTCGGTGCCATTTTCTTCAAAATAGTCAAATGGAACAAGTTAATCATACATAATATTAAGAGTAGTTAATAGTATTTCGTAGCATAATATGAACTCATTTATAAAAGCTTTTTCTTCATATTAGCGTTTTATAAGTTTAAATTCTGGTAGTACCTACCCGTTAAGTTCATACTTAGTAGCTAATATACAATTCAACTACCACAATTCTATATGAAAAACTGATTATAATAATATTTCGCGTTCAAAATTTTATACAATATTTTACAAACTTACAATACCGCTTATTTTACATAAAGCATGAAATATAGCACACAATAACTTTGATACAAGATAGTTGTGAAGATAATTCTAGCTAGTACACAAGTCGTTCAGCAAAGGCAATAAAGACACGTAATTCATACGTCCAGAAACAAGTCATGCATTCTGGTTTTACTAGGACTACTTCCCATCCTTGGTCTTGTGGAACATAACCGTTATGGCCGTTGGTAAGACAGCGTGTTGTAACGTCGTCAAAGGGACGAGGGTTACGTAATGTCCAACAGTCCCGTAACAATCTAAAAACCTCATTTCTTACCCCAATTACCGACTCCGTCACTTGTGGGAACGTTATGTTTAATAGTTGTAGCCCGATGTTCTTGTTCTCACTTTGGTGAGAAGCGAACATTACTAATCCGTAAGCATAACATGCTTCTTTATGTTGCATGTTAGCCGCTTTTTCTAAATCACGAAGTCCAATATTCGGATATATTGAGTCAAAATAATTTCTTAACCCATTGCGTAAAATAGCATTTGGGTTCCCCGCAATATATGCGTCAAAGTAAACACATCGTAACTTATGAGTTTCCCAATGTGATATCCCCCATCTTTCAAACAAAAGTGTCTTATAAACCAAGACATTCTTGGAACGTTCTTCGAATGTCTTACAAACTGATTTCGCCTTAAATAGTTGTGCCGAGGAATTCTGACCGACTCTAGACAAGATTTCATCAATCATGTCTCCGGGTAGGTCTCTTAAAATATTGGGTTGTCTATCCATTTTGTGTTTTTAAACTGTAAAATAGACAAGAGTTAGATTCATAAAAAAAGTACTTATTAATACAAGCAATTTTTACATATATCATAAAGCATAAGCACACTATATTACATATATTACACCACACGAATACAACTATCTTATTTCGACTCGCTCGTTTCTTCTTCTTCGGTTTTGGTTCGTTTTTGCCAAGTTTCTAGGGATATATGATGTTCCCCTAATACGAATCGTCGTTTTCCACATTGGTTTAGAAAAACCTGGTGGTTTAGAGGTTCCCGGGTCATTGTTACAACTTAAGGACTTCGGAGGTTGACGATACATATAAAGTTCATCGGGGTTGGAATTAGATTTCTCTATTTTTATGCCCTTTCCCTTATTATTTTCTTTTGCCTTTTTAAATTCAGTTGGGGTAATTTCTATAACATCATCTGAATTCTCGTCAGAATCCGATTCATCGGAGAATTGGTAATCCTCCCAATATTTTGCTTCCTTGGCGGAAACACCATTGACCAATAATTAACCTTGGTCAGTTGGTTGAGGATTTTCTTTTACTTAACCGTTTTATTATTTCCCCCACCGGTTCTATTTCTTCATCCGGTTCCGATTCTTCTTCCGGTTCCGATTCTTCTTCCGGTTCCGACTCTTCTTCCGGTTCCTCTTCGGGAACTTGTGAATCAGTCCATGAATTATTCCAATTTACATTTGACTCTTCATTATTATTAGGTGAGTCAATGGGACTTGTTCTAGAGGTAGACATCTATCACATAATATCAAACGCGTTAAGAGATTAATATATCACATAATATTCACATGTTAAAAATATATAGTTTCCAACCAAATTTGTTAAGCAATCATTTTTCAAGTAAACACGGTCGAAGTCCAGACTCACTAATGCATCCTAACAAACTCGATAAGACACACTAATGCAAAATTCTGGTTCTCTAAGACCAACGCTCGGATACCAACTGAAATGTCCCGTTCTTATTGATTAAAAATGTTCCATATTAATTGATTTCGTTGCGAGGTTTTGACCTCTATATGAGACGTTTTTCAAAGACTGCATTCATTTTAAAACAAACCATAATCTTTATTTCATCAATAAAGGTTTAAAAAGCTTTACGTAGATTATCAAATAATGATAATCTAAAATATCCTGTTTACACACGACCATTACATAATGGTTTACAATACAAATATGTTACATCGAAATCAGTTTCTTGAATGCAGTTTTTACACAATATCATACAAGCATTGACTCCAAATCTTGTCCTTATTTTAGTATGCGACAGCGGAAGCTCTTAGTATTCACCTAAGAATAAACATGCTTTAAACGTCAACAAAAATGTTGGTGAGTTATATGTTTAACCTATATATATCAAATCATAACAATAGACCACAAGATTTCATATTTCAATACACATCCCATATATAGAGATAAAAATCATTCATATGGTGAACACCTGGTAACCGACATTAACAAGATGCATATATAAGAATATCCCCATCATTCCGGGACACCCTTCGGATATGATATAAATTTCGAAGTACTAAAGCATCCGGTACTTTGGATGGGGTTTGTTAAGCCCAATAGATCTATCTTTAGGATTCGGGTCAATTAGGGTGTCTGTTCCCTAATTCTTAGATTACCTGACTTAATAAAAATGGGCATATTCGATTTCGATAATTCAACCATAGAATGTAGTTTCACGTACTTGTGTCTATTTTGTAAATCATTTATAAAACCTGCATGTATTCTCATCCCAAAAATATTAGATTTTAAAAGTGGGACTATAACTCACTTTCACAGATTTTTACTTCGTCGGGAAGTAAGACTTGGACACTGGTTGATTCACGAACCTATAACAATATATACATATATATCAAAGTATGTTCAAAATATATTTACAACACTTTTAATATATTTTGATGTTTTAAGTTTATTAAGTCAGCTGTCCTCGTTAGTAACCTACAACTAGTTGTCCACAGTTAGATGTACAGAAATAAATCGATAAATATTATCTTGAATCAATCTACGACCCAGTGTATACGTATCTCAGTATTGATCACAACTCAAACTATATATATTTTGGAATCAACCTCAACCCTGTATAGCTAACTCCAACATTCACATATAGAGTGTCTATGGTTGTTCCGAAATATATATAGATGTGTCGACATGATAGGTCGAAATATTGTATACGTGTCTATGGTATCTCAAGATTACATAATATACAATACAAGTTGATTAAGTTATGGTTGGAATAGATTTGTTACCAATTTTCACGTAGCTAAAATGAGAAAAATTATCCAATCTTGTTTTACCCATAACTTCTTCATTTTAAATCCGTTTTGAGTGAATCAAATTGCTATGGTTTCATATTGAACTCTATTTTATGAATCTAAACAGAAAAAGCATAGGTTTATAGTCGGAAAAATAAGTTACAAGTCGTTTTTGTAAAGGTAGTCATTTCAGTCGAAAAAACGACGTCTAGATGACCATTTTAGAAAACATACTTCCACTTTGAGTTTAACCATAATTTTTGGATATAGTTTCATGTTCATAATAAAAATCATTTTCTCAGAATAAAAACTTTTAAATCAAAGTTTATCATAGTTTTTAATTAACTAACCCAAAACAGCCCGCGGTGTTACTACGACGGCGTAAATCCGGTTTTACGGTGTTTTTCGTGTTTCCAGGTTTTAAATCATTAAGTTAGCATATCATATAGATATAGAACATGTGTTTAGTTGATTTTAAAATTCAAGTTAGAAGGATTAACTTTTGTTTGCGAACAAGTTTAGAATTAACTAAACTATGTTTTAGTGATTACAAGTTTAAACCTTCGAATAAGATAGCTTTATATGTATGAATCGAATGATGTTATGAAAATTATTACTACCTTAATTTCCTTGGATAAACCTACTGGAAAAGAAAAAAATGGATCTAGCTTCAACGGTTCCTTGGATGGCTCGAAGTTCTTGAAGCAGAATCATGACACGAATACAAGTTCAAGTAAGATCATCACTTGAAATAAGATTGTTATAGTTATAGAAATTGAACCAAAGTTTGAATATGATTATTACCTTGTATTAGAATGATAACCTACTGTAAGAAACAAAGATTTCTTGAGGTTGGATGATCACCTTACAAGATTGGAAGTGAGCTAGCAAACTTGAAAGTATTCTTGATTTTATGTAACTAGAACTTGTAAAATATATGAAGAACACTTAGAACTTGAAGATAGAACTTGAGAGAGATCAATTAGATGAAGAAAATTGAAGAATGAAAGTGTTTGTAGGTGTTTTTGGTCGTTGGTGTATGGATTAGATATAAAGGATATGTAATTTTGTTTTCATGTAAATAAGTCATGAATGATTACTCATATTTTTGTAATTTTATGAGATATTTCATGCTAGTTGCCAAATGATGGTTCCCACATGTCTTAGGTGACTCACATGGGCTGCTAAGAGCTGATCATTGGAGTGTATATACCAATAGTACATACATCTAAAAGCTGTGTATTGTACGAGTACGAATACGGGTGCATACGAGTAGAATTGTTGATGAAACTGAACGAGGATGTAATTGTAAGCATTTTTGTTAAGTAGAAGTATTTTGATAAGTGTCTTGAAGTCTTTCAAAAGTGTATGAATACATATTAAAACACTACATGTATATACATTTTAACTGAGTCGTTAAGTCATCGTTAGTCGTTACATGTAAATGTTGTTTTGAAACCTTTAGGTTAACGATCTTGTTGAATGTTGTTAACCCATTGTTTATTATAACAAATGAGATGTTAAATTGTTATATTATCATGATATTATGATATATAATATATCTTAGTGTGATGTATATACAGTTAAATGTCGTTACAACGATAATTGTTACATATATGTCTCGTTTCGAAATCATTAAGTTAGTAGTCTTATTTTTACATATGTATTTCATTGTTAATACACTTAATAATATATTTACTTATCATTTAACATAATTAACCAAGTGTATCAATATCTTAATATGATTCATATGTACCTAGTAATTCGTTGTTATAACGATAATCGTTATATATATCGTTTTCGAGTTTCTTAAATTAATAGTCTCATTTTTATGTATATAACTCATTGTTAAAATACCTAATGAGATACATAATTATAATAAAAACATGATAACTATATATATAACCATATATATGTCATCGTATAGTTTTTACAAGTTTTAACGTTCGTGAATCACCGGTCAACTTGGGTGGTCAATTGTCTATATGAAACATATTTCAATTAATCAAGTCTTAACAAGTTTGATTGCTTAACATGTTGGAAACATTTAATCATGTAAATATCAATCTCAATTAATATATATAAACATGGAAAAGTTCGGGTCACTACACCATCAGTTTGTGGATGATAGGCAGTACTCATGTCTAGACGAGTTCCCAATGCTTGCTGTAATGTCTGCTAGAATCTTGAAATAAATCTGCCATCCCTATCAGAGATAATAGAGATTGGTATTCCATGTCTGGAGACGACTTCCTTCAAATACAGTCGTGCTAACTTCTCCATCTTGTCATCTTCTCTTATTGGCAGGAAGTGTGCTGACTTGGTGAGACGATCAACTATTACCCAAATAGTATCATAACCACTTGCAGTCCTTGGCAATTTAGTAATGAAATCCATGGTAATGTTTTCCCATTTCCATTCCGGGATTTCAGGTTGTTGTAGTAGACCTGATGGTTTCTGATGTTCAGCTTTGACCTTAGAACACGTCAAACATTCTCCTACATATTTAGCAATATCGGCTTTCATACCTGGCCACCAAAAATGTTTCTTAAGATCCTTGTACATCTTCCCCATTCTAGGATGTATTGAGTATCTGGTTTTATGAGCTTCTCTAAGTACCATTTCTCTCATATCTCCAAATTTTGGTACCCAAATTCTTTCAGCCCTATACCGGGTTTCGTCTTCCCGAATATTAAGATGCTTCTCCGATCCTTTGGGTATTTCATCCTTTAAATTTCCCTCTTTTAAAACTCCTTGTTGCGCCTCCTTTATTTGAGTAGTAAGGTTAGTGTGAATCATTATATTCATAGATTTTACTCGAATGGGTTCTCCGTTCTTTCTGCTCAAGGCGTCGGCTACCACATTTGCCTTCCCCGGGTGGTAACGAATCTCAAAGTCGTAATCATTCAACAATTCAATCCACCTACGCTGCCTCATATTCAGTTGTTTCTGATTAAATATGTGTTGAAGACTTTTATGGTCGGTATATATAATACTTTTGACCCCATATAAGTAGTGCCTCCAAGTCTTTAATGCAAAAAAAACCGCGCCTAATTCCAAATCATGCGTCGTATAATTTTGCTCGTGAATCTTCAATTGTCTAGACGCATAAGCAATCACCTTCGTCCGTTGCATTAATACATAACCGAGACCTTGCTTTGATGCGTCACAATAAATCACAAAATCATCATTCCCTTCAGGAATGACAATATAGGTGCCGTAGTTAGCTTTTTCTTCAACAATTGAAACGCCTTCTCTTGTTCATCCTTCCATTCAAATTTCTTCCCTTTATGCGTTAATGCAGTCAAGGGTTTTGCTATTTTAGAGAAATCTTGGATGAATCTTCATTAGTAACCAGCCAATCCTAAAAATTGACGTATTTGCTTCGGAGTTTTTGGGGTTTCCTACTTTTCAACGGTTTCGATCTTTGCCGGGTCCACCTGGATACCTTCTTTGTTCACTATGTGACCGAGGAATTGAACTTCTTCCAACCAAAATGCACATTTGAAAACTTAGCGTACAGTTTTTCTTTCTTCAATACTTCTAGCACTTTTCTCAAACGTTCTTCGTGCTCTTGATCATTCTTTGAGTAAATAAGTATGTCATCGATGAAAACAATGACAAACTTGTCAAGATATGGCCCACACACTCGGTTCATAAGGTCCATGAACACAGCTGGTGCGTTAGTCAATCCAAACGGCATAACCATAAACTCGTAATGACCATAACGCGTCCTAAAAGCAGTTTTTGGAATATCATCCTCCTTTACTCGCATTTGATGATATCCAGAACGTAAATCGATCTTCAAATAAACCGACGAGCCTTGTAGTTAATCAAATAAGTCGTCAATTCTCGGTAGTGGATAACGGTTTTTGATGGTAAGTTTGTTCAACTCTCTGTAGTCAATACACAACCTAAATGTACCATCCTTCTTCTTGATAAACAAAACAGGAGCTCCCCATGGTGATGTGCTTGGTCGAATGAAACCACGTTCTAATAGTTCTTGCAGTTGGCTTTGCAGTTCTTTCATCTCGCTGGGTGCGAGTCTATAAGGAGCACGAGCTATTGGTGCAGCTCCTGGTACAAGATCTATTTGAAATTCAACAGATCGATGTGGAGGTAGTCCCGGTAATTCTTTCATAAATACATCGGGAAATTCTTTTGCGACGGGAACATCATTGATGCTCTTTTCTTCAGTTTGTACTTTCTCGACGTGTGCTAGAACAGCATAGCAACCTTTTCTTATTAGTTTTTGTGCCTTCAAATTACTAATAAGATGTAGCTTCATGTTGCCCTTTTCTCCGTACACCATTAAGGGTTCTCCTTCTTCTCGTACAATGCGAATTGCATTTTTATAACATACGATCTCTGCTTTCATCTTCTTCAGCCAGTCCATGCCAACTATTACATCAAAACTCCCTAACTCTAATGGTATCAAATCAATCTTAAATATTTCGCTACCCAGTTTAATTTCTCAATTCCAGCATATATTATCTGCTGAAATTAATTTACCGTTTGCTAATTCGAGTAAAAATTTACTATCCAACGGCGTCAATGGATAACTTAATTTAGCACAAAAATCTCTACTCATATAGCTTCTATCCGCACCCGAATCAAATAAAACGTAAGCAGATTTATTGTCAATAAGAAACGTACCCGTAACAAGCTCCGGGTCTTCCTGTGCCTCTGCCGCATTAATATTGAAAACTCTTCCGCGGCTTTGTCCATTCGTGTTCTCCTGGTTCGGGCAATTTCTAATAATGTGGCCCGTTTTTCCACATTTATAACAAACTACATTGGCATAACTTGCTCCGACACTACTTGCTCCGCCATTACTCGTTCCAACACCATTTGTTCCTTTCGTTCTGTTAACCCCTGGTCCGTAGACCTCACACTTCACCGCGCTATGACCATTTCTTTTACACTTGTTGCAAAATTTGGTGCAGAACCCCGAGTGATACTTTTCACACCTTTGGCGTAGCTGCTTCTGAGTGTTGTTGTTGTTGTTGCGATTGTTGGGATGATTGTTGTAGTTGCTGCTGTTGTTGTTGTTGTTGTTGTTGTTGTTGTTGTTGTTGTTGTTGTTGTTGTTGTTGTTGTTGTTGTTGTTGTTGGGCCGTTTGTTGTAGTTGCGATTGATGTTGCGATTGTTGGGATAATTGTTGCGATTATTATTGTAATTGCTGTTGTTGTTGTATTGGTGATTCTTATCACCGTTTTCCTCCCACTTTCTTTTGACTTGCTTCACATTGGCCTCTTCAGCCGTCTGTTCTTTAATTCTTTCCTCAATCTGGTTCACTAGTTTGTGAGCCATTCTACATGCCTGTTGTATGGAGGCAGGCTCGTGTGAACTTATATCTTCTTGGATTCTTTTCGGTAATCCTTTCACAAACGCGTCGATCTTCTCTTCCTCATCTTCAAACGCTCCCGGACACAATAGGCACAATTCTGTGAATCGTCTTTCGTACGTGGTAATATCAAATCCTTGGGTTCGTAACCCTCTAAGTTCTGTCTTGAGCTTATTGACCTCAGTTCTGGGACGGTACTTCTCGTTCATCAAGTGCTTGAATGCTGACCACGGTAGTGCGTACGCATCATCTTGTCCCACTTGCTCTAGATAGGTATTCCACCATGTTAACGCAGAACCTGTGAAGGTATGCGTAGCGTACTTCACTTTGTACTCTTCAGTACACTTACTTATGGCAAACACCGATTCGACCTTCTCGGTCCACCATTTCAATCCGATCGGTCCTTCGGTTCCATTAAATTCCAAAGGTTTGCAGGCAGTGAATTCTTTGTAGGTGCATCCTACACGATTTCCTGTACTGCTAGATCCAAGGTTATTGTTGGTATGTAGCGCAGCCTGTACTGCGGCTATGTTTGAAGCTAGAAAAGTACGGAATTCCTCTTCATTCATATTCACGGTGTGTCGAGTAGTTGGTGCCATTTCCTTCAAAATAGTCAAATGGAACAAGTTAATCATACAGAATATTACGAGTAGTTAATAGTATTTCGTAGCATAATATGAACTCATTTATAAAAGCTTTTTCTTCATATTAGCGTTTTATAAGTTTAAATTCGGGTAGTACCTACCCGTTAAGTTCATACTTAGTAGCTAATATACAATTCAACTACTACAATTCTATATGAAAAACTGATTATAATAATATTTCACGTTCAAACTTTTATACAATATTTTACAAACTTACAATACCGCTTATTTTACATAAAGCATGAAATATAGCACACAATAACTTTGATACAAGATAGTTGTGAAGATAATTCTAGCTAGTACACAAGTCGTTCAGCAAAGGCAATAAAGACACGTAATTCATACGTCCAGAAACAAGTCATGCATTCTGGTTTTACTAGGACTACTTCCCATCCTTGGTCTTGTGGAACATAACCGTTATGGCCGTTGATAAGACAGCGTGTTGTAATGTCGTCAAAGGGACGAGGGTTACGTAATAACCAACAGTCTCGTAATAACCTAAAAACCTCATTTCTTACCCCAATTACCGACTCCGTCACTTGTGGGAACGTTTTGTTTAATAGTTGTAGCCCGATGTTCTTTTTCTCACTTTGGTGAGAAGCGAACATTACTAACCTTTAAGCATAGTATGCTTCTTTATGTTGCATGTTAGCCGCTTTTTCTAAATCATGAAGTCCTATATTCGGATACATTGAGTCAAAATAATTTCTTAACCCGTTGCGTAAAATAGCATTTGGGTTCCCCGCAATATATGCGTCAAAGTAAACACATCGTAACTTATGAGTTTCCCAATGTGATATCCCCCATCTTTCAAATGAAAGTCTCTTATAAATCAAGACATTCTTGGAACGTTCTTCGAATGTCTTACAAACTGATTTCGCCGTAAATAGTTGTGCCGAAGAATTCTGACCGACTCTAGACAAGATTTCATCAATCGTGTCTCCGGGTAGGTCTCTTAAAATATTGGGTTGTCAATGCATTTTGTGTTTTTATACTGTAAAATAGACAAGAGTTAGATTCATAAAAAAAAACTTATTAATACATGCAATTTTTACATATATCATAAAGCATAAGCACACTATATTACATATATTACACCACACAAATACAACTATCTTATTCCGACTCGCTTGTTTCTTCTTCTTCGGTTTTGGTTCGTTTTGCCAAGTTTCTAGGGATATATGACGTTC
The DNA here is from genome assembly GCF_046630445.1 of Rutidosis leptorrhynchoides. NCBI lineage: Eukaryota > Viridiplantae > Streptophyta > Magnoliopsida > Asterales > Asteraceae > Rutidosis > Rutidosis leptorrhynchoides. The sequence goes on from NC_092334.1 coordinate 152,030,959, forward strand.
CCTTAATACGAGCCGTCGTTTTCCACATTGGTTTAGAAAAACCTGGTGGTTTAGAGGTTCCCGGGTCATTGTTACAACTTAAGGACTTCGGGGGTTGACGATACATATAAAGTTCATCGGGGTTGGAATTAGATTTCTCTATTTTTATGCCCTTTCCCTTATTATTTTCTTTTGCCTTTTTAAATTCAGTTGGGGTAATTTCTATAACATCATCGGAATTCTCATCGGAATCCGATTCATCGGAGAATTGGTAATCCTCCCAATAATTTGCTTCCTTGGCGGAAACATCATTGACCATAATTAACCTTGGTCGGTTGGTTGAGGATTTTCTTTTACTTAATCATTTTATTATTTCCCCCACCGGTTCTATTTCCTCCTCCGGTTCCTCCTCTTCCGGTTCTGATTCTTCTTCCGATTCTGATTCTTCTTCCGGTTCCTCTTCGGGAACTTGTGAATCAGTCCAATATATATTCGACTCTTCGTTATTATTAGGTGAGTCAATGGGATTTGTGCTAGAGGTAGACATCTATCACACAATATCAAACATGTTAAGAGATTAATATATCACATAATATATACATGTTAATAATATATAGTTTCCAACAAAAATGTTAAGCAATCATTTTTAAAGAAAACACGGTCGAAGTCCAGACTCACTAATGCATCCTAACAAACTCGATAAGACACACTAATGCAAATTTTCTGGTTCTCTAAGACCAACGCTCTGATACCAACTGAAATGTCCCGTTCTTATTGATTAAAAACGTTCCATATTAATTGATTTCGTTGCGAGGTTTTGACCTCTATATGAGACGTTTTTCAAAGACTGCATTCATTTTTAAAACAAACCATAACCTTTATTTCATAAATAAAGGTTTAAAAAGCTTTACGTAGATTATCAAATAATGATAATCTAAAATATCCTGTTTACACACGACCATTACATAATGGTTTACAATACAAATATGTTACATCGAAATCAGTTTCTTGAATGCAGTTTTTACACAATATCATACAAACATGGACTCCAAATCTTGTCCTTATTTTAGTATGCAACAGTGGAAGCTCTTAGTATTCACCTGAGAATAAACATGCTTTAAACGTCAACAAAAATGTTGGTGAGTTATAGGTTTAACCTATATATATCAAATCGTAACAATAGACCACAAGATTTCATATTTCAATACACATCCCATACATAGAGATAAAAATCATTCATATAGTGAACACCTGGTAACCGACATTAACAAGATGCATATATAAGAATATCCCCATCATTCCGGGACACCCTTCGGATATGATATAAATTTCGAAGTACTAAAGCATCCGGTACTTTGGATGGGGTTTGTTAGGCCCAATAGATCTATCTTTAGGATTCGTGTCAATTAGAGTGTCTGTTCCCTAATTCTTAGATTACCAGACTTAATAAAAAGGGGCATATTCGATTTCGATAATTCAACCATAGAATGTAGTTTCACGTACTTGTGTCTATTTTGTAAATCATTTATAAAACCTGCATGTATTCTCATTCCAAAAATATTAGATTTTAAAAGTGGGACTATAACTCACTTTCACAGATTTTTACTTCGTCGGGAAGTAAGACTTGGCCATTGGTTGATTCACGAACCTATAACAATATATACATATATATCAAAGTATGTTCAAAATATATTTACAACACTTTTAATATATTTTGATGTTTTAAGTTTATTAAGTCAGCTGTCCTCGTTAGTAACCTACAACTAGTTGTCCACAGTTAGATGTACAGAAATAAATCGATAAATATTATCTTGAATCAATCCACGACCCAGTGTATACATATCTCAGTATTGATCACAACTCAAACTATATATATTTTGGAATCAACCTCAACCCTGTATAGCTAACTCCAACATTCACATATAGAGTGTCTATGGTTGTTCCGAAATATATATAGATGTGTCGACATGATAGGTCGAAACATTGTATACGTGTCTATGGTATCTCAAGATTACATAATATACAATACAAGTTTATTAAGTTATGGTTGGAATAGATTTGTTACCAATTTTCACGTAGCTAAAATGAGAAAAATTATCCAATCTTGTTTTACCCATAACTTCTTCATTTTAAATCTGTTTTGAGTGAATAAAATTGCTATGGTTTCATATTGAACTCTATTTTATGAATCTAAACAGAAAAAGTATAGGTTTATAGTCGAAAAAATAAGTTACAAGTCATTTTTGTAAAGGTAGTCATTTCAGTCGAAAGAACGACGTCTAGATGACCATTTTAGAAAACATACTTCCACTTTGAGTTTAACCATAATTTTTAGATATAGTTTCATGTTCATAATAAAAATCATTTTCCCAGAATAACAACTTTTAAATCAAAGTTTATCATAGTTTTTAATTAACTAACCCAAAACAGCTCGCGGTGTTACTACGACGGCGTAAATCCGGTTTTACGGTGTTTTTCGTGTTTCCAGGTTTTAAATCATTAAGTTAGCATATAATATAGATATAGAACATGTGTTTAGTTGATTTTAAAAGTCAATTTAGAAGGATTAACTTTTATTTGCGAAAAAGTTTAGAATTAACTAAACTATGTTCTAGTGATTACAAGTTTAAACCTTCGAATAAGATAGCTTTATATGTATGAATCGAATGATGTTATGAACATCATTACTACCTCAAGTTCCTTGGATAAACCTACTGGAAATGAGAAAAATAGATCTAGCTTCAAAGGATCCTTGGATGGCTTGAAAGTTCTTGAAGCAGAATCATGGCACGAAAACAATTTCAAGTAAGATTTTCACTCGAAATAAGATTGTTATAGTTATAGAAATTGAATTAAAGTTTGAATATGATTATTACCTTGTATTAGAAAGATAACCTACTGTAAGTAACAAAGGTTTCTTGATCTTGGATGATTACTTGGAATGGATTTAGAAAACTTGGAAGTAAACTTGCAATCTTGGAAGTATTCTTGATTTTATGAAACTAGAACTTTTGGAATTTATGAAGAACACTTAGAACTTGAAGATAGAACTTGAGAGAGATCAATTAGATGAAGAAAATTGAAGAATGAAAGTGTTTGTAGGTGTTTTTGGTCGTTGGTGTATGGATTAGATATAAAGGATATGTAATTTTGTTTTCATGTAAATAAGTCATGAATGATTACTCATATTTTTGTAATTTTATGAGATATTTCATGCTAGTTGCCAAATGATGGTTCCCACATGTGTTAGGTGACTCACATGGGATGCTAAGAGCTGATCATTGGAGTGTATATACCAATAGTACATACATCTAAAAGCTGTGTATTGTACGAGTACGAATACGGGTGCATACGAGTAGAATTGTTGATGAAACTGAACGAGGATGTAATTGTAAGAATTTTTGTTAAGTAGAAGTATTTTGATAAGTGTCTTGAAGTCTTTCAAAAGTGTATGAATACATATTAAAACACTACATGTATATACATTTTAACTGAGTCGTTAAGTCATCGTTAGTCGTTACATGTAAATGTTGTTTTGAAACCTTTAGGTTAACGATCTTGTTGAATGTTGTTAACCCATTGTTTATTATAACAAATGAGATGTTAAATTGTTATATTATCATGATATTATGATATATAATATATCTTAGTATGATATATATACAGTTAAATGTCGTTACAATGATAATCGTTACATATATGTCTCGTTTCGAAATCATTAAGTTAGTAGTCTTATTTTTACATATGTATTTCATTGTTAATACACTTAATAATATATTTACTTATCATTTAACATAATTAACCAAGTGTATCAATATCTTAATATGATTCATATGTACCTAGTAAGACGTTGTTATAACGATAATCGTTATATATATCGTTTTCGAGTTTCTTAAATTAATAGTCTCATTTTTATGTATATAACTCATTGTTAAAATACCTAATGAGATACATAATTATAATAAAATCATGTTAACTATATATATAACCATATATATGTCATCGTATAGTTTTTACAAGTTTTAACGTTCGTGAATCACCGGTCAACTTGGGTGGTCAATTGTCTATATGAAACCTATTTCAATTAATCAAGTCTTAACAAGTTTGATTGCTTAACATGTTGGAAACACTTAATCATGTAAATAACAATTTCATTTAATATATATATAAACATGGAAAAGTTCGGGTCACTACAGAATGAGCGGATGAATAAGGTTTAGAATTTTAGATAGAATATAATCGTGGTGAGATATTCGGGAAATGAGGGTGAAAATGGTGTTTCGGACTGGTTCGCCGGTAAATGCTTCAGGTTCATCGCCAAGAGGTAAATTCGGTTGGTGAAAAGGATCGCCTTCTTCGCGTCTCCATTGATTAAGTCGACTACGAACCCATCCCCAATTCATCCAGAATTGATGATGACTGATCGGTTAATCCATTCCGGTTACACTGCTTTCGGAGCTTGAGTGGAAATCCATATCGGAATAGTTGTCGGAATCCAAGGAACTTGAACTAGTGGTGAGTTCCATTTCGTACGATTGAATAAAGGATTTTTCGATATAAAATGATTTTCAGATATTAGATGATATTCTAATTATATAGAATACCTATATATAGTACAGAAGATCCCATTGATTATGGAGAAATTTTCGGAAGCTGTCAGGCAAATTTTACAGTAACAGGTACGCTAAGATATGAATTAGCAGATACGCTAAGATATGAATTTTGTCTATACACTATTCATGCAATCAATGCAGTAAGATGTGTCTAGACTAAGAATGATAAGCAGGTAATTTTCTAAGGATGATAAGTAGGTAATTTTCGACACAAAATGATAAGCAAAACTTTTGACATGCAGACACGGTCGAAGTCCAGACTCACTAATGCATCTAAGCAACTATCAGTTAGACACACTAATGCAAGACCTGGTTCGCTAAGACCACCGCTCTGATACCAACTTTAACGACCCGTCCTGATCCATCAGGATGAATACATTACATTTGGTTACATCGCGAGGTACTTGACCTCTATATGATACATTTTACAATCATTGCATTCGTTTTTAAAAAGATAAACTTTCATTACATCGAAAGTTGACGGCATGCATACCATTTCATAATATATCCAACTATAATTGACTTAATAATAATCTTGATGAACTCAACGACTTGAATGCAACTGATGTGTCAAGACGTAACCTTTAAAATGAAGACAATATGCTTAATAATTAACACATAATACAGGCAACTAAAACCCAATCATACAGTAATTAGCAAGTAAATTGACCAGTTCGATCCACAGTGAGAAGTTTGTTTTAAGGATTTTACAACGATTAATTATTCTAAAGGGGGGAGTTTGTGTTTGAATTTGTATTTTCGTTTAACGAAACAGTGAATAAATATAATGAATAACAAGAATGAGAATGCGGTGTTTACTTCTATGCTTGATAAATGACAGGGATTGTTCTTTTATAATTAAAACTGTTATGTGATAGTTACAATAGAGCAGTTTATATCAATTTCACAATTTCTATAAACTAAAGAGCTATGTTTAATCAACAAGATTCTTTCGTGGTTGAATTCACATAAAACCTAGTTTACTAAGATCACTCTAAGTAAACTACATGATTGTATATCCTAAATATCATTCAATTAACATCCTATACTCACATATAGGTGGCTAGATCACTAGGTGTTGAAGTATAAGCTATGGTCTTTGATAAACTCACATAAACCAAGTCATAACTTACATAATTGAACTAGGATACAAGGATGATTACAACAATGGATATTTTGAAAGAACATGGTGATTTAGATTGATTAACTAACTAGATCCAACCCGGTTAAACTCACGTGAAACTTAAATTACAACAATCACTTGAGGTAATTTCATAACTATGTTGCTATGGAACTTATTCAATTACTGAATTTAAACACATAACAAAATCACTTAAGTTTATGCATCTAATCATCTAGATTACTAGGTGTATTGAAGTATAGATTGTTTTCCTAGTTAACTCACATTAATAGGTTTTCAATCTATATAATTGAAGAAATGAACTAAGCAAGTATAACAATGGTTCTTACGGTTGAACTAGATAATTTAATTAATCAAACATATATATAACTAGCATAACATCAAAGTATAGAACAATCCCAAGCCATAAATCTTACATTGAAGCAAACACACAAGGCTTTTAGCCTAACATAATCATAATAGAACTAATGGAACAGTAAATACAAGTTGAATTCATGTTTAAAAAATATAGAACAATAATACCAATAGTGATGAATGATCCTAGCTTAATCTTGATGTTGAAAGAGTGGAGATTGACTTGTAGCCTTCCTTGAACCTTGAAAATCGTATTAGAACTGAGGGAAAACGTAGTAGTGAAGGTATATGAAGTATGTAACCAAAGGCTCCATTAAATAGGCTCAAAAGTTAGGTAAAATGGCCAGAAATTGACTAGATGCGCCGCATCTCTTTGGGATGCGCCGCATCTCTTTACGTTTAGTAGATTTCAGCTCGATTCTGCACTCAGGACTGTCGGCAGGGGACCAGATGTGCCGCATCTGGCACAGATGCGCCGCATCTGGCTTGGATGCGTCGCATCCCTCTTAGATGCGCCACATCTGAGGCTGTTTTGGTCCAGAAGTCTTTATGTTCCGCATCTGAAACTGTCGGGAGTTATTTGGTGCAGAGATGTGTAGTGACCCGAACTTTTCCATGTTTATATATATTAATTGAGATTGATATTTACATGATTAAATGTTTCCAACATGTTAAGCAATCAAACTTGTTAAGACTTGATTAATTGAAATATGTTTCATATAGACAATTGACCACCCAAGTTGATCGGTGATTCACGAACGTTAAAACTTGTAAAAACTATATGATGACATATATATGGATATATATATATATAGTTAACATGATACTATGATAAGAAAACATATCATAAAGTATATTAACAATGAACTACATATGTAAAAACAAGACTACTAACTTAATGATTTTTAAACGAGACATATATGTAACGATTATCGTTGTAAAGACATTTAATGTATATATATCATATTAAGAGATATTCATACATGATAATATCATGATAATATAATAATTTAAAATCTCATTTGATATTATAAACATTGGGTTAACAACATTTAACAAGATCGTTAACCTAAAGGTTTCAAAACAACACTTACATGTAACGACTAACGATGACTTAACGACTCAGTTAAAATGTATATACATGTAGTGTTTTAATATGTATTTATACACTTTTGAAAGACTTCAATACACTTATCAAAATACTTCTACTTAACAAAAATGCTTACAATTACATCCTCGTTCAGTTTCATCAACAATTCTACTCGTATGCACCCGTATTCGTACTCGTACAATACACAGCTTTTAGATGTATGTACTATTGGTATATACACTCCAATGATCAGCTCTTAGCAGCCCATGTGAGTCACCTAACACATGTGGGAACCATCATTTGGCAACTAGCATGAAATATCTCATAAAATTACAAAAATATGAGTAATCATTCATGACTTATTTACATGAAAACAAAATTACATATCCTTTATATCTAATCCATACACCAACGACCAAAAACACCTACAAACACTTTCATTCTTCAATTTTCTTCATCTAATTGATCTCTCTCAAGTTCTATCTTCAAGTTCTAAGTGTTCTTCATAAATTCCAAAAGTTCTAGTTTCATAAAATCAAGAATACTTTCAAGTTTGCTAGCTCACTTCCAATCTTGTAAGGTGATCATCCAACCTCAAGAAATCTTTGTTTCTTACAGTAGGTTATCATCCTAATACAAGGTAATAATCATATTCAAACTTTGGTTCAATTTCTATAACTATAACAATCTTATTTCAAGTGATGATCTTACTTGAACTTGTTTTCGTGTCATGATTCTGCTTCAAGAACTTCGAGCCATCCAAGGATCCATTGAAGCTAGATCCATTTTTCTCTTTTCCAGTAGGTTTATCCAAGGAAATTAAGGTAGTAATGATGTTCATAACATCATTCGATTCATACATATAAAGCTATCTTATTCGAAGGTTTAAACTTGTAATCACTAGAACATAGTTTAGTTAATTCTAAACTTGTTCGCAAACAAAAGTTAATCCTTCTAACTTGACTTTTAAAATCAACTAAACACATGTTCTATATCTATATGATATGCTAACTTAATGATTTAAAACCTGGAAACACGAAAAACACCGTAAAACCGGATTTACGCCGTCGTAGTAACACCGCGGGCTGTTTTGGGTTAGTTAATTAAAAACTATGATAAACTTTGATTTAAAAGTTGTTATTCTGAGAAAATGATTTTTATTATGAACATGAAACTATATCCAAAAATTATGGTTAAACTCAAAGTGGAAGTATGTTTTCTAAAATGGTCATCTAGACGTCGTTCTTTCGACTGAAATGACTACCTTTACAAAAACGACTTGTAACTTATTTTTCCGACTATAAACCTATACTTTTTCTGTTTAGATTCATAAAATAGAGTTCAATATGAAATCATAGCAATTTGATTCACTCAAAACGGATTTAAAATGAAGAAGTTATGGGTAAAACAAGATTGGATAATTTTTCTCATTTTAGCTACGTGAAAATTGGTAACAAATCTATTCCAACCATAACTTAATCAACTTGTATTGTATATTATGTAATCTTGAGATACCATAGACACGTATACAATGTTTCGACCTATCATGTCGACACATCTATATATATTTCGGAACAACCATAGACACTCTATATGTGAATGTTGGAGTTAGCTATACAGGGTTGAGGTTGATTCCAAAATATATATAGTTTGAGTTGTGATCAATACTGAGATACGTATACACTGGGTCGTGGATTGATTCAAGATAATATTTATCGATTTATTTCTGTATATCTAACTGTGGACAACTAGTTATAGGTTACTAACGAGGACAGCTGACTTAATAAACTTAAAACATCAAAATATATTAAAAGTGTTGTAAATATATTTTGAACATACTTTGATATATATGTATATATTGTTATAGGTTCGTGAATCAACAGTGGCCAAGTCTTACTTCCCGACGAAGTAAAAATCTGTGAAAGTGAGTTATAGTCCCACTTTTAAAATCTAATATTTTTGGGATGAGAATACATGCAGGTTTTATAAATGATTTACAAAATAGACACAAGTACGTGAAACTACATTCTATGGTTGAATTATCGAAATCGAATATGCCCCTTTTTATTAAGTCTGGTAATCTAAGAATTAGGGAACAGACACCCTAATTGACGCAAATCCTAAAGATAGATCTATTGGGCCTAACAAACCCCATCCAAAGTACCGGATGCTTTAGTACTTCGAAATTTATATCATATCCGAAGGGTGTCCCGGAATGATGGGGATATTCTTATATATGCATCTTGTTATTGTCGGTTACCAGGTGTTCACCATATGAATGATTTTTATCTCTATGTATGGGATGTGTATTGAAATATGAAATCTTGTGGTCTATTGTTACGATTTGATATATATAGGTTAAACCTATAACTCACCAACATTTTTGTTGACGTTTAAAGCATGTTTATTCTCAGGTGAATATTAAGAGCTTCCGCTGTTGCATACTAAAATAAGGACAAGATTTGGAGTCCATGTTTGTATGATATTGTGTAAAAACTGCATTCAAGAAACTGATTTCGATGTAACATATTTGTATTGTAAACCATTATGTAATGGTCGTGTGTAAACAGGATATTTTAGATTATCATTATTTGATAATCTACGTAAAGCTTTTTAAACCTTTATTTATGAAATAAAGGTTATGGTTTGTTTTAAAAATGAATGCAGTCTTTGAAAAACGTCTCATATAGAGGTCAAAACCTCGCAACGAAATCAATTAATATGGAACGTTTTTAATCAATAAGAACGGGACATTTCAGTTGGTATCCGAGCGTTGGTCTTAGAGAACCAGAAAATTTGCATTAGTGTGTCTTATCGAGTTTGTTAGGATGCATTAGTGAGTCTGGACTTCGACCGTGTTTTCTTTAAAAATGATTGCTTAACATTTTTGTTGGAAACTATATATTTTTAACATATGAATATTATGTGATATATTAATCTCTTAACGTGTTTGATATTATGTGATAGATGTCTACCTCTAGAACAAGTCCCATTGACTCACCTAATAATAATGAAGAGTCAAATGTAAATTGGAATGATTTGTGGACTGATTCACAAGTTCCCGAAGAGGAACCGGAAGAAGAGTCGGAACCAGAAGAAGAATCGGAACCGGAAGAAGAATCGGAACCGGATGAAGAAATAGAACCGGTGGGGGAAATAATAAAACGGTTAAGTAAAAGAAAATCCTCAACCAACCGACCAAAGTTAATTATGGTCAATGGTGTTTCCGCCAAGGAAGCAAAATATTGGGAGGATTACCAATTCTCCGATGAATCGGATTTCGACGAGAATTCCGATAATGTTATAGAAATTACCCCAACTGAATTTAAAAAGGCAAAAGAAAATAATAAGGGAAAGGGCATAAAAATAGAGAAATCTAATTCCAACCCCGATGAACTTTATATGTATCGTCAACCCCCGAAGTCCTTAAGTTGTAACAATGACCCGGGAACCTCTAAACCACCAGGTTTTTCTAAACCAATGTGGACAACGACGGCTCGTATTAGGGGAACATCATATATCCCTAGAAACTTGGCAAAACGAACCAAAACCGAAGAAGAAGAAACGAGCGAGTCGGAATAAGATAGTTGTATTCGTGTGGTGTAATATATGTAATATAGTGTTCTTATGCTTTATGATATATGTAAAAATTGCTTGTATTAATAAGTATTTTTTTATGAAACTAACTCTTGTCTATTTTACAGTTTAAAAACACAAAATGGATAGACAACCCAATATTTTAAGAGACCTACCAGGAGACATGATTGATGAAATCTTGTCTAGAGTCGGCCAGAATTCTTCGGCACAACTATTTAAGGCGAGATCAGTTTGTAAGACATTCGAAGAACGTTCCAAGAATGTCTTGGTTTATAAGAGACTTTCGTTTGAAAGATGGGGGATATCACATTGGGAAACCCATAAGTTACGATGTGTTTACTTTGACGCATATATTGCGGGGAACCCAAATGCTATTTTACGCAACGGGTTAAGAAATTATTTTGACTCAATATATCCGAATATTGGACTTCGTGATTTAGAAAAAGCGGCTAACATGCAACATAAAGAAGCATGTTATGCTTACGGATTAGTAATGTTCGCTTCTCACCAAAGTGAGAACAAGAACATCGGGCTACAACTATTAAACAAAATGTTTCCACAAGTGACGGAGTCGGTAATTGGGGTAAGAAATGAGGTTTTTAGATTATTACGGGACTGTTGGACATTACGTAACCCTCGTCCCTTTGATGACGTTACAACACGCTGTCTTATCAACAGCCATAACGGTTATGTTGCACAAGACCAAGGATGGGAAGTAGTCCTAGTAAAACCAGAATGCATGACTTGTTTCTGGACGTATGAATTACGTGTCTTTATTGCCTTTGCTGAACGACTTGTGTACTAGCTAGAATTGTCTTCACAACTATCTTGTATCAAAGTTATTGTGTGCTATATTTCATGCTTTATGTAAAATAAGCGGTATTGTAAGTTTGTAAAATATTGTATAAAAGTTTGAACGCGAAATATTATTACAATCAGTTTGTCATATAGAATTGTAGTAGTTGAATTGTATATTAGCTACTAAGTATGAACTTAACGGGTAGGTACTACCCGAATTTAAACTTATAAAACGCTAATATGAAGAAAAAGCTTTTATAAATGAGTTCATATTATGCTACAAAATACTATTAACTACTCTTAATATTCTGTATGATTAACTTGTTCCATTTAACTATTTTGAAGGAAATGGCACCGACTACTCGACACACCGTGAATATGAATGAAGAAGAATTCCGTACTTTTCTAGCTTCAAACATAGCCGTAGTACAGGCTGCGCTACATACCAACAATAACCTTGGATCTAGCAGTACAGGAAATTGTGTAGGATGCACCTACAAAGAATTCACTGCCTGCAAACCTTTGGAATTTGATGGAACCGAAGGACCGATCGGATTGAAACGGTGGACCGAGAAGGTCGAATCGGTGTTTGCCATAAGTAAGTGTACTGAAGAGGACAAAGTAAAGTACGCTACGCATACCTTCACAAGTTCTGCGTTAACATGGTGGAATACCTATCTAGAGCAAGTGGGACAAGACGATGCGTACGCACTACCGTGGTCAGCATTCAAGCACTTGATGAACGAGAAGTACCGTCCCAGAACCGAGGTCAATAAGCTCAAGACAGAACTTAGAGGGTTACGAACCCAAGGATTTGATATTACCACGTACGAAAGACGATTCACAGAATTGTGCCTATTGTGTTCGGGAGCATTCGAAGATGAGGAAGAGAAGATCGACGCGTTTGTGAAAGGATTACCGGAAAGAATCCAAGAAGATATAAGTTCACACGAGCCCGCCTCCATACAACAGGCATGTAGAATGGCTCACAAACTCGTGAACCAAATTGAAGAAAGAATTAAAGAACAGACTGCTGAAGAGGCCAATGTGAAGCAAGTCAAAAGAAAGTGGGAGGAAAACGGTGATAACAATCACCAATACAACAACAACAGCAATTACAACAATAATCGCAACAATTATCCCAACAATCGCAACATCAATCGCAACTACAACAAACGGCCCAACAACAACAACAACAGCAACTACAACAATCATCCCAACAACAATAATAACCGCAACAACAACAATAATCAGAAGCAGCTATGCCAAAGGTGTGAAAAGAATCACTCGGGGTTCTGCACCAAATTTTGCAACAAGTGTAAAAGAAATGGTCATAGCGCGGCGAAGTGTGAGGTCTACGGACCAGGGGTTAATAGAACGAAAGGAACAAATGGTGTCGGAACGAGTAATGGCGGAGCAAGTTGTGCCAATGTAGTTTGTTATAAATGTGGAAAACCGGGCCACATTATTAGAAATTGCCCGAACCAGGAGAACACGAATGGACAAGGCCGTGGAAGAGTTTTCAATATTAATGCGGCAGAGGCACAGGAAGACCCGGAGCTTGTTACGGGTACGTTTCTTATTGACAATAAATCTGCTTACGTTTTATTTGATTCGGGTGCGGATAGAAGCTATATGAGTAGAGATTTTTGTGCTAAATTAAGTTGTCCATTGACGCCTTTGGATAGTAAATTTTTACTCGAATTAGCAAATGGTAAATTAATTTCAGCAGATAATATATGTCGGAATCGAGAAATTAAACTGGTTAGCGAAACATTTAAGATTGATTTGATACCAGTAGAGTTAGGGAGTTTTGATGTGATAATCGGTATGGACTGGTTGAAAGAAGTGAAAGCGGAGATCGTTTGTTACAAAAATGCAATTCGCATTATACGAGAAAAAGGAAAACCCTTAATGGTGTACGGAGAAAAGGGCAACACGAAGCTACATCTTATTAGTAATTTGAAGGCACAAAAACTAATAAGAAAAGGTTGCTATGCTGTTCTAGCACACGTTGAGAAAGTACAAACTGAAGAAAAGAGCGTCAATGATGTTCCCGTCGCAAAAGAATTTCCTGATGTATTTCCGAAAGAATTACCGGGATTACCCCCACATCGATCCGTTGAATTTCAAATAGATCTTGTACCAGGAGCTGCACCAATAGCTCGTGCTCCTTACAGACTCGCACCCAGCGAGATGAAAGAACTACAAAGCCAATTACAAGAACTTTTAGAGCGTGGTTTCATTCGACCAAGCACATCACCGTGGGGAGCTCCTGTTTTGTTTGTCAAGAAGAAAGATGGTACATTCAGGTTGTGTATCGACTACCGAGAGTTGAACAAACTTACCATCAAGAACCGCTACCCACTACCGAGAATCGACGACTTATTTGATCAACTACAAGGCTCGTCTGTTTTTACAAAGATTGACTTACGTTCCGGGTATCATCAAATGCGGGTGAAAGAAGATGATATTCCAAAGACTGCTTTCAGAACACGTTACGGTCATTACGAGTTTATGGTCATGCCATTTGGTTTAACTAATGCACCAGCTGTGTTCATGGACCTTATGAACCGAGTGTGTGGACCATACCTTGACAAGTTTGTCATTGTTTTCATTGATGACATACTTATTTACTCAAAGAATGACCAAGAACACGGTGAACATTTGAGAAAGGTGTTAGAAGTATTGAGGAAGGAAGAATTGTACGCTAAGTTTTCAAAGTGTGCATTTTGGTTGGAAGAAGTTCAATTCCTCGGTCACATAGTGAACAAAGAAGGTATTAAGGTGGATCCGGCAAAGATAGAAACTGTTGAAAAGTGGGAAACCCCGAAAACTCCGAAACACATACGCCAGTTTTTAGGACTAGCTGGTTACTACAGAAGGTTCATCCAAGACTTTTCCAGAATAGCAAAACCCTTGACTGCATTAACGCATAAAGGGAAGAAATTTGAATGGAATGATGAACAAGAGAAAGCGTTTCAGTTATTGAAGAAAAAGCTAACTACGGCACCTATATTGTCATTGCCTGAAGGGAATGATGATTTTGTGATTTATTGTGATGCATCAAAGCAAGGTCTCGGTTGTGTATTAATGCAACGAACGAAGGTGATTGCTTATGCGTCTAGACAATTGAAGATTCACGAACAAAATTATACGACGCATGATTTGGGATTAGGTGCAGTTGTTTTTGCATTAAAGACTTGGAGGCACTACTTATATGGGGTTAAAAGTATTATATATACCGACCACAAAAGTCTTCAACACATATTTAATCAGAAACAACTGAATATGAGGCAGCGTAGGTGGATTGAATTATTGAATGATTACGACTTTGAGATTCGTTACCACCCGGGGAAGGCAAATGTGGTAGCCGATGCCTTGAGCAGGAAGGACAGAGAACCCATTCGAGTAAAATCTATAAATATAATGATTCATAATAACCTTACTACTCAAATAAAGGAGGCGCAACAAGGAGTTTTAAAAGAGGGAAATTTAAAGGATGAAATACCCAAAGGATCGGAGAAGCATCTTAATATTCGGGAAGACGGAACCCGGTATAGGGCTGAAAGGATTTGGGTACCAAAATTTAGAGATATGAGAGAAATGGTACTTAGAGAAGCTCATAAAAAACCAGATACTCAATACATCCTGGAACGGGAAAGATGTACAAGGATCTCAAGAAACATTTTTGGTGGCCGGGTATGAAAGCCGATGTTGCTAAATACGTAGGAGAATGTTTGACGTGTTCTAAGGTCAAAGCTGAGCATCAGAAACCATCAGGTCTACTTCAACAACCCGAAATCCCGGAATGGAAATGGGAAAACATTACCATGGATTTCATCACTAAATTGCCAAGGACTGCAAGTGGTTTT
The DNA here is from genome assembly GCF_046630445.1 of Rutidosis leptorrhynchoides. Classification (NCBI taxonomy): domain Eukaryota; kingdom Viridiplantae; phylum Streptophyta; class Magnoliopsida; order Asterales; family Asteraceae; genus Rutidosis; species Rutidosis leptorrhynchoides. The sequence goes on from NC_092334.1 coordinate 152,046,406, forward strand.
GATACTATTTGGGTAATAGTTGACCGTCTCACCAAATCAGCACACTTCTTGCCAATAAGAGAAGATGACAAGATGGAGAAGTTAGCACGACTGTATTTGAAGGAAGTCATCTCCAGACATGGAATACCAATCTCTATTATCTCTGATAGGGATGGCAGATTTATTTCAAGATTCTGGCAGACATTACAGCAAGCATTAGGAACTCGTCTAGACATGAGTACTGCCTATCATCCACAAACTGATGGGCAGAGCGAAAGGACGATACAAACACTTGAAGACATGCTACGAGCATGTGTTATTGATTTCGGAAACAGTTGGGATCGACATCTACCATTAGCAGAATTTTCCTACAACAACAGCTACCATTCAAGCATTGAGATGGCGCCGTTTGAAGCACTTTATGGTAGAAAGTGCAGGTCTCCGATTTGTTGGAGTGAAGTGGGGGATAAACAGATTACGGGTCCGGAGATTATACAAGAAACTACCGAGAAGATCATCCAAATTCAACAACGGTTGAAAACCGCCCAAAGTCGACAAAAGAGCTACGCTGACATTAAAAGAAAAGATATAGAATTTGAAATTGGAGAGATGGTCATGCTTAAAGTTGCACCTTGGAAAGGCGTTGTTCGATTTGGTAAACGAGGGAAATTAAATCCAAGGTATATTGGACCATTCAAGATTATTGATCGTGTCGGACCAGTAGCTTACCGACTAGAGTTACCTCAACAACTCGCGGCTGTACATAACACTTTCCACGTCTCGAATTTAAAGAAATGTTTTGCTAAAGAAGATCTCACTATTCCGTTAGATGAAATCCAAATCAACGAAAAACTTCAATTCATCGAAGAACCCGTCGAAATAATGGATCGTGAGGTTAAAAGACTTAAGCAAAACAAGATACCAATTGTTAAGGTTCGATGGAATGCTCGTAGAGGACCCGAGTTCACCTGGGAGCGTGAAGATCAGATGAAAAAGAAATACCCGCATCTATTTCCAGAAGATTCGTCAACACCTTCAACAGCTTAAAATTTCGGGACGAAATTTATTTAACGGGTAGGTACTGTAGTGACCCGAACTTTTCCATGTTTATATATATTAATTGAGATTGATATTTACATGATTAAATGTTTCCAACATGTTAAGCAATCAAACTTGTTAAGACTTGATTAATTGAAATATGTTTCATATAGACAATTGACCACCCAAGTTGATCGGTGATTCACGAACGTTAAAACTTGTAAAAACTATATGATGACATATATATGGATATATATATATATATAGTTAACATGATACTATGATAATAAAACATATCATAAAGTATATTAACAATGAACTACATATGTAAAAACAAGACTACTAACTTAATGATTTTTAAACGAGACATATATGTAACGATTATCGTTGTAAAGATATTTAATGTATATATATCATATTAAGAGATATTCATACATGATAATATCATGATAATATAATAATTTAAAATCTCATTTGATATTATAAACATTGGGTTAACAACATTTAACAAGATCGTTAACCTAAAGGTTTCAAAACAACACTTACATGTAACGACTAACGATGACTTAACGACTCAGTTAAAATGTATATACATGTAGTGTTTTAATATGTATTTATACACTTTTGAAAGACTTCAATACACTTATCAAAATACTTCTACTTAACAAAAATGCTTACAATTACATCCTCGTTCAGTTTCATCAACAATTCTACTCGTATGCACCCGTATTCGTACTCGTACAATACACAGCTTTTAGATGTATGTACTATTGGTATATACACTCCAATGATCAGCTCTTAGCAGCCCATGTGAGTCACCTAACACATGTGGGAACCATCATTTGGCAACTAGCATGAAATATCTCATAAAATTACAAAAATATGAGTAATCATTCATGACTTATTTACATGAAAACAAAATTACATATCCTTTATATCTAATCCATACACCAACGACCAAAAACACCTACAAACACTTTCATTCTTCAATTTTCTTCATCTAATTGATCTCTCTCAAGTTCTATCTTCAAGTTCTAAGTGTTCTTCATAAATTCCAAAAGTTCTAGTTTCATAAAATCAAGAATACTTTCAAGTTTGCTAGCTCACTTCCAATCTTGTAAGGTGATCATCCAACCTCAAGAAATCTTTGTTTCTTACAGTAGGTTATCATCCTAATACAAGGTAATAATCATATTCAAACTTTGGTTCAATTTCTATAACTATAACAATCTTATTTCAAGTGATGATCTTACTTGAACTTGTTTTCGTGTCATGATTCTGCTTCAAGAACTTCGAGCCATCCAAGGATCCATTGAAGCTAGATCCATTTTTCTCTTTTCCAGTAGGTTTATCCAAGGAAATTAAGGTAGTAATGATGTTCATAACATCATTCGATTCATACATATAAAGCTATCTTATTCGAAGGTTTAAACTTGTAATCACTAGAACATAGTTTAGTTAATTCTAAACTTGTTCGCAAACAAAAGTTAATCCTTCTAACTTGAATTTTAAAATCAACTAAACACATGTTATATATCTATATGATATGCTAACTTAATGATTTAAAACCTGGAAACACGAAAAACACCGTAAAACCGGATTTACGCCGTCGTAGTAACACCGCGGGCTGTTTTGGGTTAGTTAATTAAAAACTATGATAAACTTTGATTTAAAAGTTGTTATTCTGAGAAAATGATTTTTATTATGAACATGAAACTATATCCAAAAATTATGGTTAAACTCAAAGTGGAAGTATGTTTTCTAAAATGGTCATCTAGACGTCGTTCTTTCGACTGAAATGACTACCTTTACAAAAATGACTTGTAACTTATTTTTCCGACTATAAACCTATACTTTTTCTGTTTAGATTCATAAAATAGAGTTCAATATGAAATCATAGCAATTTGATTCACTCAAAACGGATTTAAAATGAAGAAGTTATGGGTAAAACAAGATTGGATAATTTTTCTCATTTTAGCTACGTGAAAATTGGTAACAAATCTATTCCAACCATAACTTAATCAACTTGTATTGTATATTATGTAATCTTGAGATACCATAGACACGTATACAATGTTTCGACCTATCATGTCGACACATCTATATATATTTCGGAACAACCATAGACACTCTATATGTGAATGTTGGAGTTAGCTATACAGGGTTGAGGTTGATTCCAAAATATATATAGTTTGAGTTGTGATCAATACTGAGATACGTATACACTGGGTCGTGGATTGATTCAAGATAATATTTATCGATTTATTTCTGTATATCTAACTGTGGACAACTAGTTATAGGTTACTAACGAGGACAGCTGACTTAATAAACTTAAAACATCAAAATATATTAAAAGTGTTGTAAATATATTTTGAACATACTTTGATATATATGTATATATTGTTATAGGTTCGTGAATCAACAGTGGCCAAGTCTTACTTCCCGACGAAGTAAAAATCTGTGAAAGTGAGTTATAGTCCCACTTTTAAAATCTAATATTTTTGGGATGAGAATACATGCAGGTTTTATAAATGATTTACAAAATAGACACAAGTACGTGAAACTACATTCTATGGTTGAATTATCGAAATCGAATATGCCCCTTTTTATTAAGTCTGGTAATCTAAGAATTAGGGAACAGACACCCTAATTGACGCAAATCCTAAAGATAGATCTATTGGGCCTAACAAACCCCATCCAAAGTACCGGATGCTTTAGTACTTCGAAATTTATATCATATCCGAAGGGTGTCCCGGAATGATGGGGATATTCTTATATATGCATCTTGTTATTGTCGGTTACCAGGTGTTCACCATATGAATGATTTTTATCTCTATGTATGGGATGTGTATTGAAATATGAAATCTTGTGGTCTATTGTTACGATTTGATATATATAGGTTAAACCTATAACTCACCAACATTTTTGTTGACGTTTAAAGCATGTTTATTCTCAGGTGAATATTAAGAGCTTCCGCTGTTGCATACTAAAATAAGGACAAGATTTGGAGTCCATGTTTGTATGATATTGTGTAAAAACTGCATTCAAGAAACTGATTTCGATGTAACATATTTGTATTGTAAACCATTATGTAATGGTCGTGTGTAAACAGGATATTTTAGATTATCATTATTTGATAATCTACGTAAAGCTTTTTAAACCTTTATTTATGAAATAAAGGTTATGGTTTGTTTTAAAAATGAATGCAGTCTTTGAAAAACGTCTCATATAGAGGTCAAAACCTCGCAACGAAATCAATTAATATGGAACGTTTTTAATCAATAAGAACGGGACATTTCAAGATGCGCCGCATCTAAGAGAGATGCGCCGCATTTGGACCTGTTTCAGTGGTTTCGGGCTGTTTTACGCGTTCAATCTTCGTTTTATCTCTGTTTTCGCTGTTGGACTTCATTTATTCATTCACAATGGACTTTTACAAATATAAACGAATTACAATACATACGTACAACAATTACATACAAATGGAACAACTTTGGATCGAAATAACGACAATAAACATGTATGATTTTGGCGTTATCAAAATCCCCACACTTAAACCTTGCTTGTCCTCAAGCAAGACTTACAAGAAATCAAAATTTACTACAGTAAACACACTTATTTAATTGAGAACACAAAAATGGGAATCACACTCACTCGATATAGTACACAAGATACACAAATTATTTTGGAACACAATAACTCACGCTATATGGAACACACACTCGGGTCACAATATATACACACTCACACTTTTTATTTCACACACGAATCAAACTCACCCGTTTTGAGTATACACAACCCTTTGGAGTACACACACTTTTATTTATTTCACAATGTAATACACACACTTTTAGTACACACCCGAAATGAAATCACACCAAAGTCGAAAGGTGGGTTTTAAAGTGTACATTTCTTAAAAATTTGGATCCTTAGGGAAATTTGGACCTTTGCGAAAAACCTTTTATATTTTGAAAATTAGACATGTTAGTTTTTACACTAACAAGTTTTCCGATTTTAACCTCAAAGTCCGGTTGAGGGTAACTGAAAACCGAAGCCTCAGTCGGCGCTTAGCAAGCTACTCGCCCCCATGATTGAAGTATCATGGAACTTGAAACCGGATGTCCTAAAAAATAGTTTTACACAATATAGTTCATAAAATAGCATAAGTTTTTAGAAGAAACTATATCATGTCCAAATATCATTGGTGAACCATGAGTTTGCACACCTCAATTTGTTATGGCATATGTATGTTGACCGCGGTCAACATAGATGCAGTTGATCTTTACGGAGATCATCCATCTGGGGATTAGATTCATTAGTCTTAAAAGCTAATTTGCAATGTGTCCCCCCATTGTACAAGATAAATTCATCTCATGGTTAGGATAAGTCAGACCACCAAAAACCCTGTTTGATGCTGAGGTGAGGTGGATTTCCAGCCGATGATAGAGATGACTTTTCAAGATTTTTCGTCAACCTACAGCTGTTCTGGACTACATCTTCTAACATAAGTTAGCAAGTGTGTCATATTGGAAGACTTGACTTCCTTCACAATCATTACATAGATGAGCATTGGAATAGATTGTTAGAACAACAAATTACTTGATGATTCTTTTTCATTCAGAATGTGGTATAGCATGATGATTATATCTTTTATATGACTACTAGTTTTATGATAATTAACAAAATAAAATCAATCATTTGGTTGTTTCTTAATTTGTTTTGTGATAATAATTTCGGTGTATACACCTAGTTTTAAAATCTACAAATTTTAAACAAAATTTGAATTTATAAAGATAAAAGTTTAAAAATTTTCACCATTTTAAGTCTTTTTAACCAAAATCAAAAACCCGAAAGAATTTATAACTTCCTCCCCACACTTGAGTTCATGTATCGCCCTCGTTACATGAAATCAGAAAAATTTAAATTCGAGAGGGTTAAAGAGTGTAAGAGAGTTTATTACTTTCAAGGTTTAAAACCGAAGTTCACGGGATGATGGTGCTGAACTGAATGCCAGCATAAGAACATCATCCTCTTCTTGCTACCACAATTCATTCATTAATCAAGTAGGTGCTGAACTTACTGCCAGTCTTTGAAAATCGCAGCAATTAGCACGATGCTCACCTGTTCAAACCAAACATACGATTCACACAAATAAATGGGGGTGTACTCCATGTACTAAAAACCCCACTTTTAATTATCTAAATTATTCAAATTACAATCATCCAAAATATTATTAAGTTATTACACACCAAACATAAAGATAAATTGTTTTTGAAACAAACCAACATCAATCAAACCTTTCACAAACTTCTAGAATAATCACTTCAACTTCAGAAGAAACCCCAAAAAGAGTTACTTGGGCCAGCTCCGCCTTCATTTTGGTTTCCCGCGTCGTCCTCCTAAAATATTGAAGGGTTGTACCCCTGATAAGTTGCTTGAGCAGGGATGACAACAGTGTCTTCGTTAGGCGGGTTAGGGGGAGGAGGATAAGGTGCAGGGTATGGATCACCCATTCAAACCCATGGTTCGTATGCAGGCCAAGGAGAGGAGGTATAGTTAGCGGGATCTGCAGCATATGACACAGTCTGTTCATGTATCCAGTTAAGCTGATTTTGCTGCCCCACTTGAGTGTACCACGTTCGATCATTCCCTACATCAACGTAATGTTGCATCTCCATGTTACCTGTATCGTAGTGATTAATTACCTTTTGGGTGTTTCGATCATTATGGAGTCGCAAATCTGAAAATTGTCGCGCCATGTAAGCCTCCCAATCATTTCCCGTACCCGAACTACTTCCAACATTCGGCTGTGGATCTGGCTGCGGTTGTGGTTGTTGCGGTTGCCTGTTCTCAGTATCTACATACCTAGTTAGAAGGCCGTTCAACCCCTTCGTCAAAATGTTTGCCCTTGTATAGCTTACTCTACCAAAGGCAATCATATGTTTCTCCTCTAACCCACTTGTATTGATACGAAAATGTTGGGCAATCCTGGTTACAAAATGGCCTCCCATGATTGGTGTAATCTTTTTCCTTTCTTCGAGAAGGAAAGTGAGAATCATTCGTGGAATATGAACATGGGAGTGATTCATTATCGCGTGAATGTACCAGATATCCAAGTTGGTAACTTTTTCGCTACTATCTTTTCAACAGTTTATGGTACTTGAAATGAATCTTTGGACGCATTGATGCTCGTAGGTACGTAGCTTGCTACAAGTCTGCTTGCTTGCACTATATGCGCTATTGCTCATGTCCACCCATGCTTCTGAATGATTAAAAGAGGAAACATAGTATATAGCCTGATTAAAGTAATTTTGCATCAATTGGTGTGGCAACCCTTCATAGATATCCAACGCCTTTACAAATTGTAGCAGTGTTAATGTCTGGTCTTGTCCTCCAAGACGAAATCTCATAAAGGTACCGGATGTTGGTGACATGTAATCAACCCTAAGTGAACCAACGAATTCTTTGACTAAAAGTGGGTACACTCTTTCTTGCATTCTGAACAGGATTTCCCATGCATATATTCGATGGCCTTGATACGTTACTCGGAAAAGGTTGCGAAAATGTTGATATTCACCGGCTTCTTCTAATGGTGTCCAATCGATATATTTCCCCGGATATATGTCTTTGTGTAGAAGTTCCTTCATCCGTTCATGATATTCCGGATGCATCAAAACTGCATTGATCCATAGATCCGGAGTGGTTAATCCACGGACATTTAATTTCCGGTTGTCAATATCCATTTCTTCTTCCTCAACAACATTTTCCTCCTCACTTGTTTCCTGATCTATAATTGCCGGGGCTTTTTGCTTCTTTGATTTTGGGTTTGATGATGATGCTCTAGTCTACAAAAACACAACAAAATCAAACAAACAAAACAACAAACCAAGTTGATTAGCATTAAAGTTATTCAAAACATCTTTCATATTGCACAAGCCAAAACCATGTAGAACACGTTATATCGTACGCATTACACAAACTCTCATGTCAAACATAATTCTATCATGGATGTACTTATCTCATTTTTAACAAACATGTACTAGTATGACTCATAATCTTTATCACTTCATAACTTCAATCATATCTAGCATAATTAGTTTCACCAAAACAAGTATATGAAACCATTATCATTCATCAATAAGCATGTCAAACAATATTCAATCAATGGTTATCATACATTTAGACACTAAAGTTGACTCAAGTCAACAATTTTATCAGAAAGACTAAGCATACAATCCTTAACTTCTGCAAATAAAACTTTTCAATTCGAACAAACACTAAGTTAAGGCATATATGAGTTTAGCATAATCAATGAATTGCTTTAATTCCACTTAGAACACTCACTAGTCAACAAAAGTCAAAATCCCCAAATTAAGAACCCTAAAATTCAATAATTTGTGTAATCGTGTAATTCAACTAAGGTTCATGCGGATTTGCTAATGTATACTAGTAATTGAACTCTAAAACATCCCAATTTAAACAAGTAATGGTCATTCTTTCGAAATCCCCAAATTCATGAAGAACCCTAATTTCTAAAGTAAATTTTTGAGCAATTAATCATGAAATTCGAGCATGAATAAGGATTAGTAACAACAATACAAGCATATAATGACCAAAACATGAAGATTTAAACATCCCCACAATTAGAACAAGCTAAATCCGAATTTTGAGAATGAAGAACACAAGAACCATGAAGAAATGAAGATTAATCTTACCTTTCTCATGTTGATAGACGGATTAGATGCTCAAAGATGGGTTTAATCGGTTGATTTAGTGTTTAGAGATGGAATCCTTGAGAGAAAATGAGATGAAGTTCGGAGTTGTAGGTGAAAAAATGAGTAAAATTGATAAACTCCCGTATTTGTGAAACAAAATTAGGCAGACTCCCACATTCAGACACAGATGCGGCGCACCTGGAGCAGATGCGGTGCACCTAGAGCAGATGCGGCGCACCTGGAGCAGATGCGGCGCATCTGAAGCAGATGCGGCGCATCTGGTGGCCCAAATGCTGCGCATGACCAATTCTCGGCGCATCAAAAACTGTCGGGATTTTTCTCGTGTTCAGATGTGGCGCATCCAGCCTAGATGCGGTGCATCTAACCCTGTTTCATCAGTTTTTGATGTTTTTTTGCGTTTTAAGCATTGCGGAAGGTCCGTAAACAACTTGGTTCGTACTAAAGCTCGAAAAATCACTCAAATCACTCAAAACAATCAATCCTAAGAAACGAGACGCACGAATGGAACTATTTACAATTTGTGAAGTTTATTAGCGAGTTGTTCACGCGACTCCTTCCCAAGCTAATTAGCGTTGGGGGAGAAAGTGATGTCATCTTGAACCGTGGTATCAACTCCATCAAAATAGAGTTTTAATCGATGACCATTCACTTTAAAAGTATTTCCATTTCCAAACAACTCAACATATCCCGATGGAAATGCTTGTTTCACCAAATACGGTCCCGTCCATCGGGACTTCAACTTTTCGGGAGAAAATTTAAACCGTGAGTTAAAAACCAAAACCTTATAACCGGTTTTAAACTCTTTCACTTCTTTCAATCGGGCATCATGCCACCTTTTCGTTTTCTCCTTATACGAGCTTGAATTCTCGTACGCTTCTAACCTCAATTCTTCCAATTCATGCATTTGAATGAATCGTTTTTCACCAGCCTTTTCCATGTCTAAATTACAAAGCTTCAATGCCCAGTATGCTCTATGTTCCACTTCAATCGGAAGATGGCACGCTTTACCATATACAAGTCTAAATGGTGTGGTACCGATTGGTGTTTTAAAAGCAGTCCTAAAGGCCCACAACGCATCATCTAACTTGCGTTGCCAAATCTTAGGATTATTATCAACCGTCTTCTCAAGTATGCGTTTCAAGGCACGATTTGTGTTCTCCACTTGACCACTCATTTGCGGGTGGTACAGAGTAGAGAAACGATGAGTTACGCCATACTTCTTCGACACCTTTTCAAGAAGGTTGTTGGAAAAATGTATTCCTCGATCGGATATGAGCGCCTTTGGGATTCCAAAGCGCGAGAAGAGATTTTTCAAGAAGTTCACCACCACCCTAGCATCATTCGTAGGTAAAGCTTTCGCTTCAGCCCACTTAGATACATAGTCAACGGCTACTAGGATGTACTTGCACTTATGGGAACTTGAAAATGGTCCCATGAAATCGATTCCCCAAATATCAAAGATTTCACAAACTTGGATGCCGATTTGAGGCATCTCATCCTTTTTCGTGATGTTACCCGTTTGTTGGCATGCATTACAAGTCCGAACGAAACTATGGGCATCTTTAAAGATTGTGGGCCAATAAAATCCCGAGTCAAGGATTTTTCTTGCGGTGTGGTTTGGTCCGAAATGACCGCCGGTGGGCCCATGATGGCAATGCTCAAGAATTTGTTGAGCCTTTTTTTCATACACACAACGGCGAATCATTTGATCTGTACCAACACGAAATAGGTCGGGGTGTTCCCAGAAATAGGACTTCAAATCCGCAAAGAATTTCTTCTTTTGTTGATAAGAAAGTCCTTTTTGAAGAATGCCTGAAGCAAGATGGTTTGCAAAATGGGCAAACCATGGGATTTCAGATTCCTTGTCAACCCTCATTAGAGATTCGTCCGGAAATGTGTCCTTGATAATTGTATCATCGAGTTTTTCTAATTCGGGGTTTTCAAGTCGGGATAAATGGTCGGCGGCTAGATTCTCGGCTCCTTTCTTGTCACGTATCTCAATGTCAAACTCTTGAAGTAAAAGAACCCAACGTATGAGACGATGCTTTGCATCTAGTTTCGAGAATAAGTACCTAAGGGCCGAATGGTCCGTGTAAACAATGGTTTTGGACAACACCAAATATGACCGAAATTTATCAAACGCATAAACAACCGCCAGGAGCTCCTTTTCCGTGGTGGTATAATTAATTTGAGCTCCCGTTAGCATTTTGCTCACATAATAAATTGGACGAAAATGATTATCGGGTCGTTGTCCTAAGACAGCACCTAAGGCATAGTCGCTCGCGTCACACATTAACTCAAAAGGCATACTCCAATCCGGAGATACGATAATGGGAGCTTGTGTGAGTTTTGACTTTAGAATGGAGAATGCATTCTCGCAATTGGTATCGAAGTCAAATGGAGCATCCTTTTTAAGAAGTTTGGTCATTGGGCGGGCGATTTTAGAAAAATCTTTGATAAATCGTATGTAGAATCCCGCGTGACCAAGAAAGCTTCTAATGGCCTTAACATTCATCGGTATAGGTAGCTTAGAGATAACTTCAATTTTAGCTTTATCTACCTCTATTCCCGCACGAGATATCTTGTGACTAAGTACAATGCCCTCCTTCACCATGAAGTGGCATTTTTCCCAATTTAGGACCAAGTTTGCTTTCTCACATCGAATAAGCATACGTTCAAGGTTAAAAAGACACGATTCAAAGGAGTCTCCAAACGCGGAAAAGTCATCCATGAAGACTTCCATACAATCCTCTACCATATCATCAAAAATTGCCATCATGCACCTTTGAAAGGTTCCGGGTGCATTGCATAAACCAAATGGCATGCGGCAATAGGCAAAGGTCCCGAAAGGACAAGTGAATGTGGTATTTTCTTGGTCGTTGGGATTAACTGGAATTTGGAAGTAACCGGAGAAACCATCTAGAAAGCAATAGTATTCTTTCCCCGCTAATCGTTCAATCATTTGATCAATAAAAGGCAACGGGAAATGATCCTTTCTAGTTGCATCATTGAGACGTCTGTAATCAATACAGACTCTCCAGCCGATAACCGTTCTAGTTGGAACGAGTTCGTCCTTTTCATTTACAATAATGGTTGTACCCCCCTTTTTGAGTACTACTTGTACCGGACTAACCCAAGGACTATCGAAGATGGGGTAGATTAACCCGGCGTCAAGAAGCTTGACTACCTCCTTTTTAACAACCTCTTTCATGTTGGGATTTAGCCTACGTTGTCTTTGTACTACTGGTTTGAAGTCATTCTCAAGGAGAATTTTATGTGTACAATAAGATGGGTTTATCCCTGGAATGTCGGTCGTTTTCCAGGCTATAGCCTTTTTATGGGTTTTCAAAACAGAGATTAACCTATCCTTCTCATTACCGGAAAGATGTGAAGCAATAATTACCGGTAATTGAGATGTACCTTCGAGATAAGCATACTCCAAGTGTTTGGGTAGCTCCTTAAGCTCTAGTACGGGTGGTTCTTCCAAGGAATTCTTTATTCAGAATCTATCTTTATTTTTGATATCTTCAAATTATTCCTCTTCCTTGGGAATTTCTTCTTCTATGGTCTCATCATCCGTGACCACCTTCATCAACTCATTAAAAGCCTCATCAATATTGAAATATTCACTTTCACTTACCGGGGCAAACCCCGAGGTATCAATTTCAAGTAGCTCTTACAATTCATCCTCAACACAAAGATTTATAACATCAATTTGAAAACAAGAGTCATCGGTGGAAGTGGGTCTTTTCATGGCTTTGTCAATATGATAAATTATTCTCTCGTTTCCCACACCTAGACTTAATTGTTCTTTTTGGACATTAATGATAGCATCTGCGGTGTTAAGGAAAGGACGTCCTAAAATGATAGGAACTTTTGTGTCCACTTGCATTTCTAGAATAATAAAGTTGACGGGAAAGATAAGTGAGCCAACTTTTACAAGAATATCCTCGGCTATACCTATGGGAGTATCAAATGATTGATTTGCTAATCGAATACCCATCCGGGTTAGTTTCAAGTCTCCTAAGTCAAGTTTCAAATATAACGAGTAAGGCATTAGGTTAACACTTGCACCTAGGTCGGCTAGTGCATCGTACACTACCGAATCACCCATCATACATGGGATGATAAAACTACCAGGATCTCTCAATTTTGGAGGTACATTTTGCTTTTTCAAGATGGCCGAACACTCCTCAAGGAGGAATGTGGCGGAAACTTCGTGGTATTTACCCTTCGAGGATATGAGATCTTTCAAAAACTTCCCGTAATGGGGCATACCCTTAAGAACCTCCGCGAGTGGCATGTTAATGATGATTTGCTTGATCATATCCGTAAATTTCTGATATTGACTCGCGAGTCTGTCTTTCTTCAATGCTTTTGGGTATGGAATAGGTGCCTTGTACACTTTCACTGGTGGTTCTTCACTTTTCTTTGATATGACCTATGGTGGATCATCTTTCTCTTGTTCTTTTTCAACATGCTCATCTACATCAACAGGTACCTGCAAAACAGAAGGAGACAAAGGAACTTCCGGGGATTTAAGAGTCTCCGGGTTAGTGGTTAAACCACTTCTAGTAGTTATAGCATTTACATGCTCATTCCTTTTTTGATTGTTACTGGGATTCACTTGAGTATTTGAGGGGAGAGCACCAGGTGGTCTCTCTGCTAGCAACTGTGAGATCCTTCTAACATCCCTTTCTAAATTCTGAATCGTAGCTTGTTGATTTTGAATTTGCTGAGTTTGAAGTTCCGCATTTTGCTCGTGCTTAACCATAAAATCTCTCAAAAGATCTTCTAAACCGGATTTCTTCACAGGTTGTGGTTGTATAAGTACTTGTGGTTGTGGTTGTTGTTGATTGTGTTGGAAATTATTTTGGTAATTTCGTGGAGGTTGATTACGATTGTTTAGATGATTGTAACCCGGTGGTGCATTTTTTTATTTTGATTTGGGAAATTCTGGTTATTTTGGTAACCTGAATTTCCTCTGTGGTAATTGTTGTTTGAACTTGAAGGTCCCCCTATTTGATAACTGTTGACAGGAGGATATTTTCGGTTCATTGCTTCAACCGCCGAAAAGTCGTCAAAATTCATTTCACCTTTACGCAAGTAACCTAAAAAATTTGCTTGCTCTTCCATTGTCGTTTGGTCGCAATCTCGAGTGAGATGGGGACCTTGGCATAATTCACACCCTACCCCGATAGCGTGCATTTCTTTGGTTACCTTCTCAATTTGCCTTGATTGATTTGCCAATTGAACTTTTAATGCAGCGATTTCATTGTTGCTTTCGACATTAGCAACCGTTGATGATCTAGAGAACTCCATCTCTTGATGCCAATTGTGAGAATGGGCTGCTATATCGGCAATTATTGTGTGAGCTTCTTCGGGCATTTTTTTCATGATTGATCCTCCTGCTGCAACATCTATATCCTTTCGGGTAGCCACATTGACTCCTTTATAGAATATCTGGACCTTTTGGAATGTATTCAACCCGTGTTGAGGACATACCCAAAGCATTTTATTGAATCGGGTCCAAGCTTCATAAAGAGTCTCATTTGACTTTTGCTTGAAGTGATTTATATCACTTTGCAATTTTGCTGCTTTTGAAGCAGGGAAGAATTCTGACAAAAACTTATCCATCATGTCATTCCAATCTTCAATATAACCTTCTGGTAATGAGTCTAGCAAATCTCTTGCATCATCCTTTAGGACCATGGAAAGATTTTTAAACATGCAACTTCATTGGTGACATCTTTGATTTTGAAAAGCTTGCAAATGCTTACAAACTTACGAAGATGCTCATTAGCATCCTCATTTGGGGCTCCACCGAATTGGCATGTATTAGTCACCATGTGGAGAAATTGGCCCTTTATTTCAAAACCATCAGTCATCGTAGGTTGAATAATTGCGTGGCCCTGACCTGTTCTTGTTGCCTTCATTAATGCATCCATCGTTTGATTTGTAGCAGTCATCTCTTCCTCTTCTTTAATAACTGGCTCGATGATTGGTTGAACAATTGGTTCAGAGTTAGAATCTAATGAAAGTGATTCAAAACCCTGAGCAAGAGATTCTACTTCTTGAGCTCTTAAGCGTTCGTGAAGTTCTCTTTCAGGTTCAGGATATGAAGGAATTAAATTAGAGTTGGAAGAACGTAGATTCATGCAATAATACCTATCCTGCAATCACAACACCACAAATAAACCAATTGCAAAAACACAAGCTTACAATAAAAAGTAACTTTTCTAGGAATTGAATTCCTACAAAAGGATCGAATAATTCAAAGTTTATTAAAATCTTTTAACAAAACCGCTCCCCGGCAGCGGCGCCAAAAAGTTGATGTGTCAAGACGTAACCTTTAAAATGAAGACAATATGCTTAATAATTAACACATAATACAGGCAACTAAAATTCGATCATGCAGTAATTAGCAAGTAAATTGACCAGTTCGATCCACAGGGAGAAGTTTGTTTTAAGGATTTTACAACGATTAATTATTCTAAAGGGGGGAGTTTGTGTTTGAAGTTGTATTTTCGTTTAACGAAACAGTGAATAAATATAATGAATAACAAGAATGAGAATGCGGTGTTTACTTCTATGCTTGATAAATGACAGGGATTGTTCTTTTATAATTAAAACCGTTATGTGATAGTTACAATAGAGCAGTTTATATCAATTTCACAATTTCTATAAACTAAAGAGCTATGTTTAATCAACAAGATTCTTTCGTGGTTGAATTCACATAAAACCTAGTTTACTAAGATCACTCTAACTAAACTACATGATTGTATATCCTAAATATTGTTCAATTAACATCCTATACTCACATATAGGTGGCTAGATCACTAGGTGTTGAAGTATAAGCTATGGTCTTTGATAAACTCACATAAACCAAGTCATAACTTACATTGATTGAACTAGGATACAAGGATGATTACAACAATGGATCTTTTGAAAGAACATGGTGATTTAGATTGATTAACAAACTAGATCCAACCCTATTAAACTCACGTGAAATCTAAATTACAACAATCACTTGAGGTAATTTCATAACTATGTTGCTATGGAACTTTTTCAATTACCGAATTTAAACACATAACAAAATCACTTAAGTTTATGCATCTAATCGTCTAGATTACTAGGTGTATTGAAGTATAGATTGTTTTCCTAGTTAACTCACATTAATAGGTTTTCAATCTATATAATTGAAGAAATGAACTAAGCAAGCATAAGAATGGTTCTTACGGTTGAACTAGATAATTTAATCAATCAAACATATATATAACTAGCATAACATCAAAGTGTAGAACAATCCTAAGCCATAAATCTTACATTGAAGCAAACACACAAGGCTTTTAGCCTAACATAATCATAATAGAAGTAATGGAACAGTAAATACAAGTTGAATTCATGTTTAAACGATATAGAACAATAATACCAATAGTGATGAATGATCCTAGCTTAATCTTGATGTTGAAAGAGTGGAGATTGACTTGTAGCCTTTCTTGAACCTTGAAAATCGTATTAGAACTGAGGGAAAATGTAGTAGTGAAGGTATATGAAGTATGTAACCAAAGGCTCCATTAAATAGGCTCAAAAGTTAGGTAAAATGGCCAGAAATTGACCAGATGCGCCGCATCTCTTTGGGATGCGCCACATCTTTTTACGTTCAGTAGATTCCAGCTTGATTCTGCACTCAGGACTGTCGGCAGGGGACCAGATGTGCCGCATCTGGCACAGATGCACCGCATCTGGCTTGGATGCACCGCATCCCTCTCAGATGCGTCGCATCTGAGGCTGTTTTGGTCCAGAAGTCTTTATGCCCCGCATCTGAAACTGTCGGGAGTTATTTGGTGTAGAGATGCGCCGCATCTAAGAGAGATGCACCGCATTTGGACCTGTTTCAGTGGTTTCAGGCTGTTTTACGTGTTTAATCTTCGTTTTATCTCTGTTTTCAAAATTGGACTTCATTATTCATTCACAATGGACTTTTACAAATATACACAAATTACAATACATACGTACAACAATTACATACAAATGGAACAACTTTGGATCAAAATAACGGCAATAAACATGTATGATTTTGGCGTTATCAGCAACGTCTTTTGAAATATGTCATGAATGACTCCAAGTAATATCTCTAAAATGAGCAAATGCACAACGGAAGATTTCTTTAATACTAGAGAATAAACATGCTTTAAAGTGTCAACCAAAAGGTTGGTGAGTTCATTAGTTTATCATCAATATTCATTTCCATCATTTTTAATAGACCACAAGATTTCATATTTTCATTTCTCATAAACATCATGCATGCATATAGCCATCTGCATAAACATCATTCATATGGATTGAACACCTGGTAACCGACATTAACCATAATGCATAGAATATCCCTACAGACATCGATGTATGTATAATAATAATCTCGAAGTACTAAAGCCATTCATAGACATGAATGGGGGTTGTTAGGCCCAATAGATCTATCTTTAGGATTCACGTCAATTAGGGGCCATTTCCCTAATTCTTAGGTTACCAGACTTGAAGGGCGATATTCGATTTTGATAATCAAACCATATAATGTAATTTCGATTACTTGTGTCTATTTCGTAAAACATTTATAAAAGCAGCGCATGTATTCTCAGTCCCAAAAATATATATTGCAAAAGCATTTAAAAAGAGAGCAAATGAAACTCACTATACGATATTTTGTAGTAAAAATATGCCTACGACGATACTGAACAATTGCAGGGTTGGCCTTGGATTCACGAACCTATATCAATTATATATATTAAAACATATAATATAAATCAACTAAGTTTATATATACTTTGTTATGTATTAAGATTAATATTTCTATATACAATTTTATTAATACTTATAATATGTTATAATACTTATTTGATATGTAATTAATGTTATAATAATAATATATTAGTTAATATATTAAAATATAGTAGTTTGTAATATTAGTTATATTTATGTTACATGAAATAATTATATGTTATATAAAGAATATTTGTCGTAATAATAATAATAGTACTAGTAGTAATATTAGTAATACAAATAATGATAATAATAATAATAATATAGTTGTAAAAATAATAATTTATAATAATAATACTAATAATGATAATAATAATGATAATAAAGATAATAATACTTAATACTTAATAATAATAATAATAATAATACTCATAATTATAACCATAATCATAATAATAATAATAATAAATGATACTTACTACTTGTATTAGTAATAATAATAATAATAATAATAATAATAATAATAATAATAATAATAATAATAATAATAATAGTAATAGTTATAATACTACTAATAATAAATATGAATAATAATACTACCTTTGAAGAAAATGTATCAAAAACAAGTAAACTGCACTAGCCCGGGCTCGAACCCCCGACCTCTCGTTACACGCAAACACCCCTTAGACCAGCTGAGCTAGCCTACCTTTCTGATTTAATTCCATTTACAAATATAATTAACCCGTTTTAAGAAGCCTAAATATAGTCCAAATTGCAAACTCATTTAAATACCAATTGATTAATTGGATCTCAAAATAGCCAAATCCTTTATCAAGCCCAAGAATAACTTAATCAAGCCCAATACTTGCCTTGTTAAGTCTTCGACCTGAGCCAGAACCGAAATCAGAATAAGAACGGCAGTAACAGGTTAACAAAAAAAAATTCGGTTCATCTTCATCTTCATCGGTCATCATCATAAACAATTGTGGCATTCAGAATAGGTAATGAGTGGGTTTTGGTTTCCATCAAGCAATAATATGAACTGGTCCTCTCTCTTTCCTCTTAAATCGACAACACGCATGACCATAGTTCGAATAGTAGTAGCTTTACAAGTGTGTGTGTGGTGACCAAAAGTAATGATGTTGGGTTGGTTATAGAAATAAACTAGGAACCGAGGGTATTGAAGGATAGGATAAACAGAAGGTACGATTTATCTTATATCGTTATCATCATCAAAACGCGTAACATCTTCTTTATGAGTTTTTCGTGGTTAAACAGAAAAATAAGTATGACAGTAACAATTAACTGGTAATGGTTTAGATGGGTTTTTGTGATTTGAAAAGCAACTACATCAACAGAAGGTTTGGGTTTGATTGTTCACGAAAAAAAATGAAAAGGGAGAAGAGAGAGAGAGTAAAGTGGTGTTGTCGTGATCATGGTGGTTCGATGGTTGTTGTGATGTGTTCACGATGGAAATCAAAATAAAAAAAAGAATTAAAACCGATGGTGGTTTGGTTGGAGACCTTTATTCGAAACAGTAGATCAAAACAGTACAATGATATCCACAAGAAAAGTTTCAGTTTTTGAGCTGTTGTTTTAAGTGGGTTTGAGGTGGTTGAGATGATGGTTGCAATTAGAATGCGTATAACATTACGAGTATGATGGTGGTTTGATGTGGGTTTGGTCTTTGCTTCGAACATGAGTAGTAAACAGAAGCAGCAATAACTAAGCAACTCAAGGGTGTTCGGGTTTGGTGATGGAGATGGTGAATATGATGATAGTTTCGAAACTATACATGAATTAGAAAGAACACGGGTGGTGGTGATCATATGATTAAGGTTGGTGATCGTTTACCAGCGAAAGTGGTTTGGTCAAAAACAGTAGCATAACCCATTTGTTGAGTTGTATTTTGGGGTGAACCGAAACAGAAACATTCATGGGTTTTAATGGTGGCTGTAGTGTAGTTGATGATGATGCTCAAAATAGAAGCATAAACATGGCAGTAGCCATCAAGTTTTAATAGTTAGAATATTGGTGTTGATTGGTGTTTGAGCATGGTAATCGAAGTAAATGAAAAACATGAAGTAGGTAGTGGTAATAATTAAATGATGATAATGGTGTAAATGTCTATATGCTTATATGCTTATGTATGTAAGATAGATGTATATATAATGTTAGATTAGCACACTGTAGCAACAAGTAAAAAAAATATCTTCCATATGATTAAATTTAAACACAGTTACAATATTGGAACATCCTGCGGACACTATTACATCTAAATTTCACGTACTGGATTTTGTACTACGTTGTTAATCAGTGGCGGATAAAAGTTCACAGAAAAATTCCAAAATTTTAAATTAATTATATTTATTTATTTTGGTCATTATGGTATAAAATTCGATCCTTAATTTTTTTAAATAAAAATTACACCAACTATCCCTCTCAATTCCGGGTAAAATATAAAAAGTATTAAAATTTAATAATTAGATCCTAAATATATTTTTAAATAGCCTATAATTTATATAACTCATTTTCGGATCACCGTTTATATTAAAATCACATAAGTTCGAATCTAACTTGGTTAATATCAATCGGAACATCAAACGAGTATTACAATCATTTAATATTTATTTTTAATATACTTTATTTATATATAGATGTGTTTTAAATAATAATTATCATAATATCTTATTTTTATTTTATTTTACATAATTAATTTTAATAACAACAACATATAATATTTAATATTATATTTCCAATTATTATTTATATATACATACACACATATCTATTTACAATTAATTGTTCGTGAATCGTCGAGAGCAATCGAAGGTCAATTGAATATATGAAACAGTTCAATATTTTTGAGACTCAACCTAACAGAATTTTCTTATCGTGTCAAAATCATATAAAGATTGAGTTTAAACGAGAAACTGAAATAACACCTCTAGTAATAGAAGGTGCATAATGACAATTATCTAAAATGAGAATAAGTCCACTTGGGAGGATGAGCTCATAGCTTCCTATAGCTTCGACTGTACGATTGCCATTGCCAACGTACAGATCCAAAGCCCCCTTATTCAGCTTCCGAATTTTCCTAAGTCCCTGCATATTATTACAAATATGAGTACCACAACCAGTGTCATACACCCAAGTTTTATTAGGAAAATTATAAAGTTCTATAACGAAGATACCTGAAGGGCTGGTCGAACCGGCCTTTCTCTTCTTCAACTCTTCTAGGTAAAGCACACAGTTTCGTCTCCAATGACCAATCTGGCCACAATGGTGACAAGCCATGTTCTTTGCGTGTAACAACCCAACCCGTTATCCAACTGAATACGCATAAATAATTTTGTTTTTTTATAGCAGAGGGGTGCGCGGCGCGTAAACCCTTTTGTGCGCGGCGCGCAGGTTGCCTGGCAACCCGCTGTCCGGATTTTCTAATTTTCGTTTAATGATCCCCCACTTCCCGACACTTTTAGACGAAACGCTTTTCACAACACATTATAATATGTAAAACTAACACGTTCCAATAATAAAACAAGTTTTACGACACCGGGCCCGCATATGCCCAAATTACGAGTTTCGTACAAAATATAAGTTTCGACCAAACTAGTTTAAATTCCAAACGACACTAAAGCATGATGTTTGGGGGTTAAAATACCCAAATCTTGGTCAAACTTCAAAAGCTAAAATTTCAAAAGCGTCTCCTATCAAAACAAAACAGGATCACTAGTCCGAACAAATACCCTTTCCCTTGTCCACGCCGGAGCCTATAAAAAGGTAAACAATGAGAGGGTAAGCAAAAACGCTTAGTGAATGCAATAGTTATACACATACATATATAATATACCTACTTTCAAACACTTACACACATACCGCATACATGCTAGCAATATATTTAGCATACCATCTCAAGTACGAAGCTAAAAATCTCCAATACCGCAACTAGCATAAACAATAGCATATAATCGATATAATACAATATGCTACAATACAACACACAACCATGGTTAACCATACTCGCGTCATGGTGCTACCGGCCCTTTGGTTCACATCATACGCATCGGTTATGACGCTACCGGCTCTTTGGTTCACATCACAACCCGAGTCATACTCGCGCTAAGTGCTACCAGCTCTTTGGTTCACACTACAACACAAGTACTACGATGCTACCAGCTCTTTGGTTCACATCATAGCACAATCGTACATACTATGGCACTACCGGCTCTTTGGTTCATACCATAGCATACAAATAAGTACATTATATACATACACATATAATTATTCCACTCACCTTGTATCCAAAACGAAGGTAAGCCCACAAGCTCTTCAACCAACAACGAAATCACCTATGATATTAACATAAAATCAACACTTATCTAAATGGGATCCTTAACCCGCCCAAATAGACCGCTTAGTGTAAGTGTTCACCCTTTGTTCTCATAATACCAATCATAGGCCCAAACTTACCAACAATCACTAAAACTAGTAACCATGGCATTAAATCACCCAACTATACACCACTAGGTCATTCAAAACTCTTTTGACCCATTTTGAGGTCAACACACCCACTTGGGTCATCCACAACCCAAACACACTCATTTACAAAAACAACAAAGTGTGCTAGTGATTAACTTATTCATTTAAGACTCATAATCACCAATTAACATTTTGAAACCCTAGGTTAGTTACTATTAAGTCCTCATGACTCAATCTTACCCAAGAACACCCAAAATCACCAAATATGGGTTTTATGTTCATCACTAACCCAAACCCTAACCCTTAAACAAATTAAAATAAGGAAATCAAAGTTAGGACATACCACCACAATCAAAGCGTAGCTAAAGGCTAGATGAACAACTTTAATACTTGAGCTTTAACCCGAATCAAGCTCCTTCCTCCTTGATTTGAGCTTTCTCTCTCTCAAAGGGTTTCTCTCTCTAAAATTGAAGTGGAATTGAAGATGGTGTTGGTGGTTGTGTTGAATGTGTTTCAACCACCACCAAACTGGCCATAAGTGACCTAAACCCGGCCTCATGTGAAAGGACAATAATGCCCCTCATTAAATCTTAATTTAAAAAGCTAGAATCTGTACACAAGGCTAGTGCGCGACGCGCACACTTAACCTTGCGCGGCGCGCACAAGGTTCTGGGCAGGTTCTGACTTCTGTTTAAATACACAATGCATCCTACACTTTATGTACCCTATTTACACTCTGTACAATAATTATTCGGGTCTTACAACTCTCCTCCACTTGAATCGGAGCGCGTCCTCGCGATCCAAGCCGCATGACAAGAGGGAAGGTAAACTAACACAAACTTTTCGGGCTCCCAAGTAAACTCGGAACCTTTACTACGACGCCATTGAACTTTATAATTTCTCACTTCTTTATTTCTCAACCTCTTCACCTTTTCATCGAGTATAGCCATCGGCTCCTCAACATACTCTAACTTGTTGTTTAGCTCAATTTCGTCTAATGGCACCCACGAAGAATCATTCGTAAGACACTTATGGAGATGGAAAACATGAAATGTATTATGGATCCCCGCAAGCTCTTCGAGTAATTCTAAACGATACGCAACTTCACCAACACGAGCTAAAATTTTAAATGGTCCAATAAACCGAGGAGCTAACTTTCCCCGTTATCGAAACCGAATAACACATTTCCACGGCAAAACTTTAAGCATCACCATGTCACCTTCTTGGAACTCAATTAGTCATCTACGTTTATCGACATAAGATTTTTGTCTGTCTTGCGCCGCCTTTAATCGAGTCTGAATCATATCAATCTTGCTATTCGTCTCTAAAACCAAATCGGTACTCCCGATTTCTCTTTGACCCACTTCACCCCAACAAATCGGAGTTCGACACCTACGCCCATAAAGCTGTTGGGATTTAACAAGTTTGATTAGTCTTAAAACCTTTTAAGAATCTTAATAAACGGAAGCGTGTAATTATCAAATTTTACTTGTTAAACTTTAAGCCAATTAAAGCTAAATCCCAATAGGATCAAGTTGTGAACATATACTTACAAATATCAAGAAAGGATAAGAGTGTCATACCTCCTCAAAACCAAGTTTGAGGGCTGCTCAAATGTGCAGAAAATTGATGGAGATGATGGTGAAAATAGCCTCCAAATTGATGATTCAAGTGTGTTAAACTCCAAGCCTTTGAAGCTCCAACACCACCCTTGAGCTTGCTAATATTTAGGACCCTTAAACACCTTGAACACAAGCTTTAAACTCACTTTCTTATCTGCTCAAAAACCGAACAGCAGCTGACTTAATTTGATGGTGAATGCAAGCCTCAAAACAATGAGACCTCAAGGGATTATACCCCAAGCCTTTAACCAACACCTTGTACAAGTTGGTTAGGATTTTTTACACCTGAAATGAGCTTCCTAAAGCTCAAGAACACTCTTATTTTTCTACTAGAATTTCGAGAAAATGAAGAGAGTATTTACTAGTATTTTTCACTTCAAAGAAAGATGCTTGCATGTGCGTCTTTAAAAGGTATCAAGCATGCTTGTCTGTAGAGTTGTGTAAACACAAGTAACAAGAAAAGGGAGCATGTGTGTCTTGAAGACCACCCTTAAAAAAAAATGGCCACCCTTTTGTTTTTATAAAAAATTCAATTTTTATAAACTTGTGAAAATACATTATGTATTTATCTTGTTACTTGCATATTTTATAAAACCTATTATAAAATATAACACAATATAATTATTTAAACCTATAAATAATTATATATAAATTATCCAAATAATTTATCTCAAGTGATAATGTTTTAGAAAACCGATTTTCTAAAATTTAAGTGTCGCGTATTTATTTAACAAACCAATCGATAAGATAAACACATATAAGGTGTCGGTAAGCTTGTTATTGGGTATAACCCAACTTGGATCACAACATGTTAGCCACATTAATTTAATATGTCTCTCGGGCATACGAAATACTTTCAATCTCCCACTTGCACGAGAAACACAAGAAATTAATGCAAGTGATGGATACCATATAACTACCGTCCATCACCCCCAATATGTTATGACTTTGTGCCATTCAATAACATCATCCCTTTCGAGTACCCAACTCGAATTGATATATAGGTGAATCTTTCATTATATCCTTTCGTCCTAGATGTCATGTTAAATCTAAGAGATACAGAATGATCACTCTCTTCTAGATTTAACTTTATCAGGCCTTAGACATCTGACTCTCAATGAATAAGAGGGACAAATTCCATCTTGACTACATACGTCCTAAACATACACCTTGCATTATACCTGAGCTCTTCCTTGTGAACTACCATATTTCAGAATAGCGAAGGAAAGAATCAAGGGACAATACTTGGTAAATATCCGAACCCAATATGTATCTCAGGTCAGAGGATACAATGATATTCGCCTTTACTCAAGATTACGTGTGATCAACCACAAAGGCTCCATTTAGTAAACCTTGAGAGCGGGTCTTCCAATATTTGCATCTCACAAATATCTATGAACCTTGGTTGCAACCTTGCCCCACATTCAACCTGAATGTATACCAATCCAAGTTCATAATAGTCTAAACGTCACACTTGTTCCCACAAATGTGATCGACTACGGAATTTAGAATAATTGCTTATTCATGGATAAAATATGCAAAATAGGAACATAACTCAAAATAAATTAACCCATGATTATATTAATGAGTTTGAACCATTTCGTTCCGTTAAAATACTTAAAACAGATCATAACCAATCACTAGAATGTCGAAGCTCTAATGCACAAACATATCCATCATGTTTTACTCCATGTAAGAGCTTCTTGAGTGGATCCGCTATATTAAGTTCTGTATGAACTTTGCGAATACATATCTTTCCCTTTTCAACTTCATCCCTTATGTAGTTGAAACTCCGCTCAATTTGACGGGTCTTTTGGTGAGCACGAGGTTCCTTGATTTGAGCAATGACACCCTCGTTATCACAAAAGATCTCAAGAGGGTCCTGAATGGAAGGGACCACTCCTAAGTCATCGATGAATTTCTTCATCCATGCAGCTTCCTTAGCTGCCAATGAGATGGCGATGTACTCTGATTCTGTAGTGGATAAAGCAACAACACTCTATATTTAACTCTTCCAAGAAACCCCACCTTCAGTTTGGAAGCTCGCGTCCACGTAACCTTTTACAGCGAGTTCCTCCTCACCAGACCCGTATATTTGAAACATATCCTTAGTCCTTCTAAGGTATTTCAATATACTTTCAACCACAGTCCCATGACTGTTTCCTGGGTTATTCTGGTATCTACTTGTCATGCTAAGAGCACATGACACATCCGTTCTAGTGCATATCATCGCATACATGATTGACCCAATAGCAGACGCATATGGGACATTTTTATGCTTTCTTGTTCATCTTTCGTGGTGGGGCACTGAGATGAACTGAGAAGCGTTCCTCTTTGAATAGCTACCAAACCTTTCTTAGAGTTTTCAACTTGAACCTTTTCAAGACTTTTCATTGTATGCACTTTGATTCAAACCTATCAATTTCTTGGATCTATCCCTGTAGATCCCAATCCCCAAAACGTATTGTGCTTCTCCAAGATCCTTAATGGAGAAGCATTTACTTAACCAAGTTTTAACACCTTGCATTTGCGAAATATCATTTCCAAATATGACATCCACATATAATACAAGGAACATGATAGTGCTCCCACTAGCTTTCTTGTATACACAAGCTTCATCACCGTTATTAACGAAGCCAAATTTCTTGACTTCCTCATTAAAACGACGATTCCACATTATCGATGCTTGTTTAAATTCGTAGATTGATTTCTTTAACTTGCATACTTTGTTAGGATATTTCAGATTGACAAAACCTTTAGGCTGAACCATATAGACATCTTCCTCAAGATATCCATTTAGGAAAGCGGTCTTGACATCCATTTGCCATATATCAAAATTTGAGTAGCAGTGGCAAATAATATCCTAATAGACTTTGTAACGACCCAGATTTTTCCGATCATTTTATACCTATGAGATTAATATTTACATAAATTAAACCTTACCAACATGATAAGTAATCTTAATTGTTGAGATTTATGTTTTTAAAAAGAGTTTTACACAACGTTTGACCGTCTAATTTGACCGATGATATCACGAACTATATAACAAACGATAATTATACATTTGTGTATATATATGTATTTATATATATTTATGTTATGAACACAAGTGATTAAAAATATATATTCTACGTTGAGTTGTACCACTGGCATACTTCCCTGTAACTTGGTAACTATTATTTACATGAGGTATTGTAAACGCGAATCCTGTGGATAGATCTATCGGGCCTGACAACCCCAACTGGACTGGACGACCAGTATTCAACGGTTGCACAGTACTTCATTTCGGTGACTACACTTGGTACGGTGTAGTAAGATTTCATAATAAAGGGAATATGCGACGTTGATTAAATGTTAAGTATAGTTATCAAGTGCTCAACAACTTAGAATATTTTTATTAAAACGTTTATATATGAAATATTGTGGTCTATATTTATAACGCTGCCGGCATTAAACCTATATCTCACCAACTTTATGTTGACGTTTTAAGCATGTTTATTCTCATGTGATAACTAAAAGCTTCCGCTGCAGCATGTTGAATTTAAGCAAGATCTTGAGTATGCATATTTGTGTCAAAAATAAAACTGCATATCGGAGGATTTGTAATGTAAAATATGTTGGAAGTCGTATTGTTATTATCACATGTAAAGTTTGTAAGTCTAAGATTATCGCTAAACGATAATCATTATTAAGTTGTTTAAACCTTGTATTTGTAATAAAAGCTATGGTTTGTATTGTAAAAACGAATGCAGTTTTTGAAAAATGTCGCATATAGAGGTCAATACCTCGCGATGAAATCATATGTTATTGCATTCGTCCTTATGGTTAAGGTCGGGTTATGACATGTGGTATCAGAGCGTTGGTCTTAGAGAACCAGAAAATTTGCATTAGTGTGTCTTATCGAGTTTGTTAGGATGCATTAGTGAGTCTGGACTTTGACCGTGTTTGATTTAGAAAACTATTGCTTATCCCTGTTGGTTAAAAAAATTAATATGTAAATATTATGTGATACTAACATGCTAGTTGTTATGTGATAGATGTCTAGCTTAGAACTTGTTATCACATTCAGCGACTCCGAACTAGAATCTTCAGATGGTGTTCCAGTCATTAACCTATCCGACGATGAAAACGACACCTTTGGGGAAGACTCACAAGTTCCGGATGAATCAATTGAAGAGGAACCTGAAAGTGATCCTGAGGAGGAAGAAATACAGGAAATTACGAAAGACAAGTTCGAACGAGGAAAGAAACGAAAGGCTACTGAAATGGAAAATCCAAATCCCGAGTCTAGAGAGGATGTTGTGGCACCAACTCCACCAGTCACTTCCACCCCTATTCCCTCTATTCCTATTAGTTCTATCCCAGCATCCAGTTCTACAGCCCCTCCGCCAAAACGCAGGGAGACAGTCAAGATAACCTATAAGCGATTTCTTTGAACACAAACGTTTTGGGTTAAATGATGCGCTGTTGTTTTAAACCATGGGATCATATAACGTTTTGTATAATATTACTAGTGTGGTTTGCTTAATGTTTGATGTAAGATAAGCATATGTAAAATAGTGAAGTGTGAAATGCAATAATTTTCCATGGTTGAGTATTATTTGGGTGATAGTAATTGATTTTCGTACTAAGCTATTAAGTATGAACTTTAACGGGTAGGTACTACCCTAGGTATAATTATAAAATGCTAATAAGAAGAAAAGGCTTTTATAATAATAACTGGTTCATATTATTAATAAGCTATGATGTACTGTAAATACATACTACATCTATAATATTCCATGTGAATAATTATTATTTTTCATTCTTATTGAAGATTATGGCGCGATTGAACCGAATGATGGAACAAGAAATCCAGGAACTCATCAATCAGCGAGTGAACGACAGAATGTTATGGGTCGAGGCTGCAAAAGGTGCTGCAGTTAACCCAAATCCTCGTGTGGGATGTACTTACAAACCTTTTCAAGGTTGCAAGCCCTCATCATTCAGTGGAACAGAAGGACCGGTCGGTTTAACCCGGTGGATCGAAAAGATTGAGTCTGTGTTTAAAATCAGTGGTTGTATTGAGAAGGACATGACCAAGTATGCATCGTGCACCCTATAAGATAGTGCACTCACGTGGTGGAAAAACTATGTGAAGGCCGTAGGAGGAGATGTAGCTTATGATACTCCTTGGGAAGAATTCAAAACAATGCTAATCAACGAATATTGTCCAAGGAACGAGGTTAGGAAGTTGGAAGCTGCATTACGAAGCCTGAAAGTTGTTGGTACTGAACTCACCAACTACAATCAGCGATTCATGGAATTAGCTTTGCTATGTCCCGAATTGGTACCAACCGAAGAACGAAAGATTGAACTGTACAAAGACGGTTTGCCTAAAAAGGTCAAGGCAAATGTTACAGCATCCAAACCCAAGACTATTCATAAAGCTATCACCATGGCGAACGAGTTAATGGACCAGATTATTCTGGATAAGAACATCGATGTCAAGACATCGGGAAACAAAAGAAAGTGGGAAGGTAATCATCAACAATCCAACAAGAAACAAGAAACCACGCAAGGTGCGGGTAGCGGTTCAAACTCAGGTTACAAGGGACGAAATCCTTTATGTAACAGATGCCACAAACATCACTCTGGTTATTGTAATGTGGTGTGCAACAATTGTAATCGAAAAGGTCATCTTGCTGAAGATTGTAGGGTTCCCGCTACAAATACAAATGGTACCAAGACTCCTGCCACTAATGCAAATAGAACTGCCTTGGCCACTGTTACCTGTTATGGGTGTGGGAAACAGGGTCATTATAAGAGCCAGTGTCCGAATCCAGAGAAGAATAATGGATCTGCACGTGGAAGAGCATTTGTTATTAATGCTAGAGAGGCGTGTGAAGACCCGGAGCTTGTTACGGGTACGTTTACCATTAATAACTTATCCGCATCTATTATATTTGATACTGGTGCCGATAGAAGTTACGTGAGTAGAGACTTTCACGCTAAATTGAATTGTTCATCATTACCTCTAGATGCTAAGTACATGATTGAGTTAGCTAATGGTAAACTAATTAAAGCCGATAAAATTTGCCGTGATTGTAAAATAAATTTAGCCGGAGAAACATTTAAGATTGATTTGATACCCGTAGAATTAGGAAGTTTTGATGTAATAGTCGGCATGGACTGGATGTCCAAAATAGGAGCTCAAGTTTTGTGCGCTAAGAAGGCAATTCGCATTCCTCGTAAGGATAAAACGGCAGTAATGATTTATAGAGAGAAAGGTAACTCAAAGCTAAAACTCATTAGTTGTTTGAAAGCTCAAAAGTGCTTGAAGAAAGGGTGCTATGCTATCTTAGCACATGTTAATAAGGTCGAAATGAAGGAAAAAGTGAAGATCATCAATGACGTGCCTGTGGCAAGAGATTTTCCTGAAGTATTTTCGAAAGAGTTGCCGGGATTACCTCCATTTAGATCTGTAGAATTTCAAATAGATCTTGTACCAGGAGCTGCACTGGTTGCCTGTGCTCCATATAGACTTGCACCGTCCGAGTTAAAAGAACTTCAGAGTCAGTTAAAAGAATTACTAGACCGTGGATTCATACGACCAAGTACTTCACCGTGGGGAGCTCCGATTTTATTCGTCAAGAAGAAAGACGGATCTTTCCGAATGTGTATAGATTATCGTGAATTAAATAAGTTAACTATCAAGAATCGGTATCCACTACCGAGAATTGATGACTTATTTGATCAATTACAAGGATCATGTGTTTACTCGAAAATTGACCTAAGGTCGGGCTATCATCAACTACGTGTTAAGGAAGAAGACATTCCAAAAACTGCTTTTCGGACACGCTACAGTCATTACGAATTTTTGGTTATGCCGTTTGGGTTGACTAATGCGCCAGCTGTATTCATGGACCTCATGAATCGAGTTTGTAGTCCGTATTTAGATAAGTTTGTTATCGTTTTCATTGACGATATTCTTATCTATTCCAAGAGTGAGCAAGAGCATGAACAGCATTTAAGATTGGTATTAGAATTGTTAAGAAAAGAACAATTATACGCCAAATTTTCTAAGTGTGCGTTTTGGTTAAAAGAAGTGCAATTTCTTGGTCATGTTGTTAGTAGCAAAGGAATTCAAGTTGATCCAGCTAAAATTGAGGCCATTGAAAAATGGGAGACTCCTAAGACACCAACGCAGATACGCCAATTTTTGGGTTTAGCTGGTTATTATAGAAGGTTTATTCAAGATTTTTTCCGAATAGCTAAACCATTAACAGCGTTAACGCAAAAAGGGAAGAAGTACGAATGGACTTCTGAGCAGGAAAGTGCATTTCAATTACTGAAGAAGAAGTTGACTACAGCACCTATTTTATCGTTACCTGAAGGGAACGATGATTTTGAGATGTATTGTAACGCTTCGCGACAAGGTTTTGGTTACGTCCTTATGCAACGGAAGAAAGTTATAGCATACGCATCTCGACAATTGAAGATTCACGAGCGGAATTATACGACGCATGATTTAGAATTGGGAGCAGTAGTGTTTGCATTGAAGATATGGAGACACTATTTATATGGGGTTAAATTCACTGTGTTTACTGATCATAAAAGCCTTCAACATATTTTTGATCAGAAACAGCTGAACATGAGGCAACGTAGGTGGGTCGAGCTGATAAACGACTATGATTGTGAGATTCGCTATCATCCCGGGAAAGCGAATGTAGTGGCCGACGCTCTAAGCAGAAAGGAACGGGAACCAATTCGAGTACGAGCGATGAACATAAAAATTCGCATGAATCTCATCTCACAAATCAAAGAGGCTTAACGAGAAGCTCTTACTAAAGAAAACATAGGAAATGAAATACTGAAGAAGTATGGGAAACAACTCGTTATACGGGAAGACGGAATTCGATATTTTACAAACCGTATTTGGGTACCAAAGTTGGGTGGATTAAGGAAGTTGATATTGAACGAGGCACATAAGATAAGATACTCGATACATCCTGGAGTTGGAAAGATGTATCAAGATCTTAAGACGCATTATTGGTGGCCTAATTTAAAAAAAGATGTTGCAACATATGTTGGGGAATGTTTAACTTGTTCCAAAGTCAAAGTAGAACACCAGAAGCCGTCAGGGTTACTTCAACAACCAGAAATCCCAGAATGGAAATGGGACGGTATTACCATGGATTTCATCAAAAAGTTACCTAAGACTGCCTGGGGTTATGACACCATTTAGGTAATAGTTGATCGTCTCACCAAATCTGCACATTTCTTGCCTATAAAGGAAACAGATAGAATGGAGAAACTATTACGATTATACATAAAGGAAATTGTTTCAAGGCATGGAATACCTATTTCCATTATATCTGATCGTGATAGTAGATTTACATCAAAGTTTTGGCAATCACTACAGGAGGCCCTGGGAACTCATTTGGATATGAGCACCGCATATCATCCACAAACTGACGGGCAGAGTGAAAGAACAATTCAGACTTTTGAAGACATGCTCAGGGCATGTGTGATCGATTTTGGAAACGGATGGGATAAATATCTACCATTAGCAGAATTCTCGTATAATAACAGTTATCATGCGAGCATTAAAGCTGCACCATTCGAAGCACTGTATGGAAGGAAGTGTAGATCCCCAATCTGTTGGAATGAAGTAGGAGATCGACAATTAACTTGTAGTGACCCGAACTTTTCCATGTTTATATATATATTAAATGAAATTGTTATTTACATGATTAAGTGTTTCCAACATGTTAAGCAATCAAACTTGTTAAGACTTGATTAATTGAAATAGGTTTCATATAGACAATTGACCACCCAAGTTGACCGGTGATTCACGAACGTTAAAACTTGTAAAAACTATACGATGACATATATATAGTTATATATATAGTTAACATGATTTTATTATAAGTATGTATCTCATTAGGTATTTTAACAATGAGTTATATACATAAAAATGAGACTATTAATTTAAGAAACTCGAAAACGATATATATAACGATTATCGTTATAACAACGTCTTACTAGGTACATATGAATCATATTAAGATATTGATACACTTGGTTAATTATGTTAAATGATAAGTAAATATATTATTAAGTGTATTAACAATGAAATACATATGTAAAAACAAGACTACTAACTTAATGATTTCGAAACGAGACATATATGTAACGATTATCGTTGTAAAGACATTTAACTGTATATACATCATACTAAGATATATTATATATCATAATATCATGATAATATAATAATTTAACATCTCATTTGTTATAATAAACAATGGGTTAACAACATTCAACAAGATCGTTAACCTAAAGGTTTCAAAACAACATTTACATGTAACGACTAACGATGACTTAACGACTCAGTTAAAATGTATATACATGTAGTGTTTTAACATGTATTCATAAAATTTTGAAAGACTTCAAGACACTTATCAAAATACTTCTACTTAACAAAAATGCTTACAATTACATCCTCGTTCAGTTTCATCAACAATTCTTCTCGTATGCACCCGTATTCGTACTCGTACAATACACAGCTTTTAGATGTATGTACTATTGGTATATACACTCCAATGATCAGCGCTTAGCAGCCCATGTGAGTCACCTAACATATGTGGGAACCATCATTTGGCAACTAGCAGGAAATATCTCATAAAATTACAAAAATATGAGTAATCATTCATGACTTATTTACATGAAAACAAAATTACATATCCTTTATATCTAATCCATACACCAACGACCAAAAACACCTACAAACACTTTCATTATTCAATTTTATTCATCTAATTGATCTCTCTCAAGTTCTATCTTCAAGTTCTAAGTGTTCTTCATAAATTCCAAAAGTTCTAGTTTCATAAAATCAAGAATACTTCCAAGATTGCAAGTTTACTTCCAAGTTTTCTAAATCCATTCCAAGTAATCATCCAAGATCAAGAAACCTTTGTTACTTACAGTAGGTTATCTTTCTAATACAAGGTAATAATCATATTCAAACTTTAATTCAATTTCTATAACTATAACAATCTTATTTCGAGTGGAAATCTTACTTGAAATTGTTTTCGTGTCATGATTCTGCTTCAAGAACTTTCAAGCCATCCAAGGATCCTTTGAAGCTAGATCTATTTTTCTCATTTCTAGTAGGTTTATCCAAGGAACTTGAGGTAGTAATGATTTTCATAACATCATTCGATTCATACATATAAAGCTATCTTATTCGAAGGTTTAAACTTGTAATCACTAGAACATAGTTTAGTTAATTCTAAACTTGTTCGCAAATAAAAGTTAATCCTTCTAACTTGACTTTTAAAATCAACTAAACACATGTTCTATATCTATATGATATGCTAACTTAATGATTTAAAACCTGGAAACACGAAAAACACCGTAAAACCGAATTTACGCCGTCGTAGTAACACCGCGGGCTGTTTTGGGTTAGTTAATTAAAAACTATGATAAACTTTGATTTAAAAGTTGTTATTCTGAGAAAATTATTTTTATTATGAACATGAAACTATATCCAAAAATTATGGTTAAACTCAAAGTGGAAGTATGTTTTCTAAAATGGTCATCTAGACGTCGTTCTTTCGAATGAAATGACTACCTTTACAAAAACGACTTGTAACTTATTTTTCCGACAATAAACCTATACTTTTTCTGTTTAGATTCATAAAATAGAGTTCAATATAAAACCATAGCAATTTGATTCACTCAAAACGGATTTAAAATGAAGAAGTTATGGGTAAAACAAGATTGAATAATTTTTCTCATTTTAGCTACGTGAAATTTGGTAACAAATCTATTCCAACCATAACTTAATCAACTTGTATTGTATATTATGTAATCTTGAGATACCATAGACACGTATACAATGTTTCGACCTATCATGTCGACACATCTATATATATTTCGGAACAACCATAGACACTCTATATGTGAATGTTGGAGTTAGCTATACAGGGTTGAGGTTGATTCCAAAATATATATAGTTTGAGTTGTGATCAATACTGAGATACGTATACACTGGGTCGTGGATTGATTCTAGATAATATTTATCGATTTATTTCTGTACATCTAACTGTGGACAACTAGTTGTAGGTTACTAACGAGGACAGCTGACTTAATAAACTTAAAACATCAAAATATATTAAAAGTGTTGTAAATATATTTTGAACATACTTTGATATATATGTATATATTGTTATAGGTTCGTGAATCAACCAGTGGCCAAGTCTTACTTCTCAACGAAGTAAAAATCTGTGAAAGTGATTTATAGTCCCACTTTTAAAATCTAATATTTTTGGGATGAGAATACATGCAGGTTTTATAAATGATTTACAAAATAGACACAAGTACGTGAAACTACATTCTATGGTTGAATTATCGAAATCGAATATGCCCCTTTTTATTAAGTCTGGTAATCTAAGAATTAGGGAACAGACACCCTAATTGACGTGAATCCTAAAGATAGATCTATTGGGCCTAACAAACCCCATCCAAAGTACCGGATGCTTTAGTACTTCGAAATTTATATCATATCCGAAGGGTGTCCCGAAATGATGGGGATATTCTTATATATACATCTTGTTAATGTCGGTTACCAGGTGTTCACCATATGAATGATTTTTATCTCTATGTATGGGATGTGTATTGAAATATGAAATCTTGTGGTCTATTGTTACGATTTGATATATATAGGTTAAACCTATAACTCACCAACATTTTTGTTGACGTTTAAAGCATGTTTATTCTCAGGTGAATACTAAGAGCTTCCGCTGTTGCATACTAAAATAAGGACAAGATTTGGAGTCCATGTTTGTATGATATTGTGTAAAAACTACATTCAAGAAATTGATTTCGATGTAAAATATTTGTATTGTAAACCATTATGTAATGGTCGTGTGTAAACAAGATATTTTAGATTATCATTATTTGATAATCTACGTAAAGATTTTTAAACCTTTATTTATGAAATAAAGGTTATGGTTTGTTTTAAAAATGAATGCAGTCTTTGAAAAACGTCTCATATAGAGGTCAAAACGTCGCAACGAAATCAATTAATATGGAACGTTTTCAATCAATAAGAACGGGACATTTCAGTTGGTATCCGAGCGTTGGTCTTAGAGAACCAGAATTTTGCATTAGTGTGTCTTATCGAGTTTGTTAGTATGCATTAGTGAGTCTGGACTTCGACCGTGTTTACTTGAAAAATGATTGCTTAACAAATTTTGTTGAAAACTATATATTTTTAACATGTGAATATTATGTGATATAGTAATCTCTTAACGTGTTTGATATTATGTGATAGATGTCTACCTCTAGAACAAGTCCCATTGACTCACCTAATAATAATGAAGAGTCAAATGTAAATTGGAATGATTCGTGGACTGATTCACAAGTTCCCGAAGAGGAACCGGAAGAAGAGTCGGAACCGGAAGAAGAATCGGAACCGGAAGAAGAATCGGAACCGGATGAAGAAATAGAACCGGTGGGGGAAATAATAAAACGGTTAAGTAAAAGAAAAGCCTCAACCAACCGACCAAGGTTAATTATGGTCAATGGTGTTTCCGCCAAGGAAGCAAAATATTGGGAGGATTACCAATTCTCCGATGAATCGGATTCCGACGAGAATTCCGATGATGTTATAGAAATTACCCCAACTGAATTTAAAAAGGCAAAAGAAAATAATAAGGGAAAGGGCATAAAAATAGAGAAATCTAATTCCAACCCCGATGAACTTTATATGTATCATCAACCCCCGAAGTCCTTAAGTTGTAACAATGACCCGGGAACCTCTAAACCACCAGGTTTTTCTAAACCAATGTGGAAAACGACGGCTCGTATTAGGGGAACATCATATATCCCTAGAAACATGGCAAAACGAACCAAAACTGAAGAAGAAGAAACAAGCGAGTCGGAATAAGATAGTTGTATTCGTGTGGTGTAATATATGTAATATAGTGTGCTTATGCTTTATGATATATGTAAAAATTGCTTGTATTAATAAGTATTTTTTTTATGAATCTAACTCTTGTCTATTTTACAGTATAAAAACACAAAATGGATTGACAACCCAACATTTTAAGAGACCTACCCGGAGACATGATTGATGAAATCTTGTCTAGAGTCGGTCAGAATTCTTCGGCACAACTATTTAAGGCGAGATCAGTTTGTAAGACATTCGAAGAACGTTCCAAGAATTCCTTGGTTTATAAAAGGCTTTCGTTCGAAAGATGGGGGATATCACATTGGGAAATCCATAAGTTACGATGTGTTTACTTTGACACATATATTGCGGGGAACCCAAATGCTATTTTACGCAATGGGTTAAGAAATTATTTTGACTCAATATATCTGAATATTGGACTTCGTGATTTAGAAAAAGCGGCTAACATGCAACATAAAGAAGCATGTTATGCTTACGGATTAGTAATGTTCGCTTCTCACCAAAGTGAGAACAAGAACATCGGGCTACAACTATTAAACAAAATGTTCCCACAAGTGACGGAGTCGGTAATTGGGATAAGAAATGAGGTTTTTAGATTGTTACGGGACTGTTGGACATTACGTAACCCTCGTCCCTTTGACGATGTTACAACACGCTGTCTTATCAACGGCCATAACGGTTATGTTCCACAAGACCAAGGATGGGAAGTAATTCTTGTAAAACCAGAATGCATGACTTGTTTCTGGACGTATGAATTACGTGTCTTTATTGCCTTTGCTGAACGACTTGTGTACTAGCTAGAATTATCTTCACAACCATCTTGTATCAAATTTATTGTGTGCTATATTTCATGCTATATGTAAAATAAGCGGTATTGTAAGTTTGTAAAATATTGTGTAAAAGTTTGAACGCGAAATATTATTATAATCAGTTTTTCATATAGAATTGTAGTAGTTGAATTGTATATTAGCTACTAAGTATGAACTTAACGGGTAGGTACTACCCGAATTTAAACTTATAAAACGCTAATATGAAGAAAAAGCTTTTATAAATGAGTTCATATTATGCTACGAAATACTATTAACTACTCTTAATATTCTGTATGATTAACTTGTTCCATTTGACTATTTTGAAGGAAATGGAACCGACTACTCGACACACCATGAATATGAATGAAGAGGAATTCCGTACTTTTCTAGCTTCAAACATAGCCACAGTACAGGCTGCGCTACATACCAACAATAACCTTGGATCTAGTAGTACAGGAAATCGTGTGGGATGCACCTACAAAGAATTCACTACCTGCAAACCTTTGGAATTTGATGGAACCGAAGGACCGATCGGATTGAAACGGTGGACCGAGAAGTTCGAATTGGTGTTTGCCATTAGTAAGTGTACTGAAGAGGACAAAGTGAAGTACGCTACGCATATCTTCACAGGTTCTGCGTTAACATGGTGGAATACCTATCTAGAGCAAGTGGGACAAGACAATGCGTACGCACTACCGTGGTCAACATTCAAGCACTTGATGAACGAGAAGTACCGTCCCAGAACCGAGGTCAATAAGCTCAAGACAGAACTTAGAGGGTTACGAACCCAAGGATTTGATATTACCACGTACGAAAGACGATTCACAGAATTGTGCCTATTGTGTCCGGGAGCATTCGAAGATGAGGAAGAGAAGATCGATGCGTTTGTGAAAGGATTACCAGAAAGAATCCAAGAAGATATAAGTTCACACGAGCCCGCCTCCATACAACAGGCATGTAGAATGGCTCACAAACTAGTGAACCAGATTGAAGAAAGAATTAAAGAACAGACTGCTGAAGAGTCCAATGTGAAGCAAGTCAAAAGAAAGTGGGAGGAAAACGGTGATAAGAATCACCAATACAACAACAACAGCAATTACAACAATAATCGCAACAATTATCCCAACAATCGCAACATCAATCGCAACTACAACAAACGGCCCAACAACAACAACAACAACAACAACAACAGTAACTACAACAATCATCCCAACAACAATAATAACCGCAACAACAATAACAATCAGAAGCAGCTATGCCAAAGGTGTGAAAAGTATCACTCGGGGTTCTGCACCAAATTTTGCAACAAGTGTAAAAGAAATGGTCATAGCGCGGCGAAGTGTGAGGTCAACGGACCAGGGGTTAATAGAACGAAAGGAACAAATGGTGTCGGAACGAGTAATGGCGGAGCAAGTAGTGTCGGAGCAAGTTATGCCAATGTAGTTTGTTATAAATGTGGAAAATCAGGCCACATTATTAGAAATTGCCCGAACCAGGAGAACACGAATGGACAAGGCCGCGGAAGAGTTTTCAATATTAATGCGGCAGAGGCACAGGAAGACCCGGAGCTTGTTACGGGTACGTTTCTTATTGACAATAAATATGCTTACGTTTTATTTGATTCGGGTGCGGATAGAAGCTATATGAGTAGAGATTTTTGTGCTAAATTAAGTTGTCCATTGACGCCTTTGGATAGTAAATTTTTACTCGAATTAGCAAATGGTAAATTAATTTCAGCAGATAATATATGTCGGAATCGAGAAATTAAACTGGTTAGCGAAACATTTAAGATTGACTTGATACCAGTAGAGCTAGGGAGTTTTGATGTGATAATCGGTATGGACTGGTTGAAAGAAGTGAAAGCAGAGATCGTTTGTTACAAAAATGCAATTCGCATTATACGAGAAAAAGGAAAACCCTTAATGGTGTACGGAGAAAAGGGCAACACGAAGCTACATCTTATTAGTAATTTGAAGGCACAAAAACTAATAAGAAAAGGTTGCTATGCTGTTCTAGCACACGTCGAGAAAGTACAAACTGAAGAAAAGAGCATCAATGATGTTCCCATTGCTAAAGAATTTCCCGATGTATTTCCGAAAGAATTACCGGGATTACCCCACATCGATCCGTTGAATTTCAAATAGATCTTGTACCAGGAGCTGCACCAATAGCTCGTGCTCCTTACAGACTCGCACCCAGCGAGATGAAAGAACTGCAAAGCCAATTACAAGAACTTTTAGAGCGTGGTTTCATTCAACCAAGCACATCACCGTGGGGAGCTCCTGTTTTGTTTGTCAAGAAGAAAGATGGTACATTCAGGTTGTGTATCGACTACCGAGAGTTGAACAAACTTACCATCAAGAACCGCTACCCACTACCGAGAATCGAAGACTTATTTGATCAACTACAAGGCTCGTCTGTTTATTCAAAGATTGACTTACGTTCCGGGTATCATCAAATGCGGGTGAAAGAAGATGATATTCCAAAGACTGCTTTCAGAACACGTTACGGTCATTACGAGTTTATGGTCATGCCGTTTGGTTTAACTAATGCACCAGCTGTGTTCATGGACCTTATGAACTGAGTGTGTGGACCATACCTTGACAAGTTTGTCATTGTTTTCATTGATGACATACTTATTTACTCAAAGAATGACCAAGAACACGGTGAAAATTTGAGAAAGGTGTTAGAAGTATTGAGGAAGGAAGAATTGTACGATAAGTTTTCAAAGTATGCATTTTGGTTGGAAGAAGTTCAATTCCTCGGTCACATAGTGAACAAAGAAGATATTAAGGTGGATCCGGCAAAGATAGAAACTGTTGAAAAGTGGGAAACCCCGAAAACTCCGAAACACATACGCCAATTTTTAGGACTAGCTGGTTACTACAGAAGGTTCATCCAAGACTTTTCCAGAATAGCAAAACCCTTGACTGCATTAACGCATAAAGGGAAGAAATTTGAATGGAAGGATGAACAAGAGAAAGCGTTTCAGTTATTGAAGAAAAAGCTAACTACGGCACCTATATTGTCATTGCCTGAAGGGAATGATGATTTTGTGATTTATTGTGACGCATCAAAGCAAGGTCTCGGTTGTGTATTAATGCAACGAACGAAGGTGATTGCTTATGCGTCTAGACAATTGAAGATTCACGAGCAAAATTATACGACGCATGATTTGGAATTAAGCGCGGTTGTTTTTGCATTAAAGACTTGGAGGCACTACTTATATGGGGTCAAAAGTATTATATATACCGACCACAAAAGTCTTCAACACATATTTAATCAGAAACAACTGAATATGAGGCAGCGTAGGTGGATTGAATTGTTGAATGATTACGACTTTGAGATTCGTTACCACCCGGGGAAGGCAAATGTGGTAGCCGACGCCTTGAGCAGGAAGGACAGAGAACCCATTCGAGTAAAATCTATGAATATAATGATTCATAATAACCTTACTACTCAAATAAAGGAGGCGCAACAAGGAGTTTTAAAAGAGGGAAATTTAAAGGATGAAATACCCAAAGGATCGGAGAAGCATCTTAATATTCGGGAAGATGGAACCCGGTATAGGGCTGAAAGGATTTGGGTACCAAAATTTGGAAATATGAGAGAAATGGTACTTAGAGAAGCTCATAAAACCAGATACTCAATACATCCTGGAACGGGGAAGATGTACAAGGATCTCAAGAAACATTTTTGGTGGCCGGGTATGAAAGCCAATGTTGCTAAATACGTAGGAGAATGTTTGACGTGTTCTAAGGTCAAAGCTGAGCATCAGAAACCATCAGGTCTACTTCAACAACCCGAAATCCCGGAATGGAAATGGGAAAACATTACCATGGATTTCATCACTAAATTGCCAAGGACTGCAAGTGGTTTTGATACTATTTGGGTAATAGTTGATCGTCTCACCAAATCAGCACACTTCCTACCAATAAGAGAAGATGACAAGATGGAGAAGTTAGCACGACTGCATTTAAAGGAAGTCGTCTCCAGACATGGAATACCAATCTCTATTATCTCTGATAGGGATGGCAGATTTATTTCAAGATTCTGGCAGACATTACAGCAATCATTAGGAACTCGTCTAGACATGAGTACTGCCTATCATCCACAAACTGATGGGCAGAGTGAAAGGACGATACAAACGCTTGAAGACATGCTACGAGCATGTGTTATTGATTTCGGAAACAGTTGGGATCGACATCTACCGTTAGCAGAATTTTCCTACAACAACAGCTACCATTCAAGCATTGAGATGATGCCGTTTGAAGCACTTTATTGTAGAAAGTGCAGGTCTCCGATTTGTTGGAGTGAAGTGGGGGATAGACAGATTACGGGTCCGGAGATTATACAAGAAACTACCGAGAAGATCATCCAAATTCAACAACGGTTGAAAACCGCCCAAAGTCGACAAAAGAGCTACGCTGACATTAAAAAAAAAGATATAGAATTTGAAATTAGAGAGATGGTCATGCTTAAAGTTGCACCTTGGAAAGGCGTTGTTCGATTTGGTAAACGAGGGAAATTAAATCCAAGGTATATTGGACCATTCAAGATTATTGATCGTGTCGGACCAGTAGCTTACCGACTTGAGTTACCTCAACAACTCGCGGCTGTACATAACACTTTCCACGTCTCGAATTTGAAGAAATGTTTTGCTAAAGAAGATCTCACTATTCCGTTAGATAAAATCCAAATCAACGAAAAACTTCAATTTATCGAAGAACCTGTCGAAATAATGGATCGTGAGGTTAAAAGACTTAAGCAAAACAAGATACCAATTGTTAAGGTTCGATGGAATGCTCGTAGAGGACCCGAGTTCACCTGGGAACGAGAAGATCAGATGAAGAAGAAATACCCGCATTTATTTCCAGAAGATACGTCAACAACTCCAACTGCATAAAATTTCGGGACGAAATTTATTTAACGGGTAGGTACTGTAGTGACCCGAACTTTTCCATGTTTATATATATATATTAAATGAAATTGTTATTTACATGATTAAGTGTTTCCAACATGTTAAGCAATCAAACTTGTTAAGACTTGATTAATTGAAATAGGTTTCATATAGACAATTGACCACCCAAGTTGACCGGTGATTCACGAACGTTGTAACTTGTAAAAACTATACGATGACATATATATGGTTATATATATAGTTAACATGATTTTATTATAAGTATGTATCTCATTAGGTATTTTAACAATGAGTTATATACATAAAAATGAGACTATTAATTTAAGAAACTCGAAAACGATATATATAACGATTATCGTTATAACAACGTCTTACTAGGTACATATGAATCATATTAAGATATTGATACACTTGGTTAAT
Source organism: Rutidosis leptorrhynchoides (assembly GCF_046630445.1). NCBI lineage: Eukaryota > Viridiplantae > Streptophyta > Magnoliopsida > Asterales > Asteraceae > Rutidosis > Rutidosis leptorrhynchoides. Next base: position 152,089,134 of record NC_092334.1, read on the forward strand.
TATGTTAAATGATAAGTAAATATATTATTAAGTGTATTAACAATGAAATACATATGTAAAAATAAGACTACTAACTTAATGATTTCGAAACGAGACATATATGTAACGATTATCGTTGTAACGACATTTAACTGTATATACATCATACTAAGATATATTATATATCATAATATCATGATAATATAACAATTTAACATCTCATTTGTTATAATAAATAATGGGTTAACAACATTCAACAAGATCGTTAACCTAAAGGTTCAAAACAACATTTACATGTAACGACTAACGATGACTTAACGACTCAGTTAAAATGTATATACATGTAGTGTTTTAATATGTATTTATAAACTTTTGAAAGACTTCAAGACACTTATCAAAATACTTCTACTTAACAAAAATGCTTACAATTACATCCTCGTTCAGTTTCATCAACAATTCTTCTCGTATGCACCCGTATTCGTACTCGTACAATACACAGCTTTTAGATGTATGTACTATTGATATATACACTCCAATGATCAGATCTTAGCAGCCCATGTGAGTCACCTAACATATGTGGGAACCATCATTTGGCAACTAGCATGAAATATCTCATAAAATTACAAAAATATGAGTAATCATTCATGACTTATTTACATGAAAACAAAATTACATATCCTTTATATCTAATCCATACACCAACAACCAAAAACACCTACAAACACTTTAATTCTTCAATTTTCTTCATCTAATTGATCTCTCTCAAGTTCTATCTTCAAGTTCTAAGTGTTCTTCATAAATTCCAAAAGTTCTAGTTTCATAAAATCAAGAATACTTCCAAGATTGCAAGTTTACTTCCAAGTTTTCTAAATCCATTCCAAGTAATCATCCAAGATCAAGAAACCTTTGTTACTTACAGTAGGTTATCTTTCTAATACAAGTTATTAATCATATTCAAACTTTAATTCAATTTCTATAACTATAACAATCTTATTTCGAGTGGAAATCTTACTTGAAATTGTTTTCGTGTCATGATTCTGCTTCAAGAACTTTCAAGCCATCCAAGGATCCTTTGAAGCTAGAACTATTTTTCTCATTTCTAGTAGGTTTATCCAAGGAACTTGAGGTAGTAATTATGTTCATAACATCATTCGATTCATATTTATAAAGCTATCTTATTCGAAGGTTTAAACTTGTAATCACTAGAACATAGTTTAGTTAATTCTAAACTTGTTCGCAAATAAAAGTTAATCCTTCTAACTTGAATTTTAAAATCAACTAAACATATGTTCTATATCTATATGATATGCTAACTTAATGATTTAAAACCTGGAAACACGAAAAACACCGTAAAACCGGATTTACGCCGTCGTAGTAACACCGCGGGCTGTTTTGGGTTAGTTAATTAAAAACTATGATAAACTTTGATTTAAAAGTTGTTATTCTGAGAAAATTATTTTTATTATGAACATGAAACTATATCCAAAAATTATGGTTAAACTTAAAGTGGAAGTATGTTTTCTAAAATGGTCATCTAGACGTCGTTCTTTCGAATGAAATGACTACCTTTACAAAAACAACTTGTAACTTATTTTTCCGACTATAAATCTATAATTTTTATATTTAGATTCATAAAATAGAGTTCAATATGAAACCATAGCAATTTGATTCACTCAAAACGGATTTAAAATGAAGAAGTTATGGGTAAAACAAGATTGGATAATTTTTCTCATTTTAGCTACGTGAAAATTGGTAACAAATCTATTCCAACCATAACTTAATCAACTTGTATTGTATATTATGTAATCTTGAGATACCATAGAAACGTATACAATGTTTCGACCTATCATGTCGACACATCTATATATATTTCGGAACAACCATAGACACTCTATATGTGAATGTTGGAGTTAGCTATACAGGGTTGAGGTTGATTCCAAAATATATATAGTTTGAGTTGTGATCAATACTGAGATACGTATACACTGGGTCGTGGATTGATTCAAGATAATATTTATCGATTTATTTCTGTACATCTAACTGTGGACAACTAGTTGTAGGTTACTAACGAGGACAGCTGACTTAATAAACTTAAAACATCAAAATATATTAAAAGTGTTGTAAATATATTTTGAACATACTTTGATATATATGTATATATTTTTATAGGTTCGTGAATCAACCAGTGGCCAAGTCTTACTTCCCGACGAAGTAAAAATCTGTGAAAGTGAGTTATAGTCCCACTTTTAAAATCTAATATTTTTGGGATGAGAATACATGCAGGTTTTATAAATGATTTACCAAATAGACACAAGTACGTGAAACTACATTCTATGGTTGAATTATCGAAATCGAATATGCCCCTTTTTATTAAGTCTGGTAATCTAAGAATTAGGGAACAGACACCCTAATTGACGCGAATCCTAAAGATAGATCTATTGGGCCTAACAAACCCCATCCAAAGTACCGGATGCTTTAGTACTTCGAAATTTATATCATATCCGAAGGGTGTCCTGAAATGATGGGGATATTCCTATATATGCATCCTGTTAATGTCGGTTACCAGGTGTTCACCATATGAATGATTTTTATCTCTATGTATGGGATGTGTATTGAAATATGAAATCTTGTGGTCTATTGTTACGATTTGATATATATAGGTTAAACCTATAACTCACCAACATTTTTGTTGACGTTTAAAGCATGTTTATTCTCAGGTGAATACTAAGAGCTTCCGCTGTTGCATACTAAAATAAGGACAAGATTTGGAGTCCATGTTTGTATGATATTGTGTAAAAACTGCATTCAAGAAACTGATTTCAATGTAACATATTTGTATTGTAAACCATTATGTAATGGTCGTGTGTAAACAAGATATTTTAGATTATCATTATTTGATAATCTACGTAAAGATTTTTAAACCTTTATTTATGAAATAAAGGTTATGGTTTGTTTTAAAAATGAATGCAGTCTTTGAAAAACGTCTCATATAGAGGTCAAAACCTCGCAACGAAATCAATTAATATGGAACGTTTTCAATCAATAAGAACGGGACATTTCATAACTGGTCCCGAGATCATACACGAAACGACTGAGAAGATAGTACAAATCAAGGAGAGATTGAAAACAGCCCGTAGTCGCCAAAAGAGCTACGCCGATGTCCGAAGGAAACCATTAGAGTTTCAAATCGGTGACATGGTTATGTTAAATGTGTCACCTTGGAAAGGTGTAATACATTTCGGTAAAAGGGGTAAACTGAACCCAAGGTATGTAGGCCCGTTTAAGATCATCGAACGCATTGGACCGGTAGCTTATCGACTCGAGTTACCACAACAACTCGCCGAAGTACATAATTCATTTCACATCTCAAACCTCAAGAAATGTCTTGCAAAGGAAGATCTCACCATTCCTCTTGAAGAAATCCAAGTCGATGAGAAACTACAATTCATAGAAGAACCAGTCGAAATCATGGACCGTGAAGTTAAACGACTCAAGCAGAGCAACATACCAATCGTTAAGGTTCGTTGGAATGCTCGAAGAGGTCCCGAGTTTACTTGGGAATGAGAGGATCAGATGAAACAAAAGTACCCACATTTGTTTCCCGAGAACGCAAAATAGGTACAATTTTAAAATTTCGGGACGAAATTTATTTAACGGGTAGGTACTGTAACGACCCGGATTTTTCCGATCATTTTATACCTATGAGATTAATATTTACATAAATTAAACCTTACCAACATGATAAGTAATCTAAATTGTTGAGATTTATGTTTTTAAAAAGAGTTTTACACAACGTTTGACCATCCAATTTGACCGATGATATCACGAACTATATAACAAATGATAATTATACGTTTGTGTATATATATATGTATTTATATATATTTAACATGATCTAAGAATGGTTTAACATCTTATTGTGTATTAATAACAATAAGTTATAAGTATACTTTGAGACTACTAACTTAAGTTTTCAAAATGATAACTATACGTAACGTTATTTGACATATATACCTTTAACCTATAATACTTATACAAGTATCGTATAAATATGTATTTAATCACTTTTAAACGGCTTATATACATAAAACAATATAAGTATATTTACAAAAGATAGCTATATTTGAATTCTCGTTCCGTTTCCTCAAAATTTCTACATGTATACCTAGAGTATATGTACTCGTATCATACCCAGCTTCTATACGTATTTACTATTGGTATATACACATCACAATCACTTTATTAGCAGCCATGAGTTAGCCAATTTTGGATCTTAGCATGCATGATTAATCAATTTGGCATATTACAAGACTTTTGCACAATATTACAAATTTATACATCTTTTCACCACCATTTATACTCCATTCCATTTTCATTTTTACTACACATTTTCTCTAACCAAAAACACACTCTTAGGAACCTTAAGTGTTCTTCACAATCTCAACAAATAACCATGAAGATCTAGCTTCAAAAACAACCCTTAATCATCATAAGAAAATCCATTCAAGAACACTTCAAAAATCCTTCCAAGTAAACAAGTTTACTTCCAACCTTTCAATCCAACTCCACCACTCTTTTGATTCTAGGATTTTTCTCATCTCTTACAGTAACTTTGTCCAAGTAACTTGAGGTAGTAACCTTATTCATAATCTTATTCAATTCATATTAATATAGCTATCTTATTTTGTGGTATAAAATTTTAACAACAAGAACATAGTTTGAATGATTTTAAACTTGTTCGCAAACTAAATAGATCCTTCTAACTTGACTTTTAAAACACTTCAAGACCTGTAATATATCATAATGATATGCTAACTTAACAAGATATAACTTGGTTTTACAAAGAACACCTTAAACACTGAATCTACGTCGTCGGAGTGCAACCGGGGGCTGTTTTGGATTGGATAATTAAAAACCATCTTAAGCTTTGAATTGGAAGTTCATATTCTGAAAAAATGATATTTCTTATGAATATGTTAACACATAAAAATTTCATGGTTTAACTCAAAGTGTAAGTATTTTTAGAAAAATGATCATTAAATGTTGTTTTTATGATGGAAAATGATCACTTTCATAAGTTTCACCAAAGTTTGACCTATAACCTGTGATTTCAAATAAAACCTAAGGTATTTTCAGTTCATATTCTTAAAATTTGACTCGATCCAAGGAAGTGGCAAGTTAAACCAACAAAAACGGAGTTGTAATGAAGAAACTACGACTAAAACAAGATCGGGTATGCGAAGCTAGTTTAGCTACAAAAATATTTGGAGAAAAATTAAATTAATCATATATTTCTAATTAATATGATATTTCATATATATTTACTTATGATTTGATTTTATATATTTCAGGACCACCCGTAAACAACACGAGAAGATTAATCATAAGACCTCATGATTGTACGCAACACGTCATTTGACAACACGGTACTTTATGTACGCAACACGTCATTTGACAACATGGTACCATGGGTCAAGATTAATTCTGATCAATACGAATACGATGGGGTCTTTATTTATTTTATTGAGCAACTAATTGTGGACCACTAACATCGGACTGCTAACTACGGACTAAGAAAATATTAAAAGTATTATATATATATATATATATATATATATATATATATATATATATATATATATATATATATATATATATATATATATATATATATATATATATATAACGATTACTTAAAAAGAAAATATGTTGATATATTATATATATGGTTAGGTTCGTGATATCTATCGAAGACCAAGTCGTGATAAATACCTTCAAGGCAAAAGTGAGTATATAGTCCCACTTTTAAACTCTAAATATTTCGGGATGAGAATACATGCATTTTATGATTTACATTATGGACATAAGTGATTAAAAATATATATTCTACGTTGAGTTGTACCACTGGCATACTTCCCTGTAACTTGGTAACTATTATTTACATGAGGTATTGTAAACGCGAATCCTGTTGATAGATCTATCGGGCCTGACAACCCCAACCGGACTGGACGACTAGTATTCAATAGTTGCACAGTACTTCGTTTCGGTGACTACACTTGGTACGGTGTAGTAAGATTTCATAATAAAGGGAATATGCGACGTTGATTAAATGTTAAGTATGGTTATCAAGTGCTCAACAACTTAGAATATTTTTATTAAAACGTTTATATATGAAATCTTGTAGTCTATATTTATAACGATGCCGGCATTAAACCTATATCTCACCAACTTTATGTTGACGTTTTAAGCATGTTTATTCTCAGGTGATAACTAAAAGCTTCCGCTGCAGCATGTTGAATTTAAGCAAGATCTTGAGTATGCATATTTGTGTCAAAAATAAAACTGCATATCGGAGGATTTGTAATGTAAAATATGTTGGAAGTCGTATTGTTATTATCACATGTAAAGTTTGTAAGTCTAAGATTATCGCTAAACGATAATCATTATTAAGTTGTTTAAACCTTGTATTTGTAATAAAAGCTATGGTTTGTATTGTAAAAACGAATGCAGTTTTTGAAAAATGTCGCATATAGAGGTCAATACCTCGCGATGAAATCATATGTTATTGCATTCGTCCTTATGGTTAAGGTCGGGTTATGACATGTGGTATCAGAGCGTTGGTCTTAGAGAACCAGAAAAATTTCATTAGTGTGTCTTATCGAGTTTGTTAGGATGCATTAGTGAGTCTGGACTTTGACCGTGTTTGATTTAGAAAACTATTGCTTATCCCTGTTGGTTAAAAAAATTAATATGTAAATATTATGTGATACTAACATGCTAGTTGTTATGTGATAGATGTCTAGCTTAGAACTTGTTATCACATTCAGCGACTCAGAACCAGAATCTTCAGATGATGTTCCAGTCATTAACCTATCCGATGATGAAAACGACACCTTTGGGGAAGACTCACAAGTTCCGGATGAATCAATTGAAGAGGAACCGGAAAGTGATCCTGAGGAGGAAGAAATACAGGAAATTACGAAAGACAAGTTCGAACGAGGAAAGAAACGAAAGGCTACTGAAATGGAAAATCCAAATCCCGAGTCTAGAGAGGATGTTGTGGCACCAACTCCACCAGACACTTCCACCCCTATTCCCGCTATTCCTATTCGTTCTATCTCGGCATCCAGTTCTTCAGCCCCTCCGCCAAAACGCAGGGAGACAGTCAAGATAACCTATAAGCGATTTCTTTGAACACAAACGTTTTGGGTTAAATGATGCGCTGTTGTTTTAAACCATGGGATCATATAACGTTTTGTATAATATTACTAGTGTGGTTTGCTTAATGTTTGATGTAAGATAAGCATATGTAAAATAGTGAAGTGTGAAATGCAATAATTTTCCATGGTTGAGTATTATTTGGGTGATAGTAATTGATTTTCGTACTAAGCTATTAAGTATGAACTTTAACTGGTAGGTACTACCCTAGGTATAATTATAAAATGCTAATAAGAAGAAAAGACTTTTATAATAATAACTGGTTCATATTATTAATAAGCTATGATGTACTGTAAATACATACTACATCTATAATATTCCATGTGAATAGTTATTTTTTTCATTCTTATTGAAGATTATGGCGCGATTGAACCGAATGACGGAACAAGAAATCCAGGAACTCATCAATCAGCGAGTGAACAACAGAATGTTATGGGTCGAGGCTGCAAGAGGTGCTGCAGTTAACCCAAATCCTCGTGTGGGATGTACTTACAAACCTTTTCAAGGTTGCAAGCCCTCATCATTCAGTGGAACAGAAGGACCGGTCGGTTTAACCCGGTGGATCGAAAAGATTGAGTCTGTGTTTAAAATCAGTGCTTGTATTGAGAAGGACATAACCAAATATGCATCGTGCACCCTACAAGATAGTGCACTCACGTGGTGGAAAAACTATGTGAAGAGGAGGAGATGTAGCTTATGATACTCCTTGGGAAGAATTCAAAACAATGCTAATCAACGAATATTGTCCAAGGAACGAGGTTAGGAAGTTGGAAGCTGAATTATGAAGCCTGAAAGTTGTTGGTACTGAACTCACCAACTACAATCAGCGATTCATGGAATTAGTTTTGCTATGTCCCGAATTGGTACCAACCGAAGAACGAAAGATTGAACTGTACATAGGTCCATTTGAAAGGTGCTTTAGTCATTTTGCCTTGTAAACAAGATTCACATACATCAAATGAGTCTAGTTCATTTGATTTCAAAAGTCCATTCTTTTGAAGTGTATGTATTCGATTCTTGTTTATGTGACCAAGGCGACAATGCCATAAGTAGGAATCACTCAAATCCCTTTTGAGTTTCTTGGTGTTTGCATGGAACATTGAACTATTGTATGATGTGTTATCATGAACCAATTCATAAATACCATTCAAAGGTGAAGCCTTAAAATATAACATATCATTTAAAGAAACATGGATATCATCATTAATAAAATTAAGATTAAAACCATATTGTCTTAAACGGGAAACAGAAATAATGTTTCGTGTCAACAGAGGTGCACACAAAACATTTTTCAAAATTAGCTCCAATCCAGTTTGAAGCTTCGAAACAAAATCTCCTTGGGCTTCGACGTGCACCTTTGCACCATTTCCCATGTAGAGACTTGTTGTTCCCGTGCTTTGATTACTTCTTTTGAACCCCTGCAAAGAATTGCAGATATGAGTACCACAACCTGTGTCTAATACCCATGTATTAGAAGAAGTAATACTAAGCTCAATGTATACCATATATACATTACCTGAGGTTTGCCCTGCATCCCTCTTTTCTTTCAACTCCTTTAGGTAGACCGGGCAGTTGCGTTTCCAGTGACCCATTTCACCGCAACCAAAGCACGGATCTTCCTTGGGGTTAGCCTTTCCAGCAACCTTTTGCTTCTTGTTGTTGTTGGTTGAGGTAACCATCTTACCCTTTCCCTTGCCCTTGCCTTGGTAGGTGGGTCCTTTCCTCTTAGCCGCCTTCGGCTTAGAAGTGTTATTGTTTTTGGACCCGCCTTCATTGATCATAAGCATGGGTGAAGCCCTTTTACCCATGCTTGATTCGGCCGTCCTAAGCATGGCATGTAATTCGTCAATGCTTTTATCCCAACCATTCATGTTGTAATTCAACACGAATGTGTCAAACCTTTTTGACAAAGAGTTGAGAATAAGGTTCGTGGCTAATTCATTAGACACGTTACAATTTAGACAGTTTAATCGATCAATAAGGCTTTTATTTTAAGAACAAAGGGTCTTCCAACACATACGCCATATCCTAAACCTTGAGGACAATTCTTACATTGCGATACCAATCCTTGAAATTCGTATGGTTGAGTTTTTCCTTTTCGAGGATTGACCTCAATGATAGGTTATTAAAGTTGATAGGTGCGTTTAGAATGTTGTTGTTATTCGTGGCCATCTACAAAATTTAACAAAGTTGTTTAAGTATCAATTTTAATTTAATAATCAATACCCTTTAAATCCAATTGATATTTATTAAATTTTAGTATCCAACGGTAAACCAAATTTCGGTTAGGTGACCTTTATCCCGTCATTTGATTTAGCTAGGTAGTCATTATATGACAATTGTAATCCTTTTGCAACTTCTAAGTCATGGGATCATGCAATCCTTATGCATGGCATATTTGTCCCATCAACGCCTATTTGTTCCTCATGCTTCGGTGACCCTAAGTTCATGATTCCCAAATCAAGTCGTCCTACTTGTGTAAACGTGTAAATTTAACATACAAGTGGTTAGGTGACCTTTATCCCACAAGTGTGCGAAATTCACCTTAATCGCATTAGTTTGCTCATAACGGTTAGGTGACCTTTATCCCATTGTGAGTTCCCTAATACGCCTAAGTGTCACACAATAGGATGGCGTTAAACTTGTTTACCTTGTTTTTAAAAGGGATTTTTAAGTTTTCATTAATTCTAGTTTGAGAAAACTTTTATATCATACACCAACATGCATTTAGTATATGGTACTTATGAAAAACCATTTTCATGCCTTGTAATTGTGCCAATTACTTAATATAAACTAATTTATATTTGTTATCCTTTTCTTGTTCTTAATAACCATTTATTAAGGTCTTTGGTTGCTTTTAATTTAACCAATTAAATTATCGTTTTGCATGTTGTTATCTTGTGATTAATTGTATCAACCAAACATACGACACAATAAACATACAAACAATCATGCATGCAAAAACAAGTATGTTCACAATCTAGCCATTTTGGTGGACATTTGTTTAGCCAAAAACAAATGTCACCGGTTAAGGGGTTATAACATAAAGTAGGAGATTTCAAATCTCCCACTTAATCTTGCATCCAAATGCTCCTTGTGTTCTTCAAGTCTGCATCTTGTCCTTCCTTCATTATCTTGTATCTTCATTTTACAAAATATGTATCCTAATACATTTTTATCTAGAAAATGAAAATACAACCTATTCTATTTTACATACCAAATGTAAAATAAATTGCATAACCAAAATTAATATTACATACCAAATGAATAAATAATATTACAATCCAAATGAATGAATATTACAACCAAATTGAAAAATTAACAATTCAACCAAACATTCATTCATTCAAACACAAGGTCATGGCTATGATTGTGAACTTCAACATGCAACCAAATATGACCAAATTAGAGAGTCCAAAGCCCACTTTGGAGCCCTCAATAATTCAGCATTTATCTAATACCCACCCAAACCCATTTGTTTTTGCAATCTACATTCATGCATGTTAGTAGATTGCAAATATAACGGGCATAAAACAACAATTCGAAGCACATTTCAACAACTTCGGCTCTAGATACCATTGTTGGGATTTAACAAGTTTGATAAGTCTTAAAACCTTTTAAGAATCTTAATAAACGGAAGCGTGTAATTATCAAATTTTACTTGTTAAACTTTAAGCCAATTAAAGCTAAATCCCAATAGGATCAAGTTGTGAACATATACTTACAAATATCAAGAAAGGATAAGAGTGTCATACCTCCTCAAAACCAAGTTTGAGGGCTGCTCAAATGTGCAGAAAATTGATGGAGATGATGGTGAAAATAGCCTCCAAATTGATGATTCAAGTGTGTTAAACTCTAAGCCTTTGAAGCTCCAACACCACCCTTGAGCTTGCTAATATTTAGGACCCTTAAACATATTGAACACAAGCTTTAAACTCACTTTCTTATCTGCTCAAAAACCGAACAGCAGCTGACTTAATTTGATGGTGAATGCAAGCCTCAAAACAATGAGACCTTAAGGGATTATACCCCAAGCCTTTAACCAACACCTTGTACAAGTTGGTTAGGATTTTTTACACTTGAAATGAGCTTCCTAAAGCTCAAGAACACTCTTATTTTTCTGCTGGAATTTCGACCAGCCTTGACCAAAAATGAAGAGAGTATTTACTAGTATTTTTCACTTCAAAGAAAGATGCTTGCATGTGTGTCTTTAAAAGGTATCAAGCATGCTTGTCTGTAGAGTTGTGTAAACACAAGTAACAAGAAAAGGGAGCATGTGTGTCTTGAAGACCACCCTTAAAAAAAACGGCCACCCTTTTGTTTTTATAAAAAATTCAATTTTTATAAACTTGTGAAAATACATTATGTATTTATCTTGTTACTTGCATATTTTATAAAACCTTTTATAAAATATAACACAATATAATTATTTAAACCTATAAATAATTATATATAAATTATTCAAAAAATTTATCTCAAGTGATAATGTTTTAGAAAACCGATTTTCTAAAATTCAAGTGTCGCGTATTTATTTAACGAACCAATCGATAAGATAAACACATATAAGGTGTCAGTAAGCTTGTTATTGGGTATGACCCAACTTGGATCACAACATGTTAGCCACATTAATTTAATATGTCTCTCGGGCATACGAAATACTTTCAAAAGCATCTCGTAAGGTGGCATCCCGATACTAGTATGATAACTATTATTGTACGAGAACTCCACCAATGGTAAGTGCTCATCCCTATTACCACCGCAATCAATAATACACGCCCATAACATATCCTCCAATGTTTGATTCGTACCTTCGGTTTGACAATCCGTTTGAGGATGGTACACCGTGCTCATTCTCAATTGTATACCCATATCTTCATGAAAATTTTCCCAAAACCGAGATGTGAAACGCGTATCCCGATCAGAAATAATAGATATATGAACCCCGTGTCTCGATATCACCTCCTTGATAAACAACTTAGACAAAGTCTCCGACGATATCGTTTCCCGAATGAGAAGAAACAAAGCACTTTTTGTCAACCGATCAACTATCACCCAAATCGTATCAAATTGGGTTCTCGCCGTCTTTGGTAACTTTGTAATGAAATCCATGGTAATGTTCTCCCATTTCCATTTCAGGACTTTCAATGGTTGTAACTTACCATACGGCTTTTGGTGCTCGGCTTTAACTTGCAAACACGTGACGCATTGTTCGACATACTTAACAACACACGTTTCATGCCCGAACACCAATATTCTTTTTTCAAATCAAAATACATCTTCGTGCCTGGATGAATGGAATACTTTGACTTGTGCGCTTCATCGAGTAGCACTTGTCGGTAATCTCCTATTCTAGGCACCCACACTCGTCCTTAAAAAGACAACAACCCATGCGGGCCTAAGGTAATAAACTTCGTTTGGCCACGATTCGTTCCTCATGTTTGTTGTTAACAAAGGCTTCAATTTGAATCTCACCAAGCTTTACAAGAAAATCGTTAGTAATAATCATGCGTAACGATCCTACTCGTATAGCCGGATGTTGACTCTTTCGACTTAACGCATCCGCGACCACATTTGTAACGACCCTGGATTTTCCAACGTTTAATTATTAATAATTTATTATTAATGCTTGTGTTTTAATAAAAGTGTTCTTATACGTGTTACTTGTTACCGTATTTAACTTTTCATGGCCCGACTTGTCTTTGTGACACACGTACTTTACACGAATAATATTTTGAATATTATATACATTCATGATTATTTATTATTAATCATTTTAATTAACGAATGTTAGTAGTTAATTACTTGGGCTTTGTTTATTTAATTTGTTACTTACTTGGACTTGGGCCTTTATTAATGTACATGGACTTGGAAGCCCACCCTACTCTCTTAATGGACTAGTTAGCCCATTATTATGCAAGTATTACATTAATGATAAACTAGATTAATTAGTGTTATGTAAAGACTTGTTACATGTATACTTACACCATTTTCCCACACCATTTAACTTTAATACCACTTCAAGCTCACACCATTCTCCCATATTTGAAAGATAGCTTTTGACTTGCCTCTTTTGGCACCCCCTTGGCCGTTGGCCTTTAGATGGGTAAAGGGGGGTTCCATTTTTCTTTTTGTGTTACTTATTACTTGTATTACTTCACTTCATTCTTCACACACACAACTTACTTACATTTTTCTCTCATTTTCTCTCTACATTGTAAGTAACATGAACTATTTTTTTTCTTCTTTCTTTTCTTTAAAAACCGAAAATATACATCATCATCATCATCAATTTACTTCTTACTTGTTTTGTTACTTGATTATTGTTTGTTGTTGTTAAAGATCAAACTTCCTAGTTTGCATCTCCATGAATCTTGCTTTCTTCTATCTTTTCTTTGATGAAGAACCAAGAACAAGAATCTAAACTTTCTAGTTTATGGTTCTACTCTTAAATGTTTTCAAGATTTAAAGTTCATGAGTTTTAAAATCATACTTGTGTTCATGTTAGTAAACTTGAGGTTTACTTTCTTAAAGATCAAAGCCTTGGCTTGAATCTTTCTAAGTATGAACAACCATGAACTTATTACTTGTAGATTTAGTTTATCTCTTCATTTTATGTACTTTAAAGTTGTGATGTTGTTAAATTGCTCAAGTATTACTAGTTAAACTTGATCTCATATTTCTTGAAACTAAAAGTTAACTTTGTAAGTTCAAGAACATGGAAGTATAACTTTCTAGTTATAACTTCAAATACTTATGTTGGATCTAAGTTTATATAACTTATGGTCTTCTAATTTTATTGTAAATAAGAGCTTACAAGCTTACATACATTTTACAAGTTGAAAATCTAAGTTTCATAACTTATGGTTTCATTAAAGTGTAGATCCAAGTTTTGTAACTTAGGATCTAACTTAAGAACACTAGATCTAGACTTTCTAGTCTAGGATCTTTAAGATCTAACTAAGATCTAAGTTCTACAACTTAAGATCTTGTTTATTTAGTTTACTTTCAAGTTTCAAGCTTAATATTACTAGTAGAACTCATGTAGGTGTCGGATCTAAGATCTTGATGTAACTTTGGTTCATCAAACTACATATAACTCTTAAGTGAGTTGTGCTACATACTTAGACTTAAACTAGTGTTATGATGGTCAAACCTTGGTTAAAATGATGCAAACCCATCAAAGAGTTGTACACTTGAAGCTATACGCATCAAGGATGAGAACCGTGATGAGCATCAAGCACCAAGAACCCACCGAAACACATTTACTTACTGTTAATGAAACTGATCAAACTACCTGGGATACTGGAAAGTTGATTTTCAGTTAGTTTGGTTCGAGTAGATGATTTTCCATTTAGACATCGTCTTAATCTGAGTTACGGTTTAGGATCTATGGCCTCCCGAAAGTCACTACACCCTATTAACGTTGTGCTGCAATTTCTGACCTACTCGCACTTAAACCATCACCATGGTCAAACGAAGACGAGTTTGGTTCTAGAAATTGGTCAGCCTCTATGGGACTCATATACGGCGCCATGGCCACTGGTCTCACCTCATTTCAGTTTGTATAGATATCGTGGTGACTGAACGAAGTCAGCCCTTGTTTCAAACCCTAGTCTTGACTTAAAACTTACTTTACACTTTTTGTTTAATGATGAATGATGATGATACTTAAGACCTAATTTACATACTTTTAAACCTTTGGGAATGATTTACTGACTTAGTAACTTTTGACTTAGGTTGAGGACCTTCCGGACCAAACTACTTGCTTACTATTTCCTGCGTATCGACTTTTACTACTTTCCATTGTGAGTTATAGCATCCCTTTTTACTTTAACTATTTTGGGAACTAAGAATACATGCGCATTTTATGTTTTACATACTAGTCACGAGTACTTAAACTTTATATATGTGTGGGTTATACAACGGCATAAACTTTCCCCTTAGCTCAGTAACGTTTAGTCATTGGTCTTTGAACCGGTGAACGAGAATCTTAGATATGGATCCATAGGGTTTGACATCCCCACTCGGGCTAGTAGTGCTAGCATTTAACGAGTGTTTAATACTTTGTAAACTTACGCACTTGCCAAGTGTACTTTTAGGGGGTGTTATTTACGTTAAGTTAGTTACCAAGTGCCCACGGTTATACATATACTTTTCATACTGTTTTAAAACACTGAAATCTTGTGGCCTACCTTACATTACTGTTATACTTAAACTATAGCTCACCAACCTTTGTGTTGACATTTTAAGCATGTTTTTCTCAGGTGCTTAAGGTTTGCTTGCTTCCGTTGTAGTTTTCATGCTTTGTAGACTCCCGCTGCGCTTATTAGAGATGTCACCGCATGAAACGTCTAATTTGCATTCAAACAATGTTATTTTTGAAACAATGTATTTGTAACTACCTATGGGTCGCGTACTATTATTATCGCCTTCTATTCGTAGAGGCACATTATCGTATGTTAAACATTTGGCGTTGGTTATGACGTCGCCTTTTCTTATGAATGCAAATTTATTTTGAAACAACATTTAGTATTTGACCTTGTAATGATCATGTTGTTGATGATTCGTACACGATGATTTTGTACGGGGCATCACATTTGGTATCAGAGCATTGGTTGTAGGGAATTAGGTTGCATTAATGAGTCAAGACCCGACCGAGTAGGATTTACTAATAGGACTAATCTACAACTCGCTAGTTTACTTGTTTCTGCGGAACTTGCTGCATGCTGCTGTTTACTTTTACTGCTATAAGCCGTATACTGTTACTTGCTTTCACTTCTGCATGCTATTACCTGCTTTCGATTTCATGATACTTGTCGTTATTGCCATGCTACTTACTGCTATAGATGATCTAGACTGTCATAGTTACTTTGCCTAATACGTGCTTGCTTTATGACTTACTGACATGGAAAAAGTTATTTTTCCTTGTTCAGATGTCGGATATTCCACCTGTTATCATTTTGGAGAGCGACTCAGACTCATCCGTCACCTCTCCTGCCATTGTTGCCGACTCGATCCCATCGCCGACACCCTCCAGTGACTCTGGTGCTTCATCCTCTAGAGCCAACAGCCATGCACCCGACCCAGTGATCATCTCAGACGGACATGAGGATCCACCGGAGATTCCAGCTCCACTCATCCCAGGACCCTCGGAGCCATATCACCATTCCGGTGGTGCTGTGATTCCTGGGGGATATGTGGATGTTCTGTTCCGTAATGAGCATAACCATTGGTGCCGACGCCTTCCTAATGGGCGTGTCGTGCTGATTCCACCCTGCAGATACCGACTGATAACCACCGGACGAGCAGAGCCACCTCCACATGATTCTATGACTCATCATCCGATGACTCATCATCCGACGACTCATCATCCGACGACTCTAGCGACGATGATTCCGACGAGGACCCTGAGGAGGCACTCGTGCAGCCACCCTCCACCCCGTCGAAGAAGCGGTATCGTTTCGACGGTACTGTTATTCCAGGGGTTAACGGAGGTAGGTCGTTCGTTAACGCATGTGGACTGAAGGTTAGAGTTACCGCCCGTAAGCGGCTTGTGCCGTATCCTGCTGATCCATTCATACGTAAGGATCCCCGTTACACAGCATCTACTTATGGTGCTGGACCGTCTGCACCACCAGCTCCACCAGCATCATCTGCACCACCGGCACCACCTGCACCATCAGCACTGCCCGCTCCATCAGCCTCTCCCTCTGTCGAGGAACTGACGAGGGAGGTGGATATCCTCCGTGCTCGGGTAACTGAGCTCGGGGACCAGGTGTCCCACATGATGGACATCCTTTACCCACCATCACCATAGGGCTTTTGTATTAGATTTCTTTATGTAATCTCGTTTGTAGTTTCATGTTTTACTTATGTATTGTACGAACCTATGCGGATGTATGCAACTTTTATTAATGAATGGAACTTAGTGTTGATTTATTTTTGTACGATGTTCCATTTACATTATTGTATGATGATTTGTGGTATCTGAATCTATTTGCGTTACTTAAGTAACATGTGTTGTGTTGATTCCATGTTGGTTACCATATACTGTATTATTATTATTTGAATACTGGATTTTGACTTGAATCAAAAATTTTGTTTAGAACATCAATGGCCAACGGAAGATCAACGCCCACAGCAGCACAGATTGAAGAAATGATCACTGAACGAGTAGCCGCAGCTTTAGCAGAAATGAACCCCAAGCCCCACTGGTTAACCAGCCCATTCGTAATGCGTGTACTTATAAGGAATTCCAAAGCTGCAAGCCCCACAACTTTAGTGGTACTATAGGGCCAGTTGGTCTCACTAGGTGGTTTGAGAAATTAGAATCGGTGTTCCGTGTAAGCAATTGCTCAGAGACGAACAAAACAAAGTATGCCTCATGTACACTGTCTGACGGCGCCCTAACTTGGTGGAACACACTGGCTCAAGTCAAGGGTATTGACGAGGCGTATGCTACGCCGTGGGAAGAATTCAAGGGGGCCATGATTGAAGAGTACTGTCCCCGAACAGAGATCCAGAAAATGGAGGCCGAGTTTTGGCAGTTGAAGGTTGTTGGAAACGATCTTGATGGTTACAACCGTAGGTATCTGTAATTAGCTCTAATGTGTCTAACGATGGTTACCCCGGAGTTTAAGCGGATGGAAAGGTACTTGTGGGGACTTCCTAAGTCCATTAAGGGAAATATCACCTTGTCTAAGCCACCTAATGTCCCGTAAGCAATGCGCATGGTGCACACCTTAATGAACCAAATTATCATCGATGAACCGGAAAAGGCAAAATCTGAATCCGGGGTTAGCAGTGAGAAGCGTAAGTGGGACAACAACAAGGGGAGAGCCTATGATCAAACCCCCACTAAGAGGCACAACGATGGGAGGAACCTCAATCCGAACACCAACTCGAACCCCAACTACAAGGGTAGTCTGCCACAGTACAAGAGGTACTACAAGCACCATACCGGGTACTGTAATGTTGTCTGTGAAAAGTGCAAAAGGACCGGGCATATTGGCAAGGACTGCAAGATCACCACCATGACTGGGAAGCCGAACCCCACTGGACCAAGAAAGTGTTATGAATGCGGACAAATGGGCCACTTCAGAAATGAGTGTCCCAACAAGCGAAAGGACGGCGGACAACCGCGTGGCAGAGCTTTCAACGTAAACGCAAGGGATGCCCGTGAGAACCCCGACTTGGTCACATGTATATTCACTATCAACAATTTATTAGCTTCTGTCCTATTTGATACTGTGCCGATAGAAGTTATGTATGTAGACACTTTTGCTCTAAGATAAATTGGTCGTTAGTTCCTTTAAAGGAGAGCATGCTTGTAGAGGTAGCCAATGGAAAACTTGAGAAAGTTGACCAAATTAGCCGAGGAGCTATTATCAACATAGCTGGTGTGGATTTCAAGATTGACCTGATACCCATTAAGTTGGGAAGCTTTGATGTTATTGTCGGTATGGACTGGTTGACCAAGATAAGGGCTGACATTATCTGTAGAGATAAAGCTCTTCGTATACCACACGAAGACGGTGAGCCACTAATTATTTACGGAGAGAGATGTAGCTCGAAGCTGAACCTCATTAGTTACATGAAAGTGCAAAAGATCATGAAGAAAGGACGTCTTGCTGTTTTGGCACATGTGAAAACGTTAGAAACTGAGGTGAAGAGCGTGGATGACGTATGAATTGTGAACGAATTTCCCGATATCTTTTCGGAAGAATTTCCTGGATTACCGCCACCGAGAGCAGTGGAGTTTCAGATCGATTTAGTGCCAGGAGCTGCACCTGTAGCTCGCGCACCTTATGAACTCGCACCTTCCGAAATACAAAAGTTGCAGAGCCAATTACAAGAACTGCTAGACCGTGGATTCATTCAACCAAGTTTCTCGCCTTGGGGTGCACCTGTTTTGTTTGTGAAGAAGAAGGATGGATCCTTCCGCATGTGTATCGACTACCGTGAACTCAACAAATTGACGATCAAGAATCGGTATCCTCTTCCCCGAATTGACGATATTTTTGATCAACTACAAGGATCGAGCGTTTACTCTAAGATCGATTTGTGATCCGGTTATCACCAGTTGAGGGTGAAAGAGAACGATGTGAGGAAGACTGCGTTCAGAACCCATTATGGTCATTATGAGTTTCTCGTGATGCCATTCGGCTTAACCAACGCACCTGCAGTATTCATGGACCTCATGAATCGTGTCTGCAAGCCATACTTGGATAAGTTCGTTATCGTCTTCATAGATGATATCCTCATCTACTCCAAAAGCGAAGAAGAACATGAGCAACATCTTCTATTAGTGCTTGAACTCTTGAGACAAGAGTAACTTTATGCCAAATTCTCCAAGTGTGAATTTTGGTTGAAGGAAGTCCAATTTCTGTGTCATGTTGTGAGTGATCAGGGTATCAAAGTTGATCCCGCAAAGATCGAAGCTATCAGCAAGTGGAAAACCATCACTACTCTGACTCACATTCGCCAATTTTTAGGTCTCGCCGGTTACTACCGAAGATTTATTAAAGGTTTCTCTCTGATTGCGCGTCCTTTGACCACGCTGACTCACAAAGGGAAGAAGTTCATTTGGGAACCCGAACAGGAATCAGCATTTCAAACCATGAAAAAGAAGTTAACCACCGCACCTATCTTATCACTTCCTGAACGCAGTGACGATTTCGTCATTTATTGCGATGCTTCGAAAAGTGGTTTTGGTTGTGTATTGATGCAACACACAAAGGTTATCGCTTATGCCTCTCGTCAACTGAAGATTCACGAACGAAATTACACTACGCACGATATCGAGCTTGGAGCCATTGTCTTAGCATTGAAACTGTGGAGACACTATCTTTATGGAACAAAGAGCACTATTTTCACCGATCATAAAAGCCTCCAACACATCTTTGATCAGAAGCAACTAAATATGAGACAGCGTCGATGGATCGAGACGCTGAACGACCATGATTGTGAACTTCGTTATCACCCTGGCAAGGCCAATGTTGTAGCTGACGCTTTGAGCCGAAAAGAGAGGATTGCACCTCTTCGTGTCTGAGCACTGAACATCACCATTCATTAGAACCTCAATAGCCAGATCCGAGTAGCCCAAGATGAGGCTCTCAAGGAAGAGAATATATCTCATGAATACTTGAACATTCACATCTCTCGATTCGAAGTTAAGGAGACTGGACTCCGATGCTATGCCGAAAGAATTTGGGTACCCTGTTATGGAGATCTACGGAACCTTATATTAGATGAAGCCCACAAGTTGAGATATTCGATTCATCCAGGAGCCGGTAAAATGTACCACGATCTTAAGGAACAGTATTGGTGGCCTAATCTTAAGAAGGATGTTGCAACTTGTGTTGGGAAGTGTTTGACTTGCTCGAAAGTTAAGGCCGACCATCAGAAGCCTTCTGGGTTACTCCAATAACCGGAAATCCTGCAATGGAAGTGGGAAAGGATAACAATGGATTTCATTACGAAGTTACCAAAGACGGTGGGCGGATACGATACCATCTGGGTTATCGTTGACCGTCTTACCAAATCTGCACACTTCTTAGCCATGAAGGAAACAGATACGATGGAAAGACTCACTCAACTATACATAAAAGAGGTTGTATCTCGTCATGGTGTGCCCTTATCGCTCATCTCAGATCGCGATCCCCGTTTTGCTTCTAGATTTGGCGTTCTTTGCAAGAAGCCTTGGGAACTCGTCTTGACATGAGTACTGCGTATCACCCACAAACCGACGGACAAATAGAACGCACAATTCAAACTTTGGAAGACATGTTGCGTGCATGTGTCATTGATTTTGGAAAGGCCTGGGAAAGGCATTTGCCGCTAGCCGAATTCTCTTACAACAACAGTTATCATTCGAGTATTAATGCCGCACCTTTTGAAGAGTTGTATGGCTGCAAGTGCCGATCTCCTATTTGTTGGGCCGAAGTAGGTGAAACGCAAATCACCGGACCCGAGATAGTCCATGAAACAACTGAGAAGATTTTCCAGATTCAAGCGAGGCTTAAGACGGCCCGTGATCTCCAAAAGAGTTATGCAGACCTTAAACGTAAAGACTTTGAATTCAACATAGGTGACCGCATAATGTTGAAGGTCGCACCTTGGAAAGGTGTAATCCGTTTTGGAAAACGTGGGAAGCTCAATCCGTGATACATTGGTCCTTTTAAAATCTTGGAGCGTGTTGGACCCGTTGCTTGCCGTTTGGATCTTCCAACTCAATTGAGCTCAGTTCATCCTACCTTTCATATATCGAATTTGAAGAAGTGTATTGCTGAACTGGAACACGTCACACCATTGGAAGAACTTACAATTGATGACAAACTCCACTTTGTGGAAGAGCCTGTCGAAATTATGGACCGTGAGGTCAAAACTTTGAAACACAATAGGATTCCGATCGTCCGAGTCCGATGGAATGCCAAACGAGGACCTAAGTTTACCTGGGAACGAGAGGATCAAATGATGCAGAAGTATCCTCACCTTTTCCCTACTCCTCCATCTACCTCAGCTTAAAATTTGGGGACGAAATTTTCTTTAACAGGTGGGTAATGTAACGACCCTGGATTTTCTAACGTTTAATTATTAATAATTTATTATTAATGCTTGTGTTATAATAAAAGTGTTCTTATACGTGTTACTTGTTACCGTATTTAACTTTTCATGGCCCGACTTGTCTTTGTGACACACGTACTTTACACGAATAATATTTCGAATATTATTTATATTCATGATTATTTATTATTAATCATTTTAATTAACAAATGTTAGTAGTTAATTACTTGGGCTTTGTTTATTTAATTTGTTACTTACTTGGACTTGGGCCTTTATTAATGTACATGGACTTGGAAGCCCACCCTGCTCTCTTAATGGACTAGTTAGCCCATTATTATGCAAGTATTACATTAATGATAAACTAGATTAATTAGTGTTATGTAAAGACTTGTTACATGTATACTTACACCATTTTCCCACACCATTTAACTTTAATACCACTTCAAGCTCACACCATTCTCCCATGTTTGAAAGATAGCTTTTGACTTGCCTCTTTTGGCACCCCCTTGGCCGTTGGCCTTTAGATGGGTAAAGGGGGGGGGGGGTCCATTTTTCTTTTTGTGTTACTTATTACTTGTATTACTTCACTTCATTCTTCACACACACAACTTACTTACATTTTTCTCTCATTTTCTCTCTACATTGTAAGTAACATGAACTATTTTTTTTTCTTCTTTCTTTTCTTTAAAAATCAAAAATATACATCATCATCATCATCAATTTACTTCTTACTTGTTTTGTTACTTGATTATTGTTTGTTGTTGTTAAAGATCAAACTTCCTAGTTTGCATCTCCATGAATCTTGCTTTCTTCTATCTTTTCTTTGATGAAGAACCAAGAACAAGAATCTAAACTTTCTAGTTTATGGTTCTACTCTTAAATGTTTTCAAGATTTAAAGTTCATGAGTTTTAAAATCATACATGTGTTCATGTTAGTAAACTTGAGGTTTACTTTCTTAAAGATCAAAGCCTTGGCTTGAATCTTTCTAAGTATGAACAACCATGAACTTATTACTTGTAGATTTAGTTTATCTCTTCATTTTATGTACTATAAAGTTGTGATGTTGTTAAATTGGTCAAGTATTACTAGTTAAACTTGATCTCATATTTCTTGAAACTAAAAGTTAACTTTGTAAGTTCAAGAACATGGAAGTATAACTTTTGTAACGACCCTGGATTTTCCAACATTTATTTATTAATAATTACTATTATTAATACGTGTGATTAAACGAATGTATGTTATTACATTTACATGTTGCCATGACTATACGTACTTGACTTTAATTGCCCGAAACGTCTTTGTGACACCCGAAACTTTCACGAATAATATTTTTAGATATTATTTGCATTCATGATTAGTTTTATTAATCATTTTAATTAACTAAGGTTATTAGTTAATTACTTGAGCTTTAATTGGGTTTATTTGTTAAACTACTTGAACTTGGGCTTTATTAGTGTTATGGACTTATGACTTTGGGCTTACAAGCCCACCCTACTAGTGTTAATGGATTAATTAGCCCACTTAGACTTGTAAGTATTACTTAGAACTTGTAACTAGTTGGTTTGAACATTTGGAATCTAGTCATGCCATAATCCCCATGAACAACCATTCTTTATCCAACTTTTAACATCTTTACTTGCAAGTAACCAACAAACAAAGCCATCCCCTTTGTAAGGGCTGCTGGCCGTCGCCTCCTAGGCAAGTAGAGAGGGATTTTGATTTCATTCTTACATTACTTCACTTGCTAGTTTACTCTCATTCAAACACACACTTTACTTGCTTCATTTTCTCTCTCAATTTTCTCTACACTCTTGTAAACACTCTTGTAAGTAACTTGAACAAATCCTCTTTCTTTTTCTTGCAAGAACCGAAACATAGACTCTCATAATCATCATCATCTTTTGTTACTTGCTTGTTTGATTACTTGTTTGTTGTTGTTACTTTGTTACTTGTTATTATTTACTTACTAGTTTACAAGAATCAAACTTCTTAGTTTAATTCTTCTTTTATCTTGAATCTTCAAGAACATACAAGACATAAACTCTCTAGTTTATGATCTTCACTTAATACTTGTTCAAAGATTATAAAGTTCATGGTTGAAAGACATACTTGAAGTTCATGAAGTAAACTTTAAAGCATACTTTCTAAAGATCAAACTTTGGTTTGAATCTTTAAAGTATGAACAACCATGAATAATTTACTTGTTTACTTAGTTTACTACTTCATTCTTGCACTTTAATTTCATGATTTATGTTCTTGTTGGTCAAATGTTACAAGTTAACTTTGATCTCATTAATCTTGAACTTAAGGTTAACTTTAAAGTTCAAGAACATATAAAGGAAACTTTTTAATTATAACTTTGTATACTTATGCTTGATCTAGACTTTTGAGTCTTGGATCTTCAAGATCTAACTAAGAACTATGTTCTACATTTTAAGATCTTGATTTCATAAGTTCATTTTCAAGTTTGTAACTTATTATTAGTCTTATAGTTCATGTAAGTGTCAAACCTAAGACTTTGATGTAACTTTGGTTCATCAAACTACATGCAACTCTTAAGTGAGTTGTGCTTCATGTCTTAGACTTGCACTAGGGTTATGATGGTCAAGACTTGGTTAAGATGATGTATATACATCAATGAGTTGTACACTTGAAGCTATATGCATCAAGGATGAGAACCATGATGAACATCAAGCACCAAGACCACCGGAACCCTTTTAAACTTACTGTTTCTGTCCAAAACCTACTGACCTTCTGTTTGTGTAACATACCAGCAGACTTGGGCTGTTCTAACCATGATTTTTAGATAGATCTTTTCGATTAGATAACTTTTCATATAGGACTCGTCTTAATCCGAGTTACGGTTTAGGATTTATGGCCCTCCGATCGTTACTATGTCCTTTAACGTTGTGCAGAAATTTCTGACCTACTCGCACTTAGACCGTCGCCACAGTCAAACCAAGACGAGTTTGCTTCTGTAAATTTTACCACACTTAAAAGACTCATAGACGGAGCCATGGCCACTGGTCTCACCTTAATTCAGTAAGGGTAGAGGCCATGGTGACTGAATGAAATCAGCCTTTGTTGTAAACTACTTTCATAAACGAAACTTACTTTACGCCTTGTGTTTGATGATGAATGATGATGACCCTTATGACCTTAAATACATACTTTTAAACCTATTAAGATGATTTACTGACTTAGTGTTATTTGCCTTAGGTTGAGGACCTTCTGACCGATTACTTGCACACCTTTTTCGAACCGACTTTACGACTACATTATCATTGTGAGTTATAGCATTCCCTTTTTACTTTAACTTATTTTGGGAACTGAGAATACATGTGGATTTTATGTTTTACATACTAGGCACGAGTACTTAAACTTATATATGTGTGGGTTATACAACGGCATAAACATTCCCTTTAGCTCGGTAACGTTTAATCATTGGTTTTTGAACCGTGAACGCGAATTTTAGATATGGATCCATAGGGTTTGACATCCCCACTCGGGCTAGTAGCACTAGCATTTAATGAGTGTTTAATACTTCGTAGACATACGCACTTGCCAAGTGTACTTTCATGGGGTATAAACGTTAAGTTAGTTACCAAGTGCCCACGGTTAGCATATACTTTTACATACTTTCGAAACGCTCGTTGTAGCACTGAAATCTCGTGGCCTAATTACATTACTGTTATACTTAAACTTTAGCTCACCAACCTTTGTGTTGACGTTTTTAAGCATGTTTTTCTCAGGTGCTTGAGGTTAGCTTCCGCTGTGTACTAGTCATGCTGTAGACACCCGCTGCTCTAGAGATGTCCTGCATGAACGTTTACTTTTGCATTCATAACTTTACTACTTTTGAAACTATGCTTGTAACGACCGTTGGGGTCACGCACACTTATTTATTTGCTTCTGTTTATTGAAGCACGCTTTTGATGTAAAACATTCGACGTCGGTTATGACGTCACCTTTTAATCATGAATGCAACTTGCTTTGAAAACGCATATAGTACTTAACCTTGTAATGATCCTGTTGTTGATGATTCGTACACGATGGTTTTGTATGGGGCATCACATTTGGTATCAGAGCATTTGTTGTAGGGAATTAGGTTGCATTAGTGAGTCTAAGACCGACCCGAGTAGGATTCACTAATAGGACTAATCTACAACTTGCTAGTTTACTTGTTTCCGCTGAGCTTACTACATGTTAATGCTTACTTTTTTTGCTATATGCCGTATGCTACTACATGATATCCCTACTGCATGATGCTACTTACTTTTGATTGCATGCTACTTTCATACGAATTGCTGTTATTGCCATGCTAGTTACTGTTATACATGATTTAAACTGTTGGCCTATTAATTGCTTGCTTTATGACATACTGACATGGAAAATTTATTTTTCCTTGTTCAGATGTCGGATGTTCCACCTACTGGCATTTCGGGCAGTACAGACTCAGACCCCGTCGCCCTACCTACTGCTACACCTGCTGCTGCTACTGCCGATACACCGGCCCCGACACCCACTAGTGATCCCGGCGCTTCTACTTCCGGAGCTGGTACTAGTGCACCTGCTCCAGTGTCTGCTCCCGGACCCTCGAGGTCACAGCCCCGCATTGGTGGTATTGAGATTCCCGCGGAGTTCGGGGAAGGGCCGTTTCGTAACCACATGCGCACGCCTTACCGACGCACTCCCGACGGACGTTTAGTCGTGATTCCGCCAGGCAGACACAGATAGATGTTGGCCGCCTTCGGACGCTTCGGATTACCAGTTCAGCCACCAGTGTCACCACCACACGATTTGGATGACTCATCATCCGCCGATTCTTCATCATCAGACGACTCCAGCGATGATGAGGATCCTGCTGATAGACCTATTCAGGCACCCTCCACCCCGCCGAAGAAGCGGTACCGTTTCGACGGCACCGTCATTCTAGGGGTGAATGGAGGTCGTGCTTTTACTGACGCATTTGGCCATCGTCGTAGGGTTACTGCTCGTAAACGAGTTGTGCCATACCCTGCCGACCCACAGATATGTAAGGTTCCCCGTTACGTATTGACTATTCCTGGAACCGTACCACCTAGATTTAGATACGGAACACTTACATCTAGGGACGTACCGTCTACATCCGGAGCCGGACCATCTACATCAGCACCACCCGCACCACCCGCCCCACCTACACCGCCTGCCCCACCAGCTCCCTCTAACGAGGAACTAATGAGGGAGATTGAGACTCTTCGAGCTCGAGTCACTGAGCTCGAGGAGCAGTTCACCTGCCTTCACCGTAGGACCTTGTATTTAGATTTCATGATGTAATCTAGATATAGTTTCATGTATTTCATATGTATTGTACGAACTTATTCAGATGTATGAAACTTATTATTATTAATGAATGGAA
The DNA here is from genome assembly GCF_046630445.1 of Rutidosis leptorrhynchoides. Lineage (NCBI taxonomy): Eukaryota > Viridiplantae > Streptophyta > Magnoliopsida > Asterales > Asteraceae > Rutidosis > Rutidosis leptorrhynchoides. The sequence goes on from NC_092334.1 coordinate 152,116,295, forward strand.
CTTTGCGTTATTTAATTCTTGCACGATGTTCTATTTACATTGCTGTACGATGATTCTGTGGTATTTGTACCTAGATGCATTATTTAATAACATGTGATGTTTTGATTCGATGTTGGTCACTATATACTGTATTATTACTACTTGCATACTGGATTTTGACTTGAGTCAACACTTTTGTTTAGAATACCATGGCCAACGGAAGAACCACACCTACCGCCGCCCAGATTGAGGACATGATCAACGAACGGGTCGCTGCAGCCCTAGCAGAAAGAAATCTTCAAGTTCCACCGCCACCACCACCAGTTATCCCACCCGTTCGAAATGGGTGTACTTACAAGGAATTCCAGAGCTGCAAACCGCATAACTTCAGCGGCACCGAGGGACCGGTTGGTCTCACCAGATGGTTCGAGAAACTTGAATCAGTATTCCGAGTTAGCAACTGTTCGGAGGATAATAAAACCAAGTTTGCTTCTTGCACGCTTTCTGATGGCGCGCTTACATGGTGGAATACCATGGCTCAAGCGCAAGGAATCGATGAGGCGTATGCTACGCCTTGGGAAGAGTTTAAATGTGCTATGATTGAGGAATACTGTCCGAGAACCGAGGTTCAAAAGATGGAGATTGAATTCATGCAACATAAGGCCGTAGGAAACGATCTTGACAGCTACAACCGTAGGTTTTTGGAGTTAGCGCTGATGTGTCCAACTATGGTCACCCCCGAATTCAAACGAATGGAGCGATACTTTTGGGGACTTCCTAAGTCCATCAAGGGGAATGTCACCTCATCCAAACCACCGACTGTTCCCGAAGCAATGCGCATGGCACATACTCTCATGAATCAGATTCTTATTGATGAGCCGGAGAAGGCTAAGTTTGAGGCTGGTAGTAGCGAAAAGAGGAAATGGGACAACAACCACAATAACAACAACAACAACAACAACAATAATAACAACAACAACAGGGGGAGAAACTACGATCAAACCCCTGCCAAGAGGCACAACAACGGTGGAAACCCTAATCCCAACAACAACACCAACACCAACCCGAACTACAAAGGAACCTTACCACAATACAAGCGGTGTTACAAGCACCATACTGGGTATTGTAATGTTGTGTGTGAGAAGTGCCAACGGGCTGGGCACATCGGGAAGGACTGCAAGGTCACTACTTTGAATGGGAAGCCAAACACCAATGGGCCGAAGAAGTGCTACGAATGCGGGCAGACGGGCCATTTCAGAAACGCATGCCCCAACAAGCGAAAAGATGGCGGACCACCCCGTGGACGAGCTTTTAATGTTAATGCAAGGGATGCACGCGATAACCCCGACTTGGTGACAGGTATATTCACAATCAACAATCTTTTAGCTTCTGTCTTGTTTGATACTGGTGCGGATAGAAGTTATGTATGTAGACATTTTTGCGATAAGATTAATTGGTCATTAGTCCCGTTAAAAGAAAGTATGCTTGTCGAGGTCGCAAATGGAAAACTTGAAAAGGTTGACCATATTAGTCGTGGAGCTATTATCAACATAGCTGGTGCAGATTTCAAAATTGATTTGATACCTATCAAACTGGGAAGTTTTGACGTGATCGTCGGTATGGATTGGTTGAGCAAGATAAAGGCCGATATAATCTGCGGAGATAAAGCACTTCGCATACCACAAGGAGATGGCGAACCACTGGTTATCTATGGAGAGAGATGTACCTCGAAGTTGAACCTCATTAGTTGCGTGAAAGCGCAAAAGATTATGAAGAAGGGACGTTTTGCTGTCCTAGCACATGTGAAAGCGGTAGAAACTGAGGTGAAGAGCGTGAATGACGTTCAAATTGTGAACGAATTTTCCGATGTCTTCCCAGAGGAATTGCCTGGATTACCACCGCAGAGAGCAGTAGAGTTTCAGATTGACTTAGTGCCAGGAGCTGCACCTGTAGCTCGCGCACCTTATAGACTCGCACCTTCCGAGATGCAAGAATTACAGAATCAACTACAAGAGCTGTTAGACCGTGGATTTATCCAACCAAGTTTCTCGCCTTGGGGCGCACCTGTGTTGTTTGTGAAGAAGAAGGATGGATCCTTCCTTATGTGTATCGACTATCGTGAACTCAACAAATTGACTATCAAGAATCGGTATCCTCTTCCACGAATTGACGACCTTTTTGATCAACTACAAGGATCGAGCGTTTATTCAAAGATCGATTTGCGATCCGGATATCACCAGCTGAGGGTGAAGGAAAGTGACGTGATGAAAACTGCATTCAGGACCCATTATGGTCATTATGAGTTTCTCGTGATGCCATTCGATTTGACAAATGCACCTGCCGTGTTCATGGACCTCATGAATCGTGTCTGCAAGCCTTACTTGGACAAGTTTGTTATCGTCTTCATAGATGATATCCTCATCTACTCTAAGAGCGAAGAAGAACATGAGCAACACCTCCGATTAGTGCTTGAACTCTTAAGACAAGAGCAACTTTACGCCAAATTCTCCAAGTGTGAATTTTGGTATAAGGAAGTACAGTTTTTGGGTCATGTTGTGAGCGACCAGGGTATCAAAGTTGATCCCGCCAAGATTGAAGCCATCAGCAAGTGGGAGACCCCCACTACTCCGACGCATATTCGCCAATTCCTAGGCCTCGTCGGTTACTACCGAAGATTCATCGAAGGATTTTCTCTGATTGCGCGTCCTTTGACCGCGCTGACTCACAAGGGCAAGAAGTTCATTTGGGAACCCGCACACGAATCAGCATTTCAAACTTTGAAGAAGAAGTTAACCTCCGCACCTATTCTATCGCTTCCCGAAGGCAGTGACGATTTCGTTGTTTATTGTGATGCATCAAAGAGTGGTTTTGGTTGTGTACTGATGCAATGATCAAAGGTTATTGCCTATGCCTCCCGCTAATTGAAGATTCACGAGCGGAACTACACTACACATGATCTTGAACTTGGAGCCATTGTCTTTGCACTCAAATTATGGAGACATTATCTGTATGGAACTAAGAGCACTACCTTCACCGATCACAAGAGTCTCCAGCACATCTTTGATCAGAAGCAACTGAATATGAGACAACGTCAATGGATCGAGACGCTCAACAACTACGATTGTCAACTCCGTTATCACCCTGGCAAGGCCAATGTTGTAGCTGACGCTTTAAGCCGAAAGGAGAGGATGGCACCTCTTTGTGTTAGGGCTCTGAACATCACCATCCATTCGAACCTCAACAGCCAGATCAGAGTAGCCCAAGTTGAGGCTCTCAAGGAGGAGAATATATCTCACGAACATTTGAACATACTTGTCTCTCGATTCGAGGTTAGGGAGTCTGGACTCCGATGTTATGCCGGAAGAATTTGGGTACCTCTTTATGGAGATCTACGGAACCTGATACTTGATGAAGCACACAAATCGAGATATTCGATTCATCCTGGAGCGGGCAAAATGTACCACGACCTTAAAGAACAGTATTGGTGGCTGAATCTTAAGAAGGACGTTGCGACTTATGTTGGTAAGTGTTTGACTTGCTCGAAGGTTAAAGCCGAGCATCAGAGACCTTCTGGTTTACTCCAACAGTTGGAGATCCCACAATGGAAGTGGGAAAGGATCACAATGGATTTCATTACTAAGCTGCCGAAGACGGTGGGCGGATACGATACTATTTGGGTTATTGTTGACCGCCTTACCAAATCTGCACACTTTCTAGCGATGAAGGAAACAGATACGATGGAAAGACTTGCTCAATTATACATTAAGGAGGTAGTATCTCGTCATGGTGTACCTTTATCGATCATCTCCGATCGCGATCCCCATTTTGCTTCTAGATTTTGGCTTTCTTTGCAAGAAGCCATGGGAACTCGTCTTGACATGAGTACTGCTTATCACCCTCAGACTGACGGGCAAAGTGAGCGAACGATTTAGACCTTGGAAGACATGCTGCGTGCATGTGTCATTGATTTTGGAAAGGCCTGGGAAAGGCATTTGCCACTTGCCAAATTCTCGTACAACAACAGTTATCACTCGAGCATTAATGCTGCACCTTTTGAAGCATTGTATGGCCGTAAGTGCCGATCTCCTATTTGTTGGGCCGAAGTAGGCGAAAAGCAAATCACCGGACCCGAGGTAGTCCACGAAACGATGGAGAAGATTGCTCAGATTCAAGCTAGACTTAAGACTGCCTGTGATCGCCAAAAGAGTTATGCCGATCTTAAACGTAAAGACTTTGAATTCAACGTTGGTGATCGTGTAATGTTAAAGGTAGCACCTTGGAAAGGTGTGATCCGTTTTGGAAAACGTGGAAAGTTGAACCCACAATACATTGGTCCTTTTGAAATCTTGGAATGTATTGGACCTGTTGCTCACCGTTTGGATCTACCAGAACAATTGAGCTCAGTTCATCCTACCTTTCATGTGTCAAACTTGAAGAAGTGTCTTGCTGCACCAGAACTTATCATACCATTGGAAGAACTTACAATTGATGACACACTCCACTTTGTGGAGGAACCTGTTGAAATTATGGATCGTGAGATCAAAACTTTGAAACGCAACAAGATTCCAATCGTCCGAGTGCGATGGAATGCCAAACGAGGACCTGAGTTTACTTGGGAGCGAGAGGATCAAATGATGCGGAAGTATCCTCACCTTTTCCCGACTCCTCCATCTACCTCAGCTTAAATTTCGGGACGAAATTTTCTTTAACAGGTGGGTAATGTAACGACCCTGGATTTTCCAACATTTATTTATTAATAATTACTATTATTAATACGTGTGATTAAACAAATGTATGTTATTACATTTACATGTTGCCATGACTATACGTACTTGACTTTAATTGCCCGAAACGTCTTTGTGACACCCGAAACTTTCACGAATAATATTTTTAGATATTATTTGCATTCATGATTAGTTTTATTAATCATTTTAATTAACTAAGGTTATTAGTTAATTACTTGGGCTTTAATTGGGTTTATTTGTTAAACTACTTGAACTTGGGCTTTATTAGTGTTATGGACTTATGACTTTGGGCTTACAAGCCCACCCTACTTGTGTTAATGGATTAATTAGCCTACTTAGACTTGGAAGTATTACTTAGAACTTGTAACTAGTTGGTTTGAACATTTGGAATCTAGTCATGCCATAATCCCCATGAACAACCATTCTTTATCCAACTTTTAACATCTTTACTTGCAAGTAACCAACAAACAAAGCCATCCCCTTTGTAAGGGCTGCTGGCCGTCGCCTCCTAGGCAAGAGGAGAGGGATTTTGATTTCATTCTTACATTACTTCACTTGCTAGTTTACTCTCATTCAAACACACACTTTACTTGCTTCATTTTCTCTCTCAATTTTCTCTACACTCTTGTAAACACTCTTGTAAGTAACTTGAACAAATCCTCTTTCTTTTTCTTGCAAGAACCGAAACATAGACTCTCATAATCATCATCATCTTTTGTTACTTGCTTGTTTGATTACTTGTTTGTTGTTGTTACTTTGTTACTTGTTATTATTTACTTACTAGTTTACAAGAATCAAACTTCTTAGTTTAATTCTTCTTTTATCTTGAATCTTCAAGAACATACAAGACATAAACTCTCTAGTTTATGATCTTCACTTAATACTTGTTCAAAGATTATAAAGTTCATGGTTGAAAGACATACTTGAAGTTCATGAAGTAAACTTTAAAGCATACTTTCTAAAGATCAAACTTTGGTTTGAATCTTTAAAGTATGAACAACCATGAATAATTTACTTGTTTACTTAGTTTCCTACTTCATTCTTGCATTTTAATTTCATGATTTATGTTCTTGTTGGTCAAATGTTACAAGTTAACTTTGATCTCATTAATCTTGAACTTAAGGTTAACTTTAAAGTTCAAGAACATATAAAGGAAACTTTTTAATTATAACTTTGTATACTTATGCTTGATCTAGACTTTTGAGTCTTGGATCTTCAAGATCTAACTAAGAACTATGTTCTACATTTTAAGATCTTGATTTCATAAGTTCATTTTCAAGTTTGTAACTTATTATTAGTCTTATAGTTCATGTAAGTGTCAAACCTAAGACTTTGATGTAACTTTGGTTCATCAAACTACATGCAACTCTTAAGTGAGTTGTGCTTCATGTCTTAGACTTGCACTAGGGTTATGATGGTCAAGACTTGGTTAAGATGATGTAGATACATCAATGAGTTGTACACTTGAAGCTATATGCATCAAGGATGAGAACCATGATGAACATCAAGCACCAAAACCACCGGAACCCTTTTAAACTTACTGTTTCTGTCCAAAACCTACTGACCTGCTGTTTCTGTAACAGACCAGCAGACCTGGGCTGTTCTAACCATTATTTTTAGATAGATCTTTTTGAGTAGATAACTTTTCATATAGGACTCGTCTTAATCCGAGTTACGGTTTAGGATTTATGGCCCTCTGATCGTTACTATGTCCTTTAATGTTGTGCAGAAATTTCTGACCTACTCGCACTTAGACCGTCGCCACGGTCAAACCAAGACGAGTTTCCTTCTGTAAATTTTACCACACTTAAAAGACTCATAGACGGAGCCATGGCCACTGGTCTCACCTTAATTCAGTAAGGGTAGGGGCCGTGGTGACTGACTGAAGTCAGCCTTTGTTGTAAACTACTTTCATAAACGAAACTTACTTTACGCCTTTTATTTGATGATGAATGATGATGACCCTTATGACCTTAAATACATACTTTTAAACCTATTAAGGCGATTTACTGACTTAGTATTATTTTGTGATGACCCGGGAATTTCCGACCAAATTTAAACATAATCTTATATGATTCGACTCGATAAGCAAAGTCTATTAAACCGAGTCTCATTATGTTTGAACTATTTCATGATAACATTTGACCTTTAACTATTTCCGACGATTCACGAACCTTTAATTGTAACTAAGAATGTAAATATAAATAATTATATATAAAACTAATTATATTAGTATTAATGAACTATTAAGTAATTTTGTTATTATAAAAGATAACATTTAATAACTAAAGATTTTCATTTTGAATATATATAGTATATTGTATATAAATGATTCAAACATATTTTACCAACGTTATCAAAATATTAAATGTACAATGTTATACTTTGTAGTTAATTGTTTAATATACATAATTAATCATCTACTCAACATTTAAAACATGATTTTATATATATGGTAGTATACATATATACATAAATATAACTATATATATATATATATATATATGATTTTATACATAATTATTATATTATGTATATGTAGAAATTTATAATATATCTATGATGAAATAATGTACTATTTTAATAAATATATATAATACTTACATATATAAAACATTTATATTTTTCATAATTACATACATAAGTATAATATAATTAGTATGTAAATAAATATTATAATATATTTATATTAAAATGCATAAATATATAATATTCAGTATATGTTACAATACATATTACATAATTATTAAATATTACATAATAATAGATGATATTAATAAATTAAATTTAAATACAAATATAGTTGTTGTAGTAATGTTATTTGTATCGTCAAATATCAATATTTGTATTCATAATATCACTTTATATCATATAAAGATGAAATTGGATGTATAAATTAGATTATTATTACTAATATTATTATTATCGATAAAATATTAATATTATCATAATTAGTATGGTATTATTATTATTATTATTATCATTTTTACAATTATTATTATCATTAATATTATATTTATCATTATTATTAATTTTATTAATATTATTAGATATTAATAGTATTGTTATTATATATTATTATTATTAATTAAAAAAAAGCAGTAGGGATCTATATTATACGCTTGACCTCTGTATCCTTTATCTCTATTATTATTATTTTTTTTGTTTCTTTCCTGCTCCCAACTCGTGAACCTGTGTTGACATTTTCTCCATTTTTTATCAACCGATCTCTATTATTACAACATGATTATGTATAATTGCAAATCAAATAAAAAGGAAATCCAATGGGATTAAAGAGCACAGCGATATTTTTGTTTTCTTCTTCTCTGCACGCTCCAATTTTTTTTTCTCTTAATTCAATTTCGAATAAAGTTTCAAAATCTAAAAATGCAGAAAGGTTAGAAATCTTTCTTTGAATCTATCTGCAAAATCTCAACTCTCAAATCTTTATATCGATCTTGAATTTTGAAGTCAAAGTTTAGTTTAAAAAAAGTCAACAATTGTTCTTGAGACAAATTCGCGTTCGTGTATATGTTTCTGATCAAATTGACGATTCCAGTAGTTTTTATACATGTTTAGAAAACTATTTCGTGTTATAAACATTATCTATAATGTTATCTATTACGAAATCAATTTTTTTTGTTTTGTTCCAAGAACCGACGCTGCAGTAGGCCTTAGTGTTTTTTTTTTTTTATTTTAGAACCCAAATTATTTTTTTTTCTGTAATGTTTTGAAGCTTTAAAGGGAACCCCGATTTTTTATTTTTTTTTGGTTATTGATGTTTTGTTGAATCCATGAGACTTGTGGAGAAGAAGAGGAATAGAAGAAAAACAGTTTATATATAAAATTTAAATTCGATATTAGTACAGAGAATCAGAATTGGTGGGATGGTCGAGAGTGTTTGCGTGTGAGCATGTGGTCACGAGATCGAGTCCAGAGGACGGTAGTTTCTTTTTTTTTTTTGAAACTCTTTTCATGTGAGGTAGTTTTCTTTTCTAATTTTTTTATTGTTATTATATATTAATTATTATTAGTATTATTATTATTATTGTGATTGTTTTGATTGTTATTGTTATTGTTATTATTAGTATCATACTTGTTATCATATTTGAAAGTATTATAGACATTACTATTATTATTATGATAGGTATTAATAATATTATTATTAGTAATAAACTTATCATTTTAGTATTTTATCATCATTAGGATTATGATTATGATTATCATTATTATTATTATGAAGGAAATAAAAATATATTATTATCATCAATATTAGAATTTGTACCGGTTTATAAATAATAGTATCATCAGTACATTTACAATTAATAATATCATATTTATCAGTATCATCATTAATATTTACTAGTATTATTATGATTATCATTTATCATTTTATAAATATTAGAACCCTTATTATTAACATAAGTATGGTATTAGTATTAATATTATTTTAGAGTTATTATTATTAGTATCATTAACAGTTATCATTTTCATTTTTTTTGCTATTAGTATTATCATTATTAATAAAATTATTATTATTATTAGTAAATCATTATTATCTAAATTATTATTTTAACAAATAAATCTTTTGTACACTATATATATACTTATGGTATATACTAGGATTGTATTAATAATTCACATAACAAACTAATAAAATTTCATAAATACAATACTAACCACAAATATATGTATATAAATATATTAATGTCACTATTTATATAAACGTAAATCATTAAAGATATATACATAAAATCGATATATATATATAAAATATAACTTAAAATATAATATAAGTATACGTTTTAAAATAAAAGTTTGAATAAATTCTACAAAACTATAATATATAAATAATACATATTAATAAATGAAATTTTGTAACTTACATTATACGTATTAATATATACACAATTGATATAGGTTCGTGAATCCGAGGCCAACCCTGCATTGTTCAATGACGTCATATGTATTTTTACTACAAAATACAGTATCGTGAGTTTCATTTGCCTTTTTACCCTTTATATTTTTGGGCTGAGAATACATGCGCAACTTTTATAACTGTTTTACGAAATTGACACAAGTACGTGAAACTACATTCTATGGTTGGATTATCGAAGTCGAATATGCCCCTTTTTATTAAGTCTGGTAATCTAAGAATTAGGGAACAGACACCCTAATTGACGCGAATCCTAAAGATAGATCTATCGGGCCCAACAAGCCCCATCCAAAGTACCGGATGTTTTAGTACTTCGAAATTTATATCATGTCCGAAGGAGGATCCCGGAATGATGGGGATATTCTTATATATGCATATTGTTAATGTCGGTTACCAGGTGTTCAATCCATATGAATGATATTTTTGTCTCTATGCATGGGACGTATGTTTATGAGAAATGGAAATCTGAAATCTTGTGGTCTATTAAAATGATGGAAACGATTGTTTAAGTTAAACTAATGAACTCACCAACCTTTTGGTTGACACTTTAAAGCATGTTTATTCTCAGGTACGAAAGAAATCTTCCGCTGTGTATTTGCTCATTTTATAGATATTACTTGGAGTCATTCATGGCATATTTCAAAAGACGTTGCATTCGAGTCGTCGAGTTCATCAAGATTATTATCAAGTCAATTATAGTTGGATATATTATGAAATGGTATGCATGCCTGTCAACTTTCGATGTAATGAAAGTTTGTCTTTTCAAAAACGAATGCAATGTTTGTAAAATGTATCATATAGAGGTCAAGTACCTCGCGATGTAATCAACTGTTGTGAATCGTTTATAATCGATATGGACTTCGTCCGGATGGATTAGGACGGGTCTTCACAGTTGGTATCAGAGCGGTGGTCTTAGCGAACCAGGTCTTGCATTAGTGAGTCTAACTGATAGTCGTTAGAATGCATTAATGAGTCTGGACTTCGACCGTGTTTGCATGTCAAAAGTTTTGCTTATCATTTAGTGTCAAAAAATTATTTGCTTATCATCCTTAAAGTCTAAGACACGTCTTACTGCCTTTATTGCATAGACAGTGTATAGTTAAATTCATATCTTAGCGTATCTGTTATTGTTACCTTTGCCTGACAGCTTCCGTAGATTCCTCCATAGCTTATGGGATTTTAGTATTATATATGCTTATGTAAATTATGTATTGCAGGGTACTAATCTACATCCTATAATCTATTTCTTATCAAAAATCCTTCATCTGATCGTACGAGATGAATCCCTCAACCAGTTCGAGTCCATCAGATTTCGATAGCTATTTCGATAGTTATTCCGACAGCTATTTCGATATGGATTTCCACTCGAGCTCCGAAAGCAGAGTAACCGGAATGAATCGATCAATTAGCCATCATCTATTCTGAATGAATTGGAGATGGGTTCGTAGTCGACTTAATCAATGGAAACGCGAAGAAGGCGATCATTTCCACTAACCAAATTCACCTCTTGACAATGAACCTAAAACGTTTACCGGCGAACCTGTTCGAGACACCATTTTCTCTCTCATTTCCAAAGTATCTCATCACGATCATATACTATCTCAGATTCTAAACCTCATTCATCCGCTCGTCCGAACCGACAATCATCCCGGTGTAATAGAAGAAGTTAACGAACTTCGCGCATAAGTTGTAGTCTTGGAAAATATGGTGCAAAACGTACCAGCTTCATCCAAATCACCGGCACCAACAGTACCACCAACAACCCAAATTTCAATATCACATGCCTCAACATCTCAATCTATACCTCGAGTATAATCATCATTCTACATGACATTCTACATCAGTTATCTTCGTTCGACATGGTGATTATGTAATCTCTAATGTTTTAGAGATTATTTATTCTAGTTCCAACTGAAAACTAAATGAGTTTAATATCATGTTAACTCATTAAATTCATGATTACATCTGAAGAAAATATATATGTATATATGTTTTCATAAAGATTGTAATTAAAAATTCTTTTGTACAAACTGTTAATAATAAAAATATTTTAACGGGTAGGTAATACCCGAGGAATATTTAAATTTCACATTAATAAGTTACACTGTATATTCTTCGAATCTGATTCAACAGTTATTCACTATCCTATTTACAACCACCGGGATACTTATCCGTTCACCAAAGAATAACTATTTTTATTCAAATTCAATTTCATATTTGAATTTTGACCTATCAGAATCCAACAAGTGGCATAATGAAGAAATAATGGACACAATAAAAATTGATTAGAAACAGACTAATTAACAATATTGAATTTTATTAAGAAACCACGCTAACAAAATCCTAGCTAACTGTTCCTAGCTAACTGTTAATTCCGTATTACATTTTATTTATCGCAATTTATTTATCGCAATTTATTTATCGCAATTTATTTTATCGCAATTTATATTCTCGCAATTTTATTTATTGTCATTTAATTTCTGTTATTTACTTTACGCACTTTATTTATCGTCATTTAATTTCTGTTATTTATTTTACGCACTTTAAATATCGGGACACGTATACAAGGTTTTGACATATCATATCGACACATCTATATATATTATTTGGAATCACCATAGACACTCTATATGCAGTAATGATCGAGTTCTCTATACAGGGTTGAGGTTGATTCTATAATAATATATATACTTTGAGTTGTGATCGAGTCTGAGACATGTACACGGGTCACGATACGTATTAATTAATTCAAATATTATATATTAAACTATATATGAATGATTGCACTGTCAACTGTGGACTATCGACTGTGGACTAATAACATTGGACAATTAAAATGAATTAAAATATTGAATATAACATATGAAACTAAACAATTCTTCAAGTTTGCCACTTGATTTCGTCTTAAACCTCATTTGTATCTTCACGATTACATTCTGCGTTCAAACCTTTCATGATTCTTGAAAACACCTCAATCGATAGGATGAATCAACCGCACTTTATCTACGGAAGGAAAGATTTATGCATATAGTTATGCACCTGAGAAACTCTCGGCAATTGTGTAAAAGTTCAACACGTAGCCGCGTCAGATCCTTTGGCATTTATTAACAAAAACAACTTTGCGATCCCTTTTCAAAATTAGCCAATTTTGTCACAGCTCCAACAAGTCAACTTCGACTTTTCGTACGAAACAACCTTATTATAACGTTTATATATACGCGTGCTCTTTTATTGTTACCAGGTAACCTTTCATATTCCATCATATTACCATCAGCGTTTAATCATCTAAAAACACAATTCTCCTGAAACCACCTCGGATTAATAACCGATGATTCATATATCATAGCATTAAATGCAGAGGAAACAGAAAAATGGTAGATGGTCTAAACGGACAAAAGTTTGATGATAAAGAAAGGAGTGTTAGGAACGCTCGATAGAAAATTGGGTATTGAAAAACAGATTGAGTTACCCATGAAGGAGACCAAGGACAAATACAAGGACCAAATCCTATATTCAAAGGATTCAGGTAATTCTGGATCCGTTGAAATCTTTAGAGAATATCTTGCTCCGAAGTCATGTTAAAATCTTGCGGAAAATCTTTCTCCATCAACCGTCGAACTTAGAAATTCCAAAATATCATCATCAATATCTTTGATATTTCTGAGGATATTTTCATAAATATTCTCGTCCGAAATTATATACCTCTTCGTGCTTCCTGTGTATCAATATATTGGAAACATTCAATAGAAAATATAGTGCCGAAAAGCAGATTATGCGAAACTATGAAGAAAGCCGTGGATAAATCACAAAGAATAAGTTTGACTTCAAAGAATCCAAATAATTCAATGTCTGCTAAAGTCTATAGTGAATAACTTGCTCCTTACTCTAAACCCTTGCAGACAATAGTTTCTATCATCCTATGATCTTAGATATTCTGAGATATTATCGTACCTTTCATTATAAATATCCTCCATATTTCTGGAGATATTTTTATAACTATTCTTATCTGAAATCATTAATCTTTTCGTGCTATCAGTATTACATCATATAGAAACTGTTAGTTTCTATATTCTGTAAATTTTCAAGCTTAAAATATGAATGTTATTGTAGTAATGATGGGAACTAATGCATGAGTTAGTATAATATAATGACACTTGATCAACGTGATTATATTACAGTAAGTCATACTGAGTTTCTAAATGAAACGTGATGATTCACAGATCATAACGTCATCATGTGCCATGTTACATAACTCTTTCATCCTACTTAACTCCGTAACAAATCAAGAAAATGTATTCTTGATGGTTCTATCTTCCGTGATGTTGATAAATTTGAAAATCAAATCGTGCTATCACGTTCCTTCATGCTTAGAACATTATAATCATTCGAAACTCTATATCTATAAATTCTGGACCATTATTCGCTTGACTTGAAGTCGGGAAGAGAAAACAAAAGCATAGAGCTTTGAAATATAAGGGAGAATATAAAGTCCGATAACAACACATAAATTACAAACCGTGTATATCAATGTTTATCGCAACATAAAGACACGGGAGAATTAAAAACATTATAATCCCGAGGGCGAAGTAGAAGAAAGCAGATTCCTCTGGTGGAAGTTGGAAAAGGAGAATGATTGTTGCGATAGTAAGGATGAGGACAAGGATCAAAACTGGATTAATCATTTTCAGAATCTTTTGGATGTATGAACTAAGAAAGAAAGTATAAGAATGGTGAGAATAATGGAAAGGAAGAGCTTAATTTATACTGGAAATATCAGACGTAGTAATCGGGGCAGATCACCGTATTTAATTAAAGAGATCTTAATTTCCATAAATCCCGAAGAATCAGATTTTATAGATCTTCAAGATTTTCTTTAAATTCCTTAAATTCCGGAATTCAACCAAGGCAATGTCAAAAGTTAAGACGCGCCTTATTTTCTAAATTCAAACCTGACTACGTCAAAAGTTAAAAACAAATCTTTGTTTCTCATTTCATCCTTTTGTGAATAGCTTCATTCGCACTCTTCGAATAATCGAATTATTTTTATCCATATTACTCAATGATGATAAAACTCAAGTTATCAACTCATATTCGTCAGGAAAACATATTTATTGTTAGCTATGACGACCTCACTCAAATTTCGGGACGAAATTTCTTTAACGGGTAGGTACTGTGATGACCCGGGAATTTCCGACCAAATTTAAACATAATCTTATATGATTCGACTCGATAAGCAAAGTCTATTAAACCGAGTCTCATTATGTTTGAACTATTTCATGATCACATTTGACCTTTAACTATTTCCGACGATTCACGAACCTTTAATTGTAACTAAGAATGTAAATATAAATAATTATATATAAAACTAATTATATTAGTATTAATGAACTATTAAGTAATTTTGTTATTATAAAAGATAACATTTAATAACTAAAGATTTTCATTTTGAATATATATAGTATATTGTATATAAATGATTCAAACATATTTTACCAACGTTATCAAAATATTAAATGTACAATGTTATACTTTGTAGTTAATTGTTTAATATACATAATTAATCATCTACTCAACATTTAAAACATGATTTTATATATATGGTAGTATACATATATACATAAATATAACTATATATATATATATATATATGATTTTATACATAATTATTATATTATGTATATGTAGAAATTTATAATATATCTATGATGAAATAATGTACTATTTTAATAAATATATATAATACTTACATATATAAAACATTTATATTTTTCATAATTACATACATAAGTATAATATAATTAGTATGTAAATAAATATTATAATATATTTATATTAAAATGCATAAATATATAATATTCAGTATATGTTACAATACATATTACATAATTATTAAATATTACATAATAATAGATGATATTAATAAATTAAATTTAAATACAAATATAGTTGTTGTAGTAATGTTATTTGTATCGTCAAATATCAATATTTGTATTCATAATATCACTTTATATCATATAAAGATGAAATTGGATGTATAAATTAGATTATTATTACTAATATTATTATTATCGATAAAATATTAATATTATCATAATTAGTATGGTATTATTATTATTATTATTATCATTTTTACAATTATTATTATCATTAATATTATATTTATCATTATTATTAATTTTATTAATATTATTAGATATTAATAGTATTGTTATTATATATTATTATTATTAATTAAAAAAAAGCAGTAGGGATCTATATTATACGCTTGACCTCTGTATCCTTTATCTCTATTATTATTATTTTTTTTGTTTCTTTCCTGCTCCCAACTCGTGAACCTGTGTTGACATTTTCTCCATTTTTTATCAACCGATCTCTATTATTACAACATGATTATGTATAATTGCAAATCAAATAAAAAGGAAATCCAATGGGATTAAAGAGCACAGCGATATTTTTGTTTTCTTCTTCTCTGCACGCTCCAATTTTTTTTTCTCTTAATTCAATTTCGAATAAAGTTTCAAAATCTAAAAATGCAGAAAGGTTAGAAATCTTTCTTTGAATCTATCTGCAAAATCTCAACTCTCAAATCTTTATATCGATCTTGAATTTTGAAGTCAAAGTTTAGTTTAAAAAAAGTCAACAATTGTTCTTGAGACAAATTCGCGTTCGTGTATATGTTTCTGATCAAATTGACGATTCCAGTAGTTTTTATACATGTTTAGAAAACTATTTCGTGTTATAAACATTATCTATAATGTTATCTATTACGAAATCAATTTTTTTTGTTTTGTTCCAAGAACCGACGCTGCAGTAGGCCTTAGTGTTTTTTTTTTTTATTTTAGAACCCAAATTATTTTTTTTTCTGTAATGTTTTGAAGCTTTAAAGGGAACCCCGATTTTTTATTTTTTTTTGGTTATTGATGTTTTGTTGAATCCATGAGACTTGTGGAGAAGAAGAGGAATAGAAGAAAAACGGTTTATATATAAAATTTAAATTCGATATTAGTACAGAGAATCAGAATTGGTGGGATGGTCGAGAGTGTTTGCGTGTGAGCATGTGGTCACGAGATCGAGTCCAGAGGACGGTAGTTTCTTTTTTTTTTTTGAAACTCTTTTCATGTGAGGTAGTTTTCTTTTCTAATTTTTTTATTGTTATTATATATTAATTATTATTAGTATTATTATTATTATTGTGATTGTTTTGATTGTTATTGTTATTGTTATTATTAGTATCATACTTGTTATCATATTTGAAAGTATTATAGACATTACTATTATTATTATGATAGGTATTAATAATATTATTATTAGTAATAAACTTATCATTTTAGTATTTTATCATCATTAGGATTATGATTATGATTATCATTATTATTATTATGAAGGAAATAAAAATATATTATTATCATCAATATTAGAATTTGTACCGGTTTATAAATAATAGTATCATCAGTACATTTACAATTAATAATATCATATTTATCAGTATCATCATTAATATTTACTAGTATTATTATGATTATCATTTATCATTTTATAAATATTAGAACCCTTATTATTAACATAAGTATGGTATTAGTATTAATATTATTTTAGAGTTATTATTATTAGTATCATTAACAGTTATCATTTTCATTTTTTTTGCTATTAGTATTATCATTATTAATAAAATTATTATTATTATTAGTAAATCATTATTATCTAAATTATTATTTTAACAAATAAATCTTTTGTACACTATATATATACTTATGGTATATACTAGGATTGTATTAATAATTCACATAACAAACTAATAAAATTTCATAAATACAATACTAACCACAAATATATGTATATAAATATATTAATGTCACTATTTATATAAACGTAAATCATTATAGATATATACATAAAATCGATATATATATATAAAATATAACTTAAAATATAATATAAGTATACGTTTTAAAATAAAGGTTAGAATAAATTCTACAAAACTATAATATATAAATAATACATATTAATAAATGAAATTTTGTAACTTACATTATACGTATTAATATATACACAATTGATATAGGTTCGTGAATCCGAGGCCAACCCTGCATTGTTCAATGACGTCATATGTATTTTTACTACAAAATACAGTATCGTGAGTTTCATTTGCCTTTTTACCCTTTATATTTTTGGGCTGAGAATACATGCGCAACTTTTATAACTGTTTTACGAAATTGACACAAGTACGTGAAACTACATTCTATGGTTGGATTATCGAAGTCGAATATGCCCCTTTTTATTAAGTCTGGTAATCTAAGAATTAGGGAACAGACACCCTAATTGACGCGAATCCTAAAGATAGATCTATCGGGCCCAACAAGCCCCATCCAAAGTACCGGATGTTTTAGTACTTCGAAATTTATATCATGTCCGAAGGAGGATCCCGGAATGATGGGGATATTCTTATATATGCATATTGTTAATGTCGGTTACCAGGTGTTCAATCCATATGAATGATATTTTTGTCTCTATGCATGGGACGTATGTTTATGAGAAATGGAAATCTGAAATCTTGTGGTCTATTAAAATGATGGAAACGATTGTTTAAGTTAAACTAATGAACTCACCAACCTTTTGGTTGACACTTTAAAGCATGTTTATTCTCAGGTACGAAAGAAATCTTCCGCTGTGTATTTGCTCATTTTATAGATATTACTTGGAGTCATTCATGGCATATTTCAAAAGACGTTGCATTCGAGTCGTCGAGTTCATCAAGATTATTATCAAGTCAATTATAGTTGGATATATTATGAAATGGTATGCATGCCTGTCAACTTTCGATGTAATGAAAGTTTGTCTTTTCAAAAACGAATGCAATGTTTGTAAAATGTATCATATAGAGGTCAAGTACCTCGCGATGTAATCAACTGTTGTGAATCGTTTATAATCGATATGGACTTCGTCCGGATGGATTAGGACGGGTCTTCACATATTTGCCTTAGGTTGAGGACCTTTGGACCGATTACTTGCACACCTTTTCCGAACCGACTTTACGACTACATTATCATTGTGAGTTATAGCATTCCCTTTTTACTTTAACTTATTTTGGGAACTGAGAATACATGCGGATTTTATGTTTTACATACTAGGCATGAGTACTTAAACTTATATATGTGTGGGTTATATAACGGCATAAACATTCCCTTTAGCTCGGTAACGTTTAATCATTGGTTTTTGAACCGTGAACGCGAATCTTAGATATGGATCCATAGGGTTTGACATCCCCACTCGGGCTAGTAGCGTTAGCATTTAACGAGTGTTTAATACTTCATAGACATACGCACTTGCCAAGTGTACTTTCAGGGGGTATAAACATTAAGTTAGTTACCAAGTGCCCACGGTTAGCATATACTTTTACATACTTTCGAAACGCTCGTTGTAGCACTGAAATCTCGTGGCCTACTTACATTACTGTTATACTTAAACTATAGCTCACCAACCTTTGTGTTGATGTTTTTAAGCATGTTTTTCTCAGGTGCTTGAGGTTAGCTTCCACTGTGTACTAGTCATGCTGTAGACACCCGCTGCTCTAGAGATGTCCTGCATGAACGTTTACTTTTGCATTCATAACTTTACTACTTTTGAAACTATGCTTGTAACGACCATTGGGGTCACTCACACTTATTTATTTGCTTCTGTTTATTGAAGCACGCTTTTGATGTAAAACATTCGACGTCGGTTATGACGTCACCTTTTAATCATGAATGCAACTTGCTTTGAAAACGTATATAGTACTTAACCTTGTAATGATCCTGTTGTTGATGATTTGTACACGATGGTTTTGTACGGGGCATCACAACTTTCTAGTTATAACTTAAAATACTTATGTTAGATCTAAGTTTATATAACTTATGGTCTTCTAATTTTATTGTAAATAAGAGCTTACAAGCTTACATACATTTTACAAGTTGAAAATCTAAGTTTCATAACTTATGGTTTCATTAAAGTGTAGATCCAAGTTTTGTAACTTAGGATCTAACTTAAGAACACTAGATCTAGACTTTCTAGTCTAGGATCTTTAAGATATAACTAAGATCTAAGTTCTACAACTTAAGATGTTGTTTATTTAGTTTACTTTCAAGTTTCTAGCTTAATATTACTAGTAGAACTCATGTAGGTGTCGGATCTAAGATCTTGATGTAACTTTGGTTCATCAAACTACATACAACTCTTAAGTGAGTTGTGTTACATATCTTAGACTTACACTAGTGTTATGATGGTCAAACCTTGGTTAAATTTATGCAAACCCATCAACGAGTTGTACACTTGAAGCTATACGCATCAAGGATGAGAACCGTCTTGAGCATCAAGCACCAAGAACCCACCGGAACACATTTACTTACTATTTCTGTAACTGATCCGAATACTTGGGCTACTGGAAAGTTGATTTTCAGTTATTTCGGTTCGAGTACATGATTTTCCATTTATACATCGTCTTAATCCGAGTTACGGTTTAGGATCTATGGCCTCCCGAAAGTCACTACACCCTATTAACGTTGTGCTGAAATTTCTGACCTACTCGCACTTAAACCGTCACCACGGTCAAACGAAGACTAGTTTGGTTCTGGAAATTGGTCAGCCTCTAGGGGAATCATATATGGCACCATGGACACTGGTCTCACCTCATTTCAGTTTGTATAGAGGTCGTGGCGTCTGAACGAAGTCAGCCCTTGTTTCAAACCCTAGTCTTGACTTAAAACTTACTTTACACTTTTTGTTTAATGATGAATGATGATGATACTTAAGACCTAATTTACATACTTTTAAACCTTTGGGAATGATTTACTAACTTAGTAACTTTTGACTTAGGTTGAGGACCTTCCGGACACAAACTACTTGCTTACTATTTCTCGCGTATCGACTTTTACTACTTTCCACCGTGAGTTATAGCATCCCTTTTTACTTTAACTATTTTGAGAACTGAGAATACATGCGCATTTTACGTTTTACATACTAGGCACGAGTACTTAAACTCTATATATGTGTGGGTTATACAACGGCATGAACTTTCCCCTTAGCTCGGTAACGTTTAGTCATTGGTCTTTGAACCGGTGAACGCGAATCTTAGATATGGATCCATAGGGTTTGACATCCCCACTCGGGCTAGTAGCGCTAGAATTTAATGAGTGTTTAATACTTCGTAAACTTACGCACTCGCCAAGTGTACTTTTTGAAGGTATTTCGTATGCCCGAGAGACATATTAAATTAACGTGGCCACTATGTTATGATCCAAGTCGGGTCATACCCAATAACAAGCTTACCAACACTTTATATGTATTTATTTTAACGGTTGGATTGTTAAATAAATACGCGACACTTGAACTTTAGAAAATCGGTTTTCTAAATCATAATCACTTGAGATAAATTATTTGGATAATTTATATATGATGTGGATTTAATTATTTATAGGTTTAAATAATTATGTTATGTTATATTTTATAAAATGGTTTATAAAATTATTGCAAGTAACAAATACATTTTATTTTATTCAAGTTTTATAAAACTTGTAACAAGTTTTATAAAATCATTCTTGTTATAAAATAATGGATGGTGGGCAGATTTTGGAGCCCCAAGAAAGTCTATCCCATGCTTATTCTTGTTGCTTTCCATAACACAATTCCATATATACATGTCCTTTGACTAGTAGCAAGAGTGACATGCAATTGTACATCAAAATTATGCACAAAAACACTCCTAAAACCCAGCTGAATTTGGTGGCCTTTTGGGAGGAAGAAAGGGTTCTTCATTTGGTTATTACAAGCTCAATTCAAGTGTTATTAAATCCTAACCAAAGGCTAGGTGTTGGTGCAAAAGCTTGGGGTATTTCTCCTTGAGGTTTCATCACTTTGAAGCTCCATTCTTCATCATCTTCATCATCTTCTTTTGAACTAACCCTCAACTAGCTTGAGGAGGTATAAACTCTAAACCCACTCTTAGTTTGTAAGTATGTTTCACAACTTGATCCTTATTGGGATTTAACTTTAATTGGTTAAAGATTTACAAGTTTCAAAATGGTAATCTACACGCTTCCGCAAATCTTATTTCTTGAATGATTATAAGTATTATGAAACTTGTTAAATCCCAACAATGGTATCTAGAGCCGAAGTTGTTGAAATATGCTTCGAGATGGTTATTAAACCCACTATAATTTTGCATTCTATGAACATGCATGAAGTAGAATGTAAAATTTTCGGTTTTGGGTGGTTTGTCATTTTGGCCAAAATCACTTGTGATTCTGTACTGCCAAAATCACTTGTGATTCTGTACTGCCAATCACTTGTGATTCTGTACTGCCAATCACTTGTGATTCTGTACTGACAATCACTTGTGATTCTGTACTGCCAATCACTTGTAATTCTGTATTGCCTATCTCTTATGTAGTTAAAGTTCACAATCTAAGCCTTGACCTTATGTTTGGTTGCATGCATGGTTGATTGATATTTATTCAATTGGTTTGTAACAATATTTATTCATTTGGCATGTAATAATTCATTTGGTTATGTAATTTATTTTATATTTGGTATCTAAAATAGATTAGGTTGTAATTTCATTTTTTAGACAAAATGTATTAGGATATATTTTGTAAAATGATGAAGAATGATGAAGACTTGAAGAACGCATGAAGAAGCATTTGGATGCAAGGTTAAGTGGGAGATTTGAAATCTCCTACTTTGTGTAATTACCCCTTATCCGGTGGCATTTGTTTTCGGCTAAACAAATGTCTACCAAAATGGCTTGATTGTGAACATATTTGTTTTGCATGCATGGTTGTTTATTGTATGATTGTGGATTGTATGTTTGTATGCTACAAGTTAATCACACAAGTTAACAACAAGCAAAATGGCAATTTAATTGGTTAAATTATACATTAATTAACGACATGCAAAACGTCAATTTAATTGGTTAAATTAAAAATGGCTAAAAGGACATTAATAAACGGTTATTAAGAACATGATTAGGATCATATATATAAAATGGTTTATAGACATGAAAATGGATTTTCATAAGAACCATACACTAAATGCATGTTGGTGTATGGCATAAAAGTTTTCTCAAACTAGAAATAATGAAAACTTAAAATCCCTTTAACACACTAGGTTAACAAGTTTAAACGCCATCCTATTGTATGACACTTAGACGTATTAAGGAACTTATAATGGGATAAAGGTCACCTAACCGTTATGAGCAAACTAATATGATTAAGGTAAATTTCGCACACTTGTGGGATAAAGGTCACCTAACCACTTGTATGTTAAGTTTACATGTCTAAACAAGTAGGACGACTTGATTTGGAAATCATGAACTTAGGGTCACCGAAGCATGATGAACAAATAGGCGTTGATGGGATAATATGTCATGCAAAAGGATTGGATGATCCAATAACTTAGAAGTTGCAAAAGGATTGCAATTGTCATATAATGACTACCTAGCTAAATCAAATGACGGGATAAAGGTCACCTAACCGAAATTTGGTTTACCGTTGGATTCTAAAATTTAATATATATCAATTGGATTTAAAGGGTATTGATTGTTAAATTTAAAATCGATACTTAAATGAACTTTGTTAAATTTTGTAGATGGCCGCCAATAACAACAACATGCAAAACGCACCTATTAACTTGAACAACCTATCGTTAAGGTCTCTCCTCGAGAAAGACAAACTCAACCATACTAACTTTATGGATTGGTTCCGCAATCTTAGGATTGTCCTCAAACTTGAGGATAAGGCGTATGTGTTGGAAGACCTCATTCCTGATCAACCCGAAGAGGATGATACGGAAGGCATGGCTTATTGGGATAAGTATTGTGCCGATTCGGTGCAAGTCGCTTGCCTAATGCTTGGGACTATGATACCCGAACTCCAAAAGGATTTCGAGCATCATATTGCATACGACATGATCACGCAATTGAAGGAGATGTTCCTTCAACAAGCTCGTGTCGAGCGCTTTGAAACGGTCCGAGCGCTTCATGCATGTCGTATGGACGACTCCCAATCCGTTTCATCTTATGTCCTTAAGATGAAAAGCCTCATTGATCGCGCAAACCGTCTTAATCTCAACATATCTAATGAGCTAGCCACGGATCTTATCCTAAACTCCTTGTCAAAGAGGTTTGACCAATTTGTAATTAATTACAATATGAATGGGATGGATAAGACCATTGGCGAACTTCATGGCATGCTTAGGACGGCAGAAACTAGCATGGGTAAGAGGGCTTCACCCGTGCTAATGATCAATGATGGTGGGTCCAAAGGTAATAACACCTCTAAGCCAAAGGCGGCTAAGAGGAAAGGACCCACCCATCAAGGCAAGGAAAAGGGGAGGATGGTTACCCCAACCAAAAACAAGAACAAGAAGCAAAAGGTTGCCGGACAAGTAAACCCCAAGGAAGACCCGTGCTTCGGTTGCGGTGAAATGGGTCACTGGAAACGAAACTGCCCGGTCTACCTTAAGGAGTTGAAGGAAAAGAGGGATGCGGGGCAAACCTCAGGTAATATATATATGGTATATATAGAGCTTAGTATTACTTCTTCTAATACATGGGTATTAGACACTGGATGTGGAACTCACATTTGCAATTCTTTGCAGGGGTTCAAAAGAAGTAGCAAGCAAACGGGAACATCAAGTCTCTTTATGGGTAATGGAGCCAAAGTGCAAGTGAAGTGTAACGACCCGGAAATTTCCGACCAAATTTAAACCTTAATCTTTAAATGTTTCCGACACGATAAGCAAAATCTGTAATGTAGAGTCTAGAAAGTTTGAAATCTATATTCGGATAATCAGATACACTTTGACCGTTCTCGACGATTCACGAACCATTAATTATAATTTGATATGTTATGTGTATATATATAAATAGTATATAATTATAAATGTTATATTACTAATACATAAATTATTATGAGTATTATTTGTGTTATAAAAAAATTTTGTAATATAAAACTTGTTACCTATAATTTGTTATATTAGTATTAGTATTACTATGATTATTATTATCAATATTGTTATTAACAGTATTATAAGTTATTATTATTTTGAAATAATTAATTTTTATCATTAAAAATATTGTTATAACTAATAATATGATTATCCTAAATATTATCAGTAGTATTATTATTATCCATTATAATTATTAATAAAATCATTTTTAATATTACTAGTAACATTATTAAGATATATAATTATTAATTGCTGATATTATTATCATTAATATTGATTTTACTATTATTATTATTATATGTATAACTAATAATAGTATTAATACATATATGTATTTAAAATACAGCTAGATATATAATTAAATACATATATTAGTATATAATTATCTAAATACAGTATATAAGTATATATAAATATATATATGTATTTATATTTAAAGAATCAAATTCGGTTTCTAATTTCAATCAATACTGTATTTAATTTTTGTTTTTGTCTAGACATCTCTATCAAACGTGCTGCTTTATATTCGATTTCTTTCTACTATCAGACAATTTCTGTTAGGATATCAATCAATTTTTATTTTTTTTTGTTTTTATATATATGTTTTGCTCATGTTTAGAAATTCTGTCCACCAGCAGCAGCACCAGCAGCATAACCCGTACCACCATCATCAACGCCGACACTACTCTTAACACCCAACCACAATCGTGTCATAAACCTCAACGTCACAAACTATACCTTGAGTATAGTCACCGTTTTACGTATCGTTCTATCTACTTAATTTTCGTTCGACGTATCATTCTACATCGATTACCTTCGCTTTACGTTTTACCTTATATATCTTCGTTCGATATGGCAATCATGTAATCTCTAATGTTTTAGAGATCATGTAATCCAGTGCTAATGATAAATCAAATGAGTTTAATATCTTATTGACTCATTAAATCTATAATTACATCTGAAGAAAATATATATGCAAGTATATTTTCATAAAGATTGTAATTAAACATTCTTTAGTACAAACTGTTAATGATGAAAATATTTTAACGGGTGGGTAGCACCCGAGGAATATTTAGAATTCACATTAATAAGTTACACTGTACATTCTTCGAATCTGATTCAACGATCATATACTATCCTACTTACAACTACCGGTATACGTATCCGTTCCCCACAGAATAACCATTTCCATTCAAATTTCATATTTGGATTTTGACCTATCAGAATCCAACAAGTGGCATAACGAAGAAAACATTGGATATAATAAAATTTGTTAGAAACAAACGAAATAACTAATTGATAATTCTGTTAAGATTCCACGCTAACTGTTCCTAGCTAACTATTCCCAGCTAACTGTTAATTCCGTATTACATTTATCGCAATTTACATTCTCGCAATTTTATTTATCGTCATTTAATTTCTGTTATTTATTTTTACACATTTTAAATCAGGACACATGTACGCAATACGTCGGATTAATTCTAAGACAACACGGTACATGGGTCATGATATATACTTATTTATTTTACGCATTTCAAATAACGGGACACGTATGCAAGGTTTCGACTTATCATATCGACCCATCTATATATATATTTCGGAACAACCATAGACACTCTATATGTGAAGGTGGGAGTTGGCTATACAGGGTCGGAGTTGATTCCAGAATATATATATACTTTGAGTTATGATCGACACCGAGACCGGTACACGGGTCACGATACGTATAAAGCAATTCGAATATTATATATATTTAATATGAAGTTATTGGACAATCAGACTATTGGACTGCTAACTCTGGACAATTAAAATGAATTAAAATGTTGAATATAACATATGAAACTAAATAATTCTTCAAGTTTGCCACTTGATTTCATCTTAAACCTCATTTGTACCTCGACAATTACAATTCGCGTTCAAATCTTTCATGAATCTTGAAAACACCTCGATCGAGAAATCGAACCAGCCACACCTCGTTTATGGAAGAAAGATTTATGCATACAGTTATGCACCTGAAAAAAAAAAAAAACAAAAAAACTTTCGAAACCAAGGTTATAGTTAAATCGTACCCGCGTCGAATTCTTTATCACTCATCAGCAAAAACAACCTTACAAATTCCTTTTCAAGAAGCTAATTTTGTCACAGCTTCACTTTGACTTCTCAGTAAAACTAGTCTTATTATCATCTCGGTATAAATACGTATTCTTTTGCTGTCATTAATGGAGAACCTTTTTCCACCATACTACCATCCGCGTTTAATCATCTAAAAACACAAATCTCTTAAGATCATCTCGGTTTGAAAACCAAAGACCCAAATTTGTTAACTTTGAAAATGCTGACGAAGCAGCATGCTGTAGATGGTCTTAATGACCAAAAGTTGATGATAAAGAAGGAGGTGTTGAAAACACCCGATGGAAAATTTGGTATTGAAATTCGGATTGAGCTAACCATGAAAGAGACCAAGGACAAATACAAGGACCAAACTCTGTATTTAAAGAATCCAGATGATTCTGTTTCTAATGAAATCTTTAGTGAACATCTTGCTTCCGAATCTAAACCCTTACGGGTCAATCTTCATCATCATCCTTCGACATTAGAAATTCCAAGATATTATCATATCTTCCATTATAAATATCCCCAATATTTCTGAAGATGTTTTCACAGCTATTCTTATCTGAAATCATTTATTCCTCCGTAATATCTGCATTACAATATAAAAGAAACTGTGTTAGTTTCCAAGATCTAAAACCTTCGAGTTTAAAATATGAATGTTTTGAAGTAGTGTTGGGAACTGATGCATGAATTAGTATAATATAATGAAACTTGATCAACTTCATTATATTACAGTAAGTCATGTTAAGTTTCTAATGGAATGTGATGATTTACAGTACCATCATCATGTGCCATGTTACACGGCTCCTACATTCTATCTAATCTCTGAACATATCAAGAAAATATTCTCTTGATGATCCGGTCTTTTCCAGAACATTCTAGTAATTTGACAAATCAAATCGTGCTAATACCATTTATTTCTGAAAGCATTAGCTATGTTCATTCTGAATTTCATACCCACGAATTCCGAATCATTGCTCGCTTGACTTGAGGACGAGGAGATATAAAACCCAACAAACACCCAGAAATTACAAACCGTGTATATCAATACATATTACAACGTAAAGACACGGGAGAACGAGGAACATTATAATTCCAAGGAAATCATAAAAGTGAATAGATTATTCTGGCAGCAGATGAAAGAGAAGAATGAAAGATATGAAAGATATGAAAGTTAGAAGTATAACAAGAATCAGAATGGGATGGAGCATTTAAAAGAATACTTTAAGGTATGAATTGAGGGAGAAAGGATAGCAGATGTGAGGAATGGAAATAAGGAAACAAAGGGGAGTGGATTTATAATGTAACATCCAACAGAGGAATCGAAAAAGATTGGCGTATTAAATTCAAAGAAGATCATAATTTCCTTACTCGCCGAAGAATCGAATCTTTTAGATTTTCAAGATTTTCTTTTAAATCCCTTAAATTCCGGAAAATTCACTATGACTACATCAAAAGTTAAATCTCTATCTCAACCTCTTGTGACAACTTCACTCGTACGCTTCACATAATCAAATTGTTTTACCACTATTACCAAATGGTGATAAAACTCTAGCTATCAATTCATATTCGTCATAAAAACATTTTATTGTTAGTCATGACGATCCGATCAAATTTCGGGGACGAAATTTCTTTAACGGGTGGGTACTGTAACGACCCGGAAATTTCCGACCAAATTTAAACCTTAATCTTTAAATGTTTCCGACACGATAAGCAAAATCTGTAATGTAGAGTCTAGAAAGTTTGAAATCTATATTCGGATAATCAGATACACTTTGACCGTTCTCGACGATTCACGAACCATTAATTATAATTTGATATGTTATGTGTATATATATAAATAGTATATAATTATAAATGTTATATTACTAATACATAAATTATTATGAGTATTATTTGTGTTATAAAAAAATTTTGTAATATAAAACTTGTTACCTATAATTTGTTATATTAGTATTAGTATTACTATGATTATTATTATCAATATTGTTATTAACAGTATTATAAGTTATTATTATTTTGAAATAATTAATTTTTATCATTAAAAATATTGTTATAACTAATAATATGATTATCCTAAATATTATCAGTAGTATTATTATTATCCATTATAATTATTAATAAAATCATTTTTAATATTACTAGTAACATTATTAAGATATATAATTATTAATTGCTGATATTATTATCATTAATATTGATTTTACTATTATTATTATTATATGTATAACTAATAATAGTATTAATACATATATGTATTTAAAATACAGCTAGATATATAATTAAATACATATATTAGTATATAATTATCTAAATACAGTATATAAGTATATATAAATATATATATGTATTTATATTTAAAGAATCAAATTCGGTTTCTAATTTCAATCAATACTGTATTTAATTTTTGTTTTTGTCTAGACATCTCTATCAAACGTGCTGCTTTATATTCGATTTCTTTCTACTATCAGACAATTTCTGTTAGGATATCAATCAATTTTTATTTTTTTTTTGTTTTTATATATTTGTTTTGCTCATGTTTAGAAATTCTGTCCACCAATTCTTATTATAAAACTGAACATTTAACATACGTAATCTGCAACCAGACCTTTCGATTATTACACTACTAATATCAAATACAACTTCATTTAATTGAGAGTTTAAATCTGAAACCCATAGAATTTAGTCGACACCTCTGTTTAACTTGTTCAAATCATAAATAAACTACTGCAACTTCGTGTTCCTGTTTCCGTTTAAACCGACATCCCATCTCATCATCTCTCTTCCATCTCTCCAATTTCTGTTTAGTAATACCACCGAAACCATTGCCACTGCTATCTGCTCTGTTTCACAACATCACGAAATCCATTTCAAACCCGACTGAAATTCATAAACCATCGATTACCTATTTTGGCTAGGCCCTCGTTCCCTTTTCTGATTCAACCAAAAACTACAACAAAACCTCATAACTTGAAACCCTGATTGAATAACAATCACCCATCAGATAAATTAATTAAATAAAGCTAAAATTGTTACCTTCGAACATCACCTTCCAGCACCGCTATGAACTATTGCTACAATTCGACCCAAAACCCATTTGATCGATTAATTGATTCGATTAATGGAAGATAACGATTCACAATGATGATGAACCAATGAATTACGGATTTTACTTGATTGATTATTGACTAGTGAATCGAAGAACATTTAAATCTTGAAAATTTTCTCTCCTGCTGGTATTCTTCTATTTCGATTTTGAGATTTGATTTTTCTTTTTGAGGTTAACCTAGAAGAAGATGGGGGGTTCGTATGAATTGGGAATAAACCGATGGGACTGGAGGATATAAGACAGGCGTTTTTTTTTTTTTTTTTTTTTTTTTTTTTTTGTACTCCTAAAGCCCAACAAATTATTAGTCTTAGTGGGTTTCTAATAAATTTTGAGTGGGCCGAGTTAGGGTTGGCCTTGAATGGAATCTGTGTATCGCGGGTTTAATATAAATCGATTATGGGTTTAAACAGAAAACCAAGATCAGACGAACGGTTAAAAGGAGTTGCTGGGTTCATAAGTGGTCATGGGGTCGAGTCTCTATAGAGGCAGTTTTTTTTTAAATTGATTTTCTTAAAGGTAGCCTACTTTCTTTTATTATATTCATTATTATTATTATTATCTTTATTATTATTATTAATATTATTTTAGTAGTATCAATATCATTGTACTTATTAAAATAAGAATTAGTATTATTATTATCTATAAAATCATTATTTTTTTAGTTAGTAATATATTATTATTATAATCAAAAACAATATTTATCACTAATATTGATATTATTTTACCAAATACACTTTTTGTATATGAAATATATTTTTAGTAATATTACATATATGTATTTAATAATCATAATAACGCTCTATATACAAATAATCTTATATATAACAACTTATGTATTTTAATATAATACTAACTAAATATATATATTAATATAACTATATAAATATTAACCATTTCGAATATATACAAAAATTATGTATATATAAATCAAGATATAATAAATGAAATTGTTCGGTTACGATTATGTGTATTAATAAATATACGAATAATATAGGTTCGTGAATCCGAGGCCAACTCTACACTTGTTCAGTGATGTTATATGTATTTTTACTACAAAATACAGTATGGTGAGTATATAGCCCCTTTTAAACTTTAAATATTTTTGGGCTGAGAATACATGCGCTGTTTTTATAAATGATTTACGTTATGGACACAAGTGATTAAAATGATATTCTGCGGATTGATGTGCTAGGTAATTTAGTTATATGTTATAATAGCATGTAAGCGCGAATCCTAAAGATAGATCTATCGGGTTTAACACCCCCATCCAGTAGGCTGCACTAGACTTAAGAACTAGTGGGAGGATGTTTAGTACTTCGAGGTTTATTTATACACTTGCGAGTGTACATATCCATCTTTGCGAAGATGACTTATTATATTATTGTTAAGGTTGGTTACTGAGGCCTCAACATAAGCAGAATGATTTTATACACTTGCGAGTGTATTTTATTTTTATATATGAAATCTTGTGGTCCACAGTTATAACTCTGCTAGCATCAAACCTATATCTCACCAACTTTATGTTGACGTTTTAAAGCATGTTATTCTCAGGTACGAATTAAGTCTTCCGCTGTGCATTAGCTCAAATTAAGGATTTTACTTGGAGTCGATCATCGCAATGGGACCAACTGTTGAAGACGTCGTCCGGAAGGATTAGTCGCGGTCCTTTCAGTTGGTATCAGAGTGTTGGTCTTAGCGAACCAGGTCCCCCATTAGTGTGTCTAACTGGTAGTTGTTAGGATACATTAGTGAGTCTGGACTTTGACCGTGTCTGCCTGTCAAAAGTTTTGCTTATCATTTCTAGTCGGAAATCATCTGCTTATCATCCTTAGGAAATTGCCTGCATATCATTCTCAAGTCTAGACACGTCCTACTGCATTTAGTGCATCGATAGTGTATAGACGAAATTCATATCTTAGCGCATCTTTATAGATATTCTATGAAGTTAGAATATCAATCTATATTCGAAAATCATTTCACGTTAAAGATTCTTCTCAAATTACCCTCTTGGCGATGAACCTGAAAGCACTTACCGGCGAACCTGTTTGAGAAACCATTTACCCTCTCATTTCTAGAGTATCCCGTCACGATTATATATTATCCTATATTTTGAATCTTACTCACCCGCTCGTTTCAATCGTCAATCATCCTGTAGTACTAGAAGAAGTTAACAAACTACGCGCTCGTGTGACGACTTTGGAGAACCTGGTGCGAAGGATACGAACACCAGCAGCAGCACCAGCAGCATAACCCGTACCACCATCATCAACGCCGACACTACTCTTAACACCCAACCACAATCGTGTCATAAACCTCAACGTCACAAACTATACCTTGAGTATAGTCACCGTTTTACGTATCGTTCTATCTACTTAATTTTCGTTCGACGTATCATTCTACATCGATTACCTTCGCTTTACGTTTTACCTTATATATCTTCGTTCGATATGGCAATCATGTAATCTCTAATGTTTTAGAGATCATGTAATCCAGTGCTAACGATAAATCAAATGAGTTTAATATCTTATTGACTCATTAAATCTATAATTACATCTGAAGAAAATATATATGCAAGTATATTTTCATAAAGATTGTAATTAAACATTCTTTAGTACAAACTGTTAATGATGAAAATATTTTAACGGGTGGGTAGCACCCGAGGAATATTTAGAATTCACATTAATAAGTTACACTGTACATTCTTCGAATCTGATTCAACGATCATATACTATCCTACTTACAACTACCGGTATACGTATCCGTTCCCCACAGAATAACCATTTCCATTCAAATTTCATATTTGGATTTTGACCTATCAGAATTCAACAAGTGGCATAACGAAGAAAACATTGGATATAATAAAATTTGTTAGAAACAAACGAAATAACTAATTGATAATTCTGTTAAGATTCCACGCTAACTGTTCCTAGCTAACTATTCCCAGCTAACTGTTAATTCCGTATTACATTTATCGCAATTTACATTCTCGCAATTTTATTTATCGTCATTTAATTTCTGTTATTTATTTTTACGCATTTTAAATCAGGACACATGTACGCAATACGTCGGATTAATTCTGAGACAACACGGTACATGGGCCATGATATATACTTATTTATTTTACGTATTTCAAATAACGGGACACGTATGCAAGGTTTCGACTTATCATATCGACCCATCTATATATATATTTCGGAACAACCATAGACACTCTATATGTGAAGGTGGGAGTTGGCTATACAGGGTCGGAGTTGATTCCAGAATATATATATACTTTGAGTTGTGATCGACACCGAGACCGGTACACGGGTCACGATACGTATAAAGCAATTCGAATATTATATATATTTAATATGAAGTTATTGGACAATCAGACTATTGGACTGCTAACTCTGGACAATTAAAATGAATTAAAATGTTGAATATAACATATGAAACTAAATAATTCTTCAAGTTTGCCACTTGATTTCATCTTAAACCTCATTTGTACCTCGACAATTACAATTCGCGTTCAAATCTTTCATGAATCTTGAAAACACCTCGATCGAGAAATCGAACCAGCCACACCTCGTTTATGG
The DNA here is from genome assembly GCF_046630445.1 of Rutidosis leptorrhynchoides. NCBI lineage: Eukaryota > Viridiplantae > Streptophyta > Magnoliopsida > Asterales > Asteraceae > Rutidosis > Rutidosis leptorrhynchoides. Next base: position 152,149,733 of record NC_092334.1, read on the forward strand.
AAGAAAGATTTATGCATACAGTTATGCACCTGAAAAAAAAAAACAAAAAAACTTTCGAAACCAAAGTTATAGTTAAATCGTACCCGCGTCGAATTCTTTATCACTCATCAGCAAAAACAACCTTACAAATTCCTTTTCAAGAAGCTAATTTTGTCATAGCTTCACTTTGACTTCTCAGTAAAACTAGTCTTATTATCATCTCGGTATAAATACGTATTCTTTTGCTGTCATTAATGGAGAACCTTTTTCCACCATACTACCATCCGCGTTTAATCATCTAAAAACACAAATCTCTTAAGATCATCTCGGTTTGAAAACCAAAGACCCAAATTTGTTAACTTTGAAAATGCTGACGAAGCAGCATGCTGTAGATGGTCTTAATGACCAAAAGTTGATGATAAAGAAGGAGGTGTTGAAAACACCCGATGGAAAATTTGGTATTGAAATTCGGATTGAGCTAACCATGAAAGAGACCAAGGACAAATACAAGGACCAAACTCTGTATTTAAAGAATCCAGATGATTCTGTTTCTAATGAAATCTTTAGTGAACATCTTGCTTCCGAATCTAAACCCTTACGGGTCAATCTTCATCATCATCCTTCGACATTAGAAATTCCAAGATATTATCATATCTTCCATTATAAATATCCCCAATATTTCTGAAGATGTTTTCACAGCTATTCTTATCTGAAATCATTTATTCCTCCGTAATATCTGCATTACAATATAAAAGAAACTGTGTTAGTTTCCAAGATCTAAAACCTTCGAGTTTAAAATATGAATGTTTTGAAGTAGTGTTGGGAACTGATGCATGAATTAGTATAATATAATGAAACTTGATCAACTTCATTATATTACAGTAAGTCATGTTAAGTTTCTAATGGAATGTGATGATTTACAGTACCATCATCATGTGCCATGTTACACGGCTCCTACATTCTATCTAATCTCTGAACATATCAAGAAAATATTCTCTTGATGATCCGGTCTTTTCCAGAACATTCTAGTAATTTGACAAATCAAATCGTGCTAATACCATTTATTTCTGAAAGCATTAGCTATGTTCATTCTGAATTTCATACCCACGAATTCCGAATCATTGCTCGCTTGACTTGAGGACGAGGAAATATAAAACCCAACAAACACCCAGAAATTACAAACCGTGTATATCAATACATATTACAATGTAAAGACACGGGAGAACGAGGAACATTATAATTCCAAGGAAATCATAAAAGTGAATAGATTATTCTGGCAGCAGATGAAAGAGAAGAATGAAAGATATGAAAGATATGAAAGTTAGAAGTATAACAAGAATCAGAATGGGATGGAGCATTTAAAAGAATACTTTAAGGTATGAATTGAGGGAGAAAGGATAGCAGATGTGAGGAATGGAAATAAGGAAACAAAGGGGAGTGGATTTATAATGTAACATCCAACAGAGGAATCGAAAAAGATTGGCGCATTAAATTCAAAGAAGATCATAATTTCCTTACTCGCCGAAGAATCGAATCTTTTAGATTTTCAAGATTTTCTTTTAAATCCCTTAAATTCCGGAAAATTCACTATGACTACATCAAAAGTTAAATCTCTATCTCAACCTCTTGTGACAACTTCACTCGTACGCTTCACATAATCAAATTGTTTTACCACTATTACCAAATGGTGATAAAACTCTAGCTATCAATTCATATTCATCATAAAAACATTTTATTGTTAGTCATGACGATCCGATCAAATTTCGGGGACGAAATTTCTTTAACGGGTGGGTACTGTAACGACCCGGAAATTTCCGACCAAATTTAAACCTTAATCTTTAAATGTTTCCGACACGATAAGCAAAATCTGTAATGTAGATTCTAGAAAGTTTGAAATCTATATTCGGATAATCAGATACACTTTGACCGTTCTCGACGATTCACGAACCATTAATTATAATTTGATATGTTATGTGTATATATATAAATAGTATATAATTATAAATGTTATATTACTAATACATAAATTATTATGAGTATTATTTGTGTTATAAAAAAATTTTGTAATATAAAACTTGTTACCTATAATTTGTTATATTAGTATTAGTATTACTATGATTATTATTATCAATATTGTTATTAACAGTATTATAAGTTATTATTATTTTGAAATAATTAATTTTTATCATTAAAAATATTGTTATAACTAATAATATGATTATCCTAAATATTATCAGTAGTATTATTATTATCCATTATAATTATTAATAAAATCATTTTTAATATTACTAGTAACATTATTAAGATATATAATTATTAATTGCTGATATTATTATCATTAATATTGATTTTACTATTATTATTATTATATGTATAACTAATAATAGTATTAATACATATATGTATTTAAAATACAGCTAGATATATAATTAAATACATATATTAGTATATAATTATCTAAATACATTATATAAGTATATATAAATATATATATGTATTTATATTTAAAGAATCAAATTCGGTTTCTAATTTCAATCAATACTGTATTTAATTTTTGTTTTTGTCTAGACATCTCTATCAAACGTGCTGCTTTATATTCGATTTCTTTCTACTATCAGACAATTTCTGTTAGGATATCAATCAATTTTTATTTTTTTTTTTGTTTTTATATATTTGTTTTGCTCATGTTTAGAAATTCTGTCCACCAATTCTTATTATAAAACTGAACATTTAACATACGTAATCTGCAACCAGACCTTTCGATTATTACACTACTAATATCAAATACAACTTCATTTAATTGAGAGTTTAAATCTGAAACCCATAGAATTTAGTCGAAACCTCTGTTTAACTTGTTCAAATCATAAATAAACTACTGCAACTTCGTGTTCCTGTTTCCGTTTAAACCGACATCCCATCTCATCATCTCTCTTCCATCTCTCCAATTTCTGTTTAGTAATACCACCGAAACCATTGCCACTGCTATCTGCTCTGTTTCACAACATCACGAAATCCATTTCAAACCCGACTGAAATTCATAAACCATCGATTACCTATTTTGGCTAGGCCCTCGTTCCCTTTTCTGATTCAACCAAAAACTACAACAAAACCTCATAACTTGAAACCCTGATTGAATAACAATCACCCATCAGATAAATTAATTAAATAAAGCTAAAATTGTTACCTTCGAACATCACCTTCCAGCACCGCTATGAACTATTGCTACAATTCGACCCGAAACCCATTTGATCGATTAATTGATTCGATTAATGGAAGATAACGATTCACAATGATGATGAACCAATGAATTACGGATTTTACTTGATTGATTATTGACTAGTGAATCGAAGAACATTTAAATCTTGAAAATTTTCTCTCCTGCTGGTATTCTTCTATTTCGATTTTGAGATTTGATTTTTCTTTTTGAGGTTAACCTAGAAGAAGATGGGGGGTTCGTATGAATTGGGAATAAACCGATGGGACTGGAGGATATAAGGCAGGCGTTTTTTTTTTTTTTTTTTTTTTTTTTTTTTTTTTGTACTCCTAAAGCCCAACAAATTATTAGTCTTAGTGGGTTTCTAATAAATTTTGAGTGGGCCGAGTTAGGGTTGGCCTTGAATGGAATCTGTGTATCGCGGGTTTAATATAAATCAATTATGGGTTTAAACAGAAAACCAAGATCAGACGAACGGTTAAAGGGAGTTGCTGGGTTCATAAGTGGTCATGGGGTCGAGTCTCTATAGAGGTAGTTTTTTTTTAAATTGATTTTCTTAAAGGTAGCCTACTTTCTTTTATTATATTCATTATTATTATTATTATCTTTATTATTATTATTAATATTATTTTAGTAGTATCAATATCATTGTACTTATTAAAATAAGAATTAGTATTATTATTATCTATAAAATCATTATTTTTTTAGTTAGTAATATATTATTATTATAATCAAAAACAATATTTATCACTAATATTGATATTATTTTACCAAATACACTTTTTGTATATGAAATATATTTTTAGTAATATTACATATATGTATTTAATAATCATAATAACGCTCTATATACAAATAATCTTATATATAACAACTTATGTATTTTAATATAATACTAACTAAATATATATATTAATATAACTATATAAATATTAACCATTTCGAATATATACAAAAATTATGTATATATAAATTAAGATATAATAAATGAAATTGTTCGGTTACGATTATGTGTATTAATAAATATACGAATAATATAGGTTCGTGAATCCGAGGCCAACTCTACACTTGTTCAGTGATGTTATATGTATTTTTACTACAAAATACAGTATGGTGAGTATATAGCCCCTTTTAAACTTTAAATATTTTTGGGCTGAGAATACATGCGCTGTTTTTATAAATGATTTACGTTATGGACACAAGTGATTAAAATGATATTCTGCGGATTGATGTGCTAGGTAATTTAGTTATATGTTATAATAGCATGTAAGCGCGAATCCTAAAGATAGATCTATCGGGTTTAACACCCCCATCCAGTAGGCTGCACTAGACTTAAGAACTAGTGGGCGGATGTTTAGTACTTCGAGGTTTATTTATACACTTGCGAGTGTACATATCCATCTTTGCGAAGATGACTTATTATATTATTGTTAAGGTTGGTTACTGAGGCCTCAACATAAGCAGAATGATTTTATACACTTGCGAGTGTATTTTATTTTTATATATGAAATCTTGTGGTCCACAGTTATAACTCTGCTAGCATCAAACCTATATCTCACCAACTTTATGTTGACGTTTTAAAGCATGTTATTCTCAGGTACGAATTAAGTCTTCCGCTGTGCATTAGCTCAAATTAAGGATTTTACTTGGAGTCGATCATCGCAATGGGACCAACTATTGAAGACATCGTCCGGAAGGATTAGTCGCGGTCCTTTCATGAAGGCTCAAGGAGACTTTGTATTAAAGCTTCCAAGTGGTTTGGAACTTATTTTGAACAATGTTTTGTATGCACCGGATTTATGTCGAAACATTATTTCAGTTTCCCGTTTAAAACAATGTGGTTTTTATCTTAATTTTGTTAATGATGATATTTACATTTATTTAGATAATGTATTCTATTTTAAGGCTTCGCCTTCAAATGGAATTTATGAATTGGTTCATGATGACACATCATCTAGTAGCTCAATATACCATACTAGCACCAAGAAACTCAAAAGGGATTTGAGTGATTCCTACTTATGGCATTGTCTCATTGGTCACATAAACAAGAATCGAATGCATACACTTCAAAAGAATGGCCTTTTGAAATCAAATGAACTAGACTCGTTTGATGTATGTGAATCTTGTTTACAAGGCAAAATGACTAAAGCACCTTTCAAAGGGACCTATGAAAGGGCTAAGGACTTATTGGGATTAATACATTCGGATGTATGTAGACCCTTTAAGCCCATAACTAGGAATGGTGAAAGATACTTCGTTACTTTCATTGATGACTTCAGTCGTTTCGGATATGTCTACTTGTTAAGACATAAGGACGAAACTTTTGAAGCATTCAAAGAGTATCAAAGCGAAGTACAAAATCAACTCAATAAGACAATCAAGGTACTTCATACCGATAGAGGAGGTGAATACCTAAGTGATGCTTTCCAAGATCATCTTAGAAATTGTGGGATGATCTCGCAACTCACTCCTCCTGGAACACCCCAACTGAATGGAGTTTCCGAAAGGAGGAACCGAACCCTAATGGATATGGTTCGATCTATGATGGCTAGAAGCTCGTTACCTCTATCATTTTGGGGTTATTGTCTATGCTCCGCGGCTCGTATTTAAATATGGCCCCAACCAAGAAAGTGGAACGAACACCTCATGAGATGTGGTTTGGAAAACCTCCATCTCTATCATACTTAAAGGTATGGGGATGTGAAGCTTATCCTAAGCGTTATGTCCCTAATAAGTTGAATGCTCGATCCACGAAGTGTATCTTCATAGGATATCCCAAGGATAATATGGGATATTATTTCTATGATCCATCCAAGCAGAATGTATTTGTTGCTCAGAAGGCAGAATTTCTTGAAACTAAGTTCCTAATGGAAGGAAGTAGTGAAAGGAAGATAGATCTTGAAGAGGTTCAAGATCAAGTAGATGATACACAATTGGTTGACACTAGCACTCAACATGAAAATGTTGAGAGTGATCAAATGGATGATCAAAATACACAAGACATTCGTAGATCTGGTAGGATTAGTAATCCTCCTGAGAGATATGGGTTTCTCATGGATGGTTGCAATGTGGTTGATTTGGATGAACCAATAAACTACCAAGATGCTTTATCAAGGATTGATAAAGATAAATGGCAGGAAGCCATGAACGCTGAGATGCAATCCATGTATGACAACCAAGTTTGGGAACTTGTTACACAACCTGCTGGCTCAAGGCTAGTTGATTGTAAATGGCTTTTCAAAATGAAAACCGACATACATGGAAACTTGGATACATATAAAGCTAGACTTGTAGCAAAAGGTTTCACTCAAACTCAAGGGGTTGACTATGATGAAACTTTTTCGCCTGTGGCAATGCTAAAGTCTATTAGGATATTACTTGCCATTGCTGCTCATTATGATTATGAAATATGGCAAATGGATGTCAAGACCGCTTTCCTAAATGGATATCTTGTGGAAGATGTCTATATGGTTCAGCCTGAAGGTTTTGTTGATCCGAAATATCCTAAAAAGGTATGCAAGTTAAAGAAGTCAATCTACGGATTGAAACAAGCATCTAGAATGTGGAATCATTGTTTTAATGAGGAAGCCGAGAAATTTGGCTTCATTAAAAATGGTGATGAAGCTTGTGTATATAAGAAAGCTAGTGGGAGCACTATCATGTTCCTTGTACTATATGTGGATGATATATTGTTATTTGGAAATGATATTCCGGCAATGCAAAGAGTTAAAACTTGGCTAAGTAAATGCTTCTCCATGAAGGATCTTGGAGAAGCACAATACGTTTTGGGGATTGGGATCTACAGGGATAGATCCAAGAAACTGATAGGTTTGAATCAAAGTGCATACATTGAAAAGATCTTAAAAAGGTTCAAGATGGAGAACTCTAAGAAAGGTTTGGTACCTATTCAAAGAGGAACACTCCTTAGTTCATCTCAGTGCCCCACCACGAAAGATGAACAAGATAAAATGAAGAAGGTCCCATATGCGTCTGCCATTGGGTCAATCATGTATGCAATGATATGCACTAGACCGGATGTGTCATGCGCTCTTAGCCTGACAAGTAGATACCAGAATAACCCAGGAAACAGTCATTGGATTGCTGTCAAAAGTATATTGAAATACCTTAGGAGGACTAAGGATATGTTTCTGATATATGGGTCTGGTGAGGAGGAACTTGCTGTAAAAGGTTACGTGGATGAGAGTTTCCAAACTGATAGAGATGATTCTCGATCACAATCCGGTTATGTCTTCAAATTAAATGGAGGTGCGGTCTCTTGGAAGAGTTCAAAACAGGATGTTGTTGCTTTATCCACTACAGAGTCGGAGTACATCGCCGCATCATTGGCAGCTCAGGAAGCTGCATGGATGAAGAAATTCATCGACGACTTAGGAGTAGTCCCTTCCATTCAGGACCCTCTTGAGATCTTTTGTGACAACGAGGGTGCGATTGCTCAAATCAAAGAACCTCGTACTCACCAAAAGACCCGTCACATTGAGCGGAGATTCAACTACATAAGGGATGAAGTTGAAAAGGGAAAGATATGTATTCGCAAAGTTCACACAGATCTTAATATAGCGGATCCTCTCACGAATCTCTTACATGGAGCAAAACATACTGGACATGTTTGTGCATTAGGGCTTCGATATTCTAGTGATTGGTCATGATCTGTTTTAAGTATTGTAACGGAACGAAATTGTTCAAACTCATTAATATAATTATGGTATTAATTTATTTTGAGTTATGTTCCTATTTTGCATATTTTATCCATGAATAAGTAATTATTCTAAATTCCGTAGTCGATCACATTTGTGGGAGCAAATGTGAGGGTTAGACTATTATGAACTTGGATTGGTATACATTCACGGACTGAATGTGGGGCAAGGTTGCTACCAAGGTTCATAGATATTTGTGGGATACAAATATTGGAAGACCCGCTCTCAAGATTCACTAAATGGAGCCTTTGTGGTTGATCACATGTAATCTTGAGTAAAGGCGAATATTATTGTATCCTCTGACCTGAGATACATATTGGGTTCAGATATTTGCCAAGTATTGTGCCTTGATTCTTTCCTTCGCTATTCTGAAATATGGTAGTTCATAAGGAGGAGCTCAGGTATAATGCAAGGTATATATTTAGGACATATGTAGTCAAGATGGAATTTGTCCCTCTTATTCGTTGAGAGTCAGATGTCTAAGGCCTGATAAAGTTAAATCTAGAAGAGAGTGATCACTCTATGTCTCTTGGATTTAACATGACATCTAGGACGAAAGGATGTGATGAAAGATTCACCTATTCATATTCGAGATGGGAACTCGAAAGGGATGATGTTATTGAATGGCAAAAGTCATAACATATTAGGGGTGATGGACGGTCGTTAGGTGGTATCCTTCACTTGCATTAATTTCTTATGTTTCTCGTGCAAGTGGGAGATTGAAGGTATTTCGTATGCCCGAGAGACATATTAAATTAACGTGGCCACTATGTTATGATCCAAGTCGGGTCATACCCAATAACAAGCTTACCAACACTTTATATGTATTTATTTTAACGGTTGGATTGTTAAATAAATACGCGACACTTGAACTTTAGAAAATCGGTTTTCTAAATCATAATCACTTGAGATAAATTATTTGGATAATTTATATATGATGTGGATTTAATTATTTATAGGTTTAAATAATTATGTTATGTTATATTTTATAAAATGGTTTATAAAATTATTGCAAGTAACAAATACATTTTATTTTATACAAGTTTTATAAAACTTGTAACAAGTTTTATAAAATCATTCTTGTTATAAAATAATGGATGGTGGGCAGATTTTGGAGCCCCAAGAAAGTCTATCCCATGCTTATTCTTGTTGCTTTCCATAACACAATTCCATATATACATGTCCTTTGACTAGTAGCAAGAGTGACATGCAATTGTACATCAAAATTCTGCACAAAAACTCTCCTAAAACCTAGCTGAATTTGGTGGCCTTTTGGGAGGAAGAAAGGGTTCTTCATTTGGTTATTACAAGCTCAATTCAAGTGTTATTAAATCCTAACCAAAGGCTAGGTGTTGGTGAAAAAGCTTGGGGTATTTCTCCTTGAGGTTTCATCACTTTGAAGCTCCATTCTTCATCATCTTCATCATCTTCTTTTGAACTAACCCTCAACTAGCTTGAGGAGGTATAAACTCTAAACCCACTCTTAGTTTGTAAGTATGTTTCACAACTTGATCGTTATTGGGATTTAACTTTAATTGGTTAAAGATTTACAAGTTTCAAAATGGTAATCTACACGCTTCCGCAAATCTTATTTCTTGAATGATTATAAGTATTATGAAACTTGTTAAATCCCAACACTTTTAGAGGGTGTTATTTACGTTAAGTTAGTTACCAAGTGCACATGGTTATACATATACTTTTCATACTATTTTGAAACACTGAAATCTCATGGCCTACCTTACGTTACTGTTATACTTAAACTATAGCTCACCAACCTTTGTGTTGACGTTTTTAAGTATTTTTTTCTCAGGTGCTTAAGGTTTGCTTGCTTCCGCTATAGTTGTCATGCTTTGTAGACTCCCGCTGCGCTTATTAGAGATGTCATCGCATGAAACGTCTAATTTGCATTCAAACAATGTTATTTTAGAAACAATGTATTTGTAATGACCTATGGGTCGCGTACCATTATTATCGCCTTCTATTCGTAGAGGCACATTATCGTATTTTAAACATTTGGCGTTGGTTATGACGTCACCTTTTCTTATGAATGCAAACTTATTTTGAAACATCATATAGTATTTGACCTTGTAATGATCCTGTTGTTGATGATTCGTACACGATGGTTTTGTACGGGGCATCACAACATTCGCCTTACCCGGATGATTAAGTATCTCACAATCATAATCCTTTACCACATCCATCCACCTACGTTGACGATAATTCAAATCTCGTTGATCAAAAAGATGTTTTAAGCTCTTGCGATCCGAATATATCGTACACTTGACACCGTAAAAGTAATGGCGTCAAATTTTCAACGCATGAACTACTGCCGCCAATTCATGATCATGAGTCGGATATCTCGTTTCGTGTTCCTTTAATTGTCGAGAGGCGTAAGCGATGACTTTACCTCTTTGCATTAGAACACACCCGAGCCCATTTAAAGACGCATCACAATAAATCGTCATGTCTTCTACCCCTTCCAGCAATACTAACACCCAAGCTTGACACAACTTCTCCTTCAACAATTGAAAAGCGATCTCTTGCTCATTTTCCCAATTAAATCTCGCGTTCTTCCTCGTCAACTTCGTCAATGGAGAAGCGATTTTAGAAAAGTCTTGGATAAACCGACGATAATAACCGGCCAATCCGAGAAAACTTCGAATTTCTGTAGGTGTAGTCGGTTATCCCTAACTCTTCACCGTCTCTATCTTCCCTGATCTACTTGAATACCTTCTTTGTTCACAATATGACCAAGGAATTGAACTTTCCTTAGCCAAAATTCACATTTGCAGAATTTAGCATACAACTTCTCCTTCCGCAACGTCTTCAATACTTCATGCAAATGATGTTCATGTTCTTTCATACTTTTCGAGTAGACAAGTATGTCATCAATGAACACAATTACCGACTTGTCCAACATAGGTTAGCACACTCGGTTCATAAGATCCATGAATGCTGCAGGCGCATTCGTAAGACCGAAAGGCATCACTACAAATTCAAAATGCCCATAACGAGTTCGAAAGGCTGTTTTCTCAATATCTTCCTCACGAACCCGCATTTGGTGATAACCGGACCGTAAGTCAATTTTAGAAAAATAAGTCGAGCCTTGGAGTTGATCAAACAAGTCGTCAATTCGAGGCAACGGATAACGATTCTTGATCGTCACTTTGTTCAACTCCCGATAATCGATGCACATCCGCATACTACCATTCTTCTTCTTCACGAATAAAACCGGAGCACCCCATGGTGAAGCACTCGGTCGAATAAAACCCTTTTCAAGCAACTCTTGGGTTTGATTTAGCAACTCTTGCATTTTCGTAGGTGCTAAACGATAAGGAGTTTTAGTAATGGGAGTAGCACCCGGAACCAACTCAATGCGAAATTCAACTTGTCTTTCCACCGGAACACCCGGTAATTCATCCGGAAAAACGTCTTCGAATTCATTAACCATCGGAATTTCATGAATGGATGGTGGCTCTTCACGAGTATCAACTACATGAGCAAGGAAAGCCATGCCACCACTACTAAGAAAACGACGTGCCCGTGCAATAGTGCATAATGGCACAAGTCTTCTCCTTCTCTCGCCGTGAATAATTAACTCTCCCCCACTTGAGGTCTTAACACGAATAGACTTTTCATGACACGCAATATTGGCTCTATAACGATCGAGCCAATCCATACCAACGACGATATCAAATTCACCCAAAGTCATCGGGATGAGATCAATTTTAAAGGTTTCAGTACCAAACACAATATCACAATCGTTACAAACATCAACCCCTAGCACCGTCTTAGCATCCGCTATTTCAACTTCTACCGGATGACTTAACTTAGCTAGTGGTTTATCAAGCTTTGACACAAAAGGCGAGGACACAAATGATAAATTAGCACCGCTATCAAATAGTACCCTTGCCGGATTAGAGTTAACCATGAAAGTACCTGAGGCAACTTCGTTGGATTGCTTGGCCTCATCATGGGTCATTAAGTAATTTCATCCCCTCGCCATATCCGCCGCCTTTTCTAGCTTCTTAACTTGATCATTCCTCAAATCGGGACATTCCGTCCTTCAGTGCCCCTCTTTATTACAATTAAAACAAACGATTTTGTTGGAAGATGAGTTCGTACAATCACGGGCCATATGTCCTTGTCGCCCACAATTGTAGCACGTGGGTCCAAAACCCTTAGAAACCCCCTTTTTCACACTACCGACGCTCTCGGTCACACTCCTACTCTTCTTGTTTGAGTGGCTAGTAGCTTCAAATTTTCGTTTGCTAAAGGTGAAGTCACTCTTTCTCGGAGCAAGCGATTCAAAACCCTTAGCGATATCAAACAACTAATCAAAAGTTTTCGCCGAATTCCTACTAATCCTTTCTTGATAGTTATCATTCAAGGTTCAGTGGAAATCTTCTTTCAACATATGATCATTCCCGACATACTCTGGCAAAATTGGGTCTTTGATAAGAAAGTGGACTTGAGAGTGTTCAAATCCATTGACCCTTGCCTCGAAGTACGCAACTCTTCTTTGAGCCTCGAAAGATCGGCCGAAGTTCGGTACTCCTTGAAAAATATCGCCTTAAACTCATCCCACGTCAAACTCATACTTTGTTCTTTGGCATAAATTCGGATTTTCGCCTCCCACCACAACTTGGCATCACCCCTCATCATGCTACTACCATACCTTGTCCTTTTATCGAGAGGGCACTCACTAGTACGAAAAGCCCCCTCCATGTTGGAGATCCAACAAGCACTCTTGAGTGGGTCTTGTTCTCCCTCAAAGTTAGGAGGTTGAGCATCTTTGAAATTTTTATAATGGAAGTCTCGCCTTCTAACGTTATCCTCTTGAAGAACAATCTTAACTTGTTCCTTGACTAGATTGACTACTTGATCATCAATCGAATCTAAGAACATCTTCTTAACGTCCTCTAGAAAGGCCGTGTGACGCCTTTGAATAATGGCCTCAACCTTGGCCGTAAACTCGACGTCCTCACTCGTACCTCCGTCATTGTTCTAGGGTCTGTTTCTCGTCTTCATGCTATAAAATGAAAATAGGTTAAACAATGAAATGAAAGGATATACATAATATTCATATACACCTCACCGCCCCATATTGCTCGATAATCATCGTACATCGCTTGTTTGACACGATTTGAACCCGTAACAATGGTAGCTAATCATTGTTACGCGAGCACGCCGCATTAACTTGCTAGTACAACATTTATCTTGCTTGATGATTGCAAACACAACACAAAACAATTAGCGCATCGTGAGTTCACCTAAACCTAGGCACTAACCAATCCCCGGTCCGACGCGTCTCCTACAAGTCTCGCATAAAGCGCATACACAATAAAGTCTAAGTCTAGGCACCTATCTCAAGTCGCCTAAATCCCTTAGACCATGCTCTGATACCACTTGTAACAACCCAACCCGTTATCCAACTGAATACGCATAAATAAAAAAAAATTTATAGCAGAGGGGTGCGCGACGCGCAACCCCTCTTGGGCGCGGTGCGCAGGTTGCCTGGCAGCCCGCTGTCCGGATTTTCCAATTTTCGTTTAATGATCTCCCACTTCCCGACACTTTTAGACGAAATTCTTTTCACAACACATTATAATATGTAAAACTAACACGTTCCAATAATAAAACAAGTTTTACGACACCGGGCTCACATATGCCCAAATTACGAGTTGCGTACAAAATATAAGTTTCGACCAAACTAGTTTAAATTCCAAACGACACTAGAGCATGATGTTTGGGGGTTAAACTACCCAAATCTTGGTCAAACTTCAAAAGCTAAACTTCCAAAAGCGTCTCCTATCAAAACAAAGCGGGATCACTAGTCCGAACAAATACCCTTTCCCTTGTCCACGCCGGAGCCTATAAAAAGGTAAACAACGAGAGGGTAAGCAAAAACGCTTAGTGAATGCAATAGTTATACACATACATATATAATATACCTACTTGCAAACACTTACACACATACCGCATACATGCTAGCAATATATTTAGCATACCATCTCAAGTACGATGCTAAAAATCTCCAATACCACAACTAGCATAAACAATAGCATATAATCGATATAACACAATATGCTACAATACAACACACAGCCATGGTTAACCATACTCGCGTCATGGTGCTACCGGCTCTTTGGTTCACACCATACGCATCGGTTATGACGCTACCGGCTCTTTGGTTCACATCATAACCCGAGTCATACTTGCGCTAAGTGCTACTGGCTCTTTGGTTCACACTACAACATACGTACTACGATGCTACCGGCTCTTTGGTTCACATCATAGCACAATCGCACATACTATGGCACTACCGCCTCTTTGATTCATACCATAGCATACAAATAAATACATTATATACATACGCATATAATTATTCCACTCACCTTGTATCCAAAATGAAGGTAAGCCCACAAGCTTTTCAACCGTCAACGAAATCACCTATGATATTAACATAAAATCAACACTTATCTAAATAGGATCCTTAACCCGCCCAAATAGACCGCTTAGTGTAAGTGTTCACCCTTTGTTCTCATAATACCAATCATAGACCCAAACTTACCAACAATCATTAAAACTAGTGACCATGGCATTAAATCACCCAACTATACACCACTAGGTCATTCAAAACTCTTTTGACCCATTTCGAGGTCAACACACCCACTTGGGTCATCCACAACCCGAACACACTCATTTACAAAAACAACAAAGTGTGCTAGTGATTAACTTATTCATTTAAGACTCATAATCACCAATTAACATTTCGAAACCCTAGGTTAGTTACTATTAATTCCTCATGACTCAGTCTTACCCAAGAACACCCAAAATCACCAAATATGGGTTTTATGTTCATCACTAACTCAAACCCTAACCCTTAAACAAATTAAAATAAGGAAATCAAAATTAGGACATACCACCACAATCAAAACGTAGCTAAAGGCTAGATGAACAACTTTAATACTTGAGCTTTAACCCGAATCAAGCTTCTTCCTCCTTAATTTGAGCTTTCTCTCTCTCAAAGGGTTTCTCTCTCTAAAATTGAAGTGGAATTGAAGATGGTGTTGGTGGTTGTGTTGAATGTGTTTCAACCACCACAGAACTGGCCATAAGTGACCTAAACCCGAGCTCGTGTGAAAGGACAATAATGCCCCTTGTAACGACCCTAGATTTTCCAACATTTAATTAATAATATTTATTATTAATACTTGTGATTTATCAAATGTATTTTTATACATTTACTTGTTACCGTACTTGACTTTGCATGCCCCGATTCGTCTTTGTGACACACGAACTTTTCACGAATAATATTTAGAATATTATTTACATTCATGATTAATTTTTATTAATCATTTTTAATTAACTAAGGTTACTAGTTAATTACTTGGGCTTTGTTTATTTAATTGTTACTTACTTACATACTTGGGCTTTATAAATGTACATGGACTTAGAAGCCCACCCTACACACTTAATGGACTAAGTTAGCCCATCTTTTATGCAAGTAATTCATTTAGATGAAACTAGATTAGTTAGTGTTATGTGGAGGCTAGTTACAAGTTTACTTACACCATTTTCCAAAACCATTTTACTTTAATACCGCTTCTAGCTATCACCTTCTACCCATGTTTGAAGAGCAATTGATTCCTTCCCTTTTTTTTTTTGAAAATCGACGGCCAAGGAAGGGTAAAGGGAGGAGTTCAAATATTTTTTTTGTATTACTTACTCACTTGTATCCTTTCACATTTACACACACTTACTTACACTTTCTTTCTCCAAGCATTTTTCTCTCTAGTTTGTAAGTAAACAAACTTCATTTCTCCTTCTTTTTCTTGTCTTAAAACCGTAGCATATACATATACATCATCATCATTTGCTTGTTTTGATTACTTGTTCTTTGTTGTTGATTACTTACTTGTTGTTTATCTTTGTTAAAGATCAAGTTCTATAACTTATATCTTCATCTAATCTTGGTTACTTTCATCTTTTGTTGTAAAGAACCAAGAACAAAGAATCTAAACTTTCTAGTTTATGGTTCTACACTTAATGTTTTAAAGATTTAAAGTTCATGAGTTGTAAAAACCATACTTGTGTTCATGTTGTAAACTTAAGGTTTACTTTCTTAAAGATCAAATCTTTGGCTTGAATCTTTAAAGTATGAACAACCATGGACTTGTCACTTGTAAATTTAACTTATTTCTTCCTTTTGTTCATGTTTTAAAGTTGTGATTCTTGTTAAGCTTGGTCAAGTGTTACTAGTTAACCTTGATCTCATTTTTCTTGAACTAAAGTTAACTTTATAAGTTCAAGAACATGGAAGTATAACTTTTTAGTTATAACTTCATATACTTATGAAAGATCTAAGTTTCTATAGCTTATGGTCTACTTATTTTGTTGTAAACAAGAGCTTATGAGCTTACATACACTTTACAAGATGAAAATCTAAGTTTCATAACTTATGGTTTCATTAAAGTAAAGATTCATGTCTTATAACTTAGGATTTAACTTAAGAACTTTAGATCTAGACTTTTGGGTCTAGGATTGATGTCGTGCGAGGTGTACGTGAAATACTATATATTTTTGATACAAAAAGTGATACAAACTACACAAGTTTTAATTATTTATTTACAAAATGGATATACCTAAACCTTGCTACAACACTATAGGCAGTGTACCTAATCGTAGAGTAGTATAGTTTTTAGTAAGTCCGGTTCGTTCCACAGGGAGCGGGCTTATTGCACACTATATTTTTAAACAACTATATTTGACAAAATATATAAATATATAAATATATATATATATATATATATATATATATATATATATATATATATATATATATATATATATATATATATATATATATATATATATATATATAATAATAATAATATATAAAAGGGGGTTTACCGTTTAATGGCCGGTTTGTCGATTTATATTTTAAGCGAAGCGTAAAGTAAATGACGATATTTAACTAACAATATAAAATAAATAATAATAATTAAAATGACAATAAATAAAAGTACGAGGAAATATGAAATAAAATATATTATGCTTATTTAAGCTTCCGTAACCATGATGTTTGACGTGTTGATTTTAAGTTTTATGCCCATGGGTTAATTGTCCTTTGTCCTGGATTATTTAATATGTCCGTCTGGTTTTTGTCCATAACAGTCCATCGGTCATAAATTTAAAGTGCGAGTGTCCTCGTCAAATTATCCTTATACCAGAAGTCAAATATTCCAACTAATTGGGGACTTAAACTGTAACAAGGTTTTATTACTTTGTTTAATAATTACACCAGGATATCGACTGCGTGTAACCCAAGATTTTAATACTTTGTTATCAATTATGCCAAGTGTCCTTGTACATAATTTCACCCCTGTTTTAATAATTCTAGTGACTATTAATCCATTCCCGTGTCCGGTTAAATGAACGATTATTCATACATATAAATACCCCGCCCATCGTGTCCGATCGAGTGTATGTGGTTATTTATAGGTACGTCTAATTGTAAATCTTTATATTAAAATTAACAAACTATCATTTAGTTAAACAAATATAAAGCCCATTAATAGCCCATAGTCTAATTTCCACAAGTGTCGTTCTTTTGTCCAAACCCCAATTATGGTACAAAGCCCAATTACCCCGTCTTTAATATTTAGTCCAACATCATGATTACTTTGGCTCAAATAAGCATAATAATAACTTAAGTACGAGACATTAATTTAAAAAGGAGAACATAACTTACATTGAGTATTTATCGCGTAGTGTTACACGGACAGAATTTCGACTTCAAAAACCCGTAAAATAACCTTTACATAACCCGAACTAATCTAATATAAAACTACCCTATACTATATATATATATATATATATATATATATATATATATATATATTTATTTATTTATTACAGAGTATTATTATTATTATTATTTATTATTTTTATCGAACAAATGCATGGCCTTTGCGTTTTGATTTCTGACAGCTCCGCGAGTCGTGGAGTTTTTGGCCTTCAAACTCCGCGAGTCGTGGAGTTTGAAAATCCAGCTCAGGATCCTTTATCTCATAGCTTGTCGACATGATTATATATATATTTATAATATATAAATAATTTATATAATTATTTATATATTATATTTTATTCTTGTGCATAGTTGACTCATAATTTTTGGTCCATTGCGTCGGGCGTTGATAGTTGACTCATGTCCCGGTTCCGGATTTTCGAACGTCCTTGCGTACAATTTAATATCTTGTACTTTGCGTTTTGTAACTTGTACTCTTGTCATTTTGAGACGTTTCTCATCAATAAATTGAACCTTTTGAATTGTATTTTGTACATTTGAGCTTTTTGGACGTTTGTGTCTTCAAATCTTCATTTTCGCCTTTTGTCTTTGCACTTATTTATTTAAACAATTACAATGAAAATATAATACAATTACATATGAAAACCTATTATTTAGGAGGGATATTGCTATAAAATATATGTTCCTTTTTAGCCTTATCAAATATCCCCACACTTGAGCGTTGCTTGTCCTCAAGCAATACAGAACTTGAAATAAAAACATACATGAATCACTTTTTTATTCATCACACTTTGTACATTAGTGATTTTGATATGGTGGTATAAACAATGATAGTAACGATAGAACCATGGTTAAAGGTGGGTGTGTCATCCACAGTTGCCTCGGGTTTAGGTCAACGACACTTGCAATCAAATAGCCGATTTACTTTCGGTTTCCAAAGCAAAGTGCACATTTGAAAGGCGGTTTACAGTCCCACATGACTATGAAAATTTAGATCCTTTAGGAAATTGGATCTTTATGAAAACATTTGATCTTTTGAAAATTCAATCTAGCTTTTACCCTAGACAAGTTTTCCGGAATAACCCTTCACCGGTGTTTGCAAAATATTTTTGTGGGTTGTGTGGGTTTCAGATTTGAAAATTTTAGCTCAACACTTGTGGTTTTGTGTTACCCACTTGCTAACCTTGTATTAGGAAAGCAACACGTCCAGTTTACTTGTCCTGTATATTACCTTTCGGCAAACTACCGTCCGATTGTAAAGGAAAGCGATGAACAAGAAACTGTTAAGGCAATGTCTAATGACATGCATTTGATTATGATCTATAAATGTGTCGGATGCTATTACTATCCTTTGTAGGAGCAATAGTAAAGATCATCCTATGATTTTTCGGTCTGGCACAAGGTCCTGTCTTCGACCATGCTATGCAACCACCGTTCTTACGGTTGACACCCGATTTGGTTCAGGTGACCTAATGAATTCCAATGAATTCTCAGGATTTTACGTTCAATGGTAATGAACGCATTGAAAATGAGTTTTCAGAAAACAAATCGGTTTATAATTTTGATCAAAATATTTTCTCGTTCAAGCTCGAGTTTAGATATCATTGAATTCCATGAGTTTGAATTCTCAATCTTTAAGGTCAATCTCAAGGGTTGAGTAATATCAGTCTTAAAAGCTGATTTTTAATCTTTAAGGAGATTATCCTTTCTGGGGATCTGATTCATTAGTCTTATCAAGCTAATTTGCACGGTGTCTCCCCCATTGTACTAGATAAATCCTTCTCATGGTTAGAATAAATCTGACCACCTGGCGACCCTGTTTGATGCTGAGGTCCGTGGATTTCCTGCTGATTTTAGAGATGACTTTTCTAGATTTTTCGTCAACCTACAGCTGGTCTGGACGACAACTTCTTGACCTAAATCAAGAAGCGCGTGTCTTTTTCGGAAGACTTTACTTCCTTTTAATGATGGAATTGATTCATCGTGTAGATCCATCTTTTCTTTCAAATATATTACAGTAAATCGGGTAAAACTGATTAAAATCGTCCAAAATAAAAGTACCTGCAATAACTTTATAGAAACATGTGATAGATAGTTTTTAATTGAATAACTTGGTACATTCTCCCCACACTTAGTTTCTTTCTTTGCCTTTTTATTCTCCTTTATTCCATTTTAAATGAATTCAATCGTTTTAGGGTGTTTCTCAATTTATGTCCTTTCCGAGGTAATGATAATTTCGGCATTAACACCTAGTTTTATCGTTCATAAATATGTATAAACATGATTTTGAATTCATTTAGTTTAAAATTTTTCAAATTTTCATAAAATTTGGCAAATAAGCCAAGTATAAACCCGAGAGAATTTATAACCCTTCCCCACACTTGAGATCATGCAATGCCCTCATTTGCATGAAATCAGACTATAATTATAAATTCATGAGGGTGATTAGTGTAGAAAGTAGTTAAAGATACCATAAAATTGCAGGATGATAGATGGTGCACCTCATCGTTCATTCCTTCTTGTTTTATCACACATGTTTTTCTTCAAAAACGGCTGCTTTTCTGAACTGTTTACTAATATTTGAAAATACGTCTTTTACCCTAACTCATCATGCATTTTTATTAACGAGTTATGCACTAACCCGAACCCCTAATTTAACGTTAAGTGGGGTTAGACTTCCCCACACTTAGCTGATGACATGTGAAGTCGGTAGAATAAGTTCCACGAATTAGAATAGTGAGCCAGTTATTTACATCTCGGGTGGTATAAAATATATAAATGGGTTTAAAGTTTAGACTCGCCCGATTGTCACTTCTTAATTCTTTTTTAAGTGTAGCTTTTAGTAAATGGATATATCTCTTTTTTGGTTCTTGGTCAAATGGATCGATATACACAGACATATATATTATAGGGTGAACAATTCCTAACATTTCCTTCCTTTTATTCTCGGAATTAAAGGTTTCACCTCTATTACCCAATTGGGTGAAATTTGAGGTGTCAATATCTATTACAGCTTGTAGTTCATCTTTGGTAGATGACTTGTCTATTGAGAATATTGAGTTGGAAGGTTGTGGAATGGTGAATTTCGGGATCAAAGCAAATTCTTCTTCATTAATCGGTCCCACCATTTTGGTCTCGGGGGTAAAATTTTCAACGTTATCGTTTTCCCATGAGTACCAATTTGTCACCCTTACTTCTTCTTCATCCATTGATGGATCGATGATTTCGTTGGTAGAGGCTAATGTGTCGATATGTTGTGAAATTGGTAAAACTGAATAAAAAGTATCATCGGGATAGTTGGTGATTTCGGAGCTCTCGAATTCATCAGAATTCGATGATATGAGATTTTCTTGCACAATACTCCTCAGATCAACAGGTGTGTAATCTGATAGAGTTTCAGCTTGTCTATTTACAAACTCTCTCATTTGTTCATTTTGAGCATCGAGTTCTTCGAGTTTGATTTTCATATAATCTAAAGAATTTTCCGACACATAATTTTCCTCGTCTTCTGGTTGTTGAGTTTGGATATATTCTTAGAAATAATCCCAATTTGAATTGTATTCTTCATAATCATTCCATTCAGGTTCCGTGAGTGCGTAATTTTCCATAGGAACGTAATAATAACATTCCCATGTTGAGTGATAATCTCCACATATTTCACAACCAGTTATTGTTTCGTCATTCGTGATCCAAGATTGACCGAACGAATTGTCATCAACACCCGTTTGAGAGTATTGATTTAATTGATTTTGGATATCAAAAAGAGTTTCCATAGCCTTGTTTTCAAAATTTTCCATTTTATTGCGATGGCCAAATTTTAACTATAATGTGGTGCATTTACTAATTATCCTATTAGTTATAAAAAAAGAAAAACTTATATAAGTTGTCCAATTAATAGACTTTTCTGCTTTTGCCCACGTTTCGAATAGCCAAAAGATGCAGCAGGGAGCCAGAACCCTTTAAATCGGAAGCTCACAACTCAGCCACTAACAAATCCAACTATTACTACGAAGCAGAAAATTGTCAACGTCCATTAATTTAACCACTTAAATAATTTTTCTTTCCGTTTGAGATATTAGATAAGAAATAGAGAAAATTTCTAAGTCCTAAAAAAAACTAAAGCGTCGAGAAATAAGAAAGAAAAAGAAGTGCGTCGAAAGTCGAAAAATAATAGGCGTCGAAAAATAAAAATAAGAAAGTAGCGCTTCGAAACTTAAAAAGGAATTAAAAACTAAGAATTAAAAGTTGCGTCTAAAAATATTAAAGCTTAAAAGAAAAACTATATCTCAAATGGTAATAACTTAAAAAGGTACTAAAATATAAAAACGGTGTCGCAAAATTCTAAAGCACCTAAATCTTAGTCTAAAGAAAAAGCTCTTAAGGGATTTTATGACAAAGCCTACAAATCTAGAAATAAAAATAACTACGGCAAAAACTATGACTTAAAACTAAGTACAAGCGATAAAATACAAATATTACGCTAAAACAAATAAAAAGATACAAAATATAAAAATAATCTTAAAGTTGTAAAAAGTACAATTTTTATAAAAATATTATTTTTATTTTATAAAAGTATTAATTTATATATAAATAAAACTAATTAAAATTTAAAATACAATTTAATTAAAAATTAAAACTAATTATATTAAATTAATAAAGTAATTAGGGTTTAAAAATAATAATAAATAATATTACTCCGTAATTAACGCGAAAATAGGTTTCTGTCAGCGCGTCAGAGCAGCTCCGCGAGTTGTGGCGTTTTAAGCCTGCAAACTCCGCTAGTCGTGGAGTTTGCATTTTCGGTTTTTTTTTTTTTTTTAACTTAAGTTTTATATTGTTTTTCTAAAAATATATATATTTATACAAAAATAAATTAAAAATATAGAGTTTCGCCGACTTCCCCGGCAGCGGCGCCAAAAACTTGATGTCGTGCGAGGTGTACGTGAAATACTATATATTTTTGATACGAAAAGTGATACAAACTACACAAGTTTTAATTATTTATTTACAAAATGGATATACCTAAACCTTGCTACAACACTATAGGCAGTGTACCTAATCGTAGAGTAGTATAGTTTTTAGTAAGTCCGGTTCGTTCCACAGGGAGCGGGCTTATTGCACACTATATTTTTAAACAACTATATTTGTACAAAATATATAAATATATATATATAATAATATATATAAAAGGGGGTTTACCGTTTAATGACCGGTTTGTCGATTTATATTTTAAGCGAAGCGTAAAGTAAATGACGATATTTAACTAACAATATAAAATAAATAACAATAATTAAAATGACAATAAATAAAAGTACGAGGAAATATGAAATAAAATATATTATGCTTATTTAAGCTTCCGTAACCATGATGTTTGACGTGTTGATTTTAAGTTTTATGCCCATGGGTTAATTGTCCTTTGTCCTGGATTATTTAATATGTCCGTCTGGTTTTTATCCATAACAGTCCATCGGTCATAAATTTAAAGTGCGAGTGTCCTCGTCAAATTATCCTTATATCAGAAGTCAAATATTCCAACTAATTGGGGACTTAAACTGTAACAAGGTTTTATTACTTTGTTTAATAATTACACCAGAATATCGACTGCGTGTAACCCAAGGTTTTAATACTTTGTTATCAATTATGCCAAGTGTCCTTGTACATAATTTCACCCCTGTTTTAATAATTCTAGTGACTATTAATCCATTCCCGTGTCCGGTTAAATGAACGATTATTCGTACATATAAATACCCCGCCCATCGTGTCCGATCGAGTGTATGTGGTTATTTATAGGTACGTCCAATTGTAAATCTTTATATTAAAATTAACAAACTATCATTTAGTTAAACAAATATAAAGCCCATTAATAGCCCATAGTCTAATTTCCACAAGTGTCGTTCTTTTCTCCAAACCCCAATTATGGTATAAAGCCCAATTACCCCGTCTTTAATATTTAGTCCAACATCATGATTACTTTGGCTCAAATAAGCATAATAATAACTTAAGTACGAGACATTAATTTAAAAAGGAGAACATAACTTACATTGAGTATTTATCGCGTAGTGTTACACGGACAGAATTTCGACTTCAAAAACCCGTAAAATAACCTTTACATAACCCGAACTAATCTAATATAAAACTACCCTATACTATATATATTATATATATATTTATTTATTTATTTATTACAGAGTATTATTATTATTATTTATTATTTTTATCGAACGAATGCATGGCCTTTTATAGGCGTTTTGATTTCTGACAGCTCCGCGAGTCGTGGAGTTTTTAGCCTTCAAACTCCGCGCGTCGTGGAGTTTGAAAATCCAGCTCAGGATCCTTTGTCTCATAGCTTGTCGACATGATTATATATATATTTATAATATATAAATAATTTATATAATTATTTATATATTATATTTTATTCTTGTGCATAGTTGACTCATAATTTTTGGTCCATTGCGTCGGGCGTTGATAGTTGACTCATGTCCCGGTTCCGGATTTTCGAACGTCCTTGCGTACAATTTAATATCTTATACTTTGCGTTTTGTAACTTGTACTCTTGTCATTTTGAGACGTTTCTCATCAATAAATTGAACCTTTTGAATTGTATTTTGTACATTTGAGCTTTTTGGACGTTTGTGTCTTCAAATCTTCATTTTCGCCTTTTGTCTTCGCACTTATTTATTTAAACAATTACAATGAAAATATAATACAATTACATATGAAAACCTATTATTTATGAGGGATATTGCTATAAAATATATGTTCCTTTTTAGCCTTATCAAGGATCTTCAAGATCTAACTAAAAACTATGTTCTACAACTTAAGATCTTGATTAGTTAGTTTACTTTCAAGTTTGTAGCTTAATATTACTTTTAGAGTTCATGTATGTGTCGGATCTAATATCTTGATGTAACTTTGGTTCATCAAACTACTTGCAACACTTAATTGAGTTGTGCTACTTATCTTAGACTTACACTTGTGTTATGATGGTCAAAACTTGGTAAAGATGATGCAAACACATCAACGAGTTGTACACTTGAAGCTATATGCATCAAGGATGAGAACCGTGATGAGCATCGAGCACCAAGAACCCACCGGAACACTAAACCTACTATTTTTAGGGTCTGATAAGAATACCTGGGCTACTTTAAAGTTGATTTTCAGTTAGCTCTGTTGAATTAGATAATTTTTCGTTTAAGACTCGTCTTAATCCGAGTTAAGGTTTAGGATCTATGGCCCTCCAAACGTCACTATGTCCTTTTAACGTTGTGCTGAAAATTATGACCTACTCCCACTTAAACCGTCGCTACGGTCAAACGAAGACGAGTTTGGTTCTGCAATTGTTACAGCATCTAAAGGACTCATATTTGGAGCCATGGCCACTGGTCCCACCTCAATTCAGTTTGT
This sequence comes from Rutidosis leptorrhynchoides, assembly GCF_046630445.1. Classification (NCBI taxonomy): domain Eukaryota; kingdom Viridiplantae; phylum Streptophyta; class Magnoliopsida; order Asterales; family Asteraceae; genus Rutidosis; species Rutidosis leptorrhynchoides. Next base: position 152,174,862 of record NC_092334.1, read on the forward strand.
ATAGAGGCCGTGGCGAAGAATCGAAGTCAGCCTTTGTTTTAAACTCTTTTCTAGAATGAAACTTACTTTGTACTTTTTGTTTGATGATGAATGATGATGATACTTAAGACCTAATTTATATACATTTAAATCTATTGGGACAATTTACTGACTTAGTAACTTTTTACTTAGGTTGAGGACCGTTTCGGACAAACATACTTGCTTACTTTTCCCGTGTCAACTTTACTACTACTTTATCACTGTGAGTTATTGCATCCCATTTTACTTTAACTATTTTGGGAACTGAGAATACATGCGCATTTTACGTTTTACATACTAGGCACGAGTACTTAAACTTTATATATGTGTGGTTTATACAACGACATAAACTTTCCCCTTAGCTCGGTAACGTTTAGTCATTGGTCTTTGAACTGGTGAATGCGAATCTTAGATATGGATCCATAGGGTTTGACATCCCCACTCGGGCTAGTAGCGCTAGCATTTAACGGGTGTTTAATACTTCGTAAACATACGCACTCGCCAAGTGTACTTTTAGGGGGTGATAAACGTTAAGTTAGTTACCAAGTGCCCACGGTTATACATATACTTTTCATACTGTTTTGATACGCTATTTGTAGCACTGAAATCTCGTGGCCTACCTTACATTACTGTTATACTTAAACTATAGCTCACCAACCTTTGTGTTGACGTTTTTAAGCATGTTTTTCTCAGGTGCTTAAGGTTTGCTTGCTTCCGCTGTACTAGTCATGCTTTGTAGACACCCGCTGCGCTTGTTAGAGTTGTCACCGCATGAAACGTTTTATTTGCATTCAAACTATGTTACCTTTTGAAATAATGATTTGTAACGACCATTGGGTCACGTACTATTACTAAATGCTTCTGTTCATTTAAGCATACTTTTGTTGTAAGACATTTGATGTTGGTTAAGACATCACCTTTATTCATGAATGCAAACTTCTTTTGAAACCGCATATAGTATTTGACCTTGTAATGATCCTGTTGTTGATGATTCGTACACGATGGTTTTGTATGGGGCATCACACCCCTCATTAAATCTTAATTTAAAAAGCTGGAATCTGTGCACAGGGCTAGTGCGCGGCGCATACACTTAACCCTGCGAGGCGCGCACAAGGTTCTGGGCAGGTTCTGACTTCTATTTAAATACACAATGCAACTCACACTTTATGTACCCTATTTACACTCTGTGCAATAATTATTTAGGTCTTACATTGCGGGATGCTCTTTCTTTGCTGGTGGTGGAATTTTCTTTATGGGAGTGTAAGCTTGCTTACTCTTTCCTTTTCCTTTTCCACTTCCAGTTTGCGGCTTTTTTTTCTGGATTTTACCTTCCTTTATGGTTAAGACTGCAGGAGTCTTCTTTGGTAGCCCCTTTTCAGCTTGCTTAAGCATTGCATGTAGCTCATGAATGGTTTTTCCCATGCTATGCATATTGTAATTCATTACAAATCCATCATAGTCCTTGGATAGAGAAGTAAGTATCAAGTGCACTCAAAGTAAGTATCAAGTGCACTCCAAGAAATGGTGGCGTAACATAACCTCCAATTGATTCAGATAGCCTTTCATCTTCAAGACATATTGGCTAACCAGCTGCCCAACTCATGTTTGCAAGCGTGAAACGCTTTTACATTTTCAAACAATTCCTGTTCTGCCTGTTGTTGGAACATCGTCTTGAGTTCCTCGATCATGTCATATGCATTGTAGTCCATTAAGTTCCTTTGGATCTCAGAGGTCATGATAGCAAGCATAAGACATGCTACTTCAAGTTGTTCGTTATACTGCTTAGTATAAGCATTACAAACAGTAGCACTGGAAGTTTCAGGTGGAGCTTCAGGTAAAGGATTTTCCAGATGGTGTAACTTCTTTTCAGACTTTATGACTATCTGAAGGTTTCGATACCAGTCAATGAAGTTGTTACCATTCAATTTTTCCTTCTCAAGGATTGACCTTATGGTCATGTTGTTTACGGATTGAATTGCGTTTGATGTCATCTACAAAATAAACAAGGTTCTTTTAGTATATTTAATAATTATCCTTTTAAAAATTAACTACCCATGTTTTAAAACCTTATAAAACTATTAATTTTCGTAAAAGGCTAAGATCAACATTGTGCTTCCACCATCACATCAGTTGATCTGCTAGCAATGGTGGATTCAATCGGTAGGTGAGGGGCACCAATTGTATTACAAGTGCAACTCTTAGATCTTTATGGGACTCACGACATTTAGTGTCTAACATTAGTGTCATGTTGGCATGTTTGGTCCCATCCTTGCCTCGGGTTGCGGTCTCACCTCTCAACTCGATTAAGTAATCCAATTGTGTTTCAACCGAATTGAACGGCACGACTTAAATTTCGCTGGGTATATTATACAATTTTAATAATCTTTTGAAAAAATTGTGTTACGAATATTACATGCATACAATATTTGCCTCACAAGTTAAAAACGATTTAACTTGATTTTTATATGTTTTGATTTTTAATTCTCATGGCAAATTATACACAATCACATAACATATAAAATGCAACCAAACATAACAAAACATAATATGTATGTGCATAGCCTCAACCGATGAAAATCCTATGCTTGGTCTCACGAGCCATTATGAGAACCCAACAGTCAACTAAAGGGACGATCACAATAGTAAACCTTAGAAGCTCCCACTTGCGTCAAGATCTCATGATGACCTAGTGTCCTCCTTCACCGCATCTCTCTCGGATTTTGTCCATTGACTTTACTACAAGTGTGTCTTGATGGCCAAATTCCGTTCACTTCAAGTCTTTAATCCCATCATGGAGGTTACATTTATTATAAAATAAAATACAACTAATCTAAAATTGTAAATTACATAATTGACTCAAAATGGCCTTCCAAAATAAAAGATTAAATTACATCTATAAATGGACACAAAACAATGACATCCAAACAACCATAAACATTCAAGATCACAACACATACACACGGTCTAGGTTTTCATCAGCTATGCACAATTAAATCATCATAAAAATAACATGATCATGACAATAATTATGGCTTGCTCCATCGCACAAGATGCATGTCTTGGCCATGGATAAAAAAAACATACAAATATATACACAAGCCATTTAATCAATAACAACCATGCATAAATATACTAACCGTATAAAAATATAAGAGACTCTGATACTACTTTTGGTGATTTAGGATTTTAAGAAGACAATTTTTCAATTAATTATTATCATGTACATACATATAATAACAATAACTTTAAGCGGAAGCGTATTAATTATATTAATAACTAAATCACCAAAAACGAATCCATATGATTTTTACGGTTAAATAAATAAATACAACAAGGGAGTTTAAAGATTATACCTTTCTTGTAGAACCGGATTGATGGAAGAGAAACTAACAATCAAAAGTATGATTGTCGCTAGGGTAGTCCACACTACACTTCGAACAACGTCAACCGGATGTGCTAGTCCCGTCACTTAACGTATTAAAATAATCAAATTATTTTAATAAAACCAAAACAATTATTACTCCACCTAACTGAAGTTCACGAATGAAAATATTTGTGGTTTATGTTTTCGACGTTCGACAACGAAAGACGAATATTAAATATAGAGGTTTTCTTTTGTGTGAGGCAAGACAAAAGTAGGGGTTTTAATTTTCGTATGTTTTTTTTTTCTCTACCGTCGAGAACCAAAAGAGTAATAATATAATATTTATATAGATAACAAAAGTTTGAGTCGGTTCAAAATACGATTTCAATGTGTCGGTTGCAAAAAACAAATCACAATATAATTGTGATTATTTATCCCTACTCAAACTAAAGCCCAACATTATATTTACAAGTTCAGTAAACCAATTTTCAATCCAATTATAAAATATTAAATAAAAATATATAAATAAATATAAATATATTTCATTAAATCAAAACAATAATTAATTAACTATTAATTAATTAATAAATTAATTTATTTCGCTACTTGAATAATATATATACACTATATATATTATTATATTGATGTCTAGGTGTATATGTGTGTGATTCCGTAGGCTCACATGAATTTAGTCATATAATTATGTGTTGTACTCTGCGCATAAATCCTACACCTAAGCATACGGTCTAGCTTTAACTCCTCAGGCTTACACCGCTTAGATTTTACTTCATGTATTTACATGGGCCTTTGATCTATTTTGTACAATGGATAACACAGGTGCCTCGTAAAGGGGTTAGTCATTTTTGTGATGGCTAGATTTTTTAATGATATCATTTGTTTTTTGCCCATTTTTTTAAAAAAAAAATCAATGTTATGCTTATTAGCTCAAATTTAATTATACTAAAAAGGTTCATTTTCGGATTGTAGTTTTATACTTGCCCTTTTAACTTATCTCGAGTTTGGCTGGTTTCATTTTTTAACTTCTCAAGCTTACAACTTGGTGTTCCAATCTTGGTTTTGCTAATAAATTTTGTTCATTTCATGTGCAAGTATGCTTGTTTATTGTACAGCTAGCGTGATTTAAAGACTTCTAACCTTTTGTATTTTATGTTTATTTACTTCAACTGAAGTTAAAAATCATGTGATGTTCATGTGCTAATGAATCAAGTTAGAATCGTGTTTCAATCAACCACGATGTATTTAGTACTTGATTGATGATACACCAAGTGCCTAGAAACTTGCTTTGTCGACAAGACCACAACCCATACCTTCACCACAATCAATCAAATGGAACACTTGAATGGTGTAATCACCACAAGCACCTCTCATCGGCTCATTTCAAAGCCACGTGACCTGGCCCAAAAACTTAACCAACGTGGCCCATTAACAATCCGCTCCATTATTCTCTTCATTCTATTCCCTTTCCTCTATATATCAACTCCAACCCAACCTCCTAAAATCACTCACTCAAACGCCACCTTCACCCCTCCTACTAACATCCTCGTACTCTATTAATTCCAACATGGCCACGTCATCAGTCTTCACTTTAACTCCAGTTACACGTCACACAACTCTTAAAAAAACGACAACAACCTTAACCACCATCAAATGCATGTCCACACCACAAGATAATTCAAACGATACCAATAAATCATCTTCAGCCATCCCAACGCCACCACGTGCACCAAAAGTGAGTACTAAATTTTCAGATGTGTTGGCGTTCAGTGGGCCAGCACCGGAGAGGGTCAACGGGAGGTTAGCCATGATAGGTTTTGTGTCGGCATTGGCTGTGGAATTGAGTAGCGGTCAAGATGTGTTGACTCAGATTTCAAACGGTGGGTTGACGGTGTTTGTGGGGACCAGCGTGGTATTGACGTTAGCGTCGTTAGTGCCGTTGTTTAAAGGAGTGAGTGTACAGTCCAAATCGAGTGGGTTGATGACGTCAGATGCTGAGATGTGGAACGGACGGGCTGCGATGTTGGGTTTGTTAGCATTGGCTTTCACTGAATTTGTTACTGGAAGTGCCCTTGTGTGATCACATTTGCATAAATTATAAGTACTAAATGGGAATAGTTTTGAATCGGGGTAGCTGATTAGAAAGATACTATACTGTAATATACAAGTATATTCTTTATATAAATCCAAACATTCAGTTTATGATCTCTATTTATTCATAAATAATGTTTTATATATATATATATATATATATATATATATATATATATATATATATATATATGTATATATATATATATATATATATATATATATATATATATGTATATATATATATATATATTTTTATTGTAAGGCTTGAATGGTAAGAAATACTAAAATGAAAGACAGAAAGGTAAAGGATATGCTTAGTTTGCAGCAAGTATGTAGCTAAAATAAACTACTATATCGCTTATCAGACAGATTTTATCACTGTGTTAAACCTTAAACACTAATAAGTAATTTATAAAATCAAATTAAAATAGATTGATCGAATCCTTCAGTTTAAACAGATAGAAACCATAAAAAGAATCGAAGTAACAAATAGAGAAAGACATGCTTTCACGGCTTAGCGATCGCTGCTGAAAGAGACCAGAGGAAGAACACGAAGTTGTTACTTCTATTAAAAAATTTAGCACACACAACATCTTAACGTATGGAAGCCGTGCAAACGAACAATTTGCTTACTCTGACTGCGACTCCCTGATGACAAACACGAATTACCAAATTCATAATGTTCAAATATGAACAAAATGCGAGAAAACTAAAAAAAAAAAAAATATTTTTAAAACAAATAGCAAAATCAAAAGTTGCCAAACAGAAATAAAAAGGAATACCGAGGCTCACTAATGTGCATACATTCAAGCAAGAAAACATGAAAATGTCATGGCAGCAATACATAGGTTGACCCGCCAAGATACAAATCCATGTGTACACAGTGGCGGTACCAGGATTTTTTTTCACCAGGGGCAAAAAAAGTTTAAAACCGTAGCAATTTTTTTGAGTAAAATATGGAGGTTTTGGGGCAAAAAATGAAGGCTTTTAGGCAAATTATAGAAGTTTTGGGACAAAATTCGAAGGTTTATGGGCAAATTTTGAAGGTTTTGAGGTAAAATTTGGAGATTTTTGGGTAAAATTTGAAAGTTTTGGGACAAAATATGTAGGTTTTGGGGCAAAAAAAATCCACTGTGGGCAAAGTCGAAAAATCCAAAATTTTTACACTGAAAATTGCAAATCCACTGGGCGCGACTGCCCCCGCTTGTCCCTTCTAAAAAAAACGCCCCTGTGTGTACATGAAAATGCCATGGCTGCAATACATTGGTTGCCCCGCCAAGATACATAGCCATTTTTCTCATCACTTAATCAATCTCCCACACATTTATCATCACGGCCTTTACCATTGATGCTAGCTTTCTTCAACAAATTTTGTTACCAAAATGGAATAAAGCGACCATAGTACAATAACGTTATGGAAAACTTGGTAAAGTAACCCGTTGGACAATAAAGGATGTTAAAAAACATGCTTCAACAACACAAAATGGAACAAATAATATAACGCAACGTGCACAGATACCTTCACATATGCTGCAAGCAAAGGAATAAGATTTGTTCTGGCTGCAACTTAAAAATTGTCACGCCAAGATACAATTCATTTCTTTGAGTGCAAAAGAAATTCTGAAAGGACCCGTTCATATACATTATAAACGATTCACAATAGTTGATTACATCGCGAGGTATTTGACCTCTATATGATACGTTTTACAAACATTGCATTCGTTTTTAAAAGACAAACTTTCTTTACATCAAAAATTGACGGCATGCATACCATTTCATATTACATCCAACTATAATTGACTTAATATTAATCTTGATGAACTCAACGACTCGAATGCAACGTCTTTCAAAGTATGTCTTGAATGGCTCCAAGTAATATCCTTAAAATGAGCTAATGCACAGCGGAAGATTTCTTTAATACCTGAGAATAAACATGCTTTAAAGTGTCAACCAAAAGGTTGGTGAGTTCATTAGTTTATCATAATCCATCATTTCCGTAATAGTAATAGACCACAAGATTTCAGTTTCTATAAATATCCGTACACTCGCAAGTGTATAAAAGTATTCTATAAGTTGTAGGCACCCGGTAACAAGCCTTAACGTTCATGTTTTACCCTCTGAAGTACACCAGATCAGGTGTGTTTAAAATAACCTCGAAGTACTAAAGCATCCCATAGTCAGGATGGGGTTTGTCAGACCCAATAGATCTATCTTTAGGATTCACGCCTACCGTAGATAGACAAGTAGTTTAATGTTACCAAGCTAAGGGTATATTTCTGGTTTAAACCCACATAGAATTAGTTTTAGTACTTGTGCCTATTTCGTAAAACATTTATAAATCAGCGCATGTATTCTCAGCCCAAAAATATATATAAAAAGGGAGCAAATGAAACACACAATACTGTATTTCGTAGCAATTATGTATATGACGGCACTGAACAAGTGCAGGGTTTGTCTCGGATTCACGAACCTATATTAAGTATATATATTTAAATGTTGGTCAATATCTGTCTAACAATTTAGGTCAAGTCGTAGTGTATCACAATCCTAATGCTCGAGACCGACATGCAAAAGTCAACTTGACCCAAAATGACTTTCAAAACCTATACATGTTTATTATATAATTTATATATATTAGTTTTATATATTTAAATATATTTATCAGATCTTATTATACTAAATAATACAAGTCATTTATTAATAAATAAAAATATAGTGGTATGTATTATTAATGTAATTACATTACGTGTGGTAAAAATATCTTTGTACGCATATTTATTTCATAAAATAATACTGATAATAATAATAATGATAAAAATAATAAAATGATAGTTTCAATAAAAATATTAATTTTTAGTAATAAAGATAATTTTAGTAATAACATCAACTGATAACAGTTATAATAATCGTTTTAATAATAATATTAAAATTAATGATAATTCAGTTGACCATATCTTTTAATCCGTTCATCGAAACCACACGATTTCTAAATGAAAAGTTATTAATTTTTTTTTTCTTCAGCTTTTCAACGACATGCATATCATATAACTTATCTCAGTAGCATATGTATCAAATTCGTGATTTATCATAAACTATTTAACGACGAAACTAAGCATACAAACATGTATAATCATATATACTCAAGCACTAGTCAGGGATACACTATTAATATATAAAAGATAAGATATGAATGCTCACGTATCAATATTATGATTCAATATTGCAGAAAAGCACGTAGACGCAACGAAAATGATAAACGTTAGGTTGACCTCACGAGCAATACCCTCGATCAATACCCATAATTTCCTTAGCTATATCCCATTTGAAAACTTATTTTGAAATCGTCTGAATATAACTCCGTCGTAGTATTTTATGTATACTAATAATATCTTGAAATAGTACTAAGTAAATATATATATATATGTAATTCGATTGAGAGAGTTTAGAGAAATATATTTTCAAGTTTCTATGAAATAATGAAACCTATTGAATTCTATTTATAATAGATTTTTGAATTATTAAAGTGAATTATTAAAGTATGAATTATTAAAGTGAATTATTAAAGTATGAATTATAAAAGTGAATTATTAAAGTATGAATTATTAAAGTGAATTATTAAAGTATGAATTATTAAAGTATGAATTATTAAAGTGAATTATTAAAGTATGAATTATTAAAGTGAATTATTAAAGTATGAATTATTAAAGTGAATTATTAAAGTATGAATTATTAAAGTTAAAGTAAAGTAAAAGTAAATTAAAGGTAAAGTTAAAGTATAGTAAAAGTATAAAACTATGTACGTATAATACGCGTATAAAAATATATAATATTAATTTAAATCGTTATATATATTTAATAAAATAAAATATAAATATCGTTATCTTTATCATACTAGTTAAGTAATGAGTTGTCAAAAAGAATAGATTTCTTAAATCACAGTGGACCTCATAACATAGGCCCGTAATCATATCATAATGTATCTGATAATTCAATCATTTGATATTATCTCTTAATTCTGTCGATAAATATATCGAAACAAATATGTTCATGTAAACTATCATATATCTAATACTTTGTTAATGTTTTCAGTTAATATTATATATTATATATACATATCTATATACACATAATTGTTCGTGAATCGTCGAACACGGTCAAAGGGTAATTGATTACATGAATGTAGTTCCAAACCTTTTAAGATTCAACATTACAAATTCTGCTTATCGTGTCGGAAACATATAAAGGTTAAATTTAAATTTGGTCGGAAATTTCCGGGTCGTCACAGTACCTAATCGTTAAAGAAATTTCGTCCCGAAATTTGATCGAGGTCGTCATGGCTAAGTATAAAAATGTTTTCATGATGAATATGAGTTGATAAATAGAGTTTTATCATCATTGAGTAATATAGATAAAATAATTTGATTACGCGAAGAGTATAAGTGAAGCTATCGCAAGAGAGTGAAATGAGTAAACGTATATTTGTTTTAACCGATGACGTAGTTATGATTGATTTTCGGAATTCATGGGATTTAAAGAAAATCTTTGCAATAAGATTTGGTTCTTCGGCGATTAAGGAAATCAGGATCTTCTTTGATTAAATGCGATAATCTGTCTCGATTTCTCTGTCTGATATTTTACTATAATTCCACCCCCTTCGTTTCTTTATTTCCACATCTCACACCTTCTAGTCTTTCTCCCCAATTCATACTTTAAAGCATTCGTTAATATGCTTCATCCAGTATTGATTCTTGATATACTCTTAACTTTCATATATGTCATTCTTCTTTTTCATCTACCACCGGAGGAAGTTATTTTCTTCTACCATTACCTTGGGGTTATTGCGTTTTTCATTCTCCCGTGTCTTTATATTGCTATACGCATTGATATACACGGTTTGTAATTTCGGGGTTGTTATCGGGCTTTATATTCTCCATTATATTTCGGAGCTTCATGCTTTCGTTTTCTCTTTCCGACCTTAAGTCAAGCGGATAATGGTCCAGAATTCGTAGATATGAATTTTTGGATGAACATAGTTAATGTTCCAAGAAGAAAATCGTAATGGCACGATCTTGATTTGGCAAATTACCAGAATATCCGAAAATATAGAGCTATCAAGATGATATGTTCTTAATATGTTTGGAAATTGGGTAGAATGTAAGAGTCGTGTAAACAGTACATGATGACGGTATGTTCTGTGAATCATCACGTTCCATTAGAAACTCAGCATGACTTACTGTAATATAATCACGTTGATCAAGTGTCATTATATTATACTAACTCATGCTTCAGTTCCCAACACTACTTCAAAAACATTCCTATTTTAAATTCAAATTTTTTTTTTTTTAGAATTTAGAAACTAACACAGTTTCTTTTTATGTTGTAACGCAGATATTGCGAAGAGATAAAAGATTTCAGATAAGAATAGTTGTGAAAATATCTTCAGGAATATCGAAGATATTATAATAAAAGATACGATAATATGGATGATGAAGAAGATTTGTCTGTGAAGGTTTAGAATAAGAAGTAAGTTGTTTGCTAACGATTTCAGTAGACACTGAATCATTTGGATCCTTTGAAGGCAGGTTTAGTCTTTGTGATTTGTCCACAGCCTCCTTCATGGTCTGCTCAATCCGTTTTCCAGTTTCAAACCTTCTCTTTTTCTCAGCTTTACCACCATACTATTCTTTATCATCAAACTTTTGACTGTTAAAGTCGTTTACAGTTTTTGCTGCTTCATCAGCATTTTTCCAATTTCGGAGAACTAGTTCATGGTTTGGGATGTTTTTCAGAAAATTCACATTTGAAGTATGTAAGTCTAGGAGATAGACGTTATATGTATAACTTTTGACGTAAAATTGTCGCGAAATTCAAAATACTGATTGCTAATTCTCAGTAGTTGGTGTGACAATTATTGTTACAGGATGTAGGTGAGTACATGATGGGGTTTTAATGAATAAGTATAGTGGCTTTTCGGAGAGGCTTAAGTCGAAGGTTAATGAAGTTGTTGATAAGTTTAGTGCTAATGTGGCGAGATATGAAAGGTTCCCCGGTAACAATGATGAAGGGGTAATTGTTATAATAAGGTTTATTCTTATAAACAAATGAAGGTGATTTGCTGAAGCTGTGACAAAACTGTCTATTTTGGAAAGAGATTGAAAAATTATATTTGGTAATAAATATCAAAGGATCTGACATGGATACGTGTTAAACTATAACTTTGGTTTCAAGAGCTTTTCATATGCATGACAGTGGGTAATATGTGGTTGGATCATCATCTCGCATGTCTTTAGGAATTTCGAAGTGTTTGAACACATATTGTAATTGTTAATATACATATGATGTTCTAAGATTTTGAATGATACAAATATTTTTGTGAGTTCCATGAATAGAAATGAGGTTCTAGGACAGTTTTGAAGTCAAAGTATAGTTTTGAAAGATGTAGGAATCTAAGAGTGACGATTTCGGTTATATCTTGAATCGAATTCTAAGATTTCAAAATCAGAATATGTAATTAGATTTTGAATGAGTATGGTTGTTTTGATTTTTATAAAAGAATGTATATTATTGTGAAAGTAGGGAGTATAATGGATGATTTGCTGAATCAGATTCGAAGAATGTAACATATTAATTGTGAATTTATATATATCTCGGGTATTACCTACCCGTTAAAAAAAATTCACAATTAATATTTTGTACAAAAGAATTTTATTACAGTCTTTATGGAAATATATATGTGTATATTTCTTCAGATGTAATATTGATTTAATGAGTTAATATTAAATTAAACTCATTTGATTTATGGTTAAGGCGAGGATAGATAATTTCTAAACTTTAGAAATTACATAATCGCCGTAGAATGTTTCCCCAATGAAGTTATGAATCAATACTTCATCGTTGTGGTATTCCTTGGTATCTACATGGCGTATGACGTCGATGCTCGTGGGACAGATTGTGAAGTTGAGGTTTGCGATGCGGTTGTTGTTGGTGGTGGTAATGGTACTGTTGATGTTGTTGATGGTGGTACTGGTTATGCTGTTGGTGCTGCTGCTGGTGTTTGTAACCTTTGCACCATATTCTCCAAAGCCATTACCCGAGCACGAAGCTCGTTAACTTCTTCTATTACACCGGGGTAATTGTCGGTTCGGACGAGTGGATAAATAAGATCTAGAATTTGGTGTAGTATACAATCATAACGAGATACTCTGGAAATGAGAGAGAGAAAATGGTGTTTCGGACAGGTTCGCCGGTAAGTGCTTCAGGTTCATTGCCAAGAGGGCAATGTGGTGGATGAAAGGGATCGCCTTCTTCTTGTCTCCAATGGTTAAGTAGATTACGAACCCATCCCCAATTCATCCAGAATAGATGATGGCTAATTGGTTGATTCATTTCGGTCACGCTGCTTTCGGAGCTCATGTGGAAATCCATATCGGCATAGCTGTCGGAATCCGAGGAACTCGAACTGGTTGAGGGATCCATCTTGTATGATCAGGGAAAGAATTTTTTTGGTATGAAATAGATTGTAGAATTTAGATTTGGTATTCTTCAATACATAATTTACATATGTATATATAATACCAAAATCCCATAAATTACGGAGGAATCTTTGAAAGATGTCAGTCAAAGTTCACAGTAACAGATATGCTAAGATAAGAATTCGTCTATACACTATTATGCAATAAATGTAGGAAAACGCGTCTAGACTTAAGAATGATAAGCAAGTAATTTCCTAAGGATGGTAAGTAGATGATTTCCGACTAAAAATGAGAAGCAAAAATTTTGACATGCAGACACGGTCGAAGTCCAGACTCACTAATGCATCTTAACAACTATCAGTTAGACACACTAATGCAAGACCTGGTTCGCTAAGACCACCGCTCTGATACCAACTGAAAGGACCCGTTCATATACATTATAAACGATTCACAATAGTTGATTACATCGCGAGGTATTTGACCTCTATATGATACGTTTTACAAACATTGCATTCGTTTTTAAAAGACAAACTTTCTTTACATAAAAAATTGACGGCATGCATACCATTTCATATTACATCCAACTATAATTGACTTAATATTAATCTTGATGAACTCAACGACTCGAATGCAACGTCTTTCAAAGTATGTCTTGAATGGCTCCAAGTAATATCCTTAAAATGAGCTAATGCACAGCGGAAGATTTCTTTAATACCTGAGAATAAACATGCTTTAAAGTGTCAACCAAAAGGTTGGTGAGTTCATTAGTTTATCATAATCCATCATTTCCGTAATAGTAATAGACCACAAGATTTCAGTTTCTATAAATATCCGTACACTCGAAAGTGTATAAAAGTATTCTATAAGTTGTAGGCACCCGGTAACAAGCCTTAACATTCATGTTTTACCCTCTGAAGTACACCAGATCAGGTGTGTTTAAAATAACCTCGAAGTACTAAAGCATCCCATAGTCAGGATGGGGTTTGTCAGACCCAATAGATCTATCTTTAGGATTCGCGCCTACCGTAGATAGACAAGTAGTTTAATGTTACCAAGCTAAGGGTATATTTCTGGTTTAAACCCACATAGAATTAGTTTTAGTACTTGTGCCTATTTCGTAAAACATTTATAAATCAGCGCATGTATTCTCAGCCCAAAAATATATATAAAAAGGGAGCAAATGAAACTCACAATACTGTATTTCGTAGCAGTTATGTATATGACGGCACTGAACAAGTGCAGGGTTTGTCTCGGATTCACGAACCTATATTAAGTATATATATTTAAATGTTGGTCAATATCTGTCTAACAATTTAGGTCAAGTCGTAGTGTATCACAATCCTAATGCTCGAGACCGACATGCAAAAGTCAACTTGACCCAAAATGACTTTCAAAATCTATACATGTTTATTATATAATTTATATATAGTAGTTTTATATATTTAAATATATTTATCAGATCTTATTATACTAAATAATACAAGTCATTTATTAATAAATAAAAATTTATATTAAATTTCATATATGATAAAAATATACTTTTATATATCTCAAGTAATAAAATTTATAAAATTCACTTAATATCATAAAAATATAGTGGTATGTATTATTAATGTAATTACATTACGTGTGGTAAAAATATCTTTGTACGCATATTTATTTGATAAAATAATATTGATAATAATAATAATGATAAAAATAATAAAATGATAGTTTCAATAAAAATATTAATTTTTAGTAATAAAGATAATTTTAGTAATAACATCAACTGATAACAGTTATAATAATCGTTTTAATAATAATATTAAAATTAATGATAATTCAGTTGACCATATCTTTTAATCCGTTCATCGAAATCACACGATTTCTAAATGAAAAGTTATTAATTTTTTTTCTTCAGCTTTTCAACGACATGCATATCATATAACTTATCTCAATAGCATATGTATCAAATTCGTGATTTATCATAAACTATTTAACGATGAAACTAAGCATACAAACATGCATAATCATATATACTCAAGCACTAGTCAGGGATACACTATTAATATATAAAAGATAAGATATGAATGCTCACGTATCAATATTATGATTCAATATTGCAGAAAAGCACGTAGACGCAACGAAAATGATAAACGTTAGGTTGACCTCACGAGCAATACCCTCGATCAATACCCATAATTTTCTTAGCTATATCCCATTTGAAAACTTATTTTGAAATCGTCTGAATATAACTCCGTCGTAGTATTTTATGTATACTAATAATATCTTGAAATAGTACTAAGTAAATATATATATATATATATATATATATATATATATATATATATATATATATATATATATATATATATATATATATATATATATATATATATATATATATATGTAATTTGATTGAGAGAGTTTAGAGAAATATATTTTCAAGTTTCTATGAAATAACGAAACTTATTGAATTCTATTTATAATAGATTTTTGAATTATTAAAGTGAATTATTAAAGTATGAATTATAAAAGTGAATTATTAAAGTATGAATTATTAAAGTGAATTATTAAAGTATGAATTATTAAAGTGAATTATTAAAGTATGAATTATTAAAGTGAATTATTAAAGTATGAATTATTAAAGTTAATTATTAAATTATGAATTATTAAAGTGAATTATTAAAGTATGAATTATTAAAGTGAATTATTAAAGTATGAATTATTAAAGTTAAAGTAAAGTAAAAGTAAATTAAAGGTAAAGTTAAAGTATAGTAAAAGTATAAAACTATGTGCGTATAATACGCGTATAAAAATATATAATATTAATTTAAATCGTTATATATATTTAATAAAATAAAATATAAATATCGTTATCTTTATCATACTGGTTAAGTAATGAGTTGTCAAAAAGAATAGATTTCTTAAATCACAGTGGACCTCATAACATAGGCCTGTAATCATATCATAATGTATATGATAATTCAATCATTTGATATTATCTCTTAATTCTGTCGATAAATATATCGAAACAAATATGTTCATGTAAAGTATCATGTATCTAATACTTTGTTAATGTTTTCAGTTAATATTATATATTATATATACATATCTATATACACATAATTGTTCGTGAATCGTCGAACACGGTCAAAGGGTAATTGATTACATGAATGTAGTTCCAAACTTTTTAAGATTCAACATTACAAATTCTGCTTATCGTGTCAGAAACATATAAAGGTTAAGTTTAAATTTAGTCAGAAATTTCTGGGTCGTCACAAATTCACATCAAAGTTTTTTGCAGTTCTAACCAAATGAATGAAAGAAGTAGATCCACAAACAACATTTGCCAAATCCACATTACACTACTTGCATAAACCCCTTCACATAACCAAAATGGGTAATATATATACTTCCTAGCAAAACAGCAACTTATGAGACCAATCAGAATATCAGATTGAACCAGTTAGTACATAACGACGTTACAAATGGTACCTCACATATGATCAGTATATAATAAACTGATTAGCAAAATGACCAATCTAACCATGTGAAAAGTACCAAGTTCATCACAGTTAGTATTAGAGATTAATTACTTAGTATATATATGTATAATTAATCCCCAATGATGGAGCAATATGGGTAATAGCATATATGCTTCCAAGCAGAAGAAAACAAGAAAACAGTTCAGAATAGTTACAATTCGAAGGTTGATATGCCTTTATTCGACCGATTTCTTTCATTTTATATAATTCTAATTAAAAGAAATGATTTGGCATGGCTGCAACTAAAGTGTTGCCCTTCCAAGATACAATTAGTTTATTCTAATTGCCACAATTCATCATCACACCAGCATGTCTGCAACTACATTGTTACCCTGCCAAGAAACATCTATTGTAACTGCAACACACAAAATTCATCACAACGAAGGTGCAAAGAGCCATAAAAACAAACAATTAGACCACTGCAAATAAAACTATGGCATTTAAATCTAACAAAATAGCAGGAAAAAAATTCATACTTTATAAACACTTACTTTGGGGCTAATGGAGATAGTAAAAACAACAGCCATAACAGCAACAGTTGATAAGAGTTTGAGGTCAACATCCTCAAACCATAGTTTCTATTTTAATAAGAAAACAATTAAATCAATCCACATAACCCACATTGGAAAGAGAACAAACTTAAAGTTATAGTTTTTACTATAAATAAACTTTAGGGTCACGGCTAAGAAAAAACCTATTTGTGTTTTGTGCTTTTAGTTTTTTTGTTTATTTATAAAACCCTAAGGCTTGTTTATAGTAGAAACTATAACTTTAAGTTTGCTCCCACTTCCGATTTCGATGTGGGACAAACGTCAAAACCTTCTTGATTTTACCAAATAAACAATTTTGAGACACTATATCTCATAGACCTTTATTTAGTTTTGAGCACGTTCGTTGTAAATATCTCTTTATTGTATAGCTACGTGATTAATTTGAAGACTTATTGATCAAGCATATTTCCACCGAATGTTAGAGATACGCTTGAGTGCAATAGAGGAGAGTTTGTTATGTACAGCGGCTTTAACCTCCAGTCCGGTTACCGTGATAACCCTAGCCGAGATGATGATCTCGGGAGGGTGGTTATGGCTGTTTGGCCGCCATCGAGGTGTGTCGATTGGCGGCTAGGGAAAAACCCTACACTTGTGTAGGTAAAACCCTAGAGGGAGAGGAAAGCGTTTGAGCTTCCAAGATATGTATGTAGGGTAGAAGTTCTACCCTCTATTTATAGAGGGAATATTAGGGTTTTAATGTAAAAGGCTAATAGACCGCTAACGGGCCAGGCTCAAGCACAAATCTAATTATTAGCCCGATGCGCTATGCGGATCATCAAGTCCCCCAAGTTCGGTATGATATATAGCAAATGTATCGTATCGAACTTATAATATATGCCACCGCATGTAACTTGAAAGAACTGTCAAGTATAATAAAGTTGCAATGAATATTTGATGCGCATCTTGTGCGCGAAGTAATGATGCTTAATGAGCATCTATTGCGCCAAATGATGTCGTGATCATGACAGCACCAATGTCGAACACCTATACTTATGAATGATATACTTTAGGTGTGATTTAGACAATTATGTCTATGCGGGACAATTACAAAACATAAACCCCATATAATAATGCCGTAAAAGTATACTAATAGTATATTGGTATATCGTTACTCCCCAGTTCAATATAACTAAAGTATTTAGTTGTGTTGAACTATGACAATTTCCATGAGCATTTCGCGATCATGGATTTACAAAGTACTGCCATGCGTCCATGGTCTTACGTATAGCGGCCAAGGGCATTTTGCAACCAAGGACTTCTGAATGTATGTCATGGACGCGCTTACGCGACCATGGACTTTAGTGAAGAGTAGGCCATAGCACAAAGTCATGGTCTACTCATAAAACATTTTCTTGTAAAGTGAGGTTTTCCTGAAGCAAACATTGTTCGGAATTTTCAGTTTGCGTTCAAGACATCTCGCTAGTGACTTTGAGTTCCGAATCTCAAGGCCACATCGAGGCTTCTCCAGCTATTAGCATAAGAGCCTTCTTGATGCAACTATACGATAAATCGGAGATCGAAGTTGCATTCAAGGCATCTCTGACTTGCGAGCTCCGTACTCAGTCATTTTTGAGGTATCCCTACCAAATGTGAAGGGTATGTAATTGTCAGGTAATCCAATGCCGTAATTTGCATATATTTGCGTATATATGCCTTTTTTAATTTCTAATAGTATTCTTATGCGCGAATCGTTATTCTTCATTTAGTGTTCATTCTGGCGTATGCTCGAGCAAAGAAACAACTTAGTTGTAAAATAGCAAATTAAAAAGCCAGCTTACATTATTTGCACAATAATGTAGAATAAATGTTATGCTGCATGACGGGGGCGACCCCTCTATGTCTGACATAATCTTTTTATTCTTGCGACAACAATCCAATGTTGTCCGCAGAGAGAGCAAGCCAATGCTCTAAATTATACTCTTGACTTTTATAAATTTTTATAAGTGTTTACACGTATTGACAATCCAATGTCGAATCCGTCTATATAAGCAATCCAATGCTTATCTCAAGAGTCTTTCGACCAATCCAATGCCCGTGATATTGACAAGTAACCAAACTTGTATTTTATAGTCATGACTTTGCAGATCTCCGTCCTGCGCGGTGTACAAGCATTTGAAACAAACCAATGTTTTACTACTGTCACCATTATTTATAGTTTTAGTAGCCAAACTAAACTATGCCACTTAGGATTCGGAGCGTTCCCTGTGCAGCGGTGCGTGTAATCAACATACTTAATGTTCATAGTGTTTTGGATGCACTAAATAAGAAACACTGCAGAGGATGGATCAGTTCCCTCGATAAGTGTGTTTTTTTTACGGGCTTAACCGCGAAAATAATATATGTGATATGTACGCGGGTCTATCCTACATGTTTAAAGGATTTTTGGCATGCGACCGCTAATCACTCAAAGGAAAACAATCCTTTGTAATAGTTATGCTCATATCATGGTAGCCCCCATTTCAATAGTACTAAAGTATTTAGTGGTGTTGAAATCTAGAATGAAACTTAAACCACTTTTAGATGGGAAGTGCAAAAGCATGTATGTGACCATAAGCAAATAAATTGATCTCATGGACTTACGCAATGCTGCCACGAGGTTATAAGAATTGTCCATGGTCTTACGCGTTGCAGCCATGGACTTAATAAATATGTCAGGGCGCGCTTACACGACCATGATCTTTACATAATTGTCCATGGGCTTACGCCTTGCGGCCATGTACTAATAAATATGCCATGGGCGCTTATGCGACCATGGTCTTTACATAATTGTCCATGGGCTTACGCCTTGCTGCCATGGACTAATAAATATGCCATGGTCGCGCTTACGCGACCATGGTCTTTACATAATTGTCCATGGGCTTACGCCTTGCGGCCATGGACTAATAAATATGCCATGGGCACGCTTACACGACCATGGTCTTTAAATAATTATCCATAGGCTTACGCATTGCGGCCATGGATTTAATAAATATGTCATGGACGCGTTTACGCGACCATGGTCTTTAAATAGTTGTCCATGGTCTTACGCATTGCAGCCATGGAATAAATATGCCATGGACGTGTTTACGCGACCATGGTCTTTAAATAATTATCCATGGGCTTACGCATTACGGCCATGGATTTAATAAATATGCCATGGGCGCGTTTACCCAACCATGGTCTTTAAATAGTTGTCCATGGTTTTACGCATTGCAGCCATGGAATAAATATGCCATGGGTGTGTTTACGCGACCATTGAGACGACCCGTCCTAATCCACAAGGACGAATACAATAACATATGATTACATCGCGAGGTATTTGACCTCTAAATGATACATTTTACAAACATTGCATTCTTTTTTAAAAAGACAAACTTTCATTACAATGAAAGTTGATAGACATGCATACTATCTCATAATATATCCAAACTATGAATGACCTCTTATCAATCTTGATGAACTTAATGACTCGAATGCAACGTCTTTTGAAATATTCCATAAACGACTCCAAGTAATATCTTTAAAATGAGCAAATGCACAGCGAAAGATTTCCTTAATACCTGAGAATAAACATGCTTTAAAGTGTCAACAAAAAGGTTGGTGAGTTCATTAGTTTATCATAAACAATAATTTCCAATAATATAATAGACCACAAGATACTCATATTTCGAAAATAATCTGTGCAGGTCTGCTCACTGCTGTAAAATCATTCATATGAAGAACACCGGAACCTTTCAAAAGAAACTCACCAACAGTAGCTAATGCATCGTGCAATGCAAAAATTTCTCACCATTGTAGTTAATACAATACTATTTCACCAACGGTAGCTGATGCATCGTGCAACGCAAAAATTTCTCACCGAGGGAAATACAACAACGGTAGCTAATGCATCGTGCAATGCAATAATTTTTCACCGTAAATAATCTTACAACGGTAGCTAATGCATCGTGCAATGCAAAAATTTCTCACCGAGGGTAGCTAAAACGGTAGCTAATACATCGTGCAATGCAAAAATTTCTCACCGATAGTAGCTAGTGTAAATCGAACCTCTGAATCCAAATAATTCTATCTTAGAATGAAGTTTTTAGTACTTGTGTCTATTTCATCAAACATTTATAAAAGCAGTTCATGTATTTTCAGTTCAAAAATATATCTCAAAAGCATTTAATAAAAACAGTTATAAAAACAACGCATGTATTCTC
The DNA here is from genome assembly GCF_046630445.1 of Rutidosis leptorrhynchoides. Classification (NCBI taxonomy): domain Eukaryota; kingdom Viridiplantae; phylum Streptophyta; class Magnoliopsida; order Asterales; family Asteraceae; genus Rutidosis; species Rutidosis leptorrhynchoides. Next base: position 152,196,084 of record NC_092334.1, read on the forward strand.
AGTCCCAAAAATGTAAAGAGTAAAAGGGAATCAAATGAACTCACAATACTGTATTTCGTAGCAATTATGCATATGACGGCATTGAACAAGTGCAAGGTTGGCCTCGAATTCACAAAACTAAATTAATTATATATATTTATATGTTGGTCAATATCTGTCTAACAATTTAGGTTAAACCGTAGTGTATCACAATCCTAATGCTCGAGACTAATATGCAAAAGTCAACAAAAGTCAACTTGACCTAAAAATGACTTTCAAAATCTATACATGATTATTATATAACATAAATATAGTCATTTTATATATTTAATAGATTTTATTAAAGTAATAATATAATTCATTTATTAATAAAAAAAATTTTATATTAAAATTTATATAACAAAAATATACTTTTATATATCTTAAGTAATAAAATTTATAAAGTTCATTTAATATCATAAAAATATAATGATAGGTATTATTAATGTAATTATATTACATGTAGTAAAATATCTTTGTATCACATATTGATTTGATAAAATAATATCGATAATAACAATAATAAGTGAAAGTTGTATTATTTTGTAATAATAATTATTATTATTCTACTAATAAAAATAACAATATTTATATTTACTAATGATTATAATAAAATGATAATTCTAATCATGACCATCTTAATATATTAACTGTAATAATAATATTTTATATAAAAATAATAATTCTATTTAAAATGATAATTTTAAATAATAATAATACTAAAATGATAATAATAATGATATTTTATAATAACAATGACATTTCAATTAAAAATGATAATTTTAATAAAAGTGATACTTTTATTAATAATAATGACGATAAAAATAATAGAATGATAGTTTTTGATAAAAATATTAATTATTTTAATAATATTAATAATAATAATCATAATAATAATAATCATAATAATAATAATAATAATAATCATAATAATAATAATAATAATAATAATAATAATAATAATAATATTGATTATTAGATAATAATAATAATAATAACGATAATAACGACGATAAAAATAACGATAACGATAACGATAACGAAAATCATTTTAACAATAATACTTTAAAATTATAGATAATTCAATTGACGATATCTTTTAATCCGATCATCGAAATCATACACTTTCTAAATGAAAAGTTATTAATTTTTCGCCAGCTTTTCAACGACATGCATAACATATACCTTATCCTAGTAGCATATGTATTAAACTCATAATCTATCATAAGCTATTTAATGACAAAATTAAACATACAAGCATGCACAATCATATATACTCGAGCACTAATCATGGATATACTATTAATATATAAAAGTTAAGTTATGAGTGCTCACTTATCAATATTGAGATTCAATATTGCAGGAAAATACGTAGACGCAACGGAGACGATAAACACTAGTTTGACCTCTCAAGCATACCCCCGAATGTGATGACCCGGGAATTTCCGACCAAATTTAAACTTAATCTTTATATGTTTCTGAAAAGATAAGCAAAGTCTGCAATGTTGAGTCTCGAAAACTTTGGAACAGTTTACATGAATGCATTTGACCATTCCCGACGATTCACGAACAATTATGTGTAAATAAATATGTAAATATAAATGTAATTATATATATAATAATATTTGGAAGTAATAAAAAATACATTTAAATCAATATGAATTAAAAATATAAAATAAATAAATAGAATATCTAAGTTACCATTAGAATGTAAATATATAGATATATATGTATAATTATAAGTTTAAATATAACTGTTATATTAAAATTAGTATAACACTATAATTGATACATTTAATTTGTTATATCATTATAGTTATTATTTGGTATAATTATTAAGTATCATTAGTATTATTATATGAATTGTTATTGGTATCAGTAATAACATTTTTTACTAAACTTACAAAAATCATTATTTTTTTTATAACATCATATTGTTATTACAAACAATACTATTATCATTAAAAAATATTATTACTATTATCATTGTTATTATTATTATCATTATTAATTATTATTATTAATATAACTAATATTATTAGGATTATTAGTATTAATATACTTATAAATTTATTAATATAAATTATATTATAAATTTAAGAATCGGATATATAAACATGATTATACTTATATATATATAAATAAATGCGTATTAATGCTTCAAGGAATCAAAATTAGTTTCAAGACAAAATCATACAGTGTTTGCTTTTTGTTTCTGTCTCTAAAATCTGTACTAAGATGATTTCAATAATCAGTAACATCCAAAATCAGTTACATATCTTAATCTGCTTTTTATTTTTTTATTTTTTTATTTTTTTATTTCATTGATTAAAATTTCTGTCGACTTCCAGTTCCATAAATCGATCACATTACTCAAGTTATTTGGAAAGTCAGTCAACTATACATTATCAATTATCAAATACAAAAGCCTATAACAACTTTTTCGGACTGAAATTTAAACAGGTATATTTTTTTTAAAACCATAACCTCTGTTCTTTAACTTTTCTATCATATTTCGAATTAGAATGAATTTTGAAAATGTAACAATACAGATATGATTCAAATCTTCCACTTAAACTTTCTGCAAAGTCTTAAGTTCTAATTCCTCTTATTGAGTTTTAATTATCGAGTCAAAGTTTGCAAATAGAAAAGTCAACCATTATTCTTGAATCAAATTCGAAACATCTGTTGTAGTTTAGATTAAATTGATGATTTTATAGTTCCTAGTGGTGATTTGAAACATCTTTGATGTTATAAACTTTGGATAAAAATCTCATTAAATCGAAATCAATTTTTATTTTTATTTTTTATAAATAGCAGCGGCAGCAGGCTGCTCTTTTTTTTTTTTTTTTTTTTGTTGTTTGATTTAAGTAATTTATCTAGTTTGGGTTATTTATAAACTTAATTCAAGACCTAATCTTAATTATAACTCGTATTAGATATTGTTCGATTGGGTGTTGGATTCCTTAGTCTACTGGACAGTTTGGAGAAGATGAAGTATTGGAACACGGGTTATAATAAATTCTGGGTTGTATTATAACAGAAATACAGTGTAGCTTGGATGGTTTGGGGATGGTAACGGGATTCGGGAGGTCTTGGGTTCGATTCCGATTTGGGACAATTTCTTTTTAGAAAAGCTTTTACAAGGGTACACATCTTTATTTTAATTTCTATTATTATTATTATCATTATTATTAGCTATTATGATTATTATTATAGTTATTATTATTGTTATGAACATAAAATCTAGGTACACTTATCATTTTTTTTTATTACTATCATTATGATTAAGTGTTACTAAAACTATTAAAATGATAAAATTTTGATTTAATATGATATCTAATACGTTTAGGATGTAAGCATAAAACAATATTGATTAATTTCTTATCCTTTAAGAGGTAACAATATGGATTAAGAAGCATTTGTATAATGATAATATTAAGAATAATATAATGATGGTCATAGGCATCAAAATATTAATTATAAAGTTAATTACAAGTATAAGTTATTAAGATATATATATATATATATATATATATATATATATATATATATATATATATATATATATATATATATATATATATATATATATATATATATATATATGAGAAAAACTAGCAATTAAATTATGATTAAACGATATAATAATAATTATTATTACTACTAGTATTATAATCATTATTAATATTATAATTATCATTATAAGTACCATAGTTATTATTATTATCGTTATAAGTATTATTATTTAAGTTATCATGAGTATTGTTACGTAGTTACTAAAATTATTATCATAATTATCTATAACAATAAAATTAATATATTTTTTTTACTTTCACTATCATTAATTTTATTACTAATAGAACTAATAGAACTATTAACATTATTATCTTATTAATAAAATTAAGTATTATAAACATTTTTTTATCACTAATAATATTATTTTTGGTATTATTATAACTACTGTATTAATATACAAATAATACATTTAATACATATAACATAACAAAAGTTGTTTTTTTTTTAAAACAAAGTGAACATATGAAACATATACATATTATTATTATAAAAAGGATATAACTAATAAATTGATTTATATATATATATATATATATATATATATATATATATATATATATATATATATATTCGATTACAGTTATGTATATTAATAAATATACAAATGATATAGGTTCGTGAATCCAAGGATAACCCTGCATTGTTCAATATCGTCATATGTATTTTTACTACAAAATACATTAGGTGAGTTTCATTTACTCCCTTTTACTCTTTACGTTTTTGGGCTGAGAATACATGCAAATGCTTTTTTAACTGTTTTACAATATTTATATGCGTGAGCTTCATTATTCCCTTTTTAAATTACTTGGAGTCATTCATGACACATTTCAAAAGATGTTGCATTTGAGTCATTGAATTTCATTAGAGATTATTATTAAGTAAATGACAGATTAGGTCATTTACAGTTGGATATTATGAAATGGTATGCATACCTGTCAACTTTCGATGAAATGGAAGTTTGTCTTTTAAAAACGAATGCAATATTTATAAAATGTATCATTTAGAGGTCAAGTACCTCGCGATGTAATCAACTATTATGAATCGTTTATAATCAATATGGACTTCGTCCGGATGGATTAGGACGGGGCGTTTCAGTTGGTATCAGAGCGGTGGTCTTAGCGAACCATGTCTGCATTAGTGTGTCTAACTGATAAGTCGTTAGGATGCATTAGTGAGTCTGGACTTCGACCGTGTCTGCATGTCAAAAGTTTTGCTTATCATTTCGTGTCAAAAATTACCTGCTTATCATTCTTATAGAATCACTTGCTTATCATTCTTAGTCCAGACACGTTTTACTGCATTGACTGCATGAATAGTGTATAGACAAAAATTCATATCTTAGCGTATCTGCTACTTCATATCTTAGCGTATCTGTTACTGTAACTTTGCCTGACAACTTCCGTAGATTCCTCAGTAACTTATGGGATTTTAGTATTATATATGCATATGTAAATTATGTATTGCAGGGTACTAATCTACATCCTATAATCTATTTCTTATCGAAAATCCTCCATCTGATCATACGAGATGAATCCTGCAACCAGTTCGAGTCCCTCAGATTCCGATAGCTATTCCGATAGTTATTCCGACAGCTATTCCGACATAGATGTTCACCTAAGCTCCGAAAACAGCGTCATTGGCATGAATCAACCAATCAGCCATTATCAATTCATCTGATGGGTTCGTAGTCGACTTAATTAATGGAAACGCGCAGAAGGCAATCCCTTCCACCAACCGAATTCACCTCTTGACAATTAACCTGAAGCGTTTACCGGGGAACCTGTTCGAGACACCATTTTCAGTCTCATTTCCAGAGTAACTCGACAAGATTATATTCTATCCACAATTCTGAACCTTATTCATCCGCTCGTTCCGACCGACAATCATCCTGAAGTAATAAGTCAACGAACTTCGCGCTCGAATAATCAATTCGAAGAATATGGTGCAAAATGTACCAGCTTCAGCAACATCACCGGCACCAACAGTACCATCAATAACAGCACCAGTACCATCAACAATCCAAGCTTCAATATCATCATCTATACTTTGAGTATGATCTTCGTTCTACGTATCGTTCTACCTCAATTATCTTCATTCGACATGACGAATATGTAATCTCTAAAGTTTTAGAGATTAGTATTCTAGTTCCAACCGAAAAGCAAATGAGTTTAATATCATATTAACTCATTAAATCCATGAATACATCTGAAGAAAAAATATATATATATGTATATATGTTTTCATAAAGATTGTAATTAAAAATTCTCTTGTACAAACTGTTAATGGTGAAAATATTTTAGCGGATAGGTAATACCCGAGGACTATTTAAAATTTCACATTAATAAGTTACATTGTACGTTCTTCGAATCTGCTTCAACAGTCATATACTATCCTACTTACATCCACCGATATACAAATCCGTTCACCACCGAATAACCATATTCATCCAAATACATATTTGGATTTTGACCTATCAGAATCCAACAAGTGGCATAATGAAGAAATAATGGACACAATAAAAATTGATTAGAAACAGATTAATTAACAATATGAAATTCTATTAAGAATCCACGCTGACAAAATCCTAGCTAACTGTTCCTAGCTAATTGTTCCTAGCTAACTGGTTACATTTTATTTATCGCAATCTAATTATCGCAATTTACATTCTCGCAATTTTATTTATCGTCATTTAATTTCTGTTATTTACTTTACGCACTTTATTTATCGTCATTTAATTCCTGTTATTTATTTTACGCACTTTAAATATCGAGACACGTATACAAGGTTTTGACATATCATATCGACGCATCTATATATATTATTTGGAATCACCATAGACACTCTATATGCAGTAATGCGGGAGTTAGCTATACAGGGTTGAGGTTGATTCTATAATAATATATATACTTTGAGTTGTGATCGAGTCTGAGACGTATACGGGTCACGATACGTATTAATTAATTCGAGTATTATATATTAAATTATATATGAATTATTGGACTATCAACTGTGGACTATCGACTGTGGACTAATAACATTGGACAATTAAAATGAATTAAAATATTGATTATAACATATGAAACTAAATATTTCTTCAAGTTTGCCACTTGATTCCATTTTAAATTTCATTTGTATCTTGGCGATTACAATCTGCGTTCAAACCTTTCATGATTCTTGAAAACACCTCAATCGAGAGGATGAACCAACCGCACTTCATCAACGAAAGAAAAGATTGATGCATATAGTTATGCACCTGGAAACACTCAGAACATGAGTAAACGTTTAACACGTATCTGTGCTAGCTCCTTGGGCGTTGTTACTATCGAAAATAACTTTACAATTCCTTTCCCAATTAGCCAATTTTGTCATAGCTCCAGCAAACCAACTTTGACTTTCATTCGGATTAAACTTATTATAACTTGATTTATAAGCCCACCTTTCGTCATCGTTACCGGGGAACTGTTTATATTTCACCACATTAACAGAAACTTATCAACAACTTCATTACTCATCGAATTAATTTCTCCGGAGAATCATTATATTTATTCATTGAAACCCCATCTTGTATTCATCTACACACTGTAACAATAATTGCCATAACAATTACCGGGAATCAGCAATCAGTACTTTGAAAACTCACAGCATATCTACATCAACAGTTATATATATGACATTTATCTCATAGAATTATGATCTCTCATTCTGAAATTCTGAAAAGCACTCAGTCACAAATCAATACTCTGAATATTGAAAAAGCTGAATGAAGCAGCAGAAACTGTAGATAACCGTAAACGACCATAATCATCGAAAGTTTGATGATAAAGATTAGTATGTTGGAAAAGCTCAGAAAATTTGGAACTGGAAAGCGGATTAAGCTAACCATAAAGGAAACCAAGGAGAAATATAAGTAACATACCCTAAATTCATAGAACTCAGATAAATCTAGATCCGTTGAAATCTTTAGAGAATATCTTGCTCCGAAGTCATGTTAAAATCTTGCGTAAAATCTTTCTCCATCAACCATCGAACTTAGAAATTCCAAAATATCATCATCAATATCTTCGATATTTCTGAGGATATTTTCATAAATATTCTCGTCCGAAATTATATACCTCTTCGTACCCCCTGTGTATCATTGTATTGGAAACACACAATAGAAAATTAGTGTCAAAAAGCGGATTATGCGAAACTATGAAGGAAGCCGTGGACAAATCACAAAGAATAAGTTTGACTTCAAATAATCCAAATGATTCTGTTTCTGATGAAATCTTTAGCAAATACCTTGCTTCCGAATCTAAACCCTTACGGATAAATCTTCTTCATCATCCATCTATATTAGAAATTCCAAGATATCATCGTATCTTTCATTATAAATATCCTCCATATTTCTGAAGATATTTTCATAACTATTTTTTTGATCTGAAATCATTAATCTCTTCCTGATATCAGTGTTACATCATATAGAAACTGTTAGTTTCTGTATTCTGTAAACTTTCAAGCTTAAAATATGAATGTTATTGAAGTAATGTTGGGAACTGATGCATGAGTTAGTATAATATAATGACACTTGATCAACGTGATTATATTACAGTAAGTCATGCTGAGTTTCTAATGAGACGTGATGATTCACAGATCATAACGTCATCACGTGCCATGTTACATAACTCTTTCATTCTGCGTAACTTTTGAACATATCAAAAATATATATTCTTGATAGTTCTATACTCAGTGATTCTGATAATTTGACAAATCAAATCGTGCTGATACCTTCTTTCTTATTTAGAACATGATGTTTATCCGAAATTCCATACTTATGAATTCCGGACCATTACTCGCTTTACTAGAGGTCGAGAGGATAATAAAAAGGCAAAGAGATCCAAAATATAAGAGAAAATATAAAGCCCAATGACAACACCGAAATTACAAACCATCGATATCAGTACGTATAGCAATATAAAGACACGGGAGGATTATAAATATAATAATCCCTAGAGCATAATAGAAATAAACAGATTCTTCAGGTGGGAGTTGGAAAAGAAGAACGATCATTACGATAGTTAGAATAAGAACAAGGATTAGAACAGGGTTAAGCATTTTCATATATCTTTTGAATTTGGGAATTGAGTATAGAAGTGGTGAAAATAAATGGAATGGAAAAGGTAAATTTATAAAGGAAATATCAGACGTAGCAAATCGGGGCAGATCACCGTATTTAATTAAAGAGATCTTAATTTCCATAAATCCAGAAGAATCAGATCTTATAGATCTTAAAGAATTTCTTTTAAATCCCTTGAATTCCGGAATTCAACCAATGCAATGTCGAAAGTTAAGACGCGCCTTATTTTTTTCTAAATTCAACCCTGACTCTGTCAAAAGTTAAGATAAATCTTTACTTTTCTATTTCACTCTTTGGTGATAACTTCATTCGTACTCTTCGAATAATCAAATTATTTTTATCCATATTACTCAATGATGATAAAACTCAATTTATCAACTCATATTCATCATGAAAACATTTTTATTGTTAGCCATGACCACCTCACTCAAATTTCGGGATGAAATTTCTTTAACGGGTAGGTACTGTGATGACCCGGGAATTTCCGACCAAATTTAAACTTAATCTTTATATGTTTCTGACACGATAAGCAAAGTCTGCAATGTTTGAGTCTCGAAAACTTTGAAACAGTTTACATGAATGCATTTGACCATTCCCGACGATTCACGAACAATTATGTGTAAATAAATATGTAAATATAAATGTAATTATATATATAATAATATTTGGAAGTAATAAAAAAATACATTTAAATCAATATGAATTAAAAATATAAAATAAATAAATAGAATATCTAAGTTACTATTAGAATGTAAATATATAGATATATATGTATAATTATAAGTTTAAATATAACTGTTATATTAAAATTAGTATAACACTATAATTGATACATTTAATTTGTTATATCATTATAGTTATTATTTGGTATAATTATTAAGTATCATTAGTATTATTATATGAATTGTTATTGGTATCAGTAATAACATTTTTTTACTAAACTTACAAAAATCATTATTTTTTTTATAACATCATATTGTTATTACAAACAATACTATTATCATTAAAAAATATTATTACTATTATCATTGTTATTATTATTATCATTATTAATTATTATTATTAATATAACTAATATTATTAGGATTATTAGTATTAATATACTTATAAATTTATTAATACAAATTATATTATAAATTTAAGAATCAGATATATAAACATGATTATACTTATATATATATATATATATATATATATATATATATATATATATATATATATATATATATATATATATATATATATATATATATATATATATATAAATGCGTATTAATGCTTCAAGGAATCAAAATTAGTTTCAAGACAAAATCATACAGTGTTTGCTTTTTGTTTCTGTCTCTAAAATCTGTACTAAGATGATTTCAATAATCAGTAACATCCAAAATCAGTTACATATCTTAATCTGCTTTTTATTTTTTTATTTCATTGATTAAAATTTCTGTCGACTTCAAGTTCCATAAATCGATCACATTACTCAAGTTATTTGGAAAGTCAGTCAACTATACATTATCAATTATCAAATACAAAAGCCTATAACAACTTTTTTGGATTGAAATTTAAACAGGTATATTTTTTTAAAAACCATAACCTCTGTTCTTTAACTTTTCTATCATATTTCGAATTAGAATGAATTTTGAAAATGTAACAATACAGATATGTTTCAAATCTTCCACTTAAACTTTCTGCAAAGTCTTGAGTTCTAATTCCTCTTATTGAGTTTTAATTATCGAGTCAAAGTTTGCAAATAGAAAAGTCAACCATTATTCTTGAATCAAATTCGAAACATCTGTTGTAGTTTAGATTAAATTGATGATTTTTATAGTTCCTAGTGGTGATTTGAAACATCTTTGATGTTATAAACTTTGGATAAAAATCTCATTAAATCGAAATCAATTTTTTTTTTAAATAGCAGCGGCAGCAGGCTGCTCTTTTTTTTGTTGTTGTTGTTGTTGTTGTTGTTGTTGTTGTTGTTGTTGTTGTTTGATTTAAGTAATTTATCTAGTTTGGGTTATTTATAAACTTAATTCAAGACCTAATCTTAATTATAACTCGTATTAGATATTGTTCGATTGGGTGTTGGATTCCTTAGTCTACTGGACAGTTTGGAGAAGATGAAGTATTGGAACACGGGTTATAATAAATTCTGGGTTGTATTATAATAGAAATACAGTGTAGCTTGGATGGTTTGGGGATGGTGTCGGTGATAATGCTAAAAACGAACATATATTTCATAGCATTATTCCTCAAGAAAGACAAGCTTTTAGTTGCAATTGTTCTATTTACAAGTGATATTCGTTTAAATAATAAAAGGTGAAGACAAAAGACAGATTCGACGATTTGAAGACGCAAACGACCAAAAAGCTCAAAAGAACAAAAGACAATCAAAAAGGTTCCAATTATTGATAAGAAACGTCTCAAAATCACAAGAGTACAAGATTCAAAACGCAAAGTACAAGATATTAAATTGTACGCGAGGACGTTCGAAAATCCGGAACCGGGACCAGAGTCAATTCTTAACGCTCGACGCAACGGACTAAAAATTACAAGTTAACTATATATATAAATATAATATAATATATAATTAATTATATTAATTATATATATATTATATATATATATTTAAAACCGTCGGCAGCAGGAAACTCCAAGGGTGTAAACTGTAAATACCTCTCCGCGACTCGCGGAGTTTTAAGGGTATTTGGCCGCGAGTCGCGGAGCCCCAAAAATCAAGTCTGGCTATAAATCAACCCGAATTCTGATCAAAATCATCATCATTTTTTCTTCTCATTCATACGAAGTAATATATATTTATATTTATAATTTATATTTTAATTTTAATTATAATTCTAATAATAAGGGTATGTTAGCGAATGTTGTAAGGGTGTAAGTCGAAATTCTGCCCGTGTAACGCTACGCTATTTTTAATCATTGTAAGTTATGTTCAACCTTTTTATATTAATGTCTCGTAGCTAAGTTATTATTATGCTTATTTAAAACGAAGTAATCATGATGTTGGGCTAATTACTAAAATTGGGTAATTGGGCTTTGTACCATAATTGGGGTTTGGACAAAAGAACGACACTTGTGGAAACTAGGCTATGGGCTATTAATGGGCTTTATATTTGTTTAACTAAATGAAAGTTTGTTAATATTAATATAAAGATTTACAATTGGGCGTCCCTATAATTTACCATATAAACTCGATCGGACACGATGGGCGGGGTATTTATATGCACGAATAATCGTTCATTTAACCGGACACGGGAATGGATTAATAGCCACTAGAATAATTAAAACAGGGGTGAAATTACATTCAAGGGTAATTGGTGTAATTGTTAACAAAGTAGTAAAACCTTGGTTTACACGCAGTCGATAACCTGGTGTATTCATTAAACAAAGTATTAAAACCTTGTTACAATTCGAATCCCCAATTAGTTGGAATATTTATCTTCGGGTATAATAATAATTTGACAAGGACACTTGCAATTTATATTTATGACTGATGGACTGTTATGGACAAAAACCAGACGGACATATTGAATAATCCAGGACAAAGGACAATTAACCCATGGGCATAAAACTAAAATCAACACGTCAAACATCATGATTACGGAAGTTTAAATAAGCATAATTCTTTTATTTCATATTTAATTTCCTTTATTTTATATTTAATTGCACTTCTAATTATCGCACTTTTATTTATTGTTATTTAATCGCACTTTTAATTATCGTACTTTTAATTATCGCAATTTAATTTTATCGCATTTTTATTATTCGAAATTTCATTATCGTTATTTACTTTACGCTTTAATTTAAAGTCTTGTATTTATATTTTACATTAGGTTTTAACTGCGACTAAAGTTTTAAAATCGACAAACCGGTCATTAAACGGTAAAAACCCCCCTTTATAATAATAATATCACTTATATATATATTTGTATTTTTATAAAAGTAAACTAATATAGCGTTGAGCTTTGTTTAAAGATTTCCCTGTGGAACGAACCGGACTTACTAAAAACTACACTACTGTACGATTAGGTACACTGCCTATAAGTGTTGTAGCAAGGTTTAAGTATATCCATTCTATAAATAAATAAATATCTTGTGTAAAATTGTATCGTATTTAATAGTGTTTTTCTGCTAAAATTTAATAGTATTTTATACCCCTCTGCTTTGACATCAAGTATTTTTGGCGCCGCTGCCGGGGAACATTTTAAAAGCCGGAAGCGCAACGCTAATATAAAAAAAAAAAACAAGATTTTTAGTTACTTTTATTAAAAATTTGCTTTTGTAGAAATACGTTTTAATTATTCAAAAATATGAAAAACAAAAATATAAGCATTTTTAAGATTTTGTTAAATATTTAAGTTTTATAAGTTTCTTTATTTTTATTTTAGTTTATAAAAATATAAGTTTTAATTTTAATATCTTTTATTTAATTAAAAAAACAGAAAACAAAATAAAAAAAAAAAAAAAAAAAATAAAGAAAAACGCGTAAAAACAAAAGCTGTCAACTGAATTCCTGAACCCCGCGACTTGCGGGGTTTTCCTCTTTATTTGCCGCGACTCGCGGAGGCCTTCTGACACACGGACAAAAACCCTAATCACGGGTTATTTTTAATTATTATTATTATTAAAACCTAAATATTATTATTATTATTATTAGTTTTATTTTACTTTTTACTTTTTATATTTTAGTTTAATTAGTTTTATTAAATTGTAAAATTAGTAGTTTTATTAAATAAATAATATAAAAATAATATTTTTATAAAAATTGTACTTTTTACAACTTTTTGTATATTTTTATATTTTGTACCTTTTTAATCGTTGTAGCGTAATATTTGTATTTTTTAGCTCATATTTAATTTTAAAATTAGTTTTTGCTATAGTTATTTTTACTCCTAGATTTTTAGGCTTTGCCGTAGAATTCCTTAAGTGCTTTTTCTTTAGACTAAGATTTAGGTGCTTTAGAATTTTGCGACGCCTTTTTAAGTTTTAGTTTCTTTTTAAGTTATTTTCATTTGGGATTTAGTTTTTCCTTGTAAGCTTTAATATTTTTAGACCTTTTACTATGTATCAATTATCATTCCAATTAGTAATTTCAATTTGCGATTATAATTTTAAGTTAGTTGTAGTAATAAGGTTAAATTAATTAAGTATTTTTAAGTTTTTATAAGTTTCTTTTATTTTTCCGTCACCTTTTATTTTTCTACCATTTTTTTTTCTTTTTCGACCTTTTGCGACGAACTCTTTTTCTACGCTATTATCTCTCTTATTTCTCGCTATTCTAGTTTTAGGACTTAGAATTTTTTCTACTTCTTATCTAAATTTCTAAAAATTACGAAAATTTATTTTAAGTGGTTAAATTGATAGACATCAAAATTTTCTGGTTCGTAGTAATAGTTGGATTTGTACGTGGACCGGGTTATTGGAGCCAAACAGTCCTCAATTATATTGAGACCAAACGAATCCTGCCCCTCTGCTGCATCTTTTGGCTATTCGAAACGTGGGCAAAATCAGAAAAGTCTATTGATTGGATAACTTATTATAATTTTTCTTTCCTTTTGAAAACTAATAGGATATTCTGTGAATGCACCGAGCAAGACGTTCATCACCTTTTGTACGTTCACCACCTGTAACTCGATCAAGACATCGTTTAACAAATATAACCGCCGTTGATTTTTCTTTAGAATCGTCATCCAGTCGACCAAGTACTTCAGTTCAAATTTCCGATAATCCATTTTTTGAACCCAACCTCACAATTGAGAATCCAGAAAATATTCAGGAACGGTTCGTAGATCCTGAACCATTAAACTTTCCTCCGGAACCACCAATCATTCAAACAGAGATTGTTGAGGAACGAACTATTAAATCTGAAGCATCTAGTGATACCGAGTCAACAAATTCAATTATGGAGAATCTGGAACCTTTAAGTATGGAAGACCGAATGAGAGCTAAACGCACTGGCCAAGGTCACGCAATTACTCATCCAGACATTAATGCGCCAGATTATGAAATCAAAGGACAAATTCTACACATGGTGACTAATCAATGCCAATTTAGTGGTGCGCCGAAGGAAGATCCAAATGAACATCTACGTACCTTTAATAGGATCTGCACACTATTTAAAATCCGAGAAGTGGAGGATGAACAAATATATCTCATGTTATTTCCCTGGACTTTAAAGGGAGAAGCCAAAGATTGGTTGGAATCATTACCTGAAGGGGCGATTGATACATGGGACGTTTTAATTGACAAATTTCTTAAACAATTCTTTCCTGCATCTAAAGCCGTAAGACTTCAAGCAGAAATTGTTACGTTCACACAGAAGCCAAATGAAACTCTATATGAGGCGTGGACAAGATATGGAAAGTTGTTAAGAGGATGTCCGCAACATGGTTTAGACACCTGTCAAATAGTACAAATATTCTACCAAGGATGCGACATCACTACAAGAAAAGACATAGATATAGCAGCTGGTGGTTCTATTATGAAGAAAACCGAAACTGATGCTTACAAAATTATTGATAACACTGCTTCCCACTCGCATGAGTGGCACCAAGAAAAAGATATCATTAGATCATCTAAAGCAGCTAGAGCCGATTCTAGCCATGACTTAGATTCCATTTCCGCAAAGATAGATGCTTTCGAGAGACGAATGGAAAAGATGACTAAAGATATTCATGCTATACGAATTAGTTGTGAGCAGTGTGGAGGACCACATTTGACAAAAGATTGTCTCAGCATTGAATTAACAATGGAACAAAGAGAGAATATTTCATACATAAACCAAAGGCCTGGAAATAATTATCAGAATAATTATCAACCGCCAAGACCGATTTACAATCAAAACCAGAATTATAACCGAAATATTCCATACAACAACCAACAAGGTCCTAGCAATCAACAAGTATCCAACAATACTTACAATCAGCAAAGACCAAATTTTCAAAACAAACCACCACAACAAACCGATGATAAAAAGCCGAATTTAGAAGATATGATGACGAAGCTAGTTGAAACTCAAACGCAGTTTTTCACATCTCAAAAACAAACCAATGAACAAAATGCTCAAGCATTTAGAAATCAACAAGCTTCTATTCAAAATCTGGAACAAGAAGTAAGTAACCTAGCAAGGTTAATAGGTGAAAGAAAACCGGGAAGTTTACCTAGTGATACAAATGCTAATCCCCGGAATGAAACAGCTAAAGCTATTACCACAAGAAGTGGTACAACACTTAAACCACCTGAAATACCTGTAACTTCTGATGAAACTATTCCTACTCCACAAGAACCACAACCTGATCAAGATAAGGAAAAAGAACCGGTAGTTGAAAAGGTTAATGAAGATAACACAGTTAAGGCTAAACCTTATGTTAAACCATATCAACCACCACTTCCTTATCCGAGTAAAATGAAGAAAGAAAAACTTGAAGCCGAGCAATCCAAATTCTTGGATATGTTTAAACAGATAAATGTAAATCTTCCTTTCATTGATGTGATTTCAGGAATGCCAAGGTATGCTAAATTCTTGAAAGATCTAATCACGAATAGAAAGAAAATGGAAGAACTCTCGGCTGTTACTATGAATGCTAATTGTTCAGCAGTGCTGTTGAATAAGATACCAGAAAAACTATCTGATCCAGGAAGTTTCACAATTCCATGTTTTCTGGGTAGTCTTAGTTCAATAGAAGCATTGGCAGACTTAGGTGCTAGTATAAATCTAATGCCGTATTCACTATACGCTAAACTAGACCTTGGAGAATTAAAACCAACCAGAATAAGCATACAACTAGCCGATAGATCAATAAAATATCCTAGAGGGATAATGGAGAACATGCTAGTTAAAGTTGGTACTTTAGTATTTCCAGTAGATTTTGTTGTTTTGGACATGGAAGAAGATTCTCAAGTTCCTCTCATATTAGGAAGACCATTCTTAAACACGGCTAAAGCAATGATAGACGTGTTCGGTAAGAAACTGACCCTAAGTATAGAGGATGAGAGTGTTACCTTTTCAGTTGATAGAGCCATGCAACAATCACAATCTGCAGATGATACATGTTATTATATTCAAACTATAGATGCACATGCAGAATTATTAGAAGAATTTCCAGAATTACAAGGAACAGGAGAATGTTCTTTAGGAGAAGGTAATGAACCAATTGATGAAGCTGAAATGTTAGCTACACTTATAGCTAATGGATATGAACCAACAACAGAAGAAATTCAAATGCTAAAAGAAGAAGACAGATATCGATATAAATCATCGATAGAAGAACCTCCGAAATTAGAATTAAAGCCACTTCCAAACCATTTGGAATACGCTTATTTACATGGTGAATCTGAATTACCTGTAATAATATCGTCTTCTCTTACTGAAAATGAGAAATCACAACTCATTTCTGTGTTGAAAGCTCATAAACCAGCCATTGCATGGAAGATTCATGATATTAAAGGAATAAGTCCTTCGTATTGCACACATAAAATCCTTATGGAAGAAGGTCATAAAACGTATGTGCAACGCCAACGAAGACTAAATCCTAATATGCAAGATGTAGTTAAGAAAGAGATTATTAAACTGCTAGATGCAGGTTTGATATATCCAATTTCTGATAGTCCATGGGTAAGCCCAGTTCAATGCGTGCCTAAGAAGGGTGGTATGACTGTCATTACAAATGAGAAAAATGAGCTTATTCCTACTAGGACTGTAACAGGATGGCGTGTATGTATTGATTATAGAAAATTAAATGACGCCACCAGAAAAGATCACTTTCCCTTACCTTTCATAGATCAAATGTTGGAAAGATTAGCCGGAAATAGTTACTATTGTTTTCTAGATGGATTTTCCGGATATTTTCAAATTCCAATAGCACCCGAAGATCAAGAGAAAACCACATTCACGTGCCCTTATGGTACTTTTGCTTACAAAAGAATGCCATTTGGACTTTGTAACGCCCCTGCAACCTTTCAAAGGTGTATGATGGCGATTTTTCATGACATGATAGAAGAATGCATGGAAGTATTCATGGATGACTTTTCAGTCTTCGGTGATACATTTAAATCATGTCTAGTTAATCTGGAACGAATGCTAATTAGATGCGAAAAATCAAATCTAGTACTTAATTGGGAGAAATGCCATTTCATGGTTAAAGAAGGCATCGTTCTTGGACATAAAATTTCAAAAGAAGGAATTGAAGTGGATAGAGCTAAAGTAGATGTAATTGCTAAACTTCCACATCCCACCAATGTTAGAGGAGTTAGGAGTTTTCTAGGGCATGCCGGTTTTTACCGACGTTTCATAAAAGATTTTTCTAAAATTGCCACTCCTATGAATAAACTCCTAGAAAAGGATGCGCCATTCATCTTTTCAGATGAATGTATCAAATCTTTTAATATTCTTAAAGAAAAACTCACTAATGCACCGATCATGATAACACCAAATTGGAATCTACCATTTGAACTAATGTGCGATGCAAGTGATTTTGCAATGGGAGCCGTTTTAGGACAAAGGATTGAAAAACGATTTCAACCTATATATTATGCTAGTAAGACATTACAAGGAGCACAAACGAACTATACAACTACTGAAAAAGAACTCCTTGCTATTGTCTTTGCTTTTGACAAATTTCGATCATATCTCGTTCTAGCAAAAACGGTGGTCTATACCGACCATTCTGCTCTTAGATACCTATTTTCAAAACAAGATGCTAAACCAAGATTAATCCGTTGGATCTTACTCTTACAAGAGTTTGATATTGAAATCCGAGATAAAAAAGGAGCAGAAAATCTCGCCGCTGATCATCTTTCTCGTCTTGAAAATCCCGAATTAGAAGTTCTGAATGAATCGGCCATACAAGACAACTTTCCTGATGAATATCTATTGAAGATAGATTATAAAGAAATCCCATGGTTTGCAGACTATGCAAACTACTTAGTTTGTGGATTCCTTGAAAAAGGATTATCGTACCAAAGAAGAAAGAAATTCTTCAGTGATATAAAACACTATTTCTGGGAAGATCCACATCTGTTTAAAAGTTGTCCCGATGGAATAATACGCCGATGTGTATTTGGAGATGAAGCTAGTAAAATTTTAAACCATTGTCACACAGGACCAACAGGAGGGCATTATGGGCCTCAACTAACAGCAAGAAAAGTTTATGAAGCTGGATTCTATTGGCCTACAATTTACAAAGACGCACACCTTCTTTGCAAATCCTGTGATGCATGTCAAAGGGCCGGAAGAATAAGTCAACGTGATGAAATGCCACAAAATGTCATCCAAGTATGTGAAGTATTTGACATTTGGGGTATTGACTTTATGGGTCCATTTCCAAAATCTAATAATAATCTATATATACTCGTAGCCATTGATTATGTATCTAAATGGGCGGAAGCACAAGCTCTCCCAACTAACGATGCACGAGTTGTAGTCAACTTTTTAAAACGTCTTTTTGCAAGGTTTGGAACACCGAAAGCTTTAATAAGTGATCGGGGTACTCATTTCTGTAATAATCAACTTGAGAAAGTTCTTAAAAGATATGGAGTAACTCATAAAATCTCCACCGCATATCATCCACAAACAAGTGGACAAGTTGAAAATACCAACCGAGCTTTAAAACGTATTCTAGAGAAAACCGTAGGATCAAATCCGAAGGAATGGTCCATTAAATTGGAGGATGCACTCTGGGCTTTTAGAACAGCCTACAAAACTCCAATTGGAACCACACCTTTTAGACTTGTTTATGGAAAAGCATGTCATCTTCCAGTAGAAATTGAACACAAAGCATTTTGGGCTTTGAAGACATGTAATCTTGATTTACATGAAGCCGGACGTCTATGATTAAGTCAACTAAACGAATTAGAAGAATTAAGACATGAAGCATACGATAATTCGTTAATCTATAAAGAAAGAACGAAGAAATGGCATGATAAAAGAATCAGAAGTTCAAAAGAATTTAAAGAAGGAGACAGAGTTCTTCTTTTCAATTCACGATTCAAGCTATTTCCTGGAAAATTGAAATCAAGATGGTCTGGACCATTCATAGTCAAAAGAGTTTTCCCATACGGAACGATAGAATTAATAAATTCAAATGGGATTGAATTTAAAGTTAATGGTCACAGAGTTAAACATTACATACATGGTCCGATGGAAGTCGACAACGAAGTTAATCACAATTTCGACACCACAGCTAACTAATTGTGGGGAGAATCAAGTCTTTAAAGGATAATATGTATTTCTGTTAGAGTTAGATTGTCTGTTTTCGTGTAGTTCTCGAAAATGGAACACGTATGGTCTTTCCCTAGCAGACCCTAAAGAACTAGTCTTCTCCCCCCATTCTGAATTTTTATTTTTTTAGGTTTTTACGAAATGAAGACTGCCTGTGAACTAAACCATGGTCTAATGCTACACGCTTTGATCACTAAAAGAAATAATGACATACTACCGAGTGAATTAGTATCAGTAATCAGAGAAAGAATGGACGGAGTTAGAAAAGGATCCAGATGCGAAGATAATAAGTTACAATTTGGTAAAGGAAAATCAAAATCCGCAGCGAAAAGAAGAGCACGACACCTAGAAAAATGTCACAAATGCGGAAAATGGTCACATGGAGGTAAATGTTCAAATAATCAAACCTATTCAAATACCGAATTTGTTACTTTATGCAGAGACGGACCGTTCATATGTTTAGAAGAAAAGACAATGAATGCTCGAGGTTACGCCTATGCAGCCATGGAAAACCAATTAAACCGACTATCTTATGAATATAATAGATCATATAACTAAGAAATCTATTTCACAGGTATGTCTGTACAGTTTTTATTTTTATTTTTATTTTTAACCTTTTGATAATAAACGCTAAATTGTTCGCTAAAAAGTATTAAATTGGTATTAAATAAAATTAGGTTTGGCGACCGAAATTATTGATATCGTTCAAAAATTTATTACATCACTGCGAAATTTAACGTTTATTCTTAAGGTATAAATATCTTTAAACAATCAAACCAAAATATTTCAAAAATTCGTCATGAGTTAAATTAGGTCTTGGAACCGAAATTACTTTACCGAAAAGAGGGGCGCATATTTTTGATAATATTTGATTGATTAAAGTGGGATAAAAAGACAAAAAGATTTTTAATTTTATTTTTACCATGTTTTTAAAACTAATATTTAAATCTTAAATTAATATTGTAAACTTTGTAAAAACAATATAATTAAAATTGTAAATATTTGAAAAATTAATATAAGTTTGGTATGAATCTATTAATTTTTAAATTAAGTTTGGTATGAATTTATAAATTTATAAATTAAGTTTGGTGTGAATTTTTAATTTTTAAAATATGAAATTTTAATTTTATGCATTTCAAATTTTAAGTTTGGTGTGATTATTTTTTTTATTAATTTTGAATTTTATATTTAAGTTGTGTGAATTTAAAAACAAAAATTTACTTTATCTCATTAAGTTAAAAATATGATTTTTAAAATTCGTCGTAAGTTGAAGACTAGGTCTTTGAACCGAAATTGCTTTACCCGAGGGAGGGACGAGAACTTTTATTATCATTATTTTTAATCTTGTTGATTTAAAGTATGCCAAAAACATTAAAAAACCCAAAAATCTTAGCTTTTAAAACAATCGCTACAAAAAGACAAATTTTAAAATTTTGTCGAGGGACGGACTAGGACATCGATCCGAAACGACCTCGTCCTAAATAACAAGGGAAACAAAATTTTAAAATTAATTTCTTAATTGTTTTATAAGTTAAAGATTATAAAAAAAAAAAAAAAAAAAAAAAAAAAAAAAGGGTAAACTCCGCGACTCGCGGAGTTTGCAGGCAAAACCTCCGCGAGTCGCGGAGGGTCCAAAACCCAGAAAAAAAAATAATAAGAGCTGCTCGATCAGTACACTCAACCCACACAAAAACACACATACAGCTCGAAAAAACACTGCGAAAAAACACCCAAAAACACTCCAAAAATCTCAATTTTTAACCGTTAATCACCAAATTTTTTGCTAAAATCATGTTGAGAAGGATGATATCTAAGAACTACTCAAGAAAAACGGTAAATTTCTACACCTAAACACCATTTAATTCGAATTTTAGTGTTCTTGAGCTAATTTTTTCCCAATTTGATTTTGATGCTTTTTAGTGTAATTAGACTTAAATTGTTTATGTATTATGCTTGTATAACCTAGATTGATGCTGTTTAACATGATTAGAAGCCTTAAACTTCAAATTTTGAATAATCTAGGGTTTGTGTTCTTGAGCAATTTGGGGCTTTTTGATATAAACAGGTTATGGCCGATTTTTGTCATGAATTATTGCTAAATTAAGTAGTGTAACATGTCTAGGTAGTTAAAAGATCCAAACTTTGAGCCTAAACATGATTTTGAGAATTAAAGTGGACTTTTTCAAGTCCAAAATTCATGAACTTGATTTTTGAAAGATAATGCCATTTGAGACTTGTTTATTTGCTAGTAATGATTATTTTGACATGTTATTTGAGTTGAATGCTTATGAACTTGGCGAAAATTTTCGTATATGCTTATTTGAAAAAGTGTAGATTTGATAAAAATGTGAAAATGAGCTTAAGTTTGATATAAATTGATAATTTCATTGTAATTATTTTGATTGATGATTTTGCTGACACTAATGCATATTTGGATGCACAAAATTTGTGTTTGATGTGTTTTGCAGAATGAAAGGGGTGAATCTTCATCCCAAGCCCGTCATGCTCCTGCTGAGAACTTGGAACAACAGGAGGTAGATAACTACTACAAGCAGGATGTACCTCATCCAGTCATGACCTTTTCAGATATGCACTTGGAACAGTTGCACCCGAACCTGAGATTTGACAGACTTTGGATAGATTATCCAAAATATCAACGGGGTTTGCATACTCTTCATTCCAAGGTTGTTGAGGTACCAAGGGTCATAGAATGGGGACCCTTGGAAGCTGTAGAATTGGCCGGGCCAATTAGGGAATTACTGGTACAGAGGTATGGTAATTCTTCTTTTAATGACTGGATATGTTTATTCACCATACGCAGACCTGTATATAAAGTATGGTGTGAAGAATTGTTATGTAGTATAGAGTTGAATGATCGGGTAGCTAGTTTAACCGATCGTTCTTTTATTAGATTTTTGTTAGGCGGTTCGATGCGCCACATGTCTTTACTGGACATGGCTCAGGCTTTACGTATATATACGCCTGAGGAATTAGCGTCTGCCGATTGTAGAGGATTGATACTAAACGGTAGGAAAATAGATGAGAATTTTGATACACACGGTGTGTGGAGTCAAATGACAAGCCACCACCGTTTCAAAGGGGGAAACTACTCTTATTTGGATATAGATAGAGCCGAATTAAGAGTAATACATAGGTTTTTAGCTAATTCGATTACACAAAGGGGTAAAAACAAAGAAAAGGTAAATGAACAAGATTTGTTTTACCATATGTGTATTCGAGACCCACACAGCGCTGTAAGTATACCATATTGTGTGGGTTATTATTTATCAGCTATGGTTCGAGGGATGCGTCCACATAGCATAATAGGAGGTGGTATTTTTATTACTTTGATTGGTGAATATCTCGGTGTGGATATAAGTCGGGGGGGATTATTAGTAGAAGAGCCGGAACCCCGCGACACTATAGGTTTAAATGTATACCATGGTGCGAAAGTTTTGAAGCGGCGAAATAACGCCGCAGTACGATACAATGGTAGACATCCACAGGTAGAGAGAAACCAGGAACAAGGTAATGTAGGAGGCGGGAATGAGATGCAAGAAATGCATAGGTTTATAGCTTCTCAGGAATACGAAAATGCTAGACAGAGAGCATTTGAAGATTGGCAAGTTCATCAGAACCAGATCATAGCGCATTGCCAACATATAGGTAGAAACTATATTCCTACACCGAAACCCGTCTTCCCTCCTTGGTCGATAGAGATGCAGCCACCATATCCTACGTATGATCCTGCCGAAGCATTCTATAGCACGTATGGGTATGCCTGGAACCCCTATTGGTACCAATATCATCCTTAGTTTACTTATTATTTTTATTTTTATTTTGTAATTTGTAATTATTGATATGTTTAATACTTTTGTTAATATTGTAATCATTTTTATAATTATCTAACTTTTATTCTTAGATTTTAATAATTTTTGAATGTGGGGTAATAAACCAAACTTCAAAAATATGTATATATGTTTGCAGTTTATCTTATGTACACAACAGGGTAAAACAACGCATTTTCAAAGACTGGCATTAAGTTCAGCAAAAGCAAGTAATTTTGACGACAATGATGCAAAATGTATGTGAAATAACAACAAGACGGAATGAACAAATGACGTGCACCATTTATCATTCAGCAAACAAACGCCAATATATTTGGAAACTTTGGTAAAAATTTAATCATTTTCACACAAATCACCCTCAATAATTTAAATTGTTACTGATTTCTTGCAAATGAGGGCATTGCAAGATCTTAAGTGTGGGAAGGGATTAAATTCTTTCGGATTTTAAAATTTTTATATTAAACACTTGGTTACCATTAAAAATACTAGTAAAGCAGTAGTTGTATTAGAATCTAGTGCTCTCTGATAATAAAGAACAGCCCTGGTCTTATATACTGACTACCCAATTCTAGTAAAATTTTTCAAAATTTTCAATTAAATGAATTCAAAATCATGTTTATACATATTTATGAACGATAAAACTAGGTTTTAACACCGAAATTATTGTTACCTCAAAAAGGACATAAATTGAGAAACAAACTAAAACGTCAAAATTCATTTAAAATGGAATAGAGGACGATAAAAAGAAAAATAAAAAGCCAAGTGTGGGAAAATTTACCAAGTTATTTTAAACATATGTCACATATATTTGTAACAAATAACTGAAAATACTTTTGCTTTGGACTAAAACTAAACTGTTTTACCCGATGAAAGAAAAGAAGAGATGGATCTATACGATGAATCAATTCCATCATTAAAAGGAAGTAAAGTCTTCCGAAAAAGACACGCGCTTCTTGATTTAGGTCAAGAAGTTGTCGTCCAGACCAGCTGTAGGTTGACGAAAAATCTAGAAAAGTCATCACTAAAATCAGCAGGAAATCCACGGACCTCAGCATTAAACAGGGTCGCCAAGTGGTCAGATTTATCCTAACCATGAGAAGGATTTATCTCGTACAATGGGGAGGCACCGTGCAAATTAGCTGGATAAGACTAATGAATCAGATCCCCAGAAAGGATAATCTCCTTAAAGATTAAAAATCAGCTTTTAAGACTGATATTACTCAATCCTAGAGATTGACCTTAAAGATTGAGAATTACAAACTCATGGAATTCAATGATATCTAAACTCGAGCTTGAACGAGAAAATATTTTGATCAAAATTATAAACCGATTTGTTTTCTGAAAACCCTATTTTCAATGCGTTCATTACCATTGAACGTAAAATCCTAGGAATTCACCTGGAATTCATTAGGTCACCTGAACTAAATCGGGTGTCAACCGTAAGAACGGTGGTTGCATAACATGGTCAAAGACAGGACCTTGTGCCAGACCGAAAAATTATAAGGGTGAGATTTACTATTGCTCCTACAAAGGATAGTAATTGCGTCCGACACGTTATAGACCATAATCAAAAGCATGTCACGGGACATTACCTTAAACAGTTGCTTGTTCAACGCTTTCCTTTACAACCGGACGGTAGTTTGCCGAAAGGTAATATACGGAACAAGTAAACTGGACGTGTTGCTTTCCAAATACAAGGTTAGCAAGTGGGTGACACAAAACCGCAAGTTTTGAGCTAAAATTTTCAAATCTGAAACCCACCAAACCCACAAAAATATTTTGCAAACACCGGTAAAGGGTTATTCCGGAAAACTTATCTAGGGTAAAAACTAGATTTCAAAAGATCAAATGTTTTCATAAAGATCCAATTTCCTTAATGGATCTAAATTTTTATAGTCATGTGGGACTGTAAACCATATCGTTACTACCATTGTTTATACCGCCGTATAGAAATCACTGATGTACAAAGTGTGAAGAATAAAGAAGTGATTCTAGTATTTCAAGACAATATTGCTTGAGGACAAGCAACGCTCAAGTGTGGGAATATTTGATAATGCTAAAAACGAACATATATTTCATAGCATTATTCCTCAAGAAAGACAAGCTTTTAGTTGCAATTGTTCTATTTACAAGTGATATTCGTTTAAATAATAAAAGGTGAAGACAAAAGACAGATTCGACGATTTGAAGACGCAAACGACCAAAAAGCTCAAAAGAACAAAAGACAATCAAAAAGGTTCCAATTATTGATAAGAAACGTCTCAAAATCACAAGAGTACAAGATTCAAAACGCAAAGTACAAGATATTAAATTGTACGCGAGGACGTTCGAAAATCCGGAACCGGGACCAGAGTCAATTCTTAACGCTCGACGCAACGGACTAAAAATTACAAGTTAACTATATATATAAATATAATATAATATATAATTAATTATATTAATTATATATATATTATATATATATATTTAAAACCGTCGGCAGCAGGAAACTCCAAGGGTGTAAACTGTAAATACCTCTCCGCGACTCGCGGAGTTTTAAGGGTATTTGGCCGCGAGTCGCGGAGCCCCAAAAATCAAGTCTGGCTATAAATCAACCCGAATTCTGATCAAAATCATCATCATTTTTTCTTCTCATTCATACGAAGTAATATATATTTATATTTATAATTTATATTTTAATTTTAATTATAATTCTAATAATAAGGGTATGTTAGCGAATGTTGTAAGGGTGTAAGTCGAAATTCTGCCCGTGTAACGCTACGCTATTTTTAATCATTGTAAGTTATGTTCAACCTTTTTATATTAATGTCTCGTAGCTAAGTTATTATTATGCTTATTTAAAACGAAGTAATCATGATGTTGGGCTAATTACTAAAATTGGGTAATTGGGCTTTGTACCAT
The DNA here is from genome assembly GCF_046630445.1 of Rutidosis leptorrhynchoides. NCBI lineage: Eukaryota > Viridiplantae > Streptophyta > Magnoliopsida > Asterales > Asteraceae > Rutidosis > Rutidosis leptorrhynchoides. Next base: position 152,222,776 of record NC_092334.1, read on the forward strand.
AATTGGGGTTTGGACAAAAGAACGACACTTGTGGAAACTAGGCTATGGGCTATTAATGGGCTTTATATTTGTTTAACTAAATGAAAGTTTGTTAATGTTAATATAAAGATTTACAATTGGGCGTCCCTATAATTTACCATATAAACTCGATCGGACACGATGGGCGGGGTATTTATATGCACGAATAATCGTTCATTTAACCGGACACGGGAATGGATTAATAGCCACTAGAATAATTAAAACAGGGGTGAAATTACATTCAAGGGTAATTGGTGTAATTGTTAACAAAGTAGTAAAACCTTGGTTTACACGCAGTCGATAACCTGGTGTATTCATTAAACAAAGTATTAAAACCTTGTTACAATTCGAATCCCCAATTAGTTGGAATATTTATCTTCGGGTATAATAATAATTTGACAAGGACACTTGCAATTTATATTTATGACTGATGGACTGTTATGGACAAAAACCAGACGGACATATTGAATAATCCAGGACAAAGGACAATTAACCCATGGGCATAAAACTAAAATCAACACGTCAAACATCATGATTACAGAAGTTTAAATAAGCATAATTCTTTTATTTCATATTTAATTTCCTTTATTTTATATTTAATTGCACTTCTAATTATCGCACTTTTATTTATTGTTATTTAATCGCACTTTTAATTATCGTACTTTTAATTATCGCAATTTAATTTTATCGCATTTTTATTATTCGAAATTTCATTATCGTTATTTACTTTACGCTTTAATTTAAAGTCTTGTATTTATATTTTACATTAGGTTTTAACTGCGACTAAAGTTTTAAAATCGACAAACCGGTCATTAAACGGTAAAAACCCCCCTTTATAATAATAATATCACTTATATATATATTTGTATTTTTATAAAAGTAAACTAATATAGCGTTGAGCTTTGTTTAAAGATTTCCCTGTGGAACGAACCGGACTTACTAAAAACTACACTACTGTACGATTAGGTACACTGCCTATAAGTGTTGTAGCAAGGTTTAAGTATATCCATTCTATAAATAAATAAATATCTTGTGTAAAATTGTATCGTATTTAATAGTGTTTTTCTGCTAAAATTTAATAGTATTTTATACCCCTCTGCTTTGACATCAGTCGGGATTCGGGAGGTCTTGGGTTCGATTCCGGTTTGGGACAATTTCTTTTTAGAAAAGCTTTTACAAGGGTACACATCTTTATTTTAATTTCTATTATTATTATTATCATTATTATTAGCTATTATGATTATTATTATAGTTATTATTATTGTTATGAACATAAAATCTAGGTACACTTATCATTTTTTTTTTTATTACTATCATTATGATTAAGTGTTACTAAAACTATTAAAATGATAAAATTTTGATTTAATATGATATCTAATACGTTTAGGATGTAAGCATAAAACAATATTGATTAATTTCTTATCCTTTAAGAGGTAACAATATGGATTAAGAAGCATTTGTATAATGATAGTATTAAGAATAATATAATGATGGTCATAGGCATCAAAATATTAATTATAAAGTTAATTACAAGTATAAGTTATTAAGATATATATATATATATATATATATATATATATATATATATATATATATATATATATATATATATATATATATATATATATATATATATATATATATATATATATATATATATATATATATATATATATATATATATATGAGAAAAACTAGCAATTAAATTATGATTAAACGATATAATAATTATTATTATTACTACTAGTATTATAATCATTATTAATATTATAATTATCATTATAAGTACCATAGTTATTATTATTATCGTTATAAGTATTATTATTTAAGTTATCATGAGTATTGTTATGTAGTTACTAAAATTATTATCATAATTATCTATAACAATAAAATTAATATATTTTTTTTTACTTTCACTATCATTAATTTTATTACTAATAGAACTATTAACATTATTATCTTATTAATAAAATTAAGTATTATAAACATTTTTTTTATCACTAATAATATTATTTTTGGTATTATTATAACTACTGTATTAATATACAAATAATACATTTAATACATATAACATAACAAAAGTTATTTTTTTTTAAAACAAAGTGAACATATGAAACATATACATATTATTATTATAAAAAGGATATAACTAATAAATTGATATATATATATATATATATATATATATATATATATATATATATATATATATATATATATATATATATATATTCGATTACAATTATGTATATTAATAAATATACAAATGATATAGGTTCGTGAATCCAAGGATAACCCTGCATTGTTTAATATCGTCATATGTATTTTTACTACAAAATACATTAGGTGAGTTTCATTTACTCCCTTTTACTCTTTACGTTTTTGGGCTGAGAATACATGCAAATGCTTTATTAACTGTTTTACAATATTTATATGCGTGAGCTTCATTATTCCCTTTTTAAATGCTTTTGCAATATATATTTTTGGGACTGAGAATGCATGCGCTTTTATAAATGTTTTACGAAATAGACACAAGTAATCGAAACTACATTATATGGTTGAATGATCGAAATCGAATATGCCCCTTTTTATTAAGTCTGGTAATCTAAGAATTAGGGAACAGACACCCTAATTGACGCGAACTCTAAAGATAGATCTATCGGGCCCAACAAGCCCCATCCAAAGTACCGGATGCTTTAGTACTTCGAAATTTATATCATGTCTGAAGGAGGATCCCGGAATGATGGGGATGTTCATATATGTATATTGTGAATGTCGGTTACCAGGTTTTCAATCCATATGAATGATATTTTGTCTCTATGCATGGGACGTATGTTTATGAGAAATGAAAATATGAAATCTTGTGGTCTATTAAAAATTATGAAATGATTATTTATGTTAAACTAATGAACTCACCAACCTTTTGGTTGACACTTGAAAGCATGTTTATTCTCAGGTTTGAAAGAAATCTTCCGCTGTGCATTAGCTCATTTTAAGGATATTACTTGGAGTCATTCATGACACATTTCAAAAGATGTTGCATTCGAGTCATTGAAGTTCATTAGAGATTATTATTAAGTAAATGACAGATTAGGTCATTTACAGTTGGATATTATGAAATGGTATGCATACCTGTCAACTTTCGATGAAATGGAAGTTTGTCTTTTAAAAACGAATGCAATGTTTATAAAATGTATCATTTAGAGGTCAAGTACCTTGCGATGTAATCAACTATTATGAATCGTTTATAATCAATATGGACTTCGTCCGGATGGATTAGGATGGGGCGTTTCAGTTGGTATCAGAGCGGTGGTCTTAGCGAACCATGTCTGCATTAGTGTGTCTAACTGATAAGTCGTTAGGATGCATTAGTGAGTCTGGACTTCGACCGTGTCTGCATGTCAAAAGTTTTGCTTATCATTTCGTGTCAAAAATTACCTGCTTATCATTCTTATAGAATCACTTGCTTATCATTCTTAGTCCAGACACGTTTTACTGCATTGACTGCATGAATAGTGTATAGACAAAAATTCATATCTTAGCGTATCTGCTACATCATATCTTAGCGTATTTGTTACTGTAACTTTGCCTGACAACTTCCGTAGATTCCTCAGTAACTTATGGGATTTTAGTATTATATATGCATATGTAAATTATGTATTGCAGGGTACTAATCTACATCCTATAATCTATTTCTTATCGAAAATCCTCCATCTGATCATACGAGATGAATCCTGCAACCAGTTCGAGTCCCTTAGATTCCGATAGCTATTCCGATAGTTATTCCGACAGCTATTCCGACATAGATGTTCACCTAAGCTCCGAAAACAGCGTCATTGGCATGAATCAACCAATCAGCCATTATCAATTCATCTGATGGGTTTGTAGTCGACTTAATTAATGGAAACGCGCAGAAGGCAATCCCTTCCACCAACCGAATTCACCTCTTGACAATTAACCTGAAGCGTTTACCGGCGAACCTGTTCGAGACACCATTTTTAGTCTCATTTCCAGAGTAACTCGACAAGATTATATTCTATCCACAATTCTGAACCTTATTCATCCGCTCGTTCCGACCGACAATCATCCTGAAGTAATAAGTCAACGAACTTCGCGCTCGAATAATCAATTCGAAGAATATGGTGCAAAATGTACCAGCTTCAGCAACATCACCGGCACCAACAGTACCATCAATGACAGCACCAGTACCATCAACAATCCAAGCTTCAATATCATCATCTGTACTTTGAGTATGATCTTCGTTCTACGTATCGTTCTACCTCAATTATCTTCGTTCGACATGACGAATATGTAATCTCTAAAGTTTTAAAGATTAGTATTCTAGTTCCAACCGAAAAGCAAATGAGTTTAATATCATATTAACTCATTAAATCCATGAATACATCTAAAGAAAATATATATATATGTATATATGTTTTCATAAAGATTGTAATTAAAAATTCTCTTGTACAAACTGTTAATGGTGAAAATATTTTAGCGGATAGGTAATACCCGAGGACTATTTAAAATTTCACATTAATAAGTTACATTGTACGTTCTTCGAATCTGCTTCAACAGTCATATACTATCCTACTTACATCCACCGATATACAAATCCGTTCACCACCGAATAACCATATTCATCCAAATACATATTTGGATTTTGACCTATCAGAATCCAACAAGTGGCATAATGAAGAAATAATGGACACAATAAAAATTGATTAGAAACAGATTAATTAACAATATGAAATTCTATTAAGAATCCACGCTGACAAAATCCTAGCTAACTGTTCCTAGCTAATTGTTCCTAGCTAACTGGTTACATTTTATTTATCGCAATCTAATTATCGCAATTTACATTCTCGCAATTTTATTTATCGTCATTTAATTTCTGTTATTTACTTTACGCACTTTATTTATCGTCATTTAATTCCTGTTATTTATTTTACGCACTTTAAATATCGAGACACGTATACAAGGTTTTGACATATCATATCGACGCATCTATATATATTATTTGGAATCACCATAGACACTCTATATGCAGTAATGCGGGAGTTAGCTATACAGGGTTGAGGTTGATTCTATAATAATATATATACTTTGAGTTGTGATCGAGTCTGAGACGTATACGGGTCACGATACGTATTAATTAATTCGAGTATTATATATTAAATTATATATGAATTATTGGACTATCAACTGTGGACTATCGACTGTGGACTAATAACATTGGACAATTAAAATGAATTAAAATATTGATTATAACATATGAAACTAAATATTTCTTCAAGTTTGCCACTTGATTCCATTTTAAATTTCATTTGTATCTTGGCGATTACAATCTGCGTTCAAACCTTTCATGATTCTTGAAAACACCTCAATCGAGAGGATGAACCAACCGCACTTCATCAACGAAAGAAAAGATTGATGCATATAGTTATGCACCTGGAAACACTCAGAACATGAGTAAACGTTTAACACGTATCTGTGCTAGCTCCTTGGGCGTTGTTACTACCGAAAATAACTTTACAATTCCTTTCCCAATTAGCCAATTTTGTCATAGCTCCAGCAAACCAACTTTGACTTTCATTCGGATTAAACTTATTATAACTTGATTTATAAGCCCACCTTTCATCATCGTTACCGGGGAACTGTTTATATTTCACCACATTAACAGAAACTTATCAACAACTTCATTACTCATCGACTTAATTTCTCCGAAGAATCATTATATTTATTCATTGAAACCCCATCTTGTATTCATCTACACACTGTAACAATAATTGCCATAACAATTACCGGGAATCAGCAATCAGTACTTTGAAAACTCACAGCATATCTACATCAACAGTTATATATATGACATTTATCTCATAGAATTATGATCTCTCATTCTGAAATTCTGAAAAGCACTCAGTCACAAATCAATACTCTGAATATTGAAAAAGCTGAATGAAGCAGCAGAAACTGTAGATAACCGTAAACGACCATAATCATCGAAAGTTTGATGATAAAGATTAGTATGTTGGAAAAGCTCAGAAAATTTGGAACTGGAAAGCGGATTAAGCTAACCATAAAGGAAACCAAGGAGAAATACAAGTAACATACCCTAAATTCATAGAACTCAGATAAATCTAGATCCGTTGAAATCTTTAGAGAATATCTTGCTCCGAAGTCATGTTAAAATCTTGCGGAAAATCTTTCTCCATCAACCATCGAACTTAGAAATTCCAAAATATCATCATCAATATCTTCGATATTTCTGAGGATATTTTCATAAATATTCTCGTCCGAAATTATATACCTCTTCGTGCCCCCTGTGTATCATTGTATTGGAAACACACAATAGAAAATTAGTGTCGAAAAGCGGATTATGCGAAACTATGAAGGAAGCCGTGGACAAATCACAAAGAATAAGTTTGACTTCAAATAATCCAAATGATTCCGTTTCTGATGAAATCTTTAGCAAATACCTTGCTTCCGAATCTAAACCCTTACGGATAAATCTTCTTCATCATCCATCTATATTAGAAATTCCAAGATATCATCGTATCTTTCATTATAAATATCCTCCATATTTCTGAAGATATTTTCATAACTATTTTTTTATCTGAAATCATTAATCTCTTCCTGATATCAGTGTTACATCATATAGAAACTGTTAGTTTCTATATTCTGTAAACTTTCAAGCTTAAAATATGAATGTTATTGAAGTATTGTTGGGAACTGATGCATGAGTTAGTATAATATAATGACACTTGATCAACGTGATTATATTACAGTAAGTCATGCTGAGTTTCTAATGAGACGTGATGATTCACAGATCATAACGTCATCACGTGCCATGTTACATAACTCTTTCATTCTGCGTAACTTTTGAACATATCAAAAATATATATTCTTGATAGTTCTATACTCAGTGATTCTGATAATTTGACAAATCAAATCGTGCTGATACCTTCTTTCTTATTTAGAACATGATGTTTATCCGAAATTCCATACTTACGAATTCCGGACCATTACTCGCTTTAATAGAGGTCGGGAGGATAATAAAAAGGCAAAGAGATCCAAAATATAAGAGAAAATATAAAGCCCAATGACAACACCGAAATTACAAACCATGGATATCAGTACGTATAGCAATATAAAGACACGGGAGGATTATAAATATAATAATCCCTAGAGCATAATAGAAATAAACAGATTCTTCAGGTGGGAGTTGGAAAAGAAGAACGATCATTACGATAGTTAGAATAAGAACAAGGATTAGAACAGAGTTAAGCATTTTCATAAATCTTTTGAATTTGGGAATTGAGTATAGAAGTGGTGAAAATAAATGGAATGGAAAAGGTAAATTTATAAAGGAAATATCAGACGTAGCAAATCGGGGCAGATCACCGTATTTAATTAACGAGATCTTAATTTCCATAAATCCCGAAGAATCAGATCTTATAGATCTTCAAGAATTTCTTTTAAATCCCTTGAATTCCGGAATTCAACCAATGCAATGTCGAAAGTTAAGACGCGCCTTATTTTTTTCTAAATTCAACCCTGACTCTGTCAAAAGTTAAGATAAATCTTTACTTTTCTATTTCACTCTTTGGTGATAACTTCATTCGTACTCTTCGAATAATCGAATTATTTTTATCCATATTACTCAATGATGATAAAACTCAATTTATCAACTCATATTCGTCATGAAAACATTTTTATTGTTAGCCATGACCACCTCACTCAAATTTCGGGACGAAATTTCTTTAACGGGTAGGTACTGTGATGACCCGGGAATTTCCGACCAAATTTAAACTTAATCTTTATATGTTTCTGACGCGGTAAGCAAAGTCTGCAATGTTGAGTCTCGAAAACTTTGAAACAGTTTACATGAATGCATTTGACCATTCCCGACGATTCACGAACAATTATGTGTAAATAAATATGTAAATATAAATGTAATTATATATATAATAATATTTGGAAGTAATAAAAAAATACATTTAAATCAATATGAATTAAAAATATAAAATAAATAAATAGAATATCTAAGTTACTATTAGAATGTAAATATATAGATATATATGTATAATTATAAGTTTAAATATAACTGTTATATTAAAATTAGTATAACACTATAATTGATACATTTAATTTGTTATATCATTATAGTTATTATTTGGTATAATTATTAAGTATCATTAGTATTATTATATGAATTGTTATTGGTATCAGTAATAACATTTTTTTACTAAACTTACAAAAATCATTATTTTTTTTATAACATCATATTGTTATTACAAACAATACTATTATCATTAAAAAATATTATTACTATTATCATTGTTATTATTATTATCATTATTAATTATTATTATTATTAATATAACTAATATTATTAGGATTATTAGTATTAATATACTTATAAATTTATTAATACAAATTATATTATAAATTTAAGAATCAGATATATAAACATGATTATACTTATATATATATATATATATATATATATATATATATATATATATAAATAAATGCGTATTAATGCTTCAAGGAATCAAAATTAGTTTCAAGACAAAATCATACAGTGTTTGGTTTTTGTTTCTGTCTCTAAAATCTGTACTAAGATGATTTCAATAATCAGTAACATCCAAAATCGGTTACATATCTTAATCTGCTTTTTATTTTTTTATTTTTTTATTTCATTGATTAAAATTTCTGTCGACTTCCAGTTCCATAAATCGATCACATTACTCAAGTTATTTGGAAAGTCAGTCAACTATACATTATCAATTATCAAATACAAAAGCCTATAACAACTTTTTCGGATTGAAATTTAAACAGGTATATTTTTTTTAAAACCATAACCTCTGTTCTTTAACTTTTCTATCATATTTCGAATTAGAATGAATTTTGAAAATGTAACAATACAGATATGTTTCAAATCTTCCACTTAAACTTTCTGCAAAGTCTTAAGTTCTAATTCCTCTTATTGAGTTTTAATTATCGAGTCAAAGTTTGCAAATAGAAAAGTCAACCATTATTCTTGAATTAAATTCGAAACATCTGTTGTAGTTTAGATTAAATTGATGATTTTTATAGTTCCTAGTGGTGATTTGAAACATCTTTGATGTTATAAACTTTGGCTAAAAATCTCATTAAATCGAAATCAATTTTTTTTTTAAATAGCAGCGGCAGCAGGCTGCTCTCTCTTTTTTTTTTTTTGTTGTTGTTGTTGTTGTTGTTGTTGTTGTTGTTTGATTTAAGTAATTTATCTAGTTTGGGTTATTTATAAACTTAATTCAAGACCTAATCTTAATTATAACTCGTATTAGATATTGTTCGATTGGGTGTTGGATTCCTTAGTCTACTGGACAGTTTGGAGAAGATGAAGTATTGGAACACGGGTTATAATAAATTCTGGGTTGTATTATAACAGAAATACAGTGTAGCTTGGATGGTTTGGGGATGGTGTCGGGATTCGGGAGGTCTTGGGTTCGATTCCGGTTTGAGACAATTTCTTTTTAGAAAAGCTTTTACAAGGGTACACATCTTTATTTTAATTTCTATTATTATTATTATTAGCTATTATGATTATTATTATAGTTATTATTATTGTTATGAACATAAAATCTAGGTACACTTATCATTTTTTTTTATTACTATCATTATGATTAAGTGTTACTAAAACTATTAAAATGATAAAATTTTGATTTAATATGATATCTAATACGTTTAGGATGTAAGCATAAAACAATATTGATTAATTTCTTATCCTTTAAGAGGTAACGATATGGATTAAGAAGCATTTGTATAATGATAGTATTAAGAATAATATAATGATGGTCATAGGCATCAAAATATTAATTATAAAGTTAATTACAAGTATAAGTGATTAAGATATATATATATATATATATATATATATATATATATATATATATATATATATATATATATATATATGAGAAAAACTAGCAATTAAATTATGATTAAATGATATAATAATTATTATTATTACTACTAGTATTATAATCATTATTAATATTATAATTATCATTATAAGTACCATAGTTATTATTATTATCGTTATAAGTATTATTATTTAAGTTATCATGAGTATTGTTATGTAGTTACTAAAATTATTATCATAATTATCTATAACAATAAAATTAATATATTTTTTTTTTACTTTCACTATCATTAATTTTATTACTAATAGAACTAATAGAACTATTAACATTATTATCTTATTAATAAAATTAAGTATTATAAACATTTTTTTTATCACTAATAATATTATTTTTGGTATTATTATAACTACTGTATTAATATACAAATAATACATTTAATACATATAACATAACAAAAGTTATTTTTTTTTTAAAACAAAGTGAACATATGAAACATATACATATTATTATTATAAAAAGGATATAACTAATAAATTGATATATATATATATATATATATATATATATATATATATATATATATATATATATATATATATATATTCGATTACAATTATGTATATTAATAAATATACAAATGATATAGGTTCGTGAATCCAAGGATAACCCTGCAATGTTCAATATCGTCATATGTATTTTTACTACAAAATACATTAGGTGAGTTTCATTTACTCCCTTTTACTCTTTACGTTTTTGGGCTGAGAATACATGCAAATGCTTTATTAACTGTTTTACAATATTTATATGCGTGAGCTTCATTATTCCCTTTTTAAATGCTTTTGCAATATATATTTTTGGGACTGAGAATGCATGCGCTTTTATAAATGTTTTACGAAATAGACACAAGTAATCGAAACTACATTATATGGTTGAATGATCGAAATCGAATATGCCCCTTTTTATTAAGTCTGGTAATCTAAGAATTAGGGAACAGACACCCTAATTGATGCGAACTCTAAAGATAGATCTATCGGGCCCAACAAGCCCCATCCAAAGTACCGGATGCTTTAGTACTTCAAAATTTATATCATGTCCGAAGGAGGATCCCGGAATGATGGGGATATTCATATATGTATATTGTGAATGTCGGTTACCAGGTGTTCAATCCATATGAATGATATTTTGTCTCTATGCATGGGACGTATGTTTATGAGAAATGGAAATATGAAATCTTGTGGTCTATTAAAAATTATGAAATGATTATTTATGTTAAACTAATGAACTCACCAACCTTTTGGTTGACACTTGAAAGCATGTTTATTCTCAGGTTTGAAAGAAATCTTCCGCTGTGCATTAGCTCATTTTAAGGATATTACTTGGAGTCATTCATGACACATTTCAAAAGATGTTGCATTCGAGTCATTGAAGTTCATTAGAGATTATTATTAAGTAAATGACAGATTAGGTCATTTACAGTTGGATATTATGAAATGGTATGCATACCTGTCAACTTTCGATGAAATGGAAGTTTGTCTTTTAAAAACGAATGCAATGTTTATAAAATGTATCATTTAGAGGTCAAGTACCTCGCGATGTAATCAACTATTATGAATCGTTTATAATCAATATGGACTTCGTCCGGATGGATTAGGACGGGGCGTTTCTCCGAACAATACCCATAACCTCCATAGCTATAACCCATAATTTCCTTAGCTCTATCCCACTCGAAAACTTATTTTGAAAACATGCGAGCAGAACCTCGTCGTAGTATTTTATGTATAACTAGTTAAAGACCCGCGAATTCGTGGGTTTATGTAGTTATGATTTTAAAAGATAAAGAATGTGTTAAATACGACAAAAATATTTGTTAACAAAGTATAGTAACAAAATACCATGTAATGTTTTTTACTCGCTGCAAATTATAATAGTATGGAAATCTATGAAAATTATTAGAAATAAACGAAACATGTTGCATATAAATAAATCTTTTTTTATTTGTTGAGGTAGTTGAAAGATATTGATTCAATAGTTGTCGATGCTCATCTCAAATCGTCGTTGTATTTAGCAACATATTCGACAATGTAGATAATCGTTTGAGGTGATCACGAATTGCGAATAATGCAGTAACTCTCTGTCTTGTTGTTAGTACTTTGTGCATCCCTGATATTGTCTTTTGGCGTAACTCGTCAGCCTATCATGGGTTCAAACAATATATTTTTGTAGCATATGCATGTAGTTGTATAATTATTCATAAAATTTATGAAAAGTATAATGTTTATTATTTATAGTACCTCATTCAAAAAGTTGTGCATTATGTAAACTTTCCGACTAAAGATGACATAGAGTTGGCATAACTTGACATTGCTGCTTCATCACCTTTATTCACAAATTCTTTGCCAGTTAAAGTATTTGAAATGTTGGCTTCTAAATTTGTAAACTTTGTAGTTAGTGCAATCTCTTCGTTCATGATATCAGAATTCAAAAATTTCATTTTTTCAATTTGAGGTCCAAAAATCTCGATATGGTTGCTGATTAACTGCCACAGACAAACATTAGATAATGGTTGTTAATATAGAATTTAAAGTATTGTAAAGGTGTTATGATGAACAGTTTATATATTATAATTAATAATTAATAATAAAATAGTTAAAGTAAAAGTCTCGTGTACTTGCCTTTAGCATATCAGTTGGACGAAATCCACCAACCCACATTGTAGACAGATGAGCAGGAGACATCCATGTACCATAAAGAATACTAAAGACATCAACTTTTGCAGCAATTTTTTTAATATTGAATATAGTATAGAAATGTGATAATATGTTTTCGATAATCGGTAGAATGTCGTCTTCAATGAATTCTCCAATCAATCTTCTACGAAGGTGTAATATACGTTGATGATGTTCAACAAACCAATCATTATATTGTTTGTTGAAGTTAATTGGATCTTCATGAAAAATTATAACAAGTTAATATGAAGACGCTAATAATAGTTAGTTAAGCAGTTGTACAAAAAATGAAGATAAATTGAAAATAATAAACTTTAATTAAGTTCTACCACGATTGATGTCTTGCTGGTTGGCAACCTGTAATATATATGAATTTAGTTTACAAATATTAGATTGAATGAAAGATGAATAAAAAAATATGATTTAGATTTACAATAATTCTTCCAAGCATATATTAGTAAAAGTACCTGATGTAGTTGTTCGTTTTTCAGTTGTATATCCTTGTTTAGTTGTATAACTTTAAGCTCCAACTTACTCAAGTATGTCTACATATAAAAAAAAGCTAATAGCATGTTAGTTATAGCGTTTTCTATTTAACAAATTCTATTGTCATTTGGCATAATAAAACCTGCTTTTTGAGGCGGTGTTTCATAACTGCTTCTCTATTCTTAGCTTTTTTCTTTTCTAGCTGAGAAAATGTAGACAACATATTATTCATGATTGTATATTTGGTTTAAGCTGTGAACATGCATTATGAACTATTATAAGATGTCACATGTAATTTTAATGCATTGACTCAAGATAAATATATTTAAATATACAACATTAGTTAAAAAAGTATTCTTAAACCATAAGAAGATAATTGATACATAATCATTAGATATATTCTGCAAGAACATTGAACAAAGTTCTAAAAATTGATTATATAACACAATGCAGTCTTCTGCAAGAACGGTGAGTAAGAAAACTGAATCACAGGGTATGCAAACTATATAAGACAGTTAAAGATAACTGCAGGGATCACTATACACAAAGGATTCAATACAGTAATCGAATATGTTATAAATTGCAGAAGACATTTACCTTTTCTTGTTCTTGTACCACGTCTGTATTTGCAACCATTGTTGATCGTGTATTGATCCGATAAGCAGCCTGTATTGTTATATGGTTGTTGTTTTTTTGCTTTATATACTTCGTTCCCTTTTTATTTTATTTTGTAACAATATATATTCCTTAATTTCAGCCGAAATTTCTCATCCGACTGTGATTGATTTTTAGAAACAAAATATTTGAAAAAAACATATGTACAACTTAAATGTATATCCGATTGTTGCTACTATTAGCCATAAAATTCGGAAATTAACTTAAAAGTATAAGAGATTGTGTTGATTTGTCTATCGATGTTCATCTTGTGAAACAGATATAAATACTAAAACGTGTATTATAAGTTGAAGTATATCCGAAACATTATACCTTTTTTTTTTCAAGTATACTAAACATGCATAACTTCTTCTCCAACTATATACGCTAGATACTTGTGATTTTAATTTTTTGTGCCTTCTTTATATATTTTTATGGACTAACAAAGCCCATTGTAATTTCTGGCTTGGGCCAAAGATTTATCAGTCCATATACAGGCTTTAAATTGGTTATATCTTGTCTCAGAATTTGATTTTCCATACGATACATGTTTTTACAAAATGATCACGCCCATTTAGACTTTACTTGAACCAATGTTAACAAAATCTAAAGACTTTATGTATGTTATGGTTGCTAACAAATTGAAAAGTTCTTGAGTTAACAAACATATAATAAATAAAAAAAATTGATCAAAAAACATAAGACATATACATATAACTCAAATACGTCTCAAGACTTCCTTGTATACAACATTTTTGGTTATATTTGAATCTTTCCCATCGTCGTCCACTATGATGACTTTTCATCCCTTTTTTGTAGTGACACGAGAAACTGCTACATACAATTGACCATGAGTGAATACTGGTTTTCGTAGGTATAATCCAACATTAGATAGTGATTGACCTTGACTTTTATTGATGGTCATTGCATAGCAAACTGTTACTGGAAATTGTCTTCGTTGAAACTTGACTGCAATCTTATTGTCAGATGGAGCAACAATCATTCTTGGTATATAGGTGAGGTTACCAAAGCAATGTCCAGTAATAATCTGCGCTTCAATGGTATGTTCACCTAACCTTTCAACTTGTAGTCTTGTCCCATTGCACAATCCTTTTGTTTGGTCAATGTTACGAAGTAACATTATCGGAACTCCTGGATTCAAAGCAAGAACATGGTTGAAAGGACCCGTTCATATACATTATAAACGATTCACAATAGTTGATTACATTGCGAGGTATTTGACCTCTATATGATACATTTTACAAACATTGCATTCGTTTTTAAAAGACAAACTTTTTTTACATCGAAAATTGACAGGCATGCATACCATTTCATAATATCCACTATCTAACTATAAATTGATTTAATAATAATCTTTGATGAACTCAATGACTCGAATGCAACGTTCTTCAAAATATGCTATGAAAGACTCCAAGTAATATCTTTAAAATGAGCAAATGCACAGCGGAAGATTTCTTTAACACCTGAGAATAAACATGCTTTAAAGTGTCAACCAAAAGGTTGGTGAGTTCATTAGTTTATCATAATCATTTATTTCTATCATTTTAATAGACCACAAGCATTTCATTTCCAGTTCTCATAAATATACGTCCCATGCATAGAGACAAAATTAATCATTCATATGGTGAACACCTGGTAACCGACATTAACTAGATACATATAAGAATATCCCCTATCATTCCGGGATCCTCCTTCGGACATGATATAAATTTCGAAGTACTAAAGCATCCGGTACTTTGGATGGGGTTTGTTAGGCCCAATAGATCTATCTTTAGGATTCGCGTCAATTAGGGTGTCTGTTCCCTAATTCTTAGATTACCAGACTTTAATAAAAGGGGCATATTCGATTTCGATAATTCAACCATAGAATGTAGTTTCAATTACTTGTGTCTATTTCGTCAAACATTTATAAAAGCGCATGTATTCTCAGTCCCAAAAATATAAAGGGTAAAAAGGCAAATGAAACTCACCATACTGTATTTCGTAGTAAAAATACATATAACGTCATTGAACAAGTGCAAGGTTGGCCTCGAATTCACGAACCTAAATTAATTATATATATTTATGTGTTGGTCAATATTTGTCTAACAAATTAGGTCAAGTCATAGTGTACCACAATCCTAATGCTCGAGACTAATATGCAAAAGTCAACAAAAGTAAATTTGACTCAAAATAATTTCCAAAAATCTATACATGATTAATATATAGTTTAAATATCGTCGTTTTATATTTTTAAATATTTTTAAAAGATTTATTAGAGTAAATAATATAATTTAATTATTAATAAATAAAATTTTATATTAAATTTATATAATAAAATATACTTTTATATATATTAAGTAATAAAATTTATAGGGTTCATTTAATATCATAAAGATAATATGATAGGTATTATTAAAGTAAGTTATTACACGTAGTAAAATATGTTTGTATCACATATTTATTTGATAAAATAATATCTATAATGATAGTAAGTAAAAGTTGTATTATTTTGTAATAATAATTATTATTATAAAAATATCAATATTTATAATTACTAAGATGACATTATGATAAAACGATAATTCTAATTATGAAAACTTTAATATTTACGATAATTTTTAATATTATCTTTAAAATAATAATTCTATTTAAAATAATAATAATAATGATTTTTTTTAGTAACAATGACATTTCTATTAAAATAATAATTTTTGTTAAAATGATAGTTTTAATACTAACGATACTTTTAATAATAATAGTAATGATAAAAATAATAAGAACGATAATTTTATCTAAATTAATATCTTATAATATTTTAATTTCATCATGATACTCTTACTTATTATTTCCTAATTGTTTCGTTTAATAGCTTTTAATCGTCTTTTATATCGTGTTCATAATAATGATAATAATAGTAATCAAAATAATTAGATGTTACAAATATTTGTTTTAATTACACTAATATTAATAATGATAGTTACTATAACATTATTAACGATAATACTAATAATTATCTAAATGATAATATAGTAATAATAATAATAACAATAACAATAACCATTTTTAAATAATGATATATATATTAATAATGATAATAATAATAATAATAATAATAATAATAATAATAATAATAATAATAATAATAATAATAATAATAATAATAATAATAATAATAATAATAATAATAATAATAATAATAATAATAATAATTGGATAATAATAATAATACTAATTATAACTTTAACGATAATAACGATAGTAATAATAAAAAAATAACAATTTTTAATGATAAATCCCTTTTATTGATAAAGATAATAATAACGATAATAATAAGATAAAACTAGAACGACGATAAAAACGACGATAATAATAATCATTTTTAATAAAAATATCGAAAATTCAATTGATTATAACTTCTAATCCGTTCATCGAAACCATTCGATATCTAAAGGAAAAGTTCTTAATTTTTCGCTAGCTTTCCAAGGACATGCATATCTTATACCTTATCTCAACCGCAAATGTAACTAATTCAAGATTCAACCTAACCTGTCTAAGGGCAATATCAAAAGTACAAACATGCATAATCCTAAATACTCGAGCACTAGTCAGGGATACACTATTAGTATGTAAAAGTTAAATTATGAGTACTCACGTATCAATATTGAGATTCAATATTGCAGGAAAGGTACGTAGACGCAACGAAAATGATAAACACTATATTGACCTCACGAGCATACCCATGAACCATACTCAATCACCTCCATAGCTATAACTCATAATTTCCTTAATCCAATCCTACTCGAAAAATAATTTCGAAATCACTCGGACAGCACTCCGTCGTAATATTTTATGTATACTAATAATATCTTGAAATAATACGGAGTAAATATATATATGTAAATCGATTGAGAGAGTTTAGAGAAAAATATTTTCAAGTTTCTATGAAATAATGAAACCTATTGAATTCTATTTATAATAGATTTTTGAATTATTAAAGTAAATTATTAAAGTATGAATTATTAAAGTGAATTATTAAAGTATAAATTATTAAAGTAAATTATTAAATTATGAATTATTAAAGTGAATTATTAAAGTATGAATTATTAAAGTAAATTATTAAAGTATGAATTATTAAACTGAATTATTAAAGTTAAAGTAAAGTAAAAATAAAGTAAAGGTAAAGTTTAAGTATAGTAAAAGTATAAAACTATGTACGTATAATACGCGTATAAATATATATAATATTAATTTAAATCGTTATATATATTTAATAAAATAAAATATAAATATCGTTATCTTTATCATACTAGTTAAGTAATGAGTTGTCAAAAGTGGTTCTAGATATTTATAAAAGTTATATACGTTTTAATGAAACAACCCAACCCGTATTAAAACCGGCCCATAAAAATTTTTTCCTTTTAATATGCTTTAAATAATACTTTAGGTCCCGTTACACATATTCCAAAACGTATTTGTTATCAAAGTAAGTTCATCGAACTTAAAACATACATTAATGATTTAAACTCCTTAATACAATGGTTCATTAATTAAATCGTAAACCGGTTATAATCATTATGACCCGACTAGTTACGTTTACACAAAACCGAGCATGGTGATTTGGGACTGCGCTACCCAAATCCTAATCGAGTCCAAAAGCAAGATCTTCTAAAGCAACCTAGCCGAGATCTCTAATTCCCAAGCTTACCCGAGCCGCCAAGCATGCGAACCTATAAAAATATCAACAACGAGAGGGTAAGCTAACGCTTAGTGAGTGAGAATATACTACATACATATATATGCATAAAATGGACACGCCACAAAATAGCAAATACCGCATACCGGAGCATCCAAACATAAAGGCAAGCTAGTCTAAGCATACCGTAAGATCACTAAGCAATGAGCTTAAGATACATCAACAAAATATAAGTTCGCCAACAACGATGTGAACAATGCCAATAAGCTACACCCGGAGGGTTAGCTACAACACGACAATACAACATTATATGTATACAATATATATGTATATATCTCTCGAATAACATAATTTGCTTACGCTTACAACACAATAACCATGGTTAACCAATCGTACAAGGGAACGATACTCGTAAGAGACCGTCGGAGTTCGTAACATCCATTAGCGTTACTTAAACACCGCGTAATCACTAATCCCCCGGGTGATGTCTTAAACACCGCGACTAATTCACCCCCATGACAATGTGGCGTCTTAAACACCGTGACGAATCCACACGCCAATCAAAATAATGAGTGGTGTCTTGAACACCGCGACATTTCCACTCCCATGACGATGTGGTGTCTTAAACACCGCGACAATACCACACGTCAATTATACAATGAGTAGTGTCTTAAACACCGCAACAATACTACTCGTCAATCCAACAATGAGTAGTGTCTTAAACACCGCGACAATACTACTCGTCAATCCAACAATGAGTAGTGTCTTAAACACCGCGACAATACTACTCACTACTTTAAATGTGGTGTCTTAAACACCGCGACAATTCCACATTCGTACACACAAACAAATACGTTATATACGCACACGCATAATTATTCCACTCACAATGTTGACCCTTCGCCATTGGGGTTATATAATCCACATCACACGCCCATGTGATAACGTACACACCAAGTGTGCACCTCGTCAAAAGGTGGTCAACCAAAACGCACAACCGTGCCAATTGGACCAATACAAAAGTCCATGAAATCCACCTATATATGAAGTGAGCTCTATAGCCGAGAATCACTTCACCCGACCCGCACCCGTCCTACACATACATATGCACATAGGATATTAACACTCACCTTGAAGTCTTGAGAAATGCTTCCAAGTAGTCCGCAACACGCCAATGGAAAGTACCTAAACCATTATCATAAATACCACAACACAATTAGATTGGATTTACAAACCAACCCAATTCGACACTTAGTGCAAATTCGACCCAAATGCACTTCCAAGTACAAACCGCGCCCAAACTTAACCAAAATTCACTAACACAAGTGATAATGGTCCTAATATGTCAATCAAACCCGAGCACAAGTGTTAAACACGTGTCTCACCCATTTTGACACCAAAACCCTAATTTTAACCAATTAAGTCAAAATCTCACCATTTACAAGTTTTACAAGCATAAACTTGCACACTAAACATAAAACCGCCAATAACAACCATAAACCCGAATATTGGTGTTAATCTCCAATTAACAACTAAATGGGTTCCATCTAAGAATCATACAATCAAAAGCCCTAAATTTGAATGATGAACACAAAAACGAATTTCGGAGTTAGAGCTTACCACTAGTATCACCACGTAGCCAAGAACGAGGAGAACACACTTTCCAACTATGCCAAAGATCGAATCACAAGTCTTGAACCCCAAATCTTCACTTAAATCCAAAGAGGATTTATGTTTTGAGAGAATAAATGGAAGAAAAATGAAAAAGGAAATGAAATGAATGAGATGGGTGGCTGAGATTTATCCCACAAACTGATCCATATGCGAAATGACGGTTTTACCCCTGAACACACCCCATTTAAAGCTGAAAATCGGGTCTGGAACCAGGCTGGTCGCGGCGCGACCCTACTTGTCGCGGCGCGACAACGTGCTGCAGCTGGTGCTTCAAATTACTAGTGTTCTGATCCAGTTTTGCTCTTAATCATCGCGGCGCGAAAACAGCCTTCGCGGCGCGACCCACAACACATTTTCTTCCATTTTCGTCTAACCAAGTCCCCGTCTCATAATTCCACTCGTACGCTCCAATCCCGACTTATTTATGCAAGCAAACCCTTCTAGAAGACCCTAGAACGAACCCTTACCAATAATCTTGCATGCATGCGTAACCACCACCTTATATACGCATATTCCCACGCGTACATGCAACGTACACTATCGTACACCGCGTATCTCTCGTTCCAACTATATATATACATGAATTCATACACAACCCGAACCATATACACATGTATATCTAAATATCTCCACTGTATATACATACATATGTACATATATATATATTCTCGCATATGAAATATTCGGGTGTTACAACTCTCCCCCACTTAGAATTGATCACGTCCTCGTGATCCTTGTTACTTAACCAAACGAACCACACTCCACGGTCCTCAACTTAAGTCCCAAACCGACTTTCCTAGGCAACTCTTTCCAATGAATTACCTTTAACAACTAAAATCGTCACCCGCGGTTATCAAGTTACCATCCGAGCATTAAAGCCATGCTCAATCCCGCACACCGGGAAACTCAACCAAATCTCGAACCGAGATATCAACCCTCTAACGTACCATTACCAAGTACAATGCTAAAAGCAACCAAGTCTCAAACCTAAGGTCAACAATCCGAAACGATGAAGACCGAACCAAACGAATCCTTACGGACAACACCAATCACTATACATCCCTTGTAGTGCGCAACACGAACCATATGCAACTACCGTAACATCATAAACACACGGCTAAAACCGATAGCGTCCAACGACCATGGCAACGCTAAACCCGAGGTGTACAAAATCAACTCTCGTCACACCCGTAACAACATGTGAGCGAAACACGGCTATCGCATCACTAATTCCACAACATGGTCCTAACGATCCCACCATCGGCGTATAAAATAACCGATAGATCACAACTCAACATGGCCGAAACAACCCGAGCCAAAACACATATGGAGGATGGTCGAAACAACCCGAACCTTAGTGAATTCGCACAACCCGAAATCCACCAACCCAATCCATATATCTCACAACGAAATGACCGCACAACCCGAGTCATCGTGAATACGCGCAAACCGATATTCACTACCACCGCCACATAGTATAACCGAGGATGGCCGTACAACCCGAGCCTTAGTGAATCCGAACTACCCGACATTCACTACCTCAAACTATGAGCTCAACCAACAAGGACAATCGTACTACCCGAAATATTGTGAATACGAACAACCCGATATTCACGTGAAATGTCCCGTTCTTATTGATTAAAAACGTTCCATATTAATTGATTTCGTTGCGAGGTTTTGACCTCTATATGAGACGTTTTTCAAAGACTGCATTCATTTTAAAACAAACCATAACCTTTATTTCATAAATAAAGGTTTAAAAAGCTTTACGTAGATTATCAAATAATGATAATCTAAAATATCCTGTTTACACACGACCATTACATAATGGTTTACAATACAAATATGTTACATCGAAATCAGTTCTTGAATGCAGTTTTTACACAATATCATACAAGCATGGACTCCAAATCTCGTCCTTATTTAAGTATGCGACAGCGGAAGCTCTTAATAATCACCTGAGAATAAACATGCTTAAAACGTCAACAAAAATGTTGGTGAGTTATAGGTTTAACCTATATATATCAAATCATAATAATAGACCACAAGATTTCATATTTCAATACACATCCCATACATAGAGATAAAAATCATTCATATGGTGAACACCTGGTAACCGACATTAACAAGATGCATATATAAGAATATCCCCATCATTCCGGGACACCCTTCGGATATGATATAAATTTCGAAGTACTAAAGCATCCGATACTTTGGATGGGGTTTGTTAGGCCCAATAGATCTATCTTTAGGATTCGCGTCAATTAGGGTGTCTGTTCCCTAATTCTTAGATTACCAGACTTAATAAAAAGGGGCATGTTCGATTTCAATAATTCAACCATAGAATGTAGTTTCCCGTACTTGTGTCTATTTTGTAAATCATTTATAAAACCTGCATGTATTCTCATCCCAAAAATATTAGATTTTAAAAGTGGGACTATAACTCACTTTCACAGATTTTTACTTCGTCGGGAAGTAAGACTTGGCCACTGGTTGATTCACGAACCTATAACAATATATACATATATATCAAAGTATGTTCAAAATATATTTACAATACTTTTAATATATTTTGATGTTTTAAGTTTATTAAGTCAGCTGTCCTCGTTAGTAACCTACAACTAGTTGTCCACAGTTAGATGTACAGAAATAAATCGATAAATATTATCTTGAATCAATCCACGACCCAGTGTATACGTATCTCAGTATTGATCACAACTCAAACTATATATATTTTGGAATCAACCTCAACCCTGTATAGCTAACTCCAACATTCACATATAGAGTGTCTATGGTTGTTCCGAAATATATATAGATGTGTCGACATGATAGGTCGAAACATTGTATACGTGTCTATGGTATCTCAAGATTACATACTATACAATACAAGTTGATTAAGTTATGGTTGGAATAGATTTGTTACCAATTTTCACGTAGCTAAAATGAGAAAAATTATCCAATCTTGTTTTACCCATAACTTCTTCATTTTAAATCCGTTTTGAGTGAATCAAATTGCTATGGTTTCATATTGAACTCTATTTTATGAATCTAAACAGAAAAATTATAGGTTTATAGTCGGAAAAATAAGTTACAAGTCATTTTTGTAAAGGTAGTCATTTCAGTCGAAAGAACGACGTCTAGATGACCATTTTAGAAAACATACTTCCACTTTGAGTTTAACCATAATTTTTGGATATAGTTTCATGTTCATAATAAAAATCATTTTCTCAGAATAACAACTTTTAAATCAAAGTTTATCATAGTTTTTAATTAACTAACCCAAAACAGCCCGCGGTGTTACTACGACGGCGTAAATCCGGTTTTACGGTGTTTTTCGTGTTTCCAGGTTTTAAATCATTAAGTTAGCATATCATATAGATATAGAACATGTGTTTAGTTGATTTTAAAAGTCAAGTTAGAAGGATTAACTTTTGTTTGCGAACAAGTTTAGAATTAACTAAACTATGTTCTAGTGATTACAAGTTTAAACCTTCGAATAAGATAGCTTTATATGTACGAATCGAATGATGTTATGAACATCATTACTACCTTAAGTTCCTTGGATAAACCTACGGGAAAAGAGAAAAATGGATCTAGCTTCAATGGATCCTTGGATGGCTCGAAGTTCTTGAAGCAGAATCATGACACGAAAACAAGTTCAAGTAAGATCATCACTTGAAATAAGATTGTTATAGTTATAGAAATTGAACCAAAGTTTGAATATGATTATTACCTTGTATTAGAATGATAACCTACTGTAAGAAAAAAATATTTCTTGAGGTTGGATGATCACCTTACAAGATTGGAAGTGAGCTAGCAAACTTGAAAGTATTCTTGATTTTATGAAACTAGAACTTTTGGAATTTATGAAGAACACTTAGAACTTGAAGATAGAACTTGAGAGAGATCAATTAGATGAAGAAAATTGAAGAATGAAAGTGTTTGTAGGTGTTTTTGGTCGTTGGTGTATGGATTAGATATAAAGGATATGTAATTTTGTTTTCATGTAAATAAGTCATGAATGATTACTCATATTTTTGTAATTTTATGAGATATTTCATGCTAGTTGCCAAATGATGGTTCCCACATGTGTTAGGTGACTCACATGGGCTGCTAAGAGCTGATCATTGGAGTGTATATACCAATAGTACATACATCTAAAAGCTGTGTATTGTACGAGTACGAATACGGGTGCATACGAGTAGAATTGTTGATGAAACTGAACGAGGATGTAATTGTAAGCATTTTTGTTAAGTAGAAGTATTTTGATAAGTGTCTTGAAGTCTTTCAAAAGTGTATGAATACATATTAAAACACTACATGTATATACATTTTAACTGAGTCGTTAAGTCATCGTTAGTCGTTACATGTAAATGTTGTTTTGAAACCTTTAGGTTAACGATCTTGTTAAATGTTGTTTACCCAATGTTTATAATGTGACGATCGCTTCAAATCCATATGGACAATACGTCATTCATTGATTTCATTGCGAGGTATTTGACCTCTATATGATACGTTTTGTAAACATTGCATTCTTTTGAAAAGGCACACCATAAATGAATATTTAAATCAAAGGTTTTTAACATCTGATGATTTCTACATATAGACAATCACTGTAAATAATAGTTTACAATAGTACTTCCGTTGACAGTACAGTCAAAATAAGATACATGGTGATGATTTGGTGAATGCAACGTTTCCTTGAAAAATATGCCATGTATGACTCCATGCACATAGCTTGTCTAACATATAAGCAAACAGCGGAAGACTTCTAGAAACCTGAGAATAAACATGCTTCAAGTGTCAACACAAAGGTTGGTGAGTTCATAGTTTTAATATTACACATAATCCGTATATCAATGTGGATTTACAAAAGTTCGGTTGTTTTATTCAAAACGTTTATCAATAGGTTTTACATAAAAGGTGGATCACAAGATTTCAGTTGTTTTATCCGAAACGTTTATCAATCGGTTCTACAAAATTGAGCACCCTGGTAACTAAACTTTAATGCTTATATAATTTGTACCCTTTATATAATCATCTTAATAATACACGCAAACCAACGTGTACGCTTCTCAAATAGCATACGTCCGTTAAAAGGCTAGTGCTCTAGCTCGGACGGGGATATCAAGCCCTATGGATCCATATATAACTACTCGCGCCTACCAGTTCTTATAACCGGCAGTTACTAGTTACCAAAGCTAAGGGATTTTCGGTTCAAACTCGGTGTAGAATTTAGTATGTACTTGTATCCATTGCGTTTAAAATAAAGTGCATGTATTCTCAGCCCAAAAATATAGATTGCAAAAGCAATTAAAAAGGGAGCAATGAAACTCACGCATATAAATATTGTATATCGGTTAATAAAGCATTTGCATGTATTCTCAGCCCAAAAATATATGTAAAAAGGGATCAAATGAACTCACTGTTTAATATTGATATACAATATTGCAGGAAAGCACGTAGGCGCATCGGAGATGATAAACACGAGGTTTGATTCACAAAAAATACCCCCGAACATTACCCATAACCTCCTTGGCAATAACCCATAATTTCCTTAGCTCTAGCTTGCTCGAAAACTCATTTTGAAAAATACTTGAACAGCACTCCGTCGTAATATTTTAAGTACATTATTATTTTTGTATCGCAAAAATAATAACACTAATAATAAAAATAATAAGATTAATAATAATCTTATTATTATTAATAATAATAATAATAATAATAATAAAATAAATAAATACGGAGTAAAAATAATATATATATGTGTGTGTGATTTATCTGGCCAAAACTCGAGAATTTATAGCACTTGGCCTGAAATCTGGAGTCATGCGACTCGCATGGAAATGGCCTTCTGGCCATGCGACTCGCATGAGGACCAGGGACAGCTCACATTGATTTGTAATTTAGCTCGTCGACATAATTAAATATTAATATAATATATATAATTTAAATAATTAATTATATATTATATTAAATTCACGTGCATAGTTGACTTGTAATTTTTGTTCCGATAAGTCGTACGTCATCACTCGACTTATGTCCCGGTTCTGGTTTTTCGAATGTCCTTTCGTACGCTGAGAAAACTTGCATTTTACGTTTCGTGACACGTACCTTTGTCAAAATATAGCCTTAAGTTATCCATAAACTATACCACTCATAGTATATCTTAAACTTTCGAGTATTTTGGTCATTTACTTCTATAAATCATCATCTCGTTATTTGCTAAAAATACATTTTAAAATAGTGTTTTACTGTAGCAATTCACTGTAGCAAAGTCAATTTCACTGTAGCAAATAGTGATTTTCGAAAACACTGTAGCATTTTGAGTAATGTGGCAATTTGAAAACACTGTAGCAAATTAGTGTTTAACTGGTTCATCTTAAACGCTTTAGTTAACTTATCTAAATATCAATTGAATCAATAAACGAATGTTACTATCGTTTATTATATATATGTATATATCTTTTTAATATACATAAATCAGTTTTTAAATACACATTGGACGTTATTTATAAATAAATTTTAATAATAAATATTTAAATTTATCATATACATTAAAATAGATATTTAAACCAATAAGTTTAATGTACGGTATCAAACAATTAATACATTGTTACCTTTTCATGTTATAGTATATATGTATCTTTTTACATATAATTGTTCGCGAATCGTCGAAAACAACCGAAGGTATTTAAATATATAAAAGTAATTCAAAAATTTTGAGATTCAGTTTTACAGACTTTGCTTATCGTGTCGGAATGTTAATCATACAAAGATTAAGTTTAAATTTAGTCGAAATTTCTGGGTCATCACATATAATATCAAAAGAGATTTTAAATTATTATATTATCATGATATTATGATGTACGAATATCTCTTAATATGATATATATACATTAAATGTCGTTACAACGATAATCGTTACATATATGTCTCGTTTCAAAATCATTAAGTTAGTAGTCTTGTTTTTACATATGTAGTTCATTGTTAATATACTTAATGATATGTTTACTTATCATAATATCATGTTAACTATATATATAACCATATATATGTCATCATATAGTTTTTACAAGTTTTAACGTTCGTGAATCACCGGTCAACTTGGGTGGTCAATTGTCTATATGAAACCTATTTCAATTAATCAAGTCTTAACAAGTTTGATTGCTTAACATGTTGGAAACATTTAATCATGTAAATATCAATCTCAATTAATATATATAAACATGGAAAAGTTCGGGTCACTACATCACGTCCCACCACACAACTCAGGAATGGTACTCTCATTTCCCACCGGTACTCATATTTCCCGATAATGTTACGCCATACCGACATAACACTACTCCCTTGATGAAGTCAGCGGACCCCGAAGGTCATGCTCCACCAATCTCAACACCACGCTCATGATGAAGTCAGCGGACCCTAAAGATCATGCTCCACCAATCACGTACTCCCATGATGAAGTCAGCGGACCCTAAAGATCATGCTCCATCAATCAACCATACCATAATGAAGTCAGCGGACCCGAAGATCATGCTTCATTAATCGTCAAACCCATGATGAAGTCAGCGGACTCCGAAAGTCATGCTTCATCAATCGCATACCATAATCGAGCAAGAACCACCTATATCAAACATAGGTACCGAACAAGAATTCTCCAAAAGAGAACCCGACACACACCTTACTTAACCGAAGGATTTCACCTCGCTCGCCAAACACGTCCATTACCTCTCAACGAGATTACCACATTATCACCTCGGTGATAATTTAAATCCAAACCATAAGTACAATTTATCCGAAATTGTAGTCTACCACAAATCGACCAAAACTAGGTCTCGACAACATTTTCCGGGTCTACCAAAAGCATCATCCGAAATCTCACACTAAAACTTCCTCGGGCGGAAGTGTAACTCCCCCACTTGGAACTACGTTCCAATATCACAACTCGTACAACCGTACAATGCTACCAAAGGTAGACTTGACCAATAGTCGGGTCCACACGACCCATCACCACGTCTTGCTCTAACCTTGAGCACACGAAGGATTTTAAACAAATCCTTAAACACTTTGAACGAAAAGTGTACCGCAACACAATCGGAGTCGAACACCACGCTAGTAGGTATAAAAGAGGCACCTAATGTCGCGTCACATAGACTCCATTACCAACAAGCATCGAGATTCAAAACACTCGATCGCAAGGGTTCCATTTCACCCGACGAACCTCGTGGTTCGTCAACTTCAACACACAAGCGAACACGCGCTTAACAATCGAACACCAAAACCCATTTCCATAGATTGGTATAAATATTTCCCAACACTAAGGAATGCTTGATTACACCAAGTCTTACGCCCTTTGTCCAATAATCCAAACGTCGCCATAGGGTACTTCCATTAGGAACGTCGCCCTTAACAATAACATGCACAACACAATGCATTTAACAAATCCAAACTTAAACGTCACATAATAAATATCCAAAGACATATTTATTAAAACGAAACGTACCTCAGCGTCTCCTTGCGGCATTCGCCGCCGCCAACTCGGGACAATCCGGCTTGCGATGTCCCTCTTTATGACAATAGTAGCACATTCCGTCATCACTTCTCGGCATTGTGCATTCCAACAACTTGTGGCCCCTAACACCACAATTGAAACACCTAGGCGCACGAGAATCCGTCGCGCCGTTTACCACATTACCCATACTCGCACTCGGACCCTTAGTCCTCTTACTCGGAGCACCATAAGAAACAACCCTTCTTCCACTTGAAGGTTCACCCGCCTTTGATCGCGTATAAGACTCGAAACCTCTAGCCACGACGAACAATTCAGCAAACGATTTCGCGTAGCCCCGACTAATCTTACTCTTCAAGTCATCATTCAAAGTTCGATAGAAATCCTCCATCAACAAATGATCGTTCCCCAAATACTCCGGACAGAAACGAGCCTTTGCCATAAAGGTCATCTTGAGAGTATTCAAATCCATAGAACCCTGTTGCAAGTTTCGCAACTCACAACGCAATTCCGACAAATCGGCTGAAGTCTGGAACTCCTCGAAGAATTCCTCCTTAAATTCGTCCCACGATAACGCCATAAACGGTTCACCACCGACAAGATCAATCTTACCATCTAACCAATCCTTTGCCCTACCCCGCAACAAGCTAGTAGCGAGTCTTGTCCTCTTCTCGGGAGGGCATTCCATTTTGCAAAAACATCCTTTGACATCCGAGATCCAAGTTGTGCTTACCAAAGGATCCGGTTTCCCATCATACATCGGAGGTTTAGTCCTCATGAAGCCCTTAAGACAACGCTCCATTTCACTACCACCCCGAAATTCGGAATACTTCCTATCCATTTCTTCTCGTAACGCACCCACTTGCTCCGCAACGGCGGCCGCAACTCTAGCGTTAAACTCCATGTCGTTCATCTCGATCCCATTTCGCGTCGCCATTCTAAAGAATGCAAAATGATTAGTCCATGAACGTATAACACCATACGCACAACACCGCCCCATCTTGCTCAACACCCGTCGTACATCACTTGTTTGACACGATTTGCACCCGTAATAAGGTTTGCAAGTCCTTATTACGCACACACGCCATATCGACTCGTTAGTACAACGACCGCTTTGCTCGATGATATAAACCAACACAACGCAAATTCTACGCGATATAAGCACCCGCAAGAATTATTATCACAACACAATAATATATTAATAATATCCGCATTACTAATATAAACGTTAGTCCACCTACAAACAAGGCACTAACTATAACCTATTCCGACCCGTACTCCTACAAGTCCCGCAACAAATTAAGCACACACAAAAGTCTAAGTCTAGGAACCTATCTCAAGTCACCTAAATCCCTTAGACCATGCTCTGATACCACTTGAAACAACCCAACCCGTATTAAAACCGGCCCATAAAAAATTTTTCCTTTTAATATGCTTTAAATAATACTTTAGGTCCCGTTACACATATTCCAAAACGTATTTGTTATCAAAGTAAGTTCATCAAACTTAAAACATACATTAATGATTTAAACTCCTTAATACAATGGTTCATTAATTAAATCGTAAACCGGTTATAATCATTATGACCCGACTAGTTACGTTTACACAAAATCGAGCATGGTGATTTGGGACTGCGCTACCCAAATCCTAATCGAGTCCAAAAGCAAGATCTTCTAAAGCAACCTAGCCGAGATCTCTAATTCCCAAGCTTACTCGAGCCGCCAAGCATGCGAACCTATAAAAATATCAACAACGAGAGGGTAAGCTAACGCTTAGTGAGTGAGAATATACTACATACATATATATGCATAAAATGGACACGCCACAAAATAGCAAATACCGCATACCGGAGCATCCAAACATAAAGGCAAGCTAGTCTAAGCATACCGTAAGATCACTAAGCAATGAGCTTAAGATACATCAACAAAATATAAGTTCGCCAACAACGATGTGAACAATGCCAATAAGCTACACCCGGAGGGTTAGCTACAACACGACAATACAACATTATATGTATACAATATATATGTATATATATGTATATATCTCTCGAATAACATAATTTGCTTACGCTTACAACACAATAACCATGGTTAACCAATCGTACAAGGGAACGATACTCGTAAGAGACCGTCGGAGTTCGTAACATCCATTAGCGTTACTTAAACACCGCGTAATCACTAATCCCCCGGGTGATGTCTTAAACACCGCGACTAATTCACCCCCATGACAATGTGGCGTCTTAAACACCGCGACGAATCCACACGCCAATCAAAATAATGAGTGGTGTCTTGAACACCGCGACATTTCCACTCCCATGACGATGTGGTGTCTTAAACACCGCAACAATACCACACGTCAATTATACAATGAGTAGTGTCTTAAACACCGCGACAATACTACTCGTCAATCCAACAATGAGTAGTGTCTTAAACACCGCGACAATACTACTCGTCAATCCAACAATGAGTAGTGTCTTAAACACCGCGACAATACTACTCACTACTTTGAATGTGGTGTCTTAAACACCGCGACAATTCCACATTCGTACACACAAACAAATACGTTATATACGCACACGCATAATTATTCCACTCACAATGTTGACCCTTCGCCATTGGGGTTATATAATCCACATCACACGCCCATGTGATAACGTACACACCAAGTGTGCACCTCGTCAAAAGGTGGTCAACCAAAACGCACAACCGTGCCAATTGGACCAATACAAAAGTCCATGAAATCCACCTATATATGAAGTGAGCTCTATAGCCGAGAATCACTTCACCCGACCCGCACCCATCCTACACATACATATGCACATAGGATATTAACACTCACCTTGAAGTCTTGAGAAATGCTTCCAAGTAGTCCGCAACACGCCAATGGAAAGTACCTAAACCATTATCATAAATACCACAACACAATTAGATTGGATTTACAAACCAACCCAATTCGACACTTAGTGCAAATTCGACCCAAATGCACTTCCAAGTACAAACCGCGCCCAAACTTAACCAAAATTCACTAACACAAGTGATAATGGTCCTAATATGTCAATCAAACCCGAGCACAAGTGTTAAACACGTGTCTCACCCATATTGACACCAAAACCCTAATTTTAACCAATTAAGTCAAAATCTCACCATTTACAAGTTTTACAAGCATAAACTTGCACACTAAACATAAAACCGCCAATAACAACCATAAACCCGAATATTGGTGTTAATCTCCAATTAACAACTAAATGGGTTCCATCTAAGAATCATACAATCAAAAGCCCTAAATTTGAATGATGAACACAAAAACGAATTTTGGAGTTAGAGCTTACCACTAGTATCACCACGTAGCCAAGAACGAGGAGAACACACTTTCCAACTACGCCAAAGATCGAATCACAAGTCTTGAACCCCAAATCTTCACTTGAATCCAAAGAGGATTTATGTTTTGAGAGAATAAATGGAAGAAAAATGAAAAAGGAAATGAAATGAATGAGATGGGTGGCTGAGATTTATCCCACAAACTGATCCATATGCGAAATGATGGTTTTACCCCTGAACACACCCCATTTAAAGCTGAAAATCGGGTCTGGAACCAGGCTGGTCGCGGCGCGACCCTACTTGTCGCGGCGCGACAACGTGCTGCAGCTGGTGCTTCAAATTATTAATGTTCTGATCCAGTTTTGCTCTTAATCATCGCGGCGCGACAACAGCCTTCGCGGCGCGACCCACAACACATTTTCTTCCATTTTCGTCTAACCAAGTCCCCGTCTCATAATTCCACTCGTACGCTCCAATCCCGACTTATTTATGCAAGCAAACCCTTCTAGAAGACCCTAGAACGAACCCTTACCAATAATCTTGCATGCATGCGTAACCACCACCTTATATACGCATATTCCCACGCGTACATGCAACGTACACTATCGTACACCGCGTATCTCTCGTTCCAACTATATATATACATGAATTCATACACAACCCGAACCATATACACATGTATATCTAAATATCTCCACTGTATATACATACATATGTACATATATATAAATTCTCGCATATGAAATATTCGGGTGTTACATTTAATAATAAAGTTCTTTTTAAACTGAAAACGTTTTTGTACGTTTGAAACTAAATAGATCAATCGAGTCTTTATGAGATTCAATCTTCCAATATCCTTTGTCTAGTTCTCAATGATTGACAATTTGTTCTTATTTATAAATCACTTTACCATTTTCCGAATATTGTTAAAATGGAAAGATTTCTCAAATCAACGTGGGCCTTTCAACAGAGACTTGTAATCATAATTCAATATATCTGATAATTCAATCATTTGATCTTATCTTCTAATTCTATTGATAAACATTTTGAAACAGATACAATCATATAAAGTATTTAATCTAATATTTTGTTTACGTTTCAAGTTATAATATATATACACATATACATATATAATCATATTCGTTTAATGGTTCGTGAATCGTTGGAACTTGGTCAAGGTTGAATGAATGTATGAACATAGTTTAAAATTCTTGAAATTTAACTTAACAAATATTGCTTATCGTGTCGGAAATATATAAAGATTAAAGTTTAAATTTGATTGGAAATTTTCGAGTTGTCACAGTACCTACCCGTTAAAGAAATTTCGTCCCGACATTTGAGTGGAAAGGTCGTGAATGATAATAAGTATGTTTTCATGATGCATACGTGCTGAAAATTAGAGTTTTATCATCAGCGAATAATTTGGATAAACAATCCATTTATATGAAGAGTACGAATGAAGCTAACATAGAAGAGTGAAATGAGTAAGTGTAGATTCATCTTATCATTTGACGTAGATATGATTGATTCCCATATTTCAAGGGATTTGAAGAAAATCTTCTTAATAAGATTTGACTCTCCGGTAATCAAAGGAATTAGGATCCGCTTTAAATGCGATCGTCCATTTTAATTGTTCTGTCGGAGATTTTCTTATAAATTCACCTCCTTCGTTTCCTTACAACTCACACCTTCTGTTGATGCATTTTATGCAAGTCCCTAGACATCTACCCACGTCCATTGTAGGTACAACAGTTTACAGGCCACCATTATTGCTCGTTATTATCCTATCCGTGTTTGTATGTGGTTACAGGAACTGCAGGAATGAGATTTAGATGTTTTACTATGTTAGACTTAGTCATACGTACGAGTGAAGCCTCACTAGTACAGCTGACAGGCTCATACTCACGGTTGATGCTGAGCTAAGTCACAATTACAACCTAAATGAGAAGACACGAGTGAGTGATCACCCGTACGGCTGATGAAGCCAACTCGTACGTGTGATGAATGAATTGTATGGGTGAGTCAACAGCAGGGGTATATAAAGTCTTATGTTCTTCATTTTAGGTTAAGCCTCTCATTTGTTACACACACTCAGATCTAGTGAGCTCCTCCGATTCTCTCTCAGTCCAAATCACCCAGGTGGTGAATAATAGCTCTAGGTGTTGATCTAATCACACTTGATTTAGTTGTGGTTTGACTAAATTAATCAAAAAAAACTTAACCTATTCACTAGAGGGTTTGATTCACTTATTTAGCCATTGTGTGAGTTAAATCTATTGATTTCTAAGTTCCTAGTCATGTTTCATCACCTTCTATTCTTTCCCCCTCAACTCATATTTTAAAGTATTCATCAATATGCTCCATCCAGTTCTGATTCTCGATATACTTCTAACTTTCATATCGATCATTCTTCTTTTTCATCTACCGCAGGAAGAATCTGTTTACTTCTACTATACTCTTGGGTTTATAGTGTTTCTAGTTCTCCCGTGTCTTTATATTGCTATATGCATCGATATATATGGTTTATAATTTCTGGTTTGTCGTTGGGCTTTATATGTTCCCTTATATTTCAAAGTCTCTGCTTCTGTCTTCTATAATCATTATCATTCACAGTTAATGCTCTCCTTTATTTGCTGCAATTTATACCCCAATTTCTATTTCGGAGTTTGTACTTTCGTTTCTTCTTCTTGCGATTAAGCACCGCTTGTAATGGTCCAGAATTCACAGATATGAATTTCAGAATGAACATTGTTAATGTTCTAGGAAGGAAATTGTGATGGCACGATCTTGACTTGTCAAATTACTAGAATACCTTGGAAAAGGCCGAATCGTCAAGAAATATTTTCTTGATATTTTAGAGGTTAAATAGAATACAAGAGTCGTATAACATGGCACATGATGATGTTATGATCTGTGAATCATCACGTTCCATTTAGAAACTCAGCATGACTTACTGTAATATAATCACATTGATCAAGTGTCATTATATTATACTAATTCATGCTTCAGTTCCCAACACTACTTCAAAATATTCCTATTTTAAACTTGAATGTTTCAGAATTTAGAAACTAAAATAGTTTCTTTTATGATGTAATACAGATAGCGCGAAGAGGTAAATGATTTCAAATAAGAAAAATTAAGAAAATATCTTCAGAAATATGGAGGATATTTATAATGAAAGATATGATGATATTTTAGAATTTCTAATATCAGAGGATGATGAAGAATATTGTCCGCAGGGGTTTAGAGTCAGGAGCAAGGTATTCGTTAATGACTTCAGCAGGTACTGAATCATTTGGATCCTTTGAAGTCAGGTTCAGTCTTTGTAATTGATGTCAAAGCTAAGGGGTATAAAATACTATTAAATTTTTGCAGGAAATACTATTAAATACGATACAATTTTACACAAGATATTTATTTATTTATAGAATGGATATACTTAAACCTTGCTACAACACTTATAGGAAGTGTACCTAATCGTACAGTAGTGTAGTTTTTAGTAAGTCCGGTTCGTTCTACAGGGAATCTTTTTTTTTAAACAAAGCTCAACGCTATATTAGTTTACTTTTATAAAAATACAAACATATATATAAGTAATATTATTATTATAAAGGGGGGTTTTTACCGTTTAATGACCGGTTTGTCGATTTTAAAACTTTAGTCGCAGTTAAAACCAAATGTAAAATAATAAATAAATACAAGACTTAATTTTAAGCGTAAAGTAAATAACGATAATGAAATTGGGAATAATAAAAGTGCGATAAAATAAACTTGCGATAATTAAAAAGGACGATAATTAAAAGTGCAATTAAATAACAATAAATAAAAGTGCGATAATTAGAAGTGCAATTAAATATAAAATAAAGGAAATTAAATATGAAATAAAAGAATTATGCTTATTTAAACTTCCGTAATCATGATGTTTGACGTGTTGATTTTAGTTTTACGCCCATGGGTTAATTGTCTTTTGTCCTGGATTATTTAATATGTCCGTCTGGTTTTTGTCCATAACAGTCCATCGGTCATAAATATAAAGTGCGAGTGTCCTCGTCAAATTATTCTTATACCCGAAGTTAAATATTCCAACTAATTGGGGATTTAAACTATAACAAGATTTTAATACTTTGTTTAATAATTACACCAGGATGTCGACTGAGTGTAACCCAAGGTTTTAATATTTTGTTATCAATTATACCAAGTGTCCTTTGTACATAATTTCACCCCTGTTTTAATTATTCTAGTGGCTATTAATACATTCCCGTGTCCGGTTAAATGAACGATTATTCGTACATATAAATACCCCGCCCATCGTGTCCGATTGAGTGTATATGGTAATTTATAGGGACGCCCAATTGTAAATCTTTATATTAACATTAACAAACTATCATTTAGTTAAACAAATATAAAGCCCATTAATAGCTCATAGTCTAATTTCCACAAGTGTCGTTCTTTTGTCCAAACCCCAATTATGGTACAAAGCCCAATTACCCAATTTTAGTAATTAGCCCAACATCATGATTACTTCGTTTTAAATAAGCATAATAATAACTTAGCTACGAGACATTAATATAAAAAGGTTGAACATAACTTACAATGATTAAAAATAGCGTAGCATTACACGGACAGAATTTCGACTTACACCCTTACAACATTCGCTAACATACCCTTATTATTAGGATTAAAATTAAAATTAAAATATAAATTATAAATATATATATTTTACGTATGAATGAGGAGAAGAAAAAGATGGATTTTGCGATCAGAATTTGGTTGCTTTTATAGGGATTTTTGAAACTTGGGGCTCCGCGACTCGCGGCCTTTTTGGCCTTCAAACTCCGCGAGTCGCGGAGTTTGCAATTACAGCTCACTCTGGTTTGGAGTCTTTCTTGCCGACGGTTTTTATTATTTATTATAATATATAAATAATTATAAGAATTATTTAAATATTATATTATATTTATGTGCATAGTTGACTTGTAATTTTTAGTCCGTTGCGTCGAGCGTTGAGAGTTGACTCTGGTCCCGGTTCCGGATTTTCGAACGTCCTTGCGTACAATTTTATATTTTGTACTTTGCGTTTTGAATCTTGTACTCTTGTAATTTCGAGACGTTTCTTATCAATAATTGGAACCTCTTTGATTGTCTTTTGTACTTTTGAACTTTTTGGTCGTTTGCGTCTTCAATTCGTCGAATCTGTCTTTTGTCTTCACCTTTTATTATTTAAACGAATATCACTTGTAAATAGAACAATTGCAACTAAAAGCTTGTCTTTCTTGAGGAATAATGCTATGAAATATATGTTCGTTTTTAGTATTATCAAATATTCCCACACTTGAGCGTTGCTTGTCCTCAAGCAATATCGTCTTGAAATACTAGAATCACTTCTTTATTCTTCACACTTTGTACATCAGTGATTTCTATACGGCGGTATAAACAATGGTAGTAATGATATGGTTTACAGTTCCACATGACTATAAAAATTTAGATCCATTAAGGAAATTGGATCTTTATGAAAACATTTGATCTTTTGAAAATTAAATCTAGTTTTTACCCTAGATAAGTTTTCCGAAATAACCCTTTACCGGTGTTTGCAAAATATTTTTGTGGGTTTGGTGGGTTTCAGATTTGAAAATTTTAGCTCAAAACTTGCGGTTTTGTGTCACCCACTTGCTAACCTTGTATTTGGAAAGAAACACGTCCAGTTTACTTGTCCCGTATATTACCTTTCGGTAAACTACCGTCCGATTGTAAAGGAAAGCGTTGAACAAGCAACTGTTAAGGCAATGTCCCCTGTCATGCTTTTAATTATGGTCTATAACGTGTCGGATGCAATTACTATCCTTGGTAGGAGCAATAGTAAAGCTCACCCTTATGATTTTTCGGTATGGTACAAGGTCCTGTCTTTGACCACTATGCAACCACCGTTCTTACGGTTGACACCCGATTTGGTTCAGGTGACCTAATGAATTCCAGGTGAATTCCTAGGATTTTACGTTCAATGGTAATGAACGCATTGAAAATAGGGTTTTCAGAAAACAAATCGGTTTGTAATTTTGATCAAAATATTTTCTCGTTCAAGCTCGAGTTTAGATATCATTGAATTCCATGAGTTTGTAATTCTCAATCTTTAAGGTCAATCTCAAGGATTGAGTGATATCAGTCTTAAAAGCTGATTTTTAATTTTTAAGGAGATTATCCTTTCTGGGGATCTGATTCATTAGTCTTATCCAGCTAATTTGCATGGTGCCCCCCATTGTACAAGATAAATCCTTCTCATGGTTAGGATAAATCTGACCACTTGGCGACCCTGTTTAATGCTGAGGTCCGTGGATTTCCTGCTGATTTTAGTGATGACTTTTCTTAGATTTTTCGTCAACCTACAGCTGGTCTGGACGACAACTTCATGACCTAAATCAAGAAGCGCGTGTCTTTTTCGGAAGACTTTACTTCCTTTTAATGATGGAATTGATTCATCGTGTAGATCCATCTTTTCTTTTCTTTCATCGGGTAAAATAGATTAGTTTAGTCCAAAGCAAAAGTATTTTCAGTTATTTGTTACAGATATATGTGACATATGTTTAAGATAACTTGGTAAATTTTCCCACACTTGGCTTTTATTTTCCTTTTTATCGTCCTCTATTCCATTTTAAATGAATTTTAACATTTTAGTTTATTTCTCAATTTATGTCCTTTCCGAGGTAACAATAATTTCGGTGTTAAAACCTAGTTTTATTGTTCATAAATATGTATAAACATGATTTTGAGTTCATTTAATTGAAAATTTTGAAAAATTTTACTAGAATTGGGTAGTTAGTATATAAGACTAGGGCTGTTCTTTTTTTATCAGAGAGCACTAGATTCTAATACAACTACTGCTTTACTAGTATTTTTAATGGTAACCAAGTGTTTAAGATAAAAATTTTAAAATCCGAAAGAATTTAACCCCTTCCCACACTTAAGATCTTGCAATGCCCTCATTTGCAAGAAATCAGTAACAATTTAAATTATTGAGGGTGATTAGTGTGAAAATGATTAAATTTTTACCAAAGTTTCCAAATATATTGGCGTTTGTTTGCTGAATGATAAATGGTGCACATCATTTGTTC
This sequence comes from Rutidosis leptorrhynchoides, assembly GCF_046630445.1. Lineage (NCBI taxonomy): Eukaryota > Viridiplantae > Streptophyta > Magnoliopsida > Asterales > Asteraceae > Rutidosis > Rutidosis leptorrhynchoides. The sequence continues at coordinate 152,261,882 of NC_092334.1, forward strand.
ATTCCGTCTTGTTGTTATTTCACATATATTTTGCATCTTGTCGTCAAAATTAGTTGCTTTTGCTGAACTTAATGCCAGTCTTTGAAAATGCGTTGTTTTACCCTGTTGTGTACATAAGATAAACTGCAAACATATATACATATTTTTGAAGTTTGGTATATTACCCCACATTCAAAAATTATTGAAATCTAAGAATAAAAGTTAGATAATTATAAAAATGATTACAATATTAACAAAAGTATTAAACTTATCAATAATTACAAATTACAAAAAAAAAAAAAAAAAATAAGTATACTAGGGATGATACTGGTACCAATAGGGGTTCCAGGCATAACCATAGGTGCTATAGAATGCTTCGGCAGGGTTATACGTAGGATATGGTGGCTGCATCTCTATAGACCAGGGAGGGAAGATGGGTTTCGGTGTAGGAATATAGTTTCTACCTATATGTTAGCAATGAGCTATGATTTGGTTCTGATGAACTTGCCAATCTTCAAATGCTCTCTGTCTAGCATTTTCGTATTCCTGAGAAGCTATAAACCTTTGCATTTCTTGCATCTCATTCCCCCCTCCTACATTACCTTGATGTTGGTTTCTCTCAACCTGTGGATGTCTACCATGGTATGGTACTGCGGCGTTATTTCGCCTCTTCAAAACTTTCGCACCATGGTATACATTTAAACCGGCAGCGGCGCCAAAATTACTTGATGTCAAAGCTAAGGGGTATAAAATACTATTAAATTTTTGCAGGAAATACTATTAAATACGATACAATTTTACACAAGATATTTATTTATTTATAGAATGGATATACTTAAACCTTGCTACAACACTTATAGGCAGTGTACCTAATCGTACAGTAGTGTAGTTTTTAGTAAGTCCGGTTCTTCTACTAATAATCCCCCCCGACTTATATCCACACCGAGATATTCACCAATCAAAGTAATAAAAATACCACCTCCTATTATGCTATGCGGTCGCATCCCCCGAACCATAGCTGATAAATAATAATCCACACAATATGGTATACTTACAGCGCTTTGTGGGTCTCGAATACACATATGGTAAAAGAAATCCTGTTCATTTACTTTTTCCTTGTTCTTACCCCTTTGTGTAATCGAATTAGCTAAAAACCTATGAATCACTCTTAATTCGGCTCTATCTATATCCAAATAAGAGTAATTTCCCCCTTTGAAACGGTGATGGCTTGTCATTTGACTCCACACACCGTGTGTATCAAAATTTTCATCTATCTTTCTACCGTTTAGTATCAACCCTCTACAATCGGCAGATGCTAACTCCTCAGGCGTATATATATGTAAAGCTTGAGCCATGTCTAGTAAAGACATGTGGCGCATCGAACCGCCTAACAAAAATCTAATAAAAGAACGATCGGTTAAACTAGCTACCCGATCATTCAACTCTATACTACACAACAATTCTTCACACCATACTTTATACACAGGTCTACGCATGGTGAATAAATGTACCCATTCATTAAAAGTAGAATTACCATACCTCTGTACCAGTAATTCCCTAATTGGCCCGGCCAATTCTACAGCTTCTAAGGGTCCCCATTCTATGACCCTCGGTATCTCAACAACCTTAGAATGAAGAGTATGCAAACCCCTTTGATATTTTGGATAATCTATCCAAAGTCTGTCAAATCTCAGGTCCGGGTGCAACTCTTCCAAGTGCATATCGGAAAAGGTCATGACTGGATGAGGTATATCCTGCTTGTAGTAGTTATCCATCTCCTGTTGTTCCGCATTCTCAGCAGGAGCATTACGGGCTTGGGATGAAGATTCACCCCTTTCAGTCTGCAAAACACATCAAACACAATTTTTGTGCATCCAAATATGCATTAGTGTCAGCAAAATCATCAATCAAAATAATTACAATGACATTATCAATTTATATTAAACTTAAGCTTATTTTCACATTTTTATCAAATCTACACTTTTTCAAATAAGCATATACGAAAATGTTCGCCAAGTTCATAAGCATTCAACTCAAATAACATGTCAAAATAATCATTACTAGCAATTAAACAAGTTTCAAATGGCATTTTCTTTCAAAAATCAAGTTCATGAATTTTAGACTTGAAAAAGTCCACTTTAATTCTCAAAATCATGTTTAGGCTCAAAGTTTGGATCATTTAACTACCTAAACATGTTACACTACTTAATTTAGCAACAATTCATGACAAAAATCAGCCATAACCTGTTTATATCTAAAAGCCCCAAATTTGCTCAAGAACACAAACCCTAGATTATTCAAAATTTGAAGTTTAAGGCTTCTAATCATGTTAAATAGCATCAATCTAGGTTATACAAGCATAATACATAAACAATTTAAGCCTAATTACACTAAAAAGCATCAAAATCAAATTGGGGAAAAAATGGCTCAAGAACACTAATTTCGGATTAAATGATGTTTAGGTGTAGAAATTTACCGTTTTTCTTGAGTAATTCCTAGATAGCATCCTTCTCAACATGATTTTAGTAAAAAATTTGGTGATTAACGGTTAAAAATTGTGATTTTGGGGTGTATTTTTCGGGTATTTTCGAGCAGTTTTCGCAGTGTTTGTGTGTTTTGTGGGTTGGGACTGATCTGTTTCAGCTATATTTTTTTTTCTGTAATCCGACCCCTCCGCGAGTCGCGGCATTTAAGCCTTCAAACTCCGCGACTCGCGGAGTTTGCTTTTTTTTTTTTTTTTTTTTTTTTGTATAATCATTAACTTATAAAACAATTAAGTACTTAATTTTAAAATTTTGTTTCCTTTGTTATTTAGGACGAGGTCGTTTCGGATCGATGTCCTAGTCCGTCCCTCGATAAAATTTAAAATTTGTCTTTTTGTAGCGATTGTTTTAAAAGCTAAGATTTTTGGGGTTTTTTTTTTTTTGTTTTTGGCATACTTTAATTCAATGAGATTAAAAATAATGATAATAAAAGTTCTCGTCCCTCTCTCGGGTAAAGCAATTTCGGTTTAAAGACCTAGTCTTCAACTTACGACGAATTTTAAAAATCATATTTTTAACTTAATGAGATAAAGTAAATTTTTGTTTTTAAATTCACACAACTTAAATATAAAATTCAAAATTTATATTGAAAATTCACACCAAACTTAAAATTTGAAATGCATAAAATTAAAAATTTATATTTTAAAAATTAAAAATTCACACCAAACTTAATTTAAAAATTTATAAATTCATACCAAACTTATATTAATTTTTCAAATATTTACAATTTTAAATATATTGTTTTTACAAAGTTTACAATATTAATTTAAGATTTAAATATTAATTTTAAAAACATGGTAAAAATAAAATTAAAAATCTTTTTTGGCTTTTTATCCCACTTTAGTCAATCAAATATTATCAAAAATATGCGCCCCTCTTTTCGGTAAAGTAATTTCGGTTCCAAGACCTAATTTAACTCATGACGAATTTTTGAAATATTTTGGGTTGATTGTTTAAAGATATTTATACCTTAAGAATAAACGTTAAATTTCGCAGTGATGTAATAAATTTTTGAATGATATCAATAATTTCGGTCGCCAAACCTAATTTTATTCAATACCAATTTAATACTTTTTAGCGAACAAATTAGCGTTTATTATCAAAAGGTTAAAAATAAAAAAAATAAAATAAAAACTGTACAAACATACCTGTGAAATAGATTTCTTAGTTATATGATCTATCCCATTCATAAGATAGTCAGTTTAATTGGTTTTCCATAGCTACATAGGCGTAACCTCGAGCATTCAGTGTCTTTTCTTCTAAACATATGAACGGTCCGTCTCTGCATAAAGTAACAAATTCGTTATTTGAATAGGTTTGATTATTTAAACATTTACCTCCATGTGACCATTTTCCGCATTTGTGACATCTTTCTAGGTGTCGTGCTCTTCTTTTCGCTGCGGATTTTGATTTTCCTTTACCAAATTGTAACTTATTATCTTCGCATCTGGATTCTTTTCTAACTCCGTCCATTCTTTCTCTGATTACTGATACTATTTCACTTGGTAGTATGTCATTATTTCTTTTAGTGATCAAAGCGTATAGCATTAGACCATGGTTTAGTTCACAGGCAGTCTTCATTTTGTAAAAACCTAAAAAAAATAAAAATTCAGAATGGGGGGAGAAGACTAGTTCTTTAGGGTCTGCTAGGGAAAGACCATTCGGGTTCCATTTTCGAGAACTATATGAAAACAGACAATCTAACTCTAACAGAAATACATATTATCCTTTAAAGACTTGATTCTCCCCACACTTAGTTAGCTGTGGTGTCGAAATTGTGATTAACTTCGTTGTCGACTTCCATCGGACCATGTATGTAATGTTTAACTCTGTGACCATTAACTTTAAATTCAATCTCATTTGAATTTATCAATTCTATCGTTCCGTATGGGAAAACTCTTTTGACTATGAATGGTCCAGACCATCTTGATTTCAATTTTCCAGGAAATAGCTTGAATCGTGAATTGAAAAGAAGAACTCTGTCTCCTTCTTTAAATTCTTTTAAACTTCTGATTCTTTTATCATGCCATTTCTTCGTTCTTTCTTTATAGATTAACGAATTATCGTATGCTTCATGTCTTAATTCTTCTAATTCGTTTAGTTGACTTAATCGTAGACGTCCGGCTTCATGTAAATCAAGATTACATGTCTTCAAAGCCCAAAATGCTTTGTGTTCAATTTCTACTGGAAGATGACATGCTTTTCCATAAACAAGTCTAAAAGGTGTGGTTCCAATTGGAGTTTTGTAGGCTGTTCTAAAAGCCCAGAGTGCATCCTCCAATTTAATGGACCATTTCTTCGGATTTGATCCTACGGTTTTCTCTAGAATACGTTTTAAAGCTCGGTTGGTATTTTCAACTTGTCCACTTGTTTGTGGATGATATGCGGTGGAGATTTTATGAGTTACTCCATATCTTTTAAGAACTTTCTCAAGTTGATTATTACAGAAATGAGTACCCCGATCACTTATTAAAGCTTTCGGTGTTCCAAACCTTGCAAAAAGACGTTTTAAAAAGTTGACTACAACTCGTGCATCGTTAGTTGGGAGAGCTTGTGCTTCCGCCCATTTAGATACATAATCAATGGCTACGAGTATATATAGATTATTATGAGATTTTGGAAATGGACCCATAAAGTCAATACCCCAAATGTCAAATACTTCACATACTTGGATGACATTTTGTGGCATTTCATCACGTTGATTTATTTTTCCGGCCCTTTGACATGCATCACAGGATTTGCAAAGAAGGTGTGCGTCTTTGTAAATTGTAGGCCAATAGAATCCAGCTTCATAAACTTTTCTTGCTGTTAGTTGAGGCCCATAATGCCCTCCTGTTGGTCCTGTGTGACAATGGTTTAAAATTTTACTAGCTTCATCTCCAAATACACATCGGCGTATTATTCCATCGGGACAACTTTTAAACAGATGTGGATCTTCCCAGAAATAGTGTTTTATATCACTGAAGAATTTCTTTCGTCTTTGGTACGATAATCCTTTTTCAAGGAATCCACAAACTAAGTAGTTTACATAGTCTGCAAACCATGGGATTTCATTATAATCTATCTTCAATAGATATTCATCAGGAAAGTTGTCTTGTATGGCCGATTCATTTAGAACTTCTAACTCAGGATTTTCAAGACGAGAAAGATGATCAGCGGCGAGATTTTCTGCACCTCTTTTATCTCGGATTTCAATATCAAACTCTTGTAAGAGTAAGATCCAACGGATTAATCTTGGTTTAGCATCTTGTTTTGAAAATAGGTGGTTTAGCATCTTGTTTTGAAAATAGGTATCTAAGAGCAGAATGGTCGGTATAGACCACCGTTTTTGCTAGAATGAGATATGATCAAAATTTGTCAAAAGCAAAGACAATAGCAAGGAGTTCTTTTTCAGTAGTTGTATAGTTCGTTTGTGCTCCTTGTAACGTCTTACTAGCATAATATATAGGTTGAAATCGTTTTTCAATCCTTTGTCCTAAAACGGCTCCCATTGCAAAATCACTTGCATCGCACATTAGTTCAAATGGTAGATTCCAATTTGGTGTTATCATGATCGGCGCATTAGTGAGTTTTTCTTTAAGAATATTAAAAGATTTGATACACTCATCTGAAAAGATGAATGGAGCATCCTTTTCTAGGAGTTTATTCATAGGAGTGGCAATTTTAGAAAAATCTTTTATGAAACGTCGGTAAAAACCGGCATGCCCTAGAAAACTCCTAACTCCTCTAACATTGGTGGGATGTGGAAGTTTAGCAATTACATCTACTTTAGCTCTATCCACTTCAATTCCTTCTTTTGAAATTTTATGTCCAAGAACGATGCCTTCTTTAACCATGAAATGGCATTTCTCCCAATTAAGTACTAGATTTGATTTTTCGCATCTAATTAGCATTCGTTCCAGATTAACTAGACATGATTTAAATGTATCACCGAAGACTGAAAAGTCATCCATGAATACTTCCATGCATTCTTCTATCATGTCGTGAAAAATCGCCATCATACACCTTTGAAAGGTTGCAGGGGCGTTGCAAAGTCCAAATGGCATGCGTTTGTAAGCAAAAGTACCATAAGGGCACGTGAATGTGCTTTTCTCTTGATCTTCGGGTGCTATTGGAATTTGAAAATATCCGGAAAATCCATCTAGAAAACAATAGTAACTATTTCCGGCTAATTTTTCCAACATTTGATCTATGAAAGGTAAGGGAAAGTGATCTTTTCTGGTGGCGTCATTTAATTTTCTATAATCAATACATACACGCCATCCTGTTACAGTCCTAGTAGGAATAAGCTCATTTTTTCATTTGTAATGACAGTCATGCCACCCTTCTTAGGCACGCATTGAACTGGGCTTACCCATGGACTATCAGAAAGTAGATATATCAAACCTGCATCTAGCAGTTTAATAATCTCTTTCTTAACTACATCTTGCATATTAGGATTTAGTCTTCGTTGGCATTGCACATATATTTTATGACCTTCTTCCATAAGGATTTTATGTGTGCAATACGAAGGACTTATTCCTTTAATATCATGAATCTTCCATGCAATGGCTGGTTTATGAGCTTTCAACATAGAAATGAGTTGTGATTTCTCATTTTCAGTAAGAGAAGACGATATTATTACAGGTAATTCAGATTCACCATGTAAATAAGCGTATTCCAAATGGTTTGGAAGTGGTTTTAACTCTAATTTCGGAGGTTCTTCTATCGATGATTTATATCGATATCTGTCTTCTTTTTTTAGCATTTGAATTTCTTCTGTTGTTTGTAGTGACCCGAACTTTTCCATGTTTATATATATTAATTGAGATTGATATTTACATGATTAAATGTTTCCAACATGTTAAGCAATCAAACTTGTTAAGACTTGATTAATTGAAATATGTTTCATATAGACAATTGACCACCCAAGTTGATCGGTGATTCACGAACGTTAAAACTTGTAAAAACTATATGATGACATATATATGGATATATATATATAGTTAACATGATACTATGATAAGAAAACATATCATAAAGTATATTAACAATGAACTACATATGTAAAAACAAGACTACTAACTTAATGATTTTTAAACGAGACATATATGTAACGATTATCGTTGTAAAGACATTTAATGTATATATATCATATTAAGAGATATTCATACATGATAATATCATGATAATATAATAATTTAAAATCTCATTTGATATTATAAACATTGAGTTAACAACATTTAACAAGATCGTTAACCTAAAGGTTTCAAAACAACACTTACATGTAACGACTAACGATGACTTAACGACTCAGTTAAAATGTATATACATGTAGTGTTTTAATATGTATTTATACACTTTTGAAAGACTTCAATACACTTATCAAAATACTTCTACTTAACAAAAATGCTTACAATTACATCCTCGTTCAGTTTCATCAACAATTCTACTCGTATGCACCCGTATTCGTACTCGTACAATACACAGCTTTTAGATGTATGTACTATTGGTATATACACTCCAATGATCAGCTCTTAGCAGCCCATGTGAGTTACCTAACACATGTGGGAACCATCATTTGGCAACTAGCATGAAATATCTCATAAAATTACAAAAATATGAGTAATCATTCATGACTTATTTACATGAAAACAAAATTACATATCCTTTATATCTAATCCATACACCAATGACCAAAAACACCTACAAACACTTTCATTATTCAATTTTCTTCATCTAATTGATCTCTCTCAAGTTCTATCTTCAAGTTCTAAGTGTTCTTCATAAATTCCAAAAGTTCTAGTTTCATAAAATCAAGAATACTTTCAAGTTTGCTAGCTCACTTCCAATCTTGTAAGGTGATCATCCAACCTCAAGAAATCTTTGTTTCTTACAGTAGGTTATCATTCTAATACAAGGTAATAATCATATTCAAACTTTGGTTCAATTTCTATAACTATAACAATCTTATTTCAAGTGATGATCTTACTTGAACTTGTTTTCGTGTCATGATTCTGCTTCAAGAACTTCGAGCCATCCAAGGATCCATTGAAGCTAGATCCATTTTTCTCTTTTCCAGTAGGTTTATCCAAGGAAATTAAGGTAGTAATGATTTTCATAACATCATTCGATTCATACATATAAAGCTATCTTATTCGAAGGTTTAAACTTGTAATCACTAGAACATAGTTTAGTTAATTCTAAACTTGTTCGCAAACAAAAGTTAATCCTTCTAACTTGACTTTTAAAATCAACTAAACACATGTTATATATCTATATGATATGCTAACTTAATGATTTAAAACCTGGAAACACGAAAAACACCGTAAAACCGGATTTACGCCGTCGTAGTAACACCGCGGGCTGTTTTGGGTTAGTTAATTAAAAACTATGATAAACTTTGATTTAAAAGTTGTTATTCTGAGAAAATGATTTTTATTATGAACATGAAACTATATCCAAAAATTATGGTTAAACTCAAAGTGGAAGTATGTTTTCTAAAATGGTCATCTAGACGTCGTTCTTTCGACTGAAATGACTACCTTTACAAAAACGACTTGTAACTTATTTTTCCGACTATAAACCTATACTTTTTCTGTTTAGATTCATAAAATAGAGTTCAATATGAAATCATAGCAATTTGATTCACTCAAAACGGATTTAAAATGAAGAAGTTATGGGTAAAACAAGATTGGATAATTTTTTTCATTTTAGCTACGTGAAAATTGGTAACAAATCTATTCCAACCATAACTTAATCAACTTGTATTGTATATTATGTAATCTTGAGATACCATAGACACGTATACAATGTTTCGACCTATCATGTCGACACATCTATATATATTTCGGAACAACCATAGACACTCTATATGTGAATGTTGGAGTTAGCTATACAGGGTTGAGGTTGATTCCAAAATATATATAGTTTGAGTTGTGATCAATACTGAGATACGTATACACTGGGTCGTGGATTGATTCAAGATAATATTTATCGATTTATTTATGTACATCTAACTGTGGACAACTAGTTATAGGTTACTAACGAGGACAGCTGACTTAATAAACTTAAAACATCAAAATATATTAAAAGTGTTGTAAATATATTTTGAACATACTTTAATATATATGTATATATTGTTATAGGTTCGTGAATCAACAGTGGCCAAGTCTTACTTCCCGACGAAGTAAAAAATCTGTGAAAGTGAGTTATAGTCCCACTTTTAAAATCTAATATTTTTGGGATGAGAATACATGCAGGTTTTATAAATGATTTACAAAATAGACACAAGTACGTGAAACTACATTCTATGGTTGAATTATCGAAATCGAATATGCCCCTTTTTATTAAGTCTGGTAATCTAAGAATTAGGGAACAGACACCCTAATTGACGCGAATCCTAAAGATAGATCTATTGGGCCTAACAAACCCCATCCAAAGTACCGGATGCTTTAGTACTTCGAAATTTATATCATATCCGAAGGGTGTCCCGGAATGATGGGGATATTCTTATATATGCATCTTGTTATTGTCGGTTACCAGGTGTTCACCATATGAATGATTTTTATCTCTATGTATGGGATATGTATTGAAATATGAAATCTTGTGGTCTATTGTTACGATTTGATATATATAGGTTAAACCTATAACTTACCAACATTTTTGTTGACGTTTAAAGCATGTTTATTCTCAGGTGAATATTAAGAGCTTCCGCTGTTGCATACTAAAATAAGGACAAGATTTGGAGTCCATGTTTGTATGATATTGTGTAAAAACTGCATTCAAGAAACTGATTTCGATGTAACATATTTGTATTGTAAACCATTATGTAATGGTCGTGTGTAAACAGGATATTTTAGATTATCATTATTTGATAATCTACGTAAAGCTTTTTAAACCTTTATTTATGAAATAAAGGTTATGGTTTGTTTTAAAAATGAATGCAGTCTTTGAAAAACGTCTCATATAGAGGTCAAAACCTCGCAACGAAATCAATTAATATGGAACGTTTTTAATCAATAAGAACGGGACATTTCAGTTGGTATCCGAGCGTTGGTCTTAGAGAACCAGAAAATTTGCATTAGTGTGTCTTATCGAGTTTGTTAGGATGCATTAGTGAGTCTGGACTTCGACCGTGTTTTCTTTAAAAATGATTGCTTAACATTTTTGTTGGAAACTATATATTTTTAACATATGAATATTATGTGATATATTAATCTCTTAACGTGTTTGATATTATGTGATAGATGTCTACCTCTAGAACAAGTCCCATTGACTCAACTAATAATAATGAAGAGTCAAATGTAAATTGGAATGATTTGTGGACTGATTCACAAGTTCCCGAAGAGGAACCGGAAGAAGAGTCGGAACCGGAAGAAGAATCGGAACCGGAAGAAGAATCGGAACCGGATGAAGAAATAGAACCGGTGGGGGAAATAATAAAACGGTTAAGTAAAAGAAAATCCTCAACCAACCGACCAAAGTTAATTATGGTCAATGGTGTTTCCGCCAAGGAAGCAAAATATTGGGAGGATTACCAATTCTCCGATGAATCGGATTCCGACGAGAATTCCGATGATGTTATAGAAATTACCCCAACTGAATTTAAAAAGGCAAAAGAAAATAATAAGGGAAAGGGCATAAAAATAGAGAAATCTAATTCCAACCCCGATGAACTTTATATGTATCGTCAACCCCCGAAGTCCTTAAGTTGTAACAATGACCCGGGAACCTCTAAACCACCAGGTTTTTCTAAATCAATGTGGACAACGACGGCTCGTATTAGGGGAACATCATATATCCCTAGAAACTTGGCAAAACGAACCAAAACCGAAGAAGAAGAAACGAGTGAGTCGGAATAAGATAGTTGTATTCGTGTGGTGTAATATATGTAATATAGTGTTCTTATGCTTTATGATATATGTAAAAATTGCTTGTATTAATAAGTATTTTTTTATGAAACTAACTCTTGTCTATTTTACAGTTTAAAAACACAAAATGGATAGACAACCCAATATTTTAAGAGACCTACCCGGAGACATGATTGATGAAATCTTGTCTAGAGTCGGCCAGAATTCTTCGGCACAACTATTTAAGGCGAGATCAGTTTGTAAGACATTCGAAGAACGTTCCAAGAATGTCTTGGTTTATAAGAGACTTTCGTTTGAAAGATGGGGGATATCACATTGGGAAACCCATAAGTTACGATGTGTTTACTTTGACGCATATATTGCGGGGAACCCAAATGCTATTTTACGCAACGGGTTAAGAAATTATTTTGACTCAATATATCCGAATATTGGACTTCGTGATTTAGAAAAAGCGGCTAACATGCAACATAAAGAAGCATGTTATGCTTACGGATTAGTAATGTTCGCTTCTCACCAAAGTGAGAACAAGAACATCGGGCTACAACTATTAAACAAAACGTTTCCACAAGTGACGGAGTCGGTAATTGGGGTAAGAAATGAGGTTTTTAGATTATTACGGGACTGTTGGACATTACGTAACCCTCGTCCCTTTGATGACGTTACAACACGATGTCTTATCAACGGCCATAACGGTTATGTTGCACAAGACCAAGGATGGGAAGTAGTCCTAGTAAAACCAGAATGCATGACTTGTTTCTGGACGTATGAATTACGTGTCTTTATTGCCTTTGCCGAACGACTTGTGTACTAGCTAGAATTGTCTTCACAACTATCTTGTATCAAAGTTATTGTGTGCTATATTTCATGCTTTATGTAAAATAAGCGGTATTGTAAGTTTGTAAAATATTGTATAAAAGTTTGAACGCGAAATATTATTACAATCAGTTTTTCATATAGAATTGTAGTAGTTGAATTGTATATTAGCTACTAAGTATGAACTTAACGGGTAGGTACTACCCGAATTTAAACTTATAAAATGCTAATATGAAGAAAAAGCTTTTATAAATGAGTTCATATTATGCTACGAAATACTATTAACTACTCTTAATATTCTGTATGATTAACTTGTTCCATTTAACTATTTTGAAGGAAATGGCACCGACTACTCGACACACCGTGAATATGAATGAAGAGGAATTCCGTACTTTTCTAGCTTCAAACATAGCCGCAGTACAGGCTGCGCTACATACCAACAATAACCTTGGATCTAGCAGTACAGGAAATCGTGTAGGATGCACCTACAAAGAATTCACTGCCTGCAAACCTTTGGAATTTGATGGAACCGAAGGACCGATCGGATTGAAACGGTGGACCGAGAAGGTTGAATCGGTGTTTGCCATAAGTAAGTGTACTGAAGAGGACAAAGTGAAGTACGCTATGCATACCTTCACAGGTTCTGCGTTAACATGGTGGAATACCTATCTAGAGCAAGTGGGACAAGATGATGCGTACGCACTACCGTGGTCAGCATTCAAGCACTTGATGAACGAGAAGTACCGTCCCAGAACCGAGGTCAATAAGCTCAAGACAGAACTTAGAGGGTTACGAACCCAAGGATTTGATATTACCACGTACGAAAGACGATTCACAGAATTGTGCCTATTGTGTCCGGGAGCATTCGAAGATGAGGAAGAGAAGATCGACGCGTTTGTGAAAGGATTACCAGAAAGAATCCAAGAAGATATAAGTTCACACGAGCCCGCCTCCATACAACAGGCATGTAGAATGGCTCACAAACTAGTGAACCAGATTGAAGAAAGAATTAAAGAACAGACTGCTGAAGAGGCCAATGTGAAGCAAGTCAAAAGAAAGTGGGAGGAAAACGGTGATAAGAATCACCAATACAACAACAACAGCAATTACAACAATAATCGCAACAATTATCCCAACAATCGCAACATCAATCGCAACTACAACAAACGGTCCAACAACAACAACAACAACAGCAACTACAACAATCATCCCAACAACAATAATAACCGCAACAACAACAACAATCAGAAGCAGCTATGCCAAAGGTGTGAAAAGAATCACTCGGGGTTCTGCACCAAATTTTGCAACAAGTGTAAAAGAAATGGTCATAGCGCGGAAAAGTGTGAGGTCTACGGACCAGGGGTTAATAGAACGAAAGGAACAAATGGTGTCGGAACGAGTAATGGCGGAGCAAGTAGTGTCGGAGCAAGTTATGCCAATGTAGTTTGTTATAAATGTGGAAAACCAGGCCACATTATTAGAAATTGCCCGAACCAGGAGAACACGAATGGACAAGGCCGTGGAAGAGTTTTCAATATTAATGCGGTAGAGGCACAGGAAGACCCGGAGCTTGTTACGGGTACGTTTCTTATTGACAATAAATCTGCTTACGTTTTATTTGATTCGGGTGCGGATAGAAGCTATATGAGTAGAGATTTTTGTGCTAAATTAAGTTGTCCATTGACGCCTTTGGATAGTAAATTTTTACTCGAATTAGCAAATGGTAAATTAATTTCAGCAGATAATATTTGTCAGAATCGAGAAATTAAACTGGTTAGCGAAACATTTAAGATTGATTTGATACCAGTAGAGTTAGGGAGTTTTGATGTGATAATCGGTATGGACTGGTTGAAAAAAGTGAAAGCGGAGATCGTTTGTTACAAAAATGCAATTCGCATTATACGAGAAAAAGGAAAACCCTTAATGGTGTACGGAGAAAAGGGCAACACGAAGCTACATCTTATTAGTAATTTGAAGGCACAAAAACTAATAAGAAAAGGTTGCTATGCTGTTCTAGCACACGTCGAGAAAGTACAAACTGAAGAAAAGAGCATCAATGATGTTCCCATTGCAAAAGAATTTCCCGATGTATTTCCGAAAGAATTACCGGGATTACCCCCACATCGATCCGTTGAATTTCAAATAGATCTTGTACCAGGAGCTGCACCAATAGCTCGTGCACCTTACAGACTCGCACCCAGCGAGATGAAAGAACTGCAAAGCCAATTACAAGAACTTTTAGAGCGTGGTTTCATTCGACCAAGCACATCACCGTGGGGAGCTCCTGTTTTGTTTGTCAAGAAGAAAGATGGTACATTCAGGTTGTGTATCGACTACCGAGAGTTGAACAAACTTACCATCAAGAACCGCTACCCACTACCGAGAATCGACGACTTATTTGATCAACTACAAGGCTCGTCTGTTTATTCAAAGATTGACTTACGTTCCGGGTATCATCAAATGCGGGTGAAAGAAGATGATATTCCAAAGACTGCTTTCAGAACACGTTACGGTCATTACGAGTTTATGGTCATGCCGTTTGGTTTAACTAATGCACCAGCTGTGTTCATGGACCTTATGAACCGAGTGTGTGGACCATACCTTGACAAGTTTGTCATTGTTTTCATTGATGACATACTTATTTACTCAAAGAATGACCAAGAACACGGTGAACATTTGAGAAAGGTGTTAGAAGTATTGAGGAAGGAAGAATTGTACGCTAAGTTTTCAAAGTGTGCATTTTGGTTGGAAGAAGTTCAATTCCTCGGTCACATAGTGAACAAAGAAGGTATTAAGGTGGATCCGGCAAAGATAGAAACTGTTGAAAAGTGGGAAACCCCGAAAACTCCGAAACACATACGCCAGTTTTTAGGACTAGCTGGTTACTACAGAAGGTTCATCCAAGACTTTTCCAGAATAGCAAAACCCTTGACTGCATTAACGCATAAAGGGAAGAAATTTGAATGGAATGATGAACAAGAGAAAGCGTTTCAGTTATTGAAGAAAAAGCTAACTACGGCACCTATATTGTCATTGCCTGAAGGGAATGATGATTTTGTGATTTATTGTGATGCATCAAATCAAGGTCTCGGTTGTGTATTAATGCAACGAACGAAGGTGATTGCTTACGCGTCTAGACAATGGAAGATTCACGAACAAAATTATACGACGCATGATTTGGAATTAGGCGCGGTTGTTTTTGCATTAAAGACTTGGAGGCACTACTTATATGGGGTCAAAAGTATTATATATACCGACCACAAAAGTCTTCAACACATATTTAATCAGAAACAACTGAATATGAGGCAGCGTAGGTGGATTGAATTATTGAATGATTACGACTTTGAGATTCGTTACCACCCGGGGAAGGCAAATGTGGTAGCCGATGCCTTGAGCAGGAAGGACAGAGAACCCATTCGAGTAAAATCTATGAATATAATGATTCATAATAACATTACTACTCAAATAAAGGAGGCGCAACAAGGAGTTTTAAAAGAGGGAAATTTAAAGGATGAAATACCCAAAGGATCGGAGAAGCATCTTAATATTCGGGAAGACGGAACCCGGTATAGGGCTGAAAGGATTTGGGTACCAAAATTTGGAGATATGAGAGAAATGGTACTTAGAGAAGCTCATAAAACCAGATACTCAATACATCCTGGAACGGGGAAGATGTACAAGGATCTCAAGAAACATTTTTGGTGGCCGGGTATGAAAGCCGATGTTGCTAAATATGTAGGAGAATGTTTGACGTGTTCTAAGGTCAAAGCTGAGCATCAGAAACCATCAGGTCTACTTCAACAACCCGAAATCCCGGAATGGAAATGGGAAAACATTACCATGGATTTCATCACTAAATTGCCAAGGACTGCAAGTGGTTTTGATACTATTTGGGTAATAGTTGATCGTCTCACCAAATCAGCACACTTCCTACCAATAAGAGAAGATGACAAGATGGAGAAGTTAGCACGACTGTATTTGAAGGAAGTCGTCTCCAGACATGGAATACCAATCTCTATTATCTCTGATAGGGATGGCAGATTTATTTCAAGATTCTGGCAGACATTACAGCAAGCATTAGGAACTCGTCTAGACATGAGTACTGCCTATCATCCACAAACTGATGGGCAGAGCGAAAGGACGATACAAACGCTTGAAGACATGCTACGAGCATGTGTTATTGATTTCGGAAACAGTTGGGATCGACATCTACTGTTAGCAGAATTTTCCTACAACAACAGCTACCATTCAAGCATTGAGATGGCGCCGTTTGAAGCACTTTATGGTAGAAAGTGCAAGTCTCCGATTTGTTGGAGTGAAGTGGGGGATAGACAGATTACGGGTCCGGAGATTATACAAGAAACTACCGAGAAGATCATCCAAATTCAACAACGGTTGAAAACCGCCCAAAGTCGACAAAAGAGCTACGCTGACATTAAAAGAAAAGATATAGAATTTGAAATTGGAGAGATGGTCATGCTTAAAGTTGCACCTTGGAAAGGCGTTGTTCGATTTGGTAAACGAGGGAAATTAAATCCAAGGTATATTGGACCATTCAAGATTATTGATCGTGTCGGACCAGTAGCTTACCGACTAGAGTTACCACAACAACTCGCGGCTGTACATAACACTTTCCACGTCTCGAATTTAAAGAAATGTTTTGCTAAAGAAGATCTCACTATTCTGTTAGATGAAATCCAAATCAACGAAAAACTTCAATTCATCGAAGAACCCGTCGAAATAATGGATCGTGAGGTTAAAAGACTTAAGCAAAACAAGATACCAATTGTTAAGGTTCGATGGAATGCTTGTAGAGGACCCGAGTTCACCTGGGAGCGTGAAGATCAGATGAAGAAGAAATACCCGCATCTATTTCCAGAAGATTCGTCAACACCTTCAACAGCTTAAAATTTCGGGACGAAATTTATTTAACGGGTAGGTACTGTAGTGACCCGAACTTTTCCATGTTTATATATATTAATTGAGATTGATATTTACATGATTAAATGTTTCCAACATGTTAAGCAATCAAACTTGTTAAGACTTGATTAATTGAAATATGTTTCATATAGACAATTGACCACCCAAGTTGATCGGTGATTCACGAACGTTAAAACTTGTAAAAACTATATGATGACATATATATGGATATATATATATAGTTAACATGATACTATGATAAGAAAACATATCATAAAGTATATTAACAATGAACTACATATGTAAAAACAAGACTACTAACTTAATGATTTTTAAACGAGACATATATGTAACGATTATCGTTGTAAAGACATTTAATGTATATATATCATATTAAGAGATATTCATACATGATAATATCATGATAATATAATAATTTAAAATCTCATTTGATATTATAAACATTGAGTTAACAACATTTAACAAGATCGTTAACCTAAAGGTTTCAAAACAACACTTACATGTAACGACTAACGATGACTTAACGACTCAGTTAAAATGTATATACATGTAGTGTTTTAATATGTATTTATACACTTTTGAAAGACTTCAATACACTTATCAAAATACTTCTACTTAACAAAAATGCTTACAATTACATCCTCGTTCAGTTTCATCAACAATTCTACTCGTATGCACCCGTATTCGTACTCGTACAATACACAGCTTTTAGATGTATGTACTATTGGTATATACACTCCAATGATCAGCTCTTAGCAGCCCATGTGAGTCACCTAACACATGTGGGAACCATCATTTGGCAACTAGCATGAAATATCTCATAAAATTACAAAAATATGAGTAATCATTCATGACTTATTTACATGAAAACAAAATTACATATCCTTTATATCTAATCCATACACCAATGACCAAAAACACCTACAAACACTTTCATTATTCAATTTTCTTCATCTAATTGATCTCTCTCAAGTTCTATCTTCAAGTTCTAAGTGTTCTTCATAAATTCCAAAAGTTCTAGTTTCATAAAATCAAGAATACTTTCAAGTTTGCTAGCTCACTTCCAATCTTGTAAGGTGATCATCCAACCTCAAGAAATCTTTGTTTCTTACAGTAGGTTATCATTCTAATACAAGGTAATAATCATATTCAAACTTTGGTTCAATTTCTATAACTATAACAATCTTATTTCAAGTGATGATCTTACTTGAACTTGTTTTCGTGTCATGATTCTGCTTCAAGAACTTCGAGCCATCCAAGGATCCATTGAAGCTAGATCCATTTTTCTCTTTTCCAGTAGGTTTATCCAAGGAAATTAAGGTAGTAATGATTTTCATAACATCATTCGATTCATACATATAAAGCTATCTTATTCGAAGGTTTAAACTTGTAATCACTAGAACATAGTTTAGTTAATTCTAAACTTGTTCGCAAACAAAAGTTAATCCTTCTAACTTGACTTTTAAAATCAACTAAACACATGTTATATATCTATATGATATGCTAACTTAATGATTTAAAACCTGGAAACACGAAAAACACCGTAAAACCGGATTTACGCCGTCGTAGTAACACCGCGGGCTGTTTTGGGTTAGTTAATTAAAAACTATGATAAACTTTGATTTAAAAGTTGTTATTCTGAGAAAATGATTTTTATTATGAACATGAAACTATATCCAAAAATTATGGTTAAACTCAAAGTGGAAGTATGTTTTCTAAAATGGTCATCTAGACGTCGTTCTTTCGACTGAAATGACTACCTTTACAAAAACGACTTGTAACTTATTTTTCCGACTATAAACCTATACTTTTTCTGTTTAGATTCATAAAATAGAGTTCAATATGAAATCATAGCAATTTGATTCACTCAAAACGGATTTAAAATGAAGAAGTTATGGGTAAAACAAGATTGGATAATTTTTTTCATTTTAGCTACGTGAAAATTGGTAACAAATCTATTCCAACCATAACTTAATCAACTTGTATTGTATATTATGTAATCTTGAGATACCATAGACACGTATACAATGTTTCGACCTATCATGTCGACACATCTATATATATTTCGGAACAACCATAGACACTCTATATGTGAATGTTGGAGTTAGCTATACAGGGTTGAGGTTGATTCCAAAATATATATAGTTTGAGTTGTGATCAATACTGAGATACGTATACACTGGGTCGTGGATTGATTCAAGATAATATTTATCGATTTATTTATGTACATCTAACTGTGGACAACTAGTTATAGGTTACTAACGAGGACAGCTGACTTAATAAACTTAAAACATCAAAATATATTAAAAGTGTTGTAAATATATTTTGAACATACTTTAATATATATGTATATATTGTTATAGGTTCGTGAATCAACAGTGGCCAAGTCTTACTTCCCGACGAAGTAAAAAATCTGTGAAAGTGAGTTATAGTCCCACTTTTAAAATCTAATATTTTTGGGATGAGAATACATGCAGGTTTTATAAATGATTTACAAAATAGACACAAGTACGTGAAACTACATTCTATGGTTGAATTATCGAAATCGAATATGCCCCTTTTTATTAAGTCTGGTAATCTAAGAATTAGGGAACAGACACCCTAATTGACGCGAATCCTAAAGATAGATCTATTGGGCCTAACAAACCCCATCCAAAGTACCGGATGCTTTAGTACTTCGAAATTTATATCATATCCGAAGGGTGTCCCGGAATGATGGGGATATTCTTATATATGCATCTTGTTATTGTCGGTTACCAGGTGTTCACCATATGAATGATTTTTATCTCTATGTATGGGATATGTATTGAAATATGAAATCTTGTGGTCTATTGTTACGATTTGATATATATAGGTTAAACCTATAACTCACCAACATTTTTGTTGACGTTTAAAGCATGTTTATTCTCAGGTGAATATTAAGAGCTTCCGCTGTTGCATACTAAAATAAGGACAAGATTTGGAGTCCATGTTTGTATGATATTGTGTAAAAACTGCATTCAAGAAACTGATTTCGATGTAACATATTTGTATTGTAAACCATTATGTAATGGTCGTGTGTAAACAGGATATTTTAGATTATCATTATTTGATAATCTACGTAAAGCTTTTTAAACCTTTATTTATGAAATAAAGGTTATGGTTTGTTTTAAAAATGAATGCAGTCTTTGAAAAACGTCTCATATAGAGGTCAAAACCTCGCAACGAAATCAATTAATATGGAACGTTTTTAATCAATAAGAACGGGACATTTCATTGTTGGTTCATATCCATTAGCTATTAGTGTAGCTAACATTTCAGCTTCATCAATTGGTTCATTACCTTCTCCTAAAGAACATTCTCGTGTTCCTTGTAATTCTGGAAATTCTTCTAATAATTCTGCATGTGCATCTATAGTTTGAATATAATAACATGTATCATCTGCAGATTGTGGTTGTTGCATTGCTCTATCAACTGAAAAGGTAACACTCTCATCTTCTATACTTAGGGTCAATTTCTTACCGAACACGTCTATCATTGCTTTAGCCGTGTTTAAGAATGGTCTTCCTAATATGAGAGGAACTTGAGAATCTTCTTCCATGTCCAGAACAACAAAATCTACTGGAAATACTAAAGTACCAACTTTAACTAGCATGTTCTCCATTATCCCTCTAGGATATTTTATTGATCTATCGGCTAGTTGTATGCTTATTCTGGTTGGTTTCAATTCTCCAAGGTCTAGTTTAGCGTATAGTGAATACGGCATTAGATTTATACTAGCACCTAAGTCTGCCAATGCTTCTATTGAACTAAGACTACCCAGAAAATATGGAATTGTGAAACTTCCTGGATCAGATAGTTTTTCTGGTATCTTATTCAACAGCACTGCTGAACAATTAGCATTCATAGTAACAGCCGAGAGTTCTTCTATTTTCTTTCTATTTGAGATTAGATCTTTCAAGAATTTAGCATATCTAGGCATTCCTGAAATCACATCAATGAAAGGAAGATTTACATTTATCTGTTTAAACATATCCAAGAATTTGGATTGCTCGGCTTCAAGTTTCTCTTTCTTCATTTTACTCAGATAAGGAAGTGGTGGTTGATATGGTTTAACATAAGGTTTATCCTTAACTGTGTTATCTTCATTAACCTTTTCAACTACCGGTTCTTTTTCCTTATCTTGATCAGGTTGTGGTTCTTGTGGAGTAGGAATAGTTTCATCAGAAGTTACAGGTATTTCCGGTGGTTTAAGTGTTGTACCACTTCTTGTGGTAATGGCTTTAGCTGTTTCATTCCGGGGGTTAGCATTTGTATCACTAGGTAGACTTCCCGGTTTTCTTTCACCTATTAACCTTGCTAGGTTACTCACTTCTTGTTCTAGATTTTGAATAGAAGCTTGTTGATTTCTAAATGCTTGAGCATTTTGTTCATTAGTTTGTTTCTGAGATGTGAAAAACTGCGTTTGAGTTTCAACTAGCTTCGTCATCATATCTTCTAAATTCGGCTTTTTATCATCGGTTTGTTGTGGTGGTTTGTTTTGAAAATTAGGTCGTTGCTGATTGTAAGTATTATTGGATACTTGTTGATTGCTAGGACCTTGTTGGTTGTTGTATGGAATATTTCGGTTATAATTTTGGTTTTGATTGTAAATCGGTCTTGGCGGTTGATAATTATTCTGATAATTATTTCCAGGCCTTTGGTTTATGTATGAAATATTCTCTCTTTGTTCCATTGTTAATTCAATACTGAGACAATCTTTTGTCAAATGTGGTCCTCCACACTGCTCACAACTAATTCGTATTGAGTGAATATCTTTAGTCATCTTTTCCATTCGTCTCTCCACAGCATCTATCTTTGCGAAAATGGAATCTAAGTCATGGCTAGAATCGGCTCTAGCTGCTTTAGATGATCTAACGATGTCTTTTTCTTGGTGCCACTCATGTGAGTGGGAAGCAGTATTATCAATAATTTTGTAAGCATCAGTTTCGGTTTTCTTCATAATAGAACCACCAGCTGCTATATCTATGTCTTTTCTTGTAGGGATGTCGCATCCTTGGTAGAATATTTGTACTATTTGACAGGTGTCTAAACCATGTTGCGGACATCCTCTTAACAACTTTCCATATCTTGTCCATGCCTCATATAGAGTTTCATTTGGTTTCGGTGTAAACGTAACAATTTCTGCTTGAAGTCTTACGGCTTTAGATGCAGGAAAAAATTGTTTAAGAAATTTGTCAACTAAAACATCCCATGTATCAATCGCCCCTTCAGGTAACGATTCCAACCAATCTTTGGCTTCTCCCTTTAAAGTCCAGGGAAATAACATGAGATATATCTGTTCATCCTCCACTTCTCGGATTTTAAATATTGTGCAGATCCTATTAAAGGTACGTAGATGTTCATTTGGATCTTCCTTCGGCGCACCACTAAATTGGCATTGATTAGTCACCATGTGTAGAATTTGTCCTTTGATTTCATAATCTGGCGCATTAATGCCTGGATGAGTAATTGCGTGACCTTGGCCAGTGCGTTTAGCTCTCATTCGGTCTTCCATACTTAAAGGTTCCAGATTCTCCATAATTGAATTTGTTGAATCGGTATCACTAGATGATTCTGATTTAATGGTTCGTTCCTCAACAATCTCTGTTTGAATGATTGGTGGCTCCGGAGGGAAGTTTAGTGGTTCAGGATCTACGAACCGTTCCTGAATATTCTCCAGATTCTCAATTGTGAGGTCGGATTCAAAAATGGATTATCGGAAATTTGAACTGAAGTACTTGGTCGACTGGATGACGATTCTAAAGAAAAATCAACGGCAGTAATATTTGCTAAATGTCTTGATCTAGTTACAGGTGGTGAACATACAAAAGGTGGTGAACGTCTTGCTCGGTGCATTCACTGAATATCCTATTAGTTTTTAAAAGGAAAGAAAAATTTTAATAAGTTATCCAATTAATAGACTTTTCTGATTTTGCCCACGTTTCGAATAGCCAAAAGATGCAGCAGAGGGGCAGGATTCGTTTGGTCTCAATATAATTGAGGACTGTTTGGCTCCAATAACCCGGTCCACGTACAAATCCAACTATTACTACGAACCAGAAAATTTTGATGTCTATCAATTTAACCACTTAAAATAAATTTTCGTAATTTTAAGAAAATTTAGATAAGTAGTAGAATAAAAATCTATGTCCTAAAACTAGAATAGCGAGAAATAAGAAAGAAAAAGAGTTCGTCAGAAAAAGATTGAAAAAGAAAAATGGTTGAAAAATAAAAGGTGACGGAAAAATAAAAGAAACTTATAAAACTTAAAAATACTTGACTAACCTAACCTTATTACTACAACTAACTTAAAATTATAATCGCAAATTGAAATTACTAATTGGAATGATAATTGGTACATAGTAAAAGGTGTCTAAAAATATTAAAGCTTATAGGAAAAACTATATCCCAAATAGAAATAACTTAAAAAGGCGTCGTAAAATTCTAAAGTACCTAAATCTTAGTCTAAAGAAAAAGCACTTAAGGAATTCTACGGCAAAGCCAAAAAATCTAGAAGTAAAAATAACTATGGCAAAATCTAAGTTTAAAACTAAATATGAGCTAAAAATACAAATATTATGCTAAAACAATTAAAAAGGGACAAAATATAAAAATATACAAAAAGTTGTAAAAAGTACAATTTTTATAAAAATATTATTTTTATATTATTTATTTATTAAAACTACTAATTTTATAATTTAATTAAACTAATTAAACTAAATAATACAAATTAATTAAAACTTAAATTAACTACTAAATTAATTAATTATTTAACCCTAATACAATTTAATTAATAATAATTAATAATACTCCGTAATAAATGCAGGATTAGGGCTTCTGTCGTGTGTCAGGTCCCCTCCGCGAGTCGCGGTATTTAAAGCATCAAACCCCGCGAGTCGCGGGGTTCAGAAATTCAGATGACAGCTTACTTTAAATTCGACGCGTTTTTCTTTATTTATATTTTTTTTTAATTTCTGTTTTTAATTTTTTGTTTTAATAAAAGTATTTATATAATAAAAACTTATATCTAAATAGAAATATTTTATAATTTTATAAATAAAAATCTTAAAACTAGAATTATATATATATATATATTTTTTTTATGTTTTTAAATAAAAACAAAATACTTAAATAAAACTTATGTTTTTATAAAATAAAAACAAAGAAACTTTATAAAACTTAAATATTTATCAAACTCCTAAAAATATTTATATTTTTGTTTTTCTTTTTATACTTTCGAATATTTAAAACGTTTTTTTTACAAAAACGAATTTTAATAAAAGTAAACTAAATTTTTTATTTTTTTTTATATATTAGCGTTGCGCTTCCGGTGTTTAAGAAGTTCCCCGGCAGCGGCGCCAAAATTACTTGATGTCAAAGCTAAGGGGTATAAAATACTATTAAATTTTTGCAGGAAATACTATTAAATACGATACAATTTTACACAAGATATTTATTTATTTACAGAATGGATATACTTAAACCTTGCTACAACACTTATAGGCAGTGTACCTAATTGTATAGTAGTGTAGTTTTTAGTAAGTCCGGTTCGTTCCACAGGGAATCTTTTTTTTTAAACAAAGCTCAACGCTATATTAGTTTACTTTTATAAAAATACAAACATATATATAAGTAATATTATTATTATAAAGGGGGGTTTTTACCGTTTAATGACCGGTTTGTCGATTTTAAAACTTTAGTCGCAGTTAAAACCAAATGTAAAATAATAAATAAATACAAGACTTAATTTTAAGCGTAAAGTAAATAACGATAATGAAATTGCGAATAATAAAAGTGCGATAAAATAAACTTGCGATAATTAAAAAGGACGATAATTAAAAGTGCAATTAAATAACAATAAATAAAAGTGCGATAATTAGAAGTGCAATTAAATATAAAATAAAGGAAATTAAATATGAAATAAAAGAATTATGCTTATTTAAACTTCCGTAATCATGATGTTTGACGTGTTGATTTTAGTTTTATGCCCATGGGTTAATTGTCCTTTGTCCTGGATTATTTAATATGTCCGTCTGGTTTTTGTCCATAACAGTCCATCAGTCATAAATATAAAGTGCGAGTGTCCTCGTCAAATTATTCTTATACCCGAAGTTAAATATTCCAACTAATTGGGGATTTAAACTGTAACAAGATTTTAATACTTTGTTTAATAATTACACCAGGATGTCGACTGAGTGTAACCCAAGGTTTTAATATTTTGTTATCAATTATACCAAGTGTCCTTTGTACATAATTTCACCCCTGTTTTAATTATTCTAGTGGCTATTAATCCATTCCCGTGTCCGGTTAAATGAACGATTATTCGTACATATAAATACCCCGCCCATCGTGTCCGATTGAGTGTATATGGTAATTTATAGGGACGCCCAATTGTAAATCTTTATATTAACATTAACAAACTATCATTTAGTTAAACAAATATAAAGCCCATTAATAGCTCATAGTCTAATTTCCACAAGTGTCGTTCTTTTGTCCAAACCCCAATTATGGTACAAAGCCCAATTACCCAATTTTAGTAATTAGCCCAACATCATGATTACTTCGTTTTAAATAAGCATAATAATAACTTAGCTACGAGACATTAATATAAAAAGGTTGAACATAACTTACAATGATTAAAAATAGCGTAGCGTTACACGGACAGAATTTCGACTTACACCCTTACAACATTCGCTAACATACCCTTATTATTAGGATTAAAATTAAAATTAAAATATAAATTATAAATATATATATATTTTACGTATGAATGAGGAAAAGAAAAAGATGGATTTTGCGATCAGAATTCGGTTGCTTTTATAGGGATTTTTGAAACTTGGGGCTCCGCGACTCGCGGCCTTTTTGGCCTTCAAACTCCGCGAGTCGCGGAGTTTGCAATTACAGCTCACTCTGGTTTGGAGTCTTTCTTGCCGACGGTTTTTATTATTTATTATAATATATAAATAATTATAAGAATTATTTAAATATTATATTATATTTATGTGCATAGTTGACTTGTAATTTTTAGTCCGTTGCGTCGAGCGTTGAGAGTTGACTCTGGTCCCGGTTCCGGATTTTCGAACGTCCTTGCGTACAATTTTATATTTTGTACTTTGCGTTTTGAATCTTGTACTCTTGAAATTTCGAGACGTTTCTTATCAATAATTGGAACCTCTTTGATTGTCTTTTGTACTTTTGAGCTTTTTGGTCGTTTGCATCTTCAATTCGTCGAATCTGTCTTTTGTCTTCACCTTTTATTATTTAAACGAATATCACTTGTAAATAGAACAATTGCAACTAAAAGCTTGTCTTTCTTGAGGAATAATGCTATGAAATATATGTTCGTTTTTAGCATTATCAGTAATTTGTCCACATCCTCCTTCCTACTTTGCTCAATCCGTTTTCCAGTTTCAAAACTTCTCTTTTTCTGCGCTTTGCCAGCACACTTCATCATTATCATCCAGCTTTTACCGTTTAAAGTCGTTTATAGTTTTTGCTGCTTCATCAGCATTTTTTCCATTTTCGGAGAACCAATTCATAGTTTGGAGTGTTTTTCAGAAACTTCACATTCAAATTAAGTCCAGAAGATAGACGTTATATATACACATATAACTGTTAGCGTAGACATGCTGCGAGATTTCAAAATACTGATTGCTAATTCCCAATGATTCGTATGGCAATTCTCATTACAAGATGTGAATGAGTAAATGATGGGGTTTCAATGAATAATTATAATAACTTTTTGGAGAGGCTAAAGTCAAAGGGTAATGAAGTTGTTGGTACATCTGCTAATAATGTGGTGGAATGTAAAAGGTTCCCTGGTAACGATGGTGTATATCTCAAGGTTATAATAAGGTTAGTCTAACTGAAAAGTCAAAGTTGACTTGCTGGAGCTGTGACAAAACTAACTACTTTGAATAGGAGTCGCAAAGTTATTTTTGCTAATAAATGCCAAAGAATCTGACGCGGATACGTTGTTTAAACTTTTACTTTGGTTTCAAGAGTTTTTCGGATACATAACTGTGGGTAACATGTGGTTGGATCATCATCTCGATTGCTCATCATTCGAAGTGTCTTCAGAAATTTTCGAAGGGTTTGAACACAGATTGTAATCGTTAACATACATTTGATATTCTAACACAGTTTTGAAGTCAAAATATAGCTTGTGAAAGATGTAAGGATCTAAGAGTGATGATTTTGGTCATATCTCAAGTTGAATTTTGAGATTTCAAAATCAGAATATGTAATTAAATTTTGAATGAGTATGGTTGTTTTGATTTCTATAAAATAATGTATATTGTTGTGAAAGTAAGGAGTATAATGGATGATTTGCTGAATCAGATTCGAAGAATGTAACATATTAATTGTGAATTTATATATCTCTCGGGTATTACCTACCCGTTAAAAAAAATTCACAATTAATATTTTGTACAAAAGAATTTTATTACAGTCTTTATGAAAATATATATATATATATATGTATATTTTCTTCAGATGTAACATAGATTTAATGAGTTAATGTTAAATTAAACTCATTTGATTTACGGTTGAAACTAGAATTGAATATTCCCCAAAGGCTTTAAAAAGTACATAACTTTTACGCAGTATTTCTTTAATGACATTGAAATTATGAATCAATACTTCGTTATTTGTTGATGTATGATGTTCGGTTCATGGAATTCTTGTGAATTTCGCAAAGTACGAATGATGTTATCTGAAAAGTTTCGGGTACATCGATGATGAAAGTGTAAAATCAAATATATACTTGATTTATTATAAATTGGAATTTGTTGAATTGCGACAGAGATTGTAGTTAACACTGGTTAAGTTGCGGCCGAAGGACGTACATTATTGCATATTTGTAATATGAATTAACCGAGTAGTTAAGATTCACACACAACAGCTTAGCACGGAAAGATTTATTTCAAAATATATATATATATATATATATATATATATATATATATATATATATATATATATATATATATATATATATATATATATATATATATATATATATATATATATAATATACATATAATTTCTTCAGAGGGAATGAGTTAATTCTTCATAACTCGTTGATACAATATACACGTTATTGATTCGTAATGATGTTCACAGTGATTCTTGAACTGACGGAGTTTGTGATGTTATCGGTGTTGTTGATTCGGATGTTGACTGTACTGACGATGCTGGTAACGCTGACGGTACTGTTGATGCTGTTGGTAAAGCAAGTTTAGCTTGTTAATCACACACCATTTTTGTCAGGGTTTCTACTCTTCCTTCTATCATTTTGGTTCGCTTAACTGATTTATGGTTAGGGCTAGATTAGATAATCTCTAAGACTTTAGAGATTACATAATCGCCGCGGAATGTTTCTCCAATGAAGTTATGAATTAATACTTCGTCAGTTATTGTTGTTGGTACTTCTTGGTATCTATGGTGCGTATGACGTTGATGCTCGTGGGACAGATTGCGAAGTTGAGGTTTACGACGCGGTTGTGGTTGGAGGTGGTAATGGTACTATTGGCGTTGATGATGGTGGTACTGGTTATGCTGCTGATGCTGCTGCTGGTGTTTGTAATCTCTGCACTATATTCTCCAAAGCCACTACCCGAGCGCGAAGCTCGTTGACTTCTTCTATTACACCGGAGTGATTGTCGGTTCGGACGAGCGGATAAATAAAATCTAAAATTTGATGTAATATATAATCGTGACGAGATACTCTGGAAATGAGCGAGAAAATGGTGTTTCGGACAGGTTCGCCGGTAAGTGCTTCAGGTTCTTCGTCAAGAGGGCAATGTGGTGGATGGAAGGGATCACCTTCTTCTTGTCTCCAATGATTGAGGAGGCTACGAACTCATCCCCAATTCATCCAGAATATGTGATGACTGATTGGTTGATCTATTCCGGTCACACTACTTTCGGAGCTTGAATGGGATTCCATTTCGGAATCTGAGTGACTTGAACTGATGACGAATTCCATTTCGTACAATTGGATAAAGGATTTTTTTTTTCGATATGAAATGATTTTGGCTAACGGATGGTATTCTAATTACATAGAATATATATATATATATATATATATATATATATATATATATATATATATATATATATATATATATATATATATATATATATATAGATCAAAAGATTTTGTAGATTACGGAGGACTTTGCGGGATATGTCAGGCAAAGTTTAAAGTAACAGATACGATAAGATATGATTTAGCAGATATGCTAAGATATGAATTTTTGTCTATACACTATTCATGCAATCAATGCAACAAGACGTGTCTTAGACTAAAAATGATAAGCAGGTAATTTCTTGAGGATGATAAGTAGTTAATTTTCGACACAAAATGATAAGCAAAACTTTTGACATGCAGACACGGTCGAAGTCCAGACTCACTAATGAATCCTATCGACTTATCAGTTAGACACACTAATGCAGACCTGGTTCGCTAAGACCACCGCTCTGATACTAACTGAAAGGACCCGTTCATATACATTATAAACGATTCACAATAGTTGATTACATTGCGAGGTATTTGACCTCTATATGATACATTTTACAAACATTGCATTCGTTTTTAAAAGACAAACTCTCTTTACATCGAAAATTGACAGGCATGCATACCATTTCATAATATCCACTATCCAACTATAAATTGATTTAATAATAATCTTTGATGAACTCAATGACTCGAATGCAACGTTCTTCGAAATATGCTATGAAAGACTCCAAGAAATATCTTTAAAATGAGCAAATGCACAGTGGAAGATTTCTTTAACACCTGAGAATAAACATGCTTTAAAGTGTCAACCAAAAGGTTGGTGAGTTCATTAGTTTATCACAATCATTTATTTCTATCATTTTAATAGACCACAAGCATTTCATTTCCAGTTCTCATAAATATACGTCCCATGCATAGAGACAAAAATAATCATTCATATGGTGAACACCTGGTAACCGACATTAACTAGATACATATAAGAATATCCCCTATCATTCTGGGATCCTCCTTCGGACATGATATAAATTTCGAAGTACTAAAGCATCCGGTACTTTGGATGGGGTTTGTTAGGCCTAATAGATCTATCTTTAGGATTCGCGTCAATTAGGGTGTCTGTTCCCTAATTCTTAGATTACCAGACTTTAATAAAAGGGGCATATTCGATTTCGATAATTCAACCATAGAATGTAGTTTCAATTACTTGTGTCTATTTCGTCAAACATTTATAAAAGCGCATTATTCTCAGTCCCAAAAATATAAAGGGTAAAAAGGCAAATGAAACTCACCATACTGTATTTCGTAGTAAAAATACATATAACGTCATTGAACAAGTGCAAGGTTGGCCTCGGATTCACGAACCTAAATTAATTATATATATTTATGTGTTGGTCAATATTTGTCTAACAAATTAGGTCAAGTCATAGTGTACCACAATCATAATGCTCGAGACTAATATGCAAAAGTCAACAAAAGTAAATTTGACTCAAAATAATTTCCAAAAATCTATACATGATTAATATATAGTTTAAATATCGTCGTTTTATATTTTTAAATATTTTTAAAAGATTTATTAGAGTAAATAATATAATTTATTTATTAATAAATAAAATTTTATATTAAATTTATATAATAAAATATACTTTTATATATATTAAGTAATAAAATTTATAGGGTTCATTTAATATCATAAAGATAATATGATAGGTATTATTAAAGTAAGTTATTACACGTAGTAAAATATGTTTGTATCACATATTTATTTGATAAAATAATATCTATAATGATAGTAAGTAAAAGTTGTATTATTTTGTAATAATAATTATTATTATAAAAATATCAATATTTATAATTACTAAGATGATATTATGATAAAACGATAATTCTAATTATGATAACTTTAATATTTATGATAATTTTTAATATTA
The DNA here is from genome assembly GCF_046630445.1 of Rutidosis leptorrhynchoides. Taxonomy (NCBI): domain Eukaryota; kingdom Viridiplantae; phylum Streptophyta; class Magnoliopsida; order Asterales; family Asteraceae; genus Rutidosis; species Rutidosis leptorrhynchoides. Next base: position 152,292,978 of record NC_092334.1, read on the forward strand.
TCTTTAAAATAATAATTCTATTTAAAATAATAATAATAATGATATTTTATAGTAACAATGACATTTCTATTAAAATGATAATTTTTGTTAAAATGATAGATTTAATACTAACGATACTTTTAATAATAATAGTAATGATAAAAATAATAAGAACGATAATTTTATCTAAATCAATACCTTATAATATTTTAATTTCATCATGATACTCTTACTCATTATTTCCTAATCGTTTCGTTTAATAGCTTTTAATCGACTTTTATATCGTGTTCATAATAATGATAATAACAGTAATCAAAATAATTAGGTGTTACAAATATTTGTTTTAATTACACTAATATTAATAATGATAGTTACTATAACATTATTAATGATAATACTAATAATTATCTTAATGATAATATAGTAATAATAATAATAACAATAACAATAACCATTTTTAAATAATGATATATATATATTAATAATGATAATAATAATAATAATACTAATAATAATAATAATATTAATTGGATAATAATAATAATAATACTAATTATAACTTTAACGATAATAACGATAGTAATAATAATAAAAAAATAACAATTTTTAATGATAAATCCCTTTTATTGATAAAGATAATAATAACGATAATAATAAGATAAAACTAGAACGACGATAAAAACGACGATAATAATAATCATTTTTAATAAAAATATCAAAAATTCAATTGATTATAACTTCTAATCCGTTCATCGAAACCATTCGATATCTAAAGGAAAAGTTCTTAATTTTTCGCTAGCTTTCCAAGGACATGCATATCTTATACCTTATCTCAACTGCAAATGTAACTAATTCAAGATTCAACCTAACCTGTCTAAGGGCAATATCAAAAGTACAAGCATGCATAATCCTAAATACTCGAGCACTAGTCAGGGATACACTATTAGTATGTAAAAGTTAAATTATGAGTACTCACGTATCAATATTGAGATTCAATATTACAGGAAAGGTACGTAGACGCAACAAAAATGATAAACACTATATTGCCCTCACGAGCATACCCATGAACCATACTCAATCACCTCCATAGCTATAACTCATAATTTCCTTAATCCTATCCTACTCGAAAAACAATTTCGAAATCACTCGGACAACACTCCGTCGTAATATTTTATGTATACTAATAATATCTTGAAATAATACGGAGTAAATATATATATGTAAATCGATTGAGAGAGTTTAGAGAAAAATATTTTCAAGTTTCTATGAAATAATGAAACCTATTGAATTCTATTTATAATAAATTTTTGAATTATTAAAGTGAATTATTAAAGTATGAATTATTAAAGTGAATTATTAAAGTATGAATTATTAAAGTAAATTATTAAAGTATGAATTATTAAAGTGAATTATTAAAGTATGAATTATTAAAGTGAATTATTAAAGTATGAATTATTAAAGTGAATTATTAAAGTTAAAGTAAAGTAAAAATAAAGTAAAGGTAAAGTTTAAGTATAGTAAAAGTATAAAACTATGTACGTATAATACGCGTATAAATATATATAATATTAATTTAAATCGTTATATATATTTAATAAAATAAAATATAAATATCGTTATCTTTATCATACTAGTTAAGTAATGAGTTGTCAAAAGTGGTTCTAGATATTTATAAAAGTTATATACGTTTTAATAATAAAGTTCTTTTTAAACTGAAAACGTTTTTGTACGTTTGAAACTAAATAGATCAATCGAGTCTTTATGAGATTCAATCTTCCACTATCCTTTGTCTAGTTCTCAATGATTGACAATTTGTTCTTATTTATAAATCACTTTACCATTTTCCGAATATTGTTAAAATGGAAAGATTTCTCAAATCAACGTGGGCCTTTCAACAGAGACTTGTAATCATAATTCAATATATCTGATAATTCAATCATTTGATCTTATCTTCTAATTCCATTGATAAACATTTTGAAACAGATACAATCATATAAAGTATTTAATCTAATATTTTGTTTACGTTTCAAGTTATAATATATATACACATATACATATATAATCATATTCGTTTAATGGTTCGTGAATCGTTGGAACTTGGTCGAGGTTGAATGAATGTATGAACATAGTTTAAAATTCTTGAAATTTAACTTAACAAATATTGCTTATCGAGTCGGAAACATATAAAGATTAAAGTTTAAATTTGGTTGGAAATTTCCCGGTTGTCACAATGGTTAGGAACACTTGGGACTTTAAGCGTATTCAGAGTTTTTGTTGAGTATAATTGTTGTGCAAATACGTCATTTTCCTCATCAGGACATAGACTATCAGAACTGTAGTATACTCTTTCTGCACCCGGTATGCTTGATAAATTATGCTCGTTTATGGAGTCTACTTCTTCATTTGTAGTAGCAAGTATGGCTCTATCTTGAAAGAATTGAGGATCTGTTAAGTGATCATGAAGTGACGGGTATGTTGAACTAACAATAGTTTCGACAGCATTTGAGCCAGATTTTAGCAAAAGGTCATTTCGGAATTCAACTTCTGCTTCACCATCATTTGGCTCATTTAATCTCCCTTCACCAATTTTTAAAATCCAGTCAGCAAATGCGCGTAAATCATTGATTTCAGAATTATCATTGTCACTTCTAAGACGCATGTTCTTAGTTAACCTCAAGACTTTGCATTTATTCTATAAATGGGAAGAATGTAGTGATGCATCTACAATTTTAGCACGGGTTCCTCTTTGAATAACAGGCAGGATCTGTCTAAAATCGCCTCCGAAAACAACAACCTTACCACCAAACGGTAAGGAACTATAATCCATGCCTTCGACTTTAATGATGTCTCGCATTGTCCTATCGAATGCCTCAAAACAATGCCTGTGCATCATCGGTGCCTCATCCCAAATTATTAATTTTGCTTGGTTTAACAATGCAGCCAAATCACTATCAGGTTGTGTTTTACAAAAAGAATCTTCAAGTACGTTAATAGGTATTGCAAACTGTGAGTGTGCAGTGCGTCCTCCTGTTAAAAGTAATGCTGCAATACCACTAGAAGCAACATTTATAACAATATCACCACGTGAACGTACAGCTGCTGCAAAAGTCTTCCAGGCAAATGTCTTCCCAGTGCCTCCATAACCATAAAGGAAAAAAAGACCACCATCATCCTTTTCAATTGAATCAATTATTGTGTCATAAGTAATTTTATGTTCAGGGGTCAATGTTGAGTGCAAAGTGTGGTGTTCCTCCTTTAGAGCAGCTCTGTCATATGCCAACTCATCTTGAATAAGCATGTTAAACGATTGTTGTATAAACTCATAATCCGGGAAAGGCATATTTGGTATGTTTCTCAAAGTGGACCCACAACTGTTTAACTGCCTTTCTATTTTTGCAAGAGCAATGTTGTGCAAAACCTTCTTCAAAATTTCTGGATCTGAGAAAAATTAAAGGTTAAGTAAAAAAAATTAGATGGTTGTATACTATCATAGTGAATAAAATTATTTAGAAGATACTGAATTGATAGTTGATACCATTAGATCTAAGTTGTTCAAGGCATTCATGGTTCAAATCATCTGAAAGTAGGTCACATGTTTCTTTTCATACCCGATCAGGGCATGAAATACTATCTGGAGTTATCAAGGAGGCATTCAAGGATCTACAAAATTCACCGGAAGCCCACTGATGGGTCTCTTTGATAGAAGCAATGTATTCTTTATCGTCATTCAATAGACCCATAGCGTAGCATGCTTGATTAAAAGTATTGTAGAGGGTTCCATTTACTGTGCGTATGTCCTCATAACAAGTTGGCCCTTTCACTTTGTTAAGAAGGATACGTAAGTAATAGCATTCACCTTATTTTGGTGGAACAAAATGCATTCGACCAACAACTCTACCCTCTTTACGTTTAGTCCACTTTCTGGCGGGTCCATTCCATACATAATGGCGAGGAAATTCAATGTAAGTGTACTGGCGTGCTTCTGGATCAATCCTATTACGGTTCATCCACTCTAAAAACTGTGATGCACCAACAGATGGTTTAGTAAGTACAACTTCCATGACTGATTCTGCATCAAACACAATCGGTTGTTGGTCGGGTAAGTGAAAGGAGAGTCTATAAACAGCTAGTGTTCTGTGTACAATCTCGTATTCAAACAACCGTCATGCTGCCTCACATGCTGAAATATAACGGCAGTTGTAATATTTAGCAATCTCATCATTACTTTTTGAGGGATTATTGGTAGAACTTGAAGAGTTGTTTTTCACAAATCCAACAGTTAATCGGTCTGGACCCTTGTTGATATAATTGAATAAGTATTTAATGGATCCGATCTGATTACACCACTCCACATTGATATGTGCTTGATATTGTTTTAGCAGAGTCCTGTTGTAGCCAACGACATGCCTGTTATGAAAATGAACAACACAGAAACAAGTGTTTATGAAGTATGCTTAATACAATTATAGTGTAGAAAAATTCAAAAATTTAATGAAATAGGTAAATTAAGTTTACGAATTTTAATAATATAAAGTTTGGTGGTTTGTAACCTGTTGTCTAGTTTCTCGCCAGATTTCATGATAAAATTACCATCATCACGTCTCCTATACAATGGATATCCTTCAGGGTCAAAGTGCGTCTCATTTGTAAAATCTTTTGGAAAACGTTTGGAACATTTTTTAACAACACCTTTCATACATGGAATAGATGGGTGTTATGGCCCGCAAGGTCCATGCATCATAAAATCTGAGACAAGCTAGTATAATTCAGGTTCCTCATCTTTATTTGGGATTTCAGCACATATCACATCGTCTATATCGTTTACATTAGGGCTTCTATCTTTTCTGTCTATGAATAAGCATATATGAGCATGCGGTAGACCTCGTTTTTGGAATTCGATTACGTACAATTCTGCAAGTATTTACGAAAAATACAATTAAATCATGTATGATCAACATTTAGTAAATATATGATTAATGAAATGTCTTGAATCAAATAGTGTTTAAAGTTACAATTACCTCCAATAACTTGACCAAACAACTTCTCATCCCTAATCTGATGAATGAGCGAATCCAACTTGATTTTAAAAACGCGTGTACTGATATCCGGTCTGTCTTCGGGTTTCAAGTTTAGTGGGGCCAGATACCTAAGTATTTCCGGCCAGTTAGTATTGCACGTGAATGTAATGAAGAGAGATGGATATCCGTAAGCCCTAACAATAGCCATGGCATCCAAGTAATTTTGTCTCATATACCTAGGACCACCAGTATAAGAAGATGGAAGTGTAATCCTTGTTCCCATGATTGAGACATCATATTGTCCAGATTCTTGAGCATCATGAAGACTTGAAATTTGTGCACATCTGAATGCCTTCTGATTGTTACGTATGTAATTCAACCTCGTATTTTCAACCATTGTATAAGCGTCGACAAGAAACTGCTGTAAGAGTGTCCTAGAAATTAATAATAATGAAGTTTCAGAATCTCTAAACTGCAGACGATATGCGAAGAACTCTCGTATAGTAAGACGTACGTGACCAACTGCATCTTCTATTTCTACACCTTTATGATAAATGTCTGTCCTATATCCATCTTCTGCGTATGGAAATAATAAGGGGTACTGTAGTGCAAGATAAGAAGGATGTAACTCAATGATACGTTCTAATCGCTTTGATTTAGTTTCGACTATTATGTCTCTTTTGTCAGTCGTGCCATCTATATCACCTATTATCAAAGCGGCAACTTCATGGGCTGTTGGTAGATTATGTGTACGTCCATCCTTGCTTCTACTGCCTATTATCTTAAGACGTATAGGTTCAGATGAATTCATGTCAAACCTATCTCTGGCCTGCCGGAACTGTTCAACTAAAGGATTTGTAATATCCAATAGACCCTTTAGTTGAAATACAATGGATTTATCTTTGGCTTTGCTTTGTTTGAATTACTGTTAGATAATAGTCGAGATCATATTGATTAGTAAACATTCAATATAAATTACACAGATACAATTAAGCTAATTTGTTCATAAAATACACGTATAATTGCATAAAATAATGTTTAACAGAATGTTAAAGTTGGAATATATACGTACCCATAAGCATTTATCCGGTGGTCCACCTCATTATAAGTGTCGTAAATATAAAGTTGACAAAATCTAGGATCTTCACCTTCTTGAGGTAGTAAGCTGCCGCACAAATGATAGTTTTGACCATGCATACGGTATACAAAAGGAGCATTACCATAATTTACTTTATAGTCAAGTTTACCGCCCATCGATGTAAAGCTAAACATCATATTATATCGTCTGACATTCTCAATAAAATTCTTACTTGTTTTGGAATCACCTCTCAAAAGTTGTAGCAGTAAATGAGGTGGTTGATTGAGTTTTGGTAATTCAACTTTTCCATTATAACAACAAAGTGAGTAAACCTTTTTTCTCAAAAATTTATTTCCACGTTGTGCCTCTGATTTCCACAACCTCGCATGACAATCATTACAAATGTATTCAGGATCACCTATGTCTCTATACTCTGTTTGTAAACAAAATCCATGTTAGGAAAAAAAAGAAAAAAGAATTTGAATGTGTTTAATGTGTTGAAAGATACTGTATTTACCATGGTGTATTCCCAAATAAACTTGCGCTCCAGAATCTTCATCAACAGTTGTGTATTTAGGGGGTCTGCCTCTCGATTTTCTAGTTTTCGATTTTCTACTTATAGTGCTTGTAGTGGATTTTGTGTATTCCATTTTTACTGCAATTTTGCATATATTACATAGTAAACAAGGAATACAACAACAAACAGTTTGTACATCAGCATTCAATACAAAGGACTGGTCAAATTTTACTAATATATATATATATATATATATATATATATATATATATATATATATATATATATATATATATATATATAATCATTAGCAGCAAAACTTGTATTAACGAAACCTACATATACTCCTAATTTCTATTAATCATGAATTATTAAAGGGTTGGATGTACGTCATACCGGTTGCAGATGTTGTATTCTCTTCTGAAATGTTGATGACTTTATTTTTAATTGTAACATTACTTTTTGGCCTGCCTCTAGGACGAGATGAAGATGCAACCTCTGTTGCCTTGTCATAATACTGCCCATTTGCTATTATATCTGCAAGTAATTGAATCTTATAGATTAGTGAGTGTTATGAAGAATTGTATTTACTTGTACAAACCGTAATGAATACTGTTTGATGCTAACATGGGTGGCCTTCCAACATATGTTTGTAGAACTGTTCTCATGCTGTCAATGTTGGAATCCGGTAGGTTGCCTGCATTAGTTTTTATTCCAATATTTTTTATAACTATAGTACAATAGTAGATATGGTTCGAGTAGTTGCATAAATAATAATACCTGAATTACCACAATCAATGTGTGACGCAGTGGGCATAGTGAGAGGGATGTCATCTGGATCAAGTTCGTACTTTGGAGGTCTACCCATTTGTCCTTTTGGCTGAGCAGTTTTCGTAGTGTTGGTTGAATTATATTTTTTCCTTGCTTTATTAGGTCCTAAAAGTAAAGAGCGTATATTTAGTGCCGAAGTCAATACAGCATTTGATGGTAGTAAAGAAAAAATAACAATGTCTATGAAAGTAATTGGTGACAATACCAGATATGGTGAGCGGCGTTGTTTGTATGTTGTTAGATCTTGAATTGAGATACTGGGGGGTTTTTGGAGAGTATGTTTGGGATGCTGCAGTTTGATTAACAATTTATGGGTAAGCAACAATTGAAAGCATACCTTGCACATGAATTTAAAGCACAACATATACGTAGAAATACAAATTTCTAATTGATCAAATATTCTAAATATTGAATGTAACAGTATGATGGAACTGTTAAATCGATATAAGTATACCTGTGGTATTTGGATGCAACTCATGAAGTGAAGTTTGATTTGGACTGATATTTTCTAATCATGACCATCTTAATAATAGCAATACTTTTTTTATATATATTAACCGTAATAATAATATTTTATATAAAAATAATAATTCTATTTAAAATGATAATTTTAGATAATAATAAAATGATAATAATAATGATATTTTATAATAACAATGACATTTCTATTAAAAATGATAATTTTAATAAAAGTGATACTTTTATTAATAATAATGACGATAAAAATAATAGAATGATAGTTTTTGATAAAAATATTAATTATTTTAATAATATTAATAATAATAATAATAATAATAATAATAATAATAATAATAATAATAATAATAATAATAATATTGATTATTAGATAATAATAATAATAACGATAATAACGACGATAAAAATAACGATAACGATAACGATAACGATAACGATAATCATTTTAACAATAATACTTTAAAATTATAGATAATTCAATTGACGATATCTTTTAATCCGATCATCGAAATCATACACTTTCTAAATGAAAAGTTATTAATTTTTCGTTAGCTTTTCAACGACATGCATACCATATACCTTGTCCTAGTAGCATATGTATTAAACTCATAATCTATCATAAGCTATTTAACGACGAAATTAAACATACAAGCATGCACAATCATATATACTCGAGCACTAATCATGGATATACTATTAATATATAAAAGTTAAGTTATGAGTGCTCACGTATCAATATTGAGATTCAATATTGCAGGAAAGTACGTAGACGCAACGGAGACGATAAACACTAGTTTGACCTCTCAAGCATACCCCCGAACAATACCCATAACCTCCATAGCTATAACCCATAATTTCCTTAGCTCTATCCCACTCGAAAACTTATTTTGAAAACATGCGTGCAGAACCTCGTCGTAGTATTTTATGTATAATATTAATAATAATACTCCTAATTATAGGATTAATAATAATAATAATATTAATATTAATCTTAGTAATAATAATAATAATAATAATAATTATAATAAAAGTAGAGAGAGATATGCGAGAGATGTGTGTGCTCCTGGAACCAGACTCGATTGCATTTATACAAGTTTGCTGAATCCTAATGTCATACGATCACATGACTTTGAAGTTCATTCCCCATGCGATCGTATGGGGAGTCTTGACAGCTCACATCCCATTCTTGATGGTTGCCGACACTCATATAATTATTATATATAATTATTATATTTAATTTATATATTTAATTATATATTATATTATATTTACATGCATAGTTAAGTTGAAATTTTAGTTTCGATAATTCGTACGTTGTCACTCGACTTATGTCCCGATTTTGGTTTCTCGAACTCTCTTTCGTACGCTGAGAAAAACTAGTACTAAACGATACGCGACGTGTACCTTTAATAATAAGTAGACTTATTCGTAAATCAATAATATCTCAAAGAATGTAATTTATACATTTGAGTACTATGGTCATTCGCTTCCTTAAATCGTAGTTTCGTTATTTATCGAAGTTTATTATTTGATGATTGAAACGTTTTATGACCAAGTTAATATATATATATATATATATATATATATATATATATATATATATATATATATATATATATATATATTCTTTTAGAATTATAAATTTATACATAATATATATGTTTGAAATATTTATCTAATAATATAATTTTTAGCTTTTCAAAAATAATTATATTTCAAAGATTATTATATATAATCGTTTAAATAATAGAATTTACTATGTCGTATAACGTTTACGTTTTTGAAACACTATATATATACCTTTATAATATAAAGCTTAAATTCTGCTAATTCTATATAATCAATTTACCTTTATAAATAACAGATTACAGTAATTCAGTTTTTGAAATCGTTTTCTTACGTTTGAAAAATAGGTCAGTCGAATATTATGAAATCCAGTTCTCCACTAATTTTTGTCTAACCTTCCTCAATTGACACATTTGTTCTTACATGTAAATTACTTTATCAAATATTTCGAATACCGTTAAAAAGAAAAGGTTTCCTAAATCAAAGTGGGCCTCTCAACAGAGACTCGCAATCATACAATGTATCTGATTAATCAATCATTTGATATCATCTTCTAATTCCATCGATAAACATATTGAAACAAATACGTTCATGTAAAGTATTATACGTTTAATACTTTGTTGATATTCTCAAGTTATAATATATATATATATATATATATATATATATATATATATATATATATATATATATATATATATATATATATATATATAATCCTATCCATTTCTATAATGGTTCGTGAATCGTCGGAATTTGGTCGAGGTTAAATGAATGTATGAACATAGTTTAAAATTTTTTGAGATTCAACATTACAGACTTTGCTTATCGTGTCGGAAACATATAAAGATTAAAGTTTAAATTTGGTCGGAAATTTCCGGGTTGTCACAACCATGGTCTTTAAATAATTGTCCATGGTTTTACGCATTGCAGCCATGGAATAAATATGTCATGGGCGTGTTTACGCGACCATGGTCTTTAAATAATTGTCCATGGTCTTACGCATTGCAGCCATGGATTAATGTAGTATGCAACTAGTGCAGAATGTGATATCGTGTGATTGACACTGCAAGGGGATATTACGGAGCGACACTTTGGAGCAGTATTGCAGAATTTTAGCATCTCAGGGAGACGATTCCGTACCCAACCGTCTTTAGGGTTAAAACCGGCAACGATAAATGAAACATTCTTTTTCTATTAGTTATAGTATATACTATGCTAGCCCCCAGTTCAAGATAAATAAAGTATTTAGTTGTCTTTATAATTGATATCACACCAAGCAATTTAGAGGCACTCATTTAGGAAAGTTGAACTATCCTCTTGCGACGTTTCAAACTGTGCGCACGCGGCGTGTGTACGAAAGCTATAATAATTTGATTTTAACTTTCCAAAAATGTAGAGTATGATCCTTTAATATCTGCACAAAAATGTATGTGTGGCCCATTTGTGAATTAATCCCATTTACAAAAATTGTGTATATACGTCCCTCCTTTAGGGATTATCTGCGAAAATATACATGTGCGACATTACCCCTTTAACTGCAGCAAGACGTGTTGCCCATTTGTTGGCTATTATAATACTCCATATATGCTAACTTCTATTAGCATTAATTTAATATTTATTTGAAGTGTGACACATCTATAATGCTAATGTAGCATATTGAGTCGTTCTCAATAGAGTTCAGAGGATGCACACAGTCGTGTAATGGGATAAATATGTATGATCGCGTAAACTGATTTTGCGCCATATGATGTATGCGGCCAAATCTATCTATTCTATCTTATAAAAGGGAGTTTAAGCTGAGGTCATCACGTGCTTCTATGAGTTGTAACATGTGCTTTTAAGAGTTGTAACATGTTAATTGATGATGTAATATTTAAAATTAATATAAATAAAAAAAATTATTATTATTTAAAATTATTAAAATACATCTAATATTACTACGTATTATGTTGTCTGTACACGTAATACATATAAATATAAATAAATAAATATGTGTGCATGCAGGGAATAGGATTCTCTAAAGTTGCTAAAAACATGACTAGTCATGTTAGACTTATAACATCCGTTAGATTTAATAAAGGGTTAAGATTGAACGTTTTTCCACCTTTACCTTAACTTCCGTCCTGTTTTACCTCAACTTCCCTCCATTTTATTAACTTTCCTCCATCAAATTAATGCAACATACTAACAATAAATAATAAAGATTATTCATAATAAAAAACAAATTAAGTTTAAATTTAAAATCTGACTCCATCGAATATCAAAGACTTGATCTCCAACAATCAATTCATTTTTAAAGTTAAATTTGAATTCTGATTCTCATTTCCAATTTTCTACAATAACTACATGAATCTTCAAAATTATATGAAAACTACTCCGTATTTGATAATGAGTTACTTTTGTACTCGTAGTACATAACGTATACGTCAGTTGAGAATAAGATATGGAAGTTATAATAAAATGGAAGGAAGTTATAACAAAATGGAGCGAATAAACAAATATGGGAAAAACTTTCAATCTTGACTCTTCATTAAATCTAATGGATGTTATTTGTCTAACATGACTAGTCATGTTGTTAGTAACCGTAGAGAATCCTAATCCGTGCAGGCATAATAAAGTGTGAATGATGAACTAACCTTTTGTAAACTTTCAAGTAAAAAAAGGCATACGCACCAGAAACGAACAGAAACTTGGACATCGCCAACTCGTCTTTTTCGCCAGACCCTTTTCTCTGTTTAAGGACACGAGACCCTTTGTTAAGGGTCCCACGGATGGCGCCAATTGATCAAGCATATTTCCACCGAATGCTAGAGATACGCTTGAGTGCAATAGAGGAGAGTTTGTTATGTACAGCGGCTTTAACCTCCGGTCCGGTTACCGTGATAACCCTAGCCGAGATGATGATCTCGGGAGGGTGGTTATGGCTGTTTGGCCGCCATCGAGGCGTGTCGATTGGCGGCTAGGGAAAAACCCTACACTTGTGTAGGTAAAACCCTAGAGGGAGAGGAGAGTGTTTGAGCTTCCAAGATATGTGTGTAGGGTAGAAGTCCTACCCTCTATTCATAGAGGGAATATTAGGGTTTTAAGGAAAAAGGCTAATGGACCGCTAACGGGTCAGGCTCAAGCACAAATTCAATTATTAGCCCGATGCGCTATGCGGATCATCACTTATCCCCGGTATGTTTTATGTTTATATACTTGACAAAAGTTACAAATTAAACCAAGTGATGTTCATGTGCAAATCAATCTTGTTAGAATCTTGTTTCAGTCAAACAGGATGTATTTAGTACTTGATTGATGATCCACCAAGTGTCTAGAAACGTCCATTGTCCACGAGACCACAACTCATACCTTCACCACAATGAATCAAATGGAACACTTGAATGGTTTTTTTACCACACGCACCTCTCAACGGCTCATTTCAAAGCCACGTGACCTGGCCCAAAAACTTAAGTAACGTGGCCCATTAACAATCCACTCCATTATTCTCTTCACTCTACAAACCTTCCTCTATATATTAACCCCAACCTAGCTTCGTAAAATCACTCATTCAAACACCACTTTCACTAGTACTAGTCTACTACTACCATCCTCGTACTCTATTCCGACATGGCCACGTCATCAGTCTTCACATTAACTCCAGTTACACGTCACACAACTCTTAGAAAACCGACAACCTTAACCACCATCAAATGCATGTCCACACCACAAGATAATTCAAACGATACCACTAAACCATCTTCAGCCATCCCGACGCCACCACGTGCACCAAAAGTGAGTACTAAATTCTCAGACGTGTTGGGGTTCAGTGGGCCAGCACCGGAGAGGATCAACGGGAGGCTAGCCATGATAGGTTTTGTGTCGGCATTGGCTGTGGAATTGAGTAGCGGTCAAGATGTGTTGACTCAGATTACAAACGGTGGGTTGACGGTGTTTGTGGGGACCAGCGTAGTATTGACGTTAGCGTCGTTAGTGCCGTTGTTTAAAGGAGTAAGTGTACAGTCCAAATCAAGTGGGTTGATGACGTCAGATGCTGAGATGTGGAACGGACGGGCTGCTATGTTGGGTTTATTAGCTTTGGCTTTCACTGAATTTGTTACTGGCAGTGCTCTTGTGTAATCTAATTAGCATAAATTATAAGTACTGGATGCGAATAGTTTTGAATTGGGGTAGCTGAATAGAAAGATACTATAATGTAATAAACGAGTATACTCTTTATATAAATTCAAACACTCAGTTAATGATCTCTATTTAGTCATAATGTTTTTTTTTCTTTTCTTGACTTTCCTATGAAATATCGGCAAATAATCAGTGTACCGAAACTCAACAATTGATTTGTTAGCTAGCTTTAAATGAAGGGTTGTTTGTGTATACGATACGCTCTCAAATCTCAATTATCAGTAAACTCGCACCCAGAAATGATTGTCACAATAGCACCACATATTTACCGACTCTTTTAATTTCCTGACTGAATTGAATGATAACTGTATCTCAGCCATCTATGACATACATCATGCAACTGGCCGGTAAGAAGAAAATGTATTTTCTATGTCATTTCCATAAAAGTAATCACTTGAAACTTGTCTAATTGTACGAATATGGACATCATTTCCTTCACTCTATCTTCAGACATATTCACTGTTAAATTGAATAACAATCTATGATTTATTTTGTCATGTTCTTATTTCTGGGTTAAATTGAGCAGGGGCCTTGGAGTCATTCTATCAAAGTTATTGGTGCTGCAAAAGTTTAAAAGATGATTCTTTGGTGCTGCAAAAGTTTATATTACTCTTACAAGACCTGATATTGCTTATGCTGTGCATTGTTTAAGTCAGTTTATGCATGCACCACTTAAATCTCACTTAAAAGCTGCTTTTAGGGTGCTAAGACATCTGAAAGGTTGTCCTGGTAAAGGTGTCACTGTAAGAAGAAATAATAATTTTGTTGTCACTGCTTTTGTTGATTCTGATTTTGCAAAAGGGAGTATGCTTAGAAAATCTGTTACTGGATTTTGTGTTTTTATGGGAAATAATTTGATTTCATGGAAAAGTAAGAAGCAATCCACAGTTTCCAGGTCATCTGCAGAAGCAGAATACAGAGCCCTTGCTTCTGTTACTTGTGAAGTTATTTGGATTCTAAAAGTGTTAACAGATTTGAAAGTCAATACTATTCCTATAAAAAAAATTTGTAATAACAAGTCTGCTTTACAAATTGCAAAAAATCCTGTTTTTAATGAAAGAACAAAACACTTTGAGATAGATTTACATTTTGTAAGAGATAAAATTAGCAATGGTGTTATTGAAACTTCTCTTATAAGATCTAATGAAAATCTTTCTGATATTTTTACCAAAGGGCTAAGTGGAACACAACATAATTTGTTGTGTGAAAGATTAACTCTGTTTAATCTTTTTTCATAGTTAGATTGGGGGGAATGTTAAATTGAATAACAATCTAACTATGATTTATTTTTTCATGTTCTTATTTCTGGGTTAAGTTGTTCAGGGGCCTTGGAGTCATTTTATCAAAGTTAAAGTTGTGGCAAAAGTTTAAAAGATGATTCTTTGGTGCTGCAAGTGAATTGAAGAAAAGAGAACATGAGGGACTTGGATGCAAATATAATTTATATATATTAAGTTATTTTCTGATTAATTTATTCATTCATTCATCTGTATCTGCTCGATCTCTTTCTGGTTTTATGGTTTTCATTTTCTCAATTGTGAGCAATAACAAGATCAAACTGTATTGATCTTGTTTTGAGTGAATCATTGTTTACCGTGTGAACTGGATCTTTGTTTCTCTTTGTTTTTCCGGATTTGTTTAACCTCTTGTGATTAGAGGTTTTACCTTCTGCGATTGAAGGATTATATCTTGTAATTCTTCTTTAGATTCTTTCATGGTATCAGAGCGGCAAGGTTGATTTATTAGATCGTGTTTGCTTCTGGTTGATTCAGTCGTGTTCGTTGCTAATTTTTCAATTGATTTTTGGAAAATTAGGGTTTCGGTGTTTCTTTTATTACTCTTTTTTCAGCCGATTGAAAGAAGAGCGTATTCTCTGTGTTTGGGTTCGATTGTTGACTCTGTTGGTGTTGAGGTTCATTGATCTGAAAAAAATTAGGGTTTCACTTCAAAACCCTAATTGTGTTCTTCCGCTGCTACTATTGTTTTCGCCACTTCGATTCTTCAAAGGGGAGTCTCGCGTTTATTCGTGCTTTATTTTACCCTTTCGATCAGATCACTACGCCCAACTCTTGATCTAGATCCCTTCAGATCTATGAATAACTGATCAAGCGTAGTTTGATCTTGACCACATATACTATAAATCATCTCTACAGGTTGCCTGGTTATTAACCAGTCGATTGGGGTTTGTTTCTCTTCTTTACAGGTGTCTGGACTGTGGATTGTTGCTTTTATTGTGTGCTATTTGTTTATAATTGCTATTCTATTTGCTTAATCTGTTTGTTTGATTTTTCACTGTGGGTTTACTGTTTTTTATTATTTTTCTTTAATATATATTTCTTGATATTTTCTTGTTACTGTAGCCATGTCTGATGATAGTTCTGTTAGTTCTGGTAGTATCACTAAGATTACTAATCTTGAATTTAATGATCATTTATATCTTCATCCTAGTGACACATCTCGTGCTTCATTAATCACACAAAAACTAAAAGGAACAGAAAATTATAATGTGTGGTCATGTGCTATGAAACTTGCTTTGCAGACTAAAAATAAACTTGGATTCATTAATGGTACATGTGTTAGATATGAGTATGAAGATGATGAAGTGTTATTAGGTCAATAAGATAGGTGCAACTCTGTGGTTTTAACCTGGCTTCTGTTACTTGTGAAGTTATTTGGATTCTAAAAGTGTTAACAGATTTGAAAGTCAATACTATTCCTATAAAAAAAATTTGTAATAACAAGTCTGCTTTACAAATTGCAAAAAATCCTGTTTTTAATGAAAGAACAAAACACTTTGAGATAGATTTACATTTTGTAAGAGATAAAATTAGCAATGGTGTTATTGAAACTTCTCTTATAAGATCTAATGAAAATCTTTCTGATATTTTTACCAAAGGGCTAAGTGGAACACAACATAATTTGTTGTGTGAAAGATTAACTCTGTTTAATCTTTTTTCATAGTTAGATTAGGGGGAATGTTAAATTGAATAACAATCTAACTATGATTTATTTTTTCATGTTCTTATTTCTGGGTTAAGTTGTTCAGGGGCCTTGGAGTCATTTTATCAAAGTTAAAGTTGTGGCAAAAGTTTAAAAGATGATTCTTTGGTGCTGCAAGTGAATTGAAGAAAAGAGAACATGAGGGACTTGGATGCAAATATAATTTATATATATTAAGTTATTTTCTGATTAATTTATTCATTCATTCATCTGTATCTGCTCGATCTCTTTCTGGTTTTATGGTTTTCATTTTCTCAATTGTGAGCAATAACAAGATCAAACTGTATTGATCTTGTTTTGAGTGAATCATTGTTTACCGTGTGAACTGGATCTTTGTTTCTCTTTGTTTTTCCGGATTTGTTTAACCTCTTGTGATTAGAGGTTTTACCTTCTGCGATTGAAGGATTATATCTTGTAATTCTTCTTTAGATTCTTTCATGGTATCAGAGCGGCAAGGTTGATTTATTAGATCGTGTTTGCTTCTGGTTGATTCAGTCGTGTTCGTTGCTAATTTTTCAATTGATTTTTGGAAAATTAGGGTTTCGGTGTTTCTTTTATTACTCTTTTTTCAGCCGATTGAAAGAAGAGCGTATTCTCTGTGTTTGGGTTCGATTGTTGACTCTGTTGGTGTTGAGGTTCATTGATCTGAAAAAAATTAGGGTTTCACTTCAAAACCCTAATTGTGTTCTTCCGCTGCTACTATTGTTTTCGCCACTTCGATTCTTCAAAGGGGAGTCTCGCGTTTATTCGTGCTTTATTTTACCCTTTCGATCAGATCACTACGCCCAACTCTTGATCTAGATCCCTTCAGATCTATGAATAACTGATCAAGCGTAGTTTGATCTTGACCACATATACTATAAATCATCTCTACAGGTTGCCTGGTTATTAACCAGTCGATTGGGGTTTGTTTCTCTTCTTTACAGGTGTCTGGACTGTGGATTGTTGCTTTTATTGTGTGCTATTTGTTTATAATTGCTATTCTATTTGCTTAATCTGTTTGTTTGATTTTTCACTGTGGGTTTACTGTTTTTTATTATTTTTCTTTAATATATATTTCTTGATATTTTCTTGTTACTGTAGCCATGTCTGATGATAGTTCTGTTAGTTCTGGTAGTATCACTAAGATTACTAATCTTGAATTTAATGATCATTTATATCTTCATCCTAGTGACACATCTCGTGCTTCATTAATCACACAAAAACTAAAAGGAACAGAAAATTATAATGTGTGGTCATGTGCTATGAAACTTGCTTTGCAGACTAAAAATAAACTTGGATTCATTAATGGTACATGTGTTAGATATGAGTATGAAGATGATGAAGTGTTATTAGGTCAATAAGATAGGTGCAACTCTGTGGTTTTAACCTGGATTCTAATGTCATTATCTGAACATGTATACAATGGTCAAATATTCTCTAAAACTGCTGAATCTGTTTGGAATGAGTTAAAAGAAACTTATGATAAAGTTGATGCTTCTGTAACCTTTAATCTATATCAAAAAAATTAACTCATGTAGTCAATCTGGTCAGTCTTTATCTGATTATTATCATAAACTAAATGCTATGTGAGACAATTTGATGATATGATTAAAATTGATGATATTGTGTCTGCAAATAAGTCATTTCAAGAACATTGTCAATTTTTAAAATTAATGCAGTTTTTAATGGGATTAGATGATGTGTATACACCTATTAGAAGTCAAATTCTTACTAGTGATCTTGTGCCATCTGTTAAAGTTGTTTTTTTAATAATTGCTAGGGATGAATCACACAGAATGCATTCTAATCAAACTCAAAATTCAAAAATTCAATCAACTGCTTTTGTTAGTAAAACTGGTTTTTATAATTCAAATAATAGTGGTAATAACAGAAGAAAATATAGAAATCCACCATTAAAATGCACTAAATGTAATATGTTAGGGCATACGGTTGATAGATGTTATGAGTTGATTGGATATCCACCTGGTTATATTAAGAAGCCTTTTAATCAAGGTACACCAAGATTTAATAGTAACAATTCTGGTGTTGACAAGTGTGCTAGTGTAGAATCTTCTATGCAGTTAACTAATGAGCAAATTATGAAGCTATTAAGTTTGGTGAATGATAAGGAAAATGCAAAATCTATTGATTCTAATGTGGCAGGTAATTTCATGAATAATAATGTGTTTTTTAATAAGAACTTTAATGAATTTTATTCTTCAAACTGTTTTCAATCATCTCAAAACACATCTAAAGGATGGATAATTGATTCTGGAGCTAATCAACACACGGTTTCAACTTCTCAAAAACTTAATAATGTTGTTGATATAACTGATTTAAATCTTAGTGTAAATCATCCTAATGGTACTGTAGCAAAATTTTTGCAAATTGGGAACTTAAAACTGTCTAATGATATTGAACTTTTTGATGTGTTAGTTATTCCTCAATACTGTGTAAGTTTACAGTCTGTTAATAAACTGATTAAAAATAATAACTGTATGGTGAGTTTTGACATGGAAAAATGTTATATACAGGATTTAACTCAAAAAAGATTGATGGGGACTGGTAGTGAGTCTGATGGATTATATTTTTTTGATGAGATTAATAGTGGTAAGCAATTTGTGTCTAATTTTACTTCTGCTAAGTCTAAACATAATATTTGGCACTGCAGACTTGGTCATCCTGCAGATCAAGTCTTGCAGATTCTTGGTAATAGTCTTGGTATAGAAAATGTTAAAACACATGAACCTTGTGATGTATGTCATAAAGCAAAACAAACTAGGGACCCTTTTCCTCTTAGTGAACATAAATCAAAACATGTAGGTGAATTAATACACTTAGATACATGGGGTCCTTATAAGGTTCAAAGCAAAGAAGGTTTTAAATATTTTTTTAACCATTGTAGATGACTATTCTATAGCTGTTTGGACTTATTTACTTAAATCCAAAACTGAAGTTGCTGACTATTTTGAAAGTTTTTATAATCTAATGTTAAATCAGTTTGAGAAAAGGATTAAAGTAATCAGAAGTGATAATGGAACTGAGTTTATCAACAATAAAATGAATTGTTTTATCACTAATAAAGGTATTATTCATCAAACATCTTATGCATTTACACCACAACAGAATGGTATTGCTGAAAGGAAACATAGACATCTTTTAAATGTTGCTAGATCTCTTATGTTTCAAGGGGAAATTCCTCTGTATTTGTGGTCTGAGTGTATTTTAACTGCTACTTATCTTATTAACAGGCTTTCATCTTCTGTGTTTTCTGGGAAATGTCCTTATGAGTTGGTGTATGGTTCATGTCCAAAACTCTCCCACTTATAAACTTTTGGATGTATCTTCTTCTTTATGTTGATGATATCATTTTAACTGGAAGTAACACCAAGATTATTGATGAATGTAAATTGTTCCTTAAAACTAAATTTAGAATTAAAGATTTAGGATATCTTAAATACTTTCTTGGAATTGAATTACTTGATAATAATGATTGTTTAGTGTTGTCATAAAGGAAGTATTGTCTTGAAGTTATTTTTGAATTTGGTTTGTTAGGTTGTAAACCTGCTATTACTCCTTTAGAAAGTGGTGTTATTTTTTCTAGTTTAGATGATCATGACTCATCAGATCAACCACTTGAAAATATAAGTGAATATCAAAAGCTTGTTAGAAAACTAATTTATATTACTCTTACAAGACCTGATATTGCTTATGTTGTGCATTGTTTAAGTCAGTTTATGCATGCACCACTTAAATCTCACTTAAAAGCTGCTTTTAGGGTGCTAAGATATCTGAAAGGTTGTCCTGGTAAAAGTGTCACTATAAGAAGAAATAATAATTTTATTGTCACTGCTTTTGTTGATTCTGATTTTGCAAAAGGGAGTATGCTTAGAAAATCTGTTACTGGATTTTGTGTTTTTATGGGAAATAATTTGATTTCATGGAAAAGTAAGAAGCAATCCACAGTTTCCAGGTCATCTGCAGAAGCAGAATACAGAGCCCTTGCTTCTGTTACTTGTGAAGTTATTTGGATTCTAAAAGTGTTAACAGATTTAAAAGTCAATACTATTCTTCCTATAAAAATTTTTTGTGATAACAAGTCTGATTTACAAATTGCAAAAAAAAAAAAAATTGGTGTTATTGAAACTTCTCTTATAAGATCTAATGAAAATCTTTCTGATATTTTTACCAAAGGGCTAAGTGGAACACAACATAATTTGTTGCGTGAAAGATTAACTCTGTTTAATCTTTTTTCATAGTTAGATTGAGGGGGAATGTTAAATTGAATAACAATCTAACTATGATTTATTTTTTCATGTTCTTATTTCTGGGTTAAGTTGTGCAGGGGCCTTGGAGTCATTTTATCAAAGTTAAAGTTGTGGCAAAAGTTTAAAAGATGATTCTTTGGTGCTGCAAGTGAATTGAAGAAAAGAGAATATGAGGGACTTGGATACAAATATAATTTATATATATTAAATTATTTTCTAATTAATTTATTCATTCATTCATCTGTATCTGCTCGATCTCTTTCTGGTTTTAGGTTTTTCATTTTCTCAATTGTGAGCAATAACAAGATCAAACTGTATTGATCTTGTTTTGAGTGAATCATTGTTTACTGTGTGAACTGGATCTTTGTTTCTCTTTGTTTTTCCGGATTTGTTTAACCTCTTGTGATTAGAGGTTTTACCTTCTGTGATTGAAGGATTATATCTTGTAATTCTTCTTTAGATTCTTTCATTCACAAATTACTTTGTAGATTTGTAAGAAAATAGTGTATAGAATTAACGATCCATATTGTTCTCAAGAGTGAAAACACTGTCTAATAAAGTATTTCGACCTAATATCTTGCTTAGGTACACGAAATTTTTATAAAACTAAGACAAGAATACAATTTATGTTCTTGACAGTAAAATCACAAATTAATTATCTGAGTGTTCACATAATTATTATGCATGTTTTTTTAAATGAAAGCAATAAAATATATAAATTAAGAGAATTCAAAATTGAGTTAATTTTGGCAGTTAAAACTAAATATTGTTACCTTTCGGTTTAGCAGGAAATACTTGTTTGGTATTTGGAGGGAAAGTCGTTTGAAAGACTTTTAATCATACGGGTATTGTAAAAATTCCATTTGGGTCGGGGCGATTTCCCCTTGACCCTAACCGATCATCTCATAGCGGGCCCCCAGTAAGTGGCGTTGCCTCCTGACCGTTGTTATTTTAGCGATTATATCGAGTTAGCTCTAACGAACGTGCATTTCGGACTATCTGACCCGTTATTAAGCATAACTGGATACACTTGTTTTCAAGTAAATCACAACTACCTAAAATATTTGTTAAATGACTCTAAAATGATAGAGATTAGTAAACGGTAACGTTAAAAATGAATAACGATTACAATATATAGGAGTACAACTCTTATTGTACAAGTTAGGAAAATAAATCATATAATATATCAAACACCTCTAAGTCTAACTTAGGAATAGATAAATACAAAATACACAAAGATATTATTTATCCTTATCATGCTCCCTCAAGATGGACAAACTGAAAGAAAGACCAATCTTGAACATGAGATGATGAAACATAGCTTTATCGTGCGAGGGCAGAGATAGTCCGTTTATAGTGACGATGACGGAATCTCGTTTATTGTTTTTTTTTAATTTTTTTATGTTGAATAAATGGTTAAACTTTAAATCATAACTCTTGCAACTTAGCTTTGTTTGCTATTATCTTTCGTTCCACATAAGTGGTTTAATCCATTAGTTTTAAAATCGAATAATATATTCTCTAATCTATCTATTCCATTTCTCTTCGTCCTCGTCCGTGAATCTACAATTCTCACAAGTTAGGTGTGGTTGAAGAAAACACACAACTATGCACAGTCAATCAAGAAAGTTCAAGAATAATTCGTCACTTTCGTCATACTCTACGCAACTGCAGGAGAATTGACCTCACAATTTTGTTAACCATTGGATCGTTGTGAGTTTTTGATATGTGGTCCAGAAGCACAATTCTGTTGGGTTTCTCGATCAAAGACTTTGAATAGAATATATGAATTTATGAAATTGGTGCATTTTTTACTCTTTCATGAGTCGTAGCTGCAAAGGGTCTGCCGTCACCGCCACTACAAACGGTCTGTCGCTACCACCATAAGTGGTCTTCTGACTCTGAACTATAAACGAAGTGTCATCATCGCAATCAGTTTTCTGTCACTGCCATTGCAAACAGACGCCGTCAACTCATTCGGTATGTTGTCACCGCCACTGCAAACGGTCTATCGCCGCTGCCACTTGAAGTGACCCGTCCTAATCCATAAGGACGAATACAATAACATATGGTTACATCGCGAGGTATTTGACCTCTATATGATAAATTTTACAAACATTGCATTCATTTTTAAAAGACAGACTTTCATTTCATCGAAAGTTGACAGGCATGCATACCATTCCATAACATCCAAACTATAAATGACCTAATCTGTCATTTACTTTAGTAATAATCTTTATTGAACTCAATGACTTGAATACAACGTCTTTTGAAATATGCCATGAATGGCTCCAAGTAATATCTTTAAAATGAGCTAATGCACAGCGGAAGATTTCTTTCATACCTGAGAATAAACATGCTTAAAAGTGTCAACCAAAAGGTTGGTGAGTTCATTAGTTTATCATAAACAATCTTTTCCATCATTTTAATAGACCACAAGATTTCATTCAATAATCATACACTCGCAAGTGTTTAAAATTCATTCATATGGATTGAACACCTGGTAACCGACATTAACAAAATGCATCTAGAATATCCCCAAACATATAAACATCGAAGTACTAAAGCAGTTTAAATTCTCTGACTGGGCGTGTCAAAGCCCATAGATCTATCTTTAGGATTCGCGTCAATTGGTGGCAATTATAATAAACACCAATTCTTAGGCTACCAAGTTCAACAAGGGTGATATCTGGTATAACAATTCAACCATAGAATGTAGTTTCGATTACTTGTGTCTATTTCGTCAAACATTTATAAAAGTGCATGTATTCTCAGTCCCAAAAATATATATTGCAAAAGCATTTAAAAAGGGAGCAAATGAGACTCACCATACTGTATTTTGTAGTAAAAATACATATGACGACATTGAATAATGCAAGGTTGGCCTCGAATTCACGAACCTATATCATTTATATATATATATATATATATATATATATATATATATATATATATATATATATATATATATATATATATATATATATATATATATATATATATATATATATATATATATATATATATATTAACACATATAATTACATTTAAACAAGTTTTATATATTAATATTAATATACTTTATAATGTGTATGTTATATTAATAAATAGTTTAATTATAACTATTTTATATATTTTAGATAATTATATATATGATTATATTAAAATGTATTTATCTATTATTTATTACTTAATTAATATTTTATAACAATAACATTTTGGTTAAATCAATATGTAATATTAGTATAGTTAGGATATATGTAAAAATATTTTTTTATATAAATACCATTTGTTTATTATAATATTACTAAAATAATGATAATAATAATAATAATGATAAAATAATGATAATTCTAACTCTAATGATGATAATAATAACGCTACTTAATGATATTACTAGTAATGATAATAATATTAGTAGTAATAATAATAATAATAATAATAATAATAATAATAATAATAATAATAATAATAATAATATTAATAATAATAATGGTAGTAGAAATAATAGAGTACAACCTTTGAAGACAAGCTTTTTAAAAACAAAACGTCACTGCCCGGGCTCGAACCCGCGACCTTACGTTCAACATACACACTCCAAGACCACTGCTTTACCATTTCTTTGCTGTTTTTAATTTACAGATTATATCCTAATATATCTATCCGTCTGTTTTCTTCTTTTTCTTCTATTCATCATTATCATTCTTTCTATCATTTCATGTATCATTAAAATACATCATCATCGTCATCATACATCTATCATAATCATATTCACCCTTTAATACCGTTTCTCAGCTCAATAACAGGATCAGGAACACGGCCCATCATAACATAAAGATTTTGGCCCAACAACAAAATCGTCCAAGTCTATAACTCGACCCACAATAGAAATCCAGTTTTAAAGAAGTCCATTTAACATATAACAAGGTTTACTATTAGATAAATCAGAATCAGGAGTAAATTTTTTGATGGTGTGTAAGGGATTTAGAATTCAAGAATACCGTCTCCTAGCCGGTCCCTCCACTTTCTTTTTATTTGTATATTATATCTACCAATCAATCAATCTAAATTACTTTCTCCATGTTTTCTTACTTTATTAATCGTGCATCATAAATCAGCTGTAGCAATCCATCATCATTCATTCTTTATTTTCACAAGAACCTAAAAGGACTTGCAGCAGTTTATTCGTGGCTGTAACAGGAAGGTTGTACAGCTGTATCTATTCGGCTTAAACAGAAAAAAATATCAACCATATAGCAGACAATAATCCCCGATAATCGGTGGTGGTTCAAGGTTGATCAGGAACACGGGAAGAGGGAGGTGAAGTGTGGCAGTTTATAGGGAAGGTGGTGATGAGAGGTAACGGTTGGAAGTGGGTTTCACGATATAGAAAAACAAGAAGGAGGTTGGCGTGTGGTAGCTGTAGGGTGATGATACGGTTGAGGGTTGAGGTGGTGTGTGGCCCCCGGTTGTTGATTAAAATAGGAGGTATCGAGCCATATAGTTGATGGGTGTGGTTCGATGAATATGAAGGTGGTGGTTTGGTGATTGTTTCAACCCATAGTAGAAATCGAATACAACAACAATTCTCAAGTGTTCATGTTGTGGTAGTATGGTGTTGGTTTTGTTTTTGTCTAGTAACATAACAGAAGCCATATAATATGGCTTGGGGTTTCTTGATTAAAAGGAAAATAAAAAATAAAACAACAATAGAATGTGTAACAGTAGGACGAAGGAGAGAAAAAGAAAGAAAAAAATAATACCAAAGGTGGTGGTTATTCAATGGTTGTGTCAGTCAGCGGAGATGAGTGCCGGAGATGATTCAAGAGTGGGAGACCGATGGAGAAAATTTGAGGGTGAACCATGTATGTGTGATCGAGCAAAGTGATGGTCATATATCTAAATCATGTATGTTTATATATAAATAAAGAAAGTGGGGTGTTTGTTTTGATGATTTAATGGTGATCGATTAAATAGTTGATAAGGTGTTCTTGTGGTTGATTAACTCAACAAACAGTGAAGGTTATGTAGTTGCAGCTGTAGTAAATAAATTGTGGTGATAGTAAACGAAGGTGGTGATTGAGCATGGTGGTGGAACTCCAGAAAATTGAGGATTGATCGGGTGTTGGATCATCAATATGTATCTATGTGCATATATAGATAGAGTAATATAAATGATAGGAGATAGTGATAGAATAGATATAGTAATAGAATAGATAGGAGATAGCGATAGAATAGGATTGATAACAGAAAGTAGATCATAATTCATATATCAATCAACATGAATCAATTTAAAACAGTAATAATCATCTTTAATTCAAATCAAGGTACTAATTGATAACAGAAAGGTATAATTTAATAATATTAATAATATAATAATAATTATAATAATAATATATAAAATAAAACGTGTTCTATAGAAATCTAAATTTGTAAATATATGCCGACAGTTTTAATTCGAATAGACTATCGTTGTCCGTTGATAACTAGGGGCGGATAAAAGTACACAGAAAGGATCCCAAATTTTTACATTAATTTCCTTTATTTATTTCAGTCATGTTATCAAAGAGGTTCGTCTAATATTTATTTTAATACACTCACAAGCTCGCATTATATTTGTTTAATATCAACCATATAAATTTGACCTGCTATTCGAGCTCAATCCTAACTAGAATATAAATGTTTTTTAAAATCAATCAAATAGATTCTAAATATATTTTTATTAAGGTTAAAATTTATATAACTTATTTTCGGATCACCGTTTATATATGAAATCATATAAGTTTGAATTTTACTTGTTTAATATCAAGCGAAACATCAAACGAGTATTACAATTATTTAATATTTATTTTTAACATACTTTTAGGTATATATAGATATGTTTTCAATAATAATTATTATAATATCATATTTCATAACAACAACATTCAATATTTCAAATTATACTTCCAATTATTATTTATATATATACACACATATTTATTTACAAATAGTTGTTCGTGAATCGTCGGGAATGGTCGAAGGTCAATTAAATATATGAAACAGTTCAAAGTTTTTGAGATTTCAATATTACAGACTTTGCTTATCGTGTCGGAAACATATAAAGATTAAGTTTAAATTTAGTCGTAAATTTTCGGGTTGTCACAGTACCTACCCGTTAAAGAAATTTCATCCCCAAAATTTGATCGAGGTCGTCATGGATAACGATAAGAATGTTTTCATGACGTATATGAGTTGTAAAATAGAGTTTTATCATCATCGAGTAATATGGACAAAACAATTCGATTTTGTGAGGAGTACGAGTGAAATTATCACAAAAGTGTGAAATGAATAAATGTAGATTCGTCATATCTTTTGAAGTAGATAGGATTGATTTCCGGAGTTCAAGGGATTTAGAGAAAATCTTCGTAATAAGATTTGGTTCTTCGGTAATTAAGGAAATTAGGATCCGTTTTGATTAAATACGATAATTTGTTTTGATTGCCCTGTCGAATATTTTACTATATATCCACCCTCTTCGTTTCCTTATTCTCACAGCTCACACCTTCTATTCTTCCTCCATCCATTCATACTTTAAAACATTCGTCAATATGCTCCATCCCGTTCTGATCCTTGATATACTCCTAACTTTCATATCTGTCATTCTTCTCTTTCATTTACCACCGGAGGATTTTATTTACTTTTACTATTACCTTGGGGTTATAGTGTTTTTAGTTCTCCCGTGTCCTTACGTTGCAATACGTATTGATATACACGGTTTGTAATTTATGTGTTGCTGTCGGGCTTTATATCTTTCCTTATTTTTCGGAGTCCTTGCTTCTGTCTTTCTATAATTATTGACATCTACAATTAATGATCTTTTCTGTTTGCTGCGATTTATACCCTCTTTTATTTTGAAGTTTCATGCTTTTATTTTCTTTTCGCAAGTAATGGTCCAGAATTCGTAGGTATGGAGTTTCGAATTATCATAATATACAAGTAGAAGGGAAAGGTAGTAGCACAATTTGATTTGTCAAATTACCAGAATATCCGAAAAAGACTGAATCATCAAGAAAATATTTTCTTGATATTTTTAGAGATTAAATAGAATAAAAGAGTCGTGTAACATGGCACATGATGACGTTATGATCTGTGAATCATCACGTTTCATTTAGAAACTCAGCATGACTTACTGTAATATAATCACGTTGATCAAGTGTCATTATATTATACTAACTCATGTTTCAGTTCCCAACTCTACTTTAAAAACATTCTTAAGTTAAACTCTAAGGTTTACAGAATATAGAAACTAAACAGTTTCCTTTATGATGTAACACAGATAGCGCGAAAAGAAAATTGATTTCAGATAAGAAGAGTTATGAAAATATCTTCAGAAATATCGAGAATTTTTATAATGAAAGATATGATGATATCTTAGAATTTCTAATATCAGAGGATGATGAAGAATATTGTCCGCAAGAGTTTAGAGTCAGGGGCAAGGTATTCGTTAATGACTTCAGCAAACACTGAATCATTTAGATTCTTTGATGGTAGATTTCGTCTTTGTGGTTTGTCCACAGTCTCCTTCATGGTTTGCTCAATCCGCTTTCCAGTTCCAAATCTTCTCTTTTTCTGAGCTTTGCCGACACACTATTCTTTATCATCAAACTTTTGACCGTTAAGGTCGTTTACAGTGTTTGCTGCTTTATCAGTATTTTCCCAGAAATTCGGAGAGCTAGTTCGCAGCTTAAGATGTTTTTTCAGAAACTTCACATTCGAAGTACGTAAGTATAGGAGATAGATGTTATATGTACACATATAACTGTTGGCGTAGACATGCTGCGATATTTCAAAATACTGATTGCTGATTCTCAGTAATTGGCATGACAATTCTTGTTACAAGATGCGGATGAGTAAATGATGGGGTTTCGATAAATATAATGATTTTCAGAAAGTCAAAGATCAGTGAAGTTGTTGGTAAGTTTATTGCTAATGTGGTGGAACATAAACGGTTCCTCGGTAACGATGGCGAAAAGGACAACGTACATATCAAGGTTATAATAAGGCTGGTTCGACTAAAAAGTCGAAGTTGACTTGCTGGAGCTGTGACAAAATCTGCTGCTTTGAAAAAAGGGATCGCAAATTTTTTTTTTTTTTTTTTTTTTTTTTTTTGCTAATAAATACCAAAGGATCTGACACGAATACGTGTTAAACTATGACTTTGGTTTCAAGAGTTTTTCAGGTGTATGACTGTGGGTAACATGTGGTTGGATCATCATCTCGATTGTTCATTGTTTGAAGTGTCTTCAGGAATTCTGGGGGTTTGAATACCGATTGTAATCATTAATATACATATGATGTTCTAAGATTTTGAACGGTACGTATATTTTTCTAGGATTCTTTGAATAGAATTAATGTTCTAGCATAGTTTTGAAGTCAAAGTATAGTTTTGAAAGATGTAAGAATCTAAGACTGATGTTTTCTGTTAAATCTTGACTTGGATTTTGATTTGTCAAAATCAGAATATGTAATCAAATTTGGATGAGTATAGTTGATGATTGCTGAATCAGATTAGAAGAATGTAACATATTAATTCTGAATTTATATATCTCTCGGGTATTACCTACTCGTTAAAAGTTTCAAAAATTAATATTTTGTACAAGAGAATTTTATTACAGTCTTTATGAAAATATATGTATATATATTTTCTTCAGATGTAATACAGATTTAATGAGTTAATATACTATTAAACTCATTTGATTTATGGTTAAGGCTAGAATAGATAATCTCTAAACTTTAGAAATTACATAATCGTCGTAGAATGTTTTTTCGATGAAGTTATGAATTAATACTTCATCATTTGTTGTTGTTGGTATTCTTTGATATCTACTGGGCGTATGTCGTTAATGCTCGGGGGACAATTTGTGAAATTGATGTTCAAGATGCGGTTGTTGTTGGTGGTGATAATAGTACTGTTGGTTTTGGTGTTGTTGTCGGTGATACTGCTGATGCTGATGTTGATGGTGCCTGTGATGCCTGTAAGTTGTGCATCATATTCTCCAAAGTCACTACTCGAGCGCGAAGCTCGTTGACTTCTGCTAGTACACCGGGATGATTGGCAATTGGAACGAGCGAATGAACAAGGTCTAGAAGTTTAGATAATATATAATCGTGGCGGGATACTCGAGAAATGAGGGTGTAAATGGTGTTTCAGATTGGTTAGCCGGTAAGTGCTTCATGTTCTTCGCCGAGAGGGAAATTCGGTGGGTGGAAGGGATCGCCTTCTTCTTGCCTCCATTGACTGAGTCGGCTACGAACCCATCCCCAATCCATCCAGAATAGATGATGGCTAATAGGTTGATCCATTCCGGTTACACGGCTTTCGGAGCTCAGAAGGATTTCCATATCAGAATAGCTGTCGAAATCTGATGAACTCGAACTAGTTGAGGGGTTCATCTCGTACGATTTAGGGAACTGAATTTTGAAATGAATTAGATTATAGGACCTAGTTTGTTATTCTTCAATACATATTTCACATATGTATATATAATACCAAGATCCATAAGTTACGGAGGAATTTTCGAAAGATGTCAGACAAAATTTATTGTAATAGATATGCAAAGATATGAAATTGTCTATACACTATCTATGCAATGAATGCAGTAAGACGCGTTTAGACTTAAGATGATAAGCATAGTTTCTGACAAGAGGTGATAAGCAAAACTTTTGACATGCAGCTAAGGTCGAAGTCCAGACTCACTAATGCATCCTAACAACTATCAGTTAGGCACACCATTGCAGACCTGGTTCACTAAGACCACCGCTCTGATACCACATGAAGTGACCCGTCCTAATCCATAAGGACGAATACAATAACATATGGTTACATTGCAAGATATTTGACCTCTATATGATAAATTTTACAAACATTGCATTCATTTTTAAAAGACAGACTTTCATTTCATCGAAAGTTGACATGCATGCATACCATTCCATAACATCCAAACTATAAATGACCAAATCCGTCATTTACTTTAGTAATAATCTTTATTGAACTCAATGACTTGAATGCAACGTCTTTTGAAATATGCCATGAATGGCGCCAAGTAATATCTTTAAAATGAGCTAATGCACAGCGGAAGATTTCTTTCATACCTGAGAATAAACATGCTTAAAAGTGTCAACCAAACGGTTGGTGAGTTCATTAGTTTATCATAAACAATCTTTTCCATCATTTTAATAGACCACAAGATTTCATTCAATAATCATACACTCGTAAGTGTTTAAAATTCATTCATATGGATTGAACACCTAGTAACCAATATTAACAAAATGCATCTAGAATATCCCCAAACATATAAACATCGAAGTACTAAAGCAATTCAAATTCTCTGACTGGGGCGTGTCAAAGCCCATAGATCTATCTTTACGATTCGCTTCAATTGGTGGCAATTATAATAAACACCAATTCTTAGGCTACCAAGTTCAACAAGGGCGATATTCGGTATAACAATTCAACCATAGAATATAGTTTCGTTTACTTGTGTCTATTTTGTCAAACATTTATAAAAGTGCATGTATTCTCAGTCCCAAAAATATATATTGCAAAAGCATTTAAAAAGGGAGCAAATGAGACTTACCATACTGTATTTTGTAGTAAAAATACATAGGACGACATTGAATAATGC
The DNA here is from genome assembly GCF_046630445.1 of Rutidosis leptorrhynchoides. Lineage (NCBI taxonomy): Eukaryota > Viridiplantae > Streptophyta > Magnoliopsida > Asterales > Asteraceae > Rutidosis > Rutidosis leptorrhynchoides. The sequence continues at coordinate 152,324,543 of NC_092334.1, forward strand.
AAGGTTGGCCTCGAATTCACGAACCTATATCATTTATATATATATTAACACATATAATAACATTTAAACAAGTTTTATATATTAATATTAATATACTTTATAATTTGTATGTTATATTAATAAATAGTTTAATTATAACTATTTTATATATTTTAGATAATTATATATATGATTATATTAAAATGTATTTATCTATTATTTATAACTTAATTAATATTTTATAACAATAACATTTTAGTTAAATCAATATGTAATATTAGTATAGTTAGGATATATGTAAAAATATATTTTTATATAAATACCATTTGTTTATTATAATATTACTAAAATAATGATAATAATAATAATAATGATAATTCTAACTCTAATGATAATAATAATAACGCTACTTAATGATATTACTAGTAATGATAATAATATTAGTAATAATAATAATAATAATAATAATAATAATAATAATAATAATAATAATAATAATAATAATAATAATAATAATAATAATAATAATGGTAGTAGAAATAATAGAGTACAACCTTTGAAGACAAGCTTTTTAAAAATAAAACGTCACTGCTCGAGCTCGAACCCGCGACCTTACGTTCAACATACACACTCCAAGACCACTGCTCTACCATTTCTTTTCTATTTTTAATTTACAGATTATATCCTAATATATCTATCCGTCTGTTTTCTTCTTCTTCTTCTATTCATCATTATCATTCTTTCTATTATTTCATGTATCATTAAAATACATCATCATCGTCATCATACATCTATCATAATCATATTCACCCTTTAATATCGTTTCTCAGCTCAATAACAGGATCAGGAACACATCCCATCATAGCATAAAGATTTTGGCCCAACAACAAAATCGTCCAAGACTATAACTCGGCCCACAATAGAAATCCAGTTTTAAAGATGTCCATTTAACATATAACAAGGTTTACGGTTAGATAAATCAGAATCAGGAGTAAATTTTTCGATGGTGTGCAAGGGATTTAGAATTCGAGAATATCGTCTCCTAGCCGGTCCCTCAAACTTTCTTTTTTATTTGTATATTATATCTACCAATCAATCAATCTAAATTACTTTCTCCATGTTTTCTTACTTTAATAATCGCGCATCATAAATCAGCTGTAGCAATCCATCATCATTCATTATTTATTTTCACAAGAACCTAAAAGGACTTGCAGCAGTTTATTCGTGGCTGTAACAGGAAGGTTGTACAGCTGTATCTATTCAACTTAAATAGAAAAAAAAATATCAAACATATAGCAGACAATAATCCCCGATAATTGAAATAGGTTTCATATAGACAATTGACCACCCAAGTTGACCGGTGATTCACGAACGTTAAAACTTGTAAAAACTATATGATGATATATATATGGTTATATATATAGTTAACATGATATTATGATAAGTAAGTATCTCATTAGGTATTTTAACAATGAGTTATATACATAAAAATGAGACTATTGAATTAAGAAACTCGAAAACGATATATATAACGATTATCGTTATAACAATGTCTTAATAAGTACATATGAATCATATTAAGATATTGATACACTTGGTTAATTATGTTAAATAATAATTAATTATATCATTAAGTGTATTAACAATGAACTACATATGTAAAAGTAAGACTACTAACTTAATGATTTCGAAACGAGACATATATGTAACGATTATCGTTGTAATGACATTTAACTGTATATATATCATACTAAGATATATTATATATCATAATATCATGATAATGTAAAAATTTAACATCTCTTTAGATATAATAAACAATGGGTTAACAACATTTAACAAGATCGTTAACCTAAAGGTTTCAAAACAACATTTACATGTAACGACTAACGATGACTTAACGACTCAGTTAAAATGTATTTACATGTAGTGTTTTAATATGTATTCATACACTTTTGAAAGACTTCAAGACACTTATCAAAGTACTTCTACTTAACAAAAATGCTTACAATTACATCCTCATTCATTTTCATCAACAATTCTACTCGTATGCACCCGTATTCGTACTCGTACAATACCTAGCTTCTAAATGTATTTACTATTGGTATATACACTCCAATGATCAGCTCTTAGCAGCCCATGTGAGTCACCTAACCATGTGAGAACCATCATTTAACATCTAGTATGAAATATCTCAAAAAATAACAAACTAATGGAGCCTATATGACACCTTCAAATTCACGTAGAGGTACCACAAACACTTTCATTTTGCAATTTTCTTGAATCAAACTACTCTCTCTCTCTCAAGTGTTCTTACTTTGTTCAAAGTGTTCTTCATCATCTTCATCAAAATCTAGCTCAACCTAGTTCATAAATCCATACATAAACCAAGTTATAAAACAACTACTCAAGAACACACCAACAACACTTCCAAGTTTACTAACTTACTTCCAATCTTGCAAATCCACTTTGAGTGATCATCCAACCTCAAGAAATCTTTCTTATTTACAGTAAGATATTTTTCTAATATAAGGTAATACTCATATTCAAAATTTGATTCAATTTCTATAACTTTAACAATCTTATTTCGAGTGGAAATCTTACTTGAATTTGTTTTCGTGTCATGATCTTACTTCAAGAACTTTCAAGCCATCCAAGGATCCTTTGAAGCTAGATCTATTTTTCTCATTTCCAGTAGGTTTATCCACAAAACTTGAGGTAGTAATGATGTTCACAACATCATTCGATTCATATATATAAAACTACCTTATTCGAAGGTTTAAACTTGTAATCACTAGAACATAGTTTAGTTAATTCTAAACTTGTTCGCAAACAAAAGTTAATCCTTCTAACTTGACTTTTAAAATCAACTAGACACATGTTCTATATCTATATGATATATGCTAACTTAATGATTTAAAACCTGAAAACACGAGAAACACCGTAAAACCGGATTTACGCCGTCGTAGTAACACCGCGGGCTGTTTTGGGTTAGTTAATTAAAAACTATGATAAACTTTGATTTAAAAGTTGTTCTTCTGGGAAAATGATTTTTCTTATGAACATGAAACTATATCCAAAAATCATGCTTAAACTCAAAGTGGAAGTATGTTTTCCAAAATGGTCATCTAGACGTCGTTCTTTCGACTGAAATGACTACCTTTACAAAAACGACTTGTAATCTGTATTTCTAACTATAAACTTATACTTTTTATGTTTAGATTCATAAACTTAAGTTCAATATGAAACCATAGCAACTTGAATCACTTAAAATGGATATAAAACGAAGAAGTTATGGGTAAAACAAAGTTGGTTAATTTTCTTGATTGTAGCTACGTGATAATTGGTAACAAATCTATATTAATCGTACCCTAGCTAACTCATATTGTATTATACATGTATTCTAATATATTATATAATCTTGGGATACCATAGACACGAATACAATGTTTTGACATATCATATCGACCCATCTAAATATATATATTTCGGAACAACCATAGACACTCTATATGCAGTAATGTTGGAGTTAGCTATACAGGGTTGAGGTTGATTCCAAAATATTATATATACTTTGAGTTGTGATCTAGCCTGAGGCTTGTATACACGAGGTCGTGGATTGATTCGAGATAATATATATTGCTTTATTTTCTGTACATCTAACTGTGGACAACTAGTTGTAGGTTACTAACGAGGACAGCTGACTTAATAAACTTAAAACATTAAAATGTATTAAAAATATTGTAAATATATTTTGAACATACTTGGATATATATGTACATATTTGTTATAGGTTCGTGAATCGACCAGTGGCCAAGTCTTACTTCCTGACGAAGTAAAAATCTGTGAAAGTGAGTTATAGTCCCACTTTTAAAATCTAATATTTTGGGATGAGAATACATGCAGTTTTGAAAATGATTTACAAAATAGACACAAGTATTGAAACTACATTCTATGTTAAATCGTTATACCGGATATCGCCCTTGTTGAACTTGGTAACCTAAGAATTGGTGTTTATTATAATTGCCATCAATTGACGCGAATACTAAAGATAGATCTATGGGCCATTGACAAGCCTCAGTCAGAGAATTTGAACTGCTTTAGTACTTCGATATTTATATATGGGGATATTCTAGATGCATTTGTTAATGTCGGTTACCAGGTGTTCAACCATACGAATGATTTTTATGCAGATTGCATGTTATTGAAAGATGAAATCTTGTGGTCTATTATTACAATTTGATATATAGGTTAAACCTATAACTCACCAACATTTTTGTTGACGTTTAAAGCATGTTTATTCTCAGGTGATTATTAAGAGCTTCCGCTGTTGCATGCTAATATATGGACAAGATTTGGTGTCAGCATGCTTGTATAATATTGTTTAAAACTGCATTCAAGATTTACTTTGTTGTAACATATTAATATTGTAAACCAATATTTATTGGTAGTGTGTAAGTGTGATATTTTTAGATTATCATTTCTGATAATCTAGGTGGTGTCCTTTTAACCTTGTCGATAAAATGAAGGTTATGGTTTGTTTTAAAAACAATTGCAGTCTTTGAAAAACGTCTCATATAGAGGTCAAAACCTCGCGACGAAATCAATTAATATGGAACGTTTATAATTAATATGAACGGGACATTTCAGTTGGTATCCGAACGTTGGTCTTAGAGAACCAGAAATTTGCATTAGTGTGTCTTATCAAGTTTGTTAGGATACATTAGTGAGTCTGGATTTCGACCGTGTTTTCTTTAAAAACGACTGCTTAACACTTTTGTTGGAAACTATATGTAATTATTATGTGATATATTAATCTCTTAATATGTTTGATATTGTGTGATAGATGTCTACCACTAGTACAAATTCCATCGACTCACCTATTAATAATGAAGAGTCGAATATACTTTGGAAAGATTCACAAATTCTCAAAGAGGAACTAGAAGAGGAGGAACTGGAAGAGGAGGAACCGGAAGAAGAGGAATCGGAAGAGGAGGAACCGGAAGAAGAAGAGGTTCCGGAGGAAGAAATATTGATACCTACAGTAAATAGATTAAATAAAAGAAAATCCTCAACCAACGGACCAATGTTAAAAATGGTCAATGGTGTTTCCGCTGAGGAAGCAAATTATTGGGAAGATTACCAATTTTCCGATGAATCGGATCCCGATGAGGATTCCGATGATGTTATAGAAATTACCTCGACCCAATTTAATAAAGCAAAAGAAAATAATAAGGGAAAAGGTATAAAAATAGAGAAACCTGATTCCAACCCCGATGAACTTTATATGTATCGGCAACGTCCGTATTTCCTAAATTGTAACAATAACCCGCGAACCTCTAAACCACCAGGTTTTTCTAAACCATTGTGGAAAACGACGGCTCGTATTAGAGGAACAACATATATCCTTAGAAAATTAGGAAAACGAACCAAGTCCGAAGAAGAAGAAACCAGTGATTCAGATTAGAGGGTTGTAATCATGTTGTGTATTATAAGTATTGTAGTGTTCTTGTACTTTTATGTTCTATGTAAAAATTACTTGTATTGTTTGTTAATTATCTTTTACGAATCTAATCCTTGTCTATTTTACAGTATAAAAACACAAAATGGACGTTAAGGGTAGACAACCGAATATTTTAGAAGACCTACCAGAGGATATGATTGATGAAATCTTGTCTAGAGTCGGTCAGAATTCATCAGCACAATTAGTTATGGCGAAATTAACTTGTCAAACATTTGAAAGACTTTCCAGAAATGCCTTAGTTTATAAAAGGCTTTCATTTGAAAGATGGGGTATATCACATTGGGGAGACTTTAAGTTACACCAAGTTTTCTTTAAGGCATTTAGTGCGGAAAACCCAGATGCAATTTTACGCTACGGGTTACGAACCTATTTGACTCAACATATCCCAACATAGGACTCCGTTCTTTAGAAAGAGCTTCTAACATGCAACATAAAGAAGTATGTTATGCTTACGGGTTAATAATGTTCGCTTCTCATCAAATTGAGAAAAAGAACATTGGGTTGAAACTTTTAAATAAAACATTCTCACAAGTGACGGACTCAGTAGTTAGGGTAAGAAACAAGGTTTTTAGATTGCTACGAGGCTGTTGGGCATTACGAAACCCTCGTCCTTTTGACGACATAACAACATGCTGCCTAGCCAATGGTCATAACGGTTACTTTCCACAAGATCAAGGATGGGAAGTCGTCTTAGTAAAACCTGAATGCATGACTTGTTTCTGGACTTATGAATTACGTGTCTTTATTTCTTTTGCTGAACAACTTGCGTATTAACTAGAATTGCCTTTATAGATGCCGGGTAGCAAAGTTATTATGTGCTATATTTCATCCTATATGTATAATAGCGGTATTGTAAGTTTGTAAAATATTGTATAAAATTTGAACGCGAAATTTTATTATAATCAGTTTTTTCATATAGAATTGTAGTAGTTGAATTGTATATTAGCTACTAAGTATGAACTTAACGGGTAGGTACTACCCGAATTAAAACTATAAAATGCTAATATGAAGAAAAAGCTTTTATAAATGAGTTTATACTATGCTACGAAATACTGTTGACTACTCTTAAAATTCTATATGATTAACTTAATTCTTTTGGGCTATTTTTGAAGGAAATGGCACCGGCGACTCGTCAGAATTTGAACATGAGCGAGGAAGACTTCCGTGTTTTCCTTGCGGCAAACATAGCCGCAGTACAGGCTGCGATGCAAAATAACAATAACTCTGGATCTAGCAGTGGAACTAATTCCACAAGAAATCGTGTAGGATGCTCTTACAAAGAATTCACTGCCTGCAAACCTTTGGAATTTGATGGAACCGAAGGACCAATTGGATTGAAATGGTGGACCGAGAAATTTGAATCGGTGTTTGCCATAAGTAAGTGTACTAAAGATGACAAAGTTAAGTACGCTACGCATACCTTCACAGGTACTGTGTTAACGTGGTGGAACAACTATCTTGAACAGGTAGGACAAAATGCTGCTTACGCACTACCGTGGTCGGCATTCAAACAACTGATGAACGAGCAGTACCGTCCTAGAAACGAAGTCAATAAGCTCAAGGTAGAGCTTATAGAGTTACGAACACAAGGGTTTGGCATTACCACATATGAACGACGATTAACAGAGTTGTGCCTATTATGTCCAGGAACGTTCAAAGATGAAGAGGAGAAGATCGACGCGTTTATAAAAGGGTTACCAGTAAGGATTCAAGAAGATGTGAGTTCACACGAGCCCACTTCCATACAAAAGGCAAGTCGAATGTCTCATAAACTCATAAATCAGATTGAGGGAAGAATTAAAGAACAGGCGGCCGAAGAAGCCAACACAAAACAACTCAAGAGGAAGTGGGAGGAAAACGGTGACAAGAATCACTAGTACAACAACAATAACAATCGCAACAACTATCCCAACAACCGCAACAACAATCGCAATAATAACCGCAATCCTAACAATAACTACAACAAACGTCCCAACAACAACAACTACAACAACCGTTCCAACAACAATAACAATCCCAACAACAACCAAATCAATAACAACAATGGCAACAACAATCAGAACAATAAATGTCTAAGGTGTGGAGGGTTTCATCCAGATAAGTTCTGTGTAGTAGTGTGTACCAAGTGTAACAGAACTGGACATAGTGTAACGAAGTGTGATGTCTATGGACCAAAGGCATATAAAAATAACAGAACAAATAATTCCATTATTTGTTACGGATGCTGAAAGCCTGGCCATTTCAGCAAAGCATGCCCTAATCAAGGGAATAATAATGGGCAAGGCCATGGACGAGTCTTCAACATTAATTCGGCAGAAGCGCAGGAAGACCCGGAGCTTGTTACGGGTACGTTTCTTATTGATGATAAATCTTCTTATGTTTTATTTGATTCGGGTGCGGATAGAAGCTATATGAGTAGAGATTTTTGTGCTAAATTAAGTTGCCCATTGACACCCTTGGATAGTAAATTTTTACTCGAATTAGCAAATGGTTAACTAATTACAGCAGATAAAGTATGTCGGGATAGAGAAATTAAACTGGTTGACGAAACATTTAAAATTTATTTAATACCAGTCGAGTTAGGGAGTTTTGATGTAATAATTGGCATGGACTGGTTGAAAAAGGTGAGAGCAGAAGTCGTTTGTTACAAAAATGCGATTCGCATTGTGCGTGAAAAAGGAAAACCTTTAATGGTGTACGGAGAAAAGAATAACGCAAAATTAAATCTTATTAGTAGTATGAAGGCGCAAAAACTAATAAGAAAAGGTTGTTACGTCATTCTAGCACACATCAAGGAAGTTAAACCTGAAGAAAAGAACATCAGTGATGTTCCCGTCGCAAAAGAATTTCCCGATGTATTTTCGAAAGAATTACCGGGACTACCTCCACATCGATCTGTTGAATTTCAAATAGATCTCGTACCAGGAGCTGTACCAATAGCTCGTGCTCCATACAGACTCGCACCCAGTGAAATGAAAGAACTCCAAAGCCAACTACAAGAACTTTTAGAGCGTTGTTTTATACGACCAAGTACATCACCATGGGGAGCTCCTGTTTTGTTTGTCAAAAAGAAGGATGGTACATTCAGGTTGTGTATCGACTACCGAGAGTTGAACAAACTTACCATCAAGAATCGTTATCCACTACCAAGAATCGATGACTTATTTGATCAACTACAAGGCTCGTCAGTTTATTCGAAGATTGATTTACGTTCTGGGTATCATCAAATGCGGGTGAAGGAGGATGATATTCCGAAGACTGCTTTCAAGACGCGTTACGGTCATTACGAGTTTATGGTTATGCCGTTTGGGTTGACTAACGCACCAGCTGTGTTCATGGACCTCATGACCCGAGTGTGTGGACCATACCTTGACAAGTTTGTCATTGTTTTTATCGATGACATACTTATTTACTCAAAGAATGATCAAGAGCACGAAGAACACTTGAGAAAAGTGCTAGAGTTGTTGAGGAAAGAAAAACTGTACGCTAAATTTTCAAAGTGTGCATTTTGATTGGAAGAAGTTCAATTCCTCGGTCACATAGTGAACAAAGAAGGTATTCAAGTGGATCCGGCAAAGATTGAAACCGTTGAAAAGTGAGAAACCCTGAAAACTCCGAAGCACATATGCCAATTTTTAGGGCTGGCTGGTTATTACAGGAGATTCATCCAAGATTTTTCCAAAATAGCAAAACCCTTGACTGCATTAACGCATAAAGGTAAGAAATTTGAATGGAAGGATGAACAAGAGAAAGCATTTCAATTGTTGAAGAAAAAGTTAACTACGGCACCTATATTGTCATTACCTGAAGGGAATGATGATTTTGTGATATATTGTGACACCTCAAAGCAAGGTCTCGATTATGTATTAATGCAACGAACGAAGGTAATTGCTTATGCGTCTAGACAATTGAAGATTCACGAGCAAAATTATACGACGCATGATTTGGAATTAGGCGCGGTTATTTTTACATTAAAGACTTGGAGGCACTACTTTTATGGGGTCAAAAGTATTATATATACCGACCACAAAAGTCTTCAACACATATTTAATCAGAAACAACTGAACATGAGGCAGCGTAGGTGGATTGAATTGTTGAATGACTACGACTTTGAGATTCGTTACCACCCGGAGAAGGCAAATGTGGTAGCCGATGCCTTGAGCAGAAAGGACAGAGAACCCATTCGAGTAAAAGCTATGAATATAATGATTCACAATAACCTTACTACTCAAATAAAAGAGGCACAACAAGGAGCTTTAAAAGAGGAAAATTTAAAGAATGAAATACCCAAAGGATCAGAGAAGCATCTTAATATTTGGGAAGACGGAACCCGGTATAGGACTAAAAGAATTTGGGTACCAAAATTTGGAGATATGAGAGAAATGGTACGTTGAGAAGCTCATAAAACCAGGTACTCAATACATCCTGGAACGGGGAAGATGTACAAGAATCTCAAGAAATATTTTTGGTGGCCAAATATATATATATATATATATATATATATATATATTTGACGTGTTCTAAGGTCAAAGCAGAGCATCAGAAACCATCAGGTCTACTTCAACAACCCGAAATCCCGAAATGGAAATGGGAAAACATTACCATGGATTTCATCACTAAATTGTAGAGACCCGTCCTAATCCATAAGAATGAATACAATAACATATGATTTCATCGCGAGGTAATTGACCTCTATATGATACATTTTACAAACATTGCATTCATTTTTTAAAAGACAAACTTTCTTTACAATGAAAGTTGACGGCATGCATACCATTTCATAATACATTCAACTATAATTGACCTAATAATAATAATCTTGATAAACTCAACGACTCGAATGCAACGACTTTCGAAATATTCCATAAATGACTCCCAATAATATCCTTAAAAATGAGCTAATGCACAGCGGAAGATTTCTTTAATACCTTAGAATAAACATGCTTTGAAGTGTCAACCAAAAGGTTGGTGAGTTCATTAGTTTATCATAAACATTCATTTTCATCATTTTAATAGACCACAAGAATTTCATTTCCAGTTCTCATAAATATACGTCCCATGCATAGAGACAAAAATCATTCATATGGTGAACACCTGGTAACCGACATTAACTAGATGCATATAAGAATATACCCTATCATTTCGGGAAATCCTTTGACATGATAAAACAACATCGAAGTACTAAAGCATCCGCTCCAACGGATGGGGTTCGTTAGGCCCAATAGATCTATCTTTAGGATTCGCGTCAATTAGTAGATCGGTTTACTAATTCTTAGGTTACGAAGCAAAAGGGGCATATTCGGCTTCGATCATTTAACCATATAATGTAGTTTTGATTACTTGTGTCTATTTTGTAAAACAGTTATAAAAGTTGCGCATGTATTCTCAGTCCCAAAAATATATATTGCAAAAGCATTTAAAAAGGGAGCAAATGAAACTCACACTCTAATATTTTGTAGTAAAAATATTCATACAACGTAACTGAACAATGTAGGGTTAACCTCGGATTCACGAACCTATATCATTGTATATATATTAACACATATAATTGTAATTGAACAAATTTATATAAATATTTATCAGTTATATTATTTTTATATTAATAACATATATGTTTCCTATATTCAGTTTATATATTAAAGATTCTTTTAATGATAATAACAATGATAGCTTTAATAATAAAGGTAATCTTTTTTTTTAAATGTAAATTTTAATACAAATGATAATTTTAATATTTTTAACAATAAGATTGATAATAATAATAGTAACAATAATAATAACTATAATATCTATAATAATAATAATGTTTTTACTAATAATGATAATAATAATGATATTAATATTAATAATACTTATAATAATAATAATAAAAGAAGACTACCTTAAAGAGTGAGTTCTTAAAAAAATATGTGCCCTTGCCCGCGCTCGAACCCGCGACCTCTCGCTCACCCATACACCCCTTAACCATTGCTCCAATTCTGTTTTTGTATTGTATCTCCTAACCCAACATATTTAACCCATCATCTATATAACAATCTGGCCCAATATTTAAATCAAAGTTTACGGCCCAATAGCTAAATCTCTCGGCCCAACTGAAAAAATTCAATTCAGCCCAACAACACGGACTAGCAGCCTAACAAGCAGCCCGTTACAAGCCCAAAAATCTAAAAAGAAATCTAGTTCGACAACAGGAAGGGTTTATCTTCAACAATAAAAGGAAACTGCCTCTCCTCTGTTTTGAACTCATGACCTCTTGCTTAGCAAGGATAATACCAAACCACTGAACCATTCTTTTATTTATGTTCTAAATACGGTTTTAATTTCTTTTAACTTGGTTTCAGTTTTCATCTTCACATGAACTTAATCATCTTCATCCATTCATTCTTATTAACTAATTATTATCACTAATTATCATTATCTTATTCTCTAATCATGTACTAACATAACATCATAACAATCATCAATATCACTCATCTTCTTCATTTCATCACCACATCATCATTAAACACATAAAGTCACTATCTTAATCATCTCTTGCTATCATCCATTTACAATCATCATTATTATTATTATTATAATTAATAATCATAAGTATCAAATAAAGTCTTGTGTTTAGCAACTTGAATCAAATAAATAAACAATGGAAAGTACTCTTCTTGTATTCATTATTAATCGATCAAAAGCCATTTGAAATGGTCCCCTCTTGCTTCCCACTAACACTTATCTAGCTTATTTATACTTATGTACTATCAACAAATGATTCCCACTTTCATTTCTTAAATAATAAAGAAAACAACCTGTCTATATCATTTCATCCCTCATCATCATATTTGATTACTTCCTTTTGAATAAAAAAAATAGCAGCAAAAACAGAAAACGTTGAAAGGTGTAGTAGCAAAAAAAAGGGGACGTTTGGTGGTTGATTACGATGAACAGTAGTAGTACAATAGCTGCAACAATGGATTTCAAAACAGTAATAGTATCGTGAAGTCTGCAGCGGCAGTTTAGATCGAATTTACAGCGGCAACGCAGCTAACCTGCTGCAGAAATAGAAAAAAAAATATCGCAGTAGCAGCAGCAGTTTGTGAGTTGTAGAAGAGAGAGGGGAAGAGAGATGACTCACGGTTTAAACAATACATGCCGATGGTTTCAGGTGGTTTAACATAAATAAAATAGTAGGGTGGCGGTTCATGGTTGTGCTGGATTGAAACAGAAAAACAGTGGGGTTCAATGGTATGATGAAGATAGTTTGAAGATGATAGTTTAATGGTGGTGGTTTGTGTTGGTGTTAGTTTATGAATGATGATGGTGATTACATGGTGATGGTGTCTCGATGGTAGTTAAATGGATCGGTGGTAAGGTGGTTGCTATTTGGACAGAAACGGATGCGGTACATGCTGTTTCCCTTTGACTGCAACAATAGTAGGTTTTTCAGGTTGCAGGTGGTGATCGTAGCAGCTTTTAGAGAAAGAAACGTAAGCTGCAACAGTGGTGACTGGTGACTCGTTTGGTGATGGTGTTCGAAAACATGAGCAGGAGTGGAAGAGGAATAGCTGTAAATAAGAGGTGTTCGGGTTGTGGGTTTATGAAGATAATGAGTAGTAACAACAATGGTTTTATTGGGTTTTCATGGATGTTTAATTGGGTTTGATCCTGGATCGTGACAGACACAAAACAGCAACGAAGTCAACTATGGTTTGCCTTTGAGTATTCGGTGATAGCATACAGCAGGTTTTATTCGATTTTAGTCTGATGGTGTTGATTCAATGAAGTAGAAAGGGAAAGAAAGAGAAGAGAGATAGATGATTGGTGTTCGGTTAATGAGTATGCATATCATATGTACATGTCTAAATAAGACTTTAGATGATAGCTAAATTCTAAAACAGTGATCCTTTAATAATTCAATCAATGTGATTATGATTGCAAAGGAACAAACACAGAATTATCAAATAGAAAATAAACAAAAAAATAGAAAGAAGAAAGGGACTGTAAATGAATCGTACCAATCTATGAATAATTTTCAATAATCAGATACATGAAGATTCAAATAAATATAGTTTGAAAAGGATATAAAACTGATTTGATTCTCTTATGCTTAAATACGTAATTATTTATATATGTAAATGTGTATATAAGTGTATTTGTATAAATATATATTAGTATATGTATTATATATATATATATATATATATATATATATATATATATATATATATATATATTTGTATAAATATATATTAGTATATGTATTTTATATATATATATATATATATATATATATATATATATATATATATATATATATATATATATATATATATATAGTTCATAAACTCTAATATTGATGATGTTATTACTAATAAGATACCAATACTAATAATAAAGTTATTAATAATAATATCGAAATACTAGTTATAATAATACTAATAATCATATTAGTAATGATGCTAAATAATAATAATATCAAAATCAAAATAATAAATAATAATACAGATATGATAATATTAATAAGCCTAATAATAACTAATAATAATGATGACAATAATAATAATAATAATCCTATTGTTTATAATAATATTAATTTTATTAAGGATAATAATAATATTAATAATACAAGTATTAGTATTAACAATAATTAAAATGAAAATAATGATAATAATATTAATATAACAATTATATTTTTAAACTGGTAACTAAATTTTAATATAATACAATTTATTAGTTATATCATATTTACTAATTATAATATATTAAATCTTTAATATATATTAATTACAATATATAATATTATTTATGTATAGAGTTCATATATATATATATTTATATATATATTTATATATTTATTTACAAATAATTGTTTGTGAATCGTCGGGAATAGTCAAAGGTCAAATGATTTCGTTAAATAGTTCAAAAATCTTAAGACTCGCTTTATAGACTTTGCTTATCGTATCGAAATTATATAAAGATTAAGTTTAAATTTAGTCAAAAATTCCCGGGTCGTCACAGTACCTACCCGTTAAAGAAATTTCGTCCCGAAATTTGAATGTGTCGTCATGGCTAACAATAAAAATGTTTTCATGACGAATATGAGTTGATAAATAAAGTTTTATCATCATTGAGTAATATGGATACAACAATTCGATTATTCGAAGAGTACTAATGAAGCTATCATAAAAGAGTGAAATGAAGAAATAAAGTTTCGTCTTATCTTTTGACGTTGTATTGGTTGAATTCTGGAATTCAAGGGATTTAAAGAAAATCTTCGAAATCTAAAAGATTTGATTCTTTGGTGAGTAAGGAAATTAAGATCTCTATTATTTAATACGGTGTTCTGCCTCGATTATTCTGTGTGCTATTTTCATTATAAATTAAACTCTTTCGTTCCATTATCCTCATCATTCCTATACTTTCCTTCTTAGTTCATACATCCAAAAGATCGTGAAAATGCTTAATCCAGTTCTAATCCTTAATATTTTCTAATTATCTTTTCTGTCATCCTTCTTTTCAATCTTCCACCAGAAAAATCTGTTTACTTATACTATTACCTTGAGATGATAATATTCTTAATTATACTGTTTCTTTATATTGCTATTCGAATTAATATCCGTAGTTTGTAACCTTCGTGTTGTTATTGTGCTTTATATTTTCTCTTATATTTTGGAGCTCTTTGCCTTTTTATTATCCTCTCGATCTCTAGTAAAGCGAGTAATGGTCCAGAATTCGTAAGTATGGAGTTTCGAATGATCTTAATGTTCTAAACGAGAAAGAACGTAATAGCACGATTTGATTTGTCAAATTACCAGAATCCCTGAGAATAGATAGAATTATCAGGAAGACATGTTCTTGATATGTTTAGAGATTAAGTAGAATGTAAGAGTCGTGTAACATGGCACATGATGACGTTATGATCTGTGAATTGATAATGCTAAAAATGAACATATATTTCATAGCATTATTCCTCAAGAAAGACAAGCTTTTAGTTGCAATTGTTCTATTTACAAGTAATATTCGTTTAAATAATAAAAGGTGAAGACAAAAGACAGATTCGACGAATTGAAGATGCAAACGACCAAAAAGCTCAAAAGTACAAAATACAATCAACGAGGTTCCAATTATTGATAAGAAACGTCTCAAAATTACAAGAGTACAAGATTCAAAACAAAAAGTACAAGATATTAAATTGTACGCAAGGACGTTCGAAAATCCGGAATCGGGACCAGAGTCAACTCTCAACGCTCAACGCAACGGACTAAAAATTACAAGTCAACTATGCACATAAATATAATATAATATTTAAATAATTCTTATAATTATTTAATATATTATATTTATTTATAAAACCGTCGGCAGAAGAAAACAACCAAATGTGAGCCTCCCCAGCTGGCCATGCGATCGCATGGCCTTGAAGAGCAAAGCTCATGCGATCGCATGAGCTCCTTTTTCAGTTCACAGGCCTATAAATTCGCAGTTTGGTGAACGTAAAATCCATCTATCTTTCTCTTCTCCATTCATACGTAATATTTATATTTATAATTTATATTTTAATTTTAATTTTAATTATAATTCTAATAATAAGGGTATTTTAGCGAATGTTGTAAGGGTGTAAGTCGAAATTCTGTCCGTGTAATGCTACGCTATTTTTAATCATTGTAAGTTATGTTCAACATTTTTAATTTAATGTCTCGTAGCTAAGTTATTATTATGCTTATTTAATCCGAAGTAATCATGATGTTGGGCTAATTACTAAAATTGGGTAATTGGGCTTTGTACCATAATTGGGGTTTGGATAAAAGAACGACACTTGTGGAAATTAGACTATGGGCTATTAATGGGCTTTATATTTGTTTAACTAAATGATAGTTTATTAATGTTAATATAAAGATTTACAATTGGGCGTCCCTATAAATTACCATATACACTCGATCGGACACGATGGGCGGGGTATTTATATGTACGAATAATCGTTCATTTAACCGGACACGGGAATGGATTAATAGCCACTAGAATAATTAAAACAGGGGTGAAATTATGTACAAGGACACTTGGTATAATTGATAACAAAATATTAAAACCTTGGGTTACACTCAGTCGACATCCTGGTGTAATTATTAAACAAAGTATTAAAATCTTGTTACAGTTTAAGTCCCTAATTAGTTGAAATATTTAACTTTGGGTATAAGAATAATTTGACGAGGACACTCGCACTTTATATTTATGACTGATGGACTGTTATGGACAAAAACCAGACGGATATATTAAATAATCCAGGACAAAGGACAATTAACCCATGGGCATAAAACTAAAATCAACACGTCAAACATCATGATTACGGAAGTTTAAATAAGCATAATTCTTTTATTTCATATTTAATTTCCTTTATTTTATATTTAATTGCACTTCTAATTATCGCATTTTTATTTATTGTTATTGTATTTAATTGCACTTTTAATTATCGTACTTTTTAATTATCGCAAGTTTATTTTATCGCACTTTTATTATTCGCAAGTTCATTATCGTTATTTACTTTACGCTTTAATTTAAGTCTTGTATTTATTTTTAATATTTTACATTTGGTTTTAACTGCGACTAAAGTTTTAAAATCGACAAACCGGTCATTAAACGGTAAAAACCCCCCTTTATAATAATAATATTACTTGTATATATATTTGTATTTTTATAAAAGTAAACTAATATAGCGTTAAACTTTGTTTAAAGATTTTCCCTGTGGAACGAACCGGACTTACTAAAAACTACACTACTGTACGAGTAGGTACACTGCCTATAAGTGTTGTAGCAAGGTTTAAGTATATCCATTCTATAAATAAATAAATATCTTGTGTAAAATTGTATCGTATTTAATAGTATTTCCTTGTAAAATTTAATAGTATTTTATATACACCTCGCGACACATCAAGTTATTTTTGGCGCCGCTGCCGGGGAATCAATCTAGCTTAAAAGCCGGAAGCGCAATGCTAATATATATAGAAAATTTTTTTTTTATTTTTAGTACGCTTTTGTAAAAACACGTTTTAAATATTCAAAAATATTAAAAGAAAAACAAAAATATAAATATTTTTTTTTAGAGTTTGGTAAATATTTAAGTTTTATAAAGTTTCTTGATTTCTATTTCTTTTAGTTTGTAAAAAAATAGGTTTTATTTAATTAATAAATATATTTTATATTTTACAGCAAAAACAGAAAAAAAAATAAAATTAAAACTCAAGTCCGGTACTGTAGCAGCCCACTCTGTGGCCCGAAACCCTAGCCCATGCGATCGCATGGCCGGATTGTTTAGGACTCATGCGATCGCATGAGCCCATCTGACACGCCAGACTGCAACTGCATTAATTACGGAGTATATTTTAATTATTATTATTATTAAAACCCTAATTAGGGTTTATTAGTTAATTAATATATTAATTTAGTTTTATTTATTATTTGTATTATTTAGTTTAATTAGTTTAATTAAATTGTAAAATTAATAGTTTTATAAAATAAATAATATAAAAATAATATTTTTATAAAAATTGTAATTTTTACAACTTTTTGTATATTTTTATATTTTGTCCCTTTTTAATCGTTTTAGCGTAATATTTGTATTTTTAGCTCATATTTAGTTTTAAATCCCTTAAGTGTTTTATTTATTATTTGTATTATTTAGTTTAATTAGTTTTGTAAAGATATTTTTGTACACTGCCTAGATTTTCAGGCTTTGCCGTAAAATCCCTTAAGTGTTTTTCTTTAGACTAAGATTTAGGTACTTTAGAATTTTGCGACGCCTTTTTAAGTTTTAGTTTCTTTTTAAGTTATTTCCATTTGGGATATAGTTTTTCCAGTAAGCTTTAATATTTTTAGACACCTTTTACCTATGTATCAATTATCATTCCAATTAGTAATCTCAATTTGCGATTATAATTTTAAGTTAGTTGTAGTGATAAGGTTGGGTTAGTCAAGTGTTTTTAAGTTTTATAAGTTTCTTTTATTTTTCCGTCGCCTTTTATCTTTCTTTCTTATTTTTCTTTTTCGATCTTTTTTCGACGAACTCTTTTTCTTTCTTATTTCTCGCTATTCTAGTTTTTAGGACATAGATTTTTATTCTACTTCTTATCTAAATTTCTTAAAATTACGAAAATTTATTTTAAGTGGTTAAATTGATAGACATCAAAATTTTCTGGTTCGTAGTAATAGTTGGATTTGTACGTGGACCGGGTTATTGGAGGCAAACAGTCCTCAATTATATTGAGACTAAACGAATCCTGCCCCTCTGCTGCATCTTTTGGCTATTCGACACGTGGGCAAAATCAGAAAAGTCTATTGATTGGATAACTTATTATAATTTTTCTTTCCTTTTAAAAACTAATAGGATATTCAGTGAATGCACCGAGCAAGACGTTCACCACCTTTTGTACGTTCACCACCTGTAACTAGATCAAGACATTTAGCAAATATTACTGCCGTTGATTTTTCTTTAGAATCGTCATCCAGTCGACCAAGTACTCCAGTTCAAATTTCCGATAATCCATTTTTTGAACCCGACCTCACAATTGAGAATCCGAAGAATATTCAGGAATGATTCGTAGATCCTGAACCATTAAATTTTCCTTCGGAACCACCAATCATTCAAACATAGATTGTTGAGGAATGAACCATTAAATCAGAATCCTCTAGTGATTCCGATTCAACAAATTCAATTATGGAGAATCTGGAACCTTTAAGTATGGAAGACCGAATGAGAGTTAAACGTACTGGCCAAGGTCACGCAATTACTCATCCAGACATTAATGCGCCAGATTATGAAATCAAAGGACAAATTCTACACATGGTGACTAATCAATGCCAATTTAGTGGTGCGCCGAAGGAAGATCCAAATGAACATTCACGTACCTTTAATAGGATCTGCACACTATTTAAAATCCGAGAAGTGGAGGATGAACAGATATATCTCATGTTATTTCCCTGGACTTTAAAGGGAGAAGCCAAAGATTGGTTGGAATCGTTACCTGAAGGGGCGATTGATACATGGGATGTTTTAGTTGAAAAATTTCTTAAACAATTCTTTCCTGCATCTAAAGCCGTAAGACTTCAAGGAGAAATTGTTACGTTCACACAGAAACCAAATGAAACTCTATATGAGGCGTGGACAAGATTTGGAAAGTTATTAAGAGGATGTCCGCAACATGGTTTAGATACCTGTCAAATAGTACAAATATTCTACCAAGGATGCGACATCACTACAAGGAAAGACATAGATATAGCAGCTGGTGGTTCTATTATAAAGAAAACCGAAACTGATGCTTACAAAATTATTGATAACACTGCTTCCCACTCACACGAGTGGCACCAAGAAAAAGATATCGTTAGATCATCTAAAGCAGCTAGAGCCGATTCTAGCCATGACTTAGATTCCATTTCTGCAAAGATAGATGCTGTCGAGAGACGAATGGAAAAGATGACTAAGGATATTCACTCAATACGAATTAGTTGTGAGCAGTGTGGAGGACCACATTTGACAAAAGATTGTCTCAGTATTAAATTAACAATGGAACAAAGAGAGAATATTTCATACATAAACCAAAGGCCTGGAAATAATTATCAGAATAATTATCAACCGCCGAGACCAATTTACAATCAAAACCAGAACTATAACTGAAATTTTCCATACAACAACCAACAAGGTCCTAGCAATCAACAAGTATCCAATAATAATTACAATCAGCAAAGACCTAATTTTCAAAACAAACCACCACAACAAACCGATGATAAAAAGCCGAATTTAGAAGACATGATGACGAAGCTAGTTGAAACTCAAACGCAGTTTTTACATCTTAGAAACAAACCAATGAACAAAATGCTCAAGCATTTAGAAATCAACAAGCTTCTATTCAAAATCTGGAACAAGAAGTAAGTAACCTAGCAAGGTTAATAGGTGAAAGAAAACCGGGAAGTCTACCTAGTGATACAAATGCTAACCCCCGGAATGAAACAGCTAAAGCCATTACCACAAGAAGTGGTACAACACTTAAACCACCTGAAATACCTGTAACTTCTGATGAAGCTATTCCTACTCCACAAGAACCACAACCTAATCAAAATAAGGAAAAAGAACCGGTAGTTGAAAAGGTTAATGAAGATAACACAGTTAAGGCTAAACCTTATGGTAAACCATACCAACCACCACTTCCTTACCCGAGTAAAATCAAGAAAGAGAAACTTGAAGCCGAGCAATCCAAATTCTTGGATATGTTTAAACAAATAAATGTAAATCTTCCTTTCATTGATGTGATTTCAGGAATGCTTAGATATGCTAAATTCTTGAAAGATCTAATCTCAAATAGAAAGAAAATGGAAGAACTCTCGGCTGTTACTATGAATGCTAATTGTTCAGCAGTACTGTTGAATAAGATACTAGAAAAACTATCTGATCCAAGAAGTTTCACAATTCCATGTTTTCTGGGTAGTCTTAGTTCAATAGAAGCATTAGCAGATTTAGGTGCTAGTATAAATTTAATGCCGTATTCACTATACGCTAAACTAGACCTTGGAGAATTGAAACCAACAAGAATAAGCATACAACTAGCCGATCGATCAATAAAATATCCTAGAGGGATAATGGAGAACATGCTATTTAAAGTTGGTACTTTAGTATTTCCAGTAGATTTTGTTGTTCTGGACATGGAAGAAGATTCTCAAGTTCCTCTCATATTAGGAAGATGATTCTTAAATACGGCTAAAGCAATGATAGACGTGTTCGGTAAGAAACTGACCCTAAGTATAGAGGATGAGAGTGTTACCTTTTCAGTTGATAGAGCAATGCAATAACCACAATCTGCAGATGATACATGTTATTATATTCAAACTATAGATGCACATGCAGAATTATTAGAAGAATTTCCAGAATTATAAGGAACAGGAGAATGTTCTTTAGGAGAAGGTAATGAACCAATTGATGAAGCTGAAATGTTAGCTACACTTATAGCTAATGGATATGAACCAACAACAGAAGAAATTCAAATGCTAAAAGAAGAAGACAGATATCGATATAAATCATCGATAGAAGAACCTCCGAAATTAGAATTAAAGCCACTTCCAAACCATTTGGAATACGCTTATTTACATGGTGAATCTGAATTACCTGTAATAATATCATCTTCTCTTACTGAAAATGAGAAATCACAACTCATTTCTGTGTTGAAAGCTCATAAACCAGCCATTGCATGGAAGATTCATGATATTAAAGGAATAAGTCCTTCGTATTGCACACATAAAATCCTTATGGAAGAAGGTCATAAAACATATGTGCAACGCCAACGAAGACTAAATCCTAATATGCAAGATGTAGTTAAGAAAGAGATTATTAAACTGCTAGATGCAGGTCTAATTTATCCAATTTCTGATAGTCCATGGGTAAGCCCAGTTCAATGCGTGCCTAAGAAGGGTGGCATGACTGTCATTACAAATGAGAAAAATGAGCTTATTCCTACTAGGACTGTAACAGGATGGCGTGTGTGTATTGATTATAGAAAATTAAATGACGCCACCAGAAAAGATCACTTTCCCTTACCTTTCATAGATCAAATGTTGGAAAGATTAGCCGGAAATAGTTACTATTGTTTTCTAGATGGATTTTCCGGATATTTTCAAATTCCAATAGCACCCGAGGACCAAGAGAAAACCACGTTCACGTGCCCTTATGGTACTTTTGCTTACAAACGCATGCCATTTGGACTTTGCAACGCCCCTGCAACCTTTCAAAGGTGCATGATGGCGATTTTTCACGACATGATAGAAGAATGCATGGAAGTTTTCATGGATGACTTTTCAGTCTTCGGTGATACATTTGAAACATGTATAGCTAATCTTGAACGAATGCTTATTAGATGCGAACAATCAAATCTAGTACTTAATTGGGAGAAATGCCATTTCATGGTTAAAGAAGGCATCGTTCTTGGACATAAAGTTTCAAAAGAAGGAATTGAAGTGGATAGAGCTAAAGTAGATGTAATTGCTAAACTTCCACATCCCACCAATGTTAGAGGAGTTAGGAGTTTTCTAGGGCATGCCGGTTTTTACCGACGTTTCATAAAAGATTTTTCTAGAATTGCCACTCCTATGAATAAACTCCTAGAAAAGGATGCTCCATTCATCTTTTCAGATGAGTGTATCAAATCTTTGAATATTCTTAAAGAGAAACTCACTAATGCGCCGATCATGATAACACCAAATTGGAATCTACCATTTGAACTAATGTGCGGTGCAAGTGATTTTGCAATGGGAGCCGTTTTAGGACAAAGGATTGAAAAACGATTTCAACCTATATATTATGCTAGTAAGACGTTACAAGGAGCACAAATGAACTATACAACTACTGAAAAAGAACTCCTTGCTATTGTCTTTGCTTTTGACAAATTTCGTTCATATCTCGTTCTAGCAAAAACGGTGGTCTATACCAACCATTCTGCTCTTAGATACCTATTTTCAAAACAAGATGCTAAGCCAAGATTAATCCGTTGGATCTTACTCTTACAAGAGTTTGATATTGAAATCCGAGATAAAAGAGGAGCAGAAAATCTCGCCGCTGATCATCTTTCTCGTCTTGAAAATCCTGAATTAGAAGTTCTAAATGAATCGACCATACAAGACAACTTTCCTGATGAATATCTATTGAAGATAGATTATAATGAAATCCCATGGTTTGCAGACTATGCAAACTACTTAGTTTGTGGATTCCTTGAAAAAGTATTATCGTACCAAAAACGAAAGAAATTCTTCAGTGATATAAAACACTATTTTTAGGAAGATCCACACCTGTTTAAAAGTTGTCCAGATGGAATAATACGCTGATGTGTATTTGGAGATGAAGCTAGTAAAATTTTAAACCATTGTCACACAGGACCAACAGGAGGGCATTATGGGCCTCAACTAACAGCAAGAAAAGTTTATGATGCTGGATTCTATTGGCCTACAATTTACAAAGACGCACACCTTCTTTGCAAATCCTGTAATGCATGTCAAAGGGCCGGAAAAATAAGTCAACGTGATTAAATGCCACAAAATGTCATCCAAGTATGTGAAGTATTTGACATTTGGGGTATTGACTTTATGGGTCCATTTCCAAAATCTCATAATAATCTCTATATTCTCGTAGCCATTGATTATGTATCTAAATGGGCAGAAGCACAAGCTCTCCCAACTAACGATGCACGAGTTGTAGTCAACTTTTTAAAACGTCTTTTTGCAAGGTTTGGAACACCAAAAGCTTTAATAAGTGATCAGGGTACTCATTTCTGTAATAATCAACTTGAGAAAGTTCTTAAAAGATATGGAGTAACTCATAAAATCTCCACCGCATATCATCCACAAACAAGTAGACAAGTTGAAAATACCAACCGAGCTTTAAAACGTATTCTAGAGAAAACCGTAGTATCAAATCCGAAGGAATGGTCCATTAAATTGGAGGATGCACTCTGGGCTTTTAGAACAGCCTACAAAACTCCAATTGGAACCACACCTTTTAGACTTGTTTATGGAAAAGCATGTCATCTTCCAGTAGAAATTGAACACAAAGCATTTTGGGCTTTGAAGACATGTAATCTTGATTTACATGAAGCTGGACGTCTACGGTTAAGTCAACTAAACGAATTAGAAGAATTAAGACATGAAGCATACGATAATTCGTTAATATATAAGGAAAGAACGAAGAAATGGCATGATAAAAGAATCAGAAGTTTAAAAGAATTTAAAGAAGGAGACAGAGTTCTTCTTTTCAATTCACGATTCAAGCTATTTCCTGGAAAATTGAAATCAAGATGGTCTGGACCATTCATAGTTAAAAGAGTTTTCCCATACGGAATGATAGAATTAATAAATTCAAATGGGATTGAATTTAAAGTTAATGGTCACAGAGTTAAACACTACATAGATAGTCCGATGGAAGTCGACAATGAAGTTAATCACAATTTCAACACCACAGCTAACTAAGTGTGGGGAGAATCAAGTCTTTAAAGGATAATATGTATTTCTGTTAGAGTTAGATTGTCTGTTTTCATGTAGTTCTCGAAAATGGAATCCGAATGGTCTTTCCCTAGCAGACCCTAAAGAACTAGTCTTCTCCCCCCATTCTGAATTTTTATTTTTTTTTAGGAAATGAAGACTGCCTGTGAACTAAACCATGGTCTAATGCTACACGTTTTGATCACTAAACGTAATAATGACACACTACCGAGTGAAATAGTATCAGTAATCAGAGAAAGATTGGACGGAGTTAGAAAAGAATCCAGATGCGAAGATAATAAGTTACAATTTGGTAAAGGAAAATCAAAATCCGCTGCGAAAAGAAGAGCACGACACCTAGAAAGATGTCACAAATGCGGAAAATGGTCACATGGAGGTAAATGTTCAAATAATTAAACCTATTCAAATACCAAATTTGTTACTTTATGCAGAGACGGACCGTTCATATGTTTAGAAGAAAAAACACTGAATACTCGAGGTTACGCCTATGTAGCTATGGAAAACCAATTAAACCGACTATCTTATGAATGGGATAGATCATATAACTAAGAATACTATCTCACAGGTAAGTCTGTACAGTTTTTTTTTTTTTTAACCTTTTGATAATAAACGCTAATTTGTTCGCTATAAAGTATTAAATTGGTATTGAATAAAATTAGGTTTGGCGACCGAAATTATTGATATCATACAAAAATTTATTACATCACTGCGAAATTTAACGTTTATTCTTAAGGTATAAATATCTTTAATCAATCAACACAAAATATTTCAAAAATTCGTCATGAGTTAAATTAGGTTTTGGAACCGAAATTACTTTACCGAAAAGAGGGGCGTATATTTTTGATAATATTTGATTGATTAAAGTGGGATAAAAAGCCAAAAAGATTTTTAATTTTATTTTTACCATGTGTTTAAAATTAATATATAAATCTTAAATTAATATTGTAAACTTTGTAAAATCAATATATTTAAAATTGTAAATATTTGAAAAATTAATATAAGTTTGGTGTGAATTTATAATATGAATTTTTAAATTAAGTTTGGTGTGAATTTTTAATTTTTAAAATATGAATTTTTAATTTTATGCATTTTAAATTTTAAGTTTGGTGTGAATTTTTAATATTAATTTTGAATTTTATATTTAAGTTGTGTGAATTTAAAAACAAAAATTTACTTTATCTCATTAAGTTAAAAATATGATCTTTAAAATTCGTCGTAAGTTGAAGACTAGGTCTTTGAACCGAAATTGCTTTACCCGAGGGAGGGACGAGAACTTTTATTATCATTATTTTTAATCTTATTGAATTAAAGTAAGCCAAAAACATTAAAAAACCCAAAAAAAATCTTTACTTTTAAAAACCGCGCTTTGATTTGACAAATTTTAAAATTTTTTCGAGGGACAGACTAGGACAACGATCCGAAACGCCCTCGCTCCTAAAGGAAAACAAAATTTTTAAAATTTAATTAATTATAAGTTTTATAAAGTATAAGGTTTTATAAAAAAAAAAAAAAAAATCAGAAATCACTGTAGCCGGCACCCCATGCGATCGCATGGGGTTTGCACTTGGAACCCATGCGATCGCATGGGGACCAAATGCAGGCCTGATACATACAGCAGTTCGGTTCTGCCTCACCACAAACACACACATACATTCACGAAACTCACCCAAAAATTCACCAATTTTCGCCATTTTTCCACCGTAATTCATCAAATTTCTTGCTCTAATCATGCCTAGATTCTCATTCTTCAGCAAATTGGTAAAAATTACACCCCTAAACTCTATAAATTCCTAGTTTTTGTGATAATTACCAATATTTTTACCTAATGCAATTTTGTTAATTTCTAGTGTAATTAGTGTTAAATTGTTAGTATTTTATGCATGTATAACCTAAATTGATGCTATTTAACATGATTTGAAGCCAAAAACTTCAAAATTTTTAGAAATCCAGGGTTTGTGTTCTTGAGCAATTTGGGGCTTTTTGATATAAACAGGTTATGGCCGATTTTTGTCATGAATTATTGCTAAATTGAGTAGTGTAACATGTTTAGATAGTTAAATGATCCAAACAATGATCCTAAACATGATTTTTGGAGATTAAAGTGGACTTTTTAAGTCCAAAATTCATGAACTTGATTAATTTGATGTAATTGCCATTTGAGACTTGTTTAATTATTAGTAATGACTATTTTGACATGTTATTTGAGTTAAATGCTTATGAATTTTGTATACATTTTCATATGTGCTTATTTGAAAAATGTAGAATTGTGAAAAATTGTGAAAATGTGTATAAGTTTAATTTTGATTTAACATGTTATAGTGATTGTTTTAAGTTGTTATTTTGCTAACACTAATGCATATTTGGATGCACAAATTTTGTGTTTAATGTGTTTTGCAGAAAGCCGATACTGGAGGATCAGGAGCATCATCATCTAGACGACCAGCACCAGCACCAGAACCAGAACCAGAAATGCAACACGAACAAGAACCACAACAGGAACAACAACAACAGCCTGATCAGCACATACCTTATTATGATCCGGTACAGTTTGTTGATGAATTCATAGTATTCCCAATGAGGCCGCCAGTAGAATTCCCAACGATTCCTGAGCACACTCTACATCCTAATCTGAGATTTGATAGAAGATGGAGAGATTACGAGACATATCAAAGGAACAAATTCAAATTGGTAACAAAAAATGTAGAGGTGCCAAGGGTAATCGATTGGGCCCCTTTGGAAACGGTCCATCTAACTGACCGTGTTAGACAGCTTTTAGTTCAAAGGTATGGTAGTTCTTCTTTTACAGATTGGGAACGTCTTTTCACCATTCGTAGACCTGTATATAAGGAATGGTGTGTTGAGTTGATGAGTACTGTATCACTTGATACAAATATAGTTAGAATAGATGATAGAAGATTTCTTAGGTTTATCCTTGGCGGTAGGATGTACAGAATGTCCATGCTGGACATGGCCAGGGCCTTACAGATATATACTCCTGGTGAGTTGCTATTACCCGATTGTACAAACTTGATTCATTATGGTGAACGGGTAGATAGTAACTTTGACGCCGACGCCATTTGGAGGCGTATGTCACATTTTGATGTTTTTACACGAGCAGGAGGACACTCCTATACACATATTGACAGAGCCGAGCTTCGTATTATTCATAGATTTTTGGCTAACTCGATTACACAAAGAGGTCATAATAAAGAAAAAATTACCTTATATGATTTATTCTACCTAAAGTGTATTCGGGATCCTAGAAGCTTTATCAATATCCCTTACTGTGTTGCTTTTTATTTATCTAAAATGGTAGAGGGAATGCAGGACGGGAGTATAATAGGAGGAGGTATTTTTGTTACTCTCATTGGAGAGTATTTAGGTGTTAATAGGAACCAAGGGGGTCCATTACAGATTTGTAGAGAACAGGTTGAGCCCTTAGGATTGAAAGTTTATGTGGGTGCTAAGGTATTGAAAAGTAGACATAACCAGGCAGTACCCTATGAGGGATCTCATCCTCAGGTAGAGAGAGGCTCAGACGAGGAAATGGAGGAGGCGGAAGACATTAGGGATGTCTTTCAAGATGCTATTCTTGACGTCCACGTTCGTATAGATGAGGAAGCAATGACGAACGCGGCAAGACATAGTATGTATGAGCAGTGGAACTCCGAGCGAGTATACGAGGATTATAGGCGACGCCAACACGATAGCTGGTTAGTTCATCAGCACCAAATCATGAGCCAGCTATCATATCAGGTACCAAATAACTATGTACCTACGCGACCTGCTCATTTTCCGCCACATAGCCCCGATATCCGACCACCCTTTAACCGGTATGACTATAACCAAGCCTATTAAAACACCTATAACCAACAATGGAACCCACCTGACGAGATGAACTGGAACCCATATCCAGACTGATTTAGTTCCATTTGGTTATTTTTATGATTTTTATGTTTTTATCTTTTGACTTTTTCATGTTTAAACTTATGTTATTGGATATATTTGTGTAATTTTTATTATTTTATTATTATTGTATACTAATATTTCATATTTAGAATTTGAAAGTGGGATATTAAGTCCCATTTCAAATTGCCATGCATGATTATATTTGTATGTATGTATATTGTCGATTGTACAAAACAGGGTAAAACAGCGCATTTTCAAAGACTGGCATTAAGTTCAGCAAAAGCTACTAATTTTGACGACAAGATGACAAATAAATGTGATGTAACAACAGACGAAATGAACAAATTATATTCACCATTTATCATTCAGCAAACAAACGCCAATATGTTTGGAAACTTTGGTAAAATTTAATCATTTATACGCTAATCACCCTCAATAATTTAAATTGTACTGATTTCTTGCAAATGAGGGCATTGCAAGATCTTAAGTGTGGGAAGGGGTTAAATTCTTTCGAATTTTTAAAATTTTTATCTTTATACACTTGGTTACCATTAAAAATACTAGTAACGTAGTAGTTGTATTAGAATCTAGTGCTCTCTGATAATAAAGAACTGCCCTAGTCTTATATACTGACTACCCAATTCTAGTAAAATTTTTCAAAATTTTCAATTAAATGAACTCAAAATCATGTTTATACATATTTATGAACGATAAAACTAGGTGTTAACACAGAAAATATTGTTACCTCGGAAAGGACATAAATTGAGAAACAAACCAAAATGTTAAAATTCATTTAAAATGGAATAGAGAACAATAAAAAGGAAAATAAAAGCCAAGTGTGGGAAAAATTACCAAGTTATCTTAAACATATGTCACATATTTCTGTAACAAATAACTGAAAATACTTTTGCTTTGGACTAAACTAAACTATTTTACCCGATGAAAGAAAAGAAGAGATGGATCTACACGATGAATCAATTCCATCATTAAAAGGAAGTAAAGTCTTCCGAAAAAGAAATGCGCTTCTTGAGTTAGGTCATGAAGTTGTCGTCCAGACCAGCTGTAGGTTGACGAAAAACCTAGAAAAGTCATCACTAAAATCAACAGGAAATCCACGGACCTCAGCATTAAACAGGGTCGCCAAGTGGTCAGATTTATCCTAACCATGAGAAGGATTTATCTCGTAAAATGGGGGGGCACCGTGCAAATTAGCTGGATAAGACTAATGAATCAGATCCCCAGAAAGGATAATCTCCTTAAAGATTAAAAATCAGCTTTTAAGCCTGATATTACTCAATCCTAGAGATTGACCTTAAAGATTGAGAATTCAAACTCATGGAATTCAATGATATCTAAACTCGAGCTTGAACGAGAAAATATTTTGATCAAAATTACAAACCGATTTGTTTTCTGAAAACCCTATTTTCAATGCGTTCATTACCATTGAACGTAAAATCCTAGGAATTCACCTGGAATTCATTAGGTCACCTGAACTAAATCGGGTGTCAACCGTAAGAACGGTGGTTGCATAGTGTCAAAGACAGGACCTTGTGCCAAACCTACAAATTATAAGGGTGAGCTTTACTATTGCTCCTACAAAGGATAGTAATTGCGTCCTACACGTTATAGACCATAATTAAAAGCATGTCAGGGGACATTGCCTTAACAGTTGCTTGTTCAACGCTTTCCTTTACAACCGGACGATAGTTTACCAAAAGGTAATATACGGGACAAGTAAACTGGACGTGTTGCTTTCCTAATACAAGGTTAGCAAGTGGGTGACACAAAACCATAAGTTTTGAGCTAAAATTTTCAAATCTGAAACCCACCAAGCCCACAAAAATATTTTGCAAACACCGGTGAAGGGTTATTCCGGAAAACTTATCTAGGGTAAAAACTAGATTTAATTTTCAAAAGATCAAATGTTTTCATAAAGATCCAATTTCCTTAATGGATCTAAATTTTTATAGTCATGTGGGACTGTAAACCATATCGTTACTACCATTGTTTATACCGCCGTATAGAAATCACTGATGTACAAAGTGTGAAGAATAAAGAAGTGATTCTAGTATTTCAAGACGATATTGCTTGAGGACAAGCAACGCTCAAGTGTGGGAATATTTGATAATGCTAAAAACGAACATATATTTCATAGCATTATTCCTCAAGAAAGACAAGCTTTTAGTTGCAATTGTTCTATTTACAAGTAATATTCGTTTAAATAATAAAAGGTGAAGATAAAAGACAGATTCGACGAATTGAAGACGCAAACGACCAAAAAGCTCAAAAGTACAAAATACAATCAACGAGGTTCCAATTATTGATAAGAAACGTCTCAAAATTACAAGAGTACAAGATTCAAAACAAAAAGTACAAGATATTAAATTGTACGCAAGGACGTTCGAAAATCCGAAACCGGGACCAGAGTCAACTCTCAACGCTCGACGCAACAGACTAAAAATTACAAGTCAACTATGCACATAAATATAATATAATATTTAAATAATTCTTATAATTATTTAATATATTATATTTATTTATAAAACCGTCGGCAGAAGAAAACAACCAAATGTGAGCCTCCCCAGCTGGCCATGCGATCGCATGGCCTTGAAGAGCAAAGCTCATGCGATCGCATGAGCTCCTTTTTCAGTTCACAGGCCTATAAATTCGCAGTTTGGTGAA
Organism: Rutidosis leptorrhynchoides; assembly: GCF_046630445.1. Lineage (NCBI taxonomy): Eukaryota > Viridiplantae > Streptophyta > Magnoliopsida > Asterales > Asteraceae > Rutidosis > Rutidosis leptorrhynchoides. Next base: position 152,355,648 of record NC_092334.1, read on the forward strand.
CGTAAAATCCATCTATCTTTCTCTTCTCCATTCATACGTAATATTTATATTTATAATTTATATTTTAATTTTAATTTTAATTATAATTCTAATAATAAGGGTATTTTAGCGAATGTTGTAAGGGTGTAAGTCGAAATTCTGTCCGTGTAACGCTACGCTATTTTTAATCATTGTAAGTTATGTTCAACCTTTTTAATTTAATATCTCGTAGCTAAGTTATTATTATGCTTATTTAATCCGAAGTAATCATGATGTTGGGCTAATTACTAAAATTGAGTAATTGGGCTTTGTACCATAATTGGGGTTTGGACAAAAGAACGACACTTGTGGAAATTAGACTATGGGCTATTAATGGGCTTTATATTTGTTTAACTAAATGATAGTTTGTTAATGTTAATATAAAGATTTACAATTGGGCGTCCCTATAAATTACCATATACACTCGATCGGACACGATGGGCGGGGTATTTATATGTACGAATAATCGTTCATTTTACCGGACACGGGAATGGATTAATAGCCACTAGAATAATTAAAACAGGGGTGAAATTATGTACAAGGACACTTGGTATAATTGATAACAAAATATTAAAACCTTGGGTTACACTCAGTCGACATCCTGGTGTAATTATTAAACAAAGTATTAAAATCTTGTTACAGTTTAAGTCCCCAATTAGTTAGAATATTTAACTTCGGGTATAAGAATAATTTGACGAGGACACTCACACTTTATATTTATGACTGATGGACTGTTATGGACAAAAACCAGACGGACATATTAAATAATCCAGGACAAAGGACAATTAACCCATGGGCATAAAACTAAAATCAACACGTCAAACATCATGATTACGGAAGTTTAAATAAGCATAATTCTTTTATTTCATATTTAATTTCCTTTATTTTATATTTAATTGCACTTCTAATTATCGCATTTTTATTTATTGTTATTGTATTTAATTGCACTTTTAATTATCGTACTTTTTAATTATCGCAAGTTTATTTTATCGCACTTTTATTATTCGCAATTTCATTATCGTTATTTACTTTACGCTTTAATTTAAGTCTTGTATTTATTTTTAATATTTTATATTTGGTTTTAACTGCGACTAAAGTTTTAAAATTGACAAACCGGTCATTAAACGGTAAAAACCCCCCTTTATAATAATAATATTACTTGTATATATATTTGTATTTTTATAAAAGTAAACTAATATAGCGTTAAGCTTTGTTTAAAGATTTTCCCTGTGGAACGAACCGGACTTACTAAAAACTACACTACTGTACGATTAGGTACACTGCCTATAAGTGTTGTAGCAAGGTTTAAGTATATCCATTCTATAAATAAATAAATATCTTGTGTAAAATTGTATCGTATTTAATAGTATTTCCTTGTAAAATTTAATAGTATTTTATATACACCTCGCGACACATCATGAATCATCACGTTTCATTAGAAATTCAGCATGACTTACTGTAATATAATCACGTTGATCAAGTGTCATTATATTATACTAACTCATGCATCAATTCCTAACATTACTTCAATAACATTCATATTTTAAGCTCGAAAGTTTACAGAATATAGAAACTAACAGTTTCTATATGATGTAACACTGATAGCACGAAGAGATTATTGATTTCAGATAAGAATAGTTATGAAAATATCTTCAGAAATATGGAGGATATTTATAATGAAAGATACGATGATATCTTGGAATTTCTAATATCGAAGGATGGTGAAGAAAAATTTGTCCACAAGAGTTTGGAATCAGAAGCAAGGTATTCGCTAAAGATTTCATCAGAAACAGAATCATCAGAATTCTTAATGTACAAGTTTAGTCCTTGTGATTTGTTCAGAGACTCCTTCGTAGTTTGCTCAATCAGTTTTTCAGTTTCAAACTTTTTCTGAGCTTTGCCAACATACAATTCTTTATCTTCAAGTTTTGACTGTTGAGGTCGTTTACAGTTTTTGGTTGCTTCATTCAACTTTTCAAAATTTAGAGTATTAATTCGCAGACTGGGTGCTTTTCAAAATTTCAGAATGGAAGATTATAGTTCTAAGAGATAAATATTATATGGATACATATAACTGTTAATGTGGAAACGTTGCAAGACTCACAATACAGATTTGCTGATTCCCGGTAATTGGTATGGCAATTCTTGTTACAAGATGCGGATGAGTACATGATGAGACTTCAATAGATAAATATAGTGATTTGTCGGAGGGATTTAAACCAAGGAGCGACGAGGTTGCTGGTACATCTGCTGGTAATATGGTGGAATATAAAAGGTTTCCCGGTAACGATAACGAAAGGCAAGCTTATAAATCAAGATTATAATAAGGCTTGGCCAACTAAAAAGTCGAAGTTGACTTGCTGGAGCTGTGACAAAATTCGCTACTTTGAAAAGGAATTGCAATGTTATTTTCGGTAATAACAATGCCAAAAGAGCTAGCACAGATACGGTTTAAACGTTTACTCAGGTTCCGAGTGTTTTCAGGTGCATAACTATATGTATCAATCTTTTCTTCCGTAGGTGAAGTGAGGTTGGTTCATCCTCTCGATTGAGGTGTTTCTTGTATTGAGGTGTTTTCAAGAATCATGAAGGGTTTGAACGCAGATTGTAATCGTCAAGATATAAATGAGGTTTTAGATGAAATTAAGTGGCAAACTTGAAGAAATATTTAGTTTCATATATTATAATCAATATTTTAATTCATTTTAATTGTCCAATGTCATTAGTCCACAGGTAGTAGTCCACAATTAGTAGTTCAACAATTCATATATAGTTCACTATATTATATTCGAATTAATTAATACGTGTCGTGACCCGTTATATGCATGTCTCAGACTCGATCACAACTCAAAGTATATATATTATTATAGAATCAACCTCAACCCTGTATAGCGAACTCTAGCATTACAGCATATAGAGTGTCTATGGTGATTCCAAATAATATATATAGATGCGTTGATACTGAAATGTCCCGTTCTTATTGATTAAAAACGTTCCATATTAATTGATTTCGTTGCGAGGTTTTGACCTCTATATGAGACGTTTTTCAAAGACTGCATTCATTTTTAAAACAAACCATAACCTTTATTTCATAAATAAAGGTTTAAAAACCTTTACGTAGATTATCAAATAATAATAATCTAAAATATCCTGTTTACACACGACCATTACATAATGGTTTACAATACAAATATGTTACATCGAAATCAGTTTCTTGAATGCAGTTTTTACCCAATATCATACAAACATGGACTCCAAATCTTGTCCTTATTTTAGTATGCAACAGCGGAAGCTCTTAGTATTCACCTGAGAATAAACATGCTTTAAACGTCAACAAAAATGTTGGTGAGTTATAGGTTTAACCTATATATATCAAATCGTAACAATAGACTACAAGATTTCATATTTCAATACACATCCCATACATAGAGATAAAAATCATTCATATGGTGAACACCTGGTAACCGACATTAACAAGATGCATATATAAGAATATCCCCATCATTCCGGGACACCCTTCGGATATGATATAAATTTCGAAGTACTAAAGCATCCGGTACTTTGGATGGGGTTTGTTAAGCCCAATAGATCTATCTTTAGGATTCGCGTCAATTAGGGTGTTTGTTCCCTAATTCTTAGATTACCAGACTTAATAAAAAGGAGCATATTCGATTTCGATAATTCAACCATAGAATGTAGTTTCACGTAATTGTGTCTATTTTGTAAATCATTTATAAAACCTGCATGTATTCTCATCTCAAAAATATTAGATTTTAAAAGTGGGACTATAACTCACTTTCACAGATTTTTACTTCGTCGGGAAGTAAGACTTGGCCACTGGTTGATTCACGAACCTATAATAATATATACATATATATCAAAGTATGTTCAAAATATATTTACAACACTTTTAATATATTTTGATGTTTTAAGTTTATTAAGTCAGCTGTCCTCGTTAGTAACCTACAACTAGTTGTCCACAGTTAGATGTACAGAAATAAATCGATAAATATTATCTTGAATCAATCCTCAACCCAGTGTATACGTATCTCAGTATTGATCACAACTCAAACTATATATATTTTGGAATCAACCTCAACCCTGTATAGCTAACTCCAACATTCACATATATAGTGTCTATGGTTGTTCCGAAATATATATAGATGTGTCGAAATGATAGGTCGAAACATTGTATACGTGTCTATGGTATCTCAAGATTATATAATATACAATACAAGTTGATTAAGTTATGGTTGGAATAGATTTGTTACCAATTTTCACGTAGCTAAAATGAGAAAAATTATCCAATCTTGTTTTACCCATAACTTCTTCATTTTAAATATGTTTTGAGTGAATTAAATTGTTATGGATTCATATTGAACTCTATTTTATGAATCTAAATAGAAAAAGTATAGGTTTATTGTCGTAAAAATAAGTTACAAGTCATTTTTGTAAAGGTAGTCATTTCAGTCGAATGAACGACGTCTAGATGACCATTTTAGAAAACATACTTCCACTTTGAGTTTAACCATAATTTTTGGATATAGTTTCATGTTCATAATAAAAATCATTTTCCCAGAATAACAACTTTTAAATCAAAGTTTATCATAGTTTTTAATTAACTAACCCAAAACAGCCCGCGGTGTTACTATGACGGCGTAAATCCGGTTTTACGGTGTTTTTCGTGTTTCCAGGTTTTAAATCTTTAAGTTAGCATATCATATAGATATAGAACATGTGTTTAGTTGATTTTAAAAGTCAAGTTAGAAGGATTAACTTTTATTTGCGAACAAGTTTAGAATTAACTAAACTATGTTCTAATGATTACAAGTTTAAATCTTCGAATAAGATAGCTTTATATGTATGAATCGAATGATGTTATGAACATCATTACTACCTCAAGTTCCTTGGATAAACCTACTGGAAATGAGAAAAATAGATCTAGCTTCAAAGGATCCTTGGATGGCTTGAAAGTTCTTGAAGCAGGATCATGACACGAAAACAATTTCAAGTAAGATTTCCACTCGAAATAAGATTGTTATAGTTATAGAAATTGAATTAAAGTTTGAATATGATTATTACCTTGTATTAGAAAGATAACCTACTGTAAGTAACAAAGGTTTCTTGATCTTGGATGATTACTTGGAATGGATTTAGAAAACTTGGAAGTAAACTTGCAATCTTGGAAGTATTCTTGATTTTATGAAACTAGAACTTTTGGAATTTAAGAAGAACACTTAGAACTTGAAGATAGAACTTGAGAGAGATCAATTAGATGAAGAAAATTGAAGAATGAAAGTGTTTGTAGCTATTTTTGGTCGTTGGTGTATGGATTAGATATAAAGGATATGTAATTTTGTTTTCATGTAAATAAGTCATGAATGATAACTCATATTTTTGTAATTTTATGAGATATTTCATGCTAGTTGCCAAATGATGGTTCCCACATGTGTTAGGTGACTCACATGGGCTGCTAAGAGCTGATCATTGGAGTGTATATACCAATAGTACATACATCTAAAAGCTGTGTATTGTACGAGTACGAATACGGGTGCATACGAGTAGAATTGTTGATGAAACTGAACGAGGATGTAATTGTAAGCATTTTTGTTAAGTAGAAGTATTTTGATAAGTGTATTGAAGTCTTTCAAAAGTGTATGAATACATATTAAAACACTACATGTATATACATTTTAACTGAGTCGTTAAGTCATCGTTAGTCGTTACATGTAAATGTTGTTTTGAAACCTTTAGGTTAACGATCTTGTTGAATGTTGTTAACCCATTGTTTATTATAACAAATGAGATGTTAAATTGTTATATTATCATGATATTATGATATATAATATATCTTAGTATGATGTATATAAAGTTAAATGTCGTTACAACGATAATCGTTACATATATGTCTCGTTTCGAAATCATTAAGTTAGTAGTCTTATTTTTACATATGTATTTCATTGTTAATACACTTAATAATATATTTACTTATCATTTAACATAATTAACCAAGTGTATCAATATCTTAATATGATTCATATGTACCTATTAAGACGTTGTTATAACGATAATCGTTATATATATCGTTTTCGAGTTTCTTAAATTAAAAGTCTCATTTTTATGTATATAACTCATTGTTAAAATACCTAATGAGATACATACTTATAATAAAATCATGTTAACTATATATATAACCATATATATGTCATCGTATAGTTTTTACAAGTTTTAACGTTCGTGAATCACCGGTCAACTTGGGTGGTCAATTGTCTATATGAAACCTATTTCAATTAATCAAGTCTTAACAAGTTTGATTGCTTAACATGTTGGAAACACTTAATCATCTAAATAATAATTTCATTTAATATATATATATAAACATGGAAAAGTTCGGGTCACTACAGTACCTACCCGTTAAATAAATTTCGTCCCGAAATTTTAAGCAGTTGGAGGTGTTGACGTATCTTCTGGAAATAAATGCGGGTATTTCTTCTTCATCTGATCTTCTCGTTCCCAGGTGAACTCGGGTCCTCTACGAGCATTCCATCGAACCTTAACAATTGGTATCTTGTTTTGCTTAAGTCTTTTAACCTCACGATCCATTATTTCGACGGGTTCTTCGATAAATTGAAGTTTTTTGTTGATTTGGATTTCATCTAACGGAATAGTGAGATCTTCTTTAGCAAAACATTTCTTCAAATTCGAGATGTGGAAAGTGTTATGTACAGTCGTGAGTTGTTGAGGTAACTCAAGTCGGTAAGCTACTGGTCCGACACGATCAATAATCTTGAATGGTCCAATATACCTTGGATTTAATTTTCCTTGTTTACCAAATCGAACAACGCCTTTCCATGGTGCAACTTTAAGCATGACCATCTCTCCAATTTCAAATTCTATATCTTTTCTTTTAATGTTAGCGTAGCTCTTTTGTCGACTTTGGGCGGTTTTCAACCGTTGTTGAATTTGGATGATCTTCTCGGTAGTTTCTTGTATTATCTCCGGACCCGTAATCTGTCTATCCCCCACTTCACTCCAACAAATCGGAGACCTGCCCTTTCTACCATAAAGTGCTTCAAACGGCGCCATCTCAATGCTTGAATGGTAGCTATTGTTGTAGGAAAATTCTGCTAACGGTAGATGTCGATCCCAACTGTTTCCAAAATCAATAACACAAGCTCGTAGCATGTCTTCAAGCATTTGTATCGTCCTTTCGCTCTGCCCATCAGTTTGTGGATGATAGGCAGTACTCATGTCTAGACGAGTTCCCAATGCTTGCTGTATTGTCTGCCAGAATCTTGAAATATATCTGCCATCCCTATCAGAGATAATAGAGATTGGTATTCCATGTCTGGAGACGACTTCCTTCAAATACAGTCGTGCTAACTTCTCCATCTTGTCATCTTCTCTTATTGGCAGGAAGTGTGCTGATTTGGTGAGACGATCAACTATTACCCAAATAGTATCAAAACCACTTGCAGTCCTTGGCAATTTAGTGATGAAATCCATGGTAATGTTTTCCCATTTCCATTCTGGGATTTCGGGTTGTTGAAGTAGACCTGATGGTTTCTGATGCTCAGCTTTGACCTTAGAACACGTCAAACATTCTCCTACGTATTTAGCAACATCGGCTTTCATACCCGGCCACCAAAAATGTTTCTTGAGATCCTTGTACATCTTCCCCGTTCCAGGATGTATTGAGTATCTGGTTTTATGAGCTTCTCTAAGTACCATTTCTCTCATATCTCCAAATTTTGGTACCCAAATCCTTTCAGCCCTATACCGGGTTCCGTTTTCCCGAATATTAAGATGCTTCTCCGATCCTTTGGGTATTTCATCCTTTAAATTTCCCTCTTTTAAAACTCCTTGTTACGCCTCCTTTATTTGAGTAGTAAGGTTATTGTGAATCATTATATTCATAGATTTTACTCGAATGGGTTCTCTGTCCTTCCTGCTCAAGGCGTCAGCTACCACATTTGCCTTCCCCGGGTGGTAACGAATCTCAAAGTCGTAATCATTCAACAATTCAATCCACCTACGCTGCCGCATATTCAGTTGTTTCTGATTAAATATGTGTTGAAGACTTTTGTGGTCGGTATATATAATACTTTTGACCCCATATAAGTAGTGCCTCCAAGTCTTTAATGCAAAAACAACCGCGCCTAATTCCAAATCATGCGTCGTATAATTTTGCTCGTGAATCTTCAATTGTCTAGAAGCATAAGCAATCACCTTCGTCCGTTGCATTAATACACAACCGAGACCTTGCTTTGATGCGTCACAATAAATTACAAAATCATCATTCCCTTCAAGCAATGACAATATAGGTGCCGTAGTTAGCTTTTTCTTCAATAATTGAAACGTCTTCTCTTGTTCATCCTTCCATTCAAATTTCTTCCCTTTATGCGTTAATGCAGTCAAGGGTTTTGCTATTTTGGAGAAATCTTGGATGAATCTTCTGTAGTAACCAGCCAATCCTAAAAATTAATGTATATGCTTCTGAGTTTTTGGGGTTTCCCACTTTTTAACAGTTTCGATCTTTGCCGGGTCTACCTGGATACCTTCTTTGTTCACTATGTGACCGAGGAATTGAACTTCTTCCAACCAAAATGCACACTTTGAAAACTTAGCGTACAGTTTTTCTTTCCTCAATACTTCTAGCACTTTTCTCAAATGTTCTTCGTGCTCTTGATCATTATTTGAGTAAATAAGTATGTCATCGATGAAAACAATGACAAACTTGTCAAGATATGGCCCACACACTCGGTTCATAAGGTCCATGAACACAGCTGGTGCGTTAGTCAATCCAAACGGCATAACCATAAACTCGTAATGACCATAACGCGTCCTAAAAGCATTTTTTAGAATATCATCCTCCTTTACTCGCATTTGATGATATCCAGAACGTAAATCGATCTTCGAATAAACCGACGAGCCTTGTAGTTGATCAAATAAGTCGTCAATTCTCGACAGTGGATAACGGTTTTTGATGGTAAGTTTGTTCAACTCTCTGTAGTCAATACACAACCTAAATGTACCATCCTTCTTCTTGACAAACAAAACAGGAGCTCCCCATGGTGATGTGCTTGGTCGAATGAAATCACGTTCTAATAGTTCTTGCAGTTGGCTTTGCAGTTCTTTCATCTCGCTGGGTGCGAGTCTATAAGGAGCACGAGCTATTGGTGCAGCTCCTGGTATAAAATCTATTTGAAATTCAACAGATCGATGTGGAGGTAGTCCCGGTAATTCTTTCGGAAATACATCGGGAAATTCTTTTGCGACGGGAACATCATTGATGCTCTTTTCTTCAGTTTGTACTTTCTCGACGTGTGCTAGAACAGCATAGCAACCTTTTCTTATTAGTTTATGTGCCTTCAAATTACTAATAAGATGTAGCTTCATGTTGCCCTTTTCTCCGTACACCATTAAGGGTTCTCCTTCTTCTCGTATAATGCGAATTGCATTTTTATAACATACATTCTCTGCTTTCACCTTCTTCAGCCAGTCCATGCCAACTATTACATCAAAACTCCCTAACTCTACTGGTATCAAATCAATCTTAAATATTTCGCTACCCAGTTTAATTTCTCGATTCCGGCATATATTATCTGTTGAAATTAATTTACCGTTTGCTAATTCGAGTAAAAATTTACTATCCAACGGCGTCAATGGACAACTTAATTTAGCACAAAAATCTCTACTCATATAGCTTCTATCCGGACCCGAATCAAATAAAACGTAAGCAGATTTATTGTCAATAAGAAACGTACCTGTAACAAGCTCCGGGTCTTCCTGTGCCTCTGCCGTATTAATATTGAAAACTATTCCGCGGCCTTGTCCATTCGTGTTCTCCTGGTTCGGGAAATTTCTAATAATGTGGCCCGGTTTTCCACATTTATAACAAACTACATTGGCATAACTTGCTCCGACACTACTTGCTCCGCCATTACTCGTTCCGACACCATTTGTTCCTTTCGTTCTGTTAACCCCTGGTCCGTAGACCTCGCACTTCGCCGCGCTATGACCATTTCTTTTACTCTTGTTGTAAAATTTGGTGCAGAACCCCGAGTGATACTTTTCACACCTTTGGCATAGCTGCTTCTGATTGTTGTGGTTATTACGGTTATTATTGTTGTTGGGATGATTGTTGTAGTTGCTGTTGTTGTTGTTATTGTTGGGCCGTTTGTTGTAGTTGCGATTGATGTTGCGATTGTTGGGATGGTTGTTGCGATTATTGTTGTAATTGCCGTTGTTGTTGTATTGGTGATTCTTATCACCGTTTTCCTCACACTTTCTTTTGACTTGCTTCACATTGGCCTCTTCAGCAGTCTGTTCTTTAATTCTTTCCTCAATCTGGTTCACTAGTTTGTGAGCTATTCTACATGCCTGTTGTATGGAGGCGGGCTCGTGTGAACTTATATCTTCTTGGATTCTTTCCGGTAATCCTTTCACAAATGCGTTGATCTTCTCTTCCTCATCTTCGAACGCTCCCGGACACAATAGGCACAATTCTGTGAATCGTCTTTCGTACGTGGTAATATCAAATCCTTGGGTTCGTAACCCTCTAAGTTCTGTCTTGAGCTTATTGACCTCGGTTCTGGGACGGTACTTCTCGTTCATCAAGTGCTTGAATGCTGACCACGGTAGTGCGTACGCATCATCTTGTCCCACTTGCTCTAGATAGGTATTCCACCATGTTAACGCAGAACCTGTGAAGGTATGCATAGCGTACTTCACTTTGTCCTCTTCAGTACACTTACTTATGGCAAACACCGATTCGACCTTCTCGGTCCACCGTTTCAATCCGATCGGTCCTTCGGTTCCATCAAATTCCAAAGGTTTGCAGGCAGTGAATTCTTTGTAGGTGCATCCTACACGATTTCCTATACTGCTAGATCCAAGGTTATTGTTGGTATGTAGCGCAGCCTGTACTGTGGCTATGTTTGAAGCTAGAAAAGTATGGAATTCCTCTTCATTCATATTCACGGTGTGTCGAGTAGTCGGTGCCATTTCCTTCAAAATAGTCAAATGGAACAAGTTAATCATACAGAATATTAAGAGTAGTTAATAGTATTTCGTAGCATAATATGAACTCATTTATAAAAGCTTTTTCTTCATATTAGCGTTTTATAAGTTTAAATTCGGGTAGTACCTACCCGTTAAGTTCATACTTAGTAGCTAATATACAATTCAACTACTACAATTCTATATGAAAAACTGATTATAATAATATTTCGCGTTCAAACTTTTATACAATATTTTACAAACTTACAACACCGCTTATTTTACATAAAGCATGAAATATAGCACACAATAACTTTGATACAAGATAGTTGTGAAGATAATTCTAGCTAGTACACAAGTCGTTCAGCAAAGGCAATAAAGACACGTAATTCATACGTACAGAAACAAGTCATGCATTCTGGTTTTACTAGGACTACTTCCCATCCTTGGTCTTGTGGAACATAACCGTTATGGCCATTGATAAGACAGCGTGTTGTAACGTCGTCAAAGGGACGAGGGTTACGTAATGACCAACAGTCTCGTAATAACCTAAAAACCTCATTTCTTACCCCAATTATCGACTCCGTCACTTGTGGGAACGTTTTGTTAATAGTTGTAGCCCGATGTTCTTTTTCTCACTTTGGTGAGAAGCGAACATTACTAACCCTTAAGCATAGCATGCTTCTTTATGTTGCATGTTAGCCGCTTTTTCTAAATCATGAAGTCCTATATTCGGATACATTGAGTCAAAATAATTTCTTAACCCGTTACGTAAAATAGCATTTGGGTTCCCCACAATATATGCGTCAAAGTAAACACATCGTAACTTATGGGTTTCCCAATGTGATATCCCCCATCTTTCAAACGAAAGTCTCTTATAAACCAAGACATTCTTGGAACGTTCTTCGAATGTCTTACAAACTGATCTCGCCTTAAATAGTTGTGCCGAGAAATTCTGGCCGACTCTAGACAAGATTTCATCAATCATGTCTCCGGGTAGGTCTCTTAAAATATTGGGTGGTCTATCCATTTTGTGTTTTTAAACTGTAAAATAGACAAGAGTTAGATTCATAAAAAAAATACTTATTAATACAAGCAATTTTTACATATATCATAAAGCATAAGCACACTATATTACATATATTACACCACACGAGTACAACTATCTTATTCCGACTCGCTCATTTCTTCTTCTTCAGTTTTGGTTCATTTTGCCAAGTTTCTAGGGATATATGATGTTCCCCTAATACGAGCTGTCGTTTTCCACAACGGTTTAGAAAAACCTGGTGGTTTAGAGGTTCCCGGGTCATTGTTACAACTTAAGGGCTTCGGGGGTTGACGATACATATAAAGTTCATCGGGGTTGGAATTAGATTTCTCTATTTTTATGCCCTTTCCCTTATTATTTTCTTTTGCCTTTTTAAATTCAGTTGGGGTAATTTCTATAACATCATCGGAATTCTCGTCGGAATCTGATTCATCGGAGAATTGGTAATCCTCCCAATATTTTGCTTCCTTGGAGGAAACACCATTGACCATAATTAACCTTGGTCGGTTGGTTGAGGATTTTCTTTTACTTAACCGTTTTATTATTTCCCCCACTGGTTCTATTTCTTCTTCCGGTTCCGATTCTTCTTCCGGTTCCGATTCTTCTTCTGGTTCCGACTCTTCTTCCGGTTCCTCTTCGAAAACTTGTGAATCAGTCCACGAATCATTCCAATTTACATTTGACACTTCATTATTATTAGGTGAGTCAATGGGACTTATTCTAGAGGTAGACATCTATCACATAATATCAAACGCGTTAAGAGATTAATATATCACATAATATTCACATGTTAAAAATATATAGTTTCCAACAAAATTTGTTAAGCAATCATTTTTCAAGTAAACACGGTCGAAGTCCAGACTCACTAATGCATCCTAACAAACTCGATAAGACACACTAATGCAAAATTCTGGTTCTCTAAGACCAATGCTCGGATACCAACTGAAATGTCCCGTTCTTATTGATTAAAAACATTCCATATTAATTGATTTCGTTGCGAGGTTTTAACCTCTATATGAGACGTTTTTCAAAGACTGCATTCATTTTTAAAACAAACCATAACCTTTATTTCATAAATAAAGGTTTAAAAACCTTTACGTAGATTATCAAATAATGATAATCTAAAATATCCTGTTTACACACGACCATTACATAATGGTTTACAATACAAATATGTTACATCGAAATCAGTTTCTTGAATGCAGTTTTTACACAATATCATACAAACATGGACTCTAAATCTTGTCCATATTTTAGTATGCAACAGTGGAAGCTCTTAGTATTCACCTGAGAATAAACATGCTTTAAACGTCAACAAAAATGTTGGTGAGTTATAGGTTTAACCTATATATATCAAATCGTAACAATAGACTACAAGATTTCATATTTCAATACACATCCCATACATAGAGATAAAAATCATTCATATGGTGAACACCTGGTAACCGACATTAACAAGATGCATATATAAGAATATCCCCATCATTCCGGGACACCCTTCGGATATGATATAAATTTCGAAGTACTAAAGCATCCGGTACTTTGGATGGGGTTTGTTAAGCCCAATAGATCTATCTTTAGGATTCGCGTCAATTAGGGTGTCTGTTCCCTAATTCTTAGATTACCAGACTTAATAAAAAGGGGCATATTCGATTTCGATAATTCAACCATAGAATGTAGTTTCACGTACTTGTGTCTATTTTGTAAATCATTTATAAAACCTGCATGTATTCTCATCCCAAAAATATTAGATTTTAAAAGTGGGACTATAACTCACTTTCACAGATTTTTACTTCGTCGGGAAGTAAGACTTGGCCACTGGTTGATTCACGAACCTATAACAATATATACATATATATCAAAGTATGTTCAAAATATATTTACAACACTTTTAATATATTTTGATGTTTTAAGTTTATTAAGTCAGCTGTCCTCGTTAGTAACCTACAACTAGTTGTCCACAGTTAGATGTACAGAAATAAATCGATAAATATTATCTTGAATCAATCCTCGACCCAGTGTATACGTATCTCAGTATTGATCACAACTCAAACTATATATATTTTGGAATCAACCTCAACCCTGTATAGCTAACTCCAACATTCACATATAGAGTGTCTATGGTTGTTCCGAAATATATATAGATGTGTCGAAATGATAGGTCGAAACATTGTATACGTGTCTATGGTATCTCAAGATTATATAATATACAATACAAGTTGATTAAGTTATGGTTGGAATAGATTTGTTACCAATTTTCACGTAGCTAAAATGAGAAAAATTATCCAATCTTGTTTTACCCATAACTTCTTCATTTTAAATCTGTTTTGAGTGAATTAAATTGTTATGGTTTCATATTGAAATCTATTTTATGAATCTAAATAGAAAAAGTATAGGTTTATAGTCGGAAAAATAAGTTACAAGTCATTTTTGTAAAGGTAGTCATTTCAGTCGAAAGAACGACGTCTAGATGACCATTTTAGAAAACATACTTCCACTTTGAGTTTAACCATAATTTTTGGATATAGTTTCATGTTCATAATAAAAATCATTTTACTAGAATAACAACTTTTAAATCAAAGTTTATCATAGTTTTTAATTAACTAACCCAAAACAGCCCGCGGTGTTACTATGACGGCGTAAATCCGGTTTTACGGTGTTTTTCATGTTTCCAGGTTTTAAATCTTTAAGTTAGCATATCATATAGATATAGAACATGTGTTTAGTTGATTTTAAAAGTCAAGTTAGAAGGATTAACTTTTATTTGCGAACAAGTTTAGAATTAACTAAACTATGTTCTAGTGATTACAAGTTTAAATCTTCGAATAAGATAGCTTTATATGTATGAATCGAATGATGTTATGAACATCATTACTACCTCAAGTTCCTTGGATAAACCTACTGGAAATGAGAAAAATAGATCTAGCTTCAAAGGATCCTTGGATGGCTTGAAAGTTCTTGAAGCAGGATCATGACACGAAAACAATTTCAAGTAAGATTTCCACTCGAAATAAGATTATTATAGTTATAGAAATTGAATTAAAGTTTGAATATGATTATTACCTTGTATTATAAAGATAACCTACTGTAAGTAACAAAGGTTTCTTGATCTTGGATAATTACTTGGAATGGATTTAGAAAACTTGGAAGTAAACTTGCAATCTTGGAAGTATTCTTGATTTTATGAAACTAGAACTTTTGGAATTTATGAAGAACACTTAGAACTTGAAGATAGACCTTGAGAGAGATCAATTAGATGAAGAAAATTGAAGAATGAAAGTGTTTGTAGGTGTTTTTGGTCGTTGGTGTATGGATTAGATATAAAGGATATGTAATTTTGTTTTCATGT
Organism: Rutidosis leptorrhynchoides; assembly: GCF_046630445.1. Classification (NCBI taxonomy): domain Eukaryota; kingdom Viridiplantae; phylum Streptophyta; class Magnoliopsida; order Asterales; family Asteraceae; genus Rutidosis; species Rutidosis leptorrhynchoides. The sequence continues at coordinate 152,371,064 of NC_092334.1, forward strand.
AAATAAGTCATGAATGATTACTCATATTTTTGTAATTTTATGAGATATTTCATGCTAGTTGCCAAATGATGGTTCCCACATGTGTTAGGTGACTCACATGGGCTGCTAAGAGCTGATCATTGGAGTGTATATACCAATAGTACATACATCTAAAAGCTGTGTATTGTACGAGTACGAATACGGGTGCATACGAGTAGAATTGTTGATGAAACTGAACGAGGATGTAATTGTAAGCATTTTTGTTAAGTAGAAGTATTTTGATAAGTGTCTTGAAGTCTTTCAAAAGTGTATAAATACATATTAAAACACTACATGTATATACATTTTAACTGAGTCGTTAAGTCATCGTTAGTCGTTACATGTAAATGTTGTTTTGAAACTTTTAGGTTAACGATCTTGTTGAATGTTGTTAACCCATTGTTTATTATAACAAATGAGATGTTAAATTGTTATATTATCATGATATTATGATATATAATATATCTTAGTATGATGTATATACAGTTAAATGTCGTTACAACGATAATCGTTACATATATGTCTCGTTTCGAAATCATTAAGTTAGTAGTCTTATTTTTACATATGTATTTCATTGTTAATACACTTAATAATATATTTACTTATCATTTAACATAATTAACCAAGTGTATCAATATCTTAATATGATTCATATGTACCTAGTAAGACATTGTTATAACGATAATCGTTATATATATCGTTTTCGAGTTTCTTAAATTAATAGTCTCATTTTTATGTATATAACTCATTGTTAAAATACCTAATGAGATACATACTTATAATAAAATCATTTTAACTATATATATAACCATATATATGTCATCGTATAGTTTTTACAAGTTTTAACGTTCGTGAATCACCGGTCAACTTGGGTGGTCAATTGTCTATATGAAACCTATTTCAATTAATCAAGTCTTAACAAGTTTGATTGCTTAACATGTTGGAAATACTTAATCATGTAAATAACAATTTCATTTAATATATATACATATAAACATGGAAAAGTTCGGGTCACTACAGATATGATATGTCAAAACCTTGTATACGTGTCCCGATATTTAAAGTGCGTAAAATAAATAACAGAAATTAAATGACGATAAATAAAATTGCGAGAATTAAAATTGCGATAAATAAAATGTAATACTGAATTAACAGTTAGCGAGGAACAGTTAGCTAGGATTTTGTTAGCTTGGATTCTTAACAAAATTTCTCATGGTTAATTTGTTTGTTTCTAACAAATTTTATTTTTTGTCCAATGTTTTCTTCATTGTGCCACTTGTTGGATTCCGATATGTCAAAATCCAAATATGAAATTGAAAGAAAATGGTTATTCTTCGGTGAACGGATACGTATATCTGTGGATGTAAGTACGATAGTGAATGACTGTTGAATCAGATTCGAAGAATGTACAGTATACTTATTAATATGAAATCTAAATATTCCTTGGGTATTACCTACCCGTTAAAATATTTTCACCATTAACAGTTTGTACGAAAGAATTTTAAAATTACAATCTTTATGAAAATATACTTACATATATATTTTCCTCAGATGTAATCATGGATTAAATGAGTTAATATAATATTAATCTCATTTGATTTACCGTTAGAACTAGAATACATAATCTCTGAAACATTAGAGATTACATAATCATCATGAAGAACGAAGATGTAGAACATCATGTAGAACAATGATTATACTCGAGGTACAGAATGAAATGTTGAGGTATGTGATGTTGAAGCTTGGGTTGTTGGTGGTACTGTTATTGATATTGGTGATACTGTTGGTGTCGGTGATGTTATTGAAGCTGGTACGTTTTGCACTATATTTTCCAAGGCTACAACTCGGGCGCAAAACTCGTTGACTTCTTCTATTATACCGGGATGATTGTCGGTTCGGACGGGCGGATGAATGAGGTTTAGAATTGTGGATAGAATATAATCGTGTCGAACTACTCTGGAAATGAGGCTGAAAATGGTGTTTCGGATAGATTCGCCGGTAAGTGCTTCAGGTTGTTCGCCAAGAGGGTAATTTGGTTGGTGGAAAGGATTGCCTTCTTCGCGTCTCCATTGATTAAGTCGACTACGAACCCATCAGATGAATTGGGGATGGCTAATTGATTGATTCATTCTGGTGACACCGCTTTCGAAGCTTAGGTGAATATCCATGTCGGAATAGTTGTCGGAATAACTATCGGAATAGCTATTGAAATCTGAGGGACTCGAACTGGTTGAGGGATTCATCTCGTACGATCAGATGAAGGATTTTCGATAAGGAATAGATTATAGGATGTAGATTAGCACCCTGCAATGTATAATTTACATATGCATATATAATACTAAAATCCCATAAGTTACGGAGGAATCTACGGAAGCTGTCAGGTAAGGGTAACAAAAACAGATACGCTAAGATGTGAATTTATCTATACACTGCCTATGCAATAGCGGAAGTAAGACGTGTCTAGACTTTAAGGATGATAAGAAAATAATTTTTGACACTAAATGATAAGCAAAACTTTTAACATGCAGACACGGTCGAAGTCCAGACTCACTAATGCATCTAAACAACTACTAGTTAGACACACTAATGCAAGACCTGGTTCACTAAGACCACCACTCTGATACCACATGTAGAGACCCGTCCTAATCTATAAGAACGAATACAATAACATATGATTTCATCGCGAGGTAATTGACCTCTATATGATACATTTTACAAACATTGCATTCGTTTTTTAAAAAGACAAACTTTCTTTACAATGAAAGTTGACGGCATGCATACCATTTCATAATACATTCAACTATAATTGACCTAATAATAATAATCTTGATGAACTCAACGACTCGAATGCAACGTCTTTCGAAATATGCCATGAATGACTCTCAATAATATCCCTAAAAATGAGCTAATGCACAGCGGAAGATTTCTTTAATACCTGAGAATAAACATTCTTTAAAGTGTCAACCAAAAGGTTGGTGAGTTCATTAGTTTATCATAAACATTCATTTTCATCATTTTAATAGACCACAAGAATTTCATTTCCAGTTCTCATAAATATACGTCCCATGCATAGAGACAAAAATCATTCATATGGTGAACACCTGGTAATCGACATTAATTAGATGCATATAAGAATATCCCGTATCATTCCGGGAAATCCTTCGGACATGATAAAACAACATCGAAGTACTAAAGCATCCGCTCCAACGGATGGGGTTCGTTAGGCCCAATAGATCTATCTTTAGGATTCGCGTTAATTAGTAAATCGGTTTACTAATTCTTAGGTTACCAAGCAAAAAGGGGCATATTCGGCTTCGATCATTCAACCACATAATGTAGTTTTGATTACTTGTGTCTATTTCGTAAAACAGTTATAAAAGTAGCGCATGTATTCTCAGTCCCAAAAATATATATTGCAAAAGTATTTAAAAAGGGAGCAAATGAAACTCACACTCCAATATTTTGTAGTAAAAATATTGGTACAACGTAACTGAACAATGCAGGGTTGGCCTCGGATTCACGAACCTATATCATTGTATATATATTAACACATATAATTGCAATTGAACAAATTCATATATGTATTTATAAGTTATATTATTTTTATATTAATAACATATATGTTTCCTATATTCATTTTATATATTAAAGATTCTTTTAATGATAATAACAATGATAGCTTTAATAATAAAGGTAATCTTTTTTTTTTAAATGTAAATTTTAATACAAATGATAATTTTAATATTTTTAACAATAAGATTGATAATAATAATAATAATAGTAACAATAATAATAACTATAATATCTATAATAATAATGTTTTTACTAATAATGATAATAATAATGATATTAATATTAATAATACTTATAATAATAATAATAAAAGAAGACTACCTTAAAGAGTGAGTTCCTAAAAAAATATGTGCCCTTGCCCGCGCTCGAACCCGCGACCTCTCGCTCACCCATACACCCCTTAACCATGGCTCCAATTCTGTTTTTGTATTGTATCTCCTAACCCAACATATTTAACCCATCATCTATATAACAATCTGGCCCAATATCTAAATCAAAGTTTACGGCCCAATAGCTAAATCTCTCGGCCCATCTGAAAAAAATTCAATTCAGCCCAACAACACGGACTAGCAGCCTAACAAGCAGCCCATTACAAGACCAAAAATCAAAAAAGAAGCCTAGTTCGACAACAGGAAGGGTTTATCTTCAACAATAAAAGGAAACTGCCTCTCCTCTGTTTTGAACTCATGACCTCTTGCTTAGCAAGGATAACACCAAACCACTGAACCATTCTTTTATTTCTGTTCTAAATACGGTTTTAATTTCTTTTAACTTGGTTTTAGTTTTCATCTTCACATGAACTTAATCATCTTCATCAATTCATTCTTATTAACTAATTATTATCACTAATTATCATTATCTTATTCTCTAATCATGTACTAACATAACAATCATCAATATCACTCATCTTCTTCATTTCATCACCACATCATCATTAAACACATAAAGTCACTATCTTAATCATCTCTTGCTATCATCCATTTACGATCATCATTATTATTATTATAATTAATAATCATAAGTATCAAATAAAGTCTTATGTTTAGCAACTTGAATCAAATAAATAAACAATGGAAAGTACTCTTCTTGTATTCCTTATTAATCGATCAAAAGCCATTTGAAATGGTCCCTTCTTGCTTCCCACTAACACTTATCTAGCTTATTTATACTTATGTACTATCAACAAATGATTCCCACTTTCATTTCTTAAATAATAAAGAAAACAACCTGTCTATATCATTTCATCCATCATCATCATATTGGATTACTTCCTTTTGAATAAAAAAAATAGCAACAAAAACAGAAAATGTTGAAAGGTGCAGTAGCAAAAAAAAATGGGACGTTTGGTGGTTGATTACGATGAACAGTAGCAGTACAATAGTTGCAACAATGGATTTCAAAATAGTAATAGTATCGTGAAGTCTGCAGCGGAAGTTTAGATCAAATTTACAGCTGCAACGCAGCTAACCTGCTGCAGAAACAGAAAAAAAAATATCGCAGTAGCAGGAGAAGTTTGTGAGTTGTAGAAGAGAGAGAAGAGCGAGGGGAAGAGAGATGACTCACGGTTTAAACAATACAGGCCGATGGCTTCAGGTGGTTTAACATAAATAAAATAGTAGGGTGGCGGTTCATGGTTGTGCTGGATTGAAACAGAAAAACAGTGAGGTTCAATGGTATGATGAAGGTAGTTTGAAGATGATAGTTTAATGGTGGTGGTTTGTGTTGGTGTTAGTTTATGAATGATGATGGTGATTACATGGTGATGGTGTCTCGATGGTAGTTAAATGGATCAGTGGTAAGGTGGTTGCTGTTTGGACAGAAACAGATGCGGTACAGGCTGTTTCCCTTTGACTGCAACAATAGTAGGGTTTTCAGGTTGCAGGTGGTGATCGTAGCAGCTTTTAGAGAAATAAACGTAAGCTGCAACAGTGGTGACTGGTGACTCGTTTGGTGATGGTGTTCGAAAGCATGAGCAGGAGTAGAAGAGGAATAGCTGCAAATAAGAGATGTTCGGGTTATGGGTTTATGAAGATAACGAGTAGTAACAACAATGGTTTTATTGGGTTTTCATGGATGTTTAATTGGGTTTGATCCTGGATCATGACAGACACAGAACAGCAACGAAGTCGACTATGGTTTGCCTTTGAGTATTCGGTGATAGCATACAGCAGGTTTTATTCGATTTTAGTCTGATGGTGTTGATTCAATGAAGTAGAAAGGGAAAGAAAGAGAAGAGAGATAGATGATTGGTGTTCGGTTAATGAGTATGCATATCATATGTACATGTCTAAATAAGACTTTAGATGATAGCTAAATTCTAAAACAGTGATCCTTTAATAATTCAATCAATGTGATTATGATTGCAAAGGAACAAACACAGAATTATCAAATAGAAAATAAACAAAAAAAATAGAAAGTAGAAAGGGACTGTAATTGAATCGTACCAATCTATGAATAATTTTCAATAATCAGATACAGGAAGATTCAAATAAATATAGTTTGAAAAGGATATAAAACTGATTTGATTCTCTTATGCTTAAATACGTAATTATTTATATATGTAAATGTGTATATAAGTGTATTTGTATAAATATATATAGTAGTATATGTATTATATATATATATATATATATATATATATATATATATATATATATATATATATATATATATATATATATATATATATATATATATATATATATATATATATATATATATATATATATATATATATATAGAGTTCATAAACTATAATATTGATAATGTTATTACTAATAAGATACCAATACTAATAATTAAGTTATTAATAATAATATCGAAATACTAGTTATAATAATACTAATAATCATATTAGTAATGATGCTAAATAATAATAATATCAAAATCAAAATAATAAATAATAATACAGATATGATAATATTAATAAGCCTAATAATAACTAATAATAATGATGACAATAATAATAATATTAATAATCCTATTGTTTATAATAATATTAATTTTATTAAGGATAATAATAATATTAATAATACAAGTATTAATATTAACAATAATTATAATGATGATAATGATAATAATATTAATATAACAATTATATTTTTAAACTGGTAACTAAATTTTAATATAATACAATTTATTAGTTATATCATATTTGCTAATTATAATATATTAAATCTTTAATATATATTAATTACAATATATAATATAATTTATGTATAGAGTTCATATATAAATTTATATATATATATATTCACATATTTATTTACAAATAATTGTTCGTGAATCGTCGGGAATAGTCAAAGGTCAAATGATTTCGTTAAATAGTTAAAAAATCTTAAGACTAACTTTATAGACTTTGCTTATCGTATCGAAATTATATAAAGATTAAGTTTAAATTTAGTCAAAAATTCCCGGGTCGTCACATAAATTGCCAAGGACTGCCAGTGGTTTTGATACTATTTGGGTAATAGTTGATCGTCTCACTAAATCAGCACATTTCCTGCCAATAAGAGAAGATGACAAGATTGAGAAGTTAACATGATTGTATTTGAAGGAAGTCGTTTCCAGACATGGAATACCAATCTCTATTATCTCTGATAGGGATGGCAGATTTATTTCAAGATTCTGGCAGAAATTACAGCAAGCATTAGGAACTCGTCTAGACATGAGTACTGCTTATCATCCACAAACTGATGGGTAGAGCGAAAGGATGATACAAACGCTTGAAGACATGCTACGAGCATGTGTTATTGATTTCGGAAACAGTTGGGATCGACACCTTCCGTTAGCAGAATTTTCCTATAACAATAGCTACCATTCATTCAAGCATTGAGATGGCGCCGTTTGAAGCACTCTATGGTAGAAAGTGCAGGTCTCCGATTTGTTGGAGTGAAGTGGGGGATAGACATATTACGGGTCCGGAGATAATAAAAGAAACTACCGAGAAGATCATCCAAATTCAACAACGGTTGAAAACCGCCCAAAGTAGACAAAAGAGCTACGCTAACATTAAAAGAAAAGATATAGAATTTGAAATTAGAGAGATGGTCATGCTTAAAGTTGCACCTTGGAAAGGCGTTTTTAGATTTGGTAAACGAGGAAATTTAAACCCAAGGTATATTGGACCATTCAAGGTTATTGATCGCATCGGATCAGTAGCTTACCGACTTGAGTTACCTTAACAACTCGCGGCTGTACATAACACTTTCCGCGTCTCGAATTTTAAGAAATGTTTTGCTAAAGAAGATCTCACTATTTCGTTAGACGAAATCCAAATCAACGAAAAACTTCAATTTATCGAAGAACCCGTCGAAATAATGGATCGTGAGATTAAAAGACTTAAGCAAAATAAAATACCAATTGTTAAGGTTCGATGGAATGCTCATAGAGGACCCAAGTTCACTTGGAAACGAGAAGATCAGATGAAGAAGAAATACCTACACTTATTTCCAGAAGATACGACAACACCTCTAACTGCTTAAAATTTCGGGACGAAATTTATTTAACGGGTAGGTACTGTAGTGACCCAAACTTTTCCATGTTTATATATATTAAATGAAATTGTTATTTACATAATTAAATGTTTCTAACATGTTAAGCAATCAAACTTGTTAAGACTTGATTAATTGAAATAGGTTTCATATAGACAACTGACCACCCAAGTTGACCGGTGATTCACGAACGTTAAAACTTGTAAAAACTATATGATGACATATATATGGTTATATATATAGTTAACATGATATTATGATAAGTAAGTATCTCATTAGGTATTTTAACAATGAGTTATATACATAAAAATGAGACTATTGAATTAAGAAACTCGAAAACGATATATATAACGATTATCGTTATAACAACGTCTTACTAAGTAAATATGAATCATATTAAGATATTGATACACTTGGTTAATTATGTTAAATGATAAGTAATTATATCATTAAGTGTATTAACAATGAACTACATATGTAAAAATAAGACTACTAACTTAATGATTTCGAAACGAGACATATATGTAACGATTATCGTTGTAACGACATTTAACTGTATATATTATCATTAGATATAATAAACAATGGGTTAACAACATTTAACAAGATCGTTAACCTAAAGGTTTCAAAACAACATTTACATGTAACGACTAACAATGACTTAACGACTCAGTTAAAATGTATTTACATGTAGTGTTTTAATATGTATTCATACACTTTTGAAAGACTTCAAGACACTTATCAAAGTACTTCTACTTAACAAAAATGCTTACAATTACATCCTTATTCATTTTCATCAACAATTCTACTCGTATGCACCCGTATTCGTACTCGTACAATACCTAGCTTCTAAATGTATTTACTATTGGTATATACACTCCAATGATCAGCTCTTAGCAGCCCATGTGAGTCACCTAACCATGTGGGAACCATCATTTAACATCTAGTATGAAGTATCTCACAAAATAACAAACTAATGGAGCCTATATGACACCTCCAAATTCACGTGAAGTAGAGGTACCACAAACACTTTCATTTTGCAATTTTCTTGAATCAAACTACTCTCTCTCAAGTGTCCTTACTTTGTTCTAAATTTCTTCATCATCTTCATCAAAATCTAGCTCAATCTAGTTCATAAATCCATACATAAACCAAGTTATAAAACAACTACTCAAGAACACACCAACAACACTTTCAAGTTTGCTAGCTTACTTCCAATATTTCAAATCCACTTTGAGTGATCATCCAACTTCAAGAAACCTTTCTTATTTATAGTAATATATCTTTATAATATAAGGTAATACTCATATTCAAACTTTGATTCAATTTCTATAACTTTAACAATCTTATTTCGAGTGGAAATCTTACTTGAATTTGTTTTCGTGTCATGATCTTACTTCAAGAACTTTCAAGCCATCCAAGGATCCTTTGAAGCTAGATCTATTTTTCTCATTTTCAGTAGGTTTATCCACAAAACCTGAGGTAGTAATGATGTTCATAACATCATTCAATTCATATATATAAAACTACCTTATTCGAAGGTTTAAACTTGTAATCACTAGAACATAGTTTAGTTAATTCTAAACTTGTTCGCAAACAAAAGTTAATCCTTCTAACTTGACTTTTAAAATCAACTAGACATATGTTCTATATCTATATGATATGCTAACTTAATGATTTAAAACCTAAAAACACGAGAAACACCGTAAAACCGGATTTACGCCGTCGTAGTAACACCGCGGGCTGTTTTGGGTTAGTTAATTAAAAACTATGATAAACTTTGATTTAAAAGTTGTTCTTCTGGGAAAATTATTTTTCTTATGAACATGAAACTATATCCAAAAATTATGGTTAAACTCAAAGTGGAAGTATGTTTTCCAAAATGATCATCTAGACGTCGTTCTTTCGACTGAAATGACTACCTTTACAAAAACGACTTGTAATCTGTATTTCTAACTATAAACTTATACTTTTTCTGTTTAGATTCATAAACTTAAGTTCAATATGAAACCATAGCAACTTGAATCATTCCAAACGGATTTAAAACGAAGAAGTTATGGGTAAAACAAGATTGGTTAATTTTCTTGATTGTAGCCACGTAATAATTGGTAACAAATCTATATTAATAATATCCTAGCTAACTCATATTGTATTATACATGTATTCTAATATATTATGTAATCTTGGGATACCATAGACACGAATACAATGTTTTGACATATCATATCGACCCATCTATATATATATTTCGGAACAATCATAGACACTCTATATGCAGTAATGTTGGAGTTAGCTATACAGGGTTGAGGTTGATTCCAAAATATTATATATACTTTGAGTTGTGATCTAGTCTGAGGCTTGTATACACGAGGTCGTAAATTGATTCGAGATAATATATATTGCTTTATTTTCTGTACATCTAACTGTGGACAACTAGTTGTATGTTACTAACGAGGACAGCTGACTTAATAAACTTAAAACATTAAAACGTATTAAAAATATTGTAAATATATTTTGAACATACTTTGATATATATGTACATATTTGTTATAGGTTCGTGAATCGACCAGTGGCCAAGTCTTACTTCCCGACGAAGTAAAAATCTGTGAAAGTGAGTTATAGTCCCACTTTTAAAATCTAATATTTTGGGATGAGAATACATGCAGTTTTGAAAATGATTTACAAAATAGACACAAGTATTAAAACTACATTCTATGTTAAATCATTATACCGGATATCGCCCTTGTTGAACTTGGTAACCTAAGAATTGGTGTTTATTATAATTGCCATCAATTAACGCGAATACTAAAGATAGATCTATGGGCCATTGACAAGCCTCAGTCAGAGAATTTGAACTGCTTTAGTACTTCAATATTTATATATGGGGATATTCTAGATGCATTTGTTAATGTCGGTTACCAGGTGTTCAACCATACGAATGATTTTTATGCAGATTGCATGTTATTGAAAGATGAAATCTTGTGGTCTATTATTACAATTTGATATATAGGTTAAACCTATAACTCACCAACATTTTTGTTGACGTTTAAAGCATGTTTATTCTCAGGTGATTATTAAGAGCTTTCGCTGTTGCATGCTAATATATGGACAAGATTTGGTGTCAGCATGCTTGTATAATATTATTTAAAACTGCATTCAAGATTTACTTTGTTGTAACATATTAATATTGTAAACCAATATGTATTGGTAGTGTGTAAGAGTGATATTTTTAGATTATCATTTCTGATAATCTAGGTGGTGTCCTTTTAACCTTGTCGATAAAATAAAGGTTATGGTTTGTTTTAAAAACGAATGCAGTCTTTGAAAAACGTCTCATATAGAGGTCAAAACCTCGTAACGAAATCAATTAATATGGAACGTTTATAATCAATATGAACGGGACATTTCATTGTGTCCTCTAAACTCTAAGATTTAAATGATCAATTATATCACTCCATATCTTTTTACTATTCCTCATTGAAAAATTGAATACATATAGCATTTGTATTTTAGTATAAATATCCATCGAGTGTAAGCAAACTATGTACCCCATTATTTCTCAAACACAAATGTTACTCTTATTCTCCATTCATTTTCTAAGCTTTGTATAGTAAAGAAGTTTCTAATCTTATATAATATAGGCCATGCAAGTAGTTACTGACTACTAAATTACAACATGTTATCAGCACGAAGTGCTTTGTATAATCAAGGTTTATCTAAGCAAGCACAAGTCACTAATCAAGGTAATAAAAAAAAATTTCTTTAACGATATCTTCTATTATTTATTAGTAAGGTAAATATTATTATCATCATAACTAACATTTATATTTATGTTATTTAAGTTATATATGGTCGGTTATACCGCCTGAATTATATTTCTGTAATCTAACTATTATTAACTTCACTAACATTTATATGTGATGACCCGGAAATTTCCAAACAAATTTAAACTTTGATCTTTATATATATCCGACACGATAAGCAAAATCTGTAATGTTGAGTCTCGAAAGCTTTGAAACTATATTCATGTAATTAAATGATTGAATTATCAGATACATTGAATTATGATTACGAGTCTTTGTTATGAGGTCCACTTTGAATTAGGAAACCTTTACTTTTTAACGGTATTCGGAAGATTTAGTAAAGTGATTACGTGTAAGGACAAAAGTATTATTATTGAGGATTAGACAAAAGTTGGTGGAGAATTGAATTTTATAATATTTGATTGATTTACTTTCAAACATGCGAAAATGTTTTCGATATAATAGAACCTGATCATTTGATTCGTTAGATATTAAGATATATTAAGAAAGATAAGGAAATTAAGTTAAACGATGGCTCATAAATGAATTATATCGACTTAAGTTTTAAAGTGTGAACGTTACATGTTAAAAGATTTTCTAAACGGATTTTAAATAAACTTTGAACTATTATTAGTATTGAGAAATTTAATTAATATTTTATTACGTTAATATTTCCATTATATACGATATGTACAAGTTTATAGTTTTAAATAAAAATAAATATATTTTATAAAGTGATGGATTATAATTAATCATAGAACGTTTTGATTTTAAACTAATATTAATAGATGGACTTTGATAAATAACGAGTTTATGATTTATAAAAGGAAATGATCAAAAACACTCAAAAGATTAAGTTACACTTTGAGTGGGTTAGTTTTAAATAATTTAGGTCTACTTATTAGTAAAGGTACATGACACAAAACGTTTAATTTAAAAATAAAATATTTTGACAAACAACGAGACTTTGATTTATAGAAGGAAATGACCACAACGCTCGATTTTATAAGTTACATTTTTATAGAGGTAAATTATTGATGAGAAAGTTTAATTTTTGTAAAAGGTACACGTCACATAATGTAAAAGGCTAGTTTTCTAAGCGTACGAAAGTGCGCTCGAAAAACCGAAAGTGGTACATGAGTCGTGAGACCACGACCGTGTCATTTTGGTAAAAATTATATTTTTACCATGAGCGTAAATATAATATAATATTTAATTAATTCTAAAGATTTAATATAATAAATATTAAATTACATATAAGTATTACGTATTGTGTAATGAAAAGGATAAGAAGTGTCGGCACTCAATTATTTCGATCATGGGGTGGTAGGTGGCTTCAAGTGCTTTAAATCGAACGAAATTCAGTTTTGGTGGATCATTTCTTTCCCTTCTGCATCTCGTAACATACACACATATATATATCTATTGTAATTATTATTATTAATATTAAAATTACTATTAATATTAAAATTATTATTATTAATTTTATTATTGATAGTAGCATTATTAGGAAGTGTTATTAGTAGTATTATACATAAAATATTACGACGAGGTCATGAGCGGGTCATTTCAAGACAAGTTTTGTGAGAGGGATAGAGATAAGGAAATTATGGGTTATAGCTATGGAGGATATGGGTAATGTTCGGGGGTATGCTCATGAGGTCAATCTAGTGTTTATCATCTCCATTGCGTCTACGTACCTTTCCTGCAATATTGAATCTCAATATTGATACGTGAGTACTCGTAAAATAATTTTTATTTATTAATAGTGTATCCCTTACTAGTGCTCGAGAAAATAGGATTATGCATGCTTATACTTTTGATATTGCCCTTAGATAGGTTATGTTAAATCTTGAATTAGTTACGCCTACAGTCGAGATAAGGTATAAGATATGCATGCTGTAGTGACCCAAACTTTTCCATGTTTATATATATTAATTGAGATTGATATTTACATGATTAAATGTTTCCAACATGTTAAGCAATCAAACTTGTTAAGACTTGATTAACTGAAATATGTTTCATATAGACAATTGACCACCCAAGTTGACCGGTGATTCACGAACGTTAAAACTTGTAAAAACTATACGATGACATGTATATGGTTATATATATAGTTAACATGTTTTTATTATAAGTATGTATCTCATTAGGTATTTTAACAATGAGTTATGTACATAAAAATGAAAATATTAATTTAAGAAACTCGAAAACGATATATATAACGATTATCGTTATAACAACGTCTTACTAGGTACATATGAATCATATTAAGATATTGATACACTTATTTAATTATGTTAAATGATAAGTAAATATATTATTAAGTGTATTAACAATGGAATACATATGTAAACATAAGACTACTAACTTAATGATTTCGAAACGAGACATATATGTAACGATTATCGTTGTAACGACATTTAACTGTATATACATCATACTAAGATATATTATATATCATAATATCATGATAATATAACAATTTAACATCTCATTTGTTATAATAAACAATGGGTTAACAACATTCAACAAGATCGTTAACCTAAAGGTTTCAAAACAACATTTACATGTAACGACTAACGATGACTTAACGACTCAGTTAAAATGTATATACATGTAGTGTTTTAATATGTATTCATACACTTTTTAAAGACTTCAAGACACTTATCAAAATACTTCTACTTAACAAAAATGCTTATAATTACATCCTCGTTCAGTTTCATCAACAATTCTACTCGTATGCACCCGTATTCGTACTCGTACAATACACAGCTTTTAGATGTATGTACTATTGGTATATACACTCCAATGATCAGCTCTTAGCAGCCCATGTGAGTCACCTAACACATGTGGGAACCATCATTTGGCAACTAGCATGAAATATCTCATAAAATTACAAAAATATGAGTAATCATTCATGACTTATTTACATGAAAACAAAATTACATATCCTTTATATCTAATCCATACACCAACGACCAAAAACACCTACAAACACTTTAATTCTTCAATTTTCTTCATCTAATTGATCTCTCTCAAGTTCTATCTTCAAGTTCTAAGTGTTCTTCATATATTCTACAAGTTCTAGTTACATAAAATCAAGAATACTTTCAAGTTTGCTAGCTCACTTCCAATCTTGTAAGGTGATCATCCAACCTCAAGAAATCTTTGTTTCTTACAGTAGGTTATCATTCTAATACAAGGTAATAATCATATTCAAACTTTGGTTCAATTTCTATAACTATAACAATCTTATTTCAAGTGATGATCTTACTTGAACTTGTTTTCGTGTCATGATTCTGCTTCAAGAACTTCGAGCCATCCAAGGATCCGTTGAAGCTAGATCCATTTTTCTATTTTCCAGTAGGTTTATCCAAGGAACTTAAGGTAGTAATGATGTTCATAACATCATTCGATTCATACATATAAAGCTATCTTATTCGAAGGTTTAAACTTGTATTCACTAGAACATAGTTTAGTTAATTCTAAACTTGTTCGCAAACAAAAGTTAATCCTTCTAACTCGACTTTTAAAATCAACTAAACACATGTTCTATATCTATATGATATGCTAACTTAATGATTTAAAACCTGGAGACACGAAAAACACCGTAAAACCAGATTTACGCCGTCGTAGTAACACCGTGGGCTGTTTTGGGTTAGTTAATTAAAAACTATGATAAAATTTTATTTAAAAGTTGTTATTCTGGGAAAATGATTTTTATTATGAACATAAAACTATATCCAAAAATTATGGTTAAACTCAAAGTGGAAGTATGTTTTCTAAAATGGTCATCTAGACGTCGTTCTTTCGACTGAAATGACTACCTTTACGAAAATGACTTGTAACTTATTTTTCCGACTATAAACCTATACTTTTTCTGTTTAGATTCATAAAATAGAGTTCAATATGAAACCATAACAATTTGATTCACTCAAAACGGATTTAAAATGAAGAAGTTATGGGTAAAACAAGATTGGATAATTTTTCTCATTTTAACTACGTGAAAATTGGTAACAAATCTATTCCAACCATAACTTAATCAACTTGTATTGTATATTATTTAATCTTGAGATACCATAGACACGTATACAATGTTTCGACCTATCATGTCGATACATCTATATATATTTCAGAACAACCATAGACACTCTATATGTGAATGTTGGAGTTAGCTATACAGGGTTGAGGTTGATTCCAAAATATATATAGTTTGAGTTGTGATCAATACTGACATACGTATACACTAGGTCGTGGATTGATTCAAGATAATATTTATCGATTTATTTCTGTACATCTAACTGTGGACAACTAGTTGTAGGTTACTAACGAGGACAGCTGACTTAATAAACTTAAAACATCAAAATATATTAAAAGTGTTGTAAATATATTTTGAACATACTTTGATATATATGTATATATTGTTATAGGTTCGTGAATCAACCAGTGGCCAAGTCTTACTTCCCGACGAAGTAAAAATCTGTGAAAGTGAGTTATAGTCCCACTTTTAAAATCTAATATTTTTGGGATGAGAATACATGCAGGTTTTATAAATGATTTACAAAATAGACACAAGTACGTGAAACTACATTCTATGGTTGAATTATCGAAATCGAATATGCCCCTTTTTATTAAGTCTGGTAATCCAAGAATTAGGGAACATACACCCTAATTGACGCGAATCCTAAAGATAAATCTATTGGGCCTAACAAACCCCATCCAAAGTACCGGATGCTTTAGTACTTCGAAATTTATATCATATCCGAAGGGTGTCCCGGAATGATGGGGATATTCTTATATATGCATCTTGTTAATGTCGGTTACCAGGTGTTCACCATATAAATGATTTTTATCTCTATGTATGGGATGTGTATTGAAATATGAAATCTTGTGGTCTATTATTATGATTTGATATATATAGGTTAAACCTATAACTCACCAACATTTTTGTTGACGTTTTAAGCATGTTTATTCTCAGGTGATTATTAAGAGCTTCCGCTGTCGCATACTTAAATAAGGACGAGATTTGGAGTCCATGCTTGTATGATATTGTGTAAAAACTGCATTCAAGAAACTTATTTTGTTGTAACATATTTGTATTGTAAACCATTATGTAATGGTCGTGTGTAAACAGGATATTTTAGATTATCATTATTTGATAATCTACGTAAAGCTTTTTAAAACCTTTATCTATGAAATAAAGGTTATGGTTTGTTTTAAAAATGAATGCAGTCTTTGAAAAACGTCTCATATAGAGGTCAAAACCTCGCAACGAAATCAATTAATATGGAACGTTTTTAATCAATAAGAACGGGACATTTCAGTTGGTATCAGAGCGTTGGTCTTAGAGAACCAGAATTTTACATTAGTGTGTCTTATCGAGTTTATTAGGATGCATTAGTTAGTCTGGACTTCGACCGTGTTTACTTGAAAAATGATTGCTTAATAAATTTTGTTGGAAACTATATATTTTTAACATGTGAATATTATGTGATATATTAATCTCTTAACGCGTTTGATATTATGTGATAGATGTCTACCTCTAGAACAAGTCCCATTGACTCACCTAATAATAATGAAGAGTCAAATATAAATTGGAATGATTCGTGGACTGATTCAAAAGTTCCCGAAGAGGAACCGGAAGAAGAGTCGGAACCGGAAGAAGAATCAGAACCGGAAGAGGAGGAACCAGAGGAGGAAATAGAACCGGTGGGGGAAATAATAAAACGGTTAAGTAAAAGAAAATCCTCAACCAACCGACCAAGGTTAATTATGGTCAATGGTGTTTCCGCCAAGGAAGCAAAATATTGGGAGGATTACCAATTCTCCGATGAATCGAATTCCGACGAGAATTCCGATGATGTTATAGAAATTACCCCAACTGAATTTAAAAAGGCAAAAGAAAATAATAAGGGAAAGGGCACAAAAATAGAGAAATCTAATTCCAACCCCGATGAACTTTATATGTATCGTCAACCCCCGAAGCCCTTAAGTTGTAACAATGACCCGGGAACCTCTAAACCACCAGGTTTTTCTAAACCAATGTGGATAACGACGGCTCATATTAGGGGAACATCATATATCCCTAGAAACTTGGCAAAACGAACCAAAACCGAAGAAGAAGAAACGAGCGAGTCGGAATAGGATAGTTGTATTCGTGTGGTGTAATATATGTAATATAGTGTGCTTATGTTTTATGATATATGTAAAAATTGCTTGTATTAATAAGTAATTTTTTTATGAATCTAACTCTTGTCTATTTTACAGTTTAAAAACACAAAATGGATAGACAACCTAATATTTTAAGAGACCTACCCGGAGACATGATTGATGAAATCTTGTCTAGAGTCGGTCAGAATTCCTCGGCACAACTATTTAAGGCGAAATCAGTTTGTAAGACATTCGAAGAACGTTCCAAGAATGCCTTGGTTTATAAGAGACTTTCGTTTGAAAGATGGGGGATATCACATTGGGAAACCCATAAGTTACGATGTGTTTACTTTGACGCATATATTGCGGGGAACCCAAATGCTATTTTACGCAACGGGTTAAGAAATTATTTTGACTCAATGTATCCGAATATAGGACTTCATGATTTAGAAAAAGCGGCTAACATACAACATAAAGAAGCATGCTATGCTTACGGGTTAGTAATGTTCGCTTCTCACCAAAGTGAGAAAAAGAACATCGGGCTACAACTATTAAACAAAACATTCCCACAAGTGACGGAGTCGGTAATTGGGGTAAGAAATGAAGTTTTTAGATTGTTACGGGACTGTTGGACATTACGTAACCCTCGTCCCTTTGACAACGTTACAACACGCTGTCTTATTAACGGCCATAACGGTTATGTTCCACAAGACCAAGGATGGGAAGTAATCCTAGTAAAACCAGAATGCATGACTTGTTTCTGGACGTATGAATTACGTGTCTTTATTGCCTTTACTGAACGACTTGTGTACTAGCTAGAATTATCTTCACAACCATCTTGTATCAAATTTATTGTGTGCTATATTTCATGCTATATGTAAAATAAGCGGTATTGTAAGTTTGTAAAATATTGTGTAAAAGTTTGAACGCGAAATATTATTATAATCAGTTTTTCATATAGAATTGTAGTAGTTGAATTGTATATTAGCTACTAAGTATGAACTTAACGGGTAGGTACTACCCGAATTTAAACTTATAAAACGCTAATATGAAGAAAAAGCTTTTATAAATGAGTTCATATTATGCTACGAAATACTATTAACTACTCTTAATATTCTGTATGATTAACTTGTTCCATTTGACTATTTTGAAGGAAATGGCACCGAATACTCGACACACCGTGAATATGAATGAAGAGGAATTCCGTACTTTTCTAGCTTCAAACATAGCCGCAGTACAGGCTGCGCTACATACCAACAATAACCTTGGATCTAGCAGTACAGGAAATCATGTAGGATGCACCTACAAAGAATTCACTGCCTGCAAACCTTTGGAATTTGATGGAACCGAAGGACCGATCGGATTGAAACGGTGGACCGAGAAGGTCGAATCGGTGTTTGCCATAAGTAAGTGTACTGAAGAGGACAAAGTGAAGTACGCTACGCATACCTTCACAGGTTCTGCGTTAACATGGTGGAATACCTATCTAGAGCAAGTGGGACAAGACGATGCGTACGCACTACCGTGGTCAGCATTCAAGCACTTGATGAACGAGAAGTACCGTCCCAGAACCGAGGTCAATAAGTTCAAGACAGAACTTAGAGGGTTACGAACCCAAGGATTTGATATTACCACGTACGAAAGACGATTCACAGAATTGTGCCTATTGTGTCCGGGAGTATTCGAAGATGAGGAAGAGAAGATCGACGCGTTTGTGAAAGGATTACCGGAAAGAATCCAAGAAGATATAAGTTCACACGAGCCCGCCTCTATACAACAGGCATGTAGAATGGCTCATAAACTAGTGAACCAGATTGAAGAAAGAATTAAAGAACAGACTGCTGAAGAGGCCAATGTGAAGCAAGTCAAAAGAAAGTGGGAGGAAAACGGTGATAAGAATCATCAATACAACAACAACAGCAATTACAACAATAATCGCAACAATTATCCCAACAATCGCAACATCAATCGCAACTACAACAAACGGCCCAACAACAACAACAACAACAACAACAGCAACTACAACAATCATCCCAACAACAATAATAACCGCAACAACAACAACAACAATCAGAAGCAGCTATGCCAAAGGTGTGAAAAGTATCACTCGGGGTTCTGCACCAAATTTTGCAACAAGTGTAAAAGAAATGGTCATAGCGCGGCGAAGTGTGAGGTCTACGGACCAGGGGTTAATAGAACGAAAGGAACAAATGGTGTCGGAACGAGTAATGGCGGAGCAAGTAGTGTCAGAGCAAGTTATGCAAATGTAGTTTGTTATAAATGTGGAAAACCGGGCCACATTATTAGAAATTGCCCGAACCAGGAGAACACGAATGGACAAGGCCGCAGAAGAGTTTTCAATATTAATGCGGCAGAGGCACAGGAAGACCCGAGCTTGTTACGGGTACGTTTCTTATTGACAATAAATCTGCTTACGTTTTATTTGATTCGGGTGCGGATAGAAGCTATATGAGTAGAGATTTTTGTACTAAATTAAGTTGTCCATTGACGCCTTTGGATAGTAAATTTTTACTCGAATTAGCAAATGGTAAATTAATTTCAGCAGATAATATATGTCGGAATCGAGAAATTAAACTGGTTAGCGAAACATTTAAGATTGATTTGATACCAGTAGAGTTAGGGAGTTTTGATGTGATAATCGGTATGGACTGGTTGAAAGAAGTGAAAGCAGAGATCGTTTGTTACAAAAATGAAATTCGCATTATACGAGAAAAAGGAAAACCCTTAATGGTGTACGGAGAAAAGGGCAACACGAAGCTACATCTTATTAGTAATTTGAAGGCACAAAAACTAATAAGAAAAGGTTGCTATGCTATTCTAGCACACGTCGAGAAAGTACAAACTGAAGAAAAGAGCATCAATGATGTTCCCGTCGCAAAAGAATTTCCCGATGTATTTCCGAAAGAATTACCGGGACTACCTCCACATCGATCTGTTGAATTTCAAATAGATCTTGTACCAGGAGCTGCACCAATAGCTCGTGCTCCTTATAGACTCGCACCCAGCGAGATGAAAGAACTGCAAAGCCAACTGCAAGAACTATTAGAACGTGGTTTCATTCGACCAAGCACATCACCGTGGGGAGCTCCTGTTTTGTTTGTCAAGAAGAAAGATGGTACATTCAGGTTGTGTATCGACTACCGAGAGTTGAACAAACTTACCATCAAGAACCGCTACCCACTACCGAGAATCGATGACTTATTTGATCAAATACAAGGCTCGTCAGTTTATTCAAAGATTGACTTACGTTCCGGGTATCATCAAATGCGGGTGAAAGAAGATGATATTCCAAAGACTGCTTTCAGAACACGTTACGGTCATTACGAGTTTATGGTCATGCCGTTTGGTTTAACTAATGCACCAGCTATGTTCATGGACCTTATGAACCGAGTGTGTGGACCATACCTTGACAAGTTTGTCATTGTTTTCATTGATGACATACTTATTTACTCAAAGAATGACTAAGAACACGGTGAACATTTGAGAAAGGTGTTAGAAGTATTGAGGAAGGAAGAATTGTACGCTAAGTTTTCAAAGTGTGCATTTTGGTTGGAAGAAGTTCAATTCCTCGGTCACATAGTGAACAAAGAAGGTATTAAGGTGGATCCGGCAAAGATAGAAACTGTTGAAAACTGGGAAACCCCGAAAACTCCGAAACACATAAGTCAATTTTTAGGATTGGCTGGTTACTACAGAAGATTCATCCAAGATTTCTCCAAAATAGCAAAACCCTTGACTGCATTAACGCATAAAGGGAAGAAATTTGAATGGAAGGATGAACAAGAGAAGGCGTTTCAATTATTGAAGAAAAAGTTAACTACGGCACCTATATTGTCATTGCCTGAAGGGAATGATGATTTTGTGATTTATTGTGACGCATCAAAGCAAGGTCTCGGTTGTGTATTAATGCAACGAACGAAGGTGATTGCTTATGCGTCTAGACAATTGAAGATTCACGAGCAAAATTATACGACGCATGATTTGGAATTAGGCGCGATTGTTTTTGCATTAAAGACTTGGAGGCACTACTTATATGGGGTCAAAAGTATTATATATACCGACCACAAAAGTCTTCAACACATATTTAATCAGAAACAACTGAATATGAGGCAGCGTAGGTGGATTGAATTGTTGAATGATTACGACTTTGAGATTCGTTACCACCCGGGAAAGGCAAATGTGGTAGCCGACGCCTTGAGCAGAAAGAACAGAGAACCCATTCGAGTAAAATCTATGAATATAATGATTCACACTAACCTTACTACTCAAATAAAGGAGGCGCAACAAGGAGTTTTAAAAGAGGGAAATTTAAAGGATGAAATACCCAAAGGATCGGAGAAGCATCTTAATATTCGAGAAGACGGAATCTGGTATAGGGCTGAAAGAATTTGGGTACCAAAATTTGGAGATATGAGAGAAATGGTACTTAGAGAATATAAAACCAGATACTCAATACATCCTGGAACGGGGAAGATGTACAAGGATCTTAAGAAACATTTTTGGTGGCCAGGTATGAAAGCCGATATTGCTAAATATGTAGGAGAATGTTTGACGTGTTCTAAGGTCAAAGCTGAACATCAGAAACCATGAGGCCTACTACAACAACCTGAAATCCCGGAATGGAAATGGGAAAACATTACCATGGATTTCATCACTAAATTGCCAAGGACTGCAAGTGGTTTTGATACTATTTGGGTAATAGTTGATCGTCTCACCAAATCAGCACACTTCCTGCCAATAAGAGAAGATGACAAGATGGAGAAGTTAGCACGACTGTATTTGAAGGAAGTCGTCTCCAGACATGGAATACCAATCTCTATTATCTCTGATAGGGATGACAGATTTATTTCAAGATTCTGGCAGACATTACAGCAAGCATTAGGAACTCGTCTAGACATGAGTACTGCCTATCATCCACAAACTGATGGGCAGAGCGAAAGGACGATACAAACACTTGAAGACATGCTACGATCATGTGTTATTAATTTCGGAAACAGTTGGGATCGACATCTACCGTTAGCAGAATTTTCCTACAACAACAGCTACCATTCAAGCATTGAGATGGCGCCGTTTGAAGCACTTTATGGTAGAAAGTGCAGGTCTCCGATTTGTTGGAGTGAAGTGGGGGATAGACAGATTACGGGTCCGGAGATTATACAAGAAACTACCGAGAAGATCATCCAAATTCAACAACGGTTGAAAACCGCCCAAAGTCGACAAAAGAGCTACGCTGACATTAAAAGAAAAGATATAGAATTTGAAATTGGAGAGATGGTCATGCTTAAAGTTGCACCTTGGAAAGGCGTTGTTCGATTTGGTAAATGAGGGAAATTAAATCCAAGGTATATTGGACCATTCAAGATTATTGATCGTGTCGGACCAGTAGCTTACCGACTTGAGTTACCTCAACAACTCGCGGCTGTACATAACACTTTCCACGTCTCGAATTTGAAGAAATGTTTTGCTAAAGAAGATCTCACTATTCTGTTAGATGAAATCCAAATCAACGAAAAACTTCAATTCATCGAAGAACCCGTCGAAATAATGGATCGTGAGGTTAAAAGACTTAAGCAAAACAAGATACCAATTGTTAAGGTTCGATGGAATGCTCGTAGAGGACCCGAGTTCACCTGGGAGCGTGAAGATCAGATGAAGAAGAAATACCTGCATCTATTTCCAGAAGATTCGTCAACACCTTCAACAGCTTAAAATTTCGGGACGAAATTTATTTAACGGGTAGGCACTGTAGTGACCCAAACTTTTCCATGTTTATATATATTAATTGAGATTGATATTTACATGATTAAATGTTTCCAACATGTTAAGCAATCAAACTTGTTAAGACTTGATTAATTGAAATATGTTTCATATAGACAATTGACCACCCAAGTTGACCGGTGATTCACGAACGTTAAAACTTGTAAAAACTATACGATGACATATATATGGTTATATATATAGTTAACATGTTTTTATTATAAGTATGTATCTCATTAGGTATTTTAACAATGAGTTATATACATAAAAATGAGACTATTAATTTAAGAAACTCGAAAACGATATATATAACGATTATCGTTATAACAACGTCTTACTAGGTACATATGAATCATATTAAGATATTGATACACTTGGTTAATTATGTTAAATGATAAGTAAATATATTATTAAGTGTATTAACAATGAAATACATATGTAAAAATAAGACTACTAACTTAATGATTTCCAAACGAGACATATATGTAACGATTATCGTTGTAACGACATTTAACTGTATATACATCATACTAAGATATATTATATATCATAATATCATGATAATATAACAATTTAACATCTCATTTGTTATAATAAATAATGGGTTAACAACATTCAACAAGATCGTTAACCTAAAGGTTTCAAAACAACATTTACATGTAACGACTAACGATGACTTAACGACTCAGTTAAAATGTATATACATATAGTGTTTTAATATGTATTCATACACTTTTGAAAGACTTCAAGACACTTATCAAAATACTTCTACTTAACAAAAATGCTTACAATTACATCCTCGTTCAGTTTCATCAACAATTCTACTCGTATGCACCCGTATTCGTACTCGTACAATACACAGCTTTTAGATGTATGTACTATTGGTATATACACTCCAATGATCAGCTCTTAGCAGCCCATGTGAGTCACCTAACACATGAGGGAACCATCATTTGGCAACTAGCATGAAATATCTCATAAAATTACAAAAATATGAGTAATCATTCATGACTTATTTACATGAAAACAAAATTACATATCCTTTATATCTAATCCATACACCAACGACCAAAAACACCTACAAACACTTTAATTCTTCAATTTTCTTCATCTAATTGATCTCTCTCAAGTTCTATCTTCAAGTTCTAAGTGTTCTTCATATATTCTACAAGTTCTAGTTACATAAAATCAAGAATACTTTCAAGTTTGCTAGCTCACTTCCAATCTTGTAAGGTGATCATCCAACCTCAAGAAATCTTTGTTTCTTACAGTAGGTTATCATTCTAATACAAGGTAATAATCATATTCAAACTTTGGTTCAATTTCTATAACTATAACAATCTTATTTCAAGTGATGGTCTTCCTTGAACTTGTTTTCGTGTCATGATTCTGCTTCAAGAACTTCGAGCCATCCAAGGATCCGTTGAAGCTAGATCCATTTTTCTCTTTTCCAGTAGGTTTATCCAAGGAACTTAAGGTAGTAATGATGTTCATAACATCATTCGATTCATACATATAAAGCTATCTTATTCGAAGGTTTAAACTTGTAATCACTAGAACATAGTTTAGTTAATTCTAAACTTGTTCGCAAACAAAAGTTAATCCTTCTAACTTGACTTTTAAAATCAACTAAACACATGTTCTATATCTATATGATATGCTAACTTAATGATTTAAAACCTGGAGACACGAAAAACACCGTAAAACCAGATTTACGCCGTCGTAGTAACACCGTGGGCTGTTTTGGGTTAGTTAATTAAAAACTATGATAAACTTTGATTTAAAAGTTGTTATTCTGGGAAAATGATTTTTATTATGAACATAAAACTATATCCAAAAATTATGCTTAAACTCAAAGTGGAAGTATGTTTTCTAAAATGGTCATCTAGACGTCGTTCTTTCGACTGAAATGACTACCTTTATGAAAATGACTTGTAACTTATTTTTTGGACTATAAACCTATACTTTTTCTGTTTAGATTCATAAAATAGAGTTCAATATGAAACCATAACAATTTGATTCACTCAAAACGGATTTAAAATGAAGAAGTTATGGGTAAAACAAGATTGGATAATTTTTCTCATTTTAACTACGTGAAAATTGGTAACAAATCTATTCCAACCATAACTTAATCAACTTGTATTGTATATTATGTAATCTTGAGATACCATAGACACGTATACAATGTTTCGACCTATCATGTCGACACATCTATATATATTTCGGAACAACCATAGACACTCTATATGTGAATGTTGGAGTTAGCTATACAGGGTTGAGGTTGATTTCAAAATATATATAGTTTGAGTTGTGATCAATACTGAGATACGTATACACTGGGTCATGGATTGATTCAAGATAATATTTATCGATTTATTTCTGTACATCTAACTGTGGACAACTAGTTGTAGGTTACTAACGAGGACAGCTGACTTAATAAACTTAAAACATCAAAATATATTAAAAGTGTTGTAAATATATTTTGAACATACTTTGATATATATGTATATATTGTTATAGGTTCGTGAATCAACCAGTGGCCAAGTCTTACTTCCCGACGAAGTAAAAATCTGTGAAAGTGAGTTATAGTCCCACTTTTAAAATCTAATATTTTTGGGATGAGAATACATGCAGGTTTTATAAATGATTTACAAAATAGACACAAGTACGTGAAACTACATTCTATGGTTGAATTATCGAAATCGAATATGCCCCTTTTTATTAAGTCTGGTAATCTAAGAATTAGGGAACAGACACCCTAATTGACGCGAATCCTAAAGATAGATCTATTGGGCCTAACAAACCCCATCCAAAGTACCGGATGCTTTAGTACTTTGAAATTTATATCATATCCGAAGGGTGTCCCGGAATGATGGGGATATTCTTATATATGCATCTTGTTAATGTCGGTTACCAGGTGTTCACCATATGAATGATTTTTATCTCTATGTATGGGATGTGTATTGAAATATGAAATCTTGTGGTCTATTATTATGATTTGATATATATAGGTTAAACCTATAACTCACCAACATTTTTGTTGACGTTTTAAGCATGTTTATTCTCAGGTGATTATTAAGAGCTTCCGCTGTCGCATACTTAAATAAGGACGAGATTTGGAGTCCATGCTTGTATGATATTGTGTAAAAACTGCATTCAAGAAACTTATTTTGTTGTAACATATTTGTATTGTAAACCATTATGTAATGGTCGTGTGTAAACAGGATATTTTAGATTATCATTATTTGATAATCTACATAAAGCTTTTTAAAACCTTTATCTATGAAATAAAGGTTATGGTTTATTTTAAAAATGAATGCAGTCTTTGAAAAACGTCTCATATAGAGGTCAAAACCTCGCAACGAAATCAATTAATATGGAACGTTTTTAATCAATAAGAACGGGACATTTCACATGCCATTGGAAAGCTAGCGAAAAATTAATAACTTTTCCTTTAGATGTCGAATCGTTCCGATGAACGGATTGGAAGTTATAGTCATTTGAAGTTCTATAAAAATGATTATTATTATCGTCGTCATTATCGTCGTTCTAATTTTTATTTAATTATTATTATTATTATTATTATTATTATTATTATTATTATTATTATTATTATTATTATTATTATTATTATTATTATTATCATTATTATTATTATTATTATTATTATTATCATTATCTATAAAAAAGTATTATCCTTAAAAATTGTTATTTTATTACTATCACTTATTATTATTAAAAGTTATACTTAGTATTATTATTATTATTATTATTATCATTAAAATAGATTATTAGTATTATCATTATCATAATAATTATTATTAGTATTATAATTAAAACTAGTAACAGTCATATTTAACTAATATGATTATTATTATATTCATTAAAATGAACGCGATATAAAAGACGATTTAGGAACCTTTAACAAATTAATTAGGAAATAATGAGTATGAGTATCATGATGAAATTTATATATTGTAAGATAATGATTTAGATATAATTATCGTTTTTTTTATTTTTATCATTACTAGTATTATTAAAAGTATCGTTAGCATTAAAACTATCATTTTATCAAAATTATCATTTTTATAGAAATGTCATTGTTATTATAAAATATCATTATTATTATCATTTTAAATAAAAATTAGTATTTTAAAGTTAATAATAAAAAGTATCGTAAATATTAAAGACGTCATAATTAGAATTATCATTTTATTATAATATCATTTTTAGTAAATATAAATATTTATTTTTATTAATTAAATAATAATAATTACTATTACAAAATAATATGACTTTTATTTATTATTATTATCAATGTTATTTTATCAAATAAATATGTAATACAAAGATATTTTACTACGTGTAATATAATTACGTTAATAATACCCATCATATTATCTTTATAAACTTTATAAATTTTATACCTAATATATATAAGTATAATTTATTATATCTAAATTGTAATATAAAATTTTATTAACAAATGAATTATGTTATTTACTCTAATAAATCTTTTAAAATATTTAAAAATATAAAACGACGATATCTAAACTATATAATAATCATGTATAAATTTTGAAAATCATTTTGAGTCAAATTAACTTTTGTTGACTTTTACATATTAGACTCGAGCATTAGGATTGTGGTACACTATGGCTTGACTTAAATTGTTAGACAAATATTGACCAACATATAAATATATATATATAATTAATTTAGGTTCGTGAATCCAAGGCCAACCTTACACTTGTTCAATGATGTTATATGTATTTTTACTACAAAAATACAGTATGGTGAGTTTCATTTGCCTTTTTACCCTTTATATTTTTGGGCTGAGAATACATGCGCAATTTTTATAATTGTTTTACGAAATAGACACAAGTAATCGAAACTACATTCTATGGTTGAATTATTAAACCGAATATGGCCCTTTTTATTAAGTCTGGTAATCTAAGAATTAGGGAACAGACACCCTAATTGACGAGAATCCTAAAGATAGATCTATTGGGGCCAACAAGCCCCATCCAAAGTACTGGATGCTTTAGTACTTCGAAATTTATATCATGTCCGAAGGAGGATCCCGGAATGATGGGGATATTCTTATATGCACATTGTTAATGTCGGTTACCAGGTGTTCAATCCATATGAATGATATTTTTGTCTCTATGCATGGGACGTTTATTTATAAGAATTGAAAATATGAAATCTTGTGGTCTATTACAATTATGAAATGTTTGTTTATGATAAACTAATGAACTCACCAACCTTTTGGTTGACACTTTAAAGCATGTTTATTCTCAGGTTTGAAAGAAATATTCCGCTGTGCATTAGCTCATTGTAAGGATACTACTTGGAGTCATTCATGACATATTTCAAAAGACGTTGCATTCGAGTCGTTGAAGTTCATTAGAGATTATCACTAAGTAAATGGCAGATTAGGTCATTTTTAGTTTGGATATTATGAAATGGTATGCATGCCTGTTAACTTTCAATGTAAAGGAAAGTTTATCTTTTAAAATGAATGCAATGTTTGTAAAATGTATCATTTAGAGGTCTAGTACCTCGCGATGTAATCATATGTTATTGTATTCGTCCCTATTGATTGGGTCGGGTCGTCTCATATGGTATCAGAGTGGTGGTCTTAGCGAACCAGGTCTGCATTAGTGTGTCTAACTGATAAGTCGTTAGGATGCATTAGTGAGTCTGGACTTCGGCCGTGTCTGCATGTCAAAAGTTTTGCTTATCATTTTGTGTCAAAAATCATCTACTTACCATCCTTAGGAAATTACCTGATTATTATTCTTTAGTCTAGACGCGTTTTCTTGCATTTATTGCATAATAGTGTATAGACGAAATCTTATCCTGACATATCCGTTTCTGTGAACTTTGACTGACATTTTTCAAAGATTCTTCCGTAAGTTATGGGATTTTGGTAATATATATACATATGTAAATTATGTATTGAAGGATACCAATTCTAACTTCTATAATCTATTCCATATCAAAAATTCATTCCCTTGATCATACGATATGGATCCCTCAACCAGTTCGAATTCCTCAGACTACGACAGCTATTCCGATATGGAGTTTCATTCGAGCTCTGAAAACAGTGTGACCGGAATGGATCAACCAGTCAGCCATCATCCATTCTGGATGAAATGGGGATGGGTTCGTAGCCTCCTCAATCACTGGAGACAAGAAGAAAGTGATCCCTTCCATCCAGCAAATTGCCCTCTTGGCAATGAACCTGAAGCACTTACCGGCGAACCTATTCGAGAAACCATTTTCTCTCTCATCTCCAGAGTATTTCGTCACGATTATATACTACACCAAATTCTAGATTATATTTATCCGCTCGTCCGAACCGACGATCACCCCAGTGTAATAGAAGAAGTTAATGAGCTTCGCGCTCGGGTAGTGGCTTTGGAGAATACGGTGCGAAGATTACAAATACCATCAGCAGCACCAGCAGCATAACCAGTACCACCAGTAATATCCACATCGCAAGCCTCAATACCATAAGCACCAGCAGCATCACCGGTATCAACAGCAACCACCATCATTAACATCAACAGGATCATTACCACCACCAACAATCACATCCTCATTACACACCTCAATATCCCAATTTGTACATCGGATATCAACGTCACACACACCACAGCTACCAAAGAGTACCAATAACAACAAACGATGAAGTATTGATTCATAACTTCATCGGAGAAACATTCTATGGTGATTATGTAATCTCTAAAGTTTTAGATATTATCTATCTCAACCTTAACCGTAAACCAGATGAGTGGACAGAGATGATAGGGAGAAGAATCGAAACCCTGACAAGAATGGTGCGCGGCTTACAAGCTAGACTTGTTTTACCAACGGCATCAACAGTACCCTTAACCTCACCAATACAGTCAGTGTTGTCAACATCGTTAGAATCGTTAGCACCTCTAACATCACCAGCTCCGCCAGGTCAAGAAGTACTATGGAAATTATTACGAATCAACAATGAATATATTGTATCAACGAGTTATGAATTATTAACTCATCCTTTCTAAAGAAATTACATATATATATATTTTGTATATGTATGAATTCTGAAACTATAATAAACATTTTGTACTAAGCTATTAAGTATGAATTGAAAAAGGTTGGATACTACTCGTATAAATTCATATTACTAATATGCTATGATGTACATCCATCAATAACAACTTAACCATCGTTAACTGCAATCTCCGTTTCAACTCAATGAATCTTATTTCATAACAAATCAAGTGTATCATTCAATAACATGTTTGATTTTACACTTTCATCTTCGATGCACTCGAAACTTTCTAGAAAACATCAATCGCACATTGCGAAGTTCGCAAAAATTCTTCAAGCGTCAACATCCTTCACTGAAGAATATCAATAAAAATAAATATTAAAGTATTGATTGCATTAGTGAAATACTCCATGATAATTATGTAATCGCTAATGTTTTAGAGATTACTCATTTCTAATTCAAGCCGAAAATTAAATGAGTTTAATGTGATTTTAAACTCATTAAATCTGTATTACATCTTAAGAAGATATACCCACATATATTTTCATAAAGATTATAATTCTCTGGTACAAAATATTACTTGTGAAATTTTTTTAACGGGTAGGTAATACCTGAAGAGATATTTAAATTTACAATTAATATGTTACATTCTTCGATTCTGACTTAACGATCGTCAACTATACTCCTTACTTTTACAATAATATACATTCTTCCATAGGCATCAAAACAACCATTCACATCCAAATTCAACTACATATTTTGATTTTGAATTTGCTTCGAGATATAACCGAAATCATCACTCTTAAATTCCTACATCTATCAAAGCTATACTTTGACTTCAAAACTGTGATAGGAAATCACTCTTATTCGTAACACTCAGAAGGATTTGAGAATCAATCGAGATTCATGTCGATTTCATCTTTTGGATATTAACTATGACAATCTGCATCTAAAACCCTTGGAAATTCCGGAAAAATACTTCAACTAATGAACAATTGAGATGATGATCCAACCAGACATTACCCGAAGTCTTGTACCTGAAAAACTCTCGAAACCAAAGTCGTAGTTTAACACGTACCGCGTCGAAT
Source organism: Rutidosis leptorrhynchoides (assembly GCF_046630445.1). Taxonomy (NCBI): domain Eukaryota; kingdom Viridiplantae; phylum Streptophyta; class Magnoliopsida; order Asterales; family Asteraceae; genus Rutidosis; species Rutidosis leptorrhynchoides. The sequence goes on from NC_092334.1 coordinate 152,403,021, forward strand.
TCTTTATCATTTATTAGCAAAGACAATTTTACGATTCCTTTCAAAGTAGTCAATTTTGTCACAGCTTCAGCAAGTCAACTTCGACTTTTCAGTCGGACTAGTCTTATTTTAACCTCGATAGATACGTTGCCCATTCATCATTGTTACTTGGGAACCTTTCATATTCCACCATATTACCACTAGCGTTTAATCATCTAAAACATGATTTTTCTGAACCCACCTCGGATTGATAACCAGTGATTCAGATATTATAGCATTAAATGCAGAGGAAACATAAAAATGGTAGATGATCTAAACGGCCAAAAGTTTGATGATAAAAGATAGTGAGTTGGTAAAGCTCAGAAAAAGAAAGGATTTGGTACTGAAAAACGGATTGAGCAAAGTATGAAGGAAGCCGTGGACAAATCAAAGAGACTGAATCTGCCTTCAAAGGATCCAAATGATTCAGTATCTGCTAAAATCGTTAGCAAACACGTTACATCTTATTCTAAACCTTCACAGACAGATATTCTTCATCATCATAATATCTTAAATATTATAAGATATCTTCGTATCTCCCATTATACATATTCTCCATATTTCTGGAGATATTATCACAACTATTCTTATTCAAGATCATTTATCTCTCCGTAATATCTGCAACATAAAAAGAAACTGTGTGAGTTTCTAAATTCTGAAAAATTCAAATATGAATGTTTTGAAGTAGTGTTGGGAACTGATGCATGAGCTCGTATAATATAATGACACTTGATCAACGTCATTATATTACAGTAATTCATGTTGAGTTTCTAATGGAACATGATGATTCATAGAACATACCGTCATCATGTGCCATTTACACGACTCTTACATTCTATCCAATCTCTAAACATATCAAGAAAATATTTCTTGATGATTCGGTTCTTTCCAGGGTATTCTGGTAATTTAACAAATCCAGATTTTACCATTACCATTTCATTCTTAGAATAATTACTATGTTCATTCTGAAATCCATACCTACGAATTCCAGACCATTACAAGAGATGTTAAATCACAAGAAGAAGAAACGAAAGGACAAAGCTCCGAAACAGAGATTGGAGTATATATCACAACAAATAGAAGAGAGCATTAACTGTGGATGACAATGATTATAAAAGACAGAAGCAGGGACATCAAAGTATGAGGGAAGATATAAAACTCAACAACCACCCAGAAATTATAAACCGTATATGTCAATGCATATAGCAACGTAAAGACACGGGAGAACTAAAAACACTATAAACTCTAGGGTATAGTAGAAGTAAATAGATTCTTCCGGTGGCAGATTAAAAAGAAGGATGACAGATATGAAAGTTAAGAAGACATCAAGGATCAGGATGGGATGTAGCATATTAACGAATACTTTAAAGTAAGAATTGAGGAAGAAAGAATGGAAGGTGTGAGTTGTAAGGAAACGAAGGGGGTGGATTTATAGACAGAGCAATCGAAGCAGATTATCGCGCATAACCAAAGAGGATCCTAATCTCCTTAATTACCGACAATTTTAAATCTTATTATGAAGATTTTCTTCTAAATTCCTTAAATTCCGGAAATCAATCTTGACTACACCACCGGTTAAGTCAAACCTGCATTTATTCATTTTCACTCTTAAGTGATAGCTTCATTTGTGCTCTTCACAAAAACAAATCATTTTATCTCTATTACTCAATGATGATAAAACTCTATTATCGACTCATATTCGTCATGAAAACATTCTTATAGTTAGCCATGACGACCTCAATCAAATTTCGTTACGAAATTTCTTTTAACAGGTAGGTACTGTGATGACCCGGAAATTTCCAAACAAATTTAAACTTTGATCTTTATATATATCCGACACGATAAGCAAAATCTGTAATGTTGAGTCTCGAAAGCTTTGAAACTATATCCATGTAATCAAATGATTGAATTATCAGATACATTGAATTATGATTACGAGTCTTTATTATGAGGTCCACTTTGAATGAGGAAACCTTTACTTTTTAACGGTATTCGGAAGATTTAGTAAAGTGATTACGTGTAAGGACAAAAGTATTATTATTGAGGATTAGACAAAAGTTGGTGGAGAATGAAATTTTATAATATTAGATTGATTTACTTTCAAACATGCAAAAACGTTTTCGATATAATAGAACCTGATCATTTGATTCGTTAGATATTAAGATATATTAAGAAAGATAAGGAAATTAAGTTAAACGATGGCTCATAAATGAATTATATCGACTTAAGTTTTAAAGTGTGAACGTTACATGTTAAAAGATTTTCTAAACGGATTTTAAATAAACTTTGAACTATTATTAGTATTGAGAAATTTAATTAATATTTTATTACGTTAATATTTCCATTATATACGATATGTACAAGTTTATAGTCTTAAATAAAAATAAATATATTTTATAAAGTGATGGATTATAATTAATCATAGAACGTTTTGATTTTAAACTAATATTAATAGATGGACTTTGATAAATAACGAGTTTATGATTTATAAAAGAAAATGATCAAAACACTCAAAAGATTAAGTTACACTTTGAGTGGGTTAGTTTTAAATAATTTAGGTCTACTTATTAGTAAAGGTACATGACACAAAACGTTTAATTTAAAAATAAAATATTTTGACAAACAACGAGACTTTGATTTATAGAAGGAAATGACCACAACGCTCGATTTTATAAGTTACATTTTTATAGAGGTAAATTATTGATGAGAAAGTTTAATTTTTGTAAAAGGTACACGTCACATAATGTAAAAGGCTAGTTTTCTAAGCGTACGAAAGTGCGCTAGAAAAACCAAAAGTGGTACATGAGTCGTGAGACCACGACCGTGTCATTTTGGTAAAAATTATATTTTTACCATGAGCGTAAATATAATATAATATTTAATTAATTCTAAAGATTTAATATAATAAATATTAAATTACATATAAGTATTACGTATTGTGTAATGAAAAGGATAAGAAGTGTCGGTACTCAATTATTTCGATCATGGGGTGGTAGGTGGCTTCAAATGCTTTAAATAGAATGAAATTCAGTTTTGGTGGATCATTTCTTTCCCTTCTGCATCTCGTAACATACACACACACATATATATATATATATATATATATATATATATATATATATATATATATATATATATATATATATATATATATATATATATATTGTAATTATTATTATTAATATTAAAATTACTATTAATATTAAAATTATTATTATTAATTTTATTATTGATAGTAGCATTATTAGGAAGTGTTATTAGTAGTATTATACATAAAATATTACGACGAGGTCATGAGCGGGTCATTTCAAGACAAGTTTTGTGAGAGGGATAGAGATAAGGAAATTATGGGTTATAGCTATGGAGGATATGGGTAATGTTCGGGGGTATGCTCGTGAGGTCAATCTAGTGTTTATCATCTCCGTTGCGTCTACGTACCTTTCCTGCAATATTGAATCTCAATATTGATACGTGAGTACTCGTAAAATAATTTTTATTTATTAATAGTGTATCCCTTACTAGTGCTCGAGAAAATAGGATTATGCATGCTTATACTTTTGATATTGCCCTTAGATAGGTTATGTTAAATCTTGAATTAGTTACGCCTACAGTCGAGATAAGGTATAAGATATGCATGCCATTGGAAAGCTAGCGAAAAATTAATAACTTTTCCTTTAGATGTCGAATCGTTCCGATGAATGGATTGGAAGTTATAGTCATTTGAAGTTCTATAAAAATGATTATTATTATCGTCGTTCTAATTTTTATTTAATTATTATTATTATTATTATTATTATTATTATTATTATTATTATTATTATTATTATTATTATTATTATTATTATTATTATTATTATTATTATTATTATTATTATTATTATTATCATTATTATTATCATTATTATTATCATTATCTATAAAAAGTATCATCCTTAAAAATTGTTATTTTATTACTATCACTTATTATTATTAAAAGTTATACTTAGTATTGTTATTATTATTATTATCATTAAAATAGATTATTAGTATTATCATTATCATAATAATTATTATTAGTATTATAATTAAAACTAGTAACAGTAATATTTAACTAATATGATTATTATTATATTCATTAAAATGAACGCGATATAAAAGACGATTTAGGAACCTTTAACAAATTAATTAGGAAATAATGAGTATGAGTATCATGATGAAATTTAAATATTGTAAGATAATGATTTAGATAAAATTATCGTTCTTTTTATTTTTATCATTACTAGTATTATTAAAAGTATCGTTAGCATTAAAACTATCATTTTATCAAAATTATCATTTTTATAGAAATGTCATTGTTATTATAAAATATCATTATTATTATCATTTTAAATAAAAATTAGTATTTTAAAGTTAATAATAAAAAGTATCGTAAATATTAAAGACGTCATAATTAGAATTATCATTTTATTATAATATCATTTTTAGTAAATATAAATATTGATTTTTATTAATTAAATAATAATAATTACTATTACAAAATAATATGACTTTTATTTATTATTATTATTATCAATGTTATTTTATCAAATAAATATGTAATACAAAGATATTTTACTACGTGTAATATAATTACGTTAATAATACCCATCATATTATCTTTATAAACTTTATAAATTTTATACCTAATATATATATAAGTATAATTTATTATATATAAATTGTAATATAAAATTTTATTAACAAATGAATTATGTTATTTACTCTAATAAATCTTTTAAAATATTTAAAAATATAAAACGACGATATCTAAACTATATAATAATCATGTATAAATTTTGGAAATCATTTTGAGTCAAATTAACTTTTGTTGACTTTTACATATTAGACTCGAGCATTAGGATTGTGGTACACTATGGCTTGACTTAAATTGTTAGACAAATATTGACCAACATATAAATATATATAATTAATTTAGGTTCGTGAATCCAAGGCCAACCTTACACTTGTTCAATGATGTTATATGTATTTTTACTACAAAAATACAGTATGGTGAGTTTCATTTGCCTTTTTACCCTTTATATTTTGGGCTGAGAATACATGCGCAATTTTTATAATTGTTTTACGAAATAGACACAAGTAATCGAAACTACATTCTATGGTTGAATTATTAAACCGAATATGCCCCTTTTTATTAAGTCTGGTAATCTAAGAATTAGGGAACAGTCACCCTAATTGACGCAAATCCTAAAGATAGATCTATTGGGCCCAACAAGCCCCATCCAAAGTACCGGATGCTTTAGTACTTCGAAATTTATATCATGTCCGAAGGAGGATCCCAGAATGATGGGGATATTCTTATATGCACATTGTTAATGTCGGTTACCAGGTGTTCAATCCATATGAATGATATTTTTGTCTCTATGCATGGGACGTTTATTTATAAGAATTGAAAATATGAAATCTTGTGGTCTATTACAATTATGAAATGTTTGTTTATGATAAACTAATGAACTCACCAACCTTTTGGTTGACACTTTAAAGCATGTTTATTCTCAGGTTTGAAAGAAATCTTCCGCTGTGCATTAGCTCATTTTAAGGATACTACTTGGAGTCATTCATGACATATTTCAAAAGACGTTGCATTCGAGTCGTTGAAGTTCATTAGAGATTATCACTAAGTAAATGGCAGATTAGGTCATTTTTAGTTTGGATATTATGAAATGGTATGCATGCCTGTTAACTTTCAATGTAAAGGAAAGTTTGTCTTTTAAAACGAATGCAATGTTTGTAAAATGTATCATTTAGAGGTCTAGTACCTCGCGATGTAATCATATGTTATTGTATTCGTCCCTATGGATTGGGTCGGGTCGTCTCATTATATTTATGTTATATATGGTCGGTTATACCGCCTGAATTATATTTCTATAATCTAACTATTATTAACTTCACTAACATTTGTATTTATGTTATATATGGTCGGTTATACTGCCTGAATTATATTTCTGTAATCTAACTCTTATTAACTTCACTAACATTTATATTTATGTTATATAACATTTATTTATGATTACTTATGCAACTACTAATCATTATTTATTTCATGCATACTAATATTTATTCTTAAATTTATTATTAATATGTTTATTCTCTTAATCTTCGTATTTATACTAAATGTATTTATAGTAGTCGTATATATACTAATTATATTCTTTTATTAAAATTATTATTAATACAACGAGTACATAACAGTCGTTAACGTCAACTAACGATGTTACAACGGTCATATATACATAACGGTTGTTAACGTCAACTGGCGACGTTACAACGACTATATTTTTCAAATATAAAATAAACATCTCCGTTTTCACATTTTCACATTTTCACAAATCAATCTTCATTTTCTCATATTACCACTCTCAAAAAGTTTTTTTTTGTAAAAATGATTCTCACAAGGATGATTTTTCCTATTGTATTGGTCATACTAACTGTCATCATTGTTGCTAATATATCACCGGGTGAACCTATATTCTATCCTACCCTTGTGGTTTTGTCATTTGTAATCATGCCATTATTCTGTTGTTTGCTACTTATGAATTTAAAATGATTCTAATTTCATTTTATTATTTGTCTATGAATAGAAGTTGATTATGATTTATGTTGTTCATCTTTTGATAATAGAAAATGTCGAATTTGAAAAGGCTTAAATTTGCTCCTTTAGAATCAAGTGGGAACAACTACTTAACATGGGTTATGAATGTAGAAAAACATCTCGAATCAATCGGTATTTTAGAAACCCTGAATGAAAATAACAATTGTTCCGAACAAGAAAAAACAATAGCAAGTATTTTTCTTAGCAAACATATTGACGAGTTCTTAGAATCTACATATTATATGATCGAAGATCCAAGTTTATTATGAAAATACTCAAAGATAGATACGATATTAAGTATCAAGAAATAACGGTGATTCATGAAAGAATAAAATTGAAGATGTTAGTAGACGCTCTTATAAGAATCCCGGAGATTCTTATTAATGATATGGTAATGTGGATCATCAGTCTAGTATTTCTTGAATACATGAACATCTTGTTTATCTCTACAAATAAGTCCCAAAAGAAAAGAAAACGAGAGTGAATCTGTTGAAAAATCTTGATTAAATAAACCATGAGCTACCTTGAGACTTGAATGGTTTGAATTTTCTAAGATGCCTAGCTTGTTATGTATCACTCATAAATAAATGGTTTTAGACCATAACGCATATGTTTATTAAGTGTTATCTTTTATGTATTTCAGATTGTAACTTGTTTGCATGTAATATAATTTGATTATCTTGCTGGAATATAACTCATTATTTTCTTATCTTATTTGAAGTTTTAGTATGAATCCTGCTGAAATACAACATCAATTAAATGGTAAAGACCTATGTATTGCAGATAGTGGTAACATACACATTATGATCAAATCTAAGAAATATTTCATTGATTTAAATCAAAATGAAGGAATTATAAATACTATATCAGGTCTTGCAAACTTGATATAAGGAACGGAAAAGGCAAAAATTCATATTACCAAATGGTACGAATTTTCTGATAAACAATGCTTTGTTTTCTCCCAAATCAAAGAGAAATTTGTTAAGTTTCTCTGATATATATCATATTGGATATGATTATCAGTCAATGATAAACGGAAATGAGAAATACCTATGTAGCATCGAAAAACGCATATGATAAAAAGCGCATATGATGAAAAGCGCAGCGCATATGATTAAAAGCACAGCGCATATGATAAAAAGCGCATATGATGAAAAGTGCAGCGCATATGATTAAAATTGCATATGATAAAAGACACATATGAGGAAACGCGCATATGATTAAAAGTGCATATGATAAAAGACGCATATGATGAAAGGCGTATATGATGAAAAGCGCATATGATGAAAAGCGCAGCGTATATGATTAAAAGTGCATATGATAAAAGGCGCATATGATGAAAAGCGCATCGCATATGATTAAAAGCGCATATGATGAAAAATGCATATGATAAAAAGCGCAGCGCATATGATTAAAAGCGCATATGGTGAAAAGGATATATGATGAAAAGCGCATATGGTGATTAATGAAAAAGCACATATGGTGATTAATGAAAAGCACATATGGTGATTAATGAAAAGAATATTGAGAAAGAATCTCCAATGCTTCTTGAAAAAATTCAAGGTTATATATATGGACCAATTCATCCATCATGTGGACCATTTTGATATTTCATGGTTCTAATAGACGCGTCTAGCGGATGGTCTCATGTTTGTGTGTTATCAAGCCGTAATATGGCATTTGCAAAGTTTCTTGCTCAAATTATTAAATTGAGGGCACATTTCCCTGATTATACTATTAAAAGGGTGAGATTGGATAATGCTGGTGAGTTTACATCTCAAGCATTTAATGATTTTTGCATGTCTATTGGGATTGTTGTTGAACATCCTGTTACCCATGTGCATACACAAAATGGTTTAGCCGAATCACTAGTCAAACGATTGCAATTAATAGCTAGACCATTGATAATGAGAACAAAACTCCCAGTATCTATATGGGGTCATGCAATTTTACATGCTGCATCATTAATTCGCATTTGACTAAGTGCAAGTCATACTTATTCTCCCTTGCAACTTGCTTTTGGCCACCAGCTAAATATTTTCCACCTTAGAACATTTGATTGTGTGGTTTATGTTCCTATCGCACCACCACAACACACTAAAATGGGTCCTCAAAGAAGGATGGGAAAATATGTTGGATATGAAATATCTTCAATCATAAGATATATTGAACCCATGACGGGTGATGTTTTTACAGCACGTTTTGTTGATTATCACTTTAATGAAACATTGTTCCCTATATTAGGGGGAGAAATGAAAAATAAAGAAAAAGATACTTCATGATGTGAACATCAATTAAGGTATATAGAACTCGCACAAAAGAATGCAAAACGAAAGTTCAAAAATAATGCATATGCAAGAACTTGCAAATTAATTACTTTATGCATTTAAAGATACAAAAAGAGTGACTAAATCATATATAATAGCAGGAAATGCTCCAGCTCGAATTGATATTCCAAAAGCTGGCAATAATGTCACTCATGAGTCTTTGCCACATCTGAAACGTGGAAGACCAATTGGTTCCAAAGATAAAAATCCTAGAAAAGGAAAATCAGCTGATAATGAGGTAAAAGAAAGTGTTCAAGAAGAACCACAAATCAATATTCCTTCTGCAGAGGATATTGATAAATGTAAATACATAAATTGCAATAAATTATGCAATATTATGGAACCGAAATGAAATGAAAAATCTTGATGAGATATTTTCATATAATGTTACAATGACATCATGAATAAAGATGATGATCCAGAACCAAAATCTGTCATGGAAAAATAGACACGATTGGGGTCATTGGAAAAGAGCAATACAAGCTAAATTTGAATCGCCCAATAAAAGAAAAAATTTTGGATCTATCGTTCTCGCACCTAAAGATGTGAAACATGTGGAGTATAGATGGATTTTTGTGTGAAAAAGAAATGAAAGAAAAAATGAAGTTACAAGGTATAAAGCTAGACTTGTAACTCGAGATTTTTCTCAAAGACCGGGAATTGATTATGATGAAACTTATTCTCCTGTTATGGATGTAATTATTTTTAGATACTTAATCTGTCTGTCAGTTTCTAAAAATCTAGAAATGCATCTCATGGATGTTGTTACTGCTGATCTATATAGATCACTTGATAGTTATATATATATATGAAGATACCTGAAGGATTTAAGGTATCGGAAGCATCCAATGCAAAACTCAAAGAAATGTACTCAATTAAAAAGGTCTTTATATGGGTTAAAACAATCGGGTCGCATGTGGTATTCCCGATTAAGTGATTACTTGATAAGAAAAAGGGTATACAAATAATCTTATATGCACATGTGTTCTTATTAAGAAAATAATGTCCGGATATGTGATTGTAAGTTGTTTATGTCAATGATCATAACATCATATGAACAAATAAAGAGATCAGTATTGCCTTGGATTGCAAATTGAGCATATGACTAATGGTTTACTTGTACATCAAACAACTTATACCAAAAAGATTTTAAAACATTTTTAAAGACAAAATTATTTGTTGTTAGATCACTCAATATTGACACTGGTCCATATCATCACTATGAAGATCATGAAGATCTTAACAGATCAGAAGTTCCATATCTTAGTACAATTAGGGCTGTTATGTATTTTACAAATTGTACAAGACCTGACATTTCTTTTGCAGTTAATTTGTTGACAAGATTCAGGTCAGCCCCTACAAAAAGACATTGGAATGGGATCAAGCACATATTTTGATACCCTTGAGGAACTGCTGATTTTAAAATTATTTTATTCTAACGATTCAAAACAAGATTTGGTTGATTATGTATATGCATGTCATATATCTAATCCTCATAAAGATAAATCTCAAACTGAATATGCATTCCTAAATGGAGGTACCACAAAATCATGGCGTTCTTAAAACAAACACTTGTTGCAACATCATCAAATCATGACGAAGTGATTGCATTACATGAAACTACTCGAAAATGTGTTTGGTTGAGATCAATGACACAAATCATTATTGATTCTTGTGAACTAGAACGATATAAAAGCCCCACAACTATCTATGAAGATAATGCAGCTTGCATAGTACAAATGAAAGAAGAGTATCAAAAGTGACAGAACATAACATAAATGCAGACGAGGCGCTAAAGCCATAGACAGTCTTAACGGTCATTAGTTTGATGGAAAAGAATGGTATGTTGGTAAGGCTCAGAAAAAGACTGAAAGAGAATAGGAATTGAAACAACGGTTTGAGCAAATCATGAAGGAGACTGTAGAGAATCACAGGGGCTAAACTTGTACATAAAAGATTTAGATGATAAAGTTTCAGATGAAAACCTCATATTCTTCACATATACTCAAGATCTCATCAAGGACAACCAGATTGAAATGAGATATGTTCAATTCAGCAAAAACTCTGTCGATCTTTTAACCAAAGCACTTCCAACTGTTGTTTTCAGAACACACGTTTGAAATATTGGCATGAGACAAGTTCAAAAGATGTGACGACTCAACGATGTCTACTTGAGGGGGAGTTAACTCTATGCTGCACTCTTTTTCCCTTGGCTAAAGTTTTTATCCCACTGGGTTTTTCTTTAGCAAGGTTTTTAACGAGGCAGTAATGGTTACTCTATAATAAAATTGTCATTCAAGGGGGAGTGTTATAATATCTTGAATATACAAGTATCCTAAAAGTCAAGATATGTGTCCTCTAAAGTCCAAGATTTGAATGATCAATTATATCACTCTATATCTTTTTACAATTCCTCATTGAAAATTGAACACATATAGCATTTGTATTGTAGTATAAATATCCATCGAGTGTAAGCAAACTATGTACCCCATTATTTCTCAAACACAAGTGTTACTCTTATTCTCCATTCATTTTCTAAGCTTTGTATAGTACAGAAGTTTCTAATCTTATATAATATAGGCCATGAAAGTAGTTATTGACTACTAAATTACAACAATAATATCATATTTCATAACAACAACATTCAATATTTCAAATTATACTTTCAATTATTATTTATATATATACACACATATTTACTTACAAATAGTTGTTCGTGAATCGTCGGGAATGGTCGAAGGTCAATTAAATATATGAAACACTTCAAAGTTTTTGAGATTTCAATATTACAGACTTTGTTTATTGTGTCGGAAACATATAAAGATTAAGTTTAAATTTAGTCGGAAATTTTCGGATTGTCACACCACTGACAACCAACGACCTGCACCTTTGGTGAAAGGGTCTCACCAAACTCTCTCTTTCAGTTTTGACCGTTCATTATTCTACTGTTCAAACTAAGGTGACACATTTGAGTTATAGAGTATATTTACAGTAGTAATTATATATTATTATCATTAGTTTGATTTAGTGTCCTATAATTGTTACGTTAGTCGTTGATCAATTTTGATTATCCTATATTTATAGGATCATATGTAATAAATTTATTAACTTTGTTAATTATATTCTATTTATTATTTTATCATAAAATCATTAATAGTTACAAAATTCGTCTACAATGCATATCAGCTTGGGCCCACGAACAACAACAACAACAACAACAAAATCCAATACCACATAAGTGGTTTATGGGAAGGTCCAAATGAACCTCCGGTCAATAAGTAGGAAAAAGTGTAAAATAAAATAAAAAAAAAATAAAATTAAGACGCAATGAAAATGGTATAATCAAATTTCCATGAGTTTTAAATCCTACATGGAATTCAATTTAGGCTATAAAGGGCAATCAAGAATCCAATAAATCGACGCTTGCTGTTGACTCAAAAATAGAGCCGATGAACCTGGAACCATAATTAGAATCCTAATCCTATTAGGAATCAATTTTGCAATCTCACTATTATAGCATTATTACTATCGTGTTCTCCTTATAAATACCATGGGTGGAACTTCATGACGGAGATGAAATTATGGGTTAATATGTAGTCAATGGGAATTGAACTCCTGACCTCCTCTAAAGGACGCAAACGACCAACCGCTGGACCATCACAACTTCACTTAAAGTAATTTATGCCTGACATGTTTCATATTTTAAAATTCTCACGTTTTCAAATTGATATTTTATTTCATTTAATTTGTAATTGCCTATGTGATGGTATATCAAACATGGTTTGAAGTCTTCAAATATTAATTTATACTTAAAAGTTAAAAATCACAGTAGTTAGAAACTTTCGTTGTCCACGAGACCACAACCCATACTTTCACCACAATGAATAAAACTGAACACCTCATTGATGTTTTCACCACAAGCCCGGAACACCTCTCAAAGGCTCATTTCAAAGCCACGTGACGGCCCAAAAACTTAACTTACGTGGCCGACCAACAATCCACTCCATCCCCTATATATTTATTCCAACCCAACATACCCTCCTACAAACACTCAAACACCACTTTCAGTAACACCAATATCATTTACGGAGTACTAAGCTAGCCACTACCTAGTACTAACATACTCGTACTCTATTCCGACATGGCCACGTCATCAGTCTTCACATTAACCCCACTTGCACGTCTAACCACTCTGAAAAAACCAACCTTAACCACCATTAAATGCATGTCCACACCACAAGATAATTCAACCGACGCCACTAAACCATCTTCAGCCGTCCCAACACCACCGTCGATGTCTGCCACCCCAACTCCGCCACCACCTCCACGATCACCAAAAGTGAGTACTAAATTCTCAGACGTGTTGGCGTTCAGTGGGCCAGCACCGGAGAGGATCAACGGGAGGTTAGCCATGATAGGTTTTGTGTCGGCATTGGCTGTGGAATTGAGCAGCGGTCAAGATGTGCTGACTCAGATTTCAAACGGTGGGTTGAACGTTTTTGTGGGGACCAGCGTGGTGCTGACGTTAGCATCACTAGTACCGTTATTTAAAGGTGTAAGTGTACAGTCGAAATCGAGTGGGTTGATGACGTCAGATGCTGAGATGTGGAATGGACGGGCTGCTATGTTGGGTTTGTTAGCTTTGGCTTTCACTGAATTTGTTACTGGAAGTGCCCTTGTGTAATTACTTGATTTACTATTTTACTTACATTAGAAAAAGTGGTCTGTCTTGAAACAGAAATTTTAAACTTTTCACTTATGTATAATTTCAAATTCCATGAAACTTGCAAATTATATATCCTTAACTTTTTGTTATCTGAAATTGATGGTATATTGGCATGCTATGGAAGCTTATTTCACTATCCCTTGCATCAAAAATTGATGAACACGATGATCAGAAAATGATTATATGAGCAACAATTAAAACATGAATTGATGATCATTCATGGGTTAACATGATCACGTGAAGCTTTTGAACCGATTAACTCATTAAATTTAACAGCAAATTTGATCGATAAATAACGAGTGAAAAGTTCGATATCAAACTTGCAATTGAGCGGATGTAAACGGTAATTGTTTTTGAACAGCACGGGAGTTGCATATTATGCCCCCAACTACTGGCTAGGGATGGCATCGGGTCGGATTTGGTTCGGGTTTAGGTCATCCCAGACCCGAACCCGATTAAGAAACCCTGCCTCAAACCTGTCATACCCAGTCCTAATCCATCTGGACGAAGTCATCAACATTTGGTCCCATTGCGAGGTACTGTCCTAAATATGCCATGAACGACTTCATGTAATATCCTTAAAATGAACAAATGCACAGCGGAAGATTTCTTTCATACAATACGATATTTTGTAGTAAAAATATGCATACGACGGATCTGAACAATACAGGGTTGGCCTCAGATTCATGAACCTTCAAATTGTGATGACCCGGAAAATTTCGACTTATTTTGAACCAAATTCTATAAATGAATTAATATTTCCGACACGATAAGCAATGTCGGTAAAGTTGAATCTCAACATTTTGAAACTATTCAGATACCCTTCGATTGTTCTCAACGATTCGCGAACAATAATATGTAAATAGATACATATATATACTATAACTTGGAAAAGTAACAAAATGTTAAGTAAATGATAATGTGTATTAAACCTGTTGGTTTGATTATCTGATTGATATATTTGACTACCGTAAAGACCCAGAAAATTTCATAGTAATAAATTAATTACAGGATTAAATGTTTCCGACAGGATAAGTGAACTTATTATGCTGAATCTTAAAACTTTATTTTTATAATGTAAGTTTTTTTTTTTTAATTTATAAGAAGAAACGCAAATAAATCAAAGATGCACAAGTAAAACACTATTTGCTACAGTAAAAATTATTTTGCTACAGTAAACACTATCTGCTACGTTAGAACACTATTTGCTACAGTAAAAACGACTTTGCTACAGTAAAACACTATTTCCTACAGTGAAAACGACTTTGCTACAGTAAACACTATTTGCTACAGTGAAAACGACTTTGCTACAGTAAAACACTATTTGCTACAGTACACTATTTGCTACAGTAAACACTATTGCTACAGTAAAACACTATTTGCTACAGTGAATAATATGTCGACAAACTAGCAAACAAAAGGCCAGACTAGCCATGCGATCGCATGGCAGATACACCAAAAGCCCATGCGATCGCATGGGGACCAAAAACACTATTTGCTACAGTAAATATTATGTCGACGAACTAGAAAACAAAGCAGAAATGAGCTGTCCAGCCTAGCCATGCGATCGCATGGCAAAAGCACTGAAAACCCATGCGATCGCATGGGCCTCAGAATTAGAAAATATGCCTATAAAAGGCAGTTTGCTCGACGAAGTATACACACAATTTCTTTCTCTCTATATTTATATTTATATTATAATTATAATTTTAAATTTAAGTTTAATAATAATAAGGTATATACGAGGGTATTTTTAATTCGGGTTTCAAACCGTTTTAAACTAAGGAAATATTGAGTATTGTTCGGGGTATTGTTCTTGAATCCAAAGCCAACCATACAGTCGTCTACCATCATTACGTCTACGCAATTTGCCTACAATATTGAATCTCAATATTGAACCGTGAGTTTATAGTCTCTCTTTTTAAATACTTTAAATATTTTGGACTGAGAATACATGCATTTTATTTTAAACGCAATAAGACACAAGTACATACTAAATTCTACACTGAGTTAAACCGAAAATCCCTTAGCTTTGGTAACTAGTAACTGCCAGTACATAGGATATGGACTGGTGGGCGCGAATAATTGTATATGGATCCATAGGGCTTGACATCTATCACACCCTGAAACAACCCAACCCGTACTCCGTACGATAAATTTTTTTTTTTTTTTTGATACACATTTACGCGCCAATTAAATATGTAAACCATTCCACACGTTTCGTTAAAATATACTACGAGTTTAATGTATACAAGAAGGCACAAAGGCCATTAACGAATGTGATACAAGTTTGACCAACAACAAATGATAGTTTATAATCCAAACGACCCCTTGAGCATGGTTTGGGACTAAACTACCCAAAACGTAGGCCAACTTCCAAAAGCTTCAACATAATATCAACAAGGGACACCTAGTGCCCAACAACCCCCTTGCCCTTATCCGCACCTGCATCTAAAAATATAAACAACGAGAGGGGTAAGCTAACGCTTAGTGAGTGCAATAATTATATGTTTACATATACAACCTACTTACTTGCAATCACTTACACATTTCCGCATACATACTAGCAATATAAATAATCATACCATCGCAAGCATAATGCTTAAACTTCCAACAACATAAGCTAGCATAACAATAGCATATAATTTAAATATTATAATATGCTACAATCCATACACAACCATGGTTAACCAATCGAACAAGGGAACGGTGTTTAAGGACCGTCGAAGTTCATAACAACCATTAGTGCACTTAACACCTCGTACACTAATCCCACGGGTGGCATCTTAACACTTCGATACTTCACCCCGAGTGGCATCTTAACACTTCGATGCTTCACCCATCTATTCTACGGAGTGGTGTTTTAACACCTCGACACTTCACCCCTAGGTGGCATCTTAACACCTCGATGCTTCACCCCGAGTGGCATCTTAACACCTCGATGCTTCACCCATCACATGAGAAGTAGTGTCTTAACACCTCGACATTTCACAACTCATACTACACAAATAAATACATCATATATGCACGCACATAATTATCCCACTCACCTTAGCACTTCGGTGATGATTATGCACCTCCGAGCTTCAAAGCAAAGTACCTATTACATTAAGTACAATTTCAATACACAACTAGTGGAATTAACCACATTACACCTACTTGAGCATTTAATGACCCAATTTACATTAAATGACTCAAACACACCACAACCGCCCTTAAATGGCCATGTGATGACCCGAAAAATTTTGACTAATTTAAACCAATTCTCTTTATGATTTAATATTATGTAAATATACATATATGTATGTATATATATATATATATATATATATATATATATATATATATATATATATATATATATATATATATATATTATAAGATGTACAAGTAAAAACGACTTTCCTACAGTAAAACATTAATTGCTACAGTGATTTGCTACAGTAAAACACTATTTGCTACAGTAAACACTATTTGCTACAGTAAAACACTATTTGCTACAGTGAAATACTATTTGATGTCGACGAACTAGCAAACAGAAACAGAAAAGGCGGCCATGCGATCGCATGGCAAAAACACTGAAAACTCATGCGATCGCATGAGCTACAGTAAATCGAAAAGTAATATAAATACGCAGTTTGTTCGACGATGTTTTTCATATTTCTCTTAATATTTATATTTATATTATAATTATAATTTTAAATTTAAGTTTAATAATAATAAGGTATATACGAGGGTGTTTTTAATTCGGGTTTCAAACCGCTTTAAGCTAAGGAAATATTAGGTATTATTCGGGGTATTATTCTTGAATCCAAGGCCAACCATACAGTCATCTACCATCATTACGTCTACGCAATTTGCCTACAATATTGAATCGCAATATTGAACTGTGAGTTATAGTCTCCCTTTTTAAATACTTTAAATATTTTTGGGCTGAGAATACATGCAATTTATTTTAAACGCAATAAGATACAAGTACATACAAAATTCTACACTGAGTTAAACCGAAAATCCCTTAGCTTTGGTAACTAGTAGCTGCCAGTACATAGGATATGGACTGGTGGGCGCGAATAATTGTATATGGATCCATAGGGCTTGACATCCCCGTCCGAGCTAGAGCGCTAGCCTTTTAACGGACGTATGTTATTTGAGTTTAAGACACGTTGGTTTGCGCGTATTAAAACGAATGGGGTAATTATCACTATAGCGTTAAGTTTAGTTACCAGGGTGCTCTGTTACGTAGAATCTATTGATAAACTTTTGATGAAATCTTGTGGTCTATCTTTATATATGTTTATGACTCGAGCAATTAAACCTATAACTCACCAACATCCGTGTTGACTTTTTAGCATGTTTTATTCTCAGGTCCTTAGAATGCTTCCGCTGTGATGTGCTTGTTGCCTGCATGGAGTCTCTCATGCTTTGTACAAAGTTTATTGCATTCAAAATAAAACTGCGTTGTGTAATAAATAATTGGACTGTGATGTCAACCTGTAAATTAAAGACTTATGTATTTTGGGGTTTTGCTTATACCTAAGCACTCGCCCACATGTTTATAACTTTCTATGTTTAGAAAGTCACTTATTTTAATGAATGCAATATTTTATCAAAACGTATCATATAGAGGTCAAAACCTCACTGTGGAATCAATGATTAACGTACCGCGTCAATAGCGATTTTGACGGGTCGTTACAGTTGGTATCCGAGCTTGAGGTCATAGGAAACCAGAAATTACATTATTGTGTTTAACTGGTAATTGTTAGGATGCATTAGTGAGTCTGGACTATGACCATATCTGTTTTTCCTGATTTTTGCTTATTATTTGGTCAAAAACATTATATGTGATATATTTATATGCTAACGTAATTGTTGTTTCAATTATGTGATAGATGACTTCTTCTAGTCCTATCATTTTGTACGACTCGGAATCGGACACTGAATCTATTCTATCCACAACTGAAAAGGGCGTTCAAATACCTATTAAAGAAGAAATTGTGTTAGCCGGGGAATCTCAACTCCCGGTAAACCCAGAGGAGGTTCCAGCTCCACCCAACTCTAGTTTTCCGGAGCCACAGTATCGTTGGCATGGACCCATGATCCCTGGAGTAAACGAGGATCGTCCATTTCTAAACAAATATGGACATTGGTCCAGATATACCGCCGACGGGCGGGTTGTGCCGATTACGTCTGGCAGATTTCGGTTCATGACCACCGGTACATATTCTTGCAGTTCGTCATCATATTCTCCTACACATGACTCAGACAGTTCGTCATCAGACGAGATCAGTAAGGAGGAGGATTTCGCTAATGAAATAAAAGAGATCACTAAGGAGAAATTCCAACTTGCAATAGATAATAAAAACAACCACAATAATAAAATGTCCTTAATTATTAAAAAAGAACAGGACCATTCGATCCGTAACCACCCTTATTGTATTAAACCCACTGAGGCAACGGGTACCTCAAAACCCCAACTAAAAATAAAATACACTGCCAGAATGTCTGTCGGACCATGTGCACACAAACAATTGGCAGAGAGAACCAAATGGGAAGAAGTTTCTGATAGTTCTGAATAAACGACCTCGCAACCATAAATCTTCCATGCGCTATTTTATTGCTTATGTGTGCTACTCTATCTTGTTATGTAAAATAAGCATATGTAAAATATCAGTATTGTATGGTATTGTATTATTTTGGTTTATTAATAATAAATGCATGGAATGATTATTTGTATTATTACTACTTCTTATTATTATTATTACATAATAATGTAGTAACTCGCTATAATTTTTCATAGTGGAATATTATTAGGATTTTAGTAGTTAATTCCTTGTACTAGCTATTATGTATGAACTTAACGGGTAGGTAATACCCTAGAAATAATTATAAAATGCTAATAAGAAGAAAAGGCTTTTATAATAATCGGTTCATATTATTAATATGCTACGATTAACTATTGACAACTCATTTTACCTATAATATTCTATATGATTAAATTATATCTGTTGTGTTTATTGAAGAAACATGTCTCAAATGTCGGATGCTGAGTTTGAGCAACTAGTCGAGAAACGTGTGAATGAAAGAATTGCTGCAGCCGAGGCAGCAAAAGCAACAGCCGAAGCAGCAGCCAAAGCAGCAGCCGTAAACACAAACTCACGAAACGGATGCTCATACAAAACTTTTCAAGGATGCAAACCACAGACGTTTAGTGGAACCGAGGGACCAGTCGGTCTAACCCGATGGTTTGAAAAGATGGAGTCCGTTTTCAAAATCAGTAATTGTGCGAACGGAGACAAGTCAAAGTATGCTTCGTGTACGTTGCAAGACGGTGCACTTACTTGGTGGAACAATTATGCTAAAGCAGAAGGAATAGATACGGCATATGATATCTCTTGGGAAGAACTGAAAAAGATGCTAATCGAGGAGTACTGTCCTCGAAACGAGATCAGAAAAATGGAATCTGAGTTACGTAATCTGAAGGTTATCGGCGCGAATCTCAATAACTATGAAAAGCGTTTCATGGAACTAGCCTTGTTGTGTCCCGAATTGGTGCCAAACGAGAAACGAAAGATAGAAATGTATATTGACGGTTTATCGATCAATATCAAAGGAAATGTTACATCGTCCAAACCGAATACGATGCAGGAAGCCATGACAATGGCACACCAACTCATGGACCAGATCACAGAGAGTTCGATTAAGGCACCAATTACCGAAGTCAAGACAACTGAAGGAAAGAGGAAATGGGAAGACTATAAGGGCAAAAGTACTCACCTGAAGAAACAAGAAACTTTTAAAGGTAACCAAGATGGGGCAACTGCAAGTCCAAACTATAAGGGACCCCATCCGTTCTGCAAAAGATGTTACACACATCATGCAGGTTATTGCCAAGTGGTCTGTGACAAGTGTAACAAGAAAGGACATGTGACGAAAGATTGTTATGCCACCGTTTCTGAAGTAAAGACAAAATCGACCGATGTCAAGAAATGTTATGGATGCGGGAAGTCTGGTCACTTTATAAATCAATGCCCTGATAAGGAGAAGAACAAAGAACCCGCACGTGGGAGGGCATTTAATGTTAGTGCCAGTAAAGCACGTGAGGATCCTAATCTTGTCACGGGTACGTTTACCGTTAATAATCAACTAGCTTCTATTATGTTTGATACGGGTGCTGATAGAAGTTATATGTGTAAAGACTTTAGTTTTAAACTAAAATGTGCATCATTACCTCTAGACGATAAATATACTATTGAATTAGCTAATGGTAAACTGATAAAAGCCGATAAAATTTGCCATGGTTGCGAAATGAATCTCGCTGGTGAAACCTTCAAAATCGATTTGATACCCGTAGAATTAGGAAGTTTTGACGTAATCGTTGGCATGGACTGGATGTCCAAAACAAGAGCGAAAGTTGTTTGCGCTGAGAAAGCAATCCGCATCCCTCGTAAGGATGAAACGTCATTAATGATTTATGGGGAGAATAACAACTCAAAACTGAACTTTATCAGCTGTATGAAGGCCCAGAAACTTATAAGAAAAGGTTGTTATGCTATTCTGGCACACGTAAAGAAGATCGATACTGAAGAAAGAAGCATTGATGACATGCCGGTTGTAAGAGAATATCCCGGAGTATTTCCAAAAGAATTACCGGGGCTACCTCCACTCAGATGTGTAGAATTCCAGATTGATCTCATACCAGGAGCTGCACCTGTAGCCCGATCTCCATATAGACTTGCACCTTCAGAAATGCAAGAATTACAAGACCAGTTGCAAGAATTATCGGACCGTGGATTTATTCGTCCTAGTTTTTCACCTTGGGGTGCTCCTATTCTGTTCGTCAAGAAGAAGGATGGATCTATGAGAATGTGCATAGATTACCGAGAATTAAACAAATTAACGATCAAGAATCAGTACCCATTACCTAGGATTGATGATTTGTTTGATCAATTGCAAGGATCAAGTGTTTATTCTAAGATTGATCTACGCTCCGGATATCATCAGCTGAGAGTGAAGGAAGAAGATGTTCCTAAAACAGCGTTCAGAACCCGTTACGGTCACTATGAATTTTTAGTCATGCCTTTTGGATTAACTAATGCTCCAGCAGTATTCATGGATCTAATGAATCGTATCTGTAGACCGTATTTAGACAAATTTGTCATTGTTTTTATCGATGACATATTGATTTACTCGAAGAACAAGGAAGAACATGAGCAACACTTAAGACTGGTACTGGAGATACTCAAGAAAGAAGAATTGTACGCAAAATTTTCGAAGTGTGATTTCTGGTTACAAGAAGTACAATTTTTGGGACATGTTGTCAGTAAACATGGAATTAAAGTTGACCCTGCCAAGATCGAAGCCATTAGTAAATGGAAAACACCGAAGACTCCAACACAAATCCGCCAATTCTTAGGTCTTGCTGGTTACTACCGAAGATTCATTCAAGATTTCTCTAGAATCGCCAAACCCTTAACTTCATTGACTCAAAAGGGAAAGAAGTATGATTGGTCCACGGAACAGGAATCCTCATTCCAGTTATTAAAGAAGAAGTTAACGTCTGCACCCATTTTGTCATTACCAGAAGGAAATGATGATTTCGTGATCTATTGTGACGCTTCGCGCCAAGGTTTAGGATGTGTATTAATGCAACGCACAAAAGTTATCGCATATGCCTCACAACAACTAAAAATTCATGAAAAGAACTATACGACACACGATTTGGAACTTGGAGCTGTAGTTTTTGCACTCAAAATATGGAGACACTATCTATATGGCACCAAGTGTACAGTGTACACCGACCATAAGAGTCTTCAGCATATTTTTGATCAAAAACAACTCAATATGAGACAACGTCGCTGGGTAGAGTTGTTAAACGATTACGATTGTGAAATCCGTTACCACCCCGGAAAGGCTAATGTTGTAGCTGATGCCCTAAGTCGAAAAGAAAGAGTAAAACCTCTTAGGGTCCGAGCTTTGAATATTACAATTTGTACCGATCTCACAAAGCAAATTCAAGCAGCACAGTTAGAAGCTTTAAAAGAAGAAAATGAAAAAGGCGAAATGAGCAGAGGGTTAGAAAAACAGCTTGAGGTAAAAGCCGATGGAACCCTGTATTTTGCTGATAGGATATGGGTACCAAAATATGGTAATCTAAGGCAACTAGTACTAGATGAAGCACACAAAACGAGGTACTCAATTCACCCAGGAAACGGGAAAATGTACCACGATCTCAAGAAGTTTTATTGGTGGCCTAATATGAAGACAGAAATTGCTACTTATGTAAGCAAATGTTTGACGTGTGCAAAGGTCAAAGCTGAGCATCAAAAGCCGTCAGGATTACTGCAACAACCAGAAATTCCGCAGTGGAAATGGGAAAGAATAACTATGGATTTCATTACGAAATTGCCAAGGACTGCAAGTAGTCATGATACTATTTGGGTGATAGTTGATCGTCTAACTAAATCAGCTCACTTTCTACCAATAAAGGAGACAGACAGTATGGAGAAATTAGCACGCCTATATTTGAAGGAAGTAGTTTCCAGGCATGGTGTACCCATCTCTATCATATCTGATCGCGACACCCGATTCACATCACGTTTCTGGCAGTCATTACAAAAAGCATTGGGAACTCGATTAGATATGAGCACCGCTTATCACCCACAGACAGATGGTCAAAGTGAAAGAACAATACAAACATTGGAAGACATGTTACGGGCATGCGTGATTGACTTTGGAACCAGTTGGGATCGACACTTACCGTTGGCAGAATTTTCATACAATAACAGCTATCATACGAGCATCAACGCAGCACCATTTGAAGCACTTTACGGTAGAAAGTGCAGATCTCCTATCTGTTGGAGTGAAGTAGGAGAAAGACAACTTACTGGACCAGAAATTATTCACGAAACCACCGAAAAGATCATTCAAATACAACAGCGATTGAAAACGGCCATGAGTCGCCAAAAGAGTTATGCTGATGTAAGAAGAAAACCGCTAGAATTTCAAGTGGGCGACAAAGTCATGTTGAAAGTGTCACCCTGGAAAGGCGTTGTACGATTCGGTAAACGAGGAAAGCTAAGTCCTAGGTACGTAGGACCCTTTGAAATCACCGAAAGAATTGGAGCAGTTGCTTATCGATTAAAGCTACCGCAAGAACTTAGTAGTGTTCACGACACATTTCACGTGTCAAATTTGAAGAAATGTTTAGCTGAAGAGGATGTCGTAATTCCTCTTGACGAAATACGAGTCAATGATAAACTCCATTTTATCGAAGAACCGGTTGAAATCATGGACCATGAGGTCAAACAATTAAAACAAAGCAAAATACCGATAGTTAGGGTTCGTTGGAACGCAAGACGAGGACCCGAGTTTACTTGGGAACGTGAAGATCAGATGAAGCAAAAGTATCCACATTTGTTCACTGATAGCGCTCATGAAACAGGTACTACTCAAAATTTCGGGACGAAATTTTCTTTAACGGGGAGGTACTGTGATGACCCGAAAAATTTCGACTAATTTAAACCAATTCTCTTTATGATTTAATATTATGTAAATATACATATATGTATGTATGTATATATATATATATATATATATATATATATATATATATATATATATATTATAAGATGTACAAGTAAAAACGACTTTCCTACAGTAAAACATTAATTGCTACAGTGATTTGCTACAGTAAAACACTATTTGCTACAGTAAACACTATTTGCTACAGTAAAACACTATTTGCTACAGTAAAATACTATTTGATGTCGACGAACTAGCAAACAGAAACAGAAAAGGCGGCCATGCGATCGCATGGCAAAAACACTGAAAACTCATGCGATCGCATGAGCTACAGTAAATCGAAAAGTAATATAAATACGCAGTTTGTTCGACGATGTTTTTCATATTTCTCTTAATATTTATATTTATATTATAATTATAATTTTAAATTTAAGTTTAATAATAATAAGGTATATACGAGGGTGTTTTTAATTCGGGTTTCAAACCGCTTTAAGCTAAGGAAATATTAGGTATTATTCGGGGTATTATTCTTGAATCCAAGGCCAACCATACAGTCATCTACCATCATTACGTCTACGCAATTTGCCTACAATATTGAATCGCAATATTGAACTGTGAGTTATAGTCTCCCTTTTTAAATACTTTAAATATTTTTGGGCTGAGAATACATGCAATTTATTTTAAACGCAATAAGATACAAGTACATACAAAATTCTACACTGAGTTAAACCGAAAATCCCTTAGCTTTGGTAACTAGTAGCTGCCAGTACATAGGATATGGACTGGTGGGCGCGAATAATTGTATATGGATCCATAGGGCTTGACATCCCCGTCCGAGCTAGAGCGCTAGCCTTTTAACGGACGTATGTTATTTGAGTTTAAGACACGTTGGTTTGCGCGTATTAAAACGAATGGGGTAATTATCACTATAGCGTTAAGTTTAGTTACCAGGGTGCTCTGTTACGTAGAATCTATTGATAAACTTTTGATGAAATCTTGTGGTCTATCTTTATATATGTTTATGACTCGAGCAATTAAACCTATAACTCACCAACATCCGTGTTGACTTTTTAGCATGTTTTATTCTCAGGTCCTTAGAATGCTTCCGCTGTGATGTGCTTGTTGCCTGCATGGAGTCTCTCATGCTTTGTACAAAGTTTATTGCATTCAAAATAAAACTGCGTTGTGTAATAAATAATTGGACTGTGATGTCAACCTGTAAATTAAAGACTTATGTATTTTGGGGTTTTGCTTATACCTAAGCACTCGCCCACATGTTTATAACTTTCTATGTTTAGAAAGTCACTTATTTTAATGAATGCAATATTTTATCAAAACGTATCATATAGAGGTCAAAACCTCACTGTGGAATCAATGATTAACGTACCGCGTCAATAGCGATTTTGACGGGTCGTTACAGGCCAAGACTCGACTTTAGTCACTAAAGCTAGTGAATTAAAGTCTACTAACTTATACTAACACCAACTTAGGGTAATTCATACTCATTTCGCCCAAACTAGGTCAACTAGTCCATTTTGGATCCATTTAACACTTTCACTACCAAACTTGTCAAACATGACCCAATTAACATCTATTTCAACTTTAACAAGTGTGTTAGTGACTAAAAACGCCATTTAACATTTATAACCCCAAATCATAAGACCAAACCCTAGGTTATGGCCACTTGGGTTTACTTTCACCAATCTAACTCAAAACCCACCCATTAAACCCTCAAATGGGTCATACAAGATCTTCATTAGCAAAATCCTAGCTTAAAACCAATTAAAACTCAAAACTTAGAGTTAGAACTTACCGAGACTATCAACGCGTAGCTAGAGACACAAGGAACAACTTTAATTCTTGCTCCAAAGATCAACCCTCAATCCTTCACACTCAAATCTCACTTTTAATCTAAATGGGTGTTGAGTTTTTGGGAGAGAAAATGAAAGAAATTGAAAAAGGAAATGAATTAAATGAATATGTGGTGGAGAGTTAATGCTCCCATCAGATCCACATGTCAATTTACCATTTTACCCCTCAAAATCCCTTAAAAAGATCTAAGCCCGACACCAGTCTGGCAGTAATGCCGCGGCGCGGCTCAAATCGTCGCGGCGCGACAAACAAAGGGAAAATCGACCCTTCTTAAGTCCCTTTCTTATCCTGGTTTGATCTATATGTCGCGTCGCGGCCCAGATTATCGCGGCGCAACATTTGCCTTCGTCTGAACACTTCGACAACACTTAAGCCAAAAATCATTTCACACGACTTACAATTCGTTCATGCTTCCGATATACGTCTAAACATCGTACCTAAGCCTCACAAGGCTTAACACTAACCGAAACTCATTTACAAACTTATATACGCACACATTAGCAAGTATATATATATATATATATATATATATATATATATATATATATATATATATATATATATCTACACAATTATGCATAAACAACGAGTTACAAACGTACAAATGATTAAGTATGTACCTTTCGATACGTACAGGAAAAACGGGATGTTACACACCCCCAGTTAGGGCCTGGGCGAAATGTAACTTAATATCAAATAAACCAACATATTGTAATATACGAGAACAATACTAAATGATAAATAAACTTTATTGAGTACGCAGCGGAAAATGAAATGTCGTTACAAAGGAATAAAGTAGTTGTTCAAATGCAAAAGTAGTAAATGCGATATCTCTTGATCCTATGTCCAAGTAGCATCACATAAGTAGTAAGTAAGAAAGCTTGAATCAATCCGCACCTGAGACAAAACATGCTAAAGTGTCAACCAAAAAGGTTGAGTGAAGTTCATAGGTTTAACAAATAAGTTTGACCGTTGTTTTAGACCACAAGATTTAGTTTGTAAAGTTGATCTCCCGCAGGATCAAAAAGTTATGCCAAGGCGTGATATTTAGACTAAACGTTCAAGTTTGCCCCAATGACAAGTTGTGTCTGTCCTTGTCGGTTTAATTTCATTATTAAGTAATAGAAAGACTTAGTCAAATGTATCGGGGACATTACTCCCGATAGGCCTAACCCCCAATAATTAAGCATGCAATCAACGAGCAATTAAAAATATCACTGTAGGGACTTAGTCAGACATAGCCGGGTATAGCATAGTTTTAGCAGTTGGTACTTGTGTCTAAATTGTAAAATGTAAAAACAGCATGTGTCTCACCCCAATAAAAGTAAGTAAGTTTGCTAGCAATAAAGAGTGGGGCTATGAGTTCACCTTAGTAAGTAGAGAGATGAGCTAGTTATTCCTCGGAATAGAAAGTTGGATGAACGAACAGAAAGTCAACCTATTGACATTTAAGAGTAGTAAGTGTTTTTGCCCATGTTTAAGTAAATGTTTAAGTATGATAGTGTTTTAAGTATAGTTCGTTTTCCTTTTCTAGTAAGTTTCTATTTTTAGAAAGTTTCCACTATTAGTAGGTTTCTTATCTTAGTAAGTTTCTATAACTAGAAAGTTTCTACTTTAAGAGTGTTTTCCATTTTAGGATACTTGCCGTATTAGATAAGCTTCCAATCACCCCTTTCCCTTCGAATGGCCATTTCAGGTCTAGGGGCTTGAGCTATAGGACCCTTTAAATCGGAAAATTCAAACCCTTCCGCCTAGAGTTTCGTAGAAACCATTCGTCAAGAAAGTTCGAAGATCTATACATCTCTAATACATATCCCAAAATGTTTTTATGTGTTATAATATAAGTAGTAGGTTATAGGTGTTAGTAATAGTAATAGTGTACACATGTTAATTAATAATATAAGTAGTATTATGGTTTCGTTAATTAGGGTTAGTTAATTAAAATAGTATTTAATAACTAGGGTTTAGTAATTAATGTCCTAGGGTTTTATAAATTAGGGTTTAGTAAATTAGAGTTTTATTTAATGTAGTAATGATTAGGTAATGATTAGGTAATGATTAGGGTTTTAATAATAATTAAAGTATTAAATAATTAGGGTTAGGTTTAATGAATTAGGGTTTTAAGTAATTAGGGTTATATATATATATATATATATATATATATATATATATATATATATATATATAT
Source organism: Rutidosis leptorrhynchoides (assembly GCF_046630445.1). Classification (NCBI taxonomy): domain Eukaryota; kingdom Viridiplantae; phylum Streptophyta; class Magnoliopsida; order Asterales; family Asteraceae; genus Rutidosis; species Rutidosis leptorrhynchoides. The sequence goes on from NC_092334.1 coordinate 152,431,301, forward strand.
ATATATATATATATATATAATTCATATATATGTATATATATATATATAATATTTTTTTACATGTATATATATGTATATGTCGATATATATGTATATGTATATATATTTATTTTGTTTTCTAAATTAATCATAAACAATTCTTTCATGTAATAACCTAGGGTTTAAAGATCAAAGTTTCCTTTTTCCTTTTTTTTCTTCTTCTAGTCGACACATATATACATACATACATATATATATTTTTTCTTTCATGTATATATAGATCTAGGTGTGTTTATGTATATACTTATGAATAAACAAGTTTATAACATGAATTAAAGATTAAAGATTATGTAAACAAGTTAGGGTTTATGTTATACCTTTGAAGATTCAAGATGATTAACAAAGAAGTGATGAACACGATGAAGATTGAAGATCAAAGCCTTGAAAAACTTGAAGAACTCCTTGAAGATTCTTGAAGAACACGAAGAACGCGAAGAACACTTGAAGATCACCTTGAAGATTGATGATGATTTCGATGGGTGGTGGTGGTGATTTCGATTTTGGTAGCCGAAATAGGGAGAGAGGGAGAGAGATTTGAGAGAGAATTGTTGTTGTGATTTGGTACATTGAAAAGGTTTAGGTTAGGCCTCTATTTATAGGAGTGTTAGGATTATTCTAGAGTTAGGGTTTAATAAGGAATTACTTAGGGAACAAGTTAGCTTGAAGAGGGGGTTATGGTTGTTGGTTTGGGCCGAAAATTAGAGGGGTAAGAGGGTCTAAACCTTATTCTTTATCAAACAATTAATACATTGTTACGTTTTCAAGTTATAGTATATATATATATATGTATCTATATACATATAATTGTTCGCGAATCGTCGAGAACAACCGAAAGGTATTTGAATATATGAAAGTAGTTCAAAAATTTTGAGATTCAGTTTTACAGACTTTGCTTATCGCGTCGAAAATATTAATTATACAAAGATTAAGTTTAAATTTGGTTAGAAATTTCCGGGTCATCACATCATGTGTGGTATAGTTCTCTTCATGTTTCTTCAACTACCTAGATGCGTAGGCAATAACCTTTTCTAGTTGCATTAAAACACAATCAAAGCCTTACTTCGAAGCATCACAGTAAACAATAAAGTCGCCAGTACCTTCGGGTAAAGATAGAATTGGGGTTGTGGTCAATTTCTCCTTCAGAATCTTGAAAGCAGATTTCTGTTCTTCATACCACTCAAACTTCTTCCCTTTTTGAGTTAGCTTTGTAAGAGGTTTAGCAAGTAGGGAAAAATCTTTTATAAACCTTCGATAGTAACCGGCAAGTCCCAAAAATTGTCGAATATGCTTCGCAGTCTTTGGTATCTCCCAGTTCTGAATAGCGGTAATCTTAGCTGGATCGACATGTATGCCGTCACTATCAACAACATGTCCAAGAAATTGTACGGTTTTGAGCCAAAACTAGCACTTAGAAAATTTAGCATAAAGTAGTTGCTTTCTTAAGAGTTCAAGAATTATGCGCAAATGTTGCTCATGTTCTTCCTCACTCTTGGAGTAGATCAAGATGTCATCAATGAAAACAATGACGAATTTATCGAGATAAGGTTTGTAAACACGGTTCATAAGATCCATGAATACGGCAGGAGCGTTAGTTAAACCAAAAGGCATGACACAAAACTCATAGTGTCTATAGCGAGTGCGAAAAGCAGTCTTAGGAATATCGGATTCCATGACTTGGAGTTGGTGATAACCAAATCTCAAATCAATCTTTGAATAGACGCTTGACCCTTGGAGTTGGTCGAATAGATCATCAATACGCGGCAACGGATAACGGTTCTTAATAGTAAGCTTTTTAAGTTCGCGGTAATCAATGCACATCCTTAACGTACCATCTTTCTTCTTAACAAACAGAATAGGAGCTCCCCATGGGGACGAGCTTGGATGAATGAAACCTTTATCCAATAGTTCTTGGAGTTGGTTGGATAATTCCTTCATCTCGGAGGGTGCTAAATGGTATGGCGCTTTAGCAATAGGAGCAGCACCGGGAGTTAAATCAATTTAAAATTCAACTTGTCGAGGAGGTGGAAGACCAGGGAGATCTTCGGGAAACACATCGGGAAAATCTTTAACCACTGGTACATCTTCAATACGCTTATCTTTCGATTCAATCATCTTAACGTGGGCTAGAATAGCTGGATAACCTTTCATAAGGTATTTGCGGGCTTTAATACAGGAGATGATGTTGAGATTGGAACCACTCTGTTCACCTTGGATGATGAGAGTCTCTCCATTTCCCAATGGAATTTGGACAGTTTTATCGTAACACATGATAGCAGCATGTAATGGACGTAACCAATCCATTCCAACTATGACGTCAAAACTTCCGAGCTCGACCGGCAAAAGGTCTATCTTAAATTGTTTATTGACTAAGATTAGGTTGCAATTTTTATAGATTTTATCAACTTGCATGATCTTTCTATTGGCTACTTCTACTAATCGTTTAGTTTCTAAGGGTTGAGGCTTTTCAGTAAACATGGTACAAAAATCACTAGACACATAACTTCGGTCGGCACCAGTATCAAATAAAATAGTTGCATAATAATTATTGACAAAATACATACCCGTGATGACCTCATCCTCATCTCGGGCTTCAGTAGTAGTGATAACAAACGCACGACCCTTCGTAGCAGTAGTATTAGCTCCAGTAGCGGGATTATCCTTTTTCTTAGGACAATTTGGACTAATGTGTCCCTTCTCTCCACAAGTATAACATGTAGGAGGAGCTTTGGCTGGAACAATAGCCTTATCCTTTGGAGGAGTCTTACACTTCTTAGCAACGTGTCCCACTTTCTTACACAACGCACATGTAGCGGTACACTGCCCCGGGTGATGCCTCTCACAACGAGTATAGAAAGGATAGGAACCCTTATAATTCGACTTTGTACCATCCGCCGGATTCTTACTAACATTCTGAGTTGAACCTTGAGATGGCTCAAACTTCCTCTTACCATCATTACCCTTAGTTTCAACCTGCTTATTAGCCGACGCTCTCCTTCTCTTGGATAACATCAGATTTTGTACCATGAGAATCACAGCATCAAGAGTAACCTTCTCGGCAGCAATAATATTCCTTTGAACATCCTCGAGAAGTCCTTCAATATACCTTTCAATTCTCCTAGCTTCGGTAGGAAACATTTCAGGACATAGAGTAGAAAGCTCAAGATAACGGTTGGTGTAGCTTTCAATATCAGTTCCCTTCACCTTGAGTTCCCAGAACTCAGCTTCAAGTTTCTGAACTTGACTTCGAGGGCAGAATTTATTAATCATCATGCTTTTGAGTTCGTCCCATGGAATTGCATTAGCATTATCAATTCCTACGGACTTGGCATAAGCAGACCACTAAGTTAAAGCATTACCACCTAATGAGCTAGTGGCATACTTTACTCGATCGTTATCACCACAGTTGCAAATGCGGAAAATGGACTGCAAATGCGGGAGGATGACAGTTTGAAAAATCCTTGTAGGAACAAGGTTTCGGTTGAGGATTACATTATTAGCTTGATTGTTGCCTTGTGCGGCAGTGAGTAGTTGTTGGAATTGCTCGAAAGTCAAAACAATATTGTTAACATTAGGTGCAGCTGGACGAACCATGATGTCGCTACATAAGTGAACATAAGTCGGATAAGTTAACAAATTATAGGGTTGAGCAATTACAAGTAGGAATAAGATAAAGTATTGATATCACATGATATAAATAAAACACTTTATATTATTAAGGAACGAGGCGTTAAAATAAGCCTTTTAATACACGATTCGGGAATAGGAATAGGTTAAGGCATAACCTTTACATAGATGAAAAAATAGGAAAATAACTAAAGAATATTAAGATTGAAGTAGTCTTCATATTTCTTCTTCTCATCCTCAAATTGCTTCATCACTTTCTCCATGTTATCCTTCACAAGTTTCTCTACCCTTTCGGTTTGAGAGTCGAGGGATTCTTTCATAAACTTCTCCTATCGCTCGTTCTTTTCTTTTTGCTTTTCGTAGAGGTACTCGAGGTTGTCGTAAAGGTTGGTAACATGACTGTTGACGGTATTGGTGTCGTATTCTCTTAAAGCAAGCTGTTTGTCGACTTGACTTCTCTCCATTCTCATTCGGAAGTCAACATCCTCCTTGAGACAAGTAAGGGATTGCTTCCCCCAACGGGTGTTACGTTCTTCCTCATACTTTAGCAGCCTCAATTCTTTTTTTAATTCAACATTTTCCTCCACCAACTTCTTAATTTCGCGGTCTTTCTCATCCCCACGGACCTCCACTCTCGCCACGTGGCGAAGCAAACCTCCAAGTTTCTCTCGGTATCCTTTCGTAGGCTCGAGATCTCATACTTAGCAGCATCATTATAAGAAGGAGTTCGAGCTCTTTTCCTTGATGGACCGGCTTCTTCATGACATTTTCCTTTATCTTCGATTCTTGGAGTTGGGTAGTATTGAGGAGACCTTTGTGAATCTTGAATAGTATTTGGGCTATATTTTGGTGATGGTGAGGCAGACTGTAGGAAGGACTTCGAACAGGTCTCGAAGTTGCAGAGTGTCCAACACCTACTTCGGTGGTAGGGTTGTGAGTTACTTTGTTAGGCTTGTTAACGCTTGAGCTTGACATCCTAACATTAGGAAAGAGACTTTGATTAGAATCTTTAAGTCAAGTGTAGTAAAGCATAAGTGTTAAGATTATAGGGCAATCCTAAGTGCTTTAAAGTCTAAGGCAGGAAAGGTTATAGTTTCCCAGATTGCTAAGGCACCCTAGCTAGCAAATAAGGCACACATAAAGATGCAATCCTGGTTCTCTATAACAGCCTGGTTTGCTCTGATACCAATCTGTCACACCCCCAGTTAGGGCCTGGGCGAAATATGACTTAATATCAAATAAACCAACATATTATAATATACGAGAACAATACTAAATGATAAATAAACTTTATTGAGTACGCAGCGGAAAATGAAATGTCGTTACAAAGGAATAAAGTAGATGTTCAAATGCAAAAGTAGTAAATGCGATATCTCTTGATCCTATGTCCAAGTAGCATCACATAATTAGTAAGTAAGAAAGCTTGAATCAATCAGCACCTGAGACAAAACATGCTAAAGTGTCAACCAAAAAGGTTGAGTGAAGTTCATAGGTTTAACAAATAAGTTTGACCGTTGTTTTAGACCACAATATTTTGTTTGTAAAGTTGATCTCCCGCAGAATCAAAAAGTTATGCCAAGGCGTGATATTTAGACTAAACGTTCAAGTTTGCCCCAATGACAAGTTGTGTCTGTCCTTGTCGGTTTAATTTCATTATTAAGTAATACAAAGACTTAGTCAAATGTATTAGGGACGTTACTCTCGATAGGCCTACCCCCAATAATTAAGCATGCAATCAATGAGCAATTAAAAATATCACTGTAGGGACTTAGTCGGACATAGCCGGGTATAGCATAGTTTTAGCAGTTGGTACTTGTGTCTAAAGTGTAAAATGTAAAAACAGCATGTGTCTCACCCCAATAAAAGTAAGTAAGTTTGCTAGTAATAAAGAGTGGGGCTATGAGTTCACCTTAGTAAATAGAGAGATGAGCTAGTTATTCCTCGAAATAAAAGGTTGGATGAACGAACAGAAAGTCAACCTATTGACATTTAAGAGTAGTAAGTGTTTTTGCTCATGTTTAAGTAAATGTTTAAGTATGATAGTGTTTTAAGTATCGTTCATTTTCCTTTTCTAGTAAGTTTCTATTTTTAGAAAGTTTCCACTTTTAGTAGGTTTCTTATCTTAGTAAGTTTCTATAACTAGAAAGTTTCTACTTTAAGAGTGTTTTCCATTTTAGGATACTTGCCGTATTAGATAAGCTTCCAATCACCCCTTTCCCTTCGAATGGCCATTTTAGGTCTAGGGACTTGAGCTATAGGACCCTTTAAATCGGAAAATCCAAACCCTTCCGCCTAGAGTTTCGTAGAAACCATTCGTCAAGAAAGTTCGAAGATCTATACATCTCTAATACATATCCCAAAATATTTTTATGTGTTATAATATAAGTAGTAGGTTATAGGTGTTAGTAATAGTAATAGTGTATACATGTTAATTAATAATATAAGTAGTATTAGGGCTTCATTAATTAGGGTTAGTTAATTAAAGTAGTATTTAATAACTAGGGTTTAGTAATTAATGTCCTAGGGTTTTATAAATTAGGGTTTAGTAAATTAGGGTTTTATTTAATGTAGTAATGATTAGGTAATGATTAGGGTTTTAATAATAATTAAAGTGGTATTAAATAATTAAGGTTAGGTTTAATGAATTAGAGTTTTAAGTAATTAGGGTTTTATATATATATGTATATGTAATTCGTATATATGTATGTATATATATATATATATATATATATATAATATTTTTTACATGTATATATATGTATATGTCGATATATATGTATATGTATATATATTTATTTTGTTTCCTAAATTAATCATAAACAATTCTTTCATGTAATAACCTAGGGTTTAAAGATCAAAGTTTCCTTTTTCCCTTTTTTTTTCTTCTAGTTGACACATATATATACATACATATATATTTTTTTCTTTCATGTATATATAGATCTAGGTGTGTTTATAAATATACTTATGAATAAACAAGTTTATAACATGAATTAAAGATCAAAGATTATGTAAACAAGTTAGGGTTTATGTTATACCTTTAAAGATTCAAGATGATTAACAAAGAAGTGATGAACACGATGAAGATTGAAGATCAAAGCCTTGAAAAACTTGAAGAACTCCTTGAAGATTCTTGAAGAACATGAAGAACGCGAAGAACACTTAAAGATCACCTTAAAGATTGATGATGATTTTGATGGGTGGTGGTGGTGATTTCGGTTTTGGGAGCTAAAATAGGGAGAGAGATTTGAGAGAGAATTGTTGTTGTGATTTGGTACATTGAAAAGGTTTAGGTTAGGCCTCTATTTATAGGAGTGTTAGGATTATTCTAGAGTTAGGGTTTAATAAGGAATTACTTAGGGAACAAGTTAGCTTGAAGAGGGGGTTATGGTTGTTGGTTTGGGCCGAAAATTAGAGGGGTAAGAGGGTAATTTTGCCCTCTAAAAATCGGCTAGGGTTTAGGGGGATTAGGGTTAACTTTTTCACTTAAGTCCTTGTACTTTAATTTAGCTTAAATAATTCCTTAATTATCCAAGTTTAATTATTTTTAGTACACAAGTTTTAAAGTTATTTATTTATTCACAAAAGTTAATAATTCCTCTATTTTAATCCTTTATTAACTTGTCGTTTACAAAGTTAATTATTATATTTTATAATTCTTGACACTTAACAATTATCGATTTAAGTTTAATTATTAAGTTTAATTATATCGTTGGGCATTTAATAAGGAAAAGTTTAGAATGGAAAAATGAGAAATATAGAATGGAAAAATGAGGATCGTTATAACATCCCCGTCCGAGCTAGAGCGCTAGCCTTTTAACAAACGTATGTTATTTGAGTTTATGACACGTTGGTTTGCGTGTATTAAAACGAATAGGGTAATTATCATTATAGCATTAAGTTTAGTTACCAGGGTGCTTTGTTACATAGAATTTATTGATAAACTATTGATGAAATCTTGTGGTCTATCATTATATACTTATGACTCAAGCAATTAAACCTATAACTCACCAATATTCGTGTTGACTTTTTTAGCATGTTTTATTCTCAGGTCCTTAGACTGCTTCCGTTGTGATGTGCTTGTTGCCTGCATGGAGTCTCTCATGCTTTGTATAAATTTTATTGCATTCGAAACAAAACTACGTTGTGTAATAAATAATTGGACTGTGATGTCATCCTGTAAAATAAAGACTTATGTATTTTGGGGATTTGCTTATACCTAAGCACTCGTCTACATGCTTATAACTTTCTATGTTTAGAAAGTCACTTATTTTAATGAATGCAAAATTTTATCAAAACGTATCATATAGAGGTCAAAACCTCACTGTGGAATCAATGATTAACGTGCCGCGTCAATAGCGATTTTGACGAGTCGTTACAGTTGGTATCTGAGCTTGAGGTTATAGGGAACCAGAATTTGCATTAATGTGTTTAACTGGTAATTGTTAGGATGCATTAGTGAGTCAGGACTACGACCATATCTGTTTTTACCGATTTTTGCTTATCATCTTGTCAAAAACACTATATATGATATATTTATATGCTAACGTAATTGTTGTTTCAATTATGTGATAGATGACTTCTTCTAATCCTATCATTTTGTACGACTCGGAATCGGACACTGAATCTATTCTCTCCACAACTAAAAAGGACGTTCCAATACCTATTAAAGAAGAAATTGTGTTAGCCGGGGAATCTCAACTCCAGGTAAACCCAGAGGAGGTCCCAGCTCCACCCATCCCTGGTTTTTCGGAGCCACAGTATCATTTCAATGGTACCGTGATCCCTGAAATAAACGAGGATCGTCCATTTCTAAATGAACATGGACATTGGGCCAGATACACTGCCGACGGGCGGGTTGTGCCGATTACGCCTGGCAGATATCAGTTCATGACCACCGGTACATATTCTCCTACACATGACTCAGACAGTTTATTAGGTGAGATCAGTGAGGAGGAGGATGAGGAAGTAAAGGAGATTAGTGAAAAAGAAGTTAACAATGGAAAGGAACATGTAGTCACCAACCCAGAATTGCCGAATCCAAAAATTAATAAAGCAATTGTTTCTCCTAATATTGCTATCCCTAGTCACCTTTCTCTTACCAACTCTATTGAGGTATCAAGTACCTCAGAACTCCAACAAAAATATAAACCTACCGCTCGAATAAGAGATATTCCAGTACCTGATAACAAGAAGCCTCGACGCTTTTAAAAACCATTTCCGCTACGACATCACTTCACGTAGTGTATAATATTAATTAGTGTGCTTTACTTTATCTTACATATATTTTATGTAAAATAAACTTATGTGAAATAGTGGTATTGTATTGTTGTACGATAATGCATTGAAGAATAAAGCGTGAAATGATAATGCATTAGTTTTTCATAATAGAATATTATTTGAACGGTAGTAGTTAATTGTTGTATTAAGCTATTAAGTATGAACTTTAACGGGTTGCTATTAAGTATGAACTTTAACGGGTTGGTAATACCCTAAGAAATAATTATAAAACACTAATAAGAAGAAAAGACTTTTATAATAATTGGTTCATATTATTAATATGCCACGATGTACCATTAATTACTCTCTACATTTATAATATTCTACGTGATTAAATTATCTTATATGTTTATTGAAGAAATATGTCTCAAATGTCGGATGCTGAGTTTGAGGAACTAGTCGAGAAACGTGTGAATGAAAGAATTTCTGTAGCCGAGGCAGCAAAAGCAGCAATTGAAGCAGCAGCCAAAGTGAAAGGACCCGTCCTAATCCATCCGAACAAAGTCCACATCGATTACAAACGATTCACAATAGTTGATTACATCGCGAGGTACTTGACCTCTATATGATACATTTTACAAACATTGCATTCGTTTTGAAAACACAAACTTCCTTACATCGAAAATTGACGATATGCATACCATTTCATAATATATCTAATTATAATTATCTTAATAATAATCTTGATGAACTCGATGACTCGAATGCAACGTCTTTTGACATATGTCATGAATGACTCCAAGTAATATCTTTAAAGTGAACAAATGCACAGCGGAAGATTTCTTTCATACCTGAGAATAAACATGCTTTAAAGTGTCAACCAAAAGGTTGGTGAGTTCATTAGTTTAACATAAATAATCATTTCCATCATTTTAATAGACCACAAGATTTTCATTTCTCATAAACATACGTCCCATAGATAGAGACAAAATATCATTCATATGGATTGAACACCTGGTAACCGACATTCACAATATATATATATATAAGAATATCCCCATCATTCCGGGATCCTCCTTCGGACATGATATAAATTTCGAAATACTAAAGCATCCGGTACTTTGGATGGGGCTTGTTGGGCCCGATAGATCTATCTTTAGGATTCGCGTCAATTAGGGTGTCTGTTCCCTAATTCTTAGATTACCAGACTAAAAGGGGCATATTCGATTTAAATAATCCAGCCATAGAATGTAGTTTCATTTACTCGTGTCTATTTCGTAAAACAGTTATAAAAGCAGCGCATGTATTCTCAGCCCAAAAATATAAAGGGTAAAAAGGCAAATGAAACTCACCTAATGTATTTTGTAGTAAAAATACATATGACTATATTGAACAATGCAAGGTTGGCCTCGGATTCACGAACCCTCTCCAAGCTTTTTCAAAAAAGAAATGTCTCAGACGAGACTCGAACCCGCGACCTCTCGAAACCAACACAACCCCAACCATTGCTCTGCACCTTACTTTCTTGTAATTTCTCACTTGTTATAATCATTTAACATATACAGGCAGTTTATCACTTTATCTTAAACCATCCTTTACTATCATCAAGTAATCATCATCTAATCATTAACTAATCATCATCTAATCATCACTTATCATTATCATGACATCATAACATCATACTTGTATCATCACCATTTCTATCGTGACTGTTTAAACAGGAAGAACGCAGCACAATTCATCATCATCATCTATAACATCATCATCATCGTTATTTTCCTATAATCAATAAAAAAAACTGTCGAGGTCTCATCATCCTAATCGTTTACGCATCTCATCTTTGTCATCATCATAGTGAAATTATCAATCATCAACCTCTCCTCATGTATATCATACGCGTATATATTTTCTTTCTATGATCACCATTTAAACTAATTAATATTGAGTTTGGCCCAAAAATCCAACATCAAACAAGCCCATTCTCAACCAATCCAACCCAATATCAATTTAAGGTCCATTATAATTCCTAGTTTAGCTAATTTGGCCCGATTGCATTTTGTAATAATTCGAAGTAATACTCCTGCGGGTGGGATCCAGGTTATCGAAAAAAGAAAAAAAAATATACTTTTTCTTGTGTGTCATGCGTGAATATGGTCCTACAAGTCACCATCTTTTTTTTTTATTTAATCTAACCTTCATAAACCGTTAACATCACCATGCTTTATCATCAATCATCGCGTTTACACTTTCCCCGTCCTCATTATTTTTCATTACAGGCTCGACAGAAAAAAAAAACAGTGAAAGAAATAGTAGCATCGTGGTAGATGTAGCAGAAAATAAAGTGATCGTTTACCATGGTTTTGGTTAGCTTATTTTCCGAATAGAAGCAGAATAAGAAGGGAAAAAAAATATAAAGTTTAGTCACTATTCATCGTCACTTACATGTATCATAATTTCTATTTGAACAGAAAAGGATTTAGTAGCACCAACATGGAACAGCTAACTCCCTTCGTTGAGTTTATATATTGAACATGAGGTGTACTGCAACAGTTAACAAGATGGTTTGGTGTTGATCGAATGGGTGTGATAGTTTAATGAAAATGATGATCAAAGTGGGGTTGTTTTTGTGGCGTGTATGGTGGTGTTTCGATTCATGAAAAGTAGTAATAAAACAGAAAGATTAATCGTGTAGTAAAAATAGTTCACGATGGTTTTCATGATGGTTTGAAAGGTGGTTAATTGGTGGTAGATGATGGCCGTGAAAGTGGTGGTTATTTTCATGGAGTCAGTGCAACAAAAAGGTTGTGGATGGCAACATGGTGGCGACGGTTAAGGTGGCGAGGGTGTCGAAGAAGAGAGGTGTTAAGTTCTTGTAAATGAAATGGTGGGTTTACATCGTGATGGTGGTGGCGAATACAATGGTGACTTGTGGTGGTTGTTTGGGTGTTCTTGGGGTGGCGGTGGGTAGAGCCGGTGGAAGGAGAGTGTGGTGAAGGTTGAACATAGTTACCCGCAAGAAGTTCCATCTATCTCTCCTACATATATAACTACATAATTATAGATATATATATATATATATATATATATATATATGTATATAGATATACAACAATATGTAATAATATATATAATATAAAAAACCTATAATATAATAATAATATCAAACACGTGTTACAGATTTTAAGAAATAGAATTCTCAATTAAGCACAGTGAGACTCAATAGTGATGCAGCCTCTGAATTGTATTTATTCTACCGACGGTTTTCACGGGCTGCGATATCGTGGCCCGTTGTTTAAATTAGTGGCGGATAAAAAGTGTTCGGAAAATTCTCAAATTTTTACAGTAATTATTTTTAATTATTTCAGTCATTATGGTATGAAATTCAGTCATTAACTTTTAAATAAAAAATTACATCAACTGTCCCTCTCAAATCTGGGTAAAATATAAAAATTGTTGAAATTTATTAATTAGCTTCTAAATATATTTTTAATAAGCCTAAAATTTATAGAACTCATTTTCGGATCACCGTTTATTTTAAAATCCTATAAGTTTGAATTAAACTTCTCTAAATAATAATCGAAACGTCCATCGAGTATTACAATCATTAAATAATTATATTTAATACACTATATATATATATTTTTATATTTATTTTTATATGTAAACACATTTATTTACAAATAATAGTTCGCGAATCGTCGAGAATGGTCGAAGGTCAAATGAATATATGAACATCGTTTCAAAATTTTCTAGACTCAACATTACATACTTTGCTTATCATGTCGGAAACATATAAAGATTAAAGTTTAAATTTGATCGGAAATTCCCGGGTCGTCACACAAAGCAGCAACCGTGAACACAAACTCACGAAATGGATGCTCATACAAAACTTTTCAAGGATGCAAACCACAGACGTTTAGTGGGACCGAGGGACCAGTCGGTCTAACCCGATGGTTTGAAAAGATGGAGTCCGTTTTCAAAATTAGTAATTATGCGGACGGAGACAAGTCAAAGTATGCTTCATGCACGTTGCAAGACGGTGCACTTACTTGGTGGAACAATTATGCTAAAGCAGAAGGAGTAGATACGGCATATGATATCTCTTGGGAAGAACTGAAAAAGATGCTAATCGAGGAGTACTATCCTCGAAACGAAATCAGAAAAATGGAATTTGAGTTACGTAATCTGAAGGTTTTTGGCACGAATCTCAATAACTATGAAAAGTGTTTCATGGAACTAGCCTTGTTGTGTCCCGAATTGGTGCCAAACGAGAAACGAAAGATAGAAATGTATATTGAAGGTTTATCGATCAATATCAAAGGAAATGTTACATCGTCCAAACCGAATACGATGCAGGAAGCCATGACAATGGCACACTAACTCATGGACCAGATCACAGAGAGTTCGATTAAGGCACCAATTACCGAAGTCAAGACAACTGAAGGAAAGAGGAAACGAGAAGACTATAAGGGCAAAAGTACTCACCTGAAGAAGCGAGAAACTTTTAAAGGTAAACAAGATAGGGCAACTGCCAGTCCAAACTATAAGGGACCCCATCCATTCTGCAAAAGATGTTATACACATCATGCAGGTTATTGCCCAGTGGTCTGTGATAAGTGCAACAAGAAAGGACATGTGGCGAAAGATTGTTATGCCACCGTTTCTGAAGTAAAGACAAAACCGACCGATGTCAAGAAATGTTTTCAATGCGGGAAGCCTGGTCACTTTATAAATCAATGCCCTGATAAGGAGAAGAACAAAGAATCCGCACGTGGGAGGGAATTTAATGTTAGTGCCAGTGAAGCACGTGAGGATCCTGATCTTGTCACGGGTAGGTTTACCTTTAATAATCAACTAGCTTCTATTATGTTTGATACGGGTGCTGATAGAAGTTATATGTGTAAAGACTTTAGTTCTAAACTAAAATGTGCATCATTGCCTCTAGACGATAAATATACTATTGAATTAGCTAATGGTAAACTGATAAAAGCCGATAATATTTTCCATGGTTGCGAAATAAATCTCGCTGGTGAAACCTTCAAAATCGATTTAATACCCGTAGCATTAAGAAGTTTTGACGTAATCGTTGGCATGGACTGGATGTACAAAACAAGAGCAGAAGTTGTTTGCGCTGAGAAAGCAATCCGCATCCCTCGTAAGGATGAAACGTCATTAATGATTTATGAGGAGAAAAGCAACTCTAAGCTGAACCTTATCAGCTGTATGAAGGCCCAAAAACTTATAAGAAAAGGTTGTTATGCTATTCTGGTACACGTAAAGAAGATCGACGCTGAAGAAAGAAGCATTGATGACATGCCGGTTGTAAGAGAATATCCCGGAGTATTTCCAGAAGAATTACCGGGGCTACCTCCACACAGATGTGTAGAATTCCAGATTGATCCAGATTGATCTCGTACCAGGAGCTGCACCTGTAGCCCGATCCCCATATAGATTTGCACTTTCAGAAAAGCAAGAATTACAAAACCAGTTGCAAGAATTATTGGACCGTGGATTTATTCGTCCTAGTTTTTCACCTTGGGGTGCTCCTATTCTGTTCGTCAAGAAGAATGATGGATCTATGAGAATGTGCATAGATTACCGAGAATTAAACAAATTAACGATCAAGATTCGGTACCCATTACCGAGGATTAATGATTTGTTTGATCAATTGCAAGGATCTAGTGTTTATTCTAAGATTGATCTAAGCTCCGGATATCATCAGCTGAGAGTGAAGAAAGAAGATGTTCCTAAAACTGCATTCAGAATCCGTTACGGTCACTATGAGTTTCTAGTCATGCCTTTTGGATCGACTAATGCTCCAGCAGTATTCATGGATCTAATGAATTGCATCTGTAGACCATATTTAGACACATTTTTCATTGTTTTTTATCGACGACATATTGATTTACTCGAAGAACAAGGAAGAACATGAGCAACACTTAAGACTGGTACTAGAGGTACTCAAGAAAGAAGAATTGTACGCAAAATTTTCAAAATGTGATTTCTGGTTACAAGAAGTACAGTTTTTAGGCCATGTTGTCAGTAAACATGGAATTAAAGTTGACCCTGCCAAGATCGAAGCCATTAGTAAATGGGAAACACCGAAGACTCCAACACAAATCCACCAATTCTTAGGTCTTGCTGGTTACTACCGAAGATTCATTCAAGATTTCTCTAAAATAGACAAACCCTTAACTGCATTGACTCAAAAGGGAAAGAAGTATGATTGGTCCACGGAACATGAATCCTCATTCCAGTTATTAAAGAAGAAGTTAACGTCTGCACCCATTTTATCATTACCAGAAGGAAATGATGATTTCGTGATCTATTGTGATGCTTCGCGCCAAGGTTTAGGATGTGTATTAATGCAACGCACAAAAGTTATCGCATATGCCTCACAACAACTAAAAATTCATGAAAAGAACTATACGACGCACGATTTGAAACTTGGAACTGTAGTTTTTGCATTCAAAATATGGAGACACTATCTATATGGCACCAAGTGTACAGTGTACACCGACCATAAGAGACTTCAGCATATTTTTGATCAAAAATAACTCAATATGAGGCAACGTCGCTGGGTAGAGTTGTTAAACGATTACGATTATGAAATCCGTTACCACCCCAGAAAGGCTAATGTTGTAGCTGATGCCCTAAGTCGAAAAGAAAGAGTAAAACCTCTTAGGGTCTGAGCTTTGAACATTACAATTCATACTGATCTCACAAAGCAAATTCAAGCAGCACAGTTAGAAGCTTTAAAAAAAGAAAATGAAAAAGACGAAATGAGCAAAGGGTTAGAAAAACAGCCTGAAGTAAAAGCTGATGGAACCCTGTGTTTTGCTGGTAGGATATGGGTACCAAAACATGGTAACCTAAGGCAACTAGTACTGGATGAAGCACACAAAACGAGGTACTCAATTCACCCAGGAAATGGGAAAATGTACCACGATCTCAAGAAGTTCTATTGGTGGCCTAATATGAAGACGGAAATTGCTACTTATGTAAGCAAATGTTTGACGTGTGTAAAGGTCAAAGCTGAGCACCAAAAGCCGTCAGGATTACTGCAACAACCAGAAATTCCACAGTGGAAATGGGAAAGAATAACTATGGATTTCATTACGAAATTGCCAAGGACTGCAAGTAGTCATGATACTATTTGCGTGATAGTTGATCGTCTAACTAAATCAGCTCACTTTCTACCAATAAAGGAGACAGACAGTATGGAGAAATTAGCACGCCTATATTTGAAGGAAGTAGTTTCCAGGCATGGTGTACCTATCTCCATCATATCTGATCGCGACACCCGATTCACATCACGTTTTTGGCAGTCATTACAAAAAGCATTGGGAACTCGATTAGATATGAGCACCGCTTATCACCCACAGACAGATGGTCAAAGTGAAAGAACAATACAAACATTAGAAGACATGTTACGAGCATGCGTGATTGACTTTGGAACCAGTTGGGATCGACACTTACCGTTGGCAGAATTTTCATACAATAACAGCTATCATACGAGCATCAACGCAGCGCCATTTGAAGCACTTTACGGTAGAAAGTGCAGATCTCCTATTTGTTGGAGTGAAGTAGGAGAAAGACAACTTACCGGACCAGAAATTATTCACGAAACCACCGAAAAGATCATTCAAATACAACAGCGATTGAAAACGGCCATGAGTCGCCAAAAGAGTTATGCCGATGTAAGAAGAAAACCGCTAGAATTTCAAGTGGGCGACAAAGTCATGTTGAAAGTGTCACCCTGGAAAGGCGTTGTACAATTCAGTAAACGAGGAAAGCTAAGTCCTAGGTACGTAGGACCCTTTGAAATCACCGAAAGAATTGGAGCAGTTGCTTATCGATTAAAGCTATGGCAAGAACTTAGTAGTGTTCACGGCACATTTCACGTGTCAAATTTATAGAAATGTTTAGCTGAAGAGGATGTCATAATTCCTCTTGACGAAATACGAATCAATGATAAACTCCATTTTATCGAAGAACCTGTTGAAATCATGGACTGTGGGGTCAACCAATTAAAACAAAGCAAAATACCGATAGTTAGGGTTCGTTGGAATGCTAGACGAGGACCCGAGTTTACTTGGGAACGTGAAGATCAGATAAAGTAAAAGTATCCACAATTGTTCACTGCTATC